>NC_142687.1:92685000-95185000 GCF_056320005.1 Nelumbo lutea | reverse complement strand
CCAGAACTAGCTAACTTCACTAGAAAGTCGTTTTCTGGGCTCAGTATAATCGTTTTTTTTTTTTTCCCCTAATTTTCCATGAAAAACGGTATCACATCTGAAATCCGTTTTTCAGGCTTCACTTTCTGTTTGGTTACATGTTTTTCTGAAAAACATAGACCATATTGACAATTGGAAAAGGTGTGATTTGAGAAAACGCCATTTTTTTTGTGTTTTCTTGTTCTTATATTATTACTAGTTATCTTCCTACCCAATTCGAAGATTTCATGACAAATTGATGAGCATCCAAAAGTTGGTCCATGTTTATTTCCCCATGATCCCATTACTATGTGACCAGTTTGAGCCCAACGACCCCATATCATATGGAAAAATTAATGACCCCATTATCTCATCTCTTTCTTTCAAAGATTAAAGGATTAAAGAAAATTGGCGTAAAAAAGAGATTAGAGAAAACTCAACTAATCAAGTGCCATTAATGCTAGTAGGCAATACAATGCATGGTGGCGCATGTAAATGGAGTGTTGCAAGGCAACAGCTACACATGTCGCTAATGTGGAGGGTCCCCCAACAAATGGAAAACACTATCTATTAAACCCTTCTTCGGCAAGTCCTCTTAAGATATTTCGAAAGATCTATATTCAAAATACCTACTCAACTTATGAGAGCTGATCTTTGAATGTTAAAACATGTTTAATAAGGTGGGCCCTTGTCAATGGACCGGTTTTGAGTTGGACACCGTTTAAATTAAAATTTGATTGGACGAATTGGATAGACTAATAAAATATATTGTTCATAATGAATTTATATTGGATTGGGCCAATATCTGACCCATTAACACATATGTCAATAGATTAGGTTTGGCATAAAACCAATCTAAATTAACAAGAATTTGAATAGATTGAACAGTCTCTGGACTGGTCCAAAATATTCATTGGACTGGATTGAACCAAGTCCATTTATAACAGGATGTTCTCCAAGGATAAGAATACCAAAAGATCATCTGGTTAAGTGTTTTCTAAAAGCAATATGATTATTACATCATGTATGAGTTACACTACAGGCACATAGTCCAACAAAAATATCATGGGTCACACTACAATTCGGGTCCCATTATACGTACCGTGTGGGTCCCACATGTAGGTTTCATAGTATCTGTTCATGTACAAAATGGCATATAGACCCACAAAAACGTTTTGTGTGGCACACAACATATGACATGTAGGTATTTTAAATAATAAACACTACACGGTCCTTCCTACAAAGAAGCATCCTGTTTTTTCCTGTTTGTCAATTTGAATGTTGAAACCTCTTTTACCATTCTAAATTTTTTAATCTTTTAGAAATTTATATAATAAATGTTTATTATTAATTATTAGACTAATTTATCATTTTGAATATTATTTAATAAATTATATATATTTTTAATAATTTTAATACTTTTTTGTTATCTTAAACAAATTTCAAAATATATATTAAGGCTTCGTATGGGAAGAATGAGAATGCAAATAAATATAAATGATGTCATTTTCATGAACCCTACATATTTGTATTTGCATTTGTATTTGTTGCAATTCATGACACATGTAGACTAAACGCGCTTGTACTAGAAAGCGAAAGAGAGTTTATGAGAGCTTGCAAGATCAGGAAGTTTCATATAAAGCTTCATGGTCAAATTAGTTGCAGCAGACGGAGGTTGATGTGTTTCTAATGTTGAGGATGGTTTAACTTTTTTTTTTTTTATAACTCGATTAAAAACCCAACAGATCAAGATTTAGTCTAGTAGGACAGTATTGTCTTTTTCACTCATCCGTTAGGTATAACGGTGGGATTGATGAAGTTTAGGGAGAGGCTCTGCTACTAGTTTCTATGAACCACTCGGTCACCCTCTTTCCCCTTGCTCTCTCGCGATCTCAGATCTATACTTTCTGCGTTTCTTCATTTACATTTGTGTAGTCACGCTTGTTAGTTTTTAGATCCGGTTTTAGTTTTAGTAGCTACTGTCTGATCATCGTTTGTAATGCCAGTTTTTTGTTTTTCTTTTCATTTTTATTGACGTTTAATTTATTCAATATTAAGTAACTGATAAGGCCAAAACCGACCATCAGTTAGAAGGCACCAAGTGGCAGCATGCTAGGGGCAAAGTGGTCAATTGATGAGCTACGAATTAACCTGGTCATGACGAACTACAAGCTGACATTGTCCCGATGAACTACGCTGACCTAGTCTTAACGAGCTATGAGCTAACCTATTTTTATTTTGATGAACTAACATGGTCCTAACCAGCTACGAGATGACTTTGTTCTGACGTGCTGATCTCATACCAGCACATAAGGTCTCTGTATGAGCTCTCACTTCATCAAATTAAGCTCTCCGACTCACCTTATTTTCCCTTAGCGTTAGTAACTTAATTGTCAAGTTCACGTCCTTGGGATATCACCCGGTGCCTCTAACGTTTCTTACAGTTGTAAGAGGCTGGGTTATGCCTCTATTGGCCAAAGTCGTGGCCGGGCCGAGTTGTTGTGCGATTCTGTTGGTCAAAGTGTGGCCAGCCGTGCCATTGTGTGGGTCGGGGTCAGTTGTGCCGCTATACCTCGGCATCCCCAGTCTTGTGCTGATCGAGGTGCTATTGGCCGAAGTGTAGCCGGTCAGGCTATGCCTTGACGTCCCCAATCTTGTGCTGACCAAGATGTCGTTGGCCGAAGTGTAGCCAGCTGGGCTATGCCCCGGTGCCCCCAGTCCTGTTCTGACTGAGGTGTTGTTGTCTGAGATCTTTCGGTTCCCGAGCTCACAGCCATGAGACACTCGGTTTCTGGTCTCGAGAGCCTTTGGGGCCCTTCTAGGGCTAGCCGTTTCCCATCTAGCTCAGTCGTTAAGCCGACGGTTGTGCAGAGTTCCTCGACCGCCCTCGAGCCTTGGTGGGTTGGGGCGTTCTTCCTCCACGTTTAGGCTCAGCCGTTGGCAACTGAGTCGGGTAGCTTGCTCGACAATGTGCTGCCGAGCTGGGTGTAATGGGCTCAGCCGTTTGGGGATCGGCGGAGTTAGCTCAATTGGCAGTGCGACTTAGCATGTGCGTATGTGGTGTGTGCAGTGGGCATGAGCGCGCTTCTAGGTCGAAGAAGTAGCTTAAAAGGAGACTTGTATTGCTTGTAGGTCTACTAATAGTACATTTCTAAGGTTTTCCGAGTTCCAACTCCTCGGTATTGGTCGGCCTTCGAGGTCTTCAAGTCTATAAGTACTCGGTCCGAGGACTCTAGTGACCCTGTACTGCCCTTCCCAATTCGGTCCGAGCTTTCCTTCTCCTGGTGTGGGGACAATGACTTTGCACAGAATGAAGTCGCATGTCTTGAATTCGCATCTTCTTACCTTAGAATCATAATGTTGTGCCATCTTCTGCTGTTGTACAACCATCTTCACATGTGCTCGGTCCCGAACTTCTTCTACTAGGTCCAACTCCACGCATAGATCTTCGTCATTCTGCCCCTCATCGAAGAGCTCAGTCCGAAGGGTTGGGGAACCTATTTCTACGGTTATCATGGCTTCGGCACCATAGGTCAGGCTGAAAGGAGTCTCTCCAGTGGTAGTTCGCGGGGTCGTCCTATAGGCCCAGAGAATGATCGACAGCTCCTCAACCCACCTTCCCTTGGCCTGATCTAGGCGTGTTTTCGGGCCGCGTAGTAGGATGCGGTTGGTTACCTTGGTCTGCCCGTTGCTCTAAGGTCGGTGTACTGCGGTAGTCCGGTGATCAATCCTTAGGTCGACATAGATGGCCTCAAACTTCTTGTCGGTGAACTGTGTTTCATTGTCTATGATGAGCACTTACGAGATATCGAAGCGGCAGATGATTCCCTGCCAAAGGAAGTTTTGGGCATTGTGGACGGGGATGTGTGCTAGAGCTTCGACTTCTACCCACTTTGTGAAGTAGTCCACTGCTATGAGAAGGAACTTCTTTTGCGCAACCACGGTGGGGAAGGGGTCAAGGATGTCCATTCCCCATTGGGCAAACAGCCATGGGCTGGAAATTGACTTCAAAGGGATCGCAGGCTGGTGATGGAGATTAGAGTGATATTGGCAACTATCACACTTCCGGACTAATTGGGCAGCATCCTGCTTCATCGTCGGCCAGAAATACCCCTGTCAAAGCGTCTTATGGGCCAGTGCGCACGCCAGGGTGATCGCAAATGCCCTCATGTATTTCCCTAAGGATGTAGTCTGCCTCGACTGGGGGGAGGCACTTCAAGTATGGAAGTGTGTGGGAACAACGGTAAAGTTGACCCTATATTAGGCAATACCTGGCTGCTCTGTGTTGGAGTCTTTTCGCTTCTGCTCGATCCTCTGGGGAAGTGCCCTCTCGAAGATACTCGATTATGGGGTCCATCCAAGATGAGCCATGTTGCATTAGAAGGATGAGGATGGTGCGATGCTCGACTGGGCCAGCATGGCTAATCGGACGATCAAGCGTTCTTTGCTCGAAGGATCTGCTGGATGTCGAAATGCTCGAGTTGTTGAATGTGCTCATGCACCTTCTATAGGTATCTCGCCAAAGAGGGAGTCCGAGCCTCAAACTGGCCGTGGATTTGGTTGACCACGAGCTTAGAGTCGTTGAAGGCCTCAATTCGTCATGTCCCGAGGTCCAAAGCAAAGTGGAGCCCAGCAATCAGGGCCTCATACTTAGTCTCATTGTTGGATGCTTTGAACTTGAACTTGAGGGCGTGTTCCAACACTACGTCGTCCAGGCCGAGGAGGATAAGGTCAGTGCCGCTGCCATGCTGGTTTGACGAGCTATCTACATGGAGGGTCCATGTTGGGGGCAATGGGGCCGGTTCCTCAATGGTAAGTGTACATTATGCAATGAAATCTGCCAAGGCTCGGGCTTTGATTGTCGGCCGGGGTGCATACTCGATGTCGAATTCACTCAACTCCACGCTTCACTTAACTAGGCGGTCTGACACTTCCGGTCTTTGTATCACCTGCTTAAGGGGATGGTTGGTGAGTACTCAAACATTGTGGCCCTGGAAGTAGGGTCTGAGTTTTCTGGATGTGGTGAGGAGGGCTAGAGCCAACTTTTCGAGATTGGAGTACCGGGTTTCTACGCCACTGAGGACCTTGCTGGTGTAGTAGATTGGGTTTTGTACCCAGTCCTCTTCTTTGACTAGTACTGAGTTGACGATCTCATCCCCGACCGAAAGGTAGAGCAATAGCTCATCTCTTGGGCTCGGCTTAGTCAGGAGGGGCGACGAGCTCAAGTACTACTTTATTTCCTATAAATACTGCTCATGCTTTTCTATCCAGTGGAAGCCCTTTGGCTGTTTGAGGGCTTTGAAAAAGGGGAGGCACCGATCCGCGGACTTGGACATAAACCTACCAAGGGCGGTTATTCTCCCAGTGAGCCGTTGCATTTCTTTGTGGGTCTAGGGGGGTGGAATGTCAAGGATGGCTTTTATCTTCTCCGGATTTGTTTCAATTCCTCTCTATGTTACCATAAACCCCATAAACTTGTCGGAGCCAACCCCGAAAGTGCACTTGGTTGGGTTTAACCTCATCTTTTACTTTCTAAGTGTGTCGAAGACTTCACGGAGGTCGGCCAGGTGGTGTTCAGTCTTTTTGCTCTTCACGAGCATATCGTTGACATATGCCTCCACATTCCTACCGAGCTATTCTTTGAATACCTCACTCGCTAGCCGCTGATAGGTGGCGCCGGCATTTTTTAGACCAAAGGGCATTACCTTGTAGTAGTACAGGCCATGGTCAATGATAAACGCCTTTCGCTCCAAGTCGTTCGGGTCCATCTGGATTTGGTTGTAGCCTGAGAAGGCATCCATGAAGCTTAGGAGCTCATGTCCTGCTATTGCGTCGACAAGCTGGTCAATCATTGGCAGGGGAAAACTGTCTTTGGGATAGGCCTTATTCAAGTCGGTGAAGTAGATGTACATTCTTCACTTTCCGTTGGCCTTCTACACCATCACTACATTGGCCAGCCAATCGCGGTATTTGACTTCCCTAATGAAGCCAGCGTCGAGCAAGTTCTGTACTTTATCAGCGATTATTTGCCACCGCTCTGTGGCGATGTTTCTCTTCTTCTGCTTCACAAGTCGGCAACGGGGGTTGATGTTCAGCCGATGTGTGATAACTTCGGGATCGATTCTAGGCATGTCCTTTACCGACCAAGCAAATACATCGGCATTATTCCTCAATAATCGAACAAGTTCCTCTCAGAGGTGGTCCCCTAGCAAGGAGCCAACTTGGACCGTCTTTTCGGGATCTTCCTCAAATAGGGGGACCTCAACGAGGTCTTCCATGGGTCGGCCATGCTGTGCCTTTACTTCGTCATGCAGGTCATATGCTTCCACCATCAATGTCTCAGTCGTTCGACGTGGTCCTCGACAGGATAACTGATAGCAATGTCGCACTGTTTTCTGGTCTCTGTGCGCCACTCCTATGTCATACTTGGTTGGAAATTTCCTAGCGAGGTGGTACGTTGAGACTACAGCATGCAGGGCGTTGAGGGTCGGCCTACCGAGGATCATGTTGTAAGAGGAGGGGCAACGCACCACGATGAAGTCTACCATGGCCGTCGCAGTCACGTCGCCGTCTCCGATCAAGAGGGGAAGAGTTATCCTCCCAGTGGACTGGAGGGACTCTCCCGAAAATCCATCAAGGGAGTGCTAACTGGTGTTCTCTGTCAATGCTGAGCTTTTCGAATGCATCTTCAAACAATACATCGGCAGAACTCCCTGTGTCGATTAGGATCCGTTGCAGCTCAAAGTCGGCCACTTCATCTGTTATGACCAAGGTGTCGTCATGCGGTGTTTGGACCCCTCGGAGGTCGTCGTCAGTGAAGGTGATAGATGTGTCACGCCTCCTCCCGTGATCTCGGTCATCAATCTCGCACCGTTAAGCATATCTTTTCCGTCCCGAGCTGCTTTCCCCTTCGTAGGCGGTTCCTCCCAATATCACATGGATGACACTGGCTGGGGGGCCTCGGGGTGGAGGTTGCCAAGCTTCGTCCACTCTTCGTTCCTCTTGGGCCGACTTGTCCTTTTTGTCTATGAAGCCGCTGAGATAATCACGCCTAATTAGATCTTCAATATGATTGCGTAGGTCGAAACAGTTCTCTGTATCATGGATGTGGTCCTTGTGAAACTCACAATATTTGTCCCGGTTTCTCTTGTTACTTTGCGTCTTCATCTTCTCGAGCCACCTAACATAGTTGTGGTCGCGGATTTGCATCAGAATTTTAGACCGCGGAATATTAATTAGCGTGAAATTCCAATAGGTTGGCGGAGGGGTGCGAGGTCTATGGTCGGTTCGACGATGTTGTCTCTTGTGGTCTTTGTCCGACCTCTCAGACTTCTGCTCGTCGGTCTCTCTCCTTTTTCTGTCGGGCTTCTCATCCTCGTCTCTGAGCTGCGCCTGGACCTCTTCAGCGTTGATATACTTCTGTGCATAGCTAATTAGTGCGGCTAACGTTTGAGGAGGATTCTTGAAGATGGAGAAATTGAGTGGGAAAGGGAGGAGTCTGTGTTGTATGGCCGTCACCGCAACTGATTGATTTAAATCCCTTATTTAGAGTGCTTCTTTTTTGAACATTGCTAGGTAATCTTTAAGGGACTCCACCTTTCTCTGTTGAACCTACATAAGTCTGGCCAAGGTTTTCCAGTGCTTCTGACTAGCTGTGAACTATGCCAGGAAATGGGTTTTCAGTTGGGCTCATGATGCTATAGACCTTAGCGGCAGGGAGGAGTACCATGCCAAGGCTGGGCCTTGCAATGTGGTTACAAAGCCTTTGCACATCAGTCCCTCCGACGCACCATGTAGTATCATCTGGGCTTTGAGCACCCTGTTGGGGGGCTCGCCATCCAACAGGGGGTATCTCGTCCACTTTGTCCTAGACAAAGGGTGGCTTCTTAGTGATATGCGTGGTGGCCTGCACAGGTTGGTTTACGGCAGGAATTGCACTCTTATGGGTGGAAGTGCACTCTAACTCTTCCAGAAGTTGTCAAAGCTCTTTAATTTTGGCATCTCTGTTGTCTGGGGCTGCAATGTGTATGGCCTCCCTTTTGGGTCATGTGGGGTGATCCTTGACCGAACTTGACTCAACGACTAAGACTACGATGGGCGATGTCCTTTTGCCGAGCCTTTCTTTGGCGGGGATGCACGTTGATTGGTGTGTCTGGCTATGGTAGTCCCGTCCACGAGAACGGACAGTGGCGGCGGGCCTTCAGGTCGTGTCCAGCCTCATAAGTTTAGACCACTCTCCCCTTACATTTGACCAATGCACTTTGGGGTTCTCAGTATGAGGATCGTCCTTCGTGCACATCGGAGCGTGAGGGGGGACAGCCCGGTTGGGTGGCGCAATAGACCCTAGTGTTTGCATGAATTCAAAGATCTTATCAACCTTATCTTACATGGCTCGGAATTGCGTTGGATCTACTATGGCTGAAGGTTGCGGAACTTCTTGGTGCGGGGAGTCACGGTGTCAGTTCTCCCAAGACAGGGAATGGCCAACTGATCATTCAAACTGATTTTTAGGCATCTTAATTGCCCGACGAGGAATGATATTTTTGGGAAAGGCTTTTTGTGTAGTTCCCACAAACGACGCCAATCTGATGCCGCTCAATCCGAGGTAATGCGCGAACCAAGGATGGCAATCATATAATCCTTGCTGGCAGGTTGGGGTCGAGCTTCAAGAACGAGGCCACGCTTCAAGATCTACAATCAAGGAAGAAGTCAGAGGCCCGAGGAATTAACCCCGGGTGAGTACTCCGACGCTCAAGTCAGTAGAAGGTAGTGGATGGCCCGGTCGAGCTATAGGAATGCTGGTCCGGGCTAATTAGCAGTGTGGGTGTTAAAAGTCAAGAGAGTCCCTTACCTCGAGCATGGAGTACCTTTTTATAGCCAGAGGGTCCTCTGATCGAAGTAGGTTTGCAGGGAAATCAAGGCAGAGTTCCCCGCCAAGGTTACAGGGGGTAGAGTCCTACTCCTCGGCAGAGTTGTCTTCCCATCCCTATCCGCTATGCAGGCTTATCCGTGAGGGGCGTAGTTGACGTAGCCGACGGGATCATGGCAATGCGGTAGCCCGGCCAGACTGTACCAACGTGGCCGAGCTATGACAGATGGCCAGGGGCCTCATGGCTAGCTCAGCCATGTCCCCAACACAACCCCCCAGGGGGCACAATTGGTCAATGGGATTTTGATTCCATTTGAATTTATGTGGGGACTAAAGAAAGTTTATTTTGTTGTAAGTGATACCCATCTCTTAGGTGGATAAATAACTTACCCACCTAGGGAAAAATTGTCGACACCTATATAGGACAAAAATGCCCCTTTTAATAATGAATTTTTATGACTAAAATGGCCATTGCTTTATTTACTTGGGAAATAAAAGAACATGGGTAAATACACTTACCCAAATAAGTCTTTCCTGGGAAATACTTACCCAAATAAGTGCATTTACCCAGATAAATAACTTTACCAAAAAGCGAGCGATGCCTTAAATGGACTTGAATTTGATCATATGAATCAGATAAAGGGTGGATCTATGTATAGTCCAATTACAATTACAAATAGATGGATTTTTTTATCACCCTTAATTCGATAGAATTTCAATTTGGCCAAACGGATGACATTTGCAACCCCAAAACTCACTTTTAGGGCTTTTATACATCATTGTTTGTGAGTTCACATCTGAGCCCTACAATGCTCCAGAGTACATTCCCACCTTGTATTGGGAATATCTCCCGGTGATGTCTCGTGATCTCCCATACATGTTATCGGGAGATGTTCCCAATACAAGGTGGGGATGTGCTAGGGGGCATTGTGGGGCGCAGATGTAAATTTTGGTGGTTTTTTTTTTTTTTAAGAGTAAATGAGCATACATTAGCAAAAAGAAAGGGAGATACAGTCTTCCAGTCTGGGTATCCTTGGCATATAGGTATAATAAACAAAAGAAGGCTGAACATGAGTTTTAGCAACCTGGGATACCGCATGAGTTGTTAAGTTATATTTTCTATTTACATACACAAAAGAGATAAGTTCAGATTGTTTAAGATCTGCTTCAATTGTTCAAAAAGCCAATGACATGGCCAAAATCTTGTCTTTCTTTAAAGGAGCAGATCAACTAGAGAGAATCTAAGCAAATGTAGACTTTGTCAAACGTCTCCTTGAAAGCCTGCAGCATAGCAAACATTTCAGCCTGTAAAACAGAATTAACTGATGAGGTGCGACCTCCTATAATTTTGATGCAAGATAAGTTCCGGGAGGTAATAACAACTGCAAAAGTGTATTCAGAGTTTGAAATTCTCCCTGCATCTGTAAAGATTCTGTAATCCGTGTTGGGAGACAATGACACAACACACTTTGAATTATCAGAAGACTGAGTCTTGTTTGGTTTGTGGCTTTCCACAGTACCTGAAAGTTAGTATAAATTCCAAATAGTCTTCACCATGCAAGGAGTCTGACTTCTTGAGGTATTTACTCTTCCATAGTTTTGAGAAAGGGTCTGCCAAGCACACTAGTGGATTGGGTGTATTAGAGCTAGAGGTACCCCACCAAAAGTTACGAATGACTCTCTCAATTTGGGTAATGTTTTTTTTGAAGGGATTTAATTAAAGACATGGCATGGAGAGGTACAAGTTGAAGCACAGGTTGAATAAGGACAGATTTGCCCGCCTTACTTATGGCAGAAGCCTTCCACCTGTTTAGCTTAGCTTGTAATTATCTAAGATAAAATTCAGGTTAGCATGCTTATTCTTTGACCAAAAGAGGGGAAGCCCTAGGTATTTGTCATTCTTGTTTAAAGGCCAAAATTTGAAGGTATTTGTCATTCTTGTTTAAAGGCCAAATTTTGAGTTGTCTGTTAATGAAACGATGGAGTCTGGGATGGATATTTTTGCTGCAGAAAATTCCAGACTTTTCTAAATTTACAACTTGGCCAAAGGCTTTCCTGAAAAGAGGTTAAGATCTGATTGAGGTTATCTAACTATTCTCTTGGGCTCTGGTTATTTAACTCTTCTCTGTGGGCTCTCAGGAAAAGCATGATGTCATCTGCAAAGAAGAGATGTGAAATCCTCGGGGAGGAAGAATTAGTTAGAGAGATCCCTTGGATTTTGTTTTCTTGTAAAGCATTCTAGACAAAAGCTTCCATAGCTAGAATAAACAAGTAAGGGGAGAGAGGGTAAGTAGATATGCATTCTTTAATTAAGGCACAGAAAGAGTCTGAGAAGCCTAAGGCTAACAGAACCTGGAGTAGGAAGCTCCATTCCAGTCTATCAAAGCTCGCTGATTGGGAGAGATACACTTAAGTAAAACGAACCAGAGTCTACTGGTGATTACTTTTGCTATGATCTTATACATGACATTACACAGACTTATTGGTCTGTAATCTTGAGTCAAACCTTTTTTGGAATCAGGCAAATGGAAGTATGATTGAGCTTCTTAAGAAGCTTCTTATTAATGAAAAACTCCTGGACCACAGAGACTAAATCGGGACCCATTACATTCCAAAACTGCTTATAAACTAAGGCGGGAAAGCCATCTGGTCCATGGGATATCGAGAAAAGGGCAGATTTCATTTCCTCACGAGAGGGGAGCTCCAGGAGCATATTGTGATCTTCCTCAATAATAACTGGATTCATGATTTGCTCCAGATCAATTAAAGCCTCAGGATTAATAACATGGCAGTTAGGATACTTCATAAAGACGTTGAATCACATCTTCGAATTGATCAGTAAGCCTTCAACTGGACCGTTTCCTTGAAGCATTTGCTGAAAGGCTTCATTTAGTCCATCCAAGTTGTCCATTGGAAAGATTCTACGAGCAGCCAAGCCATGAGAGGGAGAGGGAGAGGGAGAGAAGAGAACAACGGAACGACAGAAGAAAGAAAAGAACGAAGAGACGAGGAAAAAACGAGAGTAAAGAAGAAAAGACTAGCAACTTAATCAATTATGGGTGAGTGAACTAATTGCTAGGAAAGGATACATTGGGTTAAAACTAAACTAGATAGCAAGACAAATTAATACCAATCCAGTTACTAGTTAACAAACCAAGTTACATAGCAGATAATACAAGACACCATAAGATATCAATGGTAGACAGTTAACACTCCCTAGCCGAATAGGTGTCCATTTGTATACTCTAGTAACGAAACCTGTCTTCAGTGAAGTAGCAAGATTACAACTGTCCCAGCGAATCCGAAAACGGTAGTGCAGGAGAAGAAAATACACGAGGTTTCCAACCCCAGGCTAATCAAGATGTACTTAGACCATCCAGGTATAGAAGAAGCCAACTAGATTCCTCCTATCAACTTAACGTCCGTCCTTCATCTCCACAGCCCCGATCCGGAAGCGAGCGCTGAACTAATTGCTAGCGGAGACTTGGGATTGACTCCCTTGGCTCCTTGGCATTTTTAGTGTTAATGCTATTACTCCCCGTCTCCCTGAGCCGAATAGTGTTATAATCTTGGTGGGTTGGAGTGTATTATAATAAGGCCCAAGCCCAAGCCCAAACTTACACTAGTGTTGTCGGGTGGGCAGTGTGGAAAAGGGCACAAACCCATCTACGTCCCCACTCCCCAGAGCCAGAATCCAGTTCACCAAGGGCTACGGGACCGGGAAGTGAGGACCCCACATGTGATCGTGATGTGAACTCTCAGAGCACTGAGTCTGAGGGTATGGGAGCCAGCGTTGATCAGGTCCCACTCCTTCCTTGGACATTACAGGAATGGGTCGCTGCTCTGTCCTAATCAGTGCTCAGTTCTCAGTACCAGAAATCCGAGTGAGCCCTACATGCACATCTCCCGTAGAGACATGTTTCGAATACACACGGTTGTGATGCGCTGTAGGGTCGAATATACGGTTATGATGCGCTGTGGGGCGCGTTATATGGGCGCCGATGCCAATTCCAGAAATCCACCCACACCAATCCGATTCAGCAGAGCTTACATCTGCGCCCCACAATGTCCCAATAATAGTAAATCCTGCCGTGTATTGAAAATATCTCCTAACAATAGTAGAAGAATCGATGATGTCATCAACGACAGCGATCCCACCAATTCAAATTTCAAACTGTCATACCGAAAAGGCAACGCATGATACCTAAAAAAACTGGAAAACAAAATGCGCGAAGCACCGATACGTATTCCCCCGCTTGCTTGTCATTAAAAGCTACCAAGCACGGCCAATCCGAAAGGACACGCGACACGCAATATCGCTATTTTTAACATTGTTCCTCTCAGAGGAATTTTGACAAACAGGGAGGGGGCGACAGGAAGAGCGGCAACGATGGGGAAGGATCTCAGCGAAGATCAAGTGGCCTCAATGAAGGAAGCATTCTCGCTATTCGATACGGATGGCGATGGCCGGATTGCAGCGTCGGAACTTGGGATCCTGATGAGATCTCTGGGAGGAAATCCTACACAAGCGCAACTGAAGGAGATCGTAGCTCAGGAGAAGCTGACCTCCCCTTTCAATTTCCCTCGTTTCCTGGAACTCATGAGCAAACACATGAAGTCCGAGCCCTTCGATCGCCAGCTCCGTGACGCATTCATGATCATCGACAAGGACTCCACCGGTTACGTTACCGTCTCCGAACTACGCCACATCCTAACCAACATTGGTGAGAAGCTCGAGCCCGCTGAATTTGATGAGTGGATCCGTGAGGTCGATGTTGGATCGGATGGTCGGATCCGCCACGAAGATTTCATTGTCCGGATGGTCGCCAAGTGAGATTTTATTATATAGACAAATATTCATCAGTTTCATACCCAATTAATTGTTGTCTTGTCTGGGATTTGGGGTTTGTTTGGTTTTCTAGATGGTGGTTGCTATCCCTTTTTTTGAATTGTCAATTAAAGCAATGGTGATTAATTGGGAGATCTGGGGTAATAGTTGTTCTTGGCGTATTCGCAGATTATCTATGTGCATAATATATAAGCATGTATCTGCACCCTTTTTGAATTTTGCGGTTTTAATATAATTTGCAGTTTGTTTATTTGTGAGGATCCACAAGGTCATGAATGCATTGGGGTAATGTTACTGAAAAAACTAAGTGGCAGCATGTGGATTTTTTTCTTCTATTTGTCTGTTCTATGGAACCTTCTCAGAGGAAAATGTATAAAGTTTCTAATGGGAGAAAATAGAATTGCAACGTAGTACATAACCAACTAAAGGAGAATGGTCGGAACTGAAATTGTTCTCTATATTAATTTTTGTACATATGACTTCTTATCTGGAATGTGATCCTCATTCACCAATTTTGAAGTTTTCCATAAAAATAAATTTGCAGAATCATAGTTGGATTGCTATTGTAACATTAAAAAGTATTGGGCTTTTAGTATTATAGTATATGCTTTGAAATGACTGGCTTTGGATGGTGTTTATTAAAGATGAAACATAATCCTGGAATATTAGTTAAAGCATAGACCTGGAACGGCATTGAGATGTTGATACCCACAGGAATAGGTAGAAACAAAGTAAACTTTGATTACTACTTGATTGACAATCCTGGCCCCTTGGGTGTAGACGGAGTTTATAGAGGAGCAGCAGAGCAGCTGGTTAGATTACTCTTATACATTCCCAGCTGGTAGTAAAAGCTTTCTTTTCTTTTCTTTCCTTTTAGACAAGTACTGTAGTGCATCTGAACAGAACAGGTACATATGATCCTTTGTACACCAAAGAACTGTACAAGGGAGAAGGGACCCATAAAAAACCAAACCAGATTAACCAATCAGTCCACACCTCCCATCACAAGATATGTAATTTAAGGAAAAAAAGCAGCAACATCAAGTATCAATATATTTAAAACCCGTGGTAGGGCATACCCTTGAATAATCTTTGTATAGATAACCATGAACACAAGGTGCTTTTTAACCTGTTTAGCACGACTTCAATAGAATTTACCCCGTCCTCAAAAATTCACTCATTTCCTTGAGACCATATACACCAGAAAATCACTAATGGTGTAATTCCCCAAACCACCTTGCTCTTCTCACCAAGTCCAGCCAGCCACCAGTCCTTAAGAAACTTGTATAATGGATTCAGGGAAGCAACCTCTCCAGCTAAAAGCACCTCACATTAGGGCCCAAACTTCTCTAGTAAAACCGCAGTGCAAAAAATGTGGTCTGTAGTCTCTTCCTCAAGTCCACAAAGGACACACTGATGTTGGACAAACCTTCAACCGGCACAGTCAATGTTCTCCAGTCCATACCTCTCCTCACCAACCTGTCCTTTGTAAGATACTTAGCCAATGCCACAATCCAACACAAGAAGGCTACTTTATGTGCTCACCAAAGTAAGGAAAGTCATCTGAGAACTGCCTGCTTGGATTGTTGAAGAAACATTTCACAGAAAAAGAACCTGATATCTCCGACAGATAGATTCTTCTCCTCTTGCCCCATATGTGGAAACATGCTTTGTAATTTGAAAAGCAATTGAGACATCAATTCTATTACCTATTTACCCAGTAGAAGAAGAAGCTTTCTTTGAGCAAAACTATGCTCCGTCTTGTAAGAATTGCCGTGGACCTAAATCTGGTTATGGTATAAAGCTGCTTGCAATCCATAGTAGGATGATGCAATCATCAATAGTTGAGTTCTTAGACATTTCACTGAAGATAGTAGATCATTGGCTTCCATAATGAATGGTTTGTTCATATTGAATGAATGAACTATTGCACAAGAATGTATAGAGAAGCCCCAGGAGTGGGGTGTTATTCCTTTGCAATCATCTTTATTTTATGTTGCTTGTCAGCTAGGTTTGCACTGCATTTCCTTCCTAAGGTTATCAGTGCTCCAGGTTGGCCCAACAGATGAACTGATTATAACTTATTACACAGGATCTGGGTTTGCATTTGAGTCATCAAAAAGATAAGCTTTGTACATGCCCTTTTTGGTCTGCCCCTAGCCCTTGACTCCTAATTATAACAAGATAGGAATTAGTTTTACCTGTTTGGAACCTAGGGGTGCTCACAGTTTGGTTAACTGAACCATGGGCCTTTTTTTGTAACTGAACCGGTATTATCGATTTTTGGAAAACTGGTAACCGAAACCGAACCGAAGCCAATCGGTTAACCATTGGTTTGGTTCGTCAATTTTTTATTTTTACAATATATATTATAAAAATATACACAAGTATATAATAAAAAATTATAAATGTATAATATTATATTTTAAACAATAAATAATATATCACATATTATAAATCTATATTTATATATATAATGCATATTTGTTAATTAATAATATATAATATAATATATATAATATACATAAATATATATAAAATATATAGAAATATATGTATACCACTCGGTTCGGTTTCAGTTGGTTTTTTCGGTCGGTTCGGTTTTTTGGTTTTTTTGCTCACCCCTATTGGAACCGATTAAGACTGGAACCATTTTGTAAATACATTCGTCTTCACAATGATATCCCTACTTTTTTGTGCTGGGATTTTCTACAAACAAGTCCTATTTTTCTTGATTGTGTCAAGTAACATATTTATATGTCTTGTTTTTCCACTTCCCAACATTTCCTGTGTCCCAGTGCCAGTAGTTCCCAACATTTCACCATGTTCCATTATGTTCAGTGCCATAAACTATTAAAATGTGTTTCTTATGTTTTTATACCTTATTTATGGTTCCTGATGTATCCATTGATCCAAAAAAAAAGTATTCATTCATAAGATATGAGTTGTGGAACCATAGGTGGAATGAAGGTTCTAGCAGATTGGCTCTACTTCCAGCTAAGAACCTAGAGCTTGAATGTTCTTTTATTAGGGATACATTGAGGTGGTTGCTTCACCATTATTTACATGATTACATTAATTACTACCCTTGTAAATGAAATTGATACATTATGAATTTTGAAAGTGTAAAAAGTTATGATGTACCATCTGGATCTTTGTTTTCCTTCTGCATTGTTAACTTGTTAGATCATACGTTTATAAGAACTAGGAACCTAATTTGTAAAATTGAAAAATCATAAAAAAAAGCATTTATCAAAAAAAAAAAAACGAACTAGGAACCTAATTTGTAACTGAAGGATCTTTTGTCTAGGTAAGCTTGCTTCAAGGCTCTGTAGTATCATGACAGTTGTAGGTCAGGCTGGTTCTGGCTAAACTAAGGTCTAAATTGCGGCTACACAGTTTCCTCCAAAAGCAAGGAAGGTTTAAGTGTGTGAAAATGCAATCTGTAGGTCCTAATGCTACTCTAGACATTTCTCTGGATTCCAGCCAAATTTAGTAGTCATATATATGCACAAATGCACAAGACTGTGTCCATGAGATCATTGACCAGACATTCACAAGTCGGAAGTAAACGATGCAACTAACTGTTGTTCGATATGGTTGATGATCATAGTTATACAAGATAATGTTAGTTTGTTTCATTCCTACTAAGGAAATGCTGAATCTGGGTTGGTTGGCATCTACATTCTAAAACAATGCAAAGATGAATAATTGTAATTGCTTGTTCAGTCGGTATAGGTGTGGTGATTGATGCATTCAGCTTTTGTTGAATTGAATGGTGAATTGAATTCATTGTTTAATAAGGAACCAAATGGGTGAATGCATCGGTAAGTTCCAGCTGAAGTTTCCCTGTTGCTCAAGAATAGCTGAAGTAGCTGAATTGAACCTGAATGAATTATTGCATTGTCAATAGAGGTAATGTTTATATGAATTATGAAGTAATATATTATCAGCAAGCAGGCATATAAGTATTACATGATATCTTCATCAATGGATCTATAAATTGCTAATGGTAGGTCCTAAAGTCCTCATAGTCACATGGCCTTTAGAGAGCTTCCAACAAATTTTTAGACCAAAAGAAAGTTATCTGAATAGAATCTATTGTTTCCACCAAGAAAAGAAAAAGATTGCAAGCAAACCCTTGCAAATGCATGGGGTTTGAATACAAATTTGGTTAGGTTTGGGGTTGGCAAATTTGGGTTTTGATATGGTTTGGTTCCAGGCCAAGATCCACGTTTAGGGTTAGTCTTGGGTTGTCACTTAACCCCATTCAACCCATCTAATTTGTACTCACGTTTTATTAGAAAGGGTCATAAGGGGTTCAAAGATATTTAAGAGAAAATAGGGATTTAATGGGGGAGGGAGGATATTACAAACTTGACTACTGAAAAGGGAGAGGCAGATTTAAGGATGATATTATTAGAGAACAGCCTCCACACTCCTCTTTCTATTACATACATAGATTGCAGAGTATCAATGCAAGTAAACATGTGTTGGTCTATACATATAATAACATATTGACATAGTGAAATGATGGAATGATGGAATCACTCTTTCTATTATATATAATTATATAGATTGCATCTTTCTCCATACATGATACATATTGACACACGATGATATGATGGAATCACTAAGAGTCTGCTTGGTTTGCAGGAATAGGGGTCCGGAATTGGTTCATTCCAATTCTAACTGTTTGGTTGGGTGGTATCAGAAAAGTCCATTCTTATTCCTGGTAGAATGGCATTCCTCCATTTGAGGGAATGGCCATTCCCTCCCCCTCCCGTGGGAATGAGAATCCATTCTAGCCAATTCTGATTCTGATTCCAGTCTGAACCAAACAGGTGAGGGGTATAGAGCACTTCTATTCTGATTCCGAGAGATTTCAATTCTGATTCCAATTCCAACTGCCAATCAAATAGACCCTAAAAGATATTGACATTGCACCACTATATCATGCCGCCCAGCCCAGTAACTTAAAAGGTTCAAACATCTAGCTTCCAAAATAAACCCGATTCGGGGTTGGATGTTGGATCTGGGGAGTAGCTTGGTTATTGTATAGTTATTGTTTAAGGAAACTGAGAAATGTGGAAACTTGAATGTGGAGTTATTTTTTTGGCCCTGTTTTTTACCCGGTAAATGCAGTTACCTGGGTAAGTTTTTCCTGGGAAACACTTACCCGAGTAAGTGCATTTATCCATGTTCTTTTATTTCTCATGTAAATAAGGCAATGACCGTTTTAATCATAAAAATCTATTATTAAAAGGGGTATTTTTGTCTCACTCAAGTGTTGACAACTTTCCTCTTAGGTGGGAAAGTTATTTACCCACTTAGGATATGGGTATCACTTACCGGGTAAGTGGTACCCTGGAAAATAAACTTTCCCTGGTCCCTACATAAATCTTAAAAAAAAAAAAAAAAAAAACATGGGATTCTTGGTCAATGGGAACCAAAATTCCATTGACCAACTTTCCTCCCTCTCAAAATCTAAAAAAAAAAGAAACACCCCCTTTATTTTTTTTTTAAATCTTTTGGCTGTTCCTGTCATATAATACGCATTCGCATATAATAGACTCTAGTTGTTTTATACTTTTTTCTTCGTAATGCATCTAAACCAATATTTCTATAATTGCCCATCAAGCTTTTAGTACATATTCAAATGCCCAACTATAAAATAAAAGCAAGTTACAAGCAAAGTTTCCATTCAAAATTTCAAACCCAACTCTTCAACTTGGATTAGGAAGACTAGGATGGGCATTGGACTATAGAATTTGCTTTCTCTGAATCACCATGTGACCATGAAGTAGGTTACTTATGCTAGTTCAAACATCTGATTGTATAAATTTGTCCGTTAAAAGGGGTTAATAACAAAAATGCTAATGCATTAGAGTTGGGGATTTCATTGAAGAAACTGATTCTTAGTCGGTTATTTAGTGAGGTTTGAAAGATGATGAGGCTTTTTGAACACAACCAGATGGTTCAAAAAGACAGTGGCCAAGTGATTTTATTATATGTAACCGACCAAGGGCTGGTTCATTGGTGTGTAAGCTGGTTTGTTCCAGCGTTGATAGGGAATCAAACACTTTAGAGAAAAAGAGTGAGGGGGAAGTTATTAATGGTGCACAGATGCCTATTATGATTCAAAACCAATATTTCATTTAAAAAAAAAAAAGGATGATATGGTTTTGGAACACAACCTAAATGTCCAATTGCTTCTTTTTTCAATAAAAGTTCTTTTTAGTAGAAAAAAAAAAGTATGAATTAGTTGATCGTTTGCACTTGCATATTGAAGATCTTACGTAGATTTGTTTGTTAGGAAATGTTCCAGTCACAACTTACAACAGTATACTCCGACACTACCAACCATCTTGTTTAGAAAAACAGAACGAATTTCCTTTTAGCTAATTGGGTCACTCTTCTCAGTTGAGTTGGGCCATTCTTGGACCCCATGTATTCTCCAGCCTCACTAGTGGGTGGTTTTTATTACATAAGGGGTGAGCTACAGGTCATGTCTAATAACCCATTTCTTTCTCTACATTTCAAAGGGAATATGTAAGACAAAGGGTAAAATGGCCCCATAAATCAAAGAAATTGTATTTTGGAAACATATAAATGTTTAACAAGCATATAATAAGATAATAATAGACTAACAGTCAAATGGTAATCTTTGTTTTTAAATTAACTGATAGAATGCTACGGATATGAAAGAGTCCGGCTTCAATCAGAGCAAAGCCTGTTCGAACAACCTTTACAGCCTTGCATTGGGAATATCTCCCTATTTATGTGCTTTACTTCATGGATAGATATTCCCAATGTAAGGTTACAAGAAGCTATTGGAACGGTGTGAGCATGGGCTTGCTCTGACTGAAGCCAAACTCGGATATGAAAGGAGAGAAGTGTTTCACATGGACTTGTTGCAATGAAGGGGCTCAAAAGTCTCAAAACACAAGGTACCAACCGGTTGGTTGGTAAAGTTTTGTGCTGGTTGTAGTGGAGACTTGGGAACTAATCCTGCTTACACCTGGGTTGGGGAATGGGCTACCCCCCGCCCCCTGCCCCCTTATTGTGTAATCCTTGGAGCCAAAAACAAAAGTGAGGCCCTGTTTGGTTCATGGGAATAGGGGTTTGGAATTGGAATTAGAACGGGTTTGGTTGGATGGTATCGGAATTCCATTCCCATTCCTGTTAGAAATGACATTCCTCCATTTCAGGGAACGGCCATTCCTTGCCCCTTCCTTAAGAATGAAATATCATTTCCGTTGATTCTAATACCCACTCCCATTTCTTGCACGTTCGATTCCGACTATGAACCAAACAGACTCTCTAAAAGTCTCAAATGACGGATTGGTAATATGTAATTTACCCCTGAAAATGTTGAAATCTATATATTTCAATTGTCCTTGGGATCATTTGTGCATTACTTGAGAAAGTCTACAAAAAAACTTACCCGTGATTGGGTAGCACTTAAGGTTCAAAATATCGATACGGCTGATATGCCGATCTGACTGGTTCGGTTTAGGTCTCCTCCATCCCCTGAACCAGTCAGACCCCCGATACACCCACTATAGGGGCATATCAGTGGGGTCTCGGAATGATGCATATCGGCTGATATGGGGCAATACGTGTCGATACTTTGAACCTTAGTAGCACTGTGATTACAGAAACAAGCCCACCCCAACTGAAGAGGATGGGATGGTTGGTTTAGTGGTTCCTCAAGCCAAGTCTAACTCGTAACGGATCATATGTGGTGAGCACCATTTGAAAATCATTATATATATAATCATTGCTTATCTTGATTATATTAATAAATCAAGGCCTCTTATTTTAATGCATTTTTTATTACATTTAAAAAATATATTTAAGAGAGAGGGAGGGAGGGAGTAGTAATAATAATTACTATGTTTTAAAATTTACAATCTTAATAATAATTACAATATTTTAATATTGACAATATTTTTTAATTAATAATATTTTTAAATAATTATCAGTATTTATTTAAAAAATACTAAATAATGTATTTATTAAATAGTATTAACTATACTTTTAATTAATATAGTAGTTTTAATAATTACAATGTTATTTATGGAAAATAATGTACTTTTTATTGACAATATTTTTAATAATTACAATATTAATAATTAACCATTTTTTACAATATTTTCAATAATTACAGTATTATTAATTACAATATTTATTAATTAATAGTGTTTATTAAAATATTGTATTTTACAATATTATTATTATTTATTATCGTTATTTATTATCTGTATTTTACAGTATTAATATTTTTTATTAATTCATTAATTAAATTTTTTTTAAAATCTTAATTATATTTCAATCCTATGAGTAATATAATTAATTTTTTAAACAATAATTGAAATTAATTATATTTAAATATAATTTAAGCTATAAATAGCAGAAATTTACATTTAATGAATAGACATTATCGAAGAAAATAACTAAAAAAGGATTAACATGAGTTCAAATAAATATGATAAATTATAACAATTAAAATTACTTTTTAAGAGAAGCTATTTATCTATTTTCTCGATTTTTTGCATTTTTCCTTTTTAGAGAGAAAGAGAGAGACCTTTGGATTTTCCAAGGCCTCTTATTTTAATGTATGTTATAAATACATTTCAAAAAGACATTTGAGAGAGAGAGAGAGAGAGAGAGAGAGTAGTAATAATTATTGTATTTTAATATTTACAGTATTAATAATATTTACAATATTTTTAATAATTAACAACATTTTATAAGTTAACAGTATTAACCATATTTATTCAAAAACAATAATAAATAATGTATTTATTAATTAATATAATGTAAATTATAATTTATTAAAAACAACATTAACAATTACAGTATTTATTAATTGAAAGTAATTAAATAATTATAGTATTTTATTCATTAACAGTATTAATTGTACTTTTAATTAATACAGTATTTTTAATAATTATAGTATTATTAATTAATTAAAAGTATTTATTGAAATATTGAATTCACTAATTAACAATATTTTTCATTAATGTAGTACTTTTAATAATTATAGTATTTTAATTAAATAACATTATTTATTATAAATAATGTATTTTTTATTAAACAATATTTTTAATAATTACAATATTAATTTTTAATCGTATGTTACAATATTTTCAATAAATTTAGTATTATTAATTACAAGATTTATTAATTAAGAGTGTTTATTAAAATATTGTATTTATTAAAAAATATTAATATTTTTTATTAATTCATTAATTAACATTTTTTAAAACTATTAATTAATGCAAGTTATAATTTAAATTATTTAAGTTATATTTGAAACCGTAAGTTATATAATTAGATTTTAAACTATAATTAAAAGTAACTGTATTTAAATTGTTTATTTAAGTATAATTTAAGCTATAAATAGCAGAAATTTATATTTAACGAATAGAAATTATCTAAGAAGATAACCAAAAATAAAGTACCAATAGTTTTTCCATAATTACCCAAAATTATCAAAGAAATTACCAAAAATGGATTAACATGATTTCTAATAAATATGATAAAGACAAAAATTTTAAAAAATGTAACCATTAAAATTACTTTTTGAAAATATGTACTAATTATCAATAATCTTCAACAAATAAATGTAATTAGTTCATAGTATATTTAAAATACATTTGTTTTTCCATATAAATTATAAATTATATAATTTAAACATTATAAATCTTTACCTATGATGATATTAATTTATAGTGTTATAATGGAATATAAAAAAATGTATTTAATATTAGGGTAAATTACCAAGACCCCCCATACTATGGGGTATGTGACAAAGACCCCCTGTACTTTGTTTTGCGACAAAGACCCCCCTTGTACTATAACTGTGAGACAAAGACCCCCCTTTCATTAGCCTTTCATCCAAAAAGGCCGTTGCAATATTTTTTAATTCCCATATTACCCTCAAACAAGAAAAACAATGTTCATCTTCCCCGACCTCACGATACACTAACAGCAGCGGCAGTAATCTCCTTTACCTTAGATTCCTTCACATTTCTCTCTTCTTCCCCAATTCCCGCGAAAACTTTAATCTACTGTAACTTCAGCCCCATCTATGCAGGATTACCAAAGAGGTAACACCAATCTTCTAGACTTTCTTTTTGCATTTTTGGCGCTGCAACTCATTTGACTTCATCGAGAGTCTTAGTCTTAGTATCTCTACTCACCACAATGGGGTATGCCATTCAAGGTGAGTTCACTAAGGCTCCGTTTGGTTTGTGGGAAGATTTGAGTGGGATGGGATGGGAAAGTGTAAAAATTTACCTTTCCATTGTTTGGTTTTATATATGGGAAAATAATAAGAAAAACACTATAACGGGTTGGTTCTTCGCTAGAGTTGAGAAAGCAAATCTCCATGAGTTGCAACGGCGAGAGCTGCCAAGAGTTGAAGAACAGAGCTCCATGAGTTGCACCGTATTGGATGAAGATAGGAAGAATAGGAGTGCCCCTTGTAGATCAAGTGAAGACGTGAAGAATAGGAGTGCCCCTCACAAATCACTGCAGATCTGGTGAAGATGGGAAGAAGGTGAGGGAGAAGAGAGAAGAGGAAGCTGGAGGTAGATCGCTGCTACCCCTCACATTCGTTGATGCCCCTCGCATTGGTTCCTTGTCAGGTAAAGAAGAAGGCCAGTAACAGTGATTCTTTCGATGGTAATAGTGGCTTCTCAAATTTTTCCTCCAAGGTCGTACGGGTTTGGTGCAATCCCAAATCAATGATTTTGGGATCTGACATCCCACATTTTCCTCATCCCATCCTTCTATTTTCCTCAAAACAAATGAGAGTGAAAGAATGGTAAGATCCATCATATGGACGCCAAAAAGGTTGCAGAATAGGTGGGCAAATTTCAAAAATTTCTTGCCATTCTTCCAACTAGGAATCATATTCATTGAATTTTCCAGGATTTATCTTGAATCAAAACCGAACCAATTCTGAACCAAAAGAGAAGGGAAGGGATATACCTGATCCAGAGAAACTGTATCTCCTAACGTTGGTGTTCATGCCCAAAGAAAATCTCAAGAACTGCTCCCACTAAAGATGACACAGTGATGATGGAACAGAACCAGCAGTGTTCGTCCCACGAACCAGTTTCTTCTGAAGAACTCAATGGAAGTAGTGAGCACCACACAAGATCAATAACTTTTCTTGATCGTCCCTCACAGACAACTTGAACTGGCAGTGGATGGCGGCGGCTGCTGGAGGAGAAGGCTAGAGAAGAAGATGGCGAACTGTTTTTTCTTTCTCTCTAGGGTTTCTGAGATCCTATCTCAAAGTTGCATAGTGTTCTGCGAAATCCTTAGGGTTCGAATTCTTGTAATTTGAATTAGGGTTTCTACTCTTTTTTATAGTGATTAAGAAACCTCTTAATCCCATTAGGAGTTATCCTAATCCAAATTTGTATTTGGATAAAGAGTCTCCTTAATCATATATGCAGATTAGATCAGCCCACTCCTGATCTCATCAGGAGGTTACCAGATTCAAATCCTATTTGAATTTGGTCTCCATGAGTGGATAGGGTTAAGACCCAATCCTTTCGGCTTGACCTAATCTCAGATACGCCCCTTTAAGTGACTGATCAAATCAGCCTAATTCGAAATGGGCTTTAGGCCCAATATGTTTTAAATTCTCAATAGGCTTCCAAACTGCTGCCCAGTTGGGCTTCTTTGTATGGCGTGGGACCCAAGCATTGATCTACACATCAGCCACATGGGTTCAGCCCAGCCCCATGGGTTCAGCCCAGCCTTTGTTACAAGACCTAGCCGAATTCACTAGAAAGCCCAATGAACCCCTTGAGCCCATCACATGGACTCTATGGGCCCAACACTTACACTAAGTGGTCCCTGGGCCAAGCCATCTTATAAAAACCCAAGGACTGTGGGCAGATGCAAAATTAGCCCATCAGGTATAACACTAAATGGCCTTACACTCAACCTCTCAGCCCATAATGATCAATCACTGCCAAACAAGAGAGGACCTCTCCCTCGGCTGCAAGGAACAGTGCTACACTCTCTGCTCACATGGATCCCGGGATTTAAAACCATTTGCAAACATTTTGAAACCACATATGTCTATATATCTTATATAAATTTTGCAAAACAAAATTCCAATGATTGAAATCAACCGTTGGCAATATGGTTTCCATCAGAGAGAGTGCATCCCCGATCATTACCTTTGTCCGACAAAGGGGTTGATCCCGTCACTATGATCACCCACTCAGATGGGTTCATGAATCATCCCAACATACACAGGTTTTGACCCCCTCTGAGTATCTCACTGATTGGCATATCAAAGACGGCCCAATCCTCCACCTAGTGTAGTATCATAATCGAGTCTAAGGATCAGGTGTAACTTTCCAATTTTGCCCATCAATCTCCAAAGTCCAGGGCAATATTGGAAATCTAGTCCAATTCAAAGATTCAAGTAATCCTACACTGCATGTGCCTTGGGTCTCACTCTGGCGGCTGAGACAGGCCACCCCAACATTTGACAGCACACCAATGTCAGCCTTGGCAGGATAAATCTCCCCAGACTTATCCAACGGCTATGAACATTCTAAATTAACACGAGTCTCACTAAGTGTCCAGTTTAAGGGTCTTACACAAAAACATATTGATAATGCGCAATCCGGTCGGTCCTAGCTGCCAGTTGCCTCGCTTCTGATGAGATTGGAGGTGCCCAAAACAAAGAAGAAAATGGAGACTTCCGGGGAGGAACCCGGTTGGAACATTCCAAAACTCAAGTTAGTGCTCTTTCAGAAGGCAAGGGAAATGAGGAATTCCCTCTTCTTTGTGAGATGGGGGCCTTTTATAATCACCTTGTGTGCTCACTTCCATGCCTCTACCAGTTCGGACATCATTACCTCTGCCAGATCGGGTCACTTCCTTTTGTCAACTGCCAGTTCGGGTGTCATAACATCCACTGCAAGTTGCCAATTCGGGTGTCATAACCTCCATTGCCAGTTGCCAGGGCCGCCTTTGTCCATCTGGGATGGCAGTGGCAGGTGGTTGTTGGATGGCAGTTGTCATGTGTCAGTCCTCTGTATCGGTCAGGTGCGCCACCTCCATGTACGGTCTCCTGGGCGTCAGGTATTGTTACTCAGTCAGGCGATTTGGAGCCGAAGTGGCCTTTTAATGTGAAGTCTCGAGTTCGGATAGGAGTATGGCCCGAACTGCCCCTAGGTGGGTAGTTTGGGTTTTCTGCCTTTGGTGCTCCTTGTATGGCTCAGGACCTTAAAGGGAGAGCTCGGGACACTTTAGTTCAGAGCTCGGTTTGTAGGTTCCTTTGAGGGAGCTCGACTCTCTTTAGCTCGGAGCTCGGGTTGCAGGTTCCTTCGAGGGAGCTCATCTCTTTAGTTCGGAGCTTGGGTTGTGGGCCTGCTACTGTGCCGAGCTAACGTTCCTGCCAGGTCACTCTCGGTTGCTTCCACATATCGCATGGCCTAGGGGTCGGGTCAAATCTTCCTCCATCAATTGCCCCCCACTCCCCGTGCTCGGGGTCTTGACCTGACGAGGGGAGTTCATGGGATGGCATGTGGATTTGCCTCGGGACACTTTGGCCCTGATCAAGAACTTTTCTGGTCCAGTCTGCTTGTGTTCTCGGCTCAACCGGGGTTGGCTTGGCTCGACCAGGGGTCAGTCCCGGGCTGCGTGTGGCTCACACGCACCAACGATTTTCAATTTCTTAAATTTTTGAATGTGCGTGCCAAACAATTTTGAATTTTTGAATGTGCGTGCCAAACAATTTCGAATTTTTGAACATGCGCGCCAAAGTGTCTTTTTGTCGGGGAGTGCGCAACTGACTTTGCGGGGAGCCATTGGATGGTTTCGATCTTGGCCATTGATGCGCGGGTATAGTGGCTTTAAATAGTGGGGGGAGCCCCGGTCACTTTCCTCTGTTATCCTTCAGCGTTTGTTCCTTGAGCTCGCATCACTCGTCCATAGTTCGGTAGCTTTTCCTGGTGAGTCCTCAGCCTTTGTTTTCGATGTCTAGTTTTAGTAGCACGGAGGTCGTACTCACTGAGTTTGATGACCCACTTTGTCAATCGTCCAGAGACCTCGGGCCTGAGTAATACTTGCCTTAGGGGTTTATCGGTAAGGACGGTGCTGGTATGAGCTTGGAAATACGGGCGGAGTTTACGGGCCACAATGACTAGCACATAGGCCAACTTTTCTATCTCTGTCTATCTTGTTTTTGCTCCCTGCAATATCTTACTAACATAGTAGATGGGTCATTGGAGCTGATATGCTTCCTTTATTAGTACCGAACTGACCACTTCATCATTTGTTGAAAGGTACATTTCTAAAACATCACCCTCTTCAAGCCGGGTCAACATCGGGATGTTGGCAAGGTATTTATTGAGTTCGTCAAATGCGAGCTGGTAGTTCGGGTTCCACTTGAACCCTTTGCCTTTTATTGCCTTGAAGAAGAGTAGGCAACGGTCTGCTGACTTGGACATGAAGCGACTTAGAGCGGTTATCCTACCATTTAGCCTCTGAACCTCTTTTACTTTTCGGGGTGGTCTCATATCTAGGATGGCCTTTATTTTGTCTGGGTTGGCCTCAATACCACGCCGGTTGACGATGTACCCTAGGAACTTACCCGAGGTGACACCGAAGACACACTTGTTTGGGTTTAGTTTCATTCTAAATTGACGCATGATTTGGAAGACAAAGTGCAAGTCTTGTATTAATTCATGCGAAAACTATGTCTTGACGATCATGTCGTCTACATAACATTCTATCTTCGTACCAATTAAGGGCTGAAACAACTTATTCACGAGTCTTTGGAATGTCGCCCCAGCATTTTTCAGTTCGAAGGGCATGACCTTGTAGTAGTACAGGCCAAACTCGGTTATGAAGGTGGTTTTTTTCTCGTCGGACGGGTCCATTCTGATTTGGTTGTAGCCCAAGTAGGCATCCAGGAAGCTTAGCAACTCATGTCCCGAGGTCGCATCCACTAGGCGGTCAATCCTGGGGAGGGGGAAGCAATCTTATAGGAAAGCTCGGTTGAGGTCGGTGTAGTCGAACGCACATGCACCACTTGCCATTTGCCTTTTTTACCAGAACTGGGTTGGCTACCCAACTTGGGTAATGAACTTCCCTTACGAAGTCTGCTGCGAGGAGCTTCTCGACCTCCTCATCGACCGCCCTCCAGCGTTCTGGGGCTAAGTTGTGTTTCTTCTATCTAACGGGTCTGACAGTTCAAATTGTAGGGGTTCTTCAAGGGATGCTCCGACCTGAAGTAGTCTGGCGGGGTCCTCTGCCAAGACAAATGGGAACAATTTCCTCTGTTGGTGCAGCTCGCTCCTCATTTTGTTCCGTAGGTCACTCCAGTTTGAGGTCGCTGGTTATCTTGGCCTTTCCCTTAAGGGCGACAACGTAGCACTTGTGGGACTCGAGCTGGTCGCCCCACACTACCCCGATGCCGAAGTCCGTTGGGAACTTCATGGACAAATAGTAAGTGGACACCACAGCTTTTAAAGCGTGGGTGATCGGCCGACCTACTATGGCATTGTAGGGAGAAGGGTCGCGACCACCAAAAAATCGTGACTAAGTCTTACCGTGCTAGGCCACGTGCCGACTTCCACGGGTACTGTGACCTTTCCCAGGGGTCTGACCTCTTCTTCGCTGAAGCCGACCAGCGGGGTGTTTGCGGGCTTTAAGTCACTCTCTCGAAATTGGAGCTTGTCGAAGGCCGCTTTAAAGATGATGTTTGTTGAACTGCCGGAGTCAATGAGTACCCATCGGACTTCAAAGTCGTTGATCTTCATCTTTTTGACTAATGCGTCGTCGTGGGGGTAGTGGACCCTGCGTGCATCGTCTTTGGTGAAGAATATGGGGTCTTTAGTCCTAGGCCGCTTCGGGGGGTTTTGTTCTTCTCTGGTGGCTTCCCGGGTTGATGCGCGAGCTGCTGCCGAGGTGCACCCTGCCACGATAGATCCTCCAACGATCACGTGGATTGTTCCCCGAACTGGTCTTTCCTTCGGGGGCTGCTTTTGTGGTTCTACTGGCTAGCTGCTAGACTCGGGAGTGTCTTTGCTGTGTTCTCCCTGCCGACCTGGCTTATTACTATTATTATTATTGTGTTGTACAAAATTTCGTAAATGTCCGCGACGGATAAGTTCCTCTATCTCGTCACGGAGATTATTACAATGTTCGGTGCTATGACCGTGATCCCTATGGGAACCGTAGTACAAGTTTTTATTTCTCTCATTTGGGTTTCCTTTCAGACGAGGTGGCCACTTCACATACGGGGCATCTTTGATCATCATTAAGATCTCGGCTCGCTTCGCGTTCAAGGGTGTGTAGTCTGTCCGAGTTGCTAAGGGAGCTCGAAATGGCTGGCTTGGCTTCATCTCCCGATCTGGCTCTTTCCTTCTTCTGTCATCTGGGTTGGAGGGCTCACCTTCCCTCTTCCTTTTCTCGATCCCGCTTTCAGTCGTTTGGTTGATCTCTTCCTCTGTTCTCATGAATTTGTCTGTGGGTTTGAGGAATTCAGCCACGGTCGCGAGTTGGTTAATTACCATGTGCCACTTGAACTCCTTGTGTGTCACTCCTCTCTTGGCTGCCGCGAGCTGCACCGCGGGGTCCAGGCACATTATCTGCAAGCATGCGTCATTGAACTACTTGATGTAGCCTCGGATGGACTCTCCTTCCCTCTGGACTACTCCGAAGATGCTCTCCTCTGTTCGGGGGCACCGTTTGCTGGTAACAAAGTCCGCGATGAAGACCTGCACGAACTGGGTCCAGCTTCTTATTGACCCAGGGCCAGGTTCCTGTACCAGGTGCGGGCCACCCCCTAAAGGTGGTAGTGAAGGCCACGCACATGCAGGATTTCACTGGTCCTTGCCAGGTGCATTTGGGACTGGAAGGCGTCGACGTGGTCGTTGGGGTCGAAGGACCCACCATACTTGTCTAGAGATGGGAGTTTGAAATCTCTGGGCATGGGGACTACAAGGAGTTCTGACGAGAGGGGGGAGGGGATTGAGAGAATAAGGGCAGCCTTTACCTCGACCGAGCTTGTCTCTTCTTTACCTCGGAGCTCGGGCAGGATGCGGGTGGTAGTTCGACGACTTCGCTGGCGTCTTCGTTGCTGCTTAGAGGGCCTGGTATTGGCACTGCTGGCCTTGGTGTTGCCGAGCTCGATGGGCCCGGACTGTTGGTAGTCCGCCGCTAGGATGCGAATCAGTTCTCTGTGGGTGAGAGCTCAGACTTGGAGTGCCGAGGTGCTGACTTGGCTGGCAAGGAGGTTCTCGATCCGCCGGCGAGCTGCGAGGCGGGGGTGATTAGTCTTTCCCTCTGGCCCAGGGATGAGGCCTAGCTCTTGGAGGGGTTCTAAAGTTGGGAGGCTTCTTCTCGGTGAAGGCATCCACCTTGAGGGGAGGGCTTAACCAGCTTCTGCTGTTGATAGTGATACTGAGAGATGTGGTGCAATACTTGGTGCTACTGGAGCTGATGCTATTGGAACTGTTGCATTTGGGCTTGCATTTCCCGCATGCACTGTATCAAGTCATCAAACTGGTTTTGGCGAGTCGCTAGAGGGACAGTAGTTGGTTCGGCAAAGGTTGTCTCGACAGGGAGAGGAAAAGGAACATTCACAGGCGCCACCATGTTTGGTGTGTTGAGGCTAGGGATTCGGTCCATTGATAAGGGGATGATGAACTATCCTATGCACACAGTGGCGGGCTAGGGGTGTTCCCCTACAACATTCATGTTGTGCCTGCTGTTGTTGGTAGAAGCCATGGAAGCTAAGGTTTCTTTGAGAGAGAGAGAGAGAGAATAAAGGTTAGGGGAGGCTTTTTGAAGTCTTCCCACAGACGACGCCAAATGATGATGCTCAATCCAGTCGGTCCTAGCTGCCGGTTACCTCGCTTCTGACGCGATCGAAGGTTCCTGAAACAACGAAGAAAATGGAGACTTCTCAGGAGGAACCCGGTTGGAACACTCCGAAGCTCAAGTTAGTGCTCTTTCAGAAGGCAAGGGAAATGAGGAATTCTAAGACCAGAAAATGCAAGAATCACATACCCTCTTCTTTGTGAGGTGGGGGCCTTTTATAATCACCCTGTGTGCTCACTTCCATGCCTCTGCCAGATCGGGTCACTTCCTTCTGTCAACTGCCACTTCAGGTGTCATAACCTCCACTACCAGTTGCCAGGGCCGCCTCTGTCCGTCTGGGATGGCGGTGGCCGTTGGATGGCGGCTGTCACGTGTCAGTCCTTTGATCGGTCAGGTGCTCCGCCTCCGTGTATGGTCTCTTGGGCGTCAGGTACTGTTGCTCAGTCAGGCAATTTGGAGCTGAAGTGGTCTTTTAATGTGAAGTCTCGAGTTCGGATAGGAGTATGGCCCGAACTGCCCCTAGGTGGGTAGTTCGGGTTTTCTGCCTTTGGTGCTCCTTGTATGGCTCAGGACCTCGAAGGGAAAGCTCGGGACTCTTTAGTTCGGAGCTCAGTTTGCAGGTTCCTTCGAGGGAGCTCGGAGCTTGGGTTGCAGGTTCCTTCGAGGGAGCTCGGCTCTTTAGTTCAGAGCTCGGGTTGTGGGCCTGCTGCCATGCCGAGTTGTCGTTTCTGCCAAGTTACTCTCGGTTGCTTCCATGTGTTACATGGCCGAGGGGTCGGGTCAAATCTTCCTCCATCACATATCACACAATATGAATCAAACATGCACTTTATTCATTTACACAAAATGTCAAAAGTACATCAAAATTGATTGGAGCTAAGGGCATACAAAACTGTTTAACAGAGAGAAAGAATATTCCCTTTTTTTTCATCCCCATCCCACAAACCAAATGGAGCCTAAAGAAACTCAATGATGACACCGTGATGGGTGATTTTGTTCATCAATCAGGAGGGATCAATGTGCTTGGCCGCATTATTGTCCATATTCTAGTCGATAGCTTCGATTTCATGGCATTCTGAGCTTGTGAGGAAGCTTTGAGTATTTTGCACCAACTCCCATTATCCAATGAATCACGATTCAATTGTTATCGAAGTTGGAATGCATGAAATCCATGGCGATTATGCTTCAATGAAGTAACAACAACCTCTTTGTAAATGCCTCTACCTCTTTCCACTCGACCCTCTTGTTACTATTCTTCATTCTCATATGAGATTACCAAATCTAAACCCCAATTCGTTTGAAGAGGACGGATTCATTTTTAAGCTCAAGAGATCTCAGGTATCCGAGCAAAGGAAGTTGTGATCCCTCTGAGGAAGGTAACAAGAACCCAAGAAGAAATTAGGGCTACCCTTTGTACGCCTCGATTGTTGTCAGCCCTGCGACCTCTCCTGGTATCACGATATTCTATTATTCAGATAAACGTGGTGGTAGCATTGGTGAATCTATCCTTGGAGAAGATCGTAAGGTCATGTAGGGGCTGTACCACCATTGATCGATATACTGAAATGTGGATTTGCCGAGGTGTAGGAACACGTAGCCAGTGTGCCCTCTTCAGCTTGGTGCTTGATGATGACAACAAAATGGCAATAGGGTTTTAGGTGCGTTGCTGCCGCTTCTGCACCTGCTCAATCTGAGAGCGAAGAATATCGTGAAAATGGGTTTAATCCCGATGCTGTCAAGGGGAAGGGGAAGAGAGAGAGAGAGAGAGAGAGAGAGAGAGAGAGAGAGAGAGAGAGAGAGAGAGAGAGAGAGAGAGAGAGAGAGAGTGAGAGAGAGAAATGTGAAGGAATCTGAGCTATAAGAGATTACCACCGCTGTTGTTAGTGTATTGTGAAGTCAGGAAAGATGAACAATGTTTTTCTCATTTGAGGGTAATATGGGGATTAAAAAATATTACAACGGCATTTTTGGACGAAAGGCTAACAGAAGGGGGTATTTGTCTCATGGTCATAGTACAAAGGGGTTTTTGTGATAGACCCCATAGTATCGGGGGGGCTTTATAATTTACCTATAATATTATGTATTTTTATGAGCCTGGATCTCTTACTCACGAAAACCCTGCCCACGTTTATCGCAGCCACACATGTAGAATATCCTGATAATATTATGCAAGGGGAGTTCACGGGGGGTGGTGTATTGTGGGCAGGAGATTCGGAGTCTATTACTATCGCAGGGATCCCCGCTAAACTACGATGCACCCGAGAGACTTGAGAGTACCCACTGAGAGCGCGTGCATCTAAAATGCGCTTCGATGGTTCATCAAAGAATCATGCGCTACTTCGAATCATAACACCATAGTTTTGACAGGCTGTTGAAGAAAGAGCGTTTCGTGTAGAATTTTGCAGAGAGAGGGCCACGTGGGTGTCTCGTCTTCTCGTCAATCAAATTTATCAGAGTTCCCGAGACGGGAGAGAGAGATATCAGAATCGAACTCCATTTAAATCGCGCCTGTGATGGGTGAATTCTGTCAGCAGCAATGAAAGGCGTCTTTTCGGCGCCTGGAGATTACATCCACTTCAAGTCTCAAGTTCCCCTCCACAAGATTACTGTACCCCTCTCTCTCTCTCTCTGAGAATAATGTTTTACTTGATTTTGCTTTTTCCTGCAACTTTTTATCACGGATTATTTCCTTGGCCTCATGTTACAAACTTACAATTGACTATCTCTCCGTTTCATCTTTTTCATCTCTCTCTATTACTAGTAGGTTGTCTTTGTCGAATACACTTTTGTTCTGTCTTTGATTCTGTAACCACATGATCATTTCATGAGTTGGGTTTCAGAAGCTTTCCTATAAGTTAATCCCCCTTCTGTGATTTCTTGAGCTTAGTACATATTTGTCTAATATAGTAATATATTATATTTATCAAAACAATATTGTTCAATTCCTAATCTTCTGTACTTTGTTTTATTTATTTATTTATTTATTTATTTTCTGACCAATGAATTTAATCAACTTGAAATGTGTACTATGTTAAGACTGAAAAGTCACATTCGCGGTCTGTAAACTTAATGTTTTCAAAGATTATGTCTCTTAGCTTTCACAATGGCTAATCAATTCGGTTGTCTGTTCTTGTTCTTACTGGTTGTTGCTGGTTGATTTTCTTTTCTCCTGTTGCATAATATCATGCTTTTCAGTTCCTTGAAGGTGATTCTTACGTTCTGCATTTGTTACAGCTCCTGAAAACGAACTCACAACTTAGTACTGTTGTGATGGTTAATGATGGCTTTTTCTGACTAATCTCTTATTTCTTGTAGATTGGGTCTAAGCAGTGGAGATATTATGACTTTGGTCCAAAGGTTGTGCCTCCACTAATCTGTATCCCTGGGACGGCAGGAACAGCTGATGTTTATTACAAACAGATCATGTCACTGTCCATGAAGGTAGTACGCTTGAGATCATGATGTCATTTTGGTTATTGCCGTCAAAATAAATATCACACACCTGTGAGTATGAGCAATGGACTTAATAAGGAACAACTTAGAGTTTGTAGAGTTAGAGATGATTTAAGTGCTAATAATTTAACAATGGATATGACATTAAATAGAATGGACTGGCGAAACAGGATTCATGTAGCCGATCTCATATTAGTTGGGATAATGCTTGGATGGTGATGAAGTCACTGTGGTAAAATGCGTTTGGTGGATCTCTGTTTGTGCTTTGACTAAATTGTCATGTAATCTTAGTTATTATTTTTCAGATCATTTATCTATTTGACAGCCATAGCTGTCAAGGCACTAAGGCAAGACTAGGTGATGCAGAGCCAAAGGTTAAGGAGAGGGAAGTCAAACCCATTCCTTTGCTAGATCTATATGGGTCTTCTAGTGGCTTTAACAATGGGCGAATTATTAGACTGTTACAAACCCATATGAACTTGATTCAATTCCATGAGCTTCAAAGCCCATACATGCAGGCCCACATTCAAGACACCTATGGCACGCATAAACTTGGTCCCATTCTAGCAGATTTGGCCAACTGAAGTGGGGCATCATAGGAGATTTCCTCAATCAAAGATTTGATAGAGAATGAGAAAATCTTTTAGATTTATTCAGAGTTGAATTTTTTTCTTTGTTAGCAAATGTTTCCCTATTCAAGAAACATATCCAAAAAATGAGTGGCAAAAATGCATATGCTGAGATGGGTGACTGGGAAAACTAGAAAGGATAGGATTAGAAAGGAGGTTATTTGAAGGAATCTAGGAGTATCTCCAATAGGTGATAAAATGAGAGAAAGTAGAGTCAGTAGACTAAGATGGTTCAGTCATGTGCATAGAGGACCATCAACAACCCCTGTAAGAAGTGATTTTTTTTTTTTTGATAAGTAGAAAGAAGTGATTTGTTGCAAGTTGAAGGGGCTAGAAGGGCTATGGGTGGACCAAACAGGACATGGGTAGAAGTAGTAAGAATTGATTTAGGTGCCAATAATTTAACAATCGATATGACATTAAACAGAATGGAATGGTGAAACATGTTTCATGTAGCTAACTCCGCATAGTTGGGATAAGGCTTGGATGATGACAATGAGCAAATGTTTCCCCATTTAGTTGCATTTATTTTGTAGATCTCATAGAGATTTGATATTCATCTATAAACATCATTGTAAATACTCTTTTGAGAATCAATAAAAGTTAAATTGTTTTTACAATTATGGTTTGGCGTTGACTCCGAGCTTGAGAGCATTAGCTCCATCTATAGGTGTTGGTGTGTTGCTTCCTGGATAAATGTAATGGTGCTGACTCCATTAGGCCTTATCTTTAGTTCACAGCAGGTATTTCGTTCATTGATTGAATACTAGTCTATTAAATTTTTTTTGCTACCATTTTCATCGTTGCACCTCTTATTGATGTTTTCTCTCGATTCCTAAATCACTGTCTTAGCTCTTATTTCCTCTCTTACTCTCTATTTGTCTTCCTTTTATTTGGATAGATGATTGCTACCATTTTCATCGTTGTTCCTCTTATTGATGTTTTCTCTCGATTCCTAAATCACTGTCTTAGCTCTTATTTCCTCTCTTATTCTCTATTTGTCTTCCTTTTATTTGGATAGATGATTGTAAAGAAATTTTATTAAAGTGAGGCCAAGGATCAAAATTTCGATACGATACGCCCTGTATTGGGTGTATCGTATTGTATCTTTTGGGTTTTGAACTACCTATTTATAGGTGTTTTAGGAACCCTCTTTTTTGAAATAAAAAAATATATAAAAACCTACCCAAAAACCAAAATTTGAAAAAACAACTAAAAAATATAAAAGTGCATGGTTTTTAGTATCAATACACCTCTATTGATACATAGAGGTGTATCGATAATTTGAACTCGAAGAGATATATTGTTACGGTCTTAAATGGTTAAAGTGCTTGGCTTGATGTGTTCCATTAGTCTTAAGGCTTTTGGCGTATTGGTCAAGCACACAACATTTGGTATGAGTCAACCACCGTGTATTCAGTTCGAATCACGGAGAGGACTACTTGGGAGAAGGGCTACCTAGAGTAAAGTGAAAGTTGTCATGGAAAGGCCGAAAGGGCTACTTGGAGTAGAGTGAAAATTGTCATGGAAAGGGCTACCTAGAGCAGAGTGAAAGCCGCCAAAGAGAAAGGGCTACTTGTCGCTAGAGTGTGAGCAGTCGTGGAAAGGGCTACCTACCGCCAGAGTGAGAGCCATCATGAAGAGTGCTACCTACTACTAGAGTGAGAGCTGGCTAGAGTGAAGCCACCGAGACATTGACTATAGAAGCATAGTGGTATGTTATGGTCCTAAATGGTTAAAGTGCTTGGCTTAATGTGTTTCATCAATCTTAAGGCTTTTGGCGTATTGGTCAAGCACACAATAGAGTGAAACTGATACATGGAGGTGTATCGATACTTTGAACCCAAAGAGATATATACAGTAGTACAAGCACCCCCAAAAGGAGGAGCGAGCTGCCACCTCTCAAAGGAAAAACCAGGAATTTACAATTGTACCCAATATAACTATCCCCAATCAATCCCTTGTTTGCTAAGGTATCAGCCATCCCATCAGCCGATCTTAGAACCCACTGAAATTGTATGGACATGTTGCTGGTTAACCACATGAACTTCTTAACTTCATCCCTGTATAACCACACCACAATCTCTGGATTCCTTAGCCAGCCCACCACCACCTTAGAATCCCCTTTAATAACTAATCTTTCAATGTTCGAATCTCTTGCCATCTGCACCCCATGAGTTATGGCAAATATTTTAGTCCTTCAGGAGTCCTCTACACCTTTTAGACTGGAATACACAACTATTATATTGCCCTCTTAATTTCTGCAAACTCCCCTTACTCCTAAAGGTCTTGGGCTACCTTGACTACTCCCATCAAAGTTTAGTTTGATAAAGCAGTTTGTAGGAGGTAGCCATTGTCTTTGTAATTGCTTCTTTTTTAAAGAGCTTCTTGCCACCTCCCCTCAATTTCTCCAAACGCCATCATAAGGGAAGAAAGAAAAACTGTTCAAAATTCTTACCCAATGAATCACCCTGGTCATGGTACATTCCATCACTACTTCATTGCTTCTTTCCTTCTCTGAAAACTCTTGCATTCCTTTCCTTCTAAATAGTCCAAATTAATGTTGTCCTTGTGCATCTCTACAATATTCTTCTCATATTCCTCGACCAAACAAAAAAGGACGGATCAAATGTCCTATTCATTCCTGTTAGCATGGTCCACTTGCACCCAAATAAACCAAAAAAAAAAAACCACTCCCAAATACAAACAACAAATGGGTAGGAGATTAATAGGTGGTAATAGGTCTTACCATTGGCTTCGCAGAGAATGCACCGGTTAGGGAAAAAACATGCATTAGGTATCCTCTTTTGCAAGATGTCCAAAGTGTTAATCTTCCCATGAAAGACTTCCCATCAAGAAACTCCATTTTTTGGAGGGCAGGGGGGTGCCTGCACCAAATATTTTTATAGGGAAAAAAGATTGCGAGGGAGGACAAGAGCAAAGAGATTTGAAAAATGATGTACAAGAAAAAAAAAAGACCTTTGGGACTGGGGGTTCTAGATACACTTGTTGGCATTAGAGGGATCCATCCAACCTTATCAAGAATTTGCAAAAGCTCAATTGTTGACTCAGATTCACCCTCCCTCAAGCCCCTTCTAAAACCAAGGTCCCAATTAAAACCATTTTAAAGGAGTAGGAATGACAAAAACTTTGAGATGGGCTTCTTTTTATACAAGGAAGAAAAAAGATACTCAAGAGCTGAATTTTCCACCCAAAGGTCTTCTCAAAACATTATTTTAATTAGAAGAAAAACAACCTTTTGAAAAGAAAGGACTGTTTAAAAAGTTACAGAAAATCAAAAGAAAGTAGTAGAAATCAAGTTTCAAGAAGAGAGAAGAGGAAGAAGAAGGTGGCGGCAACTAGGGTTCAGAGAGAGATTTTCAAACATAATCTCCTCTTACACCCCTAATTCCATTTCATTAAGTTAAAACTTTAATAATTTACAAAGAGGCCCCTGGTTGGGCAGAAAATTAAAAACATAACATAAGAAAGACTAAGAGCCCAGATTAAGGTCCATTACAACAAAGAACATAAAAGGTAAAAAAAGATAAATAGCCTATGGGCCATTCGGCCCATCTTCTCTACACTCCCCATCAAGCTGAGCATAGATGTCAATCATGCCAAGCTTGCCAGTATCATGCTGAAGTTTAGCCTTTGGAATGCCCTTGGTGGGGAAATCAACTAACTATCCTTCAGAAGTGATGAAAGGTAGACACACTTCTCTAGAAGTTACTCTTTCTTGAATGAAATGTCTGTCAACTTCAATATGTTTGGTTTTGTCATGTTGCACTGGATTGTGAGCAATGTTGATGACAGCCTGATTATCACAGTATAACATCAATGGCTTATCATGCTCAATACTCAGTTCCTTCATCAAGGATCTAAGCCATAATAGTTCAGAAACTCCATGAGCCATGGCTTTATATTCAGCTTCGGCTAAAGATCGGGCAACAACTGATTGTTTCTTGCTTCTCCAAGAGACAATATTATCTGCCACCAAGCTATAGTATCCAGAGGTAGATCTTTTGTCATCAATATTTTTGGCCCAATCAACATTTGTGTAGGCTTCAAGTTTCATATGACCATGCTTATCAAATAGAATTCCCTTTCCAGGGGAACCCTTCAAATAACATAGAATCCGCTTTGTTGCTACCATGTGAGTGTCCCTGGGAGCATGCATGAACTGACTAATGCAACTGACAGCATATGTAATGTCTGGCCGAGTCATGCATAGATAGAGAAGTTTTCCAAGTAGCCTCTGGAAGACTCCCTTACCTTTCAACAATATTCCATCTGAAGTAGAGAGTTTATGACTCGTATCAATAGGAGTAGCAACTGGTCTAGCACCTATCTTCCGTGTTTTAGAGAGCAAGTCAAGTACATACTTTCTCTAAGAGATAAGGATCCCATCTTTGGATCTAGCAACTTCTATGCCAAGAAAGTATCTCAATTCCCCCAGATCTTTGATCTCAAACTTTGTATGAAGGAAAGATTTGAGATCATTAATCCCTGATACATCATTACTAGTCACAACAATATCATCAACATACACAATCAGGTAAATTGCTAAGGATCTTCGCCTCTTCACAAAGAGGGTATGATCATACTGAGTCTGTACATAGCCAAAGCTAACAAGGGCAGTCATAAACCTTTCAAAGCATGCCCTAGGGGACTATTTAAGTCCATAAAGAGATTTCTTTAGCCTGCAGACCTTCCCTTTCATATCTGTTTCATACATCCCTGGAGGAAGAGACATATAGACCTCCTCATGTTCTCCATTCAGAAATGCATTCTTTACATCCTGCTAATAAAGTGGTCAATTTGAGTGTGAAGACAGAGATAGCAGAACTCTCACAGAAGTCATCTTGGCAACAGGAGCAAAGGTCTCCGGATAATCAATCCCATATGTCTATGTATAACCTTTTGCAACCAACCTAGCCTTGTACCTTTCAATGGTGCCATCAGTATGATATTTGATGGTAAAAACCCACTTACAGCTTACTGGATCATTCCCTTCAGGTAAATCAACCACTTCCCAAGTGTCATTCTTGTGCAGGGCATCAATTTCTGTTCTCATAGCATCCCTCCATTCTGGAATAGTAAGAGCTTCTGACACAAACCTGGGAATTGGGTTAGAAGCAACAGAAGAAAGGTAACCAAAATATGAAGGAGAGAGCAAACTATATGAAAGGTGTTTGGAAATGCAATGTGCAGTACACTTCCTTTTTTCCTTTCTTAATAGCAATAATGATATCAAGGTCTGGAAAGGATGACTCCGAAGGGGCTGTATCAGTACCTGTTATCTCTTATGTGACTAGAAGTGTAGGAGGCTCATGTGGTGTAGGGGAAACAATCTGCTCACTTCTGGTTCTCTGCCATTGGTACAACCTAGGATTAAAAGGAGGACGAGGAGGTAAAGGAGGGATAGGAACACTGGAATGACAATGAAATGACTGATCCTCCATTCACTCATTTGAAGGAGGAAGAGTCTCAACAGAAGACTCAATTGGGACAGGAAGGGGGAGAGCAAACAACTGTGACAAATTCTCCCCCTTTGGACAATGCCTCTCCTGAGAAGAATCATAAAAGGAAGAGAGTTCATCAAAGGTGACATCCATTGAGACATAACAAGTGCCAGTCTTTGGATCAAAACAACAATAACCCTTTTGTGTGGGGGAATAACCAATGAAGATACACATGTGGGCTTTTGGTTCAAATTTATGTCTCTGGACACTTGGGATATATACATAACAAGTGCAGTCAAAGACACGGAGTGGAATAGGAAAAAGATCCTTGCTCGGATGAAGAAGACTGAAGGGAGACTTAAACCCCAAAACCCTGGATGACATACGGTTGATTAGGTAGGTTATAGTGAGAACAACATCACCCCAAAATTTTGTAGGGACATGTGAGGCAAATAGGATACTTCTTGCGACTTCAACAATATGCCAATTTTTTCTTTTAGCAAACTCCATTATGTTCTGGGGTCCTAACACAGGAGCTTTGGTGAATAACCCCCAAATTAGTGAGATAGCAGGTCAGGTTTTTCTCAAAATATTCTTTTGCATTGTCGGATTTGAAAGTTTTAATTATGGTATCAAATTGGGTTAGAACAAATTCATGGAGTTGCCTCACAAGTCTGGGAACTTCATCACGGGACTTCATAAAAAATATCCAAGTGAACAGTGAAAAATCATCAATGAACAATATAAAATCTTTGTAGCTACCCATAGAAGGTAAGTGGTAAGGCCCCCACACATCAGAGTGCACAATATGGAATGGAGAAGAAGATCTTTTATTACTCAAATGATAACTATTTCTACAATGTTTTGACAACTCACACAACTCACAATGAAGACTGGACAAACTAATTCCCTTGAACAGTTCTGGGAATAAATGACTTAATGCAGAAAAAGAAAGATGACCGAAACGAAAATGACATAACATGATTCGACTAATGGACTCTGTAGATGTAGATCCAAAAGCAGCTTTTCCAGGTTGTCAATGGCTCTGTCCAGGAATGTCCAACAGATATGTTCCATTCGCCTCATGGCTACCCCCAATCGCCTTCTGAGACTTCAAATCCTGAAAAACACAATAGGAAGGAAATAAGGTTACACAACAGTTCAAGGACTTAGGCTACTTACAGATAACAAATTTGTATTTAGCTTGGGTACATGAAGAGCAGAATGAAGTACCAAGGAATCTGTAGCCTTGATGGTTCCCTTGCCGGAGATAGGGGCAAGAGAGCCATCGGCTAGGGTGATTTTGTCACGGCCAGGAAGTAAATCATAAGAAACAGACAAAGCGGAAAGGCTGATCTTATGATTAGAAACACTAGAATCAATAATCCAAGGGATCCTATGATTACATGAAATAGACGCATGATTGGCAGAAGCCCGTATACCTGAATGAGCAAATGTAGAAGATGTTGAATTTCCTAGAGGGTTGGAAGAAGAGGCCACACCCTCCGGGTGACTGATCATCCTTCCAAACTTCTCATACTCTGCCTTCATACCTGCTAACTGTTCACTAGCTATCAACTCTTCAGTTTGGCATCTGTCACCATCTGGACCAGTAGAAATATTGGCACTCCCTGCCTTCATATTATTAGACTTCTTTTGAAGCCGAAGAGGAAGAAGCTCAGGATGCGATTTCCAACACTTGTCTTTAGTGCGTTTTTGTTTCTTACAGTAGTCACAAATAATTTCTTTCTTCCTTGAGCTACTTGGAATCCTTGTAACCCCCTTGGGTTTCATTCCCATATTAGCAAAGTGATCATTTAGACCAGCCCCTTGAACCTGGACAAATTCTCTTGCTTTCTGCACCACTTACCAAGACATGGGCTTGAGACAGTGAAACACTATCCTTGGATAAGATATTTTGCTTTGTGATGTCATATTCTGGATTCAGCCCTGTCAAAAACTTAAACACCCTGTTTCTCTCAACAAGTTTCCTGTAGGTCTCAACATCATTAGTGGTGTCCCAGGCTACAACTTCTATCAAATCAATTTCTTGCCATAGAGACTTCAGTATTGAGAAATAAACAGCTAAAGGTTTCTCCCCCTGTCTCAAATTCTTCACATCATTCCTTAACTTGTAAGCCCTGGCCACATTTAATTTCTGGGAATAGGTTTCAGCAACACTATCCCAAATTTCCTTTGCTGAATTCATCCACAAATAGTGTTGACTAATCTGCGGTTGCATTGATTTCACAAGCCATCCAATAACAATATAATTTTCTTGCATCCATTTTTCATATGATGGATCATCTTTCAAGGGAGCCTTTTTGCTCCCGAAGATTCCTCTACTGCAGATATGAATTTTTACTGATTGTGACCAAGCCAGATAGTTAGTTCCATGTAGCTTGACTGTGGTCACAACCAGTAGAGAGTCTACAGAGGCTCCCATAACTTGTCCGGTCAGCAACATGCTTGTTTTCAACTTCTGAAAGGTTCATCTTCTTAAAATACATAAAAAATAACTTCTAACAACTTCGAATAACAACAAATGAAGACAAAAGAAAAACTGTGTTGTGAGTCAACCTCTATGCAGCCGTACCAGCTACCTACGTCACTCCCGGAAGCTTAGAGAAACAGAGAAATCTCAGCCGCTCCTTGTAGACTTCACAGAACACCAATCCACTTGAATCGATCTTCAAGATGAAGGATGAGAAGACTTTCAGTCACTAAGTGACCAGGTTAAACTCCTTGTGGGGCATGCAATCATATTTCTCCAGAAAATTAGGGTTTCGGGCAACACAGTTGAATCTGTTAGGAGGATGACAAAATCAGTCCCCTTCTCTCCAAAAACCACTAACAACTGTGCTGAAATAGGTTTCTTTAACTATTCATCCGATTCAATTCTCCATACACACTGAGTATGGGAAAAAAGAGGTGAAAAAAAAGAAGTCAAGCCTATTCTGATACCAAGAAGAAAAACAACCTTTTGAAAAGAAAGGACTGTTTAAAAAGTTGCAAAAAATCAAAAGAAAGCAGCAGAAATCAGGTTTCAAGAAGAGAGAAGAGGAAGAAGAAGGTGGCGGCAACTAGGGTTTAGAGAGAGATTTTCGAACATAATCTCCTCTTACACCCCTAATTCCATTTAGTAGAAAACCATATGTGCTGATTTCAGCCAAGCTTCTTGTGAAAGGAAGAGTAGAAAGTTGGGGATTTCAGCAAGAGAGGAAAGGGGAGAAAAGAGAAGAAGGTCGACTAGGATAGATTGACTTAACCCTAGCCGCCAACCCCTCATTCTATTTATAATTAACTTAAGTATGAGATATTACAAGGATGCCCTTAGTAGGGCGGCAACTCAAACTAAGTAATTACAGCTCTTTAAAAAATAAAACTAATGGGCCGAGGGCCCAACAACATCTTAATTTAAAAGAAAATAAACTAAACACAAGTCGGCCCACTCAACACTCCCCCTCAGGTTGGGAGTAGATGTCATACATCCCCAACTTGCGTAGATCATGCTCCAGCTTATTCTTTGCAACGCCTTTTGTGAGGACATCAACAAACTGCAGATCAGAAGAAATGTATGGAAGACAAACTTCTCCAAAAGTTACCCTTTCTCTAATAAAATGTCTATCTACTTCAATGTGCTTAGTTTGGTCATGCTAGACTGGATTATGAGCAATATTAATTGCTGCCTGGTTATCGCAGTATAGCATCATAGGTTCTTCTGCCTGAACACCGATTTCTTCCAACAGAGAATGGATCCAGAGAAGTTCTGAAACTCCATGTGCCATGGCCCTATATTCGGCTTCTGCACTTGATCTTGCCACAACTGTTTGTTTTTTACTCTTCCATGAGACTAGGTTACCCCCAACTAAGGTGCACACTCCTGAAGTTGATCTTCTGTCATCGAGGCATCCTACCCAGTTCGCATCTGTATAGGTCTCTAGCTTGAGCTGTCTATGATCAGTAAACAATATGCCTTTGCTTGGATGTCCCTTCAGATAAGGAAGGATCCTGTCAACCGCCTTCTAGTGCTGGTCTCGTGGAGCATGCATGTATTGGCTCACTACATTACTGCATAGGAGATGTCCGGTCTTGTCATGCACAAGTATAGTAGCCGACCCACAAGTCTTTGGTACCTCCCGAGGTCCTTTACTGGTTCACCTTTTGGTGCACTGATTCTATGGTTCTGATCAATGGGGGTGCTAGCTGCCTTTGTTCCAAGTTTCCCTGTTTCTTGGAGAAGGTCCAAGACATACTTCATTTGTGAGATAAAAATTCCATGTTTCAATCTTGCAACTTCAATGCCTAAGAAGTATCTCAGTTCTCCAAGGTCCTTAATCTCAAATTCCTTATGCAGGTTCCTCTTCAGACTATCAATCTCACTCAGATCATTCCTAGTGTCAACAATATCATCCACATAAACAATTAGGATTGACACCAAGGATCCCCTGCGCTTCACAAACAAGGTGTGATCAGATTGAGTTTGAGTATAGCCAAAAACAATCAGGGCCTTTTTGAATCTGTCGAACCATGCTCTGGGGGATTGTTTCAAGCCATATAATGACTTCTTCAGCTTGCATACCTTTCCCTCTTTAGCATTATCATAAAAACCAGTTGGAAGATCCATATACACCTCTTCTTGTAGATCCCCATTTAGGAAAGCGTTCTTCACATCCAGTTGAAACAAGGGCCAAGAGTATGAGGCAGCAAGAGAAAGAAGTATCCGAACAGAGGTCATCTTTGCGACTGGTGCAAAGGTCTCTAGATAATCAATGCCATAGGTCTGTGTGTATCCTTTTGCAACAAGTCTTGCCTTGTACCTCTCTATGCTTCCATCTGCCTTATACTTTACCGTGTAAACTCATCTGCATCCAACTGCCTCCTTGCCTTCTGGTAGGTCCACAATCTCCCATGTCAGATTCTTAATCAAAGCTTCTATCTCTTCTTGCATAGTTGCCTTTCACTCAGGTTTGGAGAGAGCCTCACTAACACCCTTGGGTATAGACACGGAATCAAGAGAAGAGAGAAAAGCACGGTAGGAAGGAGAAAGTCCACTGTAGGATAAGTATTGTGATATGCAATGAACAGTGCACTTCCTCTTCCCTTTTCTAAGAGCAATAGGGAGATCAAGGTTATCTGTAACAGTGTTAGTGGGTCCAATGGGAACTGAAATAGTAGAGGGATCAAGAGAAATACCTGGATCTGTATCAACCGAATCTGGAGTCTCCAAGGGATCGACAGGAAGTGGTGTGAGTTCAGCCGTAGTGGAATCAACCTCCTTATGAAGTCTCTACTGTGAGTAATACTGTGAGACGGAACGCACAGGGGGTGGCAAGGTAGGTGACATCCGATGGTTGTCAAGCACAGTAGTAGACACAGGAACTGGAACTGGGAGAGGGATAGATTGCTGACTTACTTCCCCAAAACACTCCCCCTGAGAAGGATTCCTTGAGAAGAAGTATGTAGATTCAAAAAAGGTGATGTCCATAGTAACAAACCGGTTCCCAGAGACTGGACCATAGCAGCGGTACCCTTTCTGATTCTCTGCATATCCAAGGAAGACACATTTCTTTGCCTTGGGATCAAGCTTCAAACGGTAAGGACAAAGAATATGCACAAAGCAGACACACCCAAACACCCTTAGGGGAATATGAAACATCTCCCCCTGAGGAAAAAGAAGGCTGAATGGAGTGCTGAATCCAAGTACACGAGATGGCATTCTGTTAATCAGATATACTGCTGTGAGAACATCATCCCCCCAAAACCGAACCAGAACTGTCGCTGTGATCATCATGCTTCTTGCCGTCTCAACAATGTGTCTGTTCTTTCTCTCTGCAACACCATTCTGCTGTGGACTGTAGGAGCAGCTACTTTGATGGACAACACCATACTCCAACAGATATGAGGCAAGATGTCTCTCAAAATATTCTCTAGCATTGTCAGATCTGAACATCTTGATTCTAGTTCCAAACTGTGTTAATACCATATGATGGAATTGCCTCACCAAGGATGGTACCTCATCACGTGATTTCATCAAGTAAATCCAGGAATATCGAGAGAAATCATCCATAAACAGAAGAAAATAGCGATAGCCGCCCATAGAGGGAACATGATAAGGGCCCCACACATCCGAATGAATAACATAAAAAAGAGAAGAACATCTTTTATTACTCGGTTTAAAAGAGTGTCTACAATGCTTTCTAAGTTCACAACCTTCACACTTTAACCTTGACAGACTCACAAACTCAAACAGTTTTGGAAACAAAGAACTTAAAGAAGAAAAAGACAAATGACCCAAACGATTATGCCAAAGTATAATCTGATCCACAAGTTTTGACTCACTGTCCTTGCAAACATGATGACTTTGGTGAATTGGAAGAGTATCCAGGAGGTAGATTCCATTCACTTCACGACCACTCCCAATCGTCCTCTTTGAATCCAGATCCTGCAAAATACAATGTCCAGGAGAAAAAATTACTGATCAGTTCAGATTCTTAGTCAAACTACTAACAGATAATAAGTTGGTGCTCAATCTAGGAACGTGGAGGACAGAGGGTAAACAAGTGGAATCATTAATTTTGGCAGATCCCTTCCCAGCAATAGGAACATGGGATCCATCAGCTGTGGAGACCCTATCTCTGCCAGAACTGAGCTGGTAAGAGGAGAAAATGGTGGAACAATGGGTCATGTGCTCTGAGGCTCCAGAGTCTATAATCCAAGGAGATCTCTCCTTACCTGAAGCAGAAACATAGTTTGCAGTGACATGTGGACTACTTGTGTGGGCAAGGGAGGTAGAGTGAGTTCCACCTGTGCTACCTGTACCTTGTTGTCCGGTTGTGGCTGAATTGGAACTAGCTGTATCCCTTTGATTCAGAAGTAACCCAAACCTCTCAAGCTCGACCCTTACTGCAGCAGCTGCAACAGACTCCAAGGCAGTTGTAGTAGGGGGGGCTGGAGTGTCACCAGTAACTGCCATATGTGCATTTCCTCTCTTATTCTTCAATCTGGTCGGCACAAGATGTGGGTGAAGCTTCTAGCAAGTATCTCTTGTATGCTTTGGTTTCTTACAGTAGTCACAGACTAAGTCCCTTTTATCTTCCTTCTTGTTCTCATTGCCATTCTGTTTAGGTTTCACAGCACTTACCATAGCAGACTGATCAGACATGAGATTCTTCATCATTACATCCCTTCTGCACTCCTCTCCTGAGACGAATGCATATGCTTGGGAGAGAGTGACACTGTCCCTGGAAAGAAGATGCTGTCGTGCAATGTCATACTCAGGGTTAAGGCCAACAAGGAATTCGAACACCCTGTACTTCTCTAAGTGTTTTTGATAGGTAGCTGCAACCTTGGTGGTTTCCCAAGCAAAGGTCTCTAGATGGTCAATCTCCTGCCACAGGGTCTTAAGGACTGAAAAATAAGCTGCAACAGATCTATCTCCCTGCCTAGTAGCAATAATCTGATTTCTCGTTGATAAGCCCTAGCAACATTCTCTTTCTGTGAATAGGTCTCTGCAACCCCATCCCATATCTCCTTAGCAGTGTTTGCCCATAAAAAGTTTTTACTTATATGTGGCAACATAGAATTACACAACCATGTCATTACCATATAATTTTCTTGCACCCACCGGGAGTTGCCAGTTTTGGGTTTTACCTCTTCACCAGTAATATACCCCAGTTTTCCACGAGCCCCAATGGCCATCTTTGCAGATTGGGACCATTCTATGTAATTTGTACCATCCAACCTAATTGTAGTAATGGTTCCGGCTCCGAAGGGGTCTCCAACACCTCCTCCCACTGATCCCATTTCATTCCCGGGCTTATATTCAACTCTGTGTCCCTCCATGTGTCTCAAAGAGGTCCAGAAAACAGCTAAAAAATGCAACAAGAATAAACAAAATACTTTCTGGAACCAACGACACTCCTTTGGTGTCCTGGACTTTCTTCCCACGGAAGATTCCTTTTCGGTGGGAGAAGAGAGAGAAGAAGCAACCGCCCTCTCTAGAGGCCTCCAAACCACATGGAACTTGAATCGCCCCTTACAAAAAACCCAGAGGAACCCTAGAAAAATAGGGCGCCACTACCTAGGTCAAAATTGAAGAGTCCAACAAAATCAGGACTCTTCCCCTTTCTCCAGTTTTTCCTGATTCTGATGAGAAACCCTAGACCAGCTACAGGGCATACAGATCCATCAAGAAAATCCAAAAACTGGGCTTACCTGAAAGCTTCGATCAACCTCTTAAAACTCCATGCAATCGGCCGATTAGGGCTGCAGGAATAAATCTCTTCAAGAACCTTCAACCTGCTCTGAAACCAAGTAGAAAACCTTATGTGCTGATTTCAGCCAAGCTTCTTGTGAAAGGAAGAGTAGAAAGTTGGGGATTTCAGCAAGAGAGGAAAGGGGAGAAAAAAGAAGAAGGTCGATTAGGATAGATTGACTTAGCCCTAGCCGCCAACCCCTCATTCTATTTATAATTAATTTAAGTATGAGATATTACAAGGATGCCCTTAGTAGGGCAGCAACTCAAACTAAGTAATTACAGCTCTTTAAAAAATAAAACTAATGGGTCGAAGGCCCAACAACATCTTAATTTAAAAGAAAATAAACTAAACACAAGTCGGCCCACTCAACACATTTCATTAAGTTAAACTTTAATAATATACAGAGAGGCCCCTGGTTGGGCAGAAAATTAAAAACATAACATAAAGAAAGAATAAGAGCCTAGATTAAGGCCCATTACAGCAAAGAACATAAAAGATTAAAAAAGATAAACAGCCTATGGGCCATTCGGCCCATCTTCTCTACATAATCCTAGAGCACACATTGTACCTGACAAAGTTCATTCTGAGGTGATGCCAAAGTTGCCCATGCAGAGATACCAATATTTCCAACCATTATTTGAGGATCCATGAATGCTTTCCATCACTCTATGCCACAGTTTCTCCCTTTTTAGACCATCTCCACAACCAATTCCCTAATAGAGCTACTTTCCAATTCCCTGCATTCCCAATCCCCAGGCCTCCTTGCTCTTTTAATCTGCACTCTCCTTTTTTTTTGATCAGCATACACACTCTCCTATTTAACCAAATGATCCTTCTTACCATCTCTCCTGGCTCCCATAGAAAGTCCCACATAATTTTTTCTATCTTTTTAGCTTCCATTAGCAAGATCTTAAACACTGAAAAGAAATAAATAGGAAGGTTTGCTAGCATGTTAAGAAGTTCAAGTGGTATACTTTAGCCAAGATTCCAGCAAGTTGAGGACTTTGTGGTCTGTTTTCAACTTCATGCTTGTCCTTCTTAACCTGATGTTTTTCCCTTTTAGTTTTATCCTTATAACTCCATCTTCAACTTAACCAATAACACTTATTTTTCCCTTAGATATCATAGAAACCTTATGTTAGGTTTCTAGTGAAGTTTTTCAGCCATTTCTTTACTGGTTACCTATCTGCTAGGTCCATTGCCAGATCCTCAATAGCAATGTGCCACCTATTCAGGAACTGTGGAAACAATCACATGCAAAGAGGGAGTAAGAGATAAGAAGGCATTAGGGCTTCAATATCCCTTTTGTTCTGTTCTATTGGCTTTCTGTGAACTTTATTCAAGCATGACAATACTGGTGAAAACAATGGCGAGAGGAGGGGGCTGAACCACACCCTCTTGGCTCTTGTTCTTCTCTCAAGCAAAATTGGCCTGTACCTTGGACTTCATGTGTTTAGATGAGTATGTTGTGGCCAAAAGAACAAGCAAAAGAGATTATTCAAGATGAACTGCTTTGAAGTGTCTCAATAGACAACGATTTGATAACATCGAATCCAGCCCACCTTCCTTCAAGAGGCCTTCCCTCCATCGGAAAACCCAGAAGAATCCATATGCGGCTATGATGGCAGAATCATAGGGCATATTTCTAGCCAAAAATGGAAGGAGGCTCAGCCTTTAGCTCTTGTAGAAGAGGTCATCATTCAAGCAAGGGATGAAGCATAAAGAGATAAATAATGTATACAAAGAATAGATGATGAAGTTAAAGAAGGAAATTAGGCTGAACAACATTACAAAGAGGAAGAAGGGGGAGGAGAGAGAAAGGAAGAAGTAGGAGAACATATTGAAGTCGGTGGGTGATATTTTGGTGAATGATATTTTAAGAGGATGGAGAGTTGTAGTCAACTTATCTACTGGGAGAGTGGTGTGACAAATGCATTAGATACCTAGAAGTGACCACAAAAAGTTCAACTTTGATGGAAACATCTTCAGTAATCCAGAATCCAGATCAATTGAATTGGAGGGGGATTTTCAGAGACAGTAATGGTACGATTTTAGCTTTGTTTTCAGGACTAATTGGCAAAGGGGATTCATTAAGAGCAGAATAGTTAACCAAGGTTCGAGGCTGGAAAAACCAATGAACTTGACCTGGCTAATACAGCCAGTTGATATGGCAGGATAGACAAACCATTAAGGAGATCAAATGGGTGACAATGGAACTAGAGGTAACAGTTTAGTGGATGCAAAGGTTGGAAAATAGCATGGCTGATGTTATTGGCTAAACAAGGGATGAATAGGGATCATAAATCCATGTATATATATTATTCTTTCTTAAAAAACAGCAATGGACCTAGCAAATAGGTAACTGGAAGATCTGGGCTGAAGCAACAGAATAGTGCCTTGTTGCCTGGGTGATCTTTTTTTTTTTTTTTATATATATATAAAAATCTGGTTTGTTTCCCTTGCTTGTTTTATAGGTAGCTTTTTTTTTTCCCTAGTTGAAAGGGAAATGAGCTGAAGTAGTGAAAGATGATTTGGTGGACCATAGTTTAACAATGGTTACTGTTGAGGTTTTAGTAGTTATGTTTTATCTTCTTCAATTAGTGTTATTGGGCCCAAGGCCCAAGAGTTTAATGCTTTCTTTTATATGCTATTTACAGCAGCTGCCCTATTAATGGCATATTAGTCATTGTCTTTCCTTTTAATTAATGAGTATATAAGTTAATGAGTGGGGCGACTAGATCTATTATTGGCTTCTTCCATTTCTTCTAAGGATTTTTGTGATTCTCCCTTGCAGCCCTAGATCAGCCAACTACATGGTGAGATAGAGAGCTGAAAAGACTTAAAAAGGGCCCCGATCTTGGATTTTTTTGGTGGACCTAGAACCCTATGTGTCTGATCTTGGGTTGATCATTGAAATTAGGAAGATTTGGAGAAGAAGGAAGAATCCCAATAGCAGTAGGATTCTTTGATTTTGACCTAGGAAGTGGCACTCAAGTTTTTTCTGCATTCCTTGAGGTTTTCTAAAGGGAGCGGTTTAGTTTTTGGAGGTTTTTGAGCTTTCTAAAGGGAGTGGCAGCCTATTCTCTTGTTTCTACTGGCTCTTGGGAAGATGAAAATCTCTTAGGGTGAAGTTTTTTAGCTGTTAAAAGATTCTTTGAGGTTTCCAAAGGGGATTGATTTGCTTCTAGTGGTGTTTGCTTGTTTATAGTTGAGGTTTAGGTTGTTCTAAGAACTATGGAGGGTAGTGGAGTAGAACACAAATCTACCAGTAACATGGGACTAGGTGTAGCCGTGTGGGCAGTGCTAGTAATCCTTTTGGGGCAGGTACCATCACTACAGTTAAATTGGATGGTACAAATTATTTGGAATTGTCACAATGAGCCAATATGGCTATTAGTGCTCATGGAACATTGGGGTATGTAACTAGTGAAGAGAAGAAACTTGAGACCAACTCTTCCCTGTAGGTGCATGAGAACTACATGGTCATACTACTTCATTTGCTCATGCAGGTAGTTCATATGCTACTGCAAATTATGTCTCCACTACAGGTAAGGGGGGGACCTCCCTGGATTATATACCTAGGAGCCTTAGAACATATGGCCAACATTTCACACTTTTTTCTTCATACCACCTATGCTCTAGTGGAGATAGAGTCTCTATAGCTGATAGTTCCCATGTTCCCATTGCTAGGAAGGGATTGGTCAAAGTAATTGATACCATTACCATGGCTTCTGTATTGCTTGTTCCTAGACTACATACTAATGTTTTATTTGTGAGCAGTTTGACAAAAAAATTTAATTATTCAATAATACTTTTTCCTGGTCATTGTGTTTTCTAAGATTTGGAGTCAAAGAGGATGATTGGGAGTGGTTATGATGGAGTCTATCTGCTTGATGTGTTTCCTATTCACTAGAGTGATCATGTTAGCAGAAGTAATGAGTTATAGTCAGTGGGTCAGATTATGCTTTGTTATAATCAGTTAAGGCATCTTTCTTTGTTTTTTGGTGTATGGTTCGTCCATGTCCCTGGTCCTCTTCGCTCAAAATGGGACCCTAAAGCAAAGAATTGTATATTCCTTGGGTATGTGGGGAATCAAAAAGGGTATTGCTATTATGATTCAGTGCCAGGAAGTTGGTATATCACTATGGATGTCGCTGCCTTTGAGTCCAAACCATTCTTTTCAGGTAGCCCTTCTTAGGGGGAGTGTTTTGGGGGAGAGAATGAGCAACCCTTGTCACTTCCTATTCCAACTCCTTTACCTGCTCTAGTATCTAACCTAGTTGTTCCACCTACTTTGCTGCTCCTATGTCTTACTTCTCAATTTTTTTACACATGGGGGTTTATTCTATAGCAGAGGAACCCATACCACTTCCCATTGGCTCATTTGAGATTCCAGGTTTGACTAACATAGGTTCAGGTATGCCCTTTTCTTCCATTGATGTTTCAGTTCCTGTTGATATTGCACCTATTCCTAACACTTTTGCAGATGACCTAGACCTTCCTATTGCACTTTAGAAGGGGAAGAAAAATTGTGCAACCCATTGTATTTCACATCTTTCCTACAGTGGCCTTTCTCTCTCTCTTACCAAGCCTTCGTTTCCTCTCTTCTCCAAACCTAAGTGGAGGACAACTATTTAGGAGGAAATGGAAGCTTTGATAAAAAAATCAAACATGGGAAATTGTAGAAACCAACTGCTAGAGACAAGAGAATCTGATTATAAATCAATAGGCAGCCACCTATTCTTGGCCCATTTTTTAGCTTGATGTGAAGAATGCTTTTTTCAATGGAGATTTATAGAAAGAGGCGAACATGGACCTTCCAGTTGGTTTCTATGGTGATGTAGGCAAGGGAAAAGTATGCAAATTAAAGAAATCTTTATATGGATTTGAGCAACCACCCAAAGGCTGGTTTGACCGGCTTAGGGGAGCATTGACTTGTTTTGGATACACTCTAACCTAATCAGATCATACCTTGTTTGTGAAGAGAAGGGGATCACTGGTGTCAGTCCTAATAATATATGTGGATGACCTTGTGGTCACATGGAATGACTTGAATGAGATTGATGTTTTAAAGAAGAACCTACACCAAGAGTTTGAGATAAAGGACCTTGGGAACTAAGGTATTTTCTGGGTATTGAAGTGGCAAGATCCAAACATGGAATCTTCATTTCCCAAGGAAAGTATGTGTTGGATTTGCTTTAGGAGATTGGGAAACTTGGAGTCAAGCTAGCAAATACGCCTATTGATCAAAACCATAGAATTAATGCTTTAGATGGTCAGTTAGTAAAGGATGTTGGGAGTTATTAGAGATTGGTGGGTCAATTGCTTTACTTGTGCATGACACGTCCAAATATCTCCTATGCATTCAGTGTTGTGAGTTAATACATGCATTGCCCTATAAGTTCAACATTGGGAAGCAATTGACAAGATACTTGCCCATTTGATAGAGGGGGACTCCAAATTGGTAATTGGGTGGGTGCAATCAGGGCAGCTTGGAATTTGGCAATATATACAGCTGATAAAGGAAATACTTAGCATAACAAGGAAGGTGAGTGTTTGTTTCAAGTGGGTAAGGAGATCAGAAAATGATTATGCTAATGCCTCAGCAAAAGAAGGGACTGAAAGGGAGAGACTTTACTAGGCAATGCTGTAACATTTGATGTTTATTGGATCAACCTCTTCTAATAGGGGTTGACTTCTGTATTTCAGTTTTAAATTATCTTTAATGAAAGTTACCGTTTCTGATAAAAAAAAAGATACTTGCTTATTTGAAAAGGCATCCAGGTAGAGGGATATTGTTTGTTGATCTTGAACACATGAAGCTGGAAACTTTTACAAATGCAAATTGGGTAGAGCGCCTAGATGACAAGAAATCTACCTTAGGAGTTTGCACTCTTGTTGGAGGTAATATGGTTTCATGGAAGTAAGAAACGACCAGTTGTAGCTATGTCAAGTGCGGAAGTAGAATATAGAGCAACGACAAATGGTGTTTTGGAGTTTCTCTGGGTTAGGTCCTTATTGGAAGAGTTTGGAATTGATATAGAAGAACCTATGATGTTGTACTGTGATAATTAAGGAGCAATTAGCATTGCCCATAACCTAGTTCAACATGATAAAACGAAGCATATAGAAGTAGACAAACATTACATAAGAGAAAGGGTGACACTTGGGGAAGTTTGCCTGCCATATGTTTCATATATCTTGCAGCTTGCTGATGTACTCACCAAGGGGGTTGTAAAGAACAAGCTTGTACATGACCTACACAAGTTGGAAATGTGTGACATCTACTCCCAACTTGAGGGGGAGTGTTTAGGTTTTAGTAGTTATTTTTTATGTTTTTAAATTAGTGTTATTGGGCCCAAGGCAGTAGCTGCCCTATTAAGGTCATATTAGTCATTGTATTTCCTTTTAATTAGTGAGTGGGGCGGCGGGATCTATTATTGGCTTCTCCCATCTCTTCTTCTCCTCTCCAAGAAACTCTTATTCTTCTTTTCTTTTATTTCTGTTAGAAATCTGTTTTTCCTATTGTTGTGACATTGCATAGAGTGAAATGGCAGAACAGGATAGCTGGCACATATAGGTGGAACGAAGCTTAATTGACTTGACTTGTACCCTAGTTGAAGTAGCAGCTAGCAAATACTAAAATATATAGAATGAATAAGTTAAACATTGAAAATAGAATATCAGCAACATTACATAGTTCGTGGGAAGTGTAGAGGTGTAGAGCAATGACTAGTGCTGTTATATTGCTATTATTTTATTTATTGTGGTCCCCACTACTGCTGTTAGTTAGTTCTCTTTATATCTTTTGTTAGGCTGCTATTAGCAGTGTTAGTTCATTAGTTATTTCTCTTCTCCAGTATTTTTTCTTTTTAATTTGCATCAAGAATTGGACTGATTACAGTCCGGAATTGCCTACTTGGTATTAGAGCCAATCTAGGGTTTCTCATGTGTGTCTAATCTAGATGGCCACATGAGAATTGCCTAGGACTGAAAGCTTAGAAAGAACTATTCATCGGCTGATTCTTGGAGGTTACCAGAAGGGTTTAGCAGCTGTCCAAAGGCTTGTAGAGGTTTGGAGAGTGTTTTGGTAATCACGAAAAGAATTAGAGAAGGTTAAAAGGATCAAGATTAGGGTTCAGACCAAGATTAGAGGTGGCGATCAGAGTTTTCTGGGTATGTTTTTATCTTTTCTTGAGACCGGTATCAGTCAAAGATAGGTTGGACTTATCTAGAAGGAGCAGCTGAGCTTTCCCTATTTTCTTAAAGTTTTTTCTAGGGTTTGTTCTTAACCCTACGATCAGACTTGACTGTGAATCTATTTGGAAGGTGTGGCTGAGAATTGCTTTTGTTCTCACAAAGGTTTCTCCAAGTTTTTTCTTAACCCTACGATCAGACCTGATTATTGTCATTTTTTGGGTGATTCCTAAATCTGTTTCGGCATTCCAGATTGTTTTCTAAGTGAATTCTAGACTTGTTTCAGCTTCCAAACCTGTCTTTTTGGGGGTGAGAACCTTTTTTGGGGGAATCCCTTTGCTGAGAACTGGTTTCTCTTGATAAACCTATTACAACAATGGAAGGAGCTGAGTTTAAGACTCAAGGGAAACTGGGGAAGGTGTTTTGGGGGCTGGAAATATGGGAGAAAACAATTTTCAGACCACTACTGTTAAATTTGATGGTTCTAGTTACTTGGAATGGGCTCAGACAGCCATGATGGTGATTAGGGGCAGAGGAAAGTTAGGTTATGTGAACGGAGATGAAAAGACACCAACCAAGGAAGACCCTTCATATGCCAAATGGGTTCAAGAGAACTATTTGGTCATGACTTGGCTGTGTAACTCTATGCAGCCTCATATTAGCCACTATTATTTGTGGGCAAAAACAGTTAAGGAAATTTTGGAAGTGATGAAGGAAACCTACTCTCAGCCACTCAATGTTGCTAGGGCCTATGAATTGAAATGTGAAGTAAATAATCTCAAACAAGGGGAGAAACCGGTTTCGGTTTACTTTTCCACCTTGTAATCTTTATGGCATGACATTGTTCATCTAGAAACTATTGAGTGGGAAAGTTATGAGGATGCAAAAACCTATAGAAAACAAGTTGAAATAGGGTTTTTGAATTCCTAGCTGGTCTGAATTTAGAGTATGTTATTGTGAGACAACAATTACTCACAAGGGAGAGTGTGACCTTATCTCATGCCTATTCTTTAGTGCATAGTGAGGAAAGTAGAAAGAAGGTTATGTTGCAGATTCAACCTATGGAATCAGCCTCGTGAAACCAAAATTTGGGGGTGACAAGGAAAGGGGACATAAAGGAGGATAAGAAGGACCTAGTTTGTGACCATTATAAGAAGCTGAAGCACATCAAGGAAACTTGTTGGAAGCTATATCCACATTTAATGTCGGCAAAGATCAGAAGTAAAAGGGGGAATGCCAATGTGGCTATTATTACTGATGGTGCATCCTCTTCCAACACAAGAGCCACATCCCTAGATACTTTAGTTGTTGTCCAAGCTGCTTTGACTCAGTTAGAAAGTGAAGTTGGTACTTCAGCTCCCTCATCTCAGCCACTGATTACACTTGCTACTCTTACTTCAGCATTTGCTCATTCAGGTAAACGGGCATCAGCATATCATGTTTTAGGCCCAAGTAATAATGGACTTTGTTGGGTCATAGATTCAGGTGCATTTGACCACAATATAGGCTTATCTTTTCTATTTACTACTTATTGCTTATCCTCTGGCAGAGATAGAGTATCCATTGCTGGTGGATCCTTTGTTCCCATCTCTAGGAAGGGAAACATTAGATTATCGGATGCCATCTCCTTGTCCTTGGTTTTGCATGTTCCTAAACTTAGTACTAACCTGTTGTCAGTTAGTAGCATCACTAAAAATCAAAACTGTTCAGTGACTTTTCCTAATCGATATGTTTTTCAGGATCTGGAGACAAGGAAGGTGATTGGGATTGGCCATGAGACGAATGGAACCTACCTGATTGGAGGGGGTGTCTACATGGGGAAGATAAAGTTGGAAGGTCTTTTGTTTCTCAGTCTGTGAGTCAGATGATGCTTTGGCATAATTGGTTGGGTCATTTGTCTTTTAAGTCTTTAAGGAGTTTGTTTCTCAGTTTGTTTGAGTCGGTCCAGATGTCTAGTTTAAAATGTGAAAGTTGTGAATTTGCAAAGCATTGTAGAACAACCTATTCTTTGAGCATTAAAAGTACTATTCATTTTGAAATTGTGCATGCTAATGTTTGGGGACCATATCATGTCATTGCTATGGGGGGATACCGATACTTTCTACTGTTTGTTGATGACTATATTTGTTTTTCATGGGTTTATCTTATGAACTCTCGAGATTAGGTCCCTACTTTAACTTAGAACTTCCATCAAATAGTCCTAACCTAGTTTTGAGTCAAAATCAAAGTTTTTAAGTTAGATAATGCCAAAGAGTATTTTGCAAAACCCTTGACCATGGGGTTTTTCATCAGAGCACTTGTGCCCGCACACCTCAGCAAAATGGAGTTGCTGAGAGAAAGAATAGGCATATATTAGAGGTAGCTAGAAGCATTATGCTAAACTCCAATGTTCCTATACGTTTCTGGGGGGATGCTATCCATACAATCGTGTACCTCATCAACAGGGTTCCTTCTCGGGTCCTAGACATGAAAATTCCATTTAGCCTCTTATATCCCGATAAAGACTTGTTCACTATTCCCCTTAAAGCCTTTGGATGTACTTGTTTTGTTTAGATTCTTGGACCTCATCATTCTAAGTTTGACCCTAAAGCTTCCAAATGCATATTTCTTGGGTATGCACAAAATCAAAAGGGATATTGTTGCTATGAATCTACTTTTGGGAAACGGTTTGTTTCTATGGATGTGACTTTCTTTGAGTATGTTCCCTACTATCATAGAGTTTCTTCTTAGGGGAAGAGTAGTAAGATGGGTTTACCCACATCAGAAATTCCTTTACTTGCTCCAATTACTGAATGGGAGTGTAATGACGAGGGTTGTCAAAAGTGTAGGGGGTTGAGGGTGTTTTATAGGCGGTGGAGACAGGTTGGTTTCGGTCCTTAGCAGTCTAGGCCAGCTCCAGTCAGTTTCCTCTGCGGCTCTAGATCCGGGTACTACAACTCTCTCACATCCTACTACAGTGGAGATATCTCCCATCACTGAGCCTAATGAGATGCCTCCCATTACTAAGCCTTCACTTCCTTTTGATGATCTTGATCTTCCGATTGCTATCCGAAAAGGGAAATGCCGTCGCACTTCATCTATAGAACATTGTATTTCTCAGTATCTGACTTATGACCATTTGTCTCCATCCTATAAGTCCTTTTTGGCATCTATCTCTGCCACTTCCATTCCTAGGACAATGCAAAAGCCTTGTCTATACTAGAGTGGAAGGATGCCATGAAGGTAGAAATGGATGCTTTTCTCAAAAATAATACATGGGAATTGGTTGATTAGCCGAAAGGGAAGAAACTGGTTGGGTGTAGATGGGTGTTTACAATAAAACATAATGCTGGTGGCTCCGTTTAGAGGTATAAGGCCAGATTAACACAAACTTATGGCATAGACTACTTGGAGACTTTTGCACCGGTAACCAAGATGAATACTATCAGAGTGTTATTGTTCATTGTAGAAAATTTCTCATGGCCATTGTTCCAAATGGATGTTAAAAATGCCTTCCTCAATGGTGATTTGCAAGAGGAGGTATACATGGAGTTACCTCCTGGATTCTACAGTATAGAAGCAGGGAAGAAGGTCTTCCGGTTGAATAAAGCCTTATATGGACTGAAACAGTCACCAGGAGCATGGTTTGATAGATTTAGACTAGCTCTCGGAAAATTCGGCAATGCCCAAGCCCAATGATATCACGCTCTTTTCATTAAGAAAACTGACTTCTCCTTGCTGTTTATGTGAATGATATTGTGGTGACAGGGAGTGATACCCATGAGATTGACTCTCGTAAACAACTGCTTCACAAAGAATTTAAAGTCAAAGACTTGGGAGAACTATGCTATTTTTTGGGTATTGAAGAAGCCTGGTCCAAACATGGAATTTTTGTCTCTCAAATGAAGTATGTTCTTGATCTTCTGGAGGAAACTAGAAAGCTAGGTGTTAAACCAGCTGACACACCCATTGAACAAAACCATAAGATTAGAACCAAAGGTGGAGAGCCCCCTTAAGACAAGGCTATGTTTCAGAGGTTGGTTGGAAAACTGCTTTATCTGTGCCTCACCCGACTAGACATTTCTTATGCACTCAACGCAGTTATCCAGTACATGCATTCTCCCACAACCACCATCTTCTTGCAATTGAAAGGATCATTGCTTACCTGAAGAGATATCCAGGCAGAGGCATACTCTTCAAAAATAATGGTCACATGAAGATAGAAGTCTACAGAGATACTGATTGGGTGGGGTGTGTTGATGACAGGAGGTCTACCTCTGGGTATTGTGCCTTTGTAGAGGCAACCTTGTCTCTTGGAGGAGTAAGAAACAAAATGTTGTAGCATGTTCCATTGCTGAAGCAGAATACAGATCTATGGCACTTGGTGTGGCTGAAGTATTATGGTTGAGGTCCTTGTTTCAGGAACTAGGAATTGCTTATGAGAAACCTCTGATGCTATATTGTGATAATCAGGCTGCTATTAACATTGCTCACAATCCAGTACAGCACGACATAACTAAACATATTGAAGTGGATCGACACTTTATCAGAGAGAGAGTTGCCTCTCAAGAAGTGTGTCTTCCATATATTGCCTCTGATATGCAGCTTGTTGATCTCTTCACCAAGGCAGTTACAAAGGTAAGTTGGAAACATATTTAGGCAAGTTGGGAATGATAAATATCTATTTCCAACTTGAGGGGGAGTGTAGAGATGTAGAGCAATAACTAGTGCTTTTATTTTATTTATTGTGGTCTCCACTACTGCTGTTAGTTAGTTCTCTTTATATCTGTTGTTAGGCTGCTGTTAGCAATGCTAGTTTATTAGTTATTTGCTTATGTAAGCAGTAGGGGCATTAATGTTATTGCAATCTTTTTTTTTTTTTTTATGTTATTATAAATAGATGAGTGGGGCGGCAGCTAAGGCTAATCACTCTTTTCTCTCATCTTTCTCTTCTTCTTCTTCTTCTTTTTAATTTGCATCAAGAATTGGACTGATTACAGTCCGGATTTGCCTACTGGAAGAAAAGAACAACTAGGGGGAGGAGAGGAGGCCTTATTCTGTTAGTGTGAGAAGATATGAAGAGAATATCTAGTGCTTGTGTATTGTGATAAATCAATGAATGAAATGTGTTAATAGGTGTATTATATGTACTACACACAGGCTTAGTACCTGCAGGGGTATTTTCGTAATTTTGTACACATTTTGTTATGTATGGCCAGAACAATATAAATAGATAGCTTCACTCGATTGAAGCCAAGTTTTGTTGAGGCCTTAACTCAGTTGCCTCTTATTCTTCTTCCTCTTCTCCTTCTTCTTTCTTCTTCTTTTCTCATTCTTTTCTTCTTCTTCTTGGTCTCCTGCTCAACATGGTATCAGAGCCAAGTTCGTCCATGCCTAGAAAACAACTAGCTGAGGTCTCTTTCCTCTGCTGCGAAGGAGTTATAGTACTGATGCTCGAAGACAAGGAAGAGGAAGCTTTTCTAGTGCTACGGTTAGTCTCCACTGCCGAGTAGGGCTCTGCTACAAGTATGCTGACTGTTCAACTTCCTAGCACAGAAAAAAGGTTTGGCTACATGTATTTTTGCTGGTAATTGGGTTGCTTCAGCTAAGAGGACTGTAGAAATCCATCCCAGATGTTCGAAGGAAGGCTCTAACCTGAAGGGGAGTTCGAGTTCATGACTGATGACTGTGCTGCCTATTGCTGGTATTGAGATTTTTTTTTCTCTCTTCCTGTTTATGGCTTCTTGCACGACTGTTAATGTTCGAGAATCTGAGTAGGGACTGTTCCCCTTCCTCCAATTGTATGTTGCCCTAGTCTGCACTCTAAGGGGCTGTTGATGAACCCTAGAACTTGAGTGACTGTTCGGCTGCCCTAGAAAGTGGATATCAACCGATTAGGTGTGGTGAATCACCACTCGTATTGCTGCTCCTATTGTGACTATTTTTTGGGCTGAGAAGCTGTATCAAGGTTGTGAACTGTAGGTCTTTCAGAACTGGTTACACTGCATGTGCAGTTCGTATAGTGTTTTGTGGACTCCTACACAGTGTAGGTGATAAACCCTAGTACTGCAGTTGCAGTGTTTGTGCTTGGTTCTCTATGGGGCCGAAAATCAACAAGTGTCCTGTTGTGGACTGTTGCAGCTCTGTAAGACAGTGCTTTGGTTTTGTGTATTTCTGAACTGAGAATCATGAGTAGTGAAGATTCAGCTACATTCGGAATCTCCATAATGCTGAATGGAATGAGTGGGAACAGTGATCTATCCTTCCCTATGGCTGGTGTTCCTCTTGACGGGTTAAACTATCTAGAGTGGTCAAGGGGGATCAAACTATACATGACTGCAAGGGGAAAAGTAGGCTACATAAATAGAAGAATCAAAGAACCACCTTCTGAAAATGCAGAACATGATAAATGTGATCAGGAGAATAGTATGGTTATGTCATGGCTTTTGATCTCCATGCAACCGCAAATAAGGAAGAACTTCATGTGGGCTGAAACTGCAAATGAGATATGGGATCAGGCAAAGTCCACCTATTCTGAACTTCGACACTATGCCAAAATTTATCAACTGCAAGCAGCTTCATCTACTTGTAAACAGGGGGAGAGGAGTTTATCAGTTTATTACTCTGATCTGACAACTGTTTGGAAGGAGCTGGACCATTATCAGAACATTGAGTGGAAGTGTGAGGAAGATGCAAAATTGTATAAGAAACTTGTCTCACAGCAAAGGGTGTTTGCCTTTTTACATGGTCTCAATCCTATCTATGAACCCATCAGAGTACAAATTCTAAGTTCAAAGGATCTTCCTTCAATTCAGGAGGTCTATGCTCTTGTCCAGTCTGAAGAGAACAGAAGGAACTTGATGAACAGCACCTGAGGGGATGCAATTGTATTGGCAACAAAGGGGGGTCCCTATACTAGTGGTGGACCTTCTTTCAAGAGAGGAGATCTCCAGAAGAAAGCAGAAGATAAGGAAAAATTGTGGTGCACTAATTGTCAGAAGCTCCGACACACCAAAGATACTTGTTGGGATCTCCATGGGAAACCGAAGTGGGCTCAGGATTTACCTAAGAAGCAAGGTTCAGATGGTATTAGAAGACTCGGGCAGCAAGGTACCAAGAAACACCACATGGCCAATATGGTTACTTGGGAGAATCAGCCCTCCACCTCCACTGTGACTTAACCACCACATGGCCAACATAACTACTCTGGATGCGACCCAAGAGAGGATATTGTCAACTCCTTCCGTGACCATTTGGAGCTTTATGGTAGAACAATTCGATAGATGGATGATCCTCCCATCACCTCTTTTGCATCCACATCAGGTAATCCTGCCACAACTTTCCATGTTGCTTCTCACGACCTTGACTCTCCATGGATCATTGATTATGGAGCGTCAAAATACATGACTGGTATGTCCTCTTTCTTTCAAACTTATCACCCCCTTTCCGGAAGAGATAAAGTGAGACTAGTTGATGGATCATACTCTCCCATAGCTGGTCAAGGAACTCTCTCTCTTCCCCTTGGCCTTACTCTTTCTAATGTTCTTCATGTTCCAAAATTTCCTATGAATTTGTTTTCAGTCAGTAGTGTTACAAATTCCTTAAACTGTTCCGTGAATTTTTTCTCTTCCTATTGTGTGATTCAGGATCTGGCCTTGGGGAGGACGATTGGTAGAGGTCGTATGGTTGATGGACTCTATATGCTAGAGAATACGGCTGGCCTTCTTGTTACAGAGTCTATGAGTCAGTTCAAAAAGAGTAAAATGTATTTATGGCATTGTCGTTTGGGTCACTTGTCTTTTGAGTCGTTGAAAGTTGTTTTCCTAGAAATGTATAAGTTCGTGTCTGTTTCCAATTTTTCTTGTCAAACATGTCAATTAAGCAAGCATTGTAGAACTCAATTTCCTCAAAGAAATAGTAAATCTGAGTTTCGTTTTCAGATTGTGCATTCGGATGTGTGGGGCCCTGTCACTTTACCTTTTGAGAGTTCTACAAGTACTTTATTACCTTCATTGATGATTATTCCAGATACACTTGGGTATATCCAATGCGAATCCGTGAGGAAGTACCAAAAGTTATCCAAGATTTTCAGCGGATGGTCTTCACCCCAATTTCAGACTGAAATTTAAATATTTCAATCAGACAATGCAAAAGAGTTTTTTCATAGTGACCTCATGGAGTTCTTTGCTTCACATGGCTCTTTTCATTGGAGCTCTTGTGCCCGCACGCCACAACAAAATTGTGTGGCTGAACGGAAGAACCGTCACCTTCTTGAAGTGGCACGGGGTTTACTACTCCACATGAATGTTCCCAAACGTTTTTGGCTTGAGGCCGTCATTTGTTCTACATACCTCATTAACCGAATGCCCTCTCGTTGGTTAGAGTACAAAGCTCCACATCAGCTTCTCTTTCCTAAGGCCCCTCTTCTTTCTATTCCTCCTCGTGTTTTTGGTTGTCGGTGTTTTGTCCAAAACCTTTCCCCCACCCGGGGAAAATTGGACTCTCGTGCTATCCCATGTATATTTCTTGGCTATTCATTCTCTCAGAAAGGGTATCGTTGCTTTGATCTTGTTTCACGGAAATTCTCTGTCTCCATGGATGTTACCTTCTTTGAGGATGAGCCCTTCTTTCCTGTTTCTCCTCAGGGGGAGTGTAGGTATGAGGAGAAACTGGTTCAACTTCCTCCTCTTCCTACTCCTTTTCCTTCTCCCCTTCCTCCTTCTGATCCTCCACCTTTCCGTGTTTTTTCTCGTCGTCGTAAAGGCCAATCAGGTTCAAGAGCTGAGGAGAATCCAGAAGCCGTACCTCAAATGCCATCAGATTCCTTGGGGGAAGATCATACTCACTCAGTAACTTGACTCCCAACCTCCCTGTTGCTAATGATCTTGACCTTCCCATTGCCCACAGGAAAGGTGTTAGGTCGTGCACCACCAAACACCCCATTTCCAACTTTGTTTCCTATGAGAACATCTCACCTTCATTTAATGCTTTTCTTACCTCCATTGACAGTATCTCTATTCCCAAGAATGTGGCAGAAGCTCTCTCAGTACCAGAATGGATGAAGGCCATGAAGGAAGAAATTGATGCTCTTTATAAGAATGTCACATGGGAACTTGTTGATCTCCCCAAGGGAAAGGATCCAGTTGGATGTAAATGGGTGTTCAATGTTAAGCATGGGGCTGATGGAACTGTGGAGAGGTATAAAGCTCGTTTAGTGGCAAAGGGTTTCACTCAAGTATATGGGGTTGATTATGCAGAAACCTTTGCACCTGTTGCCAAAATGAACTCTATTAGAGTCCTTTTCTCTCTTGCTGCCAATCTGAATTGGGATCTACATCAGCTCGACATCAAAAATGCCTTCTTGAATGCTGACCTTGAAGAGGAAGTTTATATGGTTCAACCCCCTGGTTTTTTGGCTCAAGGAAGTGAACAAAAGGTGTGCAAGTTGAAGAAGTCTTTATATGGGCTGAAGCAATCACCAAGAGCTTGGTTCAGCAGATTTCATACTGCAGTCCAAAAGAGGGGATACAAGTAATGTCAGTCAGATCACACACTGTTTGTAAAAAGAGTAGAAGGTAAAATGGCTGCCCTAATAGTATACGTGGATGACATAATTGTTACTGGTGACTGGAAGGATGAAATTCAAAGTTTGAAGGGCTTCCTTGCCACTTAGTTCGAGGTGAAAGATCTAGGTCCCGCCAAATACTTCCTTGGGATTGAGGTTGCCTGATCAAAAAGGGGTATCTTCATCTCTCAAAGGAAATATGTCCTAGATTTGCTTAAGGACACTGGAAAGATTGGGGTTAAACCAGCTCTCTCCCATTGATCCCAACCATAAGTTAAGTGATAGTCAAGGTGAACCACTTAAGGATGTGAAGCAATTTCAGAGGCTTGTAGGGAGATTGTTGTACCTCTCTATGACTCGTCCAGACATAGCATATGCTGTTGGTGTCTTCAGTCAGTTCATGCATGCACCTAGGTCCACCCACCTTGAAGCAGCAGAGAGAGTACTACGGTATCTTAAGAAGTTTCCGGCTGCTGGTTTATTATTCCAGAAACATGGACACTTGAGTGTTGAAATTTATACAGATGCGGATTGGGTTGGATCTCAAAGTGACAGAAGGTCTACTAGTGGTTACTGCACCTTTGTAGGAGGGAACCTGGTTACTTGGAGGAGTAAGAAGCAAATTGTGGTAGCTAGATCCAGTGCTGAAGCTGAGTACCGTGCAATGGCACACGGAGTAGCCGAAGGTATGTGGATAAAGAATCTATTGGGAGAGTTGGGTTTTCCAGTTGGTAAACCCATTACTCTGTGACAACAAGGCAACTATCAGTATTGCTGCTAACCCGGTACTACATGATAGAACAAAGCACATTGAAGTTGACAAGCATTTTATTAGAGAGAAAATCATTACAGGCGAAGTATGCACTCCATACATCAGCTCTGAAGACCAACTTGCAGACTTATTTACAAAATGGCTAAACTATTCCAGACACCAAGGTCTCTATGACAAGTTGGGCATGATTGATATCTATGCCCCAACTTGAGGGGGAGTGTTAACAAGTGTATTATATGTACTGTACACAGGCTTAGTACCCGCAGGGGTATTTTCATAATTCTGTATACATTTTGTTATGTATGGCCAGAACAGTATAAATAGATAGCTTCATTCGACTGAAGCCAAGTTTTGTTGAGGCCTTAACTCAGTTGCCTCTTATTCTTCTTCCTCTTCTCCTTCTTGTTTCTTCTTCTTTTCTCCTTCTTTTCTTCTTCTTCTTGGTTTCCTGCTCAAAAAAATGAAAACCAAAGGAATGAAGCATAGGAGTGATTAAGTATCATAGATTAGGGTCTTGCCGTCTTGGGCTTGTCTGAAATCCAAATATCACGAGCAGACCTCTGTATGCATGACCATTCTAAACTTTTATTTGCATATATTATTATGTAGGTTAGAAGAATAATATAAAAAACCACTAAATTTAAGTTCTCCAAGTTCAATTGACTTTTATGTGCTTATACATAATACATGCATCAATAAATTACTTTATCTTTTTCAAAATAGAAAAAGTGTAACAGAGATCCCTCTACTATATATTGACTATTTGACTATTGATGAAATGAAAAATTATAGGCTTCAAAATTCTTTTAACTCAAGTTAGATCGTGTTAACATAACTATAAATGTGAATTAGGTTTTTGTTCTTGGTAAGATATTGCCTGTGTCATAATTACTTTGAGTACCTTCTTTTCTGTTTTTTTTTTTTTTTACTTCCCATAGTTACTGACAGTACCAATTGAGAAATCTAATTGTGAATATGTTTTCAGGGTTACAGAGTAATTTCTGTTGATATACCACGTGTATGGAATCAACATGAGTGGATTCAAGCATTTGAGAAGTTTTTGGATGCTATTGATGTTCATCATGTAAGATAATCATTTTATTCTTTATATTCTCTCACTTAGACTTGTTCCTTTAAAAATTTAGGAGTCATTCTAGAAACCCGGATTATTTCTTTTGCTTATTCATAAATCAAATGACTGTCAGTTGGTTTGTTACATCTCTTAAGAGTTGAGAACATCACATCCATGACCCTTGGGCTTCATGACTAGTGGTTATAACATTGTAAAGATGGCTGTTGAATGTCTCAAATGGACAAGTTATCAATGATGAATATCTTAGTTACATGATAGAAATAGCGGGTGTCAATCTTGATAGTGCCATTGGGCAGTAATACATGCTCATGAAAGTGATATTCCTAGTTATCCAAAAAGATAGCATTGAGAAAAGGGCAATAGACCTCCAAAATTAACATAAAAGCAGTTTTTTAAAGTGACAAAAAAACTATTCAGGGGCCTCACCTAATAGCTTAAGCTTTTAGGTTGAATGGTTCCTTTTCATGGTATTAGAGCATGTTTGACCAAGTGGTCTATTGTTTGAGCCTTGTCGCCTCCATTATAATAAATTAAATTTCAGCACAAGGCATGGGTGGGCCTGTGCTTGTCCATGCTTTTAGCCCGATTGGCTTTCATGTGAGGGGGCATGTTAGAAAATAAAATCCTATTCAGTGACCTCACCTAAAAGCTTAAGTTTTTTGGTTGAACAGTTCCTTGAAAGAAAGAAAATTATAATCAAGGTGCTTCAATTATTTAACAATTCGAACCTGTGAAATTCTGGACGTGTTTGTCTGTTTCCTAGTTGCATCACATAATGGTTAGATGTCTTGTATTCTTGATCCCTGGAGGTTGGTTTTGTGATTTTGGTTGCAGTTCATTTTGTTTCAGGGTTGGGGATCAGAGACCAATTAGACTCTTGTTGCTTCTTTAGTGCAAATTGTTCTAATCTGAGATTGTATCCACAACAACTAGGGCTTCAGGTATTCAAAAGGTCTTTATTTATTTATTTTTTTGTTAACACATTAATAGACTGTTATTAGTGCACAAACAACAATAATAGGTTGTTTAGAAGTTAATAGACCATTCAAAGCTCAAAAACACATAAAATTATACCAAAAAAAAAAAAAAACTAAAGAAGTAAACTTATAGAAGTTGCATGCCTGGACCGAGGAACAAGGCGACCCAAACTGTGGGCCTAGGCACACTAGGCATGTGCCTTTTGAAAGTGGCATCCCTTGGGTTCAAGTGAGGTGCATGGTTTAAATTGTGCCTTGCTGTACATCTAGGCGTGGCACCCCTTTAAACCATCATACTAAAAATTTTATAGATCCATGTCAAAGAATGTGGTGAAGAAAGGAAAACCAGTCCGATCAGTTTCTACTACCTGATGTATAAGTTACATGATATCATTATCTGGTGAGTTCAGTGATTTATTGTCTCATCCAGGAGGCTTATATTGAGAGGTCTTTTAGTTTTTGAGTATCCTTGTATATTGTATCTGGTATCAGTTCTATTGTTTGGGTAGCCTCATTCACTGGTAAGACTCTTCCTGTATACTTCCTTGTTTCAGGGCCTGAAGATTGTATTTTTCCCCTCCTTTTTCTCTTTTCTTGTTACAGTCCCCCCCCAAGAGAGAGAGAGATGTGGGGCTTACATTTTGCTTTAAGATTTGGAAAACTTAAGGAGACCTGATTTTTCACAAGTCAAAAGTAACTAACAAGATGGTATTCAGTTCCAACTTTTTGGATCTTGCAGTTCTTGGTGATTTAGATGCATGAGATAAGCAACTCCCTTTTATCATGGCTTCAGCGATTCAAAAATGATAAACTGCAGAGCTAGAAGTGTTGCAGTACATGAAACATTCACTTTTAAATGAATCCCCAGGTTCTGCCTATTTCATGGGCAACCTTCTTCTTCAGCTGGGATACTAGTCTTGCTGAACTGTAATTTGTTGGATGAGTTCTCAAGATATAAATCCATGGGAATTCAGACTGATGGTGAGACAGGCACAATCTGTGGCCACCAATTTGAATTTGAATAGCTCATTCAACTGGGTGTCCAGGCATGCCAATGAATTAACAGACTCACTTGCAAGGGAAGGGCTGGGGAGAAATCAATTAGAATGGGGATGTCCAGGGACGGGGATCAATCTGTAATGATTATATCTGAGTTGCATTGTTGTATTGTTTTCTCGTTCAGTTGTTCTTAACTGGTGTGTAATTTGTGCTCTTTGTCTCAGAGCTAGCCTTGTACTGCTTGACCAGCTGCTTCTTTCCTTGAGCATGCTGGGGTTTTAATGAAATACACTGTTGCTTATCAAAAGCAAAATTCGGAGTTAGAATATGCAATTCGTGATTGTAATTTGGTATTACAATAGCTGTTCATGTTCAATTTGTGATTGTGATTTGATAGTTTGAGTTTTTTCTTGGATAGGCTGACCAATCTCATTTAACAGGTACATCTTTATGGAACATCGCTAGGAGGATTCCTAGCTCAAGTTTTTGCTCACTATCGTCCAAGACGTGTTCGGTCGTTGATACTCTCAAATTCATTTTTGGAGACACACAGTTTCTCAGCTGCAATGCCATGGTCTCCCATGTATGTTCCTTGCAGTCATATGTAATTTCATGAGGTGACGAGATTGCTTAGTGCATATTATCTTGAATGTTTTTACATATTTTCATGCATTTGGTTCTCATTGCAATCGTGGCTATACAAATCTTCCGTATTCAAGCCTCCACTTATTAGACAATTCCGCATTTAATGTTGCTTGCCCACCAATACATTTGATTGATTCTCTGCATGCCAATTACTGCAGATAGGTAGGTAGGGTCATGAAGCTGCAACAAGAAATCTCAGCTTAATTAAGTTTTTTGTTAATCCTCTTTTACCATATATTTTAACTTGTCCTAGAATAGGACTTTTTCAAGAACCTCTTAATTGAGTTATTACTGGCAATGTCTCTATTAGGCTTTTTGTTTTTGGTTCCCAGATGGCAAGTGAATTCTCTGGCAAAGTAGGTATTTGGATGAGAAACTCAACAATCAGTAGCTAGACTGTACAAAATTAAATTTTAAACTTCAATGATGCTCCATTGATAGGGGGATATGAGACATAAATTCTGAAGGATATTCTCAAGGAAATCTTGCTATTTAACTCTCATTGGCAGGGAGAATGTCCATTCCCCTAGCAGTGGAATTGAGCTCAAAGATCCCTGAAAAGGCTTCTTTTTTATATGGATGGAGTTTTAGCCACCACCTATCTTGTTAAAAGATGTAGAAGTACTCAAAAGGTCTATGCTCTATACCATTTATTTGAAGAGTCAGTTACCCATTCTCATTTAACTGCTCTATTCAAAGAAACAAGTCATTGTAAACCATGGTCAGTTAAAAGCTCTCTAGAGGTCTTTCTAGGAAGACTCTCTAGACAATGTGATATTATTTTGAATCTTTTTGTTTTTTTATCAGAAAAAATATTAATTTTATTAATGGGAGGTAAAAGTTACAACAGTTTGGGTATTCATTCACCCAGAAATACAGATGTCCATATAACTAATTTACAATAGAGCCCAGAATAATTGCTGCCTCAATACCCCTTGCTTTTCTAAAGTGCCGGCCATCCCATTACCTGTCCTTCTATTCCAATTGAGGGAAGCATCAGGTCCCCTTCCAGACTGTTTGTCTCCCTTAAGGCAAGTTTGTAAACCCAAGGTACATTGTGACTAAAAGTGATCTAAGATTTAACCACTTTTGAGTCTCCTTCAACTTCTAGGTTTCTAAAATTGGATTTCTTAGCATTTTCCCCTAGGCAAATAAAAGGAACCTAGGGACAAATTACTAGAAGGAAATTTCTTTCTATAAATGCTTGGGACCTAGAGACGTTTATTTGAATCATTTTGCAGTATTTCTGGTTAGCTCTCCCTTGGTTTGGGGGGTTATGGTTGGGTGTCTTGATGTGGTTGGTCAGCTATTGGGTATTAGGCTTAATTAGATAAGGCATAAAGGTTATTAGGACTTAGGAAAGATGGAGAGCAGAGGCTTTGTGGAGGTTGCACGATGGAGGAAGTCCTTAAGAATCGAAGCTAAGGAGTTTCTCTTCGAGGAGTTGAAGATTAAGGGACACTCTAGCCTAAAGATTCGGGAAATGAAGAAGGCTATGGTCTTGGTTCAAGGTCAGGAGATGGTTGAATGGCTCATGGAGTTCATGTCGGAGGCAAAAAACCAAGTAGGTAGGAATGGTCCGTGGAGACAGGAAGAAGTTACCTGATGGAGTGTAAGAGGAACTCAAAAGGCTCATATATCTCCTTGTCTGAATTTTTTGCTAAAGGTAAGAAGCAAATGGTCTGCTTCCCTCAAGGAAAGAATGGTCAAGGATGGAAGGAGGTTGCCTCAGTGTTAAAAGACATTTCTTAATTCCAAGAGAAAGGGGGAAGATAAAGGAGGGGGAGAGGTTCCAAGGAAGACTGATGCTGAGGTGAAAAGGAAGGATATGTTTGTTATGGCACACTGTCAGAGCCTTCCCACAATGACTGTCAATGTAAGAAAAGGTTGTTGGGAAGACATGATGGTGCTTGAGGCTAATAAACCGATACTGGAGTGGAGGAAAGTGGCTGATATGTTAATACAAAAATTGAACCTGAGAACCACCTTTATCCTGACCCCTTTTAACAGTTTTAAGGCCCTACTTGATCCTGTTGAAAATTTGATTGAAGTGGAAGCTCTGAGCTTTCAGGATCCTTTAGGTTCTTTTAGTCTGTTTAAGTGGTCTCCCTCGTCGAACTCCAAGCCTTTCCACTTGTGGAATCATGAGACAGCAGCCTCCATTGCAATGCTTTGTGGAGCTCGTCTTGACGTAGAGTCTGGGGAGACCTACGATCGGAAGCCTTGTTGGTGAGTGGAGTTAAGCTTGAAGATAAAAGGAAAGAATGGCTAGAGCTATGTGGCAGGATGGGGGCAAGGCACTCAGAGAAAGATAAAACTTTCACAAATTTGGATGGACAACCTTTAGGACTGTCTAAAGGTTTTGGCAGACAGGAAGGTCAAAATGGCAAAGGTCAAGGAACAGGGTTGGGCGGTCAACTACGTGGAGAACAAGTTTTCAGTAGGGAGGGCAGTAAATCTTATGCTCAGGTGGTAAAAGAAGGTGAATTTTTGGATTCAAATTCAAAAATCAAAAGGAAGGTTAAGGTGTCAGACCGGGTTGAACCAAAAAACGGTGAATCGGAATTTAGGGTAGGGGGCACTGAGCGTGACCTTGTAAAGTCTCACGTGCTAGAGCTTATTAGCTCGAGTGGGCCTCAAAACACTATTGGGCCTAGTAACAAAAGGATAGGTGGGCCGCGGATCAAGTCGGCCCATGCCAGGTCGCGTGACTCACTTAAGTCACACGCTTGGGAAAGAAACAACTCCAATAGATGGTAAGAACCGTCTATCTCCCTCTTCCTCGAATTCTTTCTATCAAGCCTGTGCGCGAGTAGTAGTATTGGCCCCAACCTACCTACAATGGGTTCTGGCCAAGAGGTCCAAGATCCTCTCTCCGGACAGGCGAAACCTCAGAAGATTGAAGCGGCATGGCCTAGAACCTTTTGAAGATAGTGAAGACACAGATGAAGAAGGTGGCGACGGTGAAGTTTCGACGGATACATCAAGTTTGGGAAGTATTGATCTGCAAGAAAACGTGGATATTTTACAGGAAGAAAGCTCCAGTACAGAGGTTCTCTACTTAGAAGGATTCTCTCAAGAGGAAGAAGGGGAGATGAGAAGGATAGAAAGCACGGCTTCAGATGCGGAGCTTATTACACCCCCCTCCATGAGGGAGCAATTACAACCTCTCAGGACACAAACAGAGTTAGTATTAAGGCACGGGAATCTCCGATGGACTGTGAAGATAGGCCAGAAAGGGAGGAACAGGAACAGGCTTCTCCGCAGGTACGATTTGACAAAGGTGAAAATTTAACTTTAACCACTTCACTGCAAACGCCAACTAAGGGGACAGACTTGGCACTACCTGTAATTTCTCAGATGCAGGCCTCTTTTCTCCCTCATTCTCCTACTCTGCGATCAGGTATGGGTGTCCATTCGGTTTTTGTTACTGATGTGTGTGTTCAGCCTGTTGCAGATACTCTAATGTCCCATCCTAAAGGAGCAGATGTGGTGGCTAAAGGAAGGATTGAAGGTGTTGGTGGCAATCTTGAATATAAGAAGAATGAAGAATTAAATTGTCATAAAGGTGTGGGGGAGGAGGTGGAAAGAATATGGAAGCTAATCTGTACAGAAATTGAGGAAATAAGACTGAAGGAAGATTACTTGGAAAGGATTTCTCAGAAGAAAGGTTTGCTTAGTGAGGAAGGAGAGGGGGAAGAAATAGAAGGCGATAAGATGGCAGGATCAAATTCTGAAACAGGAAGAGATCATTACAAGGTTGACCTTGGGGTGGGAAAGGAAGTAATTAAAACATACCATAGAAAACCCAAGGAAAAAAAAGAGGAGAAAAGGGAGCATAGAAAGAAGAAAAGGACTGAGGTGCAACGACTATATCTGACATCGAGGCTGATATTGAGTTTAGCGGAAGGGGAGAGAGGAGGAAGAACTCTAGGTAAGGAGTTGACTTCGGGAGGGACCTTATTGAAAGAGTGCCCATGAGGATTATTAGTTGGAATGTGAGAGGATTGGGAAGTGCTAGGAAAAGGAGAGTAATAAAGGATTTACTCACAAGGGAGAAGCCTGACATTGTGATGGTGCAAGAAATAAAGCTCTTTGAATTGGATGGAAGATGGATAAGAGGTTTTTGGAGGATTAGAGGTGTTAGTTGGTCCTTGGCTCCATCCTGGGATGCCTTGAGAGGAATTGTCATCGTGTGGAAGAATGGGGTAGTGGAAGCAGTGGAGGAGCTAGTGGGTAGATACTCGGTATCCATTAAATTCAAGGATGTAGTGGATGGATTTTGTTGGGTGATGACCAATGTGTACAGACCTAATTCCTACAGAGAAAGAAATGAATTGTGGGAGGAATTGTATGCAATTCGAGGTTTATGGGATGGACCTTGGTGTCTGGGAGGGGATTTCAGTGTCACAAGGTACTCAAAGGAATCTAGCAATCATGTCTAGTCAGTCACAACAAGTATGCGGAAATTTAATGGGTTTATAGAAGATTGCAAGCTAAAAGAAATTCCAATGTTGCAAGCTAGATTCACTTGGTCTAACTTCCAAGCTAATCTGCTGTGTTCAAAGCTGGATAGGTTTCTATTCAATTTAGAATGAGAAAACCACTGGGGGAACTTGGTCTCTAGAGCTCTGCCCAGGGTTACATTAGACCATTGTCCCATCAGGATTGGTGTGGAACCTATAGTCAGTGGACCTAAACCATTCAGGTTTGAGAATATGTGGTTAACTCATCCTGGGTTTGAAAACTTAGTGAAGGATTGCTGGAACGAGGAGTTAAGGGTGGAATAAAGATCACTTCGGCAGGGTGGAGGAACAAAAGTTCAACTTGGTCACACGAATTGAAAAATTGGATGGAAATGAAGCTTAAGGGTTATTGAGGGAACATGATAGAGAATCAAGAAGGCAATTGAAGAAGGACTTAGAAGAGGTTTTACTCAAAGAAGAGATTTGCTGGAGGCAGAAGTCGAGGCACAAGTGGATTAAGGAGGGGGATGGGAATACTAGGTTCTTTCATGAGTTGGAAAATGGTAGAAGGAGGAAGAACTTAGTAGCTAGATTAGAAATAGAAGGGCAGGTGGTCACCAACCAAGAGGATATAGCCAGGACCTTTGTAGATCATTTTAAATCCATCTATAGTAGGTCTTTGAATGAAAGGGTGTACCTGTGGATGGTTTGGAATGGCCAAGATTAGAGGAAGAAAAAGCAAGGTGGCTAGAGAGGAACATTGAGGAAGAGGAGATCAGGAGGGCAGTGTTTATGATGGATAGATCTAAGGCGCCAAGTCTTGACGGATTTACTATGTCTTTCCATCAAGATTGCCGGGATATCTTGAAAGAAGATCTTCGTGTTGTCGTCGAGGAATTTTTAGAGAATCATATAGTAAGTTCGGGAGTCAATGCCACTTTCTTGGCCTTAATCCCTAAGAAATTGGATGCTATCCAACCTAAGGAATTCAGGCCAATTAGTCTGGTAACAAGCATTTACAAAATCCTGGCTAAGGTGTTGTCTTTGAGGCTTAAAGCAATTCTCCCATCCTTAATAAGCCAAGAACAAGGAGCCTTTGTACAAGGGAGACAGATAGTAGATCAGATCCTAATTGCTAATGAGTGCGTGGAGGATATGAGAAGATCTAAAAGAAAAGGCTTTGTTTGTAAGTTGGATTTAGAAAAGGCCTATGATTTGGTGGAATGGCATTTTTTGATAGAAGTATTGAGAAATTGTGGATTCGGGAATAAGTGGTGTAGTTGGATTTATGGATGTATTGGTTCTTGCCATTACTCTGTCTTGGTCAATGGAATGGTGAAGGATTTCTTCCCAGCTTGTAGAGGTATCATGCAAGGAGACCCTCTCTCACCCTTCCTCTTCACTCTAATAGTAGAGGTGCTTAGTAGAATGATCTCAAAGGCTGATAGAGAAGATGTGATTAAAGGGTGGAGAATAGGGAGGGATGGTATTCCGGCCACCCATCTCCAATCTGCAGACAATATTCTGATCTTCTGTGATGGGGATGAGATTGAGAGAGTGAGGAACCTCAAGGAATTGGTTAGAAGCTTTGAAAGGTTGTCAAATTTGAGTGTCAACTTCGAAAAGAGTTGGTGTCAAATTTGATCTTCTGTAGCTGGTGTTAATTTGGAGGATAGGGAGGTGGAGTTTATAGCAAGAAGTTTAGGTTGTTCTATCTCATCCTGGCCTATGACCTACTTGGGGCTTCCGTTAGGGGCAAACCCTAGGGAGAGTAGCTTTTGGTGTCCAGTGGTAGAGAGGTTCCAAAAGAAGTTAACTTCGTGGAGGAAAAACTACTTATCCTTGGGGGGTAGAATCACGTTGATAAGGGCCACACTTGCTAACTTACCAACCTATTTCCTGCCTGTGTTTAGGATACCACCTAGAGAAGCTAATAAGATAGAGTAACTGATGAGAGATTTTCTATGGGAGATGGGGGAGAGTAAAAGGATCACTTGATAAAATGGGAGGTGGTTTGCCGGAATAAAGAGGAAGGGGGCTTGGGGATAGGGAATATGATTAAAAAAAATAAAGCATTGTTAGGGAAGTGGCTATGGAGGTGGCCAGTGGAGAGAGAGAGAGACTTTGGCATGAGGTGGTGGGTAGTATTCATGGTCACTCAGAAAACGGATGGGATGCTAGAGTATCATGGCAAGCAACCTTGGCAACACCTTGGAAAGCTATTCATGGCATTCTTCCTCAATTCCTCAGTTTTATCAGGTATGATGTTTGCAATGGTAACTCAGTCCTATTTTGGGAGGATACTTGGGTGGGAGAGGTTCCATTTGAAGGACCTTTTCCCTTCTTTATCCTCTATTTCAACGAACAAAAAGCATGTTGTGTCAAAGTTTTTTTTTTTTTCCATTTTGAATTACCCATTAACACCAAACTGGGATTTTGGGTTTTGTAGAGGCTTAAGGGAAGAGGAAATTGTGTCTCTCACAAATCTGCTAAGTCTACTTGATACAGTATGTTTGGACCCTTCTGATCTTGACACTAGTATTTGGACACCCTAGCGGAGTGGATCCTTTTCATGCACTTCTTTTTTTTAAAATCCATTACTCGGTCTACCCCCAACCAGCCTTTCCCTTTTAAGGAAATTTGGTGCAGGCCTGTTCCCCCTAAGGTTATGGCTTTTTTTTGGGAAGTGTATTATAGGAAAATAAACACCTTTGATATTCTACAAAAGAGAAGACCGTTTCTCTGCCTTTCACCCTCCTGGTGTATTCTTTGCAGGTCACATGGTGAGGACCGTAACCATATACTAATATCTTGCTCATTTATTGCAGAGTTATGGGAGTGGCTCTTCTCATTGTTTGGGTGCAGGTTGGTTAGGCCAGCAGATGCAAGCTTGTTCTTTGATCCTGCTTTCTTCCCTTGGCGGCACAGAAGAGGAAGGATTATGTGGAGGTGTGCAAGAGCAGCGCTGATGTGGTCTGTGCGGGAAGAAAGGAATGCCAGAATTTTCCAAGAGAAGGAGAGAAGCCCTGAAGAGATGAAGGACTGCATTCTAAATAGGGTGATCTCATGGCTAAAATCACTGGATTTATTTCATCAATTCACATTCAATGATGTGTGGAGGAATTGGTTAGCAGTGGCTAACTGCTCATCCAAAAAAAACAAAAGTGAGCATAGCTTGGGAACCCCCTCCTGAAAGATTCTTGAAGCTGAATTTTGATGGGAGCACCCTTGGTAATCCTGGTCCGTCAGGGGTGGGAGGGGTACCGAGGAATGAGAGTGGGAATGTGGTCCTTATTTTCTCAGGACCCATAGGAGTTGGAATCTCCACTAGGGCGGAACTTGCTGCTGCTATCCAGGGAGTACAATTGGCAGTGCAGATAGGTGTGGAACAGGTGATAATTGAAGGGGACTCCAAGGTAGTAGTGGGCTGGCTACAAAATCTGGAATCCGTTGTGTGGTGTTTTAAGAATGAAATTAAAAAGTTCAATTGCCTAATAAGAAGCTTGACTGTAAGAATACAATGGGTGAAGAGGTCAGCAAACTCTATGGCTGATGATCTTGCAAAGCAAGGGGTAAACAGGGACAGTTTGTATTGGGCTCAATTGTAGACTGAATCTGTCTTCTATCCTCTGTTTTTTTCCTACTGACAGGAGAGGACACAGCTCGTGCCTCTCCACAGGAAACTTGTAACTGCAATAGTTTATATTAATGAAATTGATCATTTTTAATTATAAAAAAAGGATTTCTTAGTAAATTTTAAGCTTTGTAACAGTGCCATCAGTTCAGCCTTTTAAAGAGTCCCCTTCTCCTATGGGTCCTGAGTACATAGCCAGCACTTTACTTGATGAATCTCTAAACACCACCAATACCTGCCATCCCCGGGTTTTCAATTGAACTCCCATCAAAAATTAACTTTATCTTATCTCTTTCTGGTGGCTTCCATTCCATCATATCTCTTTCCTTTTGTTTTGAAGAGTGTGCCACCACTTTCCAAGCCCTTATTATATCATTCGCTGTAAAATATTGGAAGATGTCCAGGGTTTTTGGTCCAATGAACTGCTTTAATTTTTATTAATCCCGCTAATTCCTCCTTTAACCGAGCTTCTCATTAAATATTCTTGCACTCCTCTCCTCCTAGATGGACAACACCACAGCAACTCTAACTGCCTTCCACATTGTTCTTCCTCTTTCTGTTGGCTGACTTAGGAAATATAGGCTGAAGACTCACTACATACTGAGCAGCTATCCATTTGCAACCAAAAAGATAACAAAAAGACTCCGAAATATACAACACAGAGGAACAAAAGACTAGTAAGTGGGGAAAGACATCTATTCGGTCTCCTTTTTCGAAGCAGATCATAGGTGTTCACTTTTCCAAGAAAAACCTCCCAGCATAGTGCTTGAACTTTAGGTGGTATGGGCTTACTCCAAATTTCTCTCACCAGGATATTCTTTTAAATATATTTTTTTTATCAAAAACAGTAACTTTCATTAGAAAAGTTAAGAGAATACATTCACCACCCAGTTAAGGGTGTTTACCCCTAGAAAAATGCTTTCTGATTACAGAACAGCCCAGAACAAATTCTTCCTGAAAGTTCCTTGCTTTGCAAGGGTGTTGGCTAGTCCATTTGCTGACCTCCTTGTCCACCTGAACGGTGACCCAAACTCCCTTGCTAAGCAGTTTATTTCCTCATGAATTGCCGATGTGCCCAAGCCCCCAATTTATGTGACTGCATCCACCCAATTAATAGTTTAGAGTCCCCTTCTACCTCAATCTGGTGTAGGCCCCATTGTTTAGCCGGCCTTAGACCTTGTAGCAAGGCCATAATCTCTGCTCTCAAAGAGTCTCCATCACCTATTGGACCAGAATACATGGCAACCAATCTGCCCTCCCTGTCTCTGAAGGCTCCTCCCACCCCAGAGGGACCCAGGTTGCATAAGGAGCTTCCATCGAAGTTCAGCTTCACCCATTGATGTGCAGGAGGGATCCATTGCTCCTTTATCATAGACCTCAATGAAGAAGAGTTTGCTACAGTGTACCAGCCTCTAAACAAATCATCAGCTGAATAATCTTTAAATAAAGGAGATGCTTTAAGCCAATGAATGACCTTGGTAGATATGAAATCAATGATTTGCTCCTTGGATCTTTCAGAACCCTAGAGGATCCTATTTGTTTCTTTCTTCCCAGATTGACCACAAAACAGCTGCTCTTGTTGCTTCACCCTTCTTCTTTGGAGGTCTAAAGAAGTTTGGATCAAAGAGTCTTACTACATCTGAAGGAGGGGTCCACCTGTGTCCAAAGAGAGAAGAAAACCAATTCCAAACAAAGGATACAAAAGGACAGGATATAAATAAGTGTGTAATTGTTGAAGTGACACATGAACTACGTCTGCTTGATCCCTAAATGGGTATGTAGGCGGCCTAGTGCATAAGTCCAACCACAACATAAAAAAAGTACTTACTCTTGGCCCACAAGAGTATAAACTGTGTATGAATGAAATAAACTCAATTTTAATTTAGTCTATGATACCATCACCCAAAGGCACTTAAAGAATTATTTAGGGTGAAAAGCTTCACCCTATAGTGCCTTAAGAATGAATACATAACAATGATTCCTTCTTTTTGGTCTCTATTGTGATATCCTCATTTGATATCCATAAAGACATTAATAAGCTCTCAACTGATCTCTGCTATCAAATCTACAATTGATCTCTTTTACGAGACCAAAAGTTGACCTTTCATCAAAACCATTATAAATCCATTTTCAAATAATTAAATCCGAAGTTGATCTCTTTTATTTAAAAGATCAAAAGTGTTTTCCTTTCATCAAAATATTATCCCTTTTGTGACCAACTAAAGATAACTATCAAGTTTCCTAAAATGGATCTCCTTTATGAGATCATTAAAATCTGAAATTAATCTCTTTATGAGACTATTAAATCTTCAAATATGAAGATGATCAATTAGAACCATCATCAAGTGGTTAAACTTTATGAAATTGATCTCTCTTATTCCCTCTTTATGAGGTCCAACTCATTCCCATTGTCAAAACAAAAAATAAAAAATAAAAAATTCAAATCTGAAATTAATCTCTTTTGTGAGATTAAAAGCCTGAAATTTATCAAAACATTCTTCTATACTTTTTCATCTTGGGATCAAACTAATCTTCAATGAGGTCAACTTGACCTTATCTCTTTATGAGATCAAAATGATTCTCAAGTAAAAAAAAATGTGTTTTTTTTTAAACTGATTTCTTTATGAGATCAATCTAATCTTCAAACATTTTGATATAATCTCCTCATGAGATCAAAGCAACCTTTAAATCCTTCCCTCTTTATGAGGTCAATATTTCAAATCTGAAATTGAGGACATATCAGCCTAAGGCCAAGGTAGTCTTCAATAGGGTCAACTTGACCTAATCTCTTTATGAGATCAAGGTAGTCTTCAATAAGGTCAACTTGACCTAATCTCTTTATGAAATCAAGATAATCTTCAATGAGGTCAACTTAACCTAATCTCCTTATGAGATCAAAATGATTTTCAAGTAAATGTGTATTTTTTGAAACTGATTTCTTTATGAGATCAATCTAATCTTCAAACATGTTGATATGATCTCCTCATGAGATCAAGGCAACCTCTAAATCCTTCACTCTTTATGAGATCAAAATTTAAAATCTGAAATTGAGAACATATCGGCCTAAGACCAAGGAAGTCTCCAATTAGGTCTACTTGAGAAATCAAAATGTTTTTCAAATAAAAGAAAATCTCCTAAAATTGATTTCTGTAGTCCTCAAATATTTTGATATAATCTCTCTTATGATATCAGTTTAACATGATGGGTAAATTTCATTCAAACTTTAATCTAGAATTGATCTAAGAAGGATGAAACAGATATGTATGAGATCAAGTTTCCTTTTGCTTTAATGAGATCGGAGGTGAAATTGATCCCTATAATGAGATCACTATCGAAAAAAGAGGGGATCACATGTGAAAAGTCCTTAATCAAAAGATCATCAGTACTAAAAGAAGTTTTAGTACTAAAACCAGAATGAACATACCTAAAAAAAGGAGAGAGAGATCTTAATTTGCTAAGAAGATAGCAAAGTGTTGGCAAAGCTGTTAATTATTTTTGACAACCAAAACATAGGCTGTGTTCAAAATAAGATCCACAAATCAGAATTATTTTTCATCTGATATGCTGATGCGGCACTGCAAACCTTGGCTTTAATAAACAGCAGATGCACTGTTTCAGCAGACATGCTGATGCAGTAATTACACTGTGAATCTTGGCTTTAATAAATAGCAGATACCCTGTTTCAGAAGACATGCTGATGCAGTAATTACACTGTGAATCTTGGCTTTAATAAACAGCAAATACGCTGTTTTAGCAGACATACTGCGAAAATGGCTTGAAAAAAAAACCAGTAGATATGCTGTTTCAGCAGATATGCTGATGTGATACTGCAAACTTGGCTTTAAATAAACAGCAGATACGCTGTTTCAGCAGACATGCTGATGCAGTGATTATACTGCAATTATCCATTAAGGAAGCAAGTGAAGCTTTCTCTTGATAGCAAACCTGGTTAGGGTTTTCTCTCCTCAAGAGAAGAGAAAAAAATCTCTTTGTTCGTCCACCACTTCAGAAAACAAAGAAAACTTACTTTGTTTAATCGCAGATTTTGAAGAGAAGACAAAAAGTCTCTCTTGTTGAAAGATTTCAGCAGCTCCTTGACTTGAATACTAAAAGAGAGGTTTCCCTTTCTCTCATAAACCATGGAGAGCTTGTGTAAAAAACAAAAAAAGAAAAGAAAAAATAGAGGCTGGATTGCCAGCCCATGTCTTTTATAGCCAAAAGCAGTCTTGCAGTCCTAATGTGATTAGGATTGTTCATTAGGGTTAACAACAAAGGCTGGGACGTGCAGCCCACTTAACAGCTTTATAACAACTCATTTATGGGCTTTTTTTAAAGCTTAAATAAGAAACTTTATAATGGCCCACCTACAACTATTAGTTGGGCCCAAGTACACAGACTTAATTAGCCCATTTAGTGGCTTCACAATAGGACATACGTGGGTCTCATAACAACTCATGATACAGCAGCCCATTTAGGTCCATTAAGTTTAAGCCCAAGCTTCCTTAAATAAATTAAGAGGCTGGGACCACTTCTAAAAGGGGGGTTAAATGCAAAGAAAGTAGAAACCCAAGCCCTCTTAAATACATTAAGAGGTTGGGACCACTTCTAAAAGGGGGTTAAATGCAAAGAAAGTATAAACCCAAGCCCTCTTAAATACAGTAAGAGGTTGGGATCACTTCTAAAAGGGAGTTAAATAAAAAGAAAATGTAATCTAAACCCTCTTAAACATATAGAAGGAAAATATAATCCCAAAACCTTAATAAGCTTTCAAATTCTGCCCCTTATAATATTTCTAATTCAAATTGACCACTAATACCCTTAAGGGCCCACCTGATGTTTAATTAAAATTATTCATCAAATAAAACAAAGTAAAAAAATAAAAAAAATAAAAAGGGAGCAAATCACATCCATCTTTGATGCTATATAAAAAGAAAAAAAAAAAAGAAACCTAGACTAGAGGCACAATGGGGTCTTTGTAACTTAAGGTTTCCGGTGTAAAATCCTATTTAGATTAGGACTCTTCTCTTCCAAGCCCGAAAAAAAAACTAATTACATGATTATTTTAAAAAAATCCTATTAAAGCCAGGATTCCTCCACGAATCCTACTTAAATCATGACTCTTATTTTATGAGCCTACAAAATAATTATCTTGGTAAAAAATAAATCGGGATCAAGATTTAAGGGTGGATCAAAGATAATTTGATAAAATCAAAAAGTCCTACTTCAACCAGGACTCTTTCAACTATGGAAATCTGTGATTAACCCTCAAATACTCAAATCAAATCAGTAACATCAAGCATAATGAAATCGGGAGTCCTAGTTGCACTAGGACTTCTCAATTTAACAAGATGAATAACTATAAAGCCTCATCAAATCAATCAAATAATTAGATTATATCAGATTTTGTCTAACGAAAGATATCGCAAGAGTCCTAATCATACTAGGACTCTTCCAATTTTGGCTCAATTCTTTTCTGATGATATAATTTTCATAAATTTTGACTTTAACTGCTTATTTGAGCCTTGTACGCCCATATTCTAGGATTATAGGCCCATAGTGCTCAAGGGGGCACTGTTGAAGGCATTTTTTTAATCCAAATAATATTTATATAAATTATAACTCAAATAAGTGGATTGGCTAGTCTGCTAGACAAATCATCAAAACTATAGAAAAGTATCCCGTATGGGAGTTCCCTCTCTTTAAGTGGGAGGGACAGGTGTTCTTCACCTAGGAGGAGGAGGTAGTTACATAATTACCCCACTCCCTATTTAAGCCCCCTTAAGGGGAAGCTAGAACAGAGACACTTATCGGGGAAAATTATCTCAAGAGATCCTTAAGAAAAGCAAAGATAAAGAGAGAAGAAAAGAGAAGTGCTCAAGAGAAGGTAGGGAAGGAAAAGTCTCACTAATATAGGTAGAAAAAGGAAAGTCCTCTCTGTGAATACTTCCAATATATGTTTTCTGCTATGTATCCTTCTTTCTCTCTCTTTTATTTTAACTTTGGAGAAAGGAAATAAACCATCTACAATCAAGTGCCTCTACTTGGTTGATTATGGTCCCTCATGACAACGTTAGGGATTAAACCATCTACAGCCTAATTCTCAAGGGCTGATTATGGTTCCCTTCAAGCGAAATGAAGAGTAGAGGGATAAAAATCGTCTACAATCAAATATTTGGTTTGATTGACCATGGTGCCTTTTTTGTATGCAAAAATCCAAGGATTAAGGCTATCTATAGTCAGAATTCCATCTGATTGACTACAGGTTATTGTGAAGAAAGGAGTGAGAAGGAAATTTTCTTTGTATCAAAAAGAAAAGAGAAATGTATTTTTGTATATATTTCTCAATTGTATTTTCTTTTTCCTTCTTCTCATTCTTGTACACTTGATGTAAAAGAAACACAAATGAAAAGTTCTTTTTAAGTACCCTATTGTTCTTTTCTTTTGTTCTATGCATTCATTTCTCCAAGTCAGAATCAAAAGGTGTTCTCTACTTTCTTGTGGAGATGTAATTAAGGGGAACAATCCGTATGATTCCCTGAATGGGCCTTACCCAAAATAATAAAAACTCAATCACTTGATTGAGTGAATTATGTTGCATGAGAATTTATTAAAATTTTCACACCAACACCCCCTCAGAAGGATGGCTATAAAAAGGAATTAACTCTACAAAGGTGACATCCATGGAGACAAATTGGGTGCCACTAATGGGATCAAAACAACAATACCCTTTCTGTGTGGAGGCATAACCAAGGAAGATACACTTTTGAGCCTTGGGGTCAAACTTGTGTCTTTTGGAACTGGGAATGTGGACATAACAAGTGCAACCAAAGACCCTCAAAGGAATGGAGAAAATCTCAACATCAGGAAAGAGGACTCCAAAAGGAGATTTTAACCCTAAGACTCGAGAAGGCGTGCGGTTAACAAGGTAAGTAGTTGTTAAAACTGCATCACCCCAAAACTTCACAAGAACATGGGTAGCAAAAAGAATGCTCTTTGCAACTTCCGCAATGTGTCTGTTTTTCCTTTCCACTACTACATTTTGTTGTGGAGTGCGGGTACAAGAACTCTAATGAATAACCCCAAACTTCTCAAGATAGGAGGTAAGGTCCTTCTCAAAATATTCTTTAGCATTGTATGACTGGAATATTTTGATGCAGGTATTAAACTGAGTGAGTATGTGTTCATGGAACTATTGCACAAGTTTAGGCACTTCAACCTGAGAGGTCATAAGGTAAATCCAAGTATATCGTGAAAAATCATCAATAAACAGGATAAAATATTTATAGCCACCCATACACGGTATATGGTAAGGCCCCCACACATCAGAGTGAACAATATTAAAAGGAATAGTTGATCTTTTATTACTTGAAGGATAAGTGCTCTTATCCTGGAAACAACTGACTCGGTAGACTAATTCCTTTAAATAACTCAAACAACTTACTCAATGAAGAAAAGGACAAATGACCCAAACGACTATGACATAACATAATACGACTAGTGGACTCTGAAACAAATGCGGTTCTCTTAGGTTGTACTTGGCTCTGCTCAGGCATGTCTAACAGATAGATCCCATTCGCCTCATGGTCACTCCCAATCACCTTCTGAGATTCCATGTCCTAAAAAACACAATATGAAGGAAAAAAAAAGGTTGCACTACAATTTAGGGATTTAGTCAAATTGCTAGCTGAAAGCAAATTGGTATTAAGTTTAGGTACATGAAAAACAAATGATAAGTCAGGGCATTAGAGGTCTTAATGTTTCCCTTTCTCATGATAGGGGTTAGGGAGCCATCAGCAAGGGATATCTTATCCCAACCAGAAAGAAGTTGGTAAGAGGTGAATAACTATGAAACACTGGTCATATGGTCAAAAGCACCAAAACCAATTATCCAAGGGATTTTATAGTACTTGAGATAGAAGCATGATGTGCAATGGCATGAATACCTGAGTGAGCATATGTAGAGGAAGGAATAGTCTCTGAAGGAGTTGTAGCAGTGGACTCCAAGTGATTGATGATTCGGTCATACTTCTCATATTCAGCCCTGGCTGCAAGCTGTTCTCCCATTGACTTCTCTCCACCCTGTCTTTGTTCACCTTGTGAAGAGGTGGCTACATTTGCATTTCCACCTTTTCCAGTTTCAACCCTTTTTCCACCATTTTCTTTCTTGAATCTGGTAAGAATGAGCTCTGGGTGCAGCTTCCAACATGTGTTTTAGTGTGTTTAGGCTTCTTGCATTATTCATAGATAACATCTTTCTTCCTAGTGCTAACCTTCGGCTTCATCCCCGCATTAGCATAGCGATCAACTTGCAGTTCAACAGATTGAACCTATCTTCTGCTCTCCTCACTGCTCACCATAGCATATGCCTGATACAAAGTCACCACATCCTTTGCTAAAATATTCTGCCTCACAATATCGTACTCTGAGTTGAGTCCAATGAAGAATTCAAAGACTCAATTTCTCTCCACCAATCTCCTATATGTTTCTGCATCCTTTGTGCAACCCCAAACAACAGTTTCCATCAGATCAAGATTATTCACATCATGCTTCAATTTGTAGGCCCGAGCAACATTAAGCTTTTGGGAATAGGTCTCTGTGACACTATCCCACACTTCTTTTGCAGTTTCCTTCCACAAGTAGTGTTGACTAATATGTGGTTGCATAGAATTCACTAACCAACCCACTACTATGTAATTTTCTTGCATCCATCTTTCATAGGTAGGATCATCCTCCTCCGGTTTATTCTTGCTCCCATTATATAACCTTGTTTTCCTCTACTATACACATGTATCTTAATAGATTGAGACCAAGCTAAATAATTGGTCCCATTTAGCTTCATAGTAGTCACAGCCCCAAAAAGATTCTCCATTGACCCCTCATGTCCAAACTCGAAATTTGTGGAATATTTGGTCTCTCCTCCAGTTTGATCCATTGAGTAAACAGATGCAAACGAAAATCAAATTAGGGCTTTACTAGGCTAGATTTACTGTTTTAAGCAAAGAACAACCTCTCAACCCCCCAAAATTAGGGTTTCACAGGATCTTGCGAGATGGAGTGAAAGAGAGAAACTTCAACCGCCCCTTCCAAGGGGCTCCAGAATTCAATCCAATCAAAACCGCCCCTAATAAAAATCAAAAGGATTACCTCTGATCCCCAAGCGCCTGGTTCAAACTGTCTCTACAACCTGTAACAAGGTTTCTCTAGTTATCTAGGGTTTTTGGGAAAATCTCCTAGAACCTGCCCTAGGCTTCAATTAAGGATGAAAAGCCTCCACAAACTCTCCGAAAACCTTCCTAACTAGGTTGCATAAGTAGCTGATTGATCAACCGATCAGTTCTCCATACACTATGTATGGGCAAAGAAAGGAAAAAAAAAAGTCAAAAGTGAGAACCCGCTCTTATGCCAAGTTGAAAATTACACCGACGGTAATTCAGTAAATGCAAGAAAAGAAGAAAAGAGAGAAAAGAAGAATTTGAACCTCTCTCTCTAGCCCCCTTTAATCACTTTTTATTAATGGGGCGGCCAACACTAAAGAAATAATTAAAGAAAATACAAGAAGGTCCATAACTAAGGCCCAAAACTAAGAACATAACTTTTAAACACTATTAAAAAGAAATAAAGAACACTAGGGCCCATTCGGCCCATTCTCACTACAATATATATGCGATGACATGGCACGGTCTGAACCGTTCGACCCGGCCGGTCAAACCGGTGACCCGCAACCCAGAGGCAAAAACGGTTTGGCCTCCGGGTTGATTTTTAAAACATTGCAATTTAGTCCTCTATAATATTAGGATTTGGTAAATATAAATTTCAAATAATTTCTAAAATGACTGTCAAATCACTACATTTCGTGCTCATTGTGATGTATGTACAAGCATCATAGAGAGAAGACCATATAATATTTATTTATTTTTTTAATATGGGTCTTTAGTCCCTTTACCTTTTATGTGCTAATACAGTCATTATATTATACAAAAATGCTCTGATAATAGCAATACAGCCTCCTTGGAGTTTTACTCATGGTTATTAACAAATAGTTGATAACATCTCACAACCAAAATTCTTTTTTGTATCCCTTTTTTTTTCCTTCCAATGTCCAGGATACATCCACAAACTTATTTGGTCAATTTGGTTTTTGCCTTCTTTGCAGTGTTAGTTGGACCCCTTCCTTTTTGCTGAAGAGATATGTCTTAACAGGGATCCGTAATGGGCCACATGAGCCTTTTATTGCTGATGCTGTGGATTTTGTTGTTTCCCAGGTAAAATTGATAATATGTTTAATTTAGGCCACCAAGTTTTATTAGTAATTATTTTAACTTCTTGAAGCAACCTACTTGAATCATAGTATACTTGTTAATGCATTAAAACATACATGTATATGTCAACTTGTAACTCACTTTTCTTCTTCTTGGTAACACATGTTTCTGATCCACCTTGAACCTACTCGATGCTCAATAGGGCATATAAATTTGAATATCAAGTTATCAGTATTTTTTAGTCGCTACATATCCCCACCAGAAAGAAAAGTTAGCCATTATCTTTCAATTCTTTTGCCTTAGCCATTGCATTTTACCTTTATATTGTTAGCAGAACCTTCGGAATTTACTTGAGAGGTTAATGTTTTCTGGTATTTGGCTTCTACTGTAACAGGTTGAAACACTCTCAAGAGAGGACTTGGCCTCAAGGTTAACTTTAACTGTGGATGCTGCTTCAGTTGGACCTCTCTTGCTTTCAGATTCATTTATTACTATAATGGATGTATGAAACCTGACTTCTGGTGCCATGTTTCTGGTTTGCAAGTATCTATTTCATGTTTATTTAGAGAAAAGAAAAGTTATTCTGAATATGCAGTTCCCAAGGCTTTAACTGGAAAATTCAGAAATTAGGTGGTTGGACTCAAATAGGTGAACCATAAGCTCTAAAAAAATAAAAAAGGGTAAAATTCTAATAAAGTGACATAAAAACAACCTAATCTTTAACAGCTAATGTAATACACATTCAGCTTCACAGTTTTTGTATGCCTTTCTATTTCTATCCCGTGCTTCGATGAAGGATCTCAACAATGATGCATGGAGCAGAGGTTTGGGCAGATGAGAAATATGTCCAAAAACTGAGTGTAGGAGAATTGGTATTGCCCACAACAGGCCTCATTCTATATTCCAACTTCTGACATCAAATCTTGAGAACCTCCTGATATTTTGCGGTGTTGGACAGGTTATTCAGGGTTGTATATTGTTTATTATCACTCACATCTCCACCATTTACTGAAACTTCTGAAAACCAAACCCTTCCTTTTAGCGCTGACATTCACAGAAAACACAGATGGAGAATCATTCTGATCTTTATTCTGTTGCTCAGCTATTTTAATGCAAGAGTAATCCTTCACAGCCTTCCTTTTGAATACCCTCTTAAAATTCTTAAATGGACCCACCCCACATAGACCACCTTTTAGACAAGAAAATTTTTTGTAAAGGCACCAATTTCTGATTTTTCTGGCACTTCATCTGTCTCCCAGGATTGATGCTTTTGTCCTTCCCACATGACTCCAAGCTCTGCATCATCTCTTTGAATGGTATTTCTTCTACAACCCAAGTCAATCCCCATTTTACCAACAGAAGCTTCATAGCATATTTCCTCATTGGACCATCCCTCTTTGTATCATTGATTTTATGGACATCCTTCTTTTCTACAACTCTATGCTGTTTGGTACCGAACCTGATTCCAAGGTTGAATCTTTTTTTCTTTTTTTTTTTTTTGATAAATGAGAGATTTTATTAGGGAATTCCAAGGTTGAATCTTCTGACATATGACCAATATCAAGGTTTAAAGTATTAATACATCAACACAGATCAGTTTTCCATGTTACTGGCATGCAGCACAAGTAGAATGAATGGAGGTTTTGATCACAGTCTGATATAGACCTGATACAGGCCAATACTGTGAGCATATCAGCCAATACTTCTTATTTTATTTGTAGCATTCCTATCATTAACTTTATTTAAATGCAAGTTTATCTCACCTCATTAATTCCTATATTTATGCCATTATTTTCTCTCATTATCTTAGTAGTTTACACCTCACATAACTATCAAAGTTTGTGGTTAATAGTTGGCATCCCTCTGAATGCAGAGTTGTGGGATCAAACCTGCGTAACTGCAGGCTCTCTGCGGTAATGTCAGTGGAGCTCACGTGCACCCTGCTCTGTCCCCACCCCTTAGTTCCTTGTGATGTCATACCCAAATATTAAAAAAAAAAAAGAAAAGAAACTATCAAAATATGTGTTTCTTATGTGTATTTGCTCTGTTTATAGTCATCTAAGACTCAAATTTAGTATCATTGATGTATTTTTTGGGATTTATTTGACTTTCCCTAGTGTATCCATGTGTGTGTGAATTTTTCGGTCCACCGTATCCATGCATATCCCAATACATCTCTCAAAGTTGCTTTCTTTACATTGCCAATACTTCGAACCTTGACCAGTGTTGCTATCTTCCATACCCCCATCATAACTGTTTTGCATAAAGTATTTCTCCCTTCCACCACTTTCAGCCCTATAACCCACTTTTAACCTCAGCCAAATGATTGCTCTTAACCTCTTTTTGTAGTTTCACCAGGCTATTATCACTCTCAGTTTGAATCCTTCTTCACTAATCACTTCACCTTCACAAGGTAAAGATCCAGACCTGCCATCCACACCCCTGCAAATCTCATTGAAATAAAAAATCAGATTGGTTGTTGGCCTCACCTTTCTCCAAGATCACAACATCCTTGTTCTTGTCAAAGCTAAACTTGACTTCACTGTACACCTTTTCTCTCCCCTCAAAATGTACCCTGGCATTATTCACATCCTTAACCTTGGCCTTTAAATCATTGTTCCCCCGTACCAACCTTTCAACTTGTACTCTGAAATTTTGAACTTGGATTTGTGTCTCTTCTATGATCAAATCTTTGTTCTGGTTGAAAGATCTCTCATTCTTCAGCGTTATTCCCACCAATGTCAAGCTGGTTGGGGCAAATACCCAGTTATCACCCAAATATAATCGTCCTGATCCCCTGTATCTTCATCATCTTTATTGTCCCTCTTGTTGTATAACATCATTTGATTTCCCATAACCCTACTCACATGTGCCTGTCACTTGGCGATACCTTCATTCTTCTCCCCCCCGTTAATCCCCATGCCATCCTCCACCTCATAATCCCATCTTTCTTCCTTCTACTACTATTAATACCTCTCCCAAATCAAATCATCGGCTAATATGTAATGTAACAAAGCACGTTCCATCCTTCCACATACCACCCATGTACTGATCTCTATTAAAACTCTCTTCCACAGGCTACTACTATTAATACCTCTCCTCCCAAATCAAATCATCTGCTAATATGTAATGTAACAAAGCACGTTCCATCCTTCCACATACCACCCATGTACTGATCTCTATTAAAACTCTCTTCCACAGGCTCTCTTTTGTCTGTGGCAATTACCTATCAGGCAAGGCCTTTTAATACCATGGCAAATTCAAAGTTCTGCACCAAAAGAGAGGGAAAAAAATCTGAAAGATGTTTAGTCATGGAACTGACTGAGGTAATAAAAATGCAATCTTATAATGAACACAAATACATCTATATAAATATCTGAAAAAAATAAAAATTAAGAAACATAGCCAAACCACTCTCAAGTCTCAAGCCTTGTTGGGTTGGTAGTCTGATTCCGATTTCTAAAGTTTAAGTGGTATAAAATTTAGCTTTCAGTGGCTTGTGGTTTGATGGTCAGGTGGTCATTAATCACTCAATCTGGGAAGACTATTGGTATACTATGAGTCTATGACTAGTTCAGAAAGCATTCTGGTGCAGTGTTTAGTGATAGTAACAACCAACCAATAAAAAAAGTACAGTAACAAGCAATGTTTGCTTGTAGACAAATGATTCTTGTGCCATTCCACAACAATTGAAATGTTTGCTTTCCATCTTTTAGAGTTTGCTGCAGATTGTTCCTTTTATTGGAGATTTACTGGAATATGAAAGAGCAAGTATTGAGATGATGTTTCAGTTGGTTGATGACTAGTGGCTCATAATCCTTCTTTTGTAGACAAATGATTATTGTGGCATTCCACAACAATTGAAAGATCAACTAAGTGAGAGGTATCATGGGGCAAGACGAGCATATCTGAAGACGGGAGGTGATTTTCCTTTTCTCTCACGCCCGGATGAGGTTAACCTACACATCCAGGTATGGTGTAAAATTGCTAATGCAATTACATTCTTGGTTCATATTTGACAGTATATGTGTTTCTCAACTGGAACAATGTTACAGTTACATCTGAGGCGTGTTGGAGTTGAAGCCAGCCCAGACTTGGTTCCAGGTGCCCCAAAGGGTGGCAGTGGTGGGAGTCCTAGTGGAAAGTACGATGAAGGTGCCGATGACTCCCAAAATGATGATATAGGAGGCGGTGCTAGCTCTAATGCAGAAGATAATTTGCCCCCGAAATCAGAAAATGGAGATTCCCATCATCTGAACGACCAGCCCTTCAATACTGCAAACATTAGCTTCATGAGTTCAGAAGAACATTTAATGTCTCTCCTGATAGCTCATACAGTCATGGATATCGTGAAAATTGAGACCATTCTCTTACCTACCCAGGCATTATCAACTTTTTTTCTGTTGCCATATCATGTTGGGGCCATGTACGTTACTTAAGCTAAGTCTAGACTATCTTGTAACATGGAACAAGTGCGTGCCAATGTTTTTATGAGTTTGTAGACTAATGGACATTGATCATTTTATTCGTGCAACTGCCTTGACTGGCTTTAGTCTGGCTGGTATAATTTCAAGGTCTTCTGTGATTTATTTCTGTACAAGTGTAATGTTTATCAATTTCTTCTATTTATCCATGGAATGACTATTTAAAAGAAAGCTGGGTGTGAAAGAAATAAACATATCTAGCCTTAAGTGGACATGTATGTTTTGGTGGTGGTGGCTGTACTGATATTTGATGCTTTACCTCGGCAGAAACAGGATGAATTTCCTAGACGCGAGGAGTTATTCAATAATACATCATGACATGGAGAAAGAGAATAACAACAAAATGGGTTTGTTTGAAACTTTGAAAATTGTAGCATATATCATCATCAATCAAGGGTTGGCTACCTGAATTTTGTTTAACTATTCCTTGCTCTTCAATGCCATATCCATTGTTAAATCATGAGTGCTTAAATCATATCTTGTCAACTTCCACCCATGTCCTTCTTGTCTTCCCTGGTAGCCTTTCAGTTCCTAAAACTTGTAACAATCACTTATGAAAATCGTATGTTGTCTATGCAATTGTAATATGCACAGCAGAATAAAATTCTCCCACATTTTGTTTTAGGGTTGTTTGATTATTACGGTTCATCTGGATGGCTTGTTGCTTTATCTTTTAGTAGATAAGGACATAAAGTGCCATTAGTAACCAATCAGAGGTAAACACGTCCGGTAATGATATGAATTGCTGGCATGTTTTATTTCTAAATTGGGTGTTATTAGATACTGTTTATACCATATGTAAACCGATTAAATTCGCTGTTGAAACACTGAATTTGCTGAGCTAGCACCTCCCTCTGGACTCTAGTCAGCAGTCAGAACCGTAATTTGCTGTGAAGCTTCAATAAGACACCAATGCTCGTTAAATCCGGCTATCCCAACCCAATTCAGTCTCAGTGCCTGGTCTGTGTCAATGCAGTTTGGATTTTGGGTCTTTTGAATTGGGCTTGTATTCTATTAGAAAGCATTACATAAGGAATAAAGGATATTATAGTCAATTAATTACTTCAAATCTATATCTATACTACTTATAAAAGAGCAAATGCCCATTCTTTCTAGAATTTTTATTAGACATTTTTACCCTATTGTGTAAGCATACAATGGTATAAAGAGGGCATATGTCTTTACTCACTTCAGAAACTGTCCATTTGTAACCGTTCAAAAACTGTCAAGGTGTTGTGACCATGAGATACTGTTTAGAAACTGCCCACTTAATACCTTGATTAATTTTGGGGTAAATGAATTATAAAAAGTGACCATAAATTATAAATAGTTGTCTTAGAGATATTGTCATGTGCAAAGGCACACATACATTTACTAGTAGGATAAAAAAAGTGAAACTACAAAAGAAAAAGGTGTTCATGGTTTGGTTAACTGAAGGCTTATTTTTGAAACCAAACTAGTACTATCAATTTTTGGAAAACTGATAACCGAAATCAAATTGAAATCCATCGGTTAACTGTTTGATTAGTTTGGTTAATGGTTTTCCGGTTTTTATATTTATACTATATATTATAAATAAATATATAATTAAAAAACTAGAAATACATATAAAATATTATATTTTAAATAATAAATAATATATATATATATGAAAAATATATAATATATAGAAATATATGTATACTAGTTGGTTCAATTAATCATTGGTTTTTTTCTATTGGTAACCAAAACTCAACCGGTACCTTCGGTTTTTTAAAATATCAAACCAAACGAGTAGTTCGGTTAACCAGAATTTTCGATTTGATCTCATTGGTTCGGTTCGGTTTTTCAGTTTTTATCACTCACCCCTAATTAGAAAGCGTTACATAAGGATATTATAGTCAATTAATTACTTCAAATAGGATAAAAAAAGTAAAACTACAAAAGAAAAAGGTGATTCGATTGGATCATGGGTTCTAATAGATTAAATCAAGGTTCCACATTGTTTCAATTAAAGCAAATTAAATTTAATCTTTTTTATAATTTCATCAAGATGATTCACCCGGCATTGGCACAATGATTGGGTTGCTCCGTTGTAACCTGGGTGACTAGGGTTCAAATCTTGGAAACAGCCTCTCTTTATGTGACCCAGCATTGGCGAGAGCCTCACGCACTGGGCTGCCCTTTATCAAGATGATCCACATAGTTCGTTTCAATAATATTTAAATATATATTGATAAAAATATGATGCTAGAAAGATATGATGTTTGAAAATCTTTGACCAATCAAAACCCTAATGAATCTCTCTCTCTCTCTCTCTCTCCTTATTTTTCTTTATTTTCTTTGCTTATTTATTCTCTCCATCGCTGCAACCTAATAAGTTGTTGGTCAAGTTTTTGTCATGCTTCTCTACTTGGGCATTTGTCACGAACCCACTAATAGGCTCATTGGTCAAAGTAACTAGAGAAACTTAGGGGAGTCATTGGGGCTGATAAGGTCAGTTGTTGAGATTTTAGTGGAGAAATATTTGCATTGGGTCAGTTAAGAGTTAAGTTTAAGTAGTTGGGTCATGTTGCGAAGTTACGTAGAGAGTTGTTGAATTGAGTAGGATACATGGGTTAATGTTGGGGCCAAGATTTTAGGAACTAGTTTCAGAGTATTTAAGTTGTATTTTTCTTCTCAATTAACACATTATGAGAATTATCTTTTATAATTGAGATTTTTATCTCTTGGAGGTCTTCGTCTCCCTTGAAGTAGACGGAATTTAGGTTACGTCCTATCCGAGAATGTAACAAATAGTATCAGAGCTGGTTATGCTTTCCGGTTTTGAGCACCGGCTTGCACAACTGCAAGGAAAGATCCAATTGTTAGCCATTAACCAACAGCGGATGATGGACTAGATGAATCACATGGTCAAAAGTTTATTGGCAAGATTAGACCGATTCGAGTCTTCACAAACATAGGAAAAAGGTGAAGTGGTTCACCCTTGCCGCAACCATGAGCGTGCTACTATTTCAGTCATGGAGATTGAAGGAGCAGTTGCTACGGTAATTACCAACAGTGGGAAGAACTTGTTGCTGGATCGGTCTTTCACAGGGTTTATTCATAAACCTTCAATTGTAGCAAGATTTTCACAAGACAACAACGTGGAGTTGAATTGCAATAACAGAAGCTTTCTAAATATGAACATTATCAAGTTCTTTAATCCTCGAAAACACCGTTCACACTTCACATCCATGGGACAACGTGTTCTTTGCCCTTCCTCTTTACAATGGATTTTGTTGAGATCCAAAGGCTGACTGGCTGCTTTCTTTGCCTACCTCTTTACATTGACTATTACATTGGTGTTTTTTTTTTTTTTCTTTTTTAAGGACGAGTGCAACCAGAAACCTAAGGCTGCATTTGTTTGCAGTGTAAAATGTCACCTTCGACTCAGTTTTGTAGGCGTTTGGATGGAGGTTTGGTTTGCACTGTCAATCGATGTAAAAAAACATCACTTAGTGTGAAGTTTTACATCGATTGTCGATATAAAAACTACACTAATAAATACATTTTTCAATACTCACTTTTTTTCAACGATCTATTTTTTCAAATGGTTCAGTGTGAAAGTCTATCAATGGAGTCTTACTTATGAGATTTACACTCCAAACAAATGCAGTCTAAATGTAAAATGGCAAATCTAATATGGGTAAATGCAAGTGCAATCAGAGGTGTCATTCCCCAAGCTTTGGGCAAGTTTTTGTGACAATAGACAATGCTTACGTTGGATCGGAGCTGCCTTTTTCAGTCATATTCACGGGAGGGATAAACTCATTGCTCTGGGAACTTGTCATCGCAATTGGAGCATTCAATCTTCCTTCCTACGACATTGATTTGTTCTCATGCCAGGGAAGGCCCAAAGGTTTTTAAGAGAAAGGTTTTTTAAGAGAAATGGGCAATGAAAAGAAAATACCAAAAGTTTTGATGGATATATTGATAATTTAACATATTTTGTTATTTGACTTAACGACTAACGACTAAGGGGGCTTTTGTTGCAAAAAAAATATAGGGTCCTTTACAACTGACCCCATAGTATAAGGTGATCTTTGTAAATTACCCTTTATTTTATGAATAATAATATCATGATTAACTTTTATTTAATATCTAAATATGATCTAATTCATCCAAATCCAATATAAATATGAATATTATAGGACTCTAAACTGAGTCTGGATCTCCTGCCCACAACACATTACCCCCCCGTGAATTGGGAACATCTCCCTCTACATAATACTATGCGGATGATGAGATGTTTTACATAATACTATGCAAGGTTCTCATGGGCAGGAGATCCGGACTCCTCTAAACTTGCATCTAATTGTATCAAAGTCATTAGATAGAATCATCTTAGAATATATTTATTTATTGTTGGTAACCTACAACTGCCCTAGCTTGATCTCAACGACTCAAAATGACCATCGCAATACCGGGGGTAGGTATGTTCAATAAGTAGCTTAGAAACAAATGAAAGACTATTGTATCGGATTTTGATGTTGCTCTAGATCTATAGATTTTGTTTTTGTTATGTTTAAAGGCTTGGGTCTTATTGTTTCTATTAGTGGTGTTCATTACTTGGTTTAGACCATCAAACCGAATCAAAACAGATTGAAAATTGACAAATTGATTTGGTTTGAACTCTAAAACAGTTTGGTTCAATTTGGGAAAGTTGTAAAATTTGGTTTCTCGGTTTGGTTTTCTGAATTCAGAAACTAGACCATAAGACCAAACGATAATAAAAGTTTGATTTAAGCCCATTAAAATGGTCCAAAGTGTGATTTCTATACTAAAGTGTTTCACTTAATTTTATCTGAGAACTGAAATTTGTTAGACCGCAATTTACTGATTTGATTTGATTCGAGTTGAGATTTCTCCAAACCGGGCCGACCCGGTAGGAGCCTACCACATGGGTCTCATCCCCATTAGAATGGGCGCAGATTAGTAGGGTTTGTTAACGGCTTCCAATATAAACCCGAAACATCGTTTGTTTTTAGGGTTTCTGGCTCGTCCTACAGGAACTGAGTGAGAGAGGGAGGGAGAGAGAAGAGAGAGAGTTTGCTAGCTATCACCATGGGTCGTATGCACAGTCGAGGGTAAGCTTATCGTTTGTTTCACAGGTTTTTGTGGCGATTCGCTTCGGTCTCTGAGCATATCTAATTCCTTCATCTGTGGGCTTCTTTCTTGTTGTTTACAGTAAGGGTATCTCCTCGTCGGCTCTGCCGTACAAGAGGACTCCGCCTTCTTGGTTGAAGATCTCTTCTCAGGATGTAAGAAACTTTAATCTCTTATCTTCTCCATAGTCCTAGAATTCATCTCTCATTCTGATCCTAATGATTCTATTCTGACCTTTGCAGGTTGAGGAGAACATCTGTAAATTCGCAAAGAAGGGTTTGACGCCGTCTCAGATTGGTGTTATTCTTCGTGATTCTCACGGTATTGCTCAGGTCAAGAGCGTGACGGGTAACAAGATCTTGCGTATCCTTAAGGCTCATGGTGGGCTCTTATTCCTCTATCCTTTTTTTATGTAGCTTAGGAGCTCTGATTCAATGATTATCAGAAAATGTAGGGTTTTTTAATATCCTTGCTGTTTGAAAAATGAGTAGGGCTTGCTCCTGAAATTCCTGAGGATCTGTACCACCTCATTAAGAAGGCTGTTGCAATCCGAAAGCATCTTGAAAGGAACAGGAAGGACAAGGATTCCAAGTTCAGATTGATTTTGGTCGAGAGCAGGATCCACCGACTCGCTCGCTACTACAAGAGGACAAAGAAGCTTCCTCCCGTCTGGAAATAGTGAGTCCACTTTGTCGATTGTTTATTTGATTTTCATTTTGTTCTTGAAATTTCGAGCTATATTCTATTCATATTTCTCTGAAGCGCGTAGATTTATTGAGATATACGTATGTAGTGTTAATTGTTTCTCCCATTTAACTCTGGTTTTCCTATTTAATCATCTTCCTATCACTGGTGGATCTAGCGTTTTGTTTTGAAGCTTGTAATGTGTTGACAATTAATTATTAATTAATTTCTTTTACTGCAGTGTAAATAATATAGACTTTGGTTGGTGTATTTGTTTGGTGTATGGGCAAGCTACGTTAGATATGGATCTTGTAGGTTGTTTGTCATACTGTGCAATTGAGAAAGGTGTTAACATAAAGATAACTAATGTAAAGTTTGTAGATGTAATCGATTAGGGATATTTTGGATACATGGCTAATTACCTTGACTTAATGCCTTAATTGAGAGCAATCCTAAAGTACTTGAATGAGGAAATTATGTATTTACTGGTCTTGGTATTTCATCCTCCCTGACAGATGTTTTTTACTGTTTTCTCTAATCCACCCACCCTTCCTAACAACAAAAAGGGGGAGAGAGAGATTATAAAAAATGTTATCATGATATTACCTGTGCTTGTAAACCTTAATTATGTAACTTTGCATACTCATGGAATGAAGCTCTTAGCCTTAGTACTTGGATTAGGCCTTCATATGCAAATGTGGGCCCTTGGGATGACCATTATGTCTTTTAACACAAAAGTTGCTAACAAGTAAAAGAATACGAGCAAAAGAAAGTATGGCAAAGTAGAACTTATAACAATTAGTGGTTTGGTAGTTGGAAAAGTAATATACCAAATGCCAACACTGAGTTTATTCAGTTAATTGGTTGTGAAGTTTAGCATTGTGTGCTAAGAATCACAGTCTTGCATGCTGCAGAATCATAATAAGTACTAGTGTGATCTCTCAGGCAATATTTTTGGATGTTCCCTTTCCTTGGGCTCAACCATTATTGCACACATGACATGTGATAATGGAGTAGGATATATTTAGGGGTTTCACCTAATTGTTTGAGCAGATAGAACTGGAGACTAGGTGCTTGAATGGTGGATAAGATGATATTAAACATTTCAAGAACTTGTTAGATCAATTGACTAATAATTTCATGTTATTAAAAAGTAGGTTGTAGTTTTGTGCATTGAAGTCCTAGATAAGCTCTTTCATCTTATTCGTAGGTATAACAACCGGCAGTTCAACTGTTTAACATCCCAGGGGTTAGGGAGCATCCCACCGTAATGCATCTTATGATCCCAATGTCTCTCTTTCACTCTACATCAACTTTTCTAGTTTTCATTCTTGTTTTTCATTAATGTATCTATAGTGTTTTTTATGTTCTTGGTTGATATATTCATTTAGATGTAGATATTGATGGTCCTCTTTCTTTTGGCCAACATACTGATCAATTGTTTTTTATGCAGCGAATCAACCACTGCAAGCACTCTCGTTGCTTAGTGTAGATTTTGTGTTTGGAAGGCGCAGATGGTGCAAATTCTATGGAAGTGAAACTCTGCAACCCTTTTTTCTAATTTTTGATAGATTCGTTGTTTAAAGTGAGAACAGTGGTTAAAAGTTTAGAGAGTTGCTTGTGGTGAACTCTTTAGGATGAAAGATTTTGATTTCAGGGACCAACTGCTACTTTGAATTTTGTTATGTTCGTCTGCTAGATAAAGTATATTTGATTTTTTTTTTTAATCATCTGTTGTGTGGTACTATGCGTTCTCTTTTCTGTTTTTTTTTTGGTTTGAGAAATTTGCTATGCGTCGTCACTGGTCAAAACATGTTCATCCAAGATTAATTGCGCAGCAAAACCCTGTTAAAACAATTGTTGCATTGTTGTGAATTTATGCCGTTTTTTACTCTCAGTCCTTCCGCCATGAATTTGAAAATGATGTATATAATTCTTGTAGTGAAGGACAGTTGCTTTGTATTGAAAAACAAATATTGACGATATATGATATATACCCTTGTTAGTACTTAGTGGTTAGTACAAAAAAAAATTGTTTGTTATTATCATATAAAAACAAGAACGCAAAACTATTGATGTTCTTTTTGTTTTTTGGCAAAAAGAACTAACAACTCGGAAAAGTTGCAAGATTTACGATTAACCTCGTTGATTGCAAGAATTATAGTGATCTCCAACTTCTGATCATCTATATTTGTAGTTGATTGCATGACGGTTAATTGACGATGAAGATATGATAGATAATTCGTTAATCTTGAGAGGGCCTTACGGATAGGGGTGCCCACCATGGCACTTTTTTTTGTAAATCAAACTGGTGGTATCGGTTTTTCCAATTCTCCAAACTGAAATCGAATCGGTACCATTGGTTAACTGGTCTATTGGTTTTGGTTTTTGACCAATTTAATTTTTTGGTTTTTCAGTTTTTTTATATTTATAATATATATATTATATAAATATATGTATAATATTATATAATAAATAATAAATGATATATAATATATTTATAAATAGATCATTATAAATATAATATAAGTATATTTTTATATATATAATGAATATATATTTATATATAATACATAGAAAATATGTGACATATATTAAAATTATATGTACCGGTCAGTTCGGTAATTGTCGGTTAATCGAAAATTGAACCCGTCCTTCGGTTTTTCAAAAATCCTGAATCGAAACTGAACTGATTGGATTGGTTAACCGTATTTTGCGATTTGGTTTTCTTGGTTTGGTTCGGTTTTTTATGGACACCCTTACTTACAGAAGCAATTAAATAAAATTCTGACGAGGGAGGAGATTTATTAGGCTTAGAAATCTAGAATTGATTGGATTAATCTTAGGGATAAGAATTATAGGTTTTTTTCAAAATTTTAGCAACCATTAGAAAAACTAAAATAAAATCATGGCAATGGAGAATCCACAAGGAGAGAAATTTGGAAATTGAGAAAAGTATTACTGATAGCCAAAATGAAAGCATTATTAGAGAAGTTTTAGAAAGGGAAATTTATAGTGCCCTCCAATCAATTGGAGACCTTAATGGTCTGTTTGGTTGTCGAGAAAGGATGAGGTGAGATGGGATATGGGATGGGATGAGAAGGAAAAATTTATTTTCTCAATTCTGTAAACTGTGTTTGGTTGATGAGACCACTACTAGACATGCCTTCTATATGCCCACTACCAGACCCACTTCTCTGCATATCCTCCTTCCCTCTAACCACCCTAACTTTTTTATGCAACAAAGCAAAATGTACCCAATTAGCCTTCTGGCTTCGTATTTTAGCATAGAATGAAATCATGGAAAGGGACTTGACTGGTTTTGCTCGAGCAAGTAAGGAAAGTTACCGAAATGATGGCAAAGAAAGGGTGGAAAGGGAGGTTTGACATGAAATTGAGATTAGAGTTTCAAATTAGTGACGAGAATTAAATCATGGAAAGGGACTTGACTGGTTTTGCTTGAGCAAGTAAGGAAAGTTACCAGAATGATGGCAAAGAAAGGGTGGAAAGGGAAGTTTGACATGAAAATGAGATTAGAGTTTCAGATCAGCGATGAGAAGAGTGGGTCTAAAGAGGCTACGTTTCCTCCTATCGATGATAGAACCTGACAATCTCCTCCGCCATACATTCTTGCTCCCAGCCAGAACTTAACCCAGAAAAGATACTATTATATGTTGTTATGTTCTTCTTTGCATCACTTGATCGGAGTAGACCTGCGGTTCTCTTTTTCTCTAGAAACTAAGCATGAACAGTTACATACTAAAGAAGGTACTACTTTAGAACCCAAAAAATAGCCTCCAAAATTAGCCCCAAAAAAGGAAATGGTATGAAATCACTTCGAAAGATCAAGCAAATCTTCAAACAATAGCAATCCACCTAGACTAAGTAAATTGAAAAGAAGAAGAAGAAGGTCATCGGAGATGGCACCAACGAGTAAATGGTTGGACAACGTCTGAGAAGAAGATGACACTGAGTTGCCTCCCTTGATAAAAGTTTTTCACTCGTTTCCTTTCTCAATGGCCCATGTCCCAAAAATTGAAAAATATATTCTTGCCGCTTCTCACCATTTCTTTCAAAACAAACCTGGAAAAATAGGAATCTTTGAAGAATATTCCTATTTTTCCCATCCTAGTCGCACAAATCAAACAAACTATAAGGCTTCAGGTCCTCATGGTCTTAATGCCCTTTTCTTTAAGAAATTATGAGATGTGGTTAAACAGGATTTTTGTGGAATTGTGAAAACTTTCTTTTACACATGAAAATTATGCCCAATTCTAAACAATATCTTCTCATTACCTTAATCCCTAAACATAAGAATCCAGAAACAGTGAATAATTACAAGCTTGTAAGCTTGTGTAATGTTATTTACAAGGTGATTTAAAAAATCCTTGTAAATAGGATTAAACCTTTCCTTGATGAGATCATTTTTCCATTCCAAAGTGCTTTTGTTCTAAATAGACAAATTAATGACAATATTTTGACAGAGTCCAAAATTTAATGTCTTTCGTTTTTTCTCTAAGAATATTCTCAATAGATTCTAGAAAATTCTGACTCGGATCCTTTAGGCTATGTTTGATTTGAAGGAAAAGGTAGGGAAACCTATACAAGGTTTGTAAATGTTTCCCTACCTTTCCCCACTTTTTCCTTCAAACCAAAGACAACCTAAGATTCCAATTCATTATAATGCGAACTTCTATCTGGGAGCCCTAATTATTAACTCAAGGGTAACAAAGAGAACTTTCCAATATGTTGTGGAAAGAGTGTTAAAAAGACATTCGAGATGGAAGAAAAACACCTTGTCCATAGCCGGAAGGCTAATTCTTATTAGCTCAATCACCTCTTTGATGCCTCAATTTATTATGAGATCGTTTAAATTTCTCAACAATACTTTGGAGGAAATTGACAAAGCTCAAAGGAATTTCCTATGGAACAAAGATAGAGGTAAAAAGCCCGTCCACCTTATGAAGTGGAAGAAAGTTTGCACCCCAAAGAGTTAGGGGGTATGGGGCTAAGGAATCTTAAATGGATTAGTGAAGCGAGCCTAGCAAAACTGTGATGGAAGATTCTCAAGGAGGAGGATAATTTGTGGGCTAAAGTAGTGAAGGGTAAATACCTCAACAAGGAGAATTTTTTGGAGGCAAGAAAGAGGAAAAGAGTGTTGTGGGCTGGAGAGGCATCCTCTATGTTAGGGACCTTTTAAGGAAAGGCCTTAGATGGGAAATTGGTAATGACAAATCTATTAAATTTTGAAATGATAATTGGATTGAAGAGAATTCTCTAGCTGAGACCTTAACCCCTGAACATCACTTAAGTGACAATGAGATGGTATGTGATTTCATTGATAAAGATAGAGGTGTGTGGAAGGAATCCCAAATTAGAAATTGTGTCCCTCCAAATATTTGGAATAAAATCAAAGCGATTTTCCCTTAAGCCCTAGAGAAGATAATTTGGTTTGGGGGCAAGTTGGAGCATGGTATTGCTTACAAGCACATGTATAGGGAGGCAAATCAAGTGGCTTATTAGATTGCAAATAAAGCTATATCTTCGGTTGGTAGGTCGATTTCTTTTAACCCTTGTAATCTTCCTAAGGAGCTTGATTTAATTTGCTTATGGAATGTTTGGGGCGTACTACCCCCGGCTTGTGTAGCACCTCTTGTTCATAAAAAAAAAATAAGAAAAAACCTTTGTTTTAACTGTTGTCACAAATTCATTAGTAGAAGATACAATGATGAAACTTTTTGTAGCAGCAGTGTCATTATTCATTAAAGAATATCAGTATATATGTTATACATATCATGTTCTTTTGATCTTATCCAATGACTAATCTTTCAATATTTTCCATGTGTTTCATGTATTCTAGTGGTTTTTATAATATACAGTCTATAGTAGTTTTTCTCTGATGTTTTAATGTATTAAAATCATTTCACTGTATCCATGCATTTCCTAAGATATGTATCTTAAATTTGTTTTTCTAACTTTTTTTACTGTTAATACCTTGAACACTCATAAATTCATATGTAAATCCAGATATAAACAAATCAATTAAAAAATAAAAACATTTATTGAATTTCAAAAGGATTTAGTTTGCAACTCCAATCGTTAACTTTAGTATTTATTTTATTAAAGCAAGGTTCAAAGTATCGATACGATACGCATTTCGGCTATATCGTATCGGTACTTAGAAATGACCGATACACACTTTTTTTTTTGTTTTTTTTTCAAAGTTTGGTTTTTTAGGAAGCTTATAAGATTTTTTTATTATTAAAAAAAACTGGGGGTCTGAAACACCCGGAAACAGGCATTTTGGACCGTATCTTTTTCAAATGATATGATATGATACGCCCAATACGGGGCATATCATATCGATACTTTGAGCCATGACTAAAAGGATTCAATTTGAGAAAGAAAAGCAAGCTCTATTAAAAGTAGCAGATTATGGGTTAATGGGTTTTACACTCATTCATCCATTTTGCATTTACATGCAAATTTTCTTATTTTTATTTTTTATATGTTTGACATTTCAAAAAAAAAGTTGTGGGTACCTGGGTTCCACCCTACTTTCTTTAGTCATCCAAACATTTGTTTTACGATTAGCCTTCAAGAAAATCGCCATGAAAGGTTGTTTTTCATTTTAGCTTGCTATGGGATGTCTTTCAAATGTGAATTATTTTTCTTGTTGTGAGTTCTAAAAACAATTAAACCATCGGGTTTGAAAACAAACAGTTTCTTAAAATAAAAACATGTCATTCATTGTAAATATGTTTCTTTGATTCTAAAACCAACATAAAAAATTTCTCTTGAATTTCTAGTTTGAAAAATATGTTTTTGTTTTAAATCATACAATATTTCATTAATCACACAATATCTTTTCCATTTGTCTTTGATTTAAAAACCATTATTTTGATGGTTTCAAGAGCATGAATTGTTTTATGAAACAAAACCAACTTGCTTTTGCTTCTCATAATAAAAAGCAAGGTTCAAAGTATCGATACAGGGTGAAACACTGCTAGGGTGTATCGGCTTGTATTGGCCCTTTTTTAATGTTTATTTATTTATTTTTTCAATACCAGTTCAGAAGAGTTGGTTTAAGCAAGGTTCAAAGTATCGATACAGGGCGATACGCCACTAAGGTGTGTCACCCTTTATTGGCCTTCTTTTAAGTTTTTTTTTTTTTTTAATACCGGTTCAGAGGGATTGGCTTAAGTGTTGGCTACCCTCTAAATCAAGCCCTGACCCAATACAACCCCTATAGGGGCATATCGGGAAGGGGCCGATACATAATGATTTTTTGAACCTTGACAAAAAGTATATACAATTCCAACTTCCAAGAGCATGTTTTCATTATTTTTTTCCATTTATGCGGCAATTTCAAAAACAAAGGAAAACTTGTTTAGTTCAACCATAATTTCTCTTTGTAGAAAATTGTATCTATTAACTATAAATCAAATTTCAACATCGTCAAAATTGTATCTATTACCTATAAATCAAACTTCAACACCGTCAATATAAAGCTAGACTTCTTTTGACATTTCTTATGATCACTGGTTGCAATTCATAGCATCACTGAAGGGGGCATTGATCACAGCAAAAAGTGTGTTGACACACTAACAGCATGAAGTCCAGCCGTACATTCGAAACATCAAACATCTCCTATATACAAATATATTATCATTCATGGGGATATTCTGAATGCATGTCTAGAATGCATGCTGCCAGCTTGTTAACATGCATTATTGATGCTAGCAGATCCCAATGGATACAGTTAATTTAGAAACTATTAAAAAAAAGGTAAATCCTAACCTATGCAAGGTTGTTCTAAACAATTTACTGAAAGTAAAAATCAAGACAAATCTTATAAGAGTTGGGCTTTGGTAAGTGCAATGCCCGTTTGAATAGCCTTTACAACCTTGCATTTGGAACATCTCCATTCTTATGTCTTTATTTCATGGGGAAATGACATTAGGTTACCCTAAAACACCATTTTTGTCTCAGACATGGCTGATGTTAAAAAGATGCCCATGTTACATTCAATTTATTAAATGAATTTAGGTGCGGATGAACTTAAATAGCCCCATATTTAATACTAGTAAGTGCATGCGTGCTTTTGCACGTGATAATTTTTTATGGTGATGATAATGATGATAGTAAATAATATGTTTCTAAAAGTTTTATATAAATATTTTTATATTTTTATGTCTATTAAAATTATTTTTATACATCACACTTTTTTTTGTTTAATATGATGAATATAGGATATTAGATAACTGCTCAGATGTTTTTTACATTTTTTGTATTTTTTTATACTTTCGCGTGCTTTCATATTTTTTTTAATTTTTATTATCTTTTAACTATGACATCAAGGATTGACACATTTTAACCCAAAAGGTTGAATTGTTGACTCGTCACCAAATAAGAAAAGAACTCCTCCTTTTTGGGTTGGTTTTAAAATTGTATTTTATTTCTAATAAAAAGAATTATATTTTGTTACACTTATTTTTTATATGATTAATTAATATAAACTCAATGAAAGAATATACTAAAATAAAAATTGGGGTATTTTAGTTAAACAAAAGTTTTACACTATCATCTACACTTTTAATGGTAATATAGAAATAGATTTTATTTTTAAATTTAAAAATTCTAAAAAGATTGAAAAGCAATATATAAGGAGTTTGAAGTTTATAACTTCATTTTAGAATATATTGCAGATAGGTGAGGATCCAGATTTGCTCCTCACAATTTTTTCAGCCATGCATTGGGGAGACAGGATCTGCTCCTCAGACTTGGGCACCTCACATGCACATCCACCATGCATTGGGAACATCTCCCGTAAATAATAACTTAAAATACGGGAGATGTTCCCAATACATGGTAGGATGTGCGTGTGAGGCACCCTTTGTGAGGAACAGATCCGGTTTCTGCATTGGGAACATCTCCTGTACTTTATATTGTCATTCATGGGAGATGTTCCCAATACACAGCTGTGATGGGCTATGAGATTAGTGTGAAGAGCGCTTCGTGAGAAACAAATATGGTTTCAGAGGGCAGATCCAGTCCTCACAAAAGTTGTGTTCACACCATTCTCATAGCTTTTATTCAGCTATGCATTGTGAACATCTCCATATTTGTATTTTTTTATTCATGGGGAGATGTTCCCAATGCACATCTGAAATGGGTTGTGATGGAGATGTTCTCAATGCATAGCAGGAAATGGCTGAGAATGGTGTAAGCACAATTTTGTGAGTACCAAATCCAATGTCCTAGTTTCATAGGTGACTACTAGCCTACTATATCGCATTCCACTTAGAAAACAAAAGGGGGGCAAATAAATTTCATTTTGATAACATGTGAATCATACATTGACTCTAAAATCATATTTTTTTCCCTCATGTTTCAAAACCTATCTAATTTGTACAGTGTATTTTAAACAAAATACATACATAAAAAAGATAAGGAAAAATTTTGATTACTACCTTGTACTTTGGACCTAGTGCTGTTTTAGTCCCCGAACTTTAAAACGCGACAATTCAGTACCCGAACTTTCAAAATGTGTTAATCCAATACCTACCATTAACCAGTTGTTAACCAAGCATTAAGTGGCGTTTGAAAAAGACACAAATGCCATTTGAGTGCTATTTAATTTTCTTTATCAACCGTCAAAACATTGACAAAAAAATGAACAGTCCCAAATATTTGCCTCTTCTATTCAATAAAATTGGGGTCACTAGAATGCCCACCAAGACATGACCTCAACTTTCTTGAATAGAGGAGGCAAGGATTTGGGAATGTTCATTTTTTGTCAACATTTGCATGTTTGATAAAGAAAATTAAATAACACTCAAAACGACATTTGTCTCAAATGCAACATAATAACTGTTTAACAAATGCTTAATGACAGGTACCGGATTGGCACATTTTGAAAGCTTGGGCACTGAATTACCGCATTTTAAAGTTTAGGGACCAAAGTGACACTATGCCCAAAGTACAGAATAGTAATCAGGAATTTTCCCTAAAAAATATTCACCAATAACCCAACACCAGACTAATAAGTGATAACTCCCTTCCCAAAATAGGTCATAACAGGAATTGAATCCACACCTTTACTCGAATCAGCTTACATACCAATTGGTTATTAGTGTTTTTTGGTATCACACCTTTTCCACATCATAGTTGAATTCATGTTAATTTCAAATGCGACATTTTTTTAGGTAATGGGAGAACGCCCAAATCACCGTAATTTGGTCCTTCTATGCATATTAATGCCAAAGCAAACCAAAAAGCTAAATTTGGGAGTGCATATTTGATAAATAAGTATTTATCTTATAAGCGTTCATTTTGGCGAAAAACACTTATTTCAAACAGGTGTATTATAGATATTTTGAAAATGATGTGGCAGATCAAAATGGGCCACAAAAGAAATAATCACTTAAAAATAAGCTTTCTTGAATAATTGATTTATTTTCATAAATTAAAGATTTATTTGAACTTATTTCCCAAATGCAGATTAATACTTATTAATATACTCCGTCCCACATAAATGCTTATTCAAATAAACACTCCCAAGCATGGCTTTAATCAATTGATCCAACAGTACGAGAAGTAATGAAGGGCGTTTTACCAATACCCGAGCCTAACAATATGCCATCGGGTTTGGGTAAATTCGGGTTGAATAAGGATTTGTCTCAACTCGACCAGAGCCGGCCCGGTTTGCACTTGTTTAAAAGCACGAGCCACGAGGGCACACACCACGCGCGCACGACCGACGCAAGTTTCTCCGCCGTATGCACAAGTCGCAAGTGAAAGGCAAAAAATCATTTGGTTTTGGCGCCGTAACGAAACAGAGGAAACTAAACAGTGGTAAGGCACAAGGCACAATCCAGCAAATTCAGTAGACGAGGAATTAGGGTTCCTAGAGATGGTCATGGGGCTACGGAGCTTCACTGAGAGAATCGGAGAGGGTGCAGGAGAACCAATTCTGGATGCTGACAACGGTGAAGAATTGATGCATGTTCAACCGGGAGTTGCCATCGTTCTCGGCAACCGAGCTCCTGAGTCTGTCGGAACCTTGTACATCACCACCAAGTTGGTTACTAGCTCTCACATCTCTCTGTTTCTCTCATTCTCACTCACAGCGTGTTTTGAGAGTGCTTTCTTTGGTGGGTTTTGCAGGCAAGTAGTGTGGCTGAGCGACGTAGAAAAGGAGCGAGGTTACGCCGTCGATTTCTTGTCGGTGTCACTGCACGCTGTATCCAGGGATCCGGAAGCGTATCCCTCTCCTTGTATCTATACTCAGGTAACCCCTTCCCCCACGTCTAAATCATTTTGTATTGGCGATGCTTTTCAATTGGTTTAGCTTGCTCAACTTTCAGGTCCTGGTTTGGTTTAGAGGTTTAAGATTAAAATCTTGTGCTCAAGTAAGAAAGCTTTGAGTTTTGGCTTGACACTTGTAATGTTTATTCCCTGAACGCAATTGTGTTACTTATCATTGTGTTGATCCTCAGACTTCTACCCCCAAAATGATCATTAAACAGAAAAAATAGCAGGGAGAGGACACATACTGACGTACTACTTGCAGTTGAATGGCAGAATCAAGAATCGGGAAAAACTTTATTTGGAATACCAATAAAGAAAAGAAATGCCATCCTCATTTATTCCCATGCTTTCCATAATTTAAGATAGATTATTATTATTGTTGTTGTTGTTGTTGTGAAGAAGATAGTAATCTAAGCAGGAAATGCATGGTTCATCAGAAGCTCTGTTTTATGGAACTATTTCTTCAGATAATTCTTCCTTCTATTGGCGTATAAAGTAATTGATACCATCATTCTCTATGAAGATTGAGACGGAAGATGACGATGGTGAAGACTCAGAAGGATCAGATTCAGAATGCAATACCCTTGATTTATCCAAGATCACTGAGATGAGGCTTGTTCCATCTGATCCCAGCCAATGTATTCTTCGTTCTTATGTCTATAGTTTTCTTCTGTTCTAGCCTTCACAATATAAAATGCTTAATGTACTTATCCAAAAATAAATAAATGAAATGATTAATATGCTTTTATCTTGTTCAGATGTTTCTTTTCTTTCTGCAGATATTTTACTTGGCCAATGTTGGGGACTGATTACTAATTATCTTTTATTGGCTTTATTGTGTCTTAGTGGATTCCCTCTTCAATATATTCTGTGAGTGTGCGGAGCTAAATCCTGATCCTAATGAAGGTGAATACTAATCTTCTTCTATACCCTATAATACTTTGCTGGTTTCTAGGAGGCAACATTGCTACCTCTCTTAATTCTTCAACAGCTCTTCTCCCTGACATTCTCTGTTCTTCATTTCGATATCACTCTTAAGATATCTTACCCTTATCTATCATTTCTCCAGAGATAGAGGAAGAACACAACTGGATTTTTAGTGCTGATCAAATGGAAGATGATAATGCAGCCACAGGTTAGTCCAGTTAGGAAACACTCCTGAAAGTTTATCTCATCTCTCAGCAGTTAGTATTGACAAGTAATATCTACATATGCTGACCTTTCCAGATGGAGTGGATGATTCTGAATGTCTACTCTTTGAAAATCCTGCTAACCCCATAGGATACTCAAATGGCAATCATGACCTAGCCCGTACAGTGCTTGAGGTATGGCTTCTGTGTTTCTTAGTTGTTATATTCTGTTGTATCATTTGTTTCTAGTTTTATCAGGATTCTGTGTGAACCTGTCATGGCATTCTGTATGAACCTGTATGAACGCGATAGCTGTTCAGTGGGCTGTGGAACCAATGGTAATGCCCCACACCAGTGAAAAAGTACATAGGGCCCACAGTGAGAAATTAAATGGTTGTGGGTCCCATGTATTTTATTACTTTTGTGGAAATATAGCATTGGTTCCACAGCCTGCTGAACAGCTATTGCATTCAACTAATCCTTACTCCTCCCGTGAAGGTTGAAAATTGCCTTTATTTGTCTTTTTCCATTGCATACTTGGGACTTCTAAACCAGTGAAGACAGTAGTCATACTGGTACCAGGACTCTAATCAGCATAATAGGAGCCGTTCCTTTTCCTATAGCTGCTAAGGTTCTAGTTCATCCCATCACTTGCTATTTTTTGATAACTTGAGATATGGACATTAATGCTGATGTTACTGCTGCGGGAATTGAATGCAGTCTTGTCCCTTTTAAAAATCTTACAAACCAACCTTTTAAAGCCTCTTGAACTATTATTAGGACAACCCAATTCTTACTGAGTGATTGAAAGAATTCAAGAGATAGCCCCAGTTCTTTGAACTGACTGGGCAATGAACAGAAAAAGGTTCGCCAATTCAACTCCACAATTACAAAATCTGCAGCTGGATGTAGGAATTTCCATACCTATAGTTATCATATTGTCCTAGGGTAGACACTTCCCCAAAACCATAGTCCATGTCATGAAGGCAGTTTTAGATGGCACCAAGGGTTCCTAAACAGTTTGTTTTTTTATGGAATGTATTGTTGATTAATGGTGTCAGGCTGTCAGCTGCCTTAAAAAAAGATTTCACTGAAAACATACCTGATCTCTCCTATCTCCCAACATAGTAGTCGACTCCAACAATTGGTTCCATATCTTATTCATGTATTTTTTTTGCAGAATCATGCTACAATTGCATATAGGTTTCAGAAAAGTTTCATCAGAGACCTATTATCAACCAGTCATCCAACCAGTAGTGGATTCTGGACTCACTGCGTACCTACCTTGTATGCAATCCCCTTGATGAAATAATTGTGTCTTTTGTATTCACTTCCAAACCAAGCAGTGATACAAAGTTGTAACCTGTTTGGGATGCCAGCTGCCATTTCTATCTCCAAACAGAGATTCAATTATCTTACTCCACCCTTGTGCTATTTCCCCATCTTTCGGAGTCAAATGTCAAGATTCAAGAACAAGGGACAGAGCAGGCAAGAAAAGAGATTCTAGGGTTTTGGAAGTTAGGATATGCATACCAATCTTGGACATGCAAAACTGAGGCTGGTCCTACATCGAACTGGCTGTAATACAAACTCTCCTAACATGAAATTTCCAGTATTTTGCTTTTGCAGATGACCGTAACATGAAAATTGAGATCTAGTTATCTTGAGAGGAAAGAATTTGTTGCTAATTTTGATATCATTTACATGGTGCTATTCTGGCTTCAGCACTGATGCCCTTTATTTGTTTCTTGTGCTTGAAGACTCCTGAGCTGATGATCTCTTAGTCTTCTGATATTCTTTTACTTTGATTCTATCAGTTCCTGTATCCTTGGGACTACTATGCTATTTTGTTTAGTAAAAGGTTCCTAGGGACGGCCATGTTTGGAGCTGAGTTGAAGCAACTTATTTCCAAGAATGTTTGCTGGACTGTCAATTTTGTAGGTTAGGGGAGTTCTAGAAATTTTAATTATTTTGAGCATTGGGTTCCTTTTGGAAACCAGCAACTCCAGCATTTTGCTGAGAGTTAACCATGGGAATATATTTAAACACCTGACAATTAAATTATGCTTCCATTTTGAACCTTATATGTGTGCCCAAATGGATGAAACATCCAATCTTGAAACTCCTATCATCCAGAGTCTTATTTGATGTGCAAATACTACTTAGGCAAAAAGAAATTTCTATAAAACAATTGCGAGGCCAGATTCATTCATAAAAAAAAAATCGTAAGGCCAGCAATGTTGTATGGATCAAAGTGGTGGGTAGTCAAGAAACAACATGTCCAAATAATTAGTGTGGTAGAAATGTGTATGCTGAGATTGATTAATGGAAAAAGTCGAAAGGATGGGGTCAGAAATGAAGTCATTTGAAGGAACCTAGGAGTAGATCCAATAGGCAATAAAATGACTGAAAGTAGACTAAACGTGCATGGAAGACCATATGGCACCCCTAAGAAGAAGCAATCTGTTGCAAGTTGAAAGGTCTAGAAGGGCTAGGGGCAGACCAAAAAAGGACATGGGTTCAAGTAATAAGAAATGATTTAAGTGCTCATAATTTAACATTGGATATGCCACTGAACAGAACAGAATGGTGCAACAAGATTCATTTGGCTGACCCCATATTGTTAGGACAGGCTTAGATTGTGATTATGGTGATCTCTTATCATCTTTGGGAAGACTTGCAAGGTGCATATCTCCTATAATCAAATAGCAATTTTTGCGTAGGTTCTAGAATTAATATCTGGTGCATATATGCAAGCCTGGTGATGCGGTTATCTTTTGAAATTATGGGTTGCAATTTGGGCAGTTGGGCTAGGTTCACCTTAAATAATTTCAGTCCTAACAAAGATTTCCTGAATCATGATCCCTGGCATGGGCCTTGTTTCAATGTCCCAACTGGACCTTGTTTTAGGTTGAGTTGGTTCATATATCAGAGGGCATTTCAATGGGGAACTTCACAGGATGCATGGGCCTGAGGGAAGTCCTAGGAAGTTCATTAATTTTTTTTAATTATAGTTGGCATCATTGTTATTATTTTGAAGATGATCTTATGGTAGTTCTGTGGTCTGACATGGATTCTGTGTTCTCCTCTTGTGATTAAATGTTGTTTTTTTCAGCAACAAGAATGTTGTTTTTACTGGTAGTGTGCAAATTTAGTTAGATCAGGAGTCTTTTTGAAGAATTATTTAGTTTAGGGAAGCTCTTGTATCTATCACTTAACTCGATTTTCTTGTGGCTTTATTTTTAGGACTTGTTCATATGATTTGAATTAGTTATATTATATTTAACTAGAGATCATGCAAAGTTGTTATTGCTAATTTACTGATGTGGTTTTATTTTACACTTTCATTATGATTTTCATAGGCTAATTTTTTGGTAGTTCAAAGTTCTTTTAGAAATAGGAAAACCATGTTTAGAATTTATGGGTGAATATTGAAGTGATGAATTAGTTAGGATTGAAAGGAAAATGTTACAAGATAGATATAAAGCCTACAATGTTAAATGGAGTGAAGTGCTGAGCAATGAAGAGGCAACATGCAACGAATCAAGCATAGCAGAGATAAGGGTGTTGAGATGGATGAAAGGTAAACTACAGACGGTAGGATTAGAAATGAGTGCATTTGTGGGAAATTAGGAGTAGTTGCTGTAGTGATAAGTGATCTGATGCAAGTTGATGGTTCATGTGCTTGGGAAACCACCTACTGCACTAGTAGAACTAATGATCTGATGCAAGTTGATGGTTCATGTGCATGGAGAACCACCTACTGTACCAGTAAGAAGAAATGATCTAATGCAAGTTGATGGTTCCAATGCATGGAAAACCACCTTCACCAGTAAGAAGCATTCTGTTGCAAATTGATGGTGGTTCAATAAGAGTCAGGGAAGGGTGAAAGACAGGTTGAGTTAATGTAAAATAATCTGAGAGCTCGTAACTCTGGGGGAGGATATGGCCCATGTGGCGCAATACGGAAACAAAACACGTTGAGAAAAGCTTCAAAGAAAAGAGTAGAAGTTGAACTACTAGGAAGAAGAATTCTTCACTGAATAATTAAGAGAAAATTCAATATCAAAAACTATCTTAGCCTTCCCCCTAGCTATTCTTTATATAGGCATACACTCTTATGGCTCCTACAAGAAAGCTTCCTAATCTATGAAAATACTCCATAATAGAATCTTACTAAAACTCTTCAAAAAGAAAGTCCTAATTGAACAAACATTCGAAAATATGATCTAATACTAATTTGGTAATTATGAACTAGAATAGAAGTCCTGCGTTGACACTAGCTTGGTAAATTCGAAGTAAAATAGAATTCTGTGCTGGCGCTATCTTGGTAAATTCGAACTAAGATGGAAATTTTGTGCTGGCGCTATCTTGGTAAATTTGAACTAAGATGGAAATTCCATGCTGGTGCTAACTTGGTAAATTCAAACCAGAATAGAAGTTTTGTGTTGGCGCTAACTTGGTAATTGATTACTTGGTTGGACTAGTGACGCCATCCAAGCTTCTTATGTGTCTTGGAGTGGTCCCAACTTGCATAGAACTTATTGACCTTCTCCTGTACACATCATCCTCCCCGGGTTGGGGGGAATCCGTCCTTGGATTCAAATAATCATCTAACTGATCGCCAACATATGGTACCAAGTGTTTGACATTGAAAACATCATGGGTACGTATATGGCTAAGTAGCTTTAGTTTGTAAGCATTCTCATTGATGACTTCAACTATCTCATATGGTCCAACCTTCCTTGGTGCCAGCTTTTCATGTTGCCCAACCGGTAGGCATTCCTCTGTTAAAATGGCCCAAACATAGTCTCCCACATCAAATACTACTTTCCTCCTATATGTACTAAAATAGGTCTTCAAAAACCAACTTTGTAAATGTTTACTCAGTTGGTCCGAATCCCATACTACATCACCATGATAGTATGGATTAGGATTACTGCAGCTTACCTAATATTGTTAGGGCAAGGTTTTGTTGAATTGAAATGACCTTGCTTTAAGATGTTGACCTATCCTGTCCACAAATGAAACCCAACTTTGTGCACACATGAGCTGTCTTGATTCTTGAGTTGTTGACTTGAAGGGATCAGCCTGTTTTGTCAATCTTACCCTCCTCATGATCATTGATTTTTGGCTGGACAATTCTTTCCTCCACTTTGAAAAAAATATACTTTTTCCTCTCCTTGTTATGTACCGATGCCTAATTTGCCACAAGAAGTGAAGACAGAAGGTTATTGTCTGTTATGCGTGAAGTAGTTGTGATTGGTTAAACATAGCCCTTTTGGTATAATAGTTGCCATGTCCCAATCCCAAATAATCTGCGTATGCTGGTCAGATTTGCTGCATCATCCATTCATCAGGAGAGTCATTTGCAAGGATCTTGTGGATTTGGTTTATTTTCTGATGCTTCCTTTTCTTTTTGTTTATCCTTCTGGTAAATGCATTAAGTACCTATCATATTCAACCCTTTTGTGCTGTTTTAGGTTACAGTATTGAATTTGCCCCTACTCAATAGTCAATGTGATGCTTGTTGTCTTCTTTTTATTCTCGTTTATCCTTTTGTTAATATAAATGCATCAAGTACCTGTGACACCCAACCCTTGGTGCTATTTAATGTTATGGTATTGAAATTTGCCACTATCCATTAGTCAATACAATGCTTGATATGGTTCTTGTGACTGCATGGAGAATATATGTGGACATTCTTTGATGGGTTTTCTTAATTATTTCAGCTTCAGATTAATGATCAACGTTTTGAGGATGCAGAGGAAATGGATCCCGACACAAATGGTGGTCACTAGTAAATTTTCTGTCTTCTCAGTTTCTCATCACTAATGCCTCAGGTTTGCCTTCCTTTTTAGGTTTTTTCATTACTGTTTTCTTTTTTGGTGAGTACCTTGTCTTGTTTTGCCCCTCACCCCATCACTTTTTCCATTTCTAGAGTTTTGATGTATCTTTAGGCAACATGAATCACCATATCTGCTCCAAGTAAATTCTAATTTAAATTAGGATGATAAAAGTCAAAACTCTCAGTTCTTTTAACAAAGACTTGTAAGATGAAAATTTAAAGGCATGAGTAGTCATGTACTCAATGTAAGTGTTTTAAGATGGTGTATGTGACAAGTGAATTTGCTGAATTATTTGAACTGAGATACCATCTGGAGACTCATGAACCTCATCATTTAACCACGTGATTACTAATTGGATGTTGTTCCATACTGCATGTGCACTGTTTGCACAGTAAATTTCTGTACATTCTCCAGCATGTTCAAAGTTACGCTTATGGCAAATGGTCTTTTTTTTTTAATTTTTTTTTTTTTTATAGTAGCAGGATTCGAAACTGCACCATCGCTGGGACAATTCATCCGGTGCACCAACTAAGCTACCCCTCAGTTGGTGGCAAATGGTCTGGTTTATTAGCAAAAGCATTCCTTCACCTGTCGCAACTCGCAAGTATATGATTGCAGACCATTTATAAGACCATTCTTTATTGATTGATAGGCGTAATACAAATTTCAATGTTCAATGCACGTTATTAATTCACCTCCATTAAGAGATGATCATCATCAATAGTGGCAGCTTCTTTGCATTCAGGGGGAGTCATGTTCTTCCGAGTTGCAAATTCCCTACATATTACTATCAGATCTCGTGTAAATGCATCTCTAAATCCCAATCAAGGTTCAAAGTATGGGTACGTGTGATGCACAAAAATTGATTATTATGCTATTTAAAGGGGTGATACTCTCAGATTTAAATTTTTTTCAACGTTAAAAATTGAGCCAAGGCATCTTTAGACTTTAGTAAGGGTATAACTTTCAAAAATGGTCACATGTCTTCATTCTTGGTATTTAGCGTATTGGAATGGTGGGGATTCAAATGGAAAACTGATATGTATTGTATGATATGGATTGATATTAAGTTATTACTTGAAAGTCACTTTGGTAATTATAAATGGTTTGAATGCACAATCATATAACAATCACATAGCGGTGACACTACTGTCACGTGTAATCATATATATATATATAGAATATTGACATGTGGCAAAAGCATGAAATATCAAAAGCCTACTTCGTGTCTTTAAAGTTTTATGTACTTTAAAAAGTATAATAGTAAAAATGTAAAACACTCAAACCAAACATGTCATTCTTTTTGTACTTTCATATCATAGTGTTTGGAAAACTGGGCCGGATCAGCTAGTTGGACTGGTTGAATCGTGACCCACGTTAACCGGTTTGATCACACCCAAAAATAGGAGTTCATAAAAAATCAACCAAAACTGGTTAATCAGCTAGTTTAATTGAAAAACCAATGAATGAACTGGACCCAGTTTTATATTATTGCCTGGGTCACTGAAATAAAAGAAATTTTCAAACTTTGGGTCAGAATGTGCCAAATAGATTCCAAAGAATTTTGGCCAGGATGGTAGGGATACCAAGGACAAACATGGAGGACAAATATTTAGACGCCCCCTTGATAGAGTAGCAAAAAAAGACTTGGCTTTGGCTAGAAGAGTAAAACCCTCTTGTTAGTAGGAAAATAACCCTTCTTAAATCGTGGTTGCAAATCTAGCTCAATATGAAATGAGCATGTTCGGAATTCCTAAGAAGTTAACAAAGGAAATAAACAAACTCCAAAGACAGTTTCTCTAGGTGTAAAACAAAATAATAGGGCATTTGCTTTCACCAACTCGGATGCAGTTTACATAGACAAGAAACTTGGTAGGCTAGGAATCAGGAAACTAACCCCAAGTAAACCAAGCTAATAAAACTAGGTTAGAAAATCATAATGGATAATAACAACCTTTGCGTCAAAGTAATAAGAAAAAACAAATATATATGAAAGATGAGGATTTCCTTAACTACAAAGCCCCAAAATCAAGCTCTTAGGCTTGGAAAAAATTAACAATGGAAAAAGATCATCCTTAAGAAAGGGATTGGGTGGAGAATAAGAAACGGGGCAACTTGAAATTTTTGGTAGGACAATTGGGTAGATTCCAATCCTCTAAAAGAAATTTTTAATGATAAAGATTGGGATCAAATAAATCTAAATCTTAAAGTGAGAATTTATAGACATGGAGAATTGCAAAGACCCATCCATAGGACTCTTAGTAAAGAATTGGAAACCTATCATATGGAATTCTCCTGCCCCGGGCAGTATAGAAATTAATTTTGATGCTTTTCATTAAGGTTCAAAGTATCGACACGTATTGGCTAATACGTATCGTTCCGGGACCCTTCTGATATGTCCTTACAGTGGGTGTATTGGGGGTCTGACCGGTTCAGGGTGTGGGGGAGCCCTAAACCGGCCCCCCTGAACCGGTTGTGAAAAAAAAAACAACAAAAAACAGTGTCGATTCGCCTGATACGCCCCTACCTGCATATCGGGCATATCGATATTTTGAACCTTGCTTCTGGTATCAATGATGAATGTTGTATTTCTGCTTGTATTGCTCATAATCATTAGAACGTGTTTTAGATGCCAAAACTTTTAAACCTGGATCACATACAAACATGAGATCAAATGAAGTTAATTGCTATAGTAACTAGTGATTGTGCTGACAAAATCAAAGCAATCCTTATGCCTTTAGGTGATAAGGATCATTCGATGGTATGGGGTTCCTGTCCAAGTGGAGCCCTCATGGTAAAAACAGTTTATAACTTCTTGAGGCAAAATAAAACATTGAACCAAACAGTGGCCAAACTAATAAGTTGTGCTCAAAACATCCTTTGTGCTGAGAAGATAAAAAATATTCTTGTGGCTTCTCATCCAAAATAAGATTTTGATGAGGAAAAACATGGTTTTCAAACCAGATTGGACCAAATGGTTGGCCAGAAAAACCAGAGTGACTGGTTCCATTTTACCTTAGAACCATTATTTCGCCAAAAAACATTGATTTGGTCAGCAAACCGCTGACCCAGGTGGTCGAATCATTCAAACTGTTCTATGGTTCTGACTGTTTTATATTTTTTTAGACAAGTCATCCATTCGGTTCAAACGGTTGGAACGTTTGACCCAGGAACCAAACCCTTGACCGATTCATTATTCGGTTCGATTTTAAAAACCTTGTCAAAAGAGGGCTAAACATCGGCCCAAAGTGCCCTTTTTGTGGTCGAATGGATGATATAGATCTTAGAAAAACCACGAGTTGTAACCCAAGTTTGGATGCTAGTGCCTACTGGATCAAGATATTTGTCAACTTTGGGCTGACCCGGATTGGAACCTCATTGATTGGTGGAACAAGGTCTTGGAATAAAACTACACAAAAAGATCCAATGAATTTTAGAAAGAGTGGCTACACTATTCTGGTTCCTATTGAAAAACAGGAAAGAAAAAATTTCCTAGGCTGTGTTTGGTTGCAGTGCATATTTATTTGCACTAGTGGAAATGCAAATTGATGTTTAATTGTGTTTGAGATTTTTTTTTATTCTGCTCCATGTCTTAATTTATTTTATTTGTACTTTAATCAAATAAAATAAACTAAAATTTAAAACAAAAAAAATGTCAGAATTTACACTCAAATCATTTGCACTGTCATGATTTTGTATCAGTTTAAATTTATTTGCATTACAACCAAACATAGCCTAAAGAACAATTCTTTCTCCCCTCAAGAAATTGATACAAGAGTTGGGTTCTACTCCAAAGATTATAGATTATATTAAGGCTAACCATTCCCCCCAATCTCCTCTTAGTATATCATGATACGAAATAGATTTCGGATTCGATGGAACCGCTGGAACCATGGCTCAATAAATATCAACTTCAATGCATCTGCAAATGAAGATGGTAATTGCGCTTATAATTACATCATGAGAAACCATAAAGGGGAGGTCACGATGGCTAAGATGGGAAGATAGGATATACACCAATTACGTACTATGGCTGAAATGAGAGCTGCCTTTAAGGCCGGCCCATAGACAGACTACTCGTCCATTAATATTATAAAAGGTGACTCGTTGGTAGTCATCAAATTTCTTCAGTGAAGGGCTTAAGTGTCTTTGGATGTGACTTTCACTTGTTGAAAGACTGCAAACAAATAAATAGCTCACAACCTGGAGGCAAGGATCTCCCACAACCATACTCCCAAAGATGGAAATTGCATTGTTGATTGGCTAGCTAGGAAACGAAGGTCAAGTTCGTGAGGATAGCTTCTTGCATCATCATAGCACCACAAAAGGATTTTTCTCTTTAACATGTGATGTGCTAATTGGGATCAGCGAGGGTGCCCCCCAACGACCTCACATACACATTGGATTGAGAATATATTTTTGTAAATAATAATACATAAGTACGGAAGATATTCCCACACATGGTAGGATGTGTCTATGAGGTTGGTGTGAAGAGTAGATTCAGTCTCCAAAAAAAAAAGGGTAAATTAATCTAATTTATTCCCTAACTTAAATAAAAGAACCTATGTAAAAGCTTTTGATATGTTACATTGATTATTTACAAAATAAATATAATATGATATGGGAAATATATGGTATGGAAAGAGTTTTGACCAATCAAAGCCCACCTGTGAATTTCGATAAATAACACCATGTTCTCTACAATGTATATGATTCTGGTTTATTTGTCAGTTATTTTTCAGATACCATATCTTTTCTATAACATAGTCGAACCCTTTTTTCCTAACCTAGTTCAGTCTTTTAAGGGTCTTTTTTGTTTTTGTTTGCACTTGAAATCGGAATTAGAATTAAAATAGTCTATTCCCATAATCTATTTGGTTCAGATATGAATCAAAATAGAAATTGAAATTAGTTAGAGTGGGATTTCATTCCCAAGGGAGGGGGAGGGAATGGCCATTCCTTCAAATGACCCCAAGTTCTTTTTGAAAATTTGAAGAATGCTGAGGGTAAAAAGTCTGTTACAGCCATGAAGTATATTTAGGGTCCCGTTTGGTTTACGGGAATAGGGGTCTGGAATCAGAATTGGAATTGGCCATTCTAATTTCAACTGTTTGGTCGGGGGAAATTGGAATCTTATCCTGACATTCCCATTTTTGGTGGAATGGCATTTCCCCATTTCAAAAAATGGCTATTCCCTCTCCCTCCCTTGGGAATGAAATCACATTCCAATTGATTCCAATTCCTATTTCAACTAAAGTCTGAACCAAACAGATTATGAGAATAAACCATTCCACTGCAAACTAAGTGGACAGTTGGACACTAGAAAGACCCAGACATTATTCATCCTCTCTCTCCTTCAAAATACCACCACCAACTTCTGTAAAGCAAGACCTCTCTCTCTCTCTCTCTTCTTCTTCTTCTTTCTTTCCTTCTTTCCTTTTGTCCGTTCCTTCAACTTGCAACACCGCCACCATTACCCAACTGCAATTTGGTGTCACCCTTACCTACTCGTTCCCTATTTTAATTTACCTCCCCACTACTGCATTATACATCCATCGGCCCCCTATTTAATCCAAATTATATTGATCCAACATCTTCTGTTCCCCTACTATTTCATGAATCAGCCATTTGATTCAGCTCGAGTATGCTTGTTCCTATCCAACACCGAAGTTTGGTCTATATATACAAGCCTACTTGGAAGCTTCAGCCTCTGCATCTTGAGTCGATTTACGAAGACCCAGGATATGTTTTAAGTCTCTCACCCATATTTTTTTTAATTAAAAAGATAATCCCATTTTTTTTAATTAAAAAGATAATAAACAACTTGAATTAGTAATCTGTCATTCCCAAAACAGCCAAAGTTTTCCCCATAAATTTACAATGTCGATTGTAAGTTCCTAACAAAATATACAGGTTTTCCGGTGATCCAATTGTTGAGATGGTCACTGGTAAGCCCTCTAGATTGGACTCTCAGGACCAAACATGTGGAAACCGACTCTTTATGGTAAGGCCAATTGGTCTCATGTGCATCTTATTAGGGATGATAATTTTCTCCATTTCCGGGAATCTGCTTCGAATAAGGCGGGGCATGGGGATGGGGAAATTTTCATCTCCGTTGGCAAGGATTGAGTGGGGATGGGGAGAGCATTCTCCATTCCGCAAGGCCCCCGATCTCTGCTCTGTGGAGATTCCTGCTTATATATATGTATGTATGCATGTATCTATATATGTATGTATATATGTATATTACTATTTTAAAAATAGGTTGAATATGTTTGAATATATTTGTATCTTTTTCAATAAGACTGTAAATTTTAATTATTTTATTTTTAATTTTTAAATGAAATAAGAAAACAAAAGCAGAAAGATTAACATTATAAAAAAAATCACATAAATGGAGATCCCCATGGGGACTGGGATAGGGATAACCCTTGTCCCTGCTAGCGGGGAATGGGGAGTGGCTCTCCATCCCCGCCCTACCTCGTTGCCATTCTTGCACCCTACTCTATCTCACACCAATTCCCCTTTGGTGTATAGTATTAGTATGTAATAAAAAACAAAATGTCTAAATTTTATTTATAAAAAAAAAACATCTATACCATTTTAAAGGGGATGCTTGCCTTAATTTTGTTGCAGGTTATAAAAGGATAAATTTGATAATAATTGCTAACTTTTTTATCTTTATCTTTATAAAAAAAACAATATAACTTTTCTGACATGGCAATTGTTTTTATTTTCAAAACAAAACCAACCATGTTATTGAACACGGGTACAATATGTTATTAGGTATGCAAATGGATGTCAGATTCGAATAAAGGTATATCCGAATCCGATTCGATCTCATAAACATCAATTTGAATATGAATATGTTAAAGATGTCGGGTATCCGAATGCGATCCAATATGATTTAATATTTGAATATGATCCAATCCGATTTAATTTATAAGAAATTTAATAAACTATTAAAAGGTAAAAAATATAATAGTTTACATTAAAAAATAAAAAATACAAGTACTTTTTCAACATTTTCATCATATATACATGTTTTTATAAAAAATAAATAATATAAAAATTACAAAAATACAATATAAACATATTTATTAATAAATAAATAAATTCTCTAGTTCTTTCGATATAATTTTTAATAAAATCCTATTATCTGATGTGATCCAAAAACTTGACAAGAGGATATCTAAATCTAACAAAATAAGATCAGACCGGATTGTGATCCAATCCATTTGTGCCTCTAATGCTATCAACAAAATGCTTCCAACAAGTCATTGCAGCTGTGCATTGAGCACATCTCCCTTGTCATTTAGAAATCAGTTTTTAGTTAGTGCAACTTCCCTTCCAACAGCCTTTACAGCCCTGTATTGGAAATATCTCTATACTTATATACTTTATTTCATGGGGATTCCCAATTCAAGGTTACAGAGGCTATTGGAACATGTTAGAAGCATATGATTGGTAGCATATCTGAACCCCATATTTCACATCTGGGGCAAATCTTCCCACAAGCATTATAAAGTCCCACTCATTTCTGAGTTGGAATCACCTGCAAACAAAAGATGTTTCAATACCCTCCCAACATGATCTTACATTATGCATCTCATGCATGCTGATCCCAGTCTCATGCTAAGATGTGCGGTTTCAGATCTTATTCGAAGGGTATTGGAACGTGTTTTGTTGGATTGGAACGTTCAACCCTCTGCCAACGCACATCTTATAATGGCGGATCCCAATCTCACGTTGGCATCTCATACATGGCGGATCCCAATCTCGTGGCGAGATGTGCGGTGTGAGATCAAGCTGCAGCAGCATTTGATCATCATTTTTCTCATGGATCAGCGTCGAAGTCCGTAAGTCCCATTCCCTACTGGCAACTGCGTAACGTACATCGATAGATGACATGTGGGCCACTGCTGGCAACCATGGTCTTCGCATTCTGCGCTTCTGTGCTTCCCTCTCCCCGGTTACAGTTGCTGCTGTTGTTTCCACAACTCCTACAGCTTCATTTCTTGTGACCAGTTTTGGTGCCTCAACTCTAATGGAATCCACTAAGAGTTCCTCCTTCTCTGCTTCTGCCCTACCCAGAAGAAGGTACTCCTGCTATTGGGGGTTGGGTGGTGATTTTCAGTTCCCTGAAAGCCCTAGTCCCTTCGCCGGGTTCTCTTATATTTCTTTTATCCGGCTCTTCTTCTATTTTGGAACGATAATAACGACTGTAGAACTAAAGCATTTTTATTTCTTATATTTTTTTCATTGGCAGTGGAGGTAGAGGTAGGGCTTCAGAGATGAGAGAAGATCATCTACAACCCACAGGCGGAAGGAGACCCACCAAAGACAAAATTGACGCTCTTGGAAGACTATTGTAAGCACAATTTCACTGCATTTTGGGTACCTGGAAATAGCAGAATCTGTTTTCTACATTGGAAATTCAGAAACAAAAGTTTTTTTTTTTTGCTTTTCTATTATCCTTGTTGTGAGATGGCCAGAAACATGATTTCAATTTTCTGTTGACAGCGGAATTTGTCCCATTTGGATGTTTTACTTTTGTTTCCAATTGGGTTTTTACGAATTTGAAATGTAACAAAAAGTGCATTTTCTTTTCTGCAATATATATGACATATAAAACTGGAATAATTTGATATTAATTGATTGGGTTTTCTTTTGAGAAAATAAGTTGATACAATTCAGTTGAAGAATGTTTTTTGATTATGTGACTTTCTCAGAACACGCATATTGCGCCATATGGCTTCTGAGTTGAACTTGGATATCCGAAGTGATGGGTATGTCAAGGTGAATGATCTCCTGAAATTGAACATGAAAACATATGCTAATATCCCACTAAGATCTCACACGGTTGACGAAGTTATGGAGGTTAGTTCTGTAAACTCTTCTATTCTTTCTTATTTAATTCAGCCCGTGTTCTCTTTCAATATCTCTGAGGATATGATTCTATCAAGGTTGAGAATGTCTTTGGATTTCTGAATTGTAGGTTTTAGGAGTAAAAGGTTCAAAAGGATAAATAAAACATGGAATTAGAAGAATACCCGGAAGAATACCCCAAATAACAAAGACATAGAAATAGAAGAGCATGCCATATAGATTGTGAGGAAATATAATGTATCATTATTAGAATATGGTGTAGTCATTTTTTTTGATGGGTAAATATAGTATCCTTTATAGTACTTGAGACTTTGTGCTAAATATGCTGTGACCTTCGGATTCTTCTTAGTTCTTTTTTCTCTTCATTCAACTGGTACATTTTAAGTTTTTAGCAGAGAATGCCCCTTGTAAGAGCATTTTGTTTTTATGTAGATCTCCTTAACAGAATTATTGCTTGATATATATGATTTTCAGGCAGTCAGAAAGGATAACAAGCAGCGGTTTAGCCTCTTGGAAGAAAATGATGAGTTGTTGATTCGTGCGAACCAAGGGCACACAATAGAGGTGATCTTTCCTTGATTCTTTCTAGAGTTTTATCTGTCATGCATTTCAAGGCAAATGGATATAAATAAACAAAGCGTGTATATGGAGCAAAATGTTTTGGGGACTTTTGTAAGCATTTGTTCCTAGTTTATTACTAATGCAGATTGTAATTGAAATATATTAGTTGTATGTTAGTTACGTTTGTTTTGTTCTGTTGCAGCTAGGAGTAGATGTAGTTGACAGTTAATTATCTCCTCTGCTGAGCTGGAGAGTTGGTTACAATAACTAACTTTTCTCTCTATATATATGGTTGTACAACTGTGATTGAAAAATGAAGGAAGATATTTTCTCTCAAGTTTTCCCGCTCATTTCTTCCTGCTCTCTGTTATTTCTTCATCTCTGATATGGTATTAGAGCTCGGCTACGTTTGATTCAGCTTCTTATCCTTGTTTTGTGGTCTGTTGATCATGACAAGTTCATCGTCTGCAGTGGAACTCTCACCTTCATTGGATCCTGCTTCACCATATTACCTTCATCATTCGGATCATCATGGATCGGTCACTGTTTCGCCAGAACTTACAAGCTCTAATTACGTTTCATGGAGCAGATCTTTCCTTTTAGCCTTGTCAATTAGAAACAAAACCAGTTTCGTGGATGGAACCATTAAAGAACCTACTATGGATGATGCTCTTCACGGTGCTTGGATGAGATGCAACAATTTAATTGTTGCATGGCTTCTTCGTTCGATTTCTCCTCCAATAGCATCCCATTGTGTTCATCAGTTCGGCATCACAAATATGGGAGACCTTGAAGAAGAGATTCTCACAACCAGATGATTCAAGAATTTGTAATTTGCAGTTGTCGCTAAGCACAATTACTCAGGGAACAAGAACTGTTGATGCCTATTTCACTGAGTTGACAGGAATATGGGAAGAGTTAAGGAGTTATCGACCTCTGCCTCACTGCCAGTGTGGAAAATGTAACAAGAACTGTTTCAATATTTTTTCTGAAGCGCAACAAAAAGACTATGTGTTCAAATTCATCAATGGGTTGAATGAATCATTTTCTGTCTTGAAATCACAAGTTATGGTCATGAAACCCTTCCCCAATCTTGATGAGGTGTATAATCTTGCCTTAAGGGAAGAATCTCAGAGAAGCAACAGAATGAATGTTTCTCCCTTACTTGAAGTCAGTGCGATGGCAATCAATGCTGGAAATAAGAAGAAGAAGTCAAGTGTTACCGCAGTCATTGTGGTAAAAATGGTCACTCAAAGGATAAATGTTACAGGATAATAGGTTTTGCTCCCAATTTCAAATTTACTAAAGGAAAATCTGCAATTGGTGGTACACCTTCTACTAATAGTGTGACTCAAGGCACTGGCACTCTGTCAAATGTTGAATCTGTTTCTGAGGTTATGGGGATATCACCAGCGTTGTCACTCACTCCTGAGCAGACAAGAAGGTTGTTGACTCTTCTTAATGGTTGTGACTCTCTTAGCAACTCCATTTCTCAACCAAAACTTCCAACCAATACTACCTTTGCAGGTATATTGGATCATGTACATTCTGTTAACTCTTATTGCTCTTCATCTCAATTGTCTCCCACTGATATATGGATCGTGGACACAGGGGATTGCCATCAGCTTAGCATATTGGAACTGTTGATGCCTATTTCACTGAGTTGACAGGAATATGGGAAGAGTTAAGGAGTTATCGACCTCTGCCTCACTGAGTTGTGGTAAATATCCTTTACCACAACTTCAAATTCCTACTGATAATGCTTCTTTCCCATCAGCTTCTATTCCTTCCAATCCTAATTCATCAACTCCTATGTCCGATAATCTTCCTACTTCTCCTGTTGATGCACATTCCCCTGCTGCTTCTCATCTGCAGCTAGAGGTTTGTTATGATTTTGTGCCTTTAAGAAGGAGTACAAGAGTGACTAAAGCACCACAATATCTAGTTGCATATCATCATGATTTACCTGCTAAGTCATCCCATCTGTCTACAACACATCCTATTTAAAATTTCCTCTCAGTATCCCAACTTTTTGATTCTCATTCTGCTTTTACTGCTGTTTTGTCTCTTCTTAATGAACCGAAATCCTATTCTCAAGCTAAATATCACAACCATTGGCAAGAAGCCATGTGAGCTGAATTGCTTGTTTTGGAAGAGAACAACACTTGGTCAATTGTTCCCTTACCTCTAGATCAACATGCAGTGGGTTGTAAATGGGTATACAAGGTGAAGTTAAAATCTGATGGAAGCATAGAAAGATATAAAGCTAGATTAGTGGCTAAAGGTTATAGCCAACAAGAAGGATTTGATTATCAAGAGACTTTTAGCCCTGTTGCAAAACAAACTACTGTGAGGGTGTTTTTTGCCTTGGCAGCTCATTTTGGTTGGTATCTAGTTCAACTTGATATTAACAATACTTTCTTATATGATGATTTGGAGGAAGAGGTTTATATGAATCTTCCTTTGGGCTATGTTGTTGATAAACCTCCTCACTATCCAGCAGGATCCAGATTAGTGTGCAAACTAAATAAATCATTGTATGGTCTTAAACAAGCATCAAGACAATGGAACACTAAATTTTCTGCTGCATTGTTTGAGTATGGTTTTGTTCAATCAAAAGCCGATTACTCTCTGTTTACAAAGTCCACTGCTGAAGGATTTATTGCATTGTTAGTTTATGTTGATGACATTGCTATAGCCAGTAACTCCACTGAACTCATTGCTGATCTCAAAATGTTCCTTAGCTCCAAGTTTAAGCTTAAGGATCTGGGTTCATTGAAGTACTTCTTAGGTCTCGAAATTGCAAAATCTGACTAGGGGATTGTAGTCTGCCAAAGAAAATATGTGTTAGACCTACTAAATGACCATGGGAAATTGGGCTGCAGACCTGTCTCTACTCCCATTGATCCTAATCATAAGTTGGCCAAAGATAGTGGTACTCTTCTTGTTGATGCTTCATATTACAGGCAATTGGTTGGAAAGTTGATTTATGTCACTTTCACTCGTCCCGGCATCTCTTATGCTGTATAGATTTTATCTCAATACATGGATAAACCTACTGATCTTCATTTACAAGCTGCACATTGTGTGTTGAGGTACTTGAAGTCTTCCCCTGGAGCTGGCATTTTCTTCTCTACAGGTTCTTCTACACAGTTGAGTGCTTTCTCTGACAGTGACTGGGCTGGTTGCCCAGATACAAGGAGACCCGTTTCTAGTTTATGTATTTTCTTGGGTGATTCTTTGATCACATGGAAGTCTAAGAAGCAAAATTTGGTGGCACAAAGTTCAACTAAGGCAGAGTATCGCGCTACAGCCACTACTTGTGAATTGATGTGGCTTTCTTCTTTGATCACTAATTTTTGCATTACAGTTTCATTACCTATCTCATTACATTGTGATAATCAGTCTGCGATCTATCTTTCTCGTAATCCTGTGTTTCACGAGCGGAGTAAACACATTGAGGTGGATTGTCAATTTGTCCGGGATCAAGTTCAGAGTGGTTTCCTGCATTTACTACATTTGCCTTCTTCTGATCAGGTGGCATATGCGTTTACAAAGGCTCTGCAACCTTCACATTTTCAGCGCTTGATAGGCAAGATGAACATGCTCAATATCCATGTTCATCTTGAGGGGGGTTAATACAGATTGTAATTGAAATATATTAGTTGTATGTTAGTTACGCTTGTTTTGTTCTGTTGCAGTTAGGAGTAGATGTAGTTGACAGTTAATTATCTCCTCTGCTGAGCTGGAGAGTTGGTTACAATAACTAACTTCTCTCTATATATATGGTTGTACAGCTGTGATTGAAAAATGAAGGAAGATATTTTGTCTCAAGTTTTCCCGCTCATTTCTTCCTGCTCTCTGTTATTTCTTCATCTCTGATAATTACTAATATCAAAGCTGTTGTAGTAAGTTTTATTGGGTGATTGGAAATACTTTATCACTGATTGTTCTTGAAGTATTCCACTGGGACATAATGTAGCATATTCTTTAATCCCATTGGATCTGACTGGGGGATGTGGCCCTCCTCTGTTAGGCCCTTTTGGTCTTGGTATTGAAAATGGTGCAGATTGGCTTTTTTTTCCTCCCTTAAGTGGGTAAATGGTGCAATTTGTTGTTATGTTACAGCATTCTGTCTCTTATATTGAATTTCATGTTTGGGACTCCTCATCTAAGCCTTGTCCCAATATGGGGTCAGCCACAGGAATCCTCTTTTGCCATTCTATTCTGTTAACTGTGTTACAGAGTATTAATTTTAAACTAACTAATTGAATTTTCATGTCTCCTTTGCAGACTATTGAATCGGAAAGCTTATTAAAGCCCATCCTTTCAGCTGAGGAAGCTCCAGGTATTAATGTTTCCAGGGGAAGTTCAGCGTTGTTGCATATAGCATTAAATTCTGACTAGGACCGTTCACAACCCCCCCCCCCCCCCCCAATATGCAGTATGTCTACATGGAACATATAAGAGGAATCTAGAGTCAATTCTGCAGTCTGGTCTCAAGCGTATGAAAAGGCTGCATGTTCACTTCTCAAGTGGCTTGCCAACAGATGGGTGTGTAATTAGTGGTAAGCCAAAATAATTGAATTCTTTCACACATTGTATTATTGTTAACTTCACAGGTTTCACATTTTATTCTGTTGTCACAATACATAGAAAAAAAGATAAAGAAAAGAAGAAAACAAAAACAAAAAGGGAAAGAGAAGTGAAAGCTGATTTTAGAAGGGAAATGGAGTTTTTCTTCAATCAACTGAAGGAATCTAGTTTATATTGTTCGAACACTGACTGTATTACACAATTTGCATTATGCACCTCATATATTCTTGTCAAACTGGAAACATTCAAATATTGGGTAGCTTTGGTAGGTGACAGCCCAACAGTTCTGAGCTGAGATCTCTGAGACCTAGTCTGTAATATCACACATTTTGTATACCACGTTACATGGAGTCTTGGGACACTGGGAACATTATGAATATTGAAATGGAATAGGTATTAGTTCAGTTCAATTCTTCCCAACAAACCCTTGACTGAAATAAAATGAGAAATCAGTTCAGGTCCCAAGTCTTTTATGCTAGTTGGTGTGTGTAATTGTTCATTCATTGTATCTATGCATTTGCCTTGATTGGCTGAATTTGTCAATAGAAATCCAGTAGGAAAGGTTGCATGGTGAGATAATCTAATTATGGTCATGTCTGAGTAGGATGTAACTTGGGTGGGTTGGGCAAGAGCAAACCTGCACTTAGCACCTTGTTGGTCACATAAAAAGTATAGCTGCAAATAGTGTATGGTGTCATATCAGGTACCTGTTGTGTTTGATTCTGTATGCTGGGCATGTGCAGGTATCTGGGTATCATAGGTCTTATCTTGCATAGGGCCATAGGAATTTACTATGCAGGTTTTGGTACACTTGATTTTTGTCCATATACCCCCCCCCCCCAGATTTTGTCTCTTTTTTGGATATCTGGAAATAAAAGATTTTTATGTTTTAAAGCTTTCAATCTATGTTTATAAAAATCAATTATCCGATGCTAGTCCTAACTATCTTGGGCCTTGGGGGAGGTGGAATGAATACAGTCTAACGTAGGACATTTTCAATTATCAATTCAACTAATTCCTGGTTAGTATTGAAACAACTACTGAAAGGCATGGTGGAAAATAACCAGTTACCATGCCATGTTACTGATATATTTTATGTTGAAACAATTGAAAACAATTAATTTATTGATATGCATATTGACTTCCAGTTCTTTGTTTACTTATTGTGGGAAGATAGGCATAGTCTTCAACATCTCTCTATTCACAAGTTTTAAGAACTTCGATATTTTAATTTTTCCCAGGAAAGAAATATATGAATTTCCAAACTTCTTATGGTATACTGACTTTAAAATCTTCCAGGTATGCGGCAAGATGTTAACTTGCTGATCTTTCTGGATGTTAGAAGGGCTCTGGAAGGTAAATTTTCTGCTGAATCCTTTTAAGTTTTGGGGTTCAAAGATCAACTAAAGCCCCTGGGAATGGATCATTATTGATGCATATGTTTCTTATTTCAGATGAAATGAAGCTTTACATGTCAGACAACAAGGTGATCTTGACTGAAGGTTTTGATGGTGTCGTGCCAATCAAATATTTCGAGAAAATAGAGACATGGCCAGATAGACACCCAGTACCTTTTTAAAGTTGGCCGATTAGCTAAATGCTGTGTTCTGCTGATAGACACAGTCCTGGCGTAGAATATCTCATATTACCCTTTATATTTTGGTGAAGATCACCATTATCAAAGGCAGTAGTTTTTTTTTTTTTTTTTTTTTTGGGGGGGGGGGGTCCAATTATGTATATCATCACGCTAATAATGTCATATTTTGTCCCAAGTTTTAACCATGAATGAAATTAATGCTGGTTGTGTTTGGTAGCATTGTTGTTTCCACCTGAAACATTTTTGGGTTATATGTGATGAGAGATAATTTGGCCCGTCCAATGATGTGATGACATGTGGAGCGACAGAATGATATGGCAACATTTCAGCGACCTCGAACACCTCAGTAATCCTAGTCACCTTGGGGCACCTTGGGTCATCCAGTTAGACTGAGGCCCGAGCAGCTCACTACACCCATCGACCTGTTGAGGTGCCACATAGCCTCCTAGAAGCAAGCCAGTTGTCTCCGATTTCCTCGGGATCACGGTGTATGTCAACAGATTTTTTCTTGCCGCCTGAATCGGACAGACCTGAATAATCTTTATCAGCTTACTCGAAGTCCATCTTCAAGTGCGAAACCAAGTCTAGGTTAGACAGGCCAGTGATCTCAAACACACATCGTAAGGCCCACGACAACTTGCCTATAAAGGCTTCGCCTCCAACCTCACAAGGTACGCACGATTTAGCTCTCACATTTTTATGCTCTCAAGCTATCAGCTCTCTAAATCTCTATCACTAACTTAAGCATCAGAGTGCCCACACTGGGTAAAACACCTCGGAACACTCTGATTCTCTTGTCTTGCAGCTCGACTCGGCCACATAACTAGTCCGACGTCCGAACTGTCTTCCAACAAGGAGCGTTCAGATTGTGCATCATCAATATGTATTGTGACAGAAGGCTAAAAGTGTTGTGTTACAGGAAGGGGTGTCAATTGGACTGGATTTGGTTCAACCCGATCCGATCCAATATGAGTCCATTATAGATGGATCAGGTTCAATCCAATCCGATGAGTACTCTAGACCATTTCGGATCAATTCAATTCAATGTTTGGATCGTTTAATCTGTTCAAATTAGTTTTAATTTAGATTAATTCCAACCCAAACTTAGTCCATTAACACCCGAATTCGTATCTTCTATCAATGGACCAGATATTGGTTCAATCCGATCCAATTAAATGTAAATCCATTATGGATGGACCAGGTCCAATTCAATAAATACTTTCAACCATTAAATCTGGACTGGTCCAATTCAATATTTAATACATCTTTTATTGGTCCATCCAATCCGAAACCAGTCCATTTACACCCCTAGTTAGATGATATTGACCGCAATAGATTCTAATCTGACTGAATTTGTGGCTTTGAACACCATTGAACGAGTAATTGAATTTGTGACTTTGAGTACCATCGAACGACTCAAGACCCACCCACCACTTTGCTGACGATTGTCTCGTATTTGTAAAAGCCAACCTGGAAGCTTACCATAACATACTGGAGATTTTAAATAAGTTTGCAAGAGGTTCAAGTCAAAAACCATATCAAAAATCAATAATGATTTTTTCCAAAAAATGTATTAGCAAGGGTTTTTACGAGTGGAGCTTTATACGAGCTGCTTGAGCTTGGCTCGATTTCAGCTGAGCTCGAGCCTGTTAGAGCTCGGCTCGTGAGGCTCGCGAGTTGGCTTGAATATATATATATAATAAAAATATTATAATTATTAATTATTATAATTCTTAAATTTTAAATAAAAAATAAAAAATTATATATAATTTTTATTTTTATAAAATATAAAACGAGTCGAGCTCGAGCTCAAGGTTCTGGCTCAAACCAAGCTCAAGCTCGAGCTGGAGCCTTGTAGAATAGTCTTGAGCCTAGCTCAAGCATAGTACTATTCGGCTCGGCTCGACTCAAATCCACCCCTAATTCTAATGTCAAATACAAAAGAAAAATACCTGGGAACTCCTATAATCACCTAAAGGGTGACAAAAAGCAAGGTGCAAAGCAGTTGGTTAGTAAGGTCTACTGGTTGTAGCTAGGGGTGGATTCAAACTGAGCCAAGGTAGTATGAGGCTCGAGCTTGGTTCGAGTTCGACTTGAGAAAAATGTTTTATAAAAATAACATATATAATATTTTATTTGATATTTTAAAAATTAAGAACTATAATAATTAGTTATTATTATATATAAAAATAAAACTATTATTATTATTATCATCATTATTATATGTATGTATTAGTTATTATTATATATAAAAATAAAAATATTATTATTATTATCATCATTATTATATGTATGTACGTATGTATGTAGCTATTCTACCTTGATTCGATTAATAAACGAGCTTGTAAATTGGGCTCGAACTTGACTCAAAGCTCGGTTGAAATCGAGTTGAACTGAGCTTGAGTAGCTTGTGAAGAGTTCAGCTCGTGGCCATCCCTAATTGTAGCGGAGACTTGGGGTCAAATCCTGTCTGCACATGAGTTGGGGGATGGATTACCAAGAAATCAAAAAGGGTGACAAAAAGCATCTTTAATGGAGTGCTTGAGAAAATTAAAACAAAAAAGAAAGGGTGGGTGGAAAAGCAAGTCTCTTTCCTTTGGAGGGAAAATAACTCTGTTAAAATCAGTAATAAGCAACCTAGATCAATACCAGATGAGTATGTTTGGCCTGCCCAAAAAGGTTACAAAACAAAACAAAGAGGAATTTCCTGTGGAGTACAAAGCAAAAGAATAAATCCTTCGTGCTCACAAGTTGGAACTCAGTTTGTACAGATAAAGGAAAGGGAATATGAGGTTAAAAAAATTACGCCAAATAAATCAAGTGAATCTAATGAAACTTGGTTGGAAGATCAATAGATCATCTCTAACAAAAATAATCTCTTGGTGCAACTTGTTCAGCATAAATACCTAAAAAACATGGACTTCTTGGAGCACAAGACTCCATATTCTTGTTCTTGGGCGTGGAGGAAAATCACTCATGAAATTGTTAATCTTAAAAAGGGTATCATGTGGAGAATTGGAAATGGGGCTACTTGCAAGTTTTTGGTGTGATAATTGGGTAGATCTACAACCAATCCAAAATGTCTTGCAAGATGAGGCCGACATAATCCAGAGATAAAGGTTAGGAACTTCACCAACCCAAGGAATAAGAACCGGGATCAAGTGAAATTAAGAGCAACTATCCCCAATGCCCTAGTGGACAAAATTCTGGCCATCCATATTCCTTCACAAGAGCAAGAAGATGAGAGGGTGTGGGGATGGAACACTTTGGACTGTTTGGACCCCAAGCATAATAAGGGTCTGTTTGTTTGTTCTGAAGTCTGACATATGAAAGTGTAATAATTACATGAAGAGGTATATTGGTATTGGTGAACTTTTTTTTTTCTCTGAACTTTAAATGCAGAGAATGTTGTTATGAATTATGAATTGAAGGTTATTAAATATCCATTTTGACTTTATATATGAGAGTTTTTGTTTGTCTTTTTGGGGCTATCAATGGAAAACAAAAAACTGTATGATTGTATTTTAAGAGATAAGAGATGAGAGGAAACGAACAACCAATTTTCTCTTACATTGCATTTGGTTTGAAGGAAAATGTAGGATCCCTTCCTTTCTACATTTTCCTTCAAACCAAACATAGCCTTAAAGTTAAAAGATTCCTCTTAAGAAAGAAGAATTAAGAGGAAACGAACATGCCCTAAGCCTAATTAAAAAATCAAGAAAATTCTATTGTCCCGTGAAACTAAAAGTCATTCTTTGGCTCTTGATGTTTAACAAAATCCTTACAAAAAAAAAAAAAAAAGAATCTTTAAGAGAGAAGCCTAAAGTTACAAACCGATTGCCCTGAGGCTAGTGGGAAGCCTTTTTCAAGATTCTATGGACAGACCTGATTAGGATCTGATAGACTAATGGCAGAAATCAATAATTGAGGGAATAGGTGGTTTGGGAGAGAATAACTTCCACCTTTTGGCACCTTTGGAAGAATCGAAATTTCAAAATATTCAATAACAAATCATTTTCACCCCTTCAAATTCAAATTGTATTCAAAGTTTGGGACTATGCAAAAGAGTATATAGAAGCAAATACCCCTATAAAACTCCCATATCGAAAACCATCTTTCTTTTTTCTAATAAGTAACAAAAAGAATTCATTAAAGATAACCTGAAAGAACCAAGATACAACAAGCTTGGCTGCAAAAGGCAAGCCTACTCGAGCCGAGAAGAACCAAGATACAACAAGCCTGAAAGAACCAATAATTCATTAAGAAACACAGCTGCTTCTTAAAAAGAGAAGAGAAGAAGCAGAAAGCAAAAAATTACAGGTTACAGCACGGTCCTGGGCAACCCTACTCGAGCCGATCCTTAGAACTTGTGCCTGTCTTACCAGCGGCCTCATCCTCCAGGGAGATATTCTTTTCTCTTCTTTAGCCAAGAAATAACTGTTTGGCAATCCCCTTTTCAATGTCCACTTCTTTCCAAAAAACCTGTGTTGGATAAGATAAATAGCCCCAAATCCAATATGCATTAAGATAAATTTTGACACCTCGGTTAGAGAAGATGAGAGTTGTTCCTTTGGTTGCATTATGAGGGATTCAGATTTCAGAGGGCATGTTTTGACAATCAAATGTGGAAAGATAGACAAACTCTTCAATTGTTGTGGCAGAAATATGGGCTGCCCTTTAAGCCCACAAGTAAGCTTTGCAGGTTCAGAGAGAGACCATCACCATCAAAGGAGATTCCCTTCTCGAAGATCCCATGGGGGTGTCTTAAGTTAGCGGTGGAGTGCAAGCTGATAGCCTAGAGGACCGCAAGACAGATCTCTTACTCCCACACGCACAGAGAAGGAAGTGTAGTTGCAGATCAGTTGGCTGGTAAAGGTGTGGATCGTGAAGTTTCCCTGTAGCACGCCCCGCCTGGGGAGCTAAATTTTGTCATCTTTGTTGATGCAGCAGGCAGAGCTCTCCCTCGCTAGATCTTGTTGTCTGCTGTTTTGGTTCTTTTTTCTTTTTTTTTTTAATCTCCCTGTTTTGTAAAAATTAAAAAAAAAAAAAAAGACCAACCCATTAGTAGGAAACTAGAAATTAGGGGTGCTTACGGTTCGGTTTTTGTAACTAAACTGGTAGTACCGGTTTTTGGAAAACCGGTAACTGAAATCAAATCAAAACCAATCGATTAACCATCAGTTTGGTTCGTTGTTTTATTGGTTTTTAAATGTTTACAATATATTATAAATATATATTTATATATAATACATATTTATTAATTTATAATATATAATATATTTAAAATATATATAATATACATAAATATATATAAAATATATAAATATATATATATATATATCAATCGGTTCGGTTAACCGATTTTTCGATTTGATTTTGATTGATTCAATTTTTTGGTTTTTTTGCCCACCGGCTCACCCCAAAAATAGCAACGATAACATAACACAATCAAATTTGTTCTTTAAATTGAGTCAACTTACTCGTTCAACCAATAGTTGGATACCCAAGAGTTGACTAAAATGTGGCAGAAATTTGTCAGATTAGGGGTGAGCATTAATCGGTTAAAACGGAAAAATCAAACCAAAAGTTTTGATTTTGGTTTTTTTAATTCGTTTTTTTTTTTTGGATTTTGAATTAATTTAGTATACAATACAATCAAATTTGATTTCATGATATAAATATATAATATAATATATATTATATAATTTGATTTCAGTTATTTTGGTGATTTTATAATTCAGTTTCAATTCGATTCTGATTTTTTTATTCAGATTGACACCACACCATTGAACAGATTTTTGAATGGGAATTGGGTAGGGGCCGCGCGAACGCATACCCCACTGCCACAAATTATGACGTACACTCTCCCACTTGGGGAGATGTTAGGCGGGCACCCTCCTCAGTGCAATGGAGGTCGCCAACCTAGGCCAGGGCCTTCTTCATCACCGTCCAGGTTAGCATGTTTATTCTTTTTTCTTTCACTCTATTTATACTCCTTTCCTTCCATTGCTATTAACTTCTTTGGTCGATGTGGGACAATGTTCCAACTTAGAGTCTTAGGGCTTGTTCGGGAGTCTAGCTTTAGTCAGGGCAAAGCCCATTCCAACAGCCTTTACAGTCTTGCGTTGGGAATATTTCTGTAGTTATATGGTTTATTTTATGGGAGATATTCCCAATGCAAGGTTGCAAGGGGCTACTCGAAGGGTGTGAGCACCGACTTGCCCCAAAAGAAGTTGAACTCCTTGTTTGGTGCCGCTAAAGACTGAATGCTGAAGACCAATCGTACCACTTTAGCAATAAAGTGGTCATTTGTCTCCTCTTATCGTTGAACAAAGTTAGGGCCTGACTAACAATACGATCCGGACGGTCTGCTAATATATTCGCTTGACTGTAATACAACTTTACCCTTTTACATTTATTTAAGCATAGGGACCCATTGGACCCATCACCTCGCGTTAACTAATTTCACTCATATTTGTTCAGTGCCTGATCGATCGGAGACATTCAAGGAGCTTCTGCCACACCGGAGGAGATGTGATACGTTGTTGCTAGAGGATATAATGTCCTTAGGTCGCCGTTAGATTATTTGCCAGAGTGATTTCGAAGAGGTACATTGTTTTTCCTCTTCTCACATTGTTATTATAAATCATTATAACAATTTTAATTACTATTAATTCATAATAATTATTATAATTAACTATTAACAATTATTAATTATTAATAGTAATTAATAATAATAACTAGTATTAGTGATAAGTTAATTATTAATTAAATATTAATTAATAATTATTACAGTAATTCTTAATTTATAATAATTAATTATATGATTAGTAATTAATAATTAATTATTAATTATTAATTATTAATTTTTATAATTATTAGTATTAGTTAAAAAATGAATATTCATTAATTATTAATTATTATGATTATTATTATAACTTATTAATAAATAGTAATTAATATTAGTTTTATTTATAACTATTCATTATTATAATCATTATTATTAAATACTAATTAATTACTAATCATTACAACAATTCTTAATATTATTTCTTTATTGAATTATAAGAGTTAATAATTAATTAATAACGAATAATTAATTATTGATTATTATTATGTAATAAGAATTATTATCATTAACTATTAACAATTATTAATTATTAATTATTATAATAGTTAATAATAAATTAATAATAATTCATAGACAATTTGTAATTGTTAGAGCTAACCGAATAAGGGTAGATTAGTCATTTTATTTCTGTTAAGTTATGTGCTTATGTGGCAGTTTTAATAGAGACTTCCTGTCCCATGATTAAGTGGGGGGGCAGTTTAGTCTTTGTACAACTAATAAGAGGCTAATTCATATTAGGGTCAACTAATAGGGTTTAAGCTATCAGATTCGACTGTTCATTTTCTTCTTCTTCTTCTTCTTCTTCCTCTGGTTTGAACTGCTGAAGCCACTGAGATAACATGGTATTAGAGCATGACGTTGCTCTTTAAATCTTTGCTCGTGACTGCTGCTCCTTTTTGTTCGTGACTTCTTTTTCTTCTCTTTGGACTGCAAATGGAGAACACAAACTCGACCTAGGTTTGAGAACACTTCGGCTTCTCTTTCTCTGCTCAAAACTTGATTGCCTTTCAAGAGAATAACTCCAGAAATAAGTGGATGGTCGACTGAAGCTCTCCATCAAGGTTGGTTATCCCTTTTTTTTGTGTTGTTAGTGTTTCTGGGTTGGAAAACCCTAAAAAATCTGCTCGAACTTACCAGAACTTAAAGAACTAGGTTATTTGTAGCATTGGTTCTTGGCAGAAGGCCTAAGAATAGGTTGTGTTTATAGTGACCGAATGATGTAAGGGTTACTGTAGTGGTTGTAGTTGATGTCTTTGGACTGGTAGTGACCTTAAAAAAAAAGGGCCAGATAAACCTGTACCATGTGGGGCAGAGATGGTTGTGTGGTGATGCTTTTGATGCTCACCCTTTATTAAGCAGCCTCAAGAGGGCTTGTATGTGGTTAGTAAATTGCTGAATTACTGTAGTGGTGATTTATGGCTCTGTGTAATCAGTAGTGGTGTGAGCAAGAACAAAAGTTGTTTTTTTGGGGAGGGGCTAGAAGGAATGGTCGAATTGCCAATATCAATTTTCTGCCTTGGTGTTGTCTGAATGTTGGTTTACCTTTTGTTCTTAATTTGAATGGTAGTATGTGCACAGTGGTGACTGATTGTGACTTGTTGTGAAACTATCACCTGAGTTTAGAGACTGTTGTAGTGTTGCCTTGGCCATTGTATAGTTCAGCATTAGAGATAGTAGTCGGGGAGACATAATGGCAGCAATGGGAGGTGGTTTTAGTGACCAGAAACCGAGTGTGATGATCCCCTCCAATTATTTAGGTGTGCAGATGACCTCCATTAAACTTAATAGTGAGAATTGTGTGCCATGGACCAAATCAATGGAAGTTTTCCTCAAGGCAAAGAGGAAAGTGAAACACATGAAGGAAGATAAACCATCAGCTGACTCTCTAGGGTTTGATGACTAGGAATAGGAATATGCCCAAATCATGACATGGTTATGGAATAGCATGAAACCCAAAATAAATGCCAACTTTATGTTCTTAGATACAACTAAGGACGTATGAGAATATGCCAAGAAGTTTTATTCTGGGCAGAATAATACTACAAGGGTATATCAGCTCTATCAGGAGTATTTCGATTTGCAACAAGGGAATAAAACCCTAGAAGAATACTATGTCAGTATGAAGAACCTCATAAATGAACTCAATGTCTATCATTCCCTCACTCTAGATGTTAAGGTTCAGCAACAACAGAGGGAACAACTAGATGTCACTAGGTTCTTAGTGGGGTTGAAATCAGAATATTAACCAGTTAGGGCCCAAATATTGGGAGGCTCTACTCTTCTTACAATTGAGGAAGTTTTTGCATGGCTTCGTAGGATTTCTTTGGGATCTACAGAGAATCCCACATAGTTTGACAGATCAGCATTTGTGATAGCCAAAGGAGGTGGACGTGGTACTAGAGGGGGAGGACATGCCTCCCGAAGAGGTCGTGGTGGTTTCGTATTTGGCCGTGAATCAAGGGGAGGTCGTGGTAAAGGAAAAAGTAAATCTACAAGGAAGTGTACCCATTGTGGCTGGGATAGACATTCGGTGAATTTCTGTTATGATCTCCGTGGCCCTCCTACGTGAGTTAATTATGTAGTAACTGGTGGGGTTGATGTCAGTAATAACCAATAGGTAGATCTAACACCTTCTACATCTACATCTGTTTCCAGGAAGGAGATGGTGAGTGTACCGCGTGATGAGTATGAAAAGTTCATCCATGCTACTTCACATCATACTACAACTACTCTTACCCACTCAGGTATAGCTTGTCTGGCATCCAAACCCTCTCCCTGGATTATTGACTTTGGAGCCTCTGATCACATGACCAAGACTCCAGGTGTGTTCTCTTCCCTCTCTGAAACTTTCACATCTCAAACTGTTACCCTTGCCAACGGTTCCTCTTCTCCCATCTGTGGTGTTGGTAATGTTGGCACGACTTCTCTTTCTTTATCATCTGTTTTATATGTCCCTAAGTTTTCCATTCAATCTTATGTCTTTTAGTAAATTAACCAAGACTCTTAATTGCTCTATTACATTTTTCCCTTTCTTTTATGTTTTTCAAGATCTCAAGACAGGGAAGAAGATTGGTGGGGGGGCATGAGGCTGGTGGGTTGTATTACCTTGATGGTAGTGGATCGTCAGTTGCACTTCAGACTTCACTCACTCCTCTACAGTGGCATTGTCAATTGGGACATCCATCTCTCAAGGCACTCAAGATACTGGTTCCGTCTTTGAGTCATTTGTTGTCTTTACAGTGTGAGTCATGTCAGTATGGGAAACATCGTCGTGTTCCCTTCAGTCGTAGAGTTGATAGTCGTATGTTGAGTCATTTTGCTTTGGTTTACTCAGATGTTTGGGGTTCGATTAAAATAGTCTTATAATAGTTACAAGTATTTTGTCACTTTTATTGGTGATTGTTCAAGGATGGCATAGATTTATTTAATGAAAGAAAGGAGCGAATTATTTTCCATTTTTCAAAAATTTCATACTGAAATATGTACACAGTTTGGTGTTCCAATCAAAGTTCTTCGTTCAGATAACGGTCGTGATTACTTTCTTGCTTCCTTTCAACAGTATTTAGAACAACATGGCATCATTCATCAAACTTCTTATGCATCCACTCCTCAACAAAATGGGGTGGCTGAACGAAAGAACCGTCATCTCCTTGAAACTGCTCGGTCTATTCTTCATCATATGAGTGTTCCTAAACGATTTTGGAGTGATGTTGTACTTACTACGTGTTTTCTTATTAATCGGGTGCCCTCCTTCATTCTTCATGGTCGGTTTCCCTTTTCTATTTTGTTCCCCACCTTGTCTCCCTTTCCATCAATACCCCGCATCTTTGATTGTGTATGCTTTGTTCACAATCTGAGTCCTGGGATAGACAAGCTAGATGCACGCTCTATTAAGTGTGTCTTTCTTGGCTACTCTCGGACTCAAAAATGGTATAAGTGTTACAATCCCATTACTCGAAAGTGTTATGTCTGTCTTGATGTCACATTTTTTGAATCTATCCCATTTTTCTCGGGACCTGAAGCATCGGTGTCTCCACCTTTGCTTCTTCTTCCTCTTCTAGTCCGTGATCCCATTCCGGTTGTTCTAGTTGGGGTTGACCCTTCACCTCCTCCAGTGCAGATCCCTACTAAATGACCACCGATCCGGCACGTGTATACTCATCGACAGACACCGGCTCCTCCTCCAACTTCTACCTTGTCTGCGGATCTTGTTGTTGCTTCTATCCCAGAACCTTTAGGACTTGATTTTCCCATTACTTTACGGAAAGGTAAACGTAGTTGTACCCCCCATCCCATTTTCAATTTTGTTTTAGTCTCTCGCCTTTTCACTTCACGTCGCCAATTTGTTTCACTGTTGTCATCTATTTCTATACCTAAGAATGTCCAAGAGGCTCTTAGCTCACCTGGGTGGCGGCAGGCAATGGAGGAGGAACTTTCTGCCCTTCAACATACTCAAACGTGGAAGCTCTCTACTCTTCCTCCTAGTAAGTATGTTGTGGGTTGTAAATGGGTGTATACTGTTAAATACTTGTTGGATGGTAGTGTGGAGCGTCTGAAGGCTAGACTTGTTGCTAAAGGTTATTCACAGTTGTATGGGGTGGAATATATGGAGACCTTCTCTCCAGTGGCTAAGATTGGCTTTGTCCGTGTTTTAATTTCCCAGGCAGTTATGTATGATTGACCCATGTTTCAACTTGACATTAAATTGCCTTTCTTCATGGTGACTTTATGGAGGAGGTATATATGGAGCAACCACCTGGGTTTGTTGCTTAGGGGGAGGATGGTAAGGTGTGCAGATTGAAAAAGGCAATTTATGGGTTGAAACAATCGTCTCGTGCTTGGTTTGGGAAATTTAGTGAAGTGGTGAAGAATTTTGGAATGAAACAATGTCAGGTTGACCACTCGGTGTTCAGCTATAACTCAGAAGTTGGAAAGATTTTATTAGTGGTCTATGTGGATGATATTATCATAACTGGTAGTGACAAATTGGGATTCAATAAACTAAAGGTCTTTCTGCAAAACCATTTTCAAACAAAAGACCTTGGGACATTGAAGTATTTCTTGGGTATAAAAGTTGCTAGATCAAAACGAGGTATAAACCTATGCCAAAGAAAATATGTTCTTGATCTGTTGGATGAAACATGACTGTTAGGTGCAAAACTGGCTAAAACTCCCATGGAGCCAAATACTAAGTTAAGCAGTGATACAAGGGAAATATTTGATGATCCTGGAAGGTATACACGGTTAGTGGGGAAGTTGAACTATTTGACTATCACGAAACCAGACATCTCCTTTGCAGTCAATGTAGTGAGCCAATTTATGCAAAACCCTCAGATACCTCACTGGGATGTAGTTCTTAGAATTATAAGGTACCTGAAGGGAGCTCCGGGCCATGGGTTACTGTACAAAACAGAAGGAAGACTTGAGGTAATTGGGTATACAGATGTAGATTGGGTAGGCTTTGTGTCTGATATAAGATCTACTACAGGTTACTGCACATTTCTTGGAGGAAATCTTGTAACATGGAAGAATAAGAAGCAGACAGTTGTGGCAAGGAGTAATGCTGAAGTCGAATACAGAGTCATGGCACACACTACATGTGAATTGGTATGGCTGATGAATCTCTTACAAGAAATCGGGTTCTCCATGGCTAGACCTATGAAACTGTACTGTGACAATCAAGTTGCACTCTAAATCTCATCTAACCCTGTTTTCATGAGAGAACAAAGCACATAGAGATTGATTGCCACTTTGTGAGGGAGAAGGTCCTAATTGGAGAGAGAAGCACAGAACATGTGGGCTCAGGTGATCAATTGGCAGATTTGTTTACAAAAGGCTTAAGCTCAAGGAGAGTGAACTATATATGTAACAAGCTAGGATTATATGACATATATTCTCCAACTTGAGGGGGAGTATTAGAGCTAGCCGAATAAGGGTAGATTAGTCATTTTATTTCTGTTAAGTTATGTGCTTATGTGACAGTTTTAATAGAGACTTTCTGTCCCATACTTAAGTGGGGGGGGGCAGTTTCGTCTTTGTACGACTAATTGGAGGCTAATTCATATTAGGGTCGACTAATAGGGTTTAAGCTATCAAATTCCACAGTTCCTTTTCTTCTTCTTCTTCTTCTTCTTCTTCCTCTGGTTCGAACTGCTGAAGCCACTGAGATAACAGTAATTATTATATGATAATAATTATTATAATTAATTATTAAAGTTAGAAATTATTAATTCACAATTATTAATTATTAATTTAGAATTAATTTTATTATTAATTAGTATTAGTTATAAATTAAATATTAATTAAGAATTATTAGTTACTATAATCATTATTATTAAATATTAATTAATTATTAATCATTATAATAGTTTTTTAATATTATTTCTTTATTGAATTATAAAAAGTTAATAATGAATTAATAATAATTATTATTATAATTAGTTAGAAATAATTATTAATTAATTATAATCATTATAATAATTTTTAATATTATTTTTTATTGAATTACATAGACAAACAAAAAATTCTCATATATGGGGTTAAAATGGACATTTGATCATTTTCAGAATTCATAACATTATCTACATTCAGATTTCAGAGGAAAGAAAAGTTCACCAATACCAATATGCCCCTTAATGTAATCATTGCACTTTCAGATGTTAGACAAACGAACATACCCTTAAAATGTTTGCACTTTGCGGTACTTACATGCATCATGTAAAAGGTCGTTTTGCAAATGTCGAAGTTCTGATGGTGCCTCTCAGGCTCTTAACTAGTCATTTAATCCCTCGTGTCATGCTTTTTACCTTGATTCCAAAGATGAATTTATACATTAAATGAAGAACAAAAATACAAAAATTCCAAACCTCATAACAAGCTTAAATCACAATGAAGTGTGCAATACTATTACAGGCCTGTTTGGTTTGCAGGAATCGGAGTGGAATGACCCATTTTTCCCTCCCCCTCCAAAATAAAATCTTATTCCGACTTATTCCAATTTCTAATTCAATTCCTGTCTGATTCCAATTAACCAAATGGACTTCAGACCCTACATGTCCACTAATCACAAGTCACAAGGTGAATTTAAGGTTGTATTGCAGTCTGCAGCTGGCGAAGTTCTGTTAGAGCTTCTCAGCCGATTATTTGACCCTTGAGTTTGTGGTCTAATATCATCAACACAAGAAAACAGATATCTTATAGAGTTATGGCATTTCACTTAGACAAAAGGATCAAACAACACTAGGAAAGGATGAAGATCAATCAAATGCAATGGACAAGCTTCTGTACTAGCTCATAACTCTAATTTGGACGATGAAAGCTTTAAACAATGAATTGGTGGGGTGCGCCAGGCCGGTGCAGTAGTGCAACGCATGGGCGACGCGCGAGGACCCCAGTAGCAAGCTACTGCAGTGGGTCTCCCCCCTAGAAAAATAAATTTAATATCATGTGGACCGATGGCCCACGTATCAGATATTAAACTGATAAGAACAGATACTACACTTGATCTTAGCCAAAAGGCCGAGAAAGGTATGAATTCTCCAGTGTCTTCCATCATTTTTTATAGCCCACGCTAACTCTTCTGTTCTTTCCAACAGCCGATGTGGGATTACGCTGGTGTAGTCCTCCTTTCCTTCCCCGCCATTCATTGGTTCAAGATCACGCTGGTGTAGTCATTTATGAATCAACCGCCCAGCGCCCAGAGGTCGTTTGGTCCAAGACCCACCACTCTCTTGCCTGTTCAAAAAGCCTTCGCCTGAGCTTTTAAGGGTCCGTCCCGAGTATGCTTCAAGAACTATCTGAGTTTGTTCATCAAAGAATTATCTGGGTTGGCCAGTTCGGCTTCCATTGTTATGTTTACATAGCCATGTTCGTATCATGGTTTTCCAACAGTTGGACTGCTCAGCCCAGAATTATTATTCAGGCAACCGATTCTATATTCATCCTTGAGTCAGTCCTTGGTCAAAAAAACCATTATCCAGATCAAACAGGTCAAGGGTTCAACCATCGGATTATTGATTGAGTCAACGGTTTTTTACCAAAAAATTATCTTCCAAGAATCGAAATTGTATTTCCGTTTTCCTTTGAATTTTTGATAGTAGAAACTAGAAACTAAGAAAGGATCACAACGTGTAGCAATGTGGTCAGCAAAATGGTTGAGAATCTTGAGATTACTTCTCCTTGCATTACCAAAGATGGGAAAACTCGTGAGACCAAAACCTAGAATATGGGACTAAGATGTAGCCCCATTAACAAAACAGAGAGTAAAAACTTGAAATTAGGATTTTGGTAGGGGCCACGCGAACGCTTACCCCCGCTGCCACAAATTATGACGTACACTCTCCCACTTGAGAAGATGTTAGGCAGGCACTCTTCCCCAGTGCAAACCTAAGCCATGAGCCTTCTTTATCACCCATCGACCCCATCCAGGTATGTATGATTATGCTGATTTCTTTTCTTCTTTCTCTCTTTCGTCTTTCTTGAACGATGTGGCACTCTACTTCCGGTATAGGCTAATCGGTTTCGATTTGGAAACCTCTGATAGGAGTGAACCCAATTGTACCAGTTCTGCTTTTGAGCTTTGTGTCCCGATTATAATTGGGTTGGGACCGGCTTTTGCTATTTCGAAAGACCTGAATACAAATAATTGATTAAGACCTGAATTGATTAATAGTATATAAAGGTTTCATAATTTTTTTAATATTTTATATCTAAAAGGATAAATTTTATGTTTTATGTAACATATAAGATAATTTTATTTAAAAAATATTTTTCTTATTAGCATATAAATAGTTGGGATGAGCAAATGAATAGGTTCTACCTGGAACCAACCTCAAATCGGTCTTCAATTAACCTTACCCAATCTGTTTGCACACATGGTCTGATTTCAAATTGGTAGAACTAATTCCTACCCAACTAAATCTAGGACCTAGGGGTTTATATTTTACCCAAACAGATTCATAGGATTGGCCTTGGTGGAACTGGTTTTGGAACTAAATTTGCCTAAAAATAAATTTCAAAATACATTGAGGATGTAAAGATTTGAACCAAGCACTCATGATTACAATGACTATGGTCTCACTTTACCATTGAGTCACTTATAAAGAATTATTGTTGTTGTTGTTGAGAATCAAGAACAGTCTCTAGAGGGGAAGGGGGTGAAGAAAGAACAGATTACATCAATAGACCTTGGAATCACTAAGGCTAGAACCGAATTTGACAAGATAGGTTTTGGTTCCAAAAATTTGAAACTGAACAGATTACATCAGTAGACCTTGGAATCGCTAAGACTAAAACCAAATTTGACAAGATAGGTTTTGGTTCCAAAATTTTGGAATTGACCCACAGTAAGTTGGTATGTTCCAAGTTCAGCCTTGGAAACAAACCAAATAGACCCATGTTCACCATATTGTGTGTGTGGTGACAACTAAATGCCATTAGCCACCATATAAGCTAAATAGTGGAAAAAAAAAAAAAGCATGCATTGTTGTAGGAAACATCACCCAACAAATAGCTCACACACAACTCGAATAACACATTTCTTTGATAAAAGGTTTAACCTAACAACATTTCAATTTCCTTTGGAGGACAGGCTTATGTGGTGGTGCTGCATTGTTTTTCAAACACACTTGGACCAAACACCATGACTTGCACAAAATCCAAGTCAAATGTCCACTGTATATAGTATTTATCATGATTGTAGATGTTAAGTATAATTGGGTGAAATGAGATTAGACCTGATTATCCCAATTAATAGTCTGTTATTGGTTCTGATCTAAATTTTTGTATTGGTTATGATTTTGGGAACGGTTCCACCCTGTGTGGACTAGACCCGGTCTATTGACAGCTCTACATCGACACGGCATATTTTGTGCGAGTTGGGAGAGCTTTTGCACAATGACATTTTGTGTATCAAGATGGATTTAAGGCTCAATTTGGAAGGAGTACAAATATAAATGTGTACAGTGCAAATATATACAATATAATACAAAATACAAGGTTTTGCACTCTACAAATTTGTATTTATACTATTTCCAAACTGAGCCTAAGGCTACATTTGGTTGCGATATAAACTTAAATATATACTTTGCATAATTACCCTCTTTTCGGTTTACATTTTTAAACCGATTTTGTACTTATTTTCTTTATTTGAAATCGGTGCAAAGCATGCACCCCCATCATTAAATGCTCCAATGTTTTTAATTTGGTCAAAAAACAAAATTATCAAAACACAAAATTGTATAAAAAAAATAAGTACAGTAATGCTCTCTCCTCATGTTATAAACGTGTAAACAAATACATTTTTGATCTCTTATTCATTATATTTTTACACGTCAAATGAACACTCACAAATACAAATCGGAGTACATAAATACCCTGGTTCAGCGTTTGTATTGCAAACAAATGGAGCCTAAGGTGAAAATGCAGAAATTATGTTAATGAAGCATGTGCCTTCCAAATGCCATTTTTATGATTGTTGAGTGAAGCTACTCTGAGTAGCTTATCTGAAACACACACGCTCAACAATCGCCACTTCTATAGCAGACCCTCCCAAACAGGCTCGTATTGAATTTGAAGGACCAGTTTGGATGTTTGTGGTCGGCCTCATACTAAACACAAAACAAAAGTAAATCAAAATTTGATCTCAACACAACACTTTTGCATTAGTACAAATGCAATGGTGCAGGGGAAGGTTGCAAAAATGACCTAATCGTAGCCCAAGTTGGCATCTCCCAAACCTAACTCTATTTTCATTGCTTTTTGGGTCATTCTGGTCCAACTCAGCTTACATGTTTACTCAATAATAATGTACACTAGAACTGCAACTTGGGCTGGGTCAGCCTGATCCCGAGTTTCCACCAATGTTAAGTTGGGTTGGATTTGATCATGTTGAAGTTTGGGCTAAGGATTGAAAAAGTATGAATGGGAATTAACTTTGAGTTAGGTTAAGGTTGAGACCTAGGTCAATCCAATCTACCCTAAACCCTATTTTGCTTTATATTTGCATATATAAATATTATATAAACATTTATTTATATATGCCATTATTTTTTAGATATGTAGTATGCATATGTTATATATATGTGTGTGCTTGTAAGTAAGCATATGTAAATGTATCCATGCATATACATATTGGAAGGCAAAATATTTTAGAGGGTAAAATACTTATACTTCCCCTCACCTTTAAATGTTGCAAAGACCTCCCCTAACCTTTGATGTAAAATCTTCTTATTGACCCCTTTCATTAGTTAAACATTATAAACTTAATTGAAATATAAATTTATTATTCTAATTTTTTAAATTACCAAAATTACCCATAATCATGTTTGGGTAAAATACTTCTCCCTTGATTTTCTTATATGTACTTAAACATCGCTCACCTTTTGGGATGCAACGAGTGCTTATATAGCTCAAGATTTTAATAAGGCAATGTTGAAGTTGAAGAATTTTAGTCAGCCAGCTTGGGAGTGGGTCAAGGACATTTTGGAGTAGACATGCTTTCGACACAAGTGCAAAGATTGATGGCTTAACTAACAATATGTCCTAATCCTTCAACAAATGGATAATGGAAGCCAAGTAGAAGCCCATAGTGTCTCTTTTTGAGTGCATAAGGAGAAATTAGATTGTTAAGACGATGAGCAGATATGAAAAGGTTTCAAATGACAACAATGTTCTTATTAGAAGCGTCAGCGGAACCTAGGCATAATTCATGGGTGATTTGGGTATTTCAAAAAATTTAGAGCAATAGATTTATATTTCAATTAAATTTCTAATGTGCAACTAAGGAAAAGGGGTCAGCAAACAGATTTTACACCAAAGGTCAAGGGAGGTTTAAGTACTTAGTGGAAACGTGAGAGGAGGTATAAGTATTTTACCCTATTTTAGAAGCGTGATAACTATATTCTTTTTGCTTATCGCTAGTGTAAGAGGATATATGTGTAATATCCACAAGCAAGTATTAACTCCATATCAAATATGGTATTTGTATTTAACATTTATTACTTATACAAAACAAGGTGAGATGCTAAAATCCTTGAATATGTGAAATAAGAACATTTGATGATTTGACAAAAGGAGGTAGAGAGTTAGACCAACTCAAACCCAATGTAGTTGCATTAGGGTTGTCAATGAGTTATGTATGGATTTGATTTGGATAAAATTGGAATTGATCCGGCAATAACCATTAAGGAACCTAAATCAAACCACACCTCATAGGGCGTATAATGTTTAGACCTAAAACTTAATCGATTGGTTATTGGAACAATTAGGTTTGATCTGATGGGCAAAATTGGAACAGATTCATCGGTATTAGATCCTGGTTCTGGAACAAGAACCAAATCAATCGGGTAGGGTCATTCGGATCCATCTAATTGGACCTACCACGTTGGCAACCCTAGTTGGGGTTTTACATATCAGATTGGGTTAGGGTTGACCTCAACCCGACCTAATCCAATTGGTGCTCACCTAGTGTGCCTACCACTATTAGTACTAGAGATGCTGACTTAGGAAAGAGGCAAAGAGCACCATGCGCCAGCACCAAGCCACCAATCTGCAAGGGGGTGGAAACTCTCTTGGCCTTATAATAAAAAGGGAAAATTCTCGATTAGTACCTTATACTTTGGTTCTAGTGCCACTTTGGTTTCCAAATTTTAAAATGCAACAATTCAATAGCCATACATTTAAAACGTGACAATCTAGTACTAGCCGTTAACCAATCTTTAAGTGATATTTGTAAAAGACACAAATGCCTTTAATATGTTATTTAATTTTCTTTATCAACCATTTAAACATTGACAAAAAATTAACAGTCCTAAATCCTTATCTTTTCCATTCAAGAAAGTTGGAATCATGTTTGGATGGGTATTCTGGTGATTCTAACTTTCTTGAACATAAGAGGTAAGGATTTAAAATTGTTAATTTTTGTTCAATATTTGAATGGTTGATAAAGAAAATTAGATGACACTCAAAGTGCATTTGTGTCTTTTTCAAATGCCACTTAACACCCGATTATCAACTAATTAACGGTAGGAAATGGGTGTTGAAAGGTTGGATAGTGAATTGTTGCATTTTAAAGGACCAAAGTGACATAGGCCTCAAATTACAGGTACTGACCCGAAATTTCCCCCCCAAAAAAAACCTCATGTCCTCCTCCTTGTCTTTGCCGCTTCTGTGAGTTATTTCCTGGATCTCCATTTGGTGCCTTCGACGCTCAAAGGTTAGTCGATCCCTTGCTTCTCTTTCCCTAGAATTTCACAATCGTATACATCTTTACACGGATTTTCAATTTCTCCTTTTCATCTTATGTTTCTCAATCTCGCATAGGATTAAGTATCACCGGATAGTCGAATAACACAGTAGTTATGATATGAACATGGTGGAAGATTGCTTTTCTTTCCAAATCTAGATATTCTTTGTTTTCCTTACTTCTTAATAATCTTTTCAGCAACTCAACTGATCAGAGGGCAAAGAAATAGGAGTTGGGTATGGTTGGATTTCTAAGATTTCGTGTTTCGTTGTCTGCAATACTCTCTAGAAGATCTCCAACTCAAGACCTTGGTCAAGGTCTTGACTTGGGTAAATTTTCTCATTTTGGATTGAAGCTGCGTTTTGGTTCTTCAGATCCATCTTCTACTTTGGTGCCGAAAACTGTGGGAAACAATGTTGGTATCTTCTGGGACTTGGATAACAAGCCACCCAACTCATTTCCTCCTTACGAGGCCGCTGTTAAACTTAGGACTGCGGCATCTGCATTTGGCATTATCCGATATATGGTTGCTTATGCCAATCGCCATGCCTTTAGTTATGTCCCACCTGTAGTTAGAGAGCAAAGGAAAGAGAGGAAGGCGTTGGATCAGTTAGAGAAAAAAGGAATAATTATGCCTGCTGAGCCGTACTTATGTCGAGTCTGTGGCAGGAAATTCTATACGAATGTCAAGCTCGTTAATCACTTCAAGCAACTTCATGAACGGGAACAGATGAAACGGATGAATAGGTTGGAGTCTGCAAGAGGAAAGCAGAGGATAAAGTTGGTTGCCAAGTTTTCCATGAAGATGGAGAAGTATAAAAAAGCTGTCAGGGATGTTTTAACTCCGAAGGTTGGATATGGTCTTGCTGATGAGCTCAAGAGGGCAGGTTTTTGGGTTCAGACTGTGTCGGATAAGCCTCAAGCAGCGGATATTGCATTAAGAAATCGTATAGTGGAAATGATGGACAAGAGACGGGTAGAGTGTTTGGTTCTTGTTTCAGATGATTCTGATTTTCTGGATGTTTTGAGAGAAGCAAGATTGAGATGTCTGAAGACAGTTGTTGTAGGGGATAACAACAATGGAGATCTCAAGAGATGTGCTGATGTGGGGTTTTCATGGAAGGAAGTCCTGCTGGGGAAGGCTAAAAAAGAGGCTTCATCAGTATTGGGGAAGTGGAAGGATTGTGATGTCCTGAAGAGACTTGAGTGGACATACAAACCAGAATTGGAGAGAAAGGAATATGATTTTGATGCCTCCGAATATGTGAGCGAGGATGGGGACATTGAAGAAAATCTCTCTATGGAAGTTGAGGATCTGGTTGAGAAGGAAGATGTGAGGACTTGGTGGGAACTAGGCTCTGATACTGAAGATACGGCTGGGAAATTGTTTAAATAATTGGTTCCTGTCATGTGCACTAAAAGGGTACTTTTAGCTTGGTAAAACTCACTTATGTTACCAGGTCTTTGTGTCACTTTAATTTTATGAAGGTCCAAAACCTTGTAATTCCCATTCTTGTAAGTAAACAGGGAAAGCTATGAGCTATTTAATTTAAGGAACCGTTCTTTGTCTTACTTTTGGCTATTCAAGTTAGAGGCAAAATTTACTAGACATCTACTAGAATAAGGTTTTTGTTTTATTTCCTTATTCACTCTTTTGTGAAAATAGCTATGAGCTATTTAAGGCAACATTTCAGTCTTACTTTTGGCTATTCAAATGAGAGAAGTTCTATCTGCAAACATCTGCTACTTTCTTTTTCTACTCTTTTTCATCTAACGCAGATAGACCCTCTCTCTCTCTCTCTCTCTCTCTCTCTCTCACACACACACACACACACACACACGCACGTGTGCGCGTGCCCACACATACACACACACATGCGTGCGTGCACACACACACACACTTTATCTCTCTCCCTTTGATTTTTTTTAAACATATTCTCATACCTCACCTCTTGCTCATAACACATCATATATGCAGAAGCTTTATTGAATGCATGTGATGGTCTGCCTTTTTTAAAGTACATTAGTGGTTTTGATTATCCAGTTAGTATGTTCTAGTGCTTTCTTGCCCATTTTTTTAAACCTATGGGTTGAATGAAGTATTTAGTAGGAAGACCACATAACAACTTCAAGTATGATGGGGAGGAACATGACCTAATGTGGCAGATACATAAATGGAGCCAGTTCACCTCTCTCTCTCTCTCACACACACACACATACACACATACACACACAAACTGATCTATTTCTGTTTCTATAGTTCAAAGGTTGCCTCAGGAAAGAAAGAAAAGAAGTATATTATGAAGTTACTTTAAGACCTTAGGGGGTTAGAATAATGAACTAATTTACATAACTTTTTTTCTTTGAAAGGTAAATAAAATGATTGTATTACTGAAAGGGAGATAACTCCCAATAGATGCAACAAAAGGCCCTTTAAGAAAAAGGAAAAGCTCCTTAGGGGGTTAGAATAATTACAGCTTGTGCCACTATCCTGCATGGAAGTTATCTTGACAAGAATGAAATACATTCTGCAAATAAAGTTGATTACTTCAGGGAGAAAATTTAATGGTTTTGAACCAAACCTTTTCTTTCTTTGAGGACAGGTCTGCTTTGCTATGGTGAGCCTCTAATGTTGCCAAATAGCAGATGATGACAACAATCAGATTACAACTGTTTTTTCAGTGAACTACTGGTTTAATGCTAATGGTATAACTGCTCGGTGGCAAAGTTGCAATAATTGCTAGTTTTAACAATACCCCATACAGAGCAAAGAATATCTTCCCACCTAATAACCCTGAAAAAAGTATATACTCTGTTATTGGTGAGCTACATATTGCATTTAACAAAAAGATTGTATAATTCTAACATTAACTTGATGGTGATTGATCTTTGCTTAGTGAAAAATCTCTAAAATTTCTCTTGTTGTCAACAATAACCTTTGCTTTTTTTTGTTTGTTTTAGCTACTTTCTGGTCCACACCTAGGGCAAAGTCCTTATTTACTTGACTTCCATTCCTCTTGTCGGGCGATGGAATCTGGCAGACTCCTAGAATAAACTGTTAGTTATGAGAGCTTCTGGTGGATGGCGCCGTTCTCTTTTCTGTTTGCCCCTCATTTTCTTCATTACTTACTTATTCCCAGGTGATTGGTCCTTCTCTTCTTGCATTCCCTCTGTTACTGAACTTTCCTTCTATTCTGCCATTAGCTGGATCTGAGGAAAGGTTTTTGCTGCATTTCTTAGTTTTGGAATTGCACCAATATTCAAATATAGAAGAGGTTCCCAAAAAACATAACAAGAAATTTGATCATCTGGTTCTTGGGCCTGCTGCTGGTCAAGGCTTGCATGACCGTTTGCAATGTCAAGGTACTTCTTATTTACTTTAAGAAGATTATAATGTTGCTTACAATGCATTTAAGATCTTTGTCTTTGATAATATTGAATTATTCATTTGAACAGTTCCAGTAATGTCCATCATTGTGTGCAGTTCAGTTCTCCATGTGAGTAGGTAATTTCTAAAGATAATTTTATTGGTACACCTGCTGATTAGACTGTACCTTTTGGACTCTAATTCTTTTCACATTTTGTTTGTTCTATTGTATTTCTGTAAAAAAAAAATTGTTTAGCTTGATGTCTATTCCTTGGGATGCCTTTCTTAGAGGTTGGCAAATTTGCTTCTGGATGTAGCTGAGGAAACCATATAATATAATTGAGACTGATTATTGACGCTAACTTGCTCAAAGAGAACTTATTCTGGGAGAAAGAGATGAAGCTGTGTGATTGAAGGCTGATATGTTGGAAAATTACCATGTTTTGGGAAGCTTGAGATCAAGGCATGCCATAGAGTATAGCAATCCTGTTTCTTTATTGATTCCATAATTCCCTATGTCAACAAGGGCAGGGCTTTATTTTGGTATTTTTAGAAACCTTATGCAGCAAACTATCCACAGAATCACCTTTGTCCTATCTGATTGCCTTTAAAGAATCTCCTCCTATCAAAAAGAGAAATGGGACCCTAGACTCCCTAGACTTAGCAATCATAAAGACAAATAGGAATGACATGACATCAGCTCAAAGGAGTCACTCTATCCAATGGTCTGATAGTCTGGTTTCCTCATAGAAGTGACATTAGTAGTTATCAACTGTTTATTCCTTTGAAGCAAGATGTTTCTAAGTAGCTCTTATTTTGCATTCTAATAGTAGAGTATAAGTTGCCAACTTCCATATTGTATGCAAATCACCGGCCTCTTTACTAAATACTAATATGCACTTCAGGTTGAAAGAAGATTATCTCTTTTCCCATTTTCTATTGGCTGCTGTAGGTGCTACACCATCCTGAACTTTGAATATGATACCATCCTACCATAGGGTGACTCCATCCAAAATTTGTTTCTCTACAGGAGCTACTGCTTGGTGCAGTGATAAAACCTCTGAGGTTGCCAAGCTTGAGAGGTCTCTGTCCAGTCCACCCTACCAAGATCATAGATAGCAGGGATCACATCAGCATTGGGTAATGGCTTTTTATGTGGTGATACTCTATCCCCTGGAAACATAGGTTGGTGAATATTTTGTATTATAGAGTCTTTAGGAGACTTTGTTTTGTGTCTCCTTTATCTCAATCCATTTTTACTAGGCGCTTCATCGCTATTTTTTTTTCCATTGCAACCAACTCCACCCTTTCTCCTTGTTTCAAACAAATAGGCTTCTCTTACATGGCAAAGTAAAAATAGTGTCTTTTATCCTTGACTTTGGTTGATAGCGAAAAATTATAATTCAGTAAAAGGTATGGAGCTTACACGGTCAAGGCCCTCAAGGAGACAAGGACACAAAAACAAATCCCTTTGGTTGACTATCAGATCGGTAGCATGAATTGGGCACATCAACACTCTGCATGGCTAGAGAAGGGGTAACTTTCCAGGAAGCAATTCTGAATGGGACCATTCCAAGAACATATTCTTCTATTAACTTTTTTTTTTTTTTTTTTCTTTTGAGGCTCTTTCTGTAACTTATGGGTGGCTTACCCAAGTTGGGTGGCTACGTGAGGTGATTAGGAGTTAAAGAGTTCAGAATTTGTCACTTGGTATTTGTATTCACATGTTTTTATCTTACAGATGCCATATCCTTTCTTCTATTCCTTTTTCTTGGGGACACATAACTGCAAATCCCATTCTTCTGCTGTATTATCAATTTTATTTATGTGCACAATCTTAAATATACTTTCTTTGTTGCTTCTGTTGCAGGTCTCAAAGCTTTAAACAAGACCCATTTTTCTACCTTGTCTAACATTTCCAATTTCCAGGACACCATATCATTTGTCACTGTTTTTACTGTCTATAACACTACTCTCCCTTTACGTGCTAATGATAGATCATCTAACTTGGTGACTGTTGGGAACATTTCATATGATAAAGTGGAGAGGTCGATGGCTATTTTAGATGTCTTCATCAATTTCATCCAGGTAATCTACTACTTGAACTAAATGGTAAAATACAGTTGCGTTTTACCTACAAGAAAAAAAAAACAGTCAAAGATTGAAGCCCCACCCATTATGATTATCAAATCTCAAGCTTCCATACAACAGGAAAGCAAGCCACCATTAGGGTCTAAATGATTACTTGGATATTTTAACATAAAAGGAAGTAGGATTTTGTTCTTGTCATGTTTTGATAAATGGTAACTTACTGGATAATATAATTGTCTGTTTGGAATCTAATAAGAGCAAATTAAAGAACAAGAGAGTTTGCTAGAATTTTCCATATCATGTTGGACATTCAGTAATTAGCATCACTATCTGTTTTTTCGAAAATAATTAGCCCAAACTGTATTGGATTAAGCAATGAGTTACTATTATGAGTTCATAATTTATTGCATTTTATCATGATTAATAATTAAATTATGAGATGATAAAAGACTTGCATTTTTCTAATACTTTAGAACTCTAACTCAGCAACTAAAAATATCCAACATGCAGGGAAAATATTCCAATCACTTTTATTTGGTTATTAAAAATCATCCTTATCTCTCCCTTATTATGGATTGTTGAACCAAGATAGTGGAAGAGGTCACATTAAAGTTATCTCTGCAGTGTAATCAGCTTCTCAGTGTTTTCCCTGTGCAATTTATTTTTGAACAGGGCCTTGTATATTCTGTTCAGTTTCCAATAATGCATTACTTTTTCTCAAAAAAAAGTAAAAAAATCTCACCTCTAATCCTAACTGTACCCTGGTTTGTATTCCTATCATTATTGAGTTTACATTGCATATATTTTGTTTTAGTTCTACTTCTTTTAAAGCCTCTTGTTTCTAAGGTATTTGTCCACAAACCTAATTTTTCATTTAATCTTTTGCTAGTTTCATCAATTAATGTTATGCCATCAGCAAACACCATAGGACGTCCTACTGAATATGTTTACTTAAAAAGTGTTTCTTTTTTTTTTTTTTTTACTTGAGTTTTTTTTTTTCTTTATTTTAAAGATATCTTTTAGAAACCCCCTAGATCTGATAAGTTTTGGATTAGGGTGGTCATTTCTAGCTTGGCCTGGCTTGCAATTTATGTTATGTTATATATTATTATATTATTATCAAGTATAGCATAAATTCTATGCATATATTATATGTTATATAATATAAAATATTATATATATATATATATATACTATTTTATATTTAAAGACAGGCCCAAAGCCTGGCCTGGCCCATGATCATCCCTAATTTGGATTAAGTTTTTATAATTGGATGTAGCTGGAGCTGATCTGAATCCGACCTGGTTTCAACAGTAACCATAGGTTCTATAAATATATTGGATTTCAAACCCATGTTTGGAAGGGGGGGGGGCTTCTTTTTGTACTTGTTTTGTTAAAGAAACATGTTTTCCAATAAGCTCTTATATAGAGCAAATATTTTTGCAGATAATCCAAACTTGCATGAAACTAAAAAAATGATTTATACAGTATAACCATTTAAGTCATGGTTCTACAGAAGTTGGGAACTGATTCAAGTCCTTACTCTTTTCATCCATTATATACTTCTTGCAGGTGTCAATGCCACAAAGTAACATAATTATCCTGACTGATCCAGCTTCTAAGCTTCCAGTACACAGAAATAGAGTCAGTGTACTTTCTATTGAAGGTGAATATTCGCGGGGCAAACTGATGCTTCAAAGAATCAGGTCTTACATTGTAAGAGCAGATTGCATCTATATATGACTGATAAATTTCTTTTTTTAATCAACAACGCTAGCTGTTTTTCTTCAGATATTTTCAGCTAGTTGATTCTTTTGTTATTTGGTTTAGAAAATGTTTTTCCATGTGAAGTTTTGACTGCAGTGTCAGTGTGTCACATGCATAAATGCTTTATGAAAATGCTTTCTGTTAATTAAAAATCAATAAACTAATATGCTACTTATCAAAGAAAAATATAGTGATGCAATATCACGTGAATAACCATATTTCTTGGTTAAATGTCTCAACCAGCTGACTGTTTGTTTCTTGTTGTGATTCTAACCATTCATACATACTATGAGTCTCCTGTTTATGCAGGACTTCTTACAAAGAAGGCTTGAGGAATATTCTCAAAGGCAGGATCATGTTAATCATTACATATTCACTGATTCGGATGTGGCAGTGGTTGGTAACCTGGGACAGATATTCCACAACCATCCGGATTTTCATTTGGCTCTCACATTCCGGAATAACAAAGATCAACCTCTGAATTCAGGATTTATTGCAGTAAAGGGCACACCTGACGGAATTCTAAGGTTGGTGAATTTCGTTGCTTGCATCCAATGTTTCTTTTTTCTGAGATATGGGTAAAGGTCTATATGGGAATTCAGAGTGCATATGTTGTTTGCAGAGCAAAGGCATTCTTACAAGTAGTGCTGGAAACTTACAGTACCAAATACATGGAAGCTTCAAGAATGCTTGGAGACCAGTTAGCCCTAGCTTGGGTTGTGAAGTCTCATCCTTCATTTGATGTGAGGAGATTTTCTAGACCACAAGCATTTATGGAAGAAATTCATGGGGCATCACTGCTGTTTTTACCATGTGCAGTATACAACTGGACACCACCTGAGGGTGCTGGGCAATTTCATGGGATGCCTTTGGATGTTAAGGTGAAAGTCCTTTTTTATTGTAATTTTCTTTAGGCATACCCTGTTAACTGGAATCAGCATAATCACCATCTTTTTTTTAAAAACTTTTTTGATGATTAAATGGATAAATTTTCAGTCTGAGACCAAAGGGGGAAAAGCCCATTTGGTTCTGAATTTTCACATAAAGGATCTTATCTCCTTGATATTCTAAACCACATAAAAGCTATGTTACCTAGATGGCAAGGACAAAGTTGGATATGGTGCTGGGTATGGAATTTACATTAAAAATTGAAGTATCCAACATGATACTGCACCTTTGTACAGGCACCCTAGTGTTGCCTTTGCATATACACCTACATCTATAAAATGACAGGAGGACCAAGAAAACTGACAGAATTTTCTTTATTTGCACTAAAAGGGGGCATGACCCTGAAACATGACGCCAACTCATTCCTTTGATTGGGTACAGGTTGTTCATTTCAAGGGATCGAGGAAGAGGCTGATGCTTGAATCGTGGAACTTCTTCAATTCAACTGCCTGCTCTGGCATTGCAGATATGTTGTGCCTTATCTTAAAAAGTGGAAGAACAAAGTACGACTTTTAAATATAAGCTTCACTCTCTGGTTCTAGTTCCCTATCCTTGTACAATTCATGATTGGGCTTCTCTCTCGTTCAATTCCTGGAGGAGCTGTTTCATGATAAGCTTTAATTCCAGGATAACCTGTATCCAACCCGTCAATGGAGTCCCTCAGTGCTTGATTTTGACTATTTTGTTATTAGTCGGATGAATTTACCAGGGGGTATGTGAGTACGAAAGGATTTAACAAAATCCAAGAAGGGAGAAAAGGTAAAACAGTAATGGATTTTTGGATATCATTTTGCAGCTGCATCATTATGTTCATATCTATATCCTTGAAGCCTTAAGCCCTTAACTAATTGCCTTGTTTCCGTCATTGAGTATTGAATCTGTAATTGTAATATGTTTCTTTACAGATGGAATCCAGCTATATGAGCTGCTTTTTTTTGTTGTTGAGAAATCTGATTTTTCCTCGCAAAATTGATCCTCAGCCGAACATTGGGAGCATCTCTCCATGAATTTAAAGCATGCGGAGATGTTCCCCATGTGCAAACACATCTGCATTCCCTCTCCGATAATGGCAATGGTCAATAGCATAATTATTTTTCTTTTGGGAAAATTTATTCTGCCGGAAAGACATGATACCGGAAACCGGAGGAACTTTGATCAATCAAAAGAAAAATAATTATGCTAACCGGAAGAACTTTGATCAATCAAAACCCCCCATGAATTTTGATAAATACTTCCCTGTAGTCTCAGTTTGGAAAGAATACAGTTACAAATATGTACAGTATAAATATATACAAACGGAGCTCTTTTCAAACGGAGCTTTAATTTGGAATTTGACACTTATTAAATACACAATTAGAGTTAAGAAATGATTCAAGTCTTTTCTTTTTCTTGTTTTGGGTATATAGAAGCGAAAGAAAAGATAAGTCTTGGAAGAAAATAATTATGTTTCCTAGCAAAGAAATACAAAGAAGAGATAAAAATGAATACTACTGGGCCGTTGATTCTACTGTCATTAAAGATGCTCATGGTTCGGTTAACCAATCGTGGGCTTTTTTCTTCAAACCAAACCGGTGGTATTGGTTTTTGGAAAAATAGTAACCGAAACTGAATAGAAGTTGATCAGTTTGGTTAATCGTGGTTTATTAGTTTTTTTTTATTTTCATTATATTATATATAATAAATAGTATATTATAAATATATATAATATATATAAATGTAAGTATATTGGTTGGTTCGGTTAACTACCAGTTTTTTATATTAATTAATCAAAACTGAATCGGTACCTTTAGTTATTCCAAAATATCGAACCAGTTGGTTCAGTTTTTTAGTTTTTCTTGTTCACCCCTGTCATCTTGAGCCCCTTTAATTCTAAGATCCCATGACAAACTTGTGGAATTGGGCATTTTTGCTCATTTAACCCTTTTTTGGAGTATGTGTGTGTGGTATTACCTTTGCTAATCTAAGGTTGTATTTGGTTCCACTAATTTCAGACTCATACGGTTGGAGAGGTAATGGCATTTTTCTGTCAAAATGCTTGTAGTTGTTACTTGTGCTCACTAGGTGTCGAATAAGTGTTTTTGAGCAATAATGTTTGACATTGGTATGGCTACCTAAAATGTTTAAATGATTTGTTTACAACTCTATATTTTATGTGCCCATCTCCCAATTATGCTGATAGGTTCAAAATATTGAAACATAGATTTGTTTACAGCTCTATATTTTCATGGTGATTTTTTTTAATAATAATTGGCTCATTATTACACATAGATTAACATCTAAATGATAGGTTCAAAATATTGAAACATATTCTTGTATCGGCTGATACGAACATGCACCAAACAATGGGAGTTGGGTTATTTCAACCATTCGATCTATCAAATCAAAATAATAAATAAAACATTGTTTTGGTTAAAAAAATAGTTAATGTTGGAAAAATGAGGTCACGGAAACTTGGAGGAGAAGTTTTGAGGTATGCTTAATTGTCTTTAGAAAGTTATTTGTCCTTACTCAGATTTACTGAGTTTGTTGTTGGGTTACAAGCAAATTTGTTCCCAATATACAAAAGAACCTTGGGCAAAAATTCGTAACCAACAAAGTTGAATAGTCTCTAAAAAAACCCTCTGTGAGATAGTAATAGATTGTATAGAGAGAAACAATAGTGATTTTCGAAAAGCTAATGTGTGAATTTGCTTGATTCACGTTCCTTAAATAACTTTCAAAAGAGTCATGGAGCAGAGGAAGGTGCTGGTTCAAAAAAGACTCATTAAACAATCACAATTTCAAACATTGTGACTGTTAAAAAGGTAGTTAACAGTTCATGAATATTAAATTTGAATAGTGCCTCTTAATCACACCTAATGACCATTGAAACATCAACAGTCAGCCTTGCACAAAAAGTTAAAGACGCTCTTCATGAGCAAAATGTACCTCTAAAGTGCCTCGTTGTGCCACACACGCGTGCGCATGTATTATACGATAGCAATCCTCAATACTCTACTCTTTGTTTTTAAGGAGTGTAAATAAGTTCCTATTTAAAAACTCAAAACAAGTTTTATAATTTCCCAATGTGGGACAAGTTGAAAATTGGTTTTGATAAGAGAAAAAAAAACTAATTTTCAGGATATGTGTGCATATGTTTTTTTTTATGTAATTGATGAATCAAACACCATTGGATTTAATCTCTAATGAGATCCAACATGGGGTTTATGGGCATTCAATGCCAGTTAAGCGCCAAGTCATAAAATTGTTTCTTCAAATGAGCAACCGGTGAAGAAAATATCAATTTGATGTTTCCTCCGATACCCCTAGTTTATGTTTCTAGTAGGAAATAAACCCAACTCAAGAATGAGCCGAGCTTGGCCCAATAATATTATACATATAATAAAAAATATAATATATATTATATAGTAATAAAATTAGTAATGAAAAAAGAACCATATGCATATATATTATAACATATAAAATATTATATAGTATATAATATATTATAAAATATCTGTCCAGATCGAGTTTTGGGCTTTCTATAGGGCTGGGTTTAGGCTCGCCTCAATCATTTTATGTTCACAAAGAGGCAAAGTTCGACCTGAATCCAACCCAACTTGGCCCTGTGAACAGGTCTAAGTAACCATTTCGTGTTGTGGGCCTGAGGCTTTGGGTTTTGGAAGGTGGAGCTCATCCAAAAGGCCTATCCATCCAATGGTGCCACTGCTTTGGTTGAGTTGTTTTAGTCATGGTTTTCAAAAATCAGATTGGATCGGACGGTCGGACAAAAAAAAATGGGAATCAGTCAAGTGATTGGTTCCATTTTTCCCCAAAATCGGATTTTTGCCAAAAACTGTTGATTTTGATCAGCAAATCGTTGACCTGGGCAGTTAACCGTTCAAACCGCTTTTGACCATTTATTTATTTATTTATTTATTTTCTTATATATTTGTCAGAATGGGACGATCGTTCAGTTCGAAGGGTTAGACTATTCGACCTAGGAATCGGACCCTAACCGGTTCGCTCTCTGGGTTGGTTTTAAAAACCTTGGTTTTCACTGAGATGCTTTGGAGAAGTTATTATGTGCACATTGCAGTGGGTAGATTAGGGTGCCGCATGGAAAACCATGAAAATGTGTTTGGTGAAAAACTCAGATAACCAAAAACAAGCTTACATGAGTTGAGAAATTGACTTTCAAATGAAAATGTTTTTCAGTAGCTTCTTGAAAGCAGCTTAGTCGTTGTAGCTCATTCAATGTAGAAGCACTCCCAAATAAGCCATAAAAATTTCAATAGAAAGCACTTTTTGGGCCTAGGTAGCCAAATTTCTCCCCGTTATTGTCTAGCCATCTATCTTGGACTTACATCAAGCTTGCACAAAATGCGAGTCGGGCCTAGGCTAAGCAAGCCCTAGTCCCACCAAACCCAGCTCAACCCCAAAAAATGTTTATATATGTGTAATATGTAATATAATCTATATCTATCTATAAAAAAAGAGGAATGTATGGAGGCCAAGGGTCTTCACTAATCACCACAACACTCACACATAGTCATCATTGTTCTCATTTATCACGTGTGGATTTTCATTCTTGAAATACCATAATTACCCTTTTATCATTAGTAGTTACCTCATTTCTCTCCACTTATTGTGATCTTTAAAATGTAACCAACAAAGACATCCATTCTCCATTAAAACCACGCATTCTAGTGTTTTTTTTTTTTTGATGATTTGATTCTCTTTCTTGCAAATTTTCATTAAATAAGCTATTTCCTCTTAATAATGATTGAACATAGCATAATGAAGGTTTTCCGTTTATTTTGTCATATATACTCTTGTTTTTTCTTCTTATAACTATAATTATAGACCTCAATAGTCTTCTTAAACATTTCTCCTTATCAGCAGATACATTAATCTGTTCTTTCAACTAAGCTTTGTGTTTAGGAGATCACGATGGAATAGGAATCTATTGCTGCCAAGGTTGGGGTCGAGGGTAATAAGGGAATTTCATTGGCACTTGAAGTTGATGGGTCTGACCTGTGAGCAGGAGAAGAATACACGTTAGAGGCCCTAGGTGTTATCCCAAGGGTAGAGACTCCGATGGTCAAGTTAGCCAAGTGACAAAGAGGGGTTAGATCAGGCTTGAGACGATGGTTCAAAGCTTAGTCCTTAAGAGCTAAGGAAAGTTCTCTTGGGATTCTAAATACAAGAGAACTAGAGAGAGCAAGATGCCTTTACGTTGAGATGGGCACCCCCTTTTATAGTTGACCTTGTCATGGAGTGGTTAGAGCCTTGGAGGCAGTTAGAGATGTGTGGCCGGGATTCTATATGTCTAATGCTATGTGGCACGATCCGAGGCCTGCCAAGTACACCTACATCAGAATCCTATCACATCTCACCCAAATACACTTATTTCACTTATTTTTAATTATCTTTTTTTTTGTGTTTTTATTGCACAAACCTTTTTTTTCTGCCTTTAGGTAACCAGGAATCAAATAGGAAAGAGCACTTCAACCCCAAATCTCTGATTCATTAATTGTTTATCTGCATTGCAAAAGAAAAGATTTTGCCTTTGGTGTAATTGCTTTCTATTGTTGATTTAACTATGAACCGATGACCACTATCAGGGTGTTTGGTTCCATAGGCGTTTATTCAATAAACACTGCTACATAGGCACCACTTCAGCAGTTCCACTCTCATGCTCTTCCGTACGTATTGAAATAGCAAAAGTGGACTTTGGTTTTTATGCATGCCTATTGTTTGGGGAAGTTAGTTTTTAAGCTTCCTTAAACGGTTAGATGTTTTTCCACTGTTATGCTGATGTTGTGCTTAATGGTGCCTAACAATTGTAATTATTACATTTCTCGGTTTTACAAACAAATAAAGTACAAACTTTGAATGAAAAAATGTAAATGAAACCAAACACATACTATGTTGTTAAAAAACCAGTGATGCATGATACGTTCTTGTGTTGTGTTTTTCTTCATAAGCCAGTTTGTCAATTCAACCCCAATTATGATGTTGTCATCGCAATTCATTAGTTTCTGCTGTAATGAACTCCTAATCAACCATCTTATTATGAAAGTAAAAGAATCAGAGACTCTGTTTTGTTTCCATTCAGCCCCATTTGCTTGCCAAGCCATCAGAGTTTATCATGGTTTTGAAAATCGGATTGGTTGGACCATTAAACTGGTTGACTTTGAAACCGATCAAACAATTGGTTTCATTTTCACCCTAAAATCGCTCTTGGGCCAAAAACCATTGATTTGATCAAAGACCCATTGATCCAAGTGATTGAAATGTTGACCCAGATAACAATTTTTTATTGTTTTTTTTTATTTTAATTATTTTATTTTTAAATCAAAATGGGCTATTTGTTCAAATTGGACGATTGGACTATTAGACTTAAGAACCGATCCCCAAAGCGGTTCCATGTCTGCTTCAGTTTTTAAAACTTTGGTATTTAGATTCATTATTCATTATATAAATGTATGTGGTTCCATGATATTGTTGTCATGACCAAAATTATTTGATGGTGATAATAATAGACTTGTATGACGAAAGAGGAGAAGGAACTGGTATGGAAAAAAATGAAATTATGGAAAATAATGGTGTTGACGTTTTTCCCAAATGCTTCAAAACCAACCATTTATGTTAGAAAAAGATATCATTAATGTATAACCTATGCTTTTCTAATGGGGTGAAGAAGTAGAGTAGAGTTAAACCAGTTTCCCTATACTTCTTTTGGTTGACCCATACACTATATGAGTGCATGCTAAATTGGTCGTTCAAACCCACGTTTAACAACTATTATTAATTAATTTCATAGTTCATTAATTATAATTATTATAAGTCATAATACTATAATTAATTAATATTAATTGAATATAATGATCATATTCGACTTGCAAAGCCAAAACTACCACAGGAAAGCTCTCCTAAACAAGACCCTATGCCAATTATGGTTTTCAAAATCGGACCGGAAAACTGGGAATCAATCACTTGATCAGTTCCTCTAAAACCGCTTTTTCCCCCAAAACTGTTGATTTTGGTCAGCAAATTATTGAACCGACTAGTTAACTGTTTGAACGATTTTGGTAATGGGGCCCTTGACTAGTTTGGTCACCGATTCGTTTTTAAAAATCATGATGCCAACAAAGCTTCTTCCAATAGCTTTGTCAAACATGTTGTCGTCAAGGTTCACAATATCAACATGTATTGGCCCATATCAATACATATCATTTTGGGAGCTCCCCAATACACCCCTACAAAGGGTGTATCGGGATTTTGATTGATTTAGGGGCGGAGGAGCCTTAAACCGGCCCCCTGAATCGATTTTTTTAAAAAAAGAAGAAAAAGAACACTATCAATATAGCCCGATATGCCCCTATCGGTGTATCAAGCGTATCGATATTTAGAACCTTGGTTGTGGTCTAGTTCGTTTTTCGGATTTTGAAGAGGGGAAGTCAATCAATGGGATTGTGCCATTGTGGTTCCTATTGATTGCTTTTCTCATGCTTGTTTTTCACATTCGTGTAGATCTATGAAAGATAGGTATCACTTACTTGACCTAGAGGTGAGCATTATTCAGTTAAATTGAAAAATCGAATTGGAAATTTTGATTTCAATATTTTTGGTTCGATTTTTCGAGTTTGGCTAATAATTCAGTTTTCAAATATTTTGATACCAGTTTCAATTTTTAGAATTAGAAGTTTGGTTAACCAGATAAACCAAATTAACCAAAATTTATTATATATTATAATACAACATATAATATATAAAATATAACATATAATATATATTTATATATTAATATATTGGGAAAATTCCCGATTAGTACCCTATACTTTGGGCCTAGACTACCTAATGCCACTTTGGTTCTTGAACTTTAAAATGTGACAATTCAGTACTTGAACTTTCAAAACGTGTCAATCCAGTGCCTACCGTTAATCATCTATTAACCAACCATTAAATGACATTTGAAAAATACACAAATGCCCTTTGAATGTCGTTTAATTTTCTTTATTAACTATCCAACCATTGACAAAAAATTAACAGTCCCAAATCCTCTCTTCTTCTATTCAAGAAAGTTGGGGTCATGTCGAATATACTAGACCCAAACTTTCTTGAATAAAAGAGGCAAGGATTTATGACTGTTAATTTTTTGTCAATGTTTGAATGGTTGATAAAGAAAATTAGATGACACTCGGAGGGCATTTGTGTCTTTTTCAAATGCCATATAACGGTAGGTATTGGATCGATACATTTTGAAAGTTTGGGTATGGAATTATTGCATTTTAAAGTTCGGGGACCAACGTGGCACTAGGCCCAAAGTACAGGGTTACTAATCAGGAATTTTCCCTAATATATAATATAATGAAATTTGATTTCATAATATATATTATAATGTTATAATTAATATATATATATAATAGTATATGTATTATTAAAGTTCAGCTTTAATTGAAATAACCAAAAAATTTGGTTTCAATTATTTTGGTTTTCTATAATTTGGTTATCATTTTTAAGCTTTTTTTTTTAATTTTGAGTTTATTTAGGTTGGTTTTTAGTTGAATAAACTGAATGCTTACCCTTACCTGATCCATCTCCGAGGTGGGTAAGTAACTTCCCCACTTGAGAAAAAGTTATAAAACATATTAGAACAATTTTGCCCATTTTAACAATAACCTTTTTATGAATAAAAGAATCACTATATCAAGGTTTTTAAAATTGGACCAAACAGAGAACCATTATGGGGCCCGATTCTTGGGCCAAATGGTCCTACTGTCTAGTCTGAACGGATGACCCATTCTAACAAAAAAATTAAAAAATTAAAGAAAAGGCCAAAATTGTTCTCGGGTTGAATAGTTCGACGGTTTGACCGCCCATGTCAATGGCAAAACAGAACCAGTCAGGTGACCGGTTCCTGGTTTTTTCAGTCTGATCTAGTCTGACTTTAAAACATTTGCCTGTATAATTTACTTAAAAATCAAATGAACACAGGTAAATTCAATTATCCGGATAAATATCTATTGAAAAACACTTAGTCATATAAGTGAATTTATCCAAATAAATAGCTTTCAAAAAATATCAAACGGGGGTGCATGCATGTAAACCTAAAGCCCTCTATTCTACCTTCCTTTCTTCGCTTCGTTGAGACTAGATTAAAAAGAGTGCATCAATTGGGAAGAACAGGACCTCATCCAAAATGAATGGCTGAATGGTGAATGCAAGCAAAACGGAACTTCAAAAATACACTTGCACTACCCTGGTCTGGTCTGGCCAGCCTATCATTGGACAGATCCAAACCTGCAACCAAACACGTAAAAAGACTAGGGTTTCTAGGCCAGGCTGTCCAATACTCCAATTCCTCCAATTTAGGGCTCAGTCGCAGGCCTAGTTCGCGTATGGCCCAGCCCATTGAGAACCCCTAGTTCCATTTATATATATAACTAGGGTTTTTGATTAGGGTTCTCTTGCTCTTTTAAGAGGAGATAGAGAACCACCGCCGGTCGTTCACTCCCGCCATTTCGGTCAGTTCAGATCTCTTTCTCTTTCTCCCTCTCTCTAGCTAACAGACGAAGATAATTCCTTCGTTCATTTGAAGCTTTCTTATTGTTGTTTAAAATTTGTCTTTTCTCATTACTGATGAATGGGTGACCTTAAAGAACAACAATACCCAAAAAGCTTCTAGTACTGTAGATTTATTTGTTTAATTTCAACGTTATTTTTTGAAACGGACGGATGATTTGATTGCCGTATTCGCAGAGAACCAGCAGCAGCGAACGAGCTGAATCATGGCGTACGCAGCGATGAAGCCCACAAAACCTGGTTTGGAGGAACCCCAGGAGCAGGTTCACCGCATCAGGATCACTCTCTCCTCAAAGAACGTCAAGAATCTTGAGAAAGGTCTTCGCCCTTTCAATCTGATTAGAATCATATATGAATTAAATAATTTTGTTTAATACAAGAACCGCGTTCAGATCTCTCACGGGCTATATGTTTCATTTGCAGTTTGTGCGGATCTGGTCCGTGGGGCCAAGGACAAGCGACTGAGAGTTAAGGGCCCAGTGAGAATGCCCACCAAGGTTCTGCACATCACTACTAGGAAGTCCCCTTGTGGCGAAGGTATTCAGCATCCCTAATGAACTGTTTCTCATATGAAATATGTTTATCTCATTACGCTGAATTTTATTTCTAAAATGCTACGTCCTGGTTTCAAATGCATGTCGTTGTTGAGTTGAGAATGTGAACTTGAGGTTGTCTTTGTTCTTACATGGAGTGGTTGTAAGGTGTTTTCATGCACTGCTATTAGAGTTAGGACCTACAAAAATGTTTATATGGAAAAATGCATTCTGCGTTAGGATTTATTATCCGTTTGTATTCTCTTCAGCTTCCTAAATAATTTAATCCTTGTTTTTCAAACTATGACTGTTCAATGTCTGCCTTGATATTTACCATCATATCGTTTTTTCTAGATTTTCGTTCTCCACAGGATATTCCTTCCCAATCAACGGTATGACCATTATTGTCATTAGTCTGTGATTCTTTCAGTTTAAACTTCATTTTCGTCCTCCCACCGGTGTTATCTAAGGTCCTGTGTGTCAGACTCCCATTCTGAATACTCAAAATTTCCTTGTTTCTCTTTAATTTCACTTGATAAGGACTTTTTGTACCACGTCCTAACTATTGGGATCTTATTGAATTGCAAGCTCTAGGGTGCAAATGTTTCTTTCTACTGCTTGCATTATCCAATGATCCCTTCGTTACATTTACTGGCATTAGTTGGGATGTATTCCATTTCATTTGTTTTACTAAATTTTGGCTTTCTAGACTTGATCTGTAGCTGGTTGTTCTTTCAGTTGATTCCCACACAGCTTGTCGTCTTCATGTGTTCAACATATATAGATAGATAGGTTGTCTATTAATTTGTTGTCATAATTTTCTAAGGCTTATTCCCACTATATGCGGTTGGTACATGTCCTGTGTTGCCATTCTGGTCTGTTTAGTGCCATATTCATTATTAAATTATGGGCACTTAAATCATTCTTGTTTAATTTTTATGATGCATTTTATTGATTGAAATAGAAGTTATGTAGCAGAAAATTGAAACCAGGGCCTTAACTTTATGCTGTCAGGAATATTTCCTGATGATGGTTCTAGGTATTGAGGAGAAAGAACTCATAGTTTATGATCGAGTAACAAAAACTTGGAAGGATTACACATCAATATTGTTGGGATGCAGGAATATGAAGGCTTATGCCTTGGCTCTGCCTTATGATAGTTCTTGGTATTGAGGTGAAAGAACTAATAGCTAATGGTCTAGTACGAAAATCTTTAAAAATTACACATCAAGTAATGTTGGGCTGCAAGATCATGAGGGTTAATGCCCTGTCCATCTCTCATGCCTTGCAACTCAAATCCTCCTATGCGATAGAACTAATAGCTAATGGTCTAGTACGAAAATCTTTAAAAATTACACATCAAGTAATGTTGGGCGGCAAGATCATGAGGGTTAATGCCCTGGCCATCTCTCATGCCTTGCAACTCAAATCCTCCTATGCGATGCAATGTCAAAGGCTTAAGCATTGCAATGAAAAAACGAGGCTATTAGGCTATATCCTCCAGGTTAAAATGTTCTCCCTTGTGCCCTGAGGCTATATCCTTTTTAAACAAAACCATAGCAAAATAACCAACTAAATGGGTTCTCATTTGAAGGTAGCCACTCCTAAGTAATTCTCTATCTGCATTTGGATCATCATGAGTGAAATTGAACCCCAATCCTGACCAATTACGTGGAGTTGGACTGTCTAATCACATAGGAATTTCAAAATATGCACAAACGCTAAATTGATTAATCTGCTAGTTTCAAAAACCGGTCAAGTACTAAAGTGGCCCAAATGGTGGGGCCCCTTGTCAATTCCAACCCGAGTGTCATTTGACCATGATCTGAATATTGTACAAGCCTAAACTATTAGGACTTGCTGATTGATAACTTTGCACCTTTTGGGGCTATGCTGATGATTTTTGAAGGAAAATAAGGATCCAACAATGTGTCAAACCCTGCAACACATTATAAGTTGTCTATATATACTCGTACCATCCTCTGGAATCAATTTGTGTTGAATTTCAGTAAATTTGATTGGTTGTTTTTCCATTGTCTGATAAATTGTATCTAGGGCTGGGGCCGATTTGGATCAGACCTGGATTAACTAAGATAGTGTAATTTATTAATAAAATGAATCAGAAATGACATGATAGTTATTTGTTATTAAATAAAATGAAATAAAAAAACATACAATGAAACTTGAACCCATTGAATTTGAACCTTTAATGAAAATATGGTATGTGAACGAACTTCATCAAGAAATATTTGTTAACTTTATGTGGGCTTATGCCTATATGATATTTATGGTTCATCAATAAATAGTTAATGGTATTGATTGGAAAGGATTTTTAATCTTGTGGTTCACAGGTACAAACACATGGGATAGATTTGAGCTCCGTGTACACAAACGGGTTATTGACCTCGTTAGTTCCTCTGAAGTGGTGAAGCAGATCACCTCTATTACCATCGAACCTGGTGTTGAGGTTGAAGTTACAATTGCAGACCCTTGATTATTTGCTTGATTTTTTTTTGCTTTACCCTTTTTGTCCTTTCTCTGCCATTTACCCTTTTTGCTCCGTCCGTCCGGTAGTAAATGTAGATGTACTTTCTGTTATATTTTTCAAATTTTAACATGTTGAGAGGGAATTGATCATTTTAAGTTTGATTGAAAGACTGGTCGTCGGTTGCAATGGTAGAACCTCTATATTAGAAATTAAGATTTAGCCAGCTTCCTAGTATTTTTTCATGTTGATTGTTGTGAGAGATTATCGTGCTAATAGTGTCGTAGATAAGGGTCCATTTGTTTCAGTCTGAATCGGAAACGGAATGAAAATCTGTCAGAATTGGAATTGACTATGCCCAATGCCCATTGTTTGGTTCAGATGGGAATTGTATTATGAATTGTAGTAAAAGCTGGGGAGGGAATTATAGAATTGGTATGGGCTCCGATTTTAGACCCCTATTTTCACGGACCAAATATGGTCCCCAAGTATTTTTGTGACATTACTTTTATGTGGTTGAGCGCATATTGGAACTTGGCCAGCAACCCTTCTCTGGTTTATCACACCGTTCCCTCTAGAAGATAGGTAATTGAATGGAGGTGCCTCTTAAGGGGAGAAAATGGAGATGGACTTTTTGATTGTAACTCCTGTCTTTCTTTCCCCTCAAGAACCGGAAGAAGCCACTGAATGAAGTGAAAATCCATTTATTGATTAATGGTCTCGAAGCGATTTAATAAAGGATAGGTCTATTTCGCTAGTATCTTTCAAGATGATGTTAGGTTGCAACCGTCTGAAGGCCACAGTGAGAAGCTATCAAATGGATCCTTTCTAAGGGTCTGTTTGCTTTCTAGCTGGAATTGGAATTGAAATTGAAATCCTTGGGAATCAAAACTGGAATGGTTTATTCTTGGTCTGTTTGGTTCAGACAGGAATGAGAATGAGAATTGGAATAAGCAAGAATTGGATTTTAATCCCAAAGGGGGGGCAGGGAATGACCATTCCCTCTTATGGGGGAATACCATTCTAACAAGAGTATTCCCTCGAATGGGAAAATGCCATTCCAGGAGGAATAGAAATGGGATTTTGATTCTGAACCCCTATTCCTGAACTAAATGGGGCCTAAAATCTCCATCCATTTTTTAAATCAGATTGGGTAATAAATGATTTAATATATCTCGTTCTCCCGCAGTCTATATTTCAATTTTACCGTTTAGAGTGGCAACGATGACATTGGCGACTTTAGGTCTCGTCTACTGGGAATGATCCTCAACGTATTTCAAGAGGCCAAGTTGAAGTATAGGCATTTCCAATGCTGGGTGTGTACGTGCAGATTGCCACTTTTCTGGGCATTTCCAATGCTGGGTGTGTACGTGCAGATTGTCACATTTACCATGGTCTTTGGCAATAAACCCTTGCAATTGCAATTCACCCCATAATTTTCTGATTGACATGGGTTTGACGGTTTTAAGCTATGCCCAGTCCACCTTAGATTTCATAAATTAATTCCTCAAACGTAGTTATCAGTTATCATCACCCCGACCCACCCCTATAAACAGCAAGCATCCTGTGAATTGGGATCTTTTGCCCCACTTACACCGACCCGAACTTTATGTACGATCGCATTGTGAATTCTGTGCTAAATGCAAGCGAATACCTACTAAATACATACTTTGAATTAAGAGGCCCTCGTATTTTTATAGTTTTCCCCAAGTGGGTGCATTCGGTGACGGTGCCCAGATGTATTGGCAAATGGCAAGGGGTGATGAACTGTTTGACAGATGAGGTTGGAAAAAAAACCAACCTCACTGAATAGTTCTCGAATCACATTTTAACTTTTCTTGGCAAATGGCAAGTGTAAGAACTGTTTGACAGATTAGGTTGGAAAAAACCAACCTCAGTTCTCTAACATCAAAACCACATTTGCCTGTAAAGCACAGTCAGCTCCTTTTATGCATTATACGTTTGTTTCATACTCTTCCGTGTTGCGATGTTGGAATAGATATCTTCTGTATGGATTGTGCACCATGCTTTACCCAAAACAGCTAAACAGCTGCTGCCTGCGACTTCCAAAATTATGTCAAGTCCATTGTAACTCAGGAAGACAGGCACAATGGAATTGAGGTCTTGATCAGTCCTCGCGATTACCAATCTAAATTTTCAACTTGGCCTGACTAGACTTGTATACAATAATCTACCCATGAATTTAAATATATAAGGCAATAAAAACCAAATAAATTATTTTCTATCTGGAACAGCATGTCTAATATGTACTAGGTGAAAGCTTAACCACATAATACAGATAAATGGTTTTCTATATTGGGATTGAATGATGGAAGAAGAAAAGTATCTAAAAGGAGAACACTAGTTAATAAAATTTATGGGCAAGTAGGAACTAAGGCTATGTTTGGATTGAAGGAAAAGGTAAGGAAAGGGAAACGTAGGGAAACCTATTTAAGGTTTGTAAAGGTTTCCCTTCCTTTCCCTACGCTTTTCCTTCAAACCAAACACATCCAAAAAGAAAATGAAATATGGAGTTAGAAATTAATATGTGGTGTTAGATGGGAAATTCTATTAAAAATTTGGCAAAAATTATTGTAGTGGAATGAAGAGATTCAAAAAATAAGATATCTTGTCACAAGACCTGGCAAATAAATAAAGATGGAAAGAACTTTAAGAGATAAATGCTAAAAAGGAAGCTTAGCTTAAGGCTTACAATGCATTTTACAAGTAAAATACAAATAAATGTGAAAAAGATAAGTAATATACAAAATGAGGGAGAAGAAAAGCAAAGTAAAGATCTGGATCATGTTAAAGGCATCATAGTCAAGCACAAAGAATTCTAATAGAGAATAAGATTATGGAGAGGTGCAGAACTTATTTTTAGAGGGAAAATCTATGATACGGGAAAGAGTTTTGACCAATCAAAACCCACCCATGAATTTTGATAAATGACACCTGATTCGTACCACATTTATGATTCCAATTTATTGGTCAGTTGTTTTTCCGATATCACATCACTTCCATATCATAGTCGAACCCTTTTAGAGATCATTAAATGAAGATCTGGGATCAAATTTTGAAGATCTTAGGATGTGGAGAGTGGAGAGCGTGGATATATTAATAGAATCAGGGATTAAGAGGTTTAGGAAACCTAAAAGAAAATGAAGGGGATTATTTTGGTTAGCTATGTTGTTTATTATGAATATTGACATAAAGAAAATGGTTGATGAATGGAGGAGAGTTATAACAACCCCTATATAGAATAGAAGTGGTTGAGTAACGACTTGACATGAAACTGGTGTACCAAAAAACAAATTTGGATTCATGCCAGGTGATCAACTATTAACTATGGAAGCTGTCTTTAACTTAGGAGATCAGTAGAGAAATTTAAGAAAGAAAGGTGAAGTCCCTACTAGATATTTATTGATTAGGAAGAAGGGGATAGGGTCTATAGGTAAGTCCATCTGGTGCTTCTTGTAAAGGAAGGAGCTTCAAGTAGGTATTTCACTAGGGACATGTATGAAGGGACAATAATCGATATAAGAACTTGAGAAGGGGAGACGAGTTAATTTCGAATCATGATGGATTTACACCCATGGCCATCACTTGGTATCATTTTGTGTTAGTGGATGAACTAACTGAACATTTACAGGGGGTCCCATGGTGTATGTTTGCTGATGGTTATGGTATTAATTGATAAGAGTGAAGATAGACTGAACACAAATTAGAACAATGAGAGATGCTTTCGAATCAAAAGGTTTCATGATAACCGATGACTAGCATGAGAATTTGATATGGATTTCTAGTTTTTAAAACATGGAACTTTTGGTAGAAGCCAAAGCCAACAAATTTACAATACTTTTACTCAAGATAGATGTCATGCCAAAGGAACCGGAAAACCAGAAACTAGTTGCAAATTTGGAACTGTAGGCATAAAAAACAGGAAGGAATATATCCATCTCCAGACCTCATAATCTTATGAAAAGAACAGGCAGATGGAATTCTAGTGACCAAGGTCAATCCTTAAAGTAATTGAACTAATTGGCAACCTTGAAACCTCCAACTCCATCTTTGGCAATGGGTCGTGACATGCAAACTTTCAATGTACTGAATGCAGATGGAAGAACAACTTTTAACACTTTCTGTGCATGCTATATGTCTTAAACATAAAAGGACAATATACTTTTATGACTTATGTGAAGTTTGGATTACTGAGATACACTTAAGACACATGTAAGACAGTAGAACAAATACTAATTTTAAAGATTAAATAATTGTTTTCTTTCTTTTATTAACAAAAAGTTAATAACAGTGTCTTCAAAGTTAAAATTTAAAACCTGTCATTTTGACAAACAGTTGAAATATGGTGTAGCGGTGGAGTTCCTTGCCATATATATAGACCAACTGGAATTGATTCCGACTAGTTCAATTCTTTTTATACATTAAAAAACGAGTCAAAGGAGGAGTTAGTGTACTTTAATAGGAATTATTTACAGAAGTGTGTATTAAATGCACCATTTGAGTTTAAATGGGGGAGATAGAATTAAATAAGGATGTTATTTGAATTTAAATTTGTCTTAAATAGGAACTTAATTAGGGAGACCATTAAAGCAAAAAGGAAAAAAAAAGAGTATCTCAGCCAATACCTAAAGTATTGGTCCATATTGGCCATATTAGTTGAATTTCAACCATTCCACCTGAGCCACATATTATATCAATACTTTAAACCTTGCTTCCAACATCTTTAAGAACTAGCAATTAAAACCATGCAATGCATGGGGTTAAATAAAAATTTGGTTAGGTTTGTGATGCAGCATGGAAGCAATGGAAACCGGAACTGGCTATGCAAGCACCGGGCGATCGCTAGCTTCTAGCGAAGAACACTGAATTCTCTAGGAGAGAGAAAATGTGGCAAAAACTCAAAGAAGAGAACTAGAAGAAACTATGAAAATCTGAAGTATGAATTGATTAATAATTCTAGGAAATAGCAGTATTTATAATACATTGAGAAATTGTAAAATAATTAGGAAAGAACATGAATCTTGATCTTGATCTTGATCCTCTTGAGCTGTCTTGATAAGGTCGAACCCTCTTGGAATTCTTGGGCTTGATCTTCCATTGTCCGATCTCCTTGGTAGTCCTCTATGCTTAAATCTTAGGAAGTCTTTAGAAATCTTGATGATGCTTGGAGTCTTGCTAATCTTGATAGTCTTGGGAGTCTTGAGTTGTTCTTGTTTATCTTTCTTGGACTAATCTTGATAATCTTGGGTTCTTGGCTCCTTCTCTATCTTGACTTCTTGCCTTATCCTTATCCTAGAGCTGCTGCCCCTAAGGGTGAGATGGGCTTTCTTGTGATGGGCCTCCATCATTCTCCCCCACTTGGAGAGAACTCGACCTCGAGTCGTGATTAGGATAGGCAAATGTGATATCTGGCAAATACTGGTAAAGGTCAGTAACATTGAAGGTCTTGGATATACCCATCTGATCTGGTAGGTCCACTACATAGGCATTATCATTGATCTTCACGATCTTGTATGGACCATACTTCCGGGGCTTCAACTTGTTATAAGTACCCACAGGAATTCTTTCCTTCCTTAAGAAGACCATAACCTCATCACCTACATCAAACACTTGAGACCGGCAGTGCTTGTCTGTGTCCATCTTGTATTTGGCATTGGATTGCTCTAGCTTCTGCTTCACGGTCTCTTGGATGGACTGGATATGTTCTGCCATCTGTTCTATTGAGATACTGGCGTTGGGTACTTTGGGAAGCTTTACTAAATCTAATGCATGGTTAGGGACCTTCATGTACACGATCGAAAATGGTGATCTGCCTGTAGAACTGTGCACTACATTGTTATAGGCGAACTCAGCCTGGGCTATGGCGAAGTCCCACTGTTTTGGCCTCTCTCGACATATCCTGCAAATTAAATTCCTTAAGGTCCGGTTTACCACTTTTGTCTGTCCATCTGTCTGCGAATGGACTGTACTGCTGAAATTAAGTGATGAATCAAACAACCTCCACTGGGTCATTCAAAAGTAACTGAGGAACCGTGTGTCACAATCTGAAGTGATGGTCATGGGTACCCCATGCAAGCGGACAATCTCCCTGAAAAATAGTTTGGCTGTAGCGGATGCATCTGCTGTTTTCTTGCATGGGAGGAAGTGAGTCATTTTTGAGAATCTATCAACCACCACGAAGACGGAGTCCATGTTCCCATATAGCAGTAAGAATGGGTATGGGCATGTAGAGACCTGTGTTCTGGGTTTGTCCCTTAGCTGTCTGACAAACATAGCACCTGCTTACAATGGTACACACATCCCTTCTTAATTTCGGCTAGTAATATCGCCCTTTAACTGCTTCTACTGTTTTGTCCCTTCCCAAGTGTCCTGCTAATCCACCCCCATGCAAATCCCTGATGATCTTTTCGTGGAGGAAAGTGCAAGGGATACACAGTTTTCCCTTTCATAAGGAACTCATCATAAATAAAGAAGTCTTCTGCTGGCTACTTATTCACACATTTCTCCCATACCTGTTGGAAGTCTTCATCTTGGGCATACAAGTCTTTTAGGCACTCAAAACCCACAATCTCCACACTGAGGGTCTTGATGAGAGCTACACGCCTACTAAGTGCATCAGCCACTTTATTTTGTTGTCCTGTCTTATACACAATTTTATATGGGAACTTGTCTAGGAAAGCAGACCATCTGGCATGTAAATCACTTCTTAATTGCTTTTGCTCATTAAGATATTTTAGGGCCTGGTGGTCAGTATAGAGAACAAATTCTTTTGCAATTAAATAGTGTTCCCATGCCTTCAAGGCTCTAACCACAGCATAAAACTCCTTGTCATAAGTAGACCACTTTCTCCTGGCTTCACATAGTTTTTCACTGAAGAAAGCAATGGGTCTTTTCTCTTGGGACAACACAGCCCCTATGCCAACTCCACTGGCATCACATTCAACTTCAAATAATTTATTGAAGTCTGGCAAGAACAGGAGCAGAACATAAATTTTCTTTTATGAGAGCAAAACTTTGCTCTTGTTCTTCTCCCCATTGAAATTTACCATTTTTCAAGCATTCAGTAATGGGAGCCATGATACTACTAAAATTCTTAATAAAGCGCCTATAAAAGGTTGCTAACCCGTGAAATCGCCTGACATCTGTGACAGCGGATGGGGTCGGCCACTCCCTAATGGCTTTCACCTTTTCCTCATCTACTTTTACTCCATCCTTGCTTATAATAAATCCTAGGAATAATAAATTATCATTCATAAAGATGCATTTCTTCAAATTAGCATATAATTTAGTTTCCCCCAATGTTTGTAGGACCTCCCTAATATGTCCCACATGCTTAGTGATAGATTTGCTATAAATTAAAATATCATCAAAATATACTACCACAAATTTACCAATGAAAGGGCGCAATACCTGGTTCATCAGCCTCATGAAAGTGTTGGGTGCGTTGGTTAGTTCAAAGGGCATGACTAACCACTCGAACAAGCCATCTCTAGTCTTGAAGGCTGCCTTCCATTCATCTCCGGGACGGATCCTGATTTGATGATATCCACTCCTGAGATCTATTTTTGAGAAAACTACAGCTCCGCTTAATTGCATGTCGTCCAGTCTAGGAATGGGAAATTTGTACCCAATGGTAATCTTATTAATGGCCCTGCTGTCGACACACATTCTCCAACTGCCATCCTTCTTAGGTGTAAATAAGGCAGGTACTACACAAGGATTCATGCTAATTTGAATGTGTCCATTTTTCAATAATTCTTCTACCTTTTCCCGTAAGATTTCATTCTCCTTAGGACTCATCCTATAATATGGGAGGTTAGGTAGACTAGCACCTGGAACAAAATCAATATGGTGCTGTTGTATATCTCTCATGGGAGGGAGTTCATTTGGTAACACCTCTGGAACTACATCATTAAATTCATCCAGTAGTCCTTGTACTTCAGTTGGAATTTCATTTTCATCATTAACATCTTCTCCTTTTACTGCTAACAAATGTATTTCATGAGTATCCTTACATTCTTTAACAAATTCAGCATGATGATGGGTGATGGTAAGGAAATTCTTCTCATGTGCCATTGGAATATTTGTAATATTTTTTTTGATATGGGTAACAAAGTATAACGTGTACCCTCTTTTTCAAGTTGGTAGGTATTCTTTCTACCCATGTGCCTTGCATCTGTATCAAACTACCAAGGCCTCCCTAACAAAATATGGCAAGCATCCATATCAACAATATCACAATATACTTCATCATGGTACTTACCAATTGAAAAAGGTACCTTGCAGCGTTCTTCCACTCGCACGCCGCTTCCTTCCTTGATCCACCCAATTGTGTATGGGTTGGGATGTTTTTCAGGAATCAGCTGTAATTGTTGGATGACATCCCTACAAATAATATTTTCTTGACTGCCACTATTAATAATTAAATTAAATAATTTTCCCTTGACAGTACATCTGGTACAAAATAATCTGTGCCTTTGAGAAGTATCCTTATTTTTCTGGGACAACATTAATTTTCTTACCACACAAGTATACTCCTCATGTTCATATGGACCCTCTTCATCCTCCCCATCAGGTCCACAGTATACTTCCTCCTCAATATCTTCTTCCTCTTTCCTTTCTACCATATTAACTGCCTTCCTCCTAGGACAATCACTGGATCTATGTCCCACCTCATTACATTTAAAACATTTAATAGGAGCAGGCATTGCATAAGGGTTACTGGGTTTAGGAGGGTGGAAGGATTAACTCGCGTATGTCCTCCTGTAGTAGCCTTACCGACATTACTTGTGCTTGCCAGGTGAGAAGGTTGTACTGCCAGGGCTGATTTGTTCCTGTCGACAGTTGCCGGTCTGTTGTCGCTTCCGCTGTACTGGCGGTAATTATCACCGCGTGCCTTGTCTTGGAACATTAATTCTGCTTTCAAGGCTAGGTTCCTTGCTTCCTGCACACTGAGAACCATCTGTACACCAATTTTATCTCTGATGGACGGTCGCAAACTGCTTAAATAACGGGCTGCCTGCTGGTTATCACTTTAAGATAATTGATTTCTCTCAACTAATCTCAAAAATTCAGATGTATATTCATTAACACTACGAGAACCCTGTGCACACATCTGATAAGATTTGAACATATATTGTTCATAGTCAGGAGGTAAAAATCTACCTCTGATTAATTGTTTCATGCACCTCCAGGTTCGAACAGGACCCCTTCCTTCTCTCATCCGGGTCTCTTTCATCCATTCCCACCAAACAGATGCGCCTTCCTTTAATCGAAAAGCTACTAGTTTTACCATCTGGCATCTCCATGTAATCAAAGAACCTATCGACTTCTGTGATCCAATTTAGAAGTCCCTCTACACCAAGATCTCCACTAAAGGTAGGAATATCTACCTTGAGTTTAAATTCATCATTATTCCTACGGGGATTGAAATTACCTTGATTGTGCCAATTTCTACCATTTCTGTCGTTGCCGGGAAGAACTGGAACACCACCAAATTCGAAATCATCATCACTATCATCGTCAAGAATTGGACGTCGGGACGCAGTAACGACGGGTGGTCTGTCGTGGGTGTCTCCTTCGATCTGCTGTGGATTTTCCCAGTTCCGTGGGACAACCTCCCGTAACAAGGTTTGCAGTTGCTCAATCACCTCTGCCAACTGTCGTTCGATGTTACATGTGGTTGTGCGCTGTTCTTCAATCGCTCTCCAAACAGTTGGGAACCCTTGATCTCCGTCACGGGGTGGGTTGCAACTGCTACCGTCTTGGTTGGCCATCTGACTGGGCGAACTCCCTGCTCTGATACCACCTAGCGTAGCGTGGAAGCAATGGAAACCGGAATTGGCTATGCAAGCACCGAGCGATCGCTGGCTTCTAGTGAAGAACACCGAATTCTCTAGGAGAGAGAAAAGGTGGCGAAAACTCAAAGAAGAGAACTAGAAGAAACTATGAAAATCTGAAATAATAATTCTGGGAAATAGCAGTATTTATAATACATTGAGAAATTGTAAAATAATTAGGAAAGAACATGAATCTTGATCTTGATCCTCTTGAACTATCTTGATAAGGTCGAACCCTCTTGGAATTCTTGGGCTTGATCTTCCACCGTCCGATCTCCTTGGTAGTCCTCTATGCTTAAATCTTAGGAAGTATTTGGAAATCTTGATGATGCTTGGAGTCTTGCTAATCTTGATAGTCTTGGGAGTCTTGAGTTGTTCTTGTTTATCTTTCTTGGACTAATCTTGATAATCTTGGGTTCTTGGCTCCTTTTCTATCTTGACTTCTTGCCTTATCCTTATCCTAGAGCTGCCGCCCCTAGGGGTGAGATGGGCTTTCTTGTGATGGGCCTCCATCAGTTTGGGTCAAATCTAGGGCTCATATTTAGGGTTGGTATTTGGTTGGCCCTTAACCCAAACCAAATCCATCTAATTTTTTTTTATAATCAATCCATCTAATTTTGTACAACTACTTTATTAGAGAGAACCAAAAGGGGTTAAGTGAGATTTAAGAGAAAAGGAGGGATTTCATAAGAGAGGGGAGAAGTTATATACATTGATTATTTTGGGGGTGGGGAACCATGTGTAAGAAATGAGACGAGGAGCCCATGTGAACTATGTGGTGAGAAGACCCCCCCTCCTCTCTTTCCTCTTTCTAATATAGATATAGACGCAAAAATCAATCCATTCAAGCAATCTTGGACTGATGAAAAATTATTGTCTTAACATAAGGGGTGCTACCTTAACTTTTTTCTCAAAACACACACACACACACACACAAAGTAACATTTGGACCTTAGACACTCTTTGTCAACAACCTAATCTCATGGATGCTATATATAAACCTCATTTTTCCATAAATCAAAAGAGAATATAATTCCTGTTTTTAGTTACTAAGTTTCTTTCCAATAAAAAGAGTGATGTACATGAAACAAGTCAAAGTTGTGCCTCTTTGGGATATTCCTTAATTATTACCTTAATCTGATTAATGCCCAAATGAAGCCAGACTAATAAAATCTATATCAGTCCACATTTATTTGGATATTTAGAGTTTTCTTCAGCCCATAATATAGTTTAAAAAGATCATAACTACAATATAATGGAATACATCCTCCTAGAAACAAAGTTTCTGCTCTAAATAAATCACATTAAAAGAACTTTTGTTTCCTCCAGACTCCTAAGAAAGTGAGGTTTAGGTGTCTGTTTTTGGTCAGCATCTACAAAGATAGTGGGGCAAGCTCAGCATCACTTGATGGCTGAATAATCCACAGTTGAGTAGGGAATGCTGTTGAATGCCAAAAGCAAAATGCCTTGGTGAGAGTGGTCTGAAGGCTGGAGAGACATGACCAATAAGTTCTTACACATGGCAGGATTAGGTCAAATGTTACCCTACAATGTATTGGCACATGCTAAGAATTATATGCTATTGCTTTAGACAAATGCATGAATTGGAGATGCCGCCATCCTTCTTATGTGGTAAAATGTCATTGACTAACCATGCATATCCCCTTTCCCAGCAATATCCCCTTTTGTGATTGATGGACTAATCACCTAACCATTTTGATTTGGTGTGCTCCCAAAGCTCCAACATTTTGTTGACTCCAGAGATCAAATATAAAAGCTTTTTAAAGAAGTTTTGGGGATTCCAAAATCCAAATCCCTTTAAAAATCAAACATTCTAGTTTTAATCCCAAGGATACCAAACCATGGTTTTGAAAACCAGACCAGACCGGACGGTCAGACCAGTTGACCTGGGAACGGTCAGGCAACTGGTTCTGTTTCTCACCCTAAAACTGCTCCTGGGCCAAAAACCATTGATTTGGTCAGCGACCCACTGACCTGGGCAGTCAAACTGTCGACCCAGACAATGGTTTTTTGGCCTTTTTTATTTTAATTATTTTTTAAATCAGAACAGGCCGTTCATTCAAACTGGATGGTTGGACCATTAGACCCAGGAACCGGTCCCCAAAACGGTTCCGTACCCAGTGACTCCAGTCCAGTTTTTAAAACCTTGTACCAAACACATCCCCCTCCATGATTTGATTGCTAAATCACATGTACAAGTTATTATCCTGACCCCCTTCCAAAACCAAAAGATTTATTTATTTATTTCTATTTTGATAGTTAACCTAAAGATTCTAGTATCACCTTACTGTTCTCTACATCCCGGTTCATGCTTTAATTCCCATCATGCATTTATCCTTTGTATGGTCACATTTTTATGGTTGTTATACACAATAACTTCTGAGGCATATATGTTTTCAAGGTACCGAGGTGAGGCTAGGTGACACAGGGTGCCTTACTGCCCAGGCAATGGATTTTTCTCTTTCTTTTTTTAAATGAAAACCATGAATGCTAGGGTAATTCCCTAGGTTCCATAGCAGCCACCAACCATTTATTACTAGTAATCATCTATAATTTTCATAAAAAGTATAAAATTCAAATTGGAACATAGAAAATCAACATAATCATAAGAGAAAAAGAAGAAAGAAAGAAAACTCAGATAATAGAGGGGCTGAGCCTCTGTTTGTCCTATGAAAAGAAGAAAACAAAGGCTGGAACATGTTGTTGGGACAAAATTTTAAGTTCTTCCTTGTTCATCAGTTCAGGTTTTGAAGTCTTCAAGGATTAAAGATACCATATAACAACATGAGTGTTGATCAAACCATAACAAATAAGAAAATAATAAAAACAAACTACTCTTGTAACCCACAAAATATCTAGGTGCTTAAGTGAGGCAACCCTCCATGGGATGGGCGCCTTGTTGCCTAGGCATCACCTGTTGCATCTGAAAGAACCATTATCCCTCAAAATGTGTGTGCTGGATACATTTTGTTTGACTAAGCAATAAGGATTTCAACTAGAAACAACCATCACAAGCTGCTTCCATAAGTTCTTCCCGACTATTGTGATACACTGATACCTCCAAAAATGCACCTAAATTTCAGGTGAAAAAAAATCATAGTACTTGGGATGTAATAAATCTAGGTATCACTATTATATTTCACGGATACCCATTTATGGATTCTCACTCCATTACAGTAGTTGCTATTTTGAAGAACATATTGCTGTTGAAGATCATCTGATAAACCAATAACATCTAGTACCAGAAACCATAACGTTTAATAATATAAAAAATGCCCTTAAGAAAATGAGAAGTTAGGCATAGCAAAACAATTTAAATAACTAATATTGACTATTGTTTTTTTACACAATTATCCATTTAGAAGGTTAAGTGGAGGCTCTTCATCAGTCGACATATGTTGATTGCCAGTAATAACATATTTGTGTTTCAACAACATTGCCAGCACAGCTAGTTAGCTTAAAATAAAAAATACAATTATTTTTTTGGATCAACAATAAAAAGATGCAACTATAGTCAGAAATGAAAAATATAGGAGTAATATAACAAATTGATTGGTACCTTGCTAGAACATGATATGTAGATTTGCAGGGCCATATAATATTCTGAGAATACAAACATGTCCATTGTCAGGAAATTATTATAAGAGGGGTATCAATCACCAGAGTTGCTCTATGCAAAAGCTGTAAGGTAAAACCTGGGCATCATTTTTCTTAGCTGAACTGCTGAAGTGAACACATTCAATGTAATTAACTTCCTTAAAGGAGAGAAAAATACAAAAACTGAGAACCAAAGTACCACGTGCAATTTTATTGTAATCAATAATAAGACCATGACAAATGTAGTCTATCAATCAACATACGTTCAGAACCTATTGTGCTGGATTGTACAATGCCAAAACTACTACGAATAGCAGCAATCCTAGAAAAGAAAAGAAGGAAACAAACAAAGCAATATGTGGAAAAAATAAGATGCTTCGGGTTTTCTTTTGATACAGATGAGGAACGTCCTGCAAACAATTCCGATCGTTACCAAAAAGCCTCTATTTCAGGACAGGGATTTCCTCATATGGCAAATTAAGATATACGAGCAAAAGAGAAATAGGCGAAGAATGGCAAAAGGGGAAAAATCGTAAGAATCAAAACGAAGAATTCAAACGATTCTACCATGCAATGATGAAAGGTAGATGAAGGGTATCACCCAGCGCTCTTCTTCCCAGAACTTGAATAGTAACTAAGGTACCATCTGACAAACTTCTTCAGTCCTGTCTGCAGATCCGTCGTGGGCTTGTATCCAAGCTCCCTCTGAGCCAAGCTTATATTAGCATGGGTGAATTGCACATCTCCATTCCTTGGCATCTTCAACATCAATCTATTGGCTTTAACTTTCAGAAGCTTCTCCAAAATGCTAACAAGTTGGGTGACGGGCACTGGCGATGTGTTCCCTAGATTGAATACCCGTAACTGTGCAGGCCCCTTCTTCTTTCCCCCATTGCCGGTACTCTTTTCCGCAGTGTCCAACGCTGCTAAACATCCCTTTACAACGTCATCAATATATGTAAAATCTCTTGCAACAGTCCCATGGTTCGGGGCTTCAAAGATTGGAATTTGGTTTCCTTTGAGTATATCTTTGGTAAAGAAGAAATACGCCATATCAGGTCGACCCCAAGGGCCATAAACTGTGAAAAAACGCAACCCAGTAATGGAAAGGCCATAGATATGATTGTAGGTGTGAGCGATCTCTTCACCAGCCTTTTTGGTGGCCGCGTAGAGACTGGCAGGCTGGTCTGTCCGGTCTCTTTCTGAGAATGGTACTTTAGAATTGAGGCCGTAAACAGAACTTGAAGACGCCCAAACGATTGCAGGCTGTGGATTGGCCGATTTGCAGACTTCGAGAACATTTACAAGCCCGGCGATGTTGCTGTGAACATAAGAGCCGGGGTTCTGCATGGCATATCGCACCCCTGCCTGAGCGGCGAGATGCATGACGTGGGTGAATGCGACAACATCGAACAATTTCCGGAGAAGAGCCGAGTCATTAATATCACCTTCGACGACGAAGACGCCTGTGCGCTCAAGGAGGGTCTGGCGGGCGCGCTTGAGAGACGGGTCGTAGTAATCGTTGAAATTGTCAAGGCCAAGGACACCATCGCCTCTGCGCTTCAATGCCGCGGATACATGAGTACCAACAAAACCAGCAGCGCCAGTGACGAGCACAGAGAGACCATTTCGAGAGCGGACACGTGCGGAGGATCTGACGCGCTTCTCCCAGGAGGGGCCGCCCCAGTTGGAGGTACGAAGAGATCGGCGAGAGGGATCGGAAGGTGAGGGCGAAGAGGGAGAACGGAGGAAGAAGAAAAGGATGAGACCGAGAAAGAGAAAGGACCAAAAGGTGAGCTTGGTGAGCGAAGAATGCCATCGAAGTCGGTGAATGTATGGCGATTTGTCCATCTTGAATTTTCCGGGAGTCGATGGAATACTGTCCAGATGAGAAACGGGTTTAAGCTGCGACATTGACCAAAGAAAATGCCACAGATGCGTGTAACCCTACACTGCCCCTTTTTTCTTCGTCTTCTAAATTGTATTATCAGGAAGAGATAATGAAATGTTAAGGCTAGGTTAGGGTTTAGGCTTAGGGCTCATAATCTTCGTTAATCGTTACTCTTCTTCTTCTTCTTGACAATCTATTAAAAGGACTGTCTCGAAGAGATAAGAAAGATGGGTTTGTCTTGTTCTTCACTTCTTCCCTTCTACTTAATTTTGGGAATCTTCTGATTCCACGGAAGGGTTTTCGTCGTTCCTCCTCTATTCGGTTTTCAGAAGACAGACAGAAGTGATGGGAACAAGAGTCGTTAATAAGAGTAGTGACGTTGTCTTGTGCGTGTTTGTGTTTGTGCTTCAGATAGGAGAGAGGAAATAGAGAGGAAACGACGGGCAGGCTATATGGCCCATGGGTGCAATTTGTAAACGTCAGTGAGTTAAAGTGTTAAACAGGAGTCAAAACAGGAATAACTAATAACAAAGGTCCGTTTGGTAAGTTTTTTTGAAAAGATTTTCTAAGAGTTCTGACAGTTAATAGATACATTGAACTTTTGACATAAGATCTAAGCAGTCTGAAGATCGTTTGGCAGATGCACATCTTTCTATGTGTCATTTCAGGTCTTTCCGCACGAGATTAAAACCTAGAAGATGCGAAAAGCTTCATTTGGAACTTTCCAAAATCGGCCCAAAATAGATTTCCCGTGTTTTTTTGGCACTCTGTCTTTTGATGACGAAATCTTCCGCATGCTAAACGAGAATAGACCAATTTTCGGTCTTCCCAACTTATAAACAGCAGAAAAACTGAATAAAAAAATACCGGGCCTAATAAATGAGATTGGGTTCTAACTCCATTTTATTTGCTTTTGAAATTCAGCTTCTAGGCTCTAGCAAAATCAATCTTATCTAATAAAAATATTCTTTGGATCTCTCTAGCATTGATTTCATCTTGTGTCGGGAGTTCATTGCATTGAAGTTGGGGGCTTTGTTGGGGATGGCGTGGGGTAAGGTTGTCACTTGTGAGTACTAATGAGTAATGAGGGGCTTTGTTGGGGTGGTGTGAAGAGATGTATAGAATCAAGGTTCTAAATATGGATATATCAGAGAATATCGATACTTTCTTTTCTTTTTAAATCGATTAGGAGGGCCAGTTTAAGGCTCTTCTACTCCTAAACCGGTCAAAGCCCCGAAACATTCTTTGTAGGGCATATTGGGGTGCTTCCGATTTGAACCTTGTGTGGAATATTGAATATGCAACTGGAATTCCTCTTAATGCTGTATTTATTAGGATTTGGTAAAATTACCTAATGTGATGGCTACGGAAGCTGGGTTGTATATTTGGTAAAATGACTTGATGTGAGAGGAGACAAGAGTCACGAGAGAGTGTCTTAAAACCCCTTTAGTGGGACTCGCCAACATTCACCAAAAGGCAAAAGCAGAGCAGCCGCTTGAAAAGAAGGAAGGTTGGCACTAGTGTCCTCATTAAGGTATCTTGTGTTCTAAATTTATACTTTAGGTTGTAAAGCTACCAACTTCCAAGTGAGATGAACCACTGAACCAATACCCACTCTAAACTCTGAAGAAGAGAAGAGACTAATCTCTCTCAAAATTAAAAGAGAAAAAAATGGGAAGTGGAAAGCATAGACAATAATAAAAAGCAAACCAACACTACCAACTCTTTTCATAATGTGGCATGGCCCATCTACCTTTGATGGGGTCATACTAACAACTAACAACACTGGTAACATAAATGGGCAATCTTCTATACATGGCTTATAACCAAACCAATCCAATGGCCGTAGAGTGCAGAGCGTGCCTTAGTTATGACCCAATCCAAGACTTCATAATCATCAATTCATCAAGAGAGAATAAGGTTCTAAATATTGATATAGGCAAATATGCCCAACTGGCCTATTCTGTGCTCATCTATTCTTTTTTATTCAAATCGACTCAAAGAATCAATTTAAGACCCATCTACCCTCTGAATTAGGTCAGACTCCGAAACACTTATTGTAAAGATGTATTAAGGAATCACCAATATGATACATATCAGCAGATATACCCCGATACATTGCGGAATTTAAATCCTTGGCAGAGAGAAGAATGGAAGAAAGAAACATCACTGCATCAGATAAACACATGCCCTAGGAAAGCATATGTGAAAAGAGGAATTTTGTTAAGCTACTGTAGTGCATGTGCATTAACCAATGCTATATCACTATTATTTATTGTAACAAGGCCAAGTTACAACCTAAGTTGATTGCAGGCGGTGGCCCGTGGCTGTCACAGACTCACGGGAGGCAGCAAAATCTGAGCAGCCCCCAGATTCAGCTTACATGTGATGGCAGTTCAGTAGTTCACAGCACATATGTCCTATTTAACATTACCCGATTTCTGTGATATATCAAACAACAAGAAGATTATTCTATTCCGTAATATCAAAGGAAAAGAAGAAAATAAATTCGGTCTATTCAGAGTTCAGAGAGCACGTGTCAGCGAGAGGTCAACCGGGGGATCGGAACCTTCTGGCATTGGATACCAATCCAATGGTCCACGGCTCATGAAATGGATGCTCAAATTACACATGTAACAATCAATCAATAAATGATGTAAGTGAATAATTTAACCAAAGAAATAAATTCCTGCAACTGCCAATCTCCCATCAACATGTGACGATGTCTGGCATCAGAGAGAGATCCGAGGGGCCATCCAACTCTAAGTTGGGTTTTCTGTCTTAGGAGTTGGCACACATATGCAAACCAAAGCTGTTTGTCTACAATTTCTATTGAAAAATGCTGCTTCAGCCTTCAAGATTTCATGGGTAGGCTAGAGAGAAGGGTGTGGGCAACTTTTGTGGTTTAATATCAATAAAAGTAATATAATTAAAAAAAATTAAAAAATAGATTAATTTTTTAAAAATAATATTAATAAAGGGCAAAAATACTATTCATCATCTTCTTCTTGCCCTTTGTTCATCAGAGCTGCCGCCCCCACCTCCACCTCCTGCAACGTTGCTGGAGGTGGTGGTGACGGTGATGGTGCTGGTGGTTTTTCTGTCCAACACTGCCACCTTCACCTACCTCTGCCTCCGGCAGCGTTGCAGGAGATGGAGGTGGGGGCGGCAGCTCTGATGAACAAAGGGCAAGAAGAAGATGATGAATAATATTTTTGCCCTTTATTGATATTATTTTTAAAAATTTAACCTATTTTTGAAATTTTTTTAATTATATTACTTTTATTGATATTAAATCCCAAAAATTACCCTTATATACTATTACCCCTAGAAAGGAAAATGGTTTTTAAAGTTAAAAAGTACAGGTCTCCCCGGAAATCTCACCTTCCAATTCGAGGGCCAGAATTTTCTACCACCCAAAAGAAAAGGCTTTTTTTAACTGAGCTCAATTATTGTTGTTAGACTTTCTCTTGACGCTTATCCATGTGAACACACTGTAGTGTGTACCCATTGGATACCTGGCCTGAATAACGTGAAGACAGCAATGGGTCAAGTGGTTTCGGGAGTGAAAAGGACAAGAGATCAATTTTGCTAAAGTTGCTAACTTTTTAGACCATTGATGATTGATTAGTTTTGGTGGCTGCCTGGAGCCCTAGAAGGCTGGAACTGGAACCTACGTGACTATAGTTGCTTCATTTTAGGAATCCTCTAATCCAATATCTGAGTTTCTTTCTTACGGCCCTAGCATTGACTTCGCTTAGCTCCCTTGGGCCTTGGCTCCAAGGTACCGCTCAATGGAGGCGAGGTCAGTTCAATCATATGGAGGCATGTAGAGTCCAGTTTCTTCTGTTATGCTAATTAGGTTGTTGAATCACCTACCAACAACATTACCATGTCGTGCCCTTGGTTGCCTCCATTCCTGAGTTGATTGTTGAGAGATCGGATTTCGTCCTCCATACTTGTATGTTTTCATTGGATTTGATTATTGAAAGCCGATGTCAGATCTCCAAAATGACTTCATTTCTGTTATCATTGAATCCCAATAATCAATCAGTTTTTGATAACAAAAATTGTGCACCTAATATTAATAACTTGAATGAGATTTAGTGACATGGGTCCCAAAGCATGGTTGTTAATGAAAATTGCAAATAATAATGCCAAGGGATGGGCTCGGATCAAATTACAGCGTCCACAAACAAGAAATAACCTTTAATGGACGATCACAACCCATGATAGATTACAAGGGGATAAAGGAAGAAGTGGTTTATTCTCTACTTTAATAATAGTTATCCTGAGAGATAACCTCATTGTGAGTAACCTGCCTGTTGGCTGTTGGTTAGCTAGTCTTTTAATTTCCGTTCTTCCATATTCTAATGCCTTGTAAACCTCTGGAGAACGTCAAAGTAGTCAGGGAAGGTCTTCAGGGTGCAACCAGAGAACATCTGCACAGGTGGCAAGAGAGAATGCCATGGCCATTCCATGATCATCATATGTGTCAATGACTGTCACATTCGATCTCTCGGGTGGAGTGATCACACAGTAAACAGGCCCTTCTTCTACTGTTGCTCCCAGGTCCCAGCTGATGTTAAACAACCCAAAAGAAAAGAAATGTCAACAATGTTACCAGGTAGTATGAAGGAAACTCAAATGCACAAGTAACCAAATGACACCAACCTTCCGAGTTCTGTGCAAATGGCAATCATACCCTCTGTTTCCTTCACTCTCCAACTAGCCACTGACAATAAAGAAAAGAAAAAGATAAAAGGGCAGAAGCTAAGATCCCAATGCCTCAACAACATACATTAGGAATAACCATTATTTGCAACACCAAGGGTGTCTTTCTAGGGCTTTGATTTGGCATGTGTATCAGTACCACACATGGTGGTACAGTCAGAAAGGTTGGGTCCAGCCACTCCAGTTTCATTAAATAAATCTTCAAGTTAACTAAGAAATCAACTTGATTGAATGATCATAGTCCCCTCCTTTCCTTTTTTTTTTGTTTGGTTACAGTGCAGGATGATCATAGTCATCTGATTTACCAAATTTTGTGGCAATCAGGAAAGAGAAGCCTCATCCAAAATATTATATGTCAGTATTTTGTAGGTAATAAACAAGTGCCAAAGACTTTGTTGGTAGATAAGATGGTCAATCGGCATCATTCCCATAGCAGAGGCATAGGATCAAACCCATAGAACTGCAGGCTCTCACTGGTATGGCCAGTGGGCCTCATGTTTATCCTGCTTTGTCCCCACCTCTGTATTCCTGCTAACATCTGATCCACTAGCCCAACTATTCAGATACCAAAAAGGAGTAATGAACCAGCATTACTTATAGCCATTTCTCATGAACTAAATCAGACCATCTCTTATGGCAGTGGGACAATCAGCAAACAGTATGGCAACAGCAAGGATCATTGCAATATCAATCATCATTCTCATATTGACATCAATGGCACGTAAACGTTTCTGATTGGAAGAATCTCAGGGTGGACCCTTGACAGCAACACTGCTCTCTGTCTAGGAAACTTTTGCTCCCATCTTTTCAATGATCTCAGCAAATTTCAAATCTCCCTACACCAACAGGGAAAAGCAAAAGAGGTAATGTTGGAAAAGTCAGTTACTATCAACACGGTAACAGGGGTGGAGCCAGGAATTTTTTATGAGGGAGGCCAAAACCTAGTCTAGATTGGGGGGGGGGGGGGGGGACCATAGGGGTGGGGAATGGGGGAGAGGGAAAATATACATAAAAGAGTCTCATTTAAATAAAAAATTTTGGGTCATAGTGGGGTTGTGGCTCCCTTGGATCCCCCCTGGCTCGGCCCCTGCACAGTAATATATGGCAAAGGCCTTAAGAGCTAGAGACAAGGCAACATGTAGCCATATGTGGTACCTTTAAACTACTTGTCCCACAACCTTCTACAGTGATGGTACCACCAGTGACTGCAGAACCAGCAGGAAGTAAATAGCACTTGATGTGTCACCTTCTACATAAGCATTTCCAGGAGAGCTGATTTTATTTCCAAGGAAAACTAATTCCAATATAAATAGCTTGTACAAAGTGGTACAATGTTATCAGACATAATTGTGTTTTTGACTACCTCTGATTGAAAAAAAGGTCCCAGCCACTACTACTCTAACTGTGACTCCAAAGCGTTCCATCAATTTCAGTGTCATCTTAACATAAGGGATGGCAATTAATTTATCAGTAATCTCAATTTCCACATCTCCTAAGGCCAAAGGAGCTGTCATAAGCAGTGCAGTCAAATACTGACTACAAATAGATCCGGAGAGCTTCACCTGTGGAAGTGTGGAGATCATCGTCATCATTATCTATGCCTTATCCCAACCATATAGGGTCAGATACATGAATCCTGTTTTGCCAATCTGTTCTATTTAAAGCCATATACACTGTTAAATTATTAGTGCTTAAATCATTTCTTACTATTTCTACCCATGTCCTTTTTAGTCTACCCCAAGCTCTTCTAGCCCCTTCAATGTGTAACAAATCACTTCTAACTAGGGGTGTAAACATATCAAATTTGAATCAAATTAGGCAATATCCGAATTCGAATCCAATTAGAAAATTCGATATTCGTATTCGACCAATTAATTATTTTAGGTAATTAGTAAATATATAAAATAAATATTTTTTATATAAAGTATATAAATATATAAGTTATATACATAATTTAATTATTATATAAATTATACAAAATATTTATATATTTTATATAAGAATTAAATAATTGGTCAAATTTGAGTACTTATCGCATCGAATCAGGTCATATCCGAATTTGACTAATTATAATATTCAAATTATCTGAATTCGATTCGATTATGTCAAATCTTGAGTTTGAAATCAGATTTTTGAATACCGTTTTTTTTTTAATGAATGGATTTTCAAATACCGTTGACACCCCTACTTCTAATTGTTGCAGTTGGTGGTCTTCTATGCACATGCCCAAACCATCTTAGTCTACTCTCTCCCATTTTATCACCTATTGGAGCTCCTTCTAGGTTCCTATGGATAACTTCATTCCTAATCCTATCCTTTCTAGTTTTTCCACTCATCCATCTTAGCATTTGCATTTCCGCCACATTCATTTTCTGGACATGTTGTTTCTTGACTGCCCAACACTCCACTACATACAGCATAGCTGGCCTTACAATTGCTTGTCAATCGGCAAGAAAGAGAATAGCAAACCAATAAGAAAATAGGAGGAAGAAAGATGGAAAGAAAATAGCAAACATCTTAGTTTTTTTAGCTTTTTTTTTCAAATCCGGTTCAGAGGGGCCGGTCTAAGGTCTGCCCACCCCCTGAGCCAGTCAAAACCCCGATATACCCTCTGTAGGGGTGTATCAGGAAGCTCCCAATACGATATGTATCAGCCAATATGTATTGATATTTTGAACCTTGATCCATAGGAAGGTGTTCTCTGATTTTACTATTGATGATATACTCAGAAATTAGAGGGTGATTGCAGGTTCCTCTTCTTCCGAGAAAAAAAAAATACTTGTACAACAGTGGGCTCCACATATAGTTGATTTTCTTTAGCTGAACTTCGATGGTAGTAGCTTTGGCAATCCAGGCCATTCTGGGATAGGAGTGATAAGAAATGATAGGGGAGAAATTTTGGGGATGTTCTCAGGATCAATTGGGAAAGGGGATTCCCCAAGAGTTGAGCAAGAGGCAGTCATGTATGGTCTACAAAAATCTGTGGAGTTAGGCATTCAAAAATTGATAATTCAAGGTGATTCTAAAGTAATCCTAAGCTGGTTGAGAAAAGATGAAAAGAACCCTTGGTTCAGAAATGAGATCAAAAAGTTCAGAAGTCTGTCAAAAGATATGCAAACAATAGTTCAGTGGATACCGAGGTCGGCCAACAGTCTAGTAGATCAATTGGCAAAATAAGGGGCTAGAAGAGAACATGGTTTTCGGGCACAGTTGTAATATTAAAAGCAAACTCTTGGGGGTTTTTGTTGTTCTTTTTTTTTTTTTGTAGGGGTAGCCGAGGCTGCCCACTGATGTAAATTCATTTTATATCTTAATAAAAAATTTTCCTGTTTTACTGATAAAAAAAGAGATGCAAGACTGACCTCTCTATAGACTCACAACAAAATATCCACTCCCACAGTCTCACTTAACCCTAATCCCACACAACCAATGGATTAAATAAGCAAAAGACCAAATTATATCAAAATTTCACATAGGCCCCTATTCCTCCCATAAATACATACAAGTCCCCCAAAACCTCCAACATCCTCCTTGAAATAAAACCTGAATACAACCAAATACAATATATCTCTCTACACTTTTTATAGCATTTTCCTTTTAATCCAAGTGGTATTCTCCTATCACATAAAAGTCTAGATGCAACCCTCCATTAATCCTGCTCTAATTCTTGGGGTGAAATCCTCCTCAATCTCTCCCTTGTTATGAATTATTGAACCAAGGTACTGGAAATGGTCACATTGAATTATCTATTGGTCTCCAATCCTAAGTGTATCTTGATTTATACTCTTATCATTACTAAATTTGCATGTCATATACCTTTTTAGTCCTACTTATTTTAAAACCTCTTGTTTCTAAGGCATTTGTCCATAAGCTTAATTTGGATTTAATCCTTCATAGTTTTATCATAAAAAAATGTCATATGCAAACAACATGCACAGCTTGACCTATGTAGATGCAAAAAAAAAATGAAAAAAAAAAAAAAGAATTGCAAATAAAAAATTAGGTGAGTCTAGAGTCCCCACTACTACAAGAAGGATCCTACAGATGTACACAAGAAAAGTGAATATTTCCAATAAAAAGGGGATAATTACTTTCTAACTTTTTAAAACTTTAACTTGATCCATCTCTTGGTAAATCATACCCCCTTTGAATCAACAAAATAAGTCCTCTTTGCATAGGTAAATAGAAATTAAAAAAAAAAAAAAAGCTCCATAGAAGCATAACAAACTAAATCCTATTTACATAAAATCAATATTTCAAAACCGAGCAGTAGATGTCCCCTAGAAAATGAATTTCCATCAAATATATGGGAAGAAACAACTTCTAACATTTGAACTCATACTACATCACCAGATTGCATGTTTTAACTGTGTGCAACAGCCTAAAATCATCTCTTCGGGTGCTAAATAATTTCTAGGAAACAATTTACAATGAAGGTATAGGAAGAAACTTAAAACAGTTGAACTAATACTGCAGTACCAGGTTGCAAATTACGTTTGATGCAGTTTGGAGGTCCTCACATTCTTAGAACTTTGGGATATAACATGATTCAAATATAAATTATTTGGATAGAAAGAAATAAACCTTTTTGAAAGAACATGTAGAACAAGAAAAAGATAAGAGAAAGATCAGAAGATTTCTCTCTTGTTCTTTTCAAGGTCAAAGTTCCTGTAGTTGGGCACAAGTGTTTCACTGGAATTCCTTTCATCTTGAATCATAACTGCCGGAACTTCAGTTAACTCATTAAGATAAATTAAAGTTTCTTTTAGCTTATTGACCGATAAATTGGTTATAACCCAAGAACAAGTGGGTTTCAAAACAAAAGTTGGTGCTTGGATTCTTTAGAACCAACATAGAACAGATTGCATCTCAAAGAATTAGAATCTAGAAGTACAAGAAGAAAGCTTTTCATTTTAACCGATTTCCAACTTGTTGCAAACCAAAGATCAAAACAAACCCAGGTGGTTGCTCCATATAGACAAACCTCTTCAAGGAGATTACCATGTAAAAAGGCATTCTTGATGTCAAGTTGAAACAGAGGCCAATCATACATAGCAGCTAAAGATATCAAAACACGAATGGAACCAATTTTAGCAACAGGAGAGAAGGTCTCCATATAGTCAATACCATATGTTTGGGAATAGCCTTTGGCAATCAGTTGAGCTTTCAATCGCTCTACACTACCATCAGGTAAATACTTAATAGTGTATACCCACTTACAACCCATAACATGCTTACCAAGAGGGAGCATGGTGAGATCCCACATGTGATTATGAGCCTAAGCTAAGAGTTCTTCTTCCATTGCATGGCGCCACCCTAGAGAGGCAAGGGCTTCCTGGACATCCGTAGTAACCGAAATAGAAGATAACAGAGAAACAAACTGACGATGGGAAGCAAAAATGTGAGATTCAAAAACATAATTGGAAACGGGATGAAATGTAAATCTGCATTTACCTTTCCGCAAGGAAATAGAAAGATCAGAGTCAAAAATAGGAGGTGGAGATGGTGGGGGGGCAACTGTCGGATCTGTCGACGGTGAAGAAGCTAGAGGAGGATCTAGTACATGTCATTAATGTGTATACACTTGGCGGATGGGTGGTCGTTAAATAGGAAGTTGCACTAGAGGCGAAGACTTAGTCACAATCGGAACAAGTGGGATGGGGTCCTCAACAGGAACTAGAAGATGAGGAGGTTAGGAAGAAGAAAAGACATCACCGGACCTAGAAAAAAATATAATAGATTCAAAGAAAGTAACATCAAGGCACACAAAGGAACGTCGAGAACTGGGGTTATAACACTTATACCCTTTTTGGGTCTGGGAATAACCAAGGAAGATACACTTAGTGGATCGTGCATCTAATTTGTCCACTCTAAGTCCAAAATTATGAACAAAACATACACACCTAAAACCCTGGGAGTAAGAGGAAAAGAAGACAAGGTAGGAAACAAAGTGGTGGAAGGAGAATGACTTTCAAGGATGGGCGTGGGCATCTGGTTAATGAGGAAACAAGATGTAAGCACAACATCACTCAAAAAACGTTTGGGTACATTCATATGATACAAAAGGGACCGAGTAGAAAACAAAAGATGGCGGTTCTTTCTCTTAGCCATCCCATTTTGCTGAAGTGTATAGGTACATAAAGTTTGATTGATAATGCCATATTGTTCCAAACACACCTGAAACGGTGTATAAAAGTATTCACGACTATTACCAAAGCGAAGAATCTTAATGTGTACACCAAATTGGTTGCGAATTTCAGCATAAAATTTTTGAAAAATGGAAAAAAATTCACTCCTTTCTTTCATTAGGTAAAGTCACGTCATCCTTATCATCAACAAAAATAACAAAATATTTGTAACCATTGTATGACTATTTTATTTGGACCCCAAATATCTAAATGAACTAAAGAAAAATGACACAACATACGATTATCAACCCTAGGACTAAAGGGAACACAATGATGTTTCTCCAACTAACATGACTCACAATCCAAAACAGAAAGATGACTCAACAATGGAATAAGTGACTTCAGTGCTTTAAGCGATGGATGACCAAGGCTACAGTGCCACTGAAGAGGAGAAAGAGATGTCTGAAAAGTTGTTGACGAACCACCACCAACATCAAGATAATACAGTCCACCGGCTTCATACCCTCCACTAATCTTCATCTTCGTCTTGAGATCCTAAAAACACAAGAAGAGGGGTAAAAGATGATAGAACAATTAAGAGACTTGGTTAGCTTACTAACAGACATAAGATTAAAAGGGAATTTGGGAACATACAAAAATGAGGACAGGGATAAAGGGTCTATGTTAATATTACCAACACCACAAATGAAGGATGTGGAATTATTAGCAAGGGTAACAAAATGTGATGTGGAGCATTGTGAAAGGGGGGAAAACACAACTGGAGTCCCAGTCATATGATCGGAAGCTCCAGAGTCGATAATCCAGGAGGTGGGTTTGGATGCCAGACAAGCCATACCTAAATGTGCGAGAGTAGTTGTATTCTGTTGAGAGGTGGCCTGGATAAACTGCTCATAATCATCACGTGGGACACTCATCATCTCCTTCCTAAAGACATCCGTAGATGTAAAGGGCATCTGATCAGTTTGTTGGATATCCTGTCTTGAACTACCATCACTGGCCACTACATGATTTGCCCAAGTTGAAGGTGGGTCGTGCAAACCATAACAAAAGTTAATGGTGTGCCCTTCAATACCACAATGTGTACACCTCCTCGGACCATTACTACGTACTCTACCATGAGCTCCCCTTGAATCTCAACTTCCAACACGTCCACCACCACCACTACGACCAAGCTGAACTCCCCGAACTCCACCTTTAACACCGCGACCTCCCCCTCTCGTCACTGCAAAGGTAGACCGGTCAGAGATATTAGAATTCTCTGTGGGCCCAATAGAAATTCTCTGAAGATGGGCAAACACCTCTTCTAGAGACGGAAGAGCTAACCCTCCTAGTATCTGTGCTCTCACTGGTTCATATTCAGATTTCAACCCTACTAAAAATCTGGTCACATCTAGTTGTTCTCTCTGTTGTTGCTAAATATTAACATCAAAAGTGAGGGGATGGTACACATTCAACTCATTACGAAGGTTCCTCATGCGAGAATAGTACTCCTCAAGACTTTGATTACCCTGTTGCAAATTAAAGTACTCCTGATAAAGCCGATACATTCTAGTAGTATTGTCTTGTCCTGAGTACAATTTCTTGGCATGGTCCAAATCTCCTTGTGTATCTAGGAACATAAAATTCACACTGTTCTTAGGTTCCATACTATTCTATAACCAGGTCATAATTAGTGCATCTTTTTGTTTCCAATCACTATACTCCTAAGAGTTAGTGAGAGGTTTTTCTTCTCTTACATGCTTCACTTTATTCTTAACTCTAAGAAAGACCTCTACAATGTGCACCCAAGGCACATAATTCTCCCCATTCAACTGGATAGAAGTCATCTGAACATTTAAGTAGTCGGTGAGAACCATAACACTAGATTTGTGCTCACTACTGTCTCCCATATCTGAATTCCTTTTTTTTCGTATATCAAACTTCTAAATCACTTTTCACCACATTGCACACAAGTGAAACCACCTACAATCACAATTTTCAGCAATACCCATTGCTGATTTCTTCACTTTCAGCACCACCCAACTACCTGAACACACACCATAGCACTAGCAACTCACCAACCACTTGATTCACATTGAAAAACACATTTAGCCCGTTATGTAGGAGAGAAGAATGGAAGAAGAGAAAAAAGAGAGAGAGAGAGAGAGAAGGAGAGAGAAGAGAGAACTGAGAGCAAAAGATGTTGTTGGCGGTGCAACTTTTTTAATATATATACTAGGGCGACAACAACTAAAATAAAAAAGAGTAAAAGTACAATAGTACCCCTGTGGTACTATACATAGGAAAAATAACAAATGTTAACACTCCCCCTCAAGTTGGGACATTGATGTCAATAATCCCCAACTTGTCACATAAATCGTGATGCCATGAGTGGTGTAGTCCTTTTGTAAAGATGTTTGCAAGTTGATCCTCAAAGCTGACATAGGGAGTACACACTTCCCCTGTGATAACCTTCTCTCTGATAAAATGCTTATCGACTTCGATGTGTTTAGTTCTATCATGTAGCACAGGGTTAGCAACAATGTTTATGGTTGCTTTGTTATCACAGAATATGGTCATAGATTGTCCACTGGAAAACCCAACTCACTCAACAGATTCTTTATCCACATAATTTCAGCCACTCCATGAGCAATTGCTTGATATTCAGCTTCAACATTGGATCTAGCTACCACACTTTGCTTTTTGCTTCTCCGGGTAACTAGATTTCCTCCTATGAAGGTACAATAGCCACTAGTTGACTTTTTATCATTTAGGGATGCTGCCCAATCTGCATTAGTATACACTTCAACTTTCAAATGTTTGTGCCTTTGAAACAACAAGCCAACACCTAGAAACCTTTTAAGGTACCGGAGGATTCTTTCTACTGCTTCAAGATGAATGGTCATAGAAGCATGCATGAACTGGCTAAGGACACCAACTGCATATGCAATGTCTGGGCGGGTCATAGAAAGATATAACAATCTCCCTATAAGTCTCTGAAACTGTTTCACATCCTTGATAGGTTCACCTTGGCTGTCACCTAATTTATGGTTAGGATCAATAGGGAAATCAACTGGCTTCACTCCCATTTTTCCTGTATCTTGGAATAAATCTAGGACATGCTTCATTTGGGAAATGAAGATACCCCTTTTTGAGCGGGCAACTTCAATTCCTAGGAAGTATCTTAGAGGACCTAGATCCTTTACTTCAAACTGTGTGGCAAGATACCCCTTTTTGGATTTCATCCTTCTAGTCGCCAATGATAATTATATCATCAACATATACTATCAAAGCAGCAATTTTACCTTCTCTTTTCACAAACAATGTGTGAAAACCAGGGAGTTGTTTCATGTAAACTTCCTCTTCAAGGTCACAATTCAAGAATGCATTCTTGATATCAAGCTGATGTAGATCCCAGTCAAGATTAGCAGCAAGAGAGAATAGAACTCTAATGGAATTCATCTTGGCAACGGGTGCAAATGTCTCTACATAATCAACTCCGTACACTTGTGTAAACCCCTTTGCCACTAAACAAAGCTTTATACCTCTCCACCGTGCCATTAGCCCTATGTTTGACTATGAACACCCATTTACATCCAACTAGATCCTTTCCCATAGGAAGATCTACAAGTTCCCATGTGCCATTTTTATGAAGGGCATTAATTTCTTCCTTCATAGCATTTGTCCATTCAGGTACTGAAAGAGCTTCTGCCACATTCTTAGGGATAGGGACACTATCAATGGATGTGAGAAAGGCTCGAAAAGAATGTGAAATGTTTTCATAGGAAACAAAGTGTGAAATGGGATGTTTAGTGGTGCACGATCTAACACATTTCCTGTGAGCAATAGGAAGGTCAAGGTCATTAGCAATAGAGGTATCAATTGCAATGGGGTCAAGGACATCAATGGGAACCAAGATACCTGAGTGAGTGTAATCCGCCCCCGAAGAGTTTAATGGCATTGGAGGTACAGCTTCTGGATTCTCCACAGCTCTTGAATTTGGTTGGCCTTTGTGACGACGAAAGAAGACACGAAAAAGAGGATCATGAAGAGGAGGGAGCTGAACCAGTTTCTCCTCATTCTTACTCTCCCACTGAGGAGAAACAGGGAAAAAATGCTCACTCTCAAAGAAAAAGACATCTATAGAAACATAGAATTTCCGAGAAACAAGATCAAAACAACGGTATCCCTTCTGAGTGGAGTACCCCAGAAATATGCAAGGAATAGCACGAGGATCCAATTTTCCATGAGTGGGTGACAGATTTTGGACAAAGCAACGACAACCAAATACACGAAGATGAATGGGAAGAAGGGGGGCCTTAGGAAAGAGAAGCTAATGTGGGGTTTTGCACTCTAACCAACGAGAAGGCATACGGTTGATGAGGTAGGTAGCACAAAGGATAACCTCAAGCCAAAAGCATTTTGGGACATTCATATGGAGTAGTAAACCCCAAGCCACTTCAAGGAGGTGTCGGTTCTTTCTTTCAGCAACACCATTTTGTTGTGGTGTTCGGGCACAAGAGCTACGGTGAAGTGAACCATGTGAAGCAAAAAATTCCGTGAGATCACTATGAAAATACTCTTTGGTATTATCTGATTGAGAAATTTGGATTTCAATTTGAAATTGGGTGAAGACCATCCGCTAAAAATCTTGGATAATTTTTTGTACTTCATCCCTGGTCCGCATGGGAGATACCCATGTATATCTAGAATAATCATCGATAATGGTAATAAAATACTTGTAGCCACTCTTAGATGGTAAAGTAACAGGGCCCCACACATCAGAATGAACAATGTAAAAAGAAAACTCAGATTTATTATTTTTTGAAAGAAAATGAATTCTACACTGCTTACTCAATTGACAAGTTTGACAAGAGAAATTTGAAACACATTTACTTAAACAATTCTAAAAACACTACTTTCAAAGACTCAAAAGATAAATGACCAAGACAACAATGACATAAATAAACTTGACTCTTAGACTCTGTGACTTGAAGACCAGCCTTATTCTCCAGCATGTAAAGTCCACCAACCATACATCCTTCCCGAGGCCAGATCCTAGATCACACAGTAAGAAGGGAAAAAAGGTCATCAAGTAGTTTAAGGAATTAGTAATACTACTAACAGAGAACAAATTAATGGGAAATTTCGGAACATGTAAAACATCAAAGAGGGTAAGGCCGAGAGGGAGAGAAATGGTTCCTTCACCAGCTATGGTAGTGTATGATCCATCAGCTAGTCTTACCTTGTCTCTTCCAGAAAGAAGGTGATAGGTTTGAAAGTAAGAGGACGTACCAGTCATGTGTTTTGACGCTCCAGAATCAATGATCCAGGGAGTGTCAGGATTATGAGAAGCAACATGGAAAGTTGTAGCAGTGTTACCTGATGTAGACGTAAATGAAGTTGAGGCAGAAGCATCCATCTGACGAATTGCTCTACCATAGAGCTCTAAATGGTCACAAAAGGAATTTATAATATCCTCCCTTGGGTCAGATCCAGATGAATGTGTCTGAGTCACAGTATGAATGGGGGGCTGATTCTCCTGAGTAGCCATGTTTGCCATAGTATGTTTTCTTGTATCTTGTTGTCCTGACTTTTTATTCGTATCTGAACCTTGCTTCTTATTCAGATCTTGAGCCCATTTCGGCTTCCCATGAAGATCCCAGCATGTGTCTCAGGTGTGTCGGGGTTTTTGGCAATAAGTACACCACAATTTGTCCTTGTCATCCATCTTTTTCTGAAGATCCCCCTTTTTAGAAGTATTTCCCCCACCGGTAGTAACACTCCCTTTCACTGTCAATACAACTACATCTCCTCCAGAATTGTTCATCAGATTCCTTCTGCTTTCTTCTGATTGTACAAGAGCATAAACTTCTTGAACTGATGGAAGATCTTTGCTACCTAGGATCTAGGCTCTGATAGATTCATATGTAGGGTTCAAACCATGTAAGAAAGCAAACACTCTCTGTTGGGAGACAAGTCTTTTGTACAATTTTGCATATTCATCACACTTCTAGTCCACACTCTGATAATGATCTAACTCCTTCCAGACAGAGGTCAAGTCTGAGTAGTACACAGATAGACACCTCTCCCCTTGTTTACAAGTAGACGATTCTGCCTGTAGCTGGTAGATTTTTGCATAGTGTCGCAGTTCTAAATATGTTGATTTTGCTTGTTCCCATATCTCATTTGTTGTTTCAACCCACATGAAATTCCTTCTTATTTGAGGTTGCATAGAAACTAAAAGCCAAGACATGACCATGCTGTTTTCCTGGTTCCATCCATCATATTCAGCACTCCCAGAATGTGGTTCTTTGATTCTCCCATTAATATAACATATCTTTCCCCTTGCAGTGATGTACAGCTTGATCCATCTTGACCACTCTAAATAATTTAAACCATCAAGAGGAATAACAGCCATGGGAAAGGATAGGTCCACACCCCCACTCATTCCATTCAGCATTGAGGAAACACCGGATGTAACAGAATCTTCACCACTCATGATTTCAGATTCAAAAACAACTCTTAAATGGGGTACACAGCCTTAAAGAAATTCAACATTGAGGGGGAACAAAAAAAAAATTGTTCTTCAGAAACACACCTCCTTTTGTAAAAACACAGGTGTTGTTACATCACTAACAGGTCATTCCTTGACTTACAAGCTCAACACAAGTGTTGCCACAGTGCATACAGGTCATCTCTTGACCTACGCATCAACAGGACTGCTGTTACAGCAAGTACTGGTCACTTTCTGACCCTCAATTCACCATAAAAGCTGCTGTTGCAACACACAAAAGGTCCTCACGACCTACAGTTTCACAGGGATCAGTCGACCCCACAAAAAAGGAAAGAAAGAGGTGTTGATCACTTCACATCCGATCGGCAGACCTAGTACAGGTTTTGCCCTGGCACACGACCAGAAAAAAAAAGGTAAGAGAGAGAGAGAGAAAAGTTACTTCAGTGTGTGAGATCTTCAATCAACCAAACAGCAGATGAGGGCGGCTGATCTAGAAATCTGGTGCGAAGAAGGAAAAAAACTGTTCACTCGACTTCTCCTTTCAAATCTGATAGTCCCACTCTGATACCATGTTATGCAGGAGAGAAGAATGAAAGAAGAGAGAAAAGAGAGAGAGAAGAAGAGAGAAGAGAGAACTGAGAGCAAAAGATGATGCCGGAGGCATAACTTTTTTAATATATATACTAGGGTGACAGCAACTAAAATAAAAAAGAGTAAAAGTACAATAGTACCCCTGCGGTACTATACATAAGAAAAATAACAGTTGTTAACATAGCCCGCCTATTTGATCACCAAAAACCAAACCACTACAAACACCCACTAAACCACTAACAGGAGGCATGAAAACCTCCAAAGGGAAAGGGCGATGACTCCTTTTCAGCCCTTTTCCCTATCTCCAACAGATGATGAAGAAAACTGTAAAACCCTAGGCTGAATGGTGATAGAATAGAATTCTGGGCAGATCTGATTTTGTCACAGTGGCTTTGATACCATGATAAAGTTCAGACCTGCACTAGAATTCTGTTAGAAATAGTATTAGAGGAAGATTAGAAGAGATAGAAAAGAGAATAAGAGAAGAGAAGAAAGGAGAAGGAGAAAACTAGTTCGAACAAGAGAGAAAAGTCCATCTCTCTGGTCGGTCAGGTTATATTTATATGTTTCTATTAAATAAAACAAAAGACTATTATGTCCCTACTTAAGTATGGGACACATCACTTAACATAAACATTACACATCAGCTTAAACATAAATAGAAAGACTAAACTACCCTTATACAGTCGACACTAACAGTATTCTTCATATTTGTGCTTTGTTCCTCATGCCAATGCACTTGTGCAGATGCATGGGCTCTCTTGCCGGTTAATTACAGATTGGTGAATTCCGACATCAAATACTATAAGATTGAACCAATCAAATCCACTACTAGTAGATATTTAGCACTAGAAAATCTCATGGCATCGAGCAACTCCATGGGCATAGAAACTGAAGGACAAATGTTTTAAATATTTAATTATGATCTATTTTTGTATTGGATAATATCATTATTCTGTGACCACACAACATTAATAACAATAATAATAGTTATTTCTCTTCTATTAAATAGGGAGGTTGGTAATAATTTCTACAAGGTTTTTCTTTTTGATCAGCATAGATTGAAATACATATCCCACATATTTGTCAAAAGAAAATACTGTATAGGAATTTATTTAATTAAGTTCATGAACTAGTTACTACATCCTTAATCAAATCAAAACAGGAAATCTGGAACATCCTCCCAATAAAAATGGGCTTCACCTCCACAGGTAGATATTCTAAACGTATGTTTCAATTTCTTCACCAATTAATTCTTTAAAAAATTCAAGTAATGTAAATGATCTGGGTTTCATGAAACTTTGCTTTACCAATTCACATCACAAGCATGTCAGGCTAAACCTAATGATGCAGCAATTGAAGAGTCAAAATTGGAATTTTCTTAATTTTTATGTATTTATGCATTTTTGGGCAGCAGGGTTTTTTTTCATTTTAAAATTTTTCTATGGGGTCCAATGATAGGGTTTGGTTTGTCTATTTATAGTTGGTTTATGTTTAAAATTTCAGAGTCATTAAATAAGTAGCTTAAGAGTTATTAAGGATAGTGACAATATAAACTTACTAAGAGGAACATGTACAACGGTACAAGTGTACTGAGCCATAAATTACGAGAAAAATGGCCAATGATGAAATTAGAAACATAATAGAGATATAAGGATGCCAGCCTCTGTACTACTGCACCAATTCTGTCTGGGTACTACTACTGCATTACTCTTAACAGACATATAGGGATGACTGTGAAAAAGAGAATAAAATCAATCTGATAATATTTTGAATACAACTTGCACTTATTCTGTTAGACATATGAGATGGGAGGGGAACAATAAAAGAAAAGAGAAGGTCAAAAAAGGGTCAACTTTCAAGGCTTCAAGCGCGCATCCAATCAGATCAAACTTTCCCTTACGATGGCTTATTTGGGTTGTTTAGGGAGGAGAAAGAATAAAACCAAGAGAGCAACACAGCATCCAACTTCAATACAATTGGCAAAATTATAGAAACATTAATATACAGATAAAATGAAATCAAGTTAACAAAGTTTTTGGAAATTAAGGAAAGGTAAATAAGGAAAACCAAAATTCAACAACTTCTGGAAAAGGAGAAGAACCATTCGAATTGGCATCTTCAGGCCCAATGTATTCATGCATTTGATATTTTCTTTTTGCAAACAGCAATAGCCACTTTCTATCAAAATTCCACTATAAACTTGCTCAAAACCAACCAACCTACAAACTAATTTCTATAAGGGAGATAAACTGAATGCTAAGCTATAATCATAACAGATAGTAACAGAGAAAAGTAAAAGAGTACTTTACAACAATCAAATGATTTGCACAATCTCATCCACCTTAAAATGAAAATGAAAAACGATTACGAGATTAGTTTCTTTAAGATATGCGAATTCGCAAGCATATTTCTAATTCTAAAGTGTTATACACTTCTACTCACATCTAAGCATCCAAATCCCAAGATAACCAATTCAGTAACATAATTGTCTAGAACCCAATTAATATTCAATTGGGCTGGATTCAAGAATAAACCTCACGAAAATTTAAAAAATACTAAAAAGAACAATATAGAAGTTAAAGTTTATCTCCGAAAGTGCGGCGAGGAGGAGAATTCGATTTGACAAAGACTTGGAACAAGGGAGCTTGACAGTCGGAGATATCCTTGATAGGCCGCAAAACTATCTCCAATGCCGACGACGGTTTCTCAGAGGTGATAACAGATGCAGAAGCTGAAAACACCCTAAGAGGAACCCTAACAGAAACAATGGAACCTGCAGCAATCTTCCCATACTTGCGACCACCAAAAGGCAAGCTTTTAGTTTCTGATCCCAACCAAATGCGGCATAGAGAAGCTCTGGGTTTCTCCGTCCTAGGGAGATTGCTATAGAAAATGCCGCTCTGAATGCCCTTAGCCATGTTGCTAACGTGTGCCATCGCTGCTTCTATGTTCAAAACGTTTCAGAGTGAGAAGACAAACATAGATGCTTCCTTGTTTTGCTTTCGAGTCAACCGAGGATTTTCAAGTTTTCAGTTTTCACTTACCAACTCCCACTCACGGGTGATCGAGGAAAGGGAGGGAATAGGATGTGCGCGCGTTAAGATGGAATTCCTTGGATCCCTACCATATACCAACCCGGCATCCGAATTCGAATCCGATACTGTTAAGGGTGATGCGAATTTCTTCCGTTTATAATTGGGTCGAATTTGGACAATTGGACCCCTAGCAGTAACAGAGGTAGGGGTTTGCTACCAACAAAACGCTTCCAACATTGTTCCAATAACTAGAGCCGTAACTGGGATCCGATTCGAATCAGTTTCTGCAAAATATGAATTCGACCCGTTTATTGAAAACTTGCATTCGCTTTAATTTTTTTATATACGCAAAAAATAAGTAGTTATTTTCAACTTTTATATGTAATAAATTGATGTAAATATAAAATTTAGTGTATATAAATTCATATAAATATAATATATAAAAATGTATTTTTATAATTTTAAATATAATTATATAAAATTTATATATTAAAATCAATAAATATTATAATATAATTGGATTCAGATTTGAAATAGATAATATGGAGTCAAATCCAAACTTGATCCGATTACATAAACACATCATCAAAACCCAATATAATCGGATTGGATGCTGGATTAGACCTCTAATTTTCAAGTATCATTGAGAGGCCTACAAATAACCCATTATAACGGAGTATTGATTACTTGCCAACAAAATACATTTCAACACTCAACCAACATGATCTGACACCACACATCTCATACATGATGGGTCCCGGTCTCATAGTGAGATATGTGATATCAGATTTTGTTGGTAGAGTGTTGGAATGTGTTTTGTTGGTAGGTGATCCCAACTCATTACAGCATACATCTTGGGCACTTTGTATCTATTACCTGCAAATTGTTCTCACATCCCTATTAGAAGCTGTTCATGGGATGGGCTCGAACTTGGATTTTGCCAAAATTTCAATGGGTTTGGCTCGAAGCCCAAGCTCGACACAGTGTAAAGCCAGGCCCAAAGCCCATCCCGTGAACAAGTCTAATCCCTACCCATAGAACACCACTATTGTGTATTGGGAACATCTCCCCATGAATGACAAAATGCACAATTCTAATGTCCCACGGGTGAAATCGGCTTCATTGCTCACTAGGCCGTGCTTGCACTAGTCACACAATCCTTGCAGCCTTGCATTGGGAATATCTTCCAGCGAAAAAAACATACAAGTACAAAGATATTCCCAATGCATGGTGTAAGAGCCTGTGTGAATGATGTGAGTACAGTCTTGTGATCACTGAAGCCGATCTCCCCATGGATAAAGATGTGGGAACTTGTGGGTAGCAGATCTGAGTCCTTGGGAACATCTCCCATATGGGGAGTGTCTGGTTGGAACATATTGGAATTTGCATCCGTCCCACACATGCCCTACATCACACCCAACCGTGTATTGGGAACATCTCTCCCAATGTCAAGCACGAGAGATGTTCCCAATTCACAGTTAGATGTGCATGTGGGGGGCCTGTGGGTGCCAATCTGAACTTTGATATATTGGGAGCGTCTGGTTGGTAGCATATCTGAACTCGAATTCGGACCCCTACCAGAACTGGTATTACTTGTTGAGAACTTCACCTTGCGACTTGCGAGCTTTCATTCAATCCAACAACCTTCTATTTTCTTCCTTCTTTTCGGTGGTGGAATGCTCCCAACGTCCCCACTTAACCCTTTTTCTTCCTTTTGGGTTGGTGGGAGAAGTTCTCAAGCTCATCTCTCAACCTACAGCGATAGAATGCTCAATGGATTTGTTTTAAACAGAATAGGGTTTACTTGATTCTTGTTCGTTAGTATTGTATTATTAAATTAAATAAAAAACAGTAGAATTTTATGTTAAATCTTGCATGGTCTTTCATGTTATTTTCTTCTCTTGGTTTGAAGCACAAAGACATAGGTCTGCAGGTGAATTTTTTTTCGTTCTATCTTAGTCTTGGATAATCTACATACTAAAACCAATCATCAGTGAGTGTTGCACTTCCAAGAGGCCTGGTTTGCTTTACAATGAAAATCAATTCCAAAATGACCAAGCCAAGCCTGCACGAGAAGTAGATTGGCGTGATTTAAATTCTCAGTACTTTTTCTAGCAACATTAATAACTATTCACAAAGGTAGTGAGAATGGATAGCGGGGTTCCAAATCGCATCTGGGATTACCTAATTTACGTGCTAACCTAACCACCCAATATAATAGTATGTCCTACAAATTTATATTTTTACCACCTTGGATTAAGAACCACTCAAGCTACTTCTCTACTCTGAAACCAATCCGGAAGCATTCCATCAAAAGGTCAATGTTTGAGTAAAAGGGAGCTGCCATGAACAATGTATTCAAGTAATCTAATATCAACTTCTTCCCCTTCTTGGAGACAAAAAGTAAGCTTCCTCTTTCCTCGGTGAGCTTGGTGATAGGCATTGCTCAACTGAGAGACTAGGGTAATACAAAGGTTATTAGGGTTTCAAAATGTTCATGATCCCTTTTTCGATACATAGGGTAGCCTAAAGGCTGTTACAATCAAAAGATAATTAGAAATAATGACCAATACTTAGAGAAGTTGTAACGACAGCGATCTTGGTGATGCAACTCGTTCATGCATGCACGTGAGTGGTAACCACTCGGTTCGGTTCAACGGATGATGGCCGGATAATAGGCTGCACCGTTTCAACATTCGAGATTCGTATCAGTCCCACCTGCCCCTTAGGATTAGCTAGCCTTGTCCTCACCGAGTCTGGGTCCAGTAGGTTCATCGTTTTTAGTACTTTAAATGAACACTTTCAAATTGTTTTTCACCACCCTTCAAATACCCCTAATCTATCTTTAAAAGAGATTAATGATAATTTTTAACAGTCGTCAGAATATTTATAAAGTGCTCAGTGAATATATTTTCTATTTTGTGCCTATTTATTCGTTACCAGAAGTATCTTTCCAATGAATCAAAACTTTTATTTCGGTCTTATTACCTTATTTCATTATTCAGTAGTCCAATATAGCTGTTGGTAGGGTTATTCACAAATAAATTCAAACTAACCAATCGGCCTAATCCAATTCGATTTAATCGGTTTTTCTTCACCACTAGTCAGTTTCGAGTTAGAAAAATGGGTAAATCAATAATTCGGTTCGGTTTCAGTTTTTATACATGAAAATCGAAATCGAAACCGAACCAAACCGAATCGAGTTATCTATAAATGTATTCTCACTGAAATATTATATATATAATATGTATATTTCAAAATATATATTTCAGTTTTAAATGTACTTCCAATAAATATATTCTCACTGAAAATATTATATATAATATGTGTATTTCTGATATATATATATATATATATTTAAAGCTGAAATATATATTTCGGAAATGTATATATTTAAGCCAAAACTGACCCAAATCGACCTAAACCGACTAAGTTGATTTTTCTTAATTCAATTTCGATTTAATCTTTAGGTAACCCGACTAGGTTGAATTGGTTAAAAAAAATTAATAAACTGACCCAATTCGAACTATGAACAACCCTAACTGTTAGATAAGGTTTTGAGGTACCATCTAAAATCAAGGGAAGCAGTGTTGGGTTGTTGTTGCAGTGGGCTCCCAACTTTGTCTTGTGCCATGACACATGGAAAATAGGATGCAAACGACACCCAGTCGAAAGTTCCAACTTATAGGCAAATTAGGCCTATTTGTTATAGCTCCTTGAAGGGCCCATAAAAATGGGCCGAAAGCTTTTGAGACTTATGAGCGACAATGTTGCTCTTTGCCTATACGGTTGCAACTGAAGGAACACCATATCAGTCACCTCAAAATGTCTATTAATCCTGTTTATCAACTAGTCTCTCAAAATGGGCCTTGGTTAAAAGCTAGATTCTCCTTAAGGCTATATTTGGTTGCAATGCAAATAAATTTGTACAGATGCAAAATCACGGCAGCACAAATGATTTGTGTGTAAATTTTGACTTATTTTTGTTTTAAATTTTAGCTTATTTGGTTTGATTGCAGTATAAATGAAATAAATTAAGACATAAAGCAGAATAAAATAAAATCTAAAACAAAATTAAATAAGAATTTACATTTTTTATATTTGCATTCCTATACATTTATACTAGTATAAATAAATTTGTACTGCAACCAAACACAGCCTAAGTCTGGAAAGAACTTGATCCCTCTCCTTGAGTTCATCTTCAATAACCTGAACAAGGGTTGTACTCGGTATATATGACACGTGTGGGTGGGTCAATTCCATAAACCCATTTGCATGACGTGGACTTAGTGGTTAAATGGTAGATGGTGTTATACCACTACTTGGCCAAGGGAAGCCACTTGGTCCACTAGTAAGGGTGTGTAACAATAAAACATCGGAGGTATGTTTCAAAGGTATGGTTCAGAACTTCTGTATAGCCATGCATTAGAGGGTGGTAGACTGGTAGGCCGTATTCATGCAAAGGGTGGCTCCTTGTAGACAAAACAGTTCTCTCTCCAAAATTGGTGGTGAAAGTCATGGTTTTCAAATTGGATCGGATCAAATGGTCGAATCGAAAAAATAAAAAATCGTTACCACAAAACTGTTTTTTTTTGGTAAAAAACTATTGATTTCATTAGCAGCAAACCATTGACCCAGGCAATCAAACTGTCAATCCGAATAATAATTTTTGGCCATTTTTATTATTTATTATTTATTGTCAGAATAAACTGTACGGTTGGACTGTTCAACCGAAAAATGGCATATTTTTAAAAACCTTGGTGAAAGTGGTATCACAATCACTCACAATTGATGTTGGCATGTTATGTAACTTGAATACACCTTTTAAGAAGACTTGTGCCGAATATGGATGGCCTTGGAGCAAAAAATGCCCATATTTAGATAATCGGTCCACAACCAGTAGTATCACAGATTTGTGGTTTGAAATCAATAAGCCTTCCACAAAATCTATTGATATCTCAGTCCAAATCCTATTTGGAATGGCTACATTCTCAATCTTATGTCTTTGGAAAATGTTGTATTCTTCGATGCACTCCCTTTATTTCCTTCCAGCAATCCTTCCAAAAACTACTCTTCTCAAACGTTGCAAAGTATTATAATATCTTGAGCGACCGCTAGTGGGAGATGAATGGACTTCTGCAAAGAGCTTAGTCTTGTACTGGGATGTTGGGCTCTCCATGATCTTGCCATTTCTCCAAATGATCCCATGTTTCACCTCATACTTTGATCCTGGGCCCTTACCACTGAGAATAGTTTGCATCATTTGTTGCATGGTAGTATCGTGGGTTGTTTCTTTCTTCAAGTCCTCAATCCATGCTGGAATGGGCTGGAAAATAGCATGGAGCCCATCTTCCAGATGTCTCGATAAGGCATAAGTTGCAATGTTATGTTGGCCTTTTTTGTACTACACCACAAAGTCATATCCAACTGTTTTGGATCTCTCTCTCTCTTTCGCCGGGATCTCAGTGATCTCAGCTTTGAGATCATTATTGTCTCAATCACTCCCCATCTCTCAATCTCCTCTTTGCTTCCTAAAAAATTAAATACTTTTTTATTAAACTGTGAACCGTTGCCCATGTCTAATGGTTTAGCGGTTGATCACCCGGGTCAACAGTTCTCTAACTAATTCAATTTTTTTTTTTCCAAAAAAAGTGGTTCAATCGAAAACCAGACCCCGAGACATGACTGGCTTTGCAGGTCAAACGATCCGACCGTTAGGTCTGGTCTGATTTTCAAAATAGTGCATAAAACATCTCCTAATAGTCTAATACATCATTAATAGCAGCTTTCATTACAATCGAGGAGAGGTCTTGCCAATTCCTTAAGGCTATGTTTGGTTTGAAGGAAAAGATAGGGAAAGACAGTGAAACCAATACAAGGGTTGTGAGCGTTTCCCTACTTTTCATTTCCTTTCCCTATATTTTCCTTCAAACATAGCCTAAAAAATAGTTTGAAAAGAATACAAATACGTATAGTGCAAGTACATACAAAATACAAGGTTTTGCATTCTACATATTTATATTTGTATTCGTATTCTTTCCAAACTGAGCCTAAGGACAGAATCCAGATTTATTGACCACAAAACATATTGCTGACAATGTTCACCCATGACCCAGCTGTACATCTGAAATATTGATGATATAAAGTACAAAGAGATATTCCCAGTAAGGATGGATGAACATGGCAAGCAATGTGTTGTGTCAGCATTTCTGAACTTGCCTATGACACAAAACAAATGGAAGGAAAGATGAGACCAAAGTTCTGTTTCTTTGCAACAGATAGTGATCCTCCCACGTGAGTTTTTTCTTTGTCACCATTGAAATTCTGCCATTTTTCTTTTTAATAGCAAGATCAAAATAAATAGAACTACATAATAAGAAGAGTAGTGTTTTTAACTTGGCCAAAACAACTTCAACACTCGAAGCTATTGGCCAATATGGCTGGCAAGGGAGGAAAGAGTGGAACATTGATCCCCCTCTCAACCAGTCAACCTTTGAAACTCTATAAGCTTGTTTTTTAGTCTTTAGACATAAAAAAGATCAGTTGGATTTTGTAGAAACATGTTGAATCTTTGGTCCACCATAAATGGCATCATCAAAATGCTAATTTGCCCAACGTCTTGCCTCTGAGCAGCTAGAAGAACTGTTTCTACAATTTCTTCATTCTTGGTCTCTCTTGCTATTGTCCCCGCTTCTTTTCTTTTCCCCCTAAGTCCCACTTCACTTGAACTTTGTATCATCCATTCTAATTGGACCACAGTTGACCCTTCAAGTTTTCAATGATCTTAATACCCTTGATGCTGCTGTAGATTTGAACATCACCAACTCGGATGAAAAGCTGAACAGAAGAGGAAGAGAGGGGAGGGATGTAGGAAGAACAAAGAAAGTCTGTCCGTATGTCTAACTCTCACTCTCATATATATATATATATATATATATATATATATATATATATATATATTTAAGTTTTATATAGGGACAGTTTTGTGAGACAAAAACTAGGTTTATTGCTAAATGATTTTCATCGCCAAACACCAACCTTATTCAATAAAGCTTATTGGAATAAATGATGATGTGGTTCACAATTTTACACCAGGAGCTTCACTAACCACACACCCATCAAAGGATCAAAATCTTCCCTCACCTTTTCTGGTTAAAGGTTGGTCCCACTCCCTTCGAAAGGATAGAAAAGCACCTTATCACATATGAAATATGAGTTGCTTCATGCTTGGAGGAATGCGATATGCGGACCCCACTCACTATATGACTAAGGTTGCCTTAGCCTTACTGAATGGCTTGAATCCACCACCCAATCTAATTCCAGCCTTCCTTAGACATCCATTCTTCCACCATTCATCAATTCAAGATGTCGGCATCAATTCCCTGAAATTTCAAAAAATATTTTCTTAAATGGGCAAAAAAAGTAAGATGTGAAGCCCTTTTTGGACAGAACCAAAAGAAGATGAGAAATTAAATTTCCCTGTTCTAAAGGTCTTCAAATCAGCGTGCTCGAACACTCATTGATTACGGGTTCCATTAGTGAACTGTAACTTCCATATTGCCGTAAGCTTGCAAATCATCAAACTCTAACAAGCATCAAGTGTCAAAAGAAAGAACACAATTTATATTTTTCTTTTAATTACTAAGAATTAATCAAAGTTCAATAGGAAGTACCCATGAAAAGATTACAAAATTCAAAGTACACGTTCCATGGACATTTCACCTACCCTACTCTCTCCAAGTCTTGATTCAATTTGGAGACTGGTTCTTCACCGGGGAAATATAAGAGGCACCGGAAAGAGTTTCTCTTTTTTATTATTGCCAAAGAAGCCATTTAGACTCAAAATTTCACAAGACTGGTCTCTTATCTAATGTATTTTTCAAACTTGGGAAATCAAGACCCTAAATCCAAATGCCAATGAAGACTGAAGAGGGAACACCACTAAACTAGCCTAGCAAACTGCCTTAGCAGCAGCAATGACAGCCTCTGCTGTTATACCGAATTCCTTGTATATTCTTCCTGCAGGAGCACTTGCTCCAAAACGGTCAATCCCAATTGCCTTCCCCTTGCTTCCCACAATCTTTTCCCATCCGAATGTTGATCCCGCCTCAATGCTAACCCTGGCAGAAACAGCAGCTGGCAGAACACTCTCCTTGTATGCATCAGACTGCTCATCAAATAGCTCCCAAGAGACAAAAGAGACAACCCGGACAGCTTTCCCTTCCTTCCGGAGTTCATCAGCAGCCTTAGCAGCAATCTCTAATTCTGAACCGGTACCAATCAAGATGACATCTGGCTTGTTACCTGAAGAATTGTCTGATATAATGTAACCTCCCTTCTCAACTCCTTCAATGGATGTCCCTGGAAGCTGGGGAAGCTTTTGCCGGGAGAGGGCTAGGATTGAGGGTCTTTTCCTGTTAAGAACTGCAACCTTGTATGCACCAGCAGTCTCATTGCCATCAGCTGGGCGGAGCATCAAGATGTTCGGCATGGCCCTGAAGCTTGCCAAATGCTCAATGGGCTGATGTGTGGGCCCATCCTCCCCAAGACCAATTGAATCATGGGTCATTACATAGATAACTCCCGCTTCACACAAGGCTGAGATCCTGATTGCTGCTCTCATGTAGTCTGTGAAAACAAAGAAGGTTGCACAGTAAGGGATAAGGCCAGGGCTATGCAATGCAATCCCATTACAGATGGCACCCATGCCGTGCTCTCTTACACCAAATCGGACATTCCTCTCCTCAGGTGTGTCCTTTTGGAAGTCCCCAAACATCTTCAGCAAAGTCATGTTGGAAGAAGCGAGATCTGCACTACCACCAAGAAGCCCAGGGAGAACTTTTGCAAGTGCATTAAGGCATTGTTGAGACAGATTTCTGGTGGCATCGGCAGCACTCTCTGGAGTGTAAGTCTGGAACAAACAAGCAAACAGTCATGACAATGATCATTATAAACATAATCTCATTACTAAATGGGTGTAAATAAGATGAGCAAAGGGTAATTGAATAGTAGCCAAACTGATGGAAATACCACATACCGGAAGGGCCTTATCCCAACCAGTAGGCAGTTCACCAGAAATGAGTGTCTTCAACTCTGCAGATTCCTCTTTGTACTTCTTCTCATACTCTGCGAATTTGGCATTCCATTCAGCTTCAAGTGCAGCACCTTCTGGGACATGGCGGCTCCAGTGCCTGTGAAATACAAGCAGCCAAACTCATTAAGCATTACATGTTAGGCTATTCTTCATCATTAGGGAGAGAGAATCCCGTCTTAATTTTCTTACTTCTTTACATCTTCAGGCACATGGAAAGGTTCATATGGCCACCCAAGGTTCCTCCTTGTGGCGTCAACTTCTTTGGCCCCCAGTGCACTTCCATGAACACTGTATGAGTTTGCCTTGTTTGGAGACCCATAACCTATGGTAGTTGTTATCTGCATAGACACAAGACATTAACAAAACAATAGGATAGTTTGGAGCAAAGTGAACTCATTTATATGAATATGCTAGGGAATGTTACCTTGATCAAGGTTGGCTTGTCTTTGACAGCCTTTGCTTCCTCAATGGCAGCACGGATATCATCATAACCAGTGTTACCATTCTTCACCCAAATCACATGCCACCCAAGACCTTCAAAACGGGTGTCAACACTCTCAGTGAATGCAATCTCTGTGTCACCATCAATGGAGATGTGGTTGTCATCATAGAAGGCAATCAGCTTTCCAAGTCCCCAATGCCCAGCAAGGGAACAAGCTTCATTTGCAATCCCCTCCATTTGGCAACCATCTCCCAGTATAACATATCTAAGGAAATACAAATATGAACAAATCAAATAAGTGAGGCCCTGCAGTTCTGCATATCCAGGTAAAAACAGAACACTAACAATGAAACTAAGGATGTCCTTACGTGTAGTGATCCACAATTTCGCAGTCAGGTTTGTTGAAACGAGCAGCCAAGTGCTTCTCTGCAAGGGCTAAACCAACCGCATTGGCAATACCCTGACCGAGAGGCCCTACATGAAGACAAAAGAAAATAAGAAGATGAAATTTCAGGCTTTTGATCTATTTTTTCAAGTACAGGAATTTAGTTTTATAGAATAGAGGCGAACCAGTAGTAACTTCAACACCAGGAGTCTCAAAGTTCTCAGGATGACCAGGAGTTTTGCTTCCCCACTGACGGAAAGTCTTCAAGTCTTCCTCCTAGTAGATCGATTTTGAATACAAAAAATTCCAACAATAAAGTTTAGATAAACAATATCATTAGAGTTCACAACCAAAAAGGAAAACCTAAGAAAACAATTTTAGGGGTATCGCTAGAATAAGATAAAATAAAGTAAAAATCATCTGAGCAAACAAAAAGTTTGATCTCCTAAGCAAAAAACTTTTTTTGGTCTGTTCTTCTATCATGAATAAAATGAAAGATGAAGGAATCATCCATCCTTCCTACAACAAAATACGGGTATCTTCAATCAGAAATGATCAAGCTAACTAATTTCTCTTCTCTCCCACTTTCCAGTTGGGGGTTAGCCAAAATGCTCCATTTTAATCTTCCAAGACACAAATCTAATGGGGCAAAAGCAGATAAGTCTGATTGTTTAGGGAAAAAGAAGAACAACAAAATTCAGAAGTAGTAGCTCCTATACGATCCACAGAAGAAATGCGTGATAGCGTTTATTAAATTCCAAAGTAGAAAAGAGCAGACTAGAAATGAAAACAAACCCAAAAATTAAATGGAAAAAAAAATCAACAGACGCACCTTAACACTGTCGTATCCAGCAAGATGAAGCAAAGCGTACTGAAGCATACAGCCATGCCCAGCAGAGAGCACAAACCGGTCACGGTTGAACCAGTAAGGATTCTTGGGGTTGTACTTCATGACCTCATCGTACAAGATATGACCCATCGGAGCACATCCCATGGGCAAACCAGGATGCCCGGAATTGGCCTTCTCGACGGCATCGATCGCAAGGAACCGAATCGTGTTGATCGACTTCTCCACCAAACTGGTCTCCGTCTTGTCAAGAGTCTCCACCGCAGCCGCACGGACAGCGGATCGAGAGTTTACGCGCTTGCGAGAGCCAGCGGGACACAGAGACGGAGAAGACAATTTGATGCCCCGGCAGGCGAGGGTGCTGAGACTGAACCCAGGGAGGGCGAGATGGTCGGAGTGAGTAGTGGTGGAGCCGTTGTGGGTTCTGGTGTGACCAACGAGGGCCTGAGAAATCGTGAGGGATGACGAGGAGGCCATTGTTATGGATTGGTGGATGAAGAAGGAACAAGTCCAGTCCAGCTACTGTTGAGGAGAAGAAGAAGAAGAAGAAGAGAGGTCTATTTGTTCTCCGTCTCTCGTTGGTTTGTTGGAGCTGACAGGACTACAGGAGAGAGAGAGAAACAACAAATCTTAAATCCTTTCGGATTACGCACGAGGGGAATAAAGATCTGACCGTTAGATTTGTAGAGTAGACATCTCGACCGTTAAGTATGGGTGGGAAATGCTCGCCTTCCATTTTAGCAGGCGAAAGGCTGTTAGGCTGAAAGCCAGCAGATGAGGTCCAAAAATGGATATAGACTGAATGGATCTGGTCTGATCTGATCTAATATCTGTTGCGATAGTAAGGCCCAAAATGGGGGGACCATTGGGCCAAAACAGAAGGAAAGTCAATTTCTGGGTTCTGCAGCCATTTTATGCGCCATGCACATGATTTATACGATGGTATAAGGCTTAGTAACAAGGGACACACTTACCCCCACCTAACAAATTCTTCATCTTAAATTTGGATTTAATCCTCACAAACCCCTAATAAACATCTTACTATGTTTTTGTATGTTTATGGTTTTATTGATGGAGAGATATTCCTAATAAACAGTTGAAAGGGCTGTGAATACAATAATATTGAAGATGGTTTTGTACATAGGGTATTAGTATTGGAAGTTCTAAATTATTGGATGGAATTAAAATTTCTAAGATGGGTTTCACAATAATAGAAGACGTGGGTGTTTGGTTATTACTTGCAACCAAAGAATCGCAATTCGGCTCTCCCTCAAAGACAAAATGATAAATGGCCGACTGAGTGTGTATTCAAAAGTAAGTTTTGTATGTATTTGTATTATATATATTTGTATTTATATTTCTTTCTAATTGAGCCTCTCTAAAATTTGGTTCCATCTCACTATCATGGTGAAGCGAATAGATGTATTGATTGGTTAGCTAATGTAACTCATATACAACTCAAATTTATAATCATCATCTTCATTATCATCATCATCATCATCATCGAAGTCTTATTTTTCCATTATACATATTTTGGTCGAATTGCCAACTTTGAAGAATTTCAACTGCATTAAGAGTTTAGGTGCACTAAAATTTTAACCAATTCGATCCAAGTTGCACCCATACATATTCCATTATGTCCTTTTTTTGTTCATAACCCTTTAATTCCTTCTACTTATTAATTGATGTTTTTGTGCAATTGTAGTTTATACTTGATTAAATTAAATGATAAATCATTAGGAAAAGATGATAATTGGCAATAGTGTCTTCTACTGAGTTCATAAACAATTAAAGTACAAGAGTCAAAGTAAAAGTATGCGTTTTTTGAACACATTTAAATGTTTTGTTTTGACACGTCTACCAAGATGAACACCCACCAACCCACTCCGAATCTGTACACTGTATGTGTAAAACTAAATAGAGTGAATACACAAGTATTTAAGTACATATTAGATGAACATTCATGTATACAAAACATTAATATATTCATTCTAAATTTTTAATTCTTTTTTTTTGGTATTCAGTGCCGTGCATCATTGATAACTTTTTCTTCATCTTTTTTTGGTTTAAATGAAAGAGTAGACAAAGGTAAAAAAAAACTTTTACAAACCTTATATAGGTTTTTTCTACTATTTCCTTCTTTTCCCTACTTTTTTTTTCAAATCAAACATAACTTAAAGTGCCAATTACAAGATTCGGTTCTGCATCAATACTGGAATTAACCAACTAACCACGAGCCAACCCTCAGTTGGTAGCTTCCACCAACCCCTCCAACCCCATTGAGCCCCCACCTAAGAAGTAACAGTGAGGGAGTAGGAAGGAAGCGAGAGCTTAAAAGAGTTTGGTCAGAATTATAAATAAAGTAAACCATGGTGGTACGTAGGAATTTGCTCCTGATAGAGCCGAAGTCCCATGGGTGCCCCATATGTTAGGAACATCTCTCTCCATGATAAGTACCGGAGAGGCGGAGATGTTATCTATGTGCACCAATCTAAACTCCATAGAGAATGCCTCACACCAACGTCGCAGGACTTTGGAGCCGTGCATTGAAAATATCTCCCATGAATGACAATTAGACATGTTATAAGTTGGGCTTAGTCATAATTTTAGGCCCATGGGCTTGAATTTGGGTATAAAACACCAGGCCCAACTTTTTTTCGATGTACATTTGGACTTTCTCAAAAAAACCCAGCCCGAGCCTAAGCCTGGCTTGATACTATATATATTAAATAATAAAGATATATATACAATATTTTTTCTTTGTTCTTCTTCTCCTTTTTTCCAAGTAATAGTAAGATGTTTATTATTTTTGAGTTTTAAAGATTTTTAATATAAACAAACTACTTTTTATTGAATAAAAAAATTCTGACCAGACTCAATTCCGGGTTTCGGGCTTTATATGAAAATCAGGCTCAGGCTCAAGACATAGGCCCAACGTCGGGCTGAACTCGGACTCGAGCCAGAATGCATTCTATTGATGCATATACAAAGCCAAATGATGTTGGTCTTGCCATGTAGAGGCCAAATGAACTAAAAAAAAGTGTTATTAATGTAAGGAAAGGCCATCCTCCTAACAGCCTCCATCCAAACCCAACTAATTTATTACTAATCTATATTCATTATTAACATCATGCTTGCATGTGTTCTTTTTCTCTCTATGTTGACTTGTTTAAATAAAGTATGTTTGGATTTAAGCGATTCTCCTTGATTTATTACCCCTTAAGAGGGTTTATTTCCTACTTGACTTTGGAAGCAGCCAAAAGCCATGATGCCCTTTTGGATCGACAATAGTCAGATTTTGGCATAGATGGAGCAAAAATAAGCATAGAAATACCAACAACTTTTCACACTTTTTGGGTCTGGTAGGGCTGTAAGTTGAGCAGGCCCATATAGCAAAAAAGAAGAAAAAAGCTGAGCGGGCCGAACTTAAGCTTTCTCATGGATTCGGGGATTGTAATTGGGCTTGCGTTGAGATCTTGAGTAGTTCGTCTGAATCAACCCAAGTTTGAACTTAGCTGATAGTATATTACGTATAGAATTATCACACCTATTTATGATGTAATCTGAGCATTTTTCTTAATGAATTTTGCCTAAAAAGGACATATGTACATATTATGAATATTATTCATATATGAATGTCTTTTTCCAACTATGTGTATGCATTTATTGATTGCATTTGTGTATGCTTTTAAAAGAAACCTTTCATGCAAAAAAGAAAAATATGAATATGCAAAATGCGTTTTCAAAACCTTTCATGCCCAATTAAGCCAGCCTTAGCCCGATCGATCCCAATTGTATTGGGTTAGGTTTGGCTTGGGCTTGACCCTTAAGATTGGACCTGGGTTGATTTTCAGTACATCCAATCTGCTCAATTTGTATCACAATTTTTATTTATTTATTTATTTTTTATGAGAGGGGATAAGATTGCACTAGGAATGGCAAGGGGTGGGATAGGATTAGGTTTTTATACCTCATCCCTGACTTCGAATTCAAATACTGTACGGCATCCTTGGTCATCATGGTTTTTGGGTTTCCTCAAAACTCATACCGAACCAAAACAATGGTCAAAAAACCACCCTGATCAGGCGGGGTGAGTTGGAGCCTGGACGGGGGCGAGTCAAATTGTCATCTCTAAATTGCATCAATAGTTTTAGGGTAAGATATAAAAACCTCTCTTAAAGTTTTTGGCAATCATAAAAACCTTCCTTAAAGTTTCACTTTAATAAAAACCTCCCCTAAACTTTTAAAGAATTTGACAAAAAAATCTCATTTCCCTCATTGACTAGAACGGAAAATGTTTAACCAATTAATATTTTTTCTAAATACCCATTTTACCCTTTTTTAAAATGGGTACTGAAATACTAACCGGTGAGCAACAAAGAACGGATTATGCCAATCAATAACAGTTGCCAATGATAGTGAAAAACATTATAAATCACTATTTTCAAAACTAGACCGGATCGAAAAAATTGGGAACCGGTAACATGATTGGTTCCGTTTTTCTCCAAAACTGCTTTTTCCCCCAAAATCGTTGATTTTGGTCAATAAACCGCTGAACCGACTAGTTAACCGTTCAAACGGTTTTAACCGTTTTTCAATTTTTTATTTTTTTGTTAAAATGGCCCAACCGTTCGAACCGGTAACTGGACCCTGACCGGTTCGATCACCGATTCGTTTTTAAAAACCATAGTATAAATCAAAGATTATGAGGCCATTAATCTCATCGTTTGTCAATAGAATCCTCTCTCTCTCTCTCACCATTTTTTGGACTTGTAGAGAGAAATCTCTGTTAAGAATAATAGGGTGCAATTATACAAATTTAGATTTTGGAGCACCACTTTTCACGAGAATATAGATTGTACCCTATACCTTCAAGGCTTGCCGTTTTAATTAATCACCTTAAAACTTATGTTCTTCTTCATCGTTAATTTGATTTTCAATCTCCACTCCATCTCCCTGAATTTAAACTTCATTATGTCAGTTCATTTTCGGTTCCCTTCTTCATTTCATTTTAGGTTTCTTCATCGGCTGTAACGCCGCCGCACGCTCTGATATCGACGGCTTATCATGGGTCCCCCCAACAACAACAATAAGTATGCCTTCAGTCTTCCCGGTAGTGACAAAATCAGCATGGTTTCAAAATCGGATTGGACCAGATAGTGGGACCAAAAAAATTGGGAATCAGTTATTTGATCGATTTTGTTTTTTTTTTAATCATTAATTTTGGTCAGCAAACTGCTGAATTGGTCACTTAATCGTTTTGACCGTTTTTTTTTTCATTTTTAATTTTTTTTAAATTTTTATATCAGATCGGACAGGCCGTTTGAGTCAAATGATCATAACCGGACTCTTGACTGATTCGGTCGCCGGGTTGGTTTTGAAAACCAAACAAATCAGTGATTATACCTGACAACCCCTACCTTATTCGGACTCTCTCCACCTCCGGTCTTTCTCTCTTGATGGTTGTATTCGTTGGAAATCCTGATACGTTCTACCAGTCACCGCAATGTTAAATACCCTGGTACGGACCACTTACTTCTATGGGGGAATCAACGGTATAGATTTGCCTCCAGATTTTGATAAGAGAGTCGGTGGGGTGTTATGGAGCATCGTGAACACGATGGAAGATTACGCCACATGGAGATGATCTTATTATGGAGTCTTTCTGTCTTTGTTGCTGTTGGGAAGACAATGAGCATTTGTGTTGCTAGAAATACGTACGGATTCAGATCCATTTATTTCTACTCCCAGTACTGCTGAACCATTTGGAGAAATCAGTGGGTGCTGCGCAATGCCCTGTTGTAGTCAACCCCAGATGGCCGGAATAAATAATAATCGTAATTCCTAATCTCGGTGAAGCTTTATTCCAACTTTACAAAAGGAAGAAAAAAAAGCTTCATCGACTACCCTCTGTGAAATCCTTGCTCTCTCAAGCTTTGTCTAGGGCCAAATTTTGGTTGTTGAGTTCATGTTAAATAATTAGGATATTAGTATACAGCCTTTGAAGATAATAAAACAGGAAAAACTGTAGTGAGCAAATCAATCATAATTAATCTATCTTTTAATAAATTAAAGCATTTATGTACACTTTGGATGTACCTACATGTAAATAATTTCAAAACTTTATTAGGTCTTTCATTATTATAAAATAAAAATAGGAAAGAGTATCGGCTATATTGACGAGTTCCAATACCCAACATGAGTATCAGTGCCATGATATTTTAATCCTCCATGTGAACATGTTGACCTGAACAATGCCAATCAATAGCTGAATTGGCCAGATTATCCATTTAACCGATACGAAGAAAAAAAGTCCAGATCCTATGAGACTACGATGGACGTTTTTTTTTTTTTTTTTATTTTTTTTAGAGAGAAAAGTTAGTCGATGGGATTTTGATTTATATTGATAAAGAAATTAATATTCATTTATTCAGGTAAGTGATATCCATTTTTTAGGTGGATAAATTAAATTTTTCATCTAGAGAAAAGTTGTCAATACTTGGATAGAACAAAAATGTCTCTTTTATTATATTGAAATTTTTATGGTTAAGATTGCCATCCCTTATTAAATGGGAAATAAGAGAACATGGGTAAATGATTTACGGAAAAGAGAATGGGACATAAGAGAAAAACACAAAATAAGCATATGCGAAATCACATTTGCCCCTGACTTTCGTTACCCCCAGTCCGTGACAATTACCCCCCTGAACTTATACTTTGCAACAAAGTCCCTCTGAACTTTTACTTTACGAGAAATACCCCCTGGCCATTAAATAAGATGACATAATGCATTAAATTATCAAAATGCCCATATGAATTTACCTTATTTTTTTCTCATCCATTTCCTCTTAAAGACGTAAACCCTAATTGACCCAAAAATACCTCAATTTTTTCTAAATGAAACCCGCTAAAATATCAAGAACATTTCAATGACAAAAGAAAAACAAGTTTCTTTGGGTTCATCATAATTCAAAAATCTAGCAAAAATAATCCACTTGAACTTCAAACAAATGTCTCTCTTGATCTTAAAGTATAGAAATTATCCACTCCTTTCTCAATTAAATCAAGAAAAAAACCAAGCAAACCTTAAATTTCTATCAATTAGAAAGAAACCTCTACCTTTCATCTAAATATTGGGTCCAACCAAAAATTTGCAAGAATCTATTAGAGCAACAAGAGGTCATCTAAGTATCTGTTTGGCATTGATGTTGTTGCTCCAAAAAATGGTGGCACATCAATGCCACGTCGGAAAAAAATGGTTCTCCAGGAAACGCCTGTTTGTTTGAAACCATTTTTCCATAAAAAATGTCGCTCCAAGCCACGTCTTGAAAATCAAGAAAGCATGCCTTGGAGTAATGTCGAATTTGGCGTTTTCTCAGATTGCAGCTCGTTGCTACCAATGGGGACGTGATGTGGCAATGATGTGGCAGTGATATAGATTTCCTATAATGGGTATCAATGCTGAAAACAAACGTGGAGCACTGATATCAAATAGAACGTGTTGTTGTTGCTCCAGGAAGCGTCCTATCTGGCAGCAATATTTCCAAACAGAAAAAAAATCATATTGTTTTCTCAGAAAACGGTGCTTGCTGTATCTGCACCATTGATGCCAAACATATACTAAATAACTTTAGATGATAGTTTCATAAACTAGAGGCATTAAGAGAATGGGACAATAAAATATGAACACTTAAATGAAAAGAGTCATATCTGAACGGGCAAACATTCACACAAAAAATAAAGTATGAATATTTATTACCAAGATGGCAAAGTATAATGAAGCATCTGTTTGTAGCTAAGGCTCAGTTTGGAAAGAGTATAAATACAAATACAATAAGATTTATAAACACAATACACAAGATTTGCACTGTACATATTTGTATTTGTACTCTTCCTAAAAGGAGACTAAGGCTTAGTTTGGAAGGAGTATGAATACAGATATATACAGTGTAAATAAATACAAAATAGAACAAAATACAAGGTTTTGCACTCTACATATTTGTATTTGTATTCCTTACAAAATGAGCCTAAGGTTCAATTTGGGAAGAGGGCAAATACGAAAATGTTCAATGCAATTACAAGTTTAGAAATGCAAATATGGACTATATACAAGTTTTTACACTCAACATGTTTGTATTTGCATTCTTCCCAAATGGAGCCTAAAGCTTAGATGGGAAGAATACAAATACAAATATATACAGTACAAAACCTATATATTGTATTTTAAACCTTGTATTTGTATTGTACATATTCAATATTGGGAAGGGAAGCATGTTTGCACAAATAACCTTGTAAGAAGAAAATTACAGATGAAAATATCATATAAACTATTTAGATAATCACCCTAAAATCCATCCAAAGAAAGAAAGAAAAAAAAATAGTATTTTCACTGAGGGTTTGTTTGGGTTGCAGTCAGAATCAAAATCAGAATCAAAATATTTTGGAATCGGAATCGGAATGATCTATTCCCATAATCTGTTTAGTTCAGACAGGAATGGAAATGGGAATTAGAATCAACAGGAATAGGATTTCATTCCCAAAAGAGGGGCAGGATCGAATGGCCATTTCTTCAAATGGAGGAATACCATTCCAGTAGGAATGTGAATGAGATTCTAATTCCGTCCAACCAAACAGTAATTGAAAGTAGAATAATCTATTCCAATTCCTATTATAGACCCCTATTCCCACAAGCCAAACGGGGCCTGAGATGGACAAACAAACGAAATGAAAAGGCAACTAGATGAGTTGATAAAGGTCCCTTCTGTTCACTAATAAGAGTTATTTCACATGACAGAACAACAAATTAAACTGATACTCTTAGGTATCACCCAGGTAACTGATACTCTTATGTATTTCACATGCGGGAGATTATCAATTATCTGAATTATTGTGAGCCGCAGGATGAACGCGGGTATTGTGATCAATTTACCGGTCAACCGGCTTACCCCCCTCCCGGATAATTACCGACAAAACGGAGCCAAAATTAAGGATCAGGACTTTGGGGTGGTGCAAGCTGAGCCAGGTTGAGAGCTTGAGGCAGAGTCTAGCTCAGCCCGTCCTAGGGGTGCATGTTGGTGACTGACTTAAATAATTTACTAAATATCGGGCTCGGGCCCTCAGGCTGGGCCTATTCAAATTTAACACATCTTCAACCTCAGCCCGTCCAAGTAGCAATCCTACCCAAACCCAATTACCCAGCCCAATTTATTGAGTTTGATTTGGATTGAACCAAGTTGCGCATTTAGCATACGAAATCCACACATAATATCTGAGTTTTCTTCATTGAATACAACACACCTATCCCTTGGCCAAATTCTTTGTTCAATGCCTCAAACTTGAGCCGAATCTGATTTTCAGTTGGGCTGATGTTTGTCAACCATAACCCATGTAACCAATCAATCCTAAAACACAATATAACAAATTGATTTTGTCAATCTAGGCAGAATATTGGTAAGTGAGAAGTAGCAAAATTGCAAGAAAAGTTAAAAGATAAATATCTATGAAGACAATAGAGAGACTAAATTCACATTATCCAAAAGGCTATGCCCCACAAAAAAAAGGGAAAATTACAACTTGCCTCAATCTATATATGTATATATGAGACTAAAAGAGGGTATATACATGAAAGGATGTACACCAATATAGAAACTATACACTGAAGTTTTATTGCCAAACATTAGAAATATGTATGCAACCATAAACTATATCACTATAAAGGGGTGTTAATGGACCAATTTTGGGTTGGACCCGTCCAAATCAAAATCAATTTGGACAGATTGTATGGACCAGTCCAGATTCAATTGTCCAAAGTATATTGGATTGAACTGGACCTGGTCCATCTATAATGCGTTTATACTGGACTGGGTAGGATTAAACCAATATCCAATCCATTGATTGAAGATAAGAATACAGGTGTCAATAGATCAGTTTGGATTGGAACTGATGAAGGAAGATTTGGCCCGACCTCACAGTTATGCGACACGTGGCAAAGGCAACAGCTCGACACAAAAGCAAGCCTAAGTCATGAGCACCAAGGGGAGAAACCAGCGGTCCGAACTCCTTACTAGGGGCCCGAACTCACCCTTGCCCCAAACCAGACGGTAATCCGAATTCACCCTTGCACCAAACCAGACAGTAATCCGAAATGGCCTGCATGCAACAGTTCGGGACATACTTCGTTGAACTGGCCTGCTTTGTAACAGTTCGGGATATACTTCGCCAAACTGGCCTGCCTTGTAACAGTTCGGGATACACCTCGCCGAACTGGCCTGCTTTATAACAGTTCGGGTACACCTCGCCGAACTGACCTGCCCTATAGCAATACAGGACATACCTCCGAACTCAAGACTTCGCCTCGCTCACCACTCCACCACATTGCCCTCAGGGCACCAAAACCAAATAAACCGTACTATGCCTGACACCAAGGAAGTCCGTACCCAAGGGCGGCGCACTTGACTAACTTGGGATCTGACTCTTGATGGCCGCACTCCAAACGACCACTTACTGCCACCGCCATCTCCAGTTAGAGAGACGGTTCCGACAAAAGGCAGTGACGGTTCTATCCCAGCAGAAAGGACGGCACCTGAACTGACAGATGCAAGGGTAATCATCCCGACCTAACAAGGGCTTCGGAGCGAGTGCGCGAAGTGATTATAAAAGGCCCCCTACGCCCAACAACAAGGTATGTGAACTTTGCACCATCTGGTCTATACTTTGCCTTTGAGAGATTACTAACTTGAGCTTCGGAGTTATCTCACCGGGTTCCCCCCGAAGTTCCCTCATCTTTCCCGTTTCAGGTTCCCCGTCGTTCCAGCTTAGAGGCGAAATCATTGACAGCTAAGACCGGCCGGATTGCGCTCCATCAATTGGCATCGTCTGTGAAAACGCTTCTAAAAGCCTCCCTCTAAATCTCTATTACCTACCCTTCTTTCAAAAACCCCAACACCCACTCCAACACCAAAATGGCCTCCTCCAACAGTGCTGGACGTGGAACAGAAACAGACACTACCGGAGAGCAACTCTATGTTCTAGCAGTGTGCATTGGACAGTTCACCATCCCCCTTTCAGTGGATGGGATCCCAAGTTTGAATGTGCCACAGGTAGTGGCACCTCTGAACACTCCTTCATTGAACATTCCTCTTCCACTCCCCATTGAAACGAACTTAGCGGAACCAACTGCTGTCCCACTGGCAGCCCGCCAAAACCAGCTAGATGATCTAATGCGATGCATGTGAGCAATGTAGACCCAAATGCAGCAATTCCAGCAGCACCAACTCCAGCAACACCACGTGTTGCACCACCTCTCCCAACACCATTATCAGCAACAGTTCCCTCAGCTACCCTTGAACCAACCACTGCTCTCCCCTGGCACCCTGTTTCAAAGCCAGTCAAGGCCTCCCCTCAAGGTGGATGACCCACCAAGGAGAAGCTTTCCGACCACAGAACCCCCCTAATAGTCAGGCCTCATCCCCGGGTCGAAAGCAAAGAAAGATCACCCCCGCCTCACAACTCGCGGGTGGGTCAGGAACCTCGCCAACGAAGTCACCCCGGCGCTCCAGGCCCGAGTTCCCACTCATGGAGAACTGGTTCAGCGCCTTAGCAGTAGGCCAGCATTCTAGGCCCATCGAGCTCAACAACATGGAGGCCATCAACGCCAGCACTAGGCCCACTCAAAGAAGGCGCCGACAAAGTCGCCTAACTACTACCCGTGTGCTACTCGAGCTCAGAGGCAAGGAAGAAACAAGCTCAGAGGAGGTAAAAACCGTCCCCATTCTCTCAGTTCCTTCCCCCCTTTCAGCAGAACTTCTGGCAGTCCCCTTGCCTAGAGATTTCAAACTCCCATCTCTGGACAAGTATGATGGGTCCTTTGACCCCAACGACCACGTCGACATGTTCCAGTCGCAAATGCACCTCGCTAGGGCCAGCGAGTCATGCATGTGCGTGGCCTTCGCCACCACCTTCAGAGGGGTGGTCTGCACCTGGTACCCGAACCTTGCTTCCGGGTCAATAAGAAGCTGGGCCCAGTTCGTGCAGATCTTCACCGCGCACTTTGTTACCACCAAGAGGTGCCCTCGAACCAAGGAAAGTATCTTTGGGGTAACCCAAAGAGAGGGAGAACCCATCCGGAGCTACATCAAGTGGTTCAATGAAGCATGCTTGCAGATCCCTCGGTTAAACCCCGCGGTACAGCTCACCGCGGCCAAAAGAGGGGTGACGCACAAACAATTCAAATGGCACATGGTGGCCAGTCAACCCACAACCATAGCCATCTTCCTCAAGCTCGTGGGCAAGTTTATGAGAACAGAGGAAGAGATCAACCAGAGAGCCGAAGGTGGGGTTGAAAAAAGAAAAAGAGAAAGCGAGCCCTCCAACCCCGACGACAGAAGAAGCCAGAACCGAGAGGCGAAGCCAAGCCAGCCGTCCCGAGCTCCCTTAGCAGTTTGGATCGATTACACGCCGTTGAACACAAGGCGGACCGAGATCCTGATGACGATCAAGGACGCCCCTACATAAAGTGGCCACCTCGCCTGAAGCGCAACCCAAACGAGAGGAACAAAAATTTATATTGTAGTTTCCATAAAGATCATGGTCATAGCACCAAGCAATGTAATAATCTCCGCGACGAGATAGAGAGACTCATCCATCGCGGGTACTTGAGAAATTTTGTACATTATGACAATAGTAATAAAGCAGGTCGGCAAGGGAAACACGGGAAAGATGTCCCCGAGCCGAGCAGCAGACCGACCGAAGCCTTGCAGCGACCTCCCCTAGAAGAGAGGCCAGTTCGGGGAACCATCCACATGATAGTGGGTGGTTTGGTGGTGGCAGGATGCACTTCGGTAGCAGCACGGATGTCAGTTCGCGAAGCAGCCCGAGAGGAGCAGAATCCTCCCAAGAGGCCGAAGACAGAAGATCTGATCTTTTTTACAGAAGACGACGCACGAGGAGTTCACTACCCCCACGACGACGCGCTCATCATAAAGCTAAGGATCAGCGACTTCGAAGTCCGGCGCGTACTGCTGGACTCAGGCAGTTCAGCGGACATTCTATTCAAATCGGCGTTCAACCAATTACAGTTGCAGAAAAGCGAGTTGAAACCCGCTCACACTCCTTTAGTAGGCTTCAACGGAGAGGAAGTCAGGCCCCTGGGGAAAATAACAGTACCTGTGGAAGTCGGCACATGGCTGTGCGCGGTAAGACTCAACCACGATTTCCTGGTGGTCGCGACCCCCTCCCCATACAATGCCATAATAGGGCGACCAATTACGCATATTCTGCGTGCAATGGTCTCCACCTATTATCTGGCAATGAAGTTCCCCACGGACTTCGGTGTGGGGGTAGTGCGGGGCGACCAACTTGAGTCCCGCAAATGCTATGTTGCCGCCCTAAAGGGAAAAACCAAGGCAGCCGACGACCTCGAACTAGAACGACCTGCAGAGTAGGGCGAGGAACGAGCTTCGCCTACTAAGGAAACAGTCGCAGTCCCGACCTCGGCTACAAATCCGGCGCGAACACTACAGATCGGTGCTTCCATCAAGGAGTCTTTGCGAACTAAACTGGTGAGTTTCTTACTTCAAAATTTAGATATTTTTGCATGGTCCGTGGCAGATATGCCCGTTATTGACCCCGACCTTATAACTCAGGAACTTAACACTGATCCTGTAGTCAGACCCATTAGACAGAAGAAACGCAACTTAGCCTCGAAGCGCTGGAGGGCGGTCGACGAAGAAGTCGAAAAGCTCCTCGTAGCGGACTTCATAAGAGAAGTTCATTACCCGAGCTGGGTAGCCAACCCAGTGCTGGTGAAAAAAGCAAACGGCAAGTGGCGCATGTGCGTCAACTACACCAACCTGAACCGAGCTTGCCCAAAAGACTATTTCCCCTTGCCCCGAATTGACTGCCTAGTGAACGCGACCTCAGGACATGAGTTGCTAAGCTTTCTGGATGCCTACTTAGGCTACAACTAGATCAAGATGGACTAGTCCGACGAGGAAAAAACCAGCTTCATAACCGAGTTCGGCTTATACTGTTACAAGGTCATGCCCTTCGGACTAAAGAATGCTGGTGCAACCTTCCAAAAACTTGTAAATAAACTTTTTTGGCCTTTAATTGGCACGAAAATCGAATTTTATGTAGACGACATGGTCGTCAAAACACAGCTCTCCTAGGAATTAATAGATGACTTGAATTCTATTTTCCAAATTCTGCGTCAGTATAAAATGAGACTAAACCCAAACAAGTGTGTCTTCGGTGTCACCTCGGGCAAGTTTCTAGGATACATTGTCAGCCGGCACGGTATTGAGGCCAACCCGGACAAAATAAAGGCCATCCTAGATATGAGACCACCTCAGAAAGTAAAAGAAGTTCAAAGGCTAAATGGCCGCATAGCCTTTTTGAGCCGCTTCATGTCCAAGTCGGCAGACCGCTGCCTGCCTTTCTTCAAGGCAATCAAAGGCAAAGGGTTCGAATGGACCTGAGATTTCCAGCTCACGTTCGACAAGCTAAAGACCTACCTCGCCACTAAGCAAATCTTAGCCAGACCCGAGGAGAGCGAGGTCTTAGAACTGTACCTCTCGGCGAGCGACAAGGTAGTCAGTTCGGTACTAGTAAAGGAAGTAGATCGGGTCCGGCGGCCTGTCTATTATGTTAGTAAAATTCTGCAGGGAGCAGAGACGAGGAACCCGCAGATAGAAAAAATAGCGTACGCACTGGTGATATCAGCTCGAAAACTCCGCCCGTACTTCCAAGCTCACACCATCGTCGCCTTAACCGACAAACCCCTAAGACAAGTCTTGCTAAAGTCCGAGGTCTCCGGTAGGCTGACGAAGTGGGCCATCGAACTCAACAAGTACGATCTCCAGTACAAACCACGGACCGCAATTAAAGCCCAAGCTTTGGTAGATTTTATCGTTGAGTGCACTTTTAGCCACGAAGCCCCTCAACAGGTTGAGCCCGATGTCCCCAGTTCGGGTGAACCCGGAGCTCCCAAGCCAATAGAGTTTGAACCCCGTGAAGTAGCAGCCAGTGTGGCATCTCTCTTGGTCAGGTGGAACGCAAACTGGGATGAGGAGCCCTGGATCCTTCACGTAGATGGTTCCTCGAACCAGCAAGGCAACGGGGCTAGAATAGTCTTATGCGGCCCGGGCAGCACAAAATTGGAATACACACTATGCTTTGAGTTTGCGGCATCTAACAACGAAGCAGAATACGAAGCACTGATAGCCGGGCTGAACCTAGCGCAAAAGGTAAGAGTAAAGCACTTGGTCATCTGCAACGATTCCCAGCTCGTGGTCAACCAAGTTACGGGCGAGTACGAAGCACGTGAGCTCTCCATGATCACATACTTGGCGAAAGAAAAAGAGGCCCTGCTCAACTTCCATTCACACTTCATCAGGCAAATCCCGAGGTCAGAGAACACTGAGGCCGACGCTCTGTCCCGGTTAGCCAGCACAAGCCACAACAACATGAGAACCGTGTACATAGAGAACTTACCTCGGCCTAGTATTCACGGTGGGGCAGAGGAGGTCGCTCCCGTCCTCGAAGCAGAGCCGAGCTGGATCGACCCACTCGTAAGCTTCTTGCTAGACGGAACCCTCTCTGTAGAACGCAATGCGGCCAAGAGGGTGCAGTGCCAGGCAACCAAATACGTCATAATTGATGAACGGTTGTACTGACGGTCCTACACGCTCCCCTATTTGCGTTGCCTGCAACCTACCAAAGTCGAGTTCGTACTCCGCGACACTCATGAAGGTCTATGTGGTAGAAAATGCGACAAGTGTCAGAAGGACGCCAATATCCACAATCAGCCTATTTCCGACCTCAAATATCTTGCCAGCCCGTGGCCCTTTGCACAATGGGGCATCGACCTCCTAGGGCCATTCCTGCCAGCAATAGGTGGGAGAAAATTCCTAGTTGTGGTAGTGGATTACTTAACGAAGTGGATAGAAGCCGAACCTCTAGCAACAGTTACGAACCGAAACATACAAAACTTCTTTTGGAAGAACATAGTATGTCATTTTGGGTTACCTCGGGTACTAATCTTCGACAACGGCAAGCAGTTCGAGGATATCAAGTTCCAAGAGCGGTTCCAGAACATGGGGATTCGGCAAAACTTCACATCAATCGTGCACCCGCAGGCAAACGGTCAGACGGAAGTTATGAATAGATCCATCCTGTGCGGACTGAAAGCACGTCTAGATCGAGCTAAGGGATTATGGGCCGAAGAGCTACCAAGAGTTTTATGGGCTCACCGAACTACAGAAAAAACCACCACGAGAGAAACCCCCTTCAACCTCACCTACGACACTGAAGCAGTGATCCCAACGGAAATTGAAGTACCAACATTGCGACTAGAAACATATGACGATCGGACAAACGAAGATGAGTTACGTACCAACCTCGACCTACTGGACGAGGTAAGGGACCTAGCGCACATCCGGACAGTGGCCTACCAGCAGCAGGTAGCTCGCTACTACAATGCCAGAGTAAAGCAGCAAAGCTTCCGGGTCGGTGACTTGGTCCTTCGTAAGATTATGGTGCCCGAACCCGGCGTGGGCAAACTTGGACCAAACTGGGAAGGGCCCTATAAAGTAAAGAGAGCACTCAGGGGGGCATACGAGCTCGAAACCTTAGAAGGCAAACAAGTATCCCGAGTGTGGAACATTGTTAACTTAAGGATACTACCTATAAACCGCCAAGTGAAGTGGACGAAATCGCTACAAGGGCCTAAGGGCCATGATGCAGAGCCAACAAGAGGAACCTCGGCGTAAGCAAGCAAAGAAAAGTCGGGCATATTATTAGCTCGACAAAAAATCAGTTCGCTACAAGAGCCTTAGCGCCGAAACAGTTCACGCAAGTATAATAAACCGGACAAGAAACAGTGGCATATTATTAGTTCGACAAAAAATCAGTTCGGGAAAAAGAACACTTCAACCGAAAAAATTGTCTATTCCGTTGCAAGAAAAAGGAGAGTACATTGGCCATCAGAAGGCACTTCCAAAAAAAAATAACACTTTTACATGCCCGGAGCTACTTCTTCGCCATCAGAAGGCACTTCAACAACACCCGAAGGCCCTGCCTCTCCTTCAGAATCCGGCTCGCCATCGACAACATTGGCCATCTCCTGAGTTATACGCGAAGTGGATATGGCACTAAGTCGAGGTCGGGGTACGTGTTCCGGATCATCCACCGGCTCAGCTTGAATCCCCTTTTGTAAGAATCCACCATCAGGTCGTCAAAACGCGGAGAGGCAATATAGTCTTCAACGACCTTCTTCTTGGTGTCTTCAATACCTTGGGAAAAAATCTGCGTTTTCTCCCTGATGTCCTCTTGAAGATATTCGACTTGATGCTACAGGTCCAACCTCAAGTCCGCCATGTGCTTGACGACTACCCCCATGGCCTCGACATCCTGTTGAGACATCGCCTACCTGGCCATGGCGACGCGAGTAGCCTCTTCGGTAGCATAAGCGGCCGCCTCAGCAGCTCGGGTATTCACCTCGGTGGCACGAAAACCCTCTTCGGCAGCATGAACGACCGCCTCAGCAGCTCGCGCCTGTCGCGAGCTCCTCTCCACCTGGGTTGCTAAGGCGTGAATTGAAGAATTCACCTACCAAAAGAAACAAGTAAGCAACAACAAGGATAGAAAATGAAGAAGGCAGACGAAATTTGACTTACCACCATAGCATGTGTTACGGCACGACAGGCGACCTGATTCAAAGGAAGATCGATCCACGCCGCGATCTCCTCGGGGAAAGTAGCCTCCCTACTCTTCTGAAGAGCGTAGTTCGGCGTCAACACGCTCCTGAACTCCCCTTGATCTCCCGAACCCGAGGGCCTAGCCCGCGTATGAGCGGACCCAGAGTGAGCAAGAGCACTGGAGTATGCAGGAGAACCCGTGTGAGTGGTCTCAGCGTAAGGCGCCCCGGCCGCATCATGCATCGGTGGAGTCACCTAGGTCTCCCTAGGCAGATCCTCCAGCGTGTGGCCTAGAACTTGAGGCTCCTCATCCGGGGGCAACTCGGTATGAGTTCGCTTGGCGACCCGCTTCCTCCTCTTCATGCCTTGGAACAGGCGCCCCCCACGAGTCCTCTCTGCATCCATCACACCTGCAGAAAAGAGTTCGACATCAGAAAAAATGAAGGAACGAAGCAAACAAGAAACCTCTGAGCTAAAAACCTACCCGAACTCAGGGCGGCCGCAATAAGCTTGGCCTCCATTAAGTACTGATGGCACTTTAAACCTTGCCGTGCCCATTGTCGGAGGCCCTTCATCGTCTCTTTGTTGAGAGTGACACCAGAATCAGGAGCGGCCTCACCCCACCCGGTCTGAAAGGGCCATCCTTGTGCACTTTGCACACCGAAGTAGCCTCGCTTCCACGCCGGGATCTTATTGGGAAGTTCGTGCAGGAGCTTAAAGCTAGGGCGAGGAGACAGGTAATATGCCCGTCTTCCCCCAGGAAGAGAACCCGCTTGTTTCTTAAGCATTAAGATGGAGGAGAATATCTCCAAGTCTAAAGGGAAATTCTGCTCGCAAAAAAGGGAGATTGTCCCCACCAGGTTCCGAATAGAGTTCGGATGAAGCTGGCCAATGGTAACACCGAAGTGGTTTATGACTTCAACGAGAAGGGGGTGGAAAGGCAGTCGCAACCCCGTAGAGAGCTGCTCCCGAAAAATCACGATCTCATCAGGACCGTGTTCCCAAGGAAAGCTACCCGAAGGAATGAAATATGTATACCCCCTAGGCAGATTGTAAGACATTAGTATAGATTGGAGCCCCTCGGGCGTCATGGTCGATGGACCAAACCTGTCTAGCATCCGACCTCGGCAAGAGGTAGACGCCAAACTACCCGAAGCAGCTTGGCCTACGGGTTCATAGTCATCCTCAAGTTCCACCTCAGGATCACTAAGGCAATCGGGGGATACGACTCGGTTTGTAGAACCTACATTAGTCCTATTTGAAGAGTCGTCTTAGCTATCAAAGCTAGACATCAAGGAAAAGAGGTGGATTCAGGAAGGTACTCACCGGAAGAAAGTTTTGAAGGCTCCGGAGACAAGAACAAGTCAAAAACCTTGAAGGCTAAGTAACCAGCCTAGACGCGAACTGAAAAACCTGGATGCGAGCTGAAAAGTTGGACGCGAGCTCAAGAGGCAAACCGCAGAAGTGACAAATCAACTGGGGTCCCCTACTATTTATAGCTACAGTAACCAAGAACCGACAGTGCATATCAAAGACAATCCGACGGCCCGCATTTGCGTTGACCGCACGTCCCCTGAGATTGAGACGTGATTGGCGCACGTCTTTCCGAAAAGAGCAAACCGTCAGTGCACGTCTTTTTGAAACTGACGTCGTGCCGGCGCACGTATTTCTGAAACTGACAACGCGCCGCACGTCTCCCTGCAACTGACAACCGCCAGCGCACGTCCCTTCAAAACGGCAGTGGCGTGCTTTTTTCAAAATTGAAAGACCTGTTGTCACGTCCTAATGGCGCGAATTTTTGAAATTTAAAATAAACGTGCGCTTCCACGTCCGTCAACATTTATGAGCAGTAGGCACATCTCCCGTCTTCTCGGACGCTCCACTGGAAGAACATTGGCAAAAGCACCTCGCACAGTCAAGATTTGAAGAACAGGACAAATCCACCTACCACCTCGCAAAACTCCCCGCGCCAGGGCAAGACCCTTGGCGTGAGAAGTGGGGGGCAATTGACGAAGGAAGATTTGGCCCGACCTCACAGTTATGCGACACGTGGCAAAGGCAACAGCTCGACACAAAAGCAAGCCTAAGTCGCGAGCTCCAAGGGGAGAAACCAGCGGTTCGAACTCCCTACTAGGGGCCCGAACTCACCCTTGCCCCAAACCAGACGGTAATCCAAACTCACCCTTGCCCCAAACCAAACAGTAATCCGAACTGGCCTGCATGCAACAGTTCAGGACATACTTCGCCGAACTGGCCTGCTTTGTAACAATTTGGGATATACTTCGCCGAACTGGCCTGCCTTGTAACAGTTCAAGATACACCTCGCCGAACTGGCCTGCTTTATAACAGTTCGGGTACACCTCGCCGAACTGACCTACCCTATAGCAATACAGGACATACCTCCGAACTCAAGACTTCGCCTCGCTCACCACTCCACCACATCGCCCTCAGGGCATCAAAACCAAATAAACCGTACTATGCATGACACCAAGGAAGTCCGTACCCAAGGGCGGCGCACCTGACTGACTTGGGATCTGACGCTTGACGGCCGCACTCCAAACGGCCACTTGCTGCCGCCTCCTGACACCGCCATCTCCAGTTAGAGAGACGATTCCGACAAAAGGCAGTGACGGTTCTGTCCCAGCAGAAAGGACGGCACCCGAACTGACAGATGCAAGGATAATCATACCCAACCTGACAAGGGCTTCGGAGCGAGTGCGCAAAGTGATTATAAAAGGCCCCCTACCCCCAACAACAAGGTATGTGAACTTTGCGCCTCTTGGTCTATACTTTGCCTTTGAGAGATTACTAACTTGAGCTTCGGAGTTATCTCACCGGGTTCCCCCCAGAGTTCCCTCATCTTTCCCGTTTCAGGCTCCCCGTCACTCCAGTTTAGAGGCGAAATCATTGACAGCTAAGACCGGCCAAATTACGCTCCATCAGGAACCAGTCTAAATTAAAACTAATTTGAACAGATTGGACGGTCCAAATATTGAATTGGACTGGTCCAAAATTATCCAAAGTATTCATTGGATTGATTGGACTAGACCTGGTCCATCTATATCGGATGGGATCAGATTGGACCAAATCCGATCAAATTGACACCCCTATCACTATATCAGAAGATTGTTCCTGGACAAATCTTCCATGGCCATTAACAATTGAGTTCACCCCTCTAGGGAATTCATAGGCAGTTAGCATCCAAAGAAGAAAATGTCTTATCTAGGTCTTTATTCTCATGCACCCAAGTCATCTGCGAGCCTCTATGGCCTTTGGGCGCACATACCACTCCCATTGAGAAGGGGTAAAACCTATTTGCAATTTTAGAGTTCAGATTTACGCCCCACAACGTCCCACAGCACATCCCCTCCGTGTATCGGGAATATCTTCTGATAATAACAGAATCGATGATGTTATCATCAGAAAATGTTCCCAATATACAGCGGAGATGCTTGTAGGACGTTGTGGGGCGCCGATCTGAACTCGCAATCTGGCACTGGTGAGGGCTAACATTTGATACAGAGAATTAATTCACGTTCGCGCCCCACAAAGCACACCCCACGAGTGCTCCACAGCACATCCCAGCCATGTATTACACGCAAGATGTGCATGTGGGGCGCCCTGTGTGATCTCTGATATAGAGTAGATTGTACATCTCCAATATGGTCTTTGAAAGTCGAGATAAGCACTTTCGTTTGTGTACTCAAATACTCTACCCATCTTTGCTGGGCTGCTGGTATTGGACTCCCTGAGAAACTTCCAACAAACTATAATCTCAGTCATATCTCCAACCAAAGAAAGATGAACTCTATTTAGCACTTGGGTTCCTCAATGAGCTTTAAGGGACGTTTTATGATTGCCAGCATCTCACCCTGGCTTGGAAGTAGGGGTGGGATTGGATTTGGTCCAATTTAATGAACATTTTGGATTATTTTAGACTGGTCCAATTCAATATTTGGACTATCCGATTTGTCAAATTGGTTTTAATTTAGATTAGATTGATTCCAACCTAAACCAGGTCCATTGACACCTGTATTCTTAATGGATCAGATATTGATTCAATCTGACCCAATCCTATATAAATCCATTACAGATGGATTAGGTCCAGTTCAACCCAATAGAAACTTTGGACCATTAAGTCTGAACTGGTCCAATTAATATGTCCTATTGGTCCGTCCAATCCATTCAAATTGATTTTGATTTAGACGGATCACCTCAAAATTGGTCCACTGACACCCCTACTTGAAAAAACTCAGCCTTGTCAAATTATGGGTCACCACTCAGCTCCTACCATGAATGTGCCTCAGTCAAGTTAATCCCAAGGATATATAATTGGCTTCCGCTCCACCCTTCTTTTTGATCCATAACTCATTTTTACTTGAACCCATCAACTGGTTACCTCAATTTAGCTGGTTGTACAAATGACTAGACAATTTGACACTAGTGCAACTGAAACACAAGCTATGGCATGCTGAATGTCACACTTGGGTAGTAATGTGTTGGTTTATCAGCTTCTGAAGAAGCCATTTAGATTGATTAATCCAAAACATGAGACAGTTTAGGTAGCCTCTCAAGGTGGAGTAGCAAAGACTCTTTAGGCTGCGTTTGGAAGCGATGTAAAAGGTCATTAATGTAAAAATTCATTGATGAGGTTTTACACTGAACCATAAAAAATTTACCACTGAGTTTTGAAAAACGTGGAGTTTTTACATTGATTTTTATCGATGTAGTATTTACATCGATAATTGATGTAAAACTTTAGTTTAGATGAGGTTTTACATCAATTTACGATGTAAAACTACACTCCATCCAAATACCGACAAATCTAAATCAAAATTGTGTTTTACATCGATCTTGATTTACATTTCATTCAAACACCGACAAAACTCAATCAACGTAAACTTTTACATCGCTTCCAAACGCAGCCTTAGTCTTTCCAGCACTTGCTTTGCAAGAGGAAAACCTAATTCTTTGGTCCGACATCTTTCCTTTCGTCTTTGGTAAAACTCTTCAGTTGTAATGCATGTCAACATAGACTAGGGACATGATATTTAGCATTGAATAAGTTTTAATGAAAACTTTTTCCATCATATATAGCTGACAAATAGGGGTGTCAATTGGACCAGATTTGCTTCAATCCGATTCAATATGAGTCCATTAGAAAAGGACCAGGTCCAGCCCAATTCAATGTCTGAACCATTCAATTTGTTCAAGTTGGTTCCAACCCAAACCTGACCCATTGACACCTGTATTCTTATCTTCTTCCAATGGACTAGATATTAATCCAATCCAATATAAATTCATTACAGATTGGATATGGACCAGATCCAATCAAATTCAATAAATACCTTCGACAATGAAGTCTGAACTGGTCCAAATTATTGTTTTATTGATCCATCTAATCTGTCAAAATTGATTTTGATTTGAATGGGGTTCAATCCAAAACCGGTTCCTTGACACCACTACACTCATACCTGATATGTATGGCATTCCAGAACCAATTTTCCTTGATTAGAGTACTGCGAAATGACTTTACAGAACCAATTTTCCTTCACTTCCCTTGAAGGCCCTCTAACATGCATGCCACCACACAAAAGTTGGAACTATCCTGCTCTTCTTATAAATCAACAATGAACTCTTTCATCTACCGTTCTTTCACTTCTTCTCCTACGGCATTAAAACTCTAGCCATTTCCAATATTATAAGGTTCTTAAGTGGACAATGAAACAGATAATTATGACCCTTGCCACTACAATCCATAACAACTGGGGTAATTGCCTTCTTTTACAGTTGCTGACCTTGAAATTCTGATACGCATTTGCAACCTCCAGAATTAGAGGTATCAAGTGGACCGAATTTTGTCCAATCCAATCAATCCGATGAATTCATGAGAACACTAGGGAGGAATATTGGTCTATTTGTTTGGTTTGCTGGCCACTGCTCAATAAGCAGCCAGTCCTGAAAAATGACAATGTTTGGGCAGCCTCACAATCCATACAGAAACTTCATCACACACTCATATTTGTGATAAATCAAAACAATTATCGAATACCTATCGTGTTTCTATTTTAGTGGGCAGTTGGACACATGTAGGGGGTGTCAATTTAACCGGATTTGGTCCAATTGATCCAGTCCAATATGAATCCGTTACATATGTACCCGGCCAATCCAATCCGTTACATATGTATCGGCCTGTATCGAAACTTACCTTTATTTTTTTTTTCTTTAGTTTATTTTTCTCTCAAACTGGTTGAGGGGGGTCGACCTGAAATAGGTGACCCCAAAACACTAAGTATAGGGGCATATCGGAGGGTCCTTGGCCGATACATTGCAATATTTCAGTTCTTGATCTAGACCGTCCAATCTTTTAAAATTGGTTTTAATTTAGATTGGTTCCAACCCAAATCTGACCCATTTCAATACAATCCATCCAAATTAATTTTGAATTGAAGCGGATCGTATCCAAATTAATTTTGACACATGGAAGAGAACTTCTAACTTCATATGATTTCCATTTGGCATTTTCATCAATTAGCAAACACGAGGCACCAACTCAGCAAAGGAAAAACGACAAGGGAGACGAGGTCTGGGTCTGGGGGCAGAAAGAGAAGACCAGATTCGAGAGGCATGGACCGGTGGACCGGTAGCCTAATGTGATGGATATATCTCTGCTGCTGCAGAGCCAAGTGGGGACTAAGATCCCTGTAAACCCAGACTGCCCCGTCTCATGTCATGTGCCATCCCTACCACCCACCCACCTATCCTGATTCCTGACCCTGAACCGTCCACTCAACTACCTACCTACCTTTGCATTGTCACATGGTCCCTACTTGTACGTTTGGTCAAGACTCCAGACTGAACCACTGCTAGCTCTAGTGAAATTGGTAGGACAACTTTAGGATGAATAAAAACTGCCTAAAAGCTGTGCCAAGGTTGGACCAACTCTGAGAAGCCCCCCAGCTCCAATGGGCAATGGCAATAATTTTTCTTTTCTAGTCTAGCTGCTCTAGTCTCTGGCTATGGTGGTAGGGACACCGTCCTCTCACTGAGCCCGTCTCTGGTTCCTCCCTGCATTTGCAACCCGGATGGCCACACTAGTAGGGCTGTCAAATGAATTAAAAATCTGATACCTGACCTACACTTGTAGGGCTGGATTGGATGTGGATTTAACCCAATCGGATCTGATAAAAATCCATAAACCCGAGTCTGATTAAAAATCTGAAACATCGGGATTGGATCGGATTCAGATTTGGAATTTCAACAGGATTTAGTTATTTCTATGCTGGTGTCAGAGTTTCAACAGGAATCAGATTTGGAATCTGATAAAATTGAAAACTTAACCTCACAGTCCCTTCGTGGGTTGGTTTTATTTCAATAGGATTTAATTATTCAAGTACTTCCAGAGTAGTTCAACAACCTACGTCGTATATGGTCAGAGTTTGGACTCCATTTTAAATCCCCAACAATGAGAGACGACTATAAAGAAACCTAACCACTCATTGAATTACCACCATGATCGTGTGGATGGTTTGTTCTGCTCTCATAAAATTGATATTCGGACGAATTATTTAAGCCTCCTCTGTGTTTTCTGATTAATGTTTTAACCTCCCCCATACATCCCTTCCATTATATCATTCTTTTAAAAGCACTTCAAAATTTCTAATCTGCACAGTAGGATCTATTAAGCCCGTTTAAGTAACTGCTAAAAGTAGTTTTTAATCTTTTTCAAGGGTAGGTTAAGGATATTTTAAGGGACATGTATTAAAAAATTTTCTAAGTATTCATTGAACATGTTTAGAACATTATGCCTATTTGATCCGGATGTGAAATGTAGATGACAATATTGCAGCGTTTATTGATTGAAATACCCCCTGGAAGGCCTTTTTAAGGAAAAGAGGCAGGTGATGTCGTGCTGTGACCTACCAGCTAGGTGAGATGGTCATTTGGTGTCCCTCCTATATAAAGACATGGGATCAAATCCGTGTAACTCTAGGTTCTCTCTGGTAAGGTCAGTGGACTTCACATGCTCCCTGCTTTGTTTACCTAATGTTTTGGAAATGGACCCCTTTAAACATTTTAAAATTTTGTGTTTGCCTATAAAAGATGATATCCAAAAGGTTTTGATGATGGGCGAAATCCACACATCGGCCACTTGGCGCCATGTCACTTTGGAGATTTTGGGACTTGCATGAGCGATCTCGGAAAGTGTCTGCCATCAAGATGGGTCCGTGTATCCTCAAGTGACCTTCGTATATCATCCACAGCAATCAAATCAAAGCCGCCCAAGACATTGGTTCCACCTTGGGCTCCTCAAGATATTAGGTGACCCAGGCATAGATTAATGTTCCGGTAGAATGATCCCGACCTGCCACGTCTCCAAGATCCTCGGTAACATGTTGAGCAACCAATGGAAATGGCAAATGACTCATCCGGAGAATGCTCCCATGGGTCCTAAGAATCCGAACAGTAAGATCCATTACTTCCAAGAATCACGGGTGCGCCTTGATCATCCCCCAACTCTATAAAAGGGAGGTGCCTTCACCTTCATGTGGTAGGCTCTCTGATAAGGTATTATAGCTCTCTTTACTCTCTCTGCTTGGAATTATCCTTCAGCCCGTATAGCTCGGCACTAACTTGATCGTCGGAGCATCCTTGCCTAGGCTCACAACCTTGGCTCTCTAACATCCTCTCTTTTGTAGGGTTCGGCCTACTCACCGCTCTCATTCGAAGTTCTTCGAGTAAATCGAGCACTATCACTTGGCGCTGTCTATGGGAACGACTGAAAAACCATCATCATCTGTCACCGCTTTCAGTACCAATCCCCTTATTGATCAACATGACTACACACAACGGAAAGGGCGCTCAAACCAACACCGTTGGGGCTACACCCATTGAACCCTCGACAATCTCAATAGGTGTTGAACCCTAGTAGTTTCAGGAATTGATGAATTACATGTGGGGCATCGACCTTGGGATGTGGACATGGGAACAACGCATGGCTGCTTGCAACAACCCTCCATGTAAGCCCGGACACAGACCCCTTTGTTGAACACCACCAACAGGCAGAACCCCAATAGCAAGGACCAGCCCCAGAACCGAGATAGATAGGTCACCGACGTGAGGGACCGTGGCAAGTAGGTCACCTCGAGCGACAACTACCAACCTTCCTAAGCTCATTCCCTGAGAAGCCTTACCCAGACAGTGACGTCGAGGTAGCACGACCCCACATATGTCCCTAACAATGCGGACAACAAGACTTCCACCTAGCTCGGAATTGTGGCATCTTGCTCTGTGGCTAGTTTATGATGCGACTGACCTAGGAAACTTCCAAGTCGCAACTCGGTACTTGATCGTTCAGGACCTTGCGTTGAACCACATGCAACCGCTATTCAATTGGCAAGCCATGCGGAGACCTCCGGTGTCCCTAAACTTGTCTGCTCCTTTCCTTTGTCTGTCGAGATCATCATAGAGCCACACCTAAAGGACTTCAAGACACCGAACTTTGAAACATATTATGACACGACAGATCCTTTGGGCCACATTGAAAGCTTCCAAGTCCTCATGCTTCTTCAGGGGTCCTTAGAGGCCAATATGTGTTTAGCCTTCCCCACCACGTTCTACCAGACAACTCAGATGTGGTATTCCCGGCTCGCTCTAAGTTCCATCACAAGTTGGAAACAGTTCTCCAACTTGTTCATTTCTCACTTCATCACTAGCCAGAGATACACTAAGACTGCGACAAGCTTGATGTCCATTTGATAGTGTTTCATAGTAACTTAATGAGGTGTCATGTCCGCGTGTATATGCATGCGACCTTCTGGAAGTTTCCGCTCATGAAACATCATTTGAACTAAGGCTCGCTTGACCTCGATTCTGACCTAAAGAAAACAAGTAACCTCAGAAAGCATCTTCCATCAAGACAGGTCCGTGTGTCCTCAAGTGACCTCGGTAGGTCATCCACAATGGTCAAATCAAAGCCGCCCAAGACATTGGTTCCACCTCGGGCTCCTGGGGATATCAGGTGACCCAGGCACTGATTAATGTTCCAGTAGAATGACCCCAACCTACCACATCAGCATGGGGAACACGTTTCCAAGCAGTTAACGTCTCTGATATCCTTGGGAGCATGTCAAGCAACTAACAGAAACGGTAAGTGATTCATCCAAAGAACACCAAGATCCATTACTTTCGAGAATCTTAGGAGCTCATTGATCATTCCCTAACTCTATAAAAGGGGGGTTACTTCACCTTCATGTGGTAGGCTCTCTGATAAGATATTCGAACTCTCTTTGCTATCTTTGCTCAGAACTATCCTTCAGTCTGTTCAACTCGGCACTAACTTGACCATCGGAGCCTCTTGGTCTGGGCTTACAACTTAGGCTCTCTGACATCCTCTTTTTTGCAGGATTTGGGCCGCTCACCGCTCTCACTTGAAGCTCTTTGAGCAGATTGAGCACCATTAGGTTCTTTTACATGTTGAGGACTCCGGATCTCCTACCATGACAACTCTGCCCATGTCTACCCACAAAACACAACCCTCATGCATTGGGAACATCTCTCCATGCATTACACCATGTAAGGGCATGAAATGTTCTCCATGTATGATTGTGATTTCATGTGGGTAGACATGGGTAAGAGATCCGGACTCCAAATCAAGAGGGAGGGGCAGGTGCTGATGACCCCATAGCTGAAATGATCACTTTGGGTCCTCACGGGATCAAATCCATGTAATTGCAGGCTATCTGTGGTATAGTTGATGAACCTCATATGCACCGTGATGTGTCTCCACCTCTTAATTTAATTTCAATATTTCCATCAAGGTCAAGCTAGAGGGGGTTTATTTGGATAATTTCACGGAAATGTAAGGATGAGTTTGGGAGACGTGAAACGGTTAAAGTGGAGGAGAGGTTAAAGCATTTGTGAGAAAACACATGAGTCTTAGGCTGCATTTTGGCATTCCTCATTTTAAGGACTTGTCTCCTTTTTGCAGTTAAAAACTTTGTATTCATAGGGGCATTTTAACTATAAAGAGGAGATAAGTCCTGAATGCCAAATGAAGCCTTAAATAAATTCGCGCCCCTCACATTTTCACTTTATTTCAGTCATACTCTCAAATTTTACCTTACAACGACAATTTGTTAAACATTTTAAACTTCTTGTCATTGCCACTTTGGAACCAGTTATGAGCTTATTGCTGCTAAGGGTCCATTTGGTTCATGGAGAATTGAAATCAAAATCCCCTGAAATCCCTTGTCTGTTTGGTCACCAGAAATCGAAAAAGGATTCTATAAAATATGCACAACTTCCAAAGAGGGCTGTCTTGGCTAAAGGAAATTAGGATTTGAAGGGTTTTTAAGTCATTTACCTTTTTCTTTTGGCTGGATGACTCATTCCAGAGGGCGAAGCCAAAATGGCCATTCCCTCAAATGAGAAAATACCGTTCTGCTAAGAATTGAAATCCCATTCCATATACCAAATGGTTAAAATTTGATTCAGATTTCAGATCTCTATTCCCACAAACCAAACGGACCCTAAATACTATTACTTATTTTTCAAAATCAATAATGATATGCAATACATGGATGAATATACTTAGGGTTTCAAATATGATCTGTTTACTTTATCATGCTTATGCTGACAAAAATCTTTCAATTTGACAAAAATCTAACATCTATATCTATATAAATATATTAAGCTGAAATATGTATAAAGGAAAACCTGACTATCTCATATAAGAAGTCTTCCTATAATTACCTTTATGAAATTTGAAAATTATAAAATTATTACATATAACACAAATTTTATAATTTAATTGACTCTAAGAAAAATTACAGCAATGTCACGTATAAAACAAATTTATTGCCTTTACAACAAGGGGTTATATCATATAAGAGAAACTTTTGGACCCTAATATTAATAAAAATAATATTTTGAATAAAATATCAAAAACAAATTAACTTTTTTAAATTAATATTAAATAAGGACAAAACTACTATTCATCTTCTTCTTTCACGAGCGTTGCCGCCTCTATCAACGCCCAGACCGCTCTTGACCATTCTGACGTAGCCAACACGTGCGTTATGATTGTCGGAGGTTTCGATGAAGATCCAATGACTCATGTGAAGCGGTTCATTTATGTCGTCGATCATCGAATGATGCACGAGAAGGCCTTAGAGCTAGAGCCTAGAGGGGTGGGGGTGTAGAGAATTGTATATCTATGAAAGGGGGAGCTCAGGACTCAGGAGTCAGGAGGAGGAGGAAAAAGACAGAGAGGCCGTCGTGTAACGCATTGGAACGTCACTTTGTTTGTGCGAAAGCTTCGGCTTTTGCCTTCTTGAGCTTGAAAGACCTGTCTGTCTCTGGATGCTAATATTCTCATTTTTTTGTTAATGGGTCCTCGGTTTAAAGGTTGTTCCATCTCTTCTTTTCTGTTTTTTTTTTTTTTTTTTTTTGCACTATTTCTCTTTTCCTGTTTGCTGATTATAGTTCAGAGAAAGCTTGAATTCAAGTTGGTGGGTTTTGAGCGATGAGTTGAATGATCTTTGTTTTTGAAGTATTTTCTCGAAAAGATGGATCTCTTGTTCTCTCTTCTTCTGCGAAAAACTTGGTAGGCTTAAGCTATAAGACATGGAGATTCAAAAGTTTCGGAGATGTGGCTACTGTTTTTGGACAATTGTGGATTAATGGGTGTTCTTTATTCAACGAGATCCGGTTCATTCCTGAAGGATTTCTCATGGGTGTTTCGAGCTTTTTCTAAGCTTTTCCTTTTCCCCACTTATTTTTTCTCGTAAAACTTTTATCTATGCCATTTTCATCCATCTTTATCTCTTGGTGCTTTAGTTCGTGAGCAACGGAAAAAGATCCACGGATCTGAAATCATCTCTCTCTGCCTCTCTCTCCCATTGTTTTCTTACGCTACAGGGAGTGTTTTATTTGGGTATCTGAAATCATCTCTCTCTGCAAACCCAGAGAGAGAACTTCTGGAGGGTCCTAGGTGCTGGGTTTGCAAACCCTGATAGATAACTTCTGGAGCCTCCGACACGTAGAATGGACTGTCGGGACCCGTTGACCCGTTGAAATGGTTGGCATGAATACAAAGGAAGGCAGGAAGGCAGAGGAAGACGATGATCAGTGCCACTACCCTTTTTTTGATATTTTTTTGAAAAAAAGTTATTTCTTTTGATATTTTAGCTATTTTATAAAAATATTAATTTTTATTGATATTCAGCGAAAAAAGTTGCCCTAGTACAACATTGCCTCTATGATACTCGAAATTACAACAATGCCATATATAATTATTTACGATTATATCTTCCTACAAAATAAAATGTCATCCCTCTTCTCTCGCTTAATTCTCTCTCTCCTCCTATTCTTTATCTCAACTTTTATATATTTTTTATTATTATTTAAGCATTTATTTATTTAATAAAATTAAATAAATTATTTTAAATCAATAAAATAAAAGAGATTTGACATTGAGAGAAAGATTTTAATAAACATTTATTTATTTTATTATTATTATCTAAGCATTTATTTAATTAATAAAAGTAAATACATCATTTATAAATCAGTAAAATAAAGGAGATTTGATATTGAGAGAAAGATTTTAATAGCCATTTATTTATTTATTTTACTAAATTATTATTATTTTTATTATTATTTAAGCATTTATTTATTTAATAAGATTAATAAACTATTTATAAATCAATAACATAAAATAGATTTGACATTAAGAAAAAGATTTGAATGGACATTTATTTATTTATTATTATTATTGTTGTTGTTGTTGTTGTTGTTATCATCTAAGCATTTATTTAGTTAATAAAAGTAAATAAATTATTTATAAATTAGTAAAATAAAGGAGGTTTGACATTGTAAGTGGAATGGGGGGCCATGGCTTCCCTGGGTCCCCTTGGCTCCACCCCTAGGGTTGGGATTAAACCTATTCATAGGTCACATTGGGATGTGACCTTTGCCTTTATATGAAACAAACATATTCAACCTCAAGTTTGAGCATGAGCAGACCATCGGGCCTAAATCTTGAGCCCAAGCCCGACCCCATATAAAGCTCGAACCTCGACCAAGAAATTGAGGAAAAAATATTTGTATTCTTTATTTAACAACAAAATTGATTTAATATTTATATTAAATTGACTTCAAAAGTGAAAATTTTAATTATATATTTATTGTTTTATTTTATGAAATTAAATATATTATTATCTTAATTTATATTTATTTAATTCAACATGCACCCAATATTTAGGGTTGTTAATGGGTCGGGTTTGGTTCTAGATAACTTGGATCAGTCATGTCCCAATAATAAATGAATAATTACTTATTTATTTTATTACAATAAATAATTGATTTATTTATTTTACACAATTAAGTAAATTATTATCCATACATTTCTATTTATTTAATTTACTAAATTATTCAATTAGTTAATAATTTAATATTTTACCAACAAATTATTTCTCTTTCTCCTTGAACCTAATAATTTAGGGCTATCAATAAGTTTGGTCTGCATTGGGCAGGGGCGGAGCTAGGAATTTTTTATGAGGGGTCTAAAATCTAAGTGGATTGGGGGGGTGATTTAGGGCTATTAATAGGTTAGGTCTGGGTTGGGTAAGAACAGAGCTAGGAATTTTTTATGAGAAGTGCTGACATCTAAGTGGATTGCGGGGTATGGGGAATAAATATGGACGACTGGGGTGGAGAGTGAGGGAGTGGGAAAATATACATGAAGAGTGGGGATTTGTTGGGCCATAGGGGGGCCATGGCTCCTTGGGGTCCCCCTGTCTCTACCATGCACTTGGGATTAAGCCTATTCACAGGCCACACTAGGCTTTGTCTTTATTCAGGCCCAAGCCTGTGTATGATCGGACCATCAAAACTAGATCTTGAGCCCAAGCTTGATTCCCATATAAAATCCAAAGCCCAGCTAAGAAATTGAGAAAAAAAGATTTATATTCTTTACTTAACAACAACATTGATTTATACTAAATTGACTTCAAAACTGAAAATTTTATTTATTTATTTATGGATTTATTTTATTGAATTAAATATATTATTATCTATAAATTTTTACTTATTTTAAATAAATCATTTTTTTCTAAAAATTATTAATTAAAAAAATATCTTTTACAAATTCATTTTTTCCTTAGCTTTTGCATTTCCCTATATTGCAGGTTCCCTCCACTAGTACAAAATATTAAAATGTAAAATCTAAAAAGCAAGAATGATGTGATTGATTTTTTATTTTTTTTACCCAAATTGCCAATTTGCCGAAACAAGCTCACCAACCAAAATACTGTAACCACCACGTGCAATTCCGCCGAAGCATGAGGATATTCTTATATATATATATATATATATATATATATATATATATATATATATATATATATTCTTCTAATTGCAGATGTTATTATCAATAATTCTATCATCAAATTTCCTACTTTTTGGCTTCCTTTTACCTTTTCCATATCTGGATTTTGCACCCAATTCCATCCATGGCATATTTGTTATCAAATCCTGACATCACGATTCGTTTTAAAAATACTAATAATATATTCCATCAAACTAGACAGATATGGTGGGTCAACATTATTCAAAAATTTGGTTTTGAATTTGAGATTCAATATAATCGAATCTAATTTGGATGTGACATGATTTAATTTGATAAATATCTGAATTCAATTGATTATTTAATTTGTATATAATATATAAAATATTTAAGTGTTTTATATAATTTATATATATAATAATTAAATTATATAAATAATTTATATATTTGTATATTTTATATAAATAAAATATTTATTTTATATATTTATTTATTACCTAAAATAATTAATTGGTCAAATTCAAATTAAATTGAATATTTGAATATTAATTTTCAATATCGATTAGATACATATACACATAGAGAGAGACTTACTCTTTGAGGTGGAAAAACCTATCCTACCTTCAAGGTATCGTATTGATCATTCAAACTTTGTCAAGTAAAATAATTACTTTCTTTTAAAATTGTATTCTCTACTAGAAATTTAGACACATGCTTGCGTTTGGCAATTGGCACTCTTAAGAATTCGGCATTTTTTTCCTTTTACTAGTAAAAAAAAACAAAGGAGAAAATGCTGATTATTTACGTTTTTAAGAAGCAATTTAAAATTTTGGGATAAGATAAAGGAGGCGAGAGCTTCTTTTTCTTTTTTACTTTTCCAATCTCTGTTTTAACTTTAGGACTTTTTACCAACTTATCCCAATTATTTTTCTGAAAGACGAGAATATCCCTCCCCAACCACTAGTGGTAGCCCTCATCTCCGCTTCATTCGCCCTGGCTACTATCACGGTGCGAAGTCTTCTTCCTTACAAGAGAGGACAATGCGACTAAGAGTGTCAATGGACCGGTTTTGGACCATGCCTATCCAGTCCAAAATGAATTTGGACGAATTAATAAGACATATTGGATTGGATCAATTCGATCTAAAATATTTATTAAATTGGATTGGTCCTGACCCGTCCATAATAAATTTATATTGGATTGGATTGGATTAAGTTAATATCTAGTCCATTGAAATAAGATAAGAACATAGGTGTTAATGGATAGGGTTTTAGTTAAAACCAATCTAAATCAAAGTGAATTTGAACACATTAGACAGTTCATACATTGAATTGGACTGATTCAAAATGGTCCAAAGTATTCATTGGATTGGATTGGACCTGGTCAATTTATAATGGACTCACATTGGACTGGATTGGATTGGGCCAAATCCAGTTTAATTGACACCCCTATAAATATGTGACCTCAGGGAGAAAGAAGACCACGATCAACCAAACAAGTGTGCAAAAAATGGTGAACATCAAGGTGAAAATCAAAGGATCAGCCGAGAAAATTGCTGCGTTAAGAGTGTAAACACCATTGTGATTTTGTACCATTGCCATTTCTACACATTACATTAAATAATCACTTCCACTAAAAACAATATAAGCATAAGATCTTTTCTCTTTTTGGGGTATTTGGTGCCGTACACCATTAATAACCCCCTTTCCTCAAATCTGATTGTGGTAATTGATTTCGTGTCAATGTTGGAGTGAATCAGCTAACATACCAACAAGCCACCCCTGGTTGGCAATATAGGCATCAGTTGGGTGTTGGCATTTATAGTAGAAACATCAAATTTAACGTTTCTTCAACAAATTACATTAACGATACCAAATGTTGTATTGATAACTCAAAGCATTTGTAATAGAAAAAAAATACATTCTCATTGTAAGTTGAAGCGGCAATGATACCCAATATAACCGTAGTGTTCGAAAGTTTTATATACACGTTATGTTGTTATCATTCACAGAAATGTATATAATTGTTTGTTGAAATGTCTCAACAAGAAAAACATTCTCGTTCGTCAATATCTTAAATTTAAGAGCCAACCTACTCTTGCATGTTCAAACAAACCCTCCCATATAGGCCAAATGACTAAGAGATATAAATTTCAACCAAAGAAAAAGAAATCAAATGCGAAGCAGAGCATGTGAGCTGGGCAACAATAGACATTCAAAAGAAAATAAGAAGGCTTTTTATTAAGTTTATTGCTACACGCATAGGGTTCCTTAATTACTAGAGATATGGACACCCTTACCCTTAGCCATCTTTTCAAATTGGATATTTTTAAGTGTCCAACAAGTTACTGAATCTGAATTCCAAACGCAGCTAGCCTTAGAAAGAAAAGTTTTCTTAAGAGAATCTTTTGGAGGTTATAACATGAATGGAGTTCAGAGTAATGAAATAATATGTTAAATTGCTTGATTTATTTTTCAGAATTATTGTCTTCTTGGTTACACCACATCTTATTCTTATATACCAAAATTGAAATAATTGGAATAATAAAAATAAATAAAATATAGGCTGTGATCGATGATACATTCATTGGATAATTAATTAAATTGAACATGAAATAGCAACCAATTGCTATGTATAACACCTGCCTTATAAATTCCAGAATTAGATACCCTTTCAATGGACCAGATCCAGAAATGTTCTAGTCCACAGATATTATGTATGACCCCCTCAAGGAGCAAATTTACAATTGATACTTGTACGACACTACATAACATACATGGATTGATGAGAATACAAGGATTCACTAATAAAAGTTTTGCTTATAATAATTCCTTTGGGGTATAAATATATTATTGGAGTGAAGAAATTAGATTTATTATCTGCTTGTATTTTAGCGAATAAGCAATTAAGTAGGGTTTGAGCTCCTTGATTGTTGAATGTGATATGCTAAGCTGACTTCTTATCATCCACCAATAGTCCAATAGTCAAAACAATGAGCAATTAATTATTTTCAGCCAATTCAGTAACTAGCCAAATCCAGTACTGATATAGTTATAGCTGGGTAGGTATTGGATGGGCTCCATGGATCATGAATAGATTTGATGGTGCACGTGTGCCATTCGTGCAATAGGGTTATCCACGAAGAGCGAACGATGAATGATTATTTTTCATGTTTAAGCCATTACAATTGGTATCAGAATTTTATTTAGAGTTCAACTACATGTCTCAACCAATCATGTTAAAAACATCTTATTTTTCGTTGATTCATATTTTATAAAATATATTTTTATATTTAATAAAGTATACTTTAAGTTTAATAAAATGTGAATCAAGAATATCATTACGTTTTGTTGTTGAGTGCTAGGGTTGAAAAGTGAGAAGCATCGGGTCCAACATAAAAAGATTATCTTTAGAATCAAAACAAAATAAACGGAATTGGCCACAGGTCAGGTCAATCTAAGTTTAACATTTATTTGAGAAGGGTCCAACGCTAGACGGACTTGCCAGCTGGCCAGTTCCTAGGTTTACATCTTGGTCCAGCTAATAAGTTGGCGTGACCCTTTCAAGATTGCTTCATTATTCCCAAAGGGGTTTGGATGGAATCACGGTGATGCATATCGTCCCAGCTAAGGAGATTGGAAGTTTGCCTTTTGCCATGAACGCTGGATGCAGACCTTTGCTTTTGGGTCTATTCTATCATCACAATTCACATCAGATCATCGCAGCATCACATGCAACGGCCCATAACTCCCAAGTACGGTGCCCCAAGTTCCTAGTTCTGTTTTTTATCACTGTTTTGAAAATCAGACTGAATTGAATAGTTAGACCGTTTGACCCAAGAACCGATCATCATTTCGGGTTGATCAAATTAAGAACCGATGACTGAATGAGCCAACCTAAAATTTGGAGTGTTCACTAATTTGCTGAGCCATACATGTAAGCTTTCTAGAAGTTGGAAATTGAACTCCATCTGCTCGAGTTAATTTCACTTAAGTTTTCAAGGTTCTACTTCTAAACAATATGTTTTCAATGTCGGTGGTCGGATCGGTGAACTGACCAGCTGACTAGCTACTGCTTTTATTTCTCTCATCGGCAAATTAACCACTAGCTTGATTGAACCATCCGACTCCCAAGCCACCTGACCAACTTTCCTGCTTGAGCATGACCTTTGGGTTGGGCATTTGACTTCATCTCTAGACGACAGCAATTTTCACAAGTTAGGTTTGGTAAGAAATGCAGAACCGAAACGAATTTGCAATAAATGTTTGATATGAAATTTAAAATAGGTTGGTTCCAGCCTTAAAATTCACATTTGCACCTACTACAACCAAACAAGACATCATGAATTTCCCAGTACACAATCGAATCAAATTTGCATATAGTTGCAAACTCGCTAGCTAGAGAGCTAAAAGCCCGTTTGGGAGGATCCTGCGTTGTTTGAGCTGCATTGATCAATTCGTTCCAGAGAAGCTACATGAGATAACCTTACAGGAAAGCGGATTTTGCGACTTCTATAAATATAATTCCGACTCTCAGGACTTTTAACAAACACTTCACCATGATATTTTGGGTTTCTCAGTTCATAACATATGAATCCACCTATACGTTTCAGTGGGCAACAGCGGACCGGTGCTAGGCCCACTGGCCCAGCCCTAGGAAGTGGGAAACTGGGCTCCAAAATATGAAGTTGGGGGATGTTTGTCATGGGATGTGCCCCTCACTCACACATCATACATTCCTGTAATTCCGCAGACTTGTCCCAAACACTCCGTTATGTGTTCGACGAATGTGCAATTCTCGTCAGTGCACGCGTGTGTAGTAAGGCACCCTCAGAGCCCAGACGGCGACCACTCACTCACGACAATCATTGTCGCATCGCGGGGCCCATCAGCCCATCTCCCCAAAATCGTCGCGTTCTCAACTCATTCGCGGAACTTCCAAGCTGGCTTCTCTAGTTCTCGATGCTCCACGCTGGGCCCACAGTCTCCACCTCTTATCGGCGGTCGCGCCAATCACTCCGTGATTACGCTCGCTCATCACTCCATCTCTCCTCCACTTGTCGTCATTTCTTTATTATTCGGAGGCACGTCGCGAGGTGTTCACAGGACTATTGCACTTACAAGTTACAACAACCATTCAAGAGAACAACCTTCATGCCCCTGTTACATCGAATCTTTGACTAATTGGACGGTCTTGATCGATCCGTCTTATCTATGGTACATAGTACTGCGACCATGAAGAAGGTGAAACTTCGAAAACGGGCCATGGGGGCCGCGTTTTTGTCAGCATCGGTCTGAAAAGGAGAGGGTATTTTGGTAAATAAAATAAAAAGCTGATGTTCTTGGAGGAGGGACCCATCATTTATCTTAACTATACGAAACAAGTAAGAGGCAGAGGCCCCACTAATGATTCTGATGGAGACAGGAAAAGTTAATTCTGTCTTGTGATCTCCAATAAAATGCTTTACTTTTCGGTGCTAATCGATAAAACTCAATTTTGTTTTTTCTGATCCCGAAAATAACCCTCGCTTAAGCTGTAGCGAAAAGGAGCCGACCGGATGACCATGACGACGACGAACGATCAGACTTGTGGGGGCCCACATGACAGCTGGGTTTTTTTATCCACCTGTCCTCCAATACCCCTGAAATCAATGCCATGGCGCGCTTTTTCTCCAAAATTTAAAAAATAAATAAATAACAAGATTAATTGTAAAAAAAGAGAATGAAAAAAAAAATCCACTTCAAATCTATCTGTACACTAACTCAGAGGGTATTAATAGAAGTTTCAAATTTCTTCCACTAATCATGTGTCGTTTTTAATATATTAAAATTTATACTAAATTTTAAAATAAATAAAAAAACAGGATTTAAGAGTTTTTTTTTTCATTTTCGTTAAATAAAAAGGGATAATAGTATATAAGAGCAAATTTGGGTATTACTATCGGTAAAAGTAATATTTAAAAAAAAAATTAAAAAATAGTGCAACTTTTGAAAAATAATATTAAAAGTGGTAACATCACTGTTCATCTTTTTCTTCTTGCCGTCTATTCATCAGTGCCGCCGCTCGCTGCAGTCTCGCAACATGAGTAGAATGGAAGAGAAAGATGATGAATATTATTTTTCAAAAGTTATCTTATTTTTTAATTTTTTTTTTAAATAGGAACCAAAAATTACCCATGCTATTATCCCAATAAAAAACGGGTTCGCTCTCAATTAAAAGAATCGATTACGTTCGTCATCTATGGTGAGCCAACTAAGCTGCTAGCACTTCAGGAGTGGCTAACCAACCTTTCCGTTGAACGGAATATCTCTATACGACCAATTATAGCTCACATTTAGTCAATACAAATTCAATCCCATGACTTCCTTAGGGATACTCCCTCCGATCCTGTTATGGGATAAGTCCAAATTTTCTAAGCTCTTTCCAAGCTTCACCCTGCAAAGATCAAAGTCGAACTCATTCCATGATAAGTTTAGTCACGACAACATTTCGTTTGTTTTGAACAACGCTGACGCATCTCCTGTAAACTTGTTATTAGTAAGATAGATTGCTTCTTCCTTGAAATTACTTAGCGATTTGGGAATTTTACCAGAAAGCTGGTTGTGTGAAAGATCGAAATGAAGGAAGCGATTTTATGACATCCAAAGTGAGTCGGGAGTGTTTCTTATCAATTTATTACCTCCTAGGCCCAAAGGTTTCAGTTTGGGCAGATTTGCTATAGAAGCCTAATTGGACGAAAGAAATTGTTGTATGATAGATGAAGAAACCAATGATTTTAGGAATTCTGGAAGTCGGAATTTTTATTCACTGTTTTTCTTCTCACTAATATCATCTCCTTGGAGAGCAAACCTTTTTTTATATGACAAAGAGGTAGAAGAAACCCGCAACCCCTGTTTTTTTATTTGTTTTAAAATTTAGTATTTCACCCCTATTTTTTATTTATTTTAAAATTTAATATAAATTTCAATATATTAAAAATGAGATAGGAGGAGTGAAGATGTTTGAAACGTCTGTTCGTCTCATCCGCACGTATGAGATTCACACACATGAGTCTGATTTGATGTACAGGAAGATCTACTGGGAGGATGTACACGAGATCCGGACTCCCAAAACTCTGCTATATATATAACCGAGTAAAGAGAAAAGACCCACATTTTCCACTTTGGCTTCTATTTCGAATATGCCCAGAAACTGCATTCGCCGGTCTCCGGCGCCACATGTTCCGGTGTTTCTCGGACTAATAATATCGGCTACCATAGTCTATCTGTTCTCCTTTATCAGTCCGGTCGTCGGGTGGCGCCCATGGCCTCATGAACAAATTAGCAACACTACTGCTCTCGAGTTCGGAAGCTCGAAGAAGTACGAAGGCTCGTCCGAGTTCGTCCACCTGAGGTATCACATGGGCCCCGTCCTCACTGCCAATATCACCGTTCACACCGTCTGGTACGGAACGTGGCAGAAATCCCAGAAGCAAATCATCCGGGGTTTCCTCAAATCCATCTCCACCGTCGACGGAAAACACCCATCGGTGGCTGGGTGGTGGAAGACCGTGCAACTCTATACCGACCAAACCGGGGCAAACATCTCCAGAAACGTGGTTCTCGGCGAAGAGAAGAACGATCGTTTTTACTCGCACGGAAAGTCGCTCACCCGCCTCTCCATCCAGTCCGTGATAAAAAGCGCCGTGACGTCCCGTACGCGCCCCCTCCCCATCAACCCCAAGAGCGGGCTCTACCTCCTGCTCACTTCGGACGACGTATACGTACAAGATTTCTGCAGGCAGGTCTGTGGATTCCACTACTTCACCTTCCCTTCCATAGTGGGGTACACGCTACCGTACGCCTGGGTGGGCAACTCGGCCACCCAGTGTCCCGGCATCTGCGCGTACCCTTTCGCCGTACCGGTGTACATGCCGGGGCTGAAACCGGTGAAGTCACCGAACGGTGACGTTGGAGTGGACGGGATGATCAGTGTGATCGCGCACGAGATTGCCGAGCTGGCAACGAATCCATTGGTGAATGCGTGGTACGCGGGGCAGGACCCTTGTTTTCCGACGGAGATTGCCGATCTCTGTGAAGGGATCTACGGTACGGGTGGTGGTGGGTCGTATACGGGCCAACTCCTGGACGGAGAAGATGGAGCTACTTATAACATGAACGGAGTTGGGCGGAGGTTCCTGGTTCAGTGGGTCTGGAATCATGTCTTGAACTACTGCTCTGGTCCGAATGCCCTAGATCAGTAATAATTACACAAAAAAAAAAAGTGAAGAAGAAGAAGCTTAGAAAGATGGTAAAAAAAGATAGTTGTTTTTGTTAATTTCTTCCAGCATGTTTTATCCATTTATCATGGGGTTAGAGAGAGAAAGAAAGAGAGGGATTATCGTTACTTGGTTAGTTAATAGTTAGTCTTGTTAAGTTGTAATAAACGTCTTTTATAAAAACCATGTAGAGGGAGAACGGTGGCTTTTGGAGCGATGTTTGGAACCAATGCGGTTTCTTGAGAGGTGTTTTTCAAGTAAACGGTTCTGCATTAGCAGACCGTTTTCTTCGAAAACGTTTTTTCATTTTTTCCTGTTTGGAATCATTGCTGCAAACAATTGCATTTTAAATGCCATGTCAGCAAAATGTTGCTGGCACTAGTAAAAAGTGTTTTATTATAATACATATTTTCGATCTCTAAGTAGGTGTTTGCCATGGTGTGGAATTGTAAGGACCCTATTTTTTTTTTTTTTTTGGAATTGGTGCTGTAAACGCCCACGAAATAAATCGCATATATTCTGACCCTACCTTATTTAAGGTAGGTTGTAAAACATTTTCTCCTACATTCTAGATAGTGGGGCCACGGACGGGATTTTATTTTGGGTGAATAGGACATAGTTGAATTTGATCCTTAAATCTTTCCCTCTTTTTCTTTTAGGCCAAAGAAGACCAAAATTTATTCGATCAACTGCTCAAAACAGAGTCATTAGTTTTTGCAAACAAATTAAAAGAGCACATGACCAAGTAAAGTGACTAGAGAAAGAGTACTAGAGTGATTCTTCCAACAGAGCGTGAATGATATTAAGCGCATCTCCCTCCATCTAAATGGAGGAAAGCTTAAGACCCACAACAAGATTTAAGGATTCTAGCAGAGAAAAAGCTTCGCATTCACATTCAGTAGCTGAACAAGGCTTCAATCGAACCGCCCCAACTGTGATGAACTACCTCCATGATCTCTAATCACCAGCATTGGGAAGAACCACAGACATGTAGTCAGAATTATTCAAGAGATCCATCCCTAGCCTCTCTTAAAAAATTTATAAATTGGATGCGTTGACGTCTATTTTATTATTATTGTTATTGTTTGATGGTGGAACAGACAGACCAGAGTGACCACAGAGAAGTGAGGCAGCGGCGCACCAGAGACTAGAATAGCTTATTTTTGTACTCGTTTAGACAACTTTTAGCCGCTCAGGGGTTATAATAACAGAGGTTTGTTAAAATTTTGATTGACTTGGAGTTTCTTCGTCTCGTTGCTCGATCGTTGGTCTTCTGTTTCAGACTCACACGTAGTAGAGTATCTATTACTATTGCTACAGTAAAAACAACACATTGCAAAAGGGAAACATCCGACAACTCGTGTAATGGAAACAAACCAATCTCACTAATCTCAAGGAATCTTGCTACCCTACATGTGACACCCACCAACTGTTTGATTTTTGGACTTTCTCGTCTGTTTCTTACTTTCTTCCATCTCTCTGTGACTATGTACAAAATTCACCACCATTCTCGACTCTCGACTAATGGAATGGGAATCCGTTGTTGCACAGCTCCAATACCCTGTTTTAATTGTGCTACATCCGTCACTCAAGCATTTCACAGAGAGAGAGAGAGAGAGGTGTTTAAAACGACACATTCTCTAACATTAACCATTGCGATAAGCTTTGGCCTGTAAACAGAAGACAGGCCATCTGTCCTAAATTAAGATTATCAGGGCCTACCATTCAATGGTCTCACCTTCAAGATTAAATGGAGGGTCAAAATCTGCTTACAGTATTGTACGAAATGGTACACTGAGCATTTTGAAGGATCCGAAGACGATGCATGACCACTCCCAGTCTCAAAGGCATCTCTCCTCTCATCATGCTGCCTTTTTGATGTGGTCCCTCTGTAGTCTGTACAATGGGACCCGTCAAATGATGGTTTCTAATATATCTGCCAGACTGCCATCTGGTAAGTTATGTGGGTCTTGAGGCACTCGGCCCACTCACTTATTAAAAAGAATCAACTAATTAAGACGGTGGGTGTGGGTAGTAGACCGCCCTAAAGAAGTTATTAGAGCTATAAACGGGAGCAACCACCTCCACCAGCCACATACATGCTTGATGCTTCACCCGCTTCCCATTACTCTAAAGAACCGCCATTATTAATAAAGCTATCAATTGGCGGGTTGATTTGGGACACTGTCATAAAAGAATTATTGAATCTAAAAGCTTAAGCTGTTATAATGTTTAATTTTTATTCTATGAATAAGCATAAGATTATATATATCTTGTATTGAATCTTAATTAATTGACCATAATCAGAGCAGCTCATTTGATCAAACAGGTTTTTATATCATCTCAAAGAGATTCAACATGAAATCTTAGACTATTAGGTGAGGACCGTGTGGTTCTTGAATAGGTTTTTATTTTATTACAAAGGATCATTATCCTTATTATTTTTTGTTTTGTAAAATTCAATGTTTTTGAGCCATCGTTGATTTGGACAGACAGACTGTTTGGCTCAAAAATTGTCTAGACAACTAATTCTTTTCCACCCTTAACTCATTCCTGGGTCAAAAACCATTGACTTGGTTAAAGAATTATCGATTCAAGCGATTGAATCGTTGACTCGTTCGACCTAGACAATGGTTCACGGTTTGAGAAAGTTGTAGAGGATAGAGAGGGTAGAAACTGAGACAAACTCTGATACGAGATCTAGAGAGAGAGAGAGAAGAAGAAAAATATTGCAGAGGTTGGAGAGAAATCAATCTCAAATCTAAGATCTCAATTCTTAGGTCTTAGATTTGAGATTTGCGTCCGTTGCCGCCGCCTCACCGTCAGCATCACCATTATCATATCTGATGATCATCTAATCCTCCTCCTCCTCCTTCCTTCCTTCCCTCCTTCATTCCTTTCCTTTCTCTCCTTCCCTTCTTTCCTTTCTTTCATTCTTTCCTTCTTTCTTTATTTTTTATTTCTCAGTTGACAACTCCATAGTCTCTTTTCCTTTCTCATATTAACTTTTATATGAGAAAATATTTGCCCTAATAATGCAAACTGATCGTTTGGCTCAAATAGTCAAACCATTGACCTGAAAACTGGTAGCTAGAGCAGTTCCATTTTTAGGCCGATTTTTAAAACCTTGGTAAAATCAACAACAAACAAACCAATTTTAAATTGTGATATCAATTATACTTAAGTTGTAGAATTACCCATCATATAACAACTTGGAACTTTAAGGGGTCTTCAAGCAACATGGTTGATTTTGTTTTTGTTTTATTTTTGAAAACAAAAATAACTTCCACATCAGCAAAATTGCATTACTTTGCTATAATAGATATTTTTGTTTTCAAATATAAAACCAATTATATTGTCCAAACAACCCTTTAATTATATTGATGATATATCCTTAACAAAAATAAGAGCAAACAGAAAACTGTTTTTATGTTGATAAATAGGTGTTACATAATGCATTTATACAACAAAGTTCAGTCCGGTTCCATCAGTTAGATCAAGGTTTTTAAAACTGGACAGGACAGGAAACTGTTTTGGGACTGATTCCCGGGTCAGTCTAACCATCTGGTTTGAAAGAACAGTCCATTCTAACTTAAAAAATAAAAAGTGGTCAGAAACCATTGTCCAGGTTGATGATTTAATTGCCTGGGTCAGAAACCGATTATCTGGCTGATTCCAGATTTTCCGGTCCAACCATCTGATCCGGTCTGATTTTAAAAACCATGAATAAGATTTAGACCAGAGTCACTGGACCCACAGCTCTGGTTATTAAAAGGGCTGCTAGGTTACATATTAATCGTTAGTATCAACCGGCAAGTGGTAGTTGGACTGGAAGACTATTAACTGTATCGTTACCCACGTGCTCTACTCCATTTATCCATATAACTGCCGTTATGACTGTCATCGTGGTGGTGTGATAATTAAACAGTTAAGGACTTAGAATTCAAGGTCCCACCATTATCTCGTCCTCTGAGACCCTACCCCCCAAAAAGGTGGAAAACAATTATATAAAACGGGAATGAGTACATCCCGTCGCATTCTGGACAGTTTTGTCGTCCGAATTCGATGAAGATGAACACCGTAATTACAAAACTGAAGAACGGGTTTCAAGTTTCTACTCGATGCTTTTCGCTTCAGTAATAAAACGGAACCGGTTTTACACCTCAAATGTGGTATAGGGACGCAACCAGCATCATTAGGGACGATAATTTCTATCCTATTCGGTACGGGTGTTTAAGGGTTGGATTAGGTCGTTTTGAGTCATTTTCATTAATCGATTTATTCTATTTAGTTTACTTATTGACTAATTCGAAATCGACCGATTTAGTCGGTTTTTATATATGTTTTAAACTAAAATATCTATTTCTAAGTATCTATTTATATTTAAGTTTATTTCGATTTAATTTTTATGCAAAATCAAAATATATATTTAAATCGATTAGTTTTTTATGCAAAACTGTTTTTTTTGTCATAATATATTTAAATTTATACAAAACTGAATTAAATATTGTACCATTGTATTATATTTGTATTGGTTTTACATTTTTAGTTTTTATCATAAATAACCACTTTTTTTCAAAGTTCAAACAAAATACAAATAAAATATATCAACATTTAACATATAAGGTAGGGAATAATTAATAATTACTTAAACATATAGGATCGGTTCGATTTCGGTTTTCATACATGAAAACCAAAACATAACCAAGTTGTAGGTTTATTTTCTCATACAAACTGAAACCGGCTAGTGGTTTTAAAAAACCGACTTAACTCAGATTGGGTCGACCTAGTTTGATCGGTTTGACATTCAATATGAACACCCCTACTATTCGGTTAATTAATATGCATCTCCACTAGGCTAATAGAGATGTCATTAGGCTAATAGAAATCATATTGAAACTTAGAATTTTATGTAAAATATAATTAATAGTTTACATGTTTTAAATAAATAATTAAAAAATTTATTGTTTGTTTATATTATTTTACTTATTTATTATATATTTATATATAACAAGAAATAATATATCCACCCTATCTTTTAATGCGAGAAGAATAAGCTGAAAGCTTAAATTCTAAAAATCCGACCCACTATAAATTTTAACACAGATTGAAAGGTTGAGGGAGATGAATAGACTCCAAAATTTACAAAGCCCTTCCCCACCTCCATTGATCCACCCCATTGCCATCAATAAACTGATAAACATTGGTTTCTTCTATAAAACGATTCCAATCCAAAACATAATTGACATGGGTCCTACATAACCTCCCTTTTTTGTATGATATGGACCCTACAAATACGGTACGTGGCATCCAGCGCATTGTCTGTCCGGTCTCACACACATCATGTACATGGTGATGCACATGGACAAGTTAGTACCCTTTTTGCAGACTGATGACTCATGTCCTATTGTCATGTCCCTGACCCTGCATCTGCATGCATGTACCAGCAATACCAAGATAACAACCTACCCGGAGAAAGATATTTCACTTCACTTCAATAATTCAATACAGAAAGAAGAGAAAAAAGGGTACTACTGTTCAATGTCGTCTATGCGATGGAATGGAACTGTGTTTTCACTGGTAAATCACATGCGGGTGTGTAGATCAATGGAGGAGAGAGAGAGTCGGATTCAATTTGTGTAAATCCTTTGCAGGACCCGGCTTTGTCCTCACTATGAATTCTGAACATGCAATCGTGGCCCATCGAACAGGGCATTATAATTATCAATGTTTTAAAAACCGATTCAGAACCGGAACCGTTATGGTTACTGGTTATATATTATTATTAAAAAAATACTGTTGTTTGGATTGAATAAAATTACTGGTATATACTGTTGTTCGAAATGGAAACTATGTTTCAAATGAAAACAAAAAAAAAAATTATGGTTATATACTGTTGTTCGGGTTGAATCGATTGACAATTAAACCACCCAGATCAACGAGAGTCGCTAATCAATTCAATAGTTTTTGGTTAAATAATGAATTAAGAGTGAAGTGGAGCTGGCTGTTTGAACGGTTTTTGGGCCAAATGGTTTGACCGTCTAAGCCAATAATGATTCAAAAACATTGGTAATTACAGTACATGGTAATGGCTGGTTATCTTCTCTACCTTATCTTTATAGCTGAGTGTAATCTTCAAGTCTCTCTTGTAATCATCATCATAGTTTAAGCCATATCCCACCTTTATGGGGCTTGTTACATGAATCGTGTTTTACCTTTTGGTTCTATTGAGTGTCACGATCATTAAAAGACAAATTATATATCAATTACCCATCTCATTGAATCGTCTTTTATTCGGGTTTGGGGACTAGCGTGTAAGACAATCTTAGCAGAGTTAAGTTTTAAGCTCTTTATGGGACTAGTAGGTGTGCATATATTTTGCATGTGACAATTTTTTGATGATGGTGATGATGGTAAATAATATATTTCCAAAATTTTCTGTAATTTTATTCTTATATATCATACTTATTTTTGTTTAATATGATAAATATATGATATTAGAGATGTGCCCAAATATCTTCTACAATTTTTTTTTTGTATTTTCTATACTTTTGTTTGTTTTTCTTCTTTTTAATTTTTATTAATTTTTAATTATGACATCAAAGATTTACACATTTAACCTAAGAGGTTGAAATGTTGACTTGCTACCAAATAGGAAAGCAACTTCGTTTTGCGTTGATTTTAAATTTGTATTTTATTTTTATCATTAATAAAAACAATTATTCTTTGCCACAATTTTTTTAATATGGTCAATTAATATAACAATCAATGAAAAATGGGAATTAATATTCAAAATATGAGACTTAGTGAGAGGGAAGTGAATGAGGAGAAATGTAGTAGTTTAAATTATACTTTATGCCCTCATAATTGGAGAGACCAAATTCAAAATATGAGACTTAGTCAGAGGGAAGTGAATGAGGAGAAATGTAGTAGTTTAAATTATGTTTTATGCCCTCATAATTGGAGAGACCAAATTCAAAATATGAGACTTAGTCAGAGGGAAGTGAATGAGGAGAAATGTAGTAGTTTAAATTATACTTTATGCCCTCATAATTGGAGAGACCAAATTCAAAATATGAGACTTAGTCAGAGGTAAGTGAATGAGGAGAAATGTAGTAGTTTAAATTATGCTTTATGCCCTCATAATTGGAGAGACCAAATTCAAAAATAGGGGTATTCTTCAATGAATGTTACTTGGAGTTAATACCTTAAATATAAGACTTAATGAAAATGATTTGAATGAAGAGAAAAGTGGTTGTTTAAATTAAATTTTTGTTCTTACAATGAGAGAGTGACCAAATTACAAAATTGTGGTATTTTACTTAAATAAAAAATTCTACATACTTGTTCACACTTTTAATGGTAGTATACATGTGGTCTTAAATTTTTCATTCATAAATGTTGTTCATTTGGTTTAATATCTCAATTAAAGCTTTTTTATTAAAATACAAATTTGCCTCATGATAGGTCAAGATCATTATTACTATTATTATCTAGTAAGCATGCACATAGCAATTTTATGATGATAATGATGATGATGATAGTGAAGAATATGTTTCTAAAAATTTCTACAATTTTTTGTATTTTTATTTTTATAAAGTTCTTCTTATTTGTCACACTTTTTTTGTTTAGTATGATGAGTACATGATATTAATGATGTGCCCAAATTTTTTCTTGGACTTTTTTTTATATTTTGTATATGATTATGTATTTTCAAACTTTTAAATTTTTATTATTATTTAACAATGACATCTATAGTTGACACACTTTGACCTAAGAGGTTGAATTGTTGACTGACCACCAAGTAGGAAAACAATTCCATTTTTTGGATGGTATTATGTTGGTATTTTATTTATATCATCAATAAAAATAATTATTATTTGTCACACTTATTTTTCTTTAGTATTGTTAATTAATATAAGCTTTAATAAAAGAAATAGAGTTAATACCTAGATATAGACTTAATGAGAGAGAATTGAATGAGGAAAAATGTAGTAGTTCAAATTACATTTTGTAACCTCACAATTAGTGAGACCAAATTCAAAAATAGGGGCATTCTAGTTAAGAATATGATTTAACGAATGCTAATGAGAGTTATTGCCTTTAATATAAGACTTCATGAGAGGGATTTGAATAAGGAGACAAGTGGTTACTCAAATTACATTTCTATCCTTACAATAAGAGAGGAACCAATTAAAAATTTAGGGTATTGTAGTCAAATAAAAGTTTTACACTTTTATTCACACTTTGAATAGTAGTATCGAAAGATAGAAATGTTGTTCATTCATTTTACTATCTCAATTAGAGCTTTTTCATTTTTAAAAAGGAAAATTCTCGATTAGTACCTTGTACTTGGGGCTTAGTGTCACTTTGGTCTCCGAACTTTAAAATGTGACAATTCAATACACAAATTTTTAAAATGTGTCAATTCAGTACCTACCATTAAGTGGCATTTGAAACTTGACAAAAATTTTCTTTATTAACCATCCAAACATTGACAAAAATTAACAATCACAAATGCTTGCTTCTTTTATTCAAGAAAGTTGGGGTCTTGTCTTAGTGGGCATTCTAGACCCCAACTTTTACATTTCATCTAGATAAGATCGCTAAGGCCCCACTCATTTCCATTTATCTCCTAACGTTGAAGAGAGATACACGTACATAGGGGTGATCATGGGTCGAGTCGAGGCTGGGCTTTGCACTTATGATAAGGGTTATAGCTTAGGCCCGGGTTTCTGGGCCTATAACATAAGCCCTAGCCCAGGTCTACATGGGCCCAAGCCGGGCTGGGTCTGATTTCGGGCCAATGTCTTTATAATATTTTATATTAAATGACATAACATACATATAAACTTTTATTTTATATATTATATAATATAAAAAATTATATATAATATAAATTATACATGTCATGTTATAATATATAATATAATATTATATATAATATAAATATATAATATAATGTAAAGTAATATGTATACATATGTATACATTATACACAAAATGTGTACGTTTAAATATATGTGGGCCGGGTCGGACCCGAGCTGAGCTTGAAGTATTAATCCCAAGCCCGACTCTAAAATTTGCGGGCCTGATGTGGGCCCAAACCAGGATTGAACACAAAACCCAGACCCAAGCTCGGAATTTCTGGGCCGGGCTGAAATGATCACCCCTACACGTACGCTTTGGTTGCTCAAAATCTTCGCACCTATGAAATTGTACCAATACCCCATCAATCAATAGTATTATAAATTTATTTCCTGTTTGTCCCACTTTTTTATGTTCTACAACATATCCACAGTCCACACGAGTCACAAGGGTACCTATTTAGGGTGAGTCATGTAGACTACTTTCATTAACTTAACAAATAACCACAACTAGTGGTGCAATTGAATTGACCCAGGCCGAACTCTTGCATATCTTGGCTTGGTTCAACTAAAATATTATTAGGCTTGAGTTTGATTTGAACTCTATTTATTTGTTCAAACTCGGTTTGATAAAATATTTGATGGGCTCGAGTTTGGATTGAAATCTTGAAAATGAATATATATATATATATATATATATATATATATATATATATATATATATATATATATTATAATATATAGCATATTCTTATATTATCTATAATACATAAAAATATGTTTTACATATAAAAATATATTTACATAATGTATGCATAAAATACATTTTGCAGATACCCAATTTTGCAGCACACTGCCTACTGAATTAGGTGAAGGTTCCTTCAGTTATGAAAAAGCTGTAATGTCCACTGCCATGTCAAAGATGCAGCCAAGTGGCTGTGCTTTTCAAGGACTTCTGCTTAATCATGGGATCAAAGCATTGGAAATTTTGTAAACAAAACAACCTGAACCCTACTATGATTCATATAGATGACATTTACAGAAAATGTTCATCTTGATTTGTTTGTATTCTTGGCACACTATTCATTAGCATTTTTATTCTCCCATGCATGAAATGGTTTTGGTGGTCTGTATGCTTGTTTTGCCTGATAAATTACCCACATCTTCACACCACACTACAGTATTTGCATGGACCATATAATTCCTTGTAATATTACGAAAAAAAAAACGGATGATTATATGGCAAGGACCACTTAATGGGTACAGTTTTTTATTTCTTTTCGTGGGAATGAGGTATAGCGGGTGATCCCAGCAAGTTAGGTCTGAATTCAGTCATCCCAATTCAAGGCTCAATTCCTAACTAGTACTCAGTCAATAGCACCATGGTTCAATCCCAGAGTCCACAGGACGCAAGGTGCACAAACTGAAACTTCTAAGGGTCCCTTTGGTCACAGTCGGAATCGGATTGGCCTATTCTCTTCACCTGTTTCTGTTTGGTTCAGACTGGAATCAGAATTCGCTGGCAAGGGAGGAGGTAATGGTCATTCCCTCAAATGAGAAATGTCATTCCACCAGGAATGGGAATAGGATTCTCATAATACTCAACGAAATACTTAGAATTGAAATAGGCCATTCCAATTCCGACTTTGAACCCCTACTTGCGTAAACCAAATGAACCCTAAATTCTTAACAAGTTACTGATTGATTCGGATTTGGGTTAGGTTAGAGCTTCAAACCAAACGATATGGTTAAGAGAAGGCCCAAGAGTTGATCTCTGGCCCCAAATAGAAGGCCCAGTCTCATTCCCAAAACGTCTAAAATAATGACGTACAAATAGTCTAGAATCTAATTGTGATTGTACAGTTTCCCCACCCCACCTTTTCCTATTTTTTTCTTTCAAACCAAACACAGCGTAAAAGAATGATTTCCCACAATTAAACTTTGAATGTGGGACTTTGGGAGCATCTCAGAGACTAGGGCCTGTTTGGCACATCTTTTTTGGGAAGATCTTCTATTAGCTCTGACATGCAAAAGACGCATTGAGCTTTTGCATGAAAATCTGAGCAGCTCGAAACACGTTTGGCAGATGCATGTCTTCTGTATCTTTCCATGCGAGAATAAAACGTCTTGATAGTAAATCCAATTGAAGATTACAGCTGAAGAGTAGAGAAGAGAAGAGAAGCGAAGCGAAGCGAAGAGAAGAGAAGAGAAGAGAAGAAGAAAGAAAGGAGAAGGATTAGGGGCAATGGAACAGTGCTGGTGGCACCAGCTTCATTATAATATATAGGGCAAAAAAAATAAGAAGGGAAATGACCCTTGTGCCCCTACTAAGTAAAGTTACAATAACAGGTTAAAATAAAAAAGCTTTAATCAGCCAAACTGACCCTAACAAAATAAAAAACAATATATTTCAACACTCCCCCTCAAGTTGGAGCATAGGTGCCAATCATACCCAACTTGTCACACAAATCATTGTGCCGCACATGATGAAGACCTTTGGTGAAGATGACTGCAAGTTGTTCTTCTGAGCTGACATATCGGGTGCACACTTCTCCATTTACAAGTTTCTCTCTAATAAAATGCTTGTTCACTTCAATGTGTTTCGTCCTATCATGGAGGACTGGATTAGTTGCAATGTTGATAGCAGTCTTATTGTCGCAATAGAGTGACATAGTGTTGCTAACTGTAAAACCCAGTTCTCCTAACAAATTTCTTATCCACATGATTTCAGCAACTCCATGAGACATAGCTTTGTATTCTGCTTCAGCATTATATCTAGCCACCACACTTTGCTTCTTACTTTTCCATGTGACTACGTTCCCCCCCCCCCCCACCCCACAAAGAAATAATATCCACTAGTAGACTTTCGGTCATCAATTGCCCCTACCCAATCAGCATCAATATATACTTCCACCTTTAAATGTCCATGTTTCTAGAACAGCAAGCCCCAACTCCAGGAAACTTCTTGAGGTATCTGAGGATCTTCCCTGCAGCCTCAAGATGAGTTGTCCTAGGATTGTGCATGAACTGACTAAGGACACCCACTACGTAAGCAATATCAAGCCTGGTCATAGACAAATACAAGAGTCTCCCTACAAGTCTCCGAAGCTTCTTCACATCTTTCAAGAACTCTCCCTGGCTGTCTCCCAGTTGATGGTTAGATTCAATTGGTGAGTCAATTGGTCTTGCCCCTAGTTTGCCTGTATCTTCTAGTAGATCTAGTATACATTTCCGTTGGGAAATAAAGATGCCCTTGTGAGAGCGGGCAACTTCAATTCCAAGGAAATAACATAATGGGCCTAGATCTTTCACCTCAAATTGAGTGGCTAAGAACTTTTTTAGTCTTTGTATCTTAGCCTCCCAATCTCCTATGATCACAACGTCATCCACATACACAATTAGAGCTATAATTTTCCCTTCACCTTTCTTCACAAATAGTGTGTGATCTGATAGGCATTGTTTGAACCCCATCTGTTGAACTGCTAAGTGAAACTTACTAAACTAGGCTCGAGGAGATTGTTTCAGCCCATATAAAGATTTTTTTTTAACTTGCACACTTTTTGTTCATTGCTTTTGGCACAAAAACCTGGAGGTTGGGTCATGTACACTTCCTCTTCTAAGTCACCATTCAAGAAAGCATTTTTGATGCCCAATTGGTGAAGTTCCCAATCAAGACTTGCCGCCAGTGAAAGGAGAATTCTGATAGAGTTCATCTTGACTATTAGGGCAAAAGTCTGCATAGTCCACTCCATATACTTGTGTAAAACCTTTTGCCATCAGTCTGGCCTTGTACCTTTCAATAGTTCCATCAGCCTTATGTTTTACTGTAAACACCCACTTACACCCCACGGGTTCCTTCCCTTCAAGAAGATCCACCAACTCCCAAGTGCCATTTTTGTGTAATGCATCAATCTCTTCTTTCATTGCATCTGTCCATTCAGGTTTGGATAAAGCTTCTATCACATTCTTAGGAACGGGGATACTGTTAATAGATGAGAGGAATGCACAATATGAATATGAAATATGACTATAGGACACAAAGTGAGAGATAGGATGGTTAGTGGTACAAGATCTAACACCCTTTCTCTTAGCTATAGGAACATCAAGATCATTAATGACAGGGAATCAACATTGAGAGGAGTAGGCATATCAATAGGAGCAAGTGTACCTGGCTGATAGGAAGGATCAACCTCTGGTGAAGCCGATGATGTTGGTTGCATAGTGTCAGGTTATATGGATCTTGAACTCTGTTGGCTTTTGTGGCGGCGAAGAAAGACACGGAATGGAGGAGGGTCAGGTAGAGGTGGTAATTGAGTCTAAGCCTGTTTCTCCTCAACCCTACTCTTTCCCTTAGGAGAAACCGAGAAGAAATGTTGATTTTCAAAGAAGGACACGTCGATTGAGACATAGTACTTACGAGAGGCGGGATCATAACAACGATACCCCTTTTAAGATAAAAGGGTAACCAAGGAAGACACAAGGAATAGCACGAGGATCAAGTTTACCCCGAGTAGGTGACAAGTTATGAACAAAGCAACGACACCCCAAAACATGCATTGGAATGGGAACAACAGAGCTATAGAAAACAAAAGTAGATGTGGGGCCTTATACTCTAGTAACCGAGATGGCATACGGTTGATGATGCACACAGAACAACATCCATCAAAAAATGTTTCGGAACATTCATATGGATTAACAAGCCACGAGCTACTTCAAGAAGATATTTTTTTCTTTCAACAACACCGTTTTGTTGGGGTGTCCTAGCATAAGAGTTTCGTTAAAGTGATCCACTCAAAGCAAAGAATTTCACGAGATCACTGTGGAAGTATTCCTTTGCATTGTTTACCAATCGTCTTCCCTGAGGCCAAATCTTGAAACACACATGAAGATGGATAAAAAGTAACTGAACAATTCAATGTGTGAGTAATAGTACTAATGAAAAGCAAATTTATAGGTAATTTAGGAACATATAGTACATTAGAAAGGGTAAGGCCGAGTGGGAGAGATATGGTTCCTTGGCCAGCTATGGTGGAGAAAGAACCATCAGCTAGTCACCTTATCTCTCATAGAGAGAAGATTGTATGCTTGAAATAAACTTGACTTACCAGTCATGTGGTTTGAGTCTCTGTAGTCAATTACCCAAGAGGAATCAGAGGTATGAGATGACACATAGAAGGCAGTGGAAGTGTTACCTCATGCAGACGCAAAGGAGGTAGAAGGAGTAGGACTTGAATCCATCTAGCGAAGAGTCCTACCATATAACTCCAAATGGTCACAGAAGGAGTTGATGATCTCTTCCTTAGGATCAAAACTGGGATGCCTTTCCTGAGTTACCATGGGACCAATCTCTTGAGATGCTATATTAGTTGAGTTATACTTTTTCTGATTCTAATGACTTGGTTTCTTGCCCTGATCAGTTGTTGACTTCTTACCCAAATCCTGTGCCCATTTAGGTTTTCCATGGAGATCCCAACATGTATCTCTGGTGTATCTTGTCTTCTGGCAGTGAGTGCAACAAAGTTTACTCTTATCATTTGTTCACTTCTGAGAGTCACCCTTCTTAAAACCACCTCTGACATTATCTGAACTTCCCCGGATAGCTAGGGCAACTGGCTCCCCCTCAGTACATTTCATCACATTTTTTCTACTCTCTTCTGACTGAACCAAGGCATAACCTCCTGAACTGATGGCAAGTCCTTACTTCCGAAGATCTGCACCCTGATGAACTCATATGAAGGATTCAGCCCCAAGAGGAAGGCAAATACCTGTTGCTGAGATACAAGTGATTTGTATGCCTTTGCATCTTCATCACAGTTCCAGTTAACATTCTGATAGTGATCAAGTTCTTTCCATATTGATGTCAGATCTGAATAGTACAACGAGAGATTCCTTTCCCCCTATTTGCAAGTGGACAGTTCAACTTGCAGTTTTAGCCCACATAAAAGTTTTTCTGTTTGAATAGGTGGACTTTGCTTGTTCTCGTATTTCACAAGCAGTTTTAGCCCACATAAAAGTTTTTCTCACCTATGGCAACATGGAAACCAAGAGCCATGACATCACCATACTATTTTCTTGGTTTCATTTATCATATTCAGCACTTTCGCTCTTTGGTTCCTTCACTTTCCCATTAATGTATTCTATTTTTTCCCTAGCAGTGATGTAGAGTTTTATTCCCTTAGACCATTCAAGGTAATTCAAACCATCGAAGGAAATAACAACCATGGGGAAACTCATATCCATTCCCCCACTCACTCCATTTTGACTTCCAGAAATCCCTGAAGTAGTAGAATTCTCAGACGACATGGTCAATACAATTTTTTTTTTATCTAAAACCTTAACTTGGGATCCCTCCTTATATCAGTCCAAAAAGCTCCACACACAACAAGTGATCAGTCCACACACACTTCTGTTTTTTGGACTTAATCTATCCACACACAAAATTTTTTCAGACCTGTATGGAATAACAATCCCAGCCTACTAGTTTTCCAGAAGGTCCACAAGCATTAATCACAAGGGGAGATCCTTACACACAAGACATCAAGCCAACAAGTAGAAAAAACAGGACGTACGTGACCTGCAACCACCTTTCACAGGTACAGGATCAAATGATCCAAAACAAACAAAGGTAAAAACCTTACAAGGGTCTACCGACATTCAATGGTTTAGATCCATTTGTTTTCCACTTGGTACACAACCAAGGAAAGAAAGAAAAAATAGGAAAAAATAGGGTGATACCAGTTGCAGATCTGATTCGATCAACCCAGATTTACTCCTCTGTTCCGCCCAGATTCAGCAGCTTGGAGAAGACACTTGATCGCCCAGATTCAATGGCCAGGCTCTGATACCATCTTGACAGTAAATCCAATTGAAGATTACAACAAAAGAGTAGAGAAGATAAGAGAAGAGAAGAAGGATTAGAGGCAATGGAACAGCGTTGGCGGCGCCAGCTTCATTATAATATATAGGGTGAAAAGAAAAGGAAAATGACCCTTGTGCCCCTACTAAGTAAAGTTACAATAATAGATTAAAATTAAAAATCTTTAATCAGCCAAGTAGACCCTAACAAAATAAAAAACAATTTATTTCAACAAAACGCAAAAGGCGCAGAAAGCTTTATTTGAAGCTTCCCGAAATGGGCTTCTCGCGTCTTTTCGGCTCTCCATCTTTTGGGGGCTAGATCTTCCATGAGCCAAACGGGAATAGTCCGAAAATTAGTCTTCTTGGCATGTAAACAACTGAAAGACCGCACAAAAAGATGCGCCAAACAAGTCCAAGTTAGTAAGGTATTACATTGATCGGATGGATGAACCACCTAAAACCTTATCCACTTTAGTTTATCGATGAAATGGAACAATTGACAGCCGTTGAAATGGAATATCACTTTTCTTTTTCTTATATTAGATTGATAGGATAGACCCTACACGTCTCTAATTGCTCATGTCATATTATGTAAATTTTCCTAATTTTTAATGCTTTGTAGGGTTTTTTGAAATCCCACCTTCCAAAATTTTTCCATCCCATTTTTTTTTTTTCTGTTGGGATAAGCAGACTGACAGCACTCCACCTTAGAAATAAGAAATTATAGCTCCCTCCTAATCTACCAGTAGCCCTCCTAATAAATCGCATCCTGCCCGTGGATTTGGCATCGATCCACAATTAGGATTCATCCCACCTGTATGGTGGAGCTAAGATTTGTTCGAGTGGACTGAACAGTAAAAACCCCTTTTCTGTTTTGACGCTCCATCTTCCTTTTTGAGGACACATTTTCTGCGATCCCATAAACCCGAGACCCCAACACACCATTGTTTAGTGATAAAGACAAAATATCAGGTCAAACCCGTGTCAGATTAAAGCACGGACATGTTCAAAACTCACTGGAAGGTCTTGGGCTTGTCTTGAATCGGTGGTTGTAGGAAATGTGTTCTCTTCCTTTCTTAAAAAAAATATAAGAAGAAAGATCATCCCATCCCACAAACCAAATATACCCTAAACCCTAAAGCAATAAATGAAGTTTTTATCGCTTCAAAAAATAAAAAAAAAAATATTTTTTATAAAATTTATATTGATCAACCTCAAATGTTATAAGTAGAAGGGACAATGATACCAAACACAACCTAAAAATTGTGATTTTCAAGACAATGTGCTTATTTCTATTCATTGGTGTCTAAGGTGATTTATATTTAAACTCTAATAGCAAGTCAGTTGATTTGAATTGGATTTTCTTTCCCTGATTAATAAATAAATTATTATTTATGTAGTTTTTTTGGATAAATTACAAACAGCCACTCTTTACTTAAATGGTCGTTACAATTAGCCCCCCAAAACTTTGTTTTGTGATAAAGACGCCTGAACCTCTGGGTTCAAACACTTCGCCTCCGCTGTTAGCATGCCGCCAATTAAGTCAATGGAATGTTCATTTAAACATTTATAAAATTCCAAATATCATTATGTTATTTTATGATTTTTGTCCTTTTAATTTGATTTTTTCTAAAATCCTAGTACTCACATGATTTCCCTCAACCTTCTTTCATTCAAGTTCATCTCCAAATGATTTGTGTTTTTAAAATGGTTATTTTCATAATTTTGATATTTGTCATGTCAGTCCATAAAAATTTTGTATGAATAATTTAGTAACTCTACTTTACTTTTACTATCAACCTTGCCTACACGTTAAGTGCTGAAAATTTAGGGGGTTCTTTGTCGTCAAACAAATTAAGTATAACGTGCCTATCTCTAATTTATCATACCATTTTTCATGGATCATTGTTTAGGGGGTGTTTAACAACATCGTCGTTTTTTTTTTAACAAAAAACAACAGCCATATCAACAATGTTGAAGTTGAACACACCCTTGGTGTATGGCTAACCAAATTTTATCATGGTTTTCGAATCACCATTAACCCGGATGGTCGGTCCATTTGACCTATAAACCATCTAGGCAACCGGTTCTATTTCACCCCAAACCCATTATATAAAAACAGTTTTTTTGACAGTTTTTTTTCATTTCAATTATTATTTGTTTATTCTTTATTTTTTAATTCATTTGAATTGGATGGTCAAACCATTGACCAAAAAATTAGTGACCAAAGCGGTTCTGGTTCTAAATCAGTTTTTAAAACATTGCATTTTATTCACCAGATGCTTATTCTTTTAGGTTTATGCGACTACACGTACGCTTTGGTTGCTCAAAATCTTCGCACCTATGAAATTGTACCAATACCCCATCAATCAATAGTATTATAAATTTATTTCCTGTTTGTCCCACTTTTTTATGTTCTACAACATATCCACAGTCCACACGAGTCACAAGGGTACCTATTTAGGGTGAGTCATGTAGACTACTTTCATTAACTTAACAAATAACCACAACTAGTGGTGCAATTGAATTGACCCAGGCCGAACTCTTGCATATCTTGGCTTGGTTCAACTAAAATATTATTAGGCTTGAGTTTGATTTGAACTCTATTTATTTGTTCAAACTCGGTTTGATAAAATATTTGATGGGCTCGAGTTTGGATTGAAATCTTGAAAATGAATATATATATATATATATATATATATTATAATATATAGCATATTCTTATATTATCTATAATACATAAAAATATGTTTTACATATAAAAATATATTTACATAATGTATGCATAAAATACATTTTTATATTCTATAATGCACGAACGATTGCATCCATACAACAACAAGAACAACAACAACAATAATTAAATTTAACAATTCATTATCTTTTGAAACTAGTTATTTTTAATAATTATAATAATTATTTCAATCATTAATTGTTATTTAACTAATTTAATGAATTACTGATTATTAAAAAATAATATTTAATTACAAAATAATAATTACATAATTAATTATAAACAAAAAATCTTAATTATCTACAATTATTATTTAGTTATTTATTTATTATTAAATAATTAATCAATCACTATTAATTCAGATTAAGGGCAAGTTTCTTAAACTATTCTTATGGTTTAGTTAATTGATTAATTCTATCTTTATTGTTTATATATTGTCATAGAGTACCCCTAAGTTTTCTTGCAATTGTCTAAAACCTCTTTGCAATTAACACCATTTAGGAAAAGACGAAAAAGACTATTTACCCATTACTTTTCTTCAAATTTTTATAATGCTTCATCAGTCTTCTTTGTATATCAGAGAACGACAAAGCTCTCACATCACATCCAAATAGTTGAAACTTCCTTAGAAGTAGGTGGTCGCCGATGGGGATAAGCATGGAACCCTGTGTAGATGGAGAAGGTGATTTTGTGAAAGAGTACTTTGACAACTTGGCTTCTTCTAAAGGGTGTTAACCTAATCTCAGAGCAAGGCCTCACTTGAACCAGGTGTTCATATGGGTTGGTCTGATTTTATCAGAGAGAGAGGGGCCAGAGATGGAGGGGTTTGCTATTGCAACGAGTTGCATAGGTGGTGATGAAACAAGGGAGAGAGAACGAAGGGGAAGGAGAGAGAGAGAGGCCGGAGGTGGAAGGGTCCACTACTGCAACGAGTTACAACAATAATGATGAAACATGGGAGGTGCATGAGAGAGGGGCTGGAGGTGGAGGGCTTCTTCCCTGTGGTCCAGTGATCGATGAGAGCTGGAGCCAGAGAAGAGAGCTTCTTCGTCTAATAAGCTTTGTTAACTTCAGTGAGAGTTAGAGTAGAGAGCTCAATGACGATCCCCGCCCACGATTCAATCTTGTAGCATGGACCACAATTCATCTTCTAAATGGAATTAGGGAGCCGTTGGAGGTCCGGATGTCTACCCTTTCCTATCAAACTCTCTGGTTGACTTGTGAGAGGTGAACTAATCGTTCTTAAATATTTTCTCTAGAACTATGCTGAAGAGAAGAAAACTGATTTAAATTTTTTTTTCCTTTGACCTTTCTCTCTCTTTCTCCTGAACCATGGAAACAAGATCGCACCTCTGAAGGGGTCCCACTTCCTCGCTTTTAATCCCCTCTTGCACTAGTTTCTTTCTATTGGAGGGAGATTCAAAATTGCAAGAATATCTCTCCTCCCTCTCTTATGTTTGAGTTGTTTTTTTCTCTTCCCACTTTTGAGTGCATGGGAAGTTTCCTTATCCCACATTGCTTGGGAAAGGAGTAGTGGGGGTGTTTTTCACACGCATGCGCGCTGAGCTGAGCCGAGCCGAGGGCATGGATGTGTGTACATGCGCACAATTCACCGAATCGGTTTTGTTTTTACCAAATTAATCATTTAACTTTTAAATTTTGAATTTAATTTTTTGAACATTTTTTTCTTTTCTTTTTTGTGTGTCTTCCTTTCTGTGTCTCTTTGAACAGGTGCACTGTTCTGAAGAGGTCCCTGTCTAAAAAGATAACTCTATGTCCATTCGGGTGATTGAGAACACTCTATAAAAGGAGTGTTGGTCAACCTAGTTTTCACACACCAACATTTTCGACGGTCTTCTCTTCTCTGTCTTCTTTATCAATCTAAGCATCAATTCTCTATGGTTCACGGAGGTCTGGTAAGCAAGTGCACGTCTACCAATGGCCTATGCCTATTTTATCTTGGTGGCTGATTTGCCATCACCTAGCTATACTATAGGGGCAAATGCGGTTTTAAGGAGAGTGACCAAGTGGCACGACTCATCCCTTATTCTCTTCGCAACTTCTCAATTTTGTAATTTTGCAACATCACACTCCTACAATTTTCAGTTTGAAAAGCGATTATCAATAAGTTTCATTCCGCATTCTTTATTATTTTCCAACACTTTCTAGCTTGGAAGTCTCCAAATCCATGAGATTCTTCTAGTCATCTTCTGTCCATTCTAGTCCATTCTACGGCTTTACTTCTGTCCTCTTGACCCCTCTGTGTGTCTTTTGTTTCCTCTTGGCTTTCAATACTATCTTCGATGGATTTCTTAGACTATTCTAAAGTGGCACCGAAGGAACGTGAAAGTAACACGATCCTTATTTTGCAACATCACACTCCTGCAATTTTCGGTTTGGAAAGTGATTATTGATAAGTTCCATTCTGCATTCTTTCTTATTTTCTAACACTTTCTAGTTCGGAAGTCTCCAAATCCATGAGATTCTTCTAGTCATCTTCTGTCCATTCTAGTCCATTCTACGACTTTACTTCTATCCTCTTGACCCCTCTGTGTGTCTTTTGTTTCCTCTTGGCTTTCAGTACTATCTTCGATGGATTTCTTAGACTATTCTAAAGTGGCACCGAAGGAACGTGAAAGTAACACGATCCTTATTTTGCAACATCACACTCCTACAATTTTTGGTTTGGAAAGTGATTATTGATAAGTTCCATTCTGCCTTCTTTCTTATTTTCTAACACTTTCTAGTTCGGAAGTCTCCAAATCCATGAGATTCTTCTAGTCATCTTCTGTCCATTCTAGTCCATTCTACGGCTTTACTTCTATCCTCTTGACCCCTCTGTGTCTTTTGTTTCCTCTTGGATTTCAGTACTATCTTCCACGGATTTCGTAGACTATTCTGAAGCGGCATCGAAGGAACGTGAAAGTAACACGATCCTTACCTAGCGGTGTAGAAACCTCCTCTGAAATGTCGAATCTGAAAATCGGGTAATAGTCTTGCTCATGGGTGGAGATCCTTACCTAGCTTACAAAAGAGGGACAAAGAGTAATATTGGATTTAAAAAAAATTATGTCCCCTTGTGTCATGTGTGTATGAATTTTGGTGGAACATTAACAGACGCTAACAGTAGGGGTAGAGTTAGTTAATTGTCATAAACAGTAGGGGTGGTTTAAGACAATAGTTAAATAGTAAGGGTACAATTTGTTAATTAGCTAAACAATGGGAATAGTTTAAGAAAATTTCCCTAAGATTAATTATTAATAAAAAATTACATAGTTACAAGATATGTAATTAAAATAATTAATTAATTACTTAATCATCCAATAATTATGTATAATTCATTTATCATAAATAAAAATTAATTAATGATAAATAATAATTTTTTACTATTATTGTTATTATTTTCATTTATAATTAATTAAATATTAAATGTTTAATTATTTAAAATATTTAATTATTTATATATTTATTAGTTCCACTATTTATGTATTATTTTATAATTGTTAATTAATTTATTAAATAGTTAATCAAACTTTCTTATATTTATGGTTAAAATGCTCAATTGTTATTTTTTAAAACTAAACATTCTAATTTCAAAACAACATTCTCCAGGCTTAATCGTTTACATTCGGAACCAAGAAAAACTCACCGAATCCAATACACCTCTAAAATTAATTATCACAATTTTAGAGACATTCAAATGTCAAATTCAATAAATGTGAATGACCCTAAAATATCCATTTAGGTTTTGATGGGCTTGGAGCAAAAGCTATCAAAATGATGAAAATGGTCATTTTGCACTAGGTTGTTGGGATTGCAAACCCTCACCAAAGAAAAAATCAAATTCATCATCTGAGTTTGAAAACATAAAAAATCCGGTCCAATAGAAAAGAGATATTATGCTTTAGTATGTCTATTTTCATCATTTGGATAGATTATGCTTTCAGCCTATCAAATCTTGGATGGACAATTTAATAATTTCCCATCAATCCCATCAATGGAATGGGGGGCAAAGTTCAGAAGTTCAGGAGACTACGTATCACCGCATCTTAAGTACAGGGTGGCAATATATAATTTACTTTTTTATATTCTTAATACATGGCATCAATGTGCTGTGAGACGTTGTGGGGGCTGATTTGAAATCATTAAACACTCGCCGTTATGAAGGATTGCAATAATAACAAAATTATATAGTTACATGTGATACCTCAAAAGAGTGAGCATTCAGCTAAAAAGAGTGAGCATTCACCATATAATTGTAAAGAATATTCTTTTTTTAAATATTATATATTATAGTATATAATATATAATATATTAATAAAATAAATATTTTTTTTAATTTTTTTAAATAAATAACTTTGGCCTAGTCCACGACCTAGCATGGTCCAAGGCTTGGCCCATGGACCAGCCCGGATCGTGGCCTGGCATGGGCTTGCACAGGTTCAGGCCATGGGCCGTACTGGGCCGACCCCCCAAAATATCCTAGGGGAGGAAGGCACAGCTTAGAACGGTCTGCGGGCTGCACGTGGGCCATGCCATGCCATCCCAACACGACCCATTTTACACCTCTAGTTGTCGATACCCCTATGTTGGATTGTCATATTTGATTGGTCTAATCTTTCTAATGTTGCATGGTTCCGAGAGTGGCCACTTTGTGCAAAACAATGTCAAAAAGTTTATCAAAGGAGAGAGAGAGAGAGAGAGAGAGAGAGAGAGAGAGAGAGAGAGAGAGAGAGAGAGAGAGGTTCAAAGTATTAGAAAAGCAATTTTAAGAGAAATATTGAGATGAGGATACACATTGGATGTACACAGATTGGGCGAAAAATTAAGATACACATGAAAATGCTTTGGACACTCCAATATATATATATATAACACTAAATACAAGGCTTAAATATATAAATAAAAGTCACATACTTCAGTTATTTTTATGAAGAAATATATTATAATCAACATATGGCAACAATACTTTCATGTTTTTGTCTTCTTGAAAATAATTTAAAAAAAGTGCAAAAGTTAAAAAAAATCAAAATAAACTAAGAGCAATATTAAAATGATATTAATTAAAATGCAAATTATAATTTTGAACTAAATATTTTAAAAAACTTATTATCTAAAATTAAAATAGATATTCATAACATATAAAGCACATTCAAAGTGAAAATGCAAACAATAAAATCAAACATATAAAACACATTCAAGTATATCAAACATCCAATATCTTTATTTCTTTCCTAATTGCACATTGCACTATTTCAAGCATATTCAATCCTAATTCTATGAGCCATCTTTGTACCAATCCCATTGAAGCAAGTCCAAATAAATCCATGTTAAGGTCTTAAACTCTTAAACCCTACAAAAAATGATTTTATAATTTTAATTATCTTTTAGAAGATATTTTTTATTAAAGAGAATGAAAAGAACAACATTAACAAATAGGGGGTTCTTGAGAAAGAGCAAGATTAGCAATTCGCAATGTCCACAAAATTGAAATATTGTTTTTTCCAAACTTTTACAGGTTCTAAACAAACAGTAAACAACAGTTCAATGCTCTTTAATGAACAAAGGAGTTGACTACTACTTGCTGAATAGGTACCCTGAAAATCCATTGCCATGGCCAAAGTGAACCTTAGTAGAAGGCTACTCCATGACGAAGTTGCCATTGTTCTTTACCACATGCCTGAAAGTAATTGCTTGCTTGACTCCCCATCATTTCCACTTTGTCCCTAGTTTTGAGTATATTAGGAATGCTTGGTGGCGAGTCCAGATCTGCTCCTCACATAGCATTCCTCTCACACTAACCTCACAACATGTCCCAACATACGTCAGAAATATATACTATAATTATGTGTAAGGGTGTCAATGGTATTCGAAAATCTGACTTTGAATTTAAGATTAAACATATTCGAATATCATAATAGGTCAAATTTGAATATCCTATTCATATCATTTAAGTAATCACGCCGAATTTGGATATGACCTGATTCAGCTTGATAAATATCCAAATTTGACAAATTATATAATTTTTATATATAATATATAAACTATTTAAATATTTTATATAATTTATATATATAATAATGAAATTATATCAATAATTTATATTTTTATATACTTTATATAAATAAAATATTTATTTTGTATATTTATTAATTACTTAAAATAATTAATTGATTGAATTTGAATCACATTAAGTATTTGACTATTTAATTGAATTCAAATTTAGACATTGATTTTCAATATTCGTCAGATATCGAATCAAATTTGGATATTGCCTATACTCCAAAGTCCATTATGCAAGAAAGACGCATTTTCTCTATTTCCCCTTCGCCAAGATAAAACACCCCACAGGCCACTGGTAGACGTGCACTTGCATACCAGACCTTCGTGAACCACTTAGGGATGATGCTTACATAAAAACAGACAAAGAACCATGAACTTGTTGTTGTGTAGCACTGGGTCGACCACCACTCCATTTATAGAGTGTTCTTAAACACTTGAATGGGCACATATGTGTCATTTCAGAGAGATGTGTCTTTCCAGAAAAGTGCAACAAGGCGCTTGTTTGCAGATACATAGAGACACAAAATGAACAAGTAAAAAATGGGTTAAACTAGTCAAAGGCAAAACAATTTGGTGTAGCATGTGTACACTCACTTTGGTTGGTTATTTAGTCTACACTGCACAAACTGTTCTTAACCGATTAAGAGCCTTACACTCACCCTCCTCAAACTGCAATGAGCACTATCTTACTTCGGCATTTATTATGGGGCACAATTTGATAGTTCTTTTCCAAGTCATCCAGTAACTCATTTTTACCCATTCAACCTAATTCCAAGGGTCACTTTTCACGTAGGTAGGGTGTCTATCACTAATGACTTATGTAACGGGCTTTAACCTCATTCCTACTGATGCCTCATAAACCATTTTACAAGTTTGTGGTTTGGTTAACGAATTTATAAGAATCTTTTCAAACCTTACAAAATCTAGTGCGATTGCTCCTTCGTTGAGGAATTGTCTTACCAAGTTGTACCTTCTTTTACCATTATATGTTTTAGTCTTGTCTTTAACTATTGCTGCTTGACTATCACAATGGAGAGAATAGATGGAATCGGCCGTGACCAAAGTGGTATATCTGCTAATAAGTACATTAGCCACTCTGCCTCGGACTTGCCAATTCTAATGCAATGAATTCGACCTCTGTTGTTGAACTTGTATTATAGGAATGTTTTACTAATTTCCAAGAAACTACTCCACCTCCTAAGGTAAAGACATACCCACTAAAGGAAATACTATCATTTGAATCTGAAATCCTTTGCAACAATAAAGGCTTCAAATATAGGAGGAAAAGCTAACTAATGTAGACCATAGTTTTTTATACTCTTCAAATATTTTAGTAACCTTACTAGATCTTCTCAATGTTCATTCCCGAGATTAAGAATATGTTGACTTAATTTTCCAACTGCTATTGTTATATCTAGTCTTGTACAATTCATTAAGTAGGACATAGATTCAATTATACTTGCATATTCCTTTTCTGAAACATGTTCTTCTACATGTTTTCTTAAGTGGATATTATAATCAAGTGGTGTTTTAATTAGTTCATAGTCATAGTCTCCAAACTTCCTAGGTATAGTTTTTACATAGTGTGATTAGGAGAGAATAAATTTTCCTTGTTTATGGATTTTAATCCCCAAGATTACATTAACCCCACCCATGTCCTTAGTGTCAAATTTGGACATTAAAAACTGTTTTGTTTCTTTACCACTTCTAGACTTGTACCCATTATTAACATACAATCAATATATAGGCAGATCATGATTCCTTTATCATCTACAATCTTATTGTAGATACATCTGTCAAAATCATTTCTGCTATATTCATTCATTTTTAACACATTATGAAATTTTTCATGTCATTGTTTGGGAGCTTATTTTAAGTCATACAAGGACTTAATCAGTTTACATACTTTGTTCTCTTGTTCTAGCACTATAAAATCATTAGGTTGCCTAATGTATATTTCTTTCTCCAATTCTCCATTTAAGAAAGTTGTTTTTACATCCATTTAATGAACTAACAATTTGTAAATTGATGCTATAGCAAATAAGACTCTAATGGTAGTTAACTTTACAATAAGTGAATATGTGTCAAAGAAATCACATTTTTCTTTCTTCTAAAGCCTTTTGCAAATACTCTAGCTTTGGATTTATTTATGGTGTCATCTAGTTTTAGATTTTTTCTCTAATATCCACTTAAGCTATATTTGGTTTTAAAAGAAAATGTAAGGAAAAGAAAGAAAAGGTATGGAAATTTATACAAGATTTGTAAATGTTTAATTTCCCTAACTTTCATTTTTTTCCCTACTTTTTCCTTCAAACTAGACATAGCATTACAGCCTGTGCCTTAATTCCAGGTGGGAGATCTACAAGTTCCCAAGTGTTATTAGTGATTAAAGAGTCTATTTCCTTTTTTATGCCTTTTTTTTCAGAATACTGCATTAGTGAAAGTTATGGCTTCCTGATAAGTTACCAGGTCTTTGTCCATAAGAAATGTGAACATTTCTTCACCCAAGTTTGTTTCTTTTCTTTGTCTTTTACTTCTTCTTAAGTTTGGTTCTTAATTATTAGAATCGGTGTTTCCTTTACTAAGTGAAATACTGATTCCTTGAGCATTGAACTCTTGTTCTTAGTTTTTGTTATGGACTTGAGAAAGTTCCCTATTTATTGTTTATTTTCTCCATGGAAAAATATGCTCAAAGAATTCTACATCTCAGGGCTCAATCATTGTGTTGTTCTCCACAACATTATCAATAATTTTAATTACAAGGAACTGATAAGCTACACTATTTTGTGCAGATCCAATAAACATATAGTCACAGGTTTTGGGTCCAAATTTCTTTCTTTTAGGTTCAAATATTTGAACTTTTGCTAAACAACCCAAACCTTTAGCTAGTTTAAACTGGGTTTCCTGTTATTCCAAAGTTCAAATGGTATTTGTCATTTTCTTATTGGGAGGTATTCTATTGTACAGGTGACGAACTATTAGGATTGCTTCCCCCCACAAATTCAAATGTGCACCTAAACTAATTATTATAACATTCATCATTTTTTAATGTTGTATTAAGTCTCTATGCAACTCCATTAGATTTAGGTTGGTAAGGGTTGTGGTTTCATATATAATTCCATTTTCTTCAAAGAATTTCTTGATGATTTTTCCATCACATTCAATCCCTCTATCCGTTCTAAGTCTTTTTATTTTCTTTCATAATTGATTTTCTACTTCAACCTTATATGTTATAAAAGCTTGTTTAGCCTCATATTTTTATTTAAGTAAGACTACTTTTGCATATCTAGAAAAGTCATTTATAAAGGTTATATAGTATCTTTTTCCTCTTCTAGTTTTATGAAACTTAAGATCTCTTAGATCATTGTGTATAAGTTGTAGTAATTCAGTTTCCTTTTCTACACTTTTATGAGGTTTTTTAGTGAACTTTTCTTCTACCAATGTTTTAAAAACCAATCCAGTGGCCAAATCATTTTGCCTCCAGGTCGCGGGTCACTGGTTTGACCGGTCGAGTTGAACGGTTTAGATCATTCCACATCATCATATATATGTATTAAGTATATATATTTATATACATATTTATATATGTGTATAAACATATATTTTATCAATAAATAATGTATAAATATGCTTTAGATATGTTATATGTATTTTTATATTTAATTTATATTTTTAAATAATTTTTAGTTTTTTTATTTATACAAAATATTAGAAATTACAATTTGAGGCTAATTTTTTTTTTTGTGAAAATAGCGGGGCAAGGTGCCTATGGTCCCTTGGATGCATAGATCTCTAAAAGTTACCCAAAATAAAAAATACTCCAATCGGGAATCGAAGTGCAAAGTTATGGCCTCCAAAAGTCCACATACATTGAGTGTGCAAACCGCAACCTGCAACCCTCAACCCTATGACCAGGTTGAACGGGTTAGCGGTTGAATTGGCTAGGTTGAAAAGGTTCTTGACCAAGTTAATGGTCTTTTACCATTTGAAGGGTCTTGATTAAACCAAACCCAGGATCTCGACCGGGTGACAATTCGAATGTTTTGACCAACCGGGTTAACAGTGGGTTGAAAACACTGGCTTCTACACATTCTTGGAATTTTCACTTGTAAAATTAATAGGAATATTCAAAACTCCTAACTTGCATAATTATTTTAAATATGGAGCACTACAAAGTCCTTGTCTAGCATGCCAAATATCAAAAGATTCAACCATATAAGTAGAAGAAGAATCATTCTTATTCATAATAATATTAAAAATGTTTAGTACAAACAGTCCATCAACATTATATCTTTTTCCAATGAATACATTATTTTTAGTAAACACAACTTTGTCTGCTTCAAATGTGAGCTTTAGTCCTATTTTGTTGAGGAGTGCATCTGATACCAAGTTTTTTCCTAATTTCTTATAAATGTAGTACATCATTCAGCATCAGGATATTTCTTGAAGTCAATTTCAAGAGTAGCTTTCTTTGCTAGTCTTATTTTGTTGAAGGATCCGTGGTCTCCACATTTGTGCTTGATAACACCAGTATCAAATACCCACTTCTTTGGTTTATCAACCAACTTTGCCTTGGTAACCATTGTTGTAATGACATCTTTAGTTAAATTGGCCTTTGGTTTCCCAAAATCTTTTTTCTTCTGGTAGTAGCAATCCTTCTTGTATTGCTCAGATTTTCTATATACATAGCATTTTTCTTTCTTTTGTTTCTTCTTGAATTTCTAATCATTTTTCACATTCATATTCTTTTTGAATTTTGTAGTCATTTCCTTTACTAGATTGTTTTTGGAAATCTGATTTTTCTCATCTTCAATTTCTTCCTATTCTTTTCTTTTCTTTTTTTTTTGATCCGGACCACTATTTGATCCAAAGTAGTGTCCTTTCTTTTGTGCTTCATATTTGTTTCGAAATCATTCTACGTATGTAGCAATTTCTCTATGAGAGAATCAGCAATAAACTTATCTAGCAATATCATGCATTCCTTTGCTAGTTCCCTGACAAGCACATGAAACTCATCTATTTGTATACACACATTCATGTCTTTTTTCATGGTAAAATGTAGGAAATTAGCAATGACATATTTTTTGTTTCTAGCATTTTCCAAAGCATGTTTGTTGTCTAGAGCATTCCAAATTTCATAGGCAAAGTTGTAGGATGAGTAAACATTGTGTAGCTTATTGGATAGACAATTCAAGATGTGGTTCTTGCAAAGGTGGTCAGTTGTGTTCCATTGTTTTGCAACAATAGAATGGATTGATTCCTCCATGTTCACTGGGTTTGGTTCAACCAAAGCAAATGCTACCCCTAATTGTTTTAAGGAAAACAGAAGGCATCGTCTCCAACACTTGTAGTTGGTTCCATTGAAATATTCAATTATAGAGAAATCGATTACTGTTGACAGTATTCGGTTCCTCATAACGGGGTTAGCAGAGATAGGTTCAATAAATGTGGTTTTAAAATTGTTGGATAAATAATGTAAATAAGGTAGAATGAAACTTATTGGTAAACGCTTTCCAAACCATATTGTCGGCAATGTTGCTGAACTATGAAGATGAAACAGAGAATTGCAAAGAAGGGAGGGTTGAGTTGTTCCACTTGTTCACTCTCCTTAATACCACATTTTCCCCTACGGTGTAGCCGGGTGATTACAAATTGGTCACCAAGATAAAACAGCACATAGGCCACTGGTAGACGTGCATTCGCTTACCAGACCTCTATGAACCAATCAAAGATGATGCTCAAGAAAGAAACAAATAGAGAACTGTGAACTTATTGTTGTGTAAAACCGGGTTGACCACCATTCTATTTATAGAGTGTTCTCAATCACCCGAGTGAATATAGATGTGTCTTTTCAGAGAGAAGTGTCTCTCGAAGACAATACAAGGCAGTTGTTCATCGAGACACCGCGTATACAAGCACATACACACACACACATGCACCTACGCCTGTGCCTCATCCCGACCCGACCTGGATCGGGGCGTATGCGTGAAAAGCACCCCTACCTAGAGGGAGAGCAATCCTAATGATATACTCAAAGCCAACTCTTTTTCCAAGCAATGTGGGGCAAGAATCTCCTACATGAAATGGGAGGAAAAGAGAAAGAACACAAAACCAAACAAAGGAGGGAGATAGGAGATTCTTGAAATTCTGAATAACCTCCGACAAACAAAACAAGAGAAAACACATCTCACATAGAGGATTGAATGAAGAATTACATAACATACATGAACATCAAACTTTGGAGAGACTTTGACACTCCGATCACCTAAGCCCATCTAATTTGATACAATCACTCGGTGTCCACTAAAGTCGCTCTTCAAGACAAGAAGATTTACGGATTGGGAATTTGCAGTCGGAAAGTTGAAGATAAACCAAGGACTTTACTCGATCTCAAGGTAATCGCATTTAGGGGTGTATGATTGGTCAGTTTGGTTCAAATTGAGGACCTAACCGATTATTTGGTTTTACCATTCCCAATAACCGAACCAACCCTAACAAAATTCAGTTCCGTTTGGGTTAGTTGGACCTTGGTGCCACATAAATGATAAGCATTTATCAAGTGTTATTATTAAAACATAAAATGGCCCCAAAATCCAATGGTTTTAATTAATTAACTATTATTAATTAAAAGTTAGAATGACCCCAAAGCCCAATAGTTTTAATTAATTAACTATTATTAATTAAAAGCTACAATAGGCCCAAATCCCAATGCCAATTGCGAATTAGCCATTTTCAAAAATAATTATTGATTAATGAACAATTAATAATTAATAAACAATTCATAATGAGCCTAGGTTTTAATTAATAGGCATAAAGCCCAATGGGGAATTGGCAAATTGTTCATTGGGAAATATAATAATTAATTAGCAAAAGGTATTAAATAAAACATTAATGTTTAATATATTTAACTAAATTACAACATTAATTCGGTTTTCAGTTTTTGGTTCTGTTAGATTGAAAATTTCAGTCAAACCAAACCAGATCCGAAAACCAATAAAAAAAAAAAAAACCGAACCAAAACCAAAAACTGATTTAAAAAAAAAAATAAAACCGACCAGAACTAAAAACCAATTTCAATCAGCTAAAATATTAGCTTATTCAGTTCAATTCGGTTCGGTTTTCATTTTATCAACCGAATTTGAACACCTCTGCATTTGACCGGACAACATAGAAATCACTCCTTAGAGGAAAGGCCAAAACAAAATCAATGAAATAAATATACCTTCATAACCCCAAACTCAACCAAAACTAGGTTATACTTTCTAATCAACACGGGTCCTTTTTGGCAAGTTTGAATGAATTTCTTTAGCCTGACACACAAATCTAGAAAAAATCAGGGAGAAATAAAACACACAGCTAAGCCACTTATCCTCTGAAGTCAAATTGGATTATTCTTAGTTGAGGAAGGGGAATTGAATGGGACTCTTATGGGTTTTGATAGATCCAATATGTGTTTGGCGTTTATTCACTAAACTTTTGTATTTGATTTGTTTGCAAAACCGAGAAAAGCAATAACTAATCTGTTTATTGACACTTAAGAAGCCATTATGCGCCATTAGGCACCACATCAGCAAAACAATAAATAAATATCTATCCCTTTGGAGAAACGTTAAAATAAAGTTTCCCCCTAGTGGTAGGCACACACTTAAATCAAGGCTTGCTTCTACAAGTCTCTATGCCTACAGATCCACATAATGGGGGAAATGCTGAAGTGGCGCCAATGTCGCAGAGTTTATTTAGTAAACTCTTATGCCTTTTGGTGGGGCTTCTTTAATCCAATTAACTTTATTCATTTTCAATGTTTAATGACAAATTGACAGTGCAACATGTGCTTCTTCCTTCACCATCTTCCTCATTCTAGCGGCAAAGAATAGGGCTCTCCAAACTGCAATGCAGCTCACCCACTCACCTCTCTCTCTCTCTCCCCCCCCCCCTTCTCCTCCTCCTTCTTCACTATTCAAGGGCAGTTTGGTCATGAAAATTGCAAATAACTTTGTCAATGATCACTAATTTTGTCGTGCTTTAACAATGGTACAAAAACTCATTAACATGGGGTTCTTTGCATGTTTTGAAAAGTTATAGTGAGTTTAAGAAAAATGCTAATGTCATATTGAGTTTTAGACAAATTCCCTTCTTTTTAATCCTTATGTCATCATATTAAATATTAGATAGCCTATAATTTGTACAACTAAACAGTAACAATGTTAATTTGTTAGGGAGCAAATAATAAATTTTCCTTTCATCATCATTTATATAGTTTTATTTAGTTTCTCACATGAATTAAGACATGCCTAATGTGAAGATTCTTAGGCCATGTTTGGTTCATTGGAATAGGGGTCTGAAATTGGAAACGGAATGGGTTATTCTGATTCCAACTGTTTAGTTGGGTGGAATCAGAATCCCATTCCCATTCCTGCTGGAATGGCATTCCCCCATTTGAGGGAATGGCCATTCCCTGCTCCTCCTTCCCTTGGGAATGAAATCCTGTTCCTGATGATTTCAATTTCCATTTCCATTCCTGTCTGAACCAAACAAACTATGGGAATAGACAGTTCTGATTACGATTCTTAAGGATTTCGATTTTGATTTCGACTACAAACCAAACAGACCCTTAATTCAACACTTACTAAAAAAATTATTATAATTTTCTGAAAAAAAAAATCTTATAGTCTTATCCTCGACAAGAAATGTTAATGTGTAGTTGCGTTGTCTTTGATAAGAAATGAATCTGACTAATAAAAAAAAAATCTTATAATACTCACAGTATTGTCAGAATTTTTAGGTTCTCAATTAATGTAAATTGATACCAATTCATGGACGAGGGTAAGTGCCAGCTCTGAATTGATGCCAATTCATGAACGAGAATAAATGCATAGAGTTTGGTATCCGTGATTTAAATATTTATAGCCGTGCAGTGTAAATCAGAAATCTGCATTGGTATTTTTCCGAAAATCTTGTCCTTAACAAGAAAGGAATGTGACTAATTAATTATTTTTGGCAGCATACAATGGAAATGACAGATCTAATGACTTTTTACGACAAGCGCAAATGAGAGTGGGGTAGTGAAGAATAGACTCACCCCCCATCATTCACATTGCGCCTCTATTACGGTGTAGGTAAAGCTGATACTTGTTTTAGAGACTCCGGCATCAAAGATCACCTAACCTCTTCACTACCACATCCGTAACACTCTAGTATCATTTCTGTCTTCGAATTTTAAAATGCCATAATTCAGTTCGAACTTTTGAAATAATGTCAATCTAATATTTATTGTTAATTAACTGTTAATCAACTGTTAAGTGATATTTGAAAAAGATACAAATACCCTTTAAGTATTATCTAATTTTTTTATAAATCATTTAAACGTTGAAAAAAATTAATCCTAAATCCTTGTTTCTTCTATTCAACATAATTGGGGTCATGCCTTAGTGGGCATTTTGATGACGTTAACTTTCTTTATGGTTTTTAAAAATGAACCGATTTCCAGTTTGAACAGTCTGACCGTTTGACCCGAATGACAGGCCCATTTTGACGAAAAAAATAAAAAAATTGAAAAACAGTCAAAACTGTTCAAACGGGTCGAATGATTAACCGGTCGATTCAGCGGTTTGCTGACCAAAATAAATGGTTTTGGGGGAAAAAGCGGTTTTGGAGGAAAATAGAACCAGGTGACCGGTTCCCAGTTTTTCTGGTCCGACCATCCAGTTCGATCTGGTTTTGAAAATAGTGACTTTCTTGAATAAAAGAGGCAAAGATTGGAGACTGTTAATTTTTTATCAACGTTTAAATTATTTATACAGAAAATTAAATAAAACTCAAAGGGTATTTGTATCTTTTTCAAATGCCACTTAATGGCTAATTAACAACTAGTTAATAATAGTAAGTAGTGGGTTAACACGTTTTAAAAATTTGCATACTGAATTATGGCATTTTAAAAGTTAAGGACTAAAATGATCCTATACCCGAATTAGAGGGCACAAATTGAAAAATTTCCCTTAATTTAATGGTTGTAATTGAAGTTTGGACCATTTTCAAAGCTTTTGTGCTCTTCAATTCATAAATCAATCACTTTAACGAATCCTTCGAAACAACAATAAATTAGTAATAAAACAATAAAAGACGGGTAGTAAAGTAATATTCTAGTTTCAAATGAATAGCACATATACCTTTCTCGGCATTTTGTATCTATTGTAATTTCAAATGAATCGAATAACAATGAATTGGATTCCGGTTTTGGTCTGAATTAAACATTAAAAGTAGTCGATTTTGACTCAAATTCTAAGAGATTCCGATTTTGATTCCAACGATTCTTACCGCGAACAAAACGGAACCTCTGTGATTGATGGATCAATCAATACTCAGTAGACTCCAATTGTAGATGGGACACACCGATTCATTGGAATCTCCTGCAAAGCGAATGCAATAAAGCTCCTTCGTGATTCCATGTGCACTCCGGCTTTCGAGCCTAATTGAGCGTTAGCGTTCAATCCGTTGCTTGTTGTTAACGCGTTAATCGAGCGGCACCCTGCAAGCTCTTATAGCATGGTTTTGAAAATCGGACCGATTGAACGGTTGGATTGGAAAAATCAAGACCAGTTATGTTTTTCTTCAAAACTGTTGATTTTGGTTGCTAAATCATTAAATCGGTTGGTTAATTGTTCGAACTGTTTTGATCATTTTTCAAAATTTTATTTCTTTTTTAATTTTTTAATTTTTTGTCAAAATGGGCCAATTGTTCGAGTCGAATGGTCGGATCGTTTGAACCAATAACCGGACCCTTGACTGGTTCGGTTTTAAAAACCATGTCCGATAGCAAGTTTAGGTGCCCGTTAGTGCACCACAACGCACTTTGCCATAAAATAACTTCTTTTCTTACCAAAAATAGTTTTTTTAACTTGTCCCACATTGAAAAATTAAAGTTTTGTTTTAGATTTTTTAATAGGAGCTGATTTACACTCCTCAGATAAAGAGATGAGAGTATAGAGGATTGATATCGTGCAACGTGCACACACATGCATGCGGTGCAATGAAGCGCACTTTGCTTGTAAAAGACAACTTTGCCTTTTGGTGTGATACTGACCATTGATGTGATCAACTCATGATTCAATCGGGTATGATCAATAGGTATAATTCAAAGTTAATATTCATTAATTGTTAATTGCTTTTTAAACAATAACAATTTTTGAAATGCTACTTCTTCACTCATTGCTTTTTTATGGAGACATTATTTTTTCCTTTAGAACCTAAATTTCTTACACTTCACACGAAGCTGGGGCCATTTGGTACTAGCAATCAGCCCATGGCCATTTAACAAAGTGTCTTGTGTGGAAAAGCTTTGTGTCCTTCTTTCTCTTCCTTCCTCTCAAGAGAGAGAATAAAGTGCCTGTGTAAAAGCTTTGTGCCCTTCTTCTCTTCCTTCCTCTCTGAGAAAGAGATGCAAACTATTCCATCCTTTCGTTTCTTCTTACTTCTCTTGTTCGGTCTCATCATCCTCTTCCTTGTACTGTATCCTCTAGAAAACTTCGAACTTCTCGACTGCTCTGTTTACAAGCCATGGTGCATCTCTAAGAACCGGATTCGGGCCAAATCAAATCTCTTCTCACAGACACCCAGAACCAAATCCATAGACCACTTAACTGAGAGCCCTCATCATCCACTAGATCCCCTCACCTTCCAAGAAATCAACCTCGTCCGTGTAATTCTCTCATCTTACCCGCCCTTCGCCTCCTCCTCCCCCTCCCCCTCGATCCATTATGTAGCGCTGGACGAGCCAGACAAGTCAATTGTGTTGAGATGGAAGAAAGGAGATCCTCTTCCTCCCAGGAAAGCCACCGTGGTTGCTCTTCTGAACGGCCAGTCTCACATCCTCACTGTCTGTCTGGAGTCCAACCAGGTCGCCGGACATGTGACCAACCCAGCCTCGGGCTACCCTTCACTGACCGTCGATGACATGGCTGGTGTCCTAAACGTAACGCTGGCGAACAGAGAAGTTGGAAGAATTATCACTGCTCGGGGTGTGGACTTATCCAATGTTGCCTGCATACCGCTTTCCACTGGGTGGTATGGAGCCAGTGAAGATGGGAGGAGGGTCCTCAAGGTACAATGCTTCTCGAGCCATGGCACGGCCAATTTCTACATGAGACCAATCGAGGGGCTCACCGTGACGGTGGACGTTGACGCGAGAGAGATCATCCACATCTCCAACACCGGCCAGGGCATCCCAATCCCCCAGGCCGCCGGCACGGACTATCGATACCAGGCACAGAAGAAGAAGCCACTCCACCAGCAGCTCAATCCCATATCCATGGAGCAGCCCAGAGGGCCGAGCTTCGGCGTCGAAGATGGGCATATCATAAAGTGGGCCAACTGGGAGTTCCACCTGAAGGCCGACCAACGAGCCGGAGTCATAGTTTCACGAGCCATGGTTTGGGATTCCGACAGAGAGAGGCTGAGAAGTGTGATGTACAAAGGGTTCTCATCTGAGCTGTTTGTACCATACATGGATCCTAGCGATGGCTGGTACTTCAAGACTTACATGGATGCAGGCGAATACGGCATGGGCTTCACGGCAATGCCGCTGGTGCCGTTGAACGATTGTCCTCGTCAGTCTCACTACATGGACGGCGTGTTCGTTGGGCCTGACGGAAATCCCTATGTTCAATCCAACATGGTCTGTGTATTTGAGCGTTATTCTGGGGACATCGCCTGGCGGCACTCCGAGAGCCCAATCACCGGCATGGAGGTAAGACTTAAAGAGGGGAAGCTTATAGCTGTAGATTATGCTGATGCCTGCGTTGCCACTTGCGTGGTGGCGGCCGGCGTCGGTGCATGGCCCGATGGCCTGATGGGCTAAAAAAAGCTTTCGAGCTTGAGCTTTTCGAAGGTCCTCCCGGGAGCAAAGGAATTCGAATTCCGTCCCCACAGAATCATCAAAATTATTCAACTAAAAACATACGAATAAAAGAATTCATTCTGCGCCCCACAGCCGATCCCAGCCGTGCATTAGGAACATCTCCAAAAGGCCAAGTACGGAAGATATTCTCAGTACACGCTGACATGTATGTTGGGCTTTTTTGAGGCGCAGATGTACACTCGAATAAAAACGAGCTCGATCTGCTCCTCACATAAGGCAATTCACACGCGTTTCGCACGCACATTCTACCATTCATGGGCAACATCACCCGTACTTATAAGTTCTTTTTCACCGGAGATGTTCACAATGCACGGTGGATGTGCATGTGAGGCGCTGAAAAGTGAGGAGCAAATCCCATTCCAATAAAAATATACAAGCTGCAAAAAGTATATGAATATGTTATGATGGTTTTGCCAGGACTAAACCAACAAATCACTTTAAATTAGGGATTAGCTCCTCACAAAATATAGAACATCTCCCGTACTTATTAATGAATATTCACTGGAGATGTTCCCAATGCATGATGGATGTGCATGTGAGGCACCTATTTATGAGGAGCAGATCGTATAACTTCAGTTTTAGGTTGGTGTGAAGAGCATTCTATGAGGAGCAAATCTGTATTCAACATTTACCTGAGTTCGGATTTGCTCTTCACTGAGTGCACTACAAACATACCTCACAGCACCGTTCCATCTATGCATCTAGAAGACTAGAACATTTCCAAAATTGTAAATTTTTATTCATAGGCTAAAACGTGCGGTTGAGATTGGTGTGAGTCACATTTTGTGATAAACAGGCCCAATTTCACTTATACTATGGCAGTGTCAACTGTCAAGAGTAATAATTCTGCTTACTTCATTTTCCAACTTCTCTTCTAACTTGTCATGTGTAGGCTAACTTTTTAAAAATAATATAATAAAGGGCAAAAACACTGTTCATCTCCTTCTTCTTGTTGTTTGTTCACCAGAGCCGTCGTCTGCGCCGCCCGCCACCATCGCCCGCTGCCGCCCACCTCCACCTTTTTTGCTGGAGGTGGCCAGAGGTAGAGGTGGTGGCAGTGGCGCTGGTGATTTCTCTATCTAACGCCACCACCTTCGCTCACCTCTGCCTCCGCCTTTGGCAACGTTGCCAAAGATGGGTGGAGACAGAGGTGGGGGCGGCGGCGGGCAAAGGAATGACCACCAGTGCCACTGCCACCACCTCTGCCTCTGGTCACCACATTGCTAGAGGCGGTGGCGGAGGTGGACAAAGGCACGGAGGGCGGCAATAGCGTACAGCGGTTCTGGTGAACAAATCGCAAGAATAAGAAGATGAATAGTATTTTTATCCTTTATTGATATTATTTTTAAAAGGTTAACCTATTTTTGAAATTCTTTTAAATAGATTACTTTTATTGATATTAAACTCTAAAAAGTGGCCTTTATATGCTAAAATCCATCAAATATGTGATTCCTATTTTTTTATGGTAGATGAGAAGCCTTGAATCTGTCTTTTTCAAAAAAACTGTCATTTTCGAAAAAGCAGAAAAGCAAAAAGAAAAAATTGAATGGTGGATGGGGTGGCTCTAACATCCACCTTGAGAAAGGGCCAATAAGTCCAAATTTGATGCCAATGTAAGAATGTAAACTGGGCTATTTGAACAAAGGTTCGACTATATGCCAAAAAGATATGATCATGGTTTCGAACTGCCCTTGACTCATAGGGTGGGACTATTCAATTCTGAAACCGTTTACACAATTGGTTTCGTTTTATCCCAAATTCGATTCCTGATTAAAAATCCTTGAATTGATCAATGATTCGTTTATTTAGATGGTTGAATCATCGATCCATTAACCCATTCAATGGTTTTTGTATGTATGAGAGCTACATGTTGTATGGGCCCATGTGCATAGAAGATTAACATATTTAATTGTGATTGGTCACATAACCAAGTTTATACACTTATTTGCAACAAAACCCATATTGGTTTGTGTTCGGGTCATGGCTGAGCTAGCCTTGCGAGACACGTGACCGCCCAACTGTCACCCTGCCACGTCGGCCTAGCCCAGCCACATCAGGCTAGCTCGGCAAAGCTATGCTATTACTACGGCACCCCATCTTATCCTTCCAGCTATGTCAACTATACGTCATATGGATGAGCACAACTACGGATAAAGAGGAATAAGGAAGGCGGCTCCGCTGGGGAATGGGACTCTATCCCGAATACCTCGGTGGTTAACCTCATCCCGACAACCCCGAAAGCCCAATCTGACTAGGACACGAATCTTCGATTACAAAAAGGTACTCCATGCTCGAGGTAAGGGATTCAACTTCTGAGATCTACACCACTACTTAGCTCGGACCGATATCCTTATAGCCCGGCCCAACCATCCTACCACCTCCTACTGGCTTGAGTGTTGAAGTTCTTAACCAGGGGGTAATTCCTCGGGCCTTTGATTTCTTCCTTGATCGCAAATCTTGAAGCGCGGCCTCGTCTTTGAAGCTCGGCCCCGACCTGCCAGCGAGGACTATTTGATTGCCCTCCTCGGTTCGTGCACTACCTCAGATTGAGCAACATCAGATTGAAGTCGTTTGTGGGAACGACACTAAAAGACTTTCCTGAAAATCTCATTCCTCGCCACGCAATTAAGGAAGCGATTAAGATGCCTAAAAACCAGTCTGAACGATCAGTTGGCCATTCCCTGTCTCGGGAGAACCAAGACGTCCCACACCCTTCGGCTGTAGTAGATCCAGTGCAATTCCCAGCCATGCATAAAAGGTTGATAAGATCTTCGAATTCATGCAAACACTAGGGTCTGCCGCGCCACCCAACTGGGTTGTCCCCCCTCATGCACTGACGCGCACAAAGGACGATCCTCAGACTAAGGACCCCAAAGCGTGCCAGTCAGACGTAAGGGGAGAGCGGTCCAAGCATATGAGGAAAGACACAACTCGAAAATCCGCTACCATTGCCCATTCCCGAAGGACGGGACTACCATAACCAGACATACTAGTCAGCGTGCATTCCTACCAAAGAAAGGCTCGGCAAAAGGACGCTACCTTTCGTAGTCTCAATCATCGAGTCAAGCTCAGTCAAGGATCACCCCACATGACCCAAAAGGGAGGCCATACACACTACAACCCCAAACAATAGAGATGCCAAAATTAAAGAGCTCCGGCAACGCCTAGAAGAGTTAGAGCACACTTGCACCCATAAGAGTGCAAATCCTGCCGTAAACCAACTTGTGTAGGCCATCGCGCATATCAAAGAGGAGCCACCCTTCATCCAGGACATAGTGGATGAGGTACCCCCTGTTGGATGGTGAGCCCCCCAATTCGACAAGTACGACAAGAACTCTGACCCATTTGACCATGTTGCGGTGCTCAAAGCCCAGATGATGCTACATGGTGCGTCAGAGGGACTGATGTGCAAAGCCCTTGTAACCACACTGCAAGGCCCAACCTTGGCATGATACTCCTCCCTGTTGCCGAGGTCCATAGCGTCATGGGCCCAACTGGAGACCCAAATCCTGGCACAGTTCACAGCTAGTTAGAAGCATTGGAAAACCTCGATCAGCCTTATGCAGGTCCGATAGAGAAGGGCGAAGTCCCTTAGAGACTATTAGGCGAGGTTCAACAAAGAAGCACTTCAAGTTAGGGACTTAAATCAATCAGTCGCGGTGACGGCCATACAACATGGACTCCACCCTTCCCTATTCAACTTCTCCATCTCCAAGAATCCTCCTCAAACGTTTGTTGCGCTAATGAGCCACACGTAGAAGTATATCAACGCTGAAGAGGCCCAGGCATAGATCAGAGACGAGGATGAGAAACCCGACAAAAAAATGAGAGAAAATGATGAGCGAAAGTCCGAGAGGTCAGACAAAGACCAAAAGAGGCAAGATCGCCAGACCGACCATAGACCTCGCACCCCTCCGCCGACCTATCAGAATTTCACGCCACATAATGTTCTGTGGTCTGAAGTTCTGATGCAAATCCGCGACTACAACTATGTCAAGTGGCCGGAGAAGATGAAGACACAAAGTAACAAGAGAAGTTGCTCGACGGGTCGACCCCCATTACCGACCTGTGAAGCAGAAGAAGAGAAACTTCACCATAGAGCGGTGGCAAGTGATCACTGAGGAAGTATAGAAGTCAAATACCTCGGTTGGTTGGCCAACGTAGTGAGGGTGATGAAGGCCAATGGAAAGTGGAGAATCTGCATCGACTTCACTGACCTAAATAAGGCCTGTCCCAAAGACAACTTTCCCCTTCCATGGATCAGCCAACTCGTCGATGCATCAGCAGGACGAGCTCCTAAGCTTCATGGACGCCTTCTCAAGCTACAACCGGATTCGGATGGACACAGACGACCAAGAGCGAACAACCTTTGTCACTAATCGCATCGTACTGCTACAGGGTAATGCCCTTTGGTCTCTAAAATGCTGGCACTACCTATTATCGGCTGGTGAACGAGGTATTCAATGACCAGCTTGGTAGGAACGTGGAGGCATATGTCAACGATGTGCTCGTGAAGAGCAAAAAGGCCAAACACCTCCTGGCCGACCTCTAAGAAGTCTTTAACACACTTAGAAAGTACAAGATGAAGTTAAACCCAACCAAGTGAGTCTTCGTGGTTGGCTCTGTCAAGTTTCTGAGGTTTATGGTAACATCGTGAGGATACAAAGCAAATTCGAAGATGATAAAAGACATTTTTGACATGCCATCCCCTCGGACCCACAAAGAAGTGCAACGGGTCACCAGGAGAATAGCCGTCCTTGGCAGGTTTATGTCCAAGTTCGCAGACCGATGCCTCCCCTTTTTGAAAGCACTCAAACGGCCGAAGAACTTCCATGGGACAGAAAAGTGTGAGCAGTCTTTCCAGGAACTAAAGCAGTACTTGAGCTCGCCACCCCTCTTGACTAAGCCGAGTCTAGGAGATGAACTATTGCTCTACCTTTCGGCCGGGGATGAGGTCGTCAGCTTAGTATTGGTCAAAGAAGAGGACCGAGTACAAAGGCCGATCTACTACACCAGCAAAGTCCTCAATAGCATAGAGTCCCGGTACTCCAATATCGAAAAGTTGGCTCTGGCCCTTGTCACCGTAGCTAGAAAACTCAGACCCTACTTCAAGGCCCACAACATTCGAGTACTCACCAGCCAGCTCCTCAAGCAGGTGCTACAGAGATCGGAAGTGTCGGGCATCCTTGTCAAGTGGAGCGTGGAGCTGAGTGAATTCGACATCAAGTACGCACCCCGACCAGCGATCAAAGCCCACTTCTTGGTAGATTTCATCGCAAAATGCACATTTACAGTGTAGGAACCAGCCCCACTGCCCCCAGCATGGACCCTCCATGTTGATGGCTCGTTGAATCGGTTGGGTAGCGGCGCCGGCCTTATCCTCCTCAGCTCGGACGACATAGTGTTGGAACACGCCCTTAGGTTCGAGTTCAAATAGTCCAACAATGAGGCTGAGTATGATGCCCTAATTGTGGGCTCCACCTTGCTTTAGACCTCGGGGCACAACAAATCGAGGCCTTCAGTGACTCTCGGCTCATGGTCAACCAAATCCATGACCAATTCAGTAGCTCAAGCACTTTGACATCCAGCAGATCCCTCGAGCCGAGAACACTCGAGCCAACACCCTTTTAAAGCTCGCCAGCTTGCCGCAGATCGACCTCGATTCAATTATCTAGATAGACACGCTGGCCATCCAAGCATCGCACCATCAACCATCCTCATCCTTCCAGTGCAACATGGATCATCTTGGATGAACCCCATAATCAAGTATCTTCGAGAGGGCACCTCCCGGAGGATCGGGTAGAAGCAAGAAGACTCCAACACAGAGTAACCAGGTATTGCTTGATACAGGGTCAACTCTATCGTCGTTCCCACATGCTTCCCTACTTGAGGTGTCTCCTCCCAGTCGAGGCAGACTACGTCCTTAGGAAAATACACGAGGGCATTTGCGGAGATCACCTTGGCACGCACACACTTACCCATAAGGCACTCCGACAATCCCGCTAGGGAATGGGACTCTATACCGAATACCTCGGCAGTTAACCTCATCCCGACAACCCCGAAAACCCAATCTGATCAGGACACAGATCTTTGGTTATAAAAAGGTACTCCATGCTCGAGGTAAGGGATCCAACTTCTGAGACCTACACCGCTACTTAGCTCGGACCGGCATCCTTATAGCCCGACCCGACCTTCCTACAACCTCCTACTAGCTTGAGCATCGGAGTTCTTACCCGAGGGTAATTCCTTGGGCCTTTGACTTCTTTCTTAATCATAGATCTTGAAACACGGCCTCATCATTGAAGCTCGGCCTTGACCTGCTAGCAAGGACTATCTGATTGCCCTCCTTAATTCGTGCATTACCTCAGATTGAGTAACATTAGTTTGGATCTATTAACAATAAAATGACAACACATTGAAAACATTAGGCTGAGTTTGGAAGAAATACAAATGCAAGTGCAAAACCGTATAATTTACATTATTTTTTTTGTATTTAGGTTGTACATATTTGCATTTGTACTCTTTTCAAACGGAGCCTTAGTGTCTTCTGGCTGTGGGCCCTTTATGACCAATCATATGTATTCCCAAATTGTTCTGTGTACACGAGAAATATGTATTTTTTTTTGTTTTTATTTTATTTTAAATATTATTACTTCTTCAAATTTTCAAATAAATATAATAATATAATATAAAAAGGTATTCTCGTTTAAAAAACAATGATTCAACAAGTGGCCCTCAAGTCAATTTTTGAACCGACACGTAATAAATCGAAAGCTGACCCAATAATTCAAATGTTTGAGATTTTGCCTTAAAAAAAATGTTCCTAGCAGTAAGAACTAAGAACATTTCATTAGAATAACAAAGAAACAAGCCACACTCAAAACGCAGACTAACAACACAACCCAGAAACCATCAACGCCACTAAATGTTTCGGACTTTGGTTTTGGACAGATTCGAGAATCCAGGCCGAAAGTCACTCTTGTGGTTAGAATGGCAGCATCCGTGGGAAACTACGATTACATTATAGATTGGGAGTTTCAAACTGACGGTCTCATTCGAATTAAGGTTCATCAAAACAATAAACTTTTCTTCCATTTGGTTAAATTAATCAGTTAAAGCTTAATTTGCCTCATTTTCTAGTAATATCCTTTCTTAAGCAATCTACATCAATCTACAAATAGGTTGCACTTACTGGGATGTTGATGGTGAAAGCAACAGCCTACCAGAATCTTAATCAAGTGGCGGAGCAAGAATACATTGCCGGAACTTTGGTGTCAGAGAATTTGATCGGCGTAGTACACGACCACTACGTCACGTTCTACCTGGACATGGACATCGATGGTCCAGACAACTCTTTTGTGAAAATGAATCTCGTCAAGGAAGAGGCTACACCTGGAGAATCACCCAGGAAGAGTTATCTGAAGGTAAAGCGACATGTCTCGAAGACGGAGAAGGATGCTCAGATCAAGCTCAAGCTTTATGACCCATCGGAGTTCCATGTCGTCAATCCTTCCAGGCCATCTAGGGTTGGGAATCCAGTTGGGTACAAGATTGTTCCCGGCGCCACGGCTGCTAGCTTACTCGACCTCGATGATCCTCCCCAAAAACGAAGTGCATTCACAAATAATCAGGTATCTTACAAATCTTAAAATTCTCTGAGTATGTTTTAGTTCGTAGTCGGAGACTCGCAGTCAGAATTGAAATCCATTCGAATTGGAATCAGTTGGAATAGACCATTTGATTTAGGGAAATAGGGTTCCTAATCAGAATCGGATCCCAACTGTTTGGTTAAGTGGAATTGGAATCTGATCATTCTCATTCTTACTGAAATGACATTATGCTTCTCATTTGAGGGAATGGTCATTTTCTAATCCCTCTCCTTCTCTCGTGAATGAAATCTCATTCTAACTTATTTCATTTCTCATTATAATTCTTGTTTAAACCAAATAGACTATAGAAATTGATCATTCCAATTCCAATTCTGGTTCTAACTACAAACTAAAGAGACCCTCATTCCCAAGAGAGGGATAGGGAATGTCATCCCTTAAATGGGAGAATAATGCCAATCCAGTAGAAATGGGAATTGAATTCAAATTCCACCCAATCAAATAGTTAGAATCTAACCATTCTTATTCTAATTCGGATTCAAAATCCTTATTTCCGTGAATCAAACAGATTCAAACTTCATTTGGCGCTCTCTAAATGCTACAGTATTGGTTTGTTATGTTTATCAGATTTGGGTGACTCCATACAACCGGAGTGAGCAGTGGGCCAGCGGACTCCTTGCATATCAGAGCAAAGGGGACGACACACTTGCTGTTTGGTCTGCGAGGTACAAATACACAATTTACAGATCAATAAGCTTGAGTTACAAAGAGTAATGATCTTCAATGTTTTAAAAAATGACTCGAAATTGGAATTGTTCTGGTTATCGGTTTCTGTGTCGATGTTTCGACCATTCAGTCTAAATGGACGGTCCATTTTGAGAAAAAAATAAAAAAAAGTCAAAAACCGTTGAATAAACCAATAAGTTGACATTTAACCATCTGGATCAATGAATCATTGACTGATTCGATGGTTTTTGGCCAAAAGCCGGGCTTGAGGTAATACAAAATTGATTGATTGAACAGTTACCGAACCAAACAGTCTGAATATCAGGATCAACAACGGTTTTAAAACCGTGATGATCTTTGTCAAAATATTTAATTATTAAAAAATAAAAACTAAAATGAGACAATGATAATGCAGGAATCGTCCAATTGAAGACAGAGACATTGTAGTGTGGTACACTCTGGGCTTCCACCACATACCTTGCCAAGAGGACTTCCCCATCATGCCTACAGTTTCATCAAGCTTCGACCTGAAACCCGTCAATTTCTTCGAGAGGAATCCCATCCTCCAAGCCCAACCTAGGTTTCCCAAGGACCTACCAGTTTGTAGGGCTGCTGATTCAGCCTGATCAGCGCTTATTTCTCGAGTTCACATCTCCGCCCCACAAGGGGCAGCCACATAACCCACAGTACATCTCTGTTGTGTATTGGAAATATTATAGTATCAGAATTGATGATATCATCACCGAGAGGTGTTCATGATGCACACGAAGATGTGCTGTAGGATGTTGTGGGGCTGAAATGTGAACTCCTATTTCTCTTCTTTTGTTTTGTTCTGTTTTGTATGTATTTGTAGAAAACCCTATGATTTTATGTTTTTTATATGAACCACTTGATTATTTTTAGTTGTGGAGATTTAATGATGCTTGATCTATCACCATTAACATACGTTTAACACAGTATCCAAATAGGTTTTGTCAATAACACCCAAAAAAAGATTGTGTAGAAAAAAGAGAAGAAGGTAATATAGGTATTTGTCTTGGCAAAAAAGGGGAACAACAAAATTAAGTTTAGGTCAGGTAGAAAATACATTGAAGGTTCATTCGTTATTTTGGATTTTGAAAGGGAGAAGTTATTAATGAGATTTTGGTTACATTTATCATGAAACCATGTTTTTTTAATATTTATATATGGGGTCTACAAAAAATAAAGGAAAATTTATTTTTCTCGATTTAGATATCAGGTGGATAAATAGCTTTTTTCACTTGAGGAGAAAGTTATCAACACTATGATGGGATAAATTTTTTTTTGCTAAAAGATCATTGTCTTATTATCTTAGAAATAAAAGAACATCGGTAAATGTACATATTGAAAAGAACGGAGCCCGAGTATCAATTTAGTGAATTTTCTCATATCTGTGCCATAAATACCCCTAGCCTAAACTTAACTGAATTAAAATGCTGATGACCTTGTGTGTTTGGAAGTGTGGTTGTTTATTTTTATAAATGTAGCACCAAGTAAGCATGCAGTTGATGATTTTTTTTATTTAGTTGGGACATTTACTAAAAAACCATCTACTTTAACCCCCTCAATTTATGTAAATTGATGTTTTTTTTTCAATGGTATCACCATTTTTTTACTTTTTTTTTGTGTGTTGTGTCTAATAGAACCTAAGTGGCTTGAATAAATAATAAAATATGTGCACATAAATCAATACTACTTTAACAATTTATGAGACAAATATTTCTAGAAAAATTGGGTCATGGGTCAACCCAATGATTCGATTGTCAAATCTAATTGAGACTATTTATGTATTGTTAAAAGCTTTTACTCTTTAATATCCAGTATTTAGTTCTTATTCTTTATTGTTTATTCTTTGAATTTTTGAATTTTCAAGTTTTTTCTTTTAAGTTTAGAATTGTAAAGACTAAATTTTGAAATTTTATTTATTTTTAGGGTTGATTTAAATTGTTCCATGGGTCAATTCTAACCAAACATTTAGGGTCCGGATCTATAATTTGCCAACCCTATGCATAACTCGGTTCAACCTGAAATCAACCCAAAAGTGCCATGACTGGACCCGAACCTGACCCACTCAAACCAACTGCCAAGTCTAACCGGTTGTCTTCATGAACTAAATAAAACAAAAATACTACACGATCCTAACACTCCCTAAAATGTGAGAAAAACTATGTAAATATTGGAAACATAAGATGAGAAGAACATAAATCTTCTCTACCCATTTTTTTCTTTTGGGTAAATTACTCCCCTCGGGTGAGCGTTCTTAGTACTGATTGAAAGCCGGGGATGATGATTCAATGCTGGAGAACTCTTCATAAGGAGAGGCCTATGTTGCGAGTTGCGACTTAGGCCCCCCAAACTTGTCCATTATCCAAATTCCACCTAATAATTAAGTTTGATAATGAAATACGTTAAATTACCAAAATACCTATCAAAACTTTCTATATTTTCTTAAAAAAACTTTTTTGTCCTCTTAAATCATCAATCCAATCGAATAATTCTTAAAACTATTTATGGGTGGTGGCCATCCATTACAAAAAGAAACGGCCCCCACCAATGACAAAACACCCAAGTACTTGGTTGATGCAAAAATCAAGAAAGAAATGCCCCAGAAATTACCATAAATCAACAACAAACGACAATTGCGATGTGATGCTAATCAATTCGAGGTGGTGAGCATATTGAGAAGAACAACTAGATAGTCTTTACCAACAGGGCGGAGTTGAAGTGGAAGGACTGAGTCGCACTTCAAGACCTGTGATCAAGAAAGATGTCAGAGGCCTGAGGAGTTATCCCCGAGTAGGTACTCCAATGCTCAAGTCAGTAGGAGTTAGCAGAAGGCCGGGCCGAGCAAGGAGAGTGTTGGGCTGAGCAAAGAGAAAGTACGGGTGTCAAAAGTTAGAATCCATTACCTTGAGCATGGAATACATTTTTATAGTCGACGCTCCGTTTCCTAGTTGGATTGGACTTCCGGGGTTATCGGGATGAAGTCAGCTGCTGAGGTATTCGGATAGAGTCCTAATCCTCGATGGAGTTGTCCCTATTCTTCTTTATCTGTAGTTACGCTTATTTTCATGACGTGTAGCTAACATGGCTGAGAGGATAAGATGGGGGAACACAATAATAGCATAGCTCAGCTTAGGCCGCGGAGTCAATGTATACCGCGGAGTTGGCCAAGCTATGCTGATGTGGCTAGGCTGACCGGGCAATAACTTGTCGGCCACGTGTCTCTTTGGACCAGCTCAGCCATGGCCCGAACACCACTCCCCCAGTTTTGAAGTTGAGGCACAAAGTGTTCGGCCAAGGTTTAGTGCGGCAGGATGCTTTGTTCCTCGGCTGAGGAACTCCAAGTTGAAGTTTAGTTGAAGTCTGGTTGAGCGTTTAGTCCACTTGATGTTCCTCGCTACTTGCTAGAATTTGAGGTCCATGCAACGTGGGATGTGGCCGAGGAATCCTTCAACCGCAAGCTGCATAACTCCAAGAATTGTAACTTCGGAATCCGAACACCACTCCCCCAGTTCTAGAGCCGAGGAGGGGGAGTGCTCGGTCGAGGTGTTGCACGATTACGTAGCTCGATGGGGCACCGAGGTGTTGGGCCGAGCTTCGAGTTCTAGGTGTTCCTGTGGTGCCGAGGAAGGGCTCTTCGTTCCTCAGTTGAAATATTGCATGGTGTTGAGGAAGGGCTTTCTAATGCCCGATGATGCCGCACCGATGAGGGGGGCCGAGCTTCGGTGTCGAGGCCTCTGTGATGCTCGGTGATGATGTGTCGAGGAAGGTGCTGAGCTTCGAAGTCGGGGGCCTCCATGATGCTCAGTAATGACGTGTCGAGGGAGGTGCCGAGCTACGAAGTCGGGGCCTCTGTTCTTTAGTTGAGGAACTTGTTAATGAAATTTCAGAATCCCAACACCACTCCCCCAGTTCCGAAGTCGAAGAGTGGAGTTCCTGGTTGAGGTGCGGCATTGCCTCCTTTGGTTGGCATCTACTACTTGGCGCCTTGAGGAGACCAAAGGAGTTAATTGGACCGGTGGTCCTAGGTGAACCCCGGGCATCTACGGTGTTGGTTGGACCGGTGCTAAAGGGTGAACCAAGGCAATTAATTCCTTGACCGTTGCTTGTCAAGATCATCGCTTCGGTTCCCGAGGCTATGCGCATGCGGTGACAGTCACACCGATTGGTCTTCTTAAGCTTTGCTAGAGTGGCGCTTGATCCCTACCATTGGTCTGGCATCGAGTCGCGTTCCTGGGGGTTATAAGAAGGGGTGGATGGGCCTTTCTCCTTTGTCATTTGCGAAAGGAGTGGCTTGGATTGCTCGGCAAGGTGTTATTGGCGTTACTCGGCCTTGTCTCTTATTCATGGCTTAAAGTTTGGTAAGATATCTTCCTCATCTTCCCATTCTTCTTTTTCTTCTAGTTCTTCTTCGGGTTCTAGTTAATCTGACTATGAGTTGGAGGTTGGGGATTTTGAGGCTGTCGAGGTTGGTCCCTATAGGGTAGAAGTAGAGCTTCCCTTGTGGGCTGGTCGTCGGTTTGGGACCACACCCTGCATCTTGACTCTTGGGGATATGGCTCAGATCTGAGCTATGTATGACATCCTCGAGGAATTCCGGATGAGGTGCCCATAGCTCCGAGAGATGGCAACAGATGCTTGGCCCGGCGAGATATGTGTACGAGAAAATTTTAGAAGTTGGGTTAAGGTTTTCTCTAAAAGAAGGGATCACGGGGTGCTTGGATGGTATCGAGTATTGCCGGTACAGCTGATGTCGAACTCATTTAGGTTTTTGTTCGGCCTTATGTCCTATTGTGCAGTTCGTGACATTGAGTTGACCCTGGTTCCTCCTCCGAGGTCTTCTGAGAGGGCGTCCCGTCGCCAAAAAAGAGTTCAATGGCAATTAAATGATGATGAGGATGTTATTGTCATGGATCTCGAGGAGGTTCGTCGGGCTGCCTTTTCTTCGAAGACTGAGGTAGGGGCAATAGCTTGGACATCCATGTGCTACACTGGTTAGTCCATAGTCAAGACGAGCTAGAAACCCCCGGGGTTCCTGAACAGTTAGTTCGTGGAATGATGACGACCTACATATTTGAGGAGGCCAGGAATATTGGGAGCGATGCCTTGGAATGCTCACTCATTCGGCTCAGGTAAGCTCACTCACTCTTGTTGCTTTTAAGTATATTCCTTCATGCTAAGGGTACTTCTGATGTTCACAGAACGTGTGCTCGACAATAGCTTTGGTTGACCGCCTTTGGCACTTGCGGGGAATGTACGAGATAGAGCACTCCGAGTACTTGTGACAGAAAGCTCAGTTGGCTGATCTTCAGACGATAGGGTAGTGGTCAACCGTGTTGGAGAAGGAGGTGGCTGAGCTGAAGGCCCAGTTGGATGAACAGGCGAACTTAGTGTGTGGCATGAGGTAGGAGATTGCTAAGCTAAAGGAGGAGAGGGAGCGGCTAAGGCAGGAGGCCGCCGAGGAGGGGGTAGATCGGTACAAGGCACCGTTGGAGGTTCGACAAGAGATGGATCAATATGTCTTGGCTTCCTTTGAAGCTGGCTTCAATGTCTTCCATAGGAGGGCTCTACATCACTGCCCGGAGGTAAGCGAGGTTGTGCAGACTTGGGAGGTGTACGACTTGGACACTCCACCTGCTTCAAACAATCTTTTTGATGAGGAGGCCGATGAGGATGGTGAAGACGGTGAGGGCGGTGATGAAGTCGTTGATCCCCCCGCCGTGGATTGTGTAGCCGTAGGGTTCTTTATTTTTCTTGTTCTTGTAATGGCTCGGTATTCTAAGCTTTCATCTACTGTATCGACTATTTAACTTAATGAAAGTTTTTTGTTCTGAACTTGTGTGCATACATACATCATTTTCTTTTGGGTTCCTCGGCCTTGCCTCGGCTGAGGTCTGGGGTTGGTCAAGATTTTCAGTCTTCGACTAGCAGGGCCAGAGTATATTCTGAGCTCTCATCTCTAGGATGGGAGCTTTTGGGGCTCTTCGAGGGCTGGCCATTGCTCAACTTGCTTTGATTAGTTGTTAGTTAGCGGGTGAGTGGATTTTAATGACCGTCCTCAGGTCTTGATGGGTGGGGGTGTTCTTCTCCACCTTAGGGTCGGACCATAGACAATCGAGTCAAGTTGGTTGGCGATACGCTGCTGAGCTACATGTTGTGGGCTCGGGTCGTTCAAAGATTAGCCAAGTCAGTGAGTGTTGTGCAGATGTGTAGTGTGGCTATGTAGCTTGACTTACGCGGTGTGTGTGTGTATGCAGTGTGCAGGACAATCAAACGTTTGGCTCAAATAAAACATTCTACATTAACTATCAAATCATTGGTAGTAGATCCAAAGATTCCCTGTATTTCAACTCCTCAATATTGGTCGATCATCGAGGTCCTCAAGTCTGTAGGTGCTCGGTCCAAGAACTCTGGTGATTTTTCCTTCCCCAAGCGCGGGCACAATGACTTTATGGAGGACGAGGTCAAATGTCTTGAACTTGCGTCTTCTGACTTTGGAGTCGTAGTATTTTTCCATCCTCTGCTATTGTGCTACCATCCTGACATATGCTCGGTCTCGGGCGTCCTCTATCAGGTCTAACTCTACGCTGAGGTCCTCGTCATTTTGGTCTTCATCGAAGAGACCAGCCTAGAGAGTTGGGGAGCCAATCTCTACGGGCACCATGGCTTCGGCTCCGTCGGTTAGGCTGAAGGGCGTCTCTCTGATGGCCGTCCGTAGAGTAGTCATGTATGTAGAGTATGCTCGACAATTCCTTGACACACCTCCCCTTGGCCTGGTCTAGCCAAGTTTCCAGGCCGTGCAATAAGGTTCGATTGGTCTCCTCGATCTACCCATTGCTTTGGGGTCGGTGTACAGCGGTGGTCCGGTGATCAATCTTCAGGTCGGTGCAAAGGGCATCAAACTTTCGATCGGTGAATTGCGTCCTATCGTTCGTGATGAGAACGCATAGAATACCGAACCGGTAGACAATACCTTGCCAGAAGAAGTTTCGGGCATTATGCATGGTAATGCGTGCCAAAGCTTCAGCTTCCACCCATTTGGTGAAGTAATCCATTGCCAATAGGAGGAATTTCTTCTGTACAACCACGGAGGGGAAGGGACCGAGGATGTCCATACCCCACTATGCGAATGGCCACGGGCTGGTGATCAACTTCAAGGGGACTATGGGCTAATGATGGAGATTGGAATGTTGTTGACAATTGTCGCATTTTCGAACTAGCCGGGTTATGTCTTGCTTCATCGTTAGCTAGAAATAACCTTGTCGAAGTGCCTTGTGTGCCTGGGTGCGCACGCCGAGGTGGTTTCTGCAAATACCTTCGTGGATCTCCCTGAGGACGTAATTTGCCTCGATTAGGGAGAGACATTTCAAGTAGGGGGGAGTGTGTGAGTGACGGTAGAGCTAACCTTGGATGAGTCAGTATCGGGCTAATCTATGCTTGAGTCTCTTTGCTTCTGTCCGATCTTCTGGAAGTGTGCCTTCTCGAAGGTACTGTGTGATGGGGTCCATCTAGGATGAACCATACTGCACCAGGAGGATGAGGAGGGCCGTTAGTGTTATGCTTGGCTAAGTCAACGTCTTTAACTGCACTGTTGCATCAAGGTCGACTTTCGGGTCTAGCTAGCTTTGACAACGTATCGGCCTATGTGTTTTCAGCTCAAGGGATCTGTTGGATGTTGAAATGCTCAAGCCAGTGGATGAGCTCTTACACCTTTTGTAGATAGCTCGCCATCATAGGTGTCTGCATCTCGAACTGGCCAAGGATCCGATTGACTACCAACTAGGAGTCACTAAAGGCTTCAATTCTCTAGGCTCCCAAGTTTAAGGCGAGGCGAAGTCCGGCGATTAGGGCCTCACACTCAACCTCATTGTTGGATACTTTAAACTCGAACCTGAGAGCATGCTCTAACACCTTGTCATCTGGGCCAAGGAGAATGAGGCTAGTTCCATTGCTTTACTGATTTGATGAGCCATCCACATACAGAGTTCATACTTGTGGCGGCGGGGCAGGGTCCTCGGCGATGAAAGTGCATTTGACAATGAAGTCAGCCAGGGACTGAGATTTGATCGAGAGTCGGGGTGCATATTCGATATCAAACTCACTTAGCTCTATGCTCCATTTGTTCAAGCATCCAAATGCTTTCGGCATTTGGAGGACTTTCTTGAATGGTTGGTCGGTGAGCACTCAAATGTTGTGGGCTTGGAAGTATGGCCTGAGCTTTTTGGCCGAGGTAACCAATGCCATGGCCATTTTTTCCAAGTTGGAGTATTGGGTTTTCGTGCCGCTGAGAACTTTGCTAGTATAGTAGATCAGCCTCTGTACCCGATCTTCCTCTTTAACAAGCACCAAGATGACGACCTCATCCCCGGATGAGAGGTAGAACAATAGCTCATCCCCTAGGCTTAGCTTGGTGAGGAGGGGCGGCGAGATCAGGTACTGCTTCAGCTCTTGAAAGGACCGTTCGCATTCCTTGGTCCATTGGAAGTCCTTTGGTCACTTGAGGGCTTTGAAGAATGGGAGACATTGGTCCATGGATTTGGACATGAATATGTTGAGAGAGGCTACTCTACCGGTGAGTCGTTGCACTTTTTTGTGAGTTCGAGGCGATTGCATGTCAAGGATGGCTTGTATTTTCTCTAGATTTGCCTCAATCCCCCTCTGTATCACCATGAACCCTAAGAATTTCCCGAGCCAACCCTGAAAGTGCATTTGGTTGGGTTCAGCTTCATCTTATACTTCCTGAGGGTACCAAAGACTTCCTTTAGGTCGGCAAGGTGGTTATCGGCCTTCTAGCTCTTCACGAGCATGTTGTCGATGTACGTTTCCACATTTTGACCGATCTGGTCCTTAAATACTTCATTCACCTACCGTTGGTAGGTGGCACTGGCGTTCTTGAGGCTGAAGGGCATCACCTTGTAGTAGTATAGGCCGCGGTTGGTGATGAAAGCCATTTTCTCCGGATCATTAAGGTGCATTCGAATTTGGTTGTACCCTGAGAAAGCATCCATGAAGCTCAGGAGTTCATGCTCCACTATCGTGTCGACGAGCTGATCGATCCTCGGTAGAGGGAAGCTATCCTTAGGGGAGGCTTTGTTTAGGTCGATGAAGTCGATGCATATCCTCAACTTCTTATTGGCCTTCTTCACTATCCCCACGTTGGCCAGCCAATTGGGGTATTTGACTTCCTGAATGAAGCCAGCATCGAGTAACTTTTGCACTTCCTCAGCGATTACTTGCCACCATGTTATAGCGAAGCTTCTCTTCTTTTGCTTGATAGGTCGGTAGCGAGGGTTAGCGTTCAAGCGGTGTGTGATGATCTTGGCGTCAATCCTCGGCATATCCGCTACCGACTAAGAGAATACATCGGCGTGATCCCTTAGTAGCTGCACAAGCTCTTCCCGAAGGCGGTCATCTAGGAGAGAGCCGACCTGGACCGTCCCCTCGGGGTCTTCTTCACTAAGCGACACTTGGATGAGGTCTTTGATTGGTTGACCACATTGTGTTCTCACCTCGTCCCGCAGATCATGGGCTTCAGCCATCAACATTTCTACAACTGGGCATGGTCCTTGGTAGGAGAGCAAGTAGCATTGTGATGCAGTTCTTTGGTCTCCACGCACTACGCCTATGTCGTATTCGGTGGGGAACTTCATGGCGAGGTGGAATGTGGAGATCGTGGCCTGTAGAGCATTAAGGGTTGGCTTGCTGAGGATGGCGTTGTAGAATGACAGGCAACGAACCACAATGAAGTCCACCATGGTCATCGCAGTGATGTCATCATCTCCAATCAAGAGGGGGAGGGTTATCCTTCCACTGAGCAAGAGGGACTCCCCAGAGAAGCCCATTAGGGGAGTGTTGACACGGGTTAGGCGCTCTTTGTCTATGCCGAGCTTCTCGAATGCGTCCTTGTAGAGCACATCAGCGGAGCTACCCATATCAACCATAATCCACCACATCTCAAAATTGGCAACCTCGGCTGTGATTACCAAGGCGTCATCATGTGGGATTTGAACTCCCCGGAGGTCATCGTCAGTGAAGGTGATAGACTAGTCGTGCTTCTTCTTGTGCCCCCGGTTGTCAATTTCACACAGCCGCGCATACTTGTTGCACCCGAGCTACTCTCTCCTCCTACGACGGTTCCTCCTGATATGACATGGATCACACCAATAGGAGGGGCTCGGGGTAGTGGTCGAGCATTCTCCGCGCACTGTTCTTCCTATGTCGGATTTTCGCTTTTGTCAACCAACCCGCCGAGGTACTCGCACCTAATCAAGTCTTCAATGTGGTTACGCAGGTTAAAGCAGTTCTCTGTGTCGTGGTCATGGTCTCTATGGAACTCGCAATACTTGTCACGATTCCTCTTGTTGCCTTGTGTTTTCATCTTCTTGGGCCAACGAACGTTATTGCGATCATGGATTTGCCTCAGGACTTCAGACCAGAGTGCATTGAGCGGTATTCATGGTCTATGATTGGCTTTTTATGTGTATTCCACAGATGGTGCCAGTTCCATAGAGACCATGACCATGACACAGAGAACTGCTTTAACCTGCGTAACCACATTGAAGACTTGATTAGGTGCGAGTACCTCGGCGGGTTGGTTGACAAAAGCGAAAATCCGACATAGGAAGAACTCGCAATACTTGTCACGATTCCTCTTGTTGCCTTGTGTTTTCATCTTCTTGGGCCAACGAACGTTATTGCGATCATGGATTTGCCTCAGGACTTCAGACCTGAGTGCATTGAGCGGTATTCATGGTCTATGATTGGCTTTTTATGTGTATCCCACAGATGGTGCCAATTTGATGCTGCTCAATCTGAAGTGGTGCGCGAACTGAAGAGAGCTGATAGTCCTCGCCAACAAGGTGGAGTCGAGGTGGAAGGACAGAGCCACGCTTCAAAACCTGTGATCGAGAAATATGTCAGAGGCCCAAGGAGTTATCCCCGGGTAGGTAGTCCGACGTTCAAGTCTGTAGGAGGTAGCAAAAGGTTCGGCCGAGCAAGGAGAGTACTAGGCTGAGCAAAGACAAAGTACGGGTGTGAGAAGTTGGAATCCTTTACCTTGAGCATGGAATACCTTTTTATAGTCGACGCTTTGTTTCCTAGTTGGATGGGGCTTCCGGGATTGTCAGGATGAGGTCAGCTGCTGAGGTATTCGGGATAGAGTCCTAATCCTCAGCGGAATTGTCTTCCATATTCCTCTTTATCAGTAGTTACACTTATCTGCATGACGTGTAGCTGGCGTGGCTGAAAGGATAAGATAGGGAGCTACAGTAATAGTGTTGCCCGGCTTAAGCCACGGAATCAATATATACCGCGGAACTGGCCAAGCTATACTGATGTGGCCGAACTGATCAGGCGATGATTGAACGGCCACGTGTCTTGAACCAGCTCAACCATGGCCCGAACAGGATGATAATAAGATCTCACCATTGTCTGTACAGCAAGTTCAGGGTAAGCACCAACAGTTGTTTCTCTACTAAGCATTACTGGGTCTGTGCTATCAAGTTATCAACAACCGCATTGGCAACATCGGTGGCTTCAGCTCGAGTTATCATAGATTCCAACATATGAGTTGCAGTCACAACAGGATCACCTGGATGTTGCACTTGTAGATCACCACTTTTTGTGCTAGAAATATCTTCTCATCAATTGGAATTTCCATTCCCAGATCGCCACGTGCCACAAATTCATCAGAGTTTGCAAGTATGTCATCAAAATTAGCTACCCCTTCTTGATTTTCAACCTAACAAATTCACAATTCGAAAAGAAATGTCAGGATTCTGAACCAGGTTTTCACTAATCTATCATAACTACAATTCATGAATGGTTCCTCTTTCATGCACCCCTTCTTGTCTCCATGGTATGAGTACGCTGGCTCACCGTTTGCCTTTACAACTGGTTGAGCAAAAAACCGAGAAGTCCCAAAAGGCTTTCCTTAGTCGGGAAAAAAATCGATAAAGAGGCCTATTTAGACACAGAGTTGCACAGATAAAAACGTGAACAGGCGCAGGAACACAGAACGCAGCAGGTTTTTTTTTCATTTGCACGGTAAAACTGTTAACAGAAGTTTGCAGAGAAGCTTAGATTTTTGTTAGCATTCCGTCACCCATCTAGTTCTATGGCGGTTCCAGGATAAGAGAAAGAGAAGCTTAATTATTACATTCATTTTCAGGATAGGAGAAAGATAAACAATTCAATCATTCCGATCAAATGGGTCAATTCATTATTAAATAATAATAATTAAAAAATATATATAATATAATAAATTATAAAAAATACATAAATTTGTAAAAAACATTTGAGTATATCTCTAATATTATATATTCATCATATTAAATAAAAAATAAATATGATAAAAATGAAAATTAAAATTAAAGATATTATTACTATCAACATCATCGTCCAAATTTACTACATGCAATAAAGTATATACACATTCGCTAATACTTCAGGATGGAATTTTGCTTTGATCCCCAACATTAAAGGTGTAAAGAGACTGGGCTGAATGGGCCCTAACAGCTGCTTGTGTGATATCCTTTATTTTCATCTTTTATTTTATGTTGATGGGCCTCACTTAATGGGCCTGTTATTTGTTCTTGTTTTATTTTCTTTATGTAATTGCCAAGTTGGCTGCCCACTTAAGGGCATACTTGTCATCATAAATTTTTAGAGATTAATAAAATAGGGTTAGAGAAGGGTGAATTATTCGATTTCTTCTTCTCTTACCTCTTCTCTTCAACATACATAGCTCTTGCACTATTATTCAGATCTGATTTACACTATTAATTACTAATTTTAAATATGATATTAGAAGACTAATTCACATCTTGGTATTAGAGCGGGTACAGTTCTTCTTTCTTCATTTTTCTTCGTTCCTGTACACTCTAAAATCAAGAGAGTGTATTGAGAGGTAGGTTCTCTATAGTATAGAGAATCACTTGCCTAGTTGATAGAAGGGTTTGGAGATTTAAGTTCTGGCCGAATTTTGCCAAGAAGTGATGTTGTTTTGCTGCTGCCCGAAACCCTAGCCAACTAGAGATTTTCGAGGTTACTAGGAAAGGCGAAGCTTGGGTGTGGCGCTCTGTGCTTGGACTTCAAGTAAGTTTGCATAGTTAAAATTTCAGTTCTTTGATTTAGGTTTTATTAATGGAGACATACGCCAGTAGATTCCGTTTTGACTGGTGTTACCATGATTAAGCTATATGGGACGAACTATCTTGCCTGGGCACAGTCTATAAAAATATGTTTGTAGTAGAGGAAAACTTGGGTATCTCATAGGCAATAAGGTGAAACCCGAAGAGACAGATCTTGAATTTGAGAGATGGATGCAAGAGAACTATACCGTTATAGGATGGTTAATTAACTCTATGCAACCTCATATAAGCCAACACTATCTCTGGATGTCTTCTGCCAAGGAGATATGGGACAAAATTGAAAAGTGATGTGAAGAACCTGATACAGGGGGAGAAGAGTGTAGCAATCTACTACTCTATACTAAAATCCCTATGGCAGGAAATTGATATTATGGAAACTGTGATATGGGAGAGTAAAAAGGATGCTGAAATGTACAGAAAGCTAGTGGAGAGAAATAGGGTGTTCAAATTTCTCACTAGACTCAACTCGGAGTTTGATATTATCAGACAGAATATTTTGGCCAGAGATGATGTTACTCTATCATAGGCATATGCCATGATAAGTAGTGAGGAATACTTTGCACATGCGGGAATGAAATCTAAGGGGCCTACTGAAAAGGGGGAGCAAGTGTGTGAATATTGCAAGAAACCACGGCATACCAAGGACACCAGCTGGAAACTTCACCCTGGACTATTCGCTGAGAGGTTTAAGAACAATCCTAAGAAGGGAAGTCAAGCAGGAAAACTCAAGACTGCTAATGCTGCTATAGTACCTGAAGGGTGAAGTAAGGAGAGTGAGAAAACATCAACCATTGAGCAGTTGGTTACAATGAAGTTAAACTTTGAGAAGTACGGGAGGCTCCTAAATTATCTGGAAGCTACAGTTTCTTCAACCCACCCTTCTAACAGTACATACTCTTCATCGGCTTTTGCTCACTCAGGTACATATGCCTCAGCAAATCATGCTTCAGTTTCAGGTAATCATAAACTCCCTTGGATTGTAGATTCCGGTGCATCAGACCATATGACCAGCCTATCTAACCTATTTTGTTCATATCATCTCCTCTCTGGGAAAGAGAAAATATCCCTTGCCGATGGGTCACTTGCCCCCATTTCTGGTAAAAGAGATATAAAGATCTCTGACACACTGTTCTTATCTTCTGTTCTCCATGTTCCTAAGCTTAACACAAACCTTTTATCTGTTAGTAGCTTAACAAAGTCCATGAACTGCAGCATAACCTTATTTCCCACTCATTGTGTTTTTCAGGACCTGCAATCTCAGAGGATGATTGGGAGTGGCCATGAGGCAAACAGAATATACCTGCTGGACACACTAGATCAAGCCTTGGGACCACCTCATGGAGTTGCTTTAGAGTTAGTTGTGTTAGAGTCTTTTAACAAAACTTTGTTATGTCATTTTCGATTTGGTCATTTGTCTTTTTTTGCTTTAAGTCATCTATTCCCAGATATGTTTAAAGGAGTGTCTTTATCTAGTCTTCATTGTGAGTCATGTGAGCAATTATTATTGATGACTATTCTGATGTGTGGGGGCCATATCACATGCCAACCATGGGGGGCTATAGGTATTTTATCCTTTTTATTGATGATTATTCCTATTATACGGATTTATCTCATGAAATCCCAGGATGAAGTACCAATTATTGTGAAATTTTTTCATGAACTCATCCTCACCCAGTTTAATACTCGTATAAAATATTCTGATCTGACAATGCTAAGGAGTATTTTGAGAAAAACCCTCTCCACCAATCTTGAAACTTTTGGGGTTATTCATCAAAGTTATTGTTCATACACTCCACAACAAAATGGGGTGGCGGAAAGAAAGAATAGACATGTGGTTGAGGTTGCCAGATCCCTTTTATTTGCTTCCCATGTTCTTATAAGGTTTTGGGGAGATGCTGTTCATACTACTACCTACCTAATCAATCATATGCCCTCCAAGGTTCTTGGCTTTAAAACCCCATTTAGTATTCTCTTCCTAGATGAGGATCTCTTTCCTCTCCCTCTCTGTGTCTTTGGGAGTACTTGTTATGTGCTTATTCATGGTCACCAAAGGCATAAATTTGAACATAAGGCTCATAAGTGTGTGTTTCTGGGATATGCCTCTACACAAAAGGGTTATTGTTGTTTTGATCTAGTTCGTGGCACCTGCTTTATATCTTGGGATGTCACCTTTGCAAATATGACTCATTTCTTTAGTATTCCTCCTGAGGGGGAGACATCTGATGAACCCTTTGCTATGTCTCCAGCTGCTCCTCTTCTCATCCCTTGTGATTCTGATCATGGGGTGTCCACCTCTTCCACTGGACCCACCCCTGATCCTCCTCTTGCTTCTGCTCCTACTCTCCAATGGTATTACCAAAGGTGGAGATTCAGACATATGCAGGTTGTTTCCACTCCTTCAGAAAAGCATCTTGCCACTCCCATAGTCTCTGAGGAAACAGGTCAGCCCTCTATCGACCCAGCTTCGATCGTCCCTAACCTTGACCTTCCTATTGCTCTTCACAAGGGCAAGCGGAAGTGTACAACCCATTGCATCTCCAAACATTTATCTTACATCCTTCTTTCTCCTTCCTACTACTTCTTTCTTGCTTCTGTTTCTTCACATGTAATACCTAGGTTTGTACTGGAAGCATTATCTCAACCTGAATGGAGGGATGCTATGATGACTGAACTTGAAGCATTATATAAGAACCATACCTGGGATATTGTGGACTTGTCGGAAGGGAAGGAACCAGTGGGGTGTAAATGGGTGTTTACTATTAAATATCACTCTGATGGCTCGGTTGAGAGGTATAAGGCTAGGTTGGTTGCCAAGGGCTACACCCAAATGTATGGCATTGACTATCTTGAGACCTTTTCTCTTGTAGCTAAGATGACTTCAATTCGGGTCTTGCTTTCTCTAGCAGCTACCTTTGATTGGCCCCTACACCCGTTTGATGTTAAAAATGGTTTCTTGAATGGAGATCTGCATGAAGAAGTCTATATGTCTCTACCTCTAGGGGTGTATGGGAAAGAAATGAAAGGCAAGTGTGTAAACTACACAAATCCATTTATAGTCTCAAACAATCTCCTCGGGCTTGGTTTGAGAGATTTCGGGCTGCTCTTGTCTCCTTTGGCTACATTCAAACACAATCTGATCATACGTTGTTCTTGAAGATAAATAACACTCTGGTGACCTTCTTGATTGTTTATGTTGATGATATTGTGGTCAAGGGTAATGGCATTGAAGAGGCCAGTAAACTAAAAGGATTTCTCAACTCTAAATTTGAAATCAAAGACTTGGGAGATCTTCGGTATTTCTTGGGTATTGAAGTTGCTCGGTCTAAGGATGGTATCTTCATATCTCAATGCAAATATGTCTTTGATCTTCTTGCTGAAACGGGTAAACTTGGAGCTAAGCCTATTTCCACTCCCATTGATCCTAATCATAAGCTTTCTGCCACAGATGGTGAACCTTTGTCTGATAATGGAGTGTTTCAGAAACTGCTTGGGAGGTTGTTATACCTTTGCATGACTCGGCCAGATATTTCCTATGCAATAAGTGTTATTAGTCAGTTTATGCATTCTTCTAGAGATACTCATCTAGCTGCTGCATAAAGGGTCTATACTACTTGAAAGGTACTCCAGGGAAAGGTATTCTATTTGTTAAGCATGGTCACATGAAGTTGGAAGCCTTTACTGATGCAGATTGGGCAGGATGTATTGATGACAGAAGGTCCACCTCTGGTTATTGTGCTCTGGTTGCTGGGAATATTGTTTCTTGGAGAAGTAAGAAACAATTAGTAGTTGCTAGATCCTCAGTTGAAACAGAGTATAGGGCAATGGCTCATGGTGTGTCAGAACTACTATGGCTACGATCCCTTCTAGAGGAATTGGGGGTGGACTACGAGAAACCAATGATGCTCTATTGTGACAACCAAGCTACTATCAACATTGCACATAATCCTGTTCAACATGACAGAACTAAGCACATTGAGGTTGATAGGCATTTCATAAGGGAAAGAGTCTCTTTAGGAGAAGTTTGTTTGCCATTTATCACATCAGAAGAGCAACTGGCTGATATTTTGACCAAAGGGAGTTCCCAAAGGGAAATTGACACACTATATAAGCAAGTTGGGCATGATTGACATCTATTCTCAAATTGAGGGGGAGTGTAAAGAGACTGGGCCGATGGGTCCTAACAGCTAATTGTGTGATATCCTTTATTTTTATTTTTTATTTTATGTTGATGGGCTTCACTTAATGGGCCTGTTATTTATTCTTGTTTTATTTTTTTTATGTAATTGCCAAGTTGGCTGCCCACTTAAGGGCATACTTGTCATCATTAATTTTTAGAGATTAATAAAATAGGGTTAGAGGAGAAAGGTGAACTATTCGACTTCTTCTTCTCTTCGACATACACAGCTCTTGCACTATTATTCAGATCTGATTTGCACTGTTAATTTATGATTTTAAATCTAATATTAGAAGACTAATTCACATCTAAAGGGTTTAGGGTTTGCTAATAATAATAGAAGTGTGATTCACTCTATTTTTGTAAGGTCTCCGACTGGTTCTAGCTGAAACTTGGGATCAAATCTTGCTTTGATCACCAGGGTTGGAGGGTTTTGGATTTGGAGGATGAATTATCCCTGTTGTGTAGCCTCATATAACAAAAAAAAAAAAAAGGTAAATTATATTATTCGACCAAGAAAAAGGTCATTCCCTTATCTTGAATCTGAGACGACCTACAACATACATGTGTGCATGTCAATAACCACCGAGTAAAACATGGATTCTAGTTGTTTTTTCTTTTATCGAAAAGTTAAAGTTATTAACTTATTATTATTATTAATTTATTTTTTTTGTGCACCTTAAGGTCGGATTTGATGGTGTGCATCAGGAATAAGGAAGCCAAACCAGATCTCTCCTCACATCTGGTGCTTCACACGCACATCCTATCGTGCATTAATAACATCTTCCGCACTTATTAATTATTATTCACGGGAAATGTTTCCATTGCACGGTGGATGTGCATATGAGGCGACCATTTGTGAGGAGCGGATCCCGTCTCTAAGGAAGCACGCCCATTGGCATTTACAAAGTCGTGTATGAACTATGAAGTATGTCCTTGGAATCTAATGTGTGGTTTTCGGCTTTAATTCGTGTCACCTCTCATGTCTCAGTACGTCTTGATCAATCAATGGTTTTCTTTGCCACGCTTCCTTTTTCTTTACACTCACGGCAATGGTGACTTTCCACTTGAATTTTTCATCAAAGTTAGTTTCTGTTGAATGTGAATGAGCCGATCTCCGTTTTTTCTTCCCTTGTATTGTATTGGATGAGATTTTAACCCCCCATATACAGGGGCGAAGTGCAATACGCCAGACCCAGGTTGTCTTTACCACTTTTGCCATTTCTACAGAAAACATTACATTTTTGGTCTGATTGCGTTTATTTTTTGTGTAGATGTGAATTAACGTAAACCTTTGCCATTGGTTTGTATTTATATACGTTTATTTCAGTGTAAACATAGACTGATACCAAACTCCACATCGGGTCCTTATCTTTATGTGTTTGTTTCCAATGTAAAATTTACATAAAAATTTGATGTAAACCATTTAATCATTTGGCTTTTTTCATTAATAATTGATGTACATTTCTATCGATTATCACATAAAAAAACTCAACATCCATTACAATTTTAAATCGACCGACTGACTTTTACATTGATGATTTTTTCACGTTGTTTATAGTTGAAGGACTGATCATTGATTGCTAATTGAAATGTCAAAGTTGGTTTCTTCTTCTTGGGGTGAATTTTAATCGTTTTAGATGAATTGATTCATCTCAATTTGTACTGATTAACACAAAATGTTTTACATAAAACCAGCAATGGTATCAAAAGAACCCTACTCATGCACAGTTAATCGGGTTAACAACAGGTACAGGATGCACACGGGCCCATAAAGCATGTTTCACAGAACATCTTCCTTATGTATAGGGAACATCTTCTATACTTGTCATGGGAACACCCATAACATGCATATGGTGTGCCTTATTGGAAGAATCTGAAACTTGTATCATAAAATTAAGGGTAAACATGGGTTGATTCAGTTGTTCCAAGATAAAACCTAAAATCTACCTTGTAAGGGTTGATTCCAATCTTTTGGAATTGAAACCTACCTTATCAAGATTGGTTCAAGGGTTGGTTTTAGGGTCTACTCAGGAGGCAACATGTTAGGACAAACTGGTGATAAACATGATCAGAACGATAATCAGAGCCTACATGTTAAGGACAAACTAGGGAGAGTAAACAACATAATGATAACAACAAAGAATCTTGAATGCGGCCCCTTTCCTATCTCCTTTTATTCAACTCCTTCAGCCAACTCACAACGAAAGTTTATTGGATTACACCCTAGCTAGAACAACTGTACAGTAAGGGTGAGAAACAAATGCAAAATCATCACCAACTCCGCTAAAAGAATGGAATTTGTTCTTCAAGGGCTTGGTTTTCAATAATAATAATAATAATAATAATAATAATAATAATAATAATCTAGTTCAAAATCTACCATTATAATTTAATTTGTTGTAAATATTACTTTTTAAATTACTTATTATACATAAATATTAAATTGAAACAAATAAGGTAAAATCACTATGACTTAGGCCTTGTTTATTTACAACTTTACAAGTTAATGGAGTAAGTGCACTTAGTCAGGTAAATGTTTACTGAGTAAATTCACTTATCCATGTCCTTCGGATTTTCAAGATTCCTAGGTAAGTAACAGAATAACATTTTTACCTACAAAAATTTAGTATTAAAATAGGCAAAATAATCCCATTATGTTTTATAAAAGTTTCTCCTAACTAGGGAAGTTACTTATCCACTTGGAAGATGGGTAAGCTTTACCCAAAAGTAAAAGTGATTTTACCATGAAGCCCACAAAAAAGAACATGAGAAAGTTGGTCAATAGAAAAAAGTTGAAAATCTATTCATATATCCGTTATGATTTCGAAATATAAAAAAAAAATATAGAAATATAATTATAATATATAATTATATATAATTTAATTTCTATATATAATTATATAATTTATATAATTTCGAACTACTCTTTCAGATACTACTCTTTCGGATATAAAATGGGATTGATCCAATAACTGTATCTACATCAATCCACACCCATTCGAATTTCATTTAATTCAATTTTATTCAACTAGGAACGTATCATAAAAAAAAATAGGGTAACTTCTTTTTTCCTGGTCCAGTCAATAAGGTCATGAAAAATTTTGATCCATTGACCAACTTTTCCATGCACATTTACTAATAAACCAGCAGGGCCTTAATAGTTAAGTGAAATCATTATCTTTGTAATTATGAGTGCTTAGATTCAAACCTTCACATCCTTAAAGTATTTTAGGATTTTTTCAATGCAAGTTTAGTTCCAAGGCCAGCTCCACCAAGATCAACTAAGGCAGATTCTCTATGTCAATATTGTATAGGCTTCCCAGTATGCCCTTACAGGGGGTGTTTTAGCCTTAAACCGACCCCTTTGAACCAGGTTTAAAAAAGTGAAATGAGCTTCGATACATGCCATGCGCCCCTACCGGCATATTAGCCGTATCAATTTTTTGAACCTTGCCGTGAATAGGATGAATACAAGTTTGGTTCAAGGAGGCTTCTAATTGATAGCAAGCGAACTCCAAAGGAGATTTCCCTTCCAGCAATTCCAACGCCCTGGCTATGCAATTAGCTCCATCATCAATTCACATTGACCATGGTTACAAAAATTTTATCTACCACAATTGGGGACCCGATCTATAAATATACTTCGTTTCCATCAGAGAGCCTTCTTTCCAAGTCAAGATGATCTTAATATGATCCTAACTTTCGTTTGTCGGTTGGAGCTTTGCAATGGGGCCGTATGAGGTTTTGAGACAACTTTCCGAAATAGATATGGAGCTCAGAATCAAGACTGCAACTTTCCTTCCTCAACTTCTTAGTGGCCCGTGGGAACAAGATAATCACCAGGACACCAACTGCTGTAACCTTGTTTAACTAACAATAATTAAATGAGACCAAAAAAAAAGAGCCCATTTTCCTTTCTTTCCTTCCTCGGTACTTTGGATCTGTACAAGCAAGCAGTAGGAAGAATTAACTTTATGTGACACAAATACAAGCATTATGGCTCACATCTACTTATCTGATCTCCTCTTTAGTTTTCATACTTATCTGATCACATGTACTTATACTAATGTGTTTCATCTTCTTCACCAGCTAAATGTTTGAGGTGCATATATGGCTCACATCTATAGAAAGTACCAAAACCACTTCACAAGATGTAGACTAAACCCAATTGTTGTCTCACCCTGTGCAGTTTTCTCATTTAATGTAGCTCGTATTATCATAGAATATACATCTGCATCAATGCTACAAGTAAAAAACTGCTTAACAAAACATCCAAAACCCTGCCTCGATTAAATAGTTGCTGAACAGAAACTTCGACCATCTTCATGCTTTTGCTTAGCGTTTCGTTTCCTCACTTTGCAGGTACTTCAACACTCCATATGCGACTGTTCCACCAACAAACAAGAAGACTGTTGGGGTGAATGATGGATACAGATACTTCACAAAGAACTTATCCCATTCCTCTGGCAGGAAGCCTGTCCAAGTAGCGAGGGCAAAAAGGATTATCATCTGACAACAAGCTAAATGGTACATTTCATGTTAAAAAGAACGTATATAGGTCACTAGATCAGGTTACTTATCAGGTGTAACTTCAAACTGAACAAATAGTGTAAAGCCTACTAAGAACTGCATTTACTTAAGGCTTTGCTATCATAATCTATCATCCCCAGCTACTTATCATCATTTGTAGGATTAATCAAAATCAAATGTGGCTCACAGCCATAATGGTTTTGAATAGATGTACATTATTGTTTGTTAGTTTGATCAATAGATGATAGGTAGCAATTTAGCAATATGGGCTATCATTTAAGTACAGCTAGAATCATTATAGTTGTGTAATTCGAATGATCCTGAATTTAAACTAATGATCCCTAATTTGAGGCATAACCTTGTCCTGCATAGTCTTAACTCCAGACCAAAGAGGGATGTTACAACAAACAGCTAGCTATTGAGGATTCATGCATTTTCTAGAGCTCTCTAGTTAAACTTAACTTGGTTCTAGAAAGAATATTCTAGAGAGTTGAAACTATAATGCATTGGTAGTTGTATCATTATTAATTGCACAGTCTAGGAGTATGTGATGAGTCAAGTATGTACATTGCTTAACTATTAAGAAATGATCCCCAAGTAATATACACTAGTAAATCAAATAAGATCTAGTAATGACAGTTAAATGGAACAAGCACTGTCAGTAGTCCAGAACAACCTTCAGTCATTACATACACTTAATATGGGAAAGCTTAAACAAATCCATATTCAGAGCATTACAATTTGAATAATGTAGGCTACTAATAATACTCAAAGCGAATACTTGAGATCAAATGCTCCTGCCCAAATCCTACCACCTTAGGATTTTACAAAGCAACTTTACCCCATTAATGGTTCTGACTAGTTCCAGCATTTCGTCGATTGAAATGTCCCTGTCCTTCTCCATATATTACTTTCCTAGCAAAATTTATACTTGTCATGAAATATTTCATTGCTGCTTTATTTTCTTCTTGTCATATTGGTTTGGTTTATGAGCATTAGTCATCCTCATATCCCAGATATAAAAGCACTGGCAGCAGGCAACCAGGTAAGCATGATTCACTGTAACAACTTAGTATGTAGATCAGAGACAAGACACAGTTCAATAAAGTCACGTAACATGCAAGATGGACACTATGAGAAAAGCAAAACTTCTAACACAATAGAAACTTCCACTGTGTCATGTCAAGTTCAATCAACAGTAAACTGCATGTGATTGATCTGTTCTCCAAATTTCCATTTGTAGATCTTCATAAGCAGGAATTTATGAAGTGCCACCTAGATTACATGGTTCTTGCATGCCATCTTTATAAGGCTTTGTATAATCTCAAAAACACTTGATGAATGATAAGAGGAACTTAATTCCAAACTATTGTGTGACTCTTTTACATTCAACTCCACATGTTTACATGCAGAAGCCATTTTGTCAGTAACGAGATAAATGAGATGTCTTAATAATAAATAAATAAATAAAGAGGAAATGCAACTCCATTCTCTTTGAGTAGAAGGAGCCAAGGAACCACAGTTCAATAGCTTATCCAGTTATAGCTCTAGCTAGACTATTTTCCAGTGTACTAGCTGATCTTGGTACAGATTTTTTCATCAAGCAGCTCAGCCTGGATGCCAAAGATTTAGCTTTTCTATGAGCAATGTTTTAAAACATGGAGGTATGATGCAGGGCATTCTACTACCTAGAGAAGTGAAAGCCCCCTGAACACAAGGAGGCGTAAGTCTCCTTAAGAGGAAGGGGGTGAGTAGGAAGGAGGGGGAGGAGGAAGAAGTGGAAGGAGGATCTCATTTTTCTTTCCCCTTCTTTTTCCTTCCCTTTTCTTTCTTTTCTCTTTTTTTTTTCTTTCTCTTTCTTTTTCTTTTCCTTTCCTTTCTTTTCTTTTCTTTCTTTCTTCTTTTTCTGTATTTTTCTTATTTCTTACCCTTCCATTTTCATATCTAGATGATGCCCTAATGTCTGATGACCCTGGATTACCCAAAAGCTTGTCTTAGCCACTCCTCTTTGGGGAAGGGCAGCTGGCTTCCAATGTTGCTTTCTTGGTGCCCTCAGATGGAAAAAGACTTGACACTGATTCACAACCCCTTAACATGGAATTGACAGAAAATCTTTTTTAAATTCTTCCATCTCCATGTGCTTCTCATATGGTAGCTAGATCAACAATGGTGTATGGCTTCAGTTCCTGTCTTGGAAGAACCTTCAATTCTGTTTGAAATACTTCAAATCATTATTTCCCTTGTAAATATCCAGAGAATCTTCACTCTCGCAGTAGATGGGTACAAGAAATGTAACTCAAAAGAGATCCACAATGTTAGAGAGTGCATTCCATGTTGACCCAAATAAAGGAAGGATATGCTTCTATCAAGCCATTTTAGAGCTTCCATATGGATGACGTATACCAATGACAGTGAAATGGGTTATTTTGTTCTACATTACCATAAATGTCTATGCAATTTCTGAAGATGGGAAGTTTTATTGGTTGTTTGGCATTACCCCTAAATGACAGAGTAGCTGTTAAATTGCAGAGAGGTTATTTGCATGACAGATGCTAATATTTATCTTGCATGTGCAAAAGACACACTGACCCTAGTTGACAGTGATATAGAGCTATATCTAAAAGAGAAGACACCTTTTTTGGGCACATCTGGTTGGGTAATTGAGTAAGCAGGTATCCATCTCTCTGTTAATCCTTAAATGCCTAATTCTGCCCTCCGAGGCTCCGACCTACATTTCCCTCTTTCTTCCATTATAATCACCATTCCAACAACTTCTCTATTAGAAATGATATTGGTCCTTAATAAGAAAAGGAAAAGAAAAGAAAAAGATCCTGGTCCTTCAGAACAAAATAACGACCCATAGCTTCCTAAATTTCATGTGACGATTATCTCAAAATTAATTGCAGTGGTACAGCTCCTACAGCTACATGACAATCGACAGATAGCATGCGGGGACTCGGAATTAAACGAATCAGATAAGTAATTATACCTGATGCAGCAAGAACGATACCCTCAATGAGAATTAGAGAGCCGAGACCCAACCAAGTGAGAAGGAAAGCGCTTTCGTTCTTTCTCTGCTCTTGGGACTGTGCTTCTCCCTGCTGGGAAAGAAAAGCGGGATTCTCTAGTGGGGATCGACGAATTATTGACGACGTCCTTTCTCTACCTTTCTTGTTCTTCTTCTTCTTCCTGGCAGTACTGGAAGTATCGTTTGCTCCCTCCTTCTCCTTCGTCTTATCCAAAGTAGACGAACCGAACCCAAGTCCGGTTGTGTTTGCTTTCTTGGAAGCAGCTAAGATGGAGGCCTGCTCAGGAGTTGATTCAGTTAAACTCTTGTTCTGTGATACCTCTGCCCTTACAGTTAGCCTGACTCTGGCGGGAAAGCAAGGAGATGGGTACAGAAGAGAAGGTGAGGGTTTCTTCGCAAAACATGGAGATTGGATCGGTAATGCCATTTTCTTCTTCTTTTCGGTTTGATCGGTTGCAGATTCTGTTTGGCTAATATATAACTGTTTTCCGAGAATGACGAAAACAACCCTGCCAAATGATTTCTACAAAAAAAGTGTTTGGCTAATATTGCTCTTTGGCTAACAATGTTTGGTGAAACAGGGATAGTATAAGTATTTTCAAAATTACATGGCGAGCCAAGACAGGTCGATAGGAAATAATCACTTATTTTCAAAATGCAAATAAGCATTTATTGGTGTGGTCTTGGCATAAAATAAGTGACTATTGGAATAAACACATTTTTTTAAGCATTCTCAAATTTAGCCTTAATCCGTCCAAAGGGTGTGTAGACATTTTGCTTACAGCAAATCTCATCACATCTAGGGCACGTAGAATTCTACAAGCATCGAAAATTCGGAATCCAACCACATATGCGAAACATCTCTCATGAATTTAACATACATATATGGTAGATATTTTCAATGTATGATTGGATGCTACGTGAATAGAGTTTATGCTCATTGGAGATTTGGGCTTTAAATTAAAACGGGATTTTCTAAAGGTAAAAATTTTGCACACCCAAGAAGCATTGGAATTCAGCTGCATACTGGGGACATTTTCTCATGAATTTAACATGTATGTACGAGAGATATTGCTAATGTGCAACTGGATATTATATGTGAGCAAAATTTTTGCTTGTTGGAGATATAGGCTCCTTGGAATTTTGTTATGGAAACGAACCCAGTTGGCCCAAGTTGGATTCTAGAAGTGAGTATAGCCCTACACCTTGCCACCTAGTCTATGTTTAGGGGTACAACTTGGGCAGGCCCAACCCGCCCTACCTAAACCTGATCCAACCCAACTTGAGCTATTATATGGGTTAGGCTTATGTTTTTTTTTTTTTTCTCGTTTTGGGCTAGGCCTAGTCTAAAAAAAAATTATCTTGATCTAAATTTGGGTTAGGCTTGGGTTGAAGGCTCAAGTAGCCCGAGCCTATCTTAGTTCAACCTAAGCCCGATCAAACTCGACCCTGCCTGACCAACCTACCTAAGCCCGGCTTGGTCCAAACAGAGATGAAGCCCTTTCTAGTTGGGACTAGGTGGTAAAGTTGGACTTGACCTTAGTTGGATCGAACCTGAGCCCGAAATTTGCATCTTGGAATTGGGCTTGGGTTTGTTAACTTTTAAGGTCATATTCGTATGTGTTCTGATGATAATAATCACACCTTGTCATATTCGTATGTCAAATCAATTTTTTATAGTAGTTGAGTGCTCAAAGCGGATCAAGTAGTCTTTGCAGGCAATGTATGTTCAAGTGGATCAAGAAAGCTTTTAATCAAATGGACTACAAACGAACATACTCAAAACAATGCTTAGATCACTAAAAGAGCCAAATCTTGAAAAAAGAGCAAATAAAATGCACGGTAGAGTCATTTGCAGTGTTAGAATAGGTCTTATTTAGGGTTTGTTTGGCATACAGTTGAAATCAAAATTGGAGTCCAAATCAGAATGTTCTATTTTCATAATTTATTTGGTTCAGACAGGAATTGGAATCAGTTGGAATGTGATTTAATTCCGAGGGGAGGAAATAACCATTCCCTTAAATGAGGGGTGCCATTCCACCAAAACTAAGAATGGGATTCTATTTCCACCCAACCAAGCAGTTGGAACCAGAATGGTCAATTCCAATTATGGATTTGACTACGAAGTCGGAAATACATGATACACTTTCGACCAATCAAGCAGGATCATAAACGTGGTAATCAATTAGGTGAGTTTTCATCAAAATTCATGGAGATTTATGATTGGTCAAAGCATCAGGTACCATGTCTTCTCAGTGTCATAGATTTCCCCCTAAATATAATACTTAATGAGAGATGGTTGAACAAAAAATGTAGTAATTCAAATTATATTTTATGTCCTCAAAATTGGAGAGATATCAAATTCAAAAATAAGGATATTCTAATAAAGAATAATACCTTAAATATAAGACTTAATAAAAATGTTAATGAGAATTAATACGTTAAATATAAAATTTAATAAAAAGTATCAAATAAAACTAACGTGAATGTCCAAAGGCATCAAATGAAATCCAATACTAGATAGAGCAATAAGGGCCTGAGGTTCACTTTTATTTTCTCTTTAGTATCTTATATATCCATTCTATTTTTAAAAGATTATCTGTTTCATGCTTCCCTAATCCACCACAATGTCATATATTAGCAACTTTCATAAGATATGGCCCTGGGGAACAAGTCTATCTCGAGAATCCACTTGCTAATATGATTAACAATCTGAAGAGAAAACTGATGGTAATCCTCCCTGAGCTTATTCAAGACATTCCAACAAGCTGTAAAGAAGGCATACAAGATCATCTTGCCTCAATTCCCTGAAGGACTTGATTTAAGAAGACCTGCCTTGCATGGATTGGAAAGCAAATCAGGCTTTATGTTCAATGAAGTTAGCCATGAAAGTTATCTTTCTTCTTTCATTTTCTTATAAAGAAAAGTAATTACATTAGGAAGAATATGGCTATAACATCTTAGACCCGGAAACCGCTTACCTTTTTTCGAAGACAATGACTGTGAACATGTTGTCACTGCTTGCCTGTTTTCTCAGTTTGGTGGGGCTGACCCATCAATGAAGCTTATAGACAATCATGTTTTCTTTTTTGTCTGTTTTGTTTTCTTTGGTTAATTTCTATGATAAAACTCCGTATTTAAAACACTTTACAATTATGTGAATTCAAATGAATTGATTGATTGGCTTGATTATCAGTTTGGTACCATACCTTTACATGACTTTTACTTAAAAAATATAGGCATGGCTTATTACATCAACTGTAATTAACCCGAACCCAGCCCAACTATATATACAATTATATACAATTATGTATGATTTTAGAGTGGGTTTGTTCATTAGCTTAAAATACATCAACTGTATTTTATATGTTATCTTATCATCTTAAAGATATTACAAAGATGTGCACAAAATAAGTGGCTTAAACCCTTTTTGTTTCGAAATAGATCATTGTTTCGAACTGAATAGATGGCCCATTCTGACAAAAAAATTAAAAACGGTTAAACCTTTGAACAGTTCAAACAATTCAACTGCCCAGATCAGCGATTTACTGACCAAATCAACGGTTTTTGGTGGAATAATGGTTCTAGGGTAAAACAGAACCAGTCACCTGACCGATTCCCGATTTTTCCAGTCTGACTGTCCGGTCTGGTCCAGTTTTGAAAACCATGGGTGGAGTTGTGTTTAATTAAAGTTGATGTAAATGATGAGATGAGTGGGGTTTCGTTTTAACAATAATCACAGTTGTGCATCAAAAAGACATTTCAGTACCGGTATGTTTTATTTGGCCAAGTGAAGGTGGCTCAGTTGGTAGGTTCTCTAACTTGTTGGAGTAGAGACATGGGATCAAATCCTGCTGCCACTAGGGGTTGGGGAGGGTTAAGGGAAAGGGGATGGGCTACCCCCTGTTGTGTAGCCCATGAAGCGAAAAAAAAAAGGTATATTTTATTTGAGATCATATCAGCGTCCATATGCACTTCTTAGCCTGAATTGGGAATATCTCCCGTATTTGTCATCGGGAGATGTTTCCAATACACGATTGAGATGTGTTGTAGGGCGTGACCCAGATGGAATTTCTTTTATTTATGGGAAGATATTTTATGAAATAAGTATTGTGAGGATGGTGTAAAGATCAATTTTGTGAGGAAGAAATCTCTTACAAGCATGTTAGACACCTTTGTTTTTGAGTTTAAATCAGCCCCTCACGAGATTTCCCCCCACAATGTCCCATAGCACATCTCCACCGTGTAATGAGAACATCTCCTGATGATGACATCATCATTTATGGGATTATCATCGGGAGATGTTCCCAATACATGGCGGGGATGTGCTGTGTGATGTTGTAGGGGGCTGATTTGGTCTCTTTGTTTTTGTTATCATGGGAGTCATGGGATTAACAAGAACTGCTATGCAGTGTAGTTATCAGGGAAACAGGAGTTCGGAGCAACAAAAAGACATTCCAATACCTCCCAAACATAATCTAACACCACATATCTCATACATGGCCATGGTGAGTCCTAGCCTCGTGGTGAGATGTGCGGTGGTGAGTTATGATGGGAGAGTGTTAGAAGGTCTTTTGTTGGTAGGTGAGATCGGCAAATAGTCGATCTAGAGATTGAACTTTCCCCTCGAAAGCTTTCATCACACCATAGTGGTGCATTGGATATATCACATTTTTACAATGTACTATGAGTAACAGTCTTTAGGGGATTGACTTATAGCCATAGGTGGCTCCTCACTTATTTTGGAAGAGAGGGCTTAGAGTGTAAATGGATTGAATTCGAACTGAATCGGGCAATATCTGAATTTGAATCCGACTAAAAAATTTGATATCTAAATTCGATTTAATATTCGATGGATATTGAAAATTAATATTCAAATTCAAATCCAATTAAATATTCAAATATTCAAATTGATTTGAATTTGACTAATTAAAAATAAATATTTTATTTATATAAAGTATATAAATATATGAATTATTTATATAATTTAATTATTGTATATATATGTATATACATTTTATAAAACATTTAAAAATTTTATATATTATATATAAGAATTAAATAATCAGTCAAATTCGAATATTTATCAAATCTGGTGGATGATGATTTGACCCAACCTATGAAGTGATGACATGTGGACCTAACTCAGCGCGGGAAACAGCTCAGCATCATAGCCTAATCACGACTAAGTAGCGAGCCTACAGAGCAGCTCGCTATGTTGTAGCTCGAGCTCCCCCGAGCTACTGAAAGGGAATACTCCACAATTACTTCAGCTCGTGAAGCTGGGTGATTAGCTCACTCCAACAGAAGATATCCCCGAAGACAATCTCGGAGGATGCTTTGGGACGCCCCTGAAAGCTCGCCATAAGATAGCTCGCTAATGAGAGATACGGTGCCCTCAAGAAGCTTCCATCTGACAAGACCGTACCTAGTAGACTGCTTCGCATCCCCCCAGCAGACGCCGCAGTCCCTGTCAATTCGGCAGACTACACCCACGTCTCTCTCAAAGGATGGAGGTGTGCCTGCCCTCGCGAAACGTGTCACTCGCCTAGTGAAGCAGTACTATGCAATGATCACCTGCGTAGCCCTGCCCAGTAACGGTTGCGACAGGCGTCCAGTGGCGGTTACGCCCACCTCAACAAGGAACCCCCATATTTAAGAGCCCCAAGAAGAAGGGAAAAGGTATCTTGAACAAACTTGAGCATTCTAACTTGATCGTTGGAGTATTCCTACCTGGTAATCCCCCGGGAATTCTTCATCATCTTCTTCTCAGGTGTTGTCCGCTGCCAGCTAGGAGCCAACTCTTCACCGGCTAAGAGTGCCTGAATTGCGCTGCATCAATTGGCGTCGTCTGTGGGAAACACTTCAAAAGGCCTTTCTCCAACCTTGTTTTCAAAAAGAAAAACCTCTAGTATCCATGGCTTCTTCCAGCAACACCAGATGTAGCGCAGAAATGAACATCGTCGGAGAGCAACTCCAAGCTCCCGTGGTGTGCATTAGATAGTTCACTATCCCCTTTTCAGCTGACGGAATTCCCAACCTCAACGTCCCTCTTCCCTTCTCAGTTGGGACGACCTTCACTAAACCTTCTATTGTCCCTCCAACAACTAGTCAGAACCAACTTGACAGCCTGGTGCAGTCCATGCGGGCCATGCAAGCCCAAATGCAACAGTTCCAACAACTCTAACTTTACCAGCAGCAAATGCTGATAGCTATAAATATATAACCCTAGCAAGTGCACTAGTTATCAAGTAGTATAAAATATCGTTCCCAAGGGGATTTAAAAAAATAAGTATTGGAACTACAATCTTCCCTAATTATTTGGACAACTGAAATTCAGAATTGAGCAAGGACTATTGAGAATAAAAATTAGCATCAGAAAATAAAAGCGAATGTGATCACTAATCGAATCTGCAAAGGATGGAATCACTAGGGCTTTTGGTCCACCTAACCAATGCAATGAATATTTATGGGTTTGATTTACTAAGATTAGTTGTCATTCTCATAAGCTGAAGTTTTTCCAATTTTATTTAATATTTTCTCTCGAGATATACTAAACCTATGGCCATCAGGTAGCCCTTCGATCTCTCGAGTAGAACTCTCAAGATGGGAGTACATTAAGTCCAAGAAGACCATGAAATTTAGATGAATCATGTATACATATCTCTATATACCACTCAACTCACACTATGAATTATTCAGTCGATTATGTGAATTCCTCTCTCGATTCATTCACATAACTCAAATCAATTAAGAGGTGGCCAAGCTCTTAATTGCATTAAGCACAATAATTCATAGACTATATGAAAATCACAATCTTGGATAAATCATAAAGATAAAAATATATTCATTAACATAATTAGGCTTTCCTCAGCCCTAACAAGAAACAAATCTATTCATGATAAGAGAATTAAAGCAAACAAAGGGAAAGAAAGAACTCTTGAATTCGTCCATGGTGCTGAGATTTCCTCTTCTTGTCGCCACCTTCTTCTTGAGATTTCTTGAATTCTTGATCTCCTTTCCTCTCTTTCTTGACTTCTTTTCTCCTCTCTTGACTGATATAGCTCAATGCAATTCATGATCCCCTCCAGAGATTGAGTGATACCAAAAGCTCCACCCCCTCCTTTATATAGCTTAAAGGGGAGGGGGTGGTTTCCTACTTCCTCTTGAAGTTGATCTTTACAATAATAGAAAGTCCTATCCTAATTCTAATCTTATGTTTTTATCTAATGAATTCAATCCTCTTATCTCTCTAAGATTACATCAAGAATTTATATCTAGAAGGACTCTTCTCAGTTTCTTGTTCTTGGATTCGTATTAGACCTCCTCTGCGAATTGGGCTTCAGCTACGGATTGGGCCTTCTTGTGAAATTGCCTCGACTTTGGGCCCGGATTTGACTTTGATGCAGGCCGAATCAGTGAAAGCCCAAAATATGAAAGTTGTGGCTTTTTCTCTTATCTTTCTAGTGGGTCTTGAATAAGCCCATTCGGAGTTTGGAGACGCGAGTTAGGCCCAGATCATTGAATGATGTCGAAACTGTGAAAAGTCATCTGATTTGTCTTTCTTTGCTTTTGATGCCTTCTTTCATGCCCTGAACAAAAATATGAGTCCAATTAGGTGCTAATTCAATGTAAAAGACAGAGTAATTGGGGATAAAAATATGATAAATTCTCCTCTCATCAAATCCCCGACACTTAAACTCTTGCCCATCATCGGGCAAGACAAAACTCAAGCAAGAAATAAAGCAAGAAAAAACTAACTTTCCTACCGATTTTTAAACTCAACTCTCCTTCCTCTTTCTCCACAAATATTCTAGGTTAACTATTGCAAACCATTAAATCAACACAACCAAGTTATACTCAACTCATCTATCAGCCAATCCAATTCTTGCTACTACAAACTAGGTAGTAAATCAGGGAAAACCTCTCTCTTTCTCTTTCTCTTTCTTTTCTTTTTCTTTTTTTTTTTTGGAGTGAGTGCATTTTATGCTCTGTCTCACTTTTGGATCACTTGGCTAGTAGGTGCATTTTATGCTCCGTCCTACAATTGAATTTGTTGGATAGTAGTGCATTTTTTGCTCCATCCTACTATTGAATTGCTTGGTTGGTAAATGCATTTTATGCTCCATCCTACCATTGAATTACTTGGTTGGTAGGTGCATTTTATGCTCCATCCTACCAATTGTAGCAATGGTAAAACAACTACCCCATTTACTTAAACCTAAATTTAGGACTAGTTAACTAGAAATGGCTTTAGATAAGTCACGTACCCCTTGATTGTACCTCATTACCAGGTTCACAAAAGTTTTCCTAGAACATTGTTTCAATTGATTTCAAAAGAGTTGAGGTTTTGATTTTTTTTTGTATGAATAAAAAAAAAAGACCTAAATCAAAAAAATTCTAACCTAAATCCTAAATCCTAAATCCCCTCCCCCACACTTAAAACTTACATTGTCCCCAATATGAGGTTAAATGTAAAGAAAGGGTAGCAAAACTAAACTAGAAACATAAAAAAGAAAAAGAAAAAAAAAAGAACAAACTTCCCTATCATGAATCGGATCCTCTAACTCTCGTGGTTTCAGCTTTCGGTGTGCTCCCCTTCCATCCATCATGGGTGGGTTTAAATATGGAATAGGGGCCTGCAAAACAGAGGGTAACAGTCTCTTATTTGAAATCGACAATATAATATAATGATCATTACCTTGTCCTTCTTGACTGTCCTCCAAATAGTTCAAAACCTTCTTAACTTCCTCATCCAAGTTATCTTTTAAAACTCTTTTAGGGTAAAGGAGAGGAAGTTTAATAGCATCTAAACTCAGTTTAGGTGTACTCCCTATGATCTCCTTTTGCAGATCGGCTACATCAGCTTCCTTATCATCCTTCTGGGTCTCACCAATTGTCTTTCCGCTTCCTAAAGCTATGGCATTTACTTGCTCTTTTGCATTCTTCTTCGTATTGTTGGGCAGACGTTCCTCTTTTCTTTCCGACAACATATGCACAATCTGCCCCACTTGAACTTCTAAGTTCTTAATCGATGCTTCATGGCTTTGGAACCTTGCTTCAGTGGCATTAATGAACTTATAGATCATTTCCTCCTGATTGTTATTTTTTTCTTATGGAGGCGGTTGTGGTTGGAAACCCATGGGTGCCTTTTGCTGATTGTTACTCCATGAAATGTTTGGGTGATTCCTCCACCCTGGGTTGTATGTATTGGAGTATGGGTTGAAGTTTGACCTGCCAGCATGAGAGATAAAATTAGTATTCTCATGGAAAATAAAAGGACTATTTAATTGACAATCATAATTAGTATGTCCTATTTGACCACATAAATCGCATGAGATGCTAGATGGTGTATTCATGGCTGCAATACTAAAATTATCCAGTCTCTTATTTAGGTTGGCAATTTGTGCAGATAAGGATGCAAAGGAATCAATGTGGTGTACTCCCCTCTAATTGGTTCGATCATTGCTCCACTGGTAGCTATTTGACACCATCTCCTCTATTAGGTCATAGGCTTCCTTTGGTGTTCTTCTCATAGTGCCACTTGCGGCTGCATCAATAATAGATTGATTAGGCGGGGGGGGGTAATGCCATTATAAAAGGTATGATTTTGATACCAAACTGGTATTCCATGGTGAGGAAACTTTCTAAGCATCTCTTTAAATAAAGAAGGGATCTTTCTATTTCAGGATCGAATCTTGCTAGTCCTTCTCTTATAGTGTGTGTCATGCACTAATAAGTCTGAACCAGCAAGAATTCAAACAAATAAACAAAAATAAAAATAATAACAGAAATAAAAACAAAATAAAAACAAAAATAAAAGGTCCAAATTAATCAAGGTTAACAAATTCTAATATTATTTTAGAATTAAATCCCCGCAACGGTGCCAAAAACTTGATAGCTATAAATATATAACCCTAGCAAGTGCACTAGTTATCAAGTAGTATAAAATATCGTTCCCACGGGGATTTAACAAAATAAGTATTAGAACCAAAATCTTCCCTAATTATCTGGACAACCGAAATTCAGAATTGAGTAAGGACTATTGAGAATAAAAATTAGCATCAGAAAATAAAAGCGATGGTGATCACTAATCGAATCCGCAAAGGATGGAACCGCTAGGGCTTTTGGTCCACCTAACCAATGCAATGAATATTTATGGGTTCGATTTACCAAGATTAATTGTCATTCTCATAAGCTGAAGTCTTTCCAATTTTATTTAATATTCTCTCTCGAGATATACTAAATCTACGGCCATCAGGTAGCCATTCGACCTCTTGAGTAGAACTCTCAAGATGGGAGTGCATTAAGTCCAAGTAGACCATGAAATTCAGATGAATCATGTATATATATCTCTATATACCATTCAATTGACACTATGAATTATTCAGTCGATTATGTGAATTCCTCTCTCGATTCATTCACATAACTCAAATCAATTAAGAGGTGGCCAAGCTCTTAATTGCACTAAGCACAATAATTCATAGACTATATGAAAATCACAATCTTGGATAAATCATAAAGATAAAAATATATTCATTAACATAACTAGGCTTTCCTCAGCCCTAGCAAGAAACATATCAGTTCATGATGGAAGAACTAAAGCAAACAAAGGGAAAGAAATAACTCTTGAATTCGTCCATGGTGTTGAGATCTCATCTTCTTGTCACCACCTTCTTCTTGAGATTTCTTGAATTCTTGATTTCCTTTCCTCTCTTTCTTGACTTCTTTTCTCCTCTCTTGACTGATAGCTCAATGCAATTCGTGATCCCCTCCAGAGATTGAGTGATACCAAAAGCTGGTCCGCCCCCTCCTTTATATAGCTTAAAGGGGAGGGGGTGGTCTCCTACTTCCTTTGAAGTTGATCTTTACAAGAATAGAAAGTCTTATCCTAATTCTAATCTTATATTTTTATCTAATGAATTCAATCCTCTTATCTCTCAAAGATTACATCAAGAATTTAGATCTAGAAGGACTCTTCTCAGTTTCTTGTTCTTGGAATCGTATTAGACCTTTTCTGTGAATTGGGCTTCAGCTACGGATTGGGCCTTCTTGTGAAATTGCCTTGACTTCGGGACCGGATTTGACTTCGTTGTAGGCCGAATCAGCGAAAGCCCAAAATATGAAAGTTGTGGCTTTTTCTCTTATCTTTCCAGTTGGTCTTGAATCATCCATTCGGAGTTTGGAAACGTGAGTTAGGCCCAGATCACTGAATGATGTCGAAATGGTAAAAAATCATCTGATTTGTTTTTCTTTGCTCTTGATGCCTTCTTTCATGCCCTGAACAGAAATATGAGTCCAATTAGGTGCTAATTCAGTATAAAAGACAAAGTAATTGGGGATAAAAATATGATAAATTCTCCTCTCATCAAATGTTGCACCAAGTCTCCCAATACCACTACCAGTAGTAGTTTCCCCAACTGCCTCAAACTCAACAGCCCCAGCTCCCTCCTCGGCACCTAGCCTCGAGACAAGCTAGGCCTCACCACCAGGATGAACGCCCTTCTCGCCAAGAAGAGGCTTCTCAGAACCCCCTAAGAGCCAAGCCTCCTCCCGTGGCAGAAAGGAAAGACCAATCGCTCCGGTCTCGCCGCGAGTAGTTAGGTCGGGAGGACCCTAGCTTGTCAGGTTCACATTCCCCCAGCAGTCGTAGTTCGAAGCCCCACTTCTGGAGAACCAGTTCGAGATCTTGGCTAAGGACTCTAGGTAGAACCCCTCTGCCCGCAGCCCTCACCAACAACCCGAGCCGCTTCCTGTGCAAACGATCCCCAATAGCACGGAGGTGAGCATCAGCAATGCGGAACCAGCCAAGAGACAAAGACACCGCCGCCGAGCTCGCCGAACTACCACCTACAGCCTGCCCGAGCTCAAAGGCAGGGAAGAGGTAAGCTCGGGTGAAGTCAAAGTTTCCCTCCTTTCTGTTCCCTCCCCCCTGTCTCCCGAGCTCCTGGTTGTTCTAATGCCCAAAGACTTTAAGCTCCCCCCTCTCGAAAAGTATGACGGGTCGTTCGACCCGAATGATCACGTAGATGTCTTCCAATCGCAGATGCACCTAGCGAGGGCCAGTGAGTCTTGCATGGGCGTGGCCTTCTCCACCACCTTCAGAGGAGTGGCCCGCACGTGGTACTGGAACCTCGCACCTGGTTCAATAAGGAGCTGCGCACAGTTTGCACAAACCTTCACGTCCCACTTCATCACCAGCAAGCAGTGTCCGCGAACTGAGGAAAGCCTCCTCGGTATAGTTCAGAGAGAGGGAGAGTCCATCCAAAGCTACATCAAGCGGTTCAATGATGCATTCATGCAGATACCGCGTCGAGACCCCGCGGTGCGACTTGTCGCGGCTAAGAAGGGCGTGACCCATAAGGAGTTCAAGTGGCACATGGTTGTCAACTAGCCAGAAACCATTACGACCTTCCTCAAGCTCGCACACAAGTTCATTGCCACGGAAGAGGAAATCAACCAGAAGGGTGAAGGTGCGCCCGAAAAGAGAAAGAGAGAAGGGGAACCCCCCAGCCAAGGGGACAACCGAAAGAAGAAGGATTTAGCTCAGGGGGCAAAGCCAAGTTAGCCATTCCGAGCTCCCGTGGTAGATCAAACTGATTACACCCCACTAAATGCCAAACGGGCCGAGATCCTGATGGCGATCAAGGATGCCCTCTACGTGAAGTGGCCACCCCGCCTGAGAGGGAACCCCAACGAAAAAAAAAAAATTTTGTATTATCATGGTCATAGCACCGAAAATTGTAAAAACCTCCGCGATGAGATAGAGGTACTCATCCGTCGTGGGTATCTAAGAAATTTTGTACATAGTGGTAGTAGTAGTAATAATAATTAATAATAATAATAATAATAATAATAATAATAATAATAATAATAAAGTAGGCCGATCAGCAACCCCCCGAGGAACAATCCATGTGATAGCAGGAGGATCGATTGTCGCAGGCTGCACTTCGGCTACAGCTCGGACCTCAGCTTGCGAGGCCGCCAGGGAAGGTCAGAACCCGCCAAAGTGGTCGAAGACAGAGGACCCAATTCTCTTCACGGAGGATGATGCATGCGGGGTCCATTACCCCCATGATGATGCGCTTGTAGTAAAGATAAAGATCAATGATTTCGAAGTCAGGCGCATTCTGGTCGATTCAGGCAGTTTGTCAGACATCCTTTTCAAAGCAGCATTCGATAAACTCCAATTGTAGGAAGGCAACCTGAAGCCCATGAACACTCCTCTGGTAGGCTTCAGTGGAGAAGAAGTCAGGCCCCTGGGAAGAGTAATAGTACCTGTGGAGGTCGGCACATGGCCTAGCATAGTGAGACTCGACCATGACTTCTTAGTGGTTGCAACTCCCTCCCCTTACAACGCCATAATAGGTCGTCTGATCGCCCATGCCCTACGGGCCGTGGTCTCCACCTATTACCTAGCAATGAAGTTCCCTATAGACTTTGCAATGGAGGTGGAGCGAGGTGACCAGCCTGAGTCTCATAGATGTTATGTTGCCGCTCTCAAAGGGAAGACCAAGGTGGCCGACTTCGGCAGAGGACCCAGCTCGAACACTTTATGTCAGTGCTTCAATCCAGAAGCCCCTACAATCACAGCTAGTAAGTTTTCTACTCCAAAACTTGGATGTTTTTGCATGGTCCACAGTAGAAATGCCCGGCATAGATCCTAGCATTATAACTCACAGGCTTAACACTAACCCTATAGTTAGGCCCGTTAGACAGAAGAAATGCAACTTAGCCCCGGAACGCTAGGAGGAGGTTGACGAAGAGGTCAGGAAACTCCTCACAGCCAACTTCATAAGAGAAGTCCACTACCCGAGCTGGGTAGCCAACCCCGTCCTGGTAAAGAAGGCCAATAGAAAGTGGCGCATGTGTGTTGACTACACCGACCTGAACCAACCTTAACCAAATGATTGCTTCCCGCTCCCTAGGATTGACAGGCTGGTGGATGCGACCTCGAACATGAGTTGTTGAGCTTTCTAGACGCCTATTTGGGCTACAACCAAATTAAGATGGACCTAGTGGATGAAGAAAAGACCGCCTTCATAACCGAAATTGGCCTGTACTGCTACAAGGTCATGCCGTTTGGGCTAAAGAATGCCGGAGCGACCTTCCAAAGACTTGTAAATAGACCATTCGAGCCATTGATTGGCCAATTGATAGAGTGTTATGTAGACGACATGGTCATCAAGACCCGTTTTTCGCATAAATTAATACAAGACCTGCATTTTGTTTTTGAAATTTTATGCGAATATAACATGAAGTTAAACCCGAATAAGTGTCTTCGGGGTCATCTCAAGAAAATTCCTAGGGTATATTGTCAACTGGCATGGCATTGAGGCCAATCTGGGCAAGATCAAGGCCATCCTAGACATGAGACCACCCCGAAAGTTGAAGGAGGTTCAGAGACTAAACGGTCGTATAGGCACCCTGAGCCGCTTCATGTCCAGGTCGGCAGGTCACTGCCTACCTTTCTTTAAGGCAGTCAAGAGCAAAGACTTCAAATGGACAGGAGAATGTCAGCTCGCATTTGATGAGCTCAAAAAATACCTCGCCAGCATATCAGTTTTAACCCAACCTGAAGAGGGTGATATTTTAGAATTGTACCTCTCAGCGAGTGATGAGGTTGTCAGTTCGGTACTAATAAAAGAAGTAGATCGGGTCGAAAAACCCATCTACTATGTTAGTAAAGTGTTGCAGGGAGCTGAGATAAGATATCCAAAAATTGAAAAGCTAGCCTAAGCATTAGTCGTCGCAGCCCGGAAGCTTCACCCGTACTTCCAAGCTCATACCATTATTGTCCTCACCAACAAACCTTTGAGGCAAATCCTGCAGAAGCCCGAGGTCTCTGGTTGATTGACGAAGTGGGCCGTTGAGCTCAGCGAGTATGACCACCAGTATAAACCGCGAACCGCAATTAAAGCCCAAGCCTTGGCTGATTTCGTTATAGAATGTACCTTCAGCTCTGAAGCCCATGAGATGGTTGAATGCGAGGCCCCCAGCTCGGGCGAGCTCGAGGTTCCCGGCCTGGTTAAGCTTGAGCGCCATGAAGTAGCAACTAGTGCGGCACCCCTCCCGGTTAGACCAAGCGCGAGCTGGGAGGAGGAGCCCTGGATCCTTCATGTAGATGGCTCGTCAAACCAGTAGGGTAGTGGAGTTGGGATCGTTCTATACAGGCCAAGCAGTGTGAAATTGGAGTATGCACTGTGCTTCGAGTTCACAACGTCCAATAATGAAGCGGAATACGAGGCACTACTAGCCGGACTGGGTCTGGCAAGCGAACTAAAAGCCAAGCACGTTTTCATATGCAGTGATTCTCAGCTCGTGGTCAACTAGGTTAAGGGTGAATACGAAGCTCATGAACCAACCATGATTGCTTACTTGACCAAACTAAGAGAGGCTCTACTCAACTTTCGGTCACACTTCATCCATCCCGGTTAGCCAGCAACAGTGATAATACCATGAGGATCGTGTATATAGAGAGTATGCCTCGGCCCAGCACTCGGGGGGCAGAGGAGGTCGCTCCCATTGCTCAAGTAGAGCCGAGCTGGATTGATTCGCTTGTGAGCTTCCTGCTACATGTAACCCTCCCTACAGATCACAATGCCACCAGAAGGATAGAGCGCCAGGAAACCAAGTACGTCATAATAGACGAGAAGCTGTACTGAAGGTCTTATACGCTCCCTTATCTATGCTCTTGCAACCTTCTGAAGCTGAGCTTGTACTCCGCGATACTCATGAGGGTCTATGCGGCGGACACTTGGGGGGCAGGGCCCTCGCCCAAAAAGCACTATGACAGGGGTATTATTGGCCAACGATGAAGGCAGATGCCATCGAGCTCGTCAGAAAATGTGACAAATGACAGAAACACGCCAACATTCACCATCAGCCGGTCACTGACCTCAAGTATCTCACCAGCCCGTGGCCCTTCGCATAATGGGGCATCGACATACTTGGACCGTTCTCGCCAGCAACAGGCCAGAGGAAATTCTTAGTGGTAGCAGTTGACTATTTCACCAAGTGGGTAGAAGTTGAACTTCTTGGAACAATCACAGCTCGGAACGTCCAAAACTTCTTTTGGAAAAACATTGTGTGCCACTTCGGGCTACCCCGGGTACTAATTTTTGACAATGGCAAGCAGTTCGAGGATATCAAATTTCAAAACTGGTGCCAAGACATGGGGATTCGATAGAATTTCACTTCGATTGCACACCCTCAAGCAAACGGTCAAGCAGAGTTCACAAACAGAGCCATCCTCCGTGGACTGAAGGCATGTCTGGATCGAGCTAAAGGATTATGGGCAGACGAGCTACCCAGTGTTCTATGGGCCTACAGAACTACAGAGAAAACTGGCATGGGAGAGACTCCCTTCAACCTCACTTACGGCACCGAAGCGATAATCCTGGCGGAAATCGAAGTACCTACGCTGTGACTAGAAGCATACAATGATAAGACAAATGAGGATGAGCTACGTACCAACCTCGATCTACTCGATGAAGCAAGGGACCTCGCGTACATCAAAGAGTAGCTCGTCTGGAGGAACATGGCGTGGAGGGCGGTGTTCACCTGTCAACAAGAAGACCAAAGTTAGAGGACTGTGAAGAATGACAAAACTGAGAGAAGGAGAAGGATTACTTACCACCATGTAGTGGGCGGTTGCGAGATGAGCAAGGTCCCCGGGTTCCATCTTCCCCTACTTGGCGACCTCATCGGTGCAGATGGCCCTTCGGCTCCTCCGCCTGGCCACGACGTAATCATTGACACCCTCCTAGATCCCCACCAGGAGTTGCGGGTAGGAAAATGGGTGGGAAGGACTAGAAGGGAACACCCCTTGCGGCGGGAGCCCAGCCCCCTCAGGGTGGCTTCCGCTGGCACCTCCATCAGATGGGGGCAGCGGAACTTCAGACGGTGGAGAAGCAAAGCTTGGCTCGGCGGACTCAGGCTCGGTACCCCCAGAGGTAGGAGTTCGGTCAGGGATGACCTCTTCACCTTGCGCTTTTGGTTGCTCGAGAGAAGGTGGCGCACGTCAACTCCGGACATTGTGTAGACCAAGAAAGAACCACAAGGCATCAGTTCGGTAAGAACTAAATAAATGCAAGCACAATACTACTACAAAGCAATACGCGACCTAAAGACGCAACATACCAGGGCTCAAACCAGCCTGCGTGAGCTTCTCCTCGGCCAAGTAGTCCGAACAGAGGAAGCCAACCGACTCCCAGGACAGCATCGTTTTTCGAGTTTCAGGGTCCAACTCGACCCCGGAGTCCTGGATGGTGCCCCTCCAAGAAGTAGGGAAGGGCCATCCCTCGGGGATGTAGACCAAAAAATAGTCTCGCTTCCAAGCAGGAATTTTATTCGGTAGCTCGTGTAAGAGCTTATAACCACGGCAGGGAGAAATGTAGTAAAAATGCCTCTCCAGAGGAGCCCCGGGAGTAGCATTCTTTATACAAAGGATGGATGCGAAGATGTCAAGGGTTAAAGGAAGACATTATTCATAACACAGGGATATAGTCCCAACCATGTTCTGAATGGTGTTGGGATGGAGCTGATCAATAGTGACATTAAAATGATTTAGCACCTCCACTATTAAGGGGTGCAGGGGGAGACGCAGGCCAGCCTCAAGTTGTTCCTGGAAGATGACTATCTCATTGGGACCATGCTCCCACGGGAAGTTACAGGTGGGAAGGCGGTAGACAAGGTCCCTCGGAAGACAGAAATGGCGGATTAGAGATCTGAGCCTCTACGCTGTCATAGAGGAAGGGCTGAAGGTGTCAAGCTCCCTCCCCTGGGAGGTAAAAGCCCCATCACCGGAGGCCTCCCAAGCTCCCGAGGTCCATTCTTGGGCACCCCTCGAGCTCGAAGGAGCATCACCCTGGTCAACATCTCGAGAGTACGTGTGGTACGGGTACCCATACATGATTGATAGAGACTCATCAGGTAAAGCTGAATCGAAAGAGACGGTGTGGGCGAAAGAGCTCGAGTGAACTAAGTGGATGCACGACCTCAGAATCCAAAGACAACAGGGTTAGCGTGGAAGAAAATGGGGCCTGAGAGCCCCCCGCTATTTATAGCCACCATACCACCGAATCAACGGCTCAAATTGAGATAGATCTGACGGTTCACAGCCAAGCTGACCGCACGACTTCTGAAACCGAAACGTGACTGGTTGCACGTCTCCCATAATTGATGTGATGACGGTTGCACAACATCCGAAGTTAAGAGCCGCTTCAGCGTATGTCTTGATATTTGAAAAGTCAAAAATCCCTGTTTCCCACGTATGCATTTAATATGAGCAGTCAATCAAAGTTTGAATTTCAATCAAATCAATCCGTCACACTTCATGAACTCCTTGCGCTAAGGCAGCACTCTTAGCTCGAGGAGTGGGGGGCAATTGATGGAGGATGATTTGACCCAACTTATGAAATGATGACACATGGACCTGACTCAGCGTGGGAAACAACTCAACATCATAGCCTAATCACGACTAAGTAGCGAGCCTACAGAGCAGTTCACTATGTCGTAGCTCGCCATGGGGAGAGTTCGCTACTATGCGGGCTCGAGCTCCCCCGAGCTACTGAAAGGGAATACTCCACAATTACTTCAGCTCGCGAAGTCGGGTGATTAGCTCGCTCCAATAGAAGAGTTATCCCCGAAGACAATCTTGGAGGATGCTCTGGGACGCCCCTGAAAGAACGCCATAAGATAGCTCACTAATGAGAGATACAGTGCCCTCAAGATGCTTCCATCTAACAAGACCGTACCCGGTAGACTGCTCCTTGTCCCCCCAGCAGACGCTGCAATCCCTGTCAATTCGGCAGACTGCACCCACGTCTCTCTCAATGGATGGAGCCGTGCCTGCCCTCGCGAAACATGTCACTCGCCTAGTGAAGCAGTACTATGCAATGACCACCTACGCAGCCCTGCCCAGTAACGGCTGCGGTAGGTGTCCAGTGGTGGTTACACTCACCTCAGCAAGGAGCACCCATATTTAAGAGCCCCAAGAAGAAGGGAAAATGTATCTTGAACAAACTCGAGACTATTATTGATCTAGCGCGACCTACACTCTTAGCTCTCTTTGCATTATTCACTTCCCCTTCAAGCATTCTAACTTGATCGTCAGAGTATTCCTACCGGGTAATCCCTCAGGAATTCTTCATCATCTTCTTCTCAAGTGTCATCTGCTACCAGCTAGGAGCCAACTCTTCGCCAGCTAAGAGTGCCCGGATTGCGCTGCATCAAAATCGAATCAGGTCATATCCAAATTCGAATCCGATTAGCTATTTAGTATAAATAGGATATCCGAATTTGACCAATTAAATATTCGAATTATCCAAATTCAATTTGATTATATTGAATTTCAAATTTAAAAATTAGATTTTCAAATACCAAGGTTTTTCTTTATATGGAAAAACTTTGGTGGTTGGAGGCCAATGCCTATGCTGTTGAGAATATTTTTTGGAGTAGAAGAGAGACTGAAGAAATCTTCAAAAAGGGGTTCCCTGACCCAAAATGGGTATGGGTAAGCATCAGTCCACAACTCTCAACCCCGAAGACCTCTTTGCGCTATTTGGTGAGCTACCTAATTAGCATTCCTTTTAACAAAATTGAACTTGACATCTATAGTAACTGCAAGGGCCAAACAGTTGTGCAACCGGAAGAAACTGTCTAGCGACAAAGAAGTTGAATATGAAGTAAGTGCCTGGAATCACGAGTTCGCATCTCCTCCCCACTATGGGCTGCCCCACAACGTCCCACAACATATCCTCGCCGTGGGGAGGAGAGATAGCCCCTTGTGGGGATGTACTATGGGACATTGTGAGATAGCCCCTTGTGGGGAGGAGATGTGATCTCCCCGATCACTACGTTGGAGAAATTCAAAGGCTTGGCCAAGTTTAAACCTTCAAACACTGCCTGAGCCTTTACCTATTGAGGAGACGAACCATGGACTGAGAAGAACTTTAAGGTCAAACCATGGGGGCTAACAGCCTAATTGAATTAGTTGAATGCTTTAACTGTTCAGCGGGCTGTGGAAGTATTAAATTCATAGGCCCTACTAAAAGATGGGAGTCACATGCATTTAATAATGGCATAACAACTTATACAACCCACTAAACAGCTAAAGTGTTCATCTAAACCTTGCTCCCAACAGCCAAAGTTAGCCCTCTTTATATGGGATTTCCTTTCACAAAAACTCTGGACGCTGCATTGACAAAAACCTTTCTCCCATTAATTTAAATACACACATACGGGAGATATTCTAGATGTGTGGATGGATGCTGAAATTCAGGGTACATACAAAGTATTGTGGTGATGAGGGTTAGAGAACATGAGCCAACGCCTCCCCCTTCTCTCTCCCTTTGCAGCTTCTTGAATATTCTATTCCTCCTCCTCCTCCTCCTCCAATATGTTGGGATTTATTCATAAAATTAGTTTGATGTTGCATGATCTGATGCTCTCTACCGGCGAACAACTTGGATGTTGGGCTGGTGAGACTACTTCGGTGAGTTATAAGAAAATAGTATAGAGTGTTTTGGTTGCTTTACCTGGGGAGGTACTTTGATGCTTAACTTAGCGAAGAGTGTTTTGAAGCAACATTTTAAAAAATGATTCGGAAATGGAATTGTTCTGGCCACCGGTTTCTGGGTTGATGGTCTGACCATCCGGTTCAAATGGACAATCTATTCTGACAAACACATTAAAAAAATAATTAAAAATAAAAAATGGTAAAAAACGGATGAATGGGTCAATGGGTCGACAGTTTGACCACCCGGGTCAATGGGTTGTTGACTTTTTCAATGGTTTTTTTATCAAAAACGAGTTTGGGGTAAAACGGAACCGGTTGCCTAGACAATTCCTGGGCTGAATGGTCCGACCATCTGGGTCAATGATAGTTCGAAAACATTGTTTTGAAGAGTTAGAATGTGAGAGAGCTTAAGAGTTGTGAGAGCTAAATCGTGTGTACCTTCCTTGAAGAACGGAACGCTTTTATATAGGTGCAGCTTACCATGGGTTTCATGCAGCACATCTGAGATCATCAGCCCATTTGGTTCGGAGGTGGTTTCACGCCCGAAAGCAAACTCTACGTAAAGTAGTAATGCTTATCTAATTGCCTTCAAAATGGGCGGGACGGGGTTCAACTCCATCAACATGGCGATATGAGCCCAGAAGAGTCGGAGATGATAACCCGCTCGTGAAGTCGCTAACCACGTTGTATAGGCCGCTAACCGGGCCATGGTCAAGTCAGCGGAGGTAGATCACCTCTTACGCCAACCTGATACTCTTTAGGGCATCCACAGGTTGCCCAGCTGAGATGGGGTCAAGGAGACCGAGATGGGTGCGACATGTCCAAAGTGCTAAAATCAACCCTCATCATGGTCCTTGATGTAGCACGATCCAGTCACTCCTAGCTAGCAGGGGCTTCGCTCCTATCTAGCAACAGACATCACATGAGAAGGAGAAAAGGATGAAGGATTCCCAAGGAGCTCGCCCAGTGGGAATACTCCAATGCTTAAGTTAGAGCTCTGAGAGAGTTATAAAAAAATGCAGAGAGAGCTAAGAGTGCAAATAATGCAAGATCAATTCAATTCAAGTTACCTCCACCCCTTGGAAATCGAGGCCTTTAAATACTGATGTTCTGTCAAATCGGGCATAACCACCTTTGGCCCTCTATCACAGCCGTTTTTTGCCTGGGTTGCGCAGGTAACCGCTGCAGGATACTGCCCAATCAGATGAGAGACACGACCCGGAAAGGACAGACACGTCGCCACCTATCGAGAGATGTGGGTACAGTCCGCTGGGCTGGCAGGGACTGCACCGTCGGTTAGGAGACGTGGTGCAGTCTGACGGGTATGGTCTTATCAAATAAGAAGCTTCCTAAAAACGCCGCGTTGCTCAATAACGAGTTATCCCATAGCGAGCTGCCTTATAGTGAGCTATCCCATAGCGAACTGCCTTATAGTGAGCTATCCCATAGCGAGCTGCCTTGTAGCAAGCTTTTGGAGGTGTATCAAGGTGATTCCGCTTAAGGTTGCCTTTGAGGCGGTCCTCTTACCTAAGGATTGAAGCAAGCTAATTGTCCAAACTCGCAAGATGGGATAAACTTAGGTTGGAGTGTTCCCTTTTAGCATACTCGGATGAGCTCGCATTGTAGCGAGCTGTCATGTGGCGAGAGAGCTGACCCACATGGGCTGTTACTTATATGTCGAATCACCACACGAGAGGAAGATATTCATATTTGTATGTTTTCATTGAGATGGGAGATTTTAGCAATCCAAGTTGCAAGAGGTGTTCTGTCAAAAAAAGTTGCAACGGGTGTGAGGAGGAAATCCGATTTAATAAAATATAACGTGGCAATTTCTCGCACCCCTTCGTGTACCTGGACTGAGATTTTCCCTTTTTCAACTTATAATAATCTTTTTTATTTTTAATTTATCTTCTGTATTTTCTATTTTGCTAACCAAAAAAAAAAAAGAAAAGAAAAACTTATGTATAAATTTGCTTCTTCATCTCTACCGGTAGCAGCTCAACCGTCGCCCGTCGGTACTTGGTGGCAGAGTTACCTTATTTCTTCAGTCTCCTTTTGCCGCCCAACCCACACACTGCACTCTCATCTTATGGGCTCCCTTCCTGTTCCTGATGCGTTGCGGTTGTGGTGGCAAGTGAGCAACCGCAGAGATGAATACGCCCGAGCAGTGCTCACACTTTCCTTGGTGGTCCTTTCCATCTCCTGGTACGCATGGTTAACCAGGAAATCAAGGAAAGCAGACCTCCCGTTGCCGCCCGGCCCACGAGGCCTGCCCCTGGTCGGAAACCTCCTTTCCCTTCGGCCGGAACTCCACGTCTATTTCGCCGAGCTGGCTCGGACCTATGGCCCCATCACGAAATTGCAGCTAGGTAAGAAGTTGGGCATTGTGATTACCTCACCGTCGTTGGCTAAGGAAGTGCTCAAAGACCACGACACCACCTTTGCCAACCGTGACGTACCGGCTTCAGGCCGGGCGGCTACGTATGGGGGCCTTGATGTTTTATGGACTCCATATGGTCCAGAGTGGCGATTTCTGCGTAAGGTGTGCGTGCGTGAGATGCTCGGCACTGCCACTCTTGACGCCGTCTATGGCCTTCGTCAGCGGGAGGTTCGCCGGACCGTGGAATACCTGTATTCCAGGACTGGCTCCCAGGTGAATATTGGGGAGCAGATGTTCTAGACCGTGCTCAATCTGATCACGAGCATGCTGTGGGGCGTTACGATCAAGGGGGAGGAGCGGTCTCGTCTCGGCGCAGAGTTCCGACAAGCGATTAGCGAGATGACAACGCTACTGGGTGTGCCCAATGTTTCCGATTTTTTTCGTATTCTGGCCCGCTTCGATCTGCAAGGCGTGGAGAGGAAGATGAAGGGTCTGGCCTCGCAGTTTGATCGAATGTTTGATTCCATCATTCATAAACGGCTGAATATCATGGACGAAAAAGATAAAGAGGAGGGCCATGACTTTCTGCAGTTCCTATTGAATCTCAAGGACCAAGGAGATGCTAAGAACTCCCTCACAATGAATCAAATCAAGGCCTTACTCATGGTATGGTTTTACTTAATTAATCTAGCTAGATTTAAAATGATATCCAGTTCATCCTTACCAATATTTCACCACTTTGAAGATAACTCTGTTCTGTTGGGCATTTATATTTGTAATCAGACTGATCAATCATATCGTTGACCGAACAGGACATGGTGGTTGGTGGGACGGAAACGACTTCAAACACGGTAGAGTGGGCAATAGCCGAACTGATGAACAAACCAGAAACGATGAGGAAAGCCCAAGAAGAACTGGAGAGAGTGGTGGGTAAAGACAACATAGTCGAAGAGTCTCACCTTCCCAAGCTACACTACTTGCAAGCCGTGATGAAAGAAGTGCTACGTTTACACCCGGTTCTGCCACTGTTAGTCCCCCATTGCCCAAGCTCTTCGTGCGCTGTTGGGGGTTACATGGTCCCCAAGGGCGCCAGAGTCTTCGTCAATGCGTGAGCAATCCATAGAGACCCTGCGTTGTGGGACAAACCCTTGACGTTTGATCCCGAGAGGTTCTTGATTGATGGGAAATGGGATTACACCGGCAAGGATTTGAGCTACTTCCCGTTTGGTTCCGGGAGGAGGATATGTGCAGGGATAGCAACGGCAGAGAGGATGGTTATGTATGCATTGGCATCGCTGTTGCATTCGTTCAACTGGGAAATGCCGAAGGGAGCAAAGCTTCTACTTACTGAGAAGTTTGGGACTGCGCTAAAGAAGGCCACACCTCTTGTCGCAGTCCCCACGCCAAGGTTATCTGATCCAAAACTTTATGCCGGATGTTAGTTTCATCGTCGTCTTCTTTGGTATAAATTTTTTCTCCGGCCAGCTGTACCTTGACTTGTGTTGAAATGCAATAAAGTTTATATATATATATATATATATATATATATATATATAACTTGTGTTGAAATGCAATAAAGTTTATATATATATATGCAGAGAAGATTCCGTTCTGTTCTTGATCGAATTGAGAGTACTCAGCTCAGATCTATGTTGTATAAAAGAAATGAACAACAAAATAAGCCCAATGCAATAATTTTCAAGAAACTAAAACAAGATGGGTGGTTGGCTGGTTGCAGTGATTAGCATAAGGTCTTTGAACACCAAGTATTTGTCAAAAGGCCACAAAGAGGTGAGCCTCTCACCTCATCCTTTTTTATTTTTATTTTTTATTTTATTATAATGATTTTTTTTTGTTTTCTTAAATCTTCCTAATGATCTAGGTGTTTTTCTTTTCTTTTCTTTTTTTTCATTTCAGCCGTGATTATTTTGTTAATTGGATGGTGTTTGGCATTCTTGTTGGTTAATTTCCTAGTTATTAGGTGTAAAAATCATTAGAATAGTTTGTTGGTTGATTAGGATAGCATTCTATTTAGTAGTTACTTAACTTAATTAGAATCAACATCATTGCTGAAATTTCTTCTCTCTCATATTATTCAAATTTGGATTTGTCTACTTAAGTGAATATACATTTTGGATCTTTTGCTTGAATGTTAGAATGTGTTTAATGGTGCTTTATCTTCGTGTCAAATTATAATTTAAATTAGTTTGTTGTCTTATTTATTTGATTATTTTGCTTTATGATTTTTTTATCGTAAATGTAGATTAGTAAGAATGGGGGAACCTTAGATAAAGGAGGATGCATGTAGTTGCCTAATCCTTTGCTCATTTAAAGGTTTCTTTTACCCAAAAAAGAGAATGAGAGGGTGGAAATACTTGGGAAACAAGCCACCATGACTATCCTCTTTGATGGGTAAGGTTGTTAGAAATCTAATAGGTTTTGTTTCCTTTGATTCTTATTATTTCTTTACTAATTAGGGGAATGGTACTACATGTTAAGTATGGGAGATGGGTGCTTAACACCTTCACTCTCTCCCCTAAAAAGTAGCTAGAATAACCTTATCTTGGGTATGTATAAATCATGTCTTGTTCATTGAACATGGGAGGCTCATCACTCCCATGTTTCTATTCTAGATGGGTGGCGGTTCCATACCATTTCAGCCATGGAGTGAATCCAAATGTTCAATTCTAGATGGGTGGCGGTTCCATACCATTTCAGCCATGGAGTGAATCCAAATGTTCATAGTATAGAATGGCGTTTAATTATTATTGTGTTTTGGGTTGATTCAAATTCGTTAGAAATATGTTTTGTCAGTGTCACATCATGTATGGGCATAGTTTCAAGTAGAAAATTGCATGTGTGGAAAACATCAAATTTAAAGTTTTAAGAAGAAATAACAATTTGTATGTTCAATTCAAATCTGCCTCACAATTGTGAGACAAATGCTATGCAAAATCACTATTACCAAACACTCCCTATGGTCAAGGTTCAAAATATCGATACATCTGATACATTGGTAGGGGTGTATTGGGCGAAAATATTGTTTTTTGATGCTTTTTTTTTAATGCAACCGGTTCGGGTGGGCCGATTTAGGGCTCCACCCCCTGAACTGTTAGACCCCCCCCCCCCGATACACCCACTGTAGGGGCATATCGGAGGGGTCCTAAAACGATGTGTATTGGCCAATGCAGGCTTATACGTGTCGATATTTTGAACCTTATGGTAAGCTTGAAATGAAGGAGCCGTTTGATAACAGCTGAAGTAGTTGAAAGGCTTTTATTGCTTTGTCTTTTAATGAATATAAATTGTTGTAGACTATTTGATGGCTGAAGCTGAAAGTGGGCATATCACTATACCTTTAAATATTTTATTATTTAATTATTTTATCCACTAATTAAAAAGTAAAGCAATAAGTCTTTTAATTCAGCCTTCAGCTGTTTTCACTGCTCCCGCCTATAATTATTTTGTTCAATCTTTTTTGGGATCCCGTAGCCTTAGGACCTCTATGATGTAAAGATAGACACAAATGGATTGGACCCACACTAGTTTCATGTGTTATATTATTATTATTATTATTATTATTATTATTATTAGCGATAATTACTTTCATATATTTTCTACATCTGGGAAACTATTTGTATATACCTTAGAACATTCAAAATCAACTTGTACATATCTTTTAAACCTTAACTCCAACTGATAAAACTTAAATGACTGAATTGTTCTCAACTGTTGATTAAATTTTCAAAACATGTCATTCTCTCCTCTCTTTTTCTTCTTTCCAAAACATGTTGCCGATACAAATTTCATGTATTGGATTATTACAAAGTATGGAGACAAATTATAAAAATAAATTTATAATAAAAAAAAATACAAGGTATTTGAAGTCTTTGAATCTACTCAATAATGCAAACAACCTCTGATTAATGGTCAAATTAATTTAGTGAAGATGAGAGTCTGTGTGTTTCTTTTGTTTCTCAAAGTATTGATGTTTGTATATTGATTTTAGTGATTTTGAAGAATTGATGTAGATTTGTTCACTCTAGGCTCGGTGTTTGATCATTTGTGAAGAACGCATCTCTAAGAATGTCTGTTTTGTAGTTGCTTGACAATGCCCTTCCCAATTAATTAATGAGACGTAACAACCAATGGCACGTGATTGATGGTAAAGAGGTAGTTAGCTTGAATGACCCAGTGTGATTGACAAAGTAGACTTGTTCATGAGCCGTGTAGCCCGACGGCCCGGCCTGAGGTCGGGCTTGGACAAGTAGTTAGGCGTACAGGCCTGACCTTGGGTCCAAAACACCAAGTTTGGTTGTTTCGGGCCGGGCTTGGGATTTGTCAAAAAAGCCCAGTCCAACTGATTTATATAATATAAAATATATAGTATTTATTATAATATATGTTAGTAATTTAATATATACATTTTTTATTTTTTTCTTTATAATTTCTCTCTTTCTCAATCACTTCAGCGATAGTAGTGGCATGAGCTTTAGACTTTGGGCCCAAGCCCAGACTTCAAATTTTTATATGGGCTAGGCTCAGGCCCAAGTTGTAGGCCTGATGGTCGGGCCGGGCTTGGGCTCAGGTCTTGAAAAAATCTATTAATGAAGAGTGAAAGCCCTGCCCGAGCTCGGCCCATGAACAGGACTATGACAAAGTAAGTTAATTTCCTTGGCAGGGCGTAGGGCCCTTCCCAAAAGGTGCTAACAAGGAATAGGTTGACTACTTCTTAGGGCTAGTGTGGGAAGTTGTAAAGATAGGGATAGGTTTGATGAGTAGCAAGGTGTTGCAGTTCACTTTGGATTCAATGCGTTTGGACTCGAAGGGATTTTCTTTTGAGTCCACTAAAATTTTGACACGTCTTTCGGTGCTAGACTGGTCATCACCAGCGACCGGCTGAAGTTTTACTACTGGTTATGATTGATAAAAATATTTTTAAATAAAAATTGATGTTCTCATACTCGAACCCTTCTCCCCCAACCATTAATGAGAAGACAAAACCTTCCTCAATTGTGGCTTTGGATTTGCAAGAAAAATGCTTACATTTTCAATCCAAACGCAACTCAAGCCTTGCTCCTCCAGCCATTAATGGGAATACTAACCCAATTTTGGCTTTGGATTTGCAAGACACGGTGCGTCTTCTTCTTCCTCCATACTAAGCTTCTGAAAGGGAAAACAATAGTTCTAATTCTCCGAAGATATCTTTTCAAGAAAAATATGTTCAAGCAGTCACGCTGTCATGCACAGGATTTTCTTTCATGATAGGCTCTCAAAATTTTATATTTTCAAAGGATTCTTGGGTTTCAGATTTTAATACCAAAAAGTGGTATTAGGGATTTTTGGACAGAAATCAGTGAGTTCATTAACTTGGTCGGTGTTGGCAACTTGCCAAATGAGTTAGAGTTAGGATCTTGAGTCGTCACAGATCTTTGCTCTGCAAGTTTTTTTCGCAAGTTGCAGAATGCAGATTTTTTTTATATCTTTTATCAATTTTCATTTAAACTCTAACCTGTTGTAAGTGATGGCTAGTTAAGCACAAAATGATGTGTCAAAATTTTAAGCTCCAACCGATTGCAAGTTTTCTTGCAATCTGTTCACCAGCACCGTTGTCTGCTGCCACTCCCCGCCACATCCGGCAAAACCTCTGCAATCTCCGCCAACCTCCGCCTCCGGCAACGTTGCCGGAGGTGGGCAGACGTGGAGGCGGTTGCGGCGGAATAGTATGATTTTTTATTACAAGTACACCTACCCATTGACCTATGGCGACTATCCAGACAGCATGCGAGCTTTGCCGGAGGTGGGCAGAGGTGGAGGCGGTTGCGGCGGAATAGTATGATTTTTTATTACAAGTACACCTACCCATTGACCTATGGCGACTATCCAGACAGCATGCGAGCTCTCGTGGGAAATCGGTAGCCAAAATTCTCACAAGACCAGTCCATTGCAGTGAAGGGATCGTTCGATTTCCTGGGATTAAATTACAACTCCGTTGCTTATGCAGCCAACGCTTCCACCTCCAACTCTGTTCCCGCAAGCTACCTTACAGATTCTCGAGTGACTTTGACATCGCAACGTAACGGTGTCCCCATTGGTCCAAAGCTATTGGTTTTATATCAGCAACTAATCGATCAATCAACTCATTCTATTTAATAAATGGATTAATTATGTGTTTGATTAATTTACAGTCTGGTTCGGATTGGCTTTATGTATACGGAAGAGGAATTTGAGGCATGCTGCTCTATGTAAAGGCACGATACAATGATACAACCATTTATATTACAGAGAATGGTGAATTATACTTTCACGTACAGTTGATCTGTTTCTTTCTGTAATTAATTTTTCCCGTATATCATGAAACGTTGATGGTCACAAGTGGAGAAGCTGCTGATATATATTATTTTCTTCAATTGATTTGTTTGTCAGGAGTTTCAGAGGTAGACAACAGTACATTGGCGTTGGAGGAAGCCCTTTGAGATGACTTGAGAATAGATTATCATCGTCGCCATTTCTATTTCCTTCAAAGAGCCATCCAATGAGTTGGGATAATATTCTTCCGTTCATTTCTGTGTGTTTTCTTTTCCCCTTTCAGTTCATCCTTGCATTGAAATTGAAACTACAGCAGATTGATGGGTACTGGGAAAACATTAATGTAAAAGACTGAAATGAACGAATGTTGGTTTTTTTTTTTTGAATGCAAGGAGGGTGTGAAGGAGAAAGGATACTTTGCATGGTTGCTTTTGGACAATTTGCTTCGCCGCCAGGTTTGCCTCCGCCCACCTTTTGCAACGTTGTCTGAGGCGGAGGCGGGCGGCGCTGATAAACAGATTAAAAGAAGAAGATGAATAGTGATTTTGTCTTTAATAGATATTATTTTTAAAAAGTTAATTTATTTTTTAAATTTTTTTTTAAAATATTACTTTTATTAATAATAGGGCCCAAAAATTGCACTTATATACTATTGTCCCTTATATTAATTATAGAGTTATTTTCCCTTATATTAATTATAGAGTATTTAATGCAGCTTGGTTGCCCTAGAACGAAGGTGGAGACAGACAATTACCCTACGAACAAAACATGGAAGTGTACGAGAATGGAGATAATATACGGTGAATAGGCCAAAGACACTATCTTGAGGGCCCATAATGGGTGTAAATGAAAATTGACATTCATTCAAGTTTGGGGACAACTTGTAGAGAAAGGGGCTATAAGTATCCCCAATTAATAGTATTAAAATTTAAAAGGGAGGAGAAAAAAAAACCATCAATAGCTCTCTCCACCAATCACCTCTCCCTGTTCACTTAAGGCCCTGCTCTTTTCACCCCTCAAAATTTAGCCTTGGCCACTCCTACAAAAATCAGCTCAATCTATCCCTCAGGATTTTTTTTGGTTGGAAGAACAAATGCAAATTTGTAGAGTGTAAAATAAAAATGTTTGGTTCATGTGAGTGTAAGATTCAAGATTTATACACCCACTTTGCACTCAACTCATTTGTTTTGAAAGATGTAAATAAGAATACAATTTTTGTGGATGTTTGGTATTTCCATCAATGCAAATACAACTGTTTTTTGCTACCAAATGGTGCTTCAGCTATTCCCACCATTAAACAAATATCAAAAATAACAATCTGCCCGGGCATACAATGGACATACAACAGGCATCTTGATAAAAAAATAATAATATAAAAACAACCAGCTACTCCCACCATCAATGCAAATATAACGGTCTCTTCTACCATGTTGCTCCCATGTTGTGATAATGGCACTCCGGGAAACAGTATCTCGTTCAGTCATGGAAGAGAAAACCCAAGAAACATCATAGATATCACTCTTGATTGGACTCATCCCATGCATGCTGATCAAAGCACTTCCAACAAAGGAATGCAACTCGAATCCTGCTTTTATGATGTAACCATGGATCTGCTTCCCTAGGTTCAGTGCTGGAAGTCTTGTGCAAGCCTGAAGAACAACTACGAAGGTGGATTGACTTGGTTTTACAAACTTTGAAGAGCAGATCATATCCAGCAGAACTCATTTGGAACATCCATCTCTTTAAACACCATGATTGCTTCTTCAACAACTCCACATTTAGCATACAAATCAATAAGAGCATTCCCAGTGCCAAAATTAGAGTCGGAATCAACAAGTGTTTTAACAATATGAGAATGGAGAGCTCTGCCTTCTTACAACTTATGCAGATTAGCACAGGCTCTGAGAACAAAACTTATTGTGGAATGACCTGGTACCGGTCCTAGCTCCTTCATCTTACAGAACAGTCCTAGAGCTTTTCCTTCTTACAGAACAGTTCTAGACCTGCAATCATGGCATTGAAGCATATCTCACTCTTATGCCTGACCTCAAGAAAACATTTGTAAGCATGACAAACCATCCCAGTACCAACAATCATATTGATGAGGACATTCCAGATAAAAGAATCCAATGCAAAGCCAGACTTGATAAAACGGCAATGCATTTGCGAACCAACTGCCGTAACCTCTATATTTGAACACAGACTAAATGCACTAGCAAAGATAAAAGGGTCAAACTTATCACCTTCCGAGACAAATTGGTGAAACAAATGCAGGCCTTGTTTAGCAACCCCGCTCTGATTGAAACCGGCCAGCAAAGAACTCCAGACCACATTGTCCTTCTCTTCTAGTTCCTGGAACACTTTATAGGCATCCTCCAGGAATCCCAACTTGGAATAGGTGTCGACAAGGGCTCCACCAACAAAATTATAGTTATCCAAGCCTACCTTTAGGCCTGTAAATGGAAATCGAAAATCTGAATTCGAATTCGAGATTCAGCATAATCGAATTGAATTCAGATTGTTCGAATCGGATATTCAGTCGAATTCGAATACCATTTTTTTACCGATTAAATTATTGGATCAAATTCGGATATGCATTGGTCCGATCCAATAAATATCCGAAATGATTATATATATATTAATATATTATATAATATATATATTATTATATAATATAAAGATTAAAAAAAGAAAATAAAAAATAACGAATAATGACTTATGAGTTCGAAAATCTCATCGAACTCTTTCATTTCATTTGAACCTGAACCTGCTTACCCCCTCCCTCTCATCTCAAAACCCTAAAAGTGTAAAACCCTAACCCTCTAACCTCCGTCACTCCCTTTGCCGTCGCTAGGCGCCGCCCGAGCAACCATAGCCGGTCCGTCGCCCTTCATCGCCATCGTCGCTCATCTCGTCACCTCTCTCTCTCTCTCTCTCTCTCTCTCTCTCTCTCTCTCTATTTTCTCAGTCTCTGTCTCAATGACAATTAGACGTTGAATCACTGTCGGGAAGTCGGGAACCCATCACTATTCACCTTCTTTTCTCAGTCTCAGTGACACATCACTATTCACCTTCTTTTCTCAGTTTCAGGGACAATGAGACTGAGAATCATCGTCTTCTTTTCTCAGTCATCGCCTTGCAACCCGCGATTGCTGCCGGGACCCATCATCTTCTTTTCCCAGTCTCGGTGTGAATCGCCAACATCACCTTCTTGTGTTGCAACCCACGACTGCCGCCGAGAACCCATGCCTACTGCCATCCCCTACCTCTTTTCCCTAGTTAATTTGATTACAGTATTAGAGAATGATTGTGCTAAAAATTTCAGATTTTTCGGTCGAATTCGAATCAAATTCAAACTCAAAGATTTAATATCCGTCAGATATCGAATCGAATTCAAATATTAGTGTTCATAATCAATTTTGAATTCGAATCCTGATTCAATTTGAATTCGATCCATTTACAGGCGTACCTACCTAAATAGTATGGCCATGAAAATACTTAACCAGGTAGAAATTCCAAAAGTCTGTGCATGATTTAATTAGAATAGCATAAGTAAAACATGTCGGTGATACATTAGAGGGCATCATCTGATGAAAAGTTACTGGCTTCCTTAGCCTCTGATTCCTGAACACAACTATCAAGCAATGTATTCCACAAGGCCTCGGATCTTTCATTCAGCGGGATTCCATTGAAGAGCTTACGGGCATCATCCATTTCCCAAGATTTTACATACATATTGAAAATAGATCTATTACAAAAGAAGCACAATTCAAAGCCATATTTCAGTGTTTGACCATGAAGAACTTTTCCCATCAGCAAATTGCCTGTAACTCGACATGCTTTGAGTGCCACTGAGAACCCAAACTCGTTGGGCCACAACCCTGAACGACACATAAGAGAAAACAACTGCAGACCAAGGTCATTGTAACCGTATTGTACATAGGCTGAGATCATGCTTGTCCAAGAAATCAAATTTGGCTCTGGCATCCCGTCAAACAGTAGACGAGCATTCATCAGCTCCTCACAAGCAGCATACAAACAGAGAATATTGTTCTGTACAAAGATATCTCGATGTAGCCCGCTTTTGATGAGGATTGAATGAATTGACTTTCCATTGTTAGCATCTCTCAGATCACTAAAACGCTGCAAAAGTGAAGCACACTCTTGTAAGGAAAACTGAGGTCTGGTTCTCAATGTCGGAGAAGCTGTTGATGGCGCGAACTGTTCTCTGAATCCCAGAAATGAAATTGTTAAAATGAATGAAAAGATTTCTACAATTCAGTTTTGCAGAGAGGATTTCTCTCTGAAATGGGAAGGAAAGCCAGAAACGATTCCCAAAGATCATGTTCGAAAAGATTCATCTGTAGGTTCCTGAGTAACACGTCCTGGTCCAGTTTCTAGTATTCGATAAAAAACTGGTATTTGAATTTTCAGGGAAATAAACGAAGTAGGGGTGCAACTTCTGAGAAATCGTCCATGCCGTAGATGGTTCAAACAGTGCACAATCAATTGTGAGAAGGTTTCCAATCCCCCAACTGAAACCGCATTTGTCCAGTTCAGCAGAGAATCGCTTCTACCGGAGAAGACGACCTGAGAACGTGTTAATATGCCCTAGATGGACTCACCCGCGTCGCAAATGTTTGGTTGATACGAATCACTCCCATTTTTCCTCCTCAGCAAATGGTTAAAGCCTGTGAAGAAGAAGAATGTGAAGAAGAAGAAGAAGAAGAGATTCGCGAAGCTTTAAAGTCGCTCGCCTCTCCAGTCTCCTCTATCTCTCTTTTTTTCGAGGGTTTTGGAGAAATTCAAAACCTATTTATTTCGACCGATTATGGGAGCAAATTCAAAACCTTTTTAAAAAGTAATATGTACAAATCTAAGAAAATATATACAAATTTGCATCGATGCATTTTTGAAACCTAATCAAACGAATACAAATCTGAACTGAAGTACAAATTTGCAACGGTTCAGATTTGCACTCCAACCAAACCCAGCCCTAAGTACTATGGGCTGATTCGCATCAACCTGCAAGACTATTCCATGCATCTTATTCCACATCAGAAGGCACTAGGTGATGAGGAGGATACCCTGAATCAGATAGCATCCAATGTTTAAGTAGGGGTGTTCAAATTCGGTTGATAAACCGAAAACCAAATCAAACCGAATAAGCTAATTCGGTTCGATTAATAAATTTATCGGTTTGATTCGATTTTTATTTTTTTAAAAGATTGATTTTCAATTTCGGTTTGGTTTGATTGAGAATTTCAACTAAACCAAATCGAAAATTGAATTAGTGTTGTTATTTAGTCATTAATGTTTTATTTAATACTCTATGTTAATTAATTATTATATTTCCCAATGAACAATTAATAATAGTTAATTAAAACCTAGACTCATTATTAATTGATTATTAGTCATTAATTGTTCATTAATCATTAAATAATTTTAAAAATGACCAATTGACCAATTCCCCATTGGCGTAGGGTTTTGGGACCATTTTAACTTTTAATTAATAACAATTAATTAATTAAAATCATTATGCTTTGGGTTTTAGGGCCATTTTAACTTTTCATTAATAACACTTATGCTTGTCATTTATGTAGAATCATGGTCCAATCGAACCAAAAACCAAATCAAACAGAGCCAAATTCAGTTAGGGATGATTTGGTTCTAAAATATAATTCGATTCGATTTAGTTAGAGGAAATGGTAAAACCAAATAATCGGTTAGGTCCTCAATTTGAACTGAACCTACCGATGGTACACCACTATGTTTAACGTTAACAACAATGGATGCCATGCCATTTCTAGTTGTCTAGCATCAGGTCGCTACTCTAGGACAATTATTTATCAATCGACCCTTCAAAGTTCCCTTGGACCCTAGGGCAAAACTGCAACAAGGGGCGTAGATGAAAGGGTCAATTGGCTCCTATATCATGGCTAGGAGCCCCATCGTAGAGTGAAGGTGACCCATTGAGGGAATGGATCAATGTAGGGGTCCTACCTTAACAACGCATGCTAACAACACCGAAAAGCAATTCATGGCTATGGAGGAGGTGTAGACAATGATTGGACAAATAAAGAACACACAGGATGTCGACTTTGATGTTCCACTACCACCTCACCCATGGGAAATCTACAATAAACCCCATCCGTACAAATATAAGGCACCCTAGTTCCCCAAGTTCACTAGAGAGGGAGGGAATTCGTGCAAGCATGGTTTTTAAAACCGATCCAGAGATTAAACCGTTCAGGGGTTCGGTTATTAGGTCAAACGGTTGGTTCATTTTGATAAAAAAATAAAAAAATAAAAAAAATAAAAAATGGTTAAAACTGTTTGAATAATTAACTATAGTGTTTTGTCGATCAAAATTAATGTTTTTTTTGAGAAAATCCGGTTTTGGGAGGAAATGGAACCGGCCACCTTCCTGATTTTTCAGGTCCAATCGTCCAATCCGGTGCGGTTTTAAAAACCAAGCGTGCATGGATATCAGACACTTTATGAATTTGAGGACCTGTCTACATGCAAGCAAGTCCTTCGATGCTCATACATACACTTGGTATTGCAACCTCAAGCTTGGGTCTATTAAGACGTGGAATGAAATGGTGTCTCTTTTCTTTGGCAAATTCTATGAGTTAAAAGAAGAACTCACTATCACTGATCTAGGATGCATGGAATGGGGTGAAGATGAAGAGGTCGATGACCTCATATAGCATTTTCACACCAAGAGTTTGGATTTGAAGCATGTGTGGGGCGAAGATGAACATGTCTTGGTACAACTGTGCCTAAATGATATCAGTACTAATTTTGGATACATTTGGAAAATTTATAACCAACTTCACTGATTTGCATTCCTTCGCCTAATGAACAACCACTGGCGAAAAAGGCCACTGAATGTGTTAAGCAAAGAGTCCAAATCTCCTGCCTACGAGAACTCTGTCCACCACACATGGAGAACATCTCATCTTCTGTCTGATATTATGCAGGGGAGATATTCCTTTGCCTAATGAACAACCACTGGCGAAAAATGCCATTGAATGTCTTAAGCAAAGAGTCCAAATCTCCTGCCTACGAGAACTCTGTCCATGTTTATCGTAGTCACACATGGAGAACATCTCATCTTCTGCCTGATATTATGCAGGGGAGATATTCCCAATTCACGGGGGGTAATGTATTGTGATTTGTGGGTAGGCATGTGCAGAGTTCTTGTGGGCAAGAGATCCGTAGTCTTAAGCAAAAGGAGCGGCCCTACATAGGAGATGCTAGTAAATCCCATTATCCCAAAAGAACTTGATCCCCTTAAAGGGTGTTCTCTTTTTGGATTTTGAGAGGGGGGAAAGTTGGTCGATGGGATTTTGGTTCTTACTGACCAAGAACCCCATGTTCTATTTTCATATTTATGTAGGGACCAGGGAAAGTTTATTTTCTTGGGTATCACTTACTTGGATAAGTGATATCCATCTCTTGGGTGGATAAATAACTTTCATACCTAGGGGGAAAATTGTCAACACTTGTGAATGAGACAGAAATGACCCTTTTAATAATGGATTTTTATGACTAAAATGATCATTACATTATTTATTTAGAAAATAAAAAAATATGGGTAAAATGCATTTATTCGGATAAGTGTTTCCTAAGAAAATTTACCCAAATAATTATATTTACTCGGATAAATAACTTACCAAAAAACGAACAGGACCTTAGTGGAGGATTGGATAGCAGAACGACTTCTTAGAGACCCAAAGGCTATGAGGATCTCAAACCTAGGCTTACCCAACATTTTGTGTATATCATGGCCATGTGAAACACCCTACTCCAAAGTGCTACCTATTAAGGAGGTTTACTGCTAGTAAATCCCATAAAAGGGAGATCGAGGTCCGAGAAAAGTTCAAGCCTTAAGTGCATGAAGAGCCATTGGCCTAGAATGATGCACCCCAATAGATCAAGAAATTCATTCACCTCCCGACCTAGGGGGAGGAACTGAAAGGATGAGAACCAAGTGACATCAACATGGAGATGGAAGAATCAATCAACAACGTGGCAGGTGAAAATGAATCATAGTCGGAAAAGGGCGAAGACATTGAATGCCATTCGAAGTTTAAAGAGTTTTGTGATAGCATGTTGCAACAAATCCAATAAATGATAGCTAAAGAAAATGAAAAAATATTGATTGAATGATCAAACATTCGAGTCCAGGCCAGATGCCAAAACCCTCTTATTGTTTCTGAAAGAAAATAAGAACAGATAGAAACCCTAGCTCCTATCGACGGGCCGTCGATCATTTTCTCCTCTCCCATCGCCACTGTCGTTGCCCGTCGGCCGGTTCTCTTTCTCCCCCGTCGCCGTCGCCGTCGTCTAGTTCTCTTTCTCCCCCGTCGCCGTCGCCGTCGTCCAGTTCTCTTTCTCCCCCATTCTTCTCCTTCTCTAAAATCTGAATCTGGATCTCTGGTTTTCTTCTCCCTTCTATAGTTTAACAATTGTAGGTAAATAATTTTGAGTTAAAATAGTTGATATGAAATTTGTTTAAAATACGAATGATACCTCTTAATCTCTTAGTCTTACGAAATTTTTTAGTTAAATAGTTCAGTAGTTGCTTTGTAAATTGTGTTTCTCTTCTTTCTAAAATTTCCACATTAGTAAGAAAACATGTTCTTGAACATATGTTTTCTCAAAACAAATGGAACAAGCTTTGTGTCTTTACTTTGAAAAAAAGAAAAAATAGGTTCTTAAACATTTCTTTTTGGGCCTTGTTTTCTTGAAAATTCAACAATTATTTGTGAATAAAATAGATCATACATGGGAAACAAGCCATTGCTAAGGAAAAATAAGAAAGAAAGAATTTCTGAATCGTTGCCAATAATGAATGTGCTTTTTACGTTTAAAATTCGAGAGATGTAGATCGTCAGAACTGGTTTTATTTATTTATTTATTTTTTATGATGTGATTAAAAAATGTATAAAAACATGCACTTTTTGGTTTGCATGGCTGGGGGATTTCAGATTTGTTCGTTTTGCTTTTAAAGCTGGAAAGTTAGATTATTTCATGTTTTAGGGAATGTAAAGTGTGAAGTATTTCTTATAGAAGAGAGGTTGGATGTTTTAGGGAATTATAGACTTCATGAAAATAAAATAAAATAAAACTCATTATGAGAATATGAGGAATGTTAATGGAGATTAATTTCTTGTATTGAAGGTTCTTTAATTTGAAAGTATGTGATGAAATGAGAACTAGAACAATTCTTTGAGACCTTTACATGCCTTCTTTATCACATGATGTTGTTATCTATAATTTAATCCATCTCTAAATTTCAGTTTTTTTCTTATTCATTTCTTTTCAATTCTTTGGGGGAATGGAAGAGAACTTTAAGCTAAGATTTAATACTTATTCATTCTTTTTCTTATTCATTCTTATTAATTCTTTTTCTTATTCATCCTTTTTCTTTATTAGATGTTAAGTATAGGTGATAATAACACAAGCATAAATATCCCTCCTAAACCTCAAAATAATGATGACAATGCATCAAATCCACTTATTATGGAGGTTGATTCAAATGCTAGTGTTTCTTCTACTTTTTGAAAAAAAAAAATCTTGGGTGTGGGATCACTTCACTAAGATAAATTGTCAAGTTATAAGTGATCAAAGAGCATCATGTAACTATTGTGGTAAGGACTTAGCTTGTCCTATTGCAAGTGGTACAAGTTGCTTGATTAATCACTTGACTAGATGTAAGAGGTATCCTTTGAATGCAGACAAGAATCAAAAAATTTTGGAGTCTTCATATCAAAATGTAAAAGAGGGGGGACACGGACACCACACCAATACTTGTAACTTACAAGTTTGACTAAGAAGATTGTAGAAGAGAACTTGCTAGAATGATTATTGTAGATGAATTGCCCTTTAAGCATGTGGAACAAGAGGGGTTACGTGACTCCTATGATACCATGCAACCACGATTTATAGTCCCTTCATGTCAAACAATAACCGAAGATTGTTATGATCTCTTTTTGGAGAAGAGAAAGTTGAAGAATTATTTTAAGAAATTGCCATCGAGGATCTGCCATACTTCAAAATCTTAGATATATGTGTCACACTGCTCACTTCATAGATGATGACTAGAGATTGTATAAATTTTGGTCCAATTTCCAGTCTAAAATATTATTTAAATTTTGGTCCAATTTCTAGTCACTCGAGAGAAATGATTGATAAGGTAATTGAGAGATGCTTGTTTGATTGGGGCATTGAGAAAGTTTTCACTATAACAGTAGACAATGCAAGATCAAATGCTATGGGAATTCAATACTTGAAAAAGATACTCAACTGTTGGAAGGGAAGTGTTTTAAAGAGTGAGTTCTTACACATGAGATGTGGTGCACATATTTTGAGTTCAATTGTCAAAAAGGGATTTTCAGAGTTGATGAATCTATTTTTAGGATTCGTTCTGCAGTGAAGTATTGCAAGGTCTTCTCTATCATGATTGTAAAGGTTTAAGAATTGTGTAGAGAAAGAAAAGATAGAGAGTAAGAGTGTTATTTGCCTAGATATTGATACTAGGTGGAACTCTACTTACTTGATGTTAAAATATGCTTTAAATTTTAAGAAGACATTTGATTTGTTGGAGACTGTTGATGGTAAGTACATAGAGGAGCTTACTAGTTCAAAAAATAAGGGTTTGCCTAATGAAGATGATTAAGAATATGCTCGGTGTTTGCTTCTTTTCTTAAAATTTTCTATGAAACTATATTGAAATTGTTTGGATCATTTTATGTAACTAGAAATGAATACATGAAAGAAATTTATAGTATTAGGTTTGTTATTTCTAGGTGTACCAGCGATGATTTTAGTGTTAGTTTGATTTTTCCAAGATATAAAAGAAGTTTGAAAAGTATTGGGCAAATGTGAGGATTATCAACATCATGTTGTTCATTGCAATGGTTCTTGACCCTTGATGTAAATTGTAGTATGTGGATTGGGTTATTATTTAATCCTATGATGTTGATAATGCTCAAGTGTTGAGAGAGGGGTGAAGCAAGTTTTGGTCTCCATGTTTGAGTTTTATAGTTCAGTTAAGTCATCTCATAATGTTCAATCAAGCAATAAAATTCAAGACACAAATGAGATAGAAGTTGATAATGTGGAAGATGTTGTTGGTTTTATGAATACACTACATTAAAAGCAAAAAGCAAACCGAGGAGGTGTAAATGCCAAAACAGAATTGGATAGATATTTAGGGTAGGAATGTGAAGATCCGAAAAATAAATCATTTGACATATTGGATTGGTGGAAAATTAATTCATCTAAATATCAAGTGTTTTCTATGATGGTTTGAGATATGTTAGTTATGCTTATATCTGCAGTTGCATCTGAGTCGGCTTTTAGCACGGGAGGTCATGTGCTTGATTCATTTCGTAGTTCTCTAACTCCAAGAATTGTGGAAGCTATCGTTTGTAGACAAGATTGACTACAAAGATCACATGGCTACATTCATTTTCTTATTCATTATTATTTTGTTATATTAATTCTAATTTGTGCTTGTCTTAATCTTTTTTGTAGAGATATCATGTATCAGTGAGGAACATCCTCTTATTGCTATTGATGATTGAACATTTATGGTTGTAGATTTCATTGAATTTAAACTTTCTTGGTTGTGGATCTTGCTTAATGTTTATGGTTGTGAATTTGTGATTTATGAACCTTGTTGAATGGCCAAGTGTTGAAAGAAATATCTTATTGAATGTTTTTGCAGAGATATCTTATTGAATGTTTTATGTTGATTGGTTAATAGTTTTAATACTTTTACGATATACAGATAATAAGCAAGAGGCTTTGACCTATGCAAAAATTCAATCAGGTTAAGGCTTATTTGCTTTGTAACAGGTGAAACAATCACTTTTCTTGACTGATGGAGGCTGGAGTTAAGCAAGGTTTAATCCCCCTTGCTATTCCCTTGTCAAAAAAGAAATCAGGTATTCAGGTTTGGATAAAGCACTTTCTAAGTATCTATCTAAGTATCTATAGTCTATACTATTAGTTAGTCTTACGGATTTGAAGTTGAATACTTGAATTATTCTTATTCTTTAATTTTTCCATTTCTCTATAGGTTTTATGACTATAATTGCCTTGCTAGAAATCTGCAATGGCCAACACCCAACAATTCCACTGGTCCTAATCTTGGAACTAGGGGTGGATTTGAGCTGAGCCGAGCCGAATACTTTCAGGCTCGAGTAAAAATTTCATAAGCTCGAGTGCAAAAAATATTTTATAAAAATAATAAATTATATATAAAAATATTTTTTATTTGATATTTAAAAAATTAAGAATTATAATAATTAATAATTATAATATTTTTATTGTATATATTATTTTCTATAATTTTATTTTATATACATATATATAAGCTGGCTCGCGAGCCTCACAAGTTGAGCTCTAGTAGGCTCAAGCTCGACTTGTTTAATAATTGAGCCAATGAATTGGGCTCGAGCTCGAGCTCAAGCTCGGTTGAAACCGAGCCGAGCCGAGGTCAAGCAGCTCGTGAAAAGCTCGGCTCGTTGCCACCCATACTTGGAACAGGTATTTTTGACAAACTGGCTTGAATTAGGAATGAAATTAAGAAGCATGATTTTTCTTTTTATAAATAAAGAAGAATGAAACTTAAGAAGCATTTTTTTTTTATATCATGTTGTGTAGGTTTTTCACATTGAGCTCAATAAGCATGAAAATTGCAAATTGAGATTGTTGATGCTTTTCATTTCCTGATTTAGTTCAGCTATTTTAAGTTGCAAGTGATGAAATCAACTATGCTCCAAATATGAAATACTCTTGTTTCTATATTTAGGTTTTTTCCTTTGCTATTTTTGTCATTTTAGATAAGAAACATTTTTTAATAAAAAAAAAAATCAAAAAATCAAAAACCGAAGACTGAAGACTGGTTAACCGCTTGTTTCAGTTCAGTTTTTGTTCAGACTAATACAAAAACCAGTGGTACAAGTTTGGTTTTTAAAATATGCCCATGGTTCGGTTAACCGAACCATGGACACCCCTACCATTACCTAGGTGGGGAGATTACCGAACCATGGACACTCCTACCATTACCTAGGTGGGGAGATTAATAACATCCTGATCCAAAATTATGAGCATGAGAACAGGCCCATAAGGCCAAAGATATAAAGATTTGAAGGGTAAATGATGATTACAATAAGCTTTACAAGCGGCTTGTGTCCAGAGGCCCTTGGGACAAGCTCTTCCTCCCAACTTGTGTATGAAAAGGTTACAAGAGGAAGTATCACTAGGGCACTTTACTAAGATCATGTGCCTCACAAGACAGGTAGTATAATGTATTTAATGATGTGAGGGTCTCCTCACCCCCTTTTGGAGGGGACCCCGAGTAAAGGTGTCAATGGATCGATTTTGGATTGGACCCGTCCAGTCCAAAATCAATTTGGATGGATTGGATGGACGAATAAGACATATTGGATTGGACCTAGTCCATCCGTAATAAATTTATATTGGATTGGGTTAGATTGAGCCAATATCTATTCCTTTAATATAAGATAAGAATATATGTGTCAATGGATTGGGTTAAATTCTAAATCAAAATGAATTTGAATAGATCAGATAATCCAGACATTAAATTAGCCCGGTTCAAATTGGTCTAAAACATTCATTGGATTGAATTGGACCTGATCCATTTATAATGGACTCACATTGGACTAGATCGGATTAGACCAAATCCAGTCCAATTGAGACCCTTGACACCTGAGTACAAAGAGATGGAAACCAAGAGGGAATCCTTTCCATGGAAATCAAATCAATTTTGATGATAGATACCTCCCCACAGATGTAGTAAGATATAAGTCAAACTTGCCAAAGAGGTCCTCGCAATAATTAACCTTTCGAGAGGAGACGACCCTCCTAAACCTATTAACATTAACGCTAAGCTCCCTAAATATAGTGACCTTGTTAAAAGAGGTATGTAGATGCCTTTGCTTGAACCTATGATGAAATGTTGGGCCTTAACCCCCACTTCTTTGTACACAAAGTCAAAGTGAACCTCGACTATTCGCCTGTAAATAGGGGTGCAAATGGATCGAATCCTCGCCTATAAATAGGGGTGCAAATGAATCGGATTATAATCTGATCTGATCCTATTTGGTCAAATTTGGATCACCCCTGGTCGGATTTTTGGATCAGATCAGATCTTATGATTCAATAAGAATTTGATTGGATTCAGATCCCCCTATCCGATCTGTTCCTTTGGTCGAATTTGTTATATTATTTATTTTTTTATAAAATGTATATATATAATAAAAATAATTAAAAAATACTTGTATTTTTTGTTTTTTCTTTATTTAAATTGTGTATATTTTATTTTTTTCTTTTAATAATTTATTAATTTTTAAAGAAAATAAATTGGATCAAATCATATAGGGTTAAAATTCTGATCGAGTCCAATCAGATCCGATTAGATCTTCGGATCGGATTTGAATATACCTTGAGAAGTTTCCTATGGAAATAGAAGTTTTCTATAGCAACACCCCAAGAAGATTTCCAATTTGCTTAGCCAACATTGTACAAAATACGATGTTGCAAGGATTTTTGGGATCTGAACAAGGTCTACACTTAGGATGAATTTCTCTTACCGAACATCAATGTAGAGGTGTAAATCAGACCATGCCGCCTGTGGCCCGATACGAACTTGGACCGGCTTGGCACGATGATCTGTGGGCCATGGCAGGCCCGACATGATCATGCAGGCCGTGTTGGGCCTAGGGTTTTAGGTCAATGGACCGACACGATTGGAACACAAATGGACAAAAAGAATGTCTTCAATTGTAAAAGGCTCTTTGGATGTAGCAGATTGGGGGAGGTCTTCTTGGCTTCAAGGGTTCAACGAAAACCCTTTGTAGTAATTTGAAAGAAAAATCTTCAATGGTTTAAAGACAAAAATTCTTCAATCGATGTAGCATGGAGTTGCAACAATTTTGAAGCTTCTAATTGATGTAGCACGATCCGGTCACTCCTAGCTGGCACTCACGCGGCTCCTGAGAGGTACCTGAGACCAGAAGGAAGAAGAGGGACTCCCAGGGGATTTGCCTGGCGGGAACACTCTGATGATTAAGTCAGTCTTCTGTGTGAGAAGCAATGAGAAAAATGAAGGCTAAGAGTGCAGATTGCGTAGATGGTTCGAAGATACCTTGTTCCTTCAGAATCAGCCCCTTATAACAGAATTCCGTTTACATCAGACCCTCTGGCTTCTGACAGGGCAGGTATAACCTTCACTATCAGTCTGCCATAGCCGTTATAGGCAAGGCTGAGGTGGCACGCGCGGGGCCGTTGCTACAGGGTACGTGCCTGTCAGGTGTAAGGCACCTTCTTAAAGGTGGCAGGCGCGACGCTGTTTGATGAGGGACATGGCTGTTGTCCCCAGATTTGTCGGGTACGATGGTCGGGCAGGAGGTCTTTCGGCAGTGCACCGAATTACTCTCTCGGGAGTTACCTTGTGCCGGGCTATCCCATAGGCGACGAACTGCCCGTGGCAGGCTATGTCGAGCTACATGGCGCCGAGGTGTTTTCGCCCCGGGGTGTCTAGAGCGGGGTCAGTGAGCTCCCGTCGGGGGGTGGCCCAAAGCCCATTGGGAGGAGCTCGGGTATCAAGAAAGGTCAGGGTACCCCAACCTCGGGACACCCTGAAGTGCCTTAACCCCGGGGAGGAGATGCAGGCAAGACGACTTCTGGCGAGTAGTTTATCCGCCTAGTTGCTGAGCTCAACTCGGTGAGACCCTCCCCCCGAGTTGAGGTTAAGTCAGCTGCATTGTCACGCTGAGTCACTGTTTGAGCAAGGTCACACCAACGTGTACCCGTGCTGTGAGGTCGGGCCAAATCACCCTCCATCAATTGCCCCCCACTCCCTGCGTTGGCGGTGATGACCCAGCGCGGGGAGGTCATAACGCGTCGAGTGGATTTGGCATCGACATTCATGCCGTTTTGTCATGCGCTCCATCCAGTTGGACCGGTCCAGTGCCCAGTTTGATAAAAAAAGACTCGAGTCGCATCCGGGTTATGCACGGACCTCACGCGATTTGGACTTCGCAGACGTCAAAAACGCGCTAAACCGTTTTTGCCTTGAGGAACCCACAATTGTGGGTATAAATAGGGGGCCCTTGGCCATTTTCTTCGCCACAAAGCTTTCGTCATTAGCATTTGAGCTCGCGTTAGTGGTCTCTTAGCTCGGGTCTTCCAGTTCATCCTATTTTCCCAATTCGGTTGCGTTCCTTTGGTGAGTCATCCCGAGCTTCTTTTTTCCTTTCAACTTGTTTCTTCCCTTCATCTCACTATGTCATCTAGTGTAGACATCCTGATCGACGAGCCCGAGGTGGGCACCTCAGATCGGGGTGGCTCCTCTGCTGCCCAGCCATCTGAAGTATGGGTGGCTTCGGGTCATCTGGCGTCCACCTCCCACCAAAGTCGGGAGCCAGATCAGTTCGGCCCTTCTATAATAACTTCGGAGAGGCTTCAGGACCTCATACAGAGGTTCAACCTCCCTAAGGAATACTCATATAGCCTTCCCACTGGCAGCTTTCCATGGGAGCATGGTCCTGATGAGATCGTGATCTTTAGGGAGCAACTAATAGCCGGGCTCCGAATTCCCCTTCACCCTTTGATCGTTGAGGTGTTAGTACACTTTAACATCACCCTGGACCAACTCCACCCAAATTCCATACGGAATGTGGTGGGGTCCATTTCTCTTTGCTTTGACCGTTCTCTCTCTATAGATTTAGATATTCTTAGCACAATTTTGGCCATAAAGAAGAGTGCTTTGGGCACTCTCCCCGGGCACAGGCGGTCTTACTACCTGTCCCCCCACCCAGGTTTCAAACTTATGCACAAGCTCCCGAGTAAAGTCCCAGCTTGGAAGCGGGACTACTTCGTAGTTTGGAGCAGCACGGGGTGGCCCTTCCCCATTGATTGGAGGATGGTCGTTCAAGACCCCGGTGTCATCCTAGACGGGAAGACCAAGAAAGTGCTCCAGTCACTGGCTCAGCTCGGGTTGAATTATAAAGACTTCACATCCGAGGAGAAGATCATCCAGGGCAGCTTGAGCATGGGTAGGTTTTCCTTCACTTCTGCTTTCTGTTCATATGTTTACTTCGGGTTGCTGATGTCGTGTTTTGCTGCTGGTCCCATGGAGGCAGAGAAAATAGATAACCAGAAGCTCTTTCGCCAGTTGAAGAGAAAGAAATGCGTAGCCAAGAAGGCACGCTTGAGTCCCCGCGAGCTTTGGCCGAGCCCCAACCTCCGCAGACTTCAGCTTCGGGGCCCGAGGTGGTAGCGGAGCCTATCATTGACCTGGAAGAAGGGGTTGTGCCTCAAGGGCCCGAGGTGATAGCAGAGCCTATCGTTAGGCCCGCCAAACTTGCTGCCAACCCCACCGGACCTGTTGGCGAGAGTGTTGTCGAGGCTAGTGCTGCAGGTGTTGCTGCCAGGGCTCATCCTACGGAAGCCGCTGTCGAGGCCTCTGAGAGTTCCACTCGTGATGTGGAGATGACAACATCCAGCTCGGAGGATCAGGGGAGCCAAACCGTCCTGAACCCCAAGTGTAGCCTGGAGAAGAGCAAGCTGGCTGCATACCCGGGGGAGGTCAGCGAGTGGGTTGAACTCACTCCTAGTCAGCTCGGTGCTCGAGCTGCCACTCATACTATGGTGGTGAGTCTCTCTCTCTTTTTTTTTTCTTTTTTTTTTACTGGCTTCCCTCTTGACCGGTTTCCCTTTTGCAGGTGAATTCCGCCATTCACGCCTCGACCCTTCAATTAGATCGGTGCTTGAGGCAGGTTCTAGAGGCTGAGAAGTCATCCCGCGCAGCCCATACTGAGTTGAGGGTGGCTCGCTGTCAGGTCCATCGCCTGGAGAGTGATGCCTCAGCTCAGAAGAGCTTCATCGAGATGTTAATGGCAGAGAAGGGGGAGTTGGCCCGAGACAGAGATAAACTGAGGGCCAAGGTAAACGGGCTCAAGGTCGGTCAGGAGGCCTTAGGGCTCGAGGTGAACAGCCTCAAGGTTGAGCGGGATGCCCTAAACCTCGAGGTGCAAGGCCTCAAAGAGGCAAAAGGGAAGCTGGACCACGAGGTGGAGTACCTCTAGGAAGATATAAGAGAGAAGACCGCGATCTTCGAGGGTGCTCTCAAGGAGGCCAAGACTCATGCTGTCATCGACTACATCAACTCTTCAAGGTTTGACGACGTGATGACCGAGGCCTACCGCAAGGGCTTCAAGCTCAGTCGGTGGCTAATCAGGCACCTCTTCCCCGACCTAGATACGAGCGCCATCACCACTTCGCGGATCATTGATGACATCGTGCGTTAGTCAAAAGATGATCCAGATTCTGAAGATGAGGGCGCCGAAGATGAGGCATAGGATGCTGGCCCAGTTATTGCCCCCGAGGAGGTCCCTAACAAAGGCAACGTGCTTCCAAAATAGTTTGCTCCTTGTATTTGTAAACTTAATCTTCTCCCTTTTTCTTTCTTGTAATCAAGACGTTCTTAATGGAATTTATGTAATGGATCTCCTGCAATGAAGAGAATTTTTCTTTTTGCCAAAAGTTTGTGCAATTTATTTCATCGAAATGGTTATCTCACCCCAAGCTGTTAACCTATCGAGTTGAACTTCCGAAGTGGGTGTCCTTAATGGCCACCGTGGCCCCGAACTGTTTAGTAGGGGTAGCCTTGTGTATGTCGGGGTGAGGGGCATAGTAGGGCGCATGCCCGACCTATCTACACCCGAGGTAGGTTGCCGTTAGTTGTCCTTAATGGGTTCAACTCTTTGCATGCCAGGGCGGGCTATTTTTTGTAAGGTTCATTCTTGAGCCGCCTGTGCCTCAGGCGCTGCAAGTACTTAATTCATGCTGACGGGTCAACTTAGTTTTGTATGCTACCGGGGCTTCTTCATTAGCTCGGCATTTCAACCCTTAGGCTAGAGGAGTGGCTCGTGGCCTACTCTAAAGATCTGCCCATGCCATAGAGGCGACCTGGTCCTATGGTGCTGAGGTCATATGAGCTCGATATTCTGGCCCTTAGGCTTTTGGGAGTGGCTCATGGCCTACTCACTTCTTACAGATAGTATTGTCTTAGGTTGACAATATTCCATGCCCGAGGTACTTGTTTCCCTTCGAGGGTCTTGAGCTTGTACGTTCCTTCCCCGAGCACTCGTTTCACTCGGTAAGGGCCTTACCAGTTGGACCCGAGCTTGCTAGCGCTGGAATCAGGTACCATAACTTTACGAAGGACCAGGTCGCCAACGCGGAGATTCCGCTTCTTGACCCTGGCGTTATAGTACCGAGCTACTCTCTGCTGGTAGGTTGCTGCCTGATGTATGCGAGGTCCCTTACTTCGTCGAGTAGATCAAGGTTGGTACGTAGCTCATCTTTGTTTGTCTGATCACTGTATGCTTCTAATCGTAGCGCAGGTACTTCAATCTCTGCGGGAATCACTGCTTCGATGCCGTAGGTGAGATTGAAGGGTGTTTCTCCCATGGTGGTCCTCTTCGTGGTCTGGTAGGCCCATAGAACATTGGGTAGTTCATCTGCCCATAATCCTTTAGCTCGGTCCAGTCGTGCCTTTAGTCCACGGAGGATGGCTCTGTTCGTGACTTCTGCCTGACCATTTGCTTGAGGGTGTGCGACTAAAGTAAAAATCTGTCGGATTCCCATGTCTTGGCACCAGTCTTGGAATTTGATATCCTCGAACTGCTTACCATTGTCAGAAATCCATATCCGAGGTAATCTGAAATGGCACACGATGTTCTTCCAAAAGAAGTTTTGGACATTTCGGGCTGTGATCATTACAAGGGGTTTGGTGTCTACCCACTTGGTGAAGTAATCCACTACTACTACTAAAAACTTCCTCTCACCTGTTGCTGGTGGGAATGGCCCGAGTAGATTGATGCCCTACTGTGCAAAGGGCCATGGGCTGCTGAGATACTTGAGGAGGTTGGCAACGGGTTGGTGGTGAATATTGGCATGTCTCTGGCATTTGTCACATTTTCTAATGAGCTCAATAGCATCTGCCTTCATTGTTGGCCAATAATACCCCTGTTGAAGTGCTTTCTAGGCAAGGGCCCTGCCCCCCAAGTGCCTGCCGCACAACCCCTCATGAGTGTCACAGATTACGAGCTCGGCTTCGGTAGGCCGCAAGCAACGTAGAGAGGGGAGAGTGTAGGATTTCCTGTACAGCCGTTCATCTATCATGATGTATTTGGTTGCTTGGCGCTACACCCTTCTGGGTGCATTGCGATCTGCAGGGAGGGTCTCGTGTAGTAGGAAGCTCATGAGTGGGTCAATCCTGCTTAGCTCTGCTTGAACGATGGGAGCGACCTCCTCTGCTCCCCCGAGAATGCTAGGTTGGGGCAAGTCCTCTATGTACACAGTTCTCATGGTGATGTCGCTGGCGCTGGCTAGTCTGGACAGGGCATCGGCCTCAACGTTCTCCGACCTTGGGATTTGCCTGATGAAGTGTGACTGGAAGTTGAGCAGGGCCTCTCTGAGTTTGGTCAAGTAGGCAGTCATGGTTGGTTCACGAGCTTTGTACTTGCCAATGACTTGGTTGACCATGAGCTGGGAGTTGCTACAGATAATGATGTGCTTGGCTTTTACTTCTTTGGCTAGAGCTAGTCTGGCTATCAACACCTCGTACTCTGCTTCGTTGTTAGATGCTGTGAACTCGAAGCGTAGCGTGTACTCCAGTTTTATGCCACTTGGGCCATGCAGGACTATTCCGGCTCTACTGCCCTATTGGTTCGAAGAGCCATCCACATAAAGGATCCAGGGCTCCTCATCCCAGCTCGCGCTTGGTCGAACTAGGAGAGATGCCACACTGGTTGCTACATCACGGGGCTCGGACTCAACTGGCCTAGGAGCTTCGAGCTCACCCGAGCTGGGAGCCTCGTGCTCAACCAGCCTGGGGACTTCGGAGCTGAATGTGCACTCGGCAAAGAAATCTACTAAGGCTTGGGCCTTAATGGCAGTTCACGGCTTGTACTGGAGGTCGTACTCGTTGAGCTCAATGGCCCACTTCGTGAATTGACTAGAGACCTCGGGCTTAAGTAAGACTTGCCTCAGAGGTTTGTCGGTGAGAACGATAACAGTGTGAGCCTAGAAGTACAGGTGGAGCTTCCGAGCTGCAATTACCAATGCGTACGCTAGCTTTTCTATCTCTGGGTATCTCGTCTCTACTCCCTGCAATACCTTGCTAACATAATAGATGGGTCGTTGAACCCGATCTACTTCTAAAACATCGCCCTCCTCGGGCTGGGTTAAGATCGGTACACCAGCGAGGTATTTCTTGAGCTCGTCAAATGCGAGCTGACGGTCTTGGGTCCACTTGAACTCTTTGTTCTTAATTGCCTTAAAGAACGGCAGACAGTGGTCTGCCGATTTGGACATGAAGCGGCTCAGGGTGGCTATGTAGCCATTCAACCTCTGAACCTCCTTCAACTTCCGTGGTGGTCTCATATCTAAGATGGCCTTAACCTTATCTGGGTTGGCTTCAATGCCGCACCGATTAACGATGTATCCTAGGAACTTGCCTGAGGTCACACTGAATACACACTTGTTTGGGTTTAGTCTCATATTAAACTTATGCAAAATTTCAAAGACAGAATGAAAATCTTGTATTAATTTGTGTGAAAATTGAGTTTTGATGACCATGTCGTCTACATAGCATTCCACTTTTCTGCCAATTAGTGGCGCAAACAACTTATTTACAAGTCTTTGGAAGGTTGCCCCTGCATTTTTCAACCCGAAGGGCATAACCTTGTAACAATATAGACTGAACTCCGTGATGAAGGCAGTCTTTTCTTCGTCCGCTGGGTCCATCTTGATTTGGTTATAGCCCAAATAGGTGTCCAAGAAACTTAGCAACTCGTGCCCTGAGGTCTCATCTACTAGGCGGTCAATCCTAGGGAGCGGGAAGCAGTCTTTTGGGCAAGTCTGGTTTAAGTCGGTGTAGTCGATGCACATGCGCCACTTGCTATTGGCCTTCTTTACCAGGATGGGGTTGGCTACCCATCTCAGGTAATGGACTTCTCTTATGAAGTCAGCTGTGAGGAGCTTATCGACCTCCTCGTCGGCCGCTTTCCACCGCTCTGGGGTTAGGTTGCGTTTCTTCTGTCTAACGGGCCTAACAGTTTGGATCGTAGAGGTTTCTGGATGGAAGCACTGATCTAAAGTGTTCGAGCTAGGTCTGCCACTGAGGTTGGGATTGCGACGGTCTCTTCTATGGGCGCGGCTCGTTCTTTGCCTTGCTCCGTAGGTCGCTCCAGTTCGAGGTCGTCGGCCACCTTGGTTTTCCCCTTCAAGGTGGCGACATAGCACTTGCGGGACTCGAGCTGGTCACCCTGTGCTACTCCCACACCAAAATCTGTAGGGAACTTCATAGCCAAATGGTAGGTGGAGACCACAACCCGTAGGATATGGGTGATCGGCCGACCTATTATGGCATTGTACGGGGAGGGGGTAGCGACTACCAAGAAGTCATGGTTGAGTCTGACTACGCAGGGCCATGTGCCGACTTCCACAGGTACTGTTATTTTCCTAAGGGGCCGGACTTCTTCTCCGTTGAAGCCCACCAAGGGAGTGTCCGCAGGTTTCAAGTCACCTTTCTGCAACTGAAGCTGGTCGAACGCTGCCTCGAAGGGGATGTCTGCCGAGCTGCCGGAGTCAATGAGTATGCGCTTGACCTCGAAGTCGTTGATCCTCAACTTTATTACAAGTGCGTCAACATGGGTGTAATGGACCCCTCGCGCGTCATCTTCTGTGAAGAAAATTGGCTCTTCTGTCTTTGGCCACTTTCGGAGGATTCCGTTCTTCCTAGGCGGCTTCACGAACTGACGTCCGAGCTACTGCTGACTGCTCGGTCGGCTTGCTGTTGGAATCGGGAGCATCCTTACCGTGCTCCCCTTGCCGACCTGCTTTATTATTCTTATTGTTGTTGTTTTATACAAAGTTTCTTAAATATCCCCGACGGATGAGTTCTTCAATCTCGTCACAGAGATTTTTACAATTTTCGGTGCTATGACCGTGATCTTTGTGAAAGATACAATACAGATTCTTATTTCTTTCATTGGGATTTTCCCTCAAACGGGGTGGCCATTTCACATACGGAGCGTCCTTGATCGCCATCAGGATTTCGGTCCGCTTCGTGTTCAGTGGGGTATAATCAGTTCGGTCTGCTACAGAAGCTCAGAACGACTGACCTGGCTTTACCCCTGAGCTGCATCCTTTTTCTTTCGGCTATCCCCTTGGCCGAAAGGCTCTCCTTCCCTCTTCCTCTTTTCGGGCACGCTCTTGCCCTTCTGGTTGATCTCCTCTTCGGTGGCTATGAACTTGTCTGTGAGCTTAAGAAATTTAGTTATGGTCACTGGTTGGTTGACGACCATGTGCCATTTGAATTCTTTGTGCATCACACCTTTCTTAGCTACTGCAAGGCGCACGGCGGGGTCCAAGCGCGGTATCTGCATGCAAGCATCGTTGAACCGCTTGATGTAGCCCCGGATGGATTCTCCTTCTCTCTGCACTATGTTGAGGAGGCTCTCTTCAGTTCGTAGGCACCGCTTATTGGTAACAAAGTGGGACATGAAAGCTTGTGCGAACTGCGCCCAACCTCTTATTGATCTGAGCGTTAGATTCCGGTACCATGTGCGGGCTACTCCTCTGAAAGTGGTGGAGAAGGCCACACACATGCACGACTCACTTGCTCTTGCTAGGTGCATCTGCAACTGGAAGGCATCTATGTGATCATTTTGGTCGAATGACCCATCATACTTATCAAGAGGGGGGAGCTTGAAATATTTAGACATTGGGACTGCCAGGAGTTCGGGAGATAGAGGGATTGAACTGAAAGGATGGGTGCCTTGACCTCGCCCGAGCTTACCTTTTCTTTGCCTCCGAGCTCGGGTAGGTCGTGGATGGCAAATCGGCAAGCTCGGCGGTGGCATATCTACTTCCTGGCAGGCTCGGCATTCGTGCAACTCACTTCTATATTGTCAAGAATGGTGTGTGCAGGAAGTAGCTTGGACCACTAGTGATGGCTTCAGACAGTGGGCTCTTGCTTGGAACCTACGGCTTGGACTTCGAATCAGTTTTCCAGAAATGGAGTACCAGGCCTTGAGGGCTGAGGTGACGTGGGCCTGGCAAGCTGAGGTCCTCCCGACCCGACTGCCCGTGATGAGGTCGGGGCGGCTGGTCTTTCTTGTCTGTTGTGGGTGGAGGCCGGGCTCCTTGGAGGGTTCTGGGGGGACTCTCCTCGGCGAGACCTAGCTTGCTGTGAGACTGGGTGCCGAGAGGGAAGCTGTAATTGCAGAAGCTGAGGTTGAGGTAACTGGGGAAACTGCTGCTGATACTGGTACTGGGAGACATGGTGCAGCACATGTTGTTGATAGAGCTGGAGTTGCTGGAACTATTGCATTTGGGCCTGCATGGCCCGCATGCACTGCATCAAGTCCTCTAGTTGGTTCGGGCTGGCCGCTGGGGGCACGACCGAAGGTTCGGTGAACTTTGCTTCGACTGTAGCAGGGAGTGGCGTGACGACAGGTGCCACGGCAAGAGGCACATTCAAGCTGGGGATTCCGTCCGCTAAGAGGGGGACAGTGAACTGTCCGATACAGACAATAGGAAGCTGGGGTTGTTCCATGGAGTTATCCATTTCCGTGCTTCGTCTGGCGTTGCTAGAGGAAGCCATGAGTGTTGGGTTTCTGGAGAGTAAAGAGACGTGAAAGTTTGGAGAAAGACTTTTTGAAGCATTTCCCACAGACGGCGCCAAATGATGTAACGTGATCCGATAACTCCTAGCTGGCACTCACACAGCTCCTGAGAGGTACCTGATACGAGAAGGAAGAAGAGGGACTCCTGGGGAATTTGCCTGGCGGGAACACTCCGATGATTAAGTCAGTATTCTGTGTGAGAAGCAATGAGAAAAATGAAGGCTAAGAGTGTAGATTGTGCAGGTGGTTCAAAGATACCTTGTTCCTTCAGAATCAGCCCCTTATAATAGAATTCCGTTTACATCAGTCCCTTTGGCTTCTGACAGGGCAGGTTTAACCGTCACTGTCAGTCTGCCACAACTGTTACAAGCAAGGCTAAGGTGGCACACACGGGGCTGCCGCTGCAGGGTACATGCCTGTTAGGGGCTTCAACTCATGTGTGTAAATCACTGTAGGGGTTCAAAGTAAGCAGAAGGCTGAGTGAAGGAGAAGTCAGTCTCTACTTGGGGACTAATGCAACTGTTGCAGCCACAACAATAGGAACCGTGGAGTTAATTTTTAGAGAAGAAAAAGTTGTACTGAAAGATTGTCTTTATGTACAAAACTTTGAGAAGAAATTTGATTTCTGTTTCAAAACTGTGTGCAGATGGTTATTCTGTCTTCTTTAGTAATACAATTACTATTAAAAGAAATAACAGTTTCATCGCATACGAGGAACTGGAGAACAATCTCTGTGTTCTGCATCCTTCTCTAGAAACTAACATAACCTAAACTACGAAGGCTGAAATCCCCAAGAAGAGAGCCCGTGATACAGTTAATCCCACGTGTCTCTGGCGTTACCGACTTGGTCACATCGGTGTTGACCGAATCACAAGGTTGGTAAAGGATGGTCCTTTGGATTTTCTAACTGTAGAAGATCTTCCCACCTGTGAGCCTTGCCTACAAGGCAAGATGATGAAACGACCATTTGATGGTAAGCCTGAAAGATGTACAGGCACACTTGACCTAATACATACTAATGTATGTGGTCCCCTGAGTGTTAGGACACAGAATCAACACGTGTATTTCATCACCTTCACAGGTGATTTCTCACAATATGGTTACGTGTACCTAATGAGACACAAGTCTGAAACCTTTGAAAAGTTCAAAGAGTTTAGACAAGAGGTCGAGAAATAGTTGGGGAGAGAAATTAAAGCCCTTCGATCTGATTGAGGTGGCGAGTATCTTTCTGACGAATTCAGGGACTAATTAAATGTCAATGGGATAGTATCACAATTAGCTCCTCTTGCTACACCACAACTTAACGGTGTTTCAGAGAGGAGGAATAGGACCTTATTGGATATGGTCCGGTCACTTCTCATACACTAAGAGTTAACCACATCCTTTTGGGGTTGTGCATTAGAGAATGCAATTTACGTGTTGAATCGGGTTCCAACCAAATCGGTTCCGAACACTCCATATTAACTTTGGACCAGAAAGAAACCAACTGTCAGACACTTGAAGATTTGGGATTGTCCAGCACACGTTAAAAGAACGAGTGTGGCCATGCTTAAATCCATTAGGATCCTACAAGCTGTAGCAGGATACCATGATTATGAGATTTGGCGGATGGATGTCAAAACTGTATTCCTGAATGGAGATCTTACTGAAAATATCTATATGTAGCAGCTGCAAAGCTTCATAACTGCGGGTCAAGAAAACATGGTATGTAAACTCAATAGATCCATTTATGGACTTAAGAAAGCTTCTTGAAGTTGGAACATCCATTTTGACTCTGCTGTCAAATCGTTTGACTTCGAACAGAATCCGGATGAACCCTGTGTTTACAGGAAGTACAGTGGAGATAAGGTTACCTTCTTGGTTCTATATGTAGATGACATTCTACTCATTGGGAATGATGTAGGAATGTTGACTACGGTGAAAGTATGGCTTTCACAGCAATTCTCCATGAAAGATCTTGGAGAAGCCTCCTATATACTGGGTCTTCGACTCTATAGAGATAGATCGAAGCGGATAATAGGATTATCCCAATCTGCCTACATTGACAAAATAGTCAAAAGATATAGCATGGAAAACTCCAAGAAAGGAAATGTTCCTTTCAGGTACGGAGTCATTCTCTCCAAGAAGATGTCTCCCAAGACTTCTGAGGAGATTGATGGCATGAAAGACGTTCCCTATGCCTCTGCCGTTGGGAGCATCATGTATGCCATGCTGTGCACTCATCCTGACATTGCTCAGGTAGTGAGTGTAGTAAGCAGATTTCAGGCCTACCCAGGGTAGGAGCACTGGACTACTGTATAAAACATACTTAAGTACCTTCGAAGGACAAAAGAGTTTTGTCTATTATTCGATGGTAACTCACTATAGATCCAAGGGTATACAGATGCCAATTTCCAGTCGAATCCAGATGATAGAAAGTCTACATCTGGATATGTTTTCATGATAAGATTGTGTGTTGTTTCCTGAATGTCAGCAAACAGAGGTCCTAAGTAGCAAATTAATAGTCCACAACCCAGGCCGAACGCATTGCCGTAAGTGAGGCTGCCTTATGAATGAAGGTGTTCATTCCTAAATTTAGAATTCAGCACATCAACCATTTCCACTGTTGTATAACAACACTGGACCTACGGGAGGATGATAGTAAGAGGTAGCATCAGCGGAGAATGTGGTAGACCCATTGACTAAGCCACTTACACAGAAAGTGTTTATGAAACACATGGAAAGTCTGTGACTCCGGCAAGTACCTGATTGGACCTAAGTGCAAGTGGGAGCTGTTAGACAGTTTTGTATACTTTATGAGTTTATTGTAAATGAATAAAAGTGCATATTTGATTCATGTTCCATTGGTATGTTTCTGTGTAATACCCTTAAACTAGACACAATTTATTTTCTCAGTTTGGAGGTGCAATCATTTACAAAAGGGTCATTTGTGACATAAAGAAAATATAGTATAGATTTAATTAAGATAGCTCACCTAATTGACTCCAAGCAGGTTGACAGTCCTATGGAACTCAATGTGAAACTATCTCATGATGATGGAGAGCTCTTGCAAGTGTGAGTGGTGTGGTAAGGCTAAGTGTGGTGGTCTATTTCACCCACTGTTCACAACCAGTGGGTCGGTCTGGGGAGACCTATCCTGACAAAGCTGACAATGTGGTGCCACCAAGTCAGTTGGGGCGGCTTGTCTCAGCTACCGGGGTGAGACCCTAGGCACATACAGTGTAAGATTAATTGAATCTTTGAACTGGACCAGATTTCTAGTATTGCCCTGGACCTTGGAGATTGATGGGCAAAACTGGAAAGTTACACCTGACCCCTAGACTCAATTATGAAACTGCACTAGGTGTCGGATTGGGTTGTCTTTGATGTACCAATCAGGAGATCCTTAGCGGGGGTCAAAATCTGGGTATGTTGGGACAGTCCGAAAATTCATCTAAGTGGGTGATCATAGTGACAGGATCAGCCCCTTTGTCGGACAAAGGTAATGATCGGGGATGCACTATCACTGATGGAAACCAAGACTGGCGGCAACCGATTTCAATCGTTGAGATTTGTTTTGCAAAATATATTTTATATAAGATATAAAAGTATATATATTATGGTTTCGAAATGATTTGCAAAAGGTTTTAATTCCCGGGATCCATACTAGAGAGAGTGCAACACTGTTCCTTGCAGCCGAGGGAGAGGTCCTCTCTTGTCGGGCAGTGTATGATCATTATGGGCTGAGAGGTTAAGTGTAAGACTATTGAGGATAATACCTGATGGGCTAATCTTGCATCTGCCCACCGTCCCTGGGTGTTACAAGGTGGTTTGGCCCAGGGACCACTTAGGGTAAGTGTTGGGCCCATACAACCCATCTGATGGGTTTCAGGGGTTGCACTGTCCATAACAGTGTATTCGGCCAGGCCTTGTAACAAAGGCTGGGCTGAACCCATGTGGCTGATGTGTAGATCGATGTTTGGGTCCCATGCCATACAAGGAAGACCAACTGGGCAGTAGTTTGGAAGGCTAAATGAATGCATAACCCTAAAGCCCATTTTGAACTAGGCTAATTTGATTAGTCACTTAAGGGGCGAATTCTGAGATAAGATCAGCTGATAGGATTGGGCCCAAACCCTATCCACTTAGAGAGTCCAAGATCTAAATAAGATTTAGATCTGGAAACTTCTTAATTAGATTAGGAGATGATTGATCTAATCTCTATATAAGATAAGGGTTATCCCTTATCTTAAAGGGACTTCTAATCCAGATATGATTTGGGTTAGCAACTCCTAATGGGACTAGGAGCTGATCCCTTTAAGTCTATAAAAGAAAGAGGGGCAGCGGCCTTTAGACATCCAACACAAGAAAACACCAGATAGTCTTGTCTTCAGAGCTGAAACCACAGAAGAGAGAATTCTGCTCCCTGCAAATACTCTCTAGCCGCCGCCTACAGTAGTTCGATCTCCATTCCTTGGGAAAAATCAAGATTGGATATTGATTCCAATCTTTTGGAGAAAAGATTGGTAGGATTTGTATTCACAAGCCGTCCAGATGATTCTTGAGAAGGATCAAGTTTTTTGGAAGAACATTGTTGATTCTGTTCCACCCTGCACTGCGCCATCTTCAGTGGGAGTAGATTTTGGATCCAACCTTGGGCATGAACACCTCCATTGAGAGATATTATTTCTCTGTATCAGGTATTATCTCTCCCTACTCCTTTTTGGTTCAGATCTGGTTCAGTTTATGGTTCAAGAATGATCCCTGAAAATATGATTTTCTAAATTTGGAATTCGATTCCAAGTTGAAGGGAGAGAAAAAATTTTTGAAATTCGCCCCCCCCTTTATTCCGCAATCTTTGAGCATCCATATGATGGATTTTCTATCCCTTCAGTGGTATCAGAGCCATGATTCAAATCTTGAACCATTCTATTTCAGATCTGAACTTGCACAAATAGGGAGAAGGCGTTCTACCCAATTTGCGCAGATATGGGTTTTGGGAAATTTGTTCCCAAAACAGATGGGCAAATAATCTGACATTATTTTTAAATAAATCTGATTATTATTTAGAATAGTTCTTTATAATTTTCTTGATTTATGGGCTGTTTGTACAAGAGGAGATCGAATTCTTGGTTTGCATAGGGAGAATTGCAAGATTTGCAGTTTATTGAATTTATTTATTACATTTGGTTTGTAAATAATTTTTTTATTTTTTATTTTTAGACTCAATATATAGGCATTCGATCTGATGTAATTATTAATAGAAATATGATTTCTATTTAATTTTAATTTTGGATCAAAGATGGCGGTGCAGAGAAGGAGATTTCGTAGATGGGACATTCGATATCTGCGATTTGCAGTTTGTGAAACTGCAATCTATGACCAAACCTCTGTTTTGTAGGATGGAGTGTGTGAACAGCCCTGATTAACTGATTCTTGATTTCCTTTTATCAGTTATTTAATTTCAGATTATTTTCTTGAATTAAGGATTTAATTAAAGATCAAACCCTAGACCCATTCAAACCAAGATTGGTTCAAACTGTTTGGACCAAATCTAGGGTTTAATCAAGGTTGAAAGTCGGCCCTAATTTTCCCACTAATGGGCCTGAGGATTGATACTTAATTGAATGGTTAATTCGGCCCAACCTGTAAAGGCCCAGTTTTAAATAGTTAAAACTACTAAAAGCCCACTTTAAAGGATAAAGCTATATGGGCCGAACTGGGTAACCCTAATTCAACCCATATACCTGGATAACATTAATGGTTAATATTATGGAATTTTAACGAGCTTCCAATGGGCCTTACAGATAATTAATTGATTGGATCAATTTATCCCTACATGAGGTGTATGGATGTGTGATGTGTTGCATACATGGGCCATAAGTACTTGGCCCATGCTCATTCGACAGTGGCTCTTGCGCACACCATGGCTGAATGCACATCATTGCCATGGTGTCCCTTTTGGTCATTGGATGACCTCCCTTAGTGGTGGGCCCCACACCTCATTGAGAGGTTAAGTGCGGAACCCTAGCCGATTTAGGCCCACCAAAATCTGACTTTATGAAAGTCAGTGGGAGCCACTTTGGTTTGACCTAAATCAAACTAGGGCGTAATTAACTCTTCCCTCCAGCTAATATGAGTGCAAGTGATTGGAAGATTCATATGATGAACTCTCTAAAGGCCTTCCATCATTAGCATGAGGATAGGTCATTCAGTAATGAGGAAACACACCAGAAAATGGGCTATCCATTTGCTGTTGGGATTGTCCGAGTGTTTCATAAGATGATAGGGGCATAATAGACCGATGTGGGAGGGGCTTTACCAGAAAATGGGAACTCTCTCACGGTACCTTGGCATTCATGAATATGATGGGTAAGCACTCACTGGACAGAAAGGTTTACCTGAAAATGGCTTTGAACCTTATCTGATAGAGGCCAAAGGGAAAACTCATATGATGAGTGGATATGATCCTTCACAGAAAGGTGGTGGGGTTAGGCAGCTAAAACAGTTGGCTCCATGCACCCTATGTGATTTCCCACATTTCTAGAGACAACACATAGTCTCCGTCACTGAGAAAGGAGGAAAATCTCAAAGATGAATAAATCTTTATGTACAAAACTTTGAGAAGAAATTTGATTTCTGTTTCAAAACTGTGTGCAGATGGTTATTCTGTCTTCTTTAGTAATACAATTACTATTAAAAGAAATAACAGTTTCATCGCATACGAGGAACTGGAGAACAATCTCTGTGTTCTGCATCCTTCTCTAGAAACTAACATAACCTAAACTACGAAGGCTGAAATCCCCAAGAAGAGAGCCCGTGATACAGTTAATCCCACGTGTCTCTGGCGTTACCGACTTGGTCACATCGGTGTTGACCGAATCACAAGGTTGGTAAAGGATGGTCCTTTGGATTTTCTAACTGTAGAAGATCTTCCCACCTGTGAGCCTTGCCTACAAGGCAAGATGATGAAACGACCATTTGATGGTAAGCCTGAAAGATGTACAGGCACACTTGACCTAATACATACTAATGTATGTGGTCCCCTGAGTGTTAGGACACAGAATCAACACGTGTATTTCATCACCTTCACAGGTGATTTCTCACAATATGGTTACGTGTACCTAATGAGACACAAGTCTGAAACCTTTGAAAAGTTCAAAGAGTTTAGACAAGAGGTCGAGAAATAGTTGGGGAGAGAAATTAAAGCCCTTCGATCTGATTGAGGTGGCGAGTATCTTTCTGACGAATTCAGGGACTAATTAAATGTCAATGGGATAGTATCACAATTAGCTCCTCTTGCTACACCACAACTTAACGGTGTTTCAGAGAGGAGGAATAGGACCTTATTGGATATGGTCCGGTCACTTCTCATACACTAAGAGTTAACCACATCCTTTTGGGGTTGCGCATTAGAGACTATGATTTACGTGTTGAATCGGGTTCCAACCAAATTGGTTCCGAACACTCCATATGAACTTTGGACCGGAAAGAAACCAAGTGTTAGACACTTGAAGATTTGGGGTTGTTCAACACACATTAAAAGAACGAGTGCAGACAAGTTGGAATCCAAGACCAGTCGTTGCCTATTTGTAGGCTACCCAAAAGGCTCTGTAGGTTACCTATTCTATGACCCAAGTGAGCAGAAAGTGTTCTGCAGTCGAAATGCCCAATTCTTGGAGACCGATTACATCCTGGACACCCATTGTCAGGAAATTGTTCTTAATGAGGAGAGCTCAGGAGTAGTGGGAGATATCCCACAAGTTTCAGGTAGTGACCAACCTAGAAGATCCACTCGGGTATCCAGGCCACCAGTACGTTATGGTTATGACCAGGATAGTTACCTGGTGGAAACCTTGACTAGTGAGGAGGATCCCGTGACTTACGCGGAAGCTAAGTTGGACATAGATTCCCAGAAGTGGGTGGAGGCCATGAGAGCAGAGATGGACTCAATGGAGACCAATGGAGTCTGGACTCTAGTAGATCCGCCCTCTGGGGTAAAAGCAATCGGTTGCAAATGGATTTACAAGAGGAAGAAGGGCCCCAATGGTAGGGTTGGGACCTTCAAAGCTCGTCTGGTGGCGAAAGGGAACACTCAGAAAGAGGGCATTGATTATGAGGAAACATTTTCGCCTGTGGCCATGCTTAAATCCATTAGAATCCTGCATGCTGTAGCAGCATACCATGATTATGAGATTTGGTAGATGGATGTCAAAACTGTATTCCTGAATGGAGATCTTACTGAAGATATCTATATGCAACAACTGCAAGGCTTCATAGCTGCGGGTCAGAAAAACATGGTATATAAACTCAATAGATCCATTTATGGACTTAAGAAAGCTTCTTGAAGTTGGAACATCCATTTTGACTTTGCTGTCAAATCGTTTGACTTCGAACAAAATCTGGATGAACCCTGTGTTTACAGGAAGTACATTGGAGATAAGGTTACCTTCTTGGTTCTATATGTAGATGACATTCTACTCATTGGGAATGATGTAGGAATGTTGACTACGGTGAAAGTATGGCTTTCACAGCAATTCTCCATGAAAGATCTTGGAGAAGCCTCCTATATACTGGGTCTTCGACTCTATAGAGATAGATCGAAGCGGATAATAGGATTATCCCAATCTGCCTACATTGACAAAATAGTTAAAAGATATAGCATGGAAAACTCCAAGAAAGGAAATGTTCATTTCAGGCACGGAATCATTCTCTCCAAGAAGATGTCTCCCAAGACTTCTGAGGAGATTGATGGCATGAAAGACGTTCCCTATGCCTCTGCCGTAGGGAGCATCATGTATGCCATGCTGTGCATTCGTCCTGACATTGCTCAGGTAGTGAGTGTAGTAAGCAGATTTCAGGCCTACCCAGGGCAGGAGCACTGGACTACTGTATAAAACATACTTAAGTACCTTCGAAGGACAAAAGAGTTTTGTCTATTATTCGATGATAATTCACTACAGATCCAAGGGTATATAGATGTCGATTTTCAGTCGAATCCAGATTATAGAAAGTCTACATCTGGATATGTTTTCATGATAAGATCGTGTGTTATTTCTTGAATGTCAGCAAACAGGGGTCCTAAGTAGCAAATTAATAGTCCACAACCCAGGCCGAACGCATTGCCGTAAGTGAGGCTGCCTTATGTATGAAGGTGTTCATTCCTGAATTTGGAATTCAACACATCAACCATTTCCACTATTGTATAACAACACTGGACCTACGGGAGGATGATAGTAAGAGGTAGCATCAGCGGAGAATGTGGTAGACCCATTGACTAAGCCACTTACACAGAAAGTGTTTATGAAACACATGGAAAGTCTGGAACTCCGGCAAGTACCTGATTGGACCTAAGTGCAAGTGGGAGCTGTTAGACAGTTTTGTATGCCCTTAGCGTCAATCAAGATGATGTACTTTATGAGTTTATTGTAAATGAATAAAAGTGCATATTTGATTCATGTTCCCTTGGTATGTTTCTGTGTAATACCCTTAAACTGGACACTTAATGAGACTCGTGTTAGTTTAGAATGTTCACAGCCAGCAGGTCAGTCTGGGGAGACCTATCTTGACAAAGCTGACAATGTAGTGCCACCATGTCGGTTGGGGCGGCTTGTCTCAGCTACTGGGGTGAGACCCTAGGCACATACAGTGTAGGATTAATTGAATCTTTGAACTGGACCAGATTTTCAGTATTGCCCTGGACCTTGGAGATTGATGGGCAAAACTGGAAAGTTACACCCGACCCCTAGACTCGATTATGATACTGCACTAGGTGTCGGATTGGGTTGTCTTTGATGTACCAGTAGTGAGATCCTTTGCAGGGGTCAAAACCTGGGTATATTGGGACAGTTCGAGAATTCATCTGATTGGGTGATCATAGTGACAGGATTAGCCCCTTTGTTGGACAAAGGTAATGATCGGGGATGCACTCTCACTGATGGAAACCACGACTGCCGGCAGCCGATTTCAATCATTGAGATTTGTTTTGCAAAATATATTTTATATGAGATATAAAAGTATATATATTATGGTTTCGAAATGATTTGTAAAAGGTTTTAATTCCCAGGATCCATACTAGAGAGAGTGCAACACTGTTCCTTGCAGCCGAGGGAGAGGTCCTCTCATGTCGGGCAATGTATGATCATTATGGGCTGAGAGGTTAAGTGTAAGACCATTGAGGATAATACCTGATGGGCTAATCTTGCATCTGCCCACAGTCCTTGGGTGTTACAAGGTGGTTTGGCCCAGGGACCACTTAGGGTAAGTATTGGCCCATAGATCCCATCTGATTGATTTCAGGGGGTGCACTGTTCATAACAGTGTATTCGGCCAGGCCTTGTAACAAAGGCCGGGTTGAACCCATGTGGCTGATGTGTAGATCAATGTTTGGGTCCCACGCCATACAAGGAAGACCAACTGGGCAGCAGTTTGGAAGACTAAATGAATACATAACCCTAAATGGGCCTTAAGCCCATTTCAAACTGGGCTAATTTGATTAGTCATTTATGGGGCGAATTCTGAGATAAGATCAGCTGATAAGATTGGGCCCACACCCTATCCACTTAGAGAGTCCAAGATCTAAATAAGATTTAGATCTGGAAACTTCAACCCTTATCTCAAAGGGACTTCTAATCCATATATGATTTGGGTTAGCAAATCCTAATGGGATTAGGAGCTGATCCCTTTAAGTCTATAAAAGGAAGAGGGGGCGGCAGCCTTTAGACATCCAACACAAGAAAGCAACAGATAGTCTTGTCTTCAGAGCTGAAATCACAGAAGAGAGAATTTTGCTCCCTGCAAATACTCTCTAGCCGCCTCCTTCCTGCAGCCGCCGCCTATAGTAGTTTGATCTCCATTCCTTGGGAAAAATCAAGATTGGATCTTGATTCCAATCTTTTAGAGAAAAGATTGGTAAGAGTTGTATTCACAAGCCGTCCAGGTGATTCTTGAAAATGATCAAGTTTTTTGGAAGAACACTGTTGATTCTGTTCCACCCTGCACTGCGCCATCTTCATTGAGAGCAGATTTTGGATCCTACCTTGGGCATGAACACCTCCATTGAGAGATATTATTTCTCTGTATCAGGTATTATCTCTCCCTACTCCTTTTTGGTTCAGATCTGGTTTAGTTTGTGGTTCAAGAATGATCCCTGAAAATATGATTTTGTAAATAGGGAATTCGATTCCCAGTTGAAGGGAGAGAAAAAAATTTTGAAATTCACTCCCCCTTTATTCCGCAATCTTTGGGCGTTCATATGATGGATTTCCTATCCCTTCAAGGTAAATAATTTTTTGAGTTAAAATTGTTGATATTAAATTTGTTTAAAATACGAATGACACCTCTTAATCTCTTATAGTCTTACGAAATTTTTTAGCTAAATAGTTCAGTAGTTGCCTTGTAAATCTTGTTTCTCTTCTTTCTAAAATTTCCACATTTGTAAGAAAACATGTTCTTGAATATATGTTTTCTCAAAACAAATGGAACAAGCTTTGTGTTTTTACTTTGAAAAAAAGAAAAAAATAGGTTCTTAAGCATTTCTTTTTGGGCCTTGTTTTCTTGAAAATTCAACAATTATTTGTGAATAAAATAGATCATAGATGGGAAACAAGCCATTGCTAAGGAAAAATAAGAAAGAAACAATTTCTGAATCATTGCCATAATGAATGTGCTTTTTACGTTTAAAATTCGAGAGCTCATAGTCATGGATGTAGATTGATAGCTATAAATATATAACCCTAGCAAGTGCACTAGTTATCAAGTAGTATAATAATATCGTTCCAACGGGGATTTAACAAAATAAGTATTAGAATCACAGTTTTTCCTAATTATTTGGACAATAAAAAATCAGGATTGAGCAAGAACTACTGAAAATAAAATTGGAACAAAGAAAATAAAAACAAGGGTGCTCACTAATTGAATATGCAAATGGTGAAATCGTTAGGACTTGTGGTCCACCTAACCAATGTAATGAATATTGATGGGTCTGATTATCCAAGATTAATTATCATTCCCATAAGCTAAGATTTTCACAAATTTATTTAATATTCTCTCTCAAGGTATACTAAACCTACACCCATCAGGTAATCCTTCGATCTCTTGATTAGAGCTCTCAAGATGGAAGTGCATTAAGTCCAAGAAAACCATTAAATTCAGATGAATCATGTATGTATATCTCTATATACCATTCAATTCACACTATGAATTATTCTATCAATTATGTGAATTCCTCTCTCAATTCATTCACATAACCCAAATCAATTAAGAGGTGGCCAAGCTCTTAATTGCATTAAGCACAATAATTCATAAACTATATGGAAATCACAATCTTGGATAAATCAAGAAGATAAAAATATATTCATTAACATGGTTAGGCTTTCCATAGCCCTAGCAAGAAACAAATCAGTTCATGATGAAATAATTAAAGCAAACAAAGGGGAAGAAAGAACTCTTGAATTTACCCATGGTGTTGAGATCTTTTCTTCTTGTTGCCACCTTCTTCTTGAAGTTTCTTGAATTCTTGAACCTTTCTTGAACCCTTCTTGACTGGTTGCTCCTTACTTCTTGATTCAAATTAGAAGTTGAATGATTGAGTGATTCAGTGATCAAGTCCTCCCTCAAGCTGGTCCGCCCCCTCCTTATAGATTAAAGGGGAGAGGGTGGTTTCCTACTTTCTCTTGAAGTTGATCTTTACGAGAAATAGAAAGTCCTATCCTAATTCTAATCCTATCTCTTTATCTCTTAAACTCAATCCCTTTTTCACTCTAATATTACATCAAGAATTTAGATCTAAAAGGATTCTTCTTAGTTTCTTGTTCTTGGATTTGTAATAGACCTCCTCTGCGAATTGGGCTTCAGCCTGGCTTTTTTGCGAGTTGGGCTTCAGTTGCGGATTGGGCCTTCCTACGAAATTGCCCTGACTTCGGGCCCGGATTTGACTGTGATGCAGGCCGAATCTTCAAAATATCAAAATATGAAAGTTGTGGCTTTTTCTCTTATCTTTCCATTGGATCTTCAATCAGCCCATTCAAAGTTCGGAGACGCGAGTTAGGCCCAGATCACTGAACGATGTTGAAACTGTGAAAAATCATCCGATTTGTCTTTCTTTTCTCTTGATGCTTTCTTTCATACCCTGGACCAAAATACAAGAGATATGAGTCCAATTAGATGCTAATTTAGTATAAAAGATAGAATAACTAGGGATAAAAAATATGATAAATTCTACTCTCATCATAGATCGTCAGAACTGGTTTTATTTATTTATTTATTTTTTATGATGTGATTAAAAAATGTATAAAACCATGCACTTTTTGGTTTGCTTGGCTGGGGGATTTCAGATTTGTTCATTTTGCTTTTAAAGCTGGAAATTTAGATTATTTGATGTTTTAGGGAATGTAAAGTGTTAAGTATTTTTTATAGAAGAGAGGTTGAATGTTTTAGGGAATTATAGACTTCATGAAAATAAAATAAAATAAAACTCATTATGAGAATATGAGGAATGTTAATGGAGATTAGTTTCTTGTATTAAAGGTTCTTTAATTTGAAAGTATAAGATAAAACGAGAACTAGAACAATTCTTTGAGACCTTTACATGCCTTCTTTATCACACGATGATGTTATCTCTAATTTAATCCATCTCTAAATTTCAGTTTTTTTTCTTATTCAATCCTTTTCAATTCTTTGGGGGAATGGAAGAGAACTTTAAGCTATAATTTAATACTTATTCATTCATGCTTATTCATTCTTAATAATTCTTTTTCTTATTAATCATTTTTCTTTATTAGTGCGGGTGATAATAACACAAGCATAAATCCCCCTCCTAAACCTCAAAGTAATGATGACAATGCATCAAATCCACTTATTGTGGAGGTTGATTCAAATGTAAGTTTTTCTTCTACTTCTTGAAAAAAAAATCTTGGGTGTGGAATCACTTCACTAAGATAGATTGTCAAGTTAAAAGTGATCAAAGAGCATCATATATCTATTGTGGTAAGGGCTTAGTTTGTCCTAGTGCAAGTGGTACATGTTGCTTGATTAATCACTTGACTAGATGTAAGAAGTATCCTTTGAATGTAGAGAAGAAACAAAAAAGTTTGGAGTCTTTATATCAAAATGCAAAAAAGGGGGGATACGGGCACCACACCAATACTTATAGCATACAAGTTTGACCAAGAAGATTGTAGAAGGGAACTTGCTAGAATGATTATTGGAGATGAATTGCCCTTTAAGCATGTGGAACAAGAGGGGTTCCGTGACTCCTACGGTACCATGCAATCACGATTTATAGTCCTTTCATGTCAAACAATAACCAGAGATTGTTATGATCTCTTTTTGGAGGAGAAGAGAAAGTTGAAGAATTATTTTAAGAAATTCCCATCGAGGATCTACCTTACTTCAAAATCTTAGATATATGTGTCCCACTACTCACTTCATAGATGATGACTAGAGATTGTATAAATTTTGGTCCAATTTCCAATTCAAAATCTTATTTAAATTTTGGTCCAATTTCTAGTCACTCGGGAGAAATGATTGACAAGGTAATTGAGAGACGTTTGCTTGATTGGGGCATTGAGAAAGTTTTCACTGTAACAGTAGACAATGCAAGATCAAATGCTGTGGAAATTCAATACTTGAAAAAGAGACTCAACTGTTGGAAGGGAAGTGCTTTAATGAGTGAGTTCTTACACATGAGATGTGGTGCACATATTTTGAGTTTAATTGTCAAAAATGGATTTTCAGAGTTGATGAATCTATTTTTAGGATCCGTTCTGTAGTGAAGTATGCAAGGCCTTCTCTAGCACGATTGTAAATGTTTAAGAATTGTGTAGAGAAAGAAAAGATAGAGAGTAAGAGTCTTATTTGCCTAAATGTTGATACTAGGTGGAACTCTACTTACTTGATATTGGAATCTGCTTTAAATTTTAAGAATGCATTTGATTTGTTGGAGACTGTTGATGGTAAGTATGTAGAGGAGCTTACTAGTTCAAAAAATAAGGGTTTGCCTAATGATGATGATTGAGAATATGCTCGGTGTTTGCTTCTTTTCTTAAAATTTTTTATGAAACTACAATGAAATTGCTTGGGTCATTTTATGTAACTAGAAATGAATACATGAAAGAAATTTATAGTATTAGGTTTGTTATTTCTAGGAGGTGTACCGGTGATGATTTTAGTGTTAGTTTGATTTTTCCAAAATATAAAAGAAGTTTGAAAAGTATTGGGAAAATGAAAGGAATATCAACATCATGTCGTTCACTGCAGTGGTTCTTGACCCTCGATGTAAATTGTAGTATGTGGTTTGGGTTATTAATTAATCCTATGATGTTGATAATGCTTAAGTGTTGAGAGAGAGGGTGAAGCAAGTTTTGGTCTTCATGTTTGAGTTTTATAGTTCAGTTAAGTCATTTCATAATGTTCAATCAAGTAATCAAATTTAAAACATAAATGAGATGGAAGTTGATAGTGTGGAAGATGTTGCTGGTTTTATGATTGCATTGTATTAAAAGCAAAAAGCAAGCCAAGGTGGTGTAAATACCAAAACAGAATTGGATAGATATTTAAGGGAGTTATGTGAAGATCCGAAAAATAAATCACTTGACATATTGGATTGGTGGAAAATTAATTCATCTAAATATCAAGTGCTTTCTATGATAGTTTGAGATGTGTTAGTTATGCCTATATCTATAATTGCATCTGAGTTGGCTTTTAGCATTGGAGGTCGTGTGCGTGATTGATTCCGTAGTTCTCTAACTCCAAGAATGGTGGAAGCTATCATTTGTGGACGAGATTAACTACAAAGATCGCATGGCTACATTCATTTAGAGGAGAGATTAAAAGAACTTAAGAGTATGGAATCAGGTAACGCTTTTCTTTTCTATTTTATTTTTCCTATTCATTTTTATTTTGTTATATTAATTCTAATTTGTGCTTGTCTTAATCTTTTTTGTAGAGATATTATGTATCAGTGAGGAACATCCTCTTATTGCTATTGATGATTGAATATTTATGGTTGTAGACTTCATTGAATTTAAACTGTCATGGTTGTGGACCTTGTTTAATGTTTATGGTTGTGAACTTGTGATTTATGAACCTTGTTGAATGGCCAAGTGTTGAAAGAAATATCTTATTGAATGTTTTTGCAGAGATATCTTATTGAATGTTTTATGTTGATTGGTTAATAGTTTAATACTTTTATGATATACAGATAATAAGCAAGAGGCTTTGACCTATGCAAAATTCAATTAGGTTAAGGCTTATTTGTTTTGTAACAGGTGAAACAATCACTTTTCTTGATTGATGGAGGCTGGATCTAAGCAAGGTTTAATCCCCCTTGCTATTCCCTTGTCAAAAAAGCAATCAAGTATTAGTTAGTCTTACGGATTTAAAGTTGAATACTTGAATTATTCTTATTTTTTGATTTTTCCATTTCTCTATAGGTTTTATGACTATAATTGCCTTGCTACAAATCTGTAATGGCCAACACCCAACAATTCCATAGGTGCTAATCTTGGATCTAGGGGTGGATTCGAGCCGAGCCGAGCCGAGTCGAATACTACCAGGCTCGAGTAAAAAATTCATAAGCTCGAGTGAAAAAATATTTTATAAAAATAATAAATTATATATAAAAACATTTTGTATTTGATATTTAAAAAATTAAGAATTATAGTAATTAATAATTATAATATTTTTATTGTATATATTATTTTCTATAATTTTATTATTATATATATATATATATATAATATAAAGCCGGCTTGCGAGCCTCACGAGTTGAGCTCTAGTAGGCTTGAGCTCAACTTTTTTAATAATTGAGCCAATGAATTGGGCTCGAGCTCGGTTGAAACTGAGCCGAGCCGAACTCAAGCAGCTCGTGAAAAACTCAGCTCGTTGCCACCCCTACTTGGAACAGGTATTTTTGACAAATTGGCTTGAATTAGGAATGAAATTAAGAAGCATGATTTTTTTTTATAGATAAAGAAGCATGAAACTTAACAAGCATTTTTTTTGGATATCATGTTGTGTAGGTTTTTCACATTGAACTCAAGAAGCATGAAAATTGCAAATTGAGATTGTTGATGCTTTTCATTTCCTGATTTAGTTCAGCTATTTTAAGTTGTAAGTGATGAAATCAACTATGCTCCAAATATGAAGTATGCTTGTTTCTCTTTTTAGGTTTTTTCCTTTGCTATTTTTGTCATTTTAGATAAGAAACATTTTTTAATAAAAATAAAAAAAATAAAAAAAAACAAAAATCGAAGACCGAAGACCGGTTAACTACTTGTTTCAGTTCAATTTTGGTTTAGACTAATACAAAAACCAGTGGTACCGGTTTGGTTTTTAAAATATGCCCATGGTTCGGTTAACCGAACTGTGGTCACCCCTACCATTACCTAGGTGGGAAGATTACTAACATCCTGATCCAAAATTACGAGCACGAGAACAAGCCCATAAGGCCAAAGATATAAAGATTCGAAGGGTAAAATGATGATTACAACAAGCTTTACAGGCGGCTTGTGTCCAGAGGCCCTTGGGACAAGCTCTTCCTCCCAACTTGTGTATGAAAAGGTTACAAGAGGAAGTATCACTAGGGCACTTTACTAAGATCATGTGCCTCACATGACAGGTAGTATATTGTATTTAATGATGTGAGGGTCTCCTCACCCCCTTTTGGAGGGGACCCCGAGTAAAGGTGTCAATGGGTCGATTTTGGATTGGACCCGTCCAGTACAAAATCGATTTGGATTGATTGGATTGATGAATAATACATATTGGATTGGACCTAGTCCATCCGTAACAAATTTATATTGGATTGGGTTGGATTGAGCCAATATATAGTCCGTTAGTGTAAGATAAGAATATGTGTCAATGGGCTGGGTTTGAGTTAAAACCAATTTAAATTCTAAATCAAAATGAATTTGAATAGATCGGACAATCCAGACATTAAATTGGACTGGTTCAAATTGATTTAAAACATTCATTGGATTGGATTGGACCTGATCCATTTATAATGGACTCATATTGGACTAGATCGGATTGAACCAAATCCAGTCCAATTGAGACCCTGACACCGAGTACATGGAGAATGGAACCAAGAGGAATCATTTCCATGGAAATCAAATCAATTTTGATGATAGATACCTCCCCACAGATGTAGTAAGATATAAGTCAAACTTGCCAAAGAGGTCCTCGCAATAATTAACCTTTCGAGAGGAGACGGCCCTCCTAAACCTGTTAACATTAACACTAAGCTCCCTAAATATAATGACCTTGTTAAAAGAGGTATGGAGATGCCCTTGCTTGAACCTATGATGAAATGTTGGGCCTTAATCCCCACTTCTTTGTACACAAAGTCAAAGTGAACCTGGATTACTCGCCTGTAAATAGGGGTGCAAATGGATCGGATGATCGGATCCTATTTGGTCAAATTCGGATCACCCCTGGTCAGATTTTTGGATCGGATCGGATCTTATGATTCAATAAGAAATTTGATTGGATTCAGATCCCCCTATCCGATCCGATCCTTTGGTCGAATTTGTTATATTATTAATTTTTTTATAAAAATGTATGTATATGATGAAAATAATTAAAAAATACTTGTATTTTTTGTTTTTTCTTTATTTAAAATTTATATATTTTATTTTTTCTTTTAATAACTTTTAATTTTTAAAGAAAATAAGTTGGATCAAATCACATTTGAAGATCAGATAGGATTAAAATTCAGATCGAGTCCCATCAGATCCGATTAGATCTTCGGATCAGATTTGAATATACCGTGAGAAGTTTCCTATAGAATTAGAAGTTTTCTATAGCAACACCCCAAGAAGTTTTCCAATTTTCTTAGCCAACATTGTACTAGTACGAAAGAAGGACAAAATACGATGTTGCATGGATTTTTGGGATCTGAACAAGGTCTACACCTAGGATGAATTTCTCTTACCGAACATCAATGTAGAGATGTAAATCGGGCCATGCCGCCTGTGGCCCGATACGAACTTGGACCGGCTTGGCACGATGATTTGTGGGCCATGCCAGGCCTGGAACGATCATGCGGGCCGTGTTGGGCCTAGGGTTTTAGGTCTACGGACAGACACGATTGAAACACAAATGGACAAAAAGAATGTCTTCAATTGTGAACGGCTCTTTGGATGTAGCAGATTGTGGAAGGTCTTCTTGGCTTCAAGGGTTCAACGAAAACCCTCTTTGATTGTAGTAATTTGAAAGAAAAATCTTCAATACAAAAATTCTTCAATCGATGTAGCATAGAGTTGCAGCAATTTCGAAGCTTCTAATCATTATAGAACCAGAATGCTTGCTATTTCTTCCAGTAATAAGAAAAGCCAAATGGGAGCAGGAGCCCCAAAAAGAGGGAAGAAAAAAATATTTCTGAATTTTAGTTGCAGCAGTTTTGAGGCCAGTAACCTTGGTTTTGGTGCAGCATTTCCCTCCTTTTCTTTTTTTTTTTTTTTGGTCAAAAGAAAGGGAGTCAAGCGAAAAGGTTTGAGGAGCCGAAGGGGGAGAGCTGCCGGAGGGCGAGAGTAAACCACCCACCATCTCCTTTTATATTGAATTGACTTTGTTTCAAGAGTCTGCCCATATCTTCATTAAAAACCAGACATTTAATTTGGTGGTCCCACAACCATTAGTAGATTCCTCCACCGATTTTGGGTTTAATGCAATTAAGATTGATTGTTGAGAGAATCGGCTAGTTGGCAAAGGTTTGACTCCAAGATTTCAAGGATCTTGTATATTCGACTAAATTAACCAACTTTATTTCCCTTTTTAGGGATCTTAATCTAAGATTGGTATTCAATTTGACCCCACTAGGCTGACTGATTTGTTAAATCTTTTGAAATGTGCCGATTTAAATGAAGCTCAACATGGCGGGGATTCTATTTGTTGATGGGCTGGTGGGGTAATTCACCCTTGGGCTGAAGGATTAGTGGGCCCCTATGATGGGCTGAACATTACAGAAAATAACTCAGACAAGCTTGACGTATTAACCTTCCGGTATAGCAGTAACTCTATAATGCCATGACTAGTGTCTGCCAAATTCTAGGCTGTCTTTTGCGAAAAGAAGATTCCCCTCATTGCATTTAGGTAAATCCGAAGCCACTTTTCAGCACCATTTTCTACAACCGAGTTCATCCTTTTTTATTTTTATTTTATTTTAATGATTTTTCTTTTTGTTTTCTTAAATCTTCCTAATGATGTTGGTGTTTTTCTTTTCTTTTCTTTTTTTTTCATTTCAGCCGTGATTATTTTGTTGATTGGATGGTGTTTGGCATTCTTGTTGGTTAATTTCCTAGTTATTAGGTGTAAAAATCATTAGAATAGTTTGTTGGTTGATTTGGATAGCATTCTATGTCTGTTTAGTAGTTACTTAACTTAATTAGAATCAATATCATTGCTGAAATTTCTTCTCATATTATTCAAATTCGGATGTCTACTTAAGTGAATATACATTTTGGATCTTTTGCTTGAATGTTAGAATATGTGTTTAATGGTGCTTTATCTTTGTGTCAAATTAAAATTTAAATTAGTTTGTTGTCTTATTTATTTGATTATTTTGCTTTATGATTTTTTTATCTTAAATGTAGATTGTATTTAGTAAGCCCTATTTGAAGTGGCTCATAGGGGATTGATTCCCTTGTGTTTTGATTTTCTCATTAGCCTAATAGGAACGAGGGGAACCTTGGATAAAGAAGGATTAAGGGTTTTCTTCATCCAAAAAAGAGAATGAGAGGGTGGAATCACTTGGGAAACAAGCCATCATGACTATCTTCTTTGATGGATAAGGTTGTTAGAAATCTAGTAGGTTTTGTTTCTTATTCTTTCTTTACTAAATTAGGGGAATGGTACTATATGTTAAGTATGGGAGATGGGTGTTTAACACCATCCCTCTCTCCCCTAAAAAGTACCTAGAATAACTTTATCTTGGGTATGTATGAATCATATATTGTTCATTGAACATGGGGAGCCCATCACTCCCATGTTTCTATTCTAGATGGGTGGCGGCTCCATACCATTTCAGCCATGGAGTGAATCCCAATTTCAATGGGATGTTCATAGTATACAATGGCGTTTTATTGTTATTGTGTTTTGAGTTAATCAATTCAAATTCGTTAGAAATATGTTTTTGTCACAGTGTCACATCATGTATGGGCATAGTTTCAAGTAGAAAATTGCATGTGGAAAACATCAAATTTAAAGTTTTAAGAAGAAATAACAATTTGTATGTTCAATTCAAATCTGTCTCACAATTGTGAGACAAATGCTATGCAAAATCACTATACCAAACATTCCCTAGGTTTTGGCCTAACTAAGATGTTAGGTCTTCGGACTTCAATATATGACAAAGAGTTATGGTCAAGGTTCAAAATATCGATACGTCTGATACGCCGGTAGGGGTGTATCGGGTGAATCAATATTGTTTTTTGATGCTTTTTTGTTTTTTTTCTGCAACTGGTTCAGGTGGGCCGATTTAGGGCTCCTCCACCCCCTGAACTGTCAGACCCTCCGATACACCACTGTAAGGGCATATCAGAGGGGTCCCAGAACGATGTGTATCGGCTAATACAGGCTGATACATGTTGATACTTTGAACCTTATGATAAGCTTGGAATGAAGGAGCCGTTTGATAACACCTGAACTAGTTAAAAAGGCTTTTATTGCTTTGTCTTTTAATGAATATAAATTGTTGTAGGCAATTTGATTGATGAAGCTGAAAGTGGGTTATACCTTTAAATATTTTATTATTATTATTATTATTATTATTATTATTATTTTTGTACATCTGGGAAACTATTTGTATATACCATATAACTTTCAAAAACAACTCGTACATTCCTTATTTATCTTTTAAACCTTTACTCCAACTGATAAAACTTAAATGACTGAATTGTTCTTAACTGTTGATTAAATTTTCAAAACATGTCATTCTCTCCTCTCCTTTTCTTCTTTCCAAAACATGTTGCCGATACGAACTTCATGTATTGAATTATTACAAAAGTATGGAAACAAATTATAAAAATAAATTTGTAATATGAAAAAATACAAGGGATTTGAAGTCTTTGAATCTACTCAATAACGTAAGCAACCTCTGATTAATGGTCAAATTAATTCAGTGAAAATGAGAATCGGTGTGTTTCTTTTGTTTCTCAAAGTATTGATGTATATACTCAATAAGAACATACAAGTCCACATTTAGCATACAACTCAATAAGAGCACTCCCAGTGCCAAAATTAGAGTCGGAATCAACAAGTGTTTTAACAATATGAGAATGGAGAGCTCAGACTTCTTCCAACTTATGCAGATTAGCACAGGCTCTGAGAACAAAACTTATTGTGGAATGACCTGGCATCAGTCCTAGCTCCTTCGTCTTACAGAACAGTTCTAGAGCTTTTCCATCTTCTGAATCAAAGGTTAGACCTGCAATCATGGCATTGAAGCATATCTCATTCTTATGCCTGACCTCAAGAAAACATTTGTAAGCATGACAAACCATCCCTGTACCAACATACATATTGATGAGGGCATTCCAGATAAAAGAATCCAATCCAAAGCCAGACTTGATAAAACTGCAATGCACTTGCGAACCAACTGCCGTAACCTCTATATTTGAACACAGACTAAATGCATTAGCAAAGATAAAAGGGTCAAATTTATGACCTTCCGAGACAAATTGGCGAAACAAATGCAGGCCTTGTTCAGCAACCCCACTCTGATTGAAACCGGCCAGCAAAGAACTCCAGACCACATTGTCCTTCTCTTCTAGTTCCTGGAACACTTTATAGGCATCCTCTAGGAATCCCAACTTGGAATAGGTGTCGACAAGGGCTCCACCAACAAAATTATACTTATCCAAGCCAACCTTTAGGCCTTTAAACGGTATTCGAAAATCCGAATTCGAATTCGAGATTCGGCATAATCGAATTGAATTCGGATAGTTCGAATCGGATATTTGGTCGAATTCGAATACCATTTTTTTACTGATTAAATTATCGGATCGAATTTAGATATGCATTGATGTGATCCAATAAATATCTAAACCGATTATATATATAATATAAGGATTATATATATATATATTAATATATTATATAATATATATTATATTATTATATAATATAAAGTTTTAAAAAAGAAAATAAAAAATAACGAATAATGATTAATGAGTTCGAAAATCTCATCGAACTCTTTCATTTCATACGAACCTGAACCTCCTTACCCCCTCTCTCTCATCTTCTCAAAACCCTAAAAGTGTAAAACCCTAACCCTCTGACCTCCGTCACTCCCTTCATCGTCACCGAACGCCGCCTGAGCAACCACCGTCGGTCCGTCACTGGTCATCTCCCTTCATCGCCATCATCGCTCATCTCGTCACCTCGACCTCTCTCTCTTTTCTCAGTCTCTGTCTCAATGACAATGAGACGTTGAATCGCCGCTGGGAAGTCGGGAACCCATCACTATTCACCTTCTTTTCTCAGTCTCAGTGACAATGAGACTGAGAATCATCATCTTCTTTTCTCAGTCATCGCCCTGCAACCCGCGATTGATGCCGGGACCAATCATCTTCTTTTCCCAGTCTTAGTGTGAATTGCCAGCATCACCTTCTTGTGCTGCAATCCACGACTGCCACTGGAAACCCATGCCTACTGTCGTCCCTTGCCTCTTTTCCCAAGGTAATTTGATTATAATAATACTGAATGGTTGCTATGCTAAAAATTTCAGATTTTTCAGTCGAATTAGATTCGAATCGAATATTCGATTTGATAATGAAAATCGAATTCAAACTCAAAGATTTGATATCCGTCGAATATCGAATCGAATTCGAATATTAATATTCATAATCGGTTTCGAATTCGAATCTAACCTCATTCCATTCGAATTCAATCCGTTTACAGGCCTACCTACCTTAATAGTATGGCCATGAAAAAACTTAACCAGGTGGAAATTCCACAAGTCTGTGCATGATTTAATAAGAACAGCATATGTAAAACATGTCGGTGATACATTAGAATGCATCATCTGATGAAAAGTTAATGGTTTCCTTAGCCTCTGATACCTGAACGCAACTATCCAGCAGTGTATTCCACAAGGCCTCGGATCTTTCATTCAGCGGGATTCCATTGAAGAGCTTACGGGCATCATCCATTTCCCAAGATTTTACATACATATTGAAAATAGAGCTATTGCAAAAGAAGCACAGTTCAAAGCCAGATTTCAGTGTTTGACCATGAAGAGCTTTTCCCATCAGCAAATTGCCTGCAACTCCACATGCTTTGAGTGCCACTGAGAACCCAAACTCGTTGGGCCACAACCCTAAACGACACATAAGAGAAAACAACTGCAGACCAAGGTCGTTGTAACCGTATTGTACATAGGCTGAGATCATGCTTGTCCACGAAATCAAATTTGGTTCTGGCATCTCGTCAAACAGAGAATATTGTTCTGTACAAAGATATCTCGATGTAGCCCGCTTTTGATGAGAATTAAATGAAGTGACTTTCCATTGTTAACATCTCTCAGATCACTGAAACGCTGCAAAAGTGAAGCACACTCTTGTAAGGAAAACTGAGGTCTATGGTTCTCAATGTCGGAGAAGCTGTTGATGGCGCGAACTGTTCTCTGAATCCCAGAAATGAAATTGTTAAAATGAATGAAAAGATTTGTACAATTCAGTTTTGCAGAGAGGATTTCTCTCTGAAATGGGAAGGAAAGCCAGAAACGATTCCCAAAGATCATGTTCGAAAAGATTCATCTGTAGGTTCCTGAGTAACACGTCCTGGTCCAGTTTCTAGTATTCGATAAAAAACTGGTATTTGAATTTTCAGGGAAATAAACGAAGTAGGGGTGCAACTTCTGAGAAATCGTCCATGCCGTAGATGGTTCAAACAGTGCACGATCAATTGTGAGAAGGTTTCCAATCCCCTACTGAAACCGCATTTGTCCAGTTCAGCAGAGAATCGCTTCTACCGGAGAAGACGACCTGAGAACGTGTTAATATGCCCTAGATGGACTCACCCGCGTCGCAAATGTTTGGTTGATACGAATCACTCCCATTTTTCCTCCTCAGCAAATGGTTCAAGCCTGTGAAGAAGAAGAAGAACAGATTCGCGAAGCTTTAAAGTCGCCCTTTTAGAGTCGCTCGCCTCTCCTCTCTTGTTATTTTTTTCAAGGGTTTTGGAGAAATTCAAAACCTATGTATTTCGACCGATCATAGGAGCAAATTTTTCTTTCCTTTTTTTTTAAAAGTAATATTTTCTCCTCTTCTCGCTACAAATCTAAAAAGTATACAAATTTCCATCGATGCATTTTTGAAACCTAACTAAACGAATATAAATCTGAACCGGAGTGCTAATTTGCAACGGTTCAGATTTGCACTCCAACCAAACGCAGCCCTAAGTACTATGGGCTGGTTCGCATCAACCTACAAGATTATTCCATGCATCTTATTGCACATCAGAAGGCAGTAGGTGATGAGGAGGATACCCTGAATCAGATAGCATCCAATGTTTAAGTAGGGGTGTTCAAATTCGGTTGATAAATCGAAAATCAAATCAAACCGAATAAACTAATTCGTTTCGATTAATTCATTTATCGGTTTGGTTCGATTTTTATTATTTTAAAAAATTGATTTTCGATTTCGGTTTGGTTTGATTGAGAATTTCACCTAAACCAAACCGAAAATCGAACTAGTGTTGTTATTTAGTCAATAATGTTTTATTTAATACTCTATGTTAATTAATTATTATATTTTTCAATAAACAATTAATAATAGTTAATTAAAACCTATACTCATTATTAATTATTTATTAGTCATTAATTGTTCATTAATCATTAACTAATTTTGAAAATGACCAATTGACCAATTCCACGTTGGCATAGGGCTTTGGGACCATTTTAACTTATAATTAATAATTACTAATTAATTAAAATCATTGGACTTTGGGTTTTAGGGCCATTTTAACTTTTCATTAATAACACTTGTTAAATGCTTGTCATTTATGTGAAATCATGGTCCAGCCGAACTGAAAACCAAACCAAATGGAACCAAATTCAATTAGGGTTGGTTTAGTTCTAAAATATAATTCGGTTCAATTGGTTAGAGGAAATGATAAAACCAAATAATTGGTTAAGTCCTCAATTTGTACTGAACCGACCAATTGCACACCACCATGTTTAACCTTAACAACAATGAACTCACTTACCAATCTTAGTGGTAGTAAGGGACAAATCCCTGTTTCCCGATGCCATGCCATTTCTAGTTGTCTAGCATCAGGTCACTACTCTAGCACAATTCTTTATCAATCGACCCTTCAAAGTTCCCTTGGACCCTAGGGCAAAACTGCAACAGGGGCGTAGATGAAAGGGTCAATTGGCTCCTATATCATGGCTAAGAGCCCCATCGTAGAGTGAAGGTGACCCATTGAGGGAATGGATCAATGTAGGGATCCTACCTTAACAACGCATGCTAACAACACCGAAAAGCAATTCATGGCTATGGAGGAGATGTAGACAATGATTGGACAACTAAAGAACACAAGGATGTCGATTTTGATGGTCCGGTTATTAGGTCAAACGATTGGCTCGTTTTGACAAAAAAATAAAAAATAAAAAATGGTTAAAATTGTTCGAACGATTAACCACCTGGCTCAGCGGTTTATTGATCAAAATTAATGTTTTTTTGAGAAAATCCAGTTTTGGGGGGAAAAGGAACCGGCCACCTTCCTGATTTTTCAGGTCCTACCATCCAGTCCGGTCCAATTTTGAAAACCAAGCGTGCAAGGATATCGGACACTTTATGAATTTGAGGACCTACCTACATGCAAGCAAGTCCTTCGATGCTCATACATACACTTGGTTTTGCAACCTCAAGCTTGGGTCTATTAAGACGTGGAATGAAATGGTGGCTCTTTTCTTTGGCAAATTCTATGAGTTAAAAGAAGAACTCACTATCACTGATCTAGGATGAATGGAATAGGGTAAAGATGAAGAGGTCGATGACCTCATATGGCATTTCCACACCAAAAGTTTGGATTTGAAGCATGTGTTGGGCGAAGATGAACATGTCTTGGTACAACTGTGCCTAAATGATATCATTACTAATTTTGGATACATTTGGAAAACTTATAATCAACTTCACTGATTTGCATTCCTTCGCCTAATGAACAATCTTGCTAATCGCCAAGTTAAAAGAAAAGGGCAAGTAAGCATAGGATCAACAAGTTGCTATTGCAGAACAATCTCTCCTATCTACGAGAATTCTATCCATGTTTATCATAGTCACACATGGAGAACATCTCATCTTCTGACTGGTATTATGTAGGGGGAGATGTTCTCAATTCACAGGGGCTAATGTATTGTGGGTAGGCGTGAGCAGAGTTCTTGTGGGTAGGAGATCCATAGTCTTAAGCAAAAGGAGTGGCCTTACATAGGAGATGCTAGTAAATCCCATTATCCCAAAAGACCTTGATCCCCTTAAGGGGCGTTCTTTTTGTGGATTTTGATAGGGGGAAATTTGGTCAATGGGATTTTGGTTCTTATTGACCAAGAACCCCATATTTATTTTTTTCATATTTATGTGGGGACCAGGGAAAGTTTATTTTCTTGGGTATCACTTACTTAGATAAGTGATATCCATCTCTTGGGTGGATAAATAACTTTCATACCTAGGGGGGAAAATTGCCAACACTAGTGAATAAGACAGAAATGCCCCTTTTAATAATAGATTTTTATGGCTAAAATGATCATTACATTATTTATTTAGGAAATAAAAGAATATGGATAAAATGCATTTACCCGGATAAGTGTTTCCTAGAAAAATTTACCCATATAATTGCATTTACTCGGATAAATAACTTACCGAAAAATGAACGAGGCCTTAGTGGAGGATTGGATAGCAGAATGACTTCTTAGAGACCCAAAGTTTATGAAGATCTCAAACCTAAAATAAAGGCTTACCCAACATTTTGTGTATATCATGGCCATATGAAACACCCTACTCCAAAGTGCTATCTATTAAGGAGGTTTAATGCCAGTAAATCCCATAAAAGGGAGATCGAGGTCCGAGAAAAGATCAAGCCGTAAGTGCATGAAGAGCCATTGGCCTAGAATGATGCACCCCAATAGATCAAGAAATTCATTCACCTCCCGACCTAGGGGGAGGAATTGAAAGGATGAGAACCAAGGGACATCAACATGGAGATGGAAGAATCAATCAACATTGTGGCAGGTGAAAGTGAATCATAGTCGGAAAAGGGCGAAGACATTCAATGCCATTCGAAGTTTAAAGAGTTTTGTGATAGCATGTTGCAACAAATCCAATAAATGATAGCTAAAGAAAATGAAAAAATATTGATTGAATGATCAAACATTCGAACCCAGGCCAGATGCCAAAACCCTCTTCTTGTTTCTGAAAGAAAATAAGAACAGATAGAAACCCTAGCTCCTATCGACTGGCCGTCGATCATTTTCTCCTCTCCCATCGCCATTGTCGTTGCCCGTCGGCCGGTTCTCTTTCTCCCCCTTTGCCATCGCCGTCGTCCAGTTCTCTTTCTCCCCCATTCTTCTCCTTCTCTAAAATCCGAATCTGGATCTCTGGTTTTCTTCTCCCTTCTACAGTTTAACAATTTTAGGTAAATAATTTTTTGAGTTAAATTAGTTGATATGAAATTTGTTTAAAATACGAATGATACCTCTTAATCTCTTATAGTCTTACGAAATTTTTTAGCTAAATAGTTCAATAGTTGCTTTGTAAATCTTGTTTCTCTTCTTTCTAAAATTTCCACATTAGTAAGAAAACATGTTCTTGAACATATGTTTTCTCAAAACAAATGGAACAAGCTTTGTGTCTTTACTTTGAAAAAAAGAACAAATAGGTTCTTAAACATTTCTTTTTGGGCCTTGTTTTCTTGAAAATTCAACAATTATTTGTGAATAAAATAGATCATAGATGGGAAACAAGCCATTGCTAAGGAAAAATAAGAAAGAAACAATTTCTGAATCGTTGCCATAATGAATGTGCTTTTTACGTTTAAAATTCGAGAGCTCATGGTCATGAATGTAGATCGTCAGAACTGGTTTTATTTATTTATTTATTTTTTATGATGTGATTAAAAAATGTATAAAACCATGCACTTTTTGGTTTGCTTGGCCGGGGGATTTCAGATTTGTTCATTTTGCTTTTAAAGCTGGAAAGTTAGATTATTTGATGTTTTAGGGAATGTAAAGTGTTGGATGTTGGGAAGCCCCACTGGTGTTAACGAACGTATAGAAAGATGATAGATATGTTTTCTTATCTTATATGAAGAGATCGATATGGCTTACGGGCAGGGTGGATAGCTGACGAGTGTGCTTTCTTTCTTTTGTTTGCCCGACCAGAGAGAGGGGATCCTGCTCCTGATCCAGTGGTGGTTCCTGGTCGATAAAGATTCCCTTCCCTAAGACGAGACGAGCTCACTGGGGAAAGGCTGAACATCTGCTTGTCCTCCAGTTTCAGGTCTTCCTTATGCAGGTTATGAATTCAAGGTAGAGGGGTTGCCCTAGTATTTTTTATAGAAGAGAGGTTGAATGTTTTAGGGTATTATAGACTTCATGAAAATAAAATAAAATAAAACTCATTATGAGAATATGAGGAATGTTAATGGATATTAGTTTCTTGTATTAAAGGTTCTTTAATTTGAAAGTATAAGATAAAATGAGAACTAGAACAATTCTTCGAGACCTTTACATGCCTTCTTTATCACACGATGATGTTATCTCTAATTTAATCCATCTCTAAATTTCAGTTTTTTTCTTCTTCAATCCTTTTCAATTCTTTGGGGGAATGGAAGAGAACTTTAAGATATGATTTAATACTTATTCATTCTTTTTCTTATTTATTCATGCTTATTCATTCTTATTAATTCTTTTTCTTATTCATCCTTTTTCTTTATTAGATGTCAAGTGGGGTGATAATAACACAAGCATAAATCCCCCTCCTAAACCTCAAAGTAATGATGACAATGCATCAAATCCACTTATTATGGAGGTTGATTCAAATGTAAGTTTTTCTTCTACTTCTTGAAAAAAAAAATCTTGGGTGTGGGATCACTTCACTAAGATAGATTGTCAAGTTAAAAGTGATCCAAGAGCATTATGTAACTATCGTGGTAAGGGCTTAGCTTGTCCTCGTGCAAATGGTACAAGTTGCTTGATTAATCATTTGACTAGATGTAAGAAGTATCCTTTGAATGCAGACAAGAAACAAAAAACTTTGGAGCCTTTATATCAAAATGCAAAAGAGGGGGGACACGGGCACCACACCAATACTTATAACTTACAAGTTTGACCAAGAAGATTGTAGAAGGGAACTTGCTAGAATGATTATTGTAGATGAATTGCCCTTTAAGCATGTGGAACAAGAGGGGTTCCGTGACTCTTATGGTACCATGCAATCACGATTTATAGTCCCTTCATATCAAACAATAACCAAATATTGTTATGATCTCTTTTTGGAGGAGAAGAGAAAGTTGAAGAATTATTTTAAGAAATTGCCATTGAGGATCTGCCTTATTTCAAAATCTTAGATATATGTGACCCACTGCTCACTTCATAGATGATGACTAGAGATTGTATAAATTTTGGTCCAATTTCCAGTCCAAAATCTTATTTAAAATTTGGTCCAATTTCTAGTCACTCGGGAGAGATGATTGATAAGGTAATTGAGAGACGTTTGCTTGATTGGGGCATTGAGAAAGTTTTCACTGTAACAGTAAACAATGCAAGAGCAAATGCTGTGGGAATTCAATACTTGAAAAAGAGACTCAACTGTTGGAAGGGAAGTGCTTTAATGAGTGAGTTCTTACACATGAGATGTGGTGCACATATTTTGAGTTTAATTGTCAAAAATGGATTTTCAGAGTTGATGAATCTATTTTTAGGATCCGTTCTGTAGTGAAGTATGCAAGGCCTTCTTTAGCACGATTGTAAATGTTTAAGAATTGTGTAGAGAAAGAAAAGATAGAGAGTAAGAGTCTTATTTGCCTAAATGCTGATACTAGGTGGAACTCTACTTACTTGATATTGGAATCTGCTTTAAATTTTAAGAATGCATTTGATTTGTTGGAGACTGTTGATGGTAAGTATGTAGAGGAGCTTACTAGTTCAAAAAATAAGGGTTTGCCTAATGATGATGATTGAGAATATGCTCGGTGTTTGCTTCTGTTCTTCAAATTTTTTATGAAACTACAATGAAATTGCTTGGGTCATTTTATGTAACTAGAAATGAATACATGAAAGAAATTTATAGTGTTAGGTTTGTTATTTCTAGGAGGTGTACCAGTGATGATTTTAGTGTTAGTTTGATTACTTCCTAGATATAAAAGAAGTTTGAAAAGTATTGGGCAAATGAAAGGAATATCAACATCATGTTGTTCACTGCAGTGGTTCTTGACCCTCGATATAAATTGTAGTATGTGGATTGGGTTATTAATTAATTCTATGATCTTGATAATGCTTAAGTGTTGAGAGAGAGGGTGAAGCAAGTTTTGGTCTTCATGTTTGAGTTTTATAGTTCAGTTAAGTCATCTCATAATGTTCAATCAAGCAATCAAATTCAAGACACAAATGAGATGGAAGTTGATAGTGTGGAAGATGTTGCTGGTTTTATGAATGCACTATATTAAAAGCAAAAAGCAAACCAATGAGGTGTAAATACCAAAACAGAATTGGATAGATATTTAAGGGAGTTATGTGAAGATCCGAAAAATAAATCAATTGACATATTGGATTGGTGGAAAATTAATTCATCTAAATATCAAGTGTTTTGTATAATGGTTTGAGATGTGTTAGTTATGCCTATATCTGTAGTTGCATCTGAGTCGGCTTTTAGCATTGGAGGTCGTGTGCTTGATTCATTCCGTAGTTCTCTAACTCCAAGAATGGTGGAAGCTATCATTTGTGGACAAGATTAACTACAAAGATCACATGGCTACATTCATTTAGAGGAGAGTTTAGAAGAACTTAAGAGTATGGAATCAACTAACGCTTTTCTTTTCTATTTTATTTTTCCTATTCATTTTTATTTTGTTATATTAATTCTAATTTATGTTTGTCTTAATCTTTTTTGTAGAGATATCATGTATCAGTGAGGAACATCCTCTTATTGCTATTGATGATTGAATATTTATGGTTGTAGACTTCATTGAATTTAAACTTTCATGGTTGTGGACCTTGTTTAATGCTTATGGTTGTGAATTTGTGATTTATGAACCTTGTTGAATGACCAAGTTTTGAAAGAAATATCTTATTGAATGTTTTTGGAGAGCTATCTTATTGAATGTTTTATGTTGATTGGTTAATAGTTTAATACTTTTATGATATACAGATAATAAGCAAGAGGCTTTGACCTATGCAAAATTCAATCAGGTTAAGGCTTATTTGCTTTGTAACAGGTGAAACAATCACTTTTCTTGACTGATGGAGGCTAGACCTAAGTAAGGTTTAATCCCCCTTGTTATTCCCTTGTCAAAAAAGCAATCAGGTATTAGTTAGTCTTACGGATTTGAAGTTGAATACTTGAATTATTCTTATTCTTTGCTTTTTTACATTTCTCTCTAGGTTTTATGACTATAATTGCCTTGCTACAAATCTGTAATGGCCAACACCCAACAATTCCATAGGTGCTAATCTTGGAACTAGGGGTCGATTCGAGCAGAGTCGAGTGAAAAAAAAAATTTATAAAAATAATAAATTATATATAAAAATATATTGTATTTGATATTTAAAAAATTAAGAATTATAATAATTAATAATTTTAATATTTTTATTGTATATATTATTTTCTATAATTTTATTATATATATATATAAGCCGGCTCGCGAGCCTCACGAGTTGAGCTCTAGTAGGCTCGAGCTCAACTTGTTTAATAATTGAGCCAATGAATTGAGCTCGAGCTCGATTGAAACCGAGGCGAGCCGAACTCAAGCAGCTTGTGAAAAACTCGGCTCGTTATCACCCCTACTTGGAACAGGTATTTTTGACAAACTGGCTTGAATTTGGAATGAAATTAAGAAGCATGATTTTTTTTTGATAGATAAAGAAGCATGAAACTTAAGAAGCATTTTTTTTGGATATCATGTTGTGTAGGTTTTTCACATTGAACTCAAGAAGCATGAAAATTGCAAATTGAGATTGTTGATGCTTTTCATTTCCTGATTTAGTTCAACTATTTTTAGTTGTAAGTGATGAAATCAACTATGCTCTAAATATGAAATATGCTTGTTTCTCTTTTTAGGTTTTTTCCTTTGCTATTTTTGTCATTTTAGATAAGAAACATTTTTTAATAAAAATAAAAAAATAAGAAAACAAAAAACCGAAGACCGAAGACCAGTTAACTGCTTGTTTCAGTTCAGTTTTGGTTCAGACTAATACAAAAACCAGTGGTACCGGTTTGGTTTTTAAAATATGCCCATGGTTCGGTTAACCAAACCGTGGACACCCCTACCACTACCTAGGTGGGAAGATTACTAACATCCTGATCCAAAATTACGAGCACGAGAACAGGCCCACAAGGCCAAAGATATAAAGATTTGAAGGGTAAAATGATGATTACAACAAGCTTTACAAGCGGCTTGTGTCCAGAGGCCCTTGGGACAAGCTCTTCCTCCCAACTTGTGTATGAAAAGGTTACAAGAGGAAGTATCACTAGGGCACTTTACTAAGATTACGTGCCTCACAAGACAGGTAGTATATTGTATTTAATGATGTGAGGGTCTCCTCACCCCCTTTTGGAGGGGACCCCGAGTAAAGGTGTCAATGGGTTGATTTTAGATTGGATTCATCCAGTACAAAATCAATTTGGATGGATTGGACGGATGAATAAGACATATTGGATTGGACCTAGTCCATCCATAACAAATTTATATTGGATTGGGTTGGATTGAGCCAATATCTAGTCAATTAATGTAAGACAAGAATATATGTGTCAATGGGCTGGGTTTGAGTTAAAACCAATTTAAATTCTAAATCAAAATGAATTTGAATAGATCGGACAATCCAGACATTAAATTGGACCGGTTCAAATTGATTTAAAACATTCATTGGATTGGATTGGACCTGATCCATTTATAATGGACTCACATTGGATTAGATCGGATTGAACCAAATCCAGTCCAATTGAGACCCCTGACACCGAGTACATGGAGAATGGAACCAAGAGGAATCATTTCCATGGAAATCAAATCAATTTTGATGATAGATACCTCCCCACAGATGTAGTAAGATCTAAGTCAAACTTGCCAAAGAGGTCCTCGCAATAATTAACCTTTCGAGAGGAGACGGCCCTCCTAAACCTGTTAACATTAACGCTAAGCTCCCTAAATACAATGACCTTGTTAAAAGAGGTATGGAGATGCCCTTGCTTGAACCTATGATGAAATGTTGGGCCTTAACCCCCACTTCTTTGTACACAAAGTCAAAGTGAACCTGGATTACTCGCCTGTAAATAGGGGTGCAAATGGATCGGATTATGATCCGATCTGATCCTATTTGGTCAAATTCTGATCACCCCTGGTCAGATTTTTGGATCGGATCGGATCTTATGATTCGATAAGAAATTTGATTGGATTCAGATCCCCCTATCCAATCCGATCCTTTGGTCGATGAAAATAATTAAAAATGTATATATGATGAAAATAATTAAAAATGTATATATATGATGAAAATAATTAAAATATACTTGTATTTTTTGTTTTTTCTTTATTTAAATTGTGTATATTTTATTTTTTCTTTTAATAATTTATTAATTTTTAAAGAAAATAAGTTGGATCAAATCACATTTGAAGATCAGATAGGATTAAAATTCAGATCGAGTCCTATCAGATCCGATTAGATCTTCGGATCAGATTCGAATATACCCTGAGAAGTTTTCTGTCGGAATAGAAGTTTTCTATAGCAACACCCCAAGAAGTTCTCCAATTTTCTTAGCCAACATTGTACTAGTACGAAAGAAGGACAAAATACGATGTTGCATGGATTTTTGGGATCTGAACAAGGTCTACACCTAGGATGAATTTCTCTTACCGAATATCAGTGTAGAGGTGTAAATCGGGCCATGCTGCCTGCGACCCGATACGAACTTGGACCGGCTTGGCACGATGATCTGTGGGCCATGCCAGGCCCGGCACGATCATGCAGGCCGTGTTGGGCCTAGGGTTTTAGGTCTATGGGCAGACACGATTGAAACACAAATGGACAAAAAGAATGTCTTCAATTGTAAAAGGCTCTTTGAATGTATCAGATTGAGGGAGGTCTTCTTGGCTTCAAGGGTTCAACGAAAACACTCTTTGATGGTAGTAATTTGAAAGAAAAATCTTCAATACAAAAATTCTTCAATCGATGTAGCATGGAGTTGCAGCAATTTCGAAGCTTCTAATCATTATAGAACCAGAATCCTTGCTCTTTTTTCCTGCAATAAGAAAAGCCAAACAAAAGAAAACTTTGGACGGGGTGTTGAAGGGAGGAGGCAAATGGGAGCAGGAGCCCCAAAAAGGGGGAAGAAAAAAATGTTTGAAGGATTTTAGTTGCAGCAGTTTTGAGGGCTGTAACCTTGGTTTTGGTGCAGCATTTCCTCTTTTTTTTTTTTTTTTGTCAAAAGAAAGGGAGTCAGAGAGCTGCCGGAGGGCGAGAGTAAACCACCCACCATCTCCTTTTATATTGAATTGACTTTGTTTCAATAGTCTGCCCATATCTTCATTAAAAACCAGACATTTAATTTGGTGGTCCCACAACCATTAGTAGTTTCCCTCCACCGATTTTGGGTTTAATGCAATTAAGATTGATTGTTGAGAGAATCGGCTAGCTGGCAAAGGTTTGACTCCAAGATTTCAAGGATCTTGTATATTCGACTAAATTAACCAACTTTATTTCCCTTTTTAGGGATCTTAATCTAAGATTGGTATTCAATTTGACTCCACTAGGCTGACTGATTTGTTAAATCTTTTGAACTGTGCCGATTTAAATGAAGCTCAACATGGCGGGGATTCTATTTGTTGATGGGCTGGTGGGATAATTCACCCTTGGGCTGAAGGATTAGTGGGCCCCTATGATGGGCTGAACAAGCAGCCATTTGTTGAGTCATCTCTCTTTATATATATATTAATTAACAAATGCCCCCAAATCGATGATGGGCTGAAAGGATTATTGGATTCACTTTCTATCTTTATTAATTTCCTTCCTTCTCACTTTCCCTTTTTCCTCCCTCTCTTTTTTTTTTTTGATTCGTGAGGAGCCTATTTATATTGTTAGGCATTAGAGCTCCCCTAGTGTTTTGGACACTATTCCAATCTTCTCTTGTTCCCACTGATTTCGGCTCTGGTTTGTCTCGCTCCCCCCCCCCCCCCCCCGGTCATTTATAATGGGGACCAAATTCCGTTTGCAGTAAGGTCATGACAAAGAGAAGTTGATGGTGAACTTCTTTTTATGTGTCGACTTTGACCGACATCATATTTTTTTTAATGACCTGTACCTAGGAGGATAGGAACAAGTCAGTCCCCCCCCCTTGGGTCTCCTGCCGTTTGATCAAAACTAATCATTCATGTTGCCCATGAGTGCAGGTCCTTACTTGCTTTGGGACTCTACTCATGAACCTGTGGTTGGTTGTTTCGAAGACCCTAGTCAAGTCCGTAACGGGTTGTTCCAAGGTTATAGCCATCATGAGGGTAAGGACTGTAACACTTGAACCCGTATCCGGTTGTGTACCCATGTAAACCCATAATGGGCCCTTTCTTCTTGAACATCAAAAGTAACATATCCACCACTAGAACGCCTTGACCCGTGGTTGGTTGTGTACTTGGGGGGACTTCTTGGTGAACGGAAAGGACCATTTTTACTTGTATTGACCAAAACTCATACCGACCACGAGGGCACATCCCTGCTTGCATTGGGATGGATCATAATGCCTGAACCCGTGATCGGTTGTGTACTCGAGATTCGTATATGGCTGATCGTGTTATTTGGAGACCTCTTGGTGGGCAGATTTAACGACCCATGTGTCTCTCCATGTTCACCACGATGGTAGGTCCTTGCTTGATTTGAAGTGGTTTATTCTAACACTCATGAGAGCCACGCTTTCCACGAGGGTTTGTCTTTTCTTATATTAGGACCGTTATGTGGTATATTAGATTGCTTTGTGATTAAAGGCGTTCTCTTTGACTATAACCTCTCTCCCTCAACTTAATTGTGCTTTTAATGGGCTATAATAATTTACTTAATCTTCTCTTTTTCTTTTTTTTATTGGCCCAGGAAATTCATAATATTTGCTTCAACCATGGAGAAGAGATGCCTTGCCAAACCTGTATCATGGGTTGGTGAACATCCAAACCCGAAATTTAAGCGATCCCGACTTTGTTTTTCAGAAGGGAATTTTTCCTTGATTGTTCTTGGACCATTGACGGCTCCATTTTCTCAGCTTGAGGATTCAAGCACTCCCACCGTTAATGTGCAGAGCGAACTCCAAACAATTCAAAAGGGTGCTATGTTTTTCAGGGAGGGGGATTCCCCAAGTACTCTCCGAGCATGCAGTGTGCCTATTTTGCACCATGACATCACTCACCATAACTCTGTGCATATACTAGTCCCAACCCCAACTATTGCGCAAAAGATTGTTGACAACTTAACTCGTTGGGGTTCTGACTTGAGTTGGTTGAGTGGTTTTTGGGATTGGGGCCGTGTCATACTCCGGGAATATCGTACAGAGTCAGAGACAGCTGGGATTTATTTCTTTGTTTTGGCATCTACTTATGATTATGATAGACCCATGGGAATGTATCGTGCCTTATGTGAAACTTGGTGTAGGGACACAAACACTTTTACATAAGCAGGTGAGATTGGGATATCCTTGTGGGACCTGAAGCAAATAGTCAGACTTCCCATCTATGGTGAATTCTATGAGGAAGTCAATCTGTGTGTTGAGGAGTTAACAGGGGTTGATAAAAGGGGCAATAGCTATCTTCCAAAGAGTTGTGAGTATCTCTATAAAGTCTATGCTTAGTTGATAAAGGAGATAGTGCTTAAGTGTCGGGGCAGCGCTACTAACACAAGTCAAGAGTCTGTGAAACGTAATAATGAGAAGGTGAGCCAAGATGAATGACTTGAGTTTTGGTTCATGGGATTAGAAAGAATTCCTAAACCCCTCTCTCATCAAGAATTGAATCGCCTTTTGGGTTCACGGCATAACCAAGATCGGTCCAGCCTTCCCTTACCTTTGAGCGAACCAGAGAATTGTAGCCATCTGTGCAGAATGAAGAATGAGAAGACACCTTTTGAACACTTAGCATTTGAGTGTGATCCTATTATTGAAAGAGAAGCGTTCTTGGCTGCCTATTTATCATTATGGATATGTCGCTTTCTCCTTCCCTCATGCAGCAAGCATTCGATCCGACCTATGGTGTTTAAAGTGGCTTCGAGGATGGCTCAAGGTGTTCGTTATAGTCTTTCCCCACCCGTACTAGCCTCCATTTATCAAGGCCTCTCATCGACTTATCTTTCTTGTCAGCAGTTAGGCTAGTGTGTACATTTCTTTTCGACACATTTCTTATATGCGTGGGCTGGCCTATATTTTAAGAAGGTCTATCGCAGGTTTGATTCCCAGCAATATGCTCCTATGATTACCCTCCATAGTACTAGCAATGCATTTATGCATTCAGAGCACCCTGATAAAGAAGCTCGTTACAGTGTTAGGACTCGTCGGGATTTTCACTGGCAATTGGTCATCAACGTCCATTCGTTTGTAGATGGTAAGGAAAGGCACGACATAGATCTTCCTCTTGAGGAGTTAGAGTTTTTGATAATCAAAAGTCCAAGGTTCCTATCATGGCAGAGAAACTCCATAGTGGAATCTATATTGTATATTCTGTACCAATTTTCTTGCCAGTTTGGATTTTATCAAACAACAAATGGATCTCCCAACCATTAGCGAGTCAAGCTTGGCATAGTTGAAGCCTATCATTGTTGGAGGTCTCTCTTAAGAAAAGACACTATGTCCAAATTCATTGTGCCACCACGTCTTAGAGACTCTCAACGTTCAACCACGACAAACTATTTATGTTGTTGGTATAGTGAGGTTTTGCCAATTCTACGACAACTCAAAATCGAAGCTCTGGCTAGTATTGAACGAACTTCTACCATGTTGGTCTCACTAGGGCACAAGAAGACAAGATTGTCATGAGGAATGTTCATGACAAAAAGGTGAAGACAGGGGAGGAAGTAGGACTGGAAGATGCTCAATCAAGGATGAATGTTGTTACACCTTCTGCCCCTTTAAAGCGCCAACAACCCGAGAAAGATAACCATGGTGAATCAAAAGGTGAAGTACAATCACCTGAATTCTTTAAGCATCAACGGTGAGCCAATCATGAAGATGACTCTGCTTCCAAGAGCAATAAATTGAACAAGACCTCATCATTGACACCCCTAGTAAAAGTTGTCTGGCGAAATATGTTAAAACTAATCCTAAAGGGTTACAAGATTTACCTTCAGGAGGGACACATACCCCTGTCTTGGTGGACTCTGGCGATGGTAATTCATCTTCTCACTATGGCCGGTTTGCACCTATGGATTCCCAAGGTACAATTTCCCTTTCTTTCTCTCCCTTTATTTGATTGTTACTTGGTTATATCTATTTAATGTGTATCTCTCCTTTCTCTCTCTTTTTTTTGTAGGTGAGAGAGTTGCAACTCCAAAGAAGATGGTTCCATGAGTAGCCATTGGTAATCAGCAAGTGGAGATAGGCATGGGGCATGATTCCTTTGCTTCTACTGATGATGAGGATGTCAACAAGATCATGCGCTATGCATTGGAATAGTACTTAACCAACTTCATTCAATCAATGCTCAAGGAGCCTCATGATGTGATAAGGACTTGGGTTGGCAAGAGACTACCAGTAGTTTCTCAAGTCATGAAGAAACAATTTCATGTGGAGCATATTCCTTTTGAGAGGCGAGTGGAAGTTTTCCCAAGGCACAATGACGATTACCTAGCCCACCAGCAAACCATTGAAGGGGGAGTTTCCCTTGAAGAAAAGACTTTTAGAATGGAATTGATCGCCAAAAGCATTGCAAACCAGTTAGTGATCCAAGTTGAGATTCAAGCGAAGTCGAGTGATGTTGGCACCCAAGTAGAGACCCTCAAGAAGCGTCAGTGTGAGCTGTTAGAAGAGTTGTCCCACTTGGAGGATGGATTAAAAGAGTTGGAACCCACCTTGCATGATTTGCAGAATCGAGAGGCAAACTCTATTGCTGATTTATCTACAATTAAGTTGATGGATCAGGAACTCAGAGTGATGACTGTGATCCCTGCAGAGAAGCTTGAGACTTGCAGAGTCCTTCGAGAGGCACTTCATACTTCAAAGTGTTTGACTGGATTAACTTTGATTGCTTAGAGTAGGTTAGGATAGTAGATTGAACCTTTGCAAACTTTTGCACTAGGCATTTAAGAGATGTCTTGATGTTTTGTTAGTTTAACTCCTTTTGAATCATTCATGATGTTCTTGCAATGTAGGATCAAATTTTTTTCTCTCTCTTTCCTCCCTTTTTTTCTTTGGATTTAACCATTCACAATTTATACTCATGCGGGCCAGGAGTAATACATAATAATTTTTTTTATTTGATTTGGTTGTTCACAATTTATACTCATGTGGGCCAGGAGTGATACAAATGATTATTTTGTGACTGCACCTTTTCAGGTTGCCTACGTACCCCTTAGAGGGATCAAGTCATGATGTAGTTCATAAAGTAGTTTGTACTTGCAATTTGAGGCTTAGGCCGTTATCTAGGAGCACTTAGTGGATAGTTTAGGCTAGTGCCCGGGTGCACTTCACGAATCTTCATGGATAATACCTTTTTAGGTATTTCCCATTGATAGGCCCCAGTCGTATAGCCCGTTGGGAGTAATGAGTAAGTAAGCACTGTAGTTGTAGACTTCTTGGACTACATGTGGACCATCCCACTTGGGGTCGAATTTTTTTCCAAAACGATGTGACAAGATGATTGGCCTATGGACTACAAGTACTAAGTCTCCCTTTTGGAATGAGCGGGGCCAGACTCTTTTATTGAAAGCTTGAGCCATTTGGGCTTGGTAGCATTCCAAGCGTTGCTATGCCTCTAACCTCTTTTCATCCAAGGCGTCGAGTTCTACAAGCCTAAGCCGTGCATTCTCATTGTCTGTAAGCCCTTCTTGTATTGCTATGCATAATGAGGGAATTTGTACCTCAAGTGGGAGCACCACCTCGACCCCATAAACTAGTGAGTAAGGGTTTGCTTGTGTAGTTGTATGGTAAGAAGTACGATAGGCCCATAGTCCATCACCCTACGCTCATGCCAATCTCTTTTGCTTTTAGAAACCACTTTCTCCAATAATTTGCATAGGGTTTTATTAAAGGCCTCAACCAAACCATTTGCAGTTGCATTGTACATACTGGAGCACCTTTGTTTGATACCAAATTTCTCACAAAATTGGTCCATTAAATGGTTGCTAAATGGCTTTCCATTGTCAGTCACAATGTAGCGCAGAATTCCATAGCGATGGACAATGTAGTTCTTAATGAATTCCACAACTGCTTCCTTTTTGACTTCTTTGAGTGCTATGTCTTCTGCTCGCTTTGAAAAGTAAGCAGTCCCAGCAAGAATATAAAGATGCCCCTTAGATGACTTTGGGACTGGACCAACAACATCTAATCCCCAAGCGTCAAAGGCTCAAGAAGCAACTATGGGGTGCAAAGGCTCAGGTGGTTGATGAATGAAATCGCCATGAAACTGGCATGCCTAGTAATGTTTTGCATATTCTATTGATTCTTTTACCATGGTCGGCCAATAATACCCCATTCTCTTGATCCGATCATAGATTTTTGGCCCAAATTGGTGAGCTCCACAAATTCCTACATGGGCAGCTTCTACTACAATTGGTGTCTCATCTTTGCCCAAACATCTTAAAAGTATATCACTAAAAGATCTTGATACAGCTTACCATTTAGGTAGACGAATCGAGGGGCTCTTCTTCGTACCTCTGTTCGAAGTTTTGGATTTTCAAGAAGCTTTCCATCTTGTAGGTAATCAATTATAGGCTGCCTCCAATCCTTTCCTTCACTAGGAGACACTGAGATGGCATTACTCTCATTTTCTTCTTCATTGGTGGTAACCGGAGGTATGACCCAACTGTTGCAAATGGGCACAGATGCTGAGTCTCTTTTGGACAATAAGAGCATTGTAGCAAGGTTATCTAGAGTGTTCCCTTGTTTGTTCTCACTTCTGGGTATGTGCTCAATGTTTATGTAATCAAATTGTTTCATGAGCTCAGTCGAGCGAAAGTATGGGACTAGGTCCAAATTACGCACATCGTATTCCCCTAAGAGTTGATTTATGACTAGTTTTGAATCTCCATGCACAACCTTGTGTTGGATTTCCATATCTAGAGCCATCTTTAACCCAATAATTAGGGCCCGGTATTCTGCTACATTGTTTGAACATAAACATGTCAATATGAAAGAGAAAGGCAATACCTCCCATTGTGGGGAGACAAACACCACACCTACTCCAGCACCATCAAAGAACAACTCCCAAGGTAATGGAAGCTCAATGGAGAATACTTCTTCATCTAGGAGGTCTTCAGGCAACTCCCAACTTGTTGGGATGGGGTGATCAGCTAGAAAATCAGCCAATTCTTGACCCTTAATTAACTTTTGTGGAATGTATTTGATTTCAAACTCAGACAATATAGAGCCCACTTGGCTAGCCTACCAGAAAGTACTAGCTTAGACATGATGTATTTAAGTGGGTCAGCTCATGAGATCAGGTGGATTGTATTTGCTAGCATGTAATGGCACAACTTTTTTGTTGCAAAGATCAGGGTGAGACATGTCTTTTCAATTGGCGAATAATTTAGTTCTTCCCCCACTAATGTCTGACTTAAATAATACAAAGCATGTTCCTTGCCTTGTTCATTTACTTGAGCAAATAAAAAACCTAATGATTGCTTTTGGGTGGTGATGTAGAGAATTAGAGGTCGCCTTGGGATTGGGCCTGGGATTGGGTCTGCCAATACTGGAGGCTTGAGGAGATAATTTTTTATGCTTCTGATAGCATTCTCACATGCCTCGTCTCAAACAAAAGGCACTCCCTTCTTCATTAATCTATTGAATGGAATACATCTCCCTACCAAGTTAGAAATAAACCTCCGGATGTAGGCGAGGTGACCTTGAAGATGTTTAAGTTCCAGTAGGTTCCTAGGTTCAGGGATATTTTGAATAGCATCAAATTTAGATTGATCAATTTCAATGTTGTGATATCATACGATGAATCCAAGAAACTTCCCAAATGTCACTCCAAAAGTGCACTTTAGGGGATTCATCTTTAGCTGATACCGCCTTAACCAACTAAGGATCTTGCATAAGTCACTTAAGTGGTCAGTTCTCTTCCTTGACTTCACAACTAAATCATCAACATAACACTCCACAGTGTTGTGCAATAGGTCATAAAAAATGTTTTGCATGGCACGTTGGTAAGTTGTGCCGGCATTTTTCAGCCCAAAGGGCATGACTTTGTAACAACAAATCCCCTTAGGGGTACGGAATGCAGTGAGTTCTTCATCTTCAGGAGCCATATGAATTTGGTTGTATCCCGATGAGCCATCCATAAAGGACAATGCTTCATACCCAGTGGTGGCATCAACCATTAGCTCAGTAATAGGTATAGAAAAATCGTCCTTTGGACAAGCATTGTTAAGGTCCCGAAAATCGATGCAAACTCTTATTTGCCCATTTTTCTTCTTTACTAGGACAATATTGAATATCCATGTAGGATATTTTACTTCTCGAATAAATCCAGCTTCAATGAGTTTGTTAACCTTGACTTCAATAAGTGGTACCAATTCGGGACGGAACTGATGTTGTGCTTATTTTATTGGACAAGCATCGCGCTTGACTGAGAGATGATGGATTGCTACCTTAGGGTCTAGCCCTGACATCTCCTTGTAAGTCCAGGCAAACACATCTTTGAACTCTTTAAGTAGCTCAAAGTATTAAGACTCCTCTTTAGGGCTTAAGAGTGTGCTAATGTAAATAGGCAGGGGGTTCTCTTCTTGTCAAAGATTTAACACTTTCAATTCATCCACAATTGCCTGCCCCCCTTCCTCATAAGCGGGCGGTGCTTGTTTGATTTCAGAATCAGAGGACGAGGAGTCATCATCTGTGAGTTGTTTTACTGCCACATGGTTGCAATAGTCATTTTGTTCCTCTTTGGAATGCTCTTCTTCTCCATGAGGAGTTGAGGCTTGATTTATGAGTACAACTATTCATCGCTTAATTGTCAGGGTATCACCAAGGGTTATTTCCAATGATGCTTGATGCTTCATGCGTGAAGGGATAAAACTATGAGGTTCATCTCTCCCTTTTGCTACCTCTAGATCATTCATCTTCCTTGGATTTTTTCTTGATGCGCCCAATCGTTTGAATGCTGAGGTACGGGGATTTGGCATTCCAATTCTATCAAATGCAGATACTCGCTTGTTGACAAGCTTTTCAATTTTTTCCTCTAGGACTTCAATAGTAATGTGATGAGTGCTGGCATTCTTTTGCCAAAACTTTTTTGGAGTGAATCCTAACCCAGTTCTCGTTTGGGGTATGGTGTGTCCATTTTCAAGCAATTTACAATGGGTCTTTGTCAGTAGTGTCACACCCTCACCGATAACTTCACCCATTTTCGTTGGTTCCCCTTTTCCATATCTAGCATTCTCAAAAAGTTTACATTACTTTAAGATCAAACCATCCCTCTAGATGCTTCTCGACATGGATCGATTTGCTTTTGCCTAGTGATGATGCTATCCCCATTGCAAACCTCCTAGGAGCTGAATTAATGGTTCTAGGGTTCTCTAATACTGGTTCTGGGAGGACCAAGGCATCTTTTAAGACCTTATGAGTAATTGAAAATGGAGGTTGTCCCTCTTTTCTACGAGATTTTGGTACATAACGAAGTATCGGAGTTACATTTTCTAGGGCACCATTGGATTTTTCTCCTTTTTCTTTGGCCACGGGTGTAGGAAAGTTCTTCAGGCATGGCTGTTGTGAGTTAGTGCCTTTAGGACTCGTGACTTTACTAGACAAGGGAATAGAGACTGGAAATGCTTCGGAATTTACCTTGGCTTCTGAATAGAACTTGGCATTTGCAAAGTATGATTCAACACTTGTGAATGGCTTATCTTCTGCAATGACACACTTCTGGATGCCATCCTGGTAGTACTTAAAGCATTGATGTAATGTAGAAGGAATTACCCCAGTCTCATGCAACCAAGGGCATCCGAAGAGTAAGTGGTATGAGGTTCTAGCATCAATGATATGAAAAAGCGCTGAAGATGTCAAGTCTTCAATGGTGAGTTTAAGGCAAATCATGCAAATATCCCATTGTCCTCCTTGATTAAAACCTTGAATTATCAGTCTGCTCTTGGTTAGCTCATCTCGGGAGATGCCTATCTCTTTCATTGTTCGGATTGGCAAGACATTAATAGTTGATCCACAACCAAGGAGTGTCCGACATATCTTTCGATCTCGAACATACCCCATGACGTACAAGGGTCTATTATGAGGATGGGGCCCTAGTTGTAAATCTTCATCTGAAAAAGGTAATGGTGGCCATGCATGAGGGAAGTTCCCTTCGACTGGTAGCTACTGTATCCTCATTTATATCTAACTCAATCATCCCTAATTTAGCCAACTGCATTATTTTGTCTTTGAGAACAAAACATTTTTCGATTGGGTGGCTGATTATCCGATGGTAGTGGCAATACTTGGGGTGGTCAGTCTGCCCCTCTTCTTCTGTGCGCTTGTAGTCAGGTAGCTCTATTAATTTCTGGGCTAGAAGAGCATCTAGCATCCCTAGCACATTGGAGTCTAGGAATGGGTACACCTTTGCTTCTAACTCCTTTAGAGTGAGCTTTGGTTTTTCCATTTCTTGGCAAGCGATTGAATTTGTCTGTTTCTTTCCCCTTTTGCTACCAGAAACCCTAAGAGGGGCAGTCGAAGTTGTCAAAACTTCTTTTGGTTTAGATATATTTACCTCCCATTTTCCGTCTTTCTTTTCTTGTTCCTTTCAAAAGTCTTGTGTTCGTTGTTCTCCAAAGGTGTCTAAGATAAGGTCCATGTCAAGGGCATGGGTGGCTAGTTCTTCAAACATCTAAGGATTTATCCCCTTCGGGATGTAATGTAACCCCAATGCATACCCTATATATAGGTATCTATGGCCGATGCCTCAGTGAGCTTATCTCAATAGTTAAGATAGAGATTTCTATAACTGTCGATGTAGTCAACGACTGGTTCATCTTTCTTTTGTTTTGTTGTGGTAAGTTCATATATGCTTACAGTACGCTGAGTATTGTAGAAGCGACCCAAGAACTCTTTCTAATTGGTCCCAACCATCAATTGACCCGAAAGGGAGGTCGGTGTACCAATCGAACGCATTCCTTAGTAGGGATTGCACAAATTGTTTTACCATCAGATCACTGTAGGTTCCGGCATTGTTGCATGTCTCCACAAAGTGTGCAATGTATTGCCTAGGGTTACCTTTCCCATCAAATTTTTTAAACTTCGGGGGTTGGTACCCTAATGGCATAGGCATATGATCAAAGCGCTCGGTGTATGGCTTAGTATACACCGAGGATGATTGTAGAATACCCCTATACTGAGCACGTATTGTGTCAGCTATCATGTTTTGGAGTTACTGTACTGAGAGGGAGGCAACCAAGGCATGCTAGGCATCTCGTATGTTAGTACGTTCTGGCAATTGCTCTCAAGGAGGGTCTACTTGTGGGGTGAACTCTAGTGGGTGTGAAGGCCCCTGGCTGGATGCCGTTGTTTGCATTTGTTCCATTCGATTCATGAGAGAAGCAATCTGAAGGTCCTTCTCTTCCAATGTATTTGTCAACTTAGTGATGGCCGCAGCCATCTCAGCAAGTTGTCTTCCACCGTAGTAGCTCCCGCCATCATGACGGGTGCTACTAAGGTGTAGGAGCAATTTTGCATGTAATCAGACCCTCTAGTCTTAGGAGAGTTGGGACGGGAGCCGGACCTTGATCCGATGCTCGATTCCGTGTCTGACATGGGCATTCCTCCACTTGGATACTCAAGGTGATTTGTTGTGATGAACTCTTTTTCTAGGGCTACCCCCTTCATATTAATGTCCCTTGTCGTTGGCAACCTTGAAGGTCCCTTTTTGGCATTTCGGACTTTTGAAGGCACCACTTGAGTTCCATAGAAGGTGAGAGATGCAACCAGTTGGGAATCCCTGGACCTTGTCATAACGCGGGTGGTTGGCCTCTCGTAGTTGGAGGCTACAAATGCACTTGATCCGGATGAGCTTGAGCTATATGTGGTGTTTTTCTTGTTCTTGACAACGCTTTAAACGATTTTCTTTGGAGCCATGCATCCAAACCGTTTGTCAAAAATAAACTTGATGGTTGACTTGAGAGATGAGAGGAAAGAGAGGTCCCATCAGGTGTGCCAGAAATTTGTCAACACAAATTTCATGTTAAATTTGGAGCACAAAAAATTAATGCAGACGAATTCAAAGAAATTTAATTTTTTTTTCAGAATTTTAAATGGGATACAAACTCTTTTTCTTTGATTCTCTTGTCTTGGAAAAAATCCGAAACCGTGTCTGGAACTCGTAATTACGTGAAGCAAGTAAAAATCGGCAAAATTTCCCTCATGGTCAATCAACGATTGGAACACAAATGGATAAAAAGAATGTCTTCAATTGTAAAAGGCTCTTTGGATGTAGCAGATCGGGGGAGGTCTTCTTGGCTTCAAGGGTTCAATGAAAACCCTCTTTGATTGTAGTAATTTGAAAGAAAAATCTACAATGGTTTAAAGACCAAAATTCTTCAATCGATGTAGCACGGAGTTGCAGCAATTTCAAAGCTTCTAATCATTATAGAACCAGAATCCTTGCTATTTTTTCCTGCAATAGAGTCCGCCCATATCTTCATTAAAATCAGACATTTAATTTGAGGGTCCCACAAAATTAGCTATAGGTGACCATTAGTAGATTCTCTCCAACGATTTTGGGTGTAATGTGATGGAGGGTGATTTGGCCCGATCTCATAGTACGGGTACACGTGGGCGTGACCTTGCTCAAGCAGTGACTCAGCGTGACAGTGCAACAGATGCAGCCGTAATTCGGAGGGAAGGTCCCACCGAGTTCAGCTCGGCAACTCAGCGGGTAAACTACTCACTGGGAGCCGCCTGACTTGCACACCCTCCCCGAGGCTAAGGCACTTCGGGGTGCCCTTGAGCTTGGGGTACCCCGACCTCACTTGATGCCCGAGCTCCTCCCGATGGACCTCGAGCCACTCCTAGACAGGAACTCACCGATTCATCTCTAGACACCCCGAGGTAAAGACACTTCGGGCCAGACAGCTCGGCATAGCTTGCTACAGGCGGCTCACCGCTCACGGGACAGTTCGATACAAGGTAACTCGCGAAAGGGTAGTTCGGTATACCACAAGAAGGCCTCCTGCCCGACCACCGTACCCGAAAAATCTAGGACAGCCACCATGTCCCTTGATAGAGAGCGTCGTGCCTGCCACCTTTAGAGGGCGTCGTACACCTGACAGGCACGAACCCAGCAATGACGGCCCCACGCACGCCACCTCAGCCCTGCCTGTAACGGCTATGGCAGGCTGACAGTGGCGGTTGTACCTGCCCTATTAGAGGCCAGTGGGCCTGATGCAACGGAATTCTGGTATAAGGATCCTCTTCTTAGGAAACGGGTATCTTCGTGATCACTTGCGCTATCTCACTCTTAGCATGTATCCTCTCCTTGCTTCCTACACAGAATACTAACTTAATCGTCAGAGTGTTCCTGCCAGGCAAACCCCCCAGGGATTCTTCTTCTTCTTCCTCATCTCAGGTAACTTTCAGGAGCCACGCGAGTGCCAGCTAGGAGTGACCAGATCGCGCACCATCATTTGGTGTCATCTGAGGGAAACACTTCTAAAAGCCTTCCTCTAAACCTTCGCAGTTTTTCTCTCTTTCTTCACTAACGACTTAGCACTCATGGCTTCCTCAAGCAATATCGGACGCAACATGGAGATGGATACTGCCAGGGAACAACCCCAAGTTCCTACGGTCTGTATTGGGCAGTTCACCATTCCTCTCTCGATGGACGGGGTCCCCAGCCTGGACGTGCCACCAGCAATGGTGCATGTGGGTGTCCCCTTTCCTCCCTCTGTTGAAACAACCTTTACTGAATCGACTATTGTCCCCCTAACGACCAGCCAGAACCAGTTTGACGATCTGATGTAGTGCATGCAAACCATGCAAGCACAGGTGCAGCAACTCCAGCAATACCAGCTTTACCAGCACCAAGTGCTGCACCACGTCTCCTAGTTCCACTATCAGCAGCAGTTCCCTCAACTGCCTCAATCTTAGCTCCAGCAGCCGTAGCTCCCTCTGCGGCACCCGGCCTCACAGCGAGCTAGGTCTTGCCACCAGGACAAACATCCTTCTCACCAAGGAGAAGCCTCCCAAAACCTCCCCTAGAGTCGGGCCTCCTCCCGCGGTGGACCAAAAAGACCAGCCACCCTGGTCTCGTCGCGGGTGACCAGGTTGGGCAGACCCCAATTCGCCAGATCTACAACGCCCCTATAGTCACAGTTCGAAGCCCCGCTCCTGGAGAACCGGTTCAAGGCCTTGGCCACGGACTCTAAGTAGAACCCCTTTGTCCGCAGCCATCACCAGCAACTAGAGTCACTTCCGGCGCAGACGATCCCCGACGGAGGCGAGCAGCACCAATGTGGAGCCGACCAAGAGACAAAGACGTCGCCGTCGAGCTTGCCGAACTACATCCTATAGCTTGCCCGAGCTCAAAGGCCGGGAAGAGGTAAACTTGGATGAAGCTAAAGTTCCCCTTCTTTCAGTTCCCTTCCCCTATCTCCCAAGCTCCTGATAGTCCCAATGCCTAAATGATCACGTGGTCGCTTTCCAGTCACAGATGGACCTAGCAAGGGCTAGTGAGTCCTGCATGTGCGTGGCTTTCTCCACCACCTTCAGAGGAGTGGCGTGCACATGGTACTGGAACCTTGCACCCGGCTCGATAAGGAGCTGGACACAGTTCGCACAGGCCTTCATGTCCCATTTTATCACAAGCAAATGACACCCACGAACCAAGGAAAGCTTCCTCGGGATAGCCCAGAAAGAGGGAAAATCGATCCGAAGCTACATCAAGCGGTTCAATGACGCATGCATGTAGATACCATGCCTAGACCCCGCGGTATGGCTCGCCGCATCCAAGAAGGGTGTGACCCATAAGGAGTTCAAGTGGCATATGAGTTTTGATCAGCCGTAGAACATTACAGCCTTCCTCAAGCTTTTGGACAAGTTCATAGCCCCAAAGGGCAGGCCCGAGAAAAGAAAGAGGGAAGGGGAACCCCCCAGCCAAGGGGATAGCCGAAAAAGGACTCAGCTCAGGGGGCAAAGCCAAGTCTGCCGAACCGAGCTCCTATGGCGGACTGAACTGATTATACCCCATTGAATGAAAGATGGGCGGAGATCCTAATGGCAATCAAGGATGCCCCTTACGCGAAGTGGCCACCTCATCTGAGGGGGAATCCCAATGAGAGAAATAAGAACTTGTATTGTAGTTTTCACAGAGATCACGGTCATAGTACCGAAAATTGTAAAAACCTCCATGATGAAATAGAGGAGCTCATCCATCACGGATATTTAAGGAACTTTGTACAAAATAATAATAATAATAGTAATAAGACAGGTCAGCAAGGGGAGCATGGTAAGGATGCTCCCGAGTCCAGCAGTAGGCCGGCTGAACAGTCACAAAGACAGCCTCAGGAAGAGAGGCCAGTTCGGGGAACCATTCATGTGATAGTGGGAGGTTCAATTGTAGCAGGTTGTACTTCAACAGCGGCCTGGACGTCAGTTCGCGAAGCTGCCCAAGAAGAACAGAATCCTCCGACGAGGCCAAAGACGGAAGAACAAACTTTCTTTACGGAAGACAATGCGCGAGGGCTCTACTATCCTCACGATGATGTGCTTGTGATAAAGCTGAGGATCAACGACTTCGAAGTCAGGCACGTACTTGTTGACTCAGGCAGCTCGGCGGATATTCTCTTCAAATCAGCATTCGACCAGCTTCAGTTGCAGGGAAGTGACTTGAAGCCTGTGAACACTCCATTGGTGGGCTTCAGTGGAGAAGAAGTCAGGCCCCTTGGGAAAGTGACAATACCTATGGAAATCGGCACATGTTCCTGCACGGTCAGACTCAACCACGACTTCCTGGTGGTCGCGACCCCCTCCCCATACAATGCCATAATAGGGCGGCCAATCACCCATGTCCTACAGGTGGTGGTCTCCACTTATTCTTTGGCAATGAAGTTCCCTACAAACTTCAGTGTGGGAGTAGCGCGGGGCGACCAGCTCAAGTCCCGCAAGTGTTATGTTGCCGCCCTGAAGGAAAAGACCAAGGTGGCTGGCAACCTCGAATTGGAGTGGCCCATGGAGCAGGGTGAAAAACGAGCTGCCCCCACGGAAGAAACAATTGTCGTCTCGACTTCAGTAGCAAACCCAGCTCGAACGCTTCACATCGGTGCTTCCGTCCAAGAACGATCTGAACTAGTAAGTTTCTTACTTCAAAATTTAGATATTTTTGCATGGTCCACGCCCGAGATGCCTAGTATTGACCCTAGCCTTATGACTCACAAACTCAATACTGATCCTGTAGTTAGGCCCGTTAGACAGAAGAAACGCAACCTAGCCCCAGAGCGATGGAAAGCAGTCGACGAGGTCACAAAGCTCCTCGCAACTGACTTCATAAGAGAAGTCCATTACCCGAGCTAGGTAGCCAACCCCGTTCTGGTGAAGAAGGCTAACGGCAAGTGGCGCATGTGCGTTGACTACACCAACTTAAACCGAGCCTACCCAAAAGAATACTTCCCATTGCCCAAAAATGACTGCTTGGTGGACGCGACCTCAAGGCACGAGTTGCTGAGCTTCTTAGACGCCTAGTCGGACTACAACCAAATCAGGATGGACCCGGCCGACGAGGAAAAGACTTCCTTCATCACGGAATTCGGCCTATATTGTTACAAGGTTATGCCCTTCAGATTAAAAAACGTTGGGGCAACCTTTCAAAGACATGTAAATAAATTATTTGAGCCATTAATTGGCAGAAAAGTAGAGTGTTATGTGGACAGCATGGTCGTCAAAACCCAATTCTCACACGAATTAATACAAGACTTGCATTCTATATTTCAAATTCTGAGACAATTTAACATGAAACTGAATCCAAACAAGTGTGTTTTCGGTGTTACCTCGGGCAAGTTCCTAAGATACATCATTAATCGGTGCGGCATTGAGGCCAACCCAGACAAGATTAAGGCCATCTTAGACATGAGACCGCCCCAAAAATTGAAGGAGGTCCAAAGGCTGAATGGCCGCATAGCTGCCCTAGGCCACTTTATGTCTAAGTTGGCGGACCGCTGTCTGCCTTTCTTTAAGGCAATTAAAAGCAAAGGGTTTGAATGGACCCAAGAATTCTAGCTCGCGTTTGACGAGCTCAAGAAATACCTCGCTAGTGTGTCGATCTTAACCTGGCTCGAGGAGGGCGATGTGTTAGAACTGTACCTCTCTGCAAGCGACGAAGTGGTTAGTTCGGTACTAATAAAGGAAGTAGGTCGAGTCCAACGACCCATCTATTATGTTAGTAAAATTTTGCAGGGAGCAGAGACGAAATACCCACAGATAGAAAAGTTAGCATACACACTAGTAATTGCAGCTCGGAAGCTTCGCCCGTATTTCCAGGCTCACACTGTCATCGTCCTGACTGACAAAACTCTGAGGCAAGTCTTACTCAAGCCCGAGGTATCCGGTCGGTTGACAAAGTGGGCCATTGAGCTTAGCGAGTACGACCTCCAGTACAAGCTGCAAACTGCTATTAAGGCCCAAGCCTTAGCGGATTTCATCGCCGAGTGCACATTCAGCTCTTAAGATCCCAGGCTGGTTGAGCACAAGATCCCCAACACAGGTGAGTCCGAATCTCCCAGGCTGGTCGAGTTTGAGCCCCGTGAGGTAGCAGCCAGTGTGACACCTCTCCTTGTTAGGCCAAGCGCGAACTGGGATGAGGAGCCCTGGATCCTTCACATGGATGGCTCCTCGAATCAACAGGGCAACGGAGCTGGAATAGTTTTGCACAGCCCAAGCGGCATGAAATTGGAGTACGCACTACGCTTCGAGTTCGTGGCATCTAACAATGAAGCGGAGTATGAGACATTGATAGCTGGACTAGCTTTAGCTAGAGAGGTAAAAGCCAAGCACATCGTTATCTGCAACGACTCCCAACTTGTGGTCAACCAAGTCATTGGTGAATACGAACCACGTGAGCCAACCATGGTCACCTACTCAGCCAAAGTCAGGGAGGCCCTGCTTAACTTCGAATCACACTTCATCAGGCAAATCCCTAGGTCGGAGAATGCTGAGGCCGGCACCCTGTCCAAGTTAGCCAGCACCAGCGACATCACCATGAGAACCGTGTACATAGAGGACCTGCCTCGGCTTAGCATTCTCGGGGGGTCAGAGGAGGTCGCTCCCGTCATTCAAGCAGAGCCGAGCTGGATTGACCCGTTCGTGAGTTTCTTGCTACATGGGACCCAAGGAGGTCGCTCCCATCGTTCAAGCATAGGGGTTAGATGACCGGGTGCAGCGCCAAGCAGCCAAATACGTCATGATAGATGAACGGCTATACCGAAGATCCTACACGCTCCCCTACCTGCGTTGCTTGTGACCTACCGAAGTCGAGCTCGTACTCCGCGACACTCATGAGGGTCTGTGCGGCGTACACTTGGGAGGCAGAGCCCTTGCCCAAAATGCACTTCGATAGGGGTATTATTGGCCAACAATGAAGGCAAATGCCGTTGAACTCGTTAGAAAATGTGACAAATGCTAGAAGCACGCCAATATTCACTACCAACCCGCTGCCGACCTCAAATATCTCACCAGCCTGTGGCCTTTTGCACAATGGGGCATCGATCTACTCAGGTCATTCCTGCTAGCAACAGTTGGGAGGAAGTTCCTAGTAGTAGCAGTGGATTACTTCACCAAGTGGGTAGAGGTCGAACCCCTTGTAACGATCACAGCCCGGAACGTCCAAAACTTCTATTGGAAGAACATCGTGTGCCACTTCGAGCTACCTCGGGTACAGATTTCTGACAATGGCAAGCAGTTCGAGGACATCAAATTCCAAGACTGGTGCCAAGACATGGGAATTTGACAGAATTTTACTTCAGCTACACACCCTCAAGCGAACGGTCAGGCAGAAGTCACGAACAGAGCCATCCTCCGCGGACTGAAGGCACTGTTGGACCAAGCTAAAGGATTGTGGGCAGATGAGCTACTCAGTGTTCTATGGGCCTACCGAACCACAGAGAAGACCGTCACAGGAGAAACCCCTTTAACCTCACCTACGGCGCCGAAGCAGTTATCCCTGCAGAGATCGAAGTGCCTACGTTGCGACTGGAACTATACAGTGACCAGACAAACGAAGATGAGCTGCGTACCAACCTTGACCTAGTCGATGATGTAAGGGACCTCGCGTACATCAGGACCGCAGCTTACCAGTAGAGAATAGCTCGGTACTATAACACCAAGGTCAAGAAGCGGAACCTCTGCATCGGCGACCTGGTCCTTCGTAAAGTTATGGTACCTGAGCCCGGTGCTGGTAAGCTCGGGTCTATCTGGGAAGGACCTTACCGAGTGAAACAGGTACTCGGAGAAGGAACGTATGAGGTCAAGACCCTCAAAGGGAAACAAGTACCTCGGGCATGGAATATTGTCAACCTAAGGCAATATTACTTGTAAATTGCCAAATCATTGAGTGGACTACGAGTCACTCCCAAAAGCCTAAGGGCCAAAATGCCGAGCTGGCGTGACCTTGGCGCTATAAGACCCAGTTGCCTTCATGGCATGGGAAAACCACTGAGTGGGCCACGAGTCACTCCCAAAAGCCTAAGGGCCAAAATACCGAGCTGGTACGACCTCGGCATCATGAGATCCAAACGTCACTATGACATGGGCAAATTGCCAAGTGGACCATAGGTGACTCCCAAAGCCTAAGGGTCAAAACAGTAAGGTAATAAAAGATTTTTTCAGTACCGGGAGGAAGTCCAACTACCTCATTGAAATGAAACACTGGAGGCACTCCCAAGTATACAGTTCGGGCATATGTAGTAGTTACTTCGCGTGTACTTTGAACATAAAAAAATAGCTCGTGAAAACAACTACTGAAGACCTTACGGAGTATGTAGCCTTAGCAACTCAAGTAAAGGGATTGCTTTGACAAGACAAAGAAGTACACCATGAAAAGAGAAATTCCATTACATCATAAAGAACCGAGCCAAAATAGCTTGGGGAAATCCAACAAAAAAGAAAGAAAAAGAAAAAAGAGAAGAACGGGCCCAGTTGCCCAAGAAAAGCTCCACCATAGAAAGGAAAACAAGGCTCAATTGCCCGAGGAGAGTCCATCAAGAAGAAATTTTTAACCGGGTTTTCAGTACTTGGGAACAACCATCCATCAGAAAAGCAGAAAAGAAGTTGCCAGCCTCAAGGGTCCACCTCCTCCACCGCATTCTCGTCCTCCGGGGAGTCGGGCTCTTCCTCCTCCGCCTGGTCTGTCATCTCGGGAGACAAGACCTTCATGCTAATGCCTTCAAGGTTGAGTCCAGAGAACTTCTTTCAGACCAACCAATGACACAGCTTGAACCCAGAGCGATATGAGCTCAAACCGTGATCCACCAGAAGGTCGTGGTACTCCTTGGAGTACTTGAAGTCCCAGACCGCCCTCTCCCACTCAGTCGCAACTCTGGCGTCAAAGTTAACAGTAGCGCGTGCTCTCTTCAGTGAGCCGGGTGCCACCTTTGATGACTCATCCCTGTAGCGCGTGCTCTCTTCAGTGAGCCGGGTGATCTGTGCCTCCTGGTCCTAGACGAGCAGCTCCTAGACCTTGCTCCCCTTGCGAGTGTTCTAGAGCTCGCCCCGGGCCAGGTCGAGCTCACCCTAGAGCTTCTGGACGGCGCTCCTCTGGTTATGAGCATCTCCAGAATGGATGTTCGTCTGGAGGGACATGGCATGGATGGTGGTATTCACCTGTCAATAGAAGACTAAAATCAGAAGACAGTAGAGGAAAGTAAAACCAAGGAGAGGGGAGAGATCACTTACCACCATGCAGTGAGCGGGTTGCGAGATAGGCAAAGTTCTCAGGCTCCATCTTCCCCCAACGGTGACCTCGTCGGTGCAGATGGCCCTTCAGCTCCTCCGCCTGGCCACAAGGTAATCGTTAACACCCTCCCAGTTCCCCACCGAGAGTTGCGGGTAGGGAAATGGGTGGGAAGGACTAGAGGGAAACACCCCCTGCTGTGGAAGTCCAGCCCCCTCAGGGTGGCTCCCGCCGGCCCCTCCTTCGGATGGGGGCGGCGGGACTTCGAGTGGTGGAGAAGCGAAGCTTGGCTCGGCGAGCTCGGGCTCTGTGCCCCCAGAGGTGGGAGTTCGGTCAAGGTGTGACCTCTTCACCTTGCACTTTTGATTGCTTAAAAGGAGTTCGCGCGCGTAAACTCCAGACATGGTGGCTGCCGAAAAAGAACCACAAGGCGTTAGTTCGACAAAAACTAAATAAATGCATGCGCAATACTACTACAAAAACACTACGCGACCTAAAGAGGCAACCTACCAGGGCTCAAACCGGCCTGCACGAGCTTCTCTTCGGTCAAATAGTGCGAACAGAGGAAGCCTAGCGATGCCCAGGAGTGCACCGTTTCTCGAGTCTTAGGATCCAATTCAGCCTCGGAGTCCTGGATGGTGCCCCCCCACGAAGTAGGGAAAGGCCACCCCTCGGGATTACGGACCAAGAAATAATCCCGCTTCCACGCGGAGATCTTATTTGGAAGCTCGTGTATGAGCTTATAATTGCGGCGGGGAGAGAGGTAGTAAAGACACCTCTCCGGTGGAGCCCCGGGGGTAGCGTTCTTAATGCAAAGGATGGATGAAAAGATGTCAAAGGTAAGCGGGAGACAGTATTTGCAGAACAAGGATATAGTCCCAACCATGTTTCGGATGGCGTTGGGATGAAGATGATCGATGGTAACATTAAAGTGGTTTAACACCTCCACTACAAATCTGTAATGGCCAACACCCAACAATTCCATAGGTGCTAATCTTGGAATAAGGGGTGGATTCGAGTCGAGACGAGTCGAATACTACCAGGCTCGAGTCAAAAATTCATAAGCTTGAATTCGATTTTGAGAAAAAAAATATTTTATAAAAATAAAAAATTAAATATAAAAATATTTTTTATTTGATATTTAAAAAATTAAGAATTATAATAATTAATAATTATAATATTTTTATTATATATATTATTTTCTATAATTTTATTTTATATATATATAAGCTGACTCGCGAGCCTCACGAGCTGAGCTCTAGTAGGTTCGAGCTCGATTTGTTTAATAATTGAGCCAATGAATTGGGCTCGAGCTCGAGCTCAAGCTCGATTGAGCTCAAGCTTGGAAATGTTGCAAAATACTATCTTGGATAGACATTCCATGGCCAAAATGAACAGGTAGGGAGAGAGGGGATTACTTAATGCCCTCTTTCTCATCAACTCCATTAATTATATCTCATCATTACTATCTCCTTCAATAACTCATGCCACTAATTCTTTCTCCTCTTCATTACTCCATTAATTTCCTTAACTTTATCTTTATGTATATCCATTTGATTTTTTAACTATAATTTTAGATATAATAGATATATTTACATTAAATTATAATTGTTAATAAAATTAATTAACCCATCCAACTAGCACAATTGAATAATACCTGTCGTTACCTAGAGGTTAAAACTATTCAGCCTCTAAGGAAGCTTTTAAAACACCAGTTTTGCTTGTGGAGTGAACTAATAATATTTATTCTGAAAAGAAAATTACTTGATTAATTAAATAATATTTGTCACACTTATTTTTGTTTAATATGATGAATAATACGATATTAAAGATGTGTCCAAATGTTTTCTAAAAATTTTTGGTATTTTTTATACTTTTGTGTGTTTTCAACTTTATTATTATTATTATTATTATTATTATTATTTAATTATCACATCTAAGGTTGACACATTTGACCTAAAAGGTTGAATTGCTGACACACCACGAAACAAGAAAACAACTCCATTTTTGGGTTGTTTTTAAATTTGTATTTTATTTCCATCCTCAATAAAATCAATTATTCTCTGTCACACTTATTTTTCTTTAATATGGTTAGCATAGGATTCAATGAAGGAATTAAAGTTAAGACTCTAAATATGGGTTTGACTATGAAGACGGAAATACATGATACACTTTCAACCAATCAAGCAGGATCATAAACGTGGTAATCAATTAGGTGAGTTTTCATCAAAATTCAAGTTGATTTATGATTGGTCAAAGCATTTCAGGTACCATGTCTTTTCAGTGTCATAGATTTCCCCCTAAATATAATACTTAATGAGAGATGGTTGAACTAGAAATGTAGTAATTCAAATTACACTTTTTGCCCTCAAAATAAATTGGAGAGGTATCAAATTCAAAAATAAGGATATTCTAATGAAGAGTTATACCTTAAATATAAGACTTAATGAGAATGTTAATGGGAATTAATACCTTAAATATAAGATTTAATAAAAAGTATCAAATGAAACTAATGTAAACGTCCAAAGGCATCAAATGGAATCCAATACTAGATAGAGTAATAAGGGCCTGAGGTTCACTTTTATTTTCTCTTTAGTATCTTATATATCCGTTCTATTTTTAGAAGATTATCTATTTCATGCTTCCCAAATCCACCATAATGTCATATATTAGCAACTTTCATAAGATATGGCCATGGGGAACAAGTCTATCTCGAGAATCCACTTGCTAATATGATTAACAATCTGAAGAGAAAACTGATGGTAATCCTCCCTAAGCTTATTCAAGACATTCCAACAAGCTGTAAAGAAGGCATACAAAATCATCTTGCTTCAATTCCCTGAAGGACTTGATATTATCTATCAGAAAAAAAAAATCCCATACCGTCTTAAAGAATTATTGATTGTAGTTGAAATTGTGATAATGTTTTTCCATAAATCCAAAATCTGTTCTTGACTTAATTGATTTAAGAAGACCTGCCTTGCATGGATTGGAAAGCAAATCAGGCTTTATGATCAATGACGTTAGCCATGAAAGGTATCTTTCTTCTTTCATTTTCTTATAAAGAAAAGTAATTACATTAGGAAGAATATGGCTATAACATCTTAGACCCGGAAACCGCTTACCTTTTTTCAAAGACAATGACTGTGAACCTGTTGTCACTGCTTGGCTGTTTTCTCAGTTTGGTGGGCCTGACCCATCAATGAAGCTTATAGACAATCATGTTTGCTTTTTATTTCTATTCAAGTATTCCAGAGAGATCTTCTCATTTTTCCCCAATAAAAAAGTAAAAAAAAAAAAAAAGCTCAAACCTCCCTCAAGAAAACTATCCCCAAAACTAAACAGTTTTGGGTTTGTCTGTTTTGTTTTCTTTGGTTAATTTCTATGATAAAATTCCGTACTTAAAACACTTTAACAATTATGTGAATTCAAACGAATTGATTGACTTCATTATCAGTTGCATAACCTTTCGATTCTATTTATTGGTTTGATTATCAGTTTGGTGCCATGCCTTTACATGTCTTAAAAAAATATAGACATGGCTTATTACATCAACTGTAATTAACCCGAACCCAACCCAACTATATATACAAGTATATACAATTATGTATGATTTTAGAGTGGATTTGTTCATTAACCTCAAGCCTGGCCTGAGCTTAAAATACATCAACTGTATTTTACATGTTATCATATCATCTTAAACATATTACAAAGATGTACGCAAAATAAGCGGCATAAACCCTTTTTGTTTTGAAATAGTTCATTGTTTTAATTTTTATTGTCATACAAAATGAAATTCAATGACATTCAAATTTCAAAACCAAGGTTGGACAGTCAATATGGGCTCCTTGACAAGGTTTTTTCATGTGGATGGATGATAAATACACTTGTGGAAATTGGCAAATTGCCAAAACACATATTCCTTGTTTGGGTTGAGAAAAATTATGCCTTTGGGTCTCACATTGATGTGCCTTTCTACCACGCTTCTGATAGAGTATTCTCTCCTATTTCAAACCAAACAAAATAGAGAAAAAAAACTCCTGTTTTCTCTTTTTTCAAATCAAACAAATATATAGTCTGACTTTCTTTTTAATTGATAAATGATAAACAACATATATAGTCTTGACTATGTGCTTATATTATATCTTAAAAATAAAAATTTATTATGCATTGTAGAATATCTCCCATATTTGTCATCGGGATATGTTTCCAATACATGATTGAGATGTGCAGTGGGGCGTGACCCAGATGGAATTTCTTTTATTCTTGGGAAGATTTTTTATGAAAGAAGTATTGCGAGGATGGTGTAAAGATCAATTTTGTGAGGAAGAAATCTCTTACAAGCAGGTTAGACACCTTTGTTTTTGAGTTCAAATCAGCCCCCCATGAGATTTCCCCCCACAATGTCCCATAGCACATCTCCGCCGTGTAATGAGAGCATCTCCCAATGATGACATCATGATTTATGGGATTATCATCGGGAGATGTTCCCAATACATGGCGGGGATGTGCTGTGGGATGTTGTGGGGGGCTGATTTGGTCTCTTTGTTTTTGTTATCATGGGAGTCATGGGATGAACAAGAACTGCTACACAGTGTAGTTATCAGGGAAATAGGAGTTCGGATCACCTACAACAAAAAGACATTCCAACACCTTCCGAACATAATCTAACACCACATATCTCATACATGGCCATGGTGAGTCCTACCCTTGTGCTGAGATATGCAGTGCCAAATTATGTTGGGAGAGTGTTAGGTCTTTTGTTGGTAGGTGAGATCGGCAAATAGTCAATCTAGGTCGATCTAGAGATTGGACTTTCCCCTCGAAAGCTTTCCTCACACCATAATGGTGCATTGGATATATCACATTTGTACAATGTACTATGAGTAACAGTCTTTAGGGTATTGACTTATAGCCATAGGTGGCTCCTCACTTATTTTGGAAGGGAGGGCTTAGGGTGTAAATGGATCGAATTTGAACTGAATCAGGCAAATCTGATTTAAATCAGATTAAAAAATTTGATATCTGAATTCGATTTAATATCCGACAGATAGTGAAAATTAATATTCGAATTTGAATCCGATTAAATATTCAAATATTCGATTCGATTCGATTCGAATTCGACTAATTAAAAATAAATAATTTATTTATATAAAGTATATAAATATATAAATTATTTATATAATTTAATTATTGTATATATACATTTTATAAAACATTTAAAAATTTTATATATTATATATAGGAATTAAATAATCGGTCGAATTCGGATGTTTATCAAATTGAATAAGGTCATATCCAAATTCGAATCCGATTAGCTATTCGATATAAATAGGATATCCGAATTCGACCAATTAAATTTTTGAATTATCCAAATTCAATTTGATTATATCGAATTTCAAATTTAAAAATTGGATTTTCAAATACCAAGGTTTTTCTTTATATGGAAAAACTTTGGGGGTTGGAGGCCAGTGCATATGTCTTGAGAATATTTTTGGGAGTAGAAAAGAGACAGAAGAAATCTTCAAAAAAGGGGTTCCCTGACCCGAACTGGGTAAGCATCAGTCCACAACTCTCAACCCCGAAGTCCTCTTTGCACTATTTCATGAGCTACCTGATTAGAACTCCTTTTAACAAAACTAAACCTGACATCTATAGTACCTGCAAGGGCCAGACAATTGTGCATCAATTTAGGGGTATTTTCGACCTTAGAGTAATCAAATTGTGTCATTTTCCCAATTAATTTCAATGTTGTGACCTCGGAGGGTCCCTGTGCAAATTCTGTGCAAAACTGGGAAGTTTTCATGGTTGAAATGCAGATTTTGGGAAGTTGGTGTGAAGTCTAGCTAAGAGGGGGTGTTTTTGTGAAAAAATGAAAGCAGGAGGGTGCCTCCTAGCTGCTAAACTCAGTTTAGCGCCCCTCCTACTGTATTAGCATGCTCCCCACGCTTTAGCAAACCCTAGGGCGCCTTTTAAACCATTCTTTTCACTCTTAACAAAACCTAGCCACCCCTAACTACTAAATCCTCACCTTCCATCCCTTCTAATCTCCACCATCCATTTTAAGGCACTATCTTTTTAGCATTCTAACCTTAGGAGCCACCTAACTTCTAATCCTCATAATTCAACTCCCCACCATTAAATCTCAGTCATTCCCTCCATCTTATATCCTAACCATTCAATCTAGGGCACCACCTATTCTTTTAACCCCTTTAACCCTAGATGTTCTAATCTACACCCTCCATTTCTGGGCACCCAAATCTCAGCCCTACATAATATTAGGTGCCTTCTCCTTTTATTTTCATCCATAGGATCACCTTAGAACAATACTAACCCTCCATTCTAAACCCTAGGGCACCCATATTTTTGCAAAAACCCAATTGCACCCCCCTCTTTCTCTCTAATTCCCAATTATATATCCACCATTCTCTATAAAAAGGAACCCAGAGGCCTTGGAGAAAGGGTTGGTTAATTCACCTATTTAACAAGGCTAAGGTTTCTTGAGGAGTTTAAGAGTTGTAGAAGGGGAGGACACCTAGATCTTGCCAGGATGGTTCCTGCAAGCTGTTCAACCATTTTGCAACTACCGCCACTAGATCTGATCAACCATTCTTTTCTTTTCTTTATTTTCTTTTTTGTTATTTTTATTTATGCAATCTTTTAGTTTAATTCTTGTTCGTTTCTCCATTTTGCAGATCTGAATTCGTTCAGTTCAAGGCTAAGGTGTCTCGAGGGGTTCGAGGGTTGTAGAAAGGACGAACGCCTTATTCTTGTTAGGAGGGGTTTCTGCAAGCTGTCTGGCCAATCTGCAGCTACCGCCACCAGATCTAGATTTTGGATCATTTTTTTTTAGTTATTTCTTTTATTTCCTTTGTTGATTCTCATACTTTATTAAATTCTTATTTTTATTTATTGTATTGTTTAAATTTGAAACATTTAATTTCAGTAATAATAGATTTTATTTTCGTATTTTCTACCATTCCCAATTGCATTCTCTTGTCTGGATCTAAGTATGTATTAGTTTTTCACTTGCTTCCCTGTGGATACGACCCGTTCTCACCCATTTACTATGCTAGTAGTTGTTTGAAAAACGGTAAAAATTATAAATGTTTAAACTGGTGTTCCGGAGTGTTTAACGACGTGCTTTCAGACACACCAGCCACTACCCACCAGTCCGCGTGAATTGTTGATGCTCGGATTGGTTGAGGACAACAAAGTAATTTCGCTCCCAAGCTTCGACAGAAATGGCCAAGGGCTTCAAAGGTCCGAAGAGGGGAGGCCGAGGCCGAGGACTACGTTCGAGGTGGAAGGTCTCTTTGGATGTTGTAGGAGCCAAAGGCTGGTACAAAGTGTGATGTGCAAGGGGTCCAAAGGAGACCACAAATCTCTCTGATGTGAAGTGTCAGAGGACTCAGGTAAACTAAAGGTGAACTAAAGGTCTGGAGTCGAAGGGTCTGGACGAGGTCTCAAATAGCACTTAAGTTCTCCAAAGAGATTATGCTTAGAGATTGCTCAAGTTCCGAATCCTCTACCTCATGGGAGGCTTTGCATTTATAGCCGGAGTTGACTGGAAGTAGTTGGGCTCGGATGGTCCAGATGCGAGCCGTACGAGGACTTGGCGAGATCTTCTGCCAAAGCCACACGGCGCCCTGTGACTAGGTATGTCTAGTCTACGCCTAGTAGCCCTAAGTGTCCCCATGGTATGCCCAGGCTAGTGCCCTCTGGTTTGACACGCGTCAACCTCGTATAGGCCAGCCAAATGTGCCTACATCAGACTGTTTAGAAGAGAAAACAATGATTGTGGAGACTGGATAGAGAGACGGAGGTGCTCAAGTGAAATTTGAGAGGAGGTGTAAAGCCTTTAACCAACGAAAGAAGGAGGTGATTTCATCTCCGTCAACTGCTCCACCGTTATGAGTGTGTCAAATTCTGGAGACTAGATACTAGAAACCTCTACTCGGATCTTCATGAGTACATCCGGATGTGAGTCTAAGAGCTTCACAACCTAGAGCAACGATGACGTGGAAGTGTCCTATGCGGCGAACAGGAAGTCAAAAATATGCCCGCCAATCTCAATGTCATTGGTATGCCGCGGCAGAGAAGATTCCCCGGCTTCAAACACAGTGTCAATTTCCTTCACGGCCTCTTGCATCTAGAAATCAATTAGACAAGATGGCTATTTCCCGATTTCATGTTCGACTTGCTCTAGCCAACGCACACAGTTAGGAGAATCTGCGATGACTGTGTTTATTAAGGGAAAATTCCCGTGGTGCGGCGAAGACAACCGGATGTTCATTTTCTTGAGAAAGCCAGACGTTCATTCCTTGGTTGGTGGATGGAGGCTTCATCTCCATCAAGAGATTTGGGTTCCCGGAACCTGATCTTCATTTTCTTGAGAAAGAAGATGATGAACTATGTGTAAGGGTAATTTTGACATTTTTAAAAGTCTTAAAATCACGTATGAGGTCACGTGATATACATAACATATGATCCATTAATGGTAGGTATTAATTTTTCACATTTTGAAAATCCGGGTACAAGATTGTCACATATAAAAATTTGGGCACTGAATTGACACTCGACCTAAAGTACAAGATACCTATCAGGAATTTTCCCTTTTTTAATTGACATTAATTAAAACGTTTTAATTTTAAAAATTTTTATGGTTTTGATCCTTCCTCTGTGATGGAACTTTTCAAAAATTTCGACAAAGTATTTCATTAAATTTTGTTAGTAATCAGTTGTATTATTTTTTTTAAGATGAATCAATTGTATTTTATATGTTATCATATCATCTTAAAGATATTATGTGCACAAAATAAGCGGCCTAAATCCTTTTTGTTTCGAAATAGATCCTTGTTTTAATTTTCATTGTCATACGAAATGAAATTGAATGACATTCAAATTTCAAATCCAAGGTTGGACAGTCAATATGGGTTCCTTGACAAGGATTTTTCAAGTGGATGGATGATAAATACACTTGTGGAAATTGGCAAATTGCCAAAATACATATTCCTTGTTTGGGTTGAGAAAAATTTTGTCTTTGGTCCTCAGATTGATGAACCTTTCTACCACGCTTCTGATAGAGTATTCCCTCCTATTTCAAACCAAACAAAATAGAGAAAAAAAACTCATGTTTTCTCTTTTTTCAAATCAAACAAATATATAATAAATATTTATTATGCATTGTAGACTAAACCTTGATGATTGTGTCTTCACTTCTCAATTATGTTGATATTCAAAAATTGAAAAGATGGGTTGGGTCAAGGTTTTTAAAACCAAACCAGACAATGAATCAGTTAGGGGTCTGGTTTTCAAGTTGAACAGTCTGACCGTTCGAACTGAATATATGGCTCATTCTGACAAAAAAATAAAAAAAAAACTAAAAATGGTCAAACCGTTGAACGTTTCGAACAGTTTGACTGCCCGGGTCAGCGGTTTGCTGACCAAATCGATGGTTATTGGTGAAATAACGGTTCTAGAGTAAAACAGAACCAGTTACCTAACCGGTTCCTGGTTTTTCCAGTCCGACTGTCCAGTCGAGTACAGTTTTGAAAACCATGGGTGGGGTTGTGTTTAATTAAAGTTGATGTAAATGATGAGATGAGTGGGGTTTCGTTTTTACATAATCACAGTTGTGCATCAGAAAGACATTTCAGTACTGATATGTTTTATTTGGCAAACTGATGGTGGCTCAGTTGGTATGTTCTCTAACTCGTCGGAGTAGAGACCTGGGATCAAATCCCACTGCCACCAGGGTTGGGGAGGGTTAAGGAAAAGGGGATGGGCTAACCCTGTTGTGTAGCCCATGAAGCAAAAAAAAAAAAAAGGTATGTTTTATTTGAGATCATATCAGTGTTCATGCACTTCTTAGCCTGAATTGGGAATATCTCCCATATTTGTCATCGGGAGATGTTTCCAATACACGATTGAGATGTGTTGTGGGGCGTGACCCAGATGGAATTTCTTTTTATTCTTGTGAAGATATTTTATGAAAGAAGTATTGTGAGGATGGTGTAAAGATCAATTTTGTGATGGAGAAATTTCTTACAAGCAGGTTAGACACCTTTGTTTTTGAGTTCAAATCAGCCCCCCATGAGATTTCCCCCACAATGTCCCATAGCACACCTCTGTTGTTTAACGAGAGCATCTTCCGATGATGACATCATCATTTATGGGATTATCATCTGGAGATGTTCCCAATACATGGCGGGGATGTGTTATGGGATGTTGTGGGGGGCTGATTTGGTCTCTTTGTTTTTGTTATCATGGGAGTCATGGGATGAATAGGAACTGCTACGCAGTGTAGTTATCAGGGAAACAGGAGTTCAGATTACTTGCAACAAAAAGACATTCGAACACCTTCCAAACATAATCTAACACCACATATCTCATACATGGCCATGGTGAGTCCCAGCCTCGTGGTGAGATGTGCGGTGACGAATTATAGTGTTAGAAGGTCTTTTGTTGGTAGGTGAGATTGGCAAATAGTGAATCTAGAGATCGGACTTTCCCCTCGAAAGCTTTCCTCACACCATAGTGGTGCATTGGATATATCACATTTGTACAATGTACTATGAGTAACAGTCTTTAGGGGATTGACTTATAGCCATATGTGGCTCCTCACTTATTTTGGAAGGGAGGGCTTAGGGTGTAAATGGATCGAATTCAAACCGAATTAGGCAATATCTGAATTTGAATCCGATTAAAAAATTCAATATCCAAATTTGATTTAATATCTAACGGATATTGAAAATTAATATTTGAATTCTAATCCGATTAAATATTCAAATATTCGATTTGATTCAAATTCGACTAATTAAAAATAAATATTTTATTTATATAAAGTATATAAATATATAAATTATTTATATAATTTAATTATTATATATACATTTTATAAAACATTTAAAAATTTTATATATTATATATATTATATATAAGAATTAAATAATCGGTCAAATTCGGATATTTATCAAATCGAATAAAGTCATATCCAAATTTGAATTCGATTAACTATTCAGTATAAATAGGATATCCGAATTCGACCAATTAAATATTCGAATTATCCAAATTCAGTTTGATTATATCAAATTTCAAATTTAAAAATTGGATTTTCAAATACCAAGTTTTTTCTTTATATGGAAAAACTTTGGTGGTTGGAGGCCAATGCCTTTGCTGTTGAGAAAATTTTTGGGAGCAGAAGAGAGATAGAAGAAATCTTCAAAAAGGGGTTCCCTGACCCAAACTGGGTGAGCATCAGTCCACAACTCTCAACCCTGAAGACCTCTTTGCACTATTTGGTGAGCTACTTGATTAACACTCCTTTTAACAAAACTGAGCCTGACATCTATAGTACCTGCAAGGGCCGGACAGTCGTGCAACCGGAAGAAACAGTCCAGCGAGAAAGAAGATAAATTTGAAGTAAGTGCCTGGAATCAAGAGTTCACATCTCCTCATTGGTTCTGATAATATCATCGGAAGTTGTTCCCAATACTTGGCGGGGATATACTATGGGACATTGTGAGACAGCCCCTTGTGGGGAGGAGATGTGATCTCCTCGATCACTACGTTGGAGAAATTCAAAGGCTTGGCCAGGTTTAAACCTTCAAACACTGCCTGAGCCTTTACCTGTTGAGGAGATGAACCATGGACTGAGAAGCACTTTAAAGTCAAACCATGGGGGCTAACAGCCTAATTTGAATTAGTTGAACGCTTTAGCTGTTCAGTGGGCTGTGGAAGTATTAAATTCATAGGCTCCACTAAAAGATGTGAGCCCCATGCATTTAATAATGGCATAGCAACTTATTATTGGTTCTACAGCCCACTGAACAGCTAAAGTGTTCATCTAAACCTTGCTCCCAACAGCCAAAGTTAACCCTCTTTATATGGGATTTCCTTTCACAAAAACTCTGCATGCTGCATTGACGAAAACCTTTCTCCCATTAATTTAGGAGATATTCTAGATGTGTGGATGGATGCTGAAATTCAGGGTACATACGAAGTATTGTAGTGATGAGGGTTAGAGAACATAAGCCAACGCCTCCCACCTCTCTCTCCCTTTGCAGCTTCTTGAATATTCTATTTCTCCTCCTCCTCCTCTTCCAATATGTTGGGATTTATTCATAAAATTGGTTTGATGTTGCATGATCTGATGCTCTCTACTGGCGAACAGCTTGGATGTTGGGCTGGTGAGGCTGCCTCGGCAAATTGTAAGAAAATAGTATAGAGTGTTTCGGTTGCTCTACCTGGAGGTAGGCGCTTTGATGCTTAAGTTAGCGAAGAATGTTTTGAAGCAACATTTTAAAAAATGACTCGGAAATGGAATCGTTTTGTTCACCGATTTCTGGGTTGACGGTCTGACCGTCCAATTCAAATGGGCGGCCGGTTATGACAAACAAATTAAAAAAAATAATTAAAAATAAAAAATGGTAAAAAATGGTTGAATGGGTCAATGGGTCAATAGTTTGACCACCTGGGTCAATGGGTTGTTGACTTTTTCAATGGTTTTTTATCAAAACCGAGTTTGGGGTAAAACCAAATCGGTTGCCTGGACGATTCTTGGGCCGAACAGTCCGATCATCCGAGTCAATAACAGTTTGAAAACATTGTTTTGAAGAATTAGAATGCAAGAGAGCTTAAGAGTTGTGAGAGCTAAATCGTGTGTATCTTTCTTGAAGAATGGGATGCTTTTATATAGGTGCAGCTTACCGTGGGTTTCATGTAGCACATCCGAGATCATCAGCCCATTTAGTTCGGAGGTGGTTTCACGCCTAAAAACAAATTCTACGTAAAGCGATAATGCTTATCTAATTGCCTTTGAAATGGGCAGGACAGGGTTCAATTCCATCAACATGGTGATATGAGCCCAGAAGAGATGATAACCCGCTCGTAAAGTTGCCAACCACATCGTATAGGCCGCTAACCGGACCACGGTGAAGTCAGCGGAGGTAGGTCACCTCTTATGCCGACCTGATACTCTTTGGGGCGTCCACAGGTTACCCAGCCGAGATGGGGTCAAGGAGACCGAAATGGGTGCGACATGTCCAAAGTGCTAAAATCAACCCTCATCATGGTCCTATAGCATTTTTCCACCACATGAGAGGAAGATATTCATATTTGTATGTTTTCATTGAGATGGGAGATTTTAGCGATCCAAGTTGCAAGGGGTGTGAGGAGGAAATCCGATTTAATAAAATATAACGTGGCAATTTCTCGCACCCCTTCGTATTTATCTTCTGTATTTTAGCAATCATTGAGATGGGAGATTTTTTATTTTTAATTTATCTTCTGTATTTTCTATTTTGCTTACCACAAAAAAAAAAAAAAAAAACTTCTGTATAAATTTGCTTCTTCATCTTTGACAGAGTTACCTTATTTCTGCAGTCTCCCTTTGCCGCCCAAACCCACACACTGCACTCTCATCTTATGGGCTCCCTTCCTGTTCCTGATGCGTTGCGGTGGTGGTGGCAAGTGAGCAACCGCAGAGATGAATACGCCCGAGCAGTGCTCACACTTTCCTTGGTAGTCCTTTCCATCTCCTGGTACGCATGGTTAACCAGGAAATCAAGTAAAGCAGACCTCCCGTTGCCGCCCGGCCCACGAGGCCTGCCCCTGGTCGGGAACCTCCTTTCCCTTCACCCGGAACTCCACGTCTATTTCGCCGAGCTGGCTCGGACGTATGGCCCCATCACGAAATTGCAGCTAGGTAAGAAGGTGGGCATTGTGATTACCTCACCGTCGTTGGCTAAGGAAGTGCTCAAGGACCACGACCACGTATATGCCCGAGTTGACGTGGACAAGTGTGGATTTGTCGGGCTGATGAGTTAGGCTCTAATAGGAATAACCCGATCTTAATGTACTTCGAAGTGAACAGACATTGTAGGGTATGTGCCCATCCTACCTGTGCACAAGCTACTATTTTATTTGCCCATGCTGAAGAGGCGACTGGGTCTCATGTAGTGCCGAGATCTTTTATCAGCTTGGCATCTTAGCCCTAGGGCTCTGGGAGCGACTCGTGGTCCACTCTCCTTATCCTTATTTAGCAGACGTGTGACCTGACCTTTCCTCCTAAGCGGGTGGTCATTCTATAGTAACTTCTCATATGGTTGCTTTTACGTCATCCCGTGGGATTATCTTCTTGGGTGAGTGTTTGCAAGACCACAATGTACATGTTCTGTCCCCCTTGCGAGGGCATAATGTTGTTGTCGGTGTGAGTTGGTAGTTCAGGGCCATGACTGCACTCCATCAGCCTCGTTAGTGACGCCGGTCATCCACTCCTACAAGAAGCCACTGGGAGTTCGACCTATGGGGGTAGCACTACTAACTTTAGGTCACTAGCTCGCACGGAAGCCTTGGAAGGCTCGACCTGCAAGGGCGTCCATGCAATCCGTTGGCCGCCAACTCCCGTGGAAGCCACGAAGAGATCATCTTGTAGAGGCGACCTCGTGAAACAGGGCTAATGAGGCCTCATCCTAGTTGACTGTTGTTGATGATGAGTTGAGGATGTTTTGTTGTTGTCTACATCGGGCTTCTCCCATGCTCAGATCTGAAAATTCATGCTTCATCTCATAGAACTGCTACGCTTCAATCCGGATGGGAACCACTGATAGCTCTACCGCGGGGAGAGGGGCGTTTACATACAGTAGCGGTGTATTTATCTAGGGCACTGGGGATGTTGAGTTTGGCTTGAACTTGTTTGCTTGTCAAAGGGGAGTTCTCCAGGTTCATCATAGATGTTTTTGCCCCCTAGTAATTGGTATTCGTTCTCGGTGTTGATGCTACTCAAAAGTACCTTTGAGTTCATAAAAATTGGAAATTAGAAAGTGAGAACTTTAGTTTTTAAAATGTGAGATCTTAGCTTTCTGGAAGAAGAGGACTTAGCCTTTTAGAAGGTGAGAACTTGGCTTCTTGTAGCGTTTTCCACAAACGGTGCCAATTGATGGCACGCGATCTGACTACTCCTAGCTAGAGGGCGATCCGAACACCAGGTGGACAGTGATCTAGATGGATCCGCAAAACAATCTATCAGAAAACCCAGGGTAGCTAACCTGGCGATGTCACTCCGATGCTTAAGTTAGTAAGTATGCTGTAAATGAAAGCTGAATTCTTGAGAGCTTGAGTGCTAGAGAGTAGAGTAATCACGCGCACCTCTCTTTTTTTTCTCCCCCCTAGGTCTTTTGGGTTTGTGCCTTTATATAGGCATTGTTCAGTGTGGGCGTCACACACTGCATCCGAGATTTTTGAGAGATCGTGCCTAACCGGTTTGAAATCCTTAAAGGTAAACATCATGCACGTTGACCACCCTCCAAAACATTTGGTACGTGAGCCAACTTCCAAGAATTGTGGGAGTGTCGGGATATGCATGCCAAATTTGTCGGCGAGCACGTCTCGCATGTCGCCACCTGGACCTCTGTCAGGCCGACACGCCCTCGAGGGAGGTCGCTCCTTGCGTCGAGGTCACTTCGGCCAGTGACGAGGTGCTGCAAGTCGGCCCTGTACGAGGTGCTTCTAGCTGATTTGAGTTGTGGTCGAGATCACCAGGTTGGTGGTGAAGGCAGGTCGCGAGGTCTGGGTGAAGAGAAACCACAATCTAGGAATCCAAGTCATTGCTTAGGTGGTGTCTGTGTCAATTAGCTGTTCCAAGATGCCATGTGTCATGATGTCATTGGAGGGCCAAATCCATCATCATCAGTCACCAAAGTTGAATTGTTTAGGCTGTGTTTGGTTGTAATGCAAATAAATTTACACTGACGCAAAATCATGGCAGTGCAAATGATTTGAGTGTAAATTCTGACTTATTTTTGTTTCAAATTTTAGCTTATTTTGTTTGATTGCAAAACAAATGAAGTAAATTAAGACATGAAGCAGAATGAAGTAAAATCCAAAACAAAATTAAACAAGAATTTGCATTTTTTATATTTGTACTCACATGCATTTATACTAAAGGGTACACATTCAATGTTTCTCACTGCTCTAGTTAATTTTCAAAATTTGTTTTCAAGCATGGAGGTGAGGTGATATCATTGGATACTCTTCTTGTTCAAACAACTAAGGGGTGTTTGGTATATGTAAGCACCTAATTTTTGTTTGGTCCCCTTTCTAACCCACTTCTCATACTCCAAATGCCCAATCAGACCTCACCAATTTCTTTAGAACATGCCAAAACCCTAGGAAACCAAATGTTAAGTCAAATACCATAAAATCCATCGTTAAATCCATAAGATTCCCTTTTGATGGTCCCAATTATGCCACGTTACCATACCCGTTACCCAATCAGATCCCATCACATGAAACCAAACCTTCAAACAACCAGTCCCACCAAATTTCAGCCATAAATTCTTTAATCTCATCATTTATCCATTAAATATTTCATTCTGACATATCTCACACTACGGTAATTCTCGAACAAAAAACTTATGATTCACACATCTTTGACATGACCAAACCCTCTCCACAACCTTGTAATTCAAATCCATGCCACTCTACCAATCATAAACCAAAAATTCCCTCATTTACCCATCCATCAAGCCAAGACTCCATTTTTAATCCCCTCATTAACTGAAAGACCCATGACGTAAATTCCCAAAATTCCAAGACCATTAAAACTATCAGACACTCCCGTTAGACCCCAAATACCTTAAGATATCCCCGCCCAAATATCAGATCCAGAAATCCCCATTTTACCCTTTGTACACAAAGATTCCAAATCGACCACCCTCGTTGCTCATCACACTCAAAATCTTAGATTTCGATCATGACACCTCTCACGAAACATTCAAACCTTCCCAAAATCTTCAACAACCACATGATTGACCACCCACCAAATTTCAGACCTCAAGATGTCCATTTGCCCTTTATCCAAAAAGATTCTAAATTGACGATCCTCATTAGCCACCACTCTCCTAATCTGAGATCTTCATCGAGATACTCCATCCAAGACCCTGAGACCTCCACTAACTTCCCGATCAACCATCCACCCAAAATCAGACCTCAAAATACCCATTTTGCCCTTCATCCAAAAAGATTACAAATAAACCATCCTCATCGCCCGATATGCCCCAAATTCAAGATCCATCATCACACATCATCTAACACCTCCAAACCCCATCAAAACCTCCTGGTCGATGATCCATCACATTTCAGATCCAAAAATGACCATTTTACCCTTGACTTAAAAAGATTTCAATTGAACCATCCCCATCACCCGATATGCCCCAAATTCAAGATCCATCATCACACATCATCTAACACCTCCAAACCCAATCAAAACCTCCCGATCGATGATCCATCTCATTTCAGATCCTAAAATGACCATTTTACCCGTGGATTAAAAAGATTCCAAATGAACCATCCTCATCGCCTGATACGCCCCAAATTCAAGATCCATCATCACACATCATTTGACACCTCCAAACCCCATCAAAACCTCTTGATCAACCATCCACCCAACATTGGACCTCAAAATACACATTTTGCCCTTCATCCAAAAAGATTCCAAATGAACCATCCTCATCGCTAATATGCCCCAAATTTAACATCTATTATCACACATCAGCTGAAACCTCCAAATCCCATCAAAACCTCTCAGTCGATGATCCATCACATTCCAGACCCTAAAATGACCATTTTACCCATGGCTAAAAAAGATTCTAAATAAACCATCATCATCGCTCGATATGCCCCAAATTCAAGATCCATCATCACACATCATCTAATACCTCCAAACCCCATCAAAACCTCCCGATCGATGATCCATCACATTTCAGATCCTAAAATGAACATTTTACCCTTAGCTTAAAAAGATTCCAAATGGACCATCCTCATCACCAGGTATGCCCCAAATTCAAGATCCATCATCACACATCATCTAACACCTCCAAACCCCATCAAAACATCTTGATCATCAATCCATTGAATCTCAAGCCTTAAAATTACCATTTTACCCCTCATCTATAAAGATTCCAAATTGAGGGCACTCATTGGCCACTACTCTCCCATTTCTAGATCTGCATTGCGGTACACCCTCTGATAAACCTAGATCGTGTCATCACCTTCTTAGACACCTGGATAAACCCTCCTCCATTCTTAGACCAAATTACCATTTTACCCTTTCATAAAGAAAAATCCCGATTCAACGACCCCCACTGCTCGACGCACTCCAAATCACAATTTCTCACTTTGACACACTCCCTGAGGCCATCAAACCCCATCATTCCCCTTTTCGGACACCTTAGAACCCCCTTAGAAAATTTTGTTACAAAATTCCCCATTTTACCCCTTCATCTATGAAGATTCCAATTTGGGCGATCTCGTTGTTCGAGATGAACCCTAACATCTTATGTTTTAACCTCAGCCCTTGAATCCTACACATCACACCTAACTAAGATGTTAGGTCTTCAGACTTCAATATATGATAGAGTTATGGTCAAGGTTCAAAATATCGATACGTTTGATATGCTGGTAGGGGTGTATCAGGCAAATTGATACTATTTTTTTATGCTTTTTTTTTTACAACCAGTTCAGGGGGGCCAATTTAGGGCTCCTCCATCCCTTGAACCATTAGACCCCCCAATACACTCACTATAGGGGCATATCGGAGGGGTCCCAGAACGATACATATCGACCAATATAGGCCGATACATGTCGATACTTGAACCTTATGGTAAGCTTGGAATGAAGGAGCCGTTTGATAAAAGCTGAAGTAGTTGAAAGGCTTTTATTGCTTTGCCTTTCAATGAATATAAATTGTTTTAGGCTATTTGATGGATGAAGCTGAAAGTGGGTATATCACTATACCTTTAAATATTTTATTATTTAATTATTTTATCCACTAATTAAAAGGGAAAGCAATAAGTCTTTTAATTCAGCCTTCAGCTGTTATCACTGCTCCCGCCTATAACTATTTTGTTCAATCTTTGTTTGGGATCGCGTAGCCTTAGGACCTCTATGATGTAAAGATAGACACAAATGGATTGGACCCACACTAGTTTCATGTGTTAAATTATTATTATTATTATTATTATTATTATTATTATTATTATTAACGCTAATTACTTTCATATACTTTGTACATCTGGGAAACTATTTGTTTATACCTTAGAACTTTCAAAAACAACTTGTACATTCCTTATTTACCTTTTAAACCTTAACTCCAACCGATAAAATTTAAATGACTGAATTGTTCTTAACTGTTGATTAAAATTTCAAAATATGTCATTCTCTCCTCTCTTTTTCTTCTTTCCAAAACATGTTGCCGATACAAATTTCATGTATTGGATTATTATAAAGTATAATAAGAAAAAATACAAGGGATTTAAAGTCTCTTTGAATCTACTCAATAACGTAAGCAACCTCTGGTTAATGGTCAAGGTAATTCAGTGAAGATGAGAGTCAGTGTGTTTCTTTTATTTCTCAAAGTACTGATGTCTCTCTCTCTCTCTATATATATATATATTTATTTATTTTAGTGATTTTGAAGAATTGATGTAGATTTGTTCACTCTAGGCTCCGTGCTTGATTAGTTGTGAAGAATGCTTCTCTAAGAAGGGCTGTTTTGTAGTGGCTTGACAATGCCCTTCCCAATTAATTAATGAGACGTAACAACCAATGACACGTGATTGACGGTAAGGAGGTAGTTAAATTGAATGATCCAATGTGATTGACAAAGTAGACTTGTTCATGGGCTAGGTAGCCCGATGGCCTAGCCTGCATCGTGGTTGGGCTTGGACAAGTAGTTAGGCCTATGGGCCTGACCTTGGGCCCAAAACACCAAGCCCGATTGTCATTCGGGCTAGGCTTGGGATTTGTCAAAACAGCCCAGCTTGACTGATTTATATAATATATATTAGTAATTTAATATATACATTTTTTATTTTTTTCTTTATAATTTCTCTCTCTCTTGTTCAGCCACTTCAGTGATAGTAGTGGCATGAGCTTTAGACTTCGGGCTTAGGCCCAGGCCTGACTAATTTATATAATATAAAATATATAATATTTATTATAATATATATTAGTAATTTAATATATACATTTTTTATTTTTATTTTTATAATTTCTCTCTCTTGCTCAACCACTTCTGCGATAGTAGTGGCATGAGCTTTAGACTTCGGGCTCGGGCCCAAGCCCGGGCTTTAGACTTTTTATAAGGGTCGGGCTTGGGCCCAAGTTATAGGCCTGATGGTCGGGCTGGGATCGGGCTCAGGCCTTGAAAAAATCTATTAATGAAGAGTGAAAGCCCTACCCGAGCCCGACCCATGAACACGTCTATGACAAAGTAAGTTAATTTCCCTGGCCACTCCTACAAAAATCAGCTCAATCTGTCCCCTAGGCTCCGTTTGGTTGGAGTACGAATGCAAATTTGTAGAGTGCAAAACAAAAATGTTTGGTTCATATGAGTGCAAAGTGGTTCAAGATTTACACACCCACTTTGCACTCAGTTCATTTGTTTGGAAAGATGCAAATAAGAATACAATTTTTGTGCATGTTTGGCATTTCCATCAATGCAAATACAATTGTTTTTTTCTACCAAATGGTGTTCCAGATATTCCCACCATTAAACAAATATAAAAAATAACAAGCTGCCCGGGCATACAATGGTCATGCAACGGGCATACAACGGGCATCTTGGTAAAAAATAACAACATAAAAACAACTAGCTACTCCCACCATCAATGCAAATATAACGGTCTCTTCTACCATGTTGTGATAATGGCACTCCGGGAAACAGTATCTCGTTCAGTCATGGAAGAGAATACCTGAGAAACATCATAGATATCACTCTTGATTGGATTCATCCCATGCATGCTGATCAAAGCACTTCCAACAAAGGAATGCAACTCGAATCCTGCTTTTATGATGTAACCATGGATCTGCTTCCCTTGGTTCAGTGTTGGAAGTCTTGTGCAAGCCTGAAGAACAACTACGAAGGTGAATTGACTTGGTTTTACAGACTTTGAAGAGCAGATCATATCCAGCAGAACTCATTTGGAACATCCATCTCTTTAAACACCATGATTTGCTTCTTCAAAAACTCCACATTTAGCATACAACTCAATAAGAGCATTCCCAGTGCCAAAATTAGAGTCGGAATCAACAAGTGTTTTAACAATATGAGAATGGAGAGCTCTGCCTTCTTCCAACTTATGCAGATTAGCACAGGCTCTGAGAACAAAACTTATTGTGGAATGACCTGGCATCAGTCCTAGCTCCTTCGTCTTACAGAACAGTTCTAGAGCTTTTCCATCTTCTGAATCAAAGGTTAGACCTGCAATCATGGCATTGAAACATATCTCATTCTTATGCCTGACCTCAAGAAAACATTTGTAAGCATGACAAACCATCCCTGTACCAACATACATATTGATGAGGGCATTCCAGATAAAAGAATCCAATGCAAAGCCAGACTTGATAAAACTGCAATGCACTTGCGAACCAACTGCCGTAACCTCTATATTTGAACACAGACTAAATGCATTAGCAAAGATAAAAGGGTCAAACTTATGACCTTCCGAGACAAATTGGCGAAACAAATGCACGCCTTGTTCAGCAACCCCACTCTGATTGAAACCGGCCAGCAAAGAACTCCAGACCACATTGTCCTTCTCTTCTAGTTCCTGGAACACTTTATAGGCATCCTCCAAGAATCCAACTTGGAATAGGTGCCGACAAGGGCTCCACCAACAAAATTATAGTTATCCAAGCGTACCTTTAGGCCTGTAAACGGTATTCGAAAATCCAAATTTGAATTTGAGATTCGGCATAAACGAATCAAATTTGGATATTCGATCGAATTCGAATACTATTTTTTTACCGATTAAATTATCGGATCGAATTCGGATATGCATTGATCCGATCCAATAAATATTTGAACCGATTATATATATATATATATATAATATAAAGATTATATATATATTAATGTATTATATAATATACATTATATTATTATATAATATAAAGATTAAAAAAATAAAATAAAAAATAACGAATAATGACTAATGAGTTCAAAAATCTCATCGAACTCTTTCATTTTATTCGAACCTGAACCTGCTTACCCCCTCTCTCTCATCTTCTCAAAACCCTAAAAGTGTAAAACCCTAACCCTCCGACCTCCGTCACTCCCTTTGCCGTCGTTGGACGCCGGCCAAGCAACCACGGCTGGTCCGTCACCGGTCATCGCCGTTCATCGCCATCGTCGCTCATCTCGTCACCTCTCTCTCTCTCTCTAAGTCTCTATCTCAGTGATAGTGAGATGTTGAATCGCCGTCGGGAAGTCAGGAACCCATCACTATTCACCTTCTTTTCTTAGTCTCAGTGACAATGAGACTGAGAATCATCATCTTCTTTTCTCAGTCATCGCCCTACAACCCGCGATTGCTGTCGGGACCCATCATCTTCTTTTCCCAGTCTTAGTGTGAATCGCCAGCATCACCTTCTTGTGCTGCAACCCATGACTGTCGCCAGGAACCCATGCCTACCGCCATCCCCTGCCTCTTTTCCCAAGCTAATTTGATTACAATATTAGAAGATGGTTGCTATGCTAAAAATTTCAGAATTTTAGTCGAATTCGAATCGAATCGGATATTCGATTTGATAATCAAAATCGAATTCGAACTCAAAGATTTGATATCCGTCAGATATCGAATCGAATTCGAATATTAGTATTCATAATCGGTTTCGAATTCGAATCTAGCCTGATTCGATTTGAATTCGATCCGTTTACAGGCCTACCTACCTTAATAGTATGGCCATGAAAAGACTTAACCAGGTGGAAATTCCACAAGTCTGTGCAAGATTTAATAAGAATAGCATAAGTAAAACATGTCGGTGATACATTAGAATGCATCATCTGATGAAAAGTTAATGGCTTCCTTAGCCTCTGATACCTGAACACAACTATCAAGCAATGTATTCCACAAGGCCTCGGATCTTTCATTCAGCGGGATTCCATTGAAGAGCTTACGGGCATCATCCATTTCCCAAGATTTTACATACATATTGAAAATAGAGCTATTACAAAAGAAGTACAGTTCAAAGCTAGATTTCAGTGTTTGACCATGATGAACTTTTCCCATCAGCAAATTGCCTGTAACTCCACATGCTTTGAGTGCCACTGAGAACCCAAACTCGTTGGGCCACAACAACCCTGAACGACACATAAGAGAACAACTGCAGACCAAGGTCGTTGTAACCGTATTGTACATAGGCTGAGATCATGCTTGTCCAAGAAATCAAATTTGGTTCTGGCATCTCGTCAAACAGTAGACGAGCATTCATCAGCTCCTCACAAGCAGCATACAAACAGAGAATATTGTTCTGTACAAAGATATCTCGATATAGCCCGCTTTTGATGAGGATTGAATGAAGTGACTTTCCATTGTTAACATCTCTCAGATCACTGAAACGCTGCAAAAGTGAACCACACTCTTGTAAGGAAAACTGATGTCTATGGTTCTCAATGTCGGAGAAGCTGTTGATGGCGCGAACTGTTCTCTGAATCCCAGAAATGAAATTGTTAAAATGAATGAAAAGATTTGTACAATTCAGTTTTGCAGAGAGGATTTCTCTCTGAAATGGGAAGGAAAGCCAGAAACGATTCCCAAAGATCACGTTCGAAAAGATTCATCTGCAGGTTCCTGAGTAACACGCAGTTTCTAGTATTCGATAAAAAACTGGTATTTGAATTTTCAGGGAAATAAACGAAGTAGGGGTGCAACTTCTGAGAAATCGTCCATGCCGTATATGGTTCAAACAGTGCACAATCAATTGTGAGAAGGTTTCCAATCCCCTACTGAAATTGCATTTGTCCAGTTCAGCAGAGAATCGCTTCTACCGGAGAAAACGACCTGAGAACGTGTTAATATGCCCTAGATGGAATCACCCGCGTTGCAAATGTTTGGTTGATACGAATCACTCCCATTTTTCCTCCTCAGCAAATGGTTCAAGCCTGTGAAGAAGAAGAGATTCGCGAAGCTTTAAAGTCGCCCTTTTAGAGTCGCTCGCCTCTCCTCTCTCTCTCTCTTTTTTCGAGGGTCTTGGAGAAATTCAAAACCTATTTATTTCGACCGATCATAGGAGCAAATTTTTCTTTGCCTTTTAGGTACAAATCTTACAAAATATACAAATTTGCATCGATGCATTTTTGAAACCTACCAAACGAATACAAATCTGAATCGAAGTGCAAATTTGCAACGGTTCAGATTTACACTCCAACCAAACGCAGCCCTAAGTACTATGGGCTGGTTCGCATCAACCTACAAGATTATTCCATGCATCTTATTGCACATCAAAGGCACTAGGTGATGAGGAGGATACCCTGAATCAGATAGCATCCAATGTTTAAGTAGGGGTGTTCAAATTCGGTTGATAAACCGAAAACCAAATCAAATCGAATAAGCTAATTCGGTTCGATTAATTTATTTGTCGGTTTGGTTCGATTTTTATTATTTTAAAAAATTGATTTTCGATTTCGGTTTGGTTTGATTGAGAATTTCACCTAAACCAAACCGAAAATCGAACTAGTGTTGTTATTTAGTCAATAATGTTTTATTTAATACTCTATGTTAATTAATTATTATATTTTTCAATAAACAATTAATAATAGTTAATTAAAACCTATACTCATTATTAATTATTTATTAGTCATTAATTGTTCATTAATCATTAACTAATTTTGAAAATGACCAATTGACCAATTCCACGTTGGCATAGGGCTTTGGGACCATTTTAACTTATAATTAATAATTACTAATTAATTAAAATCATTGGACTTTGGGTTTTAGGGCCATTTTAACTTTTCATTAATAACACTTGTTAAATGCTTGTCATTTATGTGAAATCATGGTCCAGCCGAACTGAAAACCAAACCAAATGGAACCAAATTCAATTAGGGTTGGTTTAGTTCTAAAATATAATTCGGTTCAATTGGTTAGAGGAAATGATAAAACCAAATAATTGGTTAAGTCCTCAATTTGTACTGAACCGACCAATTGCACACCACCATGTTTAACCTTAACAACAATGAACTCACTTACCAATCTTAGTGGTAGTAAGGGACAAATCCCTGTTTCCCGATGCCATGCCATTTCTAGTTGTCTAGCATCAGGTCACTACTCTAGCACAATTCTTTATCAATCGACCCTTCAAAGTTCCCTTGGACCCTAGGGCAAAACTGCAACAGGGGGCGTAGATGAAAGGGTCAATTGGCTCCTATATCATGGCTAAGAGCCCCATCGTAGAGTGAAGGTGACCCATTGAGGGAATGGATCAATGTAGGGGTCCTACCTTAACAACGCATGCTAACAACACCGAAAAGCAATTCATGGCTATGGAGGAGGTGTAGACAATGATTGGACAAATAAAGAACACACAGGATGTCGACCTTGATGTTCCACTACCACCTTACCCATGGGAAATCTACAATAAACCCCACCCGTACAAATATAAGGCACCCTAGTTCCCCAAGTTCACTAGAGAGGGAGGGAATTCGTGCAAGCATGGTTTTTTAAATCGACACAGAGACCGAACCGTGCAAGCATGGTTTTTACCCATGGCTCGTTTTAACAAAAAAAATAGATAAATTAAAAAAATAAAAAATGGTTAAAACTGTTTGAACGGTTAATCATTCGGTTCAGTGGTTTGTTGATCAAAATTATTTTTTTTTTAAATCCGGTTTTGGGGGGAAATGGAACCGGTCACCTTCCTGGTTTTTCTTATCCAACCGTCCAGTCCAGTCCGGTTTTGAAAACCAAGCGTGCAAGGATATCGGACACTTTATGAATTTGAGGACCTGTCTACATGCAAGCAAGTCCTTCGATGCTCATACATACACTTGGTATTGCAACCTCAAGCTTGGGTCTATTAAGACGTGGAATGAAATGGTGTCTCTTTTCCTTGGCAAATTCTATGAGTTAAAAGAAGAACTCACTATCACTGATCTAGGATGCATGGAATAGGGTAAAGATGAAGAGGTCGATGACCTCATATGGCATTTTCACACCAAGAGCTTGGATTTGAAGCGTGTTGGGCGAAGATGAACATGTCTTGGTACAACTGTGCCTAAATGATATCATTACTAATTTTGGATACATTTGGAAAACTTGTAACCAACTTCACTGATTTGCATTCCTTCGCCTAATGAACAATCTTGTTAATCGCCAAGTTAAAAGAAAAGGGCAAGTAAGCATAGGATCAACAAGTTGCTATTGCAGAACAACCACTGGCGAAAAAGGCCACTGAATGCATTAATCAAAGAGTCCTTGACCCCCCTAGGGGCATTCTTTTTTTGGATTTTGAGAGGGGGGAAAGTTGATCAATGCGATTTTGGTTCTCATTGACCAAGAACCCCATGTTCTTTTTTCATATTTATGTGGGGACCAGGGAAAGTTTATTTTCTTGGGTACCACTTACTTGGATAAGTGATATCCATCTCTTGGGTGGGTAAATAACTTTCATACCTAGGGGGAAAATTGTCAATACTTGAATGGGACAGAAATGCCCCTTTTAAGTTTCTATCTAAGTATCTATAGTCTATAGTATTAGTTAGTCTTATGGATTTGAAGTTGAATACTTGAATTATTCTTATTCTCTGATTTTTCCATTTCTCTATAGGTTTGATGACTATAATTGCCTTGCTACAAATCTGCAATGGCCAACACCCAACAATTCCATAGGTGCTAATCTTGGAACTAGGGGTGGATTGGAGCCGAGCCAAGCCGAATACTACCAGGCTTGAGTCAAAAATTCATAAGCTCGAATTCGATTTTGAGAAAAAAATATTTTATAAAAATAAAAAATTATATATAAAAATATTTTTTATTTGATATTTAAAAAATTAATAATTATAATATTTTTATTATATATATATATTATTTTCTATAATTTTATGATATATATATATATATATAAGCCAGCTTACGAGCCTCACGAGCTGAGCTCTAGTAGACTCGACCACGACTCGTTTAATAATTGAGCCAATGAATTGGGCTCGAGCTCGAGCTCAAGCTCGGTTGAAACCGAGCCAAGTCAAGCTCAAGCAGCTCGTGAAAAGTTTGGCTCGTAGCCCCCCTACTTGGAACAAGTATTTTTGACAATCTGGCTTGAATTAGGAATGAAATTACGAAGCATGATTTTTTTTTTATAGATAAAGAAGCATTAAACTTAAGAAGCATTTTTTTTTGGATATCATGTTGTGTAGGTTTTTCACATAGAACTCAAGAAGCATGAAAATTGCAAATTGAGATTGTTGATGCTTTTCATTTCCTGATTTAGGTTCAGCTATTTTAAGTCGTAAGTGATGAAAATCAACTATGCTCCAAATATGAAATATGCTTGTTTCTCTTTTCAGTTTTTTTCCTTTGCTATTTTTGTCATTTTAGATAAGAAACTATTTTTTAATAAAAAGGAAAAAAATAAAAAAAACCAAAAACCGAAGACCAAAGACTGATTAACTGCTTGTTTCAGTTCAATTTTAGTACAGACTAATACAAAAACCAGTGGTCCCGGTTTGGATTTTAAAATATGCCCATGGTTTGGTTAACCGAACCGTGGACACCCCTACCATTACCTAGGTGGGAAGATTACTAACATCCTGATCCAAAATTAGGAGCATGAGAACAAGATGGTTTGGATGGATCAATAAGACATATTGGATTGGACCTAGTCCATTCGTAACAAATTTATATTGGATTGGGTTGGATTGAACTAATATCTGATCCATTAAAATAAGATAAGAATATATGTGTCAATGGGCTGGGTTTGAGTTGAAACCAATCTAAATTCTAAATCAAAATGAATTTGAATAAATTGGACAATCCAAACATTAAATTGGACCGGTTCAAATTGGTCCAAAACATTCATTGGATTGGATTGGACCTGATCCATTTATATTGGATTCACACTGGACTAGATCGGATTGGACCAAATCCAGTCCAATTGACACCCCTGACACCGAGTACATGGAGAATGGAAACCAAGAGGGAATCCTTTCCATCCATGGAAATCAAATCAATTTTGGTGATAGATACCTCCCCATAGATGTAGGAAGATCTAAGTCAAACTTGCCAAAGATGTCCTCGCAATAATTAACCTTTCGAGAGGAGACGACCCTCCTAAACCTGTTAACATTAACGCTAAGCTCCTAAATATGGTGACCTTGTTAAAAGAGGTATGTAGATGCCTTTGCTTGAACCTATGATGAAATGTTGGGCCTTAACCCCCACTTCTTTGTACACGAAGTCAAAGTGAACCTGGATTACTCGCCTATAAATAGGGGTGCAAATGGATCGGATTATGATCCGATCCGATCTTATTTGGTCGAATTCAGATCACCCCTGGTCGGATTTTTCGATCGGATTGGATCTTATGATTCGATAAGAAATTGGATTGGATTCAGATCCCCCTATCCATTCAGATGTATTATATATTTATAAATAAATATATCTAATACATATATATGTTATTTATTTCTTTATTTATAAATATATTATTATATTTTTATAAATTTGTTATATTATTTATTTTTTTTATAAAAAAATGTATATATATGATGAAAATAATTAAAAAATACTTATATTTTTTGTTTTTTCTTTATTTAAATTGGTATATTTTATTTTTTTCTTTTAATAATTTATAAATTTTTAACGAAAATAAGTTGGATCAAATCAGATTTGAAGATAAGGTTCAAATTCAGATCGAGTCCTATCAGATCCGATCAGATTTTTGCATCAGATTCGAATATACCCTAATTTGAATCCGATCTGATCTGTTTGCATCCCTACCTGTAAAGCAACACCCCAAGAAGTTTCCTATGGAAATAGAAGTTTTCTATAGCAACACCCCAAGAAGTTTTCCAATTTTCTTAGCCAACATTGTACTAGTACAAAAGAAGGACAAAATACAATGTTGCATGGATTTTTGGGATCTGAACAAGGTCTATCCCTAGGATGAATTTCTCTTACCGAACATCAATGTAGAGGTATAAACCAGGCCGTGCCTCCTGCGGCCCGACGCGAACTTGGACCGGTTTGGCATGATGATCCTTGGGCCATGCCAGGTCCAACACGATCATCTGGGCTGTGTTGGGCCTAGGATCTTAGGTCCATGGGCCGACACGATTGGAACACAAATGGACAAAAAGAATGTCTTCAATTGTAAAAGAATCTTTGGATTTAACAGATTGTGGGAGGTCTTCTTACCTTCACGGGTTCAATGAAAACCCTCTTTGATTGTAGTAATTTGCAAGTAGAAATGACAATATTACCAAACACAATCATATTTTTAAGTAGTTGGGTTGTATTCAACTTGTGCTTAAAGATGATGATAAATTTCATTACATCTGGTACCCCATCCGGGTAAACTTCAAAGAAAAAAGAGTCTTGAGTGTTACTTTTTGCTAGCTTTTGTTTGGTCATTGACAAAAGCCCACACGACCAATGGAGAGATGCTTTGTTCAACAAAGCCTAAATCACTTTCTGAGAATCTGAACATATCAAAAGATTTCCTTTCAGAAGTTGAGTTGCTTGTTGAACTCCCTGCGACATAGCAAATAATTCAGCCTCTTCAATGGACTTAACTCTGCCCCCAACTACACAGACAGGATAAACTAGGTGATACATAGATTGCTCCAAATGAAAATTCAGAATTATTTACAGAACTTACATTAGCAAAAACAATACAGTCAATATGCTCCTGAACTCAAAGGGAAAACCTCCTGCTGGAACGTTGTTTGCATGAATAGCTCATTTATTCCCGCTATCAACCAATGGATGGGGATTTGTCTATCTTTGAAACATTTTTCATTTCAACCAAACCAGATGTAATAGTACAAAGCTAATGCATACCGACTTAACACCTGAGTCATGTCATTTTGTCAGGAAGAGAATTAATTAGCTAATTCATACAACCAACCACGAAGACTGGAAAATAGCATTTATATTTATGTTCCACGAGGCTGCAAAGAAATTTGCCTAGGATAGAGGGCAATCTACAAACAGGTGCTTGATAGTTTCCTCCCCATTGTTACAAAAAAACAGTCTCTGTCTTGGGATAGATTCAAAATTTGACTCTTAACTGGAATGAAATTTTGAACTACTCTCCAAAGAAAAAGTTGGTAACGAGGAGCTACTGGGAGCTTCCATATCCACTTAGGGCAGTGATTTAGGTTGTCACTAGGAGTTCTTTGGAAGGAATCTAGAAGGAGAGAGTAAGCTTGTTTTGTAGTAGAAAAATTACCAAAGGGGTGAAGGATCCACACCCAAGCTTTAGGGTTTTCCTCCACCAAGAAAATGAGTATATGAACGATGTCTTGACATTGGAGATGCTTGATATGTTGTTCAAGGAGAGAGAGATTCTAGGAGCCTTGACCAATGATCTATGAGAAGGATAGGTTCTGGATACTAAGAGAGGTTGGTTGATCTAGCATTTGAAATCCAATCCTAGATTGCACCCAAGGGACTTGAACAATTTTCTAATCAGAGTTTGAATAGACTCAGAAGCCTACGTCAAGAAATAAGTCCATCAATTTTAGGGCGGTGGACTTCCAGTTGAGCGAGGCAGAAGAGCTGGAGTAAGGGAAAAGATTATTGTTCCTCAAGTATCTTGACTTCCAGATTTGAGCCCAGAGCTTGTCTTGTTCATTCAGGAATCTCCAGGCAAGTTTATTTAGAAGAACCTAGCTAACAAGTTTCATTCTCCGAAACCCTAAACCCCCCAAATTTCTTGGATGGGATAATCTATCCCAGGCACACCACTAGAAAGGGTGAGGGTTAAACTTAGATATAAACCACCAAAAGTATCTCGAAAGCTTCTCGATTTCACTTATGGTCTTTTTAGGAAAACTCACCATGCTCACAGTGTGGTTAGGGATTGCTTGAAGGATCAATTGGATTAGGATTTATTTTCCTACCAGGCTAAGGGCCAAAGCTTTCCATTTATTCAACTTAGATTTTATATTTTCTAGAACGAAAGATAGCTGGGAGTGTTTATTTCTCCCCCACAAAAGAGATAAACAATCATCCTTTGATGTTTGGGATGAATGTTTTTACTATATAGGATTCCAGATTTCTAAAAGTTTATGAGCTAACCCAAAGCATTTTGGAAATGTTGCAAAATACTATCTTGGATAGACATTCCATGGCCAAAATGAACAGGTAGGGAGAGAGGGGATTGCTTAATCCCTACTCATTAATTCACCATTAACTCTCTCTCCCCTCTTTCTCATCAACTCCATTAATTATATCTCCTTCCATAACTCATGCCACTAATTCTCTCTCCTCTTCATTACTCCATTAATTTCCTTAACTTTATCTTTGTGTATATCCATTTGATTTTTTAACTATAATTTTAGATATATTAGATATATTTACATTAAATTATAATTGTTAACAAAATTAATTAACCCATCCAACTAGCACAATTAAATAATACCTGTCGTTACCTAGAGGTTAAAACTATTTAGCCTCTACGGAAGCTTTTAAGACACCAGTTTTGTTTGTGGAGTGAACTAATAATATTTATTCTGAAAAGCAAATTACTTGATTAGTTAAATAATATTTGTCACACTTATTTTTGTTTAATATGATGAGTAATATGATATTAAAGATGTCTCCAAATTTTTTCTAAAAATTTTTGGTATTTTTTATACTTTTGTGTGTTTTCAACTTTATTATTATTATTATTATTATTATTGTTATTGTTATTGCTATTATTATTATTGTTATTATTATTATTATTATTATTATTTAATTATCACATCTAGGGTTGACACATTTGACCTAAAAGGTTGAATTGCTGACACACCATGAAACAAGAAAACAACTCCATTTTTTGGTTGTTTTTTAAATTGTATTTTATTTCCATCCTCAATAAAATCAATTATTCTTTGTCACACTTGTTTTTCTTTAATATGGTGAACATAGGATTCGATGAAGGAATAAAAGTTAAGACTCTAAATTATTCATGTGAACCAAACAGGCCCTTAGTGTAAAAAGAACATTTGCAAATGTTAGAATCTCAATTAATTAGACTCTAGAATAGGAAACAAATACTTCATAATCTTTAGAATAGGTTAAAAACAAGTTAGGAAGAATTAGGGAACAAATTGGGTTGAATTAAATAGAGAAGCATATTATAAAATCTACTCAAGTTTTTTGAATGTGGGATGAGACGTCTCCAATAGTGAGGGGACAACCCTTCAATGCTTTCTTTCAATTGAACTTTGCAATTTCAGTGAAACTATAGACAGCTCCAAGGGTTATTGGGGATGTCCCTTGTTCCAAGGAAACTGACCAGGTCTCAATGAATCATCTCCACCTTTCTATGAGTCAACCCTCGTGTATCGTAAGATTAAATCTAGAAAAAGAGGATGACCCCAACTCGGAAAGGAGACATCCCCTTGGCATAAACCCTATTTAATGATTGTTATTTTAAAATAGAAATGTAACATTTAATGCTCTGTTTTAAAGAATAGAATTACAGTAAATCTTTAAGTCCATAGATTTGTTATGTTTATTGAGTAAACGCTGTCACATAGGCGTTCCATGGTGTTTCATCAGCAAATGCCTCATTATGTATATCCGTACATATTGATGTTTGCAAAAGCAAATATCGATGCCTGTGTGTCTCTCCTATTTTAGGAAGCTTCATTTTGAAGCTTCCCTCAACAGGTAGATGTTTATTGGCACATTTGCTGATGTGGTGCTTAATGGTGCCTATGTGTCATGAATGCCATTATTAATTGCTTTTTTTGGTTTTGCAACCACACAAGTACAAAATATTTAATCAATAAACATAAACTGAACCAAACACATACCTAGTTTAATCAATCCATTTGAGATTTTTTGTTCTGATTTGTTAGTGAGTGTTAATTAATATATATATAAATAGATGACTCAACAAATGTCTGCTTGTTCAGCCCATCATAGGGGCCTAGTAATCCTTCAACCCAAGGGTGAATTACCCCACCAGCCCATCAAAAAATAGAATCCCCGCCATGTTGAGCTTCATTTAAATCGGCACATTTCAAAAGATTTAATCAAGATTGATTAACAAATCAGTCAGCCTAGTGGGGCCCAACTGAATACCAATCTTAGATTAGGATCCCTAAAAAGGGAAGTACCGTTGGCTAATTTAGCCGAATATATAAGATCCTTGAAATCTTGGAGTCAAACCTTTGCCAACTAGCCGATTCTCTCACCAATCAATCTTAATTGCATTATGATGGTGCGCAATCTGGTCACTCCTAACTGGCACTCGCGTGGTTCCCGAAAGGTACCTGAGATGAGGAAGAAGAAGAAGAATCCCTGGGGGGTTTGCCTGGTAGGAACACTCCGACAATTAAGTTAGTATTCTGTGTAGGAAGCAAGAAGAGGATATAGGCTAAGAGTGAGATAGTGCAAGTGATCACGAAGATACCCGTTTCCTGAGAAGAGGATCCTTATACCAAATTCCGTTGCATCAGGCCCACTGGCCTCTGGCAGGGCAGGTACAACCGCCACTGTCAGCCTGCCACAGCCGTTATAGGCAGGGCTGATGTGGCATGTGCGGGGCCGTCATTGCTGGGTTCGTGCCTGTCAGATGTACAACGCCCTCTAAAGGTGGTAGGCATGATGCTCTCTGTCAATTACTTGGCGGCTGTCCCATATTTGTCGGGTACGGTGGATGGGCAGGAGGCCTTCTTGTGGTATACCGAACTACCCTTCTGCGAGTTACCTTGTACCAGACTGTCCCGTGAGCGGTGAGCCGCCTGTAGCAAGCTATGCCGAGCTTTCTGGCTCAAGGTGTCTTTACCTCGGGGTGTCTAGAGATGAATCGGTGTGTTCCTGTCTAGGAGTGGCTCGAGGTCCATCAGGAGGAGCTCAGGCATCAAGAGAGGTCGAGGTACTCCGAGCTCGGGGGCACCCCGAAGTGCCTTAGCCCCGGGGAAGGGGTGCAGGTCAGGTGGCTCCCGACGAGTAGTTTACCCGCTGAGTTGCCGAGCTGAATTCAGTGGGACCTTCCCTCTGAGTTGCGGCTACATTTGTTGAACTGTCACGCTAAGTCACTGCTTGAGCAAGGTCACGCCCACGTGTACCCGTACTATGAGGTCAGGCCAAATCACCCTCCATCAATTGCCCCCCACTCCTCGGGCTAAGGGTGATGTCTTAGCGTGAGGAGCTCATGGAGTGTGACGGGTTGATTTGACTGAGATTCAAACCTTGATTGACCACTCGTATTAAATGCGTGCATGGGAACTAGGGGGTTTCTGACTTTTCAAATATCAAGACACATGCAGAAGCGGTTCTGGGCTCCGGATGTCGTGCAGCCGTCATTACGTCAGTTATGGGAGATGTGTAGCCAGTCATGTTTCAGTTTCAGGAGTCACGCGGTCATCTTGGCTGTGAGCCGTCGGATTCTTCCCAATCTGAGCCGTTGATTTGGGGGGTGTGGTGGCTATAAATGAAAGGGCCTTTCGGGCCCCATTTTCTTCCAAGCTAACCCCACTGCCTTCAGATTCTGAGGTCGCGTACTCACTTGGTCCACCCGAGCTCCTTTGTCCTCAGTGTCTTTTCCATTTCGTTTTACTTTGTGAGTTTTTATTAATCATGTATGGATACCCATTTTACTCTCGAGATGGTAACCAGGGCGACACTCCTTCGAGCTCAGGGGGAGCCCAGGGACGTGCTCCGGGAACCTGGGAGTCTTCTGGGGATGGGGCTTCCACTTCCTGGGGGAGGGTGCCTGACACTTTCGGTCCCTCCTCTATGACAGCGGAGAGACTCAGGTCTCTGATCCGCCACTTCCGTTTTCCAAGGGGTCTTGCCTACCGTCTCCCTACCGGTAACTTCCCGTGGGAGCATGGTCCCACTGATATAGTCATCTACCAAGAACAACTCGAGGCTGGCCCGTGTCTCCCCCTGCATTCCCTAATAGTAGAGGTGTTAAACCACTTTAATGTTACCATCGATCAGCTTCATCCCAACGCCATCCGGAACATGGTTGGGACTATATCCCTGTTTTGCGAATACTGTCTCCCACTTACCCTCAACCTCTTTTCATCCATCATTTGCATTAAGAATGCTACCCCTGAGGCTCCACCGAAGAGGCGTCTTTACTACCTCTCTCCCCGCCGCGATTATAAGCTCATACAAGAGCTTCCAAATAAGATCCCTGCGTAGAAGTGGGATTATTTCTTGGTTCGTAACCCCGAGGGGTGGCCTTTCCCTACTTTGTGGGGGGGCACCATCCAGGACTCCGGGGGTGAATTGGACCCTAAGACTCGAGAAACAGTGCAGTCCTGGGCATCACTAGGCTTCCTCTATTCGGACTATTTGACTGAAGAGAAGCTCGTGCAGGCCAGTTTGATCCCTGGTAGGTTACCTCTTTAGGTCGCGTAGTGTTTTTGTAGCAGTATTGCTAATGCATTTATTTAGTTTTCGCCGAACTGACATCTTGTGGTTCTTTTTTGGTAGCCGCCATGTCTGGAGTTGACGCGCGCGACCTCCTTTTAAGCAATCAAAAGTGCAAGGTGAAGAGGTCATGCCCCGACCGAACTCCCACCTCTAGGGGCATAGAGCCAAAGCTCTCCGAGCCAAGCTTCGCTTCTCCACCGCTCGAAGTCCCGCCGCCCCCATTCAAAGGAGGTGCCGGCGGGAGCCACCTTGAGGGGGCTGGACTTCCACAGCAGGGGTGTTTCCCTCTAGTCCTTCCCACCCATTTCCCTACCCGCAACTCTCGATGGGGAACTGTGAGGGTGTTAACGATTACCTTGTGGCCAGGTAGAGGAGCTGAAGGGCCATCTGCACCGACGAGGTTGCCGAGTGGGGGAAGATGCAGCCTGAGATCCTCACCTAACTCGCAGCCGCTCACTGCATGGTAGTAAGTGATCTCTCCCCTCTCCTTGGTTTTACTTCCCTCTTCTGATTTTAGTCTTCTGTTGACAGGTGAATACCACCATCCATGCCATGTCCCTCCAGATAAACATCCATTCTGGAGATGCTCGTTAACCATAGGAGCGCCATCTAGAAGCTCTAGGGTGAGCTCGACCTGGCTTGGGGCGAGCTCCAGAACATTCGCAAGGGGAATGAGGTCCAGGAGCTGCTCGTCCAAGACCAGGAGGCGCAGATCACCCGTCTCACTGAAGAGAGCACGCGCTACAGGGACGAGTCGTCAAGGGTGGCAGCAGAGAGGGAGGTTCTTCGCAAACAGGTTCTGGACTTGGAGTCTATGCTTCGAGACCAAACTGTTAACTTTGACAATAGAGTGGCGACTGAACGGGAGAGGGTGGTCTGGGACTTCAAGGATTCCAAGGAGTACCACGACCTTCTGGTGGATCACGGTTCGAGCTCATATCGCTCCAAGTTCAAGCTATGTCATTGGTTGGTCCGAAAGAAGTTCTCTGAACTTAACCTTGAAGGCATCAGCATGAAGGGCTTGTCTCCCGAGACAACGGACCAGGCGGAGGCGGAATAGCCCGACTCCCTGGAGGACGAGGATGCAGTGGAGGAGGTGGACCCCTGAGGCTAGCGACTTCTTTTCTAATTTTCTGATGGATGGTTGTTCCTGAGTACTGAAAACCCGGTTAAAAATTTCTTCTTGATGGACTCTCCTCGGGCTATTGAGCCATGTTTTCCTTTCTATGGTGGAGCTTTTCTTGGGCAACTGGGCCCGTTCTTCTCTTTTTTCTTTTTCTTTCTTTTTTGTTGGATTTCCCCGAGCTATTTTGGCTCGGTTCTTTATGATGTAATGGAATTTCTCTTTTCATGGTGCACTTATTTGTCTTGTCAAAGCAATCCCTTTACTTGAGTTGCTAAGGCTACATACTCTGTAAGGTTTTCGACAGTTGTTTTCGTGAGCTGTTTTTTAATGTTCAAAGTACACACGAAGTAACTACTATGTATGCCCGAACTGTATACTTGGGAGTGTCTCCAGTGTTTCATATCAATGAGGCAGCTGGATTTCCTCCCGGTACTGAAAAACCTTTTATTACCTGACTGTTTTGACCCTTAGGCTTTGGGAGTCACCTATGGTCCACTCGGCAATTTGCCCATGTCATAGAGACGTCTGGATCACATGACGCTGAGGTCGTACCAGCTCAGTATTTTGGCCCTTAGGCTTTTGGGAGTGACTCGTGGCCTACTCAGTGGTTTGCCCATGCCGTTGAGGCAACTGGGTCTTATAGCGCCGATGTCACGCCAACTCGGCATTTTGGCCCTTAGGCTTTTGGGAGTGACTCGTAGTCCACTCAGTGATTTGCCAATTTACAAGTAATATTGCCTTAGGTTGACAATATTCCATGCCCGAGGTACTTGTTTCCCTTCGAGGGTCTCGAGCTCGTACGTTCCTTCTCCGAGTACCCGTTTCACTCAGTAAGGTCCTTCCCAGTTAGACCCGAGCTTCCCAGCACCAGGCTCAAGTACCATAACTTTACGAAGGACCAGGTCACCGATGCAGAGGTTCCGCTTCTTGACCCAGGCGTTATAGTACCGAAATACTCTCTGCTGGTAAGCTGCGGTCCTAATGTATGCGAGGTCCCTTACATCATCGAGTAGGTCAAGGTTGGTACGCAGCTCATCTTCGTTTGTCTGGTCACTGTATGCTTCCAGTCGCAATGAAGGCACTTCGATCTCTGCAGGGATAACTGCTTTGGTGTCGTAGGTGAGGTTAAAGGGGGTTTCTTCCATGGCGGTCTTCTCCGTGGTCTGGTAGGCCCATAGAACATTGAGTAGCTCATCTGCCCACAATCCTTTAGCTCAGACCAATCGTGCCTTTAGTCCGTAGAGGATGGCTCTGTTCATGACTTCTGCCTGACCATTCGCTTAAGGGTGTGCAACTGAAGTAAAATTCTGTCAGACTCCCATGTCTTGGCACCAGTCATGGAATTTGATGTCCCCGAATTGCTTGCCGTTGTCAGAAATCAGTACCCAAGGTAGCCCGAAGTGGCACACGATGTTCTTCCAAAAGAAGTTTTGGACATTCCGGGCTGTGATCGTTACAAGGGGTTCGACTTCTACCCACTTGGTGAAATAATCCACTGCTACTACTAGGAACTTCCTCCCACCTGTTGCTGGAGGGAATGGCCCGAGTAGATCGATGCTCCATTGTGCAAAATGCCACGGGCTGGTGAGATATTTGAGGTCGGCAGTGGGTTGGTAGTGAATATTGGCGTGCTTCTGGCATTTGCCACATTTTCTAACGAGCTCAACGACATCTGCTTTCATTATTGGCCAATAACACCCCTGTCGTGCATTTTGGGCGAGGGCCCTACCTCCCAAGTGTCTGCCGCACAGACCCTCATGAGTGTCGCGGAGTATGAGCTCAGCTTCGGTAGGTCGCAAGCAACACAGGTAGGGGAGCATGTAGGATCTTCGATATAGCAGTTCGTCTATCATGACGTATTTGGCTGCTTGGCACTGGACCCTTCTAGCTGTATTGTGAACTGCAGGGAGGGTCCCATGTAGCAAGAAGCTCACGAGCAGGTCAATCCAACTCGGCTCTGCTTGAATGATGGGAGCGACCTCCTCTGACCCCCCGAGAATGCTAGGCCGAGGCAGGTCCTCTATGTACACGGTTCTCATGGGGGTGTCGCTGGTGCTGACTAACTTGGACAGGGCATCGGCCTCAGCGTTCTCCGACCTAGGGATTTGCTTGATGAAGTGTGATTAGAAGTTAACCAGGGCCTCCCTGACTTTGGTTGAGTAGGCGACCATGGTTGGCACACATGTTTCGTATTCGTCAGTGACTTGGTTGACCACGAGTTGGGAGTCGCTGCAGATAATGATGTGCTTGACTTTTACCTCTCTGGCTAAAGCTAGTCCGACTATCAATGCCTCGTACTCCGCTTCATTGTTAGATGCCACGAACTTGAAGCATAGCGCGTACTCCAATTTTGTGCCGCTTGGGCCGTGCAGAACTACTCCGGTTTCGCTGCCCTATTGGTTTGAGGAGCCATCCACGTGAAGGATCTGGGCTCCTCATCTCAGTTCGTGCCTGGCCTAACTAGGAGAGGTGTCACACTGGCTACTACCTCACGGTGCTCGGACTCGACCGGCCTGGGAGCTTCGGACTCACCCATGCTGGGGATCTCGTGCTCAACCGGCCTGGGATCTTCGGAGCTGAATATGCACTCGGCGATGAAATCCGCTAAGGCTTGGGCCTTAATAGCAGCTCGCGACTGGAGGTCATACTCACTGAGCTCGATGGCCAACTTCGTCAACCGATCGGATACCTCGGGCTTGAGTAAGACTTGCCTCAGAGGTTTATCAGTCAGGACGATGGCAGTGTGAGCCTGGAAATACGGGCAGAGCTTCCGAGCAGCAATTACCAGTGCGTATGCTAACTTTTCTATCTGCAGGTATCTCGTCTCTACTCCCTGCAAAATTTTACTAACATAATAGATGGGCCATTGGACCCGATCTACTTCTTTTATTAGTACCGAACTGACCACTTCGTCGCTTGCAGAGAGGTATAGTTCTAACACATCACCCTCCTCAGGCCTGGTTAAGATCGGCACACTAGCGAGGTATTTCTTGAGCTCGTCAAACGCGAGTTGGCAGTCTTGGGTCCATTCGAAACCTTTGCTTTTAATTGCCTTAAAGAAAGGGAGGCAGTGGTTCGCCGACTTGGACATAAAGCGGCCCAGGGCGGCTATGTGGCCATTCAGCCTTTGGACCTCCAATTTCCAGGGCGGTCTCATGTCTAAGATGACCTTAATATTGTCCGAGTTGGCCTCAATGTCATGCCGATTAACGATGTATCCTAGGAACTTGCCCGAGGTAACACCGAAAACACACTTGTTTGGATTCAGTTTCATGTTAAATTGTCTCATAATTTGAAATACAAAATGCAAGTCTTGTATTAATTCATGTGAGAATTGGGTTTTGACGACCATGTTGTCCACATAACACTCTACTTCTCTACCAATTAATGGCTCAAATAATTTATTTACAAGTCTTTGAAAGGTTGCCCCAGCGTTTTTTAATCCGAAGGGGATAACCTTGTAACAATATAGGCCGAATTCCGTGATGAAGGAAGTCTTTTCCTCGTCGGCCGGGTCCATCCTGATTTGGTTGTAGTTCAAGTAGGCATCTAAGAAGCTCAGCAACTCGTGCCCTGAGGTCGCGTCCACCAAGCAGACATTTCTAGGCAGTGGGAAACAGTCTTTTGGGCAGGCTCGGTTTAGGTCAGTGTAGTCGACGCACATGCACCACTTGCCGTTAGCCTTCTTCACCAGAATGGGGTTGGCTACCCAGCTCGGGTAATGGACTTCTCTTATGAAGTCGGCTGCGAGGAGCTTCGCGACCTCCTCGTTGACGGCTTTCCATCACTCTGAGTTTAGGTTGCGTTTCTTCTGTCTAATGGGCCTAACTACAGGATTAGTATTGAGTTTGTGAGTCATAAGGCTAGGGTCAATACCGGGCATCTCGGCCGTGGACCATGCAAAAATATCTAAATTTTGAAGTAAGAAACCTACTAGTTCAGATCGTAGAGGTTCTTGGATGGAAGCACTGATTTGTAGCGTCCGAGCTGGGTCTACTGCTGAAGTCGGGACGATGACTGTTTCTTCCGTGGGGGCAACTCGTTCTTCGCCCTGCTCCGTGGGCCGCTCTAGTTAGAGGTCGTCGGCCACCTTGGTCTTTCCCTTCAGGGCGGCAATATAGCACTTGCGGGACTTGAGCTAGTCACCCTACGCTACTCCCACATCGAAGTCTGTAGGGAACTTCATTGCCAAATAATAAGTGGAGACCACCGCTCGTAGGAGATGGGTGATTGGCCACCCTATTATGGCATTGTATGGGGAGGGGGTCACGACCACCAGGAAGTCGTGGTTGAGTCTGACCATGCAGGGCCATGTGCCAACTTCTACAGGTACTGTCACTTTCCCAAGGGGCCTCACTTCTTCTCCACTGAAGCCCACCTGAGGAGTGTTCGTGGGCTTCAAGTCACTTCACCGCAACTGAAGCTGGTCGAATGCCGATTTGAAGAGAATATCCATCGAGCTGCCTGAGTCAACAAGTACGCGCCCAACTCCTTATTGAGCCGGGTTCGCGGGCACCGTTTGCTTGTGATAAAATGGGACGTGAAGGCCTATGCGAACTGTGCCCAACTCCTTATCGAGCCGGGTGCAAGGTTCCGGTACCATGTGCGCACCACTCCTCTGAAGGTGATGGAGAAAGCCACGCACATGCAGGACTCATTGGCCCTTGCTAGGTGCATTTGTGATTGGAAAGCATCCACGTGATCATTTGGATCGAACGACCCGTCATAATTATCAAGAGGGGGGAGTTTGAAGTCTTTAGGCATTGGGACTACCAGGAGCTCGGGAGATAGGGGGGAGGGAACTGAAAGGAGGGGAACTTTAGCTTCATCCGAGTTTACCTCTTCCTGGCCTTTGAGCTCGGGCAGGCTATAGGATGTAGTTTGGAGAGCTCGGCGGCGGCGTCTTTGTCTCTTGGCCGGCTCCGCATTGGTGCTGCTCGCCTTCGTACTATCGGGGATCATCTGCGTCGGAAGTGGCTCTGGTTCCTGGTGATTGCTGCGAACAAAGGGGTTCTACTTAGAGTCCGTGGCCAAGGCCTCGAACTGATTCTCCAGGAGAGGGGCTTCGAACTGCGATTGTGGGGACGTTGTAGATCTAGCGAGTTGGGGTCTACCCAACCTGGCCGCCTGCGGCGAGACCGGGGTGGCCGGTCTTTCTTGTCCGCCGCGGGAGGAGGCCCCACTCTTGGGGAGGTTTTGGGAGGCTTCTCCTTGGTGAGAAGGATTTTGACCTGGTGGCGAGACCTAGCTCGCTATGAGGCCGGGTGCCACAGAGGGAGCTGCGGCTATGATGGTGCGCGATCTGGTCACTCCAACGATTAGGTTAGTATTCGTGTGGCTTTTAGAAGTGTTTCCCATAGACGACGCCAAATGATGGTGCGCGATCTGGTCACTCCTATCTGGCACTCGTGTGGCTCCCGAAAGGTACCTGAGATGAGGAAGAAGAAGAAGAATCCCCGAGGGGTTTGCCCGGCGGGAACACTCCAACGATTAGGTTAGTATTCTGTGTAGGAAGCAAGGAGAGGATATAGGCTAAGAGTGAGATAGCACAAGAGATCACAAAGATACCCGTTTCCTGAGAAGAGGATACTTATACCAGAATTCCGTTGCATCAGGCCCACTGGCCTCTGACAGAGCAGGTACAACCGCCACTGTCAGCCTACCACAGCCGTTACAAGCATGGCTGAGGTGGCACGCATGGGGCCGTCACTACTGGGTTCATGTCTGTCAGGTGTACGATGCCCTCTAAAGGTGGCATGCACAACGCTCTCTATCAATGAACATGGCGGTTGTCCCATATTTGTCGGGTACGATGGTCGGGCAGGAGGCCTTCCTGTGGTATATTGAACTACCCTTTCGCGAGTTACCTTGTACCAGACTGTCCCGTGAGCGGTGAGCCGCCTGTAGCAAGCTATGCCGAGCTGTCTGGCTCGAGGTGTCTTTACCTTGGGGTGTCTAGAGATGAATCGGTGTGTTCCTATCTGGGAGTGGCCCGAGGTCCCTCGGGAGGAGCTCGGGCATCAAGAGAGGTCGGGTTACCCCGAGCTCGAGGGCACCCCAAAGTGCCTTAGCCCCGGGGAGGGGGTGCAAGTCAGGCGGTTCCCGGGGAGTAGTTTACCCACCGAGTTGCCGAGCTGAACTCGGTGGGACCTTCCCTCCAAGTTGCGGCTGCATCTGTTGCGCTGTCACGCTGAGTCACTACTTGAGCAAGGTCACGCCCACGTGTACCCATACTATGAGGCCGGGCCAAATCACCCTCCATCACATTACACCCAAAATCGTTGGAGGGAATCTACCAATGGCCATCTATAGCTAATTTTGTGGGACCCCCAAATTAAATGTCTGATTTTTAATGAAGATATGGGCGGACTCTATTGCAAGAAAAAATAGCAAGGATTCTAGTTCTATAATGATTAGAAGCTTCGAAATTGCTGCAACTCCGTGCTACATCGATTGAAGAATTTTGGTCTTTAAACCATTGTAGATTTTTCTTTCAAATTACTACAACCAAAGAGGGTTTTCGTTGAACCCTTGAAGCCAATAAGACCTCCCCCGATCTGCTACATCCAAAGAGCATTTTACAATTGAAGACATTCTTTTTGTCCATTTGTGTTCCAATCATTGATTGACCATGAGGGAAATTTTGCCGATTGTTACTTGCTTCTCGAAATTACAAGTTCTAGACGTAGTTTTGGATTTTGTCCAAGACAAGAGAATCAGAGGGTTTTCTTTGCCAAGAAAAAGAGAGTTTCTATCCCATTTAAATTTCTACAAAAAAAATTAAATTTTTTTGAATTTTTCTGCATTAATTTTTTGTGCTCCAAATTTAGCTTGAAACTTGTGTTGACAAATTTCTGGCACACCCGATGGGACCTCTCTTTCCTCTCATCTCTCAAGTCAACACATCAAGTTTATTTTTGACAAACGGTATGGACGCATGGCTCCAAAGAAAATCATTTCAAACGTTGTCAAGAACAAGAAAAACACCACACATAGCTCAAGCTCATCCGGATTAAGTGCATTTGTAGCCTCCAACTACAAGAGGCCAACCACCCGCGTTATGACAAGGTCCAGGGATTCCCAACTGGTTTCATCTCTCACCTTCTATGGAACTCAAGGGGTGCCTTTAAAAGTCTGAAATGCCAAAAAGGGACCTTCAAGTTTGCCAACGACAAGGGACATTAATACGAAGGGGGTAGCCCTAGAAAAAGAGTTCATCACAACAAATCAGCTTGAGTATCCAAGTGGAGGAATGCCCATGTTAGACACGGAATCGAGCATCGGGTCAAGGTCCGACTCCCATCCCAACTCTCCTAAGACTAGAGGGTCTGATTACATGCTGACTCGCTCCTACACCTCAGTAGCACCCGTCATGATGGCAGGAGCTACTACGGTGGAAGACAACTCGCTGAGATGGCTGCGGCCATCGCTAAGTTGACAAAGACATTGGAAGAGAAGGACCTTCAGATTGCTTCTCTCATGAATCGGATGGAACAAATGCAAACAACGGCATCCAGCCAGGGGCCTTCACACCCACCAGGGTTCACCCCGCAAGTAGACCCTCCCTGAGAGCAATTGCTAGAACGTACTAACATACGAGATGCCTAGCATGCCTTGGTTGCCTCCCTCTCAGTATATTAACTCCAAAACATGATAGCTAACACAATACGTGCTCAGTATAGGGGTATTCCACAATCATCCTCGGTGTATACTAAGCCATACACCATGCGCTTTGATCATATGCCTATGCCATTAGGTACCAACCCCCGAAGTTTCAACAATTTGACGGGAAAGGTAACCCTAGGCAACACATTGCACACTTTGTGGAGACATGCAACAATGTCGAAACCTACGACGATCTGATGGTAAAACAATTTGTGCAATCCCTACTAAGGAATGCGCTCGATTGGTACACCGACCTCCCTTTTGGGTCAATTGATGGTTGGGACCAATTAGAAAGAGTTCTTGGGTCGCTTCTACAATACTCAACATACTGTAACCATGTATGAACTTACCACCACAAAACAAAAGAAAGATGAACTAGTCATTGAGTACATCGACAGATGGAGAAATCTCTATCTTAACTATCGAGATAAGCTCATTGAGGTGTCAGCCATAGATACCTATATATAGGGTATGCATTGGGGGTTACATTACATCCTGAAGGGGATAAATTCCTAGATGTTTGAAGAACTAGCCACCCATGCCCTTGATATGGAGCTTATCTTAGCCACCTTTGGAGAACAACAATCACAATACTTTTGAAAGGAATAAGAAAAGAAAGATGGAAAAAGAGAGGTAAAGATATCTAAACCAAAAATAGTTTTGACAACTTCAACTGCCCCTCTTAGGGTTTCTGGTAGCAAAAGGGGAAAGACACGGACAAATTCAACCACTTGCCAAGAAATGGAAAAACCAAAGCTCACTCTAAAGAAGTTAGAAGCAAAGGTGTACCCATTCCTAGACTCCGATGTGCCAGGGATGCTAGATGCTCTACTAGCCCAGAAATTAATAGAGCTACTTGACTACAAGCGCACAGAAGAAGAGGGGCAGACCACCCCAAGTATTGCCGCTACCATCGGATAATCAGCCACCCAATCGAAAAGTTTTTTGTTCTCAAAGACAAAATAATGCGGTTGGCTAAATTAGGGATGATTGAGTTAGATATAAATGAGGATACAGTAGCTACCAACATGACAACTGTCATGTTTGGGTCCTCTGATACTAAGTCCCGCTAGAAACTCACAATTCATTAGTTGTACCGTCATACAAAATTGTGTTCAATACTTTTGACCCCCATTGTATGTCATCCTACATCAGGGGCACTACTAAGCCAAATACAAGTGCAAGATCTTAGTCTGGAGGAAATTCCTTCACCCAGTTCCATCATATCACCTTTAGATGATGAGGGTTGGACAATCATTACTCGACGAAAGTGTCGTGTTACACATCTACCCAACCTACCTTGCGAGCAACCTGAGCAAGTCAGAAGGGTTCAATCACATATACCACCCAAGAGCAAGAAAGTGAGGAGAAAAGTATTTTTGCTCAATCAACATGCGAGCAACAGACCCCCTCTTCCCAATCACTCTACGAGAGTATATTCCAATAAGCTTCTTTTCCAAAGAGTGTGCGGAGGTGCACATGGTAACATGTTATGCCATGCATGCAGAAGATGTATCCCCAGAAGAGGATGAATCACCAAAATTGGGATCAAGTAAAAATGAAAAAGTTATGGATATTGATGAAGTCATCGACCAGCTTAATGAAATTCCAACACAATTTAGTCTATACGCAACACTACAATTGCTAGAAGGGGTTCGACATGCTCTTAGTTGTGTTCTTACAAATCCTAATGAATACAAGGAGAGGATCGCCAGTCGAAGGGAACTTGCCTCATGCATGGCAACCATTACCTTTTTCAGATGAAGATTTACATCTAGGGCCCCATCCTCATAATAGACCCTTGTACGTTATGGGGTATGTTCGAGATCGAAAGATATGTCAGATACTCCTTGGCTGTGGATCAGCTGTTAATGTCTTGCCAATCTGAACAGTGAAAGAGATAGGCATCTCACGGGATGAGCTAACCAAGAGCAGGCTGATGATTCAAGGTTTTAATCAATGAGGACAACGAGATATTGGCATGATTTGCCTTAAACTCACCATTGAAGACTTGACATCTTCAGTGCTTTTTCATATCATTGATGCTAGAACCTCATACCACTTACTCCTCGGACGCCCTTGGTTGCATGAGACAGGTAGTTCCTTCTACATTACATCAATGCTTTAAGTACTACTAGGATGGCATCCAAAAGTGTGTCATTGCAGAAGATAAGCCATTCACAAGTGTAGAATCATACTTTGCAAATGCCAAGTTCTATTCAAAAGACAAGGTAAATTCTGAAGCATTTCCAGTCTCTATTCCCTTGTCTAGTAAAGTCACGAGTCCTAAAGGCACTAACTCACAACAGCCATGCCTGAAAGCCTTTCCTACACTAGTGGCCAAAGAAAAAGGAGAAAAATCCAATGGTGCCCTAGAAAATGTAACTCTGGTGCTTCGTTATGTACCAAAATCTCGTAGAAAAGAGGGACAACCTCCATTTGTAGTTACTCATAAGGTCTTAAAAGATGCCTTGGTCCTCCCAGTACCAGCATTAGAGAACCCTAGAACCATCAATTCACCTCCTAGGAGGTTTGCAATGGGGATAGCATCATCACGAGGCGAAAGCAAATCGATCCATGTTGAGACTAGAGGGATGGTTTGATCCTAAAGTAATGTAAACTTTTTGAGAATGCTAGATATGGAAAAGGGGAACCAAAGAAAATGGGTGAAGTTATCGGTGAGGGTGTGACACCATTGACAAAGACCCAATGTACATTGCTTGAAAATGGACACACCATACCCCAAACAAGAACTGGGTTAGGATTCACACCAAAAAAGTTTTGGCAAAAGAATGCCAGCACTCATCACATTACTATTGAAGTCCTAGAGGAAAAAATTGAAAAGCCTGTCAACAAGCGAGTATCTGCATTTGATAGAATTGGAATGCCAAACCCCCGTACCTCAGTATTCAAACGATTGGGGGCATCAAGAAAAAATCCAAGGAAGATGAATGATCTAGAGGTAGCAAAAGGGAGAGATGAACCTCATAGTTTTATCCCTTCACGCATGAAGCATCAAGCACATTGGAAATAACCCTTGGTGATACCCTGACAATTAAGCGACGAATAGTGGTACTCATAAATCAAGCCTCAACTCCTTATGGAGAAGAAGAGCAATCCAAAGAGGAACAAAATGACTATTGCAACCATGTGGCAGTAAAACAACTCACAGATGATGACTCCTCGTCCTCTGATTCTGAAATCAAACAAGCACCACTCGATTATGAGAAAGGGGGGCAGACAACTGTGGATGAGTTGAAAGAGTTAAATCTTTGACAAGAAGAGAACCCCCTGCCTATTTATGTTAGCACACTCTTAAGCCCTAAAGAGGAGTCTCAATACTTTGACCTACTTAAAGAGTTCAAAGATGTGTTCGCCTGGACTTACAAGGAGATGTCGGGGCTAGACCCTAAGGTAACAATCCATCATCTCTCAGTCAAGCACGACGCTTGTCCAATAAAATAAGCACAACATCGGTTCCGTCCCGAATTGGTACCACTTATTGAAGTCAAGGTTAACAAACTCATTGAAGCTGGATTTATTTGAGAAGTAAAATATCCTACATGGATATCCAATATTGTCCTAGTAAAGAAGAAAAATGGGCAAATAAGAGTTTACATCGATTTTTGGGACCTTAACAATGCTTGTCCAAAGGACGATTTTCTTTAACCTATTACTGAGTTAATGGTTGATGCCACCACTGGGTATGAAGCATTGTCCTTTATGGATGGCTCATCGGGGTACAACCAAATTCAGATGGCTCCTGAAGATGAAGAACTCACAGCATTCCGTACCCCTAAGGGGATTTATTGTTACAAAGTCGTGCCCTTTGGGTTGAAAAATGCCGGCGCAACTTACCAACGTGCCATGCAAGACAATTTTTTATGACCTATTGCACAACACTTTTATGCAATGGAGTGGAGGACAAAATACAACACCTATTCGGCATACCAGTTCGACAGCGTGACAAATGCAAATTTGGTTGATCTCTTCACAGTCAACCTCTACCTCGGTTTTAGGCTACGCGTCAAATTCACTAGCTACTCTTTTCAGAACCAGTTCGAGTGACACTGCGTCGAAGTCTACCTAGGTGGAGCGACCTAATAAAGTAGTCACATAGTTAGAACCTCCCTTGAGGACAGCATGGTAAGCTTCACTCTCGAGGTAATGGTCAAATTGTAGAACCCCTTGACGGTTGTATCCCTAATAAGGTAGATGTCCTTGGGGTATCCGCTTCACCTCTCCTTGAGAGGATGAGTTCGCTCCCGTGCCCCAAGAATCAAGACATCGAGGTCCTGTGTAAGGTAGCAAACACTCAAACTATTCCAATTTGAGAAGTAAATCAGACCAACGCTTGCGACTACAAACTGATCGAATTAGTCATTTTTGGGCCAGAAGGAGCAATCTCTCCCTTCATCAAGCTACTCTCAGCTCGGGAGTGGGGGGCAATTGATGAGGGTGGATTTGGCCCTCCAATGACATCATGACACATGTTATCTTGGAACAGCTAATTGACACATAGACACCACCTAAGCAATGACTTGGAGTCCCAGATCATAGTTTCTCTTCGCCCAAACCTGGCAACATGCCTTCACCGCCAACCTAGCAACCTCGACCACAACTCAAGTCGGCTAGAAGCACCTCGTCCAGGGCCGACCTGTAGCACCTCATCACTGGCCGAAGTGACCTTGACGCAAGGAGCGACCTCCCTCGAGGGCGTGCCGGCCTGACTAAGGTCCAGGTGCCAACCTGCGAGACGTGCTCGCCAACAAATTTGGCATGCATATCCCAACACTCACACGATTCTTACAAGTTGGCTCACGTACCAAATGTTTTGAAGGGTGGTCAGCGTGCATGATATTTACCTCCAAGGATTTCGAACCGGTTAGGCACGATCTCTCGGAAATCTTGGATGCGGTGTGTGAAGCCCACACTGAACAATGCCTATATAAAGGCACCAACCCGAAAGACCCAGGGGGGAGAAAAAAAAAGAGAGAGGTACGCATGATTAATCTACTCTCTAGCACTCAAGCTCTCAAGCATTCAGATCGAATTTATAGCATACTTACCGACTTAAATCGGAGCGACCTCGCCAGATTAGCTACCCCGGGTTCTCTGATAGATTGTTTTGCAGATCTATCTAACTCGCCGTCCACCTGGAGTCCGGATCACCCTCCAGCTAAGAATAGTCAAGTCGTATACCATCAGTGACCATAACAAAAACTGTCCATATGCGCCAAAACCTATATTTGTGTTGGAAAAAGATAAATGCACACACACACACACGCACACACACACACACACACACATATATATATATATATATTGTGTTGGAAAAAGATAAATATACACATACATATATATACATACATATATATATACATATATACATACATATATATATACATATATATATATATATATATATATATATATATATATATTTTCATTAAAAAAGAGTGGGTTTCGAAAATACGCCCGATACAGGACGTATCTATCGAAGATCGAAATTTTGAACCTTAATTAAAAGAGAGTTATTACTTCAAGTAATTTTGTTAACTGTACAAGTAATTTTGGATGGGTTGAAGTTCAGCGTCCCAAACCTATCCTATTGCCAGCCTAGCAAGGTTTTTTCTATTCGCTAAAGACTGCCTAGAATTTGGCATGCACTAGTCATGGCATTATAGAGTTACTGCTATACCGGAAGGTTAATACGTCACGCTTGTCTGAGTTATTTTCTGTAATGTTCAAAGACCTTATGCTAATCACTGCAACCAGCCAACCACCCATCTTGTTTTAGTTTCTTGAAAATTATTGCATTGGGCTTATTTTGTTGTTCATTTCTTTTATAAAACATAAATCTGAGCTGAGTACTCTCAATTCGATCAAGAACAGAACAGAATCTTCTCTGCATATATATATATATATATATTAAAACTTTATTGCATTTCAACTCAAGTCAAGGTATAGCTGGCCGGAGAACAGATTTATACCAGACAAGACGACGATGAAACTAACATCCGGCATAAAGTTTTGGATCAGATAACCTTGGCGTGGGGACTGCGACAAGAGGTGTGGCCTTCTTTAGCACAATCCCAAACTTCTCAGTAAGTTGAAGCTTTGCTCCCTCCGGCAATTCCCAGTTGAACGAATGCAACAGCGATGCCAATGCATACATAACCATCCTCTCTGCCATTGCCATCCCTGCACATATCCTCCTCCCGGAACCAAACGGGATGTAGCTCAAATCCTTGCCGGTGTAATCCCATTTCCCATCAATCAAGAACCTCTCGGGATCAAACGTCAAGGGTTTGTCCCACAACGCAGGATCTCTATGGATTGCCCACGCATTGACGAAGACTCTGGCGCCCTTGGGGACCATGTAACCCCCAACAGCGCACGAAGAGCTTGGGCAATGGGGGATAAACAGTGGCAGAGCCGGGTGTAAACGGAGCACTTCTTTCATAACTGCTTGCAAGTAGTGTAGCTTGGGAAGGTGAGAGTCTTCGACTATGTTGTCTTTACCCACCACTCTCTCCAGTTCTTCTTGGGCTTTCCTCATCGCCTCTGGTTTGTTCATCAGTTCGGCTATTGCCCACTCTACCGTGTTTGAAGTCGTATCCGTCCCACCAATCACCATGTCCTGTTCAGTTAAGGATATGGTTGATCAGTCTGATTACAAATATAAATGCCCAACAGAACAGAGTTATCTTCAAAGTGGTGAAATATTGGTAGGAATGAACTGGATATCATTTTAAATCTAGCTAGATTAATTAAGTAAAACCATACCATGAGTAAGGCCTTGACTTGATTCATTGTGAGGGAGTTCTTAGCATCTCCTTGGTCCTTGAGATTCAATAGGAACTGCAGAAAGTCATGGCTCTCCTCTCTACCTTTTTCGTCCATGATATTCAGCCGTTTATGAATCATGGAATCAAACATTCGATCAAACTTCGAGGCCAGAACCTTCATCTTCCTCTCCACGCCTTGCAGATCGAAGCGGGCCAGAATAGGAAAAAATTCGGAAACATTGGGCATACCCAGTAGCGCTGTCATCTCGCCAATGGCCTGTCGGAACTCTGCGCCGAGACGAGACCGCTCCTCCCCCTTGATCGTAGCGCCCCACAGCATGCTCGTGATCAGATTGAGCACGGTCAAGAACATCTGCTCCCCAATATTCACCTGGGAGCCAGTCCTGGAATACAGGTATTCCACGGTCCGGCGAACCTCCCGCTGACGAAGGCCATAGACGGCGTCAAGAGTGGCACTGCCGAGCATCTCACGCACGCACACCTTACGCAGCAATCGCCACTCTGGACCATATGGAGTCCATACAATATCATGGCCCCCATACGTAGACGCCCGGCCTACAGCCAGTACGTCACGGTTGGCAAAGGTGGTGTCGTGGTCCTTGAGCACTTCCTTAGCCAACGACGGTGAGGTAATCACAATGCCCACCTTCTTACCTAGCTGCAATTTCGTGATGGGGCCATAGGTCCGAGCTAGCTCGGCGAAATAGACGTGGAGTTCCGGGTGAAGGGAAAGGAGGTTTCCGACCAGGGGCAGGCCTCGTGGGCCGGGCGGCAACGGGAGGTCTGCTTTACTTGATTTCCTGGTTAACCATGCGTACCAGGAGATGGAAAGGACTACCAAGGAAAGTGTGAGCACTGCTCGGGCGTATTCATCTCTGCGGTTGCTCACTTGCCACCACCACCGCAACGCATCAGGAACAGGAAGGGAGCCCATAAGATGAGAGTGCAGTGTGTGGGTTTGGGCGGCAAAGGGAGACTGCAGAAATAAGGTAACTCTGTCAAAGATGAAGAAGCAAATTTATACAGAAGTTTTTTTTTTTTTTTTTTTTTTTTTTTTGTGGTAAGCAAAATAGAAAATACAGAAGATAAATAGCACTTTGGACATGTCGCACCCATCTCGGTCTCCTTGACCCCATCTCGGCTGGGCAACCTGTGGACGCCCCAAAGAGTATCAGGTCGGTATAAGAGGTGACCTACCTCTGCTGACTTCACTGTGGCCCGGTTAGCAGCCTATACGACGTGGTTGGCGACTTTACGAGTGGGTTATCCTCTGACTCTTCTGGGCTCATATCACCATGTTGATGGAATTGAACCTTGTCTGCACATTTCAAAGGCAATTAGATAAGCATTATCGCTTTTCAGGCGTGAAATCACCTCCGAACCAAATGGGCTGATGATCTTGGATGTGCTACATGAAACCCACGATAAGCTGCACCTATATAAAAGCATCCCATTCTTCAAAAAAGGTACACATGATTTAGCTCTCACAACTCTTAAGCTCTCTTGCATTCTAACTCTTCAAAACAATGTTTTCAAACTATCATTGACTCGGATGGTTGGACCGTTCGGCCCAAGAATCGTCCAGGCAACCAATTTTGTTTTACCCCAAACTCAGTTTTGATAAAAAACCATTGAAAAAGTCAACAACCCATTGACCCAAGTGGTCAAACTATTGTCCCATTGACCCATTCAACCGTTTTTTACCATTTTTATTTTTAATTTGTTTGTCATAACAGGCCGTCCATTCGAACCGAACGGCCTATTGACCCATTGACGATTCCATTTCCGAGTCATTTTTTAAAATGTTGCTTCAAAACATTCTTCGCTAACTTAAGCATCAAAGTGCCTACCCCAGGTAGAGCAACCAAAAGACTCTACTATTTTCTTACAATTTGCCGAGGTAGCCTCACCAGCCCAACATCCAAGCTGTTCGCCAATAGAGAGCATCAGATCATGCAACATCAAACCAATTTTATGAATAAATCCCAACATATTGGAAGAGGAGGAGGAGGAGAAATAGAATATTCAAGAAGCTGCAAAGGGAGAGAGAGGTGGGAGGCGTTGGCTTATGTTCTCTAACCCACATCACTACAATACTTTGTATGTACCCTGAATTTCAGCATCCATCCACACATCTAGAATATCTCCTGTATGTGTGTATTAAATTAATGGAAGAAAGGTTTTCGTCAATGCAGCGTGCGGAGTTTTTGTGAAAGGAAATCCCATATAAAGAGGGTTAACTTTGGCTGTTGGGAGCAAGGTTTAGATGAACACTTTAGCTGTTCAGTGGGCTATAGAACCAATAATAAGTTGCTATGCCATTATTAAATGCATGGGGCTCACATCTTTTAGTGGAGCCTATGAATTTAATACTTCCACAGCCCGCTGAACAGCTAAAGCATTCAACTAATTCAAATTAGGCTGTTAGCCCCCATGGTTTGACTTTAAAGTGCTTCTCAATCCATGGTTCGTCTCCTCAACAGGTAAAGGCTCAAGCAGTGTTTGAAGGTTTAAACCTGGCCAAGCCTTTGAATTTCTCCAACGTAGTGATCGAGGAGATCACATCTCCTCCCCACAAGGGGTTGTCTCACAATGTCCCATAGTACATCCCCGCCAAGTATTGGGAACAACTTCCGATGATATTATCAGAAACAATGATGTTATCATTGGGAAATGATCTTGACACACGGCGGGGATATGCTGTGGGACGTTGTGGGGTGGCCCATGAGGGGGAGGAGATGTGAACTCTTGATTCCAGGCACTTCAAATTTATCTTCTTTCTCACTGGACTGTTTATTCCGGTTGCACGACTATCTGGCCCTTGCAGCTACTATAGATGTCAGGCTCAGTTTTGTCAAAAGGAGTGCTAATCAGGTAGTTCATGAAATAGCGCAAAGAGGACTTCGGGGTTGAGAGTTGTGGACTGATGCTTACCCAGTTTGGGTCAGGGAACCCCTTTCTTGAAGATTTATTCTGTCTCTTTTCTGCTCCCAAAAATATTCTCAAGAGCATAGGCATTGGCCTCCAACCACCAAAGTTTTTCCATATAAAGAAAAGTCTTGGTATTTGAAAATCCAATTTTTAAATTTGAAATTTGATATAATCAAATTGAATTTGGATAATTCGAATATTTAATTGGTTGAATTCGGATATCCTATTTATACTAAATAGCTAATCGGATTCGAATTTGGATATGACCTTATTCAATTTGATAAACATTCGAATTCGACCGATTATTTAATTCCTATATATAATATATAAAATTTTTAAATGTTTTATAAAACGTATATATACAATAATTAAATTATATAAATGATTTATATATTTATATACTTTATATAAATAAATTATTTATTTTTAATTAGTCAAATTCGAATCGAATCAAATCGAATATTTGAATATTTAATCGGATTCAAATTCAAATATTAATTTTCACTATCCGTCGGATATTAAATCGAATTTGGATATTGAATTTTTTAAACTGATTCGAATTCAGATATTGCCTGATTCAGTTCAAATTTGATCCATTTACACCCTAAGCCCTCCCTTCCAAAATAAGTGAGGAGCCACCTATGGCTATAAGTCAATCCCTTAAAGACTGTTACTCATAGTACATTGTACAAATTTGATATATCCAATGCACCACTATGGTGTGAGGAAAGCTTTCGAGGGGAAAGTTCGATCTCTAGATCGACCTAGATCGACTATTTGCCGATCTCACCTACCAACAAAAGACCTTCTAACACAGTTGATGTATTTTAAGCTCAGGCCAGGCTTGAGGTTAATCAACAAACCCACTCTAAAATCATACATAATTGTATATACTTGTATATATAGTTGGGCTGGGTTCGGGTTAATTACAGTTGATGTAATAAGCCATGCCTATATTTTTCAAGTAATAATGTATGGTACCAAACTGATAATCAAACCAATCAATCAATTCATTTGAATTCAAATAATTGTTAAAGTGTTTTAAATACGGATTATTTTCATAGAAATTAACCAAAGAAAACAAAACAGACAAACCAAAAACTGTCTACTGTTTGGGATATTTTTCGTGAGGGAGGTTTGACCTTTTCATTTTTTACTTTTTTATTGGAGAAAAATGAGAAGATCTCTCTAGAATACCAGAATAGACAAACATGATTATCTATAAGCTTCATTGATGGGTCAGGCCCACCAAACTGAGAAAACAGGCAAGCAGTGACAACGAAAAAAGGTAAGCGGTTTCCGGGTCTAAGATGTTATAGCCATATTCTTCCTAATGTAATTACTTTTCTTTATAAGAAAATGAAAGAAGAAAGATACCTTTCATGGCTAACGTCATTGATCATAAAGCCTGATTTGCTTTCCAATCCATGCAAGGCAGGTTTTCTTAAATCAATTAAGTCAAGAACAGATTTTGGATTTACGGAAAAACATGATCACAATTTCAACTACAATCAATAATTCTTTAAGACGGTATGGGATTTTTTTTTTTCTGATAGATAATATCAAGTCCTTCAGGGAATTGAAGCAAGATGATCTTGTATGCCTTCTTTACAGCTTGTTGGAATGTCTTGAATAAGCTTAGGGAGGATTACCATCAATTTTCTCTTCAGATTGTTAATCATATATGCAAGTGGATTCTCGAGATAGACTTGTTCCCCAGGGTCATATCTTATGAAAGTTGCTAATATATGACATTATGACATTATGGTGGATTTGGGAAGCATGAAATAGATAATCTTCTAAAAATAGAATGGATATATAAGATACTAAAGAGAAAATAAAAGTGAACCTGAGGCCCTTATTACTCTATCTAGTATTGGATTTCATTTGATGCCTTTGAACGTTTACATTAGTTTCATTTGATACTTTTTATTAAATCTTATATTTAAGGTATTAATTCTCATTAACATTCTCATTAAGCCTTATATTTAAGGTATTACTCTTGATTAGAATATCCTTATTTTTGAATTTGATATCTCTCCAATTTATTTTGAGGGCAAAAAGTGTAATTTGAATTACTACATTTCTTGTTCAACCATCTCTCATTAAGTATTATATTTAGGGGGAAATCTATGACACTGAAAAGACATGGTACCTGAAATGCTTTGACCAATCATAAATCTCCTTGAATTTTGATGAAAACTCACCTAATTGATTACCACGTTTATGATCCTGCTTGATTGGTTGAAAGTGTATCATGTATTTCCTACTTCATAGTCAAACCCATATTTAGAGTCTTAACTTTAATTCCTTCATTGAATCCAATGTTAACCATATTAAAGAAAAATAAGTGTGACAAAGAATAATTGATTTTATTGAGGATGGAAATAAAATACAAATTTAAAAATAACCCAAAAATGGAGTTGTTTTCTTGTTTCGTGGTATGTCAGTAATTCAACCTTTTAGGTCAAATGTGTCAACCTTAGATGTGATAATTAAATAATAATAATAATAATAATAATAATAAAAAGTTGAAAACACACAAAAGTATAAAAAATACCAAAAATTTTTAGAAAACATTTGGACACATCTTTAATATCGTATTATTCATCATATTAAACAAAAATAAGTGTGACAAATATTATTTAATTAATCAAGTAATTTTCTTTTCAGAATAAATATTTTTAGTTCACTCCACAAACAAAACTGGTGTTTTAAAAGCTTCCTTAGAGGCTGAATAGTTTTAACCTCTAGGTAACGACAGGTATTATTCAATTGTGCTAGTTGGATAGGTTAATTAAGTTTATTAACAATTATAATTTAATGTAAATATATCTAATATATCTAAAATTATAGTTAAAAAATCAAATGGATATACATAAAGATAAAGTTAAGGAAATTAATGGAGTAATGAAGAGGAGAGAGAATTAGTGGCATGAGTTATTGAAGGAGATAGTAATGATGAGATATAATTAATGGAGTTGATGAGAAAGAGGGCATTAAGCAATCCCCTCTCTCCCTACCTGTTCATTTTGGCCATGGAATGTCTATCCAAGATAGTATTTTGCAACATTTCCAAGCTTGAGCTCAACCGAGCTTGAGCTCAAGCTCGAGCCCAATTCATTGGCTCAATTATTAAAAAAATTGAGCTCGAACCTACTAGAGCTCAGCTCGTGAGGCTCGTGAGTTGGTTTATATATATATAAAATAAAATTATAGAAAATAATATATATAATAAAAATATTATAATTATTAATTATTATAATTCTTAATTTTTAAATACCAAATAAAAAATATTTTTATATTTAATTTTTTATTTTTATAAAATATTTTTTCCCACAATCGAATTCAAGCTTATGAATTTTTTACTCGAGCCTGGTAGTATTCGACTCGTCTCGGCTCGAATCCACCCCTTGTTCCAAGATTAGCACCTATGGAATTGTTGGGTGTTGGCCATTACAGATTTGTAGCATGGTCCCAATGATATAGTCATCTACCAGGAACAACTCGAGGCTGGCCTATGTCTCCCCCTGCATCCCCTAATAGTGGAGGTGTTAAACCACTTTAATGTTACCATCGATCAGCTTCATCCCAACGCCGTCCAGAACATGGTTGGGACTATATCCCTGTTCTGTGAATATTGTCTCCCGCTTACCCTTGACATCTTTTCATCCATCCTTTGCATTAAAAACGCTAACCCCGAGGCTCCACCGGAGAGGCGCCTTTACTACCTCTCTCCTCGTCGTGGTTATAAGCTCATACACGAGCTTCCAAATAAGATCTCCACGTAGAAGAGGGATTATTTCTTGGTCCGTAACCCCGAGGGGTGGCCTTTCCCTACTTCGTTGGGGGGCACCATCCAAGACTTCAGGGCTGAATTGGACCCTAAGACTTGAGAAACGGTGCAGTCCTGGGCATCGCTAGGCTTCCTCTGTTCGGACTATTTGACTGAAGAGAAGCTCGTGCAGGCCTGTTTGAGCCCTGATAGGTTGCCTCTTTAGGACGAGTAGTGTTTTTGTAGCAGTATTGCGCATGCATTTATTTAGTTTTTGCCAAATTTTGGCAGCCACCATGTCCGGAGTTGATGCGCGCGACCTCCTTTTAAGCAATCAAAAGCGCAAGGTGAAGAGTCATGCCCCGACTGAACTCCCACCTCTGGGGGCACAGAGCTCGAGCTCGCCGAGCCAAGCTTCGCTTCTCCACAGCTCAAAGTCCCATCGCCCCTTTCCGAAGGAGGTGCCGATGGGAGGCACCCTGAGGGGGCTGGACTTCCACAGTAGGGGGTGTTTCCCTCTAGTCCTTCCCACCCATTTCCCTACCCGCAACTCTCAGTGGGGAACTGGGAGGGTGTTAACGATTACCTTGTGGCCAAGCGGAGGAGCCGAAGGACCATCTGCACCGACGAGGTCGCCGAGTGGGGGAAGATGGAGCCTGAAAACTTTGCCTATCTCGTGGCCTGCTCATTGCATGGTGGTAAGTGATCTCTCCCCTCACTTTGGTTTTACTTCCCTCTACTGTCTTCTTATTTTAGTCTTCTGTTGACAGGTGAAAACTGCCATCCATGTCATGTCCCTCTAGATGAACATTCATTCTAGAGATGCTCGTAACCAGAGGAGCGCCATCCAGAAGCTCCAGGGTGAGCTCGACCTGGCCTGGGGCGAGCTCCAGAACACTCGCAAGGGGAGCGAGGTCCAGGAGCTGCACGTCCTGGACCAGGAGGTGCAGATCACCCGACTCACTGAAGAGAGCACGCACTACAGGGATGAGTCATCAAGGGTGGCAGCAGAGAGGGAGGTTCTTTGCAAACAGGTTCAGGACTTGGAGTCCACGCCTCGAGACCGAACTGCTAACTTTAACGCCAGAGTGTCGCCTGAGCGGGAGAGGGCGGTCTGGGACTTCAAGGATTCCAAGGAGTACCACGACCTTCTGGTGGATCACGGTTCGAGCTGGTATCGCTCTGGGTTCAAGCTGTGTCACTGGTTGGTCTGAAAGAAGTTCTCTGGACTCAACCTTGAAGGCATTAGCATGAAGGGCTTGTCTCCCGAGATGACAGACCAGGCGGAGGAGGAAGAGCCTGACTCCCCGAAGGATGAGGATGCGGTGGAGGAGGTGGACCCCTAAGGCTGGCGACTTCTTTTCTGCTTTTCTGATGGATGGTTGTTCCCGAATACTGAAAACCCGATTATAAATTTCTTCTTGATGGACTCTCCTTGGGCAATTGAGCCCTGTTTTCCTTTCTATGGTGAAGCTTTTCTTGAGCAACTGGGCTCGTTCATCTCTTTTTTCTTTTTCTTTCTTTCTTGTTGGATTTTCCCAAGCTATTTTGGCTTGGTTCTTTATGATGTAATGGAATTTCTCTTTTCATGGTGCACTTCTTTGTCTTGTCAAAGCAATCCCTTTACTTGAGTTGCTAAGGCTACATACTCCATAAGGTCTTCGGCAGTTGTTTTCGCGAGCTGTTTTTTGATGTTCAAAGTACATGCAAAGTAACTACTACATATGCTCGAACTGTATACTTGGGAGTGCCTCCAGTGTTTCATATCAATGAGGCAGTTGGACTTCCTCCCGATACTAAAAAAAACTTTTATTACCTAATTGTTTTGACCCTTAGGCTTTGGGAGTCACCTATGGTCCACTCGGCAATTTGCCCAAGTCGTAGAGATGTTTGGATCTCATGATGCCGAGGTCATACCAGCTTGGTATTTTGGCCCTTAGGCTTTTGGGAGTGACTCGTGGCCTACTCAGTGGTTTGCCCATGCCGTGAAGGCAACTGGGTCTTATAGCACCGAGGTCACGCCAACTCGGCATTTTGGCCCTTAGGCTTTTGGGAGTGACTCGTAGTCCACTCAGTGATTTGGAAATTTACAAGTAATATTGCATTAGGTTGACAATATTCCATGCCCGAGGTACTTATTTCCCTTCGAGGGTCTTGAGCTCGTACGTTCCTTCTCCGAGTACCCATTTCACTTGGTAAGGTCCTTCAGCTTACCAGCACCGGGCTCAGGTACCATAACTTTATGAAGGACCAGGTCGCCGACGCGGAGGTTTCGCTTCTTGACCTTGGCATTATAGTACCGAGCTACTCTCCGCTGGTAAGTTGCGGTCCTGATGTACGCGAGATCCCTTACATCATCGACCAGGTCAAGGTTGGTACACAGCTCATCTTCGTTTGTCTGGTCACTGTATGCTTCTAGTCGCAACGTAGGCACTTCGATCTCTGCAAGGATAACTGCTTCGGTGCCGTAGGTGAGGTTAAAGGGGGTTTCTCCCGTGGTGGTCTTCTCCGTGGTCCGGTAGGCCCATAGAATACTGAGTAGCTCATCTGCCCACAATCCTTTAGCTTGGTCCAACCGTGCCTTCAGTCCGTGGAGGATGGCTCTGTTCATGACTTCTACCTAACCGTTCACTTGAGCTTGTGCAACTGAAGTAAAATTCTATTGGATTCCCATGTCTTGGCACCAGTCTTGGAATTTGATGTCCTTGAACTGCTTGTTGTTGTCAGAAATCAGTACCCGAGGTAGCCCGAAGCGGCACACGATGTTCTTCCAAAAGAAGTTTTGGTCGTTCCGGGCTGTGATCGTTACAAGGGGTTCGACCTCTACCCACTTGGTGAAGTAATCCACTGCTACTACTAGGAACTTCCTCCCACCTATTGCTGGTGGGAATGGCCCGAGTAGATCGATGCCCCATTGTGCAAAAGGCCACGGGCTGGTGAGATATTTCAGGTCGACAGCGGGCTGGTAGTGAATATTGGCGTGCTTCTGGCATTTGTCACATTTTCTAATGAGTTCAACGGCATTTGCCTTCATTGTTGGCCAATAATACCCCTATCAAAGTGCATTTTGGGTGAGGGCCCTGCCTCCCAAGTGTCCGCCGCACAGACCCTCATTAGTGTCGCGGAGTACGAGCTCGGCTTCAGTAGGTCACAAGCAACGGAGGTAGGGGAGCATGTAGGATCTCCGGTATAGCCGTTCGTCTATCATGACGTATTTGGCTGCTTGGCGCTGCACCCTTCTGGTTGTATTGTGATCTGTAGGGAGGGTCCCATGTAGCAAGAAGCTCACGAGCGGGTCAATCCAGCTCGGCTCTGCTTGAATGACAGGAGCAACCTCCTCGGGTCCCCAGAAGCAAGAAGCTCACGAGCGGGTCAATCCAGCTCGTCTCTGCTTGAATGACGAGAGTGACCTCCTCTGACCCCTCGAGAATGCTAAGCTGAGGCAGGTCCTCTATGTACACGGTTCTCATGGTGATGTCGCTGGTGTTGGCTAACTTGGATAGGGCGTCGGCCTCAGCGTTCTCTGACCTAGGGATTTGCCTAATAAAGTGTGATTGGAAGTTAAGCAGGGTCTCCCTGACTTTGGCTAAGTAGGCGACCATGGTTGGCTCACGTGCTTCATATTCGCTAGTGACTTGGTTGACCACAAGTTGGGAGTTGCTACAGATGACGATGTGCTTGCCTTTTACCTCTACGGCTAAAGCTAGTCCGGCTATCAACGTCTCGTACTCCGCTTCATTGTTAGATGCCACGAACTCGAAGCGTAGCACATACTCCAATTTCGTGCTGCTTGGGTCGTGTAGAACAGGTGTCACACTGGCTGCTACCTCACAGGGTTCAGACTCGACCGGCTTGGGAGCTCCGGACTCACCCGTGCTGGAGATCTCGTGCTCAACCGGCCTGGGATCTTTGGAGATGAATGTGCACTCGGCGATAAAATCCGCTAAGGCTTGGGCCTTAATAGCAGTTCACGGCTTGTACTGGAGGTCGTACTCACTAAGCTCGATGGCCCACTTTGTCAACCGACCGGATACCTCGGGCTTGAGTAAGACTTGCCTCAGAGGTTTGTCGGTCAGGATGATGACAGTGTGAGCTTGGAAATACGGGCGAAGCTTTCAAGCTGCAATTACTAGTGTGTATGCTAACTTTTCTATCTGCAGGTATCTCGTCTCTACTCCCTGCAAAATTTTACTAACATAATAGATGGGTCGTTGGACCTGATCTACTTCCTTTATTAGTACCGAACTGACCACTTCATCGCTTGCAGAGAGGTATAGTTCTAACACATCACCCTCCTCAGGCCTAGTTAAGATCGGCACACTAGCGAGGTATTTCTTGAGCTCATCAAGCGTGAGCTGGAAGACTTGGACATAAAGCGGCCCAGGGCGGCTATGTAGCCATTCAGCCTTTGGACCTCCTTCAATTTCTGGGGCGGTCTCATGTCTAAGATGGGCTTAATCTTGTCCGTTGGCCTCAATGCCACGCCGATTAACGATGTATCTTAGGAACTTGCCCGAGGTAACACCGAAAACACACTTGTTTGGATTCAGTTTCATGTTAAATTGTCTCAAAATTTGAAATATAGAATGCAAGTCTTGTATTAATTCATGTGAGAATTGGGTTTTGACGACCATGTCGTCCACATAATACTCTACTTTTCTGCCAATTAATGGCTCAAATAATTTATTTACAAGTCTTTGAAAGGTTGCCCCAGTGCTTTTTAATCCGAAGGGCATAACCTTGTAACAATATAGGCCGAATTTCGTGATGAAGGAAGTCTTTTCTTCATCAGCCGGCTCCATCCTGATTTGGTTGTAGTTTGAGTAGGCATCTAACAAGCTCAACAACTCAAGCCCTGAGGTCGCGTCAATCAAGCGGTCGTTTCTAGGCAATGGGAAGCAGTCTTTTGGGTAGGCTAGGTTTAGGTCGGTGTAGTCGACGCACATGCACCACTTTCCATTAGCCTTCTTCTCCAGAACGGGGTTGGCTACCCAGCTCGGGTAATGGACTTCTCTTATGAAGTCGGCTACGAGGAACTTCATGACCTCCTCATCGACTGCTTTCCATCGCTCCGGGGCTAGGTTGCGTTTCTTCTATCTAACGGGCCTAACTGTAGGTTCAATATTGAGTTTGTGAGTCATAAGGCTAGGGTCAATACCGGGCATCTCGGCCGCGGACTATGCAAAAATATCTAAATTTTGAAGTAAGAAACTTACTAGGTCGAATCATTCTTGGACGGAAGCACTGATCTGTAGTGTCCGAGCTAGGTCTGTTGCTGAAGTCGGGACGACAACTGTTTCTTCCATGGGGGCAGCTCGTTCTTCACCCTGCTTCGTGGGCACTCTAGTTCGAGGTTTTCGGCCACCTTGGTCTTTCCCTTCAGGGCGGCAACATAGCACTTGCGATTGCGAGACTCGAGCTGGTCACCCCGCGCTACTCCTACACCGAAGTCTGTAGGGAACTTCATTACCAAATAATAAGTGGAGTCCACTGCCCGTAGGACATGGGTGATTGGCCGCCCTATTATGGCATTGTATGGGGAGGGGGTCGCGACCACCAGGAAGTCGTGGTTGAGTCTAACCGTGCAGGGCCATGTGTCGACTTCCACAGGTACTGTCACTTTACCAAGGGGCCTGACTTCTTCTCCACTGAAGCCCACCAAAGGAGTGTTCGCGGGCTTCAAGTCACTTCCCTGCAACTGAAGCTGGTCGAACGCCGATTTAAAGAGAATATCCGCCAAGCTGCCTGAGTCAACAAGTACGTGCCTGACTTCGAAGTCGTTGATCCTCGACTTTATCACAAGCGCATCATCGTGAGGGTAGTGGACCCCTCGCGCATTGTCTTCCGTAAAGAAAATCAGTTATTCCATTTTCGGCTTCGTTGGAGGATTTTGTTCTTCTTGGGCAGCTTCGCGAACTAACATCCGGGCCGCTGCTGAAGTACATCCTGCTACAATTGAACCTCCCACTATCACATGTATGGTTCCCCGAACTGGCCTCTCTTCCGGAGGTTGTCTCTACGACTATTCAACCGGCCTGTTGCTGTACTCGGGAACATCCTTACCATGCTCCCCTTGCCGACCTATCTTATTACTATTATTATTATTATTTTGTACAAAGTTCCTTAAATATCTGCGATGGATGAGCTCCTCTATTTCATCACGGAGGTTTTTACAATTTTCGGTACTATGACCATGATCTCTGTGAAAACTACAATACAAGTTCTTATTTCTCTCATTGGGATTCCCCCTCAGATGAGGTGGCCACTTCACGTAAGGGGCATCCTTGATTGCCATCAGGATTTCCGCCCATCTTTCATTCAATGGGGTATAATCAGTTCGGTCCGCTAGAGGAGCTCAGTTCGGCTGACTTGGCTTTGCCCCCCGAGTTGAGTCCTTTTTTCGGCTGTCCCCTTGGCTGGGGGGTTCTTCTTCCCTCTTTCTTTTTTCAGGCATACCCTCGCCCTTCTAGTTGACTTCCTCCTCTGTGGCTATGAACTTGTCTGTGAGCTTGAGGAAGGCTGTAATGTTCTCCGACTAATCAAAACTCATATGCCACTTGAACTCTTTATGGGCCACACCCTTCTTGGCCGCGGCTAGCCATACCGCGGGGTCTAGGCATGGTTTCTGCTTGCACGCGTCATTGAGCCATTTGATGTAGCTCCAAATGGATTCTCCCTCTTTCTGGACTATCCCAAGGAAGCTTTCCTCGGTTTGCGGGTGTCGTTTGCTTGTGATAAAATGGGACATGAAGGCCTGTGCGAACTGTGCCCAGCTCCTTATCGAGCCAGGTGCAAGGTTCCGGTACCATGTACACGCCACTCCTCTGAAGGTGGTGGAGAAAGCCACGCACATGTAGAACTCACTGGCCCTTGCTAGGTACATCTGTGACTGGAAAGCATCAACGTGATCATTTGGATCGAACGACCCGTCATACTTATTGATGTGTGGCTCATTGTGACACTAGCAAGTGCACTAGCCGTTCAAGTAATAAAGTAGTGAGTGAAGTATCGTTCCCACGAGGATTTAGGAAACAATTACCAATACTAAATTGAATATTTCTTATCTGATCAACAAATAAATCAAAACTCTAATGAAAGCTAAGAAATCCTAAATTAAAATCTATCTAAATCATTGGTCCAATTGCCTTCAATTCAGGTTAGAAGAGTAAGCAGTAAATGTCAATCTCAGAATTCAGCAATCTATCAATTTGGATCATTCGAATGAATCATGATTGAGCCTTGGTTTGGTGAAACCCCAAGGTCATGAACAGCCTCTCTCAAGCGCATGTTCATCCTATGCATGAGTGACGGTTCTTCTATCTCTAGCAAGAATCTAATCCCCATGCATGCATTTCTTCAAACACTTCTAAGGCATCAATTCAAATCTGAATTGATCACCAACTGAATTGTGCAAGTTATCTCTAACCTTGCACTCAATTCAGTTCTTGAATAGTAGATCTGAATTCCTAGAGTCTCTCTCAAGCACTCTAGGAATTCCAAGCTGTAGATTAATTCGCCCAATCTGAAATTTGCAGATCTGAATTCTCTTTCAAGCAATTCAGATCTTGCAATCTCAGATCTGAGAATTCAGATCTGAGTTTTGAAGGTTAGTTGGCCGAATTGATCTGCAATCACACCCTTATTCAAGAAACTTCAAGTACAATGCATGATCATTTGAATGAATCAAAAAGAATTAGATTGCTGAACTGAAATTTTACAAGCTGAAATACATCAAGGAAGAATGGAAACAAGGAGAAAGAAGAAAGAACATATAACTAAGAAACTGAATTCAAATCAAAAGAGAATGAAACTACAAATGATTTATTACAAAAAATCTTTGAATCACAATCCCTCAATTCGAACTCACCTTCTTCTTCTAGCTTGCTTGTCTTGAACTTCCTTCAGCCCTTCTTCTTCTTCTTCCTTGCGCCTAGCCTTCTTCTCTTCTCTTCTCTCAAGGTGGCTGAACCTCTAAGAGTGGGAGAGCCTTTCTCTCAAGCAATTGAACAACTTTCTCCCCTCCTAGAGGCCTCCTTATATAGTTTTTCAAGGGGGCTCTTGCCCCTTCTTGAAGCCTCTAGAATGGGGTGTATTACACCCCTCATGAACCTTCTAGAGTGCTCCCTCCTTCTCTTCAAGAAACTCCTAGAAGTTGCCGCCCCTAGCTCCCTTTGGGCTGCTATTTGGGCTACAACTTAGCTTGCTTTTGAGCTCATGTGGGCTACACTCTAGGCTGTTATTTGGGCTAAAAATGGGCCTTCCTTGCTGGGCCGAATTCTCCTCATAGCTAGGCTTCTTCCCTTGGATTTTCCAAAGAGTTTCACTTGCTCTTCTTGGGCCGAATGAAATTCTCTTGCTCTCATGGCTGGGCCGGGCTGAACTTGATAAATTTTTGGGTTTTCTTTTCTTGCTTTTGCCTTCTTTTTGTTGATTTGGCTCCCCCTGAAATCTTTCTTGCAATCAAGCTAAAATACGGCAAAAATTTAATTAAACCATTATAAAATTTCATGCAAAAACCTCATAAAATATAGATAAATTGTAAGTTCATCAAATACCCCCACACTTAAGCTTTTGCTTGTCCTCAAGCAAAGACATCAGCCATAAACTTAACATTCCCCCCTTCTGTTCTCACCATTTACCTGGTGAACTTTTTAAGATAGAAATGCATTGAGTAGTCGGGGAACTTTTGTAAGTGCTTAACTCTTATTCTTGTAAATTACCATTTAAGATATGTATCAGATCCGAGGAAAGGAGAATATGAATTTCATCATAGTCTAGCCTTCACTCCTAATTCATATATAAATCAGCTCTTTAATTGTCAAGGTTAATAATCAAATTTCACTGAGTTTCACATCTGTAACTAAATCTCAATGAGAGTTCAACTTTAGAGTGCCCCTTTGAACCTCGATTGTCACCACAATTACTTATTTCTAAGGGTGAGTGCATTTTATGCTCCATCTCACCTTTTTTTTTTCTTTTTTTTTCTTTTCGGTGTGAGTGCATTTTATGCTCCATCTCACACTTTTCTCTCTTTTTTTTTTTTTTTTTTTTTTTTTTTTCTTTTTTTTTTTGGTGTGAGTGCATCTTATGCTCCATCTCACACTGGTCACTTGTTTGAGGTAGGTAAATAGGACTCATGTTCTAAGCTGCTAGTTTTACTATTCAGCTCAGAATAGCGGAGTCAATTTGGGCTTTTGTCCTTCTTTGCAATTATTGAACCTCAAGAATTAGCACTTCAGATGTGCACTAGCTCTCTTGACCATTAACAATGAAATCAAGGGCTTCCATACACATGAAGGAAGTTAGGGCTAGTCATGCTGAAAGGCATATTCAGCTCCCCTTTTCTCCTGCATAAATCAAATTGGGTCATTTACAAGAATAAAAACTTAACAAGTACATCAGTCTCCCTCAACTCATTGAATTCCTTCTTAAAAAAAATCATCAAATAAATAGTAATGAACTTGAGGGGTTCCAGTCTTTTTTTTTTTTTTTTTTTTTTGTGATGTCATTGCTTGCATATGTGTGTTGGGGTGCATGAGGTGCATGGTTTCAACCCCCATACCCTAGCCTCGGGCTCACTCCCCCACACTTGAGATGAACATTGTCCTCAATGTTCGTAGTGTTAGGGAGTCACACTTGCTAGAGCAAACTGAAGAAAAGAAAATGATGAACTGAGTCCTTAAAGAATTGGAATTTTGAGAAAAAGATCTTTATTTTACTAACTAATATTCTAAAAAGATAAATGACAAAAAGATTCCTTAACTTGTTCATGAGCAAGCATAAGAGATTATTGGTTATCTAGATAAACAGTGGATGGAGGGGGTACAGTACTGCCCATTAAATATGGTTTCAGGCGTTGACCATTTACTTTAAACGTGCCCTGAACTGGGTGGGTGAGTTCTATAGCCCCATGGGGAAAAACCTGTGAAATGGTAAAGGGTCCAGACCACCTGGATCTCAGCTTACCTGGAAACAAGCGGAGACGGGAATTATATAACAATACCTGTTGGCCCACATAAAAGTCCCGTCTCAGCAAGTTCTTATCATGCCAGTTTTTTATTCTTTCTTTATAAACTTTGGCATTCTCATAGGTGGTAAGTCTGAATTCATCCAATTCATTCAATTGCAACCGCCTTTTAGCCCCTGTGGCCTGAATGTCAAAATTTAAGAATTTAAGAGCCCAATAGGCCTTGTGTTCCAATTCAACTGGTAAATGGCATGCTTTACCAAAGACCAATCTGTAGGGGGACATGCCAATAGGTGTCTTAAATGCAGTTCTGTATGCCCATAATGCATCATCTAATTTGATGGACCAATCTTTTCTGGTGGATGCTACAGTCTTTTCCAGAATTCTTTTGAGTTCCCTGTTAGCCAACTCCACTTGGCCACTGGTTTGAGGGTGATAAGGGGTAGCTAATTTATGTGTAATTCCATATTTCTGCATTAACCTCTCAAATTGGCTATTGCAGAAGTGAGTTCCCCTATCACTAATTATAGCTCGCGGAGTGCCAAATCGGGAGAATAGCTTCTTTAGGAAGTGTACTACCCTTCTTGAGTCATTTGTGGGTAAAGCCATGGCTTCTACCCATTTGGATACATAGTCAACTGCAACGAGGATGTACTTATTCCCAAAAGAATTCGGGAAAGGTCCCATGAAATCTATACCCCAAACATCAAAGATTTCACAGATTAAAATATTGGAAAGGGGCATTTCATTCCGTCGGGAAATGTTTCCCGATCTTTGGCATTTGTCACATGTGGACACATACCGATGGGCATCTTTGAAGAGTGTGGGCCAATAAAAACCTGATTGCAAAACCTTGGCTGCCGTGCGACTAGCTCCAAAATGACCTCCTGCTTCTTTATCATGGCAAAATTGGAGTACCGACTCCATCTCCTCCTCGGGGACACATCTCCTTATGATCTGATCTGCACACAATTTATACAAAAAGGGTTCCTCCCACAGATAGTATTTTACATCAGAAAAGAATTTCTTTTTCTGTTGATATGAAAGGTTAGGAGGAAGGACTTGTGCAGCTAGATAATTAGCAAAATCAGCATACCAAGGATATGAGTATTTCTGTATTGAGTACAACTGCTCATCCGGAAATTCTTCTCGAATGTTGCTGGTTATCTCCTCTTTTGAGCTTACCGTGTCCAACCGGGAGAGATGGTCAGCAGCCAGGTTTGCAGCACCCTTCAGGTCTCTAATCTCAATGTCAAACTCTTGCAATAAAAGGATCCACCTGATCAGTCTTGGTTTTGAGTTTTGCTTGGTAAGCAAGTGCCTTAATGCCGAGTGATCTGTGTGGACAACAACCTTGGATAATATCAGATATGAACGAAACTTATCAAGTGCAAATATTACTGCTAACAGCTCCTTTTCTGTGGTGGTGTAATTGAGTTGGGGTCCAGTCAAGGTTCTGCTAGCATAGTAAATTGGCTGAAAATGTTTGTTCATTCTTTGTCCTAAAACAGCTCCTATAGCAAAATCACTCGCATCACACATCAATTCAAATGGGAGGGTCCAATCTGGTGCTATCATGATAGGTGCATGGATCAATTTGTCTTTCAAGATGTTGAAAGCATGAAGACATTCAGTTGAAAATTCAAAAGGCACTTCTTTCTGAAGCAAGGTAGATAATGGCTTGGAAATTTTTGAGAAATCTTTAATAAACCTTCTATAGAATCCGACATGTCCTAAGAAACTTCTCAAAGAACGAATAGATGTTGGGGTTGGTAATTTTTCAATTGCCTCCACCTTGGCCTTGTCGACTTCTATACCTCTTTGAGAGATCTTGTGTCCAAGCACTATGCCTTCTTGCACCATAAAATGACATTTCTCCCAATTCAACACAAGATGTGTTTCTTTACATCTAGTAAGCACCTGTTCCAGATTATTCAAACATGCATCAAATGAAGAGCCAAAAACTGAAAAATCATCCATGAAGATCTCAATAAATTTTTCAACCATATCAGAAAATATAGACATCATACATCGCTGAAAGGTTGCTGGGGCATTGCATAACCCAAAGGGCATCCTTCGGTATGCAAAGGTTCCATATGGGCAAGTAAAAGTGGTCTTTTCTTGATCTTCTGGTGCAATTGGTATCTGGTTATACCCTGAATATCCATCCAAGAAACAATAATACTCATGCCCGGCTAGCCTCTCCAACATTTGATCCATAAATGGGAGAGGGAAATGGTCCTTCCGGGTGGCTTCATTTAATTTTCTATAGTCAATACACACACGCCATCCGGTAATGGTTCTAGTAGGGATGAGTTCATTTTTCTCATTTGGAACAACAGTCGTACCCCCTTTTTTGGGCACAACTTGCACAGGGCTTACCCAAGAACTATCAGAAATAGGATAAATGATCCCAGCATCTAACAACTTAATTATTTCAGCCTTTACCACTTCTTTCATGTTGGGATTCAGGCGCCTTTGGGGCTGAACGGAAGGCTTGCTGTCCTCTTCCATCAAAATTCTGTGAGTGCAGATTGATGGATTAATGCCTTTGATATCTTCTACCTTCCAAGCTATAGCATTTTTGTGTTCCCGCAGCACTCTTAATAATTTTTCTCTTTGTAAGGGATTCAGTGCTGCGGAAATTATCACGGGGAGATCTGATGGTTCCTCAAGGAAAGCATACTCTAAATGGGATGGTAATTGCTTCAGTTCAAGGGTGGGGGGTTCTTGGGGTGATGGCTTACCTGATGGTCCGGGCAATTTGCCTAAGTTCTCTAATTTAAGAAACCCCTTTCCCTTGAATTGAGGCTTATCATTCAGGTATGCTATCATGAGGTTTATTTTTTTATTTTCTATTTCTTCAAGTTCTCCCTGCTGGAGGCAGAGTTCAAGAGGATCAGTTATTCTACTTACCTGGAAGCATTCATCAATTGTCAATTCAATGGCATCAATCATAAAACAAGAATCATCACTAGAGGGTGCATGTTTCATAGCATCAGACATTTTAAAAATTATCTCCTCATCTTGTATCCTAAGGCTGAGTTGTCCTTGTTGGACATCAATCATTGCTTTCCCGGTAGCCAGGAAAGGTCTCCCTAGGATAAGCGGGACCTCCACATCTTCTTGCATGTCTAACACAATGAAATCAACTGGAAAAATGAATTTGTCAACTTTAACTAACACATCTTCTATGATCCCCCTAGGATGTCTAATGGATCTATCAGCCAATTGTAATGCCACTCTAGTGGGTTGGGGTTCATTCAACCCCAATTTCTTGAAGATAGAATATGGCATTAAATTGATGCTAGCTCCCAGGTCACATAAAGCTTTTTCAATTTTTAAACTGCCAATGGTACAAGGAATAGTGAAACTCCCTGGATCTTTGAGTTTCTGAGGCAGCTTGTTCAGAAGGATAGCAGAACATTCCTCATTTAATGCAACTGTAGCCACATCTCCCAGTTTCCTTTTGTTTGCCAATAATTCCTTCAAAAACCTTGCATAGTGTGGCATCTGGGCTAAAGCATCAGCAAAAGGAATATTAATATGTAAACTTTTAAATATTTCAAGAAACTTACCAAATTCCTTCTCCAATTTTTGTTGCTTCAGCCTGTTAGGGAATGGAACTTGTGGTTGTTGGTGCATCCCTTGTTGTGCTTCTGGTTGTTCCGTCTTCTGTTGTCTGGTTCCAAGGCTTGTTTCTGCCTTGGGTTCAGCCCAATTCTTCTTTTCTACCTCAGGCAACTCTTTTCCACTTCTTAAGGTAATAGCTTGCACCTGCTCTCGTGGATTCACTTCAGTGTTGCTTGGAAGAGTTCCCGGCAGTCTGGAAGAGATTAATTGTGCCAATTGCCCCACTTGGTTTTCCAGGTTTTTGATTGAGGCTTCCTGGTTCTGGAACCTAGTTTCTGCACCTGCTATAAATTTTGTCATCAGTTCCTCCAAATTGGATTTCGGTTCAGGCTGATGATAAGTCTGGTGGAACGGCTTGGAAATATGCTGATTTGGCCAGGACTGGTTTGAATGTCCCCTCCATCCTGGATGAAAAGTATGGTGACTCTGGTAACCCTGCTGTCTTGACGAATTGCTGACATAGTCAACTTGTTCAGTAGATGGTCTGAACTGATTGCCAACTTGGCAGTCTGTACTGATGTGGCCTCCCCCACACAATTCACAATTAAGAGGCTGCACATGCATGGCAGCTATCTGCATTTCATCTATTTTTTTACTGAGTGCTCCTATTTGTGCAGCTAGTGCTGTATAAGTGTCAACATTATGCAAGCCTTGCTGCTTCCTAGTTTGAGTCCTTTCCGAATGCCATTGATAATTGTTGGCTGCCATTTCCTCAATAAGTGCATGGGCAACCTCTGGAGTTTTATTATTTATGGATCCTCCGGCTGCAGCATCTAATATGGTCTTATTTGAGTCAGTAAGACCATTATAGAAAGTCTGCACTTGCAGCCAAATGGGGAGGCCATGGTGAGGAACTCTCCTTAACAGCTCCTTGTATCGTTCCCATGACTCATATAAAGATTCCCCCTCTTGCTGGAAAAAAGTAGTGATGTCATTCCTCATTTTAGCAGTTTTAGAAGGGGGAAAATATTTAGAGAGAAAACGGCTGGCCATTTCGTCACATGTGGCTATAGATCCTGCCGGTAATGAGTTCAACCAAGCTTTGGCTTTATCCTTCAAAGAAAATGGGAATAACCTCAGCCGGATGGCATCATCACTTACCCCATTGTGTTTGAAGGTGTCACAGATTTCCAAGAAGTTAGCAATATGGGCATTCGGATCCTCATGGGCCATACCACAAAACTGAACCGTATTTTGTATCATTTGGATTATGGCCGGTTTAATTTCGAAGTTATTGGCAGCAATAGTTGGCCTGATAATGCTGGAGACAGTCCCGGTGAGGGTAGGCTTGGCATAATCCATCATAGTTCTTTGTTCAGCCATTTCTTGTGCTTCTTGTCTGACTTGCTTAGCAACTCTCAAACGGACACGGAGAGTCCGTTCAATCTCTGGGTCGTAAAGGATCTCTTCCAGTTCAGGTCTGCTTGTCATAAACTGTTAAAGTCAAAGCAATAAAAATGCCAATATTCACAAAAGAAAATAAATAACTAATCCTATCACACTGAAAATGTAAAGTGAAGTATTGGAATACAAAACCTACATCCTATCATGAATAAATGAAGCCGATTATACTAAAAGCAGATTTAAACCAATCATCTTATTCAAGGTTCCTTTATCTACATCCATCGATTGCAACATCTGAATTCAGACCCAATTTAGATCTGAGTTCAGATCTACAAGTCTTTGGTATTGTTAGTCTAGAGAAATTAATAAATAATAATTCAGATCTGAGCTGGATATCTCATACACACTCATTGGTATACACTACAATATACATCCATTAAGGTTGGAATCAATTCTGTGATGCTTTAGGGCTGAAATCAGATCTGATCTAAAAAAAAAATTTAAAAGGATCTGAAATAAACTAAAACCAGTCCTGAGTTAGGCTTGGGTTAAAAACTCTACAATTGAAGCTCAAACCTGTATAGCTGATGCATATCAAACACTTGCTAAGACCTGAAAATTGGGTCTGCAATGTTTGGTATTGCAAGCTATTCGGCCCATACAACTTTTGTAGAAATCTGAAATCAGGTCTGCTAACTGTTGCACTATAGCAGCCCTGCTACAGATCTGAATGCTAAAAGAAATACTTGGAAAGTGCTAATTTTTCTTAAATATCTGAGGCATAACAATTATTCAATCCAAACATACACCTCCTTAGCTAATGTAGCTCGGTTACAAGTGGGTAAAGCCAAGAATTCAGTCCACCCAGAATTCATAGTATGCTCTGTATCAGTTCAGTCCTCACATCATATCAACTGAATTTCAGATTTGAATTTCTCTCATTCCTTGCTATCCATTCACCCTTGAGGCAGGTTGGATGTATCCTAGGGTGGATTGGGGTAGTGATGGCACCCAATTCACCTCAAACTTGCATCGGTTCAGATCTGAGTTCAGAGGAATTCAGATCTGAACTGAGCAGATCTGTAACAGCAGAATTCAGATCTGAACTCAAGTCTGAGTTTGGATCTGAATTCTCAATTGCCTTACCTTCAGTTATTGCTACCAAATTGTTTTTGGGGAATAGCAGAAGTGCCCTAGGGTGAATTGGGGTGGTGATGACACCCAATTCCCCTCAAAATTTCATCAGTTCAGGTCTGAGTTCAGAGGAACTCAGATCTGAACTGTTGCAGATCTGCAATAGCAGAATTCAGATCTGAACTCAGATCTGAGTTCTGATCCGAATTCTCAATTGCTCCTCTGGTTGTTCAAAATATCTCCCCCTTTTTTTTTTCATTTGTTTTTTTTTTTTCTTTTTGTAATGAAAGAAAAGAATAATAAAATCTGAAACACAAGCAACTCTTTTCGGTTGAGTGCTGCAGATCTGAAATCTGCTGATCTGAGTGCCGAATGCAACTCAGATCTGCAACACTCATGTTTATGTAAAATTTTTTTTTTTTTTCTTTTTGAAGGGAACAACATCAAGATTGAATAGAAATCAAATATGCCTTTATTAAAATGAAACTGAAACCAAAAAAAAGAAAGTAATCTACTTAAGAAAGAAGAAACATAACTACAGTAGTACAGCAGTTGCAGTCCAAGCTGAAATGAAAAAGTTAGCAAATTAACCCAACTATGAATGCAATGCTGAATGAGATCAGATTAAGAATGCTCAATGTTTCCTAATATTGTTTCTCTAAGTCCTCGGCAACGGCGCCAAAAACTTGATGTGTGGCTCATTGTGACACTAGCAAGTGCACTAGCCGTTCAAGTAATAAAGTAGTGAGTGAAGTATCGTTCCCACGAGGATTTAGGAAACAATTACCAATACTAAATTGAACATTTCTTATCTGATCAACAAATAAATCAAAACTCTAATGAAAGCTAAGAAATCCTAAATTAAAATCTATCTAAATCATTGGTCCATGATGAACTTACAATTTATCTATATTTTATGAGGTTTTTGCATGAAATTTTATAATGGTTTAATTAAATTTTTGCCGTATTTTAGCTTGATTGCAAGAAAGATTTCAGGGGGAGCCAAATCAACAAAAAGAAGGCAAAAGCAAGAAAAGAAAACCCAAAAATTTATCAAGTTCAGCCCGGCCCAGCCATGAGAGCAAGAGAATTTCATTCGGCCCAAGAAGAGCAAGTGAAACTCTTTGGAAAATCCAAGGGAAGAAGCCTAGCTATGAGGAGAATTCGGCCCAGCAAGGAAGGCCCATTTTTAGCCCAAATAACAGCCTAGAGTGTAGCCCACATGAGCTCAAAAGCAAGCTAAGTTGTAGCCCAAATAGCAGCCCAAAGGGAGCTAGGGGCGGCAACTTCTAGGAGTTTCTTGAAGAGAAGGAGGGAGCACTCTAGAAGGTTCATGAGGGGTGTAATACACCCCATTCTAGAGGCTTCAAGAAGGGGCAAGAGCCCCCTTGAAAAACTATATAAGGAGGCCTCTAGGAGGGGAGAAAGTTGTTCAATTGCTTGAGAGAAAGGCTCTCCCACTCTTAGAGGTTCAGCCACCTTGAGAGAAGAGAAGAGAAGAAGGCTAGGCGCAAGGAAGAAGAAGAAGAAGGGCTGAAGGAAGTTCAAGACAAGCAAGCTAGAAGAAGAAGGTGAGTTCGAATTGAGGGATTGTGATTCAAAGATTTTTTGTAATAAATCATTTGTAGTTTCATTCTCTTTTGATTTGAATTCAGTTTCTTAGTTATATGTTCTTTCTTCTTTCTCCTTGTTTCCATTCTTCCTTGATGTATTTCAGCTTGTAAAATTTCAGTTCAGCAATCTAATTCTTTTTGATTCATTCAAATGATCATGCATTGTACTTGAAGTTTCTTGAATAAGGGTGTGATTGCAGATCAATTCGGCCAACTAACCTTCAAAACTCAGATCTGAATTCTCAGATCTGAGATTGCAAGATCTGAATTGCTTGAAAGAGAATTCAGATCTGCAAATTTCAGATTGGGCGAATTAATCTACAGCTTGGAATTCCTAGAGTGCTTGAGAGAGACTCTAGGAATTCAGATCTACTATTCAAGAACTGAATTGAGTGCAAGGTTAGAGATAACTTGCACAATTCAGTTGGTGATCAATTCAGATTTGAATTGATGCCTTAGAAGTGTTTGAAGAAATGCATGCATGGGGATTAGATTCTTGCTAGAGATAGAAGAACCGTCACTCATGCATAGGATGAACATGCGCTTGAGAGAGGCTGTTCATGACCTTGGGGTTTCATCAAACCAAGGCTCAATCATGATTCATTCGAATGATCCAAATTGATAGATTGCTGAATTCTGAGATTGACATTTACTACTTACTCTTCTAACCTGAATTGAAGGCAATTGGACCAATGATTTAGATAGATTTTAATTTAGGATTTCTTAGCTTTCATTAGAGTTTTGATTTATTTGTTGATCAGATAAGAAATGTTCAATTTAGTATTGGTAATTGTTTCCTAAATCCTCGTGGGAACGATACTTCACTCACTACTTTATTACTTGAACGGCTAGTGCACTTGCTAGTGTCACAATGAGCCACACATCAAGTTTTTGGCGCCGTTGCCGGGGATTTAGAGAAGCAATATTAGGAAACATTGAGCATTCTTAATCTGATCTCATTCAGCATTGCATTCATAGTTGGGTTAATTTGCTAACTTTTTCATTTCAGCTTGGACTGCAACTGCTGTACTCATGTAGTTATGTTTCTTCTTTCTTAAGTAGATTACTCTCTTTTTCTGGTTTCAGTTTCATTTTAATAAAGGCATATTTGATTTCTATTCAATCTTGATGTTGTTCCCTTCAAAAATAAAAAAAAAAAAGAAAAAAAATTTCACAAAAAACATGAGTGTTGCAGATCTGAGTTGCATTCGGCACTCAGATCAGCAGATTTCAGATCTGCAGCACTCAGCCGAAAAGAGTTGCTTGTGTTTCAGACTTTATTTTTTTTTTTCTTTCTTTCATTACAAAAAGAAAAAAACAAATTAAAAAAAACAAAGGGGAGATCTTTTGAACAATAAGAGGAGCAATTGAGAATTCGGATCAGAACTCAGATCTGAGTTCAGATCTGAATTCTGCTACAGCAGATCTGCAACAGTTCAGATCTGAGTTCCTCTGAACTCAGACCTGAACTGATGCAATTTTGAGGGGAATTGGGTGTCATCACCACCCCAATTCACCCTAGGGCACTTCTGCTATTCCCCAAAAACAATTTGGTAGCAATAACTGAAGGTAAGGCAATTGAGAATTCAGATCCAAACTCAGACTTGAGTTCAGATCTGAATTCTGCTGTTACAGATCTGCTCAGTTCAGATCTGAATTCCTCTGAACTCAGATCTGAACCGATGCAAGTTTGAGGTGAATTGGGTGCCATCACTACCCCAATCCACCCTAGGATACATCCAACCTGCCTCAAGGGTGAATGGATAGCAAGGAATGAGAGAAATTCAAATCTGAAATTCAGTTGATATGATGTGAGGACTGAACTGATACAGAGCATACTATGAATTCTGGGTGGACTGAATTCTTGGCTTTACCCACTTGTAACCGAGCTACATTAGCTAAGGAGGTGTATGTTTGGATTGAATAATTGTTATGCCTCAGATATTTAAGAAAAATTAGCACTTTCCAAGTATTTCTTTTAGCATTCAGATCTGTAGCAGGGCTGCTATAGTGCAACAGTTAGCAGACCTGATTTCAGATTTCTACAAAAGTTGTATGGGCCGAATAGCTTGCAATACCAAACATTGCAGACCCAATTTTTAGGTCTTAGCAAGTGTTTGATATGCATCAGCTATACAGGTTTGAGCTTCAATTGTAGAGTTTTTAACCCAAGCCTAACTCAGGACTGGTTTTAGTTTATTTCAGATCCTTTTAAATTTTTTTTTTAGATCAGATCTGATTTCAGCCCTAAAGCATCACAGAATTGATTCCAACCTTAATGGATGTATATTGTAGTGTATACCAATGAGTGTGTATGAGATATCCAGCTCAGATCTGAATTATTATTTATTAATTTCTCTAGACTAACAATACCAAAGACTTGTAGATCTGAACTCAGATCTAAATTGGGTCTGAATTCAGATGTTGCAATCGATGGATGTAGATAAAGGAACCTTGAATAAGATGATTGGTTTAAATCTGCTTTTAGTATAATCGGCTTCATTTATTCATGATAGGATGTAGGTTTTGTATTCCAATACTTCACTTTACATTTTCAGTGTGATAGGATTAGTTATTTATTTTCTTTTGTGAATATTGGCATTTTTATTGCTTTGACTTTAACAGTTTATGACAAGCAGACCTGAACTGGAAGAGATCCTTTACGACCCAGAGATTGAACGGACTCTCCGTGTCCGTTTGAGAGTTGCTAAGCAAGTCAGACAAGAAGCACAAGAAATGGCTGAACAAAGAACTATGATGGATTATGCCAAGCCTACCCTCACCGGGACTGTCTCCAGCATTATCAGGCCAACTATTGCTGCCAATAACTTCGAAATTAAACCGGCCATAATCCAAATGATACAAAATACGGTTCAGTTTTGTGGTATGGCCCATGAGGATCCGAATGCCCATATTGCTAACTTCTTGGAAATCTGTGACACCTTCAAACACAATGGGGTAAGTGATGATGCCATCCGGCTGAGGTTATTCCCATTTTCTTTGAAGGATAAAGCCAAAGCTTGGTTGAACTCATTACCGGCAGGATCTATAGCCACATGTGACGAAATGGCCAGCCGTTTTCTCTCTAAATATTTTCCCCCTTCTAAAACTGCTAAAATGAGGAATGACATCACTACTTTTTTCCAGCAAGAGGGGGAATCTTTATATGAGTCATGGGAACGATACAAGGAGCTGTTAAGGAGAGTTCCTCACCATGGCCTCCCCATTTGGCTGCAAGTGCAGACTTTCTATAATGGTCTTACTGACTCAAATAAGACCATATTAGATGCTGCAGCCGGAGGATCCATAAATAATAAAACTCCAGAGGTTGCCCATGCACTTATTGAGGAAATGGCAGCCAACAATTATCAATGGCATTCGGAAAGGACTCAAACTAGGAAGCAGCAAGGCTTGCATAATGTTGACACTTATACAGCACTAGCTGCACAAATAGGAGCACTCAGTAAAAAAATAGATGAAATGCAGATAGCTGCCATGCATGTGCAGCCTCTTAATTGTGAATTGTGTGGGGGAGGCCACATCAGTACAGACTGCCAAGTTGGCAATCAGTTCAGACCATCTACTGAACAAGTTGACTATGTCAGCAATTCGTCAAGACAGCAGGGTTACCAGAGTCACCATACTTTTCATCCAGGATGGAGGGGACATTCAAACCAGTCCTGGCCAAATCAGCATATTTCCAAGCCGTTCCACCAGACTTATCATCAGCCTGAACCGAAATCCAATTTGGAGGAACTGATGACAAAATTTATAGCAGGTGCAGAAACTAGGTTCCAGAACCAGGAAGCCTCAATCAAAAACCTGGAAAACCAAGTGGGGCAATTGGCACAATTAATCTCTTCCAGACTGCCGGGAACTCTTCCAAGCAACACTGAAGTGAATCCACGAGAGCAGGTGCAAGCTATTACCTTAAGAAGTGGAAAAGAGTTGCCTGAGGTAGAAAAGAAGAATTGGGCTGAACCCAAGGCAGAAACAAGCCTTGGAACCAGACAACAGAAGACGGAACAACCAGAAGCACAACAAGGGATGCACCAACAACCACAAGTTCCATTCCCTAACAGGCTGAAGCAACAAAAATTGGAGAAGGAATTTGGTAAGTTTCTTGAAATATTTAAAAGTTTACATATTAATATTCCTTTTGCTGATGCTTTAGCCCAAATGCCACACTATGCAAGGTTTTTGAAGGAATTATTGGCAAACAAAAGGAAACTGGGAGATGTGGCTACAGTTGCATTAAATGAGGAATGTTCTGCTATCCTTCTGAACAAGCTGCCTCAGAAACTCAAAGATCCAGGGAGTTTCACTATTCCTTGTACCATTGGCAGTTTAAAAATTGAAAAAGCTTTATGTGACCTGGGAGCTAGCATCAATTTAATGCCATATTCTATCTTCAAGAAATTGGGGTTGAATGAACCCCAACCCACTAGAGTGGCATTACAATTGGCTGATAGATCCATTAGACATCCTAGGGGGATCATAGAAGATGTGTTAGTTAAAGTTGACAAATTCATTTTTCCAGTTGATTTCATTGTGTTAGACATGCAAGAAGATGTGGAGGTCCCGCTTATCCTAGGGAGACCTTTCCTGGCTACCGGGAAAGCAATGATTGATGTCCAACAAGGACAACTCAGCCTTAGGATACAAGATGAGGAGATAATTTTTAAAATGTCTGATGCTATGAAACATGCACCCTCTAGTGATGATTCTTGTTTTATGATTGATGCCATTGAATTGACAATTGATGAATGCTTCCAGGTAAGTAGAATAACTGATCCTCTTGAACTCTGCCTCCAGCAGGGAGAACTTGAAGAAATAGAAAATAAAAAAATAAACCTCATGATAGCATACCTGAATGATAAGCCTCAATTCAAGGGAAAGGGGTTTCTTAAATTAGAGAACTTAGGCAAATTGCCCGGACCATCAGGTAAGCCATCACCCCAAGAACCCCCCACCCTTGAACTGAAGCAATTACCATCCCATTTAGAGTATGCTTTCCTTGAGGAACCATCAGATCTCCCCGTGATAATTTCCGCAGCACTGAATCCCTTACAAAGAGAAAAATTATTAAGAGTGCTGCGGGAACACAAAAATGCTATAGCTTGGAAGGTAGAAGATATCAAAGGCATTAATCCATCAATCTGCACTCACAGAATTTTGATGGAAGAGGACAGCAAGCCTTCCGTTCAGCCCCAAAGGCGCCTGAATCCCAACATGAAAGAAGTGGTAAAGGCTGAAATAATTAAGTTGTTAGATGCTGGGATCATTTATCCTATTTCTGATAGTTCTTGGGTAAGCCCTGTGCAAGTTGTGCCCAAAAAAGGGGGTACGACTGTTGTTCCAAATGAGAAAAATGAACTCATCCCTACTAGAACCATTACCGGATGGCGTGTGTGTATTGACTATAGAAAATTAAATGAAGCCACCCGGAAGGACCATTTCCCTCTCCCATTTATGGATCAAATGTTGGAGAGGCTAGCCGGGCATGAGTATTATTGTTTCTTGGATGGATATTCAGGGTATAACCAGATACCAATTGCACCAGAAGATCAAGAAAAGACCACTTTTACTTGCCCATATGGAACCTTTGCATACCGAAGGATGCCCTTTGGGTTATGCAATGCCCCAGCAACCTTTCAGCGATGTATGATGTCTATATTTTCTGATATGGTTGAAAAATTTATTGAGATCTTCATGGATGATTTTTCAGTTTTTGGCTCTTCATTTGATGCATGTTTGAATAATCTGGAACAGGTGCTTACTAGATGTAAAGAAACACATCTTGTGTTGAATTGGGAGAAATGTCATTTTATGGTGCAAGAAGGCATAGTGCTTGGACACAAGATCTCTCAAAGAGGTATAGAAGTCGACAAGGCCAAGGTGGAGGCAATTGAAAAATTACCAACCCCAACATCTATTCGTTCTTTGAGAAGTTTCTTAGGACATGTCGGATTCTATAGAAGGTTTATTAAAGATTTCTCAAAAATTTCCAAGCCATTATCTACCTTGCTTCAGAAAGAAGTGCCTTTTGAATTTTCAACTGAATGTCTTCATGCTTTCAACATCTTGAAAGACAAATTGATCCATGCACCTATCATGATAGCACCAGATTGGACCCTCCCATTTGAATTGATGTGTGATGCGAGTGATTTTGCTATAGGAGCTGTTTTAGGACAAAGAATGAACAAACATTTTCAGCCAATTTACTATGCTAGCAGAACCTTGACTGGACCCCAACTCAATTACACCACCACAGAAAAGGAGCTGTTAGCAGTAATATTTGCACTTGATAAGTTTCGTTCATATCTGATATTATCCAAGGTTGTTGTCCACACAGATCACTCGGCATTAAGGCACTTGCTTACCAAGCAAAACTCAAAACCAAGACTGATCAGGTGGATCCTTTTATTGCAAGAGTTTGACATTGAGATTAGAGACCTGAAGGGTGCTGCAAACCTGGCTGCTGACCATCTCTCCCGGTTGGACACGGTAAGCTCAAAAGAGGAGATAACCAGCAACATTCGAGAAGAATTTCCGGATGAGCAGTTGTACTCAATACAGAAATACTCATATCCTTGGTATGCTGATTTTGCTAATTATCTAGCTGCACAAGTCCTTCCTCCTAACCTTTCATATCAACAGAAAAAGAAATTCTTTTCTGATGTAAAATACTATCTGTGGGAGGAACCCTTTTTGTATAAATTGTGTGCAGATCAGATCATAAGGAGATGTGTCCCCGAGGAGGAGATGGAGTCGGTACTCCAATTTTGCCATGATAAAGAAGCAGGAGGTCATTTTGGAGCTAGTCGCACGGCAGCCAAGGTTTTGCAATCAGGTTTTTATTGGCCCACACTCTTCAAAGATGCCCATCGGTATGTGTCCACATGTGACAAATGCCAAAGATCGGGAAACATTTCCCGACGGAATGAAATGCCCCTTTCCAATATTTTAATCTGTGAAATCTTTGATGTTTGGGGTATAGATTTCATGGGACCTTTCCCGAATTCTTTTGGGAATAAGTACATCCTCGTTGCAGTTGACTATGTATCCAAATGGGTAGAAGCCATGGCTTTACCCACAAATGACTCAAGAAGGGTAGTACACTTCCTAAAGAAGCTATTCTCCCGATTTGGCACTCCGCGAGCTATAATTAGTGATAGGGGAACTCACTTCTGCAATAGCCAATTTGAGAGGTTAATGCAGAAATATGGAATTACACATAAATTAGCTACCCCTTATCACCCTCAAACCAGTGGCCAAGTGGAGTTGGCTAACAGGGAACTCAAAAGAATTCTGGAAAAGACTGTAGCATCCACCAGAAAAGATTGGTCCATCAAATTAGATGATGCATTATGGGCATACAGAACTACATTTAAGACACCTATTGGCATGTCCCCCTACAGATTGGTCTTTGGTAAAGCATGCCATTTACCAGTTGAATTGGAACACAAGGCCTATTGGGCTCTTAAATTCTTAAATTTTGACATTCAGGCCACAGGGGCTAAAAGGCGGTTGCAATTGAATGAATTGGATGAATTCAGACTTACCACCTATGAGAATGCCAAAGTTTATAAAGAAAGAATAAAAAACTGGCATGATAAGAACTTGCTGAGACGGGACTTTTATGTGGGCCAACAGGTATTGTTATATAATTCCCGTCTCCGCTTGTTTCCAGGTAAGCTGAGATCCAGGTGGTCTGGACCCTTTACCATTTCACAGGTTTTTCCCCATGGGGCTATAGAACTCACCCACCCAGTTCAGGGCACGTTTAAAGTAAATGGTCAGCGCCTGAAACCATATTTAATGGGCAGTACTGTACCCCCTCCATCCACTGTTTATCTAGATAACCAATAATCTCTTATGCTTGCTCATGAACAAGTTAAGGAATCTTTTTGTCATTTATCTTTTTAGAATATTAGTTAGTAAAATAAAGATCTTTTTCTCAAAATTCCAATTCTTTAAGGACTCAGTTCATCATTTTCTTTTCTTCAGTTTGCTCTAGCAAGTGTGACTCCCTAACACTACGAACATTGAGGACAATGTTCATCTCAAGTGTGGGGGAGTGAGCCCGAGGCTAGGGTATGGGGGTTGAAACCATGCACCTCATGCACGCCAACACACATATGCAAGCAATGACATCACAAAAAAAAAAAAAAAAAAAAAAAAGACTGGAACCCCTCAAGTTCATTACTATTTATTTGATGATTTTTTTTAAGAAGGAATTCAATGAGTTGAGGGAGACTGATGTACTTGTTAAGTTTTTATTCTTGTAAATGACCCAATTTGATTTATGCAGGAGAAAAGGGGAGCTGAATATGCCTTTCAGCATGACTAGCCCTAACTTCCTTCATGTGTATGGAAGCCCTTGATTTCATTGTTAATGGTCAAGAGAGCTAGTGCACATCTGAAGTGCTAATTCTTGAGGTTCAATAATTGCAAAGAAGGACAAAAGCCCAAATTGACTCCGCTATTCTGAGCTGAATAGTAAAACTAGCAGCTTAGAACATGAGTCCTATTTACCTACCTCAAACAAGTGACCAGTGTGAGATGGAGCATAAGATGCACTCACACCAAAAAAAAAAAGAAAAAAAAAAAAAAAAAAAAAAAAAAAGAGAGAAAAGTGTGAGATGGAGCATAAAATGCACTCACACCGAAAAGAAAAAAAAAGAAAAAAAAAAGGTGAGATGGAGCATAAAATGCACTCACCCTTAGAAATAAGTAATTGTGGTGACAATCGAGGTTCAAAGGGGCACTCTAAAGTTGAACTCTCATTGAGATTTAGTTACAGATGTGAAACTCAGTGAAATTTGATTATTAACCTTGACAATTAAAGAGCTGATTTATATATGAATTAGGAGTGAAGGCTAGACTATGATGAAATTCATATTCTCCTTTCCTCGGATCTGATACATATCTTAAATGGTAATTTACAAGAATAAGAGTTAAGCACTTACAAAAGTTCCCCGACTACTCAATGCATTTCTATCTTAAAAAGTTCACCAGGTAAATGGTGAGAACAGAAGGGGGGAATGTTAAGTTTATGGCTGATGTCTTTGCTTGAGGACAAGCAAAAGCTTAAGTGTGGGGGTATTTGATGAACTTACAATTTATCTATATTTTATGAGGTTTTTGCATGAAATTTTATAATGGTTTAATTAAATTTTTGCCGTATTTTAGCTTGATTGCAAGAAAGATTTCAGGGGGAGCCAAATCAACAAAAAGAAGGCAAAAGCAAGAAAAGAAAACCCAAAAATTTATCAAGTTCAGCCCGGCCCAGCCATGAGAGCAAGAGAATTTCATTCGGCCCAAGAAGAGCAAGTGAAACTCTTTGGAAAATCCAAGGGAAGAAGCCTAGCTATGAGGAGAATTCGGCCCAGCAAGGAAGGCCCATTTTTAGCCCAAATAACAGCCTAGAGTGTAGCCCACATGAGCTCAAAAGCAAGCTAAGTTGTAGCCCAAATAGCAGCCCAAAGGGAGCTAGGGGCGGCAACTTCTAGGAGTTTCTTGAAGAGAAGGAGGGAGCACTCTAGAAGGTTCATGAGGGGTGTAATACACCCCATTCTAGAGGCTTCAAGAAGGGGCAAGAGCCCCCTTGAAAAACTATATAAGGAGGCCTGTAGGAGGGGAGAAAGTTGTTCAATTGCTTGAGAGAAAGGCTCTCCCACTCTTAGAGGTTCAGCCACCTTGAGAGAAGAGAAGAGAAGAAGGCTAGGCGCAAGGAAGAAGAAGAAGAAGGGCTGAAGGAAGTTCAAGACAAGCAAGCTAGAAGAAGAAGGTGAGTTCGAATTGAGGGATTGTGATTCAAAGATTTTTTGTAATAAATCATTTGTAGTTTCATTCTCTTTTGATTTGAATTCAGTTTCTTAGTTATATGTTCTTTCTTCTTTCTCCTTGTTTCCATTCTTCCTTGATGTATTTCAGCTTGTAAAATTTCAGTTCAGCAATCTAATTCTTTTTGATTCATTCAAATGATCATGCATTGTACTTGAAGTTTCTTGAATAAGGGTGTGATTGCAGATCAATTCGGCCAACTAACCTTCAAAACTCAGATCTGAATTCTCAGATCTGAGATTGCAAGATCTGAATTGCTTGAAAGAGAATTCAGATCTGCAAATTTCAGATTGGGCGAATTAATCTACAGCTTGGAATTCCTAGAGTGCTTGAGAGAGACTCTAGGAATTCAGATCTACTATTCAAGAACTGAATTGAGTGCAAGGTTAGAGATAACTTGCACAATTCAGTTGGTGATCAATTCAGATTTGAATTGATGCCTTAGAAGTGTTTGAAGAAATGCATGCATGGGGATTAGATTCTTGCTAGAGATAGAAGAACCGTCACTCATGCATAGGATGAACATGCGCTTGAGAGAGGCTGTTCATGACCTTGGGGTTTCATCAAACCAAGGCTCAATCATGATTCATTCGAATGATCCAAATTGATAGATTGCTGAATTCTGAGATTGACATTTACTGCTTACTCTTCTAACCTGAATTGAAGGCAATTGGACCAATGATTTAGATAGATTTTAATTTAGGATTTCTTAGCTTTCATTAGAGTTTTGATTTATTTGTTGATCAGATAAGAAATGTTCAATTTAGTATTGGTAATTGTTTCCTAAATCCTCGTGGGAACGATACTTCACTCACTACTTTATTACTTGAACGGCTAGTGCACTTGCTAGTGTCACAATGAGCCACACATCAGTCCAATTGCCTTCAATTCAGGTTAGAAGAGTAAGCAGTAAATGTCAATCTCAGAATTCAGCAATCTATCAATTTGGATCATTCGAATGAATCATGATTGAGCCTTGGTTTGGTGAAACCCCAAGGTCATGAACAGCCTCTCTCAAGCGCATGTTCATCCTATGCATGAGTGACGGTTTTTCTATCTCTAGCAAGAATCTAATCCCCATGCATGCATTTCTTCAAACACTTCTAAGGCATCAATTCAAATCTGAATTGATCACCAACTGAATTGTGCAAGTTATCTCTAACCTTGCACTCAATTCAGTTCTTGAATAGTAGATCTGAATTCCTAGAGTCTCTCTCAAGCACTCTAGGAATTCCAAGCTGTAGATTAATTCGCCCAATCTGAAATTTGCAGATCTGAATTCTCTTTCAAGCAATTCAGATCTTGCAATCTCAGATCTGAGAATTCAGATCTGAGTTTTGAAGGTTAGTTGGCCGAATTGATCTGCAATCACACCCTTATTCAAGAAACTTCAAGTACAATGCATGATCATTTGAATGAATCAAAAAGAATTAGATTGCTGAACTGAAATTTTACAAGCTGAAATACATCAAGGAAGAATGGAAACAAGGAGAAAGAAGAAAGAACATATAACTAAGAAACTGAATTCAAATCAAAAGAGAATGAAACTACAAATGATTTATTACAAAAAATCTTTGAATCACAATCCCTCAATTCGAACTCACCTTCTTCTTCTAGCTTGCTTGTCTTGAACTTCCTTCAGCCCTTCTTCTTCTTCTTCCTTGCGCCTAGCCTTCTTCTCTTCTCTTCTCTCAAGGTGGCTGAACCTCTAAGAGTGGGAGAGCCTTTCTCTCAAGCAATTGAACAACTTTCTCCCCTCCTACAGGCCTCCTTATATAGTTTTTCAAGGGGGCTCTTGCCCCTTCTTGAAGCCTCTAGAATGGGGTGTATTACACCCCTCATGAACCTTCTAGAGTGCTCCCTCCTTCTCTTCAAGAAACTCCTAGAAGTTGCCGCCCCTAGCTCCCTTTGGGCTGCTATTTGGGCTACAACTTAGCTTGCTTTTGAGCTCATGTGGGCTACACTCTAGGCTGTTATTTGGGCTAAAAATGGGCCTTCCTTGCTGGGCCGAATTCTCCTCATAGCTAGGCTTCTTCCCTTGGATTTTCCAAAGAGTTTCACTTGCTCTTCTTGGGCCGAATGAAATTCTCTTGCTCTCATGGCTGGGCCGGGCTGAACTTGATAAATTTTTGGGTTTTCTTTTCTTGCTTTTGCCTTCTTTTTGTTGATTTGGCTCCCCCTGAAATCTTTCTTGCAATCAAGCTAAAATACGGCAAAAATTTAATTAAACCATTATAAAATTTCATGCAAAAACCTCATAAAATATAGATAAATTGTAAGTTCATACTTATCGAGAGGGGGGAGTTTGAAGTCTTTAGGCATTGGGACTACCAGGAGCTCGGGAGATAGGGGGAGGAAACTGAAAGAAGGGGAACTTTAGCTTCATCCAAGTTTACCTCTTCCCAGCCTTGGAGATTGGGCTAGCTGTAGGATGTAGTTTGGCAAGCTCAACGGTGACGTCTTTGTCTCTTGGCCGACTCCGCGTTGGTGCTGCTCGCCTCCATACTGTCGGGGATCGTCTATGCCAGAAGCGGCTCTGGTTGCTGGTGATGGCTGCGAACAGAGGGGTTCTGCTTAGAGTCCGTGACCAAGGCCTCGAACAGGTTCTCCAGGAACGCGGCTTCGAACTACGACAGCAGGGGTGTTGTAGATCTGGCGAACTGGGGTCTGCCCGACCTGGCCGCCCGCGGTGAGACCAGGGTGGCCGGTCTTTCTTGTCCGACGCGGGAGGAGGCCCGGCTCTAGGGGAGGTTATGGGAGGCTTCTCCTTGGTGAGAAGGATGTTTGTCCTGGTGGCGAGACCTAGCTTGGTGTGAGGCCGGGTGCTGTGGAGGGAGCTGCGGCTACTAGAGCTGAGATTGAGGCAATTGAGGGAACTGCTGTTGTTAGCGGAACTAGGAGACGTGGTGCAGCACTTGGTGCTGGTAAAGCTGGTATTACTGGAGCTGTTGCACCTGTGCTTGCATGGTTCGCATGCACTACATCAGATCGTCAAACTGGTTCTGGCTAGTCACCAGGGGGACAACAGTCGCTTGAGAAAAGGTCGTTTCAATAGAGGGAGGAAGGGGGACACCCACAGGAACCGTTGCTGGTGGCACGTTCAGGGTGGGGACCCCGTCCACCGAGAGAGGAATGGTGAACTGCCCAATACAGACCTTAGGAACTTGGGGTTGTTCCCTGGCAGTATCCATCTCCATGCTGCATCCGATATTGCTTGAGGAAGCCATGAGTGCTAAGTCTTTAGAGAAGAAAGAGAGAAAAACTACGAAGGTTTAGAGAAAGGCTTTTAGAAGCATTTCCCACAGACGGCACCAAATGATGGTGCGCAATCTGGTCACTCCTAGCTGGCACTCGCGTGGCTCCTGAAAGGTACCTAGGATGAGGAAGAAGAAGAAGAATCCCTAGGGGGTTTGCCCTGCAGGAACACTCTGACGATTAAGTTAGTATTCTGTGTAGGAAGCAAGGAGAGGATATAGGCTAAGAGTGAGATAGCGCAAGTGATCACAAAGATACCCGTTTCCTAAGAAGAGGATCCTTATACCAGAATTTCGTTGCATCAGGCCCACTGGCCTTTGACAGGGTAGGTACAACCGCCACTGTCAGCCTGCCACAGCCATTACGGGCAGGGCTGAGGTGGTGCACGCAGGGCCGTCACTGCTGGGTTCATGCCTGTCAGGTGTACGACGCCCTCTAAAGGTGGCAGGCACGATGCTCTCTATCAAGGGACATGGTGGCTGCCCCAGATTTGTCAGGTACGGTGGTCGGGCAGGAGGCCTTCCTGTGGTATACCGAACTACCCTTCCACGAGTTACCTTGTATCGAACTGTCCCGTGAGTGGTGAGCCGCATGTAGCAAGCTATGCCGAGCTGTCTAGCCCGAGGTGTCTTTACCTCGGGGTGTCTAGAGATGAATCGATGTGTTCCTGTCTGGGAGTGGCCCGAGGTCCATCGAGAGGAGCTTGGGTATCAAGAGAGGTCGGGGTATCCCGAGCTTAGGGGCACCCCGAAGTGCCTTAGACCCGGGGAGGGGGTGCAGGTCAGGCGGCTCCCAACGAGTAGTTTACCCGCCGAGTTGCCAAGCTAAACTTGGTGGGACCTTTCCTCCGAGTTGCAACTGCATCTGTTTCGCTGTCACACTGAGTCACTACTTGAGCAAGGTCACGCTCACGTGTACCCGTACTATGAGGTCAGGCCAAGTCACCCTCCATCACATTACACCCAAAATCATTGGAGAGAATCTGCTAATGGCCATCTATAGCTTATTTTGTGGGAGCCCCAAATTAAATGTCTGATTTTTAATGAAGATATGGGTGGACTCTATTGTAGGAGAAAATAGCAAGGATTCTGGTTCTATAATGATTAGAAGCTTCGAAATTGCTGCAACTCCGTGCTACATCGATTGAAGAATTTTGGTCTTTAAACCATTGTAGATTTTTCTTTCAAATTACTACAATCAAAGAGGGTTTTCGTTCAACCCTTGAAGCCAAGAAGACTTCCCCCGGTCTACTACATCCAAAGAGCCTTTTACAATTGAAGACATCCTTTTTGTCCATTTGTGTTCCAATCATTGATTGACCATGAGGGAACTTTTGCCGATTGTTAGTTGCTTCTCGTAATTACAAGTTCCAGACGCGGTTTCGGATTTTGTCCAAGACAAGAGAATCAGAGGGTTTTCTTTGCCAAGAAAAAGAGAGTTTGTATCCCATTTGATATTCTGCAAAAAAAAATTAAAATTCTTTGAATTTGTCTGCATTAATTTTTTGTGCTCCAAATTTAGCATGAAATTTGTGTTGACAAATTTCTGGCACACCTGATGGGACCTCTCTTTCCTCTCATCTCTCAAGTCAACGCATCAAGTTTATTTTTGACAAACGGTTTGGACGCATGGCTCCAAAGAAAATCGTTTCAAGCGTAGTCAAGAACAAGAAAAACACCACATATAACTCAAGCTCATCCAGATCAAGTGCATTTGTAGCCTCCAACTATGAGAGGCCAACCACCCGCGTTATGACAAGGTCCAGGGATTCCCAACTGGTTACATCTCTCGCCTTCTATGGAAATCAAGGGGTGCCTTCAAAAGTCCAAAATGCCAAAAGGGGACCTTCAAGGTTGCCAACGACAAGGGACATTAATATGAAGGGGTAGCCCTAGAAAAAGAGTTCATCACAACAAATCAGCTTGAGTATCCAAGTGGAGGAATGCCCATGTCAGACATGGAATTGAGCATCGGGTCAAGGTCTGGCTCCCGTCCCAACTCTCCTAAGACTAGAGGGTCTGATTACATGCAGACTCGCTCCTACACCTCAGTAGCACCCGTCATGATGGCGGAGCTACTATGGTGGAAGACAACTCGCTGAGATGGTTGCGGCCATCGCTAAGTTGACAAAGACATTGGAAGAGAAGGACCTTCAGATTGCTTCTCTCATGAATCGGATGGAACAAATGCAAACACCGGCATCAGCCAGGGGCCCTCACACCCCACTAGGGTTCACCCTGCAAGTAGACCCTCCTTGAGAGCAATTGCCAGAACGTACTAACATACGAGATGCCTAGCATGCCTTGGTTGCCTCCCTCTCAGTACAGTAACTCCAAAACATGATAGCTGACACAGTACGTGCTCAGTATAGGGGTATTCCACAATCATCCTCAGTGTATACTAAGCCATACACCGAGTGCTTTGATCATATGCCTATGCCATTAGGGTACCAACCCCCGAAGTTTTAACAATTTGACAGGAAAGGTAACCCTAGGCAACACATTGCACACTTTGTGGAGACATGCAACAATGTCGGAACCTACGGTGGTCTGATGGTAAAACAATTTGTGCTTGGTACACCGACCTCCCTTTCGGGTCAATTGATGGTTGGGACCAATTAGAAAGAGAGTTCTTGGGTCACTTCTACAATACTTAGCATACTGTAAGCATGTATGAACTTACCACCACAAACCAAAAGAAAGATGAACTAGTCGTTGACTATATTGACAGGTGGATAAATCTCTATCTTAACTATCTAGATATGCTCACTGAGGCATCAGCCATAGACACCTATATATAGGGTATGCATTGGGGGTTACATTACATCCTGAAGGGGATAAATCCCTGGATGTTTGAAGAACTAGCCACCCATGCCCTTGACATGGAGCTTATCTTAGCCACCTTTGGAGAACAATGATCACAAGACTTTTGAAAGGAACAAGAAAAGAAAGACGGAAAAAGGGAGGTAAAGATATCTTAACCAAAAGAAGTTTTGACAACTTCAACTGCCCCTCTTAGGGTTTCTGGTAGCAAAAGGCGAAAGAAACAGACAAATTCAACCGCTTGCCAAGAAATGGAAAAACCAAAGCTCACTCTAAAGGAGTTAGAAGCAAAGGTGTACCCATTCCTAGACTCCAATGTGCCAGGGATGCTAGATGCTCTTCTAGCCCAGAAATTAATAGAGCTACCTAACTACAAGCACACAGAAGAAGAGGGGCAGACTGACCACCCCAAGTATTGCCGCTACCATCGGATAATCAGCCACCCAATCAAAAAGTTTTTTGTTCTCAAAGACAAAATAATGCAGTTGGCTAAATTAGGGATGATTGAGTTAGATATAAATGAGGATATAGTAGCTACCAACATGACAACTATCACGTTTGGGTCCCCTGATACTAAGTCCCCCTAGAAACTTACCATTCATTAGTTGTACCGTCATACGAAATCGTGTTTGGTACTTTTGACCCCACTGTATGTCATTCTACATCAGGGGCACTACTAAGCCAAATACAAGTGCAAGATCTTAGTCTAGAGGAAATTCCTTCACCCCGTTCCATCATATCACCTTTAGATGATGAGGGTTGGACTATCATTACTCGATGAAAGCGTCGTGTAACATGTCTACCAAACCTACTCTGCGAGCAACCTGAGCAAGTCAAAAGGGTTCAATCACATATACCACCCAAGAGCAAGAAAGTGAGGAGAAAAAGTATTTTTGCTTAGTCAACATGCGAGCAACAGACCCCCTCTTCCCAATCACTCCAGAGAGTGTGCGGAGGTGCACATGGTAACATGTTATGCCATGCATGCAGAAGATGTATCCCCAGAAGAGGATGAATCACCAAAATTGGGATCAAGTAAAAATGAAAAAGTTATGGATATTGATGAAGTCCTCGACCAACTTAATGAAATTCCAACACAATTTAGTCTATATGCAACACTACATTTGCTAGAAGGGGTTCAACGTGCTCTTTGTTGTGTTCTTACAAATCCTAATGAATAAAAGGAGAGGATCACCAGTCAAAGGGAACTTGCCTCATGCATGGCCACCATTACCTTTTTCAGATGAAGATTTAAAATTAGGGCCCCATCCTCATAATAGACCCTTGTACGTCATGGGGTATGTTCGAGATCGAAAGATATGTCGGATGGCTCATCGGGGTACAACCATATTCAGATGGCTCCTGAAGATGAAGAACTCACTGCATTCCGTACCCCTAAGGGGATTTATTGTTACAAAGTCATGCCCTTTGGCTGAAAAATGCTGGCGCAACTTACCAACGTGCCATGCAAAACATTTTTTATGACCTATTGCACAACACTGTGGAGTGTTATGTTGATGATTTAGTTGTGAAGTCAAGGAAGAGAGCTGACCACTTAAGTGACTTACGCAAGATCCATGGTTGGTTAAGGTGGTATCAGCTAAAGATGAATCCCCTAAAGTGCACTTTTGGAGTGACATCTGGGAAGTTTCTTGGATTCATCGTATGATATCACAACATTGAAATTGATCAATCTAAATTTGATGCTATTCAAAATATGCCTGAACCTAAGAACCTACTGGAACTTAAACATCTTCAAGGTTGCCTCGCCTACATCTGGAGGTTTATTTCTAACTTGGCAGGGAGATGTATTCCATTCAATAGATTAATGAAGAAGGGAGTGCCTTTTGTTTGAGATGAGGCATGTGAGAATGCTATCAGAAGCATAAAAAATTATCTCCTCAAGCCTCCAGTATTGGCAGACCCAAACCCAGGCCCAATCCCAAGGCGACCTCTAATTCTCTATATCACCACCTAAGAGCAATCATTAGGTGCTTTATTTGCTCGAGTAAATGAACAAGGCAAGGAAAATGCTTTGTATTATTTAAGTCAGACATTAATGGGGGAAGAACTAAATTATTCCCCAATTGAAAAGGCATGTCTCGCCCTGATCTTTGCAACAAAAAAGTTCTGCCATTACATGCTAGCAAATACAATCCACCTAATCTCATGAGCTGACCCACTTAAATACATCATGTCTAAACTAGTACTTTCTGGTAGGCTAGCCAAGAGGGCTCTATATTGTCTGAGTTTGTAATCAAATACATTCCACAAAAGTTGAATAAGGGTTAAGAATTGGCTGATTTTCTAGCTGATCACCCCATCCCAACAAGTTGGGAGTTGCTTGAAGACCTCCTAGATGAAGAAGTATTCTCCATTCAGCTTCCATTACCTTGGGAGTTGTTCTTTGATGGTGTTGCTCAAAAGGATGGTGCTGGAGCAGGGGTGGTGTTTGTCTCCCCTGTTAGACAGTTTTGTATGCCCTTAGCTTCAATCAAAATGATGTACTTTATGAGTTTATTGTAAATGAATAAGAGTGCATATTTGATTCATGTTCCCTTAGTATGTTTCTGTGCAATACCCTTAAACTGGACACTTAATGAGACTCGTGTTAGTTTAGAATGTTCACAGCCAGTGGGTCTGTCTGGGGAGACCTATCCTAACAAGGCTGACACTGTGGTGCCACCAAGTCGGTTGGGGTGGTTTGTCTTAGCTACCGGGGTGAAACCCTAGGCACATACAGTGTGGGATTAATTAAATCTTTGAACTGGACCAGATTTCCAGTATTGCCCTGGATCTTGGAGATTGATGGGAAAAACTGGAAAATTACACCCGACCCCTAGACTCGATTATGAAACTGCACTAGGTGTATTCACAAGCCATCCATGTGATTCTTGAGAAGGATCAAGTTCTTTTGGAAGAACACTGTTGATTCTGCTCCACCCTACACTGCGCCATTTTCAGTGGGAGCAGATTTTGGATCCTACCTTGGGCGTGAACACCTCCATTGAGAGATATTATTTCTCTGTATCAGGTATTATCTCTCCCTACCCCTTTTGGTTCAAATCTTGTTCAGTTTATGGTTCAAGAATGATCATTGAAAATAAGATTTTCTAAATAGGGAATTTGATTCCCAGTTGAAAGGAGAGGAAATTTTTTTCTTTTGAAATTCGCCCCCTTATTCCACAATCTTTGGGCATCCATATGATGGATTTCCTATCCCTTCATTGGTATCAGAGCCATGGTTCAAATCTTGAACCATTCTTTTTCAAATCTGAACCTGCGCAAATAGGGAGAAGGCGTTCTACCCAATTTGCGCAGATATGGGTTTTGGGAAATTTGTTCCCAAAACAGATGGGAAAATAATCTGAAATTAATTTTAAATAAATCTAATTTTTATTTAGAATAGTTCTTTATAATTTTCTTGATTTATGGGTTGTTCGTACAAGAGGAGATCAAACTCTTGGTTTGCGTAGGGAAAACTGCAAAATTTGTAGTTTATTGAATTTATTTATTACATTTGGTCTGTAAATATTTTTTTTTTATTTTTAGACTCAATGTATAGGCATTAGTTCTGATGTAATAATTAATAGAAATAGGATTTCTATTTATTTTAATTTTGGATCGAAGATGGCGGCACAGAGAAGGAGATTTCGTAGATGGGAGATTCGATATCTACGATTTGTAGTTTGAGAAACTGCAATCTGTGATCTAACCTCTGTTTTGCAGGATGGAGTGTGCGAACAACCCTAATTAACTGATTCTTGTTTTTCTTTTATCAGTTATCTAATTTTAGATTATTTTCTTGAATTAAGGATTTAATTAAAAATCAAACCCTAGACCCATTCGAACCAAGATTGGTTCAAACTGTTTGGACCAAATCTAGGGTTTAATCAAGGCTAAAAGTCAGCCCTAATTTTTCCACTAATGGGCCTGAGGATTGATATTTAATTAAATTGTTAGTTCGGCTCAAACCTGTAAAGGCTCAGTTTTAAATAGTTAAAACTGCTAAAAGCCCATTTTAAAGGATAAAGCTATATGGGCCAAACTGTGTAACCCTAATTCAGCCCATATACCTAGATAATATTAATGGTTAATATTATGGAATTCTAACAGGCTTCCAATGGGCCTTACAGATAATTAATAGATTTGATCAATTTATCCCTACATGAGATGTTTGGATGTGTGATGTGCTGCGTGCATAGGCCATAAGTGCTTGACCCATGCTCATTTGATAGTGGCTCTTGCGCACACCATGGCTGAATGCACATCATTGCCATGGTGTCCCTTTTGGTCATTGGATGACCTCCCTCAGTGGTGGGCCCCACACCTCATCGAGAGGTTACGTGCGGAACCCTAGCCGATTAAGGCCCACTGAAATCTAACTTTATGAAAGTCAGTGGGAGCCACTTTGGTTTGACCTAAATCAATCTAGGGCGTAATTAATTGTTCCTTCCAGCTAATATGAGTGCAAGTGGTAGGGAGATTCATATGATGAACTCTCTAATGGCCTTCCATCATTAGCATGAGGATGGGTCCTTCAGTATTGAGGAAACGCACCAGAAAATGGGCTATCCATTTGTTGTTGGGCTTGTTTGAGTGTTTCATAAGATGATAGGGGCGTCATAGACCGATGTGGGAGGGGTTTCACCAGAAAATGGGAACTCTCTCACAGTACCTTGGCGTTCATGAATATGATGGGTAAGCACTCACTGGACAGAAAGGTTTATCTGAAAACGGCTCTGAACCTTGTTTGACAGAGGCCAAAGGGAAAACTCATATGATGAGTGGATATGATCCTTCACAGAAAGGTGGTGGGGTTATGCAGCTGAAACAATTGGCTCCATGCACCATATGTGATTTTCCACATTTCCAGAGACAACCCGTAGTCTCTGTGATTGAGAAAGTAGGAAAATCGAGAGATGAATAAATGGAAATGATCATAGATTAAAATCCATATCTATGAAATGAACATGAATCAAATTAGGTTGCGGACTGATGTTTGCTCTTTTATTAGAAAATGGCAAACGGATCTTTTGCAAAGCTTCTTGATGACAACAAGCTTAAGGGCCCAAACTATGCCGACTGGTACAGGAACCTTATGCTGGTCCTAGGTTCAGAAAAGCTGGACAAAGTGGAAAAGAATCCTGCCCCGGAGCGTCCGGGTGACAGGGCTTCTGAGGCCCGAAGGAGAGACTATCAGGAATGGGAGGAGAAAAACTCCCTAGCCCGGTGTTACATCATTGCCTCCTTGGACAACCCAATACAGAGGCAGTTCATTCATATCGAACTTCCCAAGGACATATTGGACAGCCTGAGGATGATGTATGAAGAGCAGAATTGTTCTACTCAACAAAATGTCTTGAAACAGTTCATGACCACACAAATGTCCAAGGGACAACAAGTTCACGACCTGTCTTCGGATGATGGGTTACATCAACGAACTGGAGGCTCTTGGATCTGGGCTGGACCTTTCAACCCAGATAGATGCCATCCTTAATTCTTTGCCTCCTTCCTTTAATCCGTTCATCATGAACTATAACATGAACAAGCTGAATGTCAGCTTGCAAGAGCTCAGCAATATGTTGCAAAGAGCCGAAGAACTGATTAGAAAGGATGAGCCTGTAGTTATGCTTGTTGAAGCTAGCAAGACGGGCAAGAGAAAGAGGAAGGCAAAGAAGCCTCAGAAGAAAGCCACTAAGAGCAAAAGTAGAAGAAAGATAAAGCATCGGATGCCTGTCACTTCTGCAAGAAGACCGGCCACTGGAAAAGGAATTGTCCTGCCTACCTGGAATCCAAGAAAGGTAATTTCAAAACTTGTGTTATAGAAAGCAATTTATTGGTAGCTTCTACATCCTGGTGTATTGACTCTGTGGCTTCAACTCATGCGTGTAACTCACTGCAAGGGTTCAAGGTAAGCAGAAGGCTAAGTGAAGGAGAAGTCACTCTCTACTTGGGGACTACTGCAACTGTTGCAGCCGCGGCAATAGGAACCGTGGAGTTAATTTTTAGAGAAGGAAAAGTTGTACTGAAAGATTGTCTTTATGTACAAAACTTAAGAAGAATTTTGATTTCTGTTTCAAAACTATGTGCAGATGGTTATTCTGTCTTCTTTAGTAATACGATTACTATTAAAAGAAATAACAGATTCATCGCATATGGAGAACTGGAGAACGGTCTCTATGTTCTACATCCTTCTCTAGAAACTAACATAACCGAAACTACGTTGGCTGAAATCCCCAAGAATAGAGCCCATGATACAGTTAATCCCACATGTAGGGACTACTTAAAGGACAATGGGATAGTATCACAATTAGCTCCTCCTGCTACACCACAACTTAACGGTGTTTCAGAGAGGAGGAATAGGACCTTATTGGATATGGTCCGGTCACTTCTCATACACTCAGAGTTACCCACATCCTTTTAGGGCTACGCATTAGAGACTGCGATTTACGTGCTGAACCGGGTTCCAACCAAATCGGTTCCGAACACTCCATATGAACTTTGGACCGGAAAAAAACCAAGTGTCAGACACTTGAAAATTTGGGGTTGTCCAGCACACGTTAAAAGAACGAGTGCAGACAAGCTGGAATCCAAGACCAACTGTTGCCTATTTGTAGGCTACCCAAAAGGCTCTATAGGTTACCTTTTCTATGACCCAAGTGAGCAGAAAGTGTTCTACAGTCGAAATGCCCAGTTCTTGGAGACCGATTACATCAGGAAATCGTTCTTGATGAGGAGAGCTCAGGAGCAGTGGGAGATGTCCCACAAGTTCCAGGTAGTGACTAACCTAGAAAATCCACCCGGGTATCCAGGCCACCAGTCCGTTATGGTTATGACCAGGATAGTTACCTGGTGGAAACCTTAACTAGTGAGGAGGATCTCGTGACTTACGCGGAAGCTATGTTGGACATAGATTCCCAGAAGTGGGTGGAGGCCATAAGAGCAGAGATGGACTCAATGGAGACCAATGGAGTCTGAACTCTAGTAGATCCACCCTCTGGGGTAAAAGCAATCGGTTGCAAATGGATTTACAAGAGGAAGAAGGGCCCCGATGGTAGGGTTGAGACCTTCAAAGCTCGTCTGGTGGCGAAAGGGTACACTCAGAAAGAGGGCATCGATTATAAGGAAACCTTTTCGCCTGTGGCCATGCTTAAATCCATTAGGATCCTGCAAGCTGTAGCAGCATACCATGATTATGAGATTTGGCAAATGGATGTCAAAATTGCATTCCTGAATGGAGATCTTACTGAAGATATCTATATGCAGCAGCCGCAAGTCTTCATAGCTACGCATCAGAAAAACATGGTATGTAAACTTAATAGATACATTTATGGACTTAAGCAAGCTTCTAGAAGTTGGAACATCTGTTTTGACTCTGTTGTCAAAATGTTTGACTTCGAGCAAAATCCGGATGAACCCTGTGTTTACAGGAAGTACAGTGGAGATAAGGTTACCTTCTTGGTTCTGTATGTAGATGACATTTTACTCATTGGGAATGATGTAGGAATGTTAACTACGGAGAAAGTATGGCTTTCATAGCAATTCTCCATGAAAGATCTTGGAGAATCCTCCTATATACTGGGTCTTCGACTCTATAGAGATAGATCAAAGTGGATAATAGGATTATCCCAATCTGCCTACATTGACAAAATAGTCAAAAGATACAGCATGGAAAACTCCAAGAAAGGAAATGTTTCTTTCAGGCATGGAGTTACTCTCTCCAAGAAGATGTCTCCCAAGATTTCTGAGGAGATTGATGGCATGAAAGGTGTTCCCTATGCCTCTGCCGTAGGGAGCATCATGTATGCCATGCTGTGCACTCGTCCTGACATTGCACAGGCAGCGAGTGTAGTAAGCAGATTTTAGGCCAAACCAGGGCAAGAGCACTGGACTGCTGTGAAAAACATACTTAAGTACCTTCGAAAGACAAAAGAGTTTTGTCTAGTATTCGATGGTAACTCACTACAGATCCAAGGGTATACAGATGCCGATTTCCAATCGGATCCAGATGATAGAAAGTCTACATCTGGATATGTTTTCACGATAGAATCGTGTGTTGTTTCCTGAATGTCAGCAAACAGGGGTCCTAAGTAGCAAATTAATAGTCCACAACCCAAGCCGAACGCATTGCCGTAAGTGAGGCAGCCTTATGAATGAAGGTGTTCATTCCTGAATTTGAAATTCAGCACATCACCCATTCCACTGTTGTATGACAACATTGGACCTATGAGAGGATGATAATAAGAGGTAGCATCAGCGGAGAATGTGGTAGACCCATTGACTATGCCACTGTCACAGAAAGTGTTTGAGAAACATGTGGAAAGCATGGGACTCCGGCTAGTACCTGATTGGACCTAAGTGCAAGTGGGAGTTGTTAGACAGTTTTGTATGCCCTTAGCTTCAATCAAAATGATGTACTTTATGAGTTTATTGTAAATGAATAAAAGTGCATATTTGATTCATGTTCCCTTGGTATGTTTCTGTGCAATACCCTTAAATTGGACACTTAATGAGACTCGTGTTAGTTTAGAATGTTCACAGCTAGTGGGTCGGTCTGGGGAGACCTATCTTGGCAAGGCTAACACTGTGGTGCCACCAAGTCGGTTGGGTGGCTTGTCTCAGCTACCAGGGTGAGACCCTAGGCACATACAGTGTGGGATTAATTGAATCTTTGAACTGGACCAGATTTCCAGTATTGCCCTGGACCTTGGAGATTGATGGGCAAAACTGAAAAATTACACCCAACACCTAGACTCGATTATGGTACTACACTAGGTGTCGGATTGGGCTGTATTTGATGTACCAATCAGTGAGATCCTTAGCGGGGGTCAAAACCTGGGTATGTTGGGATAGTTTGAGAATTCATCTCAGTGGGTGTACATAGTGACAGGATCAACCCCTTTGTCGGACAAAGGTAATGATCGGGGATGCACTCTCACTGATGGAAACCAATATTGCCGGCAACCGATTTCAATCGTTGAGATTTGTTTTGCAAAATATATTTTATATGAGATATAAAAGTATATACATTATGGTTTCGAAATGATTTGCAAAAGGTTTTAATTCTCGGGATCCATGCTTGAGAGAGTGCAACACTATTCCTTGCAGCCGAGGGAGAGGTCCTCTCTTGTTGGGTAGTGTATGATCATTATGGGCTGAAAGGTTAAGTGTAAGACCATTGAGGATAATACCTGATGGGCTAATCTTGCATCTGCCCACAGTCCCTGGGTGTTACAAGGTGGCTTGGCCCAGGGACGACTTAGGGTAAGTGTTGGGCCCATAGAGCCCATCTGATGGGTTTTAGGGGGTGCACTGTCCATAATAGTGTATTTGGCCAGGCCTTGTAACAAAGGCTGGGCTAAACCCATGTGGCTGATGTGTAGATCAATGTTTGGGTCCCACGCCATACAAGGAAGCCCAACTGGGTAGCAGTTTGGAAGGCTAAATGAATACATAACCCTAAATGGGCCTTAAGCCCATTTCGAACTGGGCTAATTTGATTAGTCTTTAAGGGGCGAATTCTGAGATAAGATTAGCTTATAGGATTGGGCCCACACCCTATCCACTTAGAGAGTCCAAGATCTAAATGAGATTTAGATCTGGAAACTTCCTAATTAGATTAGGAGATGGCTGATCTAATCTGCAGATAAGATAAGGATTATCCCTTATCTTAAAGGGACTTCTAATCCAAATATGATTTGGGTTAGAAATTCCTAATGGGATTAGGAGTTGATCCCTTTAAGTCTATAAAAGGAAGAGGGGGCAGCAGCCTTTGGACATCCAACAACACAACAGCCAACCAACAGTCTTGTCTTTAGAGCTGAGATCACAGAAGAGAGAATTCTGCACCCTACAAATACTCTCTAACCGCCTCCTTCCTGCAGCCGCCGCCTACATCAATTTGATCTCCATTACTTGGGAGAAATCAAGATTGGATCTTGATCCAATCTTTTGGAGAAAAGATTGGTGGGAGTTGTATTCACAAGCCATCCATGTGATTCTTGAGAAGGATCAAGTTCTTTTGGAAGAACACTATTGATTCTACTCCACCCTGCACTGCGCCATCTTCAGTGGGAGTAGATTTTGGATCCTACCTTGGGCGTGAACACCTCCATTGAGAGATATTATTTCTCTGTATCAGGTATTATCTCTCCCTATCCCTTTTGGTTCAGATCTGATTCAGTTTATGGTTCAAGAATGATCCTTGAAAATAAGATTTTCTAAATAGGGAATTCGATTCCCAGTTGAAAGGATAGGAAATTTTTTTTTTTTGAAATTCGGCCCCTTATTTCACAATCTTTGGGCGTCCATATGATGGATTTCCTATCCCTTCATCCCTATGACGGGAGGTATTGCCTTTCTCTTTCACATTGACATGTTTATGTTCAAATAATGTAGCAGAATACCAGGCCCTAATTATTGGGTTAAAGATGGCTCTAGATATGGAAATCCGACACAAGGTTGTTCACGGAGATTCAAAACTACTCATAAATCAACTCTTAGGGGAATGCGATGTGCGTAAGTTGGACCTAGTCTCATACTTTCTCTATGCGACTAAGCTCATGAAACAATTTGATTACATAAACATTGAGCACATACCCAGAAGTGAGAACAAACAAGCGAACACTCTAGCTAACCTTGCTACAATGCTCTTATTATCCGGAAGAGACTCAGCATCTGTACCCATTTGCAACAGTTGGGTCATACCTCCGGTTACCACCAATGAAGAAGAAAATGAGAGTAATGCCATCTCAGTGTCTCCTAGTGAAGGAAAGGATTGGAGGCAACCTAAAATTGATTACCTACAAGATGGAAAGCTTCTTGAAAATCCAAAACTTCGAATAGAGGTACGAAGAAGAGCCCCTCGATTCGTCTACCTAAATGGTAAGCTGTATCGAAGATCTTTTAGTGATATACTTTTAAGATGTTTGGGCAAAGATGAGACACCAATTGTAGTAGAAGCCGCCCATGTAGGAATTTGTGGAGTTCACCAATTTGGGCCAAAAATCTATGATCGGATCAAGAGAATGGGGTATTATTGGCCGACCATGGTAAAAGAATCAATAGAATATGCAAAACATTACCAGGCATGCCAGTTTCATGGTGACTTCATTTGTCAACCACCTGAGCCTTTGCACCCCATAGTTGCTTCTTGGGCCTTTGACGCTTGGGGGTTAGATGTTGTTGGTCCACTCCAAAAGTCATCTAAGGGGCATCTTTATATTCTTGCTAGGATTGATTACTTTTCAAAGCGGGCAGAAGACATAGCACTCAAAGAAGTCAAAAAGGAAACAGTTGTGGAATTCATTAAGAACTACATTGTCCATCGCTATGGCGTTCCGCACTACATTGTGACTGACAATGGAAAGCCATTTAGCAACCATTTAATGGACCAATTTTGTGAGAAATCTGGTATTAAACAAAGGTGCTCTAGTATGTACAATGCAACTGCAAATGGTTTGGTTGAGGCCTTTAATAAAACCCTATGCAAATTATTGGAGAAAGTAGTTTCTAAAAGCAAAAGAGATTGGCATGAGCGTATGGGTGAAGCACTATGGGCCTATCGTACTTCTTACCATACAGCTACACAAGCAAACCCTTACTCACTAGTTTATGGGGTCGAGGCGGTGCTCCCACTTGAGGTACAAATTCCCTCATTATGCATAGCAATCCAAGAAGGGCTTACAGACAATGAGAATGCATGACTTAGGCTTGTAGAACTCGACACCTTGGATGAAAAGAGGTTAGAGGCATAGCAACGCTTGGAATGCTACCAAGCCCAAATGGCTCACGTTTTCAATAGAAGAGTCTGGCCCCACTCATTCCAAAGGGAGACTTAGTACTTGCAGTCCATAGGCCAATCATCTTGTCACATCGTTCTGGAAAAAAATTCGATCCCAAGTGAGATGGTCCACATGTAGTTCGAGAAGTCTACAACAATGGTGCTTACTTACTCATTACTCTCGATGGCTATACAACTGGGACCTATCAATGGGAAATACCTAAAAAGGTATTATCCATGAAGATTCATGAAGTGCTCCCGGACACTAGCCTAAACTATCCACTAAGTGCTCCTAGATAACGACCTAAGCCTCAAATTGCAAGTACAAACTACTTTATGAACTACATCATGACTTGATCCCTCTAAGGGGTACATAGGCAACCTGAAAAGGTGCAGTCACAAAATAATCATTTGTATCACTCCTGGCCCACATGAGTATAAATTGTGAACAGCCAAATCAAATAAAAAAAATTATTATGTAATACTCCTGGCCCGCATGAGTATAAATTGTGAATGGTTAAATCCAAAGAAAAAAAGGGAGGAAAGAGAGAAAAAAATTGATCATACATTGCAAGAACATCATGAATGATTCAAAAGGAGTTAAACTAACAAAACATCAAGACATCTCTTAAATGCCTAGTGCAAAAGTTTGCGAAGGTTCAATCTACTATCCTAACCTACTCTAAGCAATCAAAGTTAATCCAGTCAAACACTTTGAGGTATGAAGCCTTCGTGTTAAGTGCCTCTCGAAGAACTCTGCAAGTCTTAAGCTTCTCTACAGGGATCACAGTCATCGCTCTGAGTTCCTGATCCATCAACTTAATTGTAGATAAATCAGCAATAGAGTTTGCCTCTCGACTCTGCAAATCATGCAAGGTGGGTTCCAACTCTTTTAATCCATCCTCCAAGTGGGACAACTCTTCTAACAGCTCACACTGACACTTCTTGAGGGTCTCTACTTGGGTGCCAACATCACTCGACTTCACTTGAATCTCGACTTGGATCACTAATTGGTTTGCAATGCTTTTGGCGATCAATTCCATTCTATAAGTCTTTTCTTCAAGGGAAACTCCCCCTTCAATGGTTTGCTGGTGGGCTAGGTAATCGTCATTGTGCCTTAGGAAAACTTCCACTCGCCTCTCAAAAGGCATATGCTCCACATGAAATTGTTTCTTCATGACTTGAGAAACTACTGGTAGTCTTTTGCCAACCCAAGTCCTTATCACATCATGAGGCTCCTTGAGCATTGATTGAATGAAGTTGATTAAGTACTATTCCAATGCATAACGCATGATCTTGTTGACATCCTCATCATCAGTAGAAGCAAAGGAATCATGCCCCATGCCTGTCTCCACTTGCTGATTACCAATGGCTGCTCATGGAACCACCTTCTTTGGAGTTGCAACTCTCTCACCTACAAAAAAAAAGAGAGAGAAATGAGAGATACACATTAAATAGATATAACCAAGTAACAATCAAATAAAGGGAGAGAAAGAAAGGGAAATTGTACCTTAGGAATCCATAGGTGCAAACCGGCCATAGTGAGAAGATGAACTACCATCGCCAGAGTCCACCAAGACAGGGGTATGTGTCCCTCCTGAAGGTAAATCTTGTAACCCTTTAGGATTAGTTTTAACATATTTCGCCAAACGACTTTTACTGGGGGTGTCAATGATGAGGTCTTGTTCAATTTATTGCTCTTGGAAGCAGAGTCATCTTCATGATTGGCTCACTGTTGATGCTTAAAGAATTCAGGTTATTGTACTTCACCTTTTGATTCACCATGGTTATCTTTCTCGGGTTGTTGGCGCTTTAAAGGGGTAGAAGGTGTAACAACATTCATCCTTGATTGAGCATCTTCCAATCCTACTTCCTCCCCTGTCTTCACCTTTTTGTCATGAACATTCCTCATGACAATCTTGTCTTCTTGTGCCCTAGTGAGACCAACATGGTAGAAGTTCGTTTCACTACTAGCCAGAGCTTCGATTTTGAGTTGTCGTAGAACTGGCAAAACCTCACTATACCAACAACCTGAATAGTTTGTCGTGGTTGAACGTTGAGAGTCTCTAAGACGTGGTGGCACAATGAATTTGGACATAGTGTCTTTTCTTAAGAGAGACCTCCAACAATGATAGGCTTCAACTACGCCAAGCTTGACTCGCTAATGGTTGGGAGATCCAAATGTTGTTTGATAAAATCTGAACTGGCAAGAAAATTGGTACAGAATATACAATTTCGATTCCACTATGGAGTTTCTCTGCCATGATAGGAATATTGGACTTTTGCTGATCAAAAACTCTAACTCCTCAAGAGGAAGATCTATGCCGTGCCTTTCCTTACCATCTACAAACGAATGGACGTTGATGACCAATTGCCAGTGAAAATCCCGACGAGTCCTAACACTGTAACGAGCTTCTTTATCAGGGTGCTCTGAATGCATAAATGCATTGCTAGTACCATGGAGGGTAATCATAGGAGCATATTGCTGGGAATCAAACCTGCGATAGACCTTCTTAAAATACAGGCCAGGCCACACATATAAGAAATGTGTCGAAAAGAAATGTACACACTAGCCTAACTGTTGACAAGAAAGATAAGTCGATGAGAGGCCTTGATAAATGGAGGCTAGTACGGGTGGGGAAAGACTATAACGAATTGCCACGTCACTGCATGAAAAACAGATTGCCAATAAATTTTTTCCTTTTTGCTTAGTCCTATTCCTCACCACTGTTGCAAGAAGTCTTGAATGTGCTCTGATATAACCCAATTATAACCTGTCATTCTCAAGAAATGAAGCCAGATGTTTTGGGTGAATTTTCAGTGAAGCAAGATGTATCTGCTGATTCACCATCATTCAGACCTAAGATGCAGACATGAGGTGAGATAGAGAGTCTTCCCAAATGTTTCTTCTGCAGGAGATCAATAGTATTTAATCTCTGAAAGCAAGCTTCCCATACAAAAAAACAGACTCTGGTTGGGATATGGCTGCACCAAATCTTTTTGAAGGGAAAGGAGGAGTTAAGTTCACCTGCAGTCAGAGCCTTGAACATAGACTTAGCGCCTTGCACTTTTAAAACATTAGTCCAATCTCCTCAGAATGGGAGGAGATTGGCCATTTGTCCAAGTGAATCTGCTACCACCTAAAGGTGGATCAATTAAACCATTTCTTCTGATAAAATCTGCAAACCTTCTCATCCCTACTCTTTCTCTATCATCCCTCCCCCTCCCCCCGCCTCCTGGTCTTACCTCCTCCAGCTCCTCCCAAAACTCCACTCTTGCTGCCTCTCCATTAGGACCATAAACATTCGAAAGTACCCAACCAGCCCCCATCTACCAACCTAAAAGTAGATCGATATTGAAAACACTCCCCTTTTTTCTCCAATTTTCTTTAGGCTTCTTGAATCCCATATTACCACCAAACCCCCAGAGAGACCCACCGCACTCACCTCTGCCCAATCCCCACTATTATCACCCCATATCTCATTTTTCATACGCAGATCAAATGTCTCCAACTTCGCTTCTTGCAGCAGCACAACTTCAGGCTTAAATTTTCTCAACATATTCCTAACTATTGTTCTTCTCTTACTTTCTCTCAATCCCCTCACATTCCAGGAAACCAATTTCATCTTCTGTATTCTGCTTTGTCCCCTACACCCCCCCCCCCCCAACCACAAATTCCTTGTATTTTCCCCTATACTCCTCGTCAACTAAATCGTCCTCCCTCCCTGCCCCTTCCTCCCAACTGTCCACCTTCCCCAATCTTTTCTTTTTTTTTTTTTTTTTTTTAATTTCTCCCCTTCTGCTTTCCTCGAATTTGGCTATGGTTTTCCTCAATATTCCTTCTCCACCCAAGAACAACCCAAGGGATTTTCCTATCTTCACCTGTCGCTCCACTAGACTCTCAATATCCACTGTTCTTTTTTCTTTACCAGCTATACTCTTTACTTCTTTTGTTTCACCCTTTGCCATGCTGATTCTCCTCCCCTCCCCCTGCCCTCCATCAACATGCTCTTGTACCACAGACTCCTTTTTTCCAGAAATCCTTCTCCTATTATAAACTCTATTAGCTTCCTCCCTATATATTTTCCTTTTCGATCCTTCTCCTGTCTCCTCAATCTTTACGGACTCCTTTCCCGCACTAACACCAACAAGGCCTACTTTATCTCCAGGAGGGGAAAAGAGAAAAGAAGAGACACTGGTGGATGGAAAGAAGGTTCCGGTCTTACCTCTTCACTTGTAGGAGTAACTTTGAAAGGGATCCTGCTGTCATTTACCACAGGTCCTTCAGGGGGGGTTCACACACTCCCTAATAATTGTTCATCTCTCTCCTCCACCACTGTTGGGCTGCTACTCATCAGCTTCTGTATTTTCTGAAGGAAGGAGGGAGCCCTCCAAACCTGGCTCCTTAAACCTCTATTTACTGCTATTCAGACTCAATTCCTTTTTTTTTTTTTATAAAATTGTGTTTAGGACGCCCTCTTTGTCCTTTGAGCTGGAGTCGAAGCTCTTGCTTCTATCTTCACCTTGAACAACGACCTTTGTCCCCTTTTTGTATCTCGATACCACCCAAACCCATTCACCTTCTTCTTCGAGGATTAGTATTCTCTTTTGATCAATCTTCCCAATGCTACCTGCCCCTTTTTTCGTAGATAAAAGGCAATTCCCGAAAATACGTCTTGTCCCCTGCCTCTTTAAAAATCTCAATCTCTTTTTAAAATTATCGATAACCTTTTAAACCGGCAATTCCTCTCTCCTTTATTCTCTCCCTCGCTTCTATCAACCAAATGCTCCCTGGTTACTCCCGATACTCTCCCACTCCCCTTTGACCTTTGGCCTTCCTCCAGGTCATCTGCCCTACCCCCCACCTGTTTAGTCCGACCTGAACCTTTGAACTCTGAATTGTTCACCTGTTCTTCCCTACTACAGGATGCTGCCACCTCAGTCTCTTCTGCTGCCTAATCTTCTTCTTCTCTCTCTCTCTCTTGATCGACCCTTTTCTTCTCCTTCCCCTTCTCCGACTCCCCAGTTCTGCATCCTTGTCTCTCCCCAACCTTCCTCACTCTAGAGGCTTTTCCTATCTCCTCCTCTTCAGTGAAATCAAAGTTGCTCGAAGTGCCTTTGCTTGACCCGCTGCCAATTTCTACATGCTTGAGAGTGATGTCTGCACCTTCAACAATTAAATGCAATTCATACAACTTGCCTGCAAATTCCAGAAGCATGCTTCCTGAACATCACCAGGACCTTTAACCTCAATCAACAATCTTGCCATGTCGAGCTTCTCCTAGGTCCTATTCCTATCGTGCCCTGAAAAAATCTTCGAACGTCAATATGCTCCAAGCGTGCAGAGGTATTCCAACTACTCCGATCCAACACAAGTATGAACTTCTCTCTGCAATTAGCTCGCTAGCCACCAGATACCACCAGTCTAATCTCTAATCAAATTCCCTCTCCCTTGTCTTCTTGAATTCCAGAACCCATTCTGCTGCCTCTTTACTATGGAACATGAACAAAATAAGTTCGGCGTTTAATCTTCTAACCCCCATCATCTTCTCTTTTCCCCATTCTAATGCCGCCCAATTTCAATTTTATCATTCTCCCAATCTTTCCCCAACATTCTTCCCACCAAGTTTGCATGAAGAACTTTCATCCTTTCCTCCATCTTACTTGTCTCCCTGACGTCAACTGATACCTTCATCTTGAATTCAAACTGAACTCTCCTTTTCAATGTTAGAGGTGTCTTAAAAGAAATCCTCTTGCTTTTAAAGTGGGCTATGAAGTTTGTGTCACCTACTCAGTGAGATAAAATTCCTGCATTCCTTTGTCCTTTGTTTTTAAAGTGGATTAATAGTGAGGATAATTCTCTATCTGATAAATTAGCTAGACTTGGTGTTGCAAGGGTAGGGAATGTGTAGTGAATCCCTATTGACAATGTAAAGCTTGTACAGCTTGGAGGATGGGCTTGTGTATTTGTTGCTGGTGTTTTTATATGGCATGTTTTACTTATTCTAATTTTAGTAGAAAAACATTTACCAGCTGAGCCGTATATTTCAGATAAGGCTTTGTTGCAATGATATTAATACAAAGATATTGGCAGTTACTTTTCAAAAAGAGAAAATGGGAAGGAAAGTGATATAAGATTTTTTTTTTTCTGAGAAGAGGTAAAGTAATATAAGATTCTTAGTGGGTGCATCATTACTTGGGGAAACTTGTGTACACATGGGGTACATGATACTAGATTGGGCCTTTACTTTGGAGGAATTTACGAAGTCTATATTGGGAGGTGTGGGTGGTATTTTGCATGTCATGTTTATATGCCTATTTCGTTGTAAAGTGAGGACATTATGTTTCTCTCTCTCATATGTTATGTTGTATGGTTAAATGTGGTTGACTTAAGTGACAATGGAGAAAAGCAGGTCTTACCTCATGCTTAGCTGTGCTTTAAAGGCAAGCCTAAGTGCAAAGGCAAGGCACATTTTAAGACATACACCTCACTTCAACCTAGGTGTAGCTCCTTTCAAAAGGTGTGTGCCAGGTTTACCTAGATATGTGACTAGGTCACATCAAGCCTTGGCCTAGGGGTGCACCTTCTACAATTTTGCTTTTTGGGTTACTTTTTGTACACATTTTTGTGTGTTTTACACACTGTAATGGTCTATGAACTTCTAAATTACCTTGTATTTTTTGGTATGTTTCTAAGTTACCTTTTATTGGTGATTATGCACTAGTAATAGTTAACTTTTAAAAGAAAAAAGATAAAACATGTTGAATAACTGAAGCCCTAATTGTTGCAGATATGATCTCAGAAAGCACAATTTCCACTGACAAATACAAATGTTTTTTCATCCCTAATCCTAAATAGAACTACCAAAATCATAAAACTAACCCCATTATACATACAGGCCAAAAATTATGGTCAGTGGCACTGCCTCCAAACGCCCAGCATGCACTTGGTTAGATTTGCCTGCCTCAAGGGCCTTAAAGAGATATCAGTGTAGAGGCTTCAATATCATAGGATTAGGAAAGCAAGAAGGTTAACATCACACTAACAACTTGAATTAACACAACTTTTTTAAAGAGAGAAATAGAAGGATTTTGAAGAAAAGCTCGAGGAACAGATCAAACTGCAATGTTTTATGGAAGAAGGATTGTGGAATGGATTCTCTTATTTCCAGGATTTGAAGGTGTGTCAAAGGTTCTTGGAGATGGTTTTTGGTCTCTTTTTGAATGGATTAAAGAAGTGTATTGTTTTTATGGATTTTTTTGTTGAATTTGTATTGCTGGAGAAAATTGTGGTGACACTCTTATGGAGTGGTCTGCTATTTGTGTTTTCAAGATGTTATTCAGTAGAAGTAGATTGAGTAATATCAACCTAAAACTGCAGTTTGGTTTCTTATCTCCTTTTTCTGTTACAGGATGAAAAATAATATTGTAGGTATGGAGACAAACATGGAGCAACTCCTTGATAAGGTGGTTAGAGAATTGCTATTTCACTTGTTGATTTCTATAACTAGAAAAAACGTTCACCTTTTCTTGGCCTACCTCTGCAGATTATGTCTGTGCAATCTTGAAGTGATAGGGTTAACACATCCCTTCTGGAAAAGAGAGAACATATAGAGAAATTGCACCGCACCAGGAACCTTCTAAGGAAAGTACAGGTATAAATTGAACCATAAAATTATTTGTGCCATGACTGTTTTGTAGGTCCTGTAATAAGAAATTGTTCGAATGACATAATCCATGTAAGAGTTCACCTAGGACATGCAAAGTGGAGGCTATGTGGCACTATGCAGAAGTTATTGGTATCAAAATCTGGTGTTGCTTTAAGGAAGTTCTGTATTTTTATCCACATGCTGCATCAGGGCTTATCCTTAGATAAGACATCACGCTATGGGCTGTCTTTTTCTCATATCTGATAGTTCATGCAAGTTTTGACCTGTTGGCCATGTATGAGTCACTAGAGATTTCATGTTTTGTGGAAAAGAGCAGTTCATTTATGATCTTCCCAGTCGACTTGGAAAGTGTATCAAATCAGAAGCTTATGCAGATGCAGTCAAGTTTTTTACTGGAGCCACACCAATTTTTAAGGTTAATTTTTTTGACTTGTTTTTCCTTTTTCCCCCTTTGCATTCTATTTTTGTTTAACTTAAATTTTCTCGTTCATGAGAAAGATAGTTCTTATTGTTTTCTTCTCTAGGCATATGGGGACTCATCCTTCCATGATTGCAAGAGAGCATCCGAAGAGGCAATTAGTATAGTTACAAAGAAACTTCAGGTACACTCTTTTTTGGGCTTATTTTACCTCTTTATTGGGAAGCAGTCAAAATTTGGATTAGCTTTAATCAGAAGTTATGTTCTTTTCCCCACTATAATTGATTTAACTATTTCCTTTGGATGCAAGGGTTTGCACATCTATCAAGGCTTCTGCCATAGTTGTCAAGGTGATGCCTAGGTGACAAGGCGCCCTTGGAGGCTTCCCTCGCCTCGCCTAATCGCCAAGTAGTTTTTTATAGTGTGTCATAAAAAACTTTTATATTCTTAATTTTTTTGAGGTTATAATTATAAAAAAGGCATTTTTAAACTAAAATATTCATTTTTTGTGTTTATATACAAATTTCTTTTTATTATTTTCTTATTTGTTACAGTTCAAAACCTGAACCAATAAGCAAGGAAGAACATAAAATGTTGTCCAATCAACACATTTTCTTATTTTTCTTTACTAATTTTGTGTGTTTATATACTAAAATGTTGTCCACCTTTTCTTTTATTCTTTTCCTATAACAGAAATAGGGGTTCAGCCCTTATATATATTTTTTTAAATTTTCTTTTCTTTCTTCTTTTTCTTCTCATGAATGTGTTGGAATATGTTGATTTTCTATACTTTAACATGAAGTTTATACTTTTGGGGAGCTCTAATGCCTAACAATATAAATAGGCTCCTCACGAATCAAAAAAAAAAAAAAAAGAGAGGGAGGAAAAAGGGAAAGTGAGAAGGAAGGAAATTAATAAAGATAGAAAGTGAATCCAATAATCCTTCAGCCCATCATCGATTTGGGGGCATTTGTTAATTAATATATATATAAAGAGAGATGACTCAACAAATGGCTGCTTGTTCAGCCCATCATAGGGGCCCACTAATCCTTCAGCCCAAGGGTGAATTACCCCACCAGCCCATCAACAAATAGAATCCCCGCCATGTTGAGCTTCATTTAAATCGGCACATTTCAAAAAATTTAACAAATCAGTCAGCCTAGTGGAGTCAAATTGAATACCAATCTTAGATTAAGATCCCTAAAAAGGGAAATAAAGTTGGTTAATTTAGTCGAATGTGCAAGATCCTTGAAATCTTGGAGTCAAACCTTTGCCAACTAGCCGATTCTCTCAAATTAAATGTCTGGTTTTTAATGAAGATATGGGCAGACTCTTGAAACAAAGTCAATTCAATATAAAAGGAGATGGTGGGCGGTTTACTCTCGCCCTCCGGCAGCTCTCTGACTCCCTTTCTTTTGACAAAAAAAAAAGAGGAAATGCTGCACCAAAACCAAGGTTACAGCCCTCAAAACTGCTGCAACTAAAATCCTTCAAACATTTTTTTCTTCCCCCTTTTTGGGGCTCCTGCTCCCATTTGGCTCCTCCCTTCAACACCCCGTCCAAAGTTTTCTTTTGTTTGGCTTTTCTTATTGCAGGAAGAAATAGCAAGGATTCTGGTTCTATAATGATTAGAAGCTTCGAAATTGCTGCAACTCCATGATACATCGATTGAAGAATTTTTGTATTGAAGATTTTTCCTTCAAATTACTACCATCAAAAGTGTTTTCGTTGAACGCTTGAAGCCAAGAAGACCTCCCTGCTACATTCAAAGAGCCTTTTACAATTGAAGACATTCTTTTTGTCCATTTGTGTTCCAATCGTGTCTGCCCATAGACCTAAAACCCTAGGCCCAACACGGCCTGCATGATCGTGCCGGGCCTGGCATGGCCCACAGATCATCGTGCCAAGCCGGTCCAAGTTCGTATCGGGTCGCAGGCAGCATGGCCCGATTTACACCTCTACACTGATATTCGGTAAGAGAAATTCATCCTAGGTGTAAACCTTGTTCAGATCCCAAAAATCCATGCAACATCGTATTTTGTCCTTCTTTCGTACTAGTACAATGTTGGCTAAGAAAATTGGAGAACTTCTTGAGGTGTTGCTATAGAAAACTTCTATTCCGACAGAAAACTTCTCAGGGTATATTCGAATCTGATCCGAAGATCTAATCGGATCTGATAGGACTCGATCTGAATTTTAATCCTATCTGATCTTCAAATGTGATTTGATCCGACTTATTTTCTTTAAAAATTAATAAATTATTAAAAGAAAAAATAAAATATACACAATTTAAATAAAGAAAAAACAAAAAATACAAGTACTTTTTAATTATTTTCATCATATATATACATTTTTAATTATTTTCATTGACCAAAGGATCGGATCGGATAGGGGGATCTGAATCCAATCAAATTTCTTATCGAATCATAAGATCCGATCCGATCCAAAAATCTGACCAAGGGTGATCCGAATTTGACCAAATAGGATCAGATCGGATCATAATCCGATCCATTTGCACCCCTATTTACAGGCGAGTAATCCAGGTTCACTTTGACTTTGTGTACAAAGAAGTGGGGGTTAAGGCCCAACATTTCATCATAGGTTCAAGCAAGGGCATCTCCATACCTCTTTTAACAAGGTCGTTATATTTAGGGAGCTTAGTGTTAATGTTAACAGGTTTAGGAGGGCCGTCTCCTCTCGAAAGGTTAATTATTGCGAGGACCTCTTTGGCAAGTTTGACTTAGATCTTACTACATCTATGGGGAGGTATCTATCATCAAAATTGATTTGATTTCCATGGAAATGATTCCTCTTGGTTCCATTCTCCATGTACTCGGTGTCAGGGGTCTCAATTGGACTGGATTTGGTTCAATCCAATCTAGTCCAATGTGAGTCCATTATAAATGGATCAGGTCCAATCCAATCCAATGAATGTTTTAAATCAATTTGAACCGGTCCAATTTAATGTCTGGATTGTCTGATCTATTCAAATTCATTTTGATTTAGAATTTAAATTGGTTTTAACTCAAACCCAGCCCATTGACACATATATTCTTATCTTACATTAATGGACCAGATATTGGCTCAATCCAACCCAATCCAATATAAATTTGTTATGGATGGACTAAGTCCAATCCAATATGTCTTATTCATCCGTCCAATCCATCCAAATTGATTTTGTACTGGATGAATCCAATCTAAAATCAACCCATTGACACCTTTACTCGGGGTCCCCTCCAAAAGGGGGTGAGGAGACCCTCACATCATTAAATACAATATACTACCTGTCTTGTGAGGCACGTAATCTTAGTAATGTGCCCTAGTGATACTTCCTCTTGTAACCTTTTCATACACAAGTTGGGAGGAAGAGCTTGTCCCAAGGGCCTCTGGACACAAGCCGCTTGTAAAGCTTGTTGTAATCATCATTTTACCCTTCAAATCTTTATATCTTTGGCCTTGTGGGCCTGTTCTCGTGCTCGTAATTTTGGATCATGATGCTAGTAATCTTCCCACCTAGGTTGTGGTAGGGGTGTCCACGGTTTGGTTAACTGAACCATGGGCATATTTTAAAAACCAAACCGGTACCACTGGTTTTTGTATTAGTCTGAACCAAAACTGAACTGAAACAAGCAGTTAACTGGTCTTCGGTCTTCGATTTTTGGTTTTTTTATTTTTTTATTTTTATTAAAAAATGTTTCTTATCTAAAATGACAAAAATAGCAAAGGAAAAAACCTAAAAAGAGAAACAAGCATATTTCATATTTAGAGCATAGTTGATTTCATCACTTACAACTAAAAATAGTTGAACTAAATCAGGAAATGAAAAGCATCAACAATCTCAATTTTCAATTTTCATGCTTCTTGAGTTCAATGTGAAAAACCTACACAACATGATATCCAAAAAAAATGCTTCTTAAGTTTCATGCTTCTTTATCTATCAAAAAAAAATCTTGCTTCTTAATTTCATTCCTAATTCAAGCCAATTTGTCAAAAATACCTGTTCCAAGTAGGGGTGATAACGAGCCGAGTTTTTCACAAGCTGCTTGAGTTCGGCTCGCCTCGGTTTCAATCGAGCTCGAGCTCAATTCATTGGCTCAATTATTAAACAAGTCGAGCTCGAGCCTACTAGAGCTCAACTCGTGAGGCTCGCAAGCCGGCTTATATATATATATATATATATATATAAAATAAAATTATAGAAAATAATATATACAATAAAAATATTAAAATTATTAATTATTATAATTCTTAATTTTTTAAATATCAAATACAAGATGTTTTTATATATAATTTATTATTTTTATAAAATATTTTTTTTCACTCGACTCTGCTCGAATCCACCCCTAGTTCCAAGATTAGCACCTATGGAATTGTTGGGTGTTGGCCATTACAGATTTGTAGCAAGGCAATTATAGTCATAAAACCTATAGAGAAATGGAAAAAGCAAAGAATAAGAATAGTTCAAGTATTCAACTTCAAATCCGTAAGACTAACTAATACCTGATTGCTTTTTTGACAAGGGAATAACAAGGGGGATTAAAACTTGCTTAGATCCAGCCTCCATCAGTCAAGAAAAGTGATTGTTTCACCTGTTACAAAGCAAATAAGCCTTAACCTGATTGAATTTTGCATAGGTCAAAGCCTCTTGCTTATTATCTGTATATCATAAAAGTATTAAACTATTAACCAATCAACATAAAACATTCAATAAGATAGCTCTGCAAAAACATTCAATAAGATATTTCTTTCAAAACTTGGTCATTCAACAAGGTTCATAAATCACAAATTCACAACCATAAGCATTAAACAAGGTCCACAACCATGAAAGTTTAAATTCAATGAAGTCTACAACCATAAATATTCAATCATCAATAGCAATAAGAGGATGTTCCTCACTGATACATGATATCTCTACAAAAAAGATTAAGACAAGCATAAATTAGAATTAATATAACAAAATAAAAATGAATAGGAAAAATAAAATAGAAAAGAAAAGCGTTAGCTGATTCCATACTCTTAAGTTCTTCTAAACTCTCCTCTAAATGAATGTAGCCATGTGATCTTTGTATTTAATCTTGTCCACAAATGATAGCTTCCACCATTCTTGGAGTTAGAGAACTACGGAATGAATCAAGCACACGACCTCCAATGCTAAAAGCCGACTCAGATGCAACTACAGATATAGGCATAACTAACACATCTCAAACCATTATACAAAACACTTGATATTTAGATGAATTAATTTTCCATCAATCCAATATGTCAAGTGATTTATTTTTCGGATCTTCACATAACTCCCTTAAATATCTATCCAATTCTGTTTTGGTATTTACACCTCATCGGTTTGCTTTTTTCTTTTAATACAGTGCATTCATAAAACCAACAACATTTTCCACACTATCAACTTCCATCTCATTTGTGTCTTGAATTTGATTGCTTGATTGAACATTATGAGATGACTTAACTGAACTATAAAACTCAAACATGAAGACCAAAACTTGCTTCACCCTCTCTCTCAACACTTAAGCATTATCAAGATCATAGAATTAATTAATAACCCAATCCACATACTACAATTTATATCGAGGGTCAAGAACCACCGCAGTGAACAACATGATGTTGATATTCCTTTCATTTGCCCAATACTTTTCAAACTTCTTTTATATCTAGGAAGTAATCAAACTAACACTAAAATCATCACTAGTACACCTCCTAGAAATAACAAACCTAACACTATAAATTTCTTTCATGTATTCATTTCTAGTTACATAAAATGACCCAAGCAATTTCATTGTAGTTTCATAGAAAATTTTAAGAAAAGAAGCAAACACCGAGCATATTCTCAATCATCATCATTAGGCAAACCCTTATTTTTTGAACTAGTAAGCTCCTCTACGTACTTACCATCAACAGTCTTCAACAAATCAAATGCATTCTTAAAATTTAAAGCAGATTCCAACATCAAGTAAGTAGAGTTCCACCTAGTATCAACATCTAGGCAAATAAGACTCTTTCTATCTTTTCTTTCTCTACACAATTCTTAAACATTTACAATCGTGATAGAGAAGACCTTGCATACTTCACTACAGAATGGATCCTAAAAATAGATTCATCAACTCTAAAAATCCATTTTTGACAATTAAACTCAAAATATGTGCACCACATCTCATGTGTAAGAACTCACTCTTTAAAACACTTCCCTTCCAACAGTTGAGTCTCTTTTTCAAGTATTGAATTCCCACAGCATTTGATCTTGCATTGTCTACTGTTACAGTGAAAACTTTCTCAATGCCCCAATCAAGCAAATGTCTCTCAATTACCTTATCAATCATTTCTCTCGAATGACTAGAAATTGGACCAAAATTTAAATAAGATTTTGGACTGGAAATTGGACCAAAATTTATACAATCTCTAGTCATCATCTATGAAATGAACAGTGGGACACATATATCTAAGATTTTGAAGTAAGGTAGATCCTCAATGGCAATTTCTTAAAATAATTATTCAACTTTCTCTTCTCCTCAAAAAAGAGATCATAACAATCTTTGGTTATTGTTTGATATGAAGGGACTACAAATCGTGATTGCATGGTACTGTAATCGTAGGATCCCTTGGATTATTGACTCTAGTGCTTCTGATCGTATGACAAGCATTTCCACTATGTTTAGCTCTTATGATTTGCTTCTTGGCCATGATAAGATTACCTTAGCCGATGGCTCACTTGCTCCTATCTCTGGCAAGGGAGTCATCAAGGCTACATACTTTCTTTCTCTTTTTTCTATCCTTCATGTCCCTAGACTAAATATTAATTTGATGTTCGTGAGTAGCCTAACTAAATCCTTAAACTGTAGTGTAACCTACTTCCCTTCTTATTGTGTTTTTCAGGACCTGAAGTCTCAGAAAGTGATTGGGATTGGCCGTGAGGTGAATGGAATATATCTATTGGATACTCCTGAACAAAGCCAAGGATAACTTGTAAGTTATAAGTATTGGTGTGGTGCCCGTGTCCCCCCTCTTTTGCATTTTGATATAAAGACTCCAAAGTTTTTTGTTTCTTGTCTGCATTCAAAGGATACTTCTTACATCTAGTCAAATGATTAATCAAGCAACTTGTACCACTTGCACGAGGACAAGCTAAGCCCTTACCACGATAGTTACATGATGCTCTTGGATCACTTTTAACTTGACAATCTATCTTAGTGAAGTGATCCCACACCCAAGATTTTTTTTTTCAAGAAGTAGAAGAAAAACTTACATTTGAATCAACCTCCATAATAAGTGGATTTGATGCATTGTCATCATTACTTTGAGGTTTAGGAGGGGGATTTATGCTTGTGTTATTATCACCCCACTTGACATCTAATAAAGAAAAAGGATGAATAAGAAAAAGAATTAATAAGAATGAATAAGCATGAATGAATAAGAAAAGGAATGAATAAGTATTAAATCATATCTTAAAGTTCTCTTCCATTCCCCCAAAGAATTGAAAAGGATTGAATAAGAAAAAAACTGAAATTTAGAGATGGATTAAATTAGAGATAACATCATCGTGTGATAAAGAAGGCATGTAAAGGTCTCGAAGAATTGTTCTAGTTCTCATTTTATCTTATACTTTCAAATTAAAGAACCTTTAATACAAGAAACTAATCTCCATTAACATTCCTCATATTCTCATAATGAGTTTTATTTTATATTTTCATGAAGTCTATAATTCCCTAAAACATTCAACCTCTCTTCTATAAAAAATACTAGGGCAACCCCTCTACCTTGAATTCATAACCTGCATAAGGAAGACCTGAAACTGGAGGACAAGAGATGTTCAGTCTTTCCCCAGTGAGCTCGTCTCGTCTTAGGGAAGGGAATCTTTATTGACCAGGAACCACCACTGGATCAGGAGCAGGATCCCCTCTCTCTGGTTGGGCAAACAAAAGAAAGAAAGCACACTCGTCAGCTATCCACCCTGCCCGTAAGCCATATCGATCTCTTCATATAAGATAAGAAAACATATCTATCATCTTTCTATACGTTCGTTAACTTAACCAGTGGGGCTTCCCAACATCCAACACTTTACATTCCCTAAAACATCAAATAATCTAACTTTCCAGCTTTAAAAGCAAAATGAACAAATCTGAAATCCCCCAGCCAAGCAAACCAAAAAGTGCATGGTTTTATACATTTTTTAATCACATCATAAAAAATAAATAAATAAATAAAACCAGTTCTGACGATCTACATTCATGACCATGAGCTCTCGAATTTTAAACGTAAAAAGCACATTCATTATGGCAACGATTCAGAAATTGTTTCTTTCTTATTTTTCCTTAGCAATGGCTTGTTTCCCATCTATGATCTATTTTATTCACAAATAATTGTTGAATTTTCAAGAAAACAAGGCCCAAAAAGAAATGTTTAAGAACATTTCTTACTAATGTGGAAATTTTAGAAAGAAGAGAAACAAGATTTACAAAGCAACTATTGAACTATTTAGCTAAAAAATTTCGTAAGACTATAAGAGATTAAGAGGTATCATTCGTATTTTAAACAAATTTCATATCAACTAATTTAACTCAAAAAATTATTTACCTAAAATTGTTAAACTGTAGAAGGGAGAAGAAAACCAGAGATCCAGATTCGGATTTTAGAGAAGGAGAAGAATGGGGGAGAAAGAGAACTGGACGAGGCGATGGCAAAGGGGGAGAAAGAGAACCGGCCGACGGGCAACGACAATGGCGATGGGAGAGGAGAAAATGATCGACGGCCAGTCGATAGGAGCTAGGTTTTCTATCTGTTCTTATTTTCTTTCAGAAACAAGAAGAGGGTTTTGGCATCTGGCCTGGGTTCGAATGTTTGATCATTCAATCAATATTTTTTCATTTTCTTTAGCTATCATTTATTGGATTTGTTGCAACATGCTATCACAAAACTCTTTAAACTTCGAATGGCATTGAATGTCTTCGCCCTTTTCCGACTATGATTCACTTTCACCTGCCACAATGTTGATTGATTCTTCCATCTCCATGTTGATGTCCCTTGGTTCTCATCCTTTCAATTCCTCCCCCTAGGTCGGGAGGTGAATGAATTTCTTGATCTATTGGGGTGCATCATTCTAGGCCAATGGCTCTTCATGCACTTACGGCTTGATCTTTTCTCGGACCTCGATCTCCCTTTTATGGGATTTACTGGCATTAAACCTCCTTAATAGATAGCACTTTGGAGTAGGGTGTTTCACATGGCCATGATATACACAAAATGTTGGGTAAGCCTTTATTTTAGGTTTGAGATCTTCATAAACTTTGGGTCTCTAAGAAGTCATTCTGCTATCCAATCCTCCACTAAGGCCTCGTTCTTTTTTCGGTAAGTTATTTATCCGAGTAAATGCAATTATATGGGTAAATTTTCCTAGGAAACACTTATCCGGGTAAATGCATTTTACTCATATTCTTTTATTTCCTAAATAAATAATGTAATGATCATTTTAGCCATAAAAATCCATTATTAAAAGGGGCATTTCTATCTTGTTCATTAGTGTTGGCAATTTTCCCCCTAGGTATGAAAGTTATTTATCCACCCAAGAGATGGATATCACTTATCTAAGTAAATGATACCCAAGAAAATAAACTTTCCCTGGTCCCCACATAAATATGAAAAAAAAAACATGGGGTTCTTGGTCAATAAGAACCAAAATCCCATTGACCAAGTTTCCCCCTATCAAAATCCACAAAAAGAACGCCCCTTAAGGGGATCAAGGTCTTTTGGGATAATGGGATTTACTAGCATCTCCTATGTAAGGCCGCTCTTTTTGGTTAAGACTATGGACCTCCTACCCACAAGAACTCTGCTCATGCCTACCCACAATACATTAGCCCCTGTGAATTGGGAACATCTCCCCCTACATAATACCAGGCAGAAGATGAGATGTTCTCCATGTGTGACTATGATAAACGTGGATAGAATTCTCGTAGGTAGGAGAGATTGTTCTGCAATAGCAACTTGTTGATCCTATGCTTACTTGCCCTTTTCTTTTAACTTGGCGATTAACAAGATTGTTCATTAGGCGAAGGAATGCAAATCAGTGAAGTTGATTATAAGTTTTCCAAATGTATCCAAAATTAGTAATGATATCATTTAGGCACAGTTGTACCAAGACATGTTCATCTTCGCCCAACACATGCTTCAAATCCAAACTTTTGGTGTGGAAATGCCATATGAGGTCATCGACCTCTTCATCTTTACCCTATTCCATTCATCCTAGATCAGTGATAGTGAGTTCTTCTTTTAACTCATAGAATTTGCCAAAGAAAAGAGCCACCATTTCATTCCACGTCTTAATAGACCCAAGCTTGAGGTTGCAAAACCAAGTGTATGTATGAGCATCGAAGGACTTGCTTGCATGTAGGTAGGTCCTCAAATTCATAAAGTGTCCGATATCCTTGCATGCTTGGTTTTCAAAATTGGACCGGACTGGATGGTAGGACCTGAAAAATCAGGAAGGTGGCCGGTTCCTTTTCCCCCCAAAACTGGATTTTCTCAAAAAAACATTAATTTTGATCAATAAACCACTGAGCCGGGTGATTAATCGTTTGAACAATTTTAACCATTTTTTATTTTTTATTTTTTTGTCAAAACGAGCCAATCGTTTGACCTAATAACCGGACCATCAAAGTCGACATCCTTGTGTTCTTTAGTTGTCCAATCATTGTCTACATCTCCTCCATAGCCATGAATTGCTTTTCGGTGTTGTTAGCATGCGTTGTTAAGGTAGGATCCCTACATTGATCCATTCCCTCAATGGGTCACCTTCACTCTACGATGGGGCTCTTAGCCATGATATAGGAGCCAATTGACCCTTTCATCTACGCCCCCTGTTGCAGTTTTGCCCTAGGGTCCAAGGGAACTTTGAAGGGTCGATTGATAAAGAATTGTGCTAGAGTAGTGACCTGATGCTAGACAACTAGAAATGGCATGGCATCGGGAAACAGGGATTTGTCCCTTACTACCACTAAGATTGGTAAGTGAGTTCATTGTTGTTAAGGTTAAACATGGTGGTGTGCAATTGGTCGGTTCAGTACAAATTGAGGACTTAACCAATTATTTGGTTTTATCATTTCCTCTAACCAATTGAACCGAATTATATTTTAGAACTAAACCAACCCTAATTGAATTTGGTTCCATTTGGTTTGGTTTTCAGTTCGGCTGGACCATGATTTCACATAAATGACAAGCATTTAACAAGTTGAAATTCTCAATCAAACCAAACCGAAATCGAAAATCAATTTTTTAAAATAATAAAAATCGAACCAAACCGATAAATGAATTAATCGAACCGGATTAGTTTATTCGGTTTGATTTGATTTTCGGTTTATCAACCAAATTTGAACACCCCTACTTAAACATTGGATGCTATCTGATTCAGGGTATCCTCCTCATCACCTACTGCCTTCTGATGTGCAATAAGATGCATGGAATAATCTTGTAGGTTGATGCGAACCAGCCCATAGTACTTAGGGCTGCGTTTGGTTGGAGTGCAAATCTGAACCGTTGCAAATTAGCACTCCGATTCAGATTTATATTCGTTTAGTTAGGTTTCAAAAATGCATCGATGCAAATTTGTATACTTTTTAGATTTGTAGCGAGAAGAGGAGAAAATATTACTTTTTAAAAAAAAGGAAAGAAAAATTTGCTCCTATGATCGGTCGAAATACATAGGTTTTGAATTTCTCCAAAACCCTTGAAAAAAAAAAAAAAAGAGAGGAGAGGCGAGCGACTCTAAAAGGACGACTTTTAAGCTTCGCGAATCTCTTCTTCTTCTTCTTCACAGGCTTGAACCATTTGCTGAGGAGGAAAAATGGGAGTGATTCGTATCAACCAAACATTTGCGACGCGGGTGAGTCCATCTAGGGCATATTAACACGTTCTCAGGTCGTCTTCTCCGGTAGAAGCGATTCTCTGCTGAACTGGACAAATGCGGTTTCAGTAGGGGATTGGAAACCTTCTCACAATTGATCGTGCACTGTTTGAACCATCTACGGCATGGACGATTTCTCAGAAGTTGCACCCCTACTTCGTTTATTTCCCTGAAAATTCAAATACCAGTTTTTTATCGAATACTAGAAACTGGACCAGGACGTGTTACTCAGGAACCTACAGATGAATCTTTTCGAACATGATCTTTGGGAATCGTTTCTGGATTTCCTTCCCATTTCAGAGAGAAATCCTCTCTGCAAAACTGAATTGTACAAATCTTTTCATTCATTTTAACAATTTCATTTCTGGGATTCAGAGAACAGTTCGCGCCATCAACAGCTTCTCCGACATTGAGAGCCATAGACCTCAGTTTTCCTTACAAGAGTGTGCTTCACTTTTGCAGCGTTTCAGTGATCTGAGAGATGTTAACAATGGAAAGTCACTTCATTTAATTCTCATCAAAAGCGGGCTACATCGAGATATCTTTGTACAGAACAATATTCTCTGTTTGACGAGATGCCAGAACCAAATTTGATTTCGTGGACAAGCATGATCTCAGCCTATGTACAATACGGTTACAACGACCTTGGCCTGCAGTTGTTTTCTCTTATGTGTCGTTTAGGGTTGTGGCCCAACGAGTTTGGGTTCTCAGTGGCACTCAAAGCATGTGGAGTTGCAGGCAAATTGCTGATGGGAAAGGCTCTTCATGGTCAAACACTGAAATCTGGCTTTGAACTGTGCTTCTTTTGCAATAGCTCTATTTTCAATATGTATGTAAAATCTTGGGAAATGGATGATGCCCGTAAGCTCTTCAATGGAATCCCGCTGAATGAAAGATCCGAGGCCTTGTGGAATACACTGCTGGATAGTTGCGTTCAGGTATCAGAGGCTAAGGAAACCATTAACTTTTCATCAGATGATGCATTCTAATGTATCACCGACATGTTTTACATATGCTGTTCTTATTAAATCATGCACAGACTTGTGGAATTTCCACCTGGTTAAGTTTTTTCATGGCCATACTATTAAGGTAGGTAGGCCTGTAAACGGATTGAATTCGAATCGAATGAGGTTAGATTCGAATTCGAAACCGATTATGAATATTAATATTCGAATTCGATTCGATATTCGACGGATATCAAATCTTTGAGTTTGAATTCGATTTTCATTATCAAATCGAATATCCGATTCGAATCTAATTCGACTGAAAAATCTGAAATTTTTAGCATAGCAACCATTCAGTATTATTATAATCAAATTACCTTGGGAAAAGAGGCAAGGGACGACAGTAGGCATGGGTTTCCAGTGGCAGTCGTGGATTGCAGCACAAGAAGGTGATGCTGGCAATTCACACTAAGACTGGGAAAAGAAGATGATTGGTCCCGGCATCAATCGCGGGTTGCAGGGCGATGACTGAGAAAAGAAGATGATGATTCTCAGTCTCATTGTCACTGAGACTGAGAAAAGAAGGTGAATAGTGATGGGTTCCCGACTTCCCAGCGGCGATTCAACGTCTCATTGTCATTGAGACAGAGACTGAGAAAAGAGAGAGAGGTCGAGGTGACGAGATGAGCGATGATGGCGATGAAGGGAGATGACCAGTGACGGACCGACGGTGGTTGCTCAGGCGGCGTTCGGTGACGATGAAGGGAGTGACGGAGGTCAGAGGGTTAGGGTTTTACACTTTTAGGGTTTTGAGAAGATGAGAGAGAGGGGGTAAGGAGGTTCAGGTTCGTATGAAATGAAAGAGTTCAATGAGATTTTCGAACTCATTAGTCATTATTCGTTATTTTTTATTTTCTTTTTTTAAACTTTATATTATATAATAATATAATATATATTATATAATATATTAATATATATATATATATAAATCCTTATATTATATATATAATCGGTTTGGATATTTATTGGATCAAATCAATGCATATCTAAATTCGATCCGATAATTTAATCAGTAAAAAAATGGTATTCGAATTCGACCGAATATCCGATTTGAACTATCCGAATTCAATTCGATTATGCCGAATCTCGAATTCGAAATCGGATTTTCAAATACCGTTTAAAGGCCTAAAGGTTGGCTTGGATAAGTATAATTTTGTTGGTGGAGCCCTTGTCGACACCTATTCCAAGTTGGGATTCCTAGAGGATGCCTATAAAGTGTTCCAGGAACTAGAAGAGAAGGACAATGTGGTCTGGAGTTCTTTGCTGGCCGGTTTCAATCAGAGTGGGGTTGCTGAACAAGGCCTGCATTTGTTTCGCCAATTTGTCTCGGAAGGTCATAAATTTGACCCTTTTATCTTTGCTAATGCATTTAGTCTGTGTTCAAATATAGAGGTTACGGCAGTTGGCTCGCAAGTGCATTGCAGTTTTATCAAGTCTGGCTTTGGATTGGATTCTTTTATCTGGAATGCCCTCATCAATATGTATGTTGGTACAGGGATGGTTTGTCATGCTTACAAATGTTTTCTTGAGGTCAGGCATAAGAATGAGATATGCTTCAATGCCATGATTGCAGGTCTAACCTTTGATTCAGAAGATGGAAAAGCTCTAGAACTGTTCTGTAAGACGAAGGAGCTAGGACTGATGCCAGGTCATTCCACAATAAGTTTTGTTCTCAGAGCCTGTGCTAATCTGCATAAGTTGGAAGAAGGCTGAGCTCTCCATTCTCATATTGTTAAAACACTTGTTGATTCCGACTCTAATTTTGGCACTGGGAGTGCTCTTATTGAGTTGTATGCTAAATGTGGACTTGTATGCTCTTATTGAGTATATACATCAATACTTTGAGAAACAAAAGAAACACACCGATTCTCATTTTCACTGAATTAATTTGACCATTAATCAGAGGTTGCTTACGTTATTGAGTAGATTCAAAGACTTCAAATCCTTTGTATTTTTTCATATTACAAATTTATTTTTGTAATTTGTTTCCATACTTTTGTAATAATTCAATACATGAAGTTCGTATCGGCAACATGTTTTGGAAAGAAGAAAAGGAGAGGAGGGAATGACATGTTTTGAAAATTTAATCAACAGTTAAGAACAATTCAGTCATTTAAGTTTTATCAGTTGGAGTAAAGGTTTAAAAGATAAATAAGGAATGTACGAGTTGTTTTTGAAAGTTATATGGTATATACAAATAGTTTCCCAGATGTACAAATAATAATAATAATAATAATAATAATAATAATAAAATATTTAAAGGTATAACCCACTTTCAGCTTCATCAATCAAATTGCCTACAACAATTTATATTCATTAAAAGACAGCAATAAAAGCCTTTTTAACTAGTTCAGGTGTTATCAAACGGTTCCTTCATTCCAAGCTTATCAAAAGGTTCAAAGTATCGACATGTATCAGCCTGTATTAGACGATACACATCGTTCTGGGACCCCTCTGATATGCCCTTACAGTGGTGTATCGGGGGTTCTGACAGTTCAGGGGGTGGAGGATCCCTAAATCGGTCCACCTGAACCGGTTGCAGAAAAAAAAAAGCATCAAAAAACAATATTGATTCGCCCGATACACCCCTACCGGCGTATCAGACATATCGATATTTTGAACCTTGACCATAACTCTTTGTCATATATTGAAGTCCGAAGACCAACATCTTAGTTAGGCCAAAACCTAGGGAGTGTTTGGTATAGTGATTTTGCATAGCATTTGTCTCACAATTGTGAGACAGATTTGAATTGAACATACAAATTGTTATTTCTTCTTAAAACTTTAAATTTGATGTTTTCCACACATGCAATTTTCTACTTGAAACTATGCCCATACATGATGTGACACTGACAAAAACATATTTCTAACGAATTTGAATTGATTAACTCAAAACACAATAACAATGAAACGCCATTGTATACTATGAACATCCCATTGAAATTGGGATTCACTCCATGGCTGAAATGGTATGGAACCGCCACCCATCTAGAATAGAAACATGGGAGTGATGGGCCTCCCATGTTCAATGAACAAGACATGACTCATACATACCCAAGATAAAGTTATTCTAGGTACTTTTTAGGGGAGAGAGGGAAGGTGTTAAGCACCTATCTCCCATACTTAACATGTAGTACCATTCCCCTAATTTAGTAAAGAAAGAATAAGAAGCAAAGGAAACAAAACCTACTAGATTTCTAACAACCTTACCCATCAAAGAGGATAGTCATGGTGGCTTGTTTCCCAAGTGATTCCACCCTCTCATTCTCTTTTTTGGGTGAAGGAAACCCTTAAATGAACAAAGGATTAGGCAACTATATGCATCATCCTTCTTTATCCAAGGTTCCCCTCGTTCCTATTAGGCTAATGAGAAAATCAAAACACAAGGGAATCAATCCCCTATGAGCCACTTCAAATAGGGCTTACTAAATACAATCTACATTTAGGATAAAAAAAATCATAAAACAAAATAATCAAATAAATAAGACAACAAACTAATTTAAATTATAATTTGACACAAAGATAAAGCACCATTAAACACATATTCTAACATTCAAGCAAAAGATCCAAAATGTATATTCACTTAAGTAGACATCCGAATTTGAATAATATGAGAGAGAAGAAATTTCAGCAATGATATTGATTCTAATTAAGTTAAGTAACTACTAAACAGACATAGAATGCTATCCAAATCAACCAACAAGCTATTCTAATGATTTTTACACCTAATAAACAAGAATGCCAAACACCATCCAATCAACAAAATAATCACGGCTGAAATGAAAAAAAAAAAGAAAAGAAAAGAAAAACACCTACATCATTAGGATGATTTAAGAAAACAAAAAGAGAAATCATTAAAATAAAATAAAAATAAAAAAGGATGAACTCGGTTGTAGAAAATGGTGCTGAAAAATGGCTTCGGATTTACCTAAATGCAATGAGGGGAATCTTCTTTTCGCAAAAGACAACCTAGAATTTGGCAGGCACTAGTCATGGCATTATAGAGTTACTGCTATACCGGAAGGTTAATACGTCAAGCTTGTCTGAGTTATTTTCTGTAATGTTCAAAGACCTTCTGCTAATCACTGCAACCAGCCAACCACCCATCTTGTTTTAGTTTCTTGAAAATTATTGCATTGGGCTTATTTTGTTGTTCATTTCTTTTATACAACATAGATCTGAGCTGAGTACTCTCAATTCGATCAAGAACAGAACAGAATCTTCTCTGCATATATATATATATATATATATATATATATATATATTTAAAACTTTATTGCATTTCAACACAGTCAAGAGGTGTGGCCTTCTTTATCGAAATTAACATCAGGCATAAAGTTTTGGATCAGATAACCTTGGCGTGGGGACTGCGACAAGAGGTGTGGCCTTCTTTAGCGCAGTCCCAAACTTCTCAGTAAGTTGAAGCTTTGCTCCCTTCGGTATTTCCCAGTTGAACGAATGCAACAGCGATGCCAATGCATACATAACCATCCTCTCTGCCGTTGCTATCCCTGCACATATCCTCCTCCCGGAACCAAACGGGAAGTAGCTCAAATCCTTGCCGGTGTAATCCCATTTCCCATCAATCAAGAACCTCTCGGGATCAAACGTCAAGGGTTTGTCCCACAACGCAGGGTCTCTATGGATTGCCCACGCATTGACGAAGACTCTGGCGCCCTTGGGGACCATGTAACCCCCAACAGCGCACGAAGAGCTTGGGCAATGGGGGACTAACAGTGGCAGAACCGGGTGTAAACGGAGCACTTCTTTCATCACGGCTTGCAAGTAGTGTAGCTTGGGAAGGTGAGACTCTTCGACTATGTTGTCTTTACCCACCACTCTCTCCAGTTCTTCTTGGGCTTTCCTCATCCTCTCTGGTTTGTTCATCAGTTCGGCTATTGCCCACTCTACCGTGTTTGAAGTCGTTTCCGTCCCACCAATCACCATGTCCTGTTCAGTCAACGATATGATTGATCAGTCTGATTACAAATATAAATGCCCAACAGAACAGAGTTATCTTCAAAGTGATGAAATATTGGTGAGGATGAACTGGATATCATTTTAAATCTAGCTAGATTAATTAAGTAAAACCATACCATGAGTAAGGCCTTGATTTGATTCATTGTGAGGGAGTTGTTAGCATCTCCTTGGTCCTTGAGATTCAATAGGAACTGCAGAAAGTCATGGCCCTCCTCTTTACCTTTTTCGTCCATGATATTCAGCCGTTTATGAATCATGGAATCAAACATTCGATCAAACTGCGAGGCCAGACCCTTCATCTTCCTCTCCACGCCTTGCAGATCGAAGCGGCCAGAATAGGAAAAAAATCGGAAACATTGGGCACACTCAGTAGCGCTGTCATCTCGCCAATGGCTTGTCGGAACTCTGCGCCGAGACGAGACCGCTCCTCCCCATTGATCGTATCGCCCCACAGCATGCTCGTGATCAGATTGAGCACGGTCAAGAACATCTGCTCCCCAATATTCACCGGGGAGCCAGTCCTGGAATACAGGTATTCCACGGTCCGGCGAACCTCCCGCTGACGAAGGCCATAGACGGCGTCAAGAGTGGCAATGCCGAGCATCTCACGCACGCACACCTTACGCAGCAATCGCCACTCTGGACCATATGGAGTCCATAAAATATCAAGGCCCCCATATGTAGACGCCCGGCCTGCAGCCGGTACGTCATGGTTGGCAAAGGTGGTGTCGTGGTCCTTGAGCACTTCCTTAGGCAACGACGGTGAGGTAATCACAATGCCCAACTTCTTACCTAGCTGCAATTTCGTGATGGGGCCATAGGTCCGCGCCAGCTCGGCGAAATAGACGTGGAGTTCCGGCTGAAGGGAAAGGAGGTTTCCGACCAGGGGCAGGCCTCGTGGGCCGGGCGGCAACGGGAGGTCTGCCTTCCTTGATTTCCTGGTTAACCATGCGTACCAGGAGATGGAAAGGACTACCAAGGAAAGTGTGAGCACTGCTCGGGCGTATTCATCTCTGCGGTTGCTCACTTGCCACCACCACCGCAACGCATCAGGAACAGGAAGGGAGCCCATAAGATGAGAGTGCTGTGTGTGGGTTGGGCGGCAAAGGGAGACTGAAGAAATAAGGTAACTCTGCCACCGAGGACCGACGGGCGACGGTTGACCTTTTACTGATGAAAAGCAAACTTATCCAGAAGTTTTTCTTTTCTTTTTTTTGGGGGGTGGGGGGGGGGGTGCGAGAAATTGCCACGTTATATTTTATTAAATTGGATTTCCTCCTCACACCGCTTGCCAACTTTTTTTGACGTAACACCCCTTGCAACTTGGATTGCTAAAATCTCCCATCTCAATGAAAACATACAAATATGAATATCTTCCTCTCGTGTGGTGTAAAAATGCTATAGGACCATGGTGAGGGTTGATTTTAGCACTTTGGACATGTCGCACCCAAGTCGGCTGGGCACCCTGTGGACGCCCCCACGATACCAAAGAGAAGAGCAAAGAAGATAAATGGGAAAATAATATTTGTTGATGTGAATTCAATTGGTTACAATCTATTTATAATAAAGCTAAGCTTACAATCAAATAATAGGTTGGCAACTTAAATTGGAATACAAAAAGGAAAGAAAAAAATATGTACAGTAATTGGAGTGGAATTATATCTCCTAGAATTAAGGGGATAAAGATAGATACAATACTAAAACTGATGGAATACGCTAACATCCCCCCTCAAACTCAAGATGGTAATGTATCAGTCATATGGAGTTTGCCAAGTAGAATACGAAAGCGAAGAGGAGAGTGACCTTTGGTAAATATATCTGCAGACTGATCCTGGGAAGGGGCAGGAATAAGGCGAACAATACCCTGGAGCACACGATGATGAATGAAGTGACAATCAATCTCAATATACTTAGTGCGCTTATGAAATACATATTGTGGGCAATATGTATGGCGCTACGATTGTCACAGTAAAGAGAGGTTGCAGATGAATGAGTAATTCCCATGTCATGGAGTAACCATCGTAACCATAACAGCTCGGAGGTAGTGTTAGCAAGAGCTTGATATTCAGTTTCGGTACTGAAACGAGAGACAACCGTTTGCTTCTTACTACGCCAAGATATAAGAGAGTTGCCAATAAAGAAGCAATAACTAGTAGTGGAGCGTCTGTCAGTAGGATCACCGGCCCAATTAGCATCAGAATATGCGATCAAGTGAAGAGAGGAAGAGCTGGAGTAGTGAAGTCCATGAAACAAAGTGCCATTGACATAACGGATGATGCAAAGCACAGCAACATAATGAGTAGTGCGAGGGGGTAGACATGAACTGACTCACAATATGAACTGCATATGCAATATTAGGACGAGTAACCGTAAGGTATACAAGACTGCCAACTAGTTGCCGATATAAGGTGCAGTCACTGAGAGGAATACCATCAGTGGCTGAAAAATGGGTATTAGGCTCAATCGAAGTGTCAACAATCTTAGTATCAGTGAGTCAGGCACGAGAAACAAGATCAGTGGCATACTTGGCCTGAGACAGATAATATGCTGATTGGTCGAGGGAGACCTCAATGCCTAAGAAATAATTTAGTCGACCAAGATCTTTCATTTCAAATTGTTTGCTGAGAGAAGTCTTAAAAGCAGAAATGCCCTGCAAATCATCACCAATAATGATCATGTCATCCACATAAAGGAGGAGAAGTACACAACCCTGAGAGGTCTTACGAATGAACAAGGCATGATCATGAGTGCTAGAGTGAAAACCAAACTGACAAACGGTAGAGCTGAATTTGGAGAACCATGTTCGAGGCGCTTGCTTAAGTCCATATAGAACTTTACGGAGACGACAAATCTGATTAGGTAGATGATCATAACCAGGAGGGGGCTGCATATAAATCTCTTCAGAAAGATCTCCATTGAGAAAAGCATTCTTAACATCCATCTGAAATAGTTGCCAGTGCTTAGCTGCAACAATCGCAATAAGACTGCAAACAGAAGTGAGACGGGCCATTGGGGCAAAAGTCTCCTCATAATCAATGACATACTCTTGTGTGAACCCTTTTGCTACCAATCTAGCTTTATACCTTTCAACTGAACCATCTGCCCGAGTCTTGATTTTGTAGACCCATTTACAACCAATCACGGATTTATCTGAAGGCAGGTCAACTAAATCCCAAGTATGAGTGCTTGTAAGAGCTTGGATTTCTTCTACCATTGTTTTCTGCCATAGAGGGGCAGTACTAGCCTCGCGATAGGTACGAGGCTCGTATAAAGAAACAATGGTAGAGTAACAATGAAAATCATAAAGGAGAATGGAAGGTTTAGTGACCCTACCAGAACGACGGAGTGGAGCATCAGAATGATCAGGGTCTAATTCAGTAGGAGGAATCAAGAGCTCAGAAGAAGGCAGAGCTGGAGAATCCATAGCCAAGGTAGATGCATTAGGAGAGGTTGTAGGTTGCGTAATACTATTAGAGCTATCAAAGGAAGAAGTAATCGGACCTGTAGGTAAATCATCAAGAAAAAACGAAATAGTAGGATCAGTAAAAAAATATGAAGATGTCGTGGTAACTCGAAATGGGGAGAGACTTGAGAGCATTTTGTGTTCCCAAAAGGTAACATGACAAGATATGCGAAGTTGTTGGGAAAGAGGATCCCAACACCAATATCCTTTATGTTCAATACCATACCCGAGAAAACAACATAAATGTGCTTTTGGTTCCAATTTGGTATGTTCATGAGGTTGTAATAGAACAAAACAAGCACAACAAAACACACGAAGTGGCTGGTAATCAAGGCAATGGCCATACAACCGTTCATAAGGAGAAATGTTACAAATAACAGGAGAAGGAATGCAATTGATGGTATAAACAACAGTGAGGACTGCCTCCCCCCAAAAACGCTCATGACAAGAGGAAGAGATTAAAAGAGTTTGGACAGTATCAAGAATATGCCTATGTTTTTGTTCTGCATGCCCATTTTGTTGAGAAGTGTCGGGACAAGATCTATGAATGATGATTCCATTTTGTGAAAGAAATTGGGTAAGGATAGAATCTCTATATTCCATGGCATTATCAATGCGAAAAAATTTGATGATAAAGGAAAATTGAGTTTTGATCATGGTGGCAAATTGAATATAAATTGCAGGTAATTCAGATTTATTACGCATGAGATAAATCCTGTATACCGAGAGAAATCATCAACGAATATCACAAAATAACACGAACCACCCATGGTATTATGAGGCGAAGGTCCCCAAATATCAGAATTAATAAGATCAAAAGGTGCAGAAGAAACATATTCACTTATATTAAAAGGCAAAGCATGATATTTTGAAAGATGACAGGAAACACAATCAAAGGGTATTGTTTTAACAGGACCCAAACATCCATTAGAAATTAAAGATCCTAACTTAGAGGTAGAAATGTGACCAAGATGAGAATGCCAGACGCTAGAGGTGACAGCACCAGCAAGAGATGGTAATTGAAGAGATGATAGCTCAAACAATCTCCCAACCTTACAGTCTGTCCCAATGATCTTCCCTATCCATGGATCTTGCACAATACAACCGCGACTTGAGAAATGTATTTCAAAACCAAGTTCACATAATTGTCTAACAGATATAAGATTTATAGATAATTGAGGTACCAAAAAAGTAATAGGTAGTGACAAACGAGGTGTTGAAATAGTTCCTACACTTTTAACAGTTAAGGTTGAACTATCGATAGTATGAACAATTGGTGCAACAGAAGGTCGGGACTTGGAAGTAAATAGGTATGAATTGGATGTCATATGATTGCAACAGGAAGAATCAAAATACCATGATGAGGTAGCACCTGGAGTGACGAACAAGACTGAATTAGAAGGCATTACCAGAAGCAGGTTGGAGCTGGTGAAGAAGGGTTTGGAGGTCTCGAAGAGAAAATTTTGGAGAGGTGTTATCAGAAGAATCCTTTGTGGCAACAACGGCAGTAGAACTCGAAGCCTGAGAACCCATGGATGAGGACTTCTGTCCAGATGCCTTTTTGGCTTGCTGGCGGTGGCACTCAAAAATAGTGTGACCAGTCTTCTTGCAGTAATTGCAAAAACTCCGTTTTAAGGATTTAGAGGAAATTGAAGAAGTAGTAGATGTACCCGGAGTAACAAGAACATCAGTAGATAGTACGGAACGCTCATCTTGAAGTGTTTTTAGTCGAGTTTCTTCAGAGAGCAAATCTTTGATCACAACTTCAAGGGAGGGCAATGGGCTACGATGAAGTAGAGTACCACTAATAGGTTCATACTCATCCCAGAGATAGAAAAGCTAGCTTATGCTCTGGTCACTACGGCTCGCAAACTCCGCCCGTATTTTCAAGCTCATCCCATCATCGTCCTCACCGACAAATCCTTAAGGCAAGTATTACTCAGGCCCGAGGTCTCTGGACGATTGATGAAGTGGGCCATCGAACTCAGTGAGTACGATCTCCGGTACAAGCCTCGAACCGCCATCAAAGCTCAAGCCTTGGCGGATTTTGTTGCAAAATGCACGTTCAGCTCCGAGGTCCTTAGCCTGGTTGAGCACGAGGTTCCCAGTTCGGGTGAGCTCAGTGCTCCCAAGCCGGTTGAGTCCGAGCCCCGTGAGGTTGCACCCAGTTCGGTATCTCTCTTAGTTAGGCCAAGCCCGAACTAGGATGAAGAGCCCTGGATCCTTCACGTAGATGGCTCCTCAAACCAGCAAGGCAGCGGAGCCAGTGTAGTTCTCCGTGGTCTGAGTGACACAAAACTGGAGTACAGACTACGCTTTGAGTTCGCGGCATCCAACAATGAGGCAGAATACAAGATGTTGATAGCTGGGCTAACCCTGGCACAAGAAGTAAAGGCAAAACACATAGTTATCTGCAACGATTCCTAGCTCGTGGTCAACCAAGTTACAGGGGAATATGAAGCCCGCGAGCCAGCTATGATGGCCTACTTGGCAAAGGTAAAAGAGGTACTGCTTAGCTTCCAATCACACTTCATCAAGCAAATCCCGAGGTCTGAGAACACTGAGGTCGACGCCCTATCCCGGCTAGCCAGCACCAGTGACAACACCATGAGAACTGTGTACATAGAAGAGTTACCTCGGCCCAACATTCTTCGGGGGGCAGAGGAGGTCGCTCCTGTCGCCCAAGCAAAACTGAGCTGGATTGATCCACTCGCGAGCTTCCTGCTACATGGAACCCTCCCCGAAGAATGCAACGCTGCTAGGAGGGTAGAGCGTCAGGCAGCCAAGTACGTCATGAGAGACGGATGGCAGTACCGAAAATCCTACACGCTCCCTTACCTATGCTGCTTGCGACCTCCCGAAGTCGAGCTCATACTCCGCAACATTCATGAAGGCATATGTGGCAGACACTTGGAGGGCAGGGCCGTCGCTCATAAGGCACTACGACAGGGGTACTATTGGCCAACAATGAAAGTAGACGCCGTCGGGCTAATCAGGAAATGCGAGAAGTGCCAAAAGCACGCCAATATCCACCATCATCCCTCCGTCGACCTCAAGTACCTCACCAGCCCATGGCCCTTCGCACAATGGGGTATCGACCTACTCGGACCATTCCTGCCAGCAACAGGAGGAAGGAAGTTCCTAGTAGTGGCGGTAGACTACTTCACCAAGTGGGTTGAAGCTGAAACTCTCATAACCATCACAACTCAAAATGTCCAGAACTTCTTCTAGAAGAACATAGTGTGCCACTTCAGGCTACCTCGGGTGCTGATCTCCGACAATGACAAGCAGTTCGAAGACGTCAAATTCCAAGAGTGGTGCCAAGGCATGGGGACCCGACAAAACTTCACATCTGTCGTGCACCCACAAGCAAATGGTCAAGCAGAAGTCACAAATAGAGCTATCCTCCGCGAACTAAAAGCCAGGCTAGACTGAGCTAAAGGACTATGGGCGGACGAACTACAAAGAAGACCGCCACTGGAGAAACTCCCTTCAACATCACCTATGGCACGGAGGTAGTCATCCTAGCCGAAATCGAGATCCCCTCACTTTGGTTGGAAGCATACAGCGACAATACTAATAGCGACGAGCTACGTACCGACCTCTACCTACTTGACGAGGTGAGGGACCTCGGATACATCAGAACCACATCATACCAGCAAAGGGTAGCTCAGTACTACAACGCCAGAGTTAAGAAACGAAACATTCGTGTTGTCAACCTGATCCTTTGCAAAATCATGGTACCTGAGCCCGGCGTTGGCAAATTCAGGCTGAACTAGGAAGGACCCTACCGAGTGAAGAGAGTACTTGGGGGAGCATACGAGCTCGAGACCCTGGAAGGTAAGCAGATACCCCGAGCATGGAACATCGTCAACTTAAGACGATTTTACTTATAAGTTATCAAACTAAGCAGGCCATAAGCCACTACCAAGATAGCAAAGACCTCAGCACCCTAAGGCCCAGAATGCCAAGCTAACAAAGACCTCGGCACCAAAAGGGGCAGAATACCAAGCCAAAGATGACCTCGACACTTCATCAACGAAAGCAATTTGCACAAGTATGGATCCCGAGCTGCATAGCCCAGGGCCCAATTCAGCCTATGTTAACTAACCCGGGCGGAGAACAGATCAGGCACATAGCCTTACTATGTTAACTCGCCTCGGGGCTTAAGTCTAACAAGTCGGGTATATACTCACTTCGGCAAGAGGAGAATATTTGCACAACACTTTTCGAACAAAAAAAAGTACTTCATTGCTAAAACAAACAAGAGAGAAAAAACAAACAAAAAACACAAATGAGCTCACAAGCCCAAAAGTCAATCTTCCTCGCCTTCAGAAGAGACTTCGACAACACCTGAAGGACTCGCTTCATCTTCGGAATCCGCATCGTCATCAGTTGTGGCAGCCAACTCCTCAGTAGTGCGCAAGGTGGTTATGGCACTGATATCGAGGTCGGGGTATGTGTTCCTTATCATCCATCGACTCAACTTGAAACCCTGTCTGTACGAGCCCACCATCATGCCGTCAAAGTGTGACGAGGTGATATAATCCTCAACGACTTTCACCTTCGCCTCCTCAACGGCCTGAGAAAAGATCTGCGTCTTCTCCCTAATGTCTTCCTGAAGGTACTCGACCTGGTGCTCCAGGTCCAACTTCAGATCGGCCATATGCCTCACCACCATTTAGTCCTCTTTGTCCCTCTGAGACCTCGATAGCTCAGCCCGCGCAGCACGAGAAGCCGCCTCGACAGCTTTTGCCCGTTTCAAGCGTCTCTCCGCCTGGATCTCTAAGGCATGGATAGAGGAGTTCACCTGCCAGAACGAGGACAAATCGGCTCGGCAAAGAAAAAAAAACCCACTCCGACTTACCACCATGGCGTGAGTTGTAGCTCGAGCACCTATGAGATTGGAAGGGAGATCGGCCCACTGCGCGACCTCCTCAGGACAAGTGGTGGCCTTGCTTTTCCGGAGAGCGTAGCCTGACGTCAGCACACTCCCAATCCCACCGTGGCTCCCCGAGACCGAAGGCGCAGCTCGGGTATAGGCAGAATCAGCATAGTGAGCCCTAGCATAGGGAACCCCTGCTGCCTCCTAAACTAAAGGGGGCACCTTGGGTTCCCCAGGAGGCTTCATCCTCAGTACCTCAGGCTCCACCACCCGGGAAGGATCGGCGTGAACTCGCTTAGCAGCTCGCTTCTTCCGCTTCATGCCAGCAAACAAGTTCGCATCTCGAGTCTTGTCTGCCTCCATAACACATGCAAAAAGGAGCTCGACGTCAGAAGACGGGAATAAAAGCAGAAACAAATATCTTTATCTGAGCAAGAAACCTACCCAAACTCAGACTGGCTTGAATGAGTTTATCCTCCGTCAGATAGGCTTCGCATTTTAGCCCAAGCCAGGCCCAGTCCTGGAGGCCCTTCACTGTGTCTTCATCTAAAACAACACCGGGATCAGGAGCGGCCAAACCCCACTCAGTAGGAAACGGCTACCCCGTAGCACTTTGAACCACGAAGTAGTCCCGCTTCCACGCTAGGACCTTGTTTGGGAGATCGTGTAAGAGCTTGAAGCTCGGGCGAGGTGACAAGTAGTATGCCCTCCTACGCTCGAGCAAGGGACCCACTTGTTTCTTAAGCATGAGAATAACAGAGAAAATTTCTAAGTCCAAAGGAAGGTAGTGCTCACAGCAAAGGGAGATAGTCCCGACAAGGTTGCGGATAGAGTTCGGGTGAAGCTGACCTATAGTGACGCCAAAGTGATTCATAACCTCGACGATTAGGGGATAGAAGGGAAGGTGCTGCCCGACAACAAGCTGCTCCCAGAATATCACGATCTCATCCAGACCATGCTCCCAAGGAAAGTCACCCGAGGGTAAAAAGTAAGTATACTCCTCGTATAGGTTGTACTGGACGATAAGGGACCAAAGACCTTCGGACGTCATAGTAGAGGGTTCGAACTTATCTGGCACCCTACCTTGGCGAGAGGTGGATGCCAAACTACCCGAGGTGACTCGGCCTACGGGCTCAAACTCGAGCTCTTCCTCGAGCTCTACCTCGGGCCCCGCCTCGGACTCACTAAGACTGTCGGGGGTAGAATATCGGTTCTGACCCCCCTAGAGGGCTATCCATGCTACTAAAACTAGATATCAAAAACAAAGAAGTCTGAGGACTCACCAGGAAAAGCTATCGAACTACGGACGAGTGGCCAAACTACGGACAAGTGATGCGAGCTGGCCGGCTTGGACGCGAGCTCAAGGAACAAACGCTGAAGGATAATAGAGGAAAGTGACTGGGGATCCCCCCACTATTTAAAGCCACTGTATCCGTGCATCAACGACCAAGATCGAAACCATCCAACGGCTCCCCGCAAAGTCAATTGCGCACTCCCCGAAGAAAAGACACTTCGGCGCGCACATTCAAAAATTTGAAATTGTTTGGCGTGCATGTTCAAAATTTTGAAAAATTCAAAAATCGTTTGCGCGCGTGAGCCACACGCAGCCCAGGACCGATCCCTGGTCGAGCCAAGCCAACCCAGGTTGAGCCGAGAACACAAGCAGACCGGACCAGAAAAGTTCCTGATCAAGGCCAAAAATGTCCCAAGGCAAATCCACCTGTCATCCCGTGAACTCCTCACGCCAGGTCAAGACCCCGAGCATGGGGAGTAGGGGGCAATTGGTGGAGGAAGATTTGACCCAACCCCTTGGCCATGCGACACGTCGGAGCAACCGAAAGTGACCTGGCAGAAGCGCCATCTCGGCACGGCAGCAGGCCCACAAACCCGAGCTCCGAACTAAGGAGTCCCGAGCTCCCTCGAGGAACCTACAACCCGAGCTCCGAGCTAAAGAGTCCCGAGCTCCGAGCTAATGATTCCCGAGCTCCCCAAGGAGGAACCCGAACTCTCCCTTCGAGGTCCTAAGCCTTGCTAGGAGCACAAAAGGAAAAAAAAAAAAACCCAAACTGCCCACCCAGGGGTAGTTTGGGCCATACTTCTATCCGAACTCAAGACTTCACCTCGAACACCACTTTGGCTCCAAAGTCGCCTGACTGAACAACCGTACCTGACGCCCAGGAGACCGTACACGGAGGTGGCACATTTGACTGATTAGGGGACCGGCACATGACAGTCGCCATCCAACGGCCGCCTGCCCCGCCATCCCAGACGGACAGAGGCGGCCCTAGCAACTAGCAATGGAGGTTATGACACCCGAACTGACAACTGACAGTGGAGATTATGACACCCGAACTGGCAATTGGTAGAGGAAGTGACCCGATCTGGCACAGGTAATGATGCCCGAATTGGCAGAGGCATGGAAGTGAGCGTACAGGGTGATTATAAAAGGCCCCCATCTCACATAGAAGAGGTATGTGATTCTTGCATTTTTTGGTCTTAGAATTCCTCATTTCCCTTGCCTTCTGAAGAACACTAACTTGAGCTTCGGAGTGTTTCAAACGGGTTCCTCCCCGGAAGTCTCCATTTCCTTACTTATTTCAGGCACCTTTGATCTCGTCAGAAGTGAGGTAACTGGCAGCTAGGACAGACCGGATTGCGCATCATCAAAATCCATGAAGAGAAATGCAGAATTTTGGAGCAACACAAGTCACGGGAAAATCTCAATACTGACCTTAAACACAGTTCATAGCAAGCAACTTAGGCACAAGTTTTGGTTCTGCTCACACCAATGGCGCACATGGGCTGCATGCTTCATTCAAGCAACATAGCATCTGTTCAAAAGAAGGAAGGATGCGGTTGAGCTTAAGTCTCGGGAGAGTCCTGAGAACGCCTCGCCTGCCCCAGCTTTTGAACGAACTATCCCGGTCGAACGGCTGCCGATGGACTCGATCGACGATGATGTGACAGTGGGCTTGCCAGTAAGAATGGTATCGAGACAGAAAGACAGAGAAAAAAAAAACTAGAAATAGCTCAAGCACGATCGCGATTGAGTCAAGAATTGCAAGAAGACAACTGGATCAAGAATCGTTGAGTAGAGAGACAACTGGATCATAATTTTCTTGCCTTTCCAAACGCCACAAATAGATAAATCCACTTTCAACCTCTGCAGACAAATAAATCCACCTTCAACCAAGCCTAAAGCCATAACTCTTCCAGCGGCAATGGTGCCATAATGCCGATTTTCACAAGGACATTCGGATCCAAAAAGAAAGATAGAGAGAGACTGTGGTTTTAGCAAGCTGGAGATCGTTTGAGTGAGACCAGGGGAGATCAAGAACCGTTGAGCAAGCATCGATTGCGGTTGTGATAGGAATTGCAGCCTGATCAAGATTTGCAGAGAGGAAACAAGAAAAGTCGGTGAACGGCTAGATCAAGAATCACTGGACAGAATAAGCATAGCTCGATCAAGGTCTACCGAACTCAGACCAAATCAAAATTTGCAGAAGAGAAACAAGAAACGCAGAGGAAGCAAGGAGATGCGGATCGCAGCTCTGATACCATGATACAAAAGAGCAAAGAAGATAAGTGGGAAAATAATATTTCTTGAATTCAATAGGTTACAACCTATTTATAATAAAGCTAAGGATACAACCAGAAAACAAGTCGGCAACCTAAATTGGAATACAAAAAGGAAAGAAAAAATATGTACAGTAATTGGAGTGGAACTATATCTCCTAGAATTAAGGGGATAAAGATAGATACAATACTAAAACTGATGGAATACGCTAACACCCCAAAAGAGTATCAGGTCAGCATAAGAGGTGACATACCTCCGCTGACTTGACCATGGCCTAGTTAGCAGCGTACGACGTGACTGGCGACTTCACGAGTGGGTTATCATCTTCGACTCTTCTTGGCTCACATCGCCATGTTAATGGAGTTGAACCCCGTCCTACCCATTTCGAAGGCAAATAGATAAGCATTATCGCTTTACGTAGAGTTTGCTTTCGGGCGTGAAAACATGTTTGAACCAAATGGGCAGATGATCTTGGATGTGCTACATGAAACCCATGGTAAGTTGCACCTATATAAAAGTGCCCCATTCTTCAAGAAAGGTACACACGATTTAGCTTTCACAACTCTTAAGCTCTCTTGCATTCTAACTCTTCAAAACAATATTTTCGAACTGTCGTTGACCCGGATGGTCAAACCGTTCGGCCCAAGAATCATCGAGGCAACCGATTCCGTTTTACCCCAAACTCGGTTTTGATAAAAAAAACCGTTGAAAAAGTCAATAACCCATCGACCTGGGTGGTCAAATTGTCAACCCGTTGACCCATTCAACCATTTTGACCATTTTATTTTTATTTGTTTTTTCAATTTGTTTGTTAGAACAGGTCGTCTATTCGAATTGGACGGTCAGACCATCGACCCAAAAACCGGTGGCCAAAATGATTCAATTTCTGAGTCGTTTTTCAAAATGTTGCTTCAAAACACTCTTCGCTAACTTAAGCATGAAAGTGCCTACCCCAGATAAAGCAACCAAACACTCTATATTATTTTCTTGCAACTCACCGAGGCGGCCTCACCAGCCCAACATCCAATCTGTCTGCCAGTAGAGAGCATTAGATCGTGCAACATCAATGAGTTGTTTACTATTCCCCTGAAAACATTTGGATGTACCTGTTTTGTTCAGCTTCTCGGTCCCCATCACTCCAAGTTCGAACCCAAGGCCTCCAAATGCATCTTTCTTGGTTATGCACAAACTCAAAAGGGTTATTGCTGCTATGATCATGTCTTAGGGAAGAAGTTTGTATCCATGGATGTCACTTTCTTTGAGGAGACACCTACTATTCTCGGGTCTCTCTTCAGGGGGAGAGTAGTGAGTGTGGGGATTTGGGTCATTTTCTTCAGGGGGGAGTACAGTGAGGGCATGGTTAATACTTTTGGGGTTGTTCCTTTACCTATTCCATTGGGTGATGAGGGCTGCAGTAGCGAGGGTGGTCAAGGGGATCAGGAGTTGAGAGTCTATCACAGGCGATGCAGGCAGGTTGATTCCAGTCATCTGCAGTCCCGGCCAGCTCCAACCTCTTCTGCGGCTCCAAGTCTAGATATTACAGTCCCAGGGCCCATAGAGACTCCTTCCATTGTTGCCACTTCACCCCCTGCAGATGACCTTGACCTTCCCATTGCCATCCATAAAGGAAAACGGCATTGCACCACATCTACAGCCCACTGCACCTATCTCACTTTCGTTGCTAATGTCCCTATTCCAAGAGCAGTGCAAGAAGCCCTATCAGTCCCGGAGTGGAGAGGTGCAATGCAAGTTGAAATGGATGCCCTGTTGAAAAATAATACCTGGGATCTAGTTGATTTACTCAAAGGAAAGAAACCAGTTGGATGTAGATGGGTATTTACTGTGAAGCACAATGCGGATGGTTCCATTGAGAGGTACAAAGCTCGGCTAGTTGCAAAAGGGTTCACTTAGACTTATGGTATAGATTACTTGGAGACATTTGCCCCGGTTGTCAAGATGACCACCATTCAAGTTCTATTATCTCTTGCAGCAAGTCACACTTGGCCTTTGTACCAAATGGACGTTAAAAATGCCTTTCTGAATGGGGACTTGCAGGAAGAGGTTTACATGCTGTTGCCTCCTGGATTCTATGATACAGAAGCAGGTAAGAAGGTCTGCCGGCTCAATAAGGCATTGTATGGTTTGAAGCAGTCACCTAGAGCTTGGTTCGACAGATTCAGACTAGCCATTGGGAAGTTCAGTTATGTATAGGCCCAGTCAGATCATACACTGTTCATCAAGAGGGTGGAGTCCTCTCTGACACTACTTGTAGTATATGTTGATGATATTGTGGTGAAAGGAAATGACAGCCATGAGATTGAGTCCCTCAAATAGCTCATTCATCAAGAGTTTGAGGTGAAAGATCTGGGTGCACTACGGTATTTTTTGGGTACTGAGGTTGCTAGATCTAAACAGGGGATCTTTGTCTCTCAGAGGAAATATGTTCTATATCTGTTGGCTAAAACTAGAAAGTTAGGTGTCAAACTTGCAGATACACCCATTGAATAGAACCACAGGATTAGTGCAGAGAGTGGGGAGCCTCTTGAAGACAAGGTTATGTTTCAGCGATTAGTGGGAAAGCTCCTATATCTATGTCTCACTCGGCCAGATATCAGTTATGCAATTAGTGTTGTCAGTCAGTATATGCATTCTCCTAGAACCACGCACCTTCTAGCAGCAAAAAGAATATTAACATACTTGAAGAGATGCCCAGGTAGAGGTATACTGTTCAAGAACAATGGCCACATGAAAGTGGAGGTCTATACAGATGCTGATTGGGCTGTGAGTGTTGATGACAAAAGGTCTACCTCTAGATATTGTGCTCTTGTGGGAGGTAACCTGGTCTCTTGGAGGAGTAAGAAACAGAGTATTGTCTCCCGATCTAGTGCTGAAACTAAATACAGGTCAATGGCTAACAGAGTGGCTGAGATCACTACTTGAGGAGTTGGGTATTGAGTATGAGAAGCCTCTGATGTTGTATTGTGATAATCAAGCGGCTATTAATATAGCACACAACCCGGTGCAGCATGACATAACTAAACATATTGAAGTTGATCAATATTTTGTACGAGAGAATGTCTCATCACAAGAAGTGTGTCTCCCGTACATCACCTCCCACATGCAACTAACAGATATCCTCACCAAAGTTGTACCACGGAAGAAGCTAGAAGTGGATCTTTTCAAGTTGGGAATGATAAACATTTATTCCCAACTTGATGGGGAGTGTCGAGAACACTGATGTGGGTCCCACAACTACAGTCCCACTGTGTTCGTAAGGTAGAAGGTGTTCTAGTCTTCCTAGGGTTAGTTGTTGGTCATTTAGTTGTTTCAGTTATTATTTGTTTCAGTCTTATTTTGCTCTATTTGTTATGTAAAGAATAAGGGCAGATCTATCATTTCCATGTAATGAGCATAACCTATAAATATTAAATAAAGTGGCGGTGGCAAAACATTAAGCTTCTGTTCCTCCTTTCAACTCTTGTGTTCTACTACTCTTTCCTCCCTCTTTCTCCTCTCCTCTCTATACATTTTTTCCTTATTTTCGAACCTGAAATCCATTAGGGTTCAAGACTGATAACAGTCCTGAACGTCTACTAATTGCATATTTGCAATGTAAACTAGCTGTTCCTATGGAAAATGAACATTTCAAAAATATAGAAAACACACGAGAAAATTGCAGGGATAGAGTCCAACATGTAGTTCATTAGCTGCTAATTGTTATATGGAACAATTAGAATATGATTCTACACGTTGTTGCAATTCTAGTTCGAGATTAGAGAAGCTTAATTATTTACATGGCAATGACAAACTTGCCATAGGTAAATAAATTTCACAAAAAGTTCTGGGCTGCTTCATCTCTAAAGAAACACAACATGAGGAAGAAAGCCCTAAAATTTGCTGAGCATAGACAAACGTATAAACAGATAGGTATCATCTCTTGTTTCCTAATAGACAAGAAAACATATTCCTCTGGAAAGGATGACTGGATATGAGAGTATATATTAGGTATCCTGGAGTGAGCTACCAATCTTGATGGTGAAATTGAGTGAAGATGCTGAATTTCTATATTATCTAAACAATTAGCAAGCCTAAAGTACAACAAATGTACAACAACGTGCAATCATGATTGAATTCCTTTTCCTTTTTTTTTTTTCACCAGTTTATTCATAAGTTGAAGGGCTACTTCTGCAGTCAAAGGGAAGGTTTTCTAGCCATGAATCATCCAAGAGGAGGAATGATGATTCAGACTCCGTTGGCCATTCAGAACTAACATCTATTTCATCATATATAATAGGTCTACATTTTCCATCCCTATTTTGCCGGATAGCCTGTAAGCGGAGATTGCAGTGCACAAAAACAAAATCATTGAACTTCTCCTGCTCCATTCTGTTGCGTTTCTTGGCATGTTTATTCTCAAAGGTGCTCCAGTTCCATCTGCACCAGTGAGAGCTACAAGGTTGGCTTAGTATCCGTATTGCAACTCTCTGCAATGTAGGGACCTCATAACCATATCCTGCCCACCAATCACCTATGGACAAGAAGAAGTCAGTTGGCATACAGACAGTTCTTTATGATTTCTAGAAGATTCTATTAAATGAGAAATACTCTCTAGTCAAATACAACCAAAAGATGATATCCACCTCTTTCCAACATGTAGTATAGTTCAAAGGGTAGGCCAGAAGAAAATATTTGAAAGTCAACGCCACTGGGGTCTATAGACCCTTCTGGGCATATCACCACTTGTCCCCTGACCCTTGAATGCCATGGATCAGAGGATACTAATATCCAGTGTTCAGCATAGATATCTTTCATATAGTCCTATATAGTGGGCTTATGGAAGAAAGATTATCAAAAGAAAGGAAAGCGGGGAGGGGGGGCATATAGAAGGAAACCATCAAATTCTGGCATTTTCACCCTGACATCAGCCCCTTACAGGATACTAGTCATAGCTCGATACAACAAACAAAACCTAGAAAGCGGAGATTAGTAGTATATACCTGGAGCATTCAATGTCCTACCCATGATTGCAAACTCACTGCCAAGAGCACCATGTGCATTTAGATATACAGGATGTTCCTTAGTGAATTCAATCTTATCTTTATCCTCAGGAAGCATCTTCATCATGGCTTCTTGAAACCCATTCCTCATCTTTATGTCAACCTTAAAATTTGGATTGTACGTAATAGAAGGATTAAGATAAGCTGCAGCTGCATGTAATGGAGAATGAAGCTGCATATTCCATCTCCTGTCAATTATGTCCCAAATTGGCATATATTTCTCTTCAATCCCTTTATAATACATTCTAATAGAAATCTTTGCCCTTTCCATGAACTCATATATATAACCCATGGCAGGCATATCACCATCTACAATCCTCAAAACTTTAACGAGGGGCTCTGAGATATTCACAGCTTCATGTGCTGACTTCCAAAATCTATCTAAATGCAATAATGACTTAATAGCTTGTGCATCAGGTCGTCTACTATATACAGATGATAACCATTCAGTATGGGAGAACATGTGCTTCAAATTGTCCTCCTGAATTACAATGGATCTCAAGGAAAGGAAATTTGTTACAAATCTAGTTATTCTTGGCCTGATCAATTCCATTCCACCAGTGAACTTTCTCATCATATTCAAAATCCATGCATGGCTATATATGTACCTTGCAATAGCCAATGCCTCTTCCAATACTGTGCTCACCCATTCCTGCTTACTGATGTCCTCAAGCATCTTGTCAATACAATATGAAGCGCAAGGAGACCAGAATAATGAATTGTACTTGGTCATGAGAAGTCTTCCTGCATAAACATAACTAGCTGCACTATCTGTTATTACTTGAACAACATTTTCCACACCAACGTCTAAAACAACTGACTCAAGCAACTCAAATAAGAAATGAGCATCATCTGCATGGCCTGATACATCAACTGACTTAAGAAACAATGTCCCTTTAGGACATGTAACTGAAAATACAACAAACGATTTGTTCCTACCATCTGACCAACAATCAGACAAGATTGTGCAACCTGTTTCTTTCCAGTCATCTCTAAATCTCTTGTAATTATCATTTATTTCACCTTTCACCTTTTCCAAGAGAGTGGATCTCAATTTTTCATAGCTCGGGGCTTTATAACCTACACCACACTCTGCTATAGCATCCACCATTGCCTGATAATGCATGGACTTAGTAGCACTAAATGGAATAGAGTTATGGAAGAAAAATAGTGCTATCTTTTTATCAGCATCATCTTGCTTTTGCTTCTGAGCATCATCAACCATTGGTTGTGCACTTGGTGAGGGACGAGGAAATAACAAAGATGGGCAAGTGCTACCTCGTTGTCCACTAGATGCAGGGTTAGGATGGAAACCACCACTAGCAGAGGAGCTATTTTGTAGACCATTGGCTGCCCGATCTACTTTTAGCTTTTTGGGATTCTTCTGTTTCTTTGGAGTGTTTAATATGCTAAGAATGAATTCCCTCACTTCATTTGGGACCTCTGTGCAGGGAACTATGTCTTTATTCTTGATTTGAGCCAAATGAAATTTCATACGGTAAACCCCACCACTGAATTCACGCTGACAATAATTACATCTGACCTTTTGTCTTGTTGCATCAACCAAAACACAGTGCTCCCAGCAGGCATCTCTTCCTCTTACCATAGTTCTGAGATAAGTAGCAAGTTTAGCAAGATCCTTTTTACTTTACCCACCCACCCACCCCCAATAAAAATAATAATAATAAAGCAGAAAAAGATAACTCTCAAGAAAAGGAGAAAAATAAAAGAAAAGCATAAATAAGTTCATGATATCTTTACATTTATTTACAAATTATAATCTTGTTGCCGATTTCAAGATTTTAAATTAGTCCTTTTAACTTAACCAGAGAAACAAATTGCAATTAAAAATAAAGATACGAAACATCATAAGGGGCCAATGCTTGATGTAATGGTAAAATCTCAGGAAGACAAGCATAAGAACTTAAGCTTGAATTTGAGATCATCCACTTTGCACAAAATAAAAAAATGCTGAAGATTAGATCTATATCCAGTCCACCCCTCCCAAGATCCCAGATAGTCAGGACCAACATTGAGTAATGACCTTTTTAGATATGAGACATCATAATAGGGTTTATAAGATGATAATAACGATGAAGGTAAAAAAGTATTTATAACAATAATTAAAACAACAACATGAAAAGTTTTAAGATATGTTTATAACATGATATCAAATCGAGCAATTATGCATAGAACATATAGACTAATAAAAGAAACACAGAGGGGGGAATTATAATTCTCATATCAATTTCAGCGTAGAAGGGGGGAAAGGTAAGTTTCACCAAAATGCACCAGAAATAAAGAAGAAATAATAATAGACGAAGTATTTCTTTTATTTATAACAGCCAACTTTATCAATATGTTACAAAGAACGTGGAATACATACAAAGATAAAGTGCCAAGCACCCCCAATATCCCCAGGTAGCCTCATCTACCACCCCTTTATTTATACAAAACTGTGTAGCAGGTTCCCCATTTGTCACCCCATCCCCTTCCAGATACAATTGTGCCCTGTTAACCCCTTCTTTGGCTAAAGCATCTACCAAACAGTTTGCTTCTCTTGGTGTCCATTTAAAGTGAGCTCTTAGTTCCAGAGACAGCTTCCTTACTTCCCTCAAGATGCATCTGCCAAACATGGTCCTTGTTTTTTTTTTTTTTTTGACAAGCAGCCTAAAGTAATACATGAATCACCTTTCCACCAGCATATCTCTGAGATCGGAGATTTGCCTAGCTTTAAATTTTGGTGTAAGGCAAGCAATTCAGCCTTTAGTGAGTCTCCTTGATCTATAGGTCCTGAAAAAAAATGCCAAGATCACCCAATTATGATCCCTAAACACCCTGCCAATTCTGGATATTCCTTGATTCTGTACACTAGTCAATTAAATTTAGTTTAATTTGATACATATTCTGAGGCTTCCAAGAATAAGATATTACTGTCCTACCTAGCTGTAGACTTAGCTACACAAGACCATCCCCTCACCATAGCATTCTTGGAGAGAAGATAAAAATAAACAATGTTTTGACCCAGCATACCATCACTTATTAATATGTTTTCTATTACAGTCTCCTTAGAGTAGTATTCTTCCTTGAAAATCCTTCCATTTATTTCCTCCCTAACAGCCCAAACAACAAAATGAAGTATTGTTAACACAAATAAAATAATATCGACTAATACTATCAATAACTGAAGTGCATTATGAAAACTTGAAAAATTTTATGTAATAACAAGCCTAGTAAAATCAACATAACCAACCAAACCAAAATACAGCCAAATTAGTCATGATATTCTTTTTTTAAATATTCCTGGCATTGATGTCAAAGATACCGTTTGAAGCCTCCCTAATTCAATTGCTAATCACTCACAATTACTTTGATAATGAAAAGGGATAGCTTATAAGTTTATCAATGTTGGTTATACATCTTTCGAGCAGCACTAGTGGTAATTCATAGCAACGGGTATAGGATGTTCTGAAATCAAACCTTTGATGAGCAGATCTATGGTAAGATGGGCTCAAATCTGAGATAGGTAAATGAAAAAGAGAAAATAGATAGCATTTTCAAATCTAGAATACTTAGAAGATTACTAATAATTTGATAATTAAGCCACCAAAATTTCTATACAACTAGAATATTAAGAAAGGACATTTTCCTAGAGGAAAAAAAGAAGCAATAGCAATACAACATGCAGCAAAGAATAGTTTAAGCAAAGAGAAAAAAATGGCCATTATCCAATGTTGGCCCCAGCTATCTAGGGTCTTGGGTGGGGTAGACTGGATACAGACCTAACCTTTGGCTTTCTTTTTTTTTTTTTTTTTCTGTTGCTAAAAAAAGGCACTGTAAGCATCTTCTAAATGAATTGCATAACTAATTTATATCCAACTAACCGAACAAAATCACTAACTTTTACATGAATTAGAGCGAACGAGTATAGCCAATAAATCAACTCAATCATAAGTCCTCCCAAGTAGATAGTCACTTTAAGCTGGTTAATACATCTAAAAGAGCAATTGATGCTAGAAATTGCCCAAGTTTTGAAAGCCAGAGCCAAATCTCCAAAGCAATTATAAACACAACCAGAAACACAGATTCCATTTTCCATTTTCAAAAATGTAGGTTGGACCTGGTTTATATCCATTATTTTCATCCCATAAGCTCAAAATGTAGATAACAAAACCAAACAGAAAATATTCAACCTGTCACTTGCATCCGTCGGCCCAAGGCACAGCTCCGCAACCAAGAATTCCATTAACGTCTGAACCCAGTTTGAACCCATATTTCTCAATACTCGAATTACAGTTCAATTTAACACAGGAATAGCTCAGAACCAATAAAGCAAATTCTTTGGCCAATTTAAAGTAAGCAACCAGTTTTTTATTCAAGCATCACCAGATGTAAAAGACGGGAACCAAGCACAAAAACTGAATCAGAACAAATATCTCAACTAGATAAGCTGTTATTTTAACTTCGAGTGATAACCTCTTAAAATTTTCGGAAGAAGAAAGCTAGGGAATTTTTAACACTTGAGCGATCTTAAAGGGCGAAAGGCCCAACAAATTAATTAAGGAGAAATTGACTTATGAGAGAAAGAGAGAAAGGGGGAGGGAGAGATACACTACCCGGTCAGAGAGGGATCTGCCGCGTCTGAAGCACCGTTGCTTTTGTTGTTTACAGATAACGACCGAGAGGACAGTGAAAAGAGAAGAACCAGAGAATCGTGGAAGAGGAAGGGTACGACCGAGAGACGAGGGGGGGGAACCGAGGAAATGAAAAACCACGGCGATAATTTCTAGTAATCGCGAGGCCGACAACCCGAGGAGCTGAGCGTCGAATTCGCCCTTTTCCTTTCACCATTTCACGTGTTGGTTCCCACGCTAAACTTCCTGTGACCTTGACATCCAATGAAATGCGAATACACCGGCCGTCGTACAAAGCAAAAAATTCGCCTGTTTAATCCAATCGCACATTTGGAAGATCTCATCGAACCTGTGAAACAAATGCGAGATGTTGTACGGCTGGATTGCTTGCAGAAAAATCACTTTATCCATCTCTCTCTTTTATATTTATGAGGCATCTGGTGAAAATATATGTTGCTGACAAAAAAAAAAAAACAAAGGAAAAATAATAGTTCAGCAAAAAAACAATGAAAAAATTAATATATATAATAGAAAATGGATCCGTGAGCAAATGGAATCTATTCGCAACCCACGTGAGAATTTACAACCCAATAATTACATTAATTAATGGATAATTAATGTAATCTACTGATTATGTCAGTAATTACAGTAATTAATGGATAATTAATAGAATCTACTGATTATTACAGTAATTACTGTATTTTAATAATTATTGATTATTATAGTAATTTAATAAATATAATTAGTGATTATAATTAATAATTACTGTTATTATAAACATTGTTAATTACTAGATATTTACTTTAAAATTATAAACACTGTTAATAAATTACTGATTATTACAATAATTTAATAAATATATAATTAGATATTATAATTAATAATTACTGTTATTATAAATATTGCTAATAAATAGATACCTACTTTAATTTTACTTTAAATTAAAATTAATTGTTATTAATAAATATTGATAATAAATTTAGTAATTATTGTTATATTAAAAATAATTAAAAATATTATTAAAAGTATTGTTATTGATTACTTAATAAAATATTATAATTACTGACTATTACTGATAAATAATGCTATTTTAATTTAATTTTGGTAATTATCAATTTAATAAATATTGTTAATAAATCCTATTCATAAATTTAATATTTATTGTTATATTAAAAATAACTGAATAATATTATTAAAACTACCATTAATGATTATTTAATTAAATAGTATAGTTACTTACTGTTATTGATAAATGTTGTTAATAACATTCTGACAATTGATGGTTTGACCATTTGATTCGAACAAATGACTCGTTCTGACAACAAAAATTACAAGCAAAAAATTACGAAATCATTTTGGCCACCGATTTTTGGCTCAATGGTTTGATCATCCGGTTCGAACGGATGGTCCGTTCTAACAACAAAAATTATAGGCAAAAAATTGAGTGTGTGAGGTCCATTAAGTAGTATCATAAGTGTTATGTCATTCGAGCGTGTGACTCATATGACTCGAAAATGGAACCGTTCTAGCCACCAGTTTTTGGGTTGATAGTTCGATAGTTCGGTTCGAATGGATGACCCGCTCTGACAACAAAAAATTACAAGCAAAAAATTACAGAACCATTATGGCCACCGGTTTTTGAGTCGACAATTCAATCATCCAGTTTGAACAGATGATCCATTCTAACAACAAAAATTACAAACAAAATTTTGAGTATGTGAAGTCCATTAAGCAGTATCATACGTGTCATGTCATTCGAGCGTGTGACTCATACGACCCGAAAATGGAATCATTCTGGCCATCGATTTTCGAATTGACGGTTTGACCATCCAGTTCGAATGGATGGCCCGTTCTGACAACAAAAATTAAAAAAATAAAAAAATGCCAAAAACCATCAAACGGGTCAACGGGTTAACAGTTTGACCACTCGAGTCAATGGGTCGTTGACTGATTCAACGGTTTTTGGCTAGGGACCGGGATTGGGGTAAAACGGAATTGGTTGCCTAGACCGTTCCCAATTAAAAAAATAAAAAAAATGAACAACTCGTTCCGACCAAAAAAATTTAGTGTGTGAGGTCCATTAAGTAGTACCATACGTGTTATGTCATTTGAGCTTGTGGCTCATACGGCTTGAAAATGGAACCATTCTGGCCACCAATTTTCAGGTCGACGGTTTAACTGTTCGGTTCGAATGGATGACCCATTTTGATAACAAAAATTAAAAAAAAAATAAAATAAAAAAATGACCAAAAACCATTGAAGGGGTCAATGGTTCGATTGCTTGGGTCAATGGGTCATTGATTGATTCAACGATTTTTGGCCAATGACTGAGATTAGGATAAAACAAAACTGATTGCCTGGATGGTTCCTAATTAAAAAGAACGGCCAAGAACCATGGTGTCACTACAAGAATAGTTGTTGCTGTAGATCGTTCTCTTTCAAGAGAACAACCAACCGGAACGGAATTATTATCCTCAATCATATTCTAAATCGTTATTCTAGTCGCTGTTGCATTCTAGATTATCCCTATCTCCCACTCTTTCCCTCACTTGGTTGTCTGGAACAGAGCCGTCTAGGAATCTCGGTCGTCTAGCACAGACATAACCCTCTCAGATCTGGCACATAAAATTTTGTTGTTTTCCTGTTGGCGAGAGAGAATGCTCTGTTTCCGGCGAGAGAGAATACTCTGTTTCCAGAGAGAGAGAGTCTTTTGGGGAAGGACATTACTGAGATCACCACCTTGGTTCCTTCTGACGGTGGTGTTGCTATTGTTGTCTCTGTATGTGGTGTCGGAACTGCCACTCCACTGGCTATGGTTGAATCAAAGAAGAGAAGGAACTGGAAAGTGAAAATAAGAGGGATGGAGGGTAGTATTGGATTTTAAAAATAATTTATAGGTTTGGTGGTATCACATACTAAACAATAGGAATTGGGTTTTTAAGAAATTTGTCCTAAAAATAATTATTATTTATTATGATTATTTTTTAATATAATTAATATAAAATATTAAAAATGTATCCACCTTTATTTGTGCAAAAGTATATAGGTGTTGTATTGGAGAATGGATATCGATGTAAAGGATGATTATTTTGATCACTTCACGTGATTCAGGTTAAAATGGAAACAACACCATTACGATGACTTGTGGCTACAATAACTTTTTCTTTTCTTTCTTGTTTTTCTGATCGGGATGACAGATCAATAATCTTTTTACCGCAAAAAACTCATTAACTCGTTAAGACTGATCACAAGTTTTGTCCTTTATACAAAGGTTCATAATAATCCGTGTCAGTGACGCTACCATTATTCTTGGTTCGTTGGTTATTTTGTACCAGATGGATAGGGGTGTCTATGAAAATAAAAAAAATCGAAAAATCAAACTACAAAATGCTGTTAACTGAATCAATAGGTTTGGTTTTGATTTGATATTTTTGAAAAACCAAAGGATTGGTTTGATTTTCGGTTAACCTACAAAAAAAAATGTGATTAATTGAATCAATTGGTAGGGTTGTTCATAAGAAGGCCAAACCCGATCAAATCGATCAACCTGGACCGACCCAACCCGTGTTGGCCGGGTTTTCATTAGTACGGGTCGGTTTCGGGTTGTGCAAATTCCTAAATCGATGATTCGGGTTGATTTCGGTTTTCACACAAGAAAACCAAAACCGATTCGAACCGAACCGACTTAGTTCCTAGTTCAAATATGAAGTTCCAAAGCCCATTAGGCCACCTAGTTTTTGAATGGTTGCAAGAAATTTTAGATTAGTGAACAATGATTAATGAATAACTTTTATGATTAACTTTTCATTTAAATTTTATCATAGGAGATGGCTGAAAATGATGCTTAATTTATGACTTTTTTTTTAAATTAGCAAGATTTTATCACAGGGACGAACTTAGAAACGAAACTGACCCAAACCGACCCAACCCGACTCAAACCGACCAAGTCGGTTTTGCTAAACACTGGGTCGGTTTCGGTTTCTATGTCAGGTAACCCAACCAGGTCGGGTCGATTGGAAAAACTGCAATAAACCAACCCAACCCGAATCGTGAACAGCCCAAGCGACTGGTATATATATTTATATGTATATTTTCTATATATTATATATAAACATATATTCATTATATATAAATATATACAATAATATATATATATATATATATATATATAAATCTATTTATAAGTATATTATATATCATTTATTATTTATAATATAATATTATACATATATATTATAAATATAAAAAAACTGAAAAATCAAAAAACCAAAACTGATGGACCGATTAACTAATAGTACCGGTTTGATTTCGGTTTTAGGAAATAGAAAAACCGATAGTACTGGTTCAATTTACAAAATCTGCCCAACTGAACCATGAACACCCCTATGGGTGCAACGTATGACATCTTTTAGGTTTCTGGTTTGTTTCAAGATTCGATGAGAGCATAGAATCCCTTTATCGATTTTTGCTTCTTACACTACATCTCAACCGTCCATTAAGTATAGAAATACTCTCAATGCACGGCTGAAAAAGCTATAAGATAGGTGTGAAGCACGTTCTGTGAGAAACAAATCCGGATTCCCGTCCATTAAGAACATCTTCATAGGAACGACATCATTAAGTATAAAAATATTCTCAATGCACGGCTGAAAACGCTATAAGATTGGTATGAGGCACGTTCTGTGAGAGACGAATCCGGATTCTTATTATTGGCCCTTGCCCCTTGGCAACAGTGGCCCGTGGGCACTGTTTTATTTTATTTTTATTTTTATGTTTTATTTTATTATTTTTTTCATGCAGGTTTCAGTCCAGCTTCCTTTGCGTGAGCTAAACATGCATAAATGCGTAATACCTCCTTAACAAAGGAGAGGGTACAGGTTCTTTATCTGATGAAATAAACATTAGAATCCCTCGTGGGCTCATACATTGTTTATTTGATGAAATACCAGTGGTAAAAAAGAAAATAAATTAAAAAAGAGCGTAAGCCACCCAAATATTCCATCTGAAACCAGATTTGTTTCTCACAGAGCGTGCCTCACACACTCACAGCATTTGCAACCGCACGTCGAGAGTATCTCCCTAGTTATATATTGTCATCCATGAGAGATTCCCAATGCACGGCTGCAATGTGCTGTGAGGTGCACTCAGGAGCAAATCTGAATTCTTTTGAACCAGGTGCAGGACAGAAAGCTTCTTATTTGAGTACATTTATTTTGATGCTTTTGATACTATGAACAGGCTATAAGAGCAGGTAATCTTCTGCTGCTTCCCCAAAAGTTCATCCTAGCCTAGTGGTTTTACCATTTACACATTCAAATATATCTCATCACCTCCAAAGTACAAAGGCCCAATGCTTTGATCTTTTGGGAGAAGAGGGGGCTAGCCAAACTTGTCAAATATCAACTATAAAAACAGCTTTAGAGAACTGATTTATTCAGTCTTTCCAGATTCAATTTGCTTAAATAGATGATACATATACATGATGTTGGGCAACAAAAATGATACAAAGCGAATTTCAACCATTAAAACCATGAATACATCTCAACGACCCTTCCCATCCCCCCTGCCTGGAGAGAATTGGCTTAATTAATGCAGAGGGTAAATAATTATTTGTCCAGTCACATAAGCATGTTCTTCATAAATATTTGTCCAGTCACTAACGTCTTCAGCATAACTCCATGCACCGCACTTCGACAAGATCATACAAGTCAACCAGAAGACAACAATTTTAGATTATCATCACACTGGCTATGCACTGCAAAGACTAATGTAGGGGGAAAAATGTGTTTCTCCAGTATTACAAAATACTCTTCTGCTTCGCATGTTCCATGAGTTCCATCTCCTCGCACAGGTTGCTAATGTTGGGGATTATCCCATTATTATAATTTCGTAGCATGTCATCCCCAACCAACTCCTTTAACAAATCAGATGGTTCTTTTGCACCCCCATGCTGTAAGAATTTGGTTCTTAAAGCAGACCCAGTGGCCAACGACAATGGATCCTCTGAGCACACTTCCTTCCATATTGAGGCAGCAAAGCACTTGGCGTACAGGTAACTATAATAACCTGCATCCATTAAATTAGTAGCCATTTCAATTAAATATTAGCAATCAAATAGTCAGCAATCCAGATAGGACATCGAAACAAGGATAAATATCGCATTTAAGCATGTATTAACCACAAATGAAAACCAATGGGCATTAAACATGGTAGGTGGTACACACAGGATAATGCAACACCCAACCCTCTGGTTGAGAAAGAATAACAGAAACTAATGAAGAGAGCTAGCAAAGATAACCAAGCCCTCAGATGAACCATGGTGATAAAATTATAAATATCAAAACATTAACACTTGATAGCAGCAAAAAGGTGGAAGCTACCATTCCAAAAACTGTCCAAGTCCTGACAGATCGATACATGTAAAATATCCAAGAGAATTGAAGCCACAAATAATATAAACTATCAGAGCAATGACTCTTTCTGGACTTTTCCCCCGAAGGCACACAATGATGAAAGATCGTCATACCCAGCCAGCTGGGTCAAGAGTCATAACTGATCTAAAATATTTCCTGGGTTGGGTTGCTTTATTGCAATCTGGGTGACCGGGGTTCAAATCTTGGAAACAATCTCTCTGTACGTGCAGGGGTAAGGCTGCATAAATCTGTCCCTCCCCAGACCCCACATTGGTGGGAGCCTTGCACTGGGCTGCCCTTTCATATTCTCAGATTGTATAGCATTTTAGAACTTAAAGATTCTTCACACAATAAATGAAGAACCCCCGCATCAACAATGGAGGTTAGGAGGCCAAACTCCTCACCTATGTTGTGAAATACAAATTAGGAGAGCATCATTAGACAAGAAACAATTATAAAGTGACACATAAAATGTCCTTTTTCTCACCCAAAACTTGACTTCCAAATAATACATGTTGAGTCTTTGTATCAGCAAGGGAAGCATACTTTCAGGGTTACAGAAAGCATCTGACAAGGCACATATAACATAAAATATCCTTAGCTGGAAATAGATCACTGTGGATGCTCAAGTATAACATGCAGATCAATCTCAACCTTTCACTATTTTCTCTTTAACAATTCAAAGAGGCACATCAATTGGACTGATGGGCTTAGGAATACCCTGATTAGGACCCACAAGGCCACGAGCTTCCATTTGGTAAGCTCAAGTACAACATGCAGATCAATTTCTCAACCTTTCATTATTTTCTCTGTAAGAATTCAAAGAGGCACATCAATTCAACTGATGGGCTTAGGAATACCCTGATTAGGGCCCACAAGGCCACACACACACCATCAGATGAAGGTTTAATCTAAAAGTGGAACATCCTAGAAATGAAATGAAAACAATGTAATCTCCACCTGCCCCATAATTTAAGAGATGATTGAATCGCGTGTGCCAATGTGTGCCCTCAACATGCTTCCAACTGGTATGTTGTCTTTTGAGGTCTCCAACAACTGAAATTGTATCTCTTGGTGAGAATGACTGCTCCCCAAAAAGTGTTTGGTCAATCAGGGCATAAAAAACCTGTTGGGAAGACAGAGAAACAACATTCAGTATGATGGGCAGTTCTTGTAGGGAGATTTATGGTTACAAATACAGCAGCAAAAGCTTGAATATGGAGTTTCATGACCTGTAAAATGCAGTCCCCATAACATGATACATGTAACCGACCCCATATAGTTAGGACAGGGCTTAGTTGAGTAAAGCTGAGTATATTTGGATGATGGAGAGAAGTCAGTATGAAGAAGCTATGTAACCACGCATGAATTATATTTGTTAAAGGGGAAATTGTGGAGATAGAGGGATATAAACCGTTTACAATTGAGCTTTCTACTTAGTTGATTATAGTTCTTACTAAAGTGAGTTAGAGATCATGCCATCTATAGCTATGGTTGACTTTGGCTCCCTAGAAATGTAGATCTGAAGATTGAAGGTGGAGTGATAGAAAATCATCTAAAATCCAATTGTCTAACCTGACTGATTATGATTCCCTTCCAGGTGCAATGTTCAGAAGAATGATGTTGTCTATAACCAGTTTATTTTATCTGGATGACCACAGCTAAGTGTGAGAAGTAAATTCATAGTCCAGGAAATATTTGTACCAATGATTCCATTGTACAAAAAGGAATGTGATGTAATAAAGTTTCTTGCTTTTATTTTGTAAAGTTGGGATCTGGAAAGAAATATAAATGGAATTCTCATTTAAAGAATTCTCTATTTATTTTATCTGTTCTATACATTTATTTCTCCGAGTCAAAATGAATGGGTCTTACTCAACATAATATGAACTCAATCATTTGTTTGAGTGAACTATGTTGCATGAGGATTTCTTAAAATTTCCACACCAACAGTATACACTAATTAATCTAGATTTACACTGGTTACAATAACCATTTTTTTTTGATAAGTTGGTTACAATAACCATTTGATGGACCACATCCCACAAATGACATTTTCTTTTGATCCAGATCTTCTAGTTATAAGCTTTCTTTTGGGTGCTCAAGAATAATTGTTGTGCCAGTCCAAATTTGGTCCATTGACATACAAGAAGCAAAAAGATCAAACTAAAACAGTTTAAACCAGTGTTGTCAGACCTAGATCATAGGAAGAACAAAAAGCTCACTGGGTGACAGTTTACCAGTTTAACCAGCAATTTAATTGCCCAGCCTTCAAAAATCATCCAAAACCAGGACCCAGAAAGTTCATAGAGTCACAGTTTCACCAGTTTCACCAGTTTCACTGTCCAATTAAACCTGGCTCTGACAACACTGGTTTGGATTCTCAAAATGGTGAATTATTTGCTTATCCTGGTTGAAAACTTGCTCTGCAAGCAGCCTAGTGGTTTAAAAGTCTGGTGATAATCATGCATGCCACAAGGTTTCTGTTCATCATGCTTAAACCATATTTTACCTACATACATGTATGCATGAGGGTGGGCATTAGTGCAATGGTTGGGTTGCTCCATCGCAACCTGGGTGACCAGGGTTCAAATCTTGGAAACAGCCTCTCTGTATGTGCAGAGGTAAGGCTGCGTACATCTATCCCTCCCCAGACCCCGCATTGGCGAGAGCCTCATGCACTAGGCTGCACTTTTATACATGTATGAACATAATTAAAAGCCATCATCTGATAAACAAACATAAACCAAGATTAAGGCCATCATAAACCTGCCGCTGCAGTTCTGTTGCTGCAAACATCTTTTTGGCACCTTTCATTGACTCCACCAATTTCTCAGGTATTACTTCACCTGTTGAGTAATGTCTAGCAAATGTCCTCAATACTCGGTAATCCCATGCATAATACCTGGAAAAAGCATCAGAAATGCTCACAAAATAGGTTTTCAACTCCTGAAACAAGCTCAGGCACTCTTTTGGCTTACTTAAACAAGCTCAAACATTATTGACTTGTTTGATAGATTTTCTCAAGAGTTATTTGTAACATGAATATATAAGATGAGAGTTTAAGAGGGTCAAAAGAAACTTTCCTTATCTTTTCATGCATTTTCAGCATGGTGCAAAAGAGCAAATTCATATGCTTGGTCTCCTCCCCCCAAGGAAGAAAAAATTTCACCCAGATGTTTGTGTTTTCTTCTTTTCTATAATCTTTTTCCTTTTGTTTTAACATTATTAAATAGACCTCTACTTAAAGCCAAATGAAGAGGGGAATATAACCAAAATAAAGGAAATAAGAAGAATCAACATTAAATCTACTTAATTAAAGGAAATCAAAATACAGTTTTACCATCTCAAATTTTGTTCTATTTTATTTTTCTGAACCTGTTTCAAACTTTCCATTCCCACCATGATGCTATGGCAGGAAAAGTTTGTCCCTTGCATTTTCCTCCATATGATATAAAGGAAGATTCCAGTAAAGGGTAAAATCGACTTTTGAAAAGTTTTCAATGTCACATAAGCACTTTTAGTCACTAAAACTGGCATCATGTTAGTGGAAGGGTGGAATAAGTTACTTAACTACAAACTACAAGGGGCTTAACCAGCAATTGGTATAAAGGCAGCTCAATGGCATGCTCAAATGTGTGAGAAAAGGGTAGAGTGTGGCTTTTACTTGAGCATAGTTTTCAAGGTGCCAAGGCGAGGCTAGGCGACTGGGGCACCTTGTTGCCAAGTCACCTAGGCAACGGATTTTTTTTTTTTTTATGTTCAAAACATAGATCCTAGGTTAGTTCCCTAGGTACCATAACCATATTTCTTTAATAATTATTTATGATTTTCATAAGAAAAGTATAAATTTCATATTAAAGTATAGAAAATCAACATATTCATGAGAAGAAAAGGTAGAAGGAAAATAAAATTCAAAAAATATAGGGGCTGAACCCTTGTTTTTGTTATAGGAAAAGAAGAAAATAATAAGTATTGGTAGTAGTAGTAGTAGAAGAAGGAAGAGGTAGAAGAAGAATATATGGTGGAGAAAAATGTGTTGATTAGATAAAATTTTAAGTTTTTCCTTACTTATTGGTTCAGGTTTTTAAGTCTTTGAGGGTTCAATACAGAATTTAGCAATGTTTGTGATGATTAAACCCTAATAAATAAAGAAAATAATAAAAAGAAATTAGTATATAAACACACAAAATGATTATTTTAATTTAATAATGTCTGTTTTATAATTATAATCTCAAAAAAGAATGAATAAAAAGTATTTTATAGTGGGAAGTAGAAAACTGCTTGGCAATTAGGCAAGGCAAGCTTCAAAGGGCACCTTATTGCCTAGGCATCGCCTTGACAACTATGTACTTGAGCAACAAGAAACACATGAGGTAGCAAAAGTACTTAAAGGAATTTTATTTTTAATAGAGCCTGAGTCAAACAAAACTTTCAACTTTTCAAAATGAGGATGCCCCAAACGTTTATGCCATAAATCCCAAACATTATTTCTTTGTCCAACAATAGATTCAGAAGAAAATGAACTAAGATATGCTGAAGATGCTAGTGCTTTAGGATTCTAGAACTTCAATGCAAATAAAAGGCCCAGCCTACACTCCTTCCCTTTCACTTTCCCAATGTACTGGTCCTGAATTAAACAACCATCATGAGAAAAGGTAAGTATATATCCTTCATCAACAAGTTGACCAACAGAAATCAGATTAGCAATAAGACTAGGTACAAGAAAGGTTTTGGTAAGAGGAAAGAAGGCAGTAGATAACTTTAAGGGAAATGTCATTGCTACCAATGATATTCAGTTTTTCACCATTGGCAGTAATGATATGTCTATGATGGGATTTATGAATGCTATCTAGGGGTTTAGCATAAGCTCCTATCATATGATTAGTTACTCTAGAATCAATGGTCCAAATATGAGACTGAGAAGAACAGTAACCAAAAAACTCACCAAATAGGTCAATGGTCCAAATATAAGACTAGAAACAAGAAAGGTTTTGGTAAGAGGAAAGAAGGCAGTAGATAACTTTAAGGGAAATGTCATTGCTACCAATGATATTCAGTTTTTCACCATTGGCAGTAATGATGTCTATGATGGGATTTATGAATGCTATCTAGGGGTTTAGCATAAGTTCCTATCATATGATTAGTTACTCTAGAATCAATGGTCCAAATATGAGACTGAGAAGAACAGTAACCAAAAAACTCACCAAATAGGTCAATGGCAGAAAAAGCAGAGGAAATAACAGATGATACTAGTTGTCGAGTCTCATCCATAGATGTAGGAGATGCAGAAGATTCACCCTTAGAAGAATCACCCTTGGAATAGGAAGCATCAATGGTTTGGCGCTCAGTCACTTGATATGCACGTGGTTGGTTCTTCTTCTGAGCACCTTCCGATGGTCTAACTGGACAGTTTGGGATGATGTGACCATGTTGCTTACAATAGGTGTCCAAACGCCTTGACTCATGACATTGTATTTTGGAAAAGTCCTTAGCACCAAATTTCTTGTTTCCATGAACAACAAAAGTTGTATCAACCCTAGAGTCAATTAATTTTCCATCAAAACTTGCAACTGTTAAAAGTCTAGTCTCCTCCCTCAACAATTCCCCCATCACTGAATCCAGATCTCGAATAGTCCCTCTACTCAATATCTTGGACCTGGTTATCTCATATTTAGGCCCAAGTTTCACAAGGAACTAATTCACTTCTCTTTTCTCAAAGAGTCGTTGGAGATACTTGACACATTCTACAGGATCTGAAGATTTTGAATTGATAAGTTCATACTCTTCCCACAAATCAATAAAACCGGCATAATATTCCTGAATCTAAAGATTTCATATTCAATTTGAAACCGTCTAGACATGTTGGATAGTTGGATTGGACTTTCTTCAAATATGTATATATAATATATCTCATAAGCTGTACACATCCTTCTCATGGGTACAATAATATGAGAAACAATTAAGCTGAGTATCCAAGAAACTAATTTCCCATTATCCAACTTCCATCGTGCATATCCTTTGATATCAGTTTCATTTGGCTTAGTAATCTTCCCATCCAAATATCCCTCTAGGCCTTTCCCTTCAACAAAAAAGTCAAAATGGAACTTCCACCGAACTTTATGGGAATGACATCAGCCTTCTCAGACATTTCAAAACACACCCACAGTCCAAAATAGGTTTACAGACTTCAAGAGAGGGTAGCAGTCCAAAAAATTGGTGATTAATCACCCAACTAAGATCAATAGAAAATCAACAACAATACTGAAATAGTACTCCACCAAAAAACTGAGGTTTTTCTGCAGAAATCACAAAAAAAGGCAATACCAATCTCAGTCCTAAAATGGTAGGTTCAGGACTGTCAACAACAAGATGGGATCGAAGCCCTATCAAAACTGATCCAAACTTCAAGGCAGGATGATTAACAGATAAAGAAGGCCTGGGCAACACCAACTACAAAGTTCTAGGCTGATTAAACCAGCCAGTTTAAAAAAAAAGAAGAAAATCTGACCTACTTGGCATCTTTTCCTAAAAAAAAAAAAAGATATTAGCTTTGTCTAATCCAAAACAGCACCTAAAAAACTTCAACCAGGATTTAAGAGTGACCAAAATACTCCTTAAACAGTCCACTAATCACCCAGAACTTAAACAAATCAGCAGCTAAAGGATATGGCCCGCTCTGATACCATGTTAATCTTCTAGGTTAAGAGAACACCAAGAGTTTAAGGGGTGTCAAACTAAATAATCGACCCCCACCCCCAAGATCCCATATATCTTATTAGTTATAAGTATTTACAAAGAAGCCCTTGAAGGGCTAAAGATAAAAATTACAAAGAGGCCCTTGGAGGGATGAAAGATAAGAAAGAAAATAAATGCTGTGGTACAACAGGGACCATAGAACTACACCATATCAAGTATCCCTACATATTAAGTTAAAAAAAATAGCAATTAACTTTATTAAGAACATTAAATTTCCTCTAAAAATGTGGCAAATCATCACATTTAAAAGATAAAAGTCTTTTACATATATTAATTTCATTGTTTTAAAAAATAATATTACTATAATAAGTATTTAATAAAGCAATTTCATATCAATTAGCAGCTAAAAAGGTTATTAACTTTATATGATAAATATTCAAGATGGAAAGTAAAATAGAAAAAATAAGGATGGAGTCTCTGTTTTATTAATTAGAGAGAGAGAATAGAAAAAAAGAACCTCTTTATAATTATAATTATTTTTTTCCTCTTTCTTTCTTTTCTTTTTCTTTCCTAAAAACCTTTTTATCTTTTAAATTTCAATAGTAAAACATTAAAACAAAGTATAATTGATATATATAGCACATAATAAAATGTATTAACACATACATTAATATGATACAACAATATAAATGATATTATAAAAGGCGTTTGTCTTGTCATTTGTGTTGCCTAGGTGGGCACCTAGTTGCTAAAAGTCAAAGCGTTTGGGTGTGGGGCCCAGCCAAGGGTGCCTAGTGTTGAGTGGGCTGATTTATGTTGGGCCGATTTATGTTTAGTTTGTTTTCTTTTAAATTAAGAAGTTGTTGGGCCTTGGGCCCATTAGTCTTTTATTTTTAAAAGAATTGTAAGTACTTAGTTGAGTTGCCGCCCTACTAGGGGCATCTTTGTAATATCCCATATTTAAGTTAATTATAAATAGAATGAGGGGCTGGCGGCTAGGGTTATGTATCACTATCCTAGTCGACCTTCTTCTCCTTTTCTTCCCTTTCCTCTGTCTATTGCTGAAACCCCCAACTTTCTCCTCTTCCTTTCACAAGAAGCTTGGCCGAATCAGCACATAAGGCTTTCTACATGGTATCAGAGCAGGTTGAAGGTTCTTGAACAGATTTACTCTTGCAGCCCTAGATCGGCCGATTGCATGGAGATTTAAGAGGCTGATTGAAGCTCTCAGGTAAGCCCAGTTTTTGGATTTTCTTGATGGATTTGTATGCCCTGTAGCTGGTCTAGGGTTTCTCATCAGAATCAGGAAAAACTGGAGAAAGGGAAAGAGCCCTGATTTTGTTGGACTCTTCAATTTTGACCTAGGTAGTGGCGCCCTAATTTTTTAGGGTTCCTCGGGGTTTTTTGTAAGGGGTGATTCAAGTACCATGTGGTTTGGAGGCTTCTAGAGAGGGCGGTTGCTTTTTCTCTCTCCTCTCCCATCCCACCGAAAAGGAATCTTTCGTGGGAAGAAAGTCTAGGACACCAAAGGAGTGTTGTTGGTTCCAGAAGGTATTCTGTTTGTTCTTGTTGCATTTTTTGGTTGTTTTCTATACCTCTTTTGAGACACATGGAGGGACAGAGTTGAATATAAGCCCGGGAATGAAATGAGACCAGTGAGAGGAGGTGCTGGAGACCCCTTCGGAGCTGGGACCATTACTACAGTTAGGTTGGATGGTACAAACTACTTGGAATGGCCCCAATCTACAAAGATGGCCATCGGGGCTCGTGGAAAATTGGGGTATATTACTGGTGAAGAGGTGAAACCCGAAACTGGCAACTCCCGATGGGTGTAGGAAAATTATATGGTAATGACATGGTTGTGTAATTCTATGTCGCCACATATAAGTAAAAATTTTTTATGGGCAAACACTGCTAAGGAGATATGGGATGGGGTTGCAGAAACCTATTCACAAAGGGAGAATGTTGCTAGGGCTTATCAACTGAGAAATCAAATTATTGCCACAAGGCAGGGAGATAGATCTGTTGCAGCCTATTTTTCAGTCCTTAAGACCCTGTGGCAGAAGATCGACCATCTAGAGACCTTTGCTTGGGAAACCACCAAGGATGCAACTACCTATCAAAGACATTTAGAGAAGTATAGGGTGTTCGAATTCCTTGCTGCCCTTAACCCTGAGTATGACATTGCACGACAACATCTTCTTTCTAGGGACAGTGTCACTCTCTCCCAAGCATATGCCTTTGTGTCAGGAGAGGAGTGCAGGAGGGATGTAATGATGAAAAATCTCAGTTCTGATCAGCTTGCTATGGTAAGTGCTGTGAAATCTAAACAGAATGGCAATGAAAACAAAAAGGAAGACAAAAGGGACTTGGTCTGTGACTACTGTAAGAAGCCTAAGCATACAAGAGACACTTGTTGGAAGCTTCACCCATATCTTGTGCCGACCAGATTGAAGAATAAGAAAGGAAATGCGCAATGAAAACAGAATGGCAATGAAAACAAAAAGGAAGACAAAAGGGACTTGGTCTGTGACTACTGTAAGAAGCCTAAGCATACAAGAGACACTTGTTGGAAGCTTCACCCATATCTTGTGCCGACCAGATTGAAGAATAAGAAAGGAAATGCGCACATGGCAGTTACCGGTGATACTCTGCCCCCCCTACTACAACTGCTTTGGAGTCTGTTGCAACTGTTGCAGTAAGGGCCAAGCTTGAGAGTTTGGGTTGCTTCTGAATCAGAGGGATACAACTAGTTCCAGTTCAGCCGTAAGCGGACAACAAGGTACAGGTAGCACAGGTGGAGCCCACTCTACCTCCTTTGCCCACACAGGTAGTTCACATGTCACTGCAAACTATGTTTCTGCTTCAGGTAAGGAGAGATCTCCTTGGATTATAGACTCTGGAGTCTCAGAGCATATGACCCAATGCTCCATTATTTTCTCTTCTTATCAGCTCTGTTCTGGCAGAGATAGGGTCTCCACAGCTGATGGATCCCATGTTCCTATTGCTGGGAAGGGATCTGCCAAGATCAATGATTCTATTTGCTTACCCTCTGTCCTCCATGTTCCAAGATTGAACACTAATTTGTTATCTGTTAATAGTTTGACTAAGAATCTGAATTGGTCAGTAATTTTTTCTCCTGGACGCTATATTTTGCAGGATTTGGATTCAAAGATGACGATTGGGAGTGGTCGTGAAGTGAATGGAATCTACCTCCTGGATGCTTTCCCTCTTCACCAAAGCCATCATGTTTGCAGAGATAGTGAGTCAAAATCTGTGGGTCAGATTATGCTTTGGCACAACCGTCTGGGTCATTTATCCTTTTCTTCTTTGAGTTGTTTGTTTCCAAAACTGTTTGAGTCTGTGAGTTTGTCAAGTTTGAAGTGTGAGGGTTGTGAACTTGGAAAGCATTATAGACACTCTTTTAAACCTAGTAATAAAAGATGTTCTTCTCCCTTTGATGTTATTCATTCGGATGTGTGGTGCTCTTATCATGTTCCCTCAATGGGCGACTATCGCTATTTTCTCCTGTTTGTGGATGATTTCTCTCGATATTCCTGGATTTACCCGATGAAATCATGCGATGAAGTACCATCCTTGGTGAAACAATTCCACCAGATGGTACTAACACAGTTTGGGACAAGAATAAAAATGTTCAGATCTGACAATGCTAGGGAATATTTTGAGAGACATCTTGCCTCATATCTGTTGGAGTATGGTGTTGTCCATCAGAGCAGTTGCTCCTATAGTCCACAACAGAATGGTGTTGCAGAGAGGAAGAACAGACACATCGTTGAGACAGCAAGAAGCATGATGATCACAACCACAGTTCCGATTCATTTTTGGGGTGATGCAGTTCTCACGGCAGTATATATGATTAACAGAGTGCCCTCTTGTGTACTCGGATTCAGGACCCCATTCAACCTTCTTTTTCCTCAGGGGGAGATGTTTCATAATCCTCTAAGGGTGTTTGGATGTGTCTGCTTTGCACATATTCTTGGCCCTTACCGTTCGAAGCTTGATTCCAAGGCAAAGAAATGTGTTTTCCTTGGATATGCAGAGAATTAGAAAGGGTACCGCTGCTATGATCTAGTCTCTGGGAACCGGTATGTTACTATGGATGTTACCTTTTTTGAATCTACGTACTTCTTCTCAAAGGATCCTTCTCAAGGGGAGTGTTTTGAGGAAGTAAGTCAGCAATCTATCCCTCTTCCAGTTCCAGTTCCTGTGTCTACTCCCATGCTTGATCACCACCCGATGTCACCCACCTTGCCACCTCCTATGCGTTCTATTTCATAGCATTACTCACGACAGAGACTCCATAAGGCGGTTGATTCCACTATAACAGAACTCACACCACTTCCTGTCGATCCCTTGGAGACTCCAGATTCGACTGATACAAGCTCAGGTATTCCTCTTGATCCCACTATTTCAGTTCCCATTGATCCTACTGACACTTTTACAGATAACCTTGATCTCCCTATTACTCTTAGGAAAGGGAAGAGAAAGTGCACTGCTCATTGTATCTCATAGTACTTATCCTACAGTGGACTTTCTCCTTCCTACCGTGCTTTTCTCTCTTCTCTTGATTCAGTGTCTATACCCAAGGGTGCTAGTGAGGCTCTCTCCAAACCTGAGTGGAAGATAGCTATGCAGGAAGAGATGGAGGCTTTGATTAAGAATCAGAAATGGGAGATTGTGGACCTACCAAAAGGCAAGGAGACAATTGGATGCAGATGGGTTTACACAGTAAAGTATAAGGCAGATGGAAGTATAGAGAGGTACAAGGAAAGACTTGTTGCAAAAGGGTGCACACAAACCTATGGCATTGATTATCTAGAGACATTTGCGCTAGTTGCAAAGATGACCTTTGTTTGGATACTCCTTTCTCTTGTTGCCTCATACTCTTTGGCATTGTTTCAACTAGATGTTAAAGAATGCTTTCTTAAATGGGGATCTGCAAGAAGAGGTGTATATGGATCTTCCAGCTAGATTTTATGATAATGCTGAAAAGGGAAATGTATGCAAGCTGAAGAAGTCACTATATGGCTTGAAACAATCTCCCAGAGCATGGTTTGACAGATTCAGAAAGGCCCTGATTGTTTTTGGCTACACTCAAACTCAATCTGATCACATCTTGTTTGTGAAGCGTAGGGGATCTTTGGTGTCAATCCTAATTGTTTATGTGGATGACATTGTTGTCACTAAGAATGATCTAAGTGAGATTGATACTCTGAAGAGGAACCTGCATAAGGAATTTGAGATTAAGGATCTTGGAGAACTAAGATACTTCTTAGGCATTGAAGTTGCAAGATTGAAACATGGAATTTTTATCTCTCAAAGGAAGTATGTCTTGGACCTTCTTCAAGAGACAGGGAAGCTTGGAACAAAGGCAGCTAGCACCCCCATTGATCAGAACCATAGAATCAGTGCATCAGAAGGTGAACCAGTGAAGGAGCTTGGGAGATAACAAAGACTTGTGGGTCGGCTACTATACTTGTGTATGACAAGACCGGACATCTCCTATGCAGTAAGTGTAGTGAGTCAATACAAGCATGCTCCACGAGATCAACACTGGAAGGCAGTTTACAGGATCCTTGCATATTTGAAGGGACATCCAGGCAGAGGCATATTGTTTACTGATCATGGACAACTGAAGCTAGAGACCTATACAAATGCGGATTGGGTAGGATGCCTTGATGACAGAAGATCAACTTCAGGAATGTGCACCCTAGTTGGGGGTAACTTAGTCTCATGGAAGAGTTAAAAACAAACAGTTGTGGCAAGATCAAGTGCAGAAGCGGAATATAGGGCCATGGCACATGGAGTTTCAAAACTTCTCTAGATCCGTTCTCTGTTAGAAGAAATCGATGTATAGGCAGAAGAACCTATGATGCTATACTACCAGGCAACAATCAATATTGCCCATAATCCAGTCCAGCATGACCGAACTAAGCACATTGAAGTAGATAGACATTTTATCAGAGAAAAGGTAACTTCTGGAGAAGTTTGTCTTCCATACATTTCTTCTGATCTGCAGCTTGCTGATGTTATCACAAAAGGTGTTGTGAAGAATAAGCTGGAACATGATCTACGCAAGTTGGGAATGTGTGACATCTATTCCCAACTTGAGGGGGAGTGTTGAGTGGGCTGATTTATGTTTAGTTTGTTTTCTTTTAAATTAAGAAGTTGTTGGGCCTTGGGCCCATTAGTCCTTTATTTTTAAAAGAATTGTAAGTACTTAGTTGAGTTGCCACCCTACTAGGGGCATCTTTGTAATATCCCATATTTAAGTTAATTATAAATAGAATGAGGGGCTGGCGGCTAGGGTTATGTATCACTTTCCTAGTTGACCTTCTTCTCATTTTCTTCCCTTTCCTCTGTCTATTGCTGAAATCCCCAACTTTCTCCTCTTCCTTTCACAAGAAGCTTGGCCAAATCAGCACATAAGGCTTTCTACTCCTAGTCGCCTATTTCATCCTGATTTGTAATCACCTCCCCTTCTACCTCTAACTTTGCCACAAAAATTTTCTGCCTTCTTCCATTTGCTAGATCATGGAAAAATCTAGTATTTCCATCACCTTCCTTAATCCACTGGTGCCTTGACTTCTGTCTCTTACAAATCTCTCTAAGTAAGACAACCTTCAAATCCTTTTTCAATTGTCTTCTCTTTTCCCTATTGTGTTCATTCATGATTCTTTGAGATTCCTTCTCATCCAATTCCTCAATACAAGAGATTAAATTCAATTTTTATTCCTCAGCTCTATCAAATTGGTCCCTATTCCACTTCTTCAATTTGGATCTTAGCCTTTGCAACTTCTTATGAAATCTTACCCCCTTCCACTTTACCCCCCTAACTCTTCATCCCACCATTCTTTTATCCCCAAAATCTGGATGTGTTAGCCACATGTTTTCTAATCTAAAAGGTCTGCGTCCATTAACAAATGATTGGAGACCTATCTTAATGGGGCAATGGTTAGAAATGACCCTAGGCAGAGCTCTAGAAAGATTCCCCAGTGACATTCCTAAGCTAGGTTGAAGAGAAACCTATCCAATTTTGAACATAAGGGGTTTTCTTGGAAATTAGACCATGTCAACCTAACTTGCAAGAGTGGGATTTCCTTTAGTTCACAATTTTCTACAAAGCCAAATTTCCTCATGCTTGATGTAATTGACCATGAAGGATTACTAGTTTCCTTAGAGAATCTTATGACATTTAAAATACCCTCCCAGGCACCAAGGACCATTCCATAAACCTTGAACCACAGACAACTCCTTCCACAATTCATTCCTTTATCTATAATTGTTAGGGACATATTGCGACAACTCCTCCACCGGTTCCACTACCTCATCCTTCCATATTGCGACAACTCCCCTTGAAGCTCCCCTTGACGAAGCCAAGGACCAGCTTACTCCCCTTGATCTCCAAAAGCTTCTAATCCATCTTCCATCCACTTTAGGCAATTTTGTTTCTTGCAGCACTACAATATCAGCTTTTTCCCTCTTCAATAAATCCTTAATTGCTCTCCTCTTTCTTGCACTCCCCAACCCTCTCACGTTCCAACTTGTAATTTCATAGATACTCTTCAATCAAGAGCCCGTCTTAAACCCAACATTTTACCTAGAGATCTTCCTCCTCTCTCCCCTTCCACTAAACTCTAAGTCGCCCTAAATGTCAAAGATTAATCTCTTCACTTTGGTCACTTTTTTGCATTTTCTTTTTCCATTTTTCCTCCAACTTCCTATGATATACTTTCACTTCACCCTTTTCTTTACTTATTCCACCTTTCCACTTTTCCTTTTCAATTTTTGGAGTCAATTCAATCCCTTTACTACCTTCCTTTTTAAATTCCTCTTCCTTCTCACTAAGCAATCCCTCCCTCTGAGTGCTCTAGTCTACATACCCTTCCCTCCTAAAAAATTTTCACTTTTTAATTAATACTATGTTAATGTTTTTTTTTTTTGCATTTTTTGAATTATTTAGTAAGTTTGCGCCTTGCTTCAAAAAGGTGTGCCTCATTTTGTTCCTTGTGCTTTTAAAACACTGAACCAGGCAGCCAAACTACTGAACTAGGAACTACAAGCCCTGCAGTATTATGTCCAGTTCAGCTTTCAAAGCAATGGTTCTCTATAAATAGTATCTAGGACAAGCTTAAATTTTGGAGAACAAACTAAATAGCAGGCTAGCAGCTAATAGCTTCTCAATTGACATATAATAACTAGAAATGTATTCTACTCACTCAAAAAGATTTGCAGGTGTTTCAGCTAAATCAAGGACCACTCTGGTACCTGAAAAATGTTGGTAATCCTACAAAAATCACTAATGGGATTATCAGAAACAGAAAGATTATACAAAATTTGTAACTTGACCTTTAAGCAGTGGTCAAGTAGGAAAATATACCGTTCTTGAAAGAAGAGAATGAAGAGCATGTCCAAACTCATGGAACAGAGTTTCTACTTCCCAGTGGTTAAGCCTCGGAGTTGAAGAACCAGCTGAAGCCGAAAAATTGCACACAAGTGCTACAACCTACAATGTACCATATAAAAGTGAACCTGACGGCAAAGATGTACTACATATTATATTAAGTTTAGTTAAACCCATGCTTTTCAATAAGTAAGCAGAGAATAATCCAGGTACAAATTTTAATGTGCCTAGCAAAGAAAAGTTGGCATTCTAATGGTATGGAATCTAATCTAACTATAAATCCCTTTTTTAGAGAAAAAGAATAATTTTGTAATAAATATCTAGCAAAATGCATACATGAGAGGATGTACATCAATGTACAGAAATGCATAACAAAATCCCACCCCAATACTAATGTTTAGGTAGGTAAAGAGCTGTTACCATGCAAAAAAATGCCCATTAGAGTTTAGACCCACAAATCAAGTAAACCATCTGCCATGAAGTTGGAAATTTCTTGGAGTACATCATAATCATATTTCAGCTGAAATGGAAGCCAAGGCATCTCTAACTTGATTATTAAAATGAGTGAGATGCCAAGGGCCTCTTCCCATGCTTTGACTCCAACTACTGGTGTTTGCTAAATCCCATTCCACTACTAGAAAGTAACATTTGCTTGTTTAGCAATCAAGGAACCCTTAAGGAATGCAAGGACTTCGTTTTTGAAGTTCCGCCACCAATGGGACTACCAGATTCCCAAAACATGCTTCAATCAGGTCTTGCAAGAGAAACTGAGAGGGATGACTGCAGTCACTCTACCAATCTTGCCCACTTCAGACAGCTAGATGGTAATCAATTCAGCTTATCAGGCAGTGCTCAAAAGCAAAGAGTGGTCCAAAATTATAAAATTATCCACGCTAAATGATCCTACTTGAGAGAATATTTGGCTCTAGGGGAAGAACACTGGACACCAATAAAGTTTACACTCCTAATGAGCATCAGGTAGTTCAGGTGTTTGTGAATTTTCATGATATGCCAAAACTAATACCACCCTTCATATGCTCCGGTATTGCTTGACAATACTACTGACAGACACCATAGTAGAATGTCTTAGCTCTTCTGTGGAGATACAAATGATGCGATACAGGAAGAATGTGATTATCAGTTTGCATAGAGTATCTAATGGTCAGATCCAGTAAAGTGGAGGATGTGGATTAATAACAATAAAATAGAACAAGCAAATAACAGCAGTTGGAAGAAACAGAACCTAGGTAAGGGTTCAAAAGGGCTTTGAACATACAGGAAGTTGGTAATCTGTCTCAGAAATACGACGTCCACCTTTAATGGCAAAATGAGCACAACCTGGATATTTGCCCTCCCTGGAGTACAGATCAAGGTACAGATACCCCAAATCACCCTGAGAATACAAGTACAATTCCTTAAGCATATATAAGCATATTTTCTCATAATTAATCAACAATGAAAAATAATAGTTCAAGAATATCTGCAATAAACACTATTCTGTGTGGAAAGGTAAATACCTAGAAAGCACAAACAGAAAACTTGAATGATTGAATCCACTGACAAAAGTTTATTAAAAAAAAATCCATTGACATAAGAAAATCATTGTTTATGAAGGCAATTGCATTCCTGTAGTCAAAGTTATCCTGATGGGATATATGTACTTCATTTAGGCATAGATTATAAGCCCTGGTCCCAATTTGCTAGAACAATGAACTTCTGCATAGTCCCCTGTAGCACTGCTCTGCTCTGGTAGGTCCGCAAAAACTTGGGGTCAGGCACAACCTAAACCTGGTCAGTCCAACCCTGAAAAAAGAACAGGATTTGGTCGGGTTATCCATGACGTCAGTTCATGGATAGGTTGTAAACATCAACCCCGTCTAAAAACAGGTTGGGTTAGGGGTTGAGACCTAGGGAATTCAATCTAATGCAAACCTAGTACTGTATTTTATATATGTGATATATAAGAGAATGCCAGCCTACAGCATGATGGAGCAAGATTAGCTACCTACCTCTTTTTTATTTTACACACTTTGCCTCTGTTATTAATTTCTTTATAAACCAATAAGGGCATTGCGACCACCTAACATTCCATCTAATGTCCTTTTGTCCATGTGGGTGACAAAATTCTGGCAATCAATAATCTTATTGATAGAGACAAGGATTTGAGAAATGCTTGCATGCTTTGTTCCTGTTCTTTAAATCTACCTAGCATCTTCTAACCGATTGCAGATATTCATCCTTAATTCTATACCAATTCATCAAGTTGTTTTGGCGGCAAAAGGTCATTCCTGGTAACCTTCAGACTTGAATCAACCCTGTGAAATCTTGCAACTTTTGCAGTTCATTGGCACATTTTGAAGGAGAGAAATCTACAAGATCTTTAAGGGAGAAAGTAGTAAGAGACTCAAAGGCATATTGGCATAATTGAAAGAACAATCCTTTTTTCTTGTGCAGCCATATTGAAGGATTTTGATGAGCCTTCCTTTCTCCACTAATGTAATGATTGGGAGAATCTTACTTTTAATCCTTAGTTAGGGGTGGTTGTATTATCTGTGGTGTAATTCTGTAAAGGCCTAGAGCCTGTTGCCTGATTCTCTTGTAGGTAGGTACTGGTTTACAGTGTGTCCTCTTCTCTCTGTTCTTTTTAATAAATTCGTCTAGCTATAAAAAAAAAGGGCATCTACCATCGTTTTACAAAAGTTCTTAAAACCCACTAGAAAAGGTAAAGAGATGAAAGCATAGAAGAGAAATGAGAAGGATAAGAGAAGAAAGAAGATGAGAGGTATTCCCCCACCCTCCAATGGTCTCAATTGATCCTTCCTTCCCAAGAGGATTACTGACTGTTCTAAATAGATGAAGCACCTATGCCAACATAAAAATGTGTAAGTATTCATAATGGCTAGAAATAAACCATGACAGCAAGAAAGTAGGCACCACAAACTGGGGAAGAGCAGGACCACTAATCTCTAGGTCCAGGAAATTTATTTGGGCTTCCGTATTGGATAGAACAGTGATCATTGATCATCTCCTGACTAGAGGAATAATGTTGGATTATAACAGCTGATTTTGTGGCCAGGGAGGGGGACCTGTCCCACACTTTCTGATTCATTGTAGCTTTTCTCATGCATCTGATCACATCTGTTACAATTATTAAGAGGCAGTCTTGACAGTAAATCTGATTAAAGATTACAGAAAAAGAGAAGAGAAGAGAAAAGGAGAGAAGAGAAGAGAAGAAGAAAGAAGGATTGAGGCAATGGAACAGTGCTGGCAGCACCAGCTTCATTATAATATATAGGGCGAAAAAATAAGAAGGGAAATGACCCTTGTGCCCCTACCAAGTGATGGTACAATAATAGATTAAAATAAAAAAGGCTTTAATCAGCCAAACAGACTCTAACAAACATAAAATCAATTATTTCAACACTCCCCCTCAAGTTGGAGCATAGATGTCAATCATGCCCAACTTGTCACACAAATCATTATGCCGCACATAATGAAGACCTTTGGTGAAGATGTCTACAAGTTATTCTTCTGAGCTAACATATGGGGTGCACACTTATCCACTTACAAGTTTCTCTCTACTAAAATGTTTGTCCACTTCAATGTGTTTCGTCCTATCATGGAGGACTAGATTAGCTGCAATGTTGATAGCAGCCTTATTGTCGCAATAGAGTGACATAGGGTTGCTAACTATAAAACCCAGTTCTCCTAACAGATTTCTTATCCACATGATTTTAGCAACTCCATGAGACATAGTTCTGTATTCTGCTTCAGCACTAGACCTAGCCACCACACTTTGTTTTATACTTCTCTATGTGACTAGGTTTACCCCTACAAAGGCACAATATCCACTGGTAGACTTTCAGTCATCAACTGCCCTTGCCCAATCAACATCAGTATATACCTCCACCTTTAAATGTCCATGTTACTGGAACAACAAGCCAGCTCCAAGAAACTTCTTGAGGTATTTGAGGATCCTCTCTACAGCTTCAAGGTCAGTTGTCCTAGGATTGTGCATGAATCGACTAAGGACACCCACTGCATAAGCAATATCAAGCATGGTCATAGACAAATACAAGAGTCTCCCTACAAGTCTCTAAAACTTCTTCACATCTTTCAAGAACTCTCCCTGACTATCACCCAGATAATGGTTAGGTTCAATTGGTGAGTTAATTGGTCTCACTCCCAGTTTGCCTATATCTTCTAGTAGATCTAGTACATATTTCCGTTGGAAAATAAAGATGCCCTTGTGAGAGCGGGCAACTTCAATTCCAAGCAAATAACGTAAGGGGCCTAGATCTTTCACCTCAAATTGAGTGGCTAAGAACTTTTTTAGTCTCTCTATTTCAGCTTCCCAATCTCCTGTGATCACTATGTCATCCGCATGCACAATTAGATCTGCACCCTGATGGACCAAGGCATAAACCTCCTGAACTGATGGCAAGTCTTTACTTCCCAAGATCTGCACCCTGATGGACTCATATGAAGGATTCAGCCCCAAGAGGAAGGCAAATACCCGTTGCTGAGATACAAGTGATTTGTATGCCTTTGCATCCTTATCAGACTTCCAGTTAACATTCTGATAGTGATCAATTTCTTTCTATATCGATGTCAGATCTGAATAGTACACCGAGAGACTCCTTTCCCCCTGGTTGCAAGTGGACGATTCAACTTGCAGTTGGTATATCTTGGCATAGTGTCTCTGTTCTGAATAGGTGGACTTTGCTTGTTCCCATATTTCACAAGCAGTTTCAGCCCACATAAAAGTTTTTCTCACTTGTGGCAGCATAGAAACCAAGAGCCAAGGCATCACCATACTATTTTCTTGGTTCCATCTATCATATTCAACACTTCCGCTCTTTGGTTCCTTCACTTTCCCATTGATGTATCGTATTTTTCCCCTAGCAGTGATGTAGAGTTTTATTCCCCTAAACCATTCAAGGTAATTCAAACCATCAAAGGGAATAACAGTCATGGGGAAACTCATATCCATTCCCCCACTTACCCCATTTTGATTTTCGGAAATCCCTGAAGTAGCAGAATTCTTAGAAGACATGGCCAACATAGAATTTTTTATCAAAAAACTTCAACTTAGGATCCCTCCTTATATCAGAACAAAAAGCTCCACACACAACAAGTGATTAGTCCACCCACACTGCAGTTTTTGGACTTAATCTCAGCACAAGACCAATACCAATTTCCAGAAAAAACAAGATGACAGATATGATTTTCAGACCTGTACGGAGTAGCAGTCCCAGCCTACTAGTTTTTTCAAAAAGTCTACAAGAAATAATCACAAGAGGAGATCCCTACACACAAGGCATCAAGCCAACAAGTAGAGAAAACAGGTCATACGTGACCTACAGCAACCTTTCACAGGTACAGGATCACATGATCCAAAACAAACAGAGGAAAAACCTCACAAGGGTGTGCCAACATTCAGTGATTCAGGTCCATTCGTTTTCCTCTTGGTACACAACCAAGGGAAGAGAAGAAAAGAAAAAAAATGGGGCGGTACCAGTTGCAGGTCTGATTCGATCAACCCAAATGTACTCCTCTGTTCTGCCCAGATTCAGCAGCTTGGAGAGGACACTTGATCGCCCAGATTCAATGGCCACGCTCTGATACCATCTTGACAGTAAATCTGATTAAAGATTACGGCAAAAGAGAAGAGAAGAGAAGAAGAGAGAAGAGAAGAGAAGAAAGAAGAATGATTGAGGCAATGGAACAGTGCTGGCAGCGCCAGCTTCATTATAATATATAGGGTGAAAAAATAAGAAGGGAAATGGCCCTTGTGCCCCTATTAAGTGATGGTACAATAATAGATTAAAATAAAAAGGATTTAATCAGCCAAACAGATCCTAACAAACATAAAATCAATTATTTCAACAGGCAGCAAGTAACCCCAGAAGATATGGCAGGCCTGATGCCTTCATGGCAATGACAGTTTCAGCATTTCAGCAGTTGAGGTAGAATACTTTGGAATCTGGTCTTTTGCAATGTGATGGGTGGTCTGGACTGAACAAAACAGCAGAATATTTGAAGACAAAATTACTAGCAAGGAGGTGGTGATGGAAAAGGTGGAAAAAACAATAATCCGTTAGACCAGTATCATAAAGGAATATTGCGGCTTCAGTCATGGCAAATTTGATTGTCACTGGATAAGGATCATCTATGGTAATGATTTTATAAGTATAAGTTGCAATAAGTTTATAAGGATGTAATCCCTTGTTTTTAATTTTGTTCCAGATGTCTCTTGGAATAGTTTGAGGCTAATGCATCTTTTGTTCATTGAGGGAACCTCTCCCTCCTTTTAATACAATCACCATTTATCAAAAAAATTATTTACTGCATCCAAATTGTATTGCAAAACATAATTACAATTCTATAAGTGAACTCTAAGTGAAGAAATTAATGTTTAACCACATAATTGCATTAGAGAGGTATGAATCAAGAAGTCAATGTACCTCTTCAGGATGATGTAGCACCATCTTAAGCACATCTGGATGCCATGATTCACCAGCAGTCAAGGGAATGCTATAAAATGTTGCACCAAACAATGACTCCACCAGAACTTTTAAACCCTCAATACACTGAGATAAAGGAAAATATGATGCTACAACCTGCCCAAAATAGCAAGAATAACAATTATCTATAAAATCCTGTTACAGGAATGAATGAAGAAAAGGGTTGAGTATTGCATGAAAATAAATAAGCATATCCAGATAAAGGTATAAAGCTAGAGTTTTCTGTCCAAAGTGGACAACCTGCATACTAAATGGCAAGCATAGACTTACTGAAGAATTCAGGTTGTAGGCAGAAGACTTCATCATCCCTGTAAAGTAAGCTTCATCCCATGGTTCTAAATCTTCATTTCTTTGATCACATCTTTTCAATTTAAAATCCCTAATTGTTTTGAACTCCTAGAATGTGAAGAAACATCAATGAAGTGCAGACTGCAGAAACATCAAAAAAGATCTCCAACCAAAGAAAGAGGTAAGAAGTACCAAAAATTAACATCATAAGAAGTACATAAATAAGACAGAATACCTCATCAGCCTTAGGTCTGACAACAGTACTTAAATCAAGCAAAAAGGACATCACAACATCTGGTGATGAAGCCATGTTTGGATGCACTGCAAATTCAGCATAAGATTTATACCCCATTATCTGCATCCATTCTAATAATATCAATGTCTTATAACTCCAAATACACTAGTCCACTAATTATGTATTGCAACAAACTGAGATACACTTCCTATCCTAGAAACAAAAAGATAATGAAAGAAATAAATGATAAAGTGGTATAAAGTCATATCATCACCAAAAGAAGCATCATACATGACAGGTCAAACAATGCTATTATTTGAGCTGTATCTTTATCAAATAATGTTTGAGTCATGTACATGATATTTGCAACATGAGGTTTTGAGCATTCAAAAGTTAATAGACTTGTGAAGAAAAATTCATTAATCTGCTCTCCAATTTAATTGTGATGCAGAGAGCAGAACTTCAAGATGCACTCCTTCAAATTAACCTCTTTAAACGCATCATTTGCCAAAGGTCCCAAACATAAATTTGTTTTTGCTACTTAGTACATACCATTAGTAATCGAAGTATTCTCTCTCTCCCTCTCTCTCCCTCTTGTATGTGTGGCCTCTTGACCTTGGCATTCCCACTTCCCTTTTGCCAAAGGTCCCAAACCATAAATTTGTTTTTGCTACTTAGTATTTACCATTAGCAATCAAAGTATTCTCTCCCTCCCTCTCTCTTGTATGTGTGGCCTCTTGGCCTTGGCATTCCCACTTCCCTTTTGTCACAAAGCAGCTCTGTACCATGATATGTATCCTTTTCAGTCCTTCAAATGTATATGTTATTAATCCAAAAAAAGGTACAATTACCATCTCTTAATATAAAGAGCAAGTGTTTTCTATTGAAACTCTAGAAACCAAATCAGACGTATTCTATCTGGTAGTGAAAAAATGAAGATATATTAAAAGGTCACTACCCAAATGTTGGTCCCAAATATCTGATGTCTTGGGAGGTGTGGACCGGATACAGACCTAACTTTTGGCATTTTTGTTTCTCACAAAGTGGCCACCCTCAGACTTGAACCTGTGCTCTCATTCTTGCCAGCCCAAAAGTTTATCACCAGATCAAGCAATGGTCCTTTGAGAAAAAGAAAATCTAATAAAAAGAAAAGTTACAATCACACACTATGAGAGTGTTGAGAAAACTCTTGACAGTGTGGCCGGCCAGAGATAAGAGGAAGAGAAGAGAAGGAAGAGAAGAAGAAGAGAAGAGAAGAGAGGAGAGAAGAGAGAAGGTTTTGCAATGTAACAGTACTGGCGGCGCCAGTCTTTATTTTACTATATATAGGGCGACAAAAATAACAAGGGAAAAGACCCTTGTGCCCCTGAGTACAATAACAAACGTAACAGAAATAAAAAACGAAATAAAAAAAACACTTTAATTAGCCAAACAGGCCCTTACATCTGCAACTAAGTTATTTTAACATTATTCTAACACTCCCCCCTCAAGTTGGAGCATAGATGTCAATCATGCCCAACTTGTCACACAAATCTTTGTGCCGCACATGATGACCTTTGGTGAAGATATTTGCAAGTTGCTCTTCCGAGTTGACATATGGTGTACACACTTCTCCACTTTCAAGTTTCTCTCTGATAAAATGCTTGCCCACTTCAATGTGTTTCGTCCTGTCATGCAAAACTGGATTAGCAGCAATATTGATGACAACTTTATTGTCACAGTAGAGTGACGTAGGATTGCTTACTGCGAAACCTAGTTGACCTAACAGATTTCTTATCCACAGGATTTCCGCAACCCCATGAGCCATCACTCTATACTCTGCTTCAGCACTGGATCTAGCCACCACACTTTGTTTTTTGCTTCTCCACGTGACAAGGTTTCCTCCTACAAGGGCATAATAACCACTAGTAGACTTTCGGTCATTGACTGCTCCTGCCCAATCTGCATTAGTATATACTTTCACTTTTAAGTGACTGTGTTTCTAGAACAACAAACCAACTCTAGGAAACTTCTTGAGATATCTCAAGATCCTCTCTACAGGCTTAAAGTGAGTTGTCCTCAGGCTGTGCATGAATTGACTAAGGACACCCACTGCATAGGCAATATCAGGCCTGGTCATAGACAAATACATCCACTGAATCAGATGGTTTTACCCCCAACTTGCCTGTATCTTCTAGTAGATCTAGTACATACTTCCGTTGGAAAATAAAGATGCCCTTGTGAGAGCGGGCAACTTCAATTCCAAGAAAGTATCGTAAGGGGCCTAGATCCTTATCCTCAAATTTAGTGGCTAAGGATTTTTTTAGTCTCTGGATTTCAGCCTCCCAATCTCCTGTGATCACTATGTCATCCACATACACAATAAGAGTTGCAATTTTACCTTCACCTCTTTTCACAAAGAGGGTATGATCTGACTGGCATTGTTTGAATCCCATCTGTTTGACTGCTAAATGGAACTTACTAAACCAAGCCCGAGGTGATTGTTTCAACCCATATAGGGATTTTTTTAACCTGCACACCTTTTGTTCACTGCCTTTGGCACAGAACCCTGGGGGTTGGGCCATGTACACTTCCTCTTCCAAGTCACCATTCAAAAAGGCATTCTTGATGTCCAATTGGTGAAGATCCCAGTCAAGATTTGCTGCCAAGGAAAGGAGAATCCGGATAGAGTTCATCTTTGCTACTGGAGCAAAAGTCTCTGCATAGTCCACTCCATATACCTGTGTGAAGCCTCTTGCTACCAGTCTAGCCTTGTACCTTTCAACAGTTCCATCAACTTTGTGTTTCACTGTGAACACCCACTTGCACCTCACTGGTTCCTTCCCTTCAGGAAGATCTACCAACTCCCAAGTACCATTTTTGTGTAAGGCATCAATTTCTTCTTGCATTGCATCTATCCATTCAGGTTTTGACAAAGCTTCTGCCACAGTCTTAGGAACAGGGACACTATCCACAGAAGAAAGAAAGGCACGGTACGGAGGTGAAACATGCTCATATGACACAAAATTAGAGATAGGATAATTAGTGGTACAAGATCTAACACCCTTTCTCTTAGCAATAGGAATATTAAGATCATTGGTGACAGGGGAATCAACATTTAAAGGAGCAATGGGAGCAAGTTTACCTGGCTGATGAGACGGATCTGCCTCGGGTGAATCCGATGATGTTGGTTGCATAGTGTCCGGCTCCACGGCTCTTGAACTCTGCTGGTTCTTATGGCGATGATGAAAAACCTGAAACGGAGGAGGATCGGGTAAAGGAGGTAGTTGAATCTGAGTCGTCGCCTGTTTCTCCTCAACCCTACTCTCCCCCTGAGGAGAAACTGAGAAGAACGGTTGACTCTCAAAGAATGAGACATCAATGGAAACATAGTACTTGCGGGCAATGGGATCATAGCAACGATATCCCTTTTGAGATGAAGGGTAACCAAGAAAAATACAAGGAATAGCCCGAGGGTCAAGTTTACTACGAGTAAGTGATAGGTTGTGGACAAAACAACGACACCCAAAAACATGCATCGGAAGGGTGGACAGCGAGGATGTAGAGAACAAGAGCTGATGTGGGGCCTTATACTCTAGTAGCCGAGAGGGCATGCGATTGATGATATATGCCGCACACAATACTGCAGCCATCCAGAACTGTTTTGGCACATTCATATGAATCAGCAAGCCACGAGCAACTTCGAGAAGGTGATGGTTTTTTCGTTCAGCCACACCATTTTGTTGGGGTGTCTTGGCACAAGAGCTTCGCTGAAGTGACCCACTCGAAGCAAAGAACTTCGTGAGATCACTATGGAAATATTCCTTTGCATTGTCCGACTGGAAGATATGAATTTCCGTTTGGAACTGAGTGAACACCATGCGTTGAAAACCTTTCACAATTTGTGGCACTTTATCTCGAGATCGCATAGGGTAAACCCAAGTGTATCGAGAATAATCATCAAACAAAGTAACAAAATACTTATAGCCAGCCGCAGTAGATAGAGTAACAGGGCCCCAAACATCAAAATAAACAATATAAAATGGAAATTCAGGTCTTTTATTTCGTGAAGGTAAAGAACTTCTACGATGCTTACTCAACTGACAAGTTTGACACTGTAACTGACTCACTGACAAGGACTCAAACAACTTTGGGAACATAACTTTTAACGACTCAAAAGAAAGATGACCTAAACGACTATGCCATAAATAGGCCTGACTCTCACTCGACAAACTTGTGGACTCAGTCGCCACTAGACCAACATTATTCTTCAACACGTAGAGACCATCCACCATGCTTCCTCTACCAATTGTCTTCCCCGAGATCAAATCCTAAAACACACATGAAGACGGAAAAAAAGTGACTGAGCAATTCAAAGAATGAGTAAGACTACTAATGGACAGCAAACTAATAGGTAATTTCGGAACGTGCAAGACATTAGGAAGAGTAAGGCCAAGTGAGAGAGATATGGTGCCTCAACCAGCTATGGTAGAAAAAGAACCATCAGCTAGTCTTACCTTATCTCTCCCAGAGAGAAGGTTATATGTCTGAAACAAATTTGACTTACCGGTCATGTGATTTGAAGCTCCAGAGTCAATAATCCAAGGAGAATCAGTAGTATGAGATGACACATGGAAGGCTGTGGCATTACCTAATGTAGACGCAAATGAGGTAGGAGTAGGCCCAGAATCCACCTGGCGGAGAGTCCTACCATACAATTCCAAATGTTCACAGAAGGAGTTGATAATATCTTCCTTAGGGTCAGAACCGGGATGTCTCTCCTGAGTTACGGAAGGACTAGTCTCTATTGATGCCATATTAGCTGAGTTATACCTTTTTTGATTTTGCTGGCCTGGTTTCTTGCCCTGATCTGGTGCTGACTTCTTACCCAAATCCTATGCCCATTTAGGTTTTCCATGGAGATCCCAGCATGCATCTTTCGTGTGTCGTGTCTTCTGGCAGTGAGTGCACCAAAACTTGCTTTTATCTTCTGATTTTTTCTGAGTGTCACCCCTTTTAAAGCTACCTCCAACATTTGTATCTGAATTTCCCCAGACAGCTAGGGCAATTGACTCCCCTTCTACACCATTCATCACACTTCTTCTACTTTCTTCCAACAGCACCAAGGCATACACCACCTGGACTGATGGCAAGTCTTTACCACCCAAGATCTGTACCCTGATGGACTCATATGATGGATTCAGCCCTAGGAGGAAGGCAAACACTCGTTGTGATACAAGTGACTTATAGGCCTTTGCATCTTCATCACACTTCCAATTCACATTCTGATAGTGATCAAGTTCTTCCTATATTGATGTCAAATCAGAATAGTACATCGAGAGACTCCTCTCCCCCTGCTTGCAAGTAGAAGATTCAGCTTGTAGTTGATATATCTTGGCATAGTGTCTTTGTTCTGAATAAGTGGACTTCGCTTGTTCCCATATCTCAAAAGCAGTTTCAGCCCACATAAAAGTCTTCCTTACTTGTGGTAGCATTGAAACCAAGAGCCAAGACATCACCATACTGTTCTCTTGGTTCCACCTATCATGCTCAGCACTTCCATACTTTGGTTCCTTTACTCTCCCATTGATGTATCATATTCTCTCCCTAGCAGTGATGTAGAGTTTTATTCCCCTAGACCACTCAAGGTAATTCTGACCATCAAAGGGAATAACAGCCATGGAAAAGCTCATATCCATTCCCCCACTCATTCCATTGTGGCTCCCTAAGATCTCTAAAGTAGCAGAATTCTCAGTTGACATGGTCAAACAGTTAATCAGTCCCAAACACCGGACTTAGAACCCCTCCTTACTCCACAAAACAATGCTCCACTCAGTTCACACCCACACACTTGGGTTTAACAACCAGGTTGAGCACAAACAGTACCAAATTCCGGACAAAAACTGAGGTAATATTCGGCAGATTTCAGACCTGTATAGTTTTAACAGTCCCCACCTACCAGAATTCCAAAATGTCTAACAGCCACTAATCAGCAGGAGAGATCCTTCTTACTTATAATCAACTCAAACCATTGAGAAGACAGGTCGTCCTTGACCTACAGTTGTCTTAACACATGAACAGGATCACACGATCCAAGAAAACTGGGGTTACACAGGTTCGACAGCATTCAGCCGCCCCAAATTCATAGGGTTTTCACTCGGCACATGACCAAGGAGGGTAAAGAAGAGAAAAATAGGCAGAACTGTACCAATTGTAGTTATTTTGTAGTCCATAATCAGATTTCTGTTCTGCTAGTCTGTTCGATCTATTCATTGGGTTGATTGATCTTCTCTTGATAGTAGGGTTGATCGATCTGCTCTCTTTTAATCAGCATTCCCGTTCTAATACCATCTTGACAATGTGGCTGGCCAGAGATAAGAGGAAGAGAAGAGAAGAGAAGAGAAGAAGAAGAGAAGAGGAGAGGAGAAAAGAGAGAAGGTTTTGCAATGTAACAGTACTGGCGGCGCCAGTATTTATTTTACTATATAGGGCGACAGAAATAACAAGGGAAAAGACCCTTGTGCCCCTGAGTACAATAACAGACATAACAGAAATAAAAAACACTTTAATTAGCCAAACAGGCCCTAACATCTGCAACTAAGTTATTTTAACATTATTCTAACAAAAATAATGTCATAAAATCCATTTCACAAAAGAATCAAACCCACAAACCAAACACAACTCCAAAAAATCAAGGAAAACCACAAAAGCTCAAATGAAAAAAATAAAAAAAAAAACAGCAAGATACAACTAAACTACCGCCCTAACTTAACAAAAGAGGCAAAATGCATTGAACCTTATTTCTCAACCCACTTCTGACCTTCCCTAGTGTTTTAAAAGTGCCCATGCAAAAAACAGTACAAGGGCCATTTTGCGCCCAAGGTGTAAGGTGCAACAAGGCAATGCACACGCCTTCTTGAAACAAGGTGCAAAAATGCAAAAAGTAGTAAAAAATAAAAAATGCAAAAAAATTCAAAAAACTCAAAATATTATATGCAATATTAATTAAAAATATAAACTTAGGTTTTAAAATAAATATTTAAAAAAAAAACCTATTATCTCAAATTAAAATACATAAAACATGTACACCACATTTAAAATGAAAATTTAAAAGTAAAATCAAGCCCGTAAACTCTTAGTCTCTTTATTTTTTTCCCAATTATATTACTTCAAATAACTATTGTCATATTAAACATTATGCATTCCTAATTCTACGAGCTGCCTTTATAGCAAGACCCTCGAGACATGCCCAAATAAGTCCATATCAAGGTCTTAAATTCTTAATCCTTATAAAAATGTTTTTATAACTTTTAAGTATCTTTTAAAAATCTTTTATTAGGATAAATGAATGAACAACATTAGAAAATGTGGTTTTCGGAGCATAGAGAATCCCATTTTAGCAAATGTTGCTCATTCATTTATCCTAATAAAAGATATTTTTAAAAGATACTTGAAGTTATAAAAACTTTTTTATAGGGATTAAGAATTTAAGACCTTGATATGGACTTCTTTGGGCTTGCCTTGATGGTCTTGCTCAGGGGTTCAAAGGTAGAGCCCTCAGTCCAAGTGGGTCAGCTAGGAGTGTAACTTTAAACCCTTTCTTCTTCTCTTTCTCTCTTTCTCTCTTTCTCCTTCACAAGTGGGTCGGCTAGGAGTGTAACTTTTTTTCTTCTCTCTTTCTCTCTTTCTCCTTCACAGCTTATATACAATCAAATAAGCTTTCTTTCTTACAATTTCACTTTCACCATCATTATGAGGAACAACAATGAGGTAACCTTGTCTAAGGCTCTTGGAGCTTTTGAAATTGCCTTTTGTGAGCCTATTTAAGAGGATTGAAAACCTGGTAGTAGTGAGACATACCTTTGTCCAATTTCTCCATTTTTTTCCCAAAGTGCATCCTACACATCATGTAGTCCAAGAAAGCCCAATTCACACAATAATAGGCTTTCTATAGATGAATTTTGCAAACTAAGCCCTTCTTACGACTGCTTCTTGTAGAGTCAATTAACTTGTTCGCTAACAAGACTCCATCCTGGATGTGTTTGTTGTGGACCAAAGCTCCTTGAGAAATAGAGATAAGCCCATCACCAGTTTCAGCCTAGATGCGAAGATCTTTGCGACGATTTGTACATGCTTCCTATTAAGTTTTTTGGTCTAAAATCTTTTTGATCCAGGGCTCCTTTCCTAGGCTATTCAAGAGTGAAATTCATTTAGTACCTTTATCAGATCCTCTTTCACCAACCTCCAAAATTTCTTGTAGAACAATATGGTAAAGCTATTTGGTCCAAGGGATTTGTCCCCTTTCCTTTTTTTTTTTTGAAGAATCAGTGTAAGTACGGTGGTGAGGCTAGAAGAGACAGTTTCCTTGAAGGACGAAGAAAGACCCAAGCTAAGGGCACAGGGGAGATGATGAGTAGGCTTTCGCTTATGAAGGGCTTCAACAAAGTTGGGTGGTAAGAGTAATTGAAGGGTCCTCTGGTTTTCACTTTATTCCCCCTTTTATAAGGGGGGATCCCAAGACCCTAAGAAGAAGGACCCAAAAGGATTTGATTCCCATAAGAAGAAGGACCCAAAGTTTCCCTTTTCTTTAGGATTCTCACCTAGCACATGTAGGCTACAACCTGTCGTGGGTTTCCTCATGGCCACGTGGCAGAAGGCGGGTATCCCTGAGATGCTTTACTGTTATTCTTTTTTACAACTTTCAGGCGATGCTTTGTTCTCATTGCAGGTTTTAGGACGGTTCTCTGTGTTCATTGCAGGCTTATGGTAGTCTTTTGAGCTTATCACAAGCTCAGGATGGCCTTCCATGTTGTTATAAGCATGTGTGTAGTTTTATTTTGATACCTTTATCTTGAATATGACAGAGGGGAACTGCATGTACTTACAATCAGAATAAAAATTTTCATTAAAAGAAAAAAAGATTCATAGAACCCAGGGGGAGTTAAGATAACACCCAACTGTAACCTTCCACAAAACCTTCTACACTACAATAGCTAAACTAAGATACAGGAACAGATCAAGATTACAAGTATGTAACTCAAAAAAATTCCAAAAAATCTCCCCCAACTCTGTTCTGCTAGCTGCTTTCTCCTTTAAAAAGGACATTTCCAATTCTACTACCTGCTCCTTTGAGATTCCATCGAAGTGTAAACCATCCAGCTTTGGTCCAACTCTTAAGGGATTAAAATAAAGATTTATGTAAAAGTCAATTATCACCCTCTGAAGTTCCTTTTCTCTCTCAATCACCCTATCATGAACATTCAGCTTCTTAATTGTGTTTATCCCAATGTTTTAAAAGTGCAACGGGCATTTTGCATCCAAGGCACAAGGCAAGGCACACACTTTAAAAATAAAATCATAAACATAACATGTAAAACACATTCAGAATGAAAATTTAAAAATAAAATCAAACATAACATATAAGACATATTTAAGCATGTAAGATTCTCAATTTCTTTATTTTCTTTCCCAATTTCATTACTTCAAGCTAATGAGGTTTTAAATATTTTGTATTCCTGATTCTATGATCTGCCTTTATACCAAGCTCCAGGAGGCAAGCTCAAAATGATTTTATAATTCTACTCCACTTTGCATTGCTTGCTTCACTCACTCACCAAAGGCACAAAAGCACAAATTTTGAAAAGGCACATGCTTGGGCTAAAGCACAAGGCATACCAGGTGCACACCTTTTCAAAATGCTGCACTTTGGGCCTAGGCGAGTTGCATACCTTAAAATGCACCTCTCCTGTGCACCTAGGCAAGTCGCATACCTTAAAATGCACCTCTCCTGTGCACCTAGGCAAGTCACATACCTTAAAATGCACCTCGCCTATGCACCTGGGTACACCTTTTAAATCACTAGTTTATCCTTCTTTCGTTGGTCATCTTATGAAAGAAAAAGGTGTTTTTGTCACATTTCCTTCGACCACTACACCCTGGAGCATTTTTTTTTTTGATAATTCACTACACCCTGGAGCATTGCTTCCAATGGATTTCATCTTGGTATGCCAACCTGTCAAATTCCCTCTTATCCATCCATCTTTTCGTTTTCTTCTCATCTATCAAGGCATTCTCTTCCTCCCAATCAATCTCAGCAAATGGTTCGCCTGCATTCCACCTTTTAATTGATTCTTTCAATTGGTGATGTTGCCAAGTTTTGATATTTCCTTTGGAAGAGCCTTTTTGATGAGACATTCATTTCTACATTCACAAAATTTAGAAATTAACCACCATAATCACCCAAGCCTTGCCCCAACTATATGGGGTCAGCTACATGACTCCTGTTTTACCATTCTGTTCTGTTTAACAAGTCATTGATTTTTACATTGCCAAAATTTAGAAATCCAGCCACTTATGAAATTTAAATCTGAGATCCATGAAACATTAATCATGTTAAACTCAACTCAACTAAGCCTTCTCCCAACCATATGGGGTTGGCTACATAAATCCTACCCTGTCATTCAACTCTGTTCAGTGCTATATCCATTGTTGAATTATGGGTCCTCAAACCATTTAACATTACTGCAACTAATGTCCTTTTTTGCCTATCCCTACCCAAGGTTCAATGTATTGGACTTTAAAATAATGCACTCGTGTATTTTTTATTAGTTTTTTTTTTTCAAACAAGTTCTGGGGAGTCAATATAAGGCCTGGCTACCTCCTGAAACAGGTCTTACCCCAAAACTTGTCATATTTCACGTATTGGTGGATCACCAATATGCTGCAAATTTTTTATCCTTGCCCCTAACTCTTCTAGATCCATCAACTTTCAATAGATGACTTCTTCTCAGAGGTGCTATAAATGGTCTTTGCATGTGACCAATTTCTACTATAGCAATCAATCCAAATACTGAGCACGTGATCTCTAAAGTTTCAACTGTTATGGATGATATGTTTAGTCTATCTTCTTCCTTGAAGTTTGCTCGGAGTTCTTGTCTGAACCGTGGGAGCTTAGAAAGGAGGTTTGCTCGGGGATGGTCGTTCAAGGGAGGTAGAGTGGTGAGGAAGGATAATGCTCTGCGTCTGAAGGTGAAGGATTTTAAACAAAATTTTGAGGTTAAGTTAACGAAATTTCATTAAAGAAAGAAGAAGTACAAGAGAAGATATACAAAGTAGGGATGGATCCCCAAAAGATTACAGAGGAAGCTTGTCACTATACAAATGATCCAAATACTCATCACATTTGGCTAAACCATCTGATATATGATTTTGTTCCCTAGGAATCCAAACTAAACTTGCATTTAAACAGTCCAAGGAGTCCCTAGCCTTGCCAAAAAGTGGCTCAGTCTCCAAGGTCCCCCTCATTGTTCCTTAACCATTTTATAGTCTTTTCTGAGTCACCTGCAATGGTTAAGTTCTGAATTCCCAATTTTTTTCACTATTTTGATTCCAGTGAGAGTGGCCATCACTTCAGCCTTTGTGGAATCAGCTAGTCCAATTGAACCACTGAAAGAACAGCATATGTTGCCCCTTTGATCCCTTACTATGCCTCCAATAACAGATAAGCCAGGACTACCTAAAGCACTTCCATCAACGTTTAGGGTCACAACTCCATCACTGAGAATAGCTGATTGCCTCAAGATTGCTTGTTGAGTGTGAGAAAGAAAAAGGAAGGAGTGAGCATCTCCATTGAGGTCATTGATTGAGACTCCTTTGAACAGATCTGAATTGACTGTCCAGAGGTTACAAAGGTATGTGATATCTGAAATTAACTCTCCAAGGGGCCTGAATTTATTATCAAATAGGCGTTTATTTCTTTTGTCCCAAACTCCCCACATCACTGCATGTAGCACAGATTGCCAATAAACTTTACCCTTTGCTTAGGCCTATTCCTTGCCACTCATGTAAGAAATCCAGAATGTGCTCTGATATAACCCAGTTGTAACCTGTCATTCTCAAGAAATGGAGCCATATGTTTTCGGTGAGCTTACAGTGAAGGAGGATGTGATCTGCTGATTCACCTTCACTCAAGCATAAAATGCAAACATGGGGAGAGATAGAAAGTCTTCCCCTGTATTTTTTCTGTATGATATCATAAGTATTTAGTCTATGAAGACAAGCTTCCCAGACAAAAAACAGACTCTGGATGGGACATGGCTGCACCATATCTTCTTGACTGGGAAGGATGAATGATGTTCACTTGCAATCAGGGCCTTGAACATAGACATAGAAGAAAAAACACCATTTGGGTGGAGAGTCCAGATACAGGTATCAGAGGAGGAGGGGGAGATGTAGGCTTCTTTAAGGGTCTGAAATAAAGCAGTTATTTCAGAAATCTCTGGGTCCCTTGAGGTCTTCTAAACAAAGGTTTAGGGTGTTTTTGGAAGTTTGGTCTGGAAGGCAAGAAGAGACGGTGGGTTCTTGGTCTAGGGTGAGGTTGAAAAGTTTGGGGAAAGAGGTAGCAAGGGTAGATTATCCCCACCAAATGCCTTTCCAAAATTATATTTTTGAGCCATTTCCCACTTTATATCTTATAAAAGGAAAGAAAAAGGTGTGGGTGGAGATTATACCTTTCCAAGGACTTGTTGACTTTATCTTGTTCAAATGAAGATTTCTATCCCACCCATTTGTATAGGACCAATATTTGCTTGAGATGACAGTTGTTCGTAAAGCATTGAATTCTTTAGGAAACCTCCAAAGCCATTTACCCAAGAGAGAGGAATTTTTCTCTTTCAAGTGCCTGATTCCCAAACCTCCTTCCTCTTTAGGCTTGTAGACTTGTTCCCAACTGACTAAGTGGTTTCTTTTCTCCCCACTTCCTTCCCAAAGAAAATTCCCTTGAAGCTTCTCAATCTGATTTTTGACTTTGGTCGGAATCTGGAAGACTGAAAGTAGACTGGCACATTTGCTAGAGAGGCATTTAAGAGAGTAAGCCTTTCCCCTATTGAAAGATAGCACTTCTTCCAAGATGCTAATTTCTTCTCACATCTCTCCACCACCGGCCCCCAAAAGTTGAAGGTTTTTGGATTCCCTCCAAGGGGCATCCTAGATAGGAAATAGGAAGTTTCTCCACTTTACATCCTAACAAGGATTTAAAGTTTTCTAGAAGCTCCTCTTCCATTGCATTTAGTGCTACTATACCACTTTTGTAAAAGTTAACCCCCAATCCAGTGATTAATTCAAAGTGTTCAATTAACCTCTGTGTTTGTGATGTTGATTAAGGAGGCATCCAAGAATAAAATGATATTATCAGCAAATTGTAAATGGGAAATGTGAATCTTGCCTCTTCCCACTTCAAAATAGTTGAAAACAGTCCTAGAAGTAGGGACTATGTTTGAAACAAAGGAAACTAGCAAAAGAAGATTAGAGAACAAGAGAGAGCTGCGGCAAGAAGAGTTAGAGGATGAGAGTTTCGAACATAACCTCCCTCTAACTCTCTAATACACTTTTATTAAGTTAATCTTTTAGTAATTACAAGAGAAGTCCTTAGCTGGACAAGAAATTACAAAAGAGGAACATAAAAGAGTATGGGCCCAGAATAAGGCCCATTACAGAGAAGAACATAGAGATAACATACAGTAACAGCCTATGGGCCATTCGGCCCATCTTCTCTACACTCCCCCTCAAACTGAGCATAGATGTCAATCATGCCCAGCTTGCCAGTGTCATGATGAAGTCTTGCCTTGGAGATGCCTTTGGTGAGAAAGTCTGCCAATTGGCCTTCAGATGTAACGAATGGAAGGCACACTTCTCCGGAGGAGACTCTTTCTCGGATAAAATGTCTATCAACTTCAATATGTTTGGTTCTATCATGTTGTACCGGGTTGTGAGCAATGTTGATGGCAGCCTGATTATCACAGTACAACATCATGGGTCTGTCATGATCAATCCCAAGTTCTTCCATTAAGGACCTTAGCCACAACAATTCCAAGACCCCATGTGCCATGGCCCTATACTCTGCTTCTGCAGAGGATCTGGCCACAACAGATTGTTTCTTACTCCTCCAAGAGACAACATTACCAGCCACCAGACTGCAATATCCTGAAGTAGATCTTCTGTCATCCATATTTCCAACCCAATCAGCATCAGTATAGGCTTCAAGTTTCAAATGGTCATGCTTGGTAAAAAGGATTTCTTTCCCTAGAGAGCCTTTCAGATAGCACAAAATCTGTTCTGCTGCTGCCATATGACTATCTCTAGGAGCATGCATGAATTGGCTAATGCAACTGACAGCATATGCAATATCTGGTCTAGTCATGCACAGGTACAGGAGCTTCCCAAGAAGTCTCTGAAAAACCCCTTTGTCTTCCAACAGAGTTCCATCAGTAGTTGAAAGTTTGTGACTCATATCAATGGGAGTTGCAGCTGATCTTGCACCTAGTTTTCCAGTTTCAGACAATAAATCAAAAACATATTTCCTTTGGGAAATAAGGATCCCATCCTTGGATCTGGCAACTTCTATGCTAAGGAAGTATCTCAACTCCTCCAGATCCTTAATCTCAAATTCTGTACGGAGGAATGACTTAAGAGCCAGAATGCCTGAGGCATCATCACCAGTCACTATAATGTCATCAACATACACAATGAGATACACTGCCAAAGATCTACTTTTCTTCACAAACAGAGTATGATTCGACTATGTCTGAACATAGCCGAATTTAACAAGTGCAGCTCTAAATCTCTCAAACCAGGCTCTAGGAGATTGTTTGAGACCATAAAGAGATTTCTTCAATCTACATACCTTTCCTTGCATATCTTTTCCATACATCCCTGGGGGAAGGCACATGTAGCCTTCCTCATGTAAGTCACCATTCAAGAATGCATTCTTTACATCCAACTGATAGAGAGGCCAATCAAAGTGAACTGCCAGAGATAAAAGAACCCTCACAGATGTCATCTTGGCAACAGGGGCAAAAGTCTCCAGGTAGTCAATCCCATATGTCTGGGTATACCCTTTTGCAACAAGCCTAGCCTTGTACCTCTCAATAGTTCCATCAGCTCTGTATTTAATGGTGAAAACCCACTTGCACCCAACCGAATCCTTCCCTTCAGGCAAATCCACCACCTCCCAAGTACCATTTGCATGTAGAGCATCCATTTCGGTTTCCATGGCATCTCTCCATTCTGGAATCCCAAGAGCTTCTGAGATAGACCTAGGAATGGGGTTAGAAGCAACAGAAGAGAGATAGGCAAAGTATGAAGGAGAAAGCAGGTCATAAGAAAGGTGTTTGGAAATGCAGTGTGCAGTACACTTCCGTTTCCCTTTCCTAACAGCAATGGGGACATCAAGGTCTGGAAAAGATGATACCAAAGGAGATGAAGCAGTACCTGTTATCTCATCCGTGATTGGGAATGTAAGGGAAACCACTTGCTCATTCCTGGATCTTTGCCTTTGATACACTTTGGGATTATGGATAGGGCGAGGGGGTAAAGAAATAGGGTCCCCTGGACAAGAGGTATGAAGTGACTGATCCTCCCTTGACTCATTTGGTGAGGATACAGGTTTGTCAAGAGACTCAACTAGGACAGGAAGAGGAAGAGCAAAAACTTGTGACTGACTCTCCCCCTGTGGACAAAGTCCATCCTGAGAGGAACTATAAAAAGGAGAAAGTTCATTAAAGGTAACATCCATAGAGACATGTCGGGTGCCAGTCTTTGGATCAAAACAACAATATCCCTTTTGTGTGGGGGAGTAACCAAGGAAGATACATTTGTGGGCTTTCGATTCAAACTTGTGTCTTTGCACACTTGGAATGTGAACATAGGAGGTACAGCCAAACACACGAAGAGGAATTGGGAAGAGATCCTTGTCTATATGAAGAAGACTGAAGGGGGATTTAAACCCTAGAACCCTGGATGGCATACAGTTTATGAGATAGGTAGCAGTAAGTACAACATCACCCCAAAATCTTGTGGGAACATGTGAAGCAAACAAAAGGTTCCTTGCAACTTCAACAATATGTCTATTTTTTCTCTCAGCAACTCCATTTTGTTCAAGGGTTCTAACCCAGGAGCTTTGATGAATAACCCCCATATCTAAAAAATACAAAGATAAACTCTTCTCAAAGTACTCTTTTGCATTGTCAGATCTGAAAACCTTAATTCTGGTACCAAATTGAGTTAGAACAAGCTCATGAAATTGCCTCACAAGTCTTGGGACTTCATCCCGGGATTTCATTAAGTATATCCAGGTGAATCTAGAGAAGTCATCAATGAACAAGATAAAATATCTGTAACCACCCATAGAGGATAAATGGTATGGCCCCCACACATCAGAGTGCACAATATGAAAAAGAAAAGAGGATCTTTTATTGCACACAGGGTAATTTTTTCTACAATGCTTTGACAACTGACAGGACTCACAATTGAGACTGGACACACTGACTTCCTTAAACAGTTTTGGAAACAAATGGCTTAAAGCAGAAAAAGGTAAATGACCCAACCGACAATGACTCAACATAATTTGACTAACAGACTCTGTAAAAGTAGAACCAAAAGCAACATTCTTGGGATGATCAAAACATTGGCCAGGGGTGTCGAGCAAGTATATTCCATTCGCTTCATGGCTACTCCCAATCACCTTCTGAGACTTCAGGTCCTGAAACACACAGTGAGAAAGGAAAAATGTTACACAACAATTCAATGATTTGGTCAGGCTACTTACAGATAACAAATTGGTATTTAATTTAGGCACATGAAGAGTGGAAGATAAGAGTAAGGAGTCTGTAGCCTTGACAGTTCCCTTGCCGGAAATAGGGGCAAAAGAACCATCAGCTAAGGTGATTTTGTCACGGCCAGGAAGTAAATCATATGAAACAAATAAAGTGGAAAGGTTGGTCATGTGATCAGAAGCACCTGAGTCTATGATCCAAGGGGTTTTGTGTTTACCTGAGGTGGATGCATGGTTAGCGGAAGCCCTTATACCTGACTGAACTCCCAGAAGGGATGGATGATGAAGATGCACCTTCAAGCTGACTGATCATCTTTCCAAACTTCTCATATTCAGCTTTCATGGCTGCCAACTGTGCACTGGTAGATTCAACCTCTGTATCTGTGCCTGTGGCTGCATGTGCACTTCCTGTCTTTCTACTATCATTCTTCTTCTAGAATTTGATAGGTACGAGATTGGGATGCAACTTCCAGCACTTGTCCTTTGAATGTTTCAGCTTTTTACAATATTCACACACCACTTCTTTCCTTCCTGAACCACTGTGAGCTTCTGTAACCCCTTTGGGTTTAATTCCCATATTTGCAAAATGATCATTAATATCAACTCCTTGAACCTACACTTGCCTTCTACTTTCTTCACTGCTGACCAGAGTATATGCTTGTGACAATGAAACATCTTCCTTGGACAAGATGTTTTGCTTTGTAATATCATATTCAGAATTCAGCCCTGTCAAGAACTCAAACACCCTATTATGTTCAACCAATTTCTTGTATGTTTCAGCATCCTTAGGGGTATCCCAAGTCACAGCCTCTATCAAATCAATCTCTTGCCATATAGATTTTAAGATTGAGAAGTATGCTGCAAGTGACTTCTCCCCCTGTCTTAGATTTTTCACATCACTTCTCAGTTTGTAAGCTCTAGCAACATTCAACTTCTGGGAATAAGTTTCTACAACACTATCCCAGATCTCTTTAGCCGAATTCATCCACAAATAATGTTGACTGATCTGTGGCTGCATTGAGTTCACAAGCCACCCAATTACAGTGTAGTTCTCTTGTACCCATCTCTCATAAGATGGATCATCCTCTGGAGGAGCCTTCTTGCTCCCAGAAATAAAACCCCATTTTCCTTTGCTACAAATATGGATTTTCACTGATTGTGACCAAGCTAAGTAATTTGTCCCATCAAGCTTGACTGTAGTTACAGCTAGCATAGAATCGGTTGGGGTTCCCAACATCTGCCCATATTCATTAGTGTTCTTGTTTTCAAAGTTTGAGAAATCCATCATGCAAAGTTCGGTGGTAGTTCTTTTCTTTTTCTGTTTCAGCCTCCAAAAGACACCCAACAACCTCCAAACACAATATATTTCTGATTCTAACAGCCGATGTCTCAAGAGGAAGACAAAAGAAATACAGTCCTTGAGAGACCTTCTGTCGAACACTCAGTGTGCAATACTTAACAGCCCACTGTTTACTGTTTCAGCCTTCAAAGTATAGGGCACTGTTTACTGTTTCAGCCTTCAAGAAGGGGCTGGAATGTAGATGAGACTAGTACCTCTTAGTTTTAACAGTCTCAGCAACTTCCCAACCCAATAATCAGGCGAATAGGACCTCCAAAAACAACCCAGAAATTTCTGGGTAGGAGCAGTCCGGCAACAGTGGCCAAATGAAGTCTCAACAGCAGTGATTCCAGGGGTATTTCGGCAAATTGACAATCCAGAAAAGAGATAAAAAACAACCCAGAAATCTCTGGATTAAGTCAGACCAGAGGATAGCCGAATAGTAGCACTGTTTCCAAGGAAACTTCGACCCTTTTAACAGTCCAGAACAATGAAAAATTAACCAAGAAACAACTGAGCAAAGACTTACAATAAGAGAGTCTCTGGTTTGTACAATAAACCAGGCCGAACACTTGTCCTCTAGGATGACTTCGAAAAACCTTTTCTCTGATTTTAAATTAGGCAAAGCAACTTGTTCTCTGATTCTTCCTGATCATTGAACCCTTCTCCAAGTGTGTAGAAGCTTGGGAACCCTCCAATGACCTCCAAGAATCAGGCGGATGATTGTAAACTCTTAGCCCTAGAACCTCCTCATGTAGTTGGCTAGACTAGAACCACATGAGGGACACGTCAAGCAGTGTCCTGCTCTGATACCAAGTTGAAAACAATCCTAGAAGTAGGGACTGTGTTTGAAACAAAGGAAACTAGCAAGAGAAGATTAGAGAAGAAGAGAGAGTTGCGGCAAGAAGAGTTAGAGGATGAGAGTTTCGAACATAACCTCCCTCTAACTCTCTAATACACTTTTATTAAGTTAATCTTTTAGTAATTACAAGAGAGGTCCTTAGTTGGACAAGAAATTACAAAAGAGGAACATAAAAGAGTATGGGCCCAGAATAAGGCCCATTACAGAGAAGAACATAAAGATAACATACAGTAACAGCCTATGAGCCATTCGGCCCATCTTCTCTACAAAATCCTTTAACTAGACTAAGAAGATTAGCCTTATCAGAAAGATAATTAAAAATGTAGATTTAAAAGAATCTACAAGAGGAAAGGAGCAAAGATCAAATCCAGAGCTTAGAACTATCTGATACACAATGGTGAAGCTGATTGTTTAGAAGCTGACTCAGGCAAGAAGGCTCAGGACATCGATTCAAGTAATCAGAGTGAGAAAGCACCTACAAGGGAGAGGGAGGAAAGGACGTGTAATGACTCATGACAAAGGGAAGAATGAGAGAAAAGGAAGAGTTCAGGTCGAGATTGGATATGGAAGTAGAGAGGGGGAGAGGGAGACAGGAAGGGATAAAACTGAAGAATTCCCCAAAGTAAATATCTCGGAGAAAGGAAATTACCAGGAGGAATGCAATTGGGGAAGGGGGTGAGGCTTGGGATGAAGGTGAAAGAGAGGAATTAGATATTGTTGATGAAGAGTGACGGGAATTGTTGGAATGGAAGCAGGTGAGAGGGAGAGGTTTGGATGTCTGTGGTTTGATATATATGTATATATATATATATATATATATATATATATATATATATATTGGTTATGGGTTCAGCTTGTTTTTCCCAAGGGGATGTTTCTAGCTCTGTTTTCTGGTTTCTTCTGTTTTTGGGGAGGTTTGATGGTATAAGATGTGTAATGATTTGTGGAGAGTGGGAGAGAGAGAGAGAGAAAGAGAAGAAAAAGAGAGGTATGATTGAGAGAAAAAAGGTACAACTGGCTGCCGCTAGTCTTCTATTTATATTAACTTAACAAAGGAATATAAATTACAAGTATGCCCCTGGCGGCACACCCTAGAACCAAAAAATAATAAGAAAAAAAGACAAGTAACTAACTGACAGTATCCTAAGAAGTCAGCCTACTAACAGCAACTATAAAGTAACAATTAAATAAGCCTTACAACAAGATGTTTGGGGGTCTTTTGTTTTGGGCATTGGGTTCCCGTTGTTCTTAGCTCTTTCTGGAGGTGCTGCCTCATCACATCTATAGGGTGTATTTTCATTTTCTTTTTTTACTGTTAAAAAAATCCTAATTACCTAAAATATGTTTATTTTTATCCTATCCTTTCTAGTTTTCCTGGCTAGTCCTTTTTCTTCCAGGAAATTGTTGTACTATATTCTCTTTCTTCTTCAATAAAATTTTTACCTTACCTTTTCAAAAAAAAAAAAAATCATAACATTCATATTTCTATTACAACCATTTACCTGCTAGGTACTCCCTTTCTTTTCCAAAACCTACCATATTATCTTTCTAGGGATTCTATCATATAAAACAATTTGCATAAACAAATGGAATAAATCATCCATAGAATAAATTTAATAGCAGTTCATAATATCGAAGAGCATGTTTAAGTGAAGAAAAATGACCTGTGCAAGTTCATGACGAGATGCTATAAGCTTGTCAAGGACGCTTAGGTTTGCACGAGGAGCAGAATTTCCTTGAATGTATGATTGCTTCCGAACCTGGACATGTACGTATTCATGAATATTCAATGCACTTAAACCAACATTAATATTCTTTTTGAAGATAAAGAAAAAATTTCTTAAACAAAAAGAAGATGCAAGGAAAGGTGATAAGCAATCACCCAAGGGAAAAGAAACATCCAAGGAACACCCAACAAAGATAAAGCAAAACCCAACCAGCCCAAACCAACCCAAACATGGCCAACCCCTCAAAAACCAAATCCCTTACAAAAAATACACATAAACAATATAGAACAGAGATCAAACACAACCCCGATCATCAAAACAAACAATACTGATGCCCTTACAAGACCCCAAACACCCACAACTGCCATCCAACAAAAGACCCAAAACAACCCCCCCCCCCCATAAATGACTCCGACTCATCTGTCTTGTTCGAATTATGTATACAAACTTCTTGTTGTCTTTTGACTACATTTTTGTGTTGCCTTACTATTTTCTTTTCTTTTTTTGAAGAAAGTAAAGTATTGTATTGCAAAGTGAAACAATGAAACCAGTGAACGAGGACCTATACAATGGGGATTTACAAAAAGATATGAGAAGGCAGATAAAGAATGGTCCAGCTTGCAAAAAAGAAAAAAAGCTGAACTCCAGTGAATGCTCTTTGTACACTTAACCAGGAATATAAAAAGCCTATAACTTTGTTTTTGACAGAAGCTATGTCATTGGAAAGGTTGTCAAAAATTCGGCTGTTCCTTTCCTTCCAAAGGGATTAAAGGATAGCAGCTGAGAAAATCTTCAAAAGCAGCTTGCCTCTTACATTCAGACCCTCTAGGGTCCACCCCTGAAGCAGTTGTACAACAGAAGCAGGTGGGCAAGAGGAAACACCAAAACAGGAGACAGCCATTACACAGAGCTGCTGAGAGAAGTTACAGTGAATGAAAATGTGACTGGAAGATTCAGGAGCTTCATTATAGAAGGGACATCAGATACTACTTACTAGGAAGCAGCATCCCCCTTCTGAGCAGCCGATCTGCGGTTAGGAACTTATCAAGTGCTGCAGTCCAAACCAGAAAAGTCTGGGCCCAATGCCAAACAGAGCTCTTTATATCCTTGCTTTTTTCTATTCTTCTGAGTTCTGCATCTTCTAGCTGTGTTTAAAGCTTCCATAGCTTTCAATTTTCTGGCCCCTATCTGACCCCTCCACCCCCTCCAATTCTTCTTCCCTTTCCTTGATTCCATTCTTACAGTCTCCAAATGGCTCTTTCATCCCTTGACGAATTAAATTACTTGAGTTCAAGTCAACCACTGGATCACCTTTATTTTCGCTCTCCCCATTTCTTTCTTCCACAAACCTAAATGCTTCCTTCGCAAACTCCTTTCCAGAAGAACAAACCCAGAATTCCAGCTGACTTCACTTCCTTATTTACCACTTTTTCAATGTCACAATTCTTCTCTATCTTATGTACTTCATCTATCATTGGATCACCCTCAGTTTCCTCCCCAGAGCCCTCCCCTGAGTCCGCTTCCCCCCCCCTTCTTCTAAACGAAAAATTCTTTATCTTTTCCTTTTATAAGTATTAACCCCATCCCGACTCTTACTTCCCACACCTTCGCTTCCCCCTCCCTCATACCCTGCTCCTCTATCCCCTTCTTTCTCCTCTACTACACCATTATCCCCTTCTCCTCCTCCATCCCCTCCTAACTCTTCCTCTTCTCTTGTTTCCTTCGTCACTTCAACCCCAATTATCTCATCTCCTTGAATGATCTCCCTTCTCTTCCTTGACTCTAACATCATCTCTTTCCTGCACAGTCCTAATCACCTTTTTGCTCTTCTCTTCCTCCATCGCTACTTTTTGCTCCTCGAAATCTTCTTCCTCTGTTTTTTCCAAAGCTTTGTCCATGTCGTTAGATCCTTCCTGAATGTCTCCACCGTTCCCCTCTTTTTCCTGTTGAAGGCCACTTACAAAATCTGTGTTCCTCCTCTTCATCAAACCTCTTTTCCTCGATCTCTTTTGGCCTTTGGACTGCTGTAACACTTTTGGAGAAGAAGATAGACCACCACAAATGTCTCCCGTCACTCTTTGAAACCCAACTCACATGACTCGGTTCTTACTAAAATATCCTCCCTTTGGTTCAATTCTGTCTAACCCAAGTTTACCTCGGTTTGGTCAGAGAGAACTTTTTTGTAATTTGACCTTGCCCCTGATCAGACCGAGCCCCCTCTTAATCATTTCAGTGAACAAGGGACCAACCATTAATTCTTTTTAATTTAAAAAAAAAAAATTGAACAACTTTCCTCAACTTCCAATGCATTTACTCGACTTTTGGGGCTTGACTGTTCGACTTCCACAGAAGGCAAAGAGGCAGCTCCTTTGCCCTCATCACCCTCTCTTCTTCCTCCACATAGGCTCACCCTGGCTAGCTCAGCATTGTCTTCCTCCTTGCGAAAATGATGCCAGAGTGCCACCTCTACTCCTGTCACCAGCCATATCTTCCTCCACAATCCATCGACACAAAGAGCCAACAATCTTGGAATATCTTCAGGTTTCACACTGAAGATCCTAGCTCTCACTACATGCAGATCACTCGTGTCAAAACTTTCAAGGATCCCACCCAGGGTTCTAATGATCACGGTAAGCATCGTTCCATTCCACAAGTTGAAAGGAAGCCCCAATGGTTTCACTGTGAAGCTTCCTTCTGCAACTTCAACTTCATTGCATGACAAATGCCACCTCTTTATGACGACCTGCCATTCCTCTGTTTCTACCAAAGCCAATTCAACCTCCGTGAGACCACATCCATAACTGCCCTTGTCTCACAAAAAGGAGTCAACAATTCTTCAGAATTAACTTTTAATTTCTCTACTATTGTTTTCCCCACTGAGTTCTAATCCTGTATCCAAGGTTCAAAGTATCAAAACACGTATCGGGCCGTATCAGCCGATATGTATCATATCAAGAAATTCCCGATATGCCCCTACAGAGGGTGTATCGGGGTTTCGACCAGTTCAGGGGGTGGACAGACCTCAAACTGGCCCCTCTGAACCAGATTTGAAAAAAAAAACTAAAAAAATAAAAAAAAGGCTATCAATACACCTCTACCAGCGTATCAGGCGTATCAATATTTTGAACCTTGCTTGTATTTCCTTTCCGGCTAATAATGCAAGCCTTTGCTCCCAAATGTCTTTTTTCACCTCTAATCCTAATCTATGTATTTTTGTCGTGTTGCTAATTGTGATTTCTGGCAGGCTCAGATTATCAACATTTGAATCAATTGCTTTCTTGTCTGACTCCGATACCATTTTCAAGTCAATATTTTCCATCGCCTCTTTCGACATCGTTACTCTCCCTTCTTATCTCCCTTTTTTTTTTTCAATTAGAAGCATTAAGTCTTGGAGTTTGTCTGCAAACACCCTCCAGCCATCATTTGTCTCTCCTTCCAGTAGGCATATCAATTGTTTTTTTTCCTTTCCCAAAGGATTCCAAGACCTCTATGAACCATCCTCTACTGTTATTTCAGGATGGCTTCAAAGAACTTCCTTGCCATCGTCACTCAACTCTTCCATCCAGTTTGTTTGATAGAGTATATCGAACCCTCAATGAACCCTTTCAACCAAAGATTTGCATCTTCTTCTAGGATCATTGTTGCTCTCTTCCCCTCTCTCACCAGCGTTCCTCCATTCTTAAAAGAGGATTTTTTTAGCTTCAACCTCTAAAGCTAGTCTCCAGACTCCGCCCACCCTGAATCCTTCTTTGCCTGACCAAGCCATTGCCAGCATAGATATTTAGCATGGGAAGTATTCCTCCACTAATCCATTCTTCAAGGTAGACATTGCAAGAAAACTGTGTATTGGGCTTATCAAAATTTGAATGGATCTAGCCCAAGGCCCAAACTCGAATTAGTGTAAAATGCTAATGCTAACTCAGGCCAACCCAAGTTGCACCCCTAACTAAAACAACTCATTAGGTCTATTTAATTAGTGAACTGTTACCACCAAACATAAAACATAAGTTACCTCAGCATCAGGTGTCCATTGCAGTACAGAGGATAGAGTACCAGGGTCGGTTGTTATCCTGAATCCCTTTTCTTTTATGCCACCTCTTGACCATAATGGTTCACTGGGTGTACCATTCATGGGACGAGAAATGGGTCTAAGGAGATATTGAATGCATTTTGGAATGCGTGAAGCTGGAAATATATCCACATAACTGGGGTCATTGACAATATTTTCACTGAACCTGAAGAAAACCAAATGAATTAGAAGCAAACTTATTACCTCAATATAATTTGATGCATAGCCAAATTAAGGAATGCCCATCATAATGCAGATGAGAAAACTTGAGAATACAAAAATATGCATTTATACAACCAAATTGCAACTGGATACAACATAATTAAAAATAATAAGGGAGAATTTAATGATGAGTTTGCTCATATAAGGGAAAATTTTGATGATGGTAGGGGTGGAGGGATTTTTTTCTAGGAATAAAGAGAGAAATATTTGTTGCTGGTATGAAAATCGATTGAGCAAATAACAACTAGATAACTAAAGAAAAAAATCTTTCAGTAGTTGTACACAAAAGGGTTGCATAGCATGTGAACATTAGAACATTTTACATACTAAATGGCCAAAAATAGAATGGCTCCACAAGACTATTTGGTCAGCCTTGCGATATTTACGAGTTCACCTTACCAATACCATGAAAAGCCCGATAAATTATAGATGGCAATAGTCACAGGGAAGATAATTTAGCTTGTGAATTAGGTACTCTGATAAATTATAGATGGCAATGGTGCAGGATAATCATGTAAGCTGCCTATTCAATAGGGAGTAAGTTCATTATCCTCCTTATGGAGTTAGGTTCAGGTTCACTACTTTAGTATGAATGAACTAAACCCATTCTAGGCTACAATCAGCTTTGGTTAAGACATTTCTCTCTCCATTGTTTCTCATTTCTCATTTTCCTTTTTCTCTATCACCCATCATGCCTAGTTCTAGTGTTAAAAAACCTTGAAACTAAAGGATGCAGCCTTGTCAGCACTTGGAGAGAATGCCTAAACTTGGCACTTGGTATAACACTTGTGGCAACTGAATAATGTTCAAAATGAAATCAGAAAGAAAACTTTATTTCTAGTAAAAGTGAAAGTTCCATTAATTCAAAAAAAAAAAAAAAAAACGGCCTGCTAACAAACTGCTGGATAGCAAGGAAAAAGTACAAATAGAAATACAAGCACCACCTCTGTCAACCCCATACTACATATAATACAGGAGTCGTCACTTTTTTTCTTATTTTTACTATATTTTTTGAATTATTTGTTTAATTGGGTATTATTTATTTCTGTCCCCATGCCAGAAATCACTCCACCTGAATAATTGGAACCTGTATTGCATGCAAAGGTACTGGTGTGAAGTTATATTTACAAGATGAATCCAATTAGCACAAAGATCCAAGTTCAATTAGGTCAATTCAGGTTTGCCTCCCCTCTCCTCTCTATGATGGTAAAGATAATATTATATTGATAGACACATTGATATAAAAAAATATTAAATTGATGGATAAGATTAAAAATGCAGTACCATATAAAAGGCCAACCTAGATAAAATTGAAAGTGCACTGTTCGGACCCATAACAGGATCTTAATAGATGGAAATTGGATGCTTGATGAATTATGAAGAAGCCCATTGGGTGCACAGAAATGTAATCAAAAGGATTAAATAGATGACGAGGAGCATGACAGTTATAGTCAGTGGGTTCAATCGCCTAACTGTGCAAACCCAGTAGAGTCCTCTTAAGTCCAATCGCCTAACTCCAAATAGAAATAATAAAGTTCTATGAGCCAATATAATTAGATAAAGGTACAAAAGTAGATGTATGTCTGAAGAAGTAGAACTAGGCAGAAAATTGAAGGTCTTTTTTCACCAGTTTTGTATGTCAGATATAGCCGATACATTTGGAAAAGAACAATAGAAGGAATAAGAGCAAAAGAAAGGAAAAATTTTAAAGAAAAATATATTGTTTGCAGTGGTTTCAGAAGCCTGGTGGCTTGGAGATGGTCCATACCATGGGGACCATTTACCATTAGAGCTGGCCCTGAACTCTTAGGGGTGCAACTTGGGCTAGCCCAATCCAAGCCTGAACCAACCCAGACCACAATTTTGCATGGGTTGGGATTAGATTTTTGGTCCTTGGGCTGGGATTGGGCCAAAAAAAGTTTGGGATTTTTTATTTTTTGGGCTGGGCCTGGGCCTAGACCTTAGGTAGTCCAAACCCAGCCCGAGCCTGGCCCAAATATATGCATACAGATATGCATATAGACACATTTTTGCATGCAACATGCACACATGCATGTATACATATTTTTCTTGGTAAACTATACATAAATGCATGCAAACATACATATAAGCATATATTAATATCAAATTTTAGTATGGGCTGATTGAATAACCCAAGCCCAAGCCCAACCCGAGTGCATGAAATTTCAGTGCAGGCTGGTCCCAGGTTGGACAGTTCAGGCATTTATCTCGGTCTCGGGCCTGGGCCTTAGACCCAATTCTTAGGGTTGGCCTTGGGTTTAGCCTAAACTCGGCCCAGCCTGCCTGGCTTGCACCCCTCCCTGCAGTACATCCAAACAACTCCACTCAAAAGGATAATTAGGATGCTTCTTATTGGTTCATGAAGGTCCAGTTGGAATATGATGCAGCCAGAATTGATTACCTAACAGAATCCAACACGTGGCACAAAATCAGGGAGCAAAATGGTCAAGTCACTTCACTTCAGACTGCAACCTCATATCCTCGCCGAACTCGGACATCATGTGGTGCCCACTCTGGATGAGCCGACGTGCCAATTCAAAGATTACCTCATCCTTGAGAGTGACATGAGCAGTGCAGCCAAGGCCAATCCCACTAGGAAAAAAGCATGATACTGGGCTGAGATGACATGTGACACAAGTCTGCAACATGTGTCCATTTAATTGTCTGGGGAAGCAACACCTAAGCATCTAGGTAGGTGGAGGCACACTGTCAAGACTCAGGAGGCAAGATGACGCATGCAGATCCAAGGCCATTGGATAAAACACATGGTCGAGCCAATACTGTTAGTGCTAATACATTTAAAGAGGGCCCAAGGCCACCCACATGTACCTAACGTGTCAATCACGGGCATGACAGCTGGACCGAAACACTGACCACGTGTGGGTGATGTGCCCATTCCAGAACAAGGTCCATCTCCTATGAATAGGTGAGCCCCCATCCATTCCAATACTCCAGAGACTATATACTTGATCCTCACTCACCTCGGTATACCTCACTTCACCCTGCCTTTTTGCACAATTCTCACTGAGCTCTTCAGCTTGTTTCCTTCTCTCTCCCCCTCACTTCACTGACTTGACCATCAGAGACTCTTCTCCATTGCCAAGGTCTCCAGTAGAGTTCCAGGTTTATCATCTGCTCTTAGATCACATAGCATCAGTATGCTTTTGTGAGGCAATAGTCATGTCAAGAGATCATGGAAGGGTACTGGAAGAAAGAACCTGGTAGTGTAGTCCCAGGATTTGAAGGGACAAACATCTCTGTCCATACCTGATTGACAGGAGCAATTTACTTCATAAACCCTTGTCTACCGACAACAGATCCTCCATTCAAATTGGGGTGTCCTCTGTTGTAAATAGGAAAGCAGCTTCTTGCTGAGGATATACAGACTTGAGAAAGCAGTTAATATGTCAGATTAGCATCCCGAAAGCATCTTACCACAAACCTGCCACACCAACTCTTGTTATTTCCACTAAAATAACCCCTTGTCAGACATCTATGATCCGGTAACAACATAGCTTAATTGGTACACAGTGCTCTACATGATAAAATTAATTTCCATGAAAATAACAAACAATCTACCAATTATCAGCTGCCAAAGCATGACAAAATATTTAAACGATAACCATGCATGAAACAAGATGCAAAAACAACTAATGCAACAAAGTTGCATCATAAGCAGCAAAAAGAAAGGGTGTAATGTTATTGATTAATTATAATGTCAACTTTCTTAAGAAAAAGGAAGATCTGATTACTCTCTGCACAGGTGGGCAATATTAACATTCAACTGATTAATTCTTTCCAGCTTATCTGCAAAATAAAAACAAGATTTCAGTAGCTGAGTCCACTACATCAGAACTAAAATTAAGACAATGATGAAATAAGTACCTCTAGGAAGATGTATTCCTCCTTTCTCGAAGTCAATACGTAGCGAATGAGCTGCCCTCCATGCTTCCTTTGTTTGCAAAAGACCATCTTGCTCTGCTTTTATCACCGCATTATATAGGCTATGATTTGTATTCAGAAACTATAGAAAATATCAACAGGAAAACAAAATTGTCACTGGAAATATTCACAAGTTTCAGGAAATTTGCCCACAGTCCCACATAAACTTGTAGTCCGTTAGCTCAAATATAGCTAATGCTGGTGAACAAAAATGTTTCAGAAACGATAAAAATGATTCATTAAATGTAGAAAAGAATTGGCTCACAATTTGACATGCACATGCATGTGAGTTTGCACACGAACACACAGAGTAATATATTACACTACAAATCTGATTTCAACCACTAAATAAACCCCAATGGATGGTTGCCATTCCCTAGCAAAGGAATGGTATTTATTAGGTGATAAAATAACCCCCACAAGAAAAAAAAAAAAAGAATGGCAAGTATTTCTACTATATGCAACAAAAAAATTTAAAAACGTAAGAATAAAATACATAAAACTACCCTGTACTTTGTGGTAGTGACACTTAATTCCCCAAACTTTGATTTGCAACAGAGAGCTACCCTTTACTTTCAGATTCCAATACTCTGCTCCCAACATTAGCATTCCATCAGTTTTGAACTCTTATGAGATCATTTTTCCCTCTCTTTTATTGTATCTCCAAAACAATAAAGAGTTACCACGTACTTTTAGATTCCAACACTCTGCTCCCACCAGTAGCATTTAGCCAGTTTTGAACTTTTATGAGATCAGTTTGCCCTCTCCTTTATTGCATCTCCAAAACCCAATGGCGGATGCTCTACTTTAAAATCTTCTTCATCTCTCTCTTAAACAAATGAAATGAGAGAAAAAGAAAAGAAGGTAGGAGAAGTTCAAAACTTGGGTTTTGGAGACACAATAAAGGTGAGGGAAAAATGGTCGCATAAAAGTTCAAAACTAATGGAACGCTAATGGCAAGAACAGAGTTTTGGAATCTGAAAGTACAGGGTAGCTCTCTGTTGTAAATGGAAGTTCAAGAACCTAAGCCACCTTCCCTTAAGGTGCTTTAAAATAATCCCTGAGTGGTACAGCAATAGCATTGTTACACAAATGAGTACAATTGTGAGCCCAACTCGTTATTTATGAAATAAGAGTCATTATAAAACCTCTATTACTTGATAATATACTAAACTATCACCACTGGAAAAAGAATATACTAAATTATCATAATATAACTAAAATTTTATTTGCAAGTTTTAAATTAGCTATTAAGTAAATATATCTTATCATTGTATGACCACTATAAAGAGTTAATTATTCTTAAATTATTTTTTTTTATTGTAAATTGTTCTTAAATTAGCTATTTAACTACAATTTGAAAAAAAAATAACCTTCTTTTACCAGTATCAGGTTAGCACTTGCTGCCCAATCATAGCTTTCATTTACATTTGTATGAGCCAATCAGGTAACCCCCAATACAACTGATTCCAACTCACTCCTTACCTAGCCATAGCATCTGCCAAGCTGTTTGCTGGTCTCTTAGTTGACTTGAATGACACTCTCAGCTCCCAAACCAGGCTTTTTTTTTTTTTTTTTTGAGAAAAGTTAACTGATTTCACTAAACAAAAAGAAGGGTACACAAGAGGGTGTACAAGGAGAAGAAAGAGACCCCTGAGAATTACACAGGGGGGATCTTATCACAGTACGGAACTTCTAAAAGAGCACCTAATTTTGCTAACCCATCTGCAAGAGAATTGAGTTCCCTTGGGATCCAGTGCAGTTTGCATTTGAAGCTGGCAATGAATCCCTTGCTTCTGCTAGGAAGTGACTGAGTCTCCATGGTCCAGCCTCCAAACTTTATGGTGTTAGTTGAATCTCCCTCTATGGATAAGTTCTGAATGCCAAGCTGGTTGATCAATCGGATTCCCATAAGTGCAGCCATCACTTTTGCCTTGGTAGAGTCATCTATACCTATCGGTCCACTGTACACCCAGAAGATGTTTCCATTTTCATCCCTTAGTACTCCTCCAATACCAGCAGCTCCCGGGTTACCTGAAGCACTTCCATCAAAGCTTAGGGTCCAAGTTTCTTCCATCCTAAGGAGAAGCCCACTGTAGATGGGGGGAGGGAGAAAAGAAAGAGGTTTGCATCCCTGTTGAGGGTGATTTATGGAGATTCCTTTAAACTTGTCTGAACTGGCTGCCCATTGATTACAGGGGTAGGTGATGTGTGAGATCAAATCAGTCCTTGGTCTTGCTTTGTTCTCAAATAGGTGGTTGTTCCTTTCTTCCCAAACTTCCCAGAGCACAACATGCAGAATTACTTGCCAAAACACCTTACCTCTCTTGCTCAATGCTTTGCCTTGCCACTGGTGAAGCAGGTCCTGAAGGTGATTTGGAGCAGCCCAGCTATACCCAGCTAGTTGAAGGAAATGACACCAAATGTCTCTGGTTTCCTGGCAGCTGCAATGCCATATACATAGTTTGTTATTTATAATCCAGTCAATTAGAGCTCTTTAGTCCCCCTCCACTACAATATCCTTGTAATTGAAAAATTTCCCCAACTTCAATCCTCATAAGTTCCACTAATAGTGTTCTGCTCTAGTTAAATCGTCTTGCCCAATGGGTCTTGAGTAAACAACCATGATATTCCCAAGATGATTGTAAGAAACATCACCAATTCTTGGTTCTTTTGGACTGGACTGCAGCCATCAAAATTTAACTTTATACCATTCATGGTTGGAGAAACCCATTGGATTGCCACTCTTCTTCTTATAGCTAAGGATGTTTCCACCCATTGCCATCCCCAAACTATGTTATCCACAGAGAAAGGCTGTTTCTAATTTATATTGGCAAAATGTTTCCTATCATTTTTACCAAAACTTAGAAGTGTTAGTTTTCAACACAAAGTACACCTCACATTATATGGATTTGATTCTCTCAATCAAATCTTTGATTGAATTCTCAATATATGCTGAATAATAGGCGGATCGGCAAGATTTACTTCAGATCCTGAAGATATTTTGAATAGATTTTAATTGCAAACATTGCTAGTCCTTCCATGTTTAGGAAAATCAAAACTTTGTACCTTTCTGAGTATCCATTTTGTTACTCTAAAAGTACTCTGTGCATTAGCTCATTTGGTCCATTGAATAAATGAACAGAACTACAGCACAGCAAGAAACTGACCAAGTCTCAATAACATGATACAAGAGCCAATTGTTGAATATTGTTCCTTGGGCAAGACTATCAGCGAACTCATTAACACTCTTTGGAATCCATCTAAGTGAGCAGTTCAAGATTGTATCTAAGATTTGGCTTCCCTGACTGAGAATTGGTGAATCCAAGGAACCACATTTCTGATTTCATCCAGGATATAACCACTTGGCAGTCACCTTCTACAATGAAATCTTTCCAGTCATGCATTTGTGCAAACTTTAAACCTTGTGTAACCGCTATCAGCTCTGCCCTTAGAGAGTTTCATAGCACAGCTGAGCCAGAAAAACTTATTCTTATTTGCACATCGAGTCCAAATCTGCTTATCTGCTCACAACAATAAACTGTTCTAACACGTTCCAACATGATGTGTCACACATCATAGATATGGTGGGTACCAGTCTCATGGTGAGATGTGAGGACAGATCATGTTGAAAGTGTGTTGGGACAGTTTTTGTTGTGAGAAAATCCCAACTCTTGGGACAGTTTTTGTTTTGAGAAAATCCCAACTCTTGGCCTTCACCATCCCTAAACACCCAATCACTGCCTTAAATACAGTATTACCAAGGCTGTAACCATCAAAATTAGTTTTAAATTACCTGATTCAGGCAACTTCCAGACTCTACTTCTTGGATGATCACTAGTCCTTCCGTCATGGCCTCCCATCCTCCCATTAAACCATTAACTTTTCTTTGATAAATACATTAAATCATTCATTGATTCCCCTTTATTAATGTTTGTAATCTTTGCACTTTTATCTTCAAATATTCTTGCATTTCTTCCCCCCCCCCCCCCAAATGCACCACAAAATGACACTTCTCATACAATGCCATGAAATTCTCAAGCTTTTTGAGTGAGTGTTGAATGGGTACACTAGCTTTCTTTTTGTTTTTGTTGTTTCAACCATTAAGATTCTGCAATCCTTTCATGACTAGTGATATTTTTTTGTTTCAAGATGCTTTTGCTTTCCCCCTTGGGGAGATGGAGAAGTTTCTGGAAAATTTTGCTATGTATCACGAAAATTGAAAACTATGCTCATATCAAGAAATGTCAATATGTTTTTTTTTTTTTGAGGGGGGGAGAGAGAGTGTTTTATTTGATAGTGGACTTTTTGTTCGGGAGTCCTACTCTTCTAACAAAATTGTGCATATATTTTCGTGAAAAGATAAAGGTATCATCATAAAAGTCTCATGCAAAATAGAAGCAGACTGGTTACTCTTGAAAGCAAATTAAACCCCATTAAAAATATAAAAGCCTTACTTGCAGATATTCATGAATCTTCATTGCTGCCCCGTTAGCTTCTTCTACAAATTCCCTGCAATATAGAACATACGCCAAATTGCTAAACAACATTAAAAATATAAAAACAAAATACAGCATAAACTACTTACCGGTCGGGATGAGTATTTCTACATAGTTCGGCCGAATCAACAACGGAGCAAACCTAACAGATTCAAGACCCCAGAGACCATTATGATCGTAAATAATAAACCCCTAAATTAATACAAGAAATGCCTTTGAAACCTACTGTATCTGATATTTCGTCCATTGCTTGGACGATTTCGATCGACGAAGGCATACCAGAGATGTAGGAAATGAGTTCTCCCGATCTAATAAATGTAAAACTTGAGTTTCGACCAGAAAAGACATGTATAATGTTCTACAGATATAAAAAGCAATAGAGTTGCAATTTCTACCTCTCGATTGCTTCATCGACAAAACGTCGAAAACCCTTCGCCGTCTTCAAGACCCCGAAGCCGTAAAGACCACTTTCTCCGTTATCAGGAGATACAGAAGTATAGAAATTAGCTCTGTGTGTAGCGAAGAAACAAGAGGGAAGATGTTTTGAACGGAACATCAAAGCGCTTCGGTGTATCATTTTGCCGTGACTGGCTGACGACTGGCTCTCGGCAGTCGGTACTGAAGTCCTAGCATTCCCGCCATCAGATCTAGCAATAAAATGTGAAAATTTAGGAACAATTACCTAAACCTCCCACATATTTTGACTATTAAAAAAACTCCTTGCACCTTTAAAATAAATGTACAAATACACCTCTTCTGTTAACGGAGACAGTAAATTACGCCATTGCCCCTGTCATTGTTCAGCAGTTCAGGTTAGAATTTGCAAACAGGATGACCGATTTAAACCGAATCGAATGATTCGGCCGTTACGTATTGCGTGGAGTCGTGGCAGTTTATGAAGCTCGAATTTCCCGCGAAAGCTTGGGGCTCCTCTTCGCTCCCGCCTCTGTCAACACTACTCTCCACACTCAATCATTCCACGCCATGAAGAACAATAACGCCATCATCATCCCCTCCACCATCCATGTCCAATCCTCCGTCCTCCTCAGATCCTCCCGATACAACAGATCAAAATGCCAATCCAGACGGCATAGGTTTATCGGCGGCATCACCTGTCTCATCCACCACTGCTACCACAACAGCGACAACGGCGACGAAGAGCAAACTTGAGAAGATCCCCCCAATACCAATCAATCGAAGCCCGTCACGGACTTTGGAGAATAAAGAAACCAGTGATGACAACGCAGAAACGGAACTCGGTCCTGATGACTCTTCCCCGATCATCGCATCCTCTATCGGCCTTAACCACATTAGAACTAGATCTGCTCCTTCACCTCTCCGTTTCTCATCTCCAGCTTCCAAGTCTCCTAGCAATGAAAAGAACGACGGAGACAATGCTCGCTCTGAATCGGTTACTCCTAATCATCCCGTGCCTTCTGCGGAGCCAGGTAAACTTCTGTTTTTTTCTCCTTAGATCCGAGTGTTTGTCCCCTTTTTTTGTAAGCCATTTGAATGGCGGTTAGTTTAAGTACGGGAGATCAATTGTTTGATTGTGTACAGGGAAAAAGAACTACTGGGTTCCGTCGAAATCCCCAAGGGTAACGAGTTTTTCTGTATTTGGATATCTTTATTGAGAGGGAAATGCAGACTAGGTTGCTAAGCTCCAGAAAAAATTTGGACTGTTACAGGGTTTTGATTTCGCCAAGGAAATCCAGTCTCCACGCTTCCAGGCCATTATGCGCGTTACAAGTGGTCGTAGGAAGAAAACTCGTGACATCAAGAGTTACTCTCATGAACTAAATTCCAAAGGTGTACGGCCCTTCCCATTGCGTAAGCCTCGTGCCATCGGGCAGATGGAGGTACTTATTGTCTTTAAGTTGGATCATAAAATGACTGAATGTTTATAAGTTGTCTATCTGCTTTCAATGTTGATTTTTTTTTTTTTTTCTTACTACAATGGCATCCTTCCCTCCCTTCCAGGAGATCATGGTTGATATTAGGGCAAAATTTGTCCGGTTGAAGGAAGAAGTTGACTCCGATTTAGGTATTTTTGCCGGTGATTTGGTGAGCATTCTTCAAAAGAATGTTGAGACCCATCCAGAATGGAGAGAGACTTTGGAGGATTTATTGGTTGTGGCCCGACAATGTGCTAAGATGTCAGCGAGTGAGTTCTGGTCAAAGTGTGAAGGCATAGTTCAGAATCTGGATGATCGGCGTCAAGAGCTGCCCATGGGGACCCTCAAGCAAGCCCATACCCGTATTCTCTTTATTTTAACCCGATGCACCCGTCTGGTGCAGTTTCATAATGAAGGAGGTTTTGAGGATGAACATATTCTTCGGCTTCATCAACTCAGTGATCTTGGAGTCTATCCAGAAAAACTTTTGGGGATTGAGAACCAGGAGTTAGACCCAATTCGTGAGAAGGAAGTGAATGAAAGGCACAAGAAATCACATGTACAGGAAGAAAGTGGTATGCACCCTGACAAAGATGAAGTGATTTTGAGTTGTACCATTCCTTCAGATGGTAGCATTGCTAAAGGTGTTGATTCATCTAAAAGAAAGGATCGGATATCCTCTTGGAAGAAACTTCCGTCTGCTGCTCAGAAGAACCTAAAAGGCACAGATGAGAATGATGTCCCCTCCAAGGATAAATTGGAATCCTCACAGCTTCCAGATAAGATGAAAACAGGTGTTAATGAAAAGGCTGATAATGCCCAAGAAATCCCTCTTGAACGTTCAGATATTTCCTTTAAAGCAAAAAAAGTTTCTTGGGGTATATGGGGAGATCAACAAAATGTTGCGTACAGGAACTCATTGATCTGCCGGATCTGTGAGGTTGAAATACCAACTGTACATGTAGAAGATCATTCTAGAATCTGTACAATTGCTGATAGATGTGATTTAAAAGGTTTAACAGTAAATGAACGTCTTGAAAGAGTTGCTGAAACTCTTGAAAAGATAATGGAATCATGCACACCAAAAGGCACCAATACTTTGGGCGGAAGTCCAGAGGCTGCAAGAATATCTACATTGAGTATACCTTTTGATTCTCCATCACTTAAAAATGATAATTCATGTCAAGAATATCCCAAAGACATGCTTGATTGTGTACATCAAACTAGTAGTTCTTTTGTCATGGATGATATGAAGGGCTTCCCTGACATGACTTGCAAAACACATTCTATTATGATATCTGATCAGGGAATGAAAGCATCATCAATAGGAAGCTTGACCCCAAGATCTCCATTATTAACTCCACGGGCTAGCCAGCTTGAACTGCTTTTGAATGGAAAGATTGCAATTTCAGAGCATGAAGACTTTCAACAGGTATTTTCTAATAGTATTATTTCATACTTTGAGTGGCATCATTTTAGCTAAAACCATAAGTGTTTACACTTAACTATATTGCGTCAGAGTTGAAATTGAGAGTATACAAAATAAGGTCTGAACCACATAATCTATCATTTAATAATAGACTTGAAATAGAGAAAACAATAAGTTGGGGCTAGAAACTAGAATTTTGATATGGTTTTTTCCTTGAGCTATCATTCTAGTTCACATTATAATATTCTTTCTATTTATTTGTACTTAACTAGGGACCAGATGGCTTCTTTGTGGAATTCTTTTGAAACTATCAGGGTATCGTTAAGGATGATCTGATGGAGGTATTCAAGAAATTTTTTGATAGGGGAATTTTTCACGGTGGAGCAAATGCTACATTTATAGCTTTGATCCCCCACAAAAGTTTAAGCCATTGGCTCAGATGACTTTGGACCTATAAGTTTGGTGGTCAGTCTATATAACATTGTAGTGAAAGTTACATCTCTCAGGTTGGAAGAAGTGCTACCTTCAATCATATCTCCATTTAAGGGAGTGTTTATCTAGGGTACACAGATTACAGATCAATTCCTAGATGCAAATGAATGCATTTAATAATTCAAAAAAAAAATCAAAAGCTAGCATTTATCAAAAGAAAAATCAAAAGCTAAGGGGTAGGTGTGCAAACTACAAACTAGATCTAGAAAAAGCACATGACTTCATGGATTGGTTGTTTTTGGATCTTGTGTCGGAGAAATGTAGCTAGGAGAGATGGAGAATGTGGATTAGGGGTGCAAGTCAGGCAGGCTGGGCTGGGTTTATGGTCAACCAGGACCAGCCCTAAGATTTAGTTCTAAGGCCTGAGCCTTAACCAAGGCCCAAGGTCAATCCCAATTTTCCTAACCCATGCCCAGCCCGCACTGAAATTTGATGCACTCGGATTAGGCTTGGGCCCAGGCCAGACTTGGGTTGGTCAGTGAGATGTTGGAGAGTCATTAGAAAAAGGACTGTGGTCATATAATTGCATTTGTAGGTGATGTGATCATATTTTGTGATGACAGGGCTAAAGGAAAGGATGAGGAACCACCAATTGATCTGCTAATCTGCTTTTAGTATATTTTGATTTGAGAGTTAATCTTGGGAAGAGCTGCATAGTGGGCATTAATATGGAAGAAGGCATGGTTATGTGACATACAAAAATTTTGGGTTGTTTAGTTTTGGTTCAGTCTCTTAAGTACTTAGGAGTTAGGACTCCTTTTAGGGGGTAATCTCAAGGTTAGCATCTTTTGGAACCTTATTATTGATGGATTTTCAAAGAAACTGACCGTTTTTTTATGGATAAGAAATTGGCCGATTTGAAGTGGAATTCTATTTCCTTGGGGGGCAAAATCACTTAGATAAACTTAACTCTTTTTAAGCAACCTATCTACTACCCCTTTATATTCAGAAACCTTGATGAAAGTAGCAACAGGGTTGGAGAAGATTGTGGGGAATTTCCTTTGAGAACTTTAGAGACTTTCAGATAAACCATCTTATCAAGTAAGATTGCATGCAAAAAGAGAGGGAGGATTAGGGATGGGGAGAAAATCTGCTTTGCTTGCAAAATGGTTATCAAGATTTTCCTTGGACTATGATAAATTGTGGAACATTGTTATTAGAGCATTCTTGATCTTACCTCAGAAGTCTATTACATCTCTCTTGGATGCCCTCTTGTCAAATGTTAGATATAACATACTTGCTGGGGGATAAAACCAAATTTTGGGAGGATCTCTAGTGGGGGAGTAGCCTCCTAGAGATTGTTTTTCTAGAATATATTTTTTGTTTTTCTAGAATATATTTTCTTTCTCTTTACAAAAGTAGGACCATCCTATTGTGGTTCTTCATTAGGACAAGGAATTTATTAGGATTTTGGACTATGACGAGGTCTTAGGGATTTGGAAATCTTAGAAATTATTAACGCTCTAGGCTATTGGAGGTTTTTTTGTGGATAGTTTTTGTTGATGCTTAGAATGGGCTTAGGACAACACTGTAAATTTGCTTCCTAGACGAGCTAGCTGGTGGAAGGATCCGAGGGCTGCTGAAGCTGAGGACCAATTGAGTCTGAGGTCCATGGTGTGGCCGAGGTCAAGTGCCTACGAGTGTCTAAGATCGGCCGAGGCCGAGAACCTGTGGAGAAGGGAACACCAGAGGCTCTGGGTGTTAACCCGAGGCGGGGACTTTGACGGTCAAGTTAGTGAGGGCAGACGAGGTCCGAGGAGCTCGGACAAGGTCGCCCGTAAGCTAGAGAGCATGGAGAGATGAGTGTCTAGCCCATAGTTCTGGATCCAACCTCTTACCTTGAGGGAGTTGTGCCCTATGCTGCCTGGAGGTGGATGGACGAGGACGGTCAGGATGCGATCTGGCCTTAGGCATGTGGCCATCTGAGGTCGCTGCCTGTGGTCGAGCTGTGCCCTACTTGACGCGCTGATTGACTCCACCTCCGGCCACATGTCGACTTGCCACTGGCCTGCCTAAAGCGCCTACATCAGTTTTGCTTCTGATTATAGAGTTTGGTGTGGAACATCTTAGGCTTGTTTAATCCCACATTGTTGGGAGCCTCATGCACTGGGCTGCCCTTTTTTAGGAAGTATAGGCATGCAATCAGGGAGATAAAAGAGGTAATGAAAGAATTGAGGACAAGTGTTATCTGGGTACCACAATCTGCAAACAGACAAGCAGATGGTCTGGCAAAACAAGAGGCTTTGAGAAACCAGATGTACTGGGGTCATAACCCACAGGTGAAATGTAATTGGGAAGAGAGGAACAACAGAATTTTCAATGAAAGAAGAAGAAGAACAAAGGAGGAGGTCATTGAGAATGTATTATTTAGAGTGGTAAGCTGGGTGAAGAAGATTTTTAATACTTTCTCCACAGAAGACATTTTAAGGGGATGGCAGGTAATAATGGAGTGGAGTCCTCCAATCTCTAGGCCTTTTAAGCTCAACTTTGATGGCAGCAACATGGTTAAGCCTGGCCCTTCACGGTAGGAGGAGTTACAAAGATATGTCAGGTGCTTTTATTGATATTTACTCTAGCCAAATAGGAGATTCCATGTCAGCAGAGCTATAAGCAGTCCTTCAATGCCTGGAAATCTGCAAGAGTCTTAACCTGTATAGTTTAGAGGTTGAAGGAGACTCTAGTGTAGCAATCATCTGGATGATACATAGCTCAAAAGGAGTCTGGCAGCATGGATACACTCTAAGACAGTCAGAGGTGGCAACTTCTGACCCATCCACTTCTAACTCACCCAAACCTATCCATTTAAGATGTGGATTGAATATGGGTTTACTGAAACCAAGTGGATAGTGAAAAGAGATAAAAGATATAGAAGCCATGAAACCAAGTGGAGAGAGAAACATAAAATTGGACTTCATTAAAAAAAGTTAGAAATAGAAATGAGATAAAGGAGAGAGAAGCCACACAACAAACTGGAGAGAGAATCTAAAGGAGAGAGAAAGAAGACAGGAGAGAGGAGAGACAAACATAAAAATGGGACTTCATGAAAAAAGTTAGAGAGAGAAAGAAGATCAAGGAGAGAGAAGCCACATGACCAAGAGGAGATATAATCTAGAGAGAGAGTAAAGAGAAACGTAAAAATTTGACTTAATTAGAAATAAATTAGATAAAAAGGACATAAAAGATGAAGGTATTTAAGAAAGAGAAGAAGAGAGAACTGAGAAGAAAGAAAGATTAGAGATTGGGCAGCAGCCTTAGCTTTTTTCCAGTCCTGATTGCTATTTAAATGAGTGTTTAAAAAAGAGGAAAGTGCAAGGTTGCCCCTCAGTAATGGTACTGTGCAATCCTTTGAGTTATTTTACCAACTACTCTGATTCCAAATTGTCTTCTTATATTGATTTATAAGAGAAAAATGAAGGAGAAGAGAAGAAATAGTTTGAGGAAAAACTGTAGGAATTTGTTCATAAGAAAAGTTATAGGAAGATTGCAGTAATATCCCTGATAAGGTAATCCACTCTTCTACACTAATAATTACTCTAATTTTCTTTATAACCAAATAGCTTTAATGTCTTTTGTGGATGTATGAAAATAATTTATTTTACTTATATGTCTATTTTTTTGTTTTTTTATCAGCACATATGTCTATTTTTTGTTTATTAAATGCAAGAGATCACTAACTTGTTACTGATACTTCAACCATTTCCTTTACATTGCTAGATTCATATGTTCTTTATTCTAATTATGTTTTGTTTCTTTGAGTTTTTTACACTAAATCGAATGGCAGATAAGCAAACTATTGGATATTGCTCGCTCTGTTGCCAGTATAAACACTAATGACTATAGCACATTAGAGTATTTGGTGTCCCGTCTAGAAGACCTAAAATACGCTATCCAAGACAGGAAGGTGGATGCCCTTATTGTAGAAACATTTGGAAGGCGGATAGAGAAGCTGCTGCAGTGAGTTCAATTCTTAATTCAATCTAAAATGCCTTTCCTGGTTTATAGAAAGTGGATGCTTACTACTGCATCATGTTTGTAGTATTTCAGTACATTGTATTTTTACTTGTGATAAAATCTGATTTGGTTGTTTTTCTAGTCTTCTCTCATATTTGATTAATTTTTTTTAATCTAGTTGTTAACTGCCCATATTTCATCTGATATGTTACCCAATTACACAGGGAAAAATATGTACACCTTTGTGGACAGATAGAAGATGACAGGGTTGATCCATCAAATGCCATGGTTGATGAAGAAGGTTCATCAGAAGATGATGCAATTCGTAGTCTGCGGGCAAGTCCTATGAAACGAAATTGTAAGGACCGGACATCTATAGAAGATTTTGAAATAATAAAACCAATCAGTCGAGGGGCATATGGACGTGTTTTCCTTGCAAGAAAAAGAGCAACTGGTGACTTATTTGCTATAAAGGTAAGATTATTCCTGATAACATTCAACTTATAGAAATAGAAACAAGGCATTCATGCTTTGTCAACATTCTGTTTGAACTCCTTTTTATGTTTTCTTACATGGTAGATATTATGTCAGAATTTATGAATCCTTGGTTGCATAGTTGTCAAGGCGATGCCCAGGTGACAAGACGCCCTTGGAGGCTCGCCTCGCCCAGTCGCCAAGCAGTTTTGTATACTATCTTATAAAATACTTTTATATTGTTATTTTTTTGAGATTATAATTATAAAATAGCCATTATTAAACAAAAATATTTATTTTTTGTGTTTATAAACTAATTTCTTTTTATTGTTTTCTTATTTGTTAGGGTTTAATCAACATAAACATTGTTAACTGCTGTATTGAACCCTCAAAGACTTCAAATCTGAACTAATAAGTAAGGGAAGAACTTAAAATTTTGTCTAATCAATTTCTTCCACCTTTTCTTTTCTTCTTTTCCTATAACAAAAATAGGGGTTCAGCCCCTATATTTTTTGAATTTTCTTTTCTTTCTTCTTTTTCTTCTCATAAATATGTTGATTTTCAAGACTTAAACTTGAAGTTTATAATTTTCTTGTGAAAAATATGGATAGTTATTAAGGAAAGATGATTATGGAACCTAGGGAAGGATATGTGGTTTTTACTTCAAAGAATCCATCGCCTAGGTGCCTTGAAAACTATGTTTGGTTGGCAATTTAAAACTTAATTATCATCATTTTGATATAGTTGAGGTACATATTCCATAGTTATGAATTATATCTTATCACATGGCTCTCCTTTATTTATCTGTTTATAGTTCTTATGTTCATGCTTTGGGATTTTATATTGCTAGAGCCGTTTCCCTATGGAAATGGGAAAATTTTGACAAAATAACCTAGAAATTCTCGAGAAATTTCTGGGGAATATTAAAGAAATACAACTATACTTTGAAGACTTCAAAACTATGAACAAAATGCAGCTAGAGGCCAATTATGTATCCTATTAAGATAGGTTGAGTTACATATTAGCATAGCATAGCATAGCATGTACCTTCTTATAAATAATTTGTATTTCCTATATTTTCTTTTTTCTTTTTTTGCCATTTCTAGGGTTATTTCAGCAATTCTACATTTTTTTTAAGAGGTAAAGTAAAAGTGTATTAATCAAAAACGATTGTACAAGTATAGCAGTTCACTATACAAACTTCTGTACATATGAACACCCTTAAGAACCTTCAAAAAAATTTACTGCCACACAAGAAGCCAAAATATCCTCCTTGAAAAGCAATTGGTACTCAGCCACCCTTGAGTATCATCTATAATTATGTTTATTATTGATCAAAAAAATAATAATTAGGTTTGTCACCTTTTCTACCTGGAGCTGCTTTTGATAAAAAATTCTCCTGTTTCTTTCCCTCCAAATGGATCACAGGACTGCCAAAGGAATAGCATTTCACAGAATCTGCCCCTTCTTTCTCATTCCCCCAACTTTCCAACTTTCAAGAAGGGCCTTTACAGAATTGGGCATGCAGATAGAGTACTGAATAGCCTTGAAAAAGTATGACCAGATTCTAGAAGAGAACTCACAATGGATAAACAAGTGGTTAGAAGGCTCTTCCTCAATGCCACATTAGGCACAACTGTTATATGGCAGCACCATACCTTTTCTAATCAACATATCCTTCGTTAAGCACTTCTTTCCAGCAGGCAGCAGCTACCCAAACAAAAAAACTTCACTTTTAAGGGAGCCATTCCACCCCAAACAATTTGACTAGGGAAAGAACATAGAGTCTCCATACCACTATAAAAAGATTTAACTGAAAAGAATTCAGGTTTGACCTAACCCCAGCAATGCTGATTTGGAACCAGAGGATTTAATCTTATGCTTTGCAGCCTTGACAACAGCTTTAAAATCTGAGGAATCTCCCAATCATCAGAATCTACTCTGAAGGACGGAACCCAGATGAGAGAATATCCAGAAACAACACAGCAACCATCTACAGAAGCTTCTTTATAAAAGGCCAGAAGAAATAACTCTGGAAACACATGTTTCAGTGGGATATCAGAGAACCAAATGTCATTCCAGAATTTCAACCTGGTGCCATCCCAACCTTATATTTGATTCCTTTCAAAAACTGAGGATAAGCTTTGTAAATCTCTTTCCATACCCCACACCCATAAGTAAGATTTGACTCAGCTGCATCCCAGCCATTAACCTGAAGGCCATATTTCTATGCAATGATTCATCCCCATAATTCATTGGGTTCCTTGAAGAACCTCTAGAACCATCTCTCAAGAAGGGCCAACTTAAAAGACTTCAATTTTCTAATTTCCAATCCCCCACACTTGACTTGCCCAGCTAACCAGATGATATTTATGAGAATCTTTCCATCCAACCCAAAGGAAATATCTCATAATTTTCTCCAACCTCAATGCTACCTCCGAGGGAATGGGAAAGTGAGACATAAAATAGAATTAACTTACCTCCTTTTGACAAGTATCTCACCTTGCAAGTAGCTAATCTACTGGTCATTTTCTCCACCACTAAATCCCAAATGCTTTTCGATGTGCACTTGGCTCCTAAGGGCAGACCCAAGTATTTAGAAAGTAAAGCACCAACCCTACATCCCCAAAGATCTGCCAAGGATTGCAGATTTACAACATCCCCAACAGCCACCATTTCACTTTTCGCCAGGCTGACCTTCTGCCTTACAGCTCGCTGACTTATTCACAAAGGCTATGACCCATGCTCGTCACCAATTTCTAGTTGACAAACTGATGCTCATACCTTGGCATCAATTTGAGGGGGGTATAAAGGCTGATTTATGTCACTTGGGAGCACACTTTTATGTTGTATCTTATGTACATTATTGTTTCATTATTTTCTTATAAAGTCACAACTGTTCTTTACAGTTGTCCTTTCCATATTTGTGTTATTTTATTCTTTATTGTAAGAGGAGGATACAGCTGTTCTTTCCATATTTGTGTACATTACTCTTGTATATAAGAAAATCCTTCTGGGTGTGTAGATCATCGGACACACCCTTTCATATTCTCTGTGCAGTTTGGACTGTCTCTGTCAAAAGCATTCATTGTGTGAATGGATATCTCCTTCCTAAGCTTCATGTGTCTTAGTCTGATGTAAAGCTTCTTTCTCCATTCTCTTCTTGACCTCTTCGATTGACCACCCAGCTAACCTTTGAGTAATTGTTTCCTTTCTCACAACTATTGCTTCCAAAAAATCCTCGGGAATTACTTGTTTCTCTGCTTTAATCTCTAGCCATAGAGTAACCACATATAGATAATCTCCATCCACTATATTCACCATAGGTAGTGAAAAACCTATCCAATTTATCTTTATACGTAAGACATTTAATGGATCATAAGAAGTCATCAGACTCATCTACCTCAAAGAAACCTCCATAGACATCACCTATCTTCTACATGATTTGAGAACTCCACAAATGCAAGGGAAGGCCATAAACTCTAACCCATGTGTAACCAGGAACGCCCTTTTCTTGTCTAGGTTTCCAAACCCTTTAACGTTTCTAGCTCCAATGTTCAAGACCTTGGCTACCTCCATTAGCAAAGCAAGAATGAACAACCACCACTTGCCATTCATTTTCCTAACACCCACTCCATCACAAAACCACCACGTCTCATTTTCCCATTGACTAATTTGATCTCCATCTAGGTCATCCTTCTCAAAGCAACACATCACATCTCTTCTCCCCAAAACTCTTTCCTTCTCTTCTTCCAAAACAAGTGGCATGTATTTGCCTTAACTTCAGAAGAGCCCCCTAAAGGCCACCACCCCCATTTTTTATGACTTCCTCTAGTATCCTTTTTGGGAAAGCCCCTCTGATTTCTTTTAGTGCCCTTTTCTCCACCTAACCCTATCCTGCCTCCTTGGTTCTTCTTGAAAATACCTCTCCTCCCTCCAAACCATCATGTGTTCTTCCTCCATTGCTGAAGTCTTCGACCACCAACCCCCTTCTGGAACTAGACTACCCTAGACCCATTTGATATTATCAAACAATGATTATGAGTTTGACCAAACATTGTTGGTCGGTTGAGGCTAGAGCGTCACCGTTCAAACACCGACCAATGTTTGCATCCTTCATTCAAACACTGGTCTTGATAAATCACCAATCACTACCATATTAGCATTCCCTTTCTTGTTTCTAAGCCAACTAGGTATAAAGTGTAGGTAGTGCTTCCATTAGGTATCTCTAGTATGCTTAGGCTTTGTTGAGCAGGAGAAGAAGAAAGGAAAGAAGAAGAAGAAGAAAGAAGAGGCTACTGAGTTAAGGCCTCAAAAGAACTGCTTCAGTCGAGTGAAGCATTTGTATTTATACTATACTGGCCATATAACACAATAGGTCTACAAAATTACAAAAATACCCCTACGGGCACTAAACCTGTATACAATACATATAATACACCTGTCAACACTCCCCCTCAAGTTGGGGCATAGATATCAATCATGCCCAACTTGTCACAGAGACGTTGGTGTCTGGAATGGTTTAGCCCTTTTGTAAAGATGTCTTCTAGTTGGTCTTTAGAGCTGATGTATGGAGTGCATACTTCGCCTGTGAAGATTTTCTCAAAGTGCTTGTCAACCTCAATGTGCTTTGTTCTATCATGTAGTACCGGGTTGGCAGCGATACTTATAGCTACCTTGTTGTTATAGAGTAGAGTCATGGGTTTGTCAATTAGAAAACCCAACTTCCCAATAGATTCTTTACCCACATACCTTCAGCTACTTCGTGTGCCATTGCACGGTACTTAGCTTCAGCACTGGATCTAGCAACCACGGTTTGCTTCTTACTCCTCCAAGTAACAAGGTTCCCTCCTACAAAGGTGCAGTAGCCACTAGTAGACCTTCTGTCACTTTGAGATCTCGCCCAATCCGCATCTGTGTAAATTTCAACTCTCAAATGTCCATGTTTCTGGAATAATAAGCCAGCACCCGGGAACTTCTTAAGATACCGCAGTATTCTCTCTATTGCTTCAAGATGAGTGGACCTAGGTGCATGCATGAACTGGCTGAGGACACCAACAACATATGCTATGTCTGGATGAGTCATAGAGAGGTACAACAATCCCCCTACAAGCCTCTGAAATTGCTTCACATCCTTAAGAGATTCACCTTGGCTGTCACTTAACTTATGGTTGGGGTCAATGGGAGAGTCAGCTGGTTTAACCCCAATCTTTCCAGTGTCCTTAAGCAAATCTAGGACATATTTCCTTTGAGAGATGAAGATACCCTTTTTCGATCGGGCAACCTCAATTCCAAGGAAGTATTTGGCGGGTCCTAGATCTTTCACTTCGAACTGAGTGGCAAGGAAGCCCTTCAAACTTTGAATTTCATCCTTCCAGTCACCAGTAACAATTATGTCATCCACATATACTATTAGGGCAGCCATTTTACCTTCTACTCTTTTTACAAACAACGTGTGATCTGATTGGCATTGCTTGTATCCCCTCTGCTGAACTGCAGTATGAAATCTGCTGAACCAAGCTCTTGGCAATTGCTTCAGCCCGTATAATGACTTCTTTAACTTGCACACTTTTTGTTCACTTCCTTGAGCCAAAAAACCAGGGGGTTGAACCATATAAACTTCCTCTTCAAGGTCACCATTCAAGAAGGCATTCTTGATGTCGAGCTAATATAGATCCCAATTCAGATTGGCAGCGAGAGAGAAAAGGACTCTAATAGAGTTCATTTTAGCAACAGGGGCAAAGGTTTCTGCATAATCAATTCCATATACTTGAGTAAAACCCTTTGCCACTAAACGAGCTTTATACCTCTCCACGGTTCTGTCAGCTCCATGCTTAACAGTGAACACCCATTTACATCCAACTGGATCCTTTCCCTTAGGGAGATCAACAAGTTCCCACGTGCCATTCTTATGAAGGGTATCAATTTCTTCCTTCATGGCCTTTGTCCATTCTGGTACTGAGAGAGCTTCTACCACATTCTTGGGAATAGGGATACTGTCAATGGAGGTAAGAAAAGCACGAAATGAAGGTGAGATGTTCTCATAGGAAACAAAGTTGGAAATGGGGTGTTTAGTGGTGCACAACCTAACACCTTTCCTATGGGCAATGGGAAGGTCAATATCATTAGCAACAGGGAGGTTGGGAGTCAAGTTACCTGAGTGAATATGATCTTCCCCCAAGGAATTTGATGGCACTTGAGATACGGCTTCTGGATTCTCCACAGCTCTTGAAACTGGTTGGCCTTTACGGCGACGAGAAAAAACACAGAAAGGTGGAGGATCAGAATGAGAAGGGGGAGAAGGAGAAGTAGTAGGAAGAGGAGGAAGTTGAACTAGTTTCTCCTCATGCCTACACTCCCCCTGAGGAGAAACAGGAAAGAAGGGCTCATCTTCAAAGAAGGTAAAACCCATGGAGACAGAGAATTTTTGAGAAACTGGATCAAAGCAATGATACCCTTTCTGAGAGAATGAGTAGCCAAGAAATATGCACGGGATAGCACGAGAGTCCAATTTCCCCCGTGTGGGAGATAGGTTTTGGACAAAGCACCGACAACCAAAAACACGAGGAGGAATAGAAAGAAGAGGGGCCTTAGGAAAGAGAAGCTGATGTGGGGCTTTGTACTCTAACCAATGAGAGGACATTCGGTTAATGAGGTAAGTAGAACAAAGGACGGCCTCAAGCCAAAATCGTTTGGGAGCATTCATGTGGAGTAGTAAACTCTGTGCCACTTCAAGAAGGTGTCAGTTCTTCCGTTTAGCCACACCATTTTGTTGAGGCATGCGGTCACAAGAGCTCTGGTGAAGTGAGCCATGTGAAGCAAAGAACTCCATGAGGTCATTATGAAAAAACTCTTTTGCATTGTCTGATTGAAATATTTGAATTTCGGTCTGAAATTGGGTGAAGACCATCCACCGAAAATCTTGGATAATTTTTGGTACATCCTCACGGATTCACATTGGATATACCCAAGTGTATCTGGAATAATCGTCAATGAAGGTAATGAAGTACTTGTAGCCACTCTCAGAAGGTAAAGTAACAGGGCCCCAAACATTAGAATGCACAATGTGAAAAAGAAACTCAGATTTACTATTTCTTTAAGGAAATTGAGTTCTACAATGCTTGCTTAACTAACACGTTTGACAAGAAAAATTAGAAACAGACACTGACTTACACAGTTCTGGGAAAACAACTTTCAAGGACTCAAAAGACAAATGACCCAGACAACAATGCCACAAATACATTTTACTCTTTCTGAACTGACTCATAGACTCTGTAACATGAAGGCCACCTGTATTCTCCAACATATAGAGTCCATCAACCATACGCCCCCTACCAATCGTCCTCCCCGAGGCCAGATCCTGAATCACACAATAGGAAGGGAAAAAAGTCACAGAACAGTTTAAGGAATTTGTAACACTACTGACTGAAAACAAATTCATAGGGAATTTTGGAACATGAAGAACATTAGAAAGAGTAAGGCCGAGGGGAAGAGAGAGAGTTCCTTGACCAGCTATGGAAGTGTATGATCCATCAGCTAGTTTCACTTTATCTCTTCCGGAAAGAGGATGATAAGTTTGAAAGTAAGAGACATACCAGTCATGTGTTTTGACGCTCCATAATCAATGATCCATGGAGAGTCAAGGTCGTGAGAAGCAACATGGAAAGTTGTGGCAGGATTACCTGATGTGGATGCAAAAGAGGTGGTGGGAGGAGCATCCAATTAGCGAATAGCTCTACCGTAAAGCTCTAAATGGTCACGAAAGGAGTTTACAATATCCTCCCTTGGGTCAGATCCAGAGTAGCTATGTTGGCCATGTGGTGTTTGAGTCACAGTAGAAGTGGAGGGCTGATTCTCCTGAGTAACCATGTTGGCCATGCGGTGTTTCTTGGTACCTTGTTGCCCGGGTCTTCTAATTACATCTGAGCCTTGCTTCTTAGGTAAATCCTAAGCCCACTTTGATTTCCCATGGAGATCCCAACAAGTATCTTTGGTGTGTCGGGGCTTCTGACAATTAGTGCACCACAATTTTTCCTTATCTTCTACTTTCTTCTGGAGATCCCCTCTCTTGGAAAAAGGTCCATTGCATCCCCTTCGGTGTTGTTCATCAAGTTCCTCCTGCTCTCTTCAGATTGGATAAGAGCATAGACCTCCTGAATTGAAGGAAGATCCTTAGAACTTAGAATTTGTACCCTGATGGATTCATAGATAGGATTGAGACCATGTAAAAAAGCAAACACTCTTTGCTGTGCGACAAGTTTCTTATACAATTTTGCATCTTCATCACACTTCCAATCAATATTCTAGTAATGGTCCAACTCCTTCCAAACAGTGGACAAATCAGTGTAATAAACTAATAAACTCCTCCCCCCCTATTTACAAGTAGATGAGGCTGCTTGCAGTTGATAAATCTTGGCATAGTGTCGAAGTTCAGAATATGTGGATTTTGCCTGTTCCCAAATCTCATTTGCAGTTTCAGCCCACATGAAGTTCTTCCTTATTTGTAGTTGCATGGAGATCAAAAGCCATGACATAACCATACTGTTCTCCTGATCCCATCTATCATGTTCTGCATTTCCAGAAGGTGGTTCTTTGATTCTTCCATTTATGTAGCATATTTTTCCCCTTGCAGTTATGTATAGCTTGATCCCCCTTGACCATTCTAGGTAGTTTAACCCATCAAGAGGAACCACAGCCATAGGGAAGGATAGGTCACTACTCCCACTCATTCCATTCAGCATTGTAGAGATTTTGGATGTAGCTGAATCTTCACTATTCATACTTCTAGGTTCAGAACACTGCCTTACAGAGCTGCTACAGTCCACAACTAGGCATTTGCAAATTTTCGGTTTCATAGAGAACCAAGCACAAACACTGCAGCAGCAGTACTAGGTTGTATGACCTACACTGTGTAGGAGTCCACAGAACAATATACGAGCTACACTTGCAGTGTAACCAGGTCTGAATGACCTACAGTTTTACAACTTTAATGCAGCTTCTCAGCTGAAAAAAAAAAAAAAAACACTCAGTAGGAACAGCAATACGAGTGGTGGTTCACCACACCTAATCGGTTGATATCCACTTTCCAGGGCAACCGAACAGTCACTTAGGGTTTAGGGATCATCAACAGTCTCTTAGAGAGTTGAATAGAGCAACACACAATCGGAGGAAGGGGGACAGTCCCTACTCAGATTTTAGGACATTAACAGTCCATCGAAGGAGGCAAGAAGAGAAGCACAAACAGAAAAAAAAAAAAAAAAAATCAGTTCAGTACCTAGGTCACCCGAACTGTGAACAGGCAGTACAGTCATGGACTCAAACTTCTCTTCAGGTCAGAACCCTCCTTCGTACATCTGGGATGGTTTTCTACAGGCTTCTTAACCGAGCAACTCCAGTTACCAGCACCTTGGGCTAAAGGATGAAGGATGAAGAAGAAAAAACTTGTAGCAGAACCTTTTTCTGTGCTAGGAAGTTGAACAGTCAGCTGTCTTGTTGCAGAACCCTACTCGGCAGTGGAGACTAATCGCAGCACAAGAGAAAACTTCCTCTTCCTTGTCTTCTAGCATCAGGACTATAGCTTCTACGCAGCAATGGAGAGAGACCTCAGCTGGTTGTTTTCCAGGCTTGGACGGTCCTGCTCTGATACCATGTTGAGCAGGAGAAGAAGAAAGGAAAGAAGGAAGAAGAAGAAGAAGAAGAAGAAGAAGAAGAAGAAGAAAGAAGAGGCTACTGAGTTAAGGCCTCAAAAGAACTGCTTCAGTTGAGTGAAGCATTTGTGTTTATACTATACTGGTTGTACAACACAATAGGTCTACAAATTTACAAAAATACCCCTACAGGCACTAAACCTACGTATAGTACATATAATACACCTGTCAATAGGCTTCTTATAGTAGTCACAGATCAAGTCCTTCTTGTCCTCATTCTTAGGCTCACTGCCTCCCTTATCCCCACTCGACTAAGGTTTCATTGTGCTGGCCATAGCTGATTGCTCAAGGTTTAGGTTTCTCATCATCACATTCCTCATACTTTTCTCCCCAAACACAAAGGAATATGCTTAAGAGAGAGAGAGACACTATCCTGGGAGAGAACATGTTCATGCAATGTCATACTCTGGATTGAGTCCTGCTAGAAACTCAAACACTCTATTCTTCTCTACCAGCTTCTGATAAGTGGTTGCATCTTTGCAACTCTCCCAAACCACAGTCTCCAAATGATCTATCTCCTCCCATAAAGTTTTGAGAGCTGAAAAATAATCTACAACAGACTCTCCCTACCTAATAGCAATCACTTGCTTCCTCAACTGGTCGGCCCTAGCAACATTCTCACTCTATGAATAAGTTTCTGCAACTCCATTCCAGATCTCCTTAGTTGTGTTAGCCCTTTGAAAGTTCTTACTTATATAGGGTAACATAGAATTGCACAACCAAGTCATCACCATGTAATTCTCCTGCACTCACTAGGGGGAGTTAGTCTCGGACTTCTTCTCTTCACTAGTGAGGTACCACAACTTTCCACGAGCTCCAATGGGCATCTTTGCTGATTGAGGCCACTCCAAGTAGTTTCTACTATCCAACTTAACTGTAGTGATAGTCCCTGCCCCAAAAGGGTCACTAGCACCTCCTCCACCTAGTCCCATTTCACCTGTGGATATGTACTCAACTCCATTTCCCTCCATAATTCCCAGAACAATTTAGGAAATCAACTATAGATGAGAAAAAAAGGGATTTATCCTCTTTAGAGGCCTCAACCACCCCTTTGGTACCCAAAAAGCTCCCCCTACAAACATTCCCTTCTTCGTGGAAGTAGGTAGAAGGAAGAGAAAAGGTTGCTGCTCCCTCCAGAAACCTCAGGAAAACTTGGAACTTGAACCACCCTCTTCAAAAAACACAAAGAAACCCAAAAAAAAAACCCTAAGCGCCCCTTCTTAGGTCAAAAATGAAGAGCCCTATTGTAATCAGGATTCTTTCCCTTTCTCCAATTCTTCCTAATTTTGGTGATCAACCCTAGATCTGCTACATGGGGTTGTAGATCCACCAAAAAATCCAAAAACCGGGCACTTTTGAAGTCCTCAATCAACTCTTTAACTCATCATGCAGTCAGCTTATCTAGGGCTGCATGATGGAAAAACTCAAAAGTTCCCTAAAGATGCTCTAATACCAAGTAGAAAGTAGAAAACTGCAATCTGATTTGATACATGTGATCAAAAAGAAAGAGAAAAGAAGTTTTTTAGAGAAGAGGAGAGAAAATGGAAAGAACGGTGTTTATCAAAAAAAAAAGGAAAGAATGGGAGAAAGCGAAAAAACTGATCTGGACACCCCTTTCATTATCTTATATACTCATAAATGAATCTAATTACAATGACAGATATATCCTTAGTAAGTCGGCTACTGCTAATTAACATAAAAAACAATCTTAACAAAACATAAATTAATGGGCCTTCAGCCCAATGACTCTAACTAAACTTTATAAACAAAAGACACAAGTATTATCAGCCAAATCTCAACATATTGCTTTGGAAAAAGAATTACATTACAAAGTCATACTATCTTGCACACCCTTTTAGATTCTTAGCCTTGTCTAACCTTCACCTTACAATTTCTTACATTGGTATTGTGCCCTAATACAAGTTATTACAATGTACCCCAGATTTTACCAAACCATCCTCTAGGTGGTTAGCTGGCCTTAGTGTCCAGATAAATTGAACTCCAATTTCTGAAGATAATTTAGATAATTCCGTTGGCATGTTTCTATACTAACACCATCCCAGTACATTGTTCTTGACCTATTTGTACAACCTTTGAATCTCCTTTAACCTGCAAAACTTGTAATTGAGTGACTTAACCAGCCTAAGATTGCAGCACAGCCCATAATTCTGCTCTAATAGAGTCTCCATTCCCTACTGGTCCTGAGTAAATTGCTTGAATGTTGTCCTTCCCAATTCTTGAAACTACCCATACACTAGATGGACCGGGGTTTCTTATGCTGAACCCATCAAAATTCAGCCTTAGCCTATCAATATTGGATATGTAAGAGTTCATATTCTCAAATCTTGTTAATGAAACCTTCCACAGGTGCAGCCAAGGTTTGAAATTTTGCAACATATTGGTCCATATTGGCCTATACGTTGCATTTTGTTGAGGGCCCAATAAGTGGAACATACAGAATCTGTATGTTTCATTTATTTTCGTTATTATCGGTTTGATGGGGCCTGTATTGGACAGTTTTGGGTCTATATCATCCAATACAAGCCTGATATGGTCCAATGCGTTGTATGTATTGGCTAATACAATTTGAATTTAATATGCTCTCCTCTCTTATTTAATTTTGGCAACTTTTAAATATCAAATTTAATTTCCTTCTTTCTCTCTCAATTTTAATAACTTTTCAAATTCAAATTTAATTTCTATCGCTCTCAATTAAGTACCACATTTAATGACACACCATTAAAGGCAAATTAAATACTATATTTAAGGCAATGTTCAAATTCAAATTTGAATTTGGCATGCCACTAAACTTACCTCTTAAAAATCACAAGTAGGGGACAAAGGGATTTGAACCCTAGTCATTAGTTTGTGTAGAGATAATGAGCCAAATGTGTTAGGCAGTATATGCCCTTAGCTCTAATCAGACAGATGCTGATTGGGTGGTTGAATCCAATGATCATTCAGGTGTAAATGTTGCGCCCGAACTGGACCAATGCTGATTGGGTCAGGGGTTCACTACCCTGTGCAGTGAATTCAGCCTAGCCTCTTTCAAGGGTAGGGCCGAACCCATATGGGCTTGTGTAAGATCACTGTGGGTTCCACACCATACAATATCAGGCCCAAAGTGGCCATGCAACACTTGGGGATGTGAGCCTTTAAGTAAAATGGGCCTAAAGGCCCATTACTAATATGATTAGTTAAGCTGTCACATGTTGTCATGTGAGTTGGGTCAAAACTGGGCATGGTTCTAGGTATGGAGTACCTATCCTCTTAAGAGGATAATGCATATCTCTTAAAAGAGTCCAGATCCAAATCAAATTTGGATAATCTCCTAATTAAATTAGGAGAGTGCTCCATATAAGGGGGTTAAGAGGAAGAGGGCAAAGAGAACTTGTTTTCTTCACTCTCTTGATCAGTTTTTCTTCTAGTTTTTGCAAGAAAAACGTTGAAGAATATCAAGCTCACTCATCCCACAAGATCCAAGCCAATTGGATAGCAAATTTATTGAAATCAAAGTTGCTGAATCGGTTTCTACTGTACACTGCGCCATTTTCAGTTGGAGGACGATTTTGGGACTGATATTGGGTGCAAACTACCACCTCGGGAGCTGCTATTTGTGGTCTCCATATCAAGTATAATCTCCCTTCTCTTTGGTTTCAAATCTGGTCCGGTTCAATGCAAGAACAATCCTGAATTTTCAGATTTCAATTTACCGGGAAATTGGTTCCCGAGAAGGTTAGAAAAATTTTGAAATTTCGGCCAGCCACCTTGCATAATTCGGCCATCCATTTGATGGATTCTAACCCTATTCCAACAGAATGAACCTTAGTTTCTTTGCTTTTCTTTATGTTTATGACTTGTGTTACTAGGTATTGACCTTGGTTATGGGCCTGTTTTCTCTTTTTTATTGTTGTCTTTAGTAATGGACACCCTACTAAGGGTGCTCATGTAATTGTCCTTATTTTTTAGAACAAAAGAATAAAAGAGATCATTGGGGACTGAAGAGAAGTTTTGAACTACTCTCTCTTCTTCTTCCTTTTCTTCTATCTTCTTCCTCCATCACTTCTCTCTCTTCAACCTCATTCTTTTCTCCTATTTCTTTTTCTTTTAAATCAGATTATTGCAGATGTGATATACAATTGTTTGTAATAACCACAAGTCCACCACTTTGCCATACCCAAAGTGCTTGACATATTAATATGTATTTTAATTCTTAACTAAACTCTTTTTTTAGTGGATGACTGTCAATAAAAGCTAAAATTCTTTGTTAAAATTTATATACTAATAAATATTAATACAAATTATATTATTTTTTAAAAACTAGGTATACACATACATTCTAGTTCTTCCATCATTTTTCAGTGGTTCCCAATTATGTCTCAATATTTCACACTTTGTATAAATCATTGAAGCATGGTTTTTTATGTTTAAATAACTTATTTATAGTCATATAAAACTCATATTTATTGCTATTATATAGTTTTTTAGGATTTATATGAGTTTATCAGCACATTCATGTGTATCTTGATTTTTTGTCTATATCCATGCATATCCAAAACAAATCTCAATACATCTCTTAAAATTACCTCTCCGATAAACATTGCATTTCCATTACTTTGAACCTTGGGCGCAGCTATTATGGATCATTTAATTCTTAATATATGTATTTATCAATTTCTTCTACATTATTCTGTTGATTGTCTTCTTTGCAAGGAAGTGTGTGCATTTCTTTTACTAAAGTTAAAAGTAACATTGTGCATGAACATTTTTGGAAATGATAGTTGTTCATGGACAGCTAATTTTTGTCACCACACTTCTTGCTAAATATCAACTTCTTGAACTACTACTTAAGAGAAAATTAAGGAGCCATTAGCTACATCTCATCGAGATATAAAATGTTTGTTGTTTCATCATTAAGTTATTGATGAAAGTTTCTACAGGTTCTAAAAAAGGCTGATATGATTCGCAAAAATGCAGTTGAGAGCATTCTGGCTGAGCGTAACATCCTAATAACTGTTCGCAATCCTTTTGTGGTAAGCAGGTCTAAAAATTTTAGCATATAGGAAAGAGTGAAAAATTACCTTTTTAACCTGTGTTTTCTTATTCAATGATGAACAGGTCCGATTTTTCTACTCCTTCACATGCAGAGAAAATCTCTATCTGGTCATGGAGTACTTAAATGGAGGAGATCTTTACTCTTTGCTGAGAAATTTAGGCTGTTTGGATGAAGATATGGCCCGTATATATATAGCAGAAGTTGTAAGAGCACGCTATCTCACTTGCTCTGCTCCAGAATCCAGATATGCAATTACATATCTCTATTTCAGCACAGTTTTACATAGGAAAATATTCAATTCTGAAAGTTTCATTATTTCTCTGGTTTAACTATTTCAGGTTCTTGCATTGGAATATTTACATTCCTTGAATATCATTCATAGAGACCTGAAGCCAGACAACTTATTGATTGCTCATGATGGTCATATCAAGGTCACTACCTTGCTGATTTAGTTCCTTATTGTTTACATACTCTAATCAATTCCCTGTGGTTGGATGAGTGTAATTCTGGCTAAACATTACAACTAATACACTCACTGACAATTCATCTTATTCTCACTTTTAATGGTGTTTTATTTAATTTTACTTGTGCCGTTTGGTGCCTAATGAATGTTGAATGTCCAACAAAGAAATTTGGAATTTGAAAATAATTCAGAGGCTGGATGTAAAATTTGTTGCAACAGTTATTTTAGTATAAAATGGTTATTCCTCAAGGTTTTTCTACCTATATATCTCAAACATTCTCTTGGACAACGGCCAACTCAGGCTCCACTTCGCTGAATAAGTGTGTGTGTGTGTGTGTGAGAGAGAGAGAGAGAGAGAGAAAGAGAGAGAGGGAGGGAAGGAGGGGGGAGGAGTGGAAACTAATGACTATTCTTGTCTTACTTTTTTTTTTTGATAAAAGTTGAAAAACAGTTCTAGAAGTAGAGACTGTGTTTGAAACAAAGAAAACTAGCAAGAGAGGATTAGAGAAGAAGAGAGAGCTGCGGCAAGAAGGGTTAGAGGATGAGGAGTTCAAACTTAACCTCCCTCTAACTCTCTAATACACTTTTATTAAGTTAATCTTTTAGTAATTACAAGAGAGGTCCTTAGCTGGACAAGAAATTACAAAAGATGAACATAAAAGAGTATGGGCCCAGAATAAGGCCCATTACAGAGAAGAACATAAAGATAATATACAGTAACAGCCTATGGGCCATTCGGCCCATCTTCTCTACACTCCCTCTCAAACTGAGCATAGATGTCAATCATGCCCATCTTGCCAGTGTCATGATGAAGTCTTGCCTTGGAGATGCCTTTGGTGAGAAAGTCTGCCAATTGTCCTTCAGAGGTAACGAATGTAAGGCACACTTCTCCGGAGGAGACTCTTTCTCGAATAAAATGTCTATCAACTTCAATTTGTTTGGTTCGATCATGTTGTACCGGGTTGTGAGCAATGTTGATGGCAGCCTGATTATCACAGTACAACATCATGGGTCTGTCATGATCAATCTCAAGTTCTTCCATTAAGTACCTTAGCCACAAAAATTCCGAGACCTCATGTGCCATGGCTCTATACTCTGCTTCTGTAGAAGATCTGGCCACAACAGATTGCTTCTTACTCCTCCAAGAGACAACATTACCAGCCACCAGACTGCAATATCCTGAAGTAGATCTTCTGTCATCCATATTTCCAGCCCAATCAGCATCAGTATAGGCTTCAAGTTTCAAGTGGTCATGCTTGGTAAATAGGATTCCTTTCCCTAGAGAGCATTTCAGATAGCACAAAATCCGTTCTGCTGCTGCCATATGACTATCTCTAGGAGCATGCATGAATTGGCTAATGCAACTGACAGCATACGCAATATCTGGTCTAGTCATGCACAAGTACAGAAGCTTCCCAAGAAGTCTTTGAAAAACCCCTTTGTCTTCCAACAGAGTTCCATATGTAGCCGAAAGTTTCTGACTCATATCAATGGGAGTTGCAGCTGGTCTTGCACCCAATTTTCCAGTTTCAGACAATAAATCAAGAACATATTTCCTTTGGGAAATAAGGATCCCATCCTTGGATCTAGCAACTTCTATGCCAAGGAAGTATCTCAACTCTCCCAGATCCTTAATCTCAAATTCTGCCAAATATCTACTTTTCTTCACAAACAGAGTATGATCCGACTGTGTCTGAACATAGCCGAGTTTAACAAGTGCAGCTCTAAATCTCTCAAACCAGGCTCTAGGAGATTGTTTAAGACCATAAAGAGATTTCTTCAATCTACATACCTTTCCTTGCATATCTTTCCCATACATCCCCGGGGGAAGACACATGTAGACTTCCTCATGTAAGTCACCATTCAGAAATGCATTCTTTACATCCAACTGATAGAGAGGCCAATCAAAGTGAGTTGCCAGAGATAAAAGAACCCTCACAGATGTCATCTTGGCAACAGGAGCAAAAGTCTCCAGGTAGTCAATCCCATATGTCTGTGTATTGCCTTTTGCAACAAGCCTAGCCTTGTACCTCTCAATAGTTCCATCAGCCCTGTATTTAATGGTGAAAACCCACTTGCACCCGACCGAATCCTTCCCTTCAGGCAAATCCACCACCTCCCAAATACCATTTGCATGTAGAGCATCCATTTCGGTTTCCATGGCATCTCTCCATTTTGGAATCCCAAGAGCTTCTGAGACAGACCTAGGAATGGGGTTAGAAGCAACAGAAGAGAGATAGGCAAAGTATGAAGGAGAAAGCAGGTCATAAGAAAGGTGTTTGGAAATGTAGTGTGTAGTACATTTCCGCTTCCCTTTCCTAACAGCAATGGGGACATCAAGGTCTAGAAAAGATGATTCCAAAGGAGTTGAAGCAGTACCTGTTATCTCATCTGTGATTGGGAATGTATGAGCTTCATCTGTTGTAAAGGAAACCACTTGCTCATTCCTGGATCTCTGCCTTTGATACACTTTGGGATTATGGACAGGACGAGGAGGTAAAGAATTAGGGTCCCTGGGACAAGAGGTATGAAGTGATTGATCCTCCTTTTACTCATTTGGTGAGGATACAGGTTTGTTAAGAGACTCAACTGGGACAGGAAGAGGAAGAGCAAAAACTTGTGACGGACTTTCCCCCTGTGGACAATGTCCATACTGAGAGGAACCATAAAAAGGAGAAAGTTCATTAAAGGTAACATCCATAGAGACATGTCGGGTGCCAGTCTTTGGATCTAAACAGCAATAACCCTTTTGTGTGGGGGAGTAACCAAGGAAGATACATTTGTGGACTTTCGGTTCAAACTTGTGTCTTTGCACACTTGGAATGTGAACATAGCAGGTACAGCCAAACACACGAAGAGGAATTGGGAAGAGATCCTTGTCTGGATGAAGAAGACTGAAGGGGGATTTAAACCCTAGAACCTTGGATGGCATACGATTTATGAGATAGGTAGCAGTAAGTACAGTATCACCCCAAAATCTTGTGGGAACATGTGAGACAAACAAAAGGCTCCTTGCAACTTCAACAATATGTCTATTTTTCCTCTGAGCAACTCCATATTTGCAAAATGATCATTAATGTCAACTTCTTGAACCTGCACTTGCCTTCTACTTTCTTCACTGCTGACCAAAGTATATCCTTGTGACAATGAAACATCTTCCTTGGACAAGATGTTTTGCTTTGTAATATCATATTCAGAATTCAGCTCTGTCAAGAACTCAAACACCCTATTCCGTTCAACCAATTTCCTGTATGTTTCAGCATCCTTAGGGGTATCCCAAGTCACAACCTCTATCAAATCAATCTCTTGCCATATAGATTTTAAGATTGAAAAGTATGCTGCAAGTGACTTCTCCCCCTGTCTTAGATTCTTCACATCACTTCTCAGTTTGTAAGCTCTAGCAGCATTCAACTTCTGGGAATAAGTCTCTGCAACACTATCCCAGATCTCTTTAGCCAAATTCATCCACAGATAATGTTGACTGATCTGTGGCTGCATTGAGTTCACAAGCCACCCAATCACAGTGTAGTTTTCTTGTACCCATCTCTCATAAGATGGATCATCCTTTGAAGGAGCTTTCTTGCTCCCAGAAATAAAACCCCATTTTCCTTTGCTACAAATATAGATTTTCATTGATTGTGACCAAGCTAAGTAATTGGTCCCATCAAGCTTGACTGTAGTTACAGCTAGCATAGAATCGGTTGGGGTTCCCAAAATCTGCCCATATTCAGCAGTATACTTGTTTTCAAAGTTTGAGAAATCCATCATGCAGAGTTCGGTGGTAGTTCTTTCTTTACTGTTTCAGCCTTCAAAAAAGACACCCAGCAACTTCCAAACACAAGGTATTTCAGATTCTAACAGCCGATGTCCCCAAGAGGAAGACAAAAGACCATAGTCCTTGAGTGACCTTTTGTCGAACACTCAGTGTGCAATACTTAACAGCCCACTATTTACTGTTTCAGCCTTCAAAGTATAGGGCACTGTTTACTGTTTCAGCCTTCAAGAAGGGGCTGGAATGAAGATGAGACTAGTATCACTTAGTTTTAAAACAGTCTCAGCAACTTCCCAACCCAATAATCAGTCAAATAGGACCTCCAAAGCAACCCAGAAATTTCTGAGTAGGAGCAGTCTAGCAACAGTGGCCGAATGAAGTAGTCTCAGCAATAGTGATTTCAGAGGTATTTCGGCTACTTGACAGTCCAGAAAAGAAATAAAAACAACCCAGAAATCTCTGGATTAAATCAGATTAGAGGATAGCCGAATAGCTGTACTGTTTCCAAGGAAACTTCGGACCTTTTAACAGTCCAGAACAGTGAAAAATTAACCCAGAAACAACTGAGCAAAGACTTACAGCAAGAGAGTCTCTGGTTTGAACAATAAACCAGGGCGAACACTTGTCCTCTAGGATGACTTCGAAAACCCTTTTCTCTGATTTTAAATCAGGCAAAGCAACTTGTTCTCTGATTCTTCCTGGTCACCAAACCCTTCTCCAAGTGTGTAGAAGCTTGGGAACCCTCCAATGACCTCCAAGAATCAGGCGGATGACTGTAAACTCTCAGCTCTAGAACCTCCTCATGTAGCTGGCTGAACTAGAACCACATGAGGGACACACCAAGCAGTGGCCTGCTCTAATACCAAGTTGAAAAACAGTCCTAGAAGTAGGGACTATGTTTGAAACAAAGAAAACTAGCAAGAGAGGATTAGAGAAGAAGAGAGAGCTGCGGCAAGAAGGGTTAGAGGATGAGGAGTTCGAACTTAACCTTCCTCTAACTCTCTAATACACTTTTATTAAGTTAATCTTTTAGTAATTACAAGAGAGGTCCTTAGTTGGACAAGAAATTACAAAAGATGAACATAAAAGAGTATGGGCCCAGAATAAGGCCCATTACAGAGAAGAACGTAAAGATAATATACAGTAACAGCCTATGGGCCATTCGGCCCATCTTCTCTACAATAAACAACAGGTAAAAAATATTCATTCAACACAAAGCTGCACCCAAAGAATGCAGCCCTTCATTCCTGTCTTATTGCTTTGCATCTTGCCTCTTATATAGGCTCAATTCACAAAGAATTGACAGTTACATCTCAACAACCTTTCTTCTTGATCAACTGCCCAAGTTGTTAGACTCTTTCTGTTGACCTGTCATCTTCTTCCTTCTAGAATAAACTTGTTGTATAATGGACTTGATCCCTGGACTCACAGATCTTGGATCCCTAACATAGTAACACATTCTGTCTCTGCTATACTTGTTTTGTTGATGTTATGTTTCTTTACAGCCTATTTATTTTGCTTCATAAGTCATGGCATCATGGCCAACACTTGAACTGCTTTAAGCAATTTTTTCTTCAGTTTTAAGGGCATATGGCTAATCATGGAATACTCTTTCAGTGTATCTAAACTTCAGTAAGTAGAGAAAATGTTTAAAGAAATCATGCCAACATCCATCTTCGTCCGCCATTTTCAAATCTTCCCATCACCATTTCAACTTTCAAGGGCTACGTTCTTTCAAGTATATACTGCATATGAATTTAGAATCTCCATCCTGAATTATATAATCTAGAGGTAATTCGTACAGTGAATACTTCAGAGCAATGTTGCAAGATTCAGACTGGGCATAAAACCAGTATTCTTGTTGGGTCTTGGTTTTACCAGCTAAGCGGATGGTTTAGCCTGTTCAAACTGTGAAAATTGTCATTTAGTGGGACCTGGAAGGTAACTGTCACTGGGTCGCTGGTTCAACCATTTGGTCTAGTCTAAGTCTTACTTCTTCAGTGAACATGCTACCATGTATCAGTGTACTCTACTTAATGGACATTCATATTCTTCAGATGTTATTAAGTGGGAGAATAGAACAGCAGATACCCAACCCTATATAATTGGGATAAGGCTTGGATGATGATGAAGATAAACAGGGCAGCAGATAAATTTGTACATTTTTAAACCTGGTCTAAGAAGTTCCTATCTATTTTTTCTTGACTTTTTTATTTTTCCTTTTATATATCATTCTATTAAGGAGCTTTTTGATAATAGCTGAAATTGCTAAAATGAATCACTCATTGATCGGTCTGTTAGTGAATAAATTACTTTTCAATTGGTAACTGTAATCTTTATTAAATTGATGGAAAGAATATTATGTTCAAAGAGATTAGTGGAATATGCTTAACATCTCTAAGGTCAGAAGACTAAAACAAATTACCGCCTTCCCCATCCTATACAATTAGTTTCCCAATACAAGTAAGGTCTATTAACATCTTTCCTTGTGTCAGCCAAACTATTTGCTGACCTTCTGTCCCATCTAATTTCGGGTTTAACCTTCACCATCAGTCTTTTAATTCCTCTTACAGTGAAACTATGTTGCCATGTGCCTTGCCTGTCATCATGGATCCAGCCAATGTCCAACCTTGAATCTCCTTCCACTACAATATCCTTATCATTCTACTTATTACGCAGTTTAAGACCTTGAAGCACTGCTTCTAGTTCAGTTCTAGTCAAATCTCCCTGCCCAATTGGCCCTGAGCAGATAGCAATGATGTCCCCAAGGTGATTCCTGAAATCTTCTCCAATAACCGATGGTATGGGATTTCCCATATGGCATTTATCAAAATAGGGGATGATGACCCATTGCAACCTTTAACTATAACATCTATGGAAAAGGGATTGAACAAATCCAAAGTCTTCACCCAATTTACAATCTTCGCCATGATGTTTTCGATTAGGTCAGGTTCACTCTTTTCCATTAAATATACTAGCATTCCTCTCTTTTCACACTGTCCACAATATTGCTTCCCTTGTACACCTCTAAATCACCTATCCCCTTTTCTTTGGTGGTGAAAAAAAGGATTCCTTGAATAGGACCTGAGTGTCATCTGGAAGGCCCCACTTACATCCAAAGAGAGAAGAATAACTTCCAAATGCAAGCGACAAAGAAGCAGGATATTAGAATTTGAGAAGTACTCTCACCACTTGCCAAGCAAAGAACACATCTATGTGGGTTTGTCTTTTAGTGAATAAATTACTGAGGCTGCGAGCACTTTAGGCTGTGTTTGGTTTGAAAGAAAAGATAGGGAAAGGAAGGGAAGGTAGAGAAATCTATACAAACCTTGTATAGGTTTCACTACCTTACCCTTCCTTTCCCTATCTTTTCTTTCAAACCAAACACAGCATTAATGACTGAAATGAAGTTGGGCTGGTTACTGTATTGTTGAATATTGTTATTTAATTATTTTATCCACGAAGGTCGGAAGTAATAAGAAATGGTTTAAGCATCCAGAATATAATGATGGATATGGCACTGAAGAGAATGGAATAGCAAAACAGGACTCAGGTAGCCAGCTCCATATAGTTGATACAAGGCTTAGCCATTGCCCACAAGAAGACAAAAAATGAGCCATTCAGTTGGTACAAGGCATCTATTCTGTGGACAAATAATCAGATAATCCTACTATTTCACTTAGGATGGGAACACTCTAGCTTTTCTTTATTACCTTAGATATTACATTGTTTTTGTTGTTGTTGCTTTCCTTAAATATTCCATAGTTATTGTTGTTGTTTTTGTATCTCTAGTCAATGCTGCCAGTGCTTTTGCTTGATCCAATGTTTGTCTAGGCAATTCCACAGTTATTGCTTATCCATTTTGGAGTTTAAACTTGTCTATATTAACATATATATGGAATTTTAATTTTCTATCCCCCTCATATTCTTCTCTCTTTGACATCAATTAGCACTGTGTTGTATTTGTTAGTGTTACCATTATAGCTGATGATATTATTTGTCAACTCTCACAAATCTCTAATCCCTTCTGTTACAGTTGACAGATTTTGGGCTCTCAAAGGTTGGTCTTATCAATAGCACAGATGATCTATCTGGTCCAGTTGTTGGCAGCACTGCTCTTCTTGGTGATTATGAGCCAAAAACTGCAGAACAACAGACATTAAAAAGGGAACAGCGCCAAAAGCATTCAGCTGTTGGTACTCCTGATTATTTGGCACCTGAAATACTTTTAGGAATGGGACATGGTAAATATTTTTTTCTGTTAACTGAATACCATACACCTTACAAACCAGTGATTCTTTTCTTTTTTTCTGTTTGATTGCTAAGGTGCAACTGCAGATTGGTGGTCAGTGGGCATTATTCTTTTTGAGCTGCTTGTTGGTATTCCACCATTCAATGCAGAGCATCCACAGGTACTCATCTGATATTGACAGGATTTATGCTTTTCCAAATGATTTAGGAACACAGAGATGACCTTTTTCATGTTTTATAGTTGACAATAAAAAATTTCTGTGCCTCTGTTTTCTTGGTTATGTTTCTACAAGCATCACATGTGCTACTTAATGTCTATGATTTCAATCCTAATGGAGGGGTGCATCTGGATTTTATGTGATAGGCAAATGCCACTTAAATAAAAAGGAAAATTCTGAAAACAGCTGCAAGGCCAGCAATGTTGTACAGAGCAGAGTGCTGGTCAATTAAGAAACATGTCTAAAAAATGAGTGAGAGAAAGTAGACTAAGATGGTTTTGTCACGTGCATAGAAGACCATCAACAGTTTTAGCACCTATAAGAAGCAATTTGTTGTAAGTTGAAGGGGCTAGAAGGGCTAGGGGTAGATCAAAAAGAACATGGGGAGAAGTAGTAAAAAATGATTTAAAAGCCAATAATTGAGCAATGGATATAGCATAGCCAACCCCATATAGTTGGGATAAGGCTTGGATGATGATGTCTATATCTATGTCTGTACATGTATCTATCTATCTATCTACACACACACACACCAGACCTTCTAGAAGCAGTATTACTAATATTAGAAAGTGCTGCTAAATGTGATATTGAAACATTAATTAGGAAATCGGTGTATTTTAAATTCTGCACTATTTGAGAACAAACAATGCTTACTAACTGGTTGTTCTCTATTGCAGAAAATTTTTGATAATATAATGAACAGGGATATACCCTGGCCACGTATACCTGGTGAAATGAGTTATGAAGCACATGATTTGATTGATCAGTAAGTTTCTGAAATATTTCTATATAGTTAATCATCTTACACCAGTGCTTCTTTAAAGAATATCAATGATTTCTTATGCATGCATTTCTTGATGGTCTGATTAATTTTAATTAAAGAAAACAATATGTGTCAAATTTTAGTTAAAATGTGTACTGAAATATTATTAGCGTGTTACTCATTTTTGGGAAAGTAGTTATATTTTTTACAATCTATTTCGCATGAACAGTATTCTTGGGAGGGTAGTTGCATGGATACTAATCTATTAAATTATAGTTTATTTTGCATGAGAATCTTAAAAGGGATCATGATATTTTGACATATAAATGATTATATCAACACTCGTGGCCTTTGACCTTATGGGTAATTGTTTATGGAAAGCTGCTCATGTAAACTTCCTGTCCCCTGCCTGAGGGTTTGTCCCTTGATCAAAATTGGAGAATCCCTTTCCTACCTTTCTTCACATTCTAATTTTATTCATCATAAAATGTTGCAGTACAACCAAGTGGGCACACCCTTGTCCTGAAAGATGAAATGCCAAAAAAACAGGCACACAAATGACCTAAGAGAAAAGGTTGAAAAGACCCACATTCATAAAAAAAGGTTGGAAAGACCCATTTTATAATTGAAAATCTTCGTCTTTTTGTTAGGAGACAAATCGTCTACATTATGGAAACTATAGTTAATGCTAAAACACCAATAGTTTCTCAAGGCATCTACAGTCACATTGATCTCTGCATGGACATGAATGGTTCTGACCTCAAGAGCCACAATTAAACTGATGATACCTTGCCACCATTACAACACAATCCATGGGCACCTTGTTCTAGAAAAAGGGCTGTAAACAAAGTTCCTTGCTATAATTAAGCTATCTGAAGTCATCCAAACCTTAGCCACAATAGTGGAGATATTCATGTTTGATTTCCATATTGCAAATACTTTAGAATGCCTATATTGGGAATTGGGATCATAACTATTCCTTGAACAATATATTATTGTTTCCCCTAAATAAGAATACCTATTTCTCTAAGTAAATATATTTTTCTAATACATGTGACTTCTATCTGAAAAGTAGACTCAAGTGAAGTTGTTCATTTAAATTCTTGGTACCTACGCTTTTTTTTTGTCTCTGTTGAAATGAGTAAACTTAGTTCAAGCTTTCCCTCATTTTTGAGGTAAGGTATATGTCATTAAGGAGGCGTCAAAAATTTATAAAAGAGAATTCAACACTACTATACAGCAAAACACTGTACATTTCTTGAATATATTGGAAAACTCATCTGGAACAGTTTATATCTGTAGATTTTGGCAGATGAGCCATGTATATGTTGTCATTATCATCCTCCCAATCAGCCTGTCCTGTGAAACTTATATTCAAAAGTTCTAGAATTATACGCCATCCACACTGTTCATATACTGAAGCTGGTCTGGTTTTCCATTCCTTCGTTACTTCCCAAATCCACCCAAATTTCAGCCTTCTGAAGCCTCCTCGAATGAGCTAAAAAATGTCCAAAATATATTTAATGAGTTCTGTTAGTGAAGGGGTATTTTGGTCTTTGTACCTGTTGAGAGTGCTGATGTGTACTATTATGTTAGTTCGAGTGTCCCTTACTTAAATAAGGGCACTTATGTCTTCTCCAGTCATGTTAATAATATAATAACAGGTCTGGCCGAAACTAGGGTTGACTTTTTCATATTTTCGAACCAGACCTTTTCTCTTCTCCTTCCTCTTTCTTCCTTCTTCTTTCCTCTCTTCCTTCTTGCTGTTTACTTTACAGCTAACAAACAAAACAGACTCCTAGGGCAGGCCGAACTTTAACATGGTATCAGAGCAACATCAAACAAATCAGACCTGCTAGAATTCTGTTTTTTGCACATTCGAACTAGGGTTTTTCTTGGATTTCTCAGCCGTTGGTTGGAGACTGGGAAAAGGGCTGAAAAGGAGTGATCGCCCACTTCCCTTGGAGATTTCTATGCCTCCGGTGGTGTCGTTGTGATTGGTTGCTGTGGTTTCTAAGCCCTCCCCTAATTAATGTAGGGCTGGAGTGTGTAGTGCTCAGGATTCAGTGATAAGGGAATTCAGCAATGGCAGATAACAGTAATAGTACACGTCAGCACTCTCAACAGGTACAAAGACCGAAATACCGCTTCACTAACATGGAATCGAAGAAAGTAACATCAGTACTCCAATGAAGCTCTATTGTGACAATCAGGCAACGGTTCATATCTCTTCCAATCCGATGTTTCATGAAAGAACCAAGCACATCAAAGTTGACTGTCATTTTGTGAGAGAGAAGGTGCTGAATGGAGTGATAGAGACTGTATATGTTAATACAGGAAATCAGTGGGCAGACTTGTTTACAAAAGGTTTGAGTCAGGAGAGAGTGGACTACATATGTAACAAGCTGGGATTATATAATATATACTCACCAGCTTGAGGGGGAGTGTTAGTGAAGGGGTATTTCAGTCTTCGTACCTGTTAAGAGTGCTGATGTGTACTATTATGTTAGTTCGAGTGTCCCTTACTTAAATAAGGGCACTTATGTATTCTCCAGTCACATTAATAATATAATAACAGGTCTGGCCGAAACTAGGGTTGACTTTTTCCTATTTTCGAACTAGACCTTTTCTTCCTTCTTCTTTCCTCTCTTTCTTCCTTCTTCTTTCCTCTCTTTCTTCTTGCTGTTTACTTTACAGCTAACAAACAAAACAGACTCCTAGGGCTGGCCGAACTTTAACAAGTTCAAAAGGAAGGACCAAAATTCTTCGGTTCTATTGCAATGGATGAAGAGATGGTCGTTTGTTATTTCATCAAAAGAAGAAAAAAAGAATTACCTGGTTACAGAAAACGCATCCAGAGATGGGGAGTTCTAAAATTTAGTAATCTTACATTCATTAATTTCATATAAATGTAAATAGTACACATTGCAACCATGTAAAATAAATTCTTTGGAGAATATTTCATGTCCCCTTTAAAGTAGAAAGTGGCATGGGGAATTTTGAAATTTGGATCTCAAATTAAATAATTATAACCCCCTTCATCCACAATATTGATCATGTGTTTTTGTGGAGTCAATGTTTCTCTTCCTTTTCCAATGTTTTTAAAAGATGGAGGTATGAAGCAAGGCTGTAGAAGTTTCACATGTATGAGATGTGAGGCTTAAAAAGCATCATGAAATCTTATCTTTTTAGGAAAACATGATTTAACGTCTCCTTAGAGGGTAGAACTACTCATATTTAATCCACATCCAAAACATGTTCACCATTTAAGGGAGATTAGAACAATCATTATCTTCTACCCATAGCTAGTCTGAATTCCTGTGGTATATATAACACATTGGCCAATGAATTAGTGAAGACTGAGACCCCTAAGACAGGATCTGCAGTTCTGCATTGCAGGTTCTTGTTTCCTTTGTAAAGTTTCCTTGGGGCTTCCTATTAGTGCCTTTGGCATACACTGTTCATATATTATGATATGAATATGCCATACCAATTTGTTATGTGCAAATAATGAGATTCCATTGATACGGTCATCCCAATTGACTTATTGAACACTCCCGTTGCCATTTATCCAACAAGAATTAAACCCATGAATTCACCAATTATGACAAGATCTGCAAAGTAGGTTTTTTTTTAATTTATTGATACATAAATGCAAATTAGACTGTCATCACACACAGACACTCACCTCTCTAACAATAATTTCCAATAAAGACAGAAATGTACCCTACAATAATAGGGCATTGACTACCGGTAAAAATAAATAGTTGATTTGGTATCCATCCTTTAGTAGATAATTTTTTTCTTCTTTATTGAACTGTGCATCATTCACTTTCAGATATATATATATATATATATGCACTTAGATGTATCTCCTCACCTGTTATTGCTATTTTTCTTGCTTCAATGTATCTCAATAAAGCCTTTTATTAACTTTGATTTTCTTTCTTTTCAGATTGCTGTTTGAAAATCCCATCCAGAGACTTGGTGCAACTGGGGCCAGAGAGGTAGTCTTAAGTATTGATGAATATTTATCATCTGCAAGGTATTATAATAATAATGATAGATATACTGCAAAAAATATTTTTAACAATGTGGCAGGTTAAGTGCCATGCTTTCTTCAAAAACATCAACTGGGATACTCTTGCCAGGCAGAAGGTGGTTCTTTTCTTTTAAATTTGCAGTGATCATAAATTATTTTGCAAGAATATGCAAAACAAGAATTAAAATTTCTTGTTATTTGCAGGCTGCATTTGTTCCCTCAGCCGAAGGTGCATATGATACAAGTTATTTCACAAGCCGTTACATATGGAAATCATCAGACGAACAAGTTTGTCCATCTGGTTATGACTTTGATGATACATCTGAGACATGCAGCACATCCTACAGTGGCAGCTCATTCAGCAACCTACTAGATGAAGATGTATGGACAATTTTTTTCGTATTTTTCTTTTAATGTCTGTAAACTTTATGCCATCCTCTTAACTATTGGATGCCTGTGAAACAGGATGAATGTGGTAATCTTGCAGATTTTGGAACCCCTGCCCTTGCAGTGAAGTATTCATTTAGCAATTTTTCATTTAAGGTGTGACATGTTATAGCTGGATATCTTCTGGTTTACTAACTTAAGAAGTCATAATGCAAATTCTTCTCTTGTTGCATATCCAGAATTTATCTCAGCTAGCTTCCATCAATTATGATCTGGTTGTAAAGTGTAGCAAGGATTCTTCAGAAGCCTCCAAACCCTGAGGTATAATATAACAGTTAATTTATACAATTGCTTCAGAAGCAGAGTTCCTATATCAATCGTCATTCCAGTTTGTTTATATCTATTCATCCGTCAGATTTCACCTGTAGAAGTTAGTGACCGACCTGGATTCCATTCTGAAATAAAGCCGACACATATTTTTTCCAGTTAGTCACCTATATGTGGTAGAAATTGACTGACACATTTTTGGTGAAATAAAGCTGGTTGAAATATATTATTTATTCAATTTACTTCTTTCATAAAATATATATGTGTATGTGTGTGTGTTGACGGAAATTTAGCTCTTTTTCTTCCCTCTTGCCAGTTTTGTGCATATAAGAGTATACTTTTAAATGCTGACATCAAAGAATGAATCTTACATTGAACATGACACCCTTATATTAAACAGTTGACTCATTAAAATCCAACTGGCTCTAGGGGAGGAATAGTCTCTATCAGATACCCCCAGAGAAAGCCTAGCAATCCCATGAACATTTGGGATACTTAACCGGGCACCCACCAAAACCCAAACCAATGTTCTCAGATTTGGACTTGACGTTGCTTTGGTCACTGGGCATGTATTGAATGATCTGATCATCTGGTTCATGTGACTCAAATAAAAACCTAATTAATGTCTTAACCCATAGACCTGATCAAATAGGTTAGTGATTCAACCAATAAAGTCATTTGGTTGTTTACCAAGCCGATGATTTTTTTTTTTTTTTTGCAAAAAAGAAAAAAGGTTGTTTAAGTTAAAACATACTCAAAAAGTATGTCCAAGTGATGAACTAATAAATCCTAATGTTCGGTTCAACCACAAGTTGAAGATATTGATACAAACCATAAGAACATTTGAAGTTAGGTCTTTAGGTTGAAAGACAGCATATCCACCAGTACAACATGCTTTGATCAATTTTCTTTGTTACATGAGCTCTAATAAAAACACTAAAACATTATTATTGTCATCGTCATTTGAAATAGCCACATACAACACACGTGCACATTTACTGGTCATACTAAAAATACACATGTATATCTTAATTCTTGGGAGATCAATATTGTTCTTATCAATGATTATAAATATATAAATTTAATAAATCAGTTTTTAAATTTTTTTTATTTTTTAATAAATATGCACTAAGAAGTGAAAGTAGCTAAATGTTAAAATTTATGTGCTTTTCAATCTAACCCTCTTCATTAAGTTGCAGGTCGAAAAAAGTTCAACGAGTTAAGTAGTGACCTCCCGATGCAAGACAAATGAAGATAAACTTCGATGCTTCATGCCAACTGAACAGGATGGCCATGACAGCTTGGGTAGCAAGAGACACCATGGAAGGATTATTTATGGTACCGATAGACTGGGGAGATGTGATATCAAAATTGTTGAAGCTTTGCAGCCAAAAAAAAAAGTTGTAATATTGGTATTAACTATAGTTACAATGATATTGTCATCGAAGGGACTCAAACTATAGAGGCGGCCATTGATCTTGAGGGAAATGCTCCATGGAACATTGAGCTGATCGCCCAAGACACAAGGGAGCTGGTAGAAAACAGTGGCAAGAACATCATATTCAAGCACATTCTTCGTGAACCTAGTAGGTTGGCGAACTTCATCATTGGTGTATCAGATCCATTAGTAGCAATGGCTTTCCAGGAGACTATCGAGAGAATTAGACTAATTGACTTGTGGAGCAGCTATACCCCTCGCCTATCTTAGAGCTCTTCCCATTAAAGAAAAAACAACTTATTTGTGGCCTTTTTCCAGGCATGTCCATGAAAACTAATCCATATAAACCATGGGTGAGTTTTGGCATCCAGGAAAGTGTGATAAATGGTTATGAAGAATAGATAGTATTCATCACAGGATGTTTAGGCATATCTAATCGGGTTGTTTCTTTTGCATGATCTCTTGAATCCTTGGGCCCGCTCTCCCTAGGGTAAGGTTTTTTTTTTTTTTTCAATTTTTTGAACCAGGGGTGGGGAATAGGGAGTTTACTTGACACGTAGCCACGTTTCGTGTGCTCCATAATCTTTACAAAGTTATACCATACATCATTTTTGCGGGGGATGCAACACAACACAGTATGGAGAGTTGGCTGGTGAATGGTGATGAATCTACTTCAAGATTCATGAGAGCAAAAGAGGGGCTTAATTCATGAGAACCATTTTCTTGGCTGGTGAATGGTGATGAGTCTACTTCAAGATCTCGTGTCTTTGCTAATGGCAATCTTTGGTCGCCACTCGCTAGTGGTAATTGTATTTCTCAAATGTTTGGTACTGCTTTCAATGAGACAATTTTGTCGTTGGTCGAGCAAAAGAATATGGGCATTTTGGATGTTTTATTTTATTATTTTTTATTGGAAATGTTAATTTCATTAAAAATATTTTAGAGTACAACTAACAACCCCTAGTCTAGGGAGTTGATCCAAAGACAACTCAAATTACAACACTGCCCATAACATATTGTCCCTTACAGTCTTTTTTTGTTAAGCCATCTGCTAATCCTTAGTTGATCTTGTCCACTTGAAGCAAGCACCAATCTCCCTTGTTAAGCTAAGAATTTCCTTTATCAACTGCCTGTGTCCAGGCATCAAAACAATCTAACAGCCAACTAATTACCAACTTAGAATCCCTTTTTATGTCAATTTGGTGTAGTCCCAACTGTTTAGCATATCTTACATCTTATTAAAACGAAGTCATAATCTATGCTCTCAAAGAGTTACCCTCTCCTATTAGTCCATAATATAATGAATTGTTTTGCCTTCTCTGTCTTTGAATATCCCCTTTGGATTGCCCATAGAGCTACCATTAAAGTTTAACGTCACCCTTTGTTGTGTTGGTGGGGACCACTATTCCTATACAATTGTCTAGAAAGAAGTAGCAATCGCAGCACCCCAGTTCCTATATATATCTTCAATAGAAGGTTGTAAACAACTCAGTTGTCTTCAACCAGTGAATAACCCTAATAGTTATCCTTCTACAACTTCTTCCTTTCAACTAGACACACTTTGAAAATTTATTTTATTTCTTTCCTCCCAAACTACGCAAAGCATAACTATTCGTGTAGCTCTCCACGTAACTCTTTCATGCTTCTTCGATTGCCTAAAAAAAAGTTGGACCAAAAAAATTTACCATATCCAAGTAATGATTTCACCTACAATGGAAATGAGAACAGAACCAAGACCAAATAAATGACGTAAAAGGATAGGAGATTGATATATGTATAATCATTTCACCAAAACCCAAGCAAAGACTACAAACATGGGGTGAAAGGCATTGATTTTTCCTTTTTCCTTGTAGTAAACCAAGGTATTGGTTTTTTGAAGTGTGGCCTCCCAACAAAAAGCCCGAAATTTTGTTGGTACAAGACTATACCACAGCTCCTTTGTTGGAAAGTTTTCTACAATGTTAGAGGACTAAAGACCAAATAAATGGCGTAAAAGAATAGAAGACTAATAGATGTGTGATTGTCTCACCAAAGCCCAAGCAAAGACTACAAATATAGGGTGAAAAACATTGATTTGGCCTTTTTCTATGTAGCAAATCTAAGGTCTTAAATTCTTGAAATGTCACCTCCTAATAAAAAGCTTGAATTTTTGCGGTACAAGACTACACCACACCTCCTATTTTGGAAAGTTCCCCATTGTAGTAAAGGATTAAAAGAGGACATTATAAAAAGAAGAAAAAGTGCACAGCCAGAAGGAAAAAGGTTTTCAAATTCTACTAGTTCATCAACCATCCCCATTTCTGACTCTCTTTACCCTCTCCTCAAGCTTAGATGCCAAGAGTTATCAGTAAAAACCAAGGATATCACTTTTCCTTTGTCCTCTATAAGGGAAGAAATAGCAGGGAACCTATCTTTTAAGGACAATTCACCGATCCAAACATCTTCCTAAAACAACACGTTGTTTCTAACACGCATCAAATTTGAAAAAAAAAAAAAGAAGCAAGGAAGACAAAATAATACCATGTATGGCTTTCAAGGGGGAACACTAAGAAGCCCTATGGTCAAGACCCGAATCCCAGCCATTGTCTATCAATCCATATATGCTAAAAATCTCTCTAAACCATAGCCTATCCTATTCCAGTGGTAATCTCCATAGCCATTTTCCCTACAAAGTTGTATTCCTTAATTTAATATTCCCCATTCTTAAGCCTCCATCATCATTACTCCTAGATACCACTTCCTAATTCACTAGGTGATATTTCTTGACGTCCCCTGATTCTCATAAGAAGTCTCTCATAATCTTCTCTAGCTATTTTGCCACTCTCACAATTATTTTGAAGGTCTAGGCAGGAAATAAATCGGAAAATTGGCTAAAGTAGACATGATTAAAGTTATCATACCCCCCCCCCAAGCAAATGTAATTTCTCTTCTAATTTGCAAGCCTCTTCATAAATCTTTCAATCATTGGGTACCAAAAACTGTTTGAATTTGAACTCCCAAATATTGCAATGGTCATGCCCTTACCTCACACCCCAACATTCTAGTTAGAGTATCCACCTCTTCTCTCCCTAAACTCACATCTTCCACAAAGCTCTTGCCCTAATTTACTTTAACATTGGAGACTTTTTTGAAGCGATGCATTAATTTCTTAAATTCAAAAGCACTTGTACTTCCTCTTCACAAAGAAGTATGAAATCATCTAAAAACCATAAATGTGTAACTACAATTGTTGGGATTGTCTTATTTTACAACCGTTGGATTAATTTTAATCTAACGATTGGTGTAGTCCCTCTTTAGGTTAAAGAGGTTTAACATATAAAAGGTTCTTTTTGTATGTAGGGTTAAGGTTTTTTTTTTTTTTTGAGAGAGAGAATGTGAGAGAGAAAATATAGAGTGATCTTGGTGTAAGAGGGGCTTTTTTCTCTTGTTTTTGCTCTTCGGGTTGAGAGAAAATGGGCAATTGGTGTACAAGGGTTAGGGGTTGGTTTAGGCTACAAGCCACAAAATACTTGTATTGTTTCTCAATTTTCTCTCATAGTGAAGAACATGTTTCATCTCTCCCGTGGATGTAGGCAGTAAGGCCGAACCACATAGGGTCACAACCCACTCTAACCCTAACCCACCCTAATCCACCCATTTGACCCTCTAACTTAAAGTAGGTTTTTTTTTTCTCTATTTTAATTACATAAAAACATAGAATAAACAAATATAAAATGTTTCAATTATACAAATAAAAATAAAAACCTATAAAAACATAGTAAATGTAAATAATATATATTTCATGTAAAACACAAGAAATTGCAAAAAAATATACAACAAAATTATAAAAAAAATCAAAAACTATAAAAATTTGCAAGAAATTACAGAAAAATGTAAATACATACATATATATTTCAACTAAAAGGATATGGAAAAAGATAAAAAATCCAAAAATATTTTCAAATATAAAATACATAAAAACACAAAAAAAAAATGATAAACATCAGAAAATACAAAAAAAAAAGTACAAGTAAATTGGAAAGACAAAAAACTCAAAAAAATATAAAATTTGGATAAAAACAAAAATTGCAAAATGCATAAAATGATAGAATATTCAAAAAACTATATAGTATAGCAAAAAAGTAAAAGAAATGCAGAAAAACAAGAAAATGATAAATTTAAAAAAAATATTGAAACTACAAAAATCCATATTAGAAAAAATCAAAAGTTTTTTCATGGCATTTTGTCATTGGATAATATTCATATTAGATTGCACCAATGTAAAAAATAAATAAAAATTTTTCATGTAAAATGAAAAATTTACATTGTTTCTGCTTCGATAATTGATTTTTTATCATAATACCTTGAAACAATGACAATAGCAGGCTAAAACATAGTGTATTACTCCAAAAATCAGGCTCTAAGATTCGAATCTTCAATCTGGAGATTTAAGTGAGGAAGAGAGAGTGGCGGTGTGTTTGCTAATTCAAATCGAAGATTTGATTGGTAAAGAGAGATGGTGGTGGTGGTGGTGTGGCAACCAACTTCAACATCTAATACAGAGAGGGGTGGTGCCTAGTGATGAAGGAAGATTTGGCCCGACCTCGTAATTACGCAACATGTGGCAAAGGCAACAGCTCAGCACAACAGTGCACTTAAGGCGCGAGCACCGAAGGGAGGAACCAGCAGTCCGAACTCACTACCAGCAGTCCGAACTCCCTACTAGGAGTCTGAACTCTCCCTTAGGCCCCGAGCCAAACCCAAAGGGCAGTAACCCGAACTAGCCTACCCTATGGTAGTTCGGGACACACCTCTCCGAACTGGCCTGCCCTATGGCAGTTCGAGACACACCTCCGAATTCAAGACTTCACCTTGCTCACCACTCCAGCACTTCGCCTCTAGGATGCCAAACTAAATAACCGTACCATGCCTGACACCGAGGAAGTTTGTATCCAGAGGTGGCACACCTGATTGACTTGGGATCTGATGCTTGACAACCACACTTCAAACAGCCACCTGCCACTGCCATCTCCAGTTACAGAGACGGTTCCGACAAGGAGCAATGGCGGTTCTGTCCCAACAGAAGGGATGACATCCGAACTGGCAAAAGCATAGAAGTAATCATACCCAACCATATAGAAGCCTCGGAGTGAGTGCGCGAAGTGGTTATAAAGGCCCCCTACCCCCAACAGCAAGGTATGTGAACTTTGCGCTATCTGGTTTTATCTTGCCTTCGAGAAAATTCTAACTTGAGCTTCAGAGCAATCTCACCGGGTTCCCCCCGGAGCTTCCTCATACTCTCCGTTCCAGGTTCTCTGTAGCTCCATTCAGAGGCAAGGTCGTTGATAGCTAGGACCGGCCAGATTGTGCACCATCAATTGGCACCGTCTGTGGGAATCGCTTCTAAAAGCCTCCCTCTAAAACTCTCATAACCTCCTCTTCTTCCAAAAAACTCCAACACCCATGGCTTCTTCCAGCAATGTCGGACGTGGCACAGAAACAAACACCACAGGGGAAAAACTCTAAGTCCCCGTGGTGTGCATCGGACAGTTCACCATCCCCCTTTCGACGGATGGGACCTCCAGCTTGAATGCACCACAAGTAGTGGCACCCCTGAACCTTCCTGCCCTGAACGTCCCTCTTCCACTTCCTATCGGACCCAACTTTGCTGAACCAACTGCTATCCCACTGGCAACCCGCCAGAACCAATTGGACGACCTAATGCAATGCATGTGGGCAATGCAAGCCCAAGTGCAACATTCCAGCAGCATTAACTTCAGTAGCACCAAGTACTACACCACCTCTCTCAACACCATTATCAGCAGCAGTTCCCTCAGCTACCCCTGAACCAGTCACTATTTCCACCTCAGCACCCTGTTCTGAAGCCAGTTAAGGACTCCCCTCAGGGTAGATGCCCTCATCGAGGAGAAGCCTCTCAACTCCAGAACCCCCCTAATAGCCAGGCCTCATCCCCAGGCCGAAAGGAAAGGAAAATCACCCCTGCCTTGCAGCTCGCAGGCGGGTCGGGAACCTCGCCCGCAAAGTCAACACCTCGGCACTCCAAGCCTGAGTTCCCGCTCATGGAGAACCAGTTCAGCGCCCTAGTAGCAGACTACCAACATTCCGGGCCAATCGAGCTCGGCAACACGGAGGCCAGCAGCGCCAGTACCAGGCCTGCTCAACAACGAAGGTGCCGACAAAGTCACCGAACTGCCACCCATGTCTTGCCCGAGCTTAGAGGTAAGGAAGAGACGAGCTCGGACGAGGTAAAAGCTGCCCCAATTCTCTTAGTTCCTTCCCCCCTCGCACCAGAACTCCTGGCAGTACCCATGCCAAGAGACTTCAAACTCCCACCTTTGGACAAGTACGATGGGTCCTTTGACCCCAATGACCACGTCGATGCTTTCCAATCCCAAATGCACCTCACTAGGGCCAGTGAATCATGCATGTGTGTGGCCTTCACCACCACCTTCAGAGGAGTGGCCCGCACTTGGTACAAGAACCTAGCCCCCGGGCCAATAAGAAGTTGGACCCAGTTCGTGCAGTTCTTCACCTCACACTTCGTTACCAGCAAGCGGTGCCCCATAATCGAGGAAAGCATCTTCAGAGTAGTCTAGAGGGAAGGAGAATCCATCCGGGGCTACATCAAGCGGTTCAATGAAGCATGCTTGCAAAGGAGTTCAAATGGCACATGGTGACCAGCCAGCCCGCAACCGTGGCCAATTTCCTCAAGCTCGCAGACAAGTTCATGAGAACAGAGGAAGAAATCAACCAAAAAACCGAAGACGGGGTCGAGAAAAGAAAAAGAGAAGGTGAGCCCTCCAATCCAGGCGACAGAAGAAACTAGGCCCGGGAGGCGAAGCCAAGCTAGACGTCTTGAGCTCCCTTAGCAGTTCGGACGGATTACACGCCATTAAACACAAGGTGGGTTGAGATCTTGATGATGATCAAAGACACCCCATACGTAAAGTGGCCACCTCGCCTAAAGAGTAATCCAAACGAGAGAAATAAAAATATGTACTGTAGTTTTCACAGAGATCACGGTCATAGTACCGAACAGTGCAATAATCTCTGGGACGAGATAAAGGGACTTATCCATCGTGGATACTTGAGAAATTTTGTACAGCATAATGATAATAATAATAAGGCAGGTCGGAAAGGGGAGCACGGAAAGGATGCCCCCGAATCCAGCAGCAGACCGGCTGACGCTTTGCAACGACAGCCTCCAGAAGAGAGGCCAGTTCGGGGAACCATCCATGTGATAGTGGGAGGTTCGGTGGCAGCAGGGTGTACTTTGGCAGCAGCACGGACGTCAGTTTGTGAGGCAGCCCGAGAAGAACAGAACCCTCCAAAGAGGCCAAAGATGGAAGAACCGTTCTTTTTCACTGAAGACGACGCACGAGGTGTCCACTACCCCCACAATGACGCGCTTGTCAAAAAACTAAGGATCAGCGACTTCGAAGTCAGGCGCGTACTTGTGGACTCAGGCAGTTCGGCAAACATCCTCTTTAAGCCGGCATTTGACCAGCTACAGTTGCAGAGAAGCGAGCTGAAGCCCACAAACACTCCTCTAGTGGGCTTCAACGGAGAGGAAGTCAGGCCCCTCGGGAAGATAACAGTACCTGTGGAAGTCGGCACATGGCCTTGCGCGGTAGACTCAACCACGATTTCCTGGTGGTCGCGACCCCCTCCCATACAATGCCATAGTAGGATGACCAATTACGCATATTCTGCAGGCAGTGGTCTCCACCTACTATCTGGCAATGAAGTTCCCCACAGACTTCGGTGTGGGGGTAGCGCGGGGCGACCAGCTTGAGTCCCGCAAGTGTTATGTTGCCGCCCTAAAGGGAAAAACCAAGGCAACTGACGACCTTGAACTGGAGCGGCCTACGGAGCAGGGCAAGGAATGAGCTTCGTCCACAGAGGAAACGGTCGCAATCCCGACCTCGACTACAGATCCGGCTCGAACACTACAGATCATTGCTTCTGTTAAGGAGCCTCTACGAACCAAACTGGTGAGTTTCTTACTTCAAAATTTAGATATTTTTGCATGGTCCACGGCCGATATGCCCGGCATTGACACTGGCCTTATAACTCACAAACTTAACACTTACCCTGTAGTCAGACCCATTAGATAGAAGAAACGCAACTTAGCCCCGGAGTGCTAGAGGGCGGTCGACGAGGAGGTCGAAAAACTCCTCGCAGCAGACTTCATAAGGGAAGTTCATTACCCGAGCTGGGTAGCCAACCCAATGCTGGTAAAAAAGGCAAATGGCAAGTGGCGCATGTGCGTCGACTACACCGACCTGAGCCGAGCTTGCCCAAAAGACTGCTTCCCCCTCCCCAGAATTGACCGCCTAGTGGACACGACCTCGGGACATGAGTTGCTTAGCTTCTTGGACGCCTACTCAGGCTACAACCAAATCAAGATGGACCAGTCCGATGAGGAAAAAACTAGCTTCATAACTGAGTTCGGCCTGTACTGCTACAAGGTCATGCCCTTCAAACTAAAAAATGTTGGGGTGACCTTCCAAAGACTTGTAAATAAGTTGTTTCAACCTTTAATTGGCACGAAAATAGAATTCTATGTAGACGTCATTGTCGTCAAAACGCAGTTCTCACAGGAATTAATACATGACTTAAATTCTGTCTTCCAAATTCTATGTCATTTTAGCATGAAACTGAACCCCAACAAATATGTCTTCGGTGTCACTTCGGGTAAGTTTCTAAGGTACATTGTCAACCGGCGCGGTATTGAGGCCAACCCGGACAAGATAAAGGCCATCCTAGATATAACACCACCCCGAAAAGTAAAAGAGGTTCAGAGGCTAAACAACCGCATAGCCACTCTGAGCCACTTCATGTCCAAATTGGTAGACCGATGTTTGCCTTTCTTTAAGGCAATCAAAGGCAAAGAGCTCGAATAAACCCGAGACTACCAGATCGCGTTCGACGAGCTAAAGAGCTACCTCGCCACAATGCCAACCTTAGCCAGGCCCGAGGAGGGCGAGGTCTTAGAACTGTACCTCTCGGTGAGCGATGAGGTGGTCAGTTTGGTACTAATAAAAGAAGAAGATCGGGTCCAGCGGCCCATCTATTACGTTAGTAAAATTCTGGAGGGAGCAGAGACGAGATACCCGCAGATAGAAAAGCTAGCATAAGCACTGGTAATTGCAGCTCGGAAACTCAACCCATACTTCCAGGCTTACACCGTCATCGTCTTGACTGACAAACCCCTGAGGCAAGTCTTACTCAAGCCAGAGGTTTCCGGTCGGCTGACGAAGTAGGCCATTGACCTCAGCGACTATGACCTCCAGTACAAGCCACGAACTGCCATTAAGGCCCAAGCCTTAGCAGATTTTATCGCCGAGTGCACATTCAGCCTTGAATCCCCTGGGCCGGTTGAGCCCGAGATCCCCAGTTCGGGTGAACCCAGAGCTCCCAAGACAATAGAGTCTGAACCCCGTGAAGTAGCAACCAGTGTGGCATCTCTCCTGGTTAGGCCAAGCGCGACCTGGGATGAGGAGCCCTGGATCCTTCACGTAGATGGCTCCTTGAACCAGAAGGGCAGCGGGGTTGGAATAGTACTATGCGGCCCGGGTGGCACAAAATTGGAATACGCACTACGCTTTGAGTTTGCGGCATCCAACAACGAGGCAGAGTACGAGGCACTAATAGCCGGGCTAAACCTAGCGCAAAAGGTAAGAGCAGAGCACATAGTTATCTGCAATGATTCTCAGCTCGTGGTCAACCAGGTTACGGGCGAATACGAAGCACGCGAGCTCTCTATGATCGCATACTTGGCGAAAGTAAAGGAGACTCTGCTCAACTTCCAGTCACACTTCATCAAGCAAATCCTGAGGTCAGAGAACACTGAGGCCGACACCATGTCCCGGTTAGCCAGCACGAGTCACAACACCATGAGAATTGTGTACATAGAGGACTTACCTCGGCCTAGCATTCTCAGTGGGGCAGAGGAGGTCGCTCCCATCCTTGAAGCAAAGCTGAGCTGGATCGACCCACTCGCGAGCTTCTTGCTAGATGGAACCCTCCCTGCGAATCGCAATGCAACCAAGAGGGTGCAGCGCCAGGCAGCCAAATACGTCATAATAGACGAACGGTTCTACACACTCCCCTACCTACGTTGCTTGTGACCTGCCGAAGCTGAGCTCGTACTCCGCAACACTCATGAAGGACTGTGCGGCGGACACCTGGGGGGCAGAGCCCTCACCCAAAAGGCACTTCAACAAGGATACTACTGGCCAACGATGAAGGCAGAAGCCGTCGATCTCGTCAGAAAATGCGACAAGTGTCAGAAGCACGCCAATATCCACCATCAGCCTGCTTCCGACCTCAAATACCTCATTAGCCCATGGCCCTTCACGCAATGGGGCATCGACCTCCTGGGGCCATTCCCGCCAGCAACTGGTGGGAGAAAGTTCCTAATGGTGGCAGTAGATTACTTCACAAAATGGATAGAAGCTGAACCTCTAGCAACAGTTACGGCCCGAAACATATAGAACTTCTTTTGGAAGAGCATAGTATGTCGCTTCGGGCTACCTCGGGTACTGATCTCCGACAATGGAAAACAGTTCGAGGATATCAAGTTCCAAGAATGGTGCCAAAATATGGGAATTCGTCAGAACTTCACATTGGTCGCACACCCGCAGGCAAACGGTCAAATAGAAGTAATGAACAGAGCCATCCTCCGCGGACTGAAAGCACGACTAGACCGAGCTAAAGGGTTGTGGGCAGACGAGCTACCAAGTGTTCTATGGGCTCACCGAACTACAGAAAAAACCGCCATGGGAGAGACCCCCTTTAACCTCACCTACGGCACTGAAGCGTTAATCCCAGCGGAAATCAAAATACCTACACTACGACTAGAAGCATATGACGATCAGACAAACAGAGATGAGTTACGTACCCACCTCAACCTATTGAATGAGGTAAGAGACCTCGCGCACATCTGGACAACGGCCTACCAGCAGAAAGTAGCTCAATACTACAATGCCAGAGTAAAAAAGTGGAACTTCCAAGTCGGCGACCTGGTTCTCCGTAAGATTATGGTGCCCAAACCCAGCGTGGGCAAACTTGGACCAAGTTGGGAAGGGCCCTATAGAGTAAAGAGACCGCTCGAGGGGGCATACGAGCTCAAAACCTTAGAAGGCAAACAAGTACCCCGAGCGTGGAACATCGTCAACTTAAGGCGATACTACCTATAGACCACCAAGCGAAGTGGACGAAATCGCTACCAGAGCCTAAGGGCCAGGATGCCGAGCTAATGAAGGAACCTCGGCATAGGCAAGAAAAGAATAGTCAGCCAAAGACTCAGGCAAAGCGAAGAAGTATTAAACATCGAAACAGGTCGCACGAGTGCAGTGACCCGGGCAAGAAAAACAGATCAGGCATATGGTCAGTTCAGCAAATACGGTCAGTTCGGGAGAAAGAACAACCAACACTTAACCAAAAGAAAAGGCATTCCATTACAAGACAAGAAAGCGTACATTTGATAAAAAATTTGCATTTTCAAAAGCCCGGAGCTACTTCTTCATCATCAGAAGGCACTTCAACAACACCCGAAGGTCCTGCCTCACCCTCGGAATCTGGCTCACCATCGGCAGCGTTGGCCATTTCATGATTTATGCGCAAAGTGGATATGGCACTAATATCGAGCTCAGGGTACATGTTCCAGATCATCCGCCGGCTTAGTTTAAATCCCCTTCTGTACGAGTCCATCATCAGGTCATCAAAGCACGGTGAGGCGATGTACTCATCAACGACCTTCTTCTTGGCATCTTCGATGCCTTGAGAAAAGATCTGCGTCCTCTCCCTAATGTCCTCTTGAAGGTATTCAACCTAATGCTGCAGATCCAGCTTCAGGTCCGCCATGTGCTTCACAACCACCCCCATGGCCTCAGCATCCCTCTGAGACCTCGCTTGCCTGGCCATAGCAGCGCGAGCAGCCTCCTCAGCAGCACGAACAACCGCCTCAGCAGCTCGGGTAGTCGCCTCGGCGGCATAGAAAGCCTCTTCAATAGCTCGCGCCTACCTCGAGCTCCTCTCCACCTGGGTTGCCAAGGCATGAATAGAAGAGTTCACCTACCAAAAGGAACAAGTGATTAAGAGAACGACAGAAAGAGGGATAAAAACAAAGAAGCCCGACAAGAAATCTGACTCACCACCATAGCATGAGTAGCAGCACGACAGGCGACCTGGTTCAAAGGAAGATTGGTCCACGTTGCGATCTCCTCAGGGAAGGTGGCCTCCCTACTCTTCTGAAGAGCATAGTTCAGCGACAGCATGCTCCTGAATTCCCCTTGAGCTCCCGAGCCTGAGGGCCCAGCTCGTGTATGAACAGACCCAGATTAAGCAGGAGCACTAGAGTAGGCGGGGGCCCTGGGTGAGTAGTCTCGGCATAAGGGGCCCCTGCCGCTTCTTGCATTGAAGGAGCCACCTCGGGCTCCCTAGGCGGATCCTCTGACGTGTAGTCTGGTACATGAGGCTCCGCATCCTAGGGCAGCTCGACACAAGTTCGCTTGGCGACCCGCTTCCTCCTCTTCATGCCTTGGAACAGGTGCCCACCGCGAGTCCTCTTTGAGTCCATCACACCTGCAAAAAAGAGTTTGGCATCAGAAAAAACGAAAGAACAAAGCGAAACAAGAAAACCTCTGAGCAAGGAACCTACCCGAACTCAGGCCGGCCGCAATGAACTTGGCCTCCGTCAGGTACTGATGGCATTTTAGCCCTAGCCGTGCCCATTGCTGGAGGCCATTCACCATCTCTTTATCAAGCGTGACACTGGAGTCAAGGGCGGTCATCCCCCACCCGGTCTGAAAAGGCCACCCTAGTACACTTCACACCCTGAAGTAGTCCCGCTTCCACATTGGGACGTTGTTGGGAAGTTCGTGCAAGAGCTTAAAACCTGAGCGAGGAGACGGGTAATACACCCGCCTACGCCCGGGTGAAGCTGACCGACAATAACGCCGAAGTGATTCATAACCTCAACAAGAAGAGGGTGGAAAGGCAGATGTAGCCCCGCAACAGCTGCTCCCAGAATATCACAATCTCCTCAGGACCGTATTCCCAAGGAAAGCTACCCAAATGAATGAAATAGGTGTACTCCCCAGGCAAATTGTAATAGGTAATAAGGGATTGGAGCCCCTCAAGCGTCATGGTCGAAGGACCAAACCTGTCTAACATCCAACCTCGACGAGAGGTAGACGCCAAACTGCCCGAAGCGGCTCGGTCTATGGGCTCAAACTCTTCCTCAAGTTCTACCTCAGGTTCGCTAAGGCCACTGGGGGATGCAACTCAGTTCGTAGAACCTACATCTGACCCACTTGAAGATCCGTCTGAGCTATCCAAGTTAGACATAGAGGAGAAAATGTGGATTCCAGGAAAGTACTAATCCGAAAAAGGTTTGAACAGACTTCGAAAAGCGGAACAAGCAAAAAACCTTGAAGGCGAACTAAAAGCCTAGACGTGAGCTGAAACTTGGACGTGAGCTCAAGAAGCAAAATGCAGAAGTGACAAAGCGACTGGGGTCCCCCACTATTTATATCCATAGTAACCGAGAACCAACAGTGCATATCAGAGCCAATCCGACGGCCCGCATTCGTGCTAACCGCACGTCCCCTGAGGCCGAGACGTGATTGGCGCACGTCTTTTTGAAACTGACAAAACACCGACGCACGTCTTTCTGAAACTGACAAGACGACAGTGCACGTCTTTCTGAAACTAACAAAACAACCAGTGCACATCTCCCCGCCTTTCAAATGGTAGCAGCACATTTTTTCAAAATCGAAAAGACTCGCTGTCACATCTCCCGATGGCGCGCTTTTTTGAAAATTGAAATAAGCACGTGCCGCCATGTCTGTCAGCATTTGTAAGCAGGTAGGCGTGTCTCCCACCTTTTGGACGCTCGAGAAACCCAAAGAACCCTGACAACACACCTCGTGCTATCAAGATTTGAAGTACGGGACAAATCCACCTGTCACCTCACTCCCCGCGCCAGGGAAAGACCCTTAGCACGAGGAGCGGGGGGCAATTGATGAAGGAAGATTTGACCCAACCTCGTAATTACGCAACACGTGGCAAAGGCAACAGCTCAGCACAACAGCGCGCCTAAGGCGCGAGCACCAAAGGGAGGAACCAGCGGTCTGAACTCCCTACCAACAGTTTGAACTCCCTACTAGGAGCCCGAACTCCCAACTAGGAGCCCGAACTCTCCCTTAGGCCCCGAGCCAAACCCAAAGGGCAGTAACCCGAATTGGCCTACCCTATGGCAATTCGGGACACACCTCTCCGAACTGGCCTGCCCTATGGTACCTCCAAACTCAAGACTTCACCTCACTCACCACTCCAGCACTTCGCCTCCAGGATGCCAAATTGAACAACCGTACCATGCTTGACACCGAGGAAGTTCGTATCCAGGGGCGGCACACCTGACTGACTTGGGATTTGACGCTTGACAGCCGCACTTCAAACGGCCACCTGCCACCACCACCTGCCACCGCCATCTCCAATTACAGAGACGGCTCCGACAAGGAGCAGTGGCAGTTCTATCCTAGCAGAAGGGATAACACCCGAACTGGCAGAAGCACAAAAGTAATCATACCCGACCTGACAGAAGCCTCGGAGTGAGTGCGCAAAGTGGTTATAAAAGGCCCCTTACCCCCAACAGCAAGGTATGTGAACTTTGCGCTATCTGGTTTTATCTTGCCTTCGAGAGAATTCTAACTTGAGCTTCGGAGCAATCTCATCGGGTTCCCCCCGGAGTTTCCTCATCTTCTCCATTCCAGGTTCTCTGTAGCTCCATTCAGAGGCAAGGTCGTTGACAACTAGGACCAGTCGGATTGCGCACCATCAATTGTGGCATCTACCTTCCATAGATCTAAGAAGTCAGTGCAGCAACCATCTTCAAGGTCTAAGAGAGGGAGATGGTGCGATGTCCACCTTCAATAGATCTAAGAAATCGGTGTGGCAATCGGCTTTAATCGAAGATCTGGGTGAATAGATCTGAGAAATTGGTGCAGCAATTGGCTTTAATCGAAGATTTGGGCGAGAGAAGTAGAGAATGGTGATCGCAACATGATAAAGAGAGAGAGAGACAATACGGTGGTCATCTTCAGATAGAGATCTGGGCAAGAGAGAGGCAAGGGCCAGGGAGGGGTGATCGGCAACATGAGAGAGAGGAATAGAGGGGTGACCGATGGGGGCGGCATGAAAGAGAAAGAGAGGGAGAGGGAGGGTTTCAAGAGAATAAATCCAACCCAAAGAGAGGGTCAATGGGAAACCCTTGATCCAATTGACCCTAACCCTTTTTTCCTGACCCTTATGGGTCATTTGACCCATCTTGACCCACTATTCAAATGGGTGGGTTTGGGTGGGTGAAGTGGGTTAGGGTCAAAATTGCCAACCCTAGGCCCAACTCGAGTCTCTTGTTGATCAAATACTCCTCACCCTTTTCCTATCCACCTCAATTATTTTTTATCCTTAGGTTAAAACTATATCACACTTCTCTCTCCTTAATATATACCTCTAATTACTCTTCTTTTCCATAAACTCCCCAAACCTCTTACATACCAACTTATTATCTCTATGTACCACACTTTAGTATTCACCCTTGATCCAAGCTACTCTTTTACCACTTTTCCTCTCCATCCTCCCTACACTATTTTTATTATAATCAGCTTCACATTTTAAACACTTCACCTCACTTTACTTCTTTCTCTTGAAAAACTCACATTCCTTCTTGCAAGACTCTTTCAGCTTGTCCTTCTCCCCTACTTTCTTGCCTTGTCCCTTCCTTTTCTTTTTCCTGTGTTTTTTGAAGAGGTTTTTACTTTTCCACTAAATAAACCCTCCTCCCCAAATCTAAGATTTGGAGTATCGCCCTCCTCATCCCTTATCTTCTGACTAAATAGTTCCTCTTCCATACGGATTCTAAATAACTCCATAACAAGCTCCCAAAATGTCCCTCATCTCTCTCTCTCTCTCTCTCTCTCTTCTTTTTCTACAAGCAACTTACCCACTACCCGTCTCTTGCACCGAATCGTAGGTATTGATAGACCTTAGTATTAGGTTGGTCTTACACAAAGGGATACTCTCACCTATAAGCACGGCATACAAAGGACTAAAGGAATCATCAATAGAAACAAAAGGCTAAACAAAATCAGTACCTTTGGGGATGGGAAAGTAAGTAGGAGGTAAGACGAAACCTAACCCCCACACAAGGGTTCAAGCTGGAAGAAAGATACTCAAACCAACACTTAGATGGTTTGTTGAGGGATGATGGTATGTTGTAGCTCTACTAACAAGTTCTAGATTGCCATCCCACTGTCTACAGACAGACACCCTATTCTTGGTCTTGAATTGGTACTAGTTATCTTCTCTATCTTGTCTTGGCATTCTCCTCTTTCGGAGAGGTACTACATTTTCCTACATCTTTATAGGCTTTAACCGAATCTCCAACTTGTATAGCCAAGAGTTCTTCATCAAACAGTAACTTTAAACCATGATCTTCTTCCTCCCTAAGCCTTGACTAACATTTACTTTGAATATTACCATAGCTAGACTCCTCAGGAACCTCCTCACCTTCGATGATTTCTTCATCCAAGCTTAACCATTCCGAATCAATGACTTCTTCACTTTTCCTCCTGCAATAGTACCTTGTATTTGGTTTATCTGAACTAGTAGAATAAGAGACTAGTTTTGGCGCCCAAGGCCAAGTTAACACAACATCCAACCTCACCTTCTTCGATCCAAACTTGGTAGATTTTGTCTTCAGCTTCTCTGATGGTGGGTCAACTAAAACACCAGGCCCATCTACCATCAACATCCCACTCTTCTAGGCCCCATCAAAGGAAACCATCTCACCTCCACACAAAATTTCTATTCTCTTGAACACCTCAGCCAACTAGAGGTGAAATGGAAATCTTAGAATTTTCAAATCAAAAGACATGAGATTCACTATTTTTTCGTTACAAACTAGTGACCAGTTTTGAAGCACCACCATACCTTGTTTTGTTACAACCGACATAGCTGCATAATTCAATTCATGCAATCCTCTTCCTTTCAAAGGCTTCAAAAGCTTTCCTAGAAAAACTCTCCCCTCCCTCAAGAGTGTGCCTAAAGACCTGCCAATTTCCCAAATGTACCAATACTTCTCACTTTTACAGATAAACATTAAAGTTATGTTTGGTTTGAAGGAAAAGGTAAGAAAAGGAAGGGAAACATAGGGAAACCTATACAAGGTTTGTAAAGGTTTGTCTACATTTCCCTTTCTTTCCCTACTTTTTCCTTCAAACCAAACACAGCCTAAAGAGAAAATGCTAACCTTATATTTCTTTTTGTGAATTTGTGTGGGATTTATGACCTTCCCATTTGAATTTGCATCCTCTTCACCAAGCTTACCACAATACTCAGCTACCAAATGACCAACTTGACCACAAAGAAAGCATTTTTCTTGTTCCATTTTTGGGTGTTTTATGAAACAGGCAAAGATAAATGAAGAGGGTATTACTATTACCATTGAAGCCATCCATCTTTTAATGCCTCTCGTCTAACAGGGGTGTTCAGGGGTGTTCCCTAGAGCTATCCAAAAGTTAAGATATGTTTAAGAGAACTGAAAAATGTAAGGAGATGTTTCAATAATAATCCTAATAATATATTATAAGAAAAGATGTCAAACAATGCAATTTTTTGACAAATCCATACAATCGAGTTTTTGCATGAGTACTAGCATGCATTTTGATCATTGTTTTCAAAATCGGATTGGAAAAATCGAGAACTGGTCACCTGACCGGTTCCATTTTCCTCCAAAACCGCTTTTTCCCTCAAAATCGTTGATTTTGGTCAACAAACCACTGAACCAGCCGGTTAACTGTTCGAACAGTTTTGACCGTTTTCTAATTTTTTAATTTTTTATTTTTTTGTCAGAATGGGTTGACCTTTCGAATCGAATGATCAGACCATTTGAACAGGTAACCGGACCCCTGACCGGCTCAGTCACCGGTTTGTTTTTAAAAACCATGATCTTGATCACTCAAACAACCATTTATCAAGAGATAATGAAAGCAAAGATTAAATTTAGTTTGCAGAGTAAATAAAGGAGATAATTTCCCATAGAGGAGAATAGTTCTAGAAAAGATAATTATTTATGATAGAATTTGAACGTACGTATTTGTTAAGCACTGAACGGTTGTGGGTCCTAGTACTTTATTACTGAAATTGAGTTTTATGATTGGTTCCACAGCCCCCTAAACAATTATTGCGTTCAGCTAAAGATAAATGTGAAACCTAATCAAGTTAATCATATAATGGTGGGTTTGGGACTAAGTATGTGTTTAGTTTCATGGGCGTTTATAGATAGACTGTTTATTTGTACTTTTTCACTTTAAACGTTTTTACTTTTTTACTCTCTACCTCAGATTAATATGTGTTCCACATCAGCATTTGGTTTCAAGAAACTCTCCCAACAAGAATTTGACGTTTTCCTAAATTCCCCATACACAAATGTCAAAGCGTTTCAATTTTCTACCATTTATTTGATAAACAGTGAAACCAAACAGTTGTTTTATTTAGCTTCATCTGCAATAAACGCCAACACTTATGTGAAAGCATTTTTCAATAAATGCCCACAAAAACAAACACAGCCTTAAGTTACACTTGCCCACTACTAGCTGGTCAGAAGGGGCAAACTGGCCAACTCTTTCATGTTCTTTTTATTAGAACTCATTCTCTATTGTATGGTTTCTTTAAGCCAATAATTTGGAATTTTTTTTTCCTTTAACTTTCATACTTCTTTTTATAAAATCTCCGGATCAATCTATTTAAGGCATGAAATCATTCTGGTTTCAGATAAATGGTGTGAACAATGCACCTAATAAATTGTGACTTTTTAGAAAAAGAAAATTAATTAAAGTTTTGAACCTCTACTGTATTATTATTTATCATTCTTTCTAAAGCAACTTTCTTATATATAAAGATCAAACAACTTGAGTGTTATGAGTTTTCTGGCTACGGAATGAGAGGGTGATTCAGGAAGACAAAGGGGGTTTTCGCCGTATATATTATCGGCCAGATCCCCTTAAATGGATTCAATTTACGGAAATATATTTTTGCCGTGATCAAGTGACTTGAGGATTAAGTTGTCATTTAGCACTCACTGCTTCAGCTGCTGCCTCTTCTGGCATGGAGTTAAGTCCGTGGGATGGGCCTGGGCTTCAACCTGTGGCCCAAATAAATGAGTCTAACAATGGGCTTAAATTCTTCTTAGGCTTCGATCCTCAGTGGAAAGTGGGACGCCGGACGAACATCAAAAAGTATTGCAGTTGCAGCCGGGAGGCAGTGGTCAGTGGGGTGTGTGATGTGCGAGGTCCTCCTGCGTTGTCGCTATCGGCCTTCTGTAACTGCAAGCGCCAATGGGCTGCACTTCCCTCTGCTTCACGCTTCATGTCGGTTGAAATGCAAAGGAAATGTTTTGGGAGGCAAACCAGAGGGAATCTCACAGTTCAGAACATGCCATCGTTATCTCTTTGATTGCAGTGCAATTTTATTTACACTAGTACAAATACATAAAAGTGCAAATGAAAAAAAATGTAAATTTTCATTTAATTTTGTTTTGAATTTTATTTTACTCTATTTCATGTCTTAATTTACTTCATCTGTAATGCAATCAAATAAAATAAACTAAAATTTAAAACAAAATAGATCAGAATTTACGTTCAAATCATTTGCACTGCCACAGTTTTACATCAGTGCAAATTTATTTGCATTGCAATCAAAGACAGCCTCAGTTTCATTTCAGCTGGTTAAGGTTTGGGTTCATTTCAACTAGCCAATAAGGTTTGCAGTGGCAATTAATTGCACTGATTGCAAAACCATGGGAGTGAAAAATGGTTTGATTGCAAATTTTGATTTATTTATTCTTTTTTTTTTTTTTTGCCTTCTTAAAGTTTTACCTTATTTTGTTTCTTTGCAGCACAGATCTGTTAAAATAAAAACATGAAGAAGTGATACGGCCATACGACCCGAATCGATGGGAGATCACCGTGTGTGCGTATGTCCCACCTCAGGGGTAATCCAGTCAATTCACATCATCTTGGAGGATAATTTTGTAATTTCACCAGACGACCTGGGTTGCATCGGGCCGAGCTGGTAAACGGTTACAGAATTCACTACCTCCATGACTAACCAAATGGGATTTTCTACTCATTTTTCCTTTCCACTCTCTACCCCACTGTGAATTCGGCCACACATCTATATTATGAATTGAGAGATGTGTGGCTGCAATTCATAGCTGATAAAGAATGAATAGGAAATCTGGGTTTGAAAGTTCCTCCCCTATAAATAAGCAAGCCTCCTGAAGGTACAACTTTTTACACTTTCAGCGTGTCCTCATCCCGAGACCGGATCTGCTTCTCACATTGGGCACCTCACATGTGCCTCACACACACATCCTACCATGCATTGGGAACATCTCCCATACTTATAAGTTATTTTTCACAGGAGATATTCCCAATGCACAATGGATGTGCATGTGAGGCGCCCAAGTGGGAGGAGCAAAACCCTTTCCTCCTCATCCCTAGCCCTTGTTCTAAGTTGACCATTGGAGTCTCCACCCCAAAACACCACCTCGGGGCCTCTAACAACTTTTTAGGATTTCAGGCAACCTCACAGCTATGATCTTAGGATGAAATTCCAATTTTTTCCTTGGCTGTCACATCCAACAGCATCACAAAGAAAAATCTATAACAAAAAGTGGACCATTTGTTGCATTCTTGCTGTTTGCACTTTTTTACATATCTACTAATGCGAACGAAATTAATGAAGTCAGATTGGCTGGAGACAAAATCATGCACACCAGGCTGGGGCTTTGTATTATGAATGCATATGCCAGTGTTCAATACAGATAAGGTCTACTATAAATACTGGAATGTTCGCTCGTGATAGATAGCCCAACCTGATGTACATGATTTTGTCTCCAGCCCATCGACTTCGAAAATGAAATTGTATTAAGCCCGCGCCTTCTTAGCGTAGCCTTATCTCTTGCTGTATGAGTCCTATCTGGTGTAGTCCTATCCGGTGTATGTATCTTAGTTGTTCTTGCTTAGGTTTTCATTATTCATTTAGGAGTTTGTATCCTAATCGCAAGAGGGAGCTAACTCTACCTCTGTATATATATATATATATATATCTTGTAATGATCGGCTGATAGATGATATAAAAGGAAAATATTTCCCTTCAAACTCGAGTTTCTCATGGTACTAGAGCACGGTTCATTCGACTTTCACACCATCTTCTGAGCCTACAATATTCGATTTTCTCTGACCTCTGTTCGTGGAGCAGATCGCTGAAGAGTTTGCAGAACTCTATTTGCTTTCAATTGTCAAAGCTGGTGGCTGCGATATTTGATTATTTCGGATCATTGCTCGTTCAATCTTCTCTGACCTCTGTTCGTGGAGCAAATCGCTGAAGAGTTTGCAGAACTCTATTTGCTTTCGATTGTCAAAGCTGGTGGCTGCGATATTTGATTCTTTTTCAGATCATTGCTCGTGAAGCAGATCTCTGAGGATTCTGCATGGTTCTCTTTACGACAGTCAATCAAAGCCGGTATTTGTTCTTCACTGAAATCAAGAAGGAAACAGAGACATCTTGCTTTGGTCGATCGATCATGGCGGATGGAAGAGAGAAGCAAAATGAAGGTGGGGGCGGAAGCAGAAAGGTAGTCTCGTCGTACTACCTGGTGGCCAACGACAATCCGGGTAATATAATTACCCAAGTCCAATTGAAAGGAGATAACTACGAGGAATGGGCTCGAGCAATGCGAATGGCGCTTCGAGCTAAGAAGAAAATTGGATTTCTCGATGGAGCTATATCTCAGCCCGTGGACAATTCACCAGAATTGGAAGACTGGTGGACTGTAAACTCGATGCTGATTTCATGGATCCTCAACACGATAGAACCAAGCCTACGCTCTACAATCACGTACATGGAGGCTGTGAAGGACTTGTGGAACGACATCAAAGAATGGTTTTCAATGGGCAATGGGCCAAGAATTCAGCAACTCAAGGCAGATCTTGCGACCAGCAAATAGGTCGGTCTCCCAATTGTGACATATTATGGAAAACTGAAGCAAATCTGGGAAGAACTTGCTAATTATGAGCAAATTCCGACATGCGTCTGTACAGGCTGCAACTGCAACATTGCTGCAAAACTGGAGAAGATACGAGAAGAAGAAAGAGTCCATCAGTTTCTGATGGGCTTGAATGACTTAGTATATGGAACAGTGTGTTCCAATATTCTGGGCACCGATCCGCTGCCAAACTTGAACAAAGCCTATGCCATGGTGATACAAGAGGAGCGGCTGAGAACCATGACCCACGGAAAAGAAGAAAGAAAAGAGGCGATGAGCTTTGCTGTGCAAGCACAAGGTGGCACAAAAAGAACGGGGCATGATACAAAAGAGAAATCTAGAGAGTGGGAAAGCTCGAGGCCGAGGAACACAAGGTAAATCTGGTCGTGGACGTAGAGGCGGACAAAGAGCAAATGCTGCACAAGCGATAGGGCAAACTTCTGAACCGACCCACGCGACAGAGGGAGATCGTACTACATTCGGTGGATTGACTAATGAACAATGGTCCACTTTTCTTAATCTATTGAATTCTTGCAAACCCAGCACAAACGAGAAGTTGACAGGTATGAATTAGATAATTGATACAGGAGCTTCACACCATATGACAGGAAACCTGAACCATTTGCGTAATACCGAGACCGTGACCAATTGTCAGGTTGGATTGCCTGATGGAAAGCATGTCATGGCAATAAAGAAAAGGATCGTCATTTTGAATGAGCACATGAAGCTTACTAATGTGCTTTATGTTCCTCGTTTGAATTGTAACCTGATATCTGTGTCGCAATTATTAGAAGAGTCAATTTGTAATATCCAATTCACTAATAAGTTTTGTGTTATACAAGACCGCACTTCGAGGATGGTGATTGGTGCGGTACACGGAGGGCTCTACTGCTTCAAAGGTGCATGCTCAAGCAAGGTTCACAAAGCAAAGGTTGAAGCTTCATACGAGTTATGGCACCAGAGAATGGGTCATCCCTCTGAAAAAGTAATTAAACTTCTTCCTGATTTGAACATTAGATGTGAGAGTGGAAATAGGATATGTGGTGTTTGTTCAAAAGCCAAACAGACAAGAGGTACATTTGATTCTAGTGAAAACAATGCTAAAGGGACTTTCGATTTGATTCATTGTGATTTATGGGGTCCGTACTCAGTACGGGCATCTTGTGGTGCCACGTATTTTTTGACCGTTATTGACGATTTCTCAAGATCCATTTGGATATTCTTGCTTAATGACAAAAGTGAAGTAGGCAAAACACTACGAAACTTCTTCACTATGGTTAAACGCCAATATGAAAAATTGGTGAAGATAGTTAGAAGTGACAACGGTACTGAATTTACATGTTTGTAGGAATATTTCTCTGAGCAAGGTATAATACATCGGACCTCATGTGTTGAAACACCGCAACAGAATGGACATGTCGAGAGAAAGCATAGACATATACTAAATGTTGCCAGAGCTCTTAGATTTCAGGCCAATCTCCTTATTGAGTTTTGGGGAGAATGTGTTATGACAGCTGGTTATCTAATCAATAGGACCATCCTTTTGGGTAAATCACCGTATAAGATGTTATATGGGCAGAAACCAAGCTACAATCATATACGCACATTTGGGTGTTTGTGTTATGCACGAAGCCTGAATCGGACCAGGGACAAGTTTGCCAGTAGAGCCAGATGTTGTGTATTTGTGGGATACCCCTTTGGCAAGAAGGGATGGAGAGTTTATGACTTAGAAAATAATGAATACTTTGTTTCTAGGGATGTGGTGTTTTCAGAAACTGAGTTTTCGTATGCTATTGAAGAAAAACAAGTTGAATGCAAAACCCATGATGGTAATCTTGCTTATAACCAGGAAGAGACTGAAGAGTATGGCGAAGCCAGTTCATCTCGCCAATCTCACTCCTCAAGTACTCCCACATAGTGTTTCGACCACAGTCTGAGCCCTTCTCGCCAGACTCAAGAGTATGGCGAAGCCAGTCCACCCGTCTCAAGGATTACGTCATACACACCACATAGTGTTCCGACCACAGTCTGAGCCCTTCTGCCAGTTCATCTCGCCAATCTTACTCCTCAAGTACTCCCTATCCTATAACACATTATGTGAATTGTGATAAATTCTCTTTGCGACACCACTCTTTCTTAGCAGCTGTCATAGCTAATCATGAGCCCCATAGCTATTCAGAGGTTGTCAAGGACTCTCGTTGGAGAGAGGCAATGAGAAAGGAAATTGAAGCCTTAGAAAACAACAGAACCTGGACAGTGGTGGACTTGCCGCCAGGGAAAAAGGCTCTCGGAAGTAAATGGGTTTACAAGATAAAGTACCACTCAGATGGCACAATAGAGCGGTACAAGGCGTGTTTGGTGATATTCGGAAACAAACAGGTTGAAGGGATAGACTACAATGAAACATTTGTGCCTGTGGCAAAGATGGTTACAGTCCGTACATTCCTTGTAGTGGTTGCGGCTAAAAACTGGGAACTACATCAGATGGATGTGCAGAACGCGTTCCTTCAGAGAGATCTGGAAGAAGAAGTGTATATGAAGATGCCCCCTGGATTTGCTTCGAGACTACCTGGGAAGGTGTGCAAGCTGCACAAGTCGCTTTATGGTTTAAAGTAGGCCCCTCAGTGCTAGTTTGCTAAACTAACGACAACCTTGAAACAGTATGGCTTTACCCAGTCACAATCTGATTACTCCTTGTTTACACTTCGACGAAAGTAGGAACAGTTGAATATCTTAGTGTACATGGACGATCTTGTCATCTCTGAAAATAATGGCAATGCCATATGGAGATTCAAGAAGTATCTGAGCCAATGCTTCCACATGAAAGACTTGGGAGCTTTGAAGTATTTTTTAGGAGTGGAGGTCGCTAGAAGCCAGAAAGGTATTGTCCTTTGTCAGAGGAAGTATGCTTTGGATATCATATCAGAAACTGGATTGCTAGGATCTAAGCAAGTTGGACTTCCCCTAGAACAAAATCATAAACTAGCTTTGGAAGATAGTTATCTGATGATGAAACCAGAGAGTTACAGGTGGGTTGTGGGTCATTTAATTTACTTAACCATTACCCGTCTTGAATTGTCCTACTGTGTACATGTGCTTGCTCAATTTATGCAGAACCCCCGTGAAGAACACTGGGAGGCGGCTTTATGTGTGGTGCAATATTTGAAAGGTAACCTGGGACAGGGAAATTTCCTTCTAGCTGACAGTGATCTTCGATTGTATGCTTATTATGATTCTGACTAGGTCGGGTGTCCACTGACACAACGCTCTCTCACTAGATACATTGTATTATTGGGACAAGCACCTATCTCGTGGAAGACAAAGAAGCAGTTTACAGTATCCAGATCATCGGCTGAGGCAGAATACAGGTCTATGGCAACAACTGCATGTGAATTGAAATGGTTAAAAGGATTGTTGCATTTGTTAGGAGTTGGTCATCCTGATCTTATGCGATTACACTATGATAGTCAAGCAGCCTTGCATATCACTGCAAATCCGGTCTTCCATGAGAGGACTAAACACATTGAAGTAGACTGTCACTTTGTCCGCAATGAAATTCAGAATGGGAATATACGGCCTTCCTACGTCAGGACTTCCGAGCAACTTTTTGATATGTTTACGAAGGCCCTGGGCAGGCAACCATTCGAGCATCTTCTTGCCAAGTTGGGCATTTCCCGTTTACATGCTCCAACTTGAGGGGGGGTATTAAGCCCGCGCCTTCTTAGCGTAGCCTTATCTCTTGTTGTATGAGTCCTATCTAGTGTAGTCCTATCTGGTGTATGTATCTTAGTTGTTCTTGCTTTGGTTTTCATTATTCATTTAGGAGTTTGTATCCTAATCGCAAGAGTGAGCTAACTTTACCTCTGTATATATATATATATTGTAATGATCGGCTGATAGATGATATAAAAGAAAAATCTTTCCCTTCAAACTCGAGTTTCTCATGGTATCCTACGTGGTGCTTACCTGTCAATACATACATGAAAAATGGTGATGAAAATCACCTTATCAAACAGCATAATATTGTTCACTACTTATGTGGCAGAAATGTTTTTTTTTTGTGAAAAACGGGTTTTGAAAACATAGACATTTTTTCTTAAAAATCGGTCCCAAAAAACATCCACACCTCCAAACACCATCTTAATTAAACGACAAAGCCGCATAAAGTGCGTTACTAACTTGTGATTCAGCATTCCACTCAACACTTAATCTTACTTTTTCCGGGTCCAGGTCAGACCACCATAAGCTGTGGGGAACTTGTGTCTTAAAGTGTAGGGACTAGTGACCCCTCATCTCTCTGCATCAAATCAAATCACATTCCGGTGAGTGGGGCCCCTTACTTGATTATTTCATTTGGTTTTCATAATTACTTCCTTTCTAAAAGATGCAATCTTTTATATATCTATTGCTGATAAAAGAAGATGGTTTGCATCCATAGGTTTTCAAGACGTTCATCCTGTTTGATATTGGTTTTATATCATCACTTGATACAGATTTGTTGGTTGATGGCTTTTCATCGATTGACAGGAAAAATTTTGCACGCTTCAAATTAACTTCTGATTTATGTAACTTAATTATGGTGCCATATTCGGAGCCTTTCTAACCACTTCTAACAAGCTTAGTTTGCGTGCAAGTCAGCTAATTAATTCAAATAAAGGGATGCTAAGAACATGTTTCATATGATCACAAGGAGTATTAATGGATCGGTTTTGGGTTGGACTCTATTTAAATCAAAATTAATTTAAATGGATTAAACAAATCAATAAGATTAGTCTAGACTTAATAGTTCAAATATTTATTGGATTGGATTGAATTAGAACTGTTTCATTCATAATGGATTTATTTATATTCGATTGGGATTGAACCCATAGTAAGCAGAAGATAAGACAGGTGTCAATGGACTGAATTTGGGTTAGAACCAATCTATTAAAGCATATGTTTGGAATCGCTGGCATTTTTTCATTCAATTGTTATACTTTATTTATTTGCAAAACCAATAAAGGTAATAATTGTAATCATTTATGACGGTGCCACAAGGTGCCACTAGGCACTATATTAACATAACAGTGAAAAAACACCTAACTGTTGGGGGAAGCTTTAAAAACTAATTTCCCCAAATGGTTGGTGTACACAAAAACCTAAGCCAGCTTTTACCATTCTCGATGTGTACAGAAGAGCAAGGAAAAATGCTGAAGTGGCATCTATAGGACATGAGGAGAGAGATATTCACAATGCAAGGCTGTGAAGGTTGCTCGAATGAGCGCTGTCCTAATGAAAGCCAAGGGCAGCCCAGTGCACAAGGCCGACCAATGCGGGATTGGAACTGCATATCTCGAACATCTATGTGCTTGTAAATTGTCATGCATGGGGAGATGCGAGGAACAAATCCATACATGGTTGCAAGGTGCTATGAGGCCCACCTTCATACAAATGAATTCAGATCTGCTACCAACCAGACACTCCCCAACTGGCCACTAAGACTGCACATTCGGAACATCTCCCCATAATTAACCATAATGACAAGGGAGATACTCCCAATGTATGGTTGCAATGGATTGTTGGGACGGTATTAAGAGCATTTTGTTGGTAAGAGGCTATTGGGACGGTGTGAGCCCGGGCTTGCCATGACCGAAGCCGATCTCCAATTTCTTTTATTTGTATAATTAATTTATGTTTATATTTTTCTGGTGGATAGGTTGGGATCAAACCCATGATCTCTCTTGGCCATATGCCCACATCGCAACCAACCTACATTTGTAAATCAAAGCTAGCCTTTGATTTGATGTCATGGCCACACCTTGAATTAGATTAGATGAAGTGACTTATTATAGTACCGGAAAAAAAATAATATCAAATTATCAAATATAGAGAAGCCGATTTCATATAATCAGAAAAACGATGCCAATAGGCAAGAGATAGCAATTAATCTGAATTTCTTCTACAAACCATAACTAATAAACTGGGTTTTTCTTTATTGGGTTGTTACTTAAGCATATGTCTACAAAGATGAAAGATAATCTAATTAATCTTCACAAAGATCCATCTGAAGTCTGAAGTCTGAACACTTTACAGTCTCAGAGAACAAAATACGTTTAAGCTAGGGATCAGCAGAGAAGGGGCCAGCTTTTGTACTTGTTCTTTCAATGCCGGCTTTCATTTTTGTTTTCATCATTGGTGGGTGAGAGACCTCTGGCTGTTGGAACAGGAGGTTGGACTCGCAGTCACAGATTCCATAACCTAAACAAAAATGAAATCGAAGGCTAAAAAGTAGTCCTAAAAGTGAAGCACTGATTCTGCTTTTTCTATCGTCTTGTCTGTGTGCTTGAGGGGGGAAGGCAGTCTGTTACGGTGTTATCCCTGTGGACCTGTGGGTGTACATATTAGAGCTTCTCACCATTCTCTAACGCGTTCATGTCCATGGCTAAGTCGTCAAAATAACCGAAACCAAATTCCTCCACCCCGAAATCCTGGCAATCCAATAACCATGCACAATTATCCTCCCAGGACGGCAGTCCAACGTCGACGTTGTTATATGTTTCTCCGGTCACCGGAAACTTATTCCAAGAGGCTTCCTGAGGCGGTTCGTCATCACCCCATAGGCAACTCATCAATGAGTCATCGACCCAGTTGTTATCCGACAACCGAGATTCATCTCCGGAACAATTCTCAGCTGTTGATGAGCTCGAATTGTCTTCCGATATGACACGGCCACCGGCTTCTGACGACGATGATGATCCATGATTATTAGATTCTGCAAGTTCATGATGATCAGCAGGAGAGGATGGTAGTTCTGTAGTAGTAGCAGCAGCTTGTTTATGAAGTGGTTCATGGGTCACTGGATCAATTCCCATCTTAATGAGCTTTTTCTTGATGTGGGTGTTCCAATGATTCTTAATCTCATTATCAGTTCTTCCGGGCAATCTCGATGCAATCTTCGACCACCTGAGACAACACACGACGCCGACGGCGCCCATAATGTCAAGCTTAGACTAATTAAGATGGATGTTCTCCCACCTTCATCAACATCTATATCAAGAGAATATTTGAATTGCTTAAGTTGGATAAAGAACATACAACTTAGAATGGTAAAAAGGAAAAAATAAACAAGTGAGAGCTAGACCGACCTGTTTCCAAGACGAGCATGGAGGTCGATGACCAGTTGTTCTTCAGCTTCACTAAGAAGGCCTCTCTTCAGGTCGGGCCGAAGGTAGTTAGTCCAACGAAGGCGGCAGCTCTTGCCGCAGCGGCGGAGTCCGGCGAGCTTGGGGACGGCGCGCCAACAACAGTGGCCATTGGTGAGGATGAAGTTGATGAGTTTCTTGTCCTCCTCGGCCGTCCATGGCCCCTTCTTCACTCCGAGCTTGTCACAGCAAGGCTGTCTACCCATGACTACTACTGAACACACAACACATACACTAAAGGGTCTAAACTCAAAAGCCCCACACCCACCTTTAAATAAAGGCTCTACTTTTCTTTGGTGCAATCAGTAATCAGTGCTCATGGAGAAAGATGGTAATTCTCAATCCTGTGAAAGAAAGAATTTGGTCCCGACATCTGTCGTTGAAAGCTGCCCTGTAACTGCAACAAACCTGTTCCCGTGTCTTTTGCTTCATATGATTGCAATGGTGGACGAAGGACGACCCAACGACAACGCTACATCTAAGCATATTCCGAATCAAATTTCCATTTCCCAGCGCAATCCAGAGAATTAATGCATTCCTCCTGGTTGCACTCTTACTCAAACATTCCATCACCCATTTCGTCATCACCACGTTTGGGTGTCCGTGTCTTGAGAGATTCAATGAAATTTAGATCCTTAACCAAGGTAAAAAGTTTGGACTGCCAATGGGTCGGGTGGACGTGGATCTCTCTGTCATGCCCAATCCAATCCTATTCTTTTATCTTATTATGATTTATGATTTATGAACATGCTCTCTCTGGATCTGGATTTTTGAGCCCCCATTAGTTAATTATTAATTGAGTCGGTTCTGCTCCTGCATTTTGAATCCCGATTATGTTATTAGAGTCGGGGATGGACTGGTTTTACTTTTACCGGTTCTGACTTTATTTAAGACCCGAACCAATTATGTAAACTAATACCCACATATCATAATTAGAAAATAGAGAGAGAGAGAAGTAGAAACTAAAGGCCTTCCTTATTATACTACGATCTTACTGGATCAGACCCGAAACCCACTCCCCAGTCGGGGTGTTTTTTTCCAACGGTTGATCAGAGTCGGGTGGGCTTCAGGGAAGCCCAAAATTTAAGTGACCAGTAAGACGGGGGTGGTATTTGTCCATCCCGTCCCGGATGGTATTTGCCCAATTTTTTATTTGATAAACCAAATCACCACTTGCCCTTTTAACACATAAATATAACAAGGCTTTTAGAAGAATTTATAAGAGAAAAAACTTGGCCCTTGGTCAAGTTTCAATATGGCAACTTATTAAAAAAAATAGAAGAAAGCCAACCCAAAATCAATGAATGAAACCATAGCTAGGAATGATCGGTGCGGTGCTGGACTTGTTGGCAAATTCAGGGATTCCCATTCTCTGCAGGGATGGGGCCATTAGGGTACATGTGTTCCAGGAATTCACATCTGTGCCCCATAGAGCGAGACCACAGTAGATCCCAATCATGTATTGGGAACATCTCCCAATAACAAGTACAGAAAATGTTTCCAATGCATGCTGAGATGTACATGTGGGGCATGCTATATATATATATATATATATATATATATATATATATATATATATATATATATACTATTAATGAAAGAGCTAATAGTCCCATTTTCTGAACTTTTTATTAGACATTTTTACCCCTTATCTAATCAACATACAACGGGCATAAAAAAGGGCATATATGTCCTTTATTCTCACTCCAAAAGCTGCCCACTTATAACTGTTCAAAAACTGTCCATGAATTGTAAATAGTTTTGTCTTGGAGATACTATCACGTGCAAATGCACATAGATGTTTAATATATATATATATATATATTTCCTAAATTATCCTTAATTCCAACTTACCCTCTCTGCCAGTTCTCATCTATATCTATCTAAAGAAAGTCTCAGTTAAAACATTTAACAATTATTTAAAAATTATAATGAAATTATGAAATAACTTTAAAATATTTACTAAAAACAAAAAAAAATAATTATAATAGGATTAATAATATTCAAATTATTAATAATTTAATATTTTTATGAAAATCATAATGAAATTATGTAATAACAATATAAATTATAATTTTATGGATTATTCAATTTAATAAATAAATAATATTTTAAAAATACAAATAAAAAATTATTTACATAACACACCATTAAAAGTATCAAAATAATTATATAACAAAATATTTAAAATTACATAATAACTTTAAAATGTTAAATTTAAATAACAAAAATATTAATTAAATGTATTACATATTATTTAAATATTTATATAATGAAATAATTAGTGTAACTAAATTTTAAATACTTAAAAAAACGAAATTATATAATAAATTTAAAAAACTTTTCTTAAAGGTAGAATAATAATTATAATAGATTTCATAACTTTTTACTTAATAATAATTTTATATTTTACAAAATCAATAACGAAATTATTTAAATATAGCATACATTATAATTTCAATAGTTAAATAATTAATATTTTAAATAATGGTATTATTCAATAATTAAATAATATTATAAATAAATAACTTTTAAATACATTAAATATCAAAATATTAATAACTAAATATCAAACTGATCTCGTTGGGTTTTGGAGTTGGTCACACAAAACTGACCAACCATAAGTAAAATCTAACCATTGGTTAATTAATAAATGTTCAAATTTTTAATGTTTAGCATAATTTACATAAGTCAATCTAATTTAATAATTTTTCATTAAATTTTTACAATAATGGTTTGTTCATAAAAAATATTACTAATTAGCATACTTTACTAATTTCTATAAAATCAATAATTATAGTTAACATTTATCAAATAATTCAGGGAACTCTTTAACTAATAATCCAAAATTTTTAAATAAATAATCATTAAAAATTAGGAAATTAACCTACGAAAAAAATATTCTCCAAAAATATTTAAATAATAGTCCATTATTATTAATCAACTAAATAATTATTAAAAAATTTAGGAAAATTAAATTAGGAAACTAATCTATCAGAAAGTGTTTCATATTTATTAAGTAACAATTCATTATTATCATTTTAATAAATAATTTAATAAAATTATTAAATCTATCCACACCCATCTAGACCACTAGGTTGACTTCAATAATACTTGGTTTTATATTAATTAACAACAAATGATTTACTTTAAATTAAAATTAATGTAATTTACCATAATTACATTAATTTAATATAATTATATTACTTTGACTAATTATTGTTATTGTAAGCAATTATTTTACTATACATTTTTGCTAATCAACAACGCTTTCAATAATTTTTGGAAACTATCATAAAATATTATAATTTATTAATTTACTATTATTTAATTAGTTATAGAAAATTGTTAGAATTATAGGGATGGCAATTTTCCCTATAAAACTAGGGCCATACCTTGCCCCACCTTGAATGGCGCAAGTTTTCTCAAAATTTAAATAGGGATGGGGAAGACACATGGTGGGGATGGTGAAAATATTTTTGCTTCAAATCAAGGATAAGAAAGGGACAAGGATTTCATATAATTCCCCAAACCCGATGGTAAATTAGTAAAATATCAATAGATTTAATATTGATTTTTAAAATATCTCTAAACTTTCCTCATATTCTTATAATTCTAAGATCCAACAATTCCATTTATAAAATATCCCTAAATTATCATAATCTAATTCCTAAAATACCCCCAAATTCCCATAATCCTATGTGTAAAATATCCACAAATTAGATTATTTTTAGGTGGTTGCATGAGGTAGGGAAAATTTGGGGATTCCTCATCCTTTACAGGGAATGGTTGCCTTGCCTTAAATCCACTCCACCACCAAGGACAGGGTGAGGATGGGGTAGAGCGTTTTGACTATAGGGGCGAGGGACAAGGAGTGCCCCATCCCATGTACCACACGGGGCTCCATGAGTATATACTAAGTAGAATGATGCCATGTCATGGCCTAAGCTTTCTCCATTACCCCAATCGAGAACTCTCAACCCTTCACTTTAGCCCTCCCTGCTTCCTCATGAAGCCACCCATCACTCCCTTCTCCCTCTCACATTTTGACATGTCAGCATGCCTGACCCATTCCTCTTTCCTTTATGTTTATCCCTTTAGATATCTCTTCCTAAAACTATTCTTAAAATTTCTCCCTCCTAAAATCTAATCTAATCTAGCCAAGTGCACCACTATCCCCCATTTCTCCTAAATTGTCTATAATTCTCATTTATCTCTTAAATTGTATATAACTCATATCTTATCTCTAATTTAGTAGAGAGTTTCTCTCCTAAAGTGCCTTTAATTCCTATTTATCCCATCCCCCACTTTTCATCTATATCTAACAAAAGAAAGTTTGAATTAAAAAAAATTAAATATTATAATGAAATTATGTTATAAATTTAAAATATTTATTAAAAACATAAAAAAATTATCATAGATTTTATACTTTTATTAATAATTTTATACTTTTATAAAAATACTAACAATAAATTTAATAATTATTCAATTTAAATATTATTCAAATAATAAAAATTAAAATTAAAAAAATATATATTATTTAAAATTTTCAATAACTAAATATTATAAATAAAAAAATATTAAAAATAGATAAATATTATATAAAAAAATATTTAATATTATGTAATCACTTTAAAATTGATAAATTTTAACTAATGAAAATTTTAAAAAAATTTAAATTTTATTTAAATAATTAATAACTAAATATTTAACATAACTAAATTTTAAATAGTTAAATAATGAACTATGTAATAAAATTAACTTTTTTACAGTAGAAAATCGCTATAATAGATTTCATAATATTTGAACTAATAATAATTTTATATTTTACAAAATTAATATCAAAATTATGTAATAATAGTATAACTTATAATTTTATGGTTTACAAAACTAAATAAATAAGTAATAGTGAAATAAATAAATAATGATATTATTTAAATAGATAAATAATCTTGTAAATAACTAATTTTAAATATTTTAAATATCAATATAATTATAACTAAATCATATTTTAAATATTATTCAAAAAATAAAATAGATTAAATAAATAAATTATGTAATAACCTTAAAAAATTTATCAAAAACACAAAAATAATTATAATAGATTTAATAATATTTGATAATAAGAATGTAAAATATCAATAATTTAAAATTTTTTAAATATTATAGAAATAATGAAAATTAAATTAAATAATTTAGAGGTATTGAAGCTTTCAAATAACAAAAATTGGTAATAACTTTCAAAAATATTTTTATTAGGTATTAAAAAAATATAATAATAATTTCAATAATTAATGTACTAATAATAAAAGAATTATTTCACTTATATCAATTAATAATTCAAGAAAATAACTTTCATAAAATTGATATTTATTAATAATAAATTTAAAATCTTAATCTATATTTATATATACTAAAATTTATATTTATTGTATTTTTGTGAATAATTATTGGAGATTACACTATTGTTATTTATTAGAGATTAAACTATTATTTTAGCTAAAATTATGAATGTTCATGCGTTGGTTCAGTTCAGCTGTAAGTTGTATGGCTAACCAAATTGACCTGGCCAAGTTGGAGAGTTGGTCACCCAAAACCAACCAACCATTAGTGAAAACCAACCAACTTGTGTTATATTGGTTTGGGTCAATTTTTTATTTGGTTGATTGGTTCAATGGATTTAAACTTAAAAATTAAATTTAAAAAATATAGTGGTATTATTAAAAAATAAATTGAAATTTCAAATTTACAATATAAAATTTTTCAGACTAAGGAATATAGAAAGTCTCCCACTTTTACATATTAAAAATTATAATATATATATGGTCGGGTCTATTTGTTTTTTATCGATTTACACCAGAAATACTAGAAAATCAATCAACTTGAGTCGAGTTGGGTCATGTTGGTCAATTTCACCAATTGGATGAACAACCTCGTTGAAATTAATTATTATTATTTTGTATTGTAAAGAATTATTAAAAGTAGTATATAAAATATAATTATTTATTAATTATTTAAAAGGTTAAAATATAAAACAATTGCCTACTCTTATGTGCTTTTATTGTTTAGCTTTCACTTTACAAAGCCTGTGCATTGCACAAGTCCCTCCGTTTGTTTTTTATCGATTTACAAAGCTTGTGCATTACACAGGTCCTGCTAGGTGCAACTTAGGTCGAGTTGAGGGCCAATCCAATCCCAAGTCTCAAACCTCAAGCTCAAATCTGGTCCAATTCAAAGTTAAGCCTAAGTTTACCAATTTAGACCCAACTCAACCTTAACTAAGCATCTTTGGCTTAGGGATGGCAATTTCTACCCTACCCAGTGGGTATCCACCCCTACCCACCTCGACCAAGCAGTTTTTATTTTATTTTATTTTATTTTATTTGAAGGATGGGTTTTGGGGCAATATGGGTCTTGGGATTCTAAGACCCATATGTTACGAGTAGGGTATGGTATTAGGATAAACCTAACCCCCTCAACCTGCATATTATTGGAAAGGATATAAATTTTATGTACTATGTGTTGAATTTATTAATATTTTGAATTAGATGTAAAGGATAATTGATAGTTTATTTATACTTTTACATCTTAATCAAGTAATTGGAAATTTTGTTGTTTATTTATGTTATTTTACTTATTTATTGCTTTTATATGACAAGAAATAATAAGAAATTAGGTGTGGGTTTTAAACCCAACCCACTCCTACCCTTGAATACAGAGAGGGTTTTTCATTTTCATGTGAGGGGAGGATTTGGATTCTCAAAATCCAACCTGCTAGGCGGGTAAAGTCTAGAATTTACAAAAGCCTCCCCGAACCCACTTTGTTGTCATCCCTGCTCGGGCTAGGCTTGGGCATATTGAGCTTTGTAGCTTAATTTCCTAATAGAATAGGTTGATAGTATATATAATGTTGGGCGTTGGGCAAACTTAAATTGCATCGGATTAGTACCTGTGGCTTCAATGTAAGCCCAATTAATCTGGGCTTAGTTTAGGTCTGAGTTTTTTTTGGCTCAAGCTCATCTTAAAGTTCAAGAACTCAAACCTAACCTATGCAAAAATTTTAATTGAATCGGGTCAAACTTGAATTGGATACACCCCTAGCTCTATTGCCTGGAATTGTTTTAACAAATCACGCACATCGCACAAGTCCCTGTTAATAAAGGGTATGGGTGTTTTCTTAGTGGCAGGCTCTGCGCTAGTCCAGACTAAACCGGATATATTGACAGCTCTAGGTAAGTGGAAAAAAAATCTTGAGTGAGCAGCATTATGTGTGGGGATCTACATGTGCATAAATCATGACTGTTCATCTAGCCCACCTCTCAGGTGGGTTCTTTCTCAACCGAGTATAGATATTCGCTTGATCAAGAAATATAAATTCCATATTCACTAAAATGATACCATTGTAGTAGGGTCAGTAGTAAAATTTCATATCTTTATATGTTGCCTAATTTCCTAGTTTTATTTAATTTGCTCTTTCATCTCGCGATATAAAGATATATGTCTAATAGATTGGAAAGAGGAGAACTAGTGAAAGATCATCTAATTTCATATGGTTGATCCACAGATACTGTTACTGTTAAACGTTATTACAAACGTACATACATGTCAACTGTAGTGTTTGATTGATAAATCAGCTTGTGGGAGTGAGAGTAATCAAATGGTTTACCCGTTGATTATTATTAAACCCATTTCTTGATCACTAATCATATTTTGTTGGATTTCACACTTCGTAATTAACTTTTGGGAGAATGGGGAGAATGACGGTTTAGCCCTAGAACTCTTAGGCCCAAATTACAATTGGATAGGTATCAATTCGAATTGATGCTAATCCATTGGCAGGTATTGATGAATAAATTAGGGGGTGTTTGTTTTGTGGTTTTATTCACGTTTCATTCAGGTCATAAATACAACTAGCAATTATGGAACAAGCAACCCGTGGTTCAAGGAAACATGATTCACTAATGTAAGTACGACATGATGATGAAAAAATACATGTACACAATAGGTGTGATTCCCCCCGAGAATGATTGATCAGTCAAGCTCAGAATTTTGTAGCCCACAGTACAGGGAGTATGAAACCTGACCAAGAATGATGTCAAATTTATGCACAGGATGCGGTTTATAGGGGGGCTATTAGTACAATATGGCTGCCTGTCATTCAGAATTCTACATTGGGTTGTAGAGTAATTAACCCTTGTCATTTCCCAAGAAGCATAGATTGTTATGGTCTTGAAACCATACCACCATTTTCTAAAAGCCCCAAAAACATTTATCATTTCCAATGGTCTTGGAACCATACCACCCTTTTCTAAATGTCTCGTAAGACTGTTTGATCAATATTGGGTTTATGGCATAGTTTGTACTTTGTAGTCATCTAATGTTTTATCAATATTTTATTTGTATTTCATCATGTTCACAAACACAACTAGAGTTGTATATAGTATGTACCATGAACCAACCAACCCAGCCACATATCTTGGCGATGTGTGACTACCATGGTTTTGATGAAAACAAGATTGGACCGGAAAACTCGGGAACCGGTCAGGTTATTAATTTTATTTCATCCTAAAATTGTTTTTAGGCAAAAATTGTTGATTTGATTAGCGATCCACTGACTCGGGTGGTTAAACTGTTGGCTCAAACAATAATTTTAGCTATTTTTTATTTTTTATCTTTTTAAAAGTCACAATAAAACACCCATTCAAATCAAACAGTCAGATTGTTCAACTCAAGAATGGGTCAATCCGATTTTAAAAACGTTGGTGACGACAAGTGAAGCCATGTAAAGTGTGGGTAATGTAAGAGCAGTGGGGTTTGCTTTTTTTTAACACACCCTTTAGTAATCCTCCCATAAACGAGTTTGGATTTGTTACCAAATGGTGTATCTCAACCAGTGATGGATGGTGAGTATTGAACTGAGTGGTCATTTAATGGAGTCCAAAACATAGAAAACAATGAAAAACATCCATATGGTATTCATAACAAATCAACCCATATTCAAAATTTCATCATGTGAGTTCCTGATTTGTCAAGGTTTCTCAGGTACCATACACCTTTCAACACATGGCCAATCATTTTATCTTATGCATGAACGTACGGTCTTTATTGACTACAAAAATCTTCATTTGGTGGCTAAATAAAGTAGGTCATATAGGGATCCCGTAAGACAAACTAATGTTACCATAGACAAGGCCTGCCTAAAAAACCCTGGAGAGAGTTTCGTGGAAGTTATTTGAAAAATTCTAGTTTAAAAGTTTTATGTTTGTATTGATTGGTTGAGTATTACTTTAAGGTCTTGTTTGCTTTTTGATATGTTATTTATTCAGGTAAATACAGTTATTTGGGTAAGTTTTGCATTTATCCATATTCTTTTATTTCTCATATAAATAAGGCAATGACCATTTTGGCCATAAAAATACATTATTAAAATGAGCATTTTTGTCCCATTCAAGTGTGGGTAAATTTCCCCCTAGGTGGGAAAGTTATTTATCCACCTAAGATATGGGTAGTGATACTAAGAAAATAAACTTTCCCCGGTTCCCACATAAATATGAAAAAAGAATATAGAATTTTTGGTCAATGGGAACCAAAATCCCATTGACCAACTTCCTTCCCCCCCTCCCTCTCAAAATCCAAAAAGAGAAACACCCTCTAAGCATTTCAATTCAAGAAATATTGGGCATTGAGAAAAACTAGAATTTGGCGTTTCCCCAAATTATTTACACACATAAATCTAAACATTTATGCTTTTTAGTGTTTATTTGATAAATATTAAAACCAAACAATAATTTTAGGTACAATAAACACCAATTCCTATGTAGCACTGATGTGGGGACATTTTTTCAATAAATGCCCATGAAAACAAACATAACCATTGTTGGATTTTAATTATGAGATTAAATCCAATGGGTTTGATTGGTCAATTACATGAGAAATTGCACTTGCACACTTCATTGAAAAATCAGTTTTTTCTCTTATAAAACCCAGTTTTGAACTTGTCCCACATTGGAAAATTATAAGTTTTGTTTTCAGTATTTCAATAGGAGCTGATTTACACTCCTTAGAATTAGTAGAGGAGAGTATGGGGATTCGGTACCGCGCAATGCGCGTGCACGCGTGTGTGTGGCTCAATGAAGCGCTTTAGAGGCGCGCTTCGCGTGCACCCGCGTGGCTCACGATGGACAACTCTGGTTTTGGTGCATTGATGACCGTTGGTCACCATTGATGAGATCAACGGTCACGATACGATCGGGTGTGATCAAGAGGCACAATTCAAAGTTAACAGTCACTAATTATTAACTACTTTTTAAACAGTCACAATGTTTGAATTTGTGACTGTTCAAAGTGCCTTCTCTAAATCAACACCTACCTTTTTCTCATACCTCTTCACAAATTATTTAAGGAGCATGAATCAGAGTCCAAAACATACAATTTCGAAATTCACTCTCTCTCTCTCTCTCTCTTAGTCCGGTCTGCTACAGTCTCATAGAAGGTTCTGACCACACTGAAGCTATACTATTTGTTGGACCTGAATCTGCAATCACTTCCTGAACCCACTGACAAAGACTCAGAGAAACTAAAGAAGGAAAGAGCAAAAGAAATCTGGAAGGCCCTGGAATTCAAATACAAGGAACTTACTGAATGCCTTATCAAACTAGCTCTACAACTTCTACAAGGAATTTACATCTCCAAAAGAAATCTGGAAGGCCTTGGAATTCAAATACAAAGTGCAAGAAGCAGGTACGAATAAGTATCTTATTGCAGAATACTTTGACTTTACCATGAACGACCATAAACCTATACTGGAGCAAGTTCATGAACTATAGGTGATAGCCAACAAAATTCGATCCCTTAACATCATCCTTCCTAAATCTTTGCCAAACTTCCACCCTCTTGGAAGGATTACAAGAATAAGCTTTTGCACAAGGCTGAAGAACTTACCTTGGAGTAAATTCAGCAATACTTTCATATTGAAGAAGAATCTCAAATTAGAGACAGTAGGGATAAGACCCTTACCGGTATGCTGAACTCTAAGGTCAATTTTGTGGAAAACGAATCAAATAAGACTAACCATGCATTACAAGTAAAGAAGAATGATGGAAACTTCAAGAGGAGCAACAATAAGAAAGGGTCCTGCTATGTTTGTGGAAAGAAGGGGCATTATGCCCGAATCTGCTGACATCGGAAAGGCGGAACTAAGTCTGCAAACATTGTATAAGACAATCTCGTGGCCATGATTACTGAAATCAACATGGCAAAATCGTCTTCTGGATGATGGTTTGATTCAGGCACCACAGTCCATGTTTGCAAGGACAAGTCCTTGGTTCAAGACATATGAAGAAGTGACTGATGGCCAAGAGGTATAGATGAAGAAACAAACATGTGCCAAAGTTGTTGGAAGAGGCAGCATAGAGTTGAACTTCACCTCTGGAAAGACACTGACTCTCCTGAATGTTCTTCATGTTCCTGACATTAGAAAGAACTTGGTCTTAGTAAATCTTATTTGTAAGAGGGGATTCAAATTTGTCTTTGAATCCGACAAACTAATCATATCCAAGAATGGGATGTTTATTGGAAATGGATATGGTTGTAATGGTATGTTCAAATTAAGTATTAATGAAGGAAATGTTTATGCTTATATTATTGATTCTTTCTCTTTATGGCATAATAGATTAGCACACTTGAATTTTAAATCCATAAAAAACATGAGCAAACTAGGTATAATTGCTTACAGTAATGAATCAACTGAAAAATGTGAAATATGTGTAAAATCTAAAATGGCTAAGAAACCTTTCCCTACTGTTAAGAGAAATTCTCGACTTCTAGAACTAATCCATTTTGACATTTGTGAACTTAATGGTGTATTAACTACAAGAGGTAAGAGATACTTCATTACATTTATAGATGACTTTTCTAGGTACACCTATGTCTACCTTATGAGAACTAAGGATGAAGCCTTTGACATGTTTAAACTATATAAGACTGAAGTTGAAAATCAACTAGAAAATAAAATTAAAATTATTAGAAATGATAGGGGTGCTGAATACTTTAAAAATGAGTTTAATTCTTTCTATGAAAAAATTGGAATAGTACATCAGTGTTCTACTCTCTATACCCCTCAACAGAATGGTCTGGCTGAAAGGAAAAATAGAACACTTACAGAAATGATAAATTGCATGTTGTGAAAAGATAATGCACCCTTAAACCTGTGGGGGGAAGCACTCCTAACAACCTGTCATTTACATAACAGAATTGTTTCTAGAGTTAATAACAAATGCCCAGATGAATTATGAATAGGAAAAAACATAATTTGACATATCTAAAAGTGTGGGGGTGCTTAGCATATTATAGAGCTCCAGATCCTAAAAGAACCAAATTAGGACTTAGAGCTAAGAAAAGTATGTTTGTTGGATATGCAGAACATAGCAAGGCCTATAAGCTTCTAGACTTAGAATCCAACATAATAATTGAAACTAAAGATGTTGAATTCTTTGAAATTAAACTGTGTTATGAATCTACAGAAAATAATAGAGAAACTCAGATCTCAATACCTGTTGATAATAATGAGATTGAAAGAATAAATGGCACAACTATAACACCTACAATAAAACTTAGAAGAAGTCAAAGACAAAGAACAGAGAAACACTTAGGTTCAGATTTTATCTCTACTCAGTCAATTGTATTTTTTGTTGAGGCTGATAGAGAGAAGATTTTAAATAAGATACATATTGTCCTAACCATTGAAAAATGATCTAAAAACCTATAGTGAGGCCATGACCTCTAGAGATGCTGCCTTTTGGAAGGAAGCTATAAATGATGAAACTGATTCAATAATGTCAAATAACACATGAGTACTAGTAGATCTGCCTCTATGATCAAAACCAATAAAATGTAAATGGGTGTTTAGAAGAAAATACAACACTGATGGAACTGTATAAACTTTTAAGGATAGATTGGTAGCCAAAGGATTTAGTCAAAAGGAAGGGATTGATTACTTTGACACCTATGCACCAGTGGCTAGAACAACTTCTATTAACACTCATAGCATTAGCATCTATTTATCACTTATCTGTTCACCAAATGGATGTTAAAACCACTTTCTTAAATGGTGATTTAAATGAAGAGGTTTATATGGAACAACCAGAAGGATTTGTTCTTCCTGGAAATGAGAATAAAGTTTGTAAACTAGTTAAATCACTATATAGATTAAAACAATCACCTAAACAGTGGCATGAGAAATTTGATTCTTGCATTTTAACTTTTGGCTTTAAACATAATAGTGTTGATAAATGCATCTACTCAAAAATCACCAAAAATTATGGAGTAATTGTTTGTCTTTATATTGATGATATGCTTATTGTGGGTAAAAATATGATTGGCATAAATGAAACTAAAAACTACTTATCCTCTGTCTTCAAGATGAAAGATTTAGGAGAAGTAGACATCATCTTGGGAATAAAAGTTAAAAAGCATAGAAGGGGCTATGCATTAAGCCAATCACATTATATTGAAAAGGTACTTGAGAAATTTAAGCATTTAGGGTTTAAAGAATATAGGACGCCATATGATTCTAGTATAAAGCTAGTAGAAAATACTAGTAGTGCAATTGCACAACTTGAGTATGCTAGTGCAGTAAGAAGCTTGATGTATGCTATGCTTTGTATCAGACCTAATATTGCATTTGCAGTAAGTAAACTTAATTGGTTTACAAGTAATCCCGGTGCAGAGCACTGGAAGGCAATTGGGAGAGTTATTGGGTATCTCAAGAGAACCTTGGAACTTGGCTTGTTTTACTATGATTATCCAGCCGTACTAGACGGGTACACTGATGCAAGTTAGATTACCGGTAATGGAGATAGCAAGTCCACATCTAGATGGATTTTTGTCCTTGGTGGGGGTGCAATCTCTTGGGTACCCCACTCGACCATGGAATCCGAATTCATAGCCTTAGCGGCTGCTGGAAAAGATGTTGAATGGATTAGGAATTTATTATTTGATATAAAACTTTGGCCTAGTCCTATGCCTCCAATTTTCATTTACTGTGACAGTGAGACAACTCTGTCAATGGCAGTGGTACCTACAATGGTAAGTCTAGACATATAAGTCTAAGACATGAATTTGTTAGGCAATTGATTCAAGATGGAGTCATCACTATAACCTATGTGAGGGCAAGTAAAAACTTAGTTGATCCTCTTACCAAGGGCTTGGCCAGAGAATTGGTAAAATGACAATCAAAGTGATGAGATTAAAACCTTTTACTTAGTCGCCTATAATGGTAACCCAACATGAACTGAAAACCAACAGTATTGGGTTTAATGGGTAACAACAAGTTACAGCAATGTGACTGTTAGCACTGACATTGAGAAATTTCCCATCACAACATAAACAGTGATGTCCGTTATGATGAGAAGTTGAGATAAACTCTTAATGAAGTTCTGGAATGTGTCAAATAAAAAAGCACATAAATGGAACTTCACCTATGTGAACATAGAAGTGGTGCCGCTTCTCATGAGGGTTTGGGTTTGCTCTCGGGATTGTTCATGAAACCAGGAAAGAAGCACATGGCCATAACAGTGCTGAGCAAAACTTGAAACTCTTGTAGAGACTGGACATTTTTGTGTATATAAGTGTCTCCGGTCTGTCTTGAGAGTAATTGGTTTAAGGTCTTACCACCAATAACTTTGACAAGGCTCTGAGATAACTATACTAACAAGAGGTTTAAGTTGACAAACACCTTTTGTATGCATAACTGTGTCATATTAGTTTGGATTGAGAGAGAACCATGTAATTGATCAATCAATGTGGGGGATTGTTGGATTTTAATCTCATAAGAGATTAAATCCAATGGGTTTGATTGGTCAATTACATGAGAAATTGCACTTGCACACTTCATTGAAAAATCAATTTTTTCTCTTATAAAACCCAGTTTTGAACTTGTCCCACATTGGAAAATTATAAGTTTTATTTTCAGTATTTCAATAGGAGTTGATTTACACTCCTTAGAATTAGTAGAAGAGAGTATGGGGATTCGATAATCCGCAACATGCACGCACGCGTGTGTGCGGCGCAATGAGGCGCTTTAGAGGCGCACTTCGCGCGCACCCGCGTGGCTCGCGATGGACGGCTCTGGTTTTGGTGCGTTGATGACCGTTGATCACCGTTGATGAGATCAACGGTCACGATACGATTGGGTGTGATCAAGAGGCACAATTCAAAGTTAACAATCACTAACTGTTAACTACTTTTTAAACAGTCACAATGTTTGAAATTGTGACTGTTCAAGGTGCCTTCTCTAAACCAGTACCTACCTTTTCCTCATACCTTTTCACAAATTATTTAAGGAGCATGAATCAGACTCTAAAACATACAATTTCAAAATTTACTCCCTCTCTCTCTCTCTCTCTCTCTCTCTCTCTCTCTCTCTCTCTCTCTCTCTCTCTCTCTCAATCCGGTCTGCTATAGTCTCACAGAAGGTTTCTTTGGAGACTCTTCAACTTTGTTGGTTGTAGAATCTCGCCCAAGGCTTTGTTGTATCCTGGGAACGAATTTGCCTATAACCCAACAACAAACTCAGTAAAACTAAGTGGGGGCAAATAACGTTTTAAAGACAGTGTCTTCAAATGCGCCTCAGAGCTTCTGGAATGTGTCAAATAATGAAGCACATAGTGGAACTTCACCTATGTGAACATAGAAGTGGTGCCATTTCTCATGAGGGTTTGGGTTTGCTCTCGGGATTGTTCATGAAACCAAGAAAGAAGCACATGGCCATAACAGTGCTGAGCAAAACTTGAAACTCTTGCAGAGACTGGACATTTTTATGTGTATAAGTGTCTCCGGTTTGTCTTGAAAGTAATTGGTTATGAGATTAAAATCCAATGGGCTTGATTGGTCAATTACATGAGAAATTGCACTTGCACACTTTATTGAAAAATCAAAATTTTCTCTTATAAAACCCAGTTTTGAACTTGTCCCACATTGGAAAATTATAAGTTTTGTTTTCAGTATTTCAATAGGAGCTGATTTATACTCCTTAGAATTAGTAGAGGAGAGTATGGGGATTCGATACCGCGCAACACGCACGCACGCGTGTGTGCGGCGCAATGAGGCGCACTTCGCGCGCACCCGCGTGGCTCGCGATGGACGGCTCTGGTTTTGGTGTGTTGATCACCGTTGATGAGATCAACGGTTATGATACGATTGGGTGTGATCAAGAGGCACAATTCAAAGTTAACAGTCACTAACTGTTAACTACTTTTTAAACAGTCACAATGTTTGAAATTGTGACTGTTCAAGGTGCCTTCTCTAAACCAGTACATACCTTTTCCTCATACCTTTTCACAAATTATTTAAGGAGCATGAATCAGACTCCAAAACATACAATTTCAAAATTTACTCTCTCTCCCTCTCTCTCTCTCAGTCCAGTCTACTACAGTCTCACGGAAGGTTTATTTGGAGACTCATCAACTTTGCTGGTTGTAGAATCTCGCCCAAGGCTTTGTTGTATCCTAGGAACGAATTTGCCTATAACCCAACAACAAACTCAGTAAAACTGAGTGGGGGCAAATAACGTTCTAAAGACAGTGTCTTCAGACGCGCCTCAGTGCTTCTGGAATGTGTCAAATAATGAAGCACATAGTGGAACTTCACCTATGTGAACATAGAAGTGGTGCCGCTTCTCATGAGGGTTTGGGTTTGCTCTCGGGATTGTTCATGAAACCAAGAAAGAAGCACATGGCCATAACAGTGCTGAGCAAAATTTGAAACTCTTGTAGAGACTTGACATTTTTATGTGTATAAGTGTCTCTGGTCTGTCTTGAGAGTAATTGGTTATGAGATTAAAATTCAATGGGCTTGATTGGTCAATTACATGAGAAATTGCACTTGCACACTTCATTGAAAAATCAAAATTTTCTCTTATAAAACCCAATTTTGAACTTGTCCCACATTGGAAAATTATAAGTTTTGTTTTCAGTATTTCAATAGGAGCTGATTTACACTCCTTAGAATTCGTAGAGGAGAGTATGGGGATTCGATACCGCGCAACGCACGCGCACACATGTGTGCGGCGCAATGAGGTGCTTTAGAGGCGCACTTTGCACGCACTCGCGTGGCTCGCGATGGACGGCTCTGGTTTTGGTGCGTTGATGACCGTTGATCACTGTTGATGAGATCAACGGTCACGATACGATCGGGTGTGATCAAGAGGCACAATTCAAAGTTAACACTCACTAACCGTTAACTACTTTTTAAACAGTCACAATGTTTGAAATTGTGACTGTTCAATGTGCCTTCTCTAAACCAGCACCTACCTTTTCGTCATACCTTTTCACAAATTATTTAAGGAGCATGAATCAGACTCCAAAGCATACAATTTCGAAATTCACTCACTCACTCTCTCTCTCTCTCTCTCTCTCTCTCTCTCTCTCTCTCTCCCAGTCCGGTCTGCTACAGTCGCACAGAAGGTTTCTTTGGAGACTCTTCAACTTTGCTGGTTGTAGAATCTCGCCCAAGGCTCTGTTGTATCCTGGGAACGAATTTGTCTGTAACCCAACAACAAACTTAGTAAAACTGAGTGGGGGCAAATAACGTTTTAAAGACAGTATCTTCAGATGCACCTTAGAGCTTCTCCTCCAAGATTACAATGACCCCATCTTATCCAACAACCATAACTATGTAGATGGCCAAAAAAATGTCAACTGCAATTTATTAATTATTAATCTTATGGAAGTCGAACAAATTAAGGATTGATACATGGAGTGGTGGAAAAATATCGCTGATAGAAGTGAGAATGCATGTTTGAATTAAAAAGAGAATTCTAGAGGGAGGGGTTAGTGGTTGAGTCTTGTGGTACCCAACCCTATGGGGTTAGGATTAATGAAAGGTTGATATGGCATTGAGTTTTGCGGTACCCAACCCTATGGGGTTAGGATTAATCAAAGGTTGATATGGCATTGTACATTATATATATATATATAGATAGATAGATAGATATAATCGGTTTTGTAAATCCAATTTGATCGGATTTAAAATTTTGATTGAATTTTATAAATATTGATTGGAATTTAAACATCTTAAATCTGATCTGATCAGATTTGATTTTTAAAAATTTTAATAATTTATTAAAAAAACATACATATATAAGATATTAATACAATTTTCAATCGAATTCTGTTATCTAAATAAATCCGATAGAGGATATTCGACTATCCACAAAATAAGATCGGAGTTACGATCTTCCGTCTTGCCGTAAGTTGACACGTCTTAGCATATGTAGATTAAGGTGGGGCCCAGTTCTTTATGAATCGTCGCAGTGGCTATATGTGTCAAGTTCAAGTAGTAGTACGTTTTTAAGATGGCCAAGCGGCGTTTTAGCTTTAGCTGGACTTTCTTCTTTGAGACCGAATCAGCCCCTCCCCTCACTCACCCACATCTCAATACACGGCGGAGATGTGCTGTGGGACGTTGTGGGGACTGATTTGAACTCTTTTTCTAGCTATTCCCAATACACGGTGGGGATATGGTGTGAGTTGATTTGAATTCTTTTTCTATAACCCAACAGAGATATATTAAATGATCAAGGTAATCTCTAATACTTCATCTGGTAAATTGTAATGACTTCACCTTGTCAGTTAATGTCAAAATTCAATGCTACGTGTCAAGGTCTGATAAATGAACTATTCTGACTACATGCAAACCCAATTCCCTTTTCCAGATTAGAATTCTTTCTCCCAAACAAGTGGATATGGATATTATTTAAACTAATGCGTCATGCCATGAACATATGATGTATAGATTTGAGTTAGATAATCTCAATGAGCTTCAGTCAGATATTAGCAATAATTCAATTAAATCTTAGACAAAGACGTGAAAATTGTAAAAGGAGAGGAGACATTAATTAATTAAGAGGGTGAAGACTAATGAATCTCACTCAAACACGCCAACCAAGGTTGTAGAACGTGGTGACAAGAGTAATTAGTTCATGCAAGTTATTAGTTTCCAAGCTAAGTTTCATTAATTTTTTTTACTTGTAAGAAATTTGTTCAATATCCTTGGATAAGATCTAAACCACTTAGTAAGTATATTAACCTATCATAATCTATACAACTATTAAATAAAAGATTTTTGTCATTTTCATGAGTTTTCTAGGGCATAAATCTTTCTAATTTCTTGTTTCGTTGTTAAACAAAAGAAAGACCAAATTTTGATAGACAACTTTGAAAAGCCCGAAAGAGCACCAAACTTGTTGATTAATTTGGAGCTAGCCTAACCATTTTGTGATCTTACATTTCTATCAAAATTGCTTGGGTTAGGTATTCTGCAGCCTGGACTGAGTCAACAAGGACGAAGTGGATCCATGAAGAAGGAATGCATGATAACATGACTTCAGCAATGGTGACCCAATCATGACCCAGTGGCCCGGTTAATTAGGAGCAATATGGACCGACCCAGTGATGGACCATCTTAAATGCAGCGTACGGCAGAGTGGAACAATACCATCAAAAACCCCACTTGAGAAAGCCACCGGCTATCTACCAAAATCAGAAAATATCAAAATAATATAAACGTTTTCAGCGATGAAACTTGAAGTGTGTGTAATGCTTTGGCTTTTTTTAATAACAAAAAACCTGCACAAGATATTCCTTAGACTTAAGAGGACCCAATGACGTAACGTCTGAGTAATGGTATCGTCATTCCTCAAACGCTAAGAAAACATATATAACAAGAGAGAAGAGGACAAAGGAGAAGATCAGGGAGATGCTAAGCGGAAACAAAAAGTGACTTGTGGATTTGAAAGTCCAACCTACCCCAGTCTTTCATTTTAAGTGTCATGTCAGCAATCAGCGTTGTTTCTCGTTGGGGTTTTAATTTGCCACATGGCAAAGTACACACCCCATTGCATGGCTCCCATGCGCCCACGAGTCTATTCGGCCGAGTCGGCGAACCCTTGCAAATACAGAAGTCCAAGAGTCTTTGTACGATAACAAAGACATCCTTCCGAAGATGGATCGGATTTTCTTAATTGGTTTGGTGTGAGAAAGATTGGGTCGTTATGTCTCTCAACTCAAGTCGTAAGCTATCAATAGAAAAATTCAAATCGTAAGCATGGCGCATTGGCCAAAGACGTTGATGATTCATCAGATTATTGGCCATGTAGCTGCAGCGGGGGACAATTACGATGTTTCGTCTCTTTCCCTATTGAAATTAAAAGGTGGTTGTGTTTCATAATTAATTTCGACTGAGAACCACAACCACCGTTTTGATCGTGGTTTTCTTTGAAACTTAATACATTATCAGCTTTTTTGAATAATATCATATTATTAACAATTAATATTAATATAGTCTGAGACACATAGAATCACTTGGATACATCAGCCTTCTTTTTTCAACCATGTGTAGCAATGGTAATGGAGCAGATTTGAGGCAGGAGTAATGGAAACGAATTAAGCTTTCACGAGTTATTTGACCTTGATTCATAAAAAATTTAATTCGGTTTGGCCTAAACTAAACTTCGAGTTGAACTCGAATTATACATACATACATATATATATATATATATATATACATGCATATTAATAAATATTTTTTATTATATGTATAATATTTCTATATACGATAATAAATAATTGGGAAAATTCTAGATTGGTAGCCTATACTTTGGCATGAGTGACAATTTGGTCCCCGAACTTTAAAATGTGACAATCCAGTATGCAAACTTTCAAAATGCAACAATCTAGTAATTGTCGTTAATTAGTCATTAAGTGGTATATGAAAAGACAAATGTTTGTTAAACAGTGTATATCCTTAGTTCTATTCAAATTGATGTATATATACATTTATTGTAAATGAATAAAAGTACGTTATTGTTTCATATTGATATTAGTATATTCTATGAAATTATCCCTTAAACTGGACACTTATGAGATTCATGTTAGTTTAGAATGCTCTCAGCATTTGTATAGACTTGGGGAGTTTATCCTGCCAAGACTGACACTGACGTGCTACCAAAGAAGTTGAGGAAGTTTGTCTTAAATACTAGGGTTAGATTCAAAACACATGTATTGTGTGTTTAGATGAAACACTGAATTCGGACCATTTTCCAGTTATGCCCTGGATATTGGAGATTGATGGGCAAAATTACAAAGTTATACATAATCCTGAGACTTGATTATGGTACTGCACTATGTGTGGAATTGGGCTATCTTTGATATTTCAATCGGTGAGATCCTTTAAGGGTCAAAACTGGGTAAGTTGGGGAATCTGAGAATTCACTTGAGTTGGTAATCATAGTAATAGGATCGGCCCATTTATCGAACAAAATGAATGATAGGATTTATACTTTCTCTGATGGAAACCTAAACTACCGGTAATGGATTTCAACATTAATATATGCCTGAATTGGTCATGCAACATCTTAGGTCGTGAGCCTTTGAAAGAGACGGGCCTAAGGCCCATAATTAATAAGATTAAGTAAGTTATCACATGACAACTTGCTCTGTGTCAAATCTGGGTTTGGAAATGGGTATGAAACACCAATCCTCTTGAGAGGATAAGGCTTATCTCTTATTAGAGTCCATATCCAAGTTAGATTTGGATATCTTCTAATTTGATTAGGAGAGTGCTTCATAAGGAGATAAAAGAAAAAGAGGGTGAATCAGACTAGAAGGCAACTCTCTCTTCTTCTCTCTTGTCTTCCAATAAACCCTATCACGATTTAGGCTTTCAAGGACTGATAGAATCAGTTTTCTTCTGATTTTTTCAAGAAAAATTCAGAGAAACTTCACGCTCACCTTCCCCATTTTAATCCAAGCAGTTGGGTTGTATTTTTGTTGAAAATTGTGTTGCCGAATCAGCTTCACCTATACACTATGTCATACTCAGTAGAGGCTGGTTTTAAGATTGATTTGGGCGTGAAATTCCAACTTGAGATCTATTTTTGTGGTATCCGTATCAGGTATAAATCTCACTCTTTGTTTGGTTTCAAATCTGGTCCGGTTCAATACAAGACTAATCCTAAAAAAATGCAATTTTTCAAAACATAGGAAATTCGATTCCCAAAAGGATTAGTAAATTTTTGAAATTTCTCCCAACCATTTAGCATGGTTCATCCATCCATATGATGAATCCTTACCCTTCCAACAATGCCCTTCAAGTGTCATCTAATTTTCTTTATCAACCATCCGCTAAAATTAGAACCAATCGTCTAAATTTTTTATCCCTGCAACAACACATTTGTCTTTCTTCTCCTCTAAATATTCTGTCTTCTTCAAACCAAAACCAAAGAAATTTCTAGGTGAAAACTTTTCCTTTAACTACTGTAATTATCTTATTTGAAAAATGGAAAAACAGAAAAGTCTTTGGCCACCATCACTGATCTCTCTCTCTCTCTCAAGTATCGAGACAAAGCTTCCAGTTCTTCTCCTCTCTTTTACCTATAGGAATAAAATATTATTGTGTTAAGTTAAAAATAAATAAAAATAAGTTGTACAGAACCTGGAATTTTTCAATCTTGGCAAAGACTTGCAACAACTTTGTGAGAAAGGCAAAGTCATTGCGAGTGTTTGTGAGAGAGAGCTTGGGCTCTGTTTTAGATGGCTTGGGCTCTATTGCAAGGGTTTTGGTGTTTGTGAAAGAGGGCTTGAGCTCTGTTTCATCCTTTTGAGGGAGAAGATGATGAACAATGTGTTTTATTTCCAAGGATAATTTTGATATTCTTATAAGTTTTGAATCGCACATGAGGTCACATGATATATATAACTGACAGTCCATTAACGATAGGTACTAGATTGCCGTGTTTCAAAAGTTTGGGTACTGGATTACTTGATTCAAAATACAGGGTATTGATCGGGAATTTTTCCTAAATAATTTTTAAAATTCTTAAATATTTGTATTTAAAATAAAAAATAATTTTTCATGTGCATATTTTTTATTTTTTATAAGAAGCTTGGCTCACATTTGAGATCAAGCCGAGCTGAGACAAATTCGAGCTCAAGACTCTAGCTCAAATCGAGTTCAAGCCTCTTGGATTTTTGGTGAGCCAAGATCAAATAGCCAAATATTTAGCTCAGGTTGACTCGAGTCCACCCCTGGTTCAGGGAGGGTTTTGTAAATTCTAGACCTTACCAACCTCCTTAAACCTGCCAACTCGTACCCTCCCCAGAACCTAAAGTTTGTTGGATTTTCAAAATCCTAACGCTCCTTGCACATGAAAATGCAAAACCCTCTATGACCCTATTCTCCCCACATTTGAAGGTGGGGTGGGTTGGGTTGGAAAGTTGGTTCTAGAACCTGCATTTAATTTTCTACTATTTCCTATTGCATATAAGCAATAAACAAGTAAAATAACATGAACAAGCATCAAGGTTTCTAATTATTTGATTAAAATATGTAGAAAATGCATTAACTATCAATTATCTATCACATAAAGTTCAAAATATTATTAATTCAACACCTAATACATAAGTTCACATGCCTCCAACAATAAATGGGTCGGGGAGGGTCAAGTTTTGCCTATACCAAACCTTACCAATAGCCATATGGGTTGTAAAATCCCAAAATCTGTTTTTCAAGCAAAAGAACCCACCCCATTGAGGCGGATAGGGGCAAATATTAAGTAGGGTACAAATTGACATCCCTAACCATGTGATTGAGTTTAAAAAGCTATCTTCTATGTAGTGTTTAGAAAATTGGAGCATACTATCCAGATGAACTGGTTGAATCATGACTGGGGCACTAGCTAATATATGAATTTCAAAATGACAATGGAAAGATTTAAACTCATGTCCTCTTATTTATGGGTAGTTTAATTAGTATTAATATATTATTTTATTTATATTAATTAATGACTCTTAATGGTTATTATTTTATTATCCACGTATTATAAAGAAAATGTGAATTAAGAGACTTGAACCCTACTCATTTACTTTACAAAATAAAAAACTTGACATTTATCCACCATATTCAAGCATGACACAGATTGTGCAGTATACATAGTATTTATACAATCCACAATATATACACATATATGCCACTTCATCACGATTCAACCTCCAATTTGATCCAGGTTAAACCTCTAACTCGCGAATCTCTCCATTTTCAGGTTCTATGCTCGATTCAATTATCTAGTTTTAGAATCAACAACAAAATAAAGATGCCTTCCGGGAAATTAAACATTGGTTGTGTGACGTAGCGGCTAAGCGGAGGTGAGATTAATTAATCCGATTGTTCACCGATGAACGGATGAAGAAGAGAGAAAGTGGAGTAAAAAAAAAAGTTATAGTTGTATTTGATCAAAATTTTTGTGTCGAATACAATTCTTTTGGACCTATTTATAAAGAAATCTGGAAAGAAAAGAACTATAACTAAATTTGAATTCAGGTTGAATTAGGAATCATGGGATGAGAGTTATTATCAATTTAGTAGAGTTTGGGGTGGACTCGTACTCCTTCACGGGATTCCATGTTATGCCTTTCGTGGGTGATCTCTACATCATTGTGTTTGTGAACGTATGAACCCTATGAGAGATCGGCTTCTACCAGGGCGAAGCTGTGCCTACACTGTTCTAACAGCCTTTTTCACTTTTGCATTGGGAATATTTCTCCATAAAATAAAGAATACAAGTACGAAAATATTCTTAATATAAGGCAATAGAGGATGCTCGAACTGGCTTTGCCTTGACTGAAGCCGAATTCATGAAATACAATCACAATTACGAAAAAGAACAGGTGTTTCAACAACATTTAATTTTGGTTTTCAAAAGAAAAAAAAAAAATTAACATATCAGCAAAAACAATATAATTATCTATCTAATAGTAATAGTAACTTTTGTTTTCAAAAACAAAACCAACATTGTTGAACACACATACACCCCCCAAATTGGTGAGTGTTGAACCTATTGGTAAAAAAGGGTTAGAATGTGTTCGACGTAATATTTGGACTAAATTCTCATTAATAGTGGATGAAAACGACAGGGATTTGGTAAAAAAAGAAAAACTAGGGTTAGAAAGAACGTGTTTGAATATGACATATGGACTAAATTGAAAGTGATAAGTTATTGACCCACCATTCTTTCTCTTTCTCTGATTTTTTTTTTCTTTTTTTTTAAATACCCGGAAGCTGATTCATTCAACAATTACTCAGTTACATCAGGTTCCAAAAAAGAAATAAAAAAAGTAGGTGCTACAGACCAAGTGTACGCTGAATAACAAGACAAATCACGCATATAGAGTTTATGAACAACTCAATTACAAAGACGAAGAACAAAAGTAACTGACTAATCTTAAAGGTGAGATAAGAATCTCTCTCTCGATTGCTTTTTAATTAAGCAAACCACCATTTTCCTCATAGTCACATAACAGAATAACAACGAATTGAATTAAACACTAAAACGTGCCACCATTTTCCTCGTCACTTGGGTGAAATGGTCAAAGAACGGCAAACCTGGCTCCATGGATGTAGGATCAGTTTGTTAATAGTTTTTTTATGTATTGGTCGTGCCCCATCTCTGACTCGCCTGTTTACTTAAATCAATCAAATAATGTGGCGTATTAAACATCAATTGATTTTGTTTTTCAAGGCACGACTACTTGATTTCTAATGTTAATTCTTACTTGTTTAACTCATTTTCTAGTTCTGCTTAGATCATGCTGAAATAGACACACACAACCAACCGACCAGCATTTTCTGTCTTCCGACTCCCGATCATGTATAGGCACAACACAATTATACAATGAAGGACTAATAGGTTGGGGTTTTCTGACCTCCCGTTGTCTCAATGACCAGAATATAATGAATTAATCCATTTCACCCCAAATAAGTTTGACCAAATCAACTAGGGATGTCAATTGGATGTCAGTCTTAATTGGGTTCGGGTCTGGTTCGGGTTGATGTAAATCCTTATTAAACCTGATTCAATGATTTTACGATACCTGATTCATTTAACATTAAAACACACACACACACATATATATATAATGATATTTTAAATTTTAAATCATATTAGATTGAATCAAAGTGCCAACCTTTGCATCCCAAAAGTCAACATTTATAAGAACTGGGTAACAAAAAAAAAAAAGAAAACTAGAGACAAAAAAATGCAACCACTCGTCTTGTAACAAAGAAAATAATCATCTGCAGTTGCATTTTTATTTTACCTTTTCCTTCTCTGCTAAGAAGAGAGGTCAGAGGAAACTTTGTCGTTCAGCAAGTCTTCAAGAAAATGTTCAATGAGGACCACGTGATTCTGATACCATGTTTTCTTGCAATTCAAACATAAGGTAAAAGATACTAGCTTATGCGTCAAATCTTGGAGAGGAGCATCGAGCATTGACTGCTGCAAAACACCACCACCTAACCCTTTTTCACAAGAATTTTATGATTCAAAAATTGGTGTCACCATCTTGTATTTAAAGCTTTTCCCTCAAGGTGGGCTTCTATTTTGACAAATGCTACAAATGGATCGATTGGATTATACATAAGTAAGGTTTAAAATATTGACACGCCCGATATGCCATATGGGCGTATCGAACGAATTGATTATCCTTTTGATGGTTTTTCTTTTTTGCCATTGGTTTAGGCCCTTCAAGGGAGCCGGTTTAGGTCTTCGCCACACCCTGAACCGATTAGACCTATAGGGGTGTATCGGTGGGGTGTCGGAACGATAAGTATCGACCGATACTTTGAACCTTGTATATAAGCAGATCCTAACTTGATTCATTTATACTCAAATTTGAATGACAATTAATCCATTCTAGAGGAATGTAAACGGATCGGATCGAATTTGAATCAGGGTATATCTAAATCTGATTCGACGTTAAGAGCCAATTCGATCTAATCCGATTGGATCTCATAAGTATGGATTTGAATTTGAATCTGATGAAGATGTTGCATTTTTATATCTGATCCAATCCGATTTAAATTTCTTAAAAAAATAATAAATTATTAAAAGAAAAATAAAATATAATGATTTAGAAAAAGAAAAACAAAAATACAAGTATCTTTTCAACTATTTTCTTCATATATATACATGTTTTTTATAAAAAATAATTAATATAACAAATTTACAAAAATGTAATATAAATAATATATTTATAAATAAATAAATAACATATATGTGTTATATATATTTATATAAATAAATAAATAAATAGCATATATATTGGATCGGATTTTCTCGAATCAGATAGGAGTGATCCAAATCCAATCTGATTTCTTATTGGATCATATTTCCTAATCCGATATGATCCAAAGATCCAAACATGAGAGATCTGGATCTAACAAAATAGGATTGGGTCTCGGATCGGATCAGATCAAAATCCGATCCCATTGCACCCCTACCATCCGAGTTACGGTGGGTTTGAATTGAATTCAAATTACAATAGGATATTGAATAGTTAAATAGTATAAATAAATCAAATTAAAAATTATCAAAATATTATATTTTATATAAAACTTAGAACTATGAAAATTTAATAAAAACGCACCATTTTTTCTCTTTTTTGAAAAGCATTCAAACACAACATCAAGTCAACATTACCAGTAGATATATTTAAGTAGTATGCAATAAGATTATATCAAGTAGGATGGGGTGGATCCATGTTTGATCCAATTATAAACGGATCAAATTTGTATCGCCTTAACATTGCCGATGTTATGATGTCGAGGGCCTCATACATTGTCCATGGCTCCAGGCTTATAAATTGGGCTTTACCTCCATCAATAGGGTGGAAACTTGGGCTGCCTGGGAAGCCCATAATTTAGCTTTGAACTTCTCAAACTTTCCTATCACAATTGAGAGTGATTCCAAGATTGTGATTTCTTGTTTTAACAAATCCAGTTCGTGTGTGTGGAATCTGAGTATCATTCAAGACTGCTGGGAGCTCAAGGAGAGGTGTGGAAAGAGGATCATCTACAAGCATGTATATCGAGAAGTAAATTAGGCCACTGATTGACTCGCTCACCATGCTCATGAAGCCCACTTGCCGGGTGATATTGTGGGGACGTGCTACTCCCCATCTTGTGTAGCCCCCTTACTTTTATTATCAAAAAAAAAAAAAAAAGAATTGAGTTTTCTTTTTTTTTTTTTTTTTTGAAGGGGGGGGGGGGGGGAATACAAGAATTGAGTTATATAGTCTCAAAGTGGGGGATTTTATCTACGGGTATTCATTAAACGGTTCAAACCACAAAACTGAACCGAGCCAAATTGTAATTTGTAATTCAGTTTGATCTACATTTAGAACCATTTAGTTCGGTTTCCTGAATTTTAAAAACCAAACCAAATTGTAGACTGAAAAACGATTACATAGCATACCAATTACAATTACTCAATGCTTTTATAGTGATTAATAGATAATATTTGTTATTTATGCAAGAGTATATGTTATTTTGGGCTTTCTGGGTTAAGCCCAATAGAATGACGAATTGCACAAAACCGTAATAAAATAATTTGGTTTGACCTGAGAAATTTTACCAATTTGGACTAAGATTTACTCTAAACCTTACCAAACTGAACCATAAACACCCCTAGTTTTACCCATTTCAGACCCCTTCCTCTTAAAGCACCACTCTATTACTTGGTAAACATGAAGTATTTGTTTGGGCATCATATGTTAGGGCTTTCTGATTGGGTTAAGCCGAATAGAATGGCCAATTGCACAAAACCGTAATTGGTTTGATCTAAGAAATTCTCGGGCCATATTTTACCAAGTCTAAGATTTACTCTAAACCACACCAAGTTGTGTTGGGGTTGTGCCTTACTTTTCAACCGTTGGATTATTTTTAATCTAACAGTTGGTATGGTCCCTCTTTAAGTTAAAGAGGATTTTACATATAAGGCCCTGTTTGCTTACTAGTAAATATGCATTGGAAAGTTGGTCAGTGGGTATCGTTTTACCATTGATCAACTTTACCATGTTCTGTTTACATTAAGCAGCGGGCCCCATGGTAAAATCATATTTACTTTTCTGGCTAAAACTTAACCATCTCCTAGGTGGATAAGCAATTTTCCTACATGGGAAAAACTTTTATAAAACATAATGAGACCATTTTGCCTATTTTAATACTAACTTTTTATTGATAAAAATGTCATTCTGTTATCTACACAGGTAAGTGCACTTCCAATTTTACTTTTCTCTTGTTTTTTTCTTTGGAATGAAAAAAGGAAAAAAAGAATGAGTGTATTAGGGTTAAGAGTTAATTTGAGCTGCAAACCACAAGGCACCTATATTGTTTCGCATTTTCTTTTATAGTGAGAATAATATTCATCACTCTAGACATAGGCGGTAAGGCCAAATCACGTATATTCGATGCTCTTGATGGTGCTTATTCTTATTTGCCTTGGATTAGATTTTGTTATTTTCGTTGCTATTAGATTCTCTTGGTAGGGATGCAAACAAATATGATCGAATTCAAATCATGGTATATTTGAATCCAATTCGACAATGTTCATGTCAGATCCGATCCAATCGAATCTTATAGGACTCGATCTGAATTCGAATCCTATTGGATTTTTGGATCTGATTTGATCCGATTTGCTTTCTTTAAAAATTAATAAATTATTAAGAATAAAATAAAATATACCAATTTAAATAAAGAAAAAACAAAAAATACAAATATTTTTAATGAATCCAATCGAATCATAGGATCCGATCTAATCCGAAAACCCAAGCAAGAGCGATCCGAATTCGACCAAATAGGGTCGAGTCTCAAATCGGATCAGATCATGATCCAATCCATTTGCACCCCTATCACTTGGTTGTTATTTCAAATACTTGTCGTTTTTTATTGTGGGTGATTGTTGTGAGACCCCAACAAATCGAACCATAAATACCCCTAGTTTTATCCATTTCAGACCCCCTTCCTCTTAAAACACCACTATCTACATGTAGCAGCACTCTATTACTTGTATCGAAATGAGAGTAAAACCAATAATTAAAGTATCGGTATCAAGTATCATATCAGATAACTTGGATTCAAATATGGATACGGATATGAATACACTTTAAAAACACATGAATATGGACAAAAAATATGGAAACACTTGGCTACACTAGGGAAACACATGCAAATTTCATAAATACATCAATAACACCAAATTTATGATCAAATAAGGAGGATGTCTCTTGCCTTGTCTTCTTGAGTTCTTTTTCTAAGGGAAGGAATGTACTTCCGGTATTCCCTGATCCTTTTCCCCCAAAACACAAAGAGCTAAACCAGTACAAAGAGCAAGTAAAATGAAAGCAAAACTGGAATTCAAGGTCCTGCAAGGAGCATTCCTTTATCAAGTAAAATAAAGGGATTTTTGGACTGCAATCCCCCTCAGAAATGGGATTTGCCCCATAAACCGCATCCTACCCATGCATCCGGCATCAATCCACGTGCAGGATTCCAGTCCACCCCTAGAAATCCTAGCTCCAGCTAGGGGTGGACTGAATGGTAAAAACCCCTAAAATAAAACCACAAGAACAGATAGACACTTCAATCATTACATCAGAAATATATAAATATATTATTCAGTTATATGTCAAAATTGGGGTTCTGCTATTCTTAGATGAAAATAAGAAGGTTTTTTCCCAATCTATAACAAAAACATGTGAGATGGAGTTATGCACAGGATTATAATCAGGTGATGGCTCAAAGACCCCATGGCTATGGATATTACCTCACCCTCCAACATTGACTATTTGGGTCCTGCAAATCTGCTCATCATCTTTGCTATGATAGGAGCCACCTTGGGGTTTGCCTGGTGCTTTGCCAAATTAGCTGGGTTTTTCATCACTGTAAAACCATCAACATAAAAAGACAAAACTGTCATAATTACAAGATACAGAAGACGTCAAGATCCTTCAAAAGCATAAAAATAAATGTGAATTAGCCATTTATCTGTCCATGCACCAAAATGAGAGAATAAACTGTAATAAGCCCTGGACGGGAAAAAAACTTTTGTTTAGTTTGAATTAGAACCCAAGAGTTGTGCTAGAGGTTTATATTTCACTCTTTTATTCTGTTTCATTTTTCCTTATTTTTACTTTTATTACTTATCGATTTATTTATTTAATTTTTTATTCATTTATTTTGCAAAGGGAGTCGGGGGTCACTTGCACAGAGCTCTATAGTTAGAAGACTACAAGACACCTCCCTTAGTTGGAGAGTTGGGCATCTTCACTTTTTTCCATTTTTTATTATATTTTTCCCGAGTAGGATTCGGAACGCAACTGAATATTTATGATTATTGAACAACCCTATGTCAAATCCTTTGTACATCAGGCATCAACTAGATACATACTATAACAAGGGCTAAATAACAAGATATTACAATGAAAAAATAATAATAATCATTTGAAGTTACTTAAAAATGACAAGTTGTAACTTTCAGTGTTCTAAAAATGCAGTGCGCAAAAAAAAGTGCAAAGGCAATTTTTTGCACCAAAAGTGCAAGGTGCAAGGTGAGGCACGCACATTTCTGAAGCAAGGCACAAATTTTACAAAAATAAAAAATGTAAAAATTCAAAATAAATTTAAAAATATTAAAAATAGTATTAATTAATAAATCAAATCTTCATTTTAAAATAATTTTTTAAAAAGCCTATTAGCTCAAATTAAAATAGGGATTAAGAAGACCCTAACATTAACTTGTTTGGGCTTGGCCTTGGTTGGGAGTTAGGGGGCAGAGCCCCCAAAGCCCAGCTACTAGGCATTAACAAAAAATAAGAAAACAAGAAAACGAGAAAGCTAAATGTGCAAATTTCAAAAAGATGCATGCATGGGCTGAAGCACAAGGGCACACCAAGCGCACGCCTTTTGAACGTGCTGTGCTTGGGGCCTAGGCGAAGACAAACCTTTTGAGCAGTTTAAAGTTTCCTATTGTCAACCACACATTGTGAAATCTACCCTGATATTTATTTGTTTTTTCTTTAGAAAAGTACCCTGATGGAATGCCTGTGTAGCTACCATGTTCCTTCACATAAGTATATACCACCGAGTTTCATAGAAGGGTTTCTGCTGCATAATTTCCAAATAACTCTAATTTCATAAGCATAATGTGCAACAGGGTTATTTCTGGGATAAGGCTCAAAACACATTATATTGGCTCCAGGAAGGCTGGATGGCTTGCTCGTAAACATAGTTCGATACCATATACATTTATCATAGTCAGTCCCCCATTGTGTAATTCAATAATTCAATGGGGTATCTATGTGAGAAATGTGAGGCGGGAAATATTGACATTTCCATGTACACTCGTGCAACATAAGATTAGCGAAGAAATATAAGCCAGAAAAGTTAGAACATAAGTGTGGAAAAATATCTCCAATGCCATTAATGTTAGTGTGGGACTCATAAGGACCAACAATTATGACCCTACGTTGTGGTCATTGAGGGTCCCTCATAGTTAGGACTCCCATTCTGTTGAGTCAAGGATGACAGGCCTTAAAATCTCTCTCATCTCTCCTAGTTGTTCTCTAACTCCAATTTGAATTTTAAATTAGAGATATGGATAAGAGAAAATAGGGGAGTGATTGAAGTAAGGTGGGGAGGGGTGTGATTCTCTTTGATTAATGCTTGTGTAGGGCGGATAGGACCCCTCCCTTTTAATGTCTTGGAGTAGAGAAACCCCATTTATTCTACTACTATCATACTCACTCTTGAAAGAAGAAAGAAAGAAAACTGTCCAGAGAGGGAGACTAAATTCTAGCTATCTAATCAAATACTAGAGAAAGAAAATTAATAATTCAGAGATAAAGAGGAGAATTGAACAAGTCTTGAGTGAGATTTCATGATAGAAATTTAAAGCTAAGGAGGACCAATCAAGGTTGTTGGTCGATCCATTCTAAGTATATTTGGTAAAGAATAAAGGTACAAATCAATCAATGGCAATGGCTGTTATAGGTGTATGATTAGAAAAATAATCATTTTATTGGATTTTGTAAATGAGCTGGCATTCAATCAACCCAATAATGGTATCGAAGAAAGTACTAGCAGGCCATTTCTTGGATAATGATTGGATTGAACAGAAAGAGATTTCCTTTTTATATTCATTATCGGTTTGAGTGTATCATTAGTTCTATTTTTAATAGAGATTAATGGTTTGGTGATGTCTATTCCAAAACAATGCCTGATTTGGAGATGTATTTACAAGTGATTGTTTCTCTGTATTGTTCTTGATTTGATGTTAATTAATTTGTTTATTCTATTCACTATTTCTAGATGTCAAAATTTCTTAGGCATCTTTGATGTAGGAGGCTATGTTGAGGATAGACAAAGTCCATTAATATAAAGTTTTATTTATGCATTTTTTATTTATTTAGATCGGAAATGATACATCCATAGGATTTCAGATTTATTATTCCATTTGCTTTCAACCAATGCTTTCTTTTGAATCATTAGATTTTTTTTTTCTTTTAAACTTTGCATACCATTGGCTGAATGGCATGCTACGATCCAATTAGTAAGCTCATTTGAGGCCACAAGTAGCGAATGTATAGGGCTAGCCGAATTGCTAGAACAATTTGGTGGGCCCATTGATGTTTTAATGCATAGCTTTTGGGCTGAAATGGGTGTTACAGCCCTTTGCAACTTCTCTTACAAATGGTTTTGGGGCTACAGTTCATATAATAATAGCAGAAAAATTAAGGAAATTTGTTCACAGGGGTGTGGTTTCTAGTGTAGTTTTTCTAATAAGTTCAAGGATGCTTGAACTACAAAATTGATTGATTTACATACATCACTGATAACAGCACAGCTAGGCCCATTACCACTGATCGGACCAGCAGTATGATACCCATACAGCCTTATCCGAAGACCTACGTGAGGGAACCACGTCAGCCAGTTGGTTACAAATGAAAGCATACCCCATGTGATGTAATGGGCTATAAATAACAGAATAGCAATTAAGGGGATTACCTTTTTGAGCACCAAAAACCATCTTCTTTTGTCTTTTCTTCTGTAGGAGGTCAGAAGAAGCTCTTGAGGTAGGCAGAACCCTACCAAGTGGTATCAGAGCCCAATCTTGGGTTGACACCACGGTGGGGACGAGAGCGTCCGTGAGTGATGATCGTATTGAGAAACTGGGAGATATATCACTGAGATCAAGGTGGCTCTACCAGCGGTCTTAGCTAGGGGTGTCCATAAGAAACCAAAAAACCGATCCGAACCGAAGAAACCAATCCGAAAAATCTCGTTAACCGAAACAGTTGATTCGGTTTCGGTTTGGTTTTTTAAAAAAACGGAAGGATCAGTTCAGTTTTCAGCTAACCTATCAAAAAACCAGCGATTAACCGAACCGAACGATTTTTATACATTATATATTTTTTATATTTCCCCGCCCTAGTGGCCCAGCCCAGCCCAGCCCAGCCCAGCCCAGCCCAACCCCCAACGCCCCTCTAACCCTCTCTCTCGGCCCAAGCCCAAAAAAATGATTTTTGTTCATTCATTCAAACCCCAAAACAAAACCCCTCTTTCTTTTTCTTCTTGTTTGAACAAAAGCCACTCACCAAAAACCCTAGCAAGTCGTCGTTTCTCTTCCATCATCTCTTCTTTCTTCTCCACCGTCGTCGTCGTCGCCATCACCATCATCCGGTTCGCCGGTTTTCTATTTCTCCCCCGTCGTTGTCACCTGTGGGTTGTGGCCTCTTTTAGTCTTCTTTCTTCTCCTCAGACAATCACAAAACCAAACCATTTCTCCTCTCTAGTCGTCGTCACCATCACCCGTCACCGGTTCTATCTATTCTTCGTCGTCGTCGTCACCAATTCTACTTCGATAGTGTGAGACTTGCATGTAAATGATTTTTTTAGTTAAAATAGTTAAATAATTGATATAAAATTTGTTTAAAATATGAATGTCTCGTGTCTGAAACTCTGAATGCCGAATGATACCATTGAAAGGTTCCTTCTTTTGGTTAAACATTTTTTTAATAAAAATTAAAAAATTAAAAAAAAAAACAAAAACAAAAGACCGGTTAACCGATTACCCACTTGTTTCGGTTCAATTTCGGTTTGAACTGATGCGAAAACCGATGGTACCAGTTTGGATTGTAAAATATGCCCACGGTTCTGTTAACTGAACCGAGGGGACACCACTAGTATTGGCCAAGCTGGACAAGGCGACTATGAGCGAGAACACAGAAGGTGAAGGAGAAGGTAGCAGCCAACCCAGCAAGCGATCTGGAGGAAATGGAGTGTTGCGGCAGACCAAAATCACCTTCCCAAACTTTTCAAGTGAGGACCCTATACCGTGGATTTATAGGGCTGAGAGGTACTTCGAGTATCGTGGAAGGAGAAGCAATTCTCTAGTTCCAGTGGTTTTGCCGGTCACATCCCCAAGTGACCTAAGCAGATTTCACCGATGCTCTGTGTGCGATTTGGACCCATTGGATTCGAAAACTATGATGAACAACTTTGTAAGTTAAGACAAACTGGTACAATAAGAGAACATGTGGAATTTGAGCGTTTATCCTCAAGGTACAGGGGTGGCCAGAAAATGCCCTGTTGGGCAGTTTTATTGGAAGGTTGAGGGAGGATGTTCTAGTGGAGGTGAAACCCATGCAACCTCCAACAGTCATGGTTGTTGTAGGCCTGGCCAGGCTTTACAAAGAAACATTCGACAGACTCTGAAGACCACTAAGGCGACCTCAAGGACCCCTTTTAAAGACACCTATGATGGGGTGTGGCCCTGAAGACAGAAGCGGCCCAAACCCAATCATTACCGGGCCCACTAAACTACAGAACCAAGGCTTCAAGCCCAACGTCCCATACAAAAGGATGACATGGGCTGAGATGCAGGCTCGTAGGAACAAGGGCCTATGTTACAACTATGACGAATGGTTCGGCCCAGGTCACCAATGTAAGGCCCAACAAGCTTTCTTGCTATAGACAGATGGACTAGAAGAGGGAGAGCAAGGTGTGGAGGGTCTTGGAGAAGACAACCCAACTAGCCTTGATATGATATTCGGGCTTGGCCTGCCCAAGAATTCCTTACAGGCCCTCACCAAACTCGTGTCACCCCTTGTCATGGGTAGATTGAAGGGTTGGGAGGTATCTATTTTGGTGGATAGTGGGAGTACCATGAATTTCATTTCTAATGACTTGGCCATCCAGATGGGGGTGACCATTAAACCTACCTCTAAATTCAATGTCCAAGTTGCCAACGGAAGTCAGATACCGTGTGAAGGGGTCTGTAAAGACATGGAGGTAATCATCCATGGGGAGGTCTTTTGTGTTGATCTGTACACATTGGCTTTCAGTGGGGCCGACATCGTGCTTGGGGTACAATGGTTGCAACAATTGGGCCGGGTTGTTTGTGATTGGTCCAAACTGACCATGGAATTTCAAAGGGGAGACGAACCATAACTCTAAGCGGCTCTAGGATGTTGGTTCCACAACGCTACCCTCGGCTCTATAATCAAAACCAATTGGGACCTAAACCGGCCCACCTTAGGGGACTGCACTCTAGGCCCACATCTGAAGCCCACATTCAATGAAGGTAGGATGGGCAGCCCAAATCCACGGCTGCAAGCAGTATTGGCCAAGTACCCCGACGTCTTCCGAGAACCACAAGGGCTCCCTCAAGAGAGAGTTCATGGCCATCGGATTCCCATTGTATTGGGGGCAGCACCAGCAAATGTACGGCTCTACCGGTACCCATACTATCAGCGCCAAGAAATCGAGCACTTAGTCCAAGACCTACAAAAGGGCTTCATAAAACCCAGCAACAGCCCATATTCCTCCACAGTTATACTAGTGAAGGACGGTTCTTGGCGGTTTTGTGCGGATTGTCGGGCATTGAATTCCATTACCGTTAAGGACTGGTTCCCAATTCCCTTGATCGACGAGCTACTAGACAAACTATGGAAGGTTTGGGTTTTCTCAAAATTGGATTTCAGGTCCGGGTATCATCAGATCCGAGTCCACAATGACGATGTGCATAAGACGGATTTCAGGACTCACGATGGCCACTACAAGTTCTTAGTCATGTCGTTTGGTTTGTCCAATGCACTGTCAGCTTTCCAATCACTCATGAATGACATTCAGGCCCTATCTTCGTAAGTTCATTTTAGTATTTTTTATGACATTCTTATCTATAGCTCTGATCGGGAGTAGCATCTTCTACATTTGAAGCTAACCCTAGATGTGCCAAGGCAAAATCAACTTTCGGCCAAGCCCTCCAAATGTGTTTTTGGGCAAGGTCGAGTACATTATCTTAGTCATGTGGTGGAGGAAGGGGAGGCAAAGCCTGATCCCGAGAAGGTAGCTAGTATAAGGCATTGGGCCAGGCCCACTTTAGTTAGGCAGCTGCAGGCCTTCCTAGGCCTAACCGGGTATTACAGAAGATCTATCAGGAACTATGGGCTGATAGCAGCACCAATGACCCAACTCCTCCAGAAGGAAGCCTTCTACTGGACGGGGGAGGCCCAACAAGCCTTCAGCTCCTTGAAGAGAGCAGTCTCCACTCCGCCGACATTGGTCCTACCAGATTTTGAGCAGCCTTTCGTAGTAAAATGCGACGCATCTGGCGCCGACATCAAAGCTGTTTTCAATAAAGTTCTCTCCCCTCACACCAAGGCCCAATCTACCTATGTTGAGGAACTGATGGTTGTCATTCTATCAGTCCTTAAATGGCACCACTACCTTCTGGGACAACACTTCATCATCAGAACCGATCAACAGAGCCTCAAATATCTGTTGGAGCAGCATCCCCTTACGGAAGAACAGCAAAAATGGGTGTCCAAGTTGCTGGAGTTTGATTATTTGATAGAATACAAAACTGGAGCTTCTAATCGGGTAGCAGATGTATTCATCAAAAAAAATCGGGTAGCAGATACCCTGTCAATACAAAATGAAATTACAGTTGATGGCAGAATCTAGACCCGTGTACCCACTATTGGAGGTACTCAAACAGGAGATATTAAACAACAAAGAGCTGGCGGCTATCAAAAGAAGGTGGGCCAAGGACCCAACCAGAACACCGGGCTACATCATGAGGGACTCCCTCTTGTACTATAAGGGAAGACTGGTCCTACCTTCATCGTCCTCACACATAACGGAGCTTCTACAGTTGTTTCATTCCTCCATTGAAGGCGGTCACTCAGGAGTACTAAGGACTTATTGATGCATTGCAGCACACTATTATTGGAGGGGAATTAGGAAGCATGTGAAGGCCTTTATGGCCGACTTCCCAACCTGTCAACAGCAGAAATATGATACTCAACAACCAGCTGGGCTCCTTCAACCCCTTAAGATACCAAATCAGGTCTGGGATGATGTCACCGTGGATTTCATCACCGGTTTACCACCCTCTCAAGGCAAGACAGTGATCATGGTGGTAGTAGACAGACTTGGCAAATATGCCCACTTTTCAGCCTTGTCACATCCATTCACAACAGCACAGGTAGAAGATCTGTTCATGAGATACATCACAAAACTACATGGAACACCAGCCTCCATCGTCTCTGACCGGGATCCTCTATTTATGGGAAGATTTTGGCAGGAGTACTTTACAATCCAAGGGAAACACCTAGCTCATCCGACGAGCTATCACTCCCAGTCCGATGGGCAGACAAAGGTAGTTAACAGATGCATGGAGACCTACTTGAGGTGCTTAGCAGAGCAGAGGCCAAAACAGTGGTTGAAGTGGTTATCTTGGGCAGAACTATGGTATAACTCCACCTTCCATGTGACTACCGGTATGACACCTTTCAAGGCCGTGTATGGGAGAGACCCCCCCCAAACCATTCTCCCCTGCGAGACAGGCTCCACGACTGTAGCTGCAGTAGACGAATACCTCACCAGCCAAGACTTAATCTTGCAGGAGCTTAAGAACAATTTGCAGTGGGCTCAGCAGGTAATGAAGGATACATATGACCACAAGCACCATCCCTTGGAATTTCAGCCTAATGACATGGTTTACTTGAAGCTTCAACCCTAACGACAAACCTCGGTAGCCAAGCAAGAGTTGATGTAAGAGTTGATGGCAGTTTCATGACAGTCTGGTTAGCCTCCTCCATAGAAGCTGCATTGTGGAGAGAGGCAAAGGTAGAAGATCAAGTCTTACATGGAAGCAAGGGATTGGATGGTCAACCAAGAAGTGGAAGTGTCACAAAAATGGACAGGCAGGGCCTGATTACTTCAAAAGCATGGGAGAAGTTGGAAAGTCGAACGTATTCAGCAAGGAAAAGGTCTGGAATTTGAAAGGCCATTTGCCCAAGTAGCCTTAGATGGTGCCAAAATTAATTCAAACTCAGTGGGCCAGGTACAACAAGGAATAGGGGGTATTGTAAATCCATGGGCCATCTTTTGGGGGGATATGAGACATCGGGTCAGGCTGAAGGGTGGGTACCCAAAATCGGACACATGCAAACCCAATGTCACTCAGTTGGGCTGCATAAACCAAATGGGCCACCAACTCTAAATCCAGGTTAGCTTAGAAAGGAGGGAGTGCCAAATGGGCTTTTTGTTGTGGGCCCATGTAGAACAATTTCAAAGAGACGTTACTTCAGGTAAAAAAAAAAAAGCTAATAGATGGGAGAGATCGTCTATCTTCTTCCCCATCAAGTCTCCCTTGACTGGTGACATTTCAGTCCTCTAACGCTCAAGCTCGGAGCTCTTTGTAATGGATTCCCGCCAAGAAACTGAATTGCATCTCGCCGGAAAGACGTAATCTAAGGAGTACAGGGCGTAGCGATTTGGAAACCATCACGGACTCGTTCTCAGATGAAGAGGAAATTAGTGACACCAACACTGAAGACATTGTAAGCCTTGAAAGTGTTGACCTGAATCTTTCGATGGAATTTTTCACTGAAGAAAGCTTTGGTAATTGGTACAGAGATTCTTTTATCTAAGGAGGGGGCAAGTGAAATAAGGGGAGATAGGGGAATTTCTACAGAAATTCATGATTGTTTGGCAGTGGCTGCGGATGTAGTTCAGGGGACACCTCAACCCACAATGAAATCTATTTCAGTAGCTCAGCTAGCGCAGGATTTGTGTATGGAAAGGCAAATCCAAACTAGGAAGCTCTACTTTCGGTGGTATTCAATAGCGTGTTTATGTCGTGGACGGGACCAAAATAAGTGGTGTTCTGACGGTTGTGGACGGTCCCCGTCCCAAATAACTTGTGGACAGGGACCATACCACATCAATTTCTTGTCAACGCTTAGTTTTCTTGGATGGTCCCTATCCACCCGTGCACAAAAAAGATCATGTGATATTATACATCACATTACACATAGAGGCTATATTTCTTCTCCTCCTTTGTTGCTAACAAAGCAAAGACCCATTGCTGACCAATGGAACCTATAATTTGATGATATATCTTTTAATTCTTTTAGCACAAGTCCTCTTCACCACCTTACTGTTTGTGTATTTTGGTGGATTTGTGTATGGAAAGGCAAATCCAAACTAGAAGCTCTACTTTCGGTGGTATTCAATAGCGTGTTTATGTCGTGGACGGGACCAAAATAAGGGGTGTTCTGACGATTGTGGACAGGGACCGTACCACATCAATTTCTTGTCAACGCTTAGTTTTCTTGGATAATCCCCATCCACCCGTGCACAAAAAAGACCATGTGATATTATACATCACATTACACCTAGAGGCTATATTTCTTCTCCTCCTTTGTTGCTAACAAAGCAAAGACCCATTGCTGACCAATGGAACCTATAATTTGATGATATATCTTTTAATTCTTTTAGCACAAGTCCTCTTCACCACCTTACTGTTTGTGTATTTTGCATCTTTGCCAACTATTTTTGTGTATTATTTGCGAGTCCCGTCCAATGTCGGCCTCGGCCTCAGCCCAACAGGCTCCCTCGGCATGGCAAGAGACCTCAGTACCTTGGCTACATTGAGGTGTCAACATTAACAAGGCTTAATGGACCTCAAACATGAGTAGACACCCCGGCCGCATGCAAAAACTAAGCCTAACTAATTAGCGCACCTAAGCATTACCATACAACACTTGGCAAAAAACAATACTTTCATTAAAAAGTTGAGCTTTACATTTGTACTCAAAAATGGGCACCTCAACCCTTAAAACAAGGAAGAGAAAAGTTGTATCATTAAATGGGCATGCAGGTCCAACCACCAACAACTTCGTAAAAGAAGTTTTTAAGACTAAGCCTCCCCAATCTACCCCTCAGTCTCAGCCATTGTGGCCTCCTACCCATCGATCTAAGGGAGAGAGCCACCATCTTGGACTCGTATTCGAGCATTGGCCTCAATGTTGCCCACCACTTCGGTTGTCTTCTAGGCTTCGTCCTCCTTGGAGAGATGGTGAAAGGGTCCATCTTGTCGACATCAAAGTCTAAAACGACTTTCAGCTTGGACCTTGTAATCCTTGAACCCCTCCAGGTAAGACAAACTGTCGAAGTTGGCTAGGTCCTTTTTGTACTACGGTAAAGCCTTGTATTCCTTGATAGTCTTAGCAAACACCTCCTCAAGCTTCCTTTCCATGGATCAAATGGTTGCCTTTAGCTCCTTAATAAGATCCTTCATGGCAGCATTGGCCACAGCTTTCTTACGATGCTCCTCGACATCCCACGCTTTCTCCTCTGCATCCTGCACTTTGGCCTCGGCCTCTTCTCATGTTGCATGCATCTGCGCCTAGGCCTCAGCAAACTCACACTTGAACTGCTTCTCCATGTTGGCCCATGCCTACTTCAACGTTTGAGTCTGGAGTCTTTGGACCTCTATCTTATCACAAAGGTCCACAGAGATTGAAGCCATTTGCAACACAAGAAAGTTAAAACTACAGGTCGCACCAAAGGCAATAACCAACGCACAAAAGTACGATGCTCACCTTGGCCACCTTGTCTAGTAACATCTCCCGAACAATAGGAAGTGGCTCCTGGGTCCACAACTGTCAATCACCAAGAAGGACGATCCCCATAGTCAACTAGCGACCAACGCCCTCTTTTGACAAGTTGTCACCTTCCTCACATTCCAAGTGGGACGATAGATGCCCCGACAGGTCAACGACTCCTAGTCTTGAGGCAACTCGGTCAACATGCGATGCAGCGTGAGCTAGTGGCTAGGGGTGGTAGAAGGCTCTTCGCATGCTTGTTGTCCTTTACCCCCTCAACGGGCCGCTTCTGTGTAATGGCCCTCTTTTGAGCAGCCTTGGCCTCTACCTTCTTCCTTGCAGCCTTGTCTTCAACATGTCTTCTATGTGTACCTTCAGCCACGGCCTCTTTCTTTGCAGCTCTCACCTTCTCGACAGCTTGCTACACAAGCATCATCTTCTAGGACATGCCCATCTCTACACAAAGAGAACACTCAATAAAAGTAAAAGCCAAACTCCACATGGCACAAACAATGGGGTTGTCCTTATCAAGGGGGGCAGGATTAAGGCTAGCCGCTAGACTTCACCAAGGCCTCCTCCTTCATCAAGGGCCTGGCATGGATCATGCCACCCAACCAAAACCGATTCAACAACACCTTCATCTCATCATTGTAAAGTGGTGTTATCCTCTCAACCACTGCATTAGGGTTTCCCCAACTGAATCTAAAGGACCATCCCTCAGGACACCTCATGAAAAAGAACTTTCTCTTCCAATTGTGTACAACAATGGGTTATCCACCACTTTACCCAGTCGGCCCTAAAGAAGGACCATCCCTCAGGACACCTCGCCCTCGTGGTGCTTCCTCAATTCAAATAGGTTCCTAAAAAGGTTCACCGTTATCAAAACCCCTTGGTTGTGGGCCACAACAAGGACAGCAATGATGATGACCCAAACGGCATTGGGGGCAAGCTAGCTAAGAGAAATCCTATAGTGATTCAAAAGGCCAGGGATGAGGAGATGCAACGAAAAGCGGAGTCCAAACTGCAGGTAGTGCTCACGGATGGTGGATGCACACATCACCCTCCTTGCACAACCATGGCATGTCGCCAATCAAAGGTACTACCCCTATAGTACTTAGGTAATAAAGTACATCTAGGCAAGTTTCAAGATATCTTCTCGACCGAGAACACTATCTAAATCAAAATGCATGGGACACATAGACCTCACATCTTGTCCTTCATCACCCTATTCTTCCTCAAGCTCCTCCTCAACCTCTCTTTTTTCTCCTTCACCAGCCAAGTACACCACCAAAGCATCACCTGAAGCCTCACCTCTCAAAGACACCCTTGTGGGTCCACCAAGGGCATCACCCCTCGACCTTGTTGACCCAATGCTCTCGTCTACAGAAGACTCACTCCCTTGGCCATAAGCCTCATGCTCGGAATCAAAAGTGGACATGACGAGGGATGACATCTTACCTAAGTGAGAAGAAGCGATGACTTGAAAGGAATGAACGAGAATAGAACCCTAGTCAAGGTGGTCTGAAAGCTCCAAAGCAACAACACAATCACCAAATGGTGAGCTTCCCCCCTCCTCTCCTCTCTTAAAGAAAAGCAAACAGTCCAGATCTTCTCCATCTAATGGTCACCAACGTATCGCCTCAATTGCCTACACCAACAATCATCACATGGCACCAACCTTGGAATACTAAACGATGCCAAGAGGCTTGGTCCCTGTTCGCCCATACACACTGGACCAGGCCCCGCTAAACCGATGCATCCGCCTATCCCGGGTCGCAACCGTTGCCAACAGATAAATGCGCCTCCTGAACAACACCCTTTGCCGATGATCAAAGACTTAGAAAATTGCCAGGCTTCCTTCTACTCCCATCGACTCACGTCAAGGCCTATGCATCTAAACCAAACCTCGGCCTCGGCCTCAACTTCGACCTCGATAGTGGGGGGCAAGTGATATGGGTATAATTGACCACTCCATCAGATGATGACACGTGGCATACCCCAAGGGTAATCTCATCAACTCAACCTCAACTAAGGGCAATATTGTAACTTTCAGCGGTCATTACTACGACAACATTTACTATAGGCATTATGATCTCGGTCAATTTCTCTCCTTGCACATTAATGATGGAGTAACGTTCAACTGCTAGGATCTCACCCCAGTAACAGTCGCATTCATCACCTTGATTCACAGGACTGTTACATCTAGCTCGCTACTAGGCTCCTAGGCAACCCTAACTATAAAAAGGGCGCCATAGCCAAAGGTATACTCTCTTAAGCACACTTAAGCTCTCAACTCTCTTGCTTATTGTAACATCGGCTATCCTACAGCCCTCGGCTAACTTGACCGACGAAATCCTCGCCCGTGGGACCACATCCCGAGGCCTTTGACGTCTTTTGACTCTTGCAAACGGAACCCTCAGCTACGTTACCTTGGAAGTGACCAAGCTGCCCCCAACTCCATATTTGTCAACAACAACGGGTTAAAGATGGAAGGAGTAGATTGGCCAAGACTAAGTGAGGAAAATATGAATTGGCTGGAAAGGAATTTTGAGGAAGAGGAGATTAGACAAACGGTTCTCAATGGATAGATCCAAAGCTCTATGGTCTTAGCATGGCTTTTTATTAAGATTGTTGGGATGTAATGAAAGAAGATCTACTTAAAGAATTTAAGGAATTTGTAAATAAGTACATAGTCAGCCCTAGAATCAATGTCGCCTTCTTGGATTTAATCCCTAAGAAGGTAGATGTGAACCACCCTAAAGATTTTAGGCCCATTAGCTTGGTGACTAGTATCTACAAAATCATGGCTAAGGTTTTGGATTTTAAGTTGAGAAAAGGTTGGCCCTCCCTTATTAGTTAAGCCCAAGGAGCCTTTGTGCAAGGGAGACAAATAACTAATCAAATATTGATAGCTAATGAATGTGTGGAGAAAATTAGGAGGTTTGGCCAATCGGGTTTTGTTTGTATGTTGGATTTAGAAAAGGTTTATGATTTGGTGGATTGGATTTTCCTAACAGATGTATTCAAGAATTGTGGTTTTGGAGAAGAATGGTGCAACTAGGTGAAGGGTTGCATTAATTCTTGTCATTTTTCAATGTTGGTTCAACGGTGTGGTTAGGGATTTCTTTCTAGGTTGTAGAGGCCTAAGGCAATGTGACCCTCTCTCACCCTTTCTATTCACCCTTGTAGGTGATGTTTTTAGTAGGTTACTCACAAAGGTTGATAGGGAGGATGTAATAAAGGGTTGGAGAATAGGTAAGAATAGAGTTCCAATAACCCACCTCCAACTTGCTAATGACATTATAATTTTCTGTGAAGGGAGCAATCTAAGGAAAGTGAGGAATCTAAAGGCTTGATAAAAACACTTTGAGAATGTGTCAAATGTGAAGATAAATCTGGACGAGAGTTGTGTGGTGGGTATCAACATTGATGTTAGGGCTATTGATTCTATTGTAGAGTGCTTAGATTGTTCTAGCTCTTGCTAGCCACTATCTTACCTAGGTCTCCCTCTAGATGCTAACCCAAAGGAGAGTTGTTTTTGGACTCCAATCTTGGAAAAGTTTGAAAATAGGTTGGCAACTTGGAAAAATAATTCTCTCTCTTTAGGGAGTAGAGTAACCTTATTAAGAGCCATTTTATCTAATATGTTGGTGTATTACCTCTCAGTGCTTGAAATTCCTAGTAGAGAGGCCAAGAAGTTGGAGAGATTGATGAGGAACTTTCTATGGGAACTAGGGGCAAAGAAAAATGATAGTTTATTAAAGGTGGGAATTAGTGTGGAGCAAGGATGAAGGTAGCTTGGGATTGGGAAATTTAAATGTAAAGAATGTAGCTTTGTTGTTGCATTTACCAGGTATAATGCTTGTTCCAATAATTCTATTTTATTTTGGGATGACATTTGGGTGTGTAATTCAGCTCTCAAAGACCTCTTTCCCTCTCTTTAATCCACCTCCTTGTTTAAAAAGAAGGACGTTTCTCAATAACTCCCCTCTCCTGTCCTCCCTCTATCTCTAAGTTGGAACTTTGGGTTTCAGAGGGGTTTAAGGGACAATGAACTTGGGTGTGTTTTAGACCTTCTATGTCTTCTGGGTGATGTCCGTCTGGACACTACTCAATTGGATAGGATTATCTGGATCCCCCATTCAAAAGGCTCCATCTCTTGTGCTTCTTCTTCAAGTCCCTTTGTTCCCCTTCTAGTCAAAGGTTTTTTGGACTAGACATGTTACCCCTGAAATTATGGCATTTTGTTGGGAAGTGTTTCATGGAAAAATCAATACTTTGGATTGTTTGAAAAATAAAAGGAATTGGAATCTGCTCCTCACAGAGGCACTCGCACCGACCTCACATCAAATCCCACCGTGTATTGGAAACAGCTCTAGTACGGTAGATGTTCCTGATGTGCAGATGGTACATGATGTGAGGTCGGTATGAGGAAAGCCTCTGTGAGGAGCAAATCCATACTCAAATAAAAGACCATTCATGGGTTTGTCTAATTGAGTTTTTGCCTTGTTTGGGTGCAGGTGGAACTTACCTATAAATATTTGTCTACTGTTTGAACCTTTTTTCTTTGTGTGGACCACTAAAAGGGGGTGGAGCATGTGGAAATGCATTAGAGCACCTACTCTATGGACAATTTGAGAAGAGAGGAATACAAGAATTTTTCAAGAAAAACAAGGAACCTCCTAAATGTCAAGGATTGCATTTTGACAAGAACAATACTTTGGTTTAGAGCTATGGACTCCTTCCAACCCTTTTCCTTTGATGACCTTTGGAAGAGCTGGTCAGCTATAGCATCTTTCTCTTCCAAGAAAGAGTCTTTGTAGATTGGGTTATCCTCTTAAAGGAAGTGTAAAGATGAGCTTTGATGGAAACAGTCAAGGCAACCTAGGACCCCCTAGAATAGGAGGGGTCTTGAGAGATAAGGACTGTAACACCTTAGCTCTATTCTCTGGCCCAGTGGGTTTGGGAGACACTCTAATATGGCTGAATTGTTAGTGGCCCTACAAGGTATTCAAATTGCACATCAACTTGGTGTGGAAAATCTAATACTTGAAAGAGATTCTAAAATTGCTGTAGGGTGGCAGGTAGATTCAAACTCAGTGGTTTGGTGCTACGGGGACTTTCTAAAGAATGCTAAGTGGCTAACTAGAAACATGAATATTAGCCTACACTCGGTATGAAGGTCAGAAAATGCTTTGGCTAATTGTCTTTCCAAACAAGGGGTTAATAGGGAAAGTTTATACTGGGCTGCTTTGTAATCTTTTCACAACTTTTTTCCGTAATTTTCTTTCAAGAAGAGGTTGTACTTCGTGCCTCTCCTTGGGATGCCTGTAATAGCTCTCATTTCTTAATTAATAAAATCACAATTCAATTAAAAAATACATATTTCCCAGAAAAAGAGAAGATCATTTACGAAAATCTATAATCACCGAAAAAAGAGAAGCATTTACGAAAATCTATATGGTACATGCAAATATAATGTATATGCAATACAGAGTTCCAGATCATATCCAATCTTTGAAATTCCACTAACCAAGATATTTATCCAATCATGAAACACTCAAAGTCTTAACATAAGAAACAAGTAAAATATATTTCTTATATTCTTTTTGATGAATGATAGCAAACATTCCATGATCTTACAGAAAAATCAAATATGAACATTGTTGTCAATTCCAGGTGCAAACCGTTATTTTCTGAAAAGTCCAGGTCTCCAATAACTGTTTTGTGTTTTCCAACCCTACACTACTTTACCTTTTTCTCACAGAAAAAAAAAGCTTAAGACCCTTTGCAAAAATGGCATAGTGTGAACAAGAAGATCACAAACCCCTCAAGGCAAGTAGCGTAATTTTGAAAATAAATAACCACTTGAAGTTTCAGAGGACTTTGGGAATTTTAAGACTGTTTATTTTCTAGATCATCAAGAAAAATTATTTTTTAATTCCTTTTTTGTTATATAGAAGTTTGTACCTCTTTCTTTTCTTTGCACACTTTATATTTTGAGTAAATATCCATCCTTTAATATAATTCTTCCATTTATTAGTAATAAAGGATATAATAACCACTTAAAAATCTAAATCAGAAAAGGACAAGATGAGGAATGAGTGGGAGAAGTCAAAAAGGAAAAAAAAAAAAAAGAAAGAAAGAAAAATCTGGGGGCAAAAGAAGAATACCATCTTGAAGAGCAGCCATGACTTCTGGATCCTTAAATGCTGCCATCAATTCTGGATCCTGCTTCAAAAAGAAAATAAAAAGAAAAAAAAATCATCAATAAAATCCCAACCAAGTGCATACAAGACTCCCAGATACAAAGAGGAAATGGAAAGACCAGCATATGACATCAGAATGCAACAGTGTGTAATAATATCCAAGACAGAATACAAAACAACATCCAAATGCCAACATGCACACCTTTTATACCTTGATAAATTTAATGAGGCTTTTAACATGTACACCTTCTATAATTTGAAAAGCATCGAAGAATCTATTAATAAGCAGCAGCAGCAGCAGAAGACATAAATACAGAACTCTCACGCAAAGATTCATAATGATGGCAGGCTGGCAGTGCCATAACAAACCAAAAACAAGCATAAACAAAATCAAAGAACATATGTTATTGGTTTACTACTGCAAAGATTTCTTCACCAGCAAAGCTAAGGAACATGCTAGGGACCATAATACTAAAACCAGAGCAAGTGGCAGGGCATCACAATACCAATAACCAAAAGCATACCCAAGCTTGAGGAATCAGTATATACTCATCAGAACAAGACACTTACATTTAAGATTTGGCTCATATCAATATTTCCAGGCATCCCACCTGGAGTACTTCCTGGGAAACCTCCGGGCATTCCACCTGGAAAACCCCCTGGCATACCCCCAGGGAAACCTCCAGGGAACCCGCCTGGCATGCCTCCCGGCTTTCTACTTGAAGATGACTGTTCCTGCTGTTTGGCCTTCTCATATGCAGCCTACAGTAGAGTTTCACAAAATTATCAAATGAAATGCCAACAAACAATAGACTTCTTCAATAGATGAATATAACAGCAATTACCTGAGCTTCAGCCTTACGGCGTTGTCTCTCACGCTCAATCTTCTTCTCTTCTCTCTCTTTGCGCAAACGCTCATACTTCCTGTGGTGTTCTTCAATTTTGTGTGCATTGGGTTCAACCTGTAATCAAATCAAGTAAATCTTAGGTTCAAACACATTCTTATAGATGAACAAAAAGCAAGCAACAATGGAAAAAGAAACACGACCTTCTTAAGAACCGCATTAATCTCCTCATCGTAATCTAATTTTGATGCTAGGTGAAGATCCTTAGCAGCCTCCTCCCACTGGCCAAGCATCGACCGGGCAATGCCACGAGACTTGTACCCTTTAGCAGAATCAGGATTGATCTGAAAGGACAATTACAAACTATATTACTATAAAAAAACGCAAGCATCAAAAATTGTAATCTGTAATAGGGATAAGTACTTGCATGGATGGTATGAAAACATGCCTGCACATTGGTCTATGTTCATACACATACTAGTTACATTAGATCCATGAGAAACATCACTCTAACGCCCACATTTTACATCTGTGCATTTCCAATCATGCATGCAAATTGCAAGTGCCAAGCTTTATGATCAGATTGAGACAATAAAATTAAGGACAACATAATTACCTCTAAAGCTGCATTGGCATCTCGAATTGCAGCATTAGGCTTCTTCATTTTAATATACACACTAGCTGCACAAACAACAAATAAGCAGGGGAAATCAAAGTAAATTAATTCACGTACACCAAATAAAAGTAATAATTAACGGTACAATAAAAGCCCAAAACCAGTCTTACCTCTGGTCGCATACATTATGGCAGATGTTGGGTTTAGTAAAATTGCCTCCGTGAGATGCTCAATTGCTTCCTCCAGCTTACCTGATTAACCAAATAAATAAATAAATAAATAAATAAAATAAAATAAAAGATACAACTATAAGATTTCGCAAAGAAGTTCATAAAATGTTTAAGTAAAAACATACCCTCTGAAATTGCTTCCATTGCTTGTGCCTTGGCTGCTTGAGAAGCATCACGGTTCTCTTCCGAGACCTCAATAGATGGGTCTCCCATCTATATAGGAAAAAAAAAAAAAAATCAACGGCGAAGAACTAGGCGGTTACACAAACACATGTTCAAAATGTCGATTTATTTGGGATTCACCTTCTGCGGAGGATCATTGTCAGGTTCTACAGTCTCTCCTTCAGGCTCGACATCCGATTCGACTAGTTCACTCTCGTATCCATCATCGTGTGCTGCAGTTGATCCCTGTGGTTGAGAGGTCTTGTCTCCCAAGTCTTCCATCTCCTCGTCACTCTCGTCCACCATCCTAGATTTCTGTGGCTCGATTATAAAATGAATAGTTACAAGAAATTCGATGAATTATATGAAAAAAAAACGGAGGGGGGAAGAAATTATAAGACAGAGTTCAAGCTTGTACTACTGCAGACACTCAAACCCCATTACAGAAAACGCTATAGGGAGAAAAAGAATGTACCGAGTCGCAGGTACAAGGTGACTCGCCATGTTTATAAGCTGACGGAGGAAGTTTAGCGCCGAGACTGAAATAAAAGTCAGATACAGAAATAGAAGTACTAAATATTTTTCTCCATTTAACCATCTCCAATTGATAGATGGATCAATTCTCACCTCTCGAGGTAATCTTTGAAGAAGGAAATAGAAGGATCGCTTAGAATAGAGGGATTGGACTTGCATTGTTCGATAAAGAGCTTCAACTGCTTGACCTTCGCGGCGTCCATGGCGTCTTCGAATATTCGATCAGGATTTTTCGCGCTAACGTTGTCTTCTGCGTTCACTTTCGTCTCTACAGACAACAAAATGGAAGTAAAAAAGAGGGAATGAGAAACCACCAGTCCACCACCTGCTTAAGCCCCTTCTAGTAGGTTCCAAGTGGATAAGCATGAAGCATTAACATTTCGCCCGCGGTTTTATTTATATCGCCGAATCCCGATTTCTGACGTTTTCGAATCTGGACAGGGAAACCAAATGAAATCTTAAAAAATTAGGTAGCTTTCTTAATAATTATAATCACCTTCTTCAACTTTTTAACAATTGCAAGAAAATCCTTCACGTCAGATGGCCTCTCATTACCCCATATCCCAACTGCAATTATAGAAAGAGTCCGACCTTCCTATCCATGACAATTCTACCCACATAAGATCACAGCCACACATGGAGAATATCTTATCTTCTTATATATTATTATGTATAGGGAGATGTTCCCAATGCGTGGAGGTAGAGTCCTTGCAGGTGGCATAGGTAGAGTTTTTATGGGTAGGAGATCCAAAATCTTGTAGAGGGGTTCAAAATTATCTTTAGAAACTTATGGAGTTGCCACCTTAGCATAGTTTATCTCCTTTTTTTTCCTCTCCTTTTTCTTAGAAAATTAACTATCCCCATTTTCTCTTAAATTATCTCTATCTAGAATTCCTATTTATCTTCTAATTATCTCTAATTCATATCTTTTCATCTAAATCTATCTAAAAAAAGTTTCAATAAAAAATTAGGTAAAATATAAAAACCTCCCTTGAGTTTTCTAACAATCATAAAAAAATCTCCTATGTTTTCATTTTAACAAAAATCACCCTATATTTAAAAAAATGCAAATACCTCCCTTCATGGATAGAAAAATTGACCTAGGCCATGTTTGGCAAGTCTTTCCGTGCGGTCTTTTGTCTGTTTAAAAGCCCATAAGACCGAATATTGATCTATTCCCGTTTGGTTCACATCAAATTTCACTGCCAAAAGACATTGTGCCGAAAAGCCCGGAGAAGCCCAATTTGGGCTGATTTTGGGAAGCTAGGATCGTAGCTTCCGGGCTTTTATGCCCTCTCGAAGCCTCCCCATACGTGTGTGATTTCTCATGCGCATACACAGGTTCAATTCCTCCATTCCCTTCATCCTCCTCTTCCTCCTCCTTCAATCTTTGTCTTCTTCTTCCACCATCACCATCCTCCTCTTCGTCTCTCTTCTGTGGTTCCACTAATTTTTCCCCTCTTTTGTAGGAGATTATAAAGCATTTGGTGCTCGTGAATCTTATAGCGGTGGTAGCTTGTTATTCGGTGGTGGTTTGTGCAAGTAGAACCCCCATCCCAATATGTACTGTTAGGGGTTTTTTTTTTTGAACAACGATTGTCTTTAAACTTCTATGTGTTCACTCCCTTTTTTAGAATGTAGTTAAAAATTGTTAGGTTTTAAACTTGTAATGTTAGGTTTGTGCATGTCTTATTAGGGTTTTTTTTGAAACATCGATTATTGTTAGGTTTAATAACACGTGATTCTCTTGTAATGCTATAGATACCCATGTAATAAGAATTGTGGGCAGACCTGATTTCCACTATTTTTTCCCTTACCTATCTTTCCATTGTTTCTCTCAAAGAGACCTCTGCGGTTGTGTACCTGATTTCCTCATTCTTTTTTTTTTCTTTTGTGTTTTTCTTCTTAAACAATCTTAGAAATACTACAAAAATAAATTATGCGAGAAATTTGATGTTTCACGAATGTCTCCTATAAATTTCACAAAAAGGAAATATATAAACAAAAAAGTTGAATGAAAACTTAGGACGAAATAGACCACCAAGTAAAATGATGTAATCTCAAACTTCTAAATAGTTAAATGTTCAAAAATGGAAATGCATCATACCCAGAATCTTTATTTTCACATAGCCACTCAAACTTGCTAGGACCTTCCCTTCCTCCAAAGTATTTCCCAATACCTTTGATTGTACTTCCTTCAACAGCATCTCCAATAACCTTAACATCATTGACTGATGGAGGAGCTGCCACAAGAAAATCAAACTTTAGCATCTGAGGATCATTACTTAAACAAAGTGCTGCTGAAAAAACGATACATTAGATATGCAGAGCTTTTAGCCTATCTTTTGTATGGTGCTATGGTTTGTATGTTTGTATAGGCTATTGGACAATGGCATGGTTTGCACTATGCTCTCATTTTTCAATCTGTGTAACCCATGTCCACTAGTACAAAGGTTCCAAACCTTTCTGCTTGATTGTTACACAGGTTCTTGTTTTTGTTTGCTACTTCTGGGGTGATAATTTTAATTAGTTAAACTTTAAATTTATACTGAAAATTATCCATAATATTACCTTTGCTATATAACAAATATTTATGGCACTGCAATAAGGTGGAGGTTGAAAATTGAAATTGAATGTCAAATAACTTGTACTATTGTAGCTTGGAGATAGGCTTAGTACAATCACTATATAGGGAAAAACCCAACTAAGATTTCAGAAATCCATTTAATTTTCAGTAATTGTATATTATTGGTGTAAAAAGAACAAGGCAATTATTCACGGTCCTGCAACAAAAGGGAGCTTGAAGTTGAGTGTCAAACAAGCTTATATAGTTGATGATTGGAGATAGGCTTGGAACAAATTTAATCAAAAGAAAGTTTTCAAATAAAAGTGGTGAAAATCCCAAGTTATGGGTGTAAAGGCCTATAAATAATCTTTTATTTTTATCAAGAGATCCGTAAATAATTTTCTTTAGTCATGAATATAGTTAACAACCCAATTCAATTTAAATCTTTACATTGGTGATTTGATCCCCTAATCTGGATGAATGCAATTTTGTGTACATGGGTTGGATGGGATAACAACAGTCTTTCTCTGAGGCTGCAATTGGTATCCCAATTGTTTGAATTGATGAAACATGGGGCTCTTTTCTGTTTACCAAAATTTCATACCAATTGGTTGTGCTCACCTTGCGTTTATCAAATTTCTGATGATAAGGCACAACAAATAATTAATAATATGGGGTAGTAGCAGATAGCTAATAGAACTATAGAAGCTTTCCCTGTAACTACAAAAAAAATCGACTCCACACGTAATTTCCTTCTAAATATTATGCAATTAGGTATGTACAGTTTAGTTTACAGTATACTTCAGTACCAGAAATCTCGCTACCCCAGCACAGATGATGAATAATTTTGTTTTTCTACAATATACATATAATTCAACATACAAGGCAATTAAAAGAAATCACCTGGAAGATTCAAATAATCATCAAAACCATAAATGTGAGCAAAAATCATTGATCTAGTTCATAGTCCACCAAGAAAACAATTATATAGAAATTGTCTATCCATCTAACTACTATGTAACTAGAGTATTCGTGGCTAGGAGGATCGAGGTTGTTGGGTATGTGGATGTAGTGCTCAGATGATCTAAGGGCCAAGAAAATACCTCTATGAAAGTTCCGCAAAAAAAAATAAAAATTTCTATGAGAGAGTTGAAATAGGTTGGAAGGAGGCTATTTTGTCTACTGGAAGAAAGGAAGTTATGATTAAGGCAGTGTTCATTGCCATTTCCACATATGCAATGTCATGCTTTTTATTTCTTAAATGGCTTTGAGATCAATTGGTTAGAATTTAGAGGAAACTTCTTTGGGGAGCAGGAAAGCAGAAGGAAAATGAATTAGATGAATTGGAAGAGGTTGTGTAAAAAAAGGTAAATTTCTTAAACTACCCTTATGGTTTAGATAATATGCTTGATATTGATGTGCTTGATATTGATGGCACAGCTGAGTTCAATGATATCCTTGATTCTTTCATTGATATTCCACCTACATCCTACCCTCTTGTTATAACTTTCTAGAAATTATTGGTAATGCTAGATGGTAGCATGGAAAATTCATACTTTAACAGATTTCATGATATAAGGGAACTTTCTCTTGGTAATGCTAGACCTTCAAAATCAATAGCATTACACACCTTTATAAGAACAAAGGAGGTTAATTATGACAGGTTCAATTTGGGTTAGCCCCATTTTATGCTAACCTGGATCATCAATGGTTGCTTTTCATTCCGTTTGATTATCAATGCTATAGGTTTTGTTTCTGAATTTTCCCTCATTAAATTTAGAAAAAAAAAAACTTATATTTGAATATGATATTGTTTGTGTTTTTAGATGCCTTACATCTAACAAAATGGATTTTTGGTATACTATGGTTGTATAAACAAATAGTTTTTAAGAAAGCACAAGTGATGGGAATCAACTTAAGGCATATCAAAAGAACCAAAATTGCTCTTAAGATGGTGCAGAGCTTACTGCTTTGTTATTACTTGGAAGAAAACATTAACACAAGCTTCTTTGCTTTGTTATTCGATGCATTGGTTGTACACATTGGTTGATGTGGGTTGTACCGGCAATTTGCTAAAGCTATCATACCATTGTTCTTGATTGCAAGATTCTATCCACTTACGAACATTCAAAGGGAATGGCTACTTTAGGTGACTTATACAACCATCAAACCTTTTTCTATTTTTTAAGTTGATTGGAAGAAAAAAAAATATGGTTATTCTATAATTTTTCAATAATATTGTGTCAGTAACCCAAAGTTTCATGATGATTAGATGGCAACTAGTGTATTTAACACATCTTTTGAGAATACTCCCGTCATAAATGCAAACTGGACACCTATACAAGAAACTTTTTTCATAGATTTACTTGCACAACAAGTCAAAAGTGGGGGAATGGTAGTTGGTTGTTTGAAACCAGTTGCTTAGAAAGAGGTGAGATAGAGTTTTTTTCACAAGATTTGGCCCGAAGTTCAATACAAAATTGTTTAGTAACAAGCTACAAGATTTAAAGAGTAGATATAAGGAGTTTACAAAATTAAGATATGGGCAAACCAGATTTGGTTGGGATGAAGAGAAGCAAATGGTTGTAGCCTCACCAGAGACATGGGACAACTATTTGACGGTATTTGCTATAACATATATGATTGTTTATTTAAATTCAATACATTGCATACAAATTGATTAGTCTCCCAATGCCTTTTTTTTATAGGCAAATCCTAAAGCCAAAAAGTTTTGTATTGTGGGTTGCCTGGAGTATAACAACCTAGAGGTCATATTTGGGGGAACAACACCCACTATAAGGTTTTCAGCATCATTGGCATGAGGCATAGAGTCCCCACCCCAAGATGAGGGAAACATCTCAACTTGCCCACCTGTTGATGAGACCCAACATCCATCAGTAAAAGTTGATGAACCAATGAATGGTGATACTGATCAGGTCTCAACTACAAGCACCAAAACTCCACATAGGAAGAAACCAGCCGAATTCTGTGATATAGTGGTTGATTAGTCTACATTAGCTAAAAAGAGATTTGATAGGTTGGTTGAGGCAATAAATGGATTGCGAACAAGAACAGATAATCCTACATCCATGTCTTCTGTGTTGGCAAAGGTGAACACCATTGAAGAACTTGACATTTCTGACTATGACAGGATATACGAGGTTTTCCATGACCCAGCAGCAATAGAGTTTTATTTGGACCTGTCCCCAACCATTAGGAAGAGTTGGCTGATGGGTCGCATAGGTTGTTGAACATGGTGGTTGTCTGACTTTAATTAAAAAGTTGTCTAGTATTTTGCCATTTGGGGCTTTTTTTTCTCTGTGAGATGATTAACCTTGAAACACATAGGTATATAGGTACATGGTGAATGGATGGATTTGGGGATATACATATGATGAATGCAATTTTATTTGCTCTTAATTGTATGATGTATGTATGAGTTGGGCTTGAGGCAAGTGGGTGATTATAGCAGGTGGATGATTGTCATGGTGTAGGTGTCAATGTATGCTTATGGGTCACCACCAAAAGCATTTGTCATTTGACATTGTGATCCAACCTTGATATGCATCTTGTACTCATTCATTATTCATATATCATATCAAAATGGTTGACAGCCCTACTAGGATTGCAGTGCTTTCAGCAATTGCACTTACTGCAGTTGAGGACAACGAGCAACGACCGACAAATATCATCCTTGCGAGAGAAATGGAGAAATAAGGGATGTCAATCTCTAAGACACTGTACCATGATGACATACTGACCGAATCAGAATATTTAAAGAATGTCATCTACAATGGTGGCAGTAGATGCTTAGATATGTTCAGACTCACACCAACATCGTTTCTTAGAATAATAGCATCGATGAGAGAGAGGGCTAGTGAAAGACAATCGGTATGTATCAACTGATGAGAAAATTGGGATTCTATTGCAAGTGATAGGGCATAACAAATCAAACTGGGATACTACAAACTGTTTTCAGCATTCTAGTGAAACAATTTCAAAAACACTTTAGCACTGCTCTAAAGGCCATCTATGAATTTGGGAAAGAAATTGCGTGACCCGGTATGACGATTGTGCCACCCCATATTTAAAATAATCCAAAGTATTTTCCATGGTTTGAGGTAAATCATTATATTTGTCAGATGTTTTACTTCTCTTTGAACCATTACATACAAAATTGTTGCATTTCTCCCTTTCTTTTTTGTAGAAATGTATTGATGTTATAAATGGTACACATGTCCATGCATGTGTTTCAGTTAATGAACAAGTGTCATTTAGGGGACGCAAGTCAATCACCACCCAGAATGTGATGTGTGCATGTTCATTTGACATGCTATTCACTTTCGTTGTAACAGGACGGGAGAGGGCTGCTCATGATTCAAGGGTATCTTTGGAAATAGACCAAAACCCAAATAACATGTTTCTTCTACCACTAGAAGGTCAGCAAAACAACCATAAATAATTATATGATTGTATAAAAGTCATTGATACACTGATAAATATGATTGCATTTTTTTGTATAGGAAAGTATTATGTTGTTGATTCGGGTTACACAAATATACCAGGATTTCTATCTCCATACCGATCTAAGAGATACTACTTGAGAGACTTTTAAAGGAGAGGTGGTCATCCAAGGAATGGTGAAGAGTACTTTAATTGTGTGCATTCTTCACATAGGAATGTCATAGAGCGAATTAGGATTGTGTTTGCTTGTTGTGTGCTACACAATTTCATCCGGATGTCACAGATAGAGGGTCTGTATTGGAATGGATTCCTACAAGAGGATGTTCTTATTGAAGGAGAGGGAGGGATGTTTCATAATGTAGCACCTACTCCTATTGACATTGGGTCACAGGCCACTAGACGGATGGAACAAGTTAGAGATGAAATTATATTGAAGATGGTTGATCACTACAACTTACGTGTTAATCATAATCAACCAAGACATAGGAGACAATTTACTTAGCTTGTGTGGGTTGTGATTTGATACTTGGACTGTTTATTTTCACTTTGAACTTGTATGTGTATTTCACACTATTTGCTATAGTTTGAACGTATTTGTGTATTGTTGGTTGTTACTTGTTTGTGTTTCCTAATGTTCAGATGTTATGAGTTAATTGTACTTGTTGAATGGTAGTTATGGCCACTATTTGTAAGGGACTTATGTGTGCATGCGGACAAGGACGCATGAGGTTATTCATGGAAAAAACCAAAAAAAAAATTATGGAAGATGATTTTATAAGTGCCCCAATGGTGAGGTATGAAACCAAGAAATCAATATTTGTGAGTCATACTACTTAATATGAAAAATGAGTATTGCGTAATTGGTTTTTGTTGTTATTATATTTCAATCGCATGAATACAACTTCATGTGGGTAAATAATTATACATCGGACGAACCTCAAGTGCAGATCATTGAACGACACAACAATGATCATGACAATGTGGACTATAAGAAGAAGCATGTTGTTGCTCTTGGAGTATGTGCATGCTACTATGGAATGATGTGTTTCATCATTTTCTTGATGTTAATTATCATTTTGTTAGTATGGAAATGACTTATAAGGATGCCCTTAGCAAACTCTTATGAACATGTTTATGTTTGCTACACATATTTAGTTGAACCAGTTAAAATTAAACTCGAGTGGACCCCACAAATGGTGTGTAGACTTATATTAAAGACATGAAGACCCCATTTAAAATTAAATTTGATTTTTTGGGCCCCACAATGGTTTGTGGACCCCACATTAAGGACATGAGGACCCCATTAATGCTAAAGCAATACAGGGACCATATGGTGTTTATAACCAATGCAAGATAATACTAAGTATATGTGGGGCCCACACATATACCCATATCATTTCAAGGTAACTGGGACCCAGAATACCCCAATCCACCATCTTGTGACCCAACCATGATGGGTCAGCTATTATATTGTTAGTCAGATCAACTAAAATTAATCCAAGTGGGCCCTACAAATGGTTTGTGGACCCCACATTAAGGACATGAGGACCCCACTAATGCTAAAGACGTACGGGATAGTACACAATATATGTGGGACCCAAACATTGTTATTGTAGATGGGTCCCACAAGACCCATGTCCACCATGGTCTTGGGCCATTGCGACCCAACCTTGATGGGTCAAGTGTCAAACATGCACAAGTAGCCCGATGAATATGTGCACTAGCCAAATAGTCTTCGGGCTACCCAAATCTTATGTCAAAACCTCAATGCGTCTATTGATTGTCATAGCTACAAGAAATCTTCTCAAAAAGACTTGCTAAATGGGCCCCTAATGTATTTTTTTAAATACCTATTTTGCCCTCATGCATATCTAATTAAATACTCTCCACAATACTGTTCAAACTGAGAACTAAGCCACCGTCTCTCTCTCTCTAAGCACATGGCTAGGATGTTAACGAGAGTTAGGAAGATTGATTTCCTTTGACCCGTTTTTGAAACCCACTTTCTGATTCTTCTTCCTTCTACTTCTCTTTCCATCATTTCCGGTTTCAGACATTCCTGTTCCCAGTTCCTTCCTTACTCAAGTAGTCATCCTTCCAATATTTTACGGTTTTTCTTTTGACTCTGGGTGCTCTTTCTTGCACTAGAAGCAAGAAGCCACCTTCCTGTTTCATGAGAGGAGGAGCCACATGCTCTCATGCCATTAGATTGGAAAATATATTTAACTCCAATGGGGGTAATGGCCTACCTTGTAGTGATGTTTTTCCACCCTTTTCTTATGTTTGACATGCGAATGACAATAGCTCTGATTCTCACTTTCTTCAATTGTTAGAGTATAGACATAGCAGGGTAGACCTGAGGTCGACTAGCCAGTAGCCATCCTAAGAAGAGCTTGTAGTTCCATGGTGAGGCCCCCACAGGCCAACCCATGGAGAGGCTACAATCTCGTGAGATGATTCCCTTGATTCTATCACTCACTGTAGGTGATGTGTTGTAGATTGACCTTTTTAAATGGGTGAGAAGGTCGACGACTATGGTTCTCAATTATCGGAAAGAAAATTAAAAGCATTTATAAGGGTAAAATAGGCATTTCAAAAAATAAATACATTTGGTTGGCTTTTTTACCTATGAAGGGAGATAGTTGCATATTTTCTAAAATGTATAGGGGAGGTTTATGTTAAAGTGAAAATACAGGGGAGGTTTTTATGAATGTGAGAAAACTTAGAAGAGATTTTTATATTTTACCCTAAAAATTTTAACAGTTATTTAAATATTATAAATAAATCATATAATAACTTTAAAATATTTAAAAAAACACACAACAAATAATTATAATAAATTTAATAATATTATAAATAAAAATTATTTAATGGTATTCAAATAATACAATTAAAATTAAAAAATAAAAATATTATTTAAATATTTCAATAACTAAATATTTTTTTTAATGACAAAACATTAAAAGTATCTAAATAATTCTATGAAAAAATATTTAATATTAATAATAACTTTAAAAGAAATAAAATTTAAATAACAAAAATAAATATTTTACATATTACTAAAATATTTAAATAATGAAATATTTAACATAACTAATAATAAATTTAAAATTTTTCTTAATAGTTGAAAAATAATTATAATAAATTTCATAATGTTTGAATTAATAATAATTTTATATTTTACAAGATTAATAACAAGATTATGTAATAAAAGTACAAATTATAATTTTATGGATTATTAAATTTAATAAATAATTAATATATGAAAATTTAAATAATAGTATTACCTAAATAATTAAATAATATTGTAAATACTTTAAATATCAATAAATTAATAACTAAATCATATTTTATATATTATTTCAAAAATAATATATATATATATATTAAATAGCGAAATTGTGTTATAACTTTAAAAAATGATCAAAAACACAAAAAACAATTATAATAGATTTAATAATATTTGATAATAAGAATATAAAATATAATTAATTAAAAAATAAATAATAATATAAAAAAATAATACTAAATCATATTGTAAACATTATTTAAAAAACAAAAAATAGATTGAATAATGAAATTATGTAATAACTTTAAAAATTATCAAAGACACAAAATTAATGATAATAGGTTTAATAATATTCGAAAGTAATAATATAAAATATAAATAATTATTTTTTTAAATATTATTGAAATAGTGAAAGTAGATTAAATAACTAAGAGGTATTGAAGCTTATTAGTTATTTATTGTATTTTCCCTATAAATTTTCAATAATTATTGGGGATTAAACTATTATTTTTGTTAGAGATTAGACTATCAATTAAGCTAAACTTAGGAGTGTTCATTGGGTGGTTCAATTTAGTTGTATCGGTCAATGTTTTAAAACCAATCAACTCGAATTGTATCGGTCAATGTTTTAAAAACCATTATGAAGAGCAACTCGCTTTTGCATATGGGTCGCGGTCACCGGTTCAACCATCTTGGTCGAATGGGTTAGATTGTTCAATGTCAGCAATCTATATGTGTGTGTGTGTGTGTGTGTGCAAATACATATTTTATCAAAAAATAGAGTATAATTATGTTTTACATATAATATATGAATTATTTTATATTTTATTTATATTCTTAGTTCAGTTTTTTTTATTTATAAAAAATGTTAAAAATTATGATTTGAGAACAGAAAAGGTTTTTTTTTCTCACAAAAATAGCGGACCAAGCACCCAGGACACCTTAGGATGCATAGATCTTGAAAAGTTATCCAAAACAAAAAAAAGGTCACCTCAATTAGACATCAGAGTGCAAAGTTATGGTCTTCAAAAGTTTGCACATGCCTTAAGTATGCAACCTGCAGCCTAGTGATAGGGTTGAACAACCCTTCAAGTTGGGTGTTTTTTCACCAAATCAATGGGTTTTGACAGAAAAGGGTGGGTTTAAATAGAACTAGACCCAAAATCAAGGTCAGATGATAGTTCAAAATAGTTCAACTAGTCAATGGTGTGTAGAAAGACATTAGTATTGGTTTGGGTCGATTTTCAATTTGGTTGGTCAATTCAAAAGATTTAAACTTAAAAAATTAAATCGCATTTAAAAAATACAATGATATTATTAAAAGAATAAATTTATATAAAATATTTTAGACAAAGAAATATGAGAATTTTTCCAATTTGTTGTATTAAAAATTATATTTGAAATATAAAATATTGTATATTATGATCGGGTCGGTTTACAAATAGCTAAACCGAAACTAACTTGACTTGGTCAAGTTGGGAAGTTGTTGAACCGAAGCCGACCGAAAGTACTAGAAAGTAACCAACTCAGGTCAAGTTGGGTCAGTTTCATCAACTTGATAAACATCCCTAGATGAAATTAATTATTGTTGTTTTTGTACTACAAAAAATATTAAAAATAGTATATGAAATATAAGTAATTATTAATTATTTAAAATTTAAATTATAAAACAATTGTCTACTCTTATGTATTCTTTTATTTAACTTTCGCTTAATAAAGTATGTGCATGGGTCGCCCTTAGTTACTTTTATCTAAAATATTTAATTTTGAAATTTTTTCTTTATATCAATTGTTACCGAATTCCTTTTAAGTTTTCCCTCCATGTCAATGGCTCAAAGGTAAAGTTGCAATTTGAATATCCATTATTATTTGAATCCATTTACTATGTGTTCAGAAAAAGGGTAAAGCTACAACTTTAAACTCTCTCTCTCTCTCTCTCTCTCTCTCTCTCTCTTTCTTGCTAATTGCATGTGTATTTTGAACATTTTTATACTTCATGAAAGGATTATAACAAAGGGATCTATTTGTAATTATGCCAAAAAAATTCAGGGGAGGTGATTGCAATTACCAAATTTGAAAGAAATTTTCGACAATGGTCAAAAACTTCTAGAGAGATTTTACCAATTTATATCCTAAAAATTATAAGAATCCGTGCAACAACTGCCTTTTAAGTTTTAAAATATATTTTTCAAGAATGAAACTAGCGCCTTAGACCGACTCGGCCATCTTGACAGCAATGCTCTTTTAATTCCTTATGACATTTCTTTTCATTTGTTTAAGCTAACCCTATCGATTATTCAAAAAAGGAAGACCTTCCAAGCAAGAATTTAAATCTTGCTTGAGTGATATTTTATTTTATTTTTATCATAAAAATAGAAAAAATAAGACCCTTCAAGCAAGAGGAAAGCTTAGACTCACATGGATCAAGATCAAATAGACTTCCATTTATAATTGATTCTTTAATATTTGAATTTTAATCATATTCGTCAGAAATAAAGAAAACTTGTATTGGATATGGAAATGAATGTCATTAACAAGTTATACTAAAACTAATCAGAATACTTTATATTATTATTAAAATGAACCCAAAAAACTTAATATTAAAAGTTATAAATAAAATTACTTGAAAATAACTTTTGAGACTTGAACTTTGAATTCTTTAACAAATATACAACATAGAAACTAGATTTACCGATAGATGGACGGATGAAAAAAACTTATGTTGATGTCGTGAACTTAATAGGCACTGATTTATATGTTTCATATTTCCATCAACCTAGCAAACTAGCAAGCGAACAAGCCAATAAACCCAAAACCAAAACACTAGCAAAAACTTGTGTATTAGAGAAAAAAAAATAGAGGAAAGCAACATAAACAACCAAAGGGTTAACAGTTATCACCGAGCATAGACTGAATCAATGTTTTAAAAACCAATCCATAGGCTATACTATTTTTGTCTACTGGTTCCACGTTAATGGTTCTAACAAGCCACGCGATGTATATCTATAGTTTATATGTTTGAGTGTATAAACATGCATTATATCAATTAAATAAAGTATAATCATATTTTACATTGATCTAGGCGCATGTGGCAGGGCCTAGAATGGTGCCATGTGGCATTAGGTGGATGCAATCCTAGCCGTTTGCTACCAACCACTCCCAAGGCAAAGTCAAGTATAAATAGAGGTGCCCTTTTCCAGGTGAATGACCTTACTCACTCTTGCCCTTCAGTTCTCTTGCTCTCAACTAACTTCATCTGAGTTCTCACCACGAACCTTGTTCGAACCCTCCAACATACTTGACTAACTTGACCGTTGGAGTCTCCGCCCTTGGGATAACTCCCGGGGCCTTTGATGTGTGATCTCTTGCCTTAAGGATTGGACACATTAGCCTCGACTAAGGAAGTGAATTTACCTTTATGATCTCAGCCAATCATTGGTTGCAACAATTGGCGTTGTTTGTGTGAAGACGTTGTTGAGACTTTCCCAAAGTTAACACTTAATTCAAAACAACTAACCTTCCAACAATGGTTGATAAGTAAAATAATAATCCGAACGCTCAAAACCTGGTCACCATGGACCAATTTAGAATGGTCCTTGATATACTAGACAATATCACCCAGGGATTGGACGAGGTGGGGCGCCCAACAGGAGGCTGCCCACAAGGTAGCTGCCTTGTTGGGAGCCAAGGGTAGTACAACGGATGCTCTACTCATGCTGTGCTGGTCCAACGCCTCCTTGACCATCGCAAAGACAACACCTCAGCGTCCAACAATAGTAGTTGACATGCCAGCAATCCGTCGAAGACATCTTGCCACCCCAGCTGGGTCCCGTGACAACCGTCGGGACCATGAACATTACCACCAAGTAGTGAGTCATCGAGATGAAGGCGGGCTCTCGAGTCACTATAACCCTCGTCCGAGGGCTAGAGGCCAACATTACACATCTCCCTCGCTAGTGTCGGACCTCCACGATCTCCTTAATGATCATCGAGCTCGAAGAAACCAGGATGTACCAACATCCAAGATCTCCGGGAACCAGGTCGACCCGTTTCACATCTGAGAGGACCAAGACAAAGCCTAGGCCCCCATTGACAGATGAATTGGCAACCCGCAGGGGCAAATCAGGGCCATGAAAGATGAGTTACAACAAGTGAAGGAAGGTTGAGGTGATGCCTCCACCAGCCAGAACCCCTCATCCACAAGGATGGACGCCTTCACTGACTCCATCACCTCAGAGCTACTCCCACCTCACTTTAAGTCTACCACATTGGAGACGTATGATGGGACCGCTGACCCAGATGACCATTTGGAGAGCTTCTGGGCGCTCATGCTTCTCTATGGGTACTCCAAAGACCTGATGTTCCGAGCTTTCCAAGCGACATTCAAGGGAGCGGCATCTAAATGTTTTTTCGTGCTCCCCCCAGTCCATCAATTCATGGGAGCAGTTTTCCGACCTCTTCCTCTTCCACTTCATCAGTAACTGATAGTGCTAGAAGATCATCGTCTCCCTAATGTCAATTAAGCAGAAGTGTGGGAAAAGCCTCTGGTCTTACATTAACTGTTTCAAGAAGGAAGAACTTGAGGTCCAAGACCTCAACCCCTCGATTTCCATGCACACCGCCACCAAACAACCTTCAACCTAGACCCCTCAAGTGGTTCGTTGCTAAGACACCACCTAAGAACAAGGTGGAATTTCTCAAGATGGCGCAAAAGTACATCACCACCGAAGGGCCTCGGAGAAGAAGAGAAAGGGTTGAGACAGCCATGGCCACCACCACAACAACAAAGGCACCGACAAGAAGCCAACGATCCCATCCTTCAACAAGTACGCACCACTACTCCACATGAACACACATCCTTGTGCAAGTAGGGAAGGAGGATTATAAGAAGTGGCCGGCCAAGATGAAGAGGAATCCCAAGAGATGGAACCCGAAGAAATACTACAAGTACCACCGCGATACCGACCATGACACCAAAGACTGCTACGAGCTCAAGAACGAGATCGAGTCCCTCATCCGTCGTGGTCACTTGAAGGAATATGTGGGGGGCGATGCCAACACCTTGTTCTCACGACAATAACATCATCACACCTTGGCTGGGGTCATTGATGTCATCGTAGGGGGCATGGCCTCGAGTGGATTCGTGGCCTCAGCTCGAAAGGCCTACATCAAGCAGCTTAGCATCCAGAGCTCGGCGTCGAAGAAGCTGAAGACAAACGATGCCCTATCCTTTTCAGACGATGACCTGAAGGGGGTCTCAATGCCCCATGATGATGCATTGGTGGTGTCGATAACCATCGCCAATTGTACGGTGAAGAGGATACTCATAGATAGTGGATAATCAGTAGACATCCTCTTCTATGAAACCTTCAAAAAGATGAAGTTGAACCAAATCAGTTGTAGCTAGTCGATGTGCCACTAGTTGCCTTATCTGGAACTGTTATTCAAGCCCGAATGAAGATCAACCCTACTAGTCATAGTGGGGACAAAATCTTAGCATGTGATAAGGATGACCAAGTTTTTGGTTGTGAAGATAGGCTCCCCATATAACACCATCATTGGGAAGCCAGCCCTTCATGCACTCAAGGCGGCCATCTCCTCCTACCACCTCGCCATGAAATTCCTGATCGAGCATGGCATTGGAGTCATCTGAGGGAACCAGCAGACCACCAAATAGTGCTATGTGGCAACACTAAGAGGCAAGAATAAAGAAGCCTTGTTGTTAAAGGGGCTCAACTTCAGGGATGAAATTCCTCCTACCACCTCGCCATGAAATTCCTGATCGAGCACGGCATTGGAGTCGTCTGAGGGAACCAACAGACCACCAAATAGTGCTATGTGGAAACACTAAGAGGCAAGAATAAAGAAGCCTTGTCGTTAAAGGGGCTCAACCTCAGGGATGAACTAGCGAGACGAGGCCAGCTAGCTGAGGACTTTGTCTCGATTCCCCTAGACGAGACTGAGTCCAAGAAGACCCTTGGGTCCAATCTTCCTTTAGACACCCTTTTCGAACCGACAAGTTTCTTCAAATCTAACGCCGATGTCTTTGCTTTGTCTGCTGCTGACATGCCTGGAATTGACCCCTCAATCATTACTCACAGGCTAAGAATTGACCCGAGCTGTAAGCCAGTTCCGCAATAGAAGAGGAAATTTGCACCAGAGCGTTGGAAAACCATTGGAGATGAGGTAGACAAGCTACTTGATGCTAGCTTCATCCAAGAGGTACAATGCCCTAATTGGTTGTCCAATGTGGACATGGTTAAGAAGACTAACGGGAATTGGTGGATCTATATTGACTTCACAAACATCAACTGAGCCTGTCTCAAAGACAATTTTCCTCTACTGAGGATCGGCCACCTCGTTGACGCCGCCACATGATACGAGCTACTGAAATTCATGGGTGCCTTCTCCGGATACAATCAAATCAAAATGCAAGTCGAGGACGAGGAGAAGACCTCGTTCATTACCGAGCATAAAGTCTATTGCTATAAAGTCATGCCCTTCGACCTGAAAAATGCTGGAATAACCTACCAACGACTTGTGAACAAACTCTTCAAGGATTATATGGGAAGAAACGTCAAAACTTATGTGGATGACATGGTGGTGAAGAGCCTAAAGGCCAACCAACACACCTTCAAGCCGCTCCCGTCTCACTTCAAAGCTCCCACTCTGGAGACCTACGATGGGAGCACAGATCTGGATGACCACTTTGAGAGCTTTAGGGCACTCATGCTCTTCTATGGGTACTCCAATACTTTGATGTGTCAAGCTTTCCAAGCCACTTTCAAGGGTGCAGGATGTAGATGATTTCTATGCTCCCTCCTCGGTCCATCAACTCTTGGGACCAATTTGCCGACCTCTTCCTCTCCCACTTCATCAGCAGCCCACGGTGCCAAAAGACTGTCGTATCTCTCATGTTGATCAAGTGAAGGAAGCCTCCGAGCATACATCGACCGATTCAAGAGGGAAGAGCTCAAAGTAAGAGACTTCGACCCCTTGGTATCCATGTATGCAGCCATCAACGGACTTCGGCCTGGACCCCTCAAGTAATCCATCTCCAAAACCATGCTCAAGAATAAGGCAGAGTTCTTGAAGAAAGCATAGAAATACATCATTGCCGAAGAAGCTGAGGCCAGTAAAGGCCTCCATGAGCTAGAGGCCAACCTTAGCTGATGGATCACTCATTGATAATAAGAGTAAGAAAAAGGAAGATCGCGATCACAACCATACAAACAAAGACAGTGAGAAGAAGCTACCGGCCCCTTCCTCCGATAAGTACACTCCATAGCAAAAGAAGAGTACATGAAGTGATCCATCATTGAGCATGGGTATGAAAACATACTGGGATTCATGTATCAACAACCTTTTAAGTTTCAAAATAGTCTTGTCAAGAATGGGATTCGAACCCATGCCCTTTCGGACTAGTACCTGAAACTAGCGCCTTAGACCAACTCGGCCATCTTGACAACCATACTTTTATGATTCCTTGTGACATTTCTTTTCTTTTGTAACACTATCCATTATTAAGAAAAGAAGACCTTTATATTTTTTTTTATCATAAAAAATAAAAAAATAGGACCATTCAAGCAAGAGGAAAACTTAGGCTCACATGGATCAATATCAAATATACTTCCATTTATAATGGGTTCTTTAATATTTGAATTTTAATCTTATTCGTCAGAATTAGAGAAAACTTGTATTGGAAATGGAAATGAATGCCATTAACAAGTTATACTAAATCTAATCAGAATATTTTATATTATTTTTAAAATGAACCCAAAAACTTAATATTAAACGTTATAAATAAAATTAATTGAAAATAACTTTTAAGACTTGAACTTTAAATTCTTTAATAAATATACAACATAGAAAGTGGATTTACCGATAGATGGATGGATGGATGAAAAAAACAATTGTAAATGTTAAAATATTATTGGTGAGTTTAACAGCTTTTCAGTTAATATACAACATTCAAACTAACATAAGAAACAAAATTTAGAGTAGAGGAGTTAAGAATAGCTGTTTCGTTAAAGAAACGTTGGAAATACCATTTTGTCATTTTCTTTTTCAAACATAAGAGAACAAAATGATCAAATCCTGAACTGGCTATGCATGGAAGAGTTATCATTGTTAACTGAATAATAGAAGAGAATCCCTCTTCCCTTTTCTTTAAAATACTAGTGGTGGTGCACGTTTATGTTTCAATTGGTGTTCACGGTCCACTTCAGTGCAATTTAGAGAAAATCTCAGACCAAATTGGTAAATTACCGTTTGAGAATTTTCTAAATCAAACCAAACTGTTTTGGTATGGAAACCAAATTAAACCGTTTTATCATAGTTTAGTGCGGTTTCTAATATGGTTTGGAGATTTTGGATCATTCTATGATATTTTGGGCTTAACCCAATTAGAAAGCCCAAATAGCTCCCCTAAAAAGTAAAGCTTAAAAGCTTTTATTTATTATTTTATTATAAAATAAAGCATTCATTATATATTTATAATTTTATGTATTCCATTTAGATATATTATATATAATATTTATATATCATATATTCGTATTATATATATATAATTTTGGTTTACAGTTTACGGTTTGGTTCAGTTTATAAAATTAAATAAACCAAATCAAAACTGTAAATCGTAATTTGAAAAATTCTCAAACTGAACCAAACCATTTATAGGTATAAAGCAAACCAAACCACAAACTCAGTTTGGTTCGATTCAGTTTTGCGATTTAAACTGTATAATGAACACCCCTAGCTAGTCAAATAACATATTTGAATTGAAGTGATTTAAAAAAAAAAAAAAGTGATTTTCAAGTACCAAAAAAATAATACACAAAAACAACCCGATAATGATAATAATGACTAAATTCACTATGAATTTATAATCCAACTTTAGCCTTACAATCATTATTTGAACAGTAATCAATCAAAGCTACTAAGCTAGCAAGTGAATATAACGAAAATGACTCAGCAGCACCACCTAACAATTGAGCATGAACAAAAAAACACAAATGGAAAACGTAAGTTCAAATATTTTCGATCATTCTCTAATTTAAACTCCTTTTCATTACAAAAAATAATTAAACTCCTCTTCTTGTTTTCTTGTTTGATCTATAAATTTAATAACTGTGTTTCTTCCATCCGAAAGCATTCCTTAAAGAATGGCCCAAAACGACCATGTCAAAACAGAAATAGTAGTCTTTCCAAAGCTATTTAAAAGTGAAGAGTCGAACCACTATCTCAGTTGCAAGTTATAGGGTTGTATAATCACCTTTCTCTTCACATAAATTGCTATACACCCAAAACAAATTAACCAAAAAAATAAGCATAAAAGAGAAACCAAAAGATAGTGCAAGTTAAATCAAAATTTAGAATTTTAGACAAAATAAAAAAATAATAAACTAACTACTTTGTTGAGTTAACTCTTATTTTGGATTCTAAATTGATTGTGTATCCAAATAAAACGAAATAGCATTCAAATCCTATAACATACTACACTCCTATTTAGGTTCAAATTTGGAGGATTTTTATAAATATGATCACATTTTTATTAAAAATGGGGAGATACATCCATTCAACTTATTAAGTTTATCAGATTTCATTTAATATCATGAAAACAATCCAGAGCCATGTGAGAGTTGTTCAGCCCAAGGTTTTTAAAACCGACTTGGACAGCGAACCGGTCAAGGGTCTGGTTCCCAGGTCGAACGGTCTAACCTTCGAAACGAACAAACGACCCGTTTTGACAAAAAATAAAGAAAAATATGAAAATAAAAACTGGCCAAACCATTGAACGGTTCGAGCAATTCAACTGCCCGGGTTAGCAGCCAAATCTATGGTTTTGGGGGAAATAACGGTTCTATGGTAAAACAGAGCCGATCACTTGACATATTCCTGGTTTTTTCGGTCTGATAACCATGGTTCAGCCATATTTATTTGGTAAAAATTTAACCAACATTATGACTACCTTAATAAGGTAACCATTACGTGGAGAATTTGGATGTCCACGTATTCATCTTTTTAGGGCACTTGTTTCTCTTGTATATAAGGGTAAAATAGAAACCTTGAATTTGCTAAATTGGTTGTCAACCCATTCAAAGTTGTATTATTAATAGGGGCAGATTTGTAAATACAAATCAGGGTATTCTACAAAAAAAATGATCATTTTCTTATTTTTAAAATTTTTATATAATGGGGTATATGTTAGTTTAGCTATTTTGTATTATTAATAAGGGTAAATTTGAAAATAAAAATCAAGGTGTTCAAGGAAGAGCCATTGATCATTCTCATTTTTAATAATGAAATAATGAGATAATGAGATGAGATAATAAATTTGTATTATTAATATGGGTAAATTTGGAAATAAAAATAAGGGTATTCAACAACTAGCCATTAATCATTATCATTTTTAATAGTGGTAATAGAAAATAAGCAGAAAACTAAGAGAGAAGCTAAAAATTAAACTATTAGAGTTAAATATCACTCCAATCGGACCCGTTTGACCTATTTAAACAAATGGATCAATGGTTCAACCACTTATGGAGAACGAGTTTTAACCAATGTTTTAAAAAATGACCTAGAATCGGAACCGTTCTGGCCATTGGATTCCGGGTTGACGGTTCAACCATTCGTTCTAAATGAATGGCCTGTTCTAGCAAAATAAATTACAAATTTTAAAAATGATAACAAACCGTTGAATGGGTCGACAGTTCAACTGCCCAGGTCAACACTTCATTGGCCAATTCAACTTTTTTTTGCCAAGGACCGGGTTTGAGGTAAAATGGAACCTATTGCTTGAACGGTTGTTAGGCCGAACGGTCCAACCATCTGTCAACAGTTGTTTGAAAATCATGTTGATGTGATGAACTTAATAGGCACTGATTTATACGTTTCATATTTCCATCGAGGTAGAAAACTACCAAGTGTGCAAGCCAATAAGCCCAAGACCAAAACTCTAGCAAAAACTTGTGTATTAGAGAAAAAAACATAAACAACCAAAGGGTTATCACCAAGCATAGACTGAATCAATGTTTTAAAAACCAAATCTATAGGCTAGACCAATGTTTTTGAATCGTCGTTGACCCAGACGGTCAGACCGTTTGGCTTAGAAATCGTCCGAACAATTGGTTCCATTTCACCCTAACCTGTTATTGGGTCAAAAGCCGTTGACTTCATCAAAAAACCGCTGACCTGGGCGGTGGAACTGTTGACTTGTTCAACCCGACCAGTAGTTCGCAATATAAAGTTGCAGAGAGAACTGAGATGATTCAGATTTGAGATCTAGTCTGAGACACGAACTTAGATCTGGGATCTTGCACAAAGAGAAGAAGAAGAAGAAGAAGAAGAAGAAGAAGAAGAAGAAGAAGAAGAAGAAGACTTTCTTCTATAGGTGTTTTAGAGAAATCGATCTCAGATCTGAGATCCAAGAACTCAGATATCAGATCTGTATTTGTTGTTGCTGTCGTCGCCACTATCGTCGCTGGTGAGCATCCAATCATCCTCATCTTCTTCCTTCTTCTTCCCTCCTCTCCTTCCCTCCTCTCCTTCCTTCTTCTTCTTTCTTTTTTCTTTCTCAGAGAACAATCTCCTTTCTCCTACTGCTTTCTGGCTTTCTCAGCTGACATCTCTTATGAGGTTTTCATATCAGGGCAAGTCTCATATAAACATTTGCCCTAATATGCAAATTGTCCGAACCGTTCGACCCGGAGGTTGAACCACTGACCCGAAAATCGATAGCTTGAACGGTTTCGTTTCCTGGTTAGTTTTTAAAACCTTGGGCTAGACTATTTTTGTCTCTTGGTCACGGGTTAATGGTTCAATCATTGGGCTTGGACAAGCCATACCATGTATATCTATAGTTTATATGTATGTGTGTGTATAAATATGGATTATATCAATTAAATAATAATGTATAATCATATTCTACATGATATGAGTATATATCATTTTTTTTTAATTTTATCTATACTACCTATAAAAGAGCGAATGCCTCTTCTTTTTGGAATTTTTATTGGACGTTTTTTACCCCATTTGTCTAAGCATACAATGGGTACAAAGAGGGTATATACGTTTTTTACTGTTATTTTAGAAATTGCCCACTTATAACCTTTTAGAAACTACCTCGGTGTTGGAACCGGATATGGTAAGTTGAATAGTTTTGTCTTAGAGAATTCTATCCATGAATTTTCAAAATACCTTAATTAATTTTTGGATAAATGAATTAAAAAAAGTGACCATGAATTGTACATAATTTTGTCTTATAGATACTGTCATGTGCAAATGCATGTACACATTTATTAGTAAATAAAAAAGATGAAAATTAAAATTTGATGCCAAATTGAGAGGGGGTGGGGGTAAAAAATAGTGTGGCAAGGTGTCTTTTGCCTCATTGGAACACATAAATCTCTAAAGGTTATCGAAAATAAAAAAAATCACAAAATCTAATAATTGAGCACATAGTAATGACATCTAAAAGTTTCAATGCATTTTATTGTGTAACCTATGATTGGGTTGAGCGGATTAATAGTTTATCCGCTTGAGTCTTGTGGGTCTTTTACCAGATCAACATTTTTTTTTGGCAATTTTGCAGGTTTTAAGAAAACTATACTTACAAAGGGGGCAGGTGATGATTCAAATAGTTCGACCATTTGGAGCGTCTCAGTCAACAACAAGTTGTAAACGTTGCGCTAATGTTGCTAAATATAAGTGCTTGATGTTAATCTAGACAACGAGAAAGTATGGCTTTCAACTGTTGGTATATTTCCAAAAGTAGGGGTATAAGTCAAGCAACCCAAGCCCAAACCAAACTAAAGGTGAAGCCCGATCTATCCAATCTAGGCCTAGCCCGCATTGAAATTTGATATACTCATGTTGAATTGAGATTCAAAGCAAACACGGATTGGTCAATAAATTTACACTAAAATTTGATATAAATGTATATTATTTACATGCATGTATGCATGTATACATAATTTACCAAGAAAACATATGCATGTGTATATGTATAGGGTTGGGCTTTGGCCTGATTCAAGTTAGGGATAATAGCATATAAGGGCAATTTTTGGGGTTTAATATCAATAAAACCAATATTTAAAAAAAATCAAAAATAGGTTATTTTTTTTTAAATAATATCAATAAAGGGCAAAAACACTATTCATTATCTTCTTCTTGCCATTTGTTCATTAGCGCTGCCGTCCGCCTCCGCCTCTGGCAACGTTGCCGGAGGTGGGTGGAGATAGAGGTGGCAGTGCATTGCTGGGTAGAGGAATGATCACCAGCGTCGTTGCCAGAGGCGGAGGCGAAAGCGGAGATGGGTGGAGGCGGCGGTGGTAGGCAAGTGAACAAAATGGCAAGAAGAAGATGATGAACAGTGTATTATTTTTAAGAAGTTAACATATTTTTTATTTTTTTTTAAATATTACTTTGATTGATATTAAACCCCAAAAGTTGCCCTTATATGCTATTACCCCTTCAAGTTACCTAAAGGGTGAGCCCAAGCCCAACCCAAACAACAAAAACCCAAAATTGTAGGCTCATGACTTATCAATGCATATAAATTTGTGGGTTACATCTACCCTGGGCCAAATTGAGCCCACCCAAGTTGCACCCCTGTCCAAAAGCAAATGCCATCCCTCTCAACGAGTCATATTTCTTTTTGTCAACTCTTTCAAGGAACCATACTTTAGTTACTCATGACGTTAGAAGTTGTTGGGGGTGGTTCTAGAAATGAGATTTTGATTTTAGTTTCTCTTTTTCCTTTGAATTTGGATGATACGAAAAAATGGAGCCAACCAAACACCTAGAGGAAAAAAGGGAAAATTATACTTTAGTACCCTGAACTTTGGGGGTAAAGTGAAGTTAGTACTTAAACTTTCAAAAAGTGTTAAGTTGGTCCCTGCCGTTAACCGATCGTTAGTTATTCGTTGAAAATGTCAAAACTACCATTCAAAAAAAGACACTATTCATTATTTATACCTTGAGGCTGAACCGGTTATCTCAAAGAAAAAAGAGAAAAAATATCAAATATGATGGAGAGAAACAATAACTGAAAGCAAAGAAATAACTATACAAGAATGTGTTTTAAATCTAAAGGTAGAAGACAATGATTAGCCTAGAACCTTAAACACTTCAACATGTTTAGTTTCAATGTATAAGACAATGAACAATGTCTTATTTTAAACGATAGTTTTGACATTTTCAATAATTGGTTAATAGGCAGGGACCAACTTAACACTTTTTAAAAATTTAAATACTGCAGTGACACATCAGGTAGTAACTTGACAGTACCCCAAAGTTAAGGGTATTAAAGTGAAAATTTCCAATAAAATGCTGCAACATGGTCGCATGTGACCCGAATCATATGATAACACATCAGCGTTTGAATTAAAAAAAAGAAAAGAAAAAATCAATTGATTTGTATTGGGGTCGCATACGACCACGACCACGACCACAGCAGGATTTTCCTCTCGAGCCACAACCGAGTAGCTAGATATAAAACCTAACTGCCGTAGCTTACTAAAATAACTATTGAAGTATTCACGGTTCAACCCAAGACCAGTAGACCAGTAGACCACTGCTGTAGCCTGCAGCTAGCTCATCCAATAAAAAACGCATTGTGGTCTTGATTTCTCATTTGGGCCCGCACGATACTGAGTTAATGAGTTATAAAATAAACTCAGTTGGACAGTTGTGTGCTCTTTACAACACAGTGAGTTGATTTACAAGGAAAGAATTCTGTGTATCACATCTTGCAATTTCTATGATTCCAACTCTAACTCATGCACCCCAAATAATTGAACCCCCCCAATCCACCCTGCCCTAAGCCCCTAACGAATATAGGCTGCCCCAATTTTCATATTTATTATAGACTTTGAGATTTGAAGGCAAAGGCTGATTGTAGGGGGTGTTCATGCTTCAATTAATCAGAATTTTTGGTTCCGTTTTTCGATTTTTTAGTTTTTGATAATCATCCCTGTCGGTGTAAATGGTCAACGACCAACGCGGTTGCGCTTTGTGGGCCTGGCTGTTTTGGGTTAGTCCGATTTTGGGCTGGGATGGATTGGTGTAATGGTGTTAAATATGAAATAATCCGATTTAACCAGTACTAATACCCACATGGTTTCTTATACAATTATATATTATATGCATACTTGCCAAGATGCTATAACATCTCCATGCATGATTGCAAGTTAGGCATTTAAATATTTGTGAAAGACAAAATATAATCATATATAAAATACTTATTTAAATCAATTGAATACAAGCACACGTGATAGAACACATCATACATATAAAAATACAAGCAAATAAGAAATTAAATCTGGCCGGCCGGGCATCCTAATCCTCTGAAATAAAATCTCTGCAATCCTCAATTAAAACACAAACATGGAGGTCCAAAGTAGAACCAAGCTAGTCATCCCGGTCCATGCCGTCTTGCTCACGCCATTGCCGTCGCTTCCCGGAACTCCTGTTTTATTCAAATTTTGGTTAGACAAGGAAGAGAATTTCTTAGAAGGGATGAAAATTTTGACTACGTAACTGATGAAATCTGAGCCAAGAGTCTAAATGAGATTTGACAATTAAATAATTGCAGTTAATTTTCAAAAGAGAAACACCAATCAACAAACCAACAAGTAGCAACTGTATATTGACAATTACGTAGATCGATACATTCTGGATCTAAAGTTGGTGACCAATCAAATATTTTAAAAACGAAGTAATTAAAAAAGGGAGTTGGTGAGCGGAACTCATGAAAGTGAGATTTGTACCTGGAGGAGGTGGAGGTGTGAGAGATGCAGGAGACGGAGCTTGAGCTGCAAAAATGGAAAGCAAATACATTAGCTATAATTAATGGCGTTAATTGTATAAAAAACAAAACACGTAACAAAACCCTGAAAACTGCATGGTTCAATTCCAAGAGCTCAGAAGCTCAGAGATCAAGCTCTTCACCTTTTTATCATGTTTTGAAGCAAACTGCTTTGGTTCCTAGCTAGTTTGAACAAAGAACTGGGGAATACCTTTGATGCAATCGCTGACTGTAGCATTGACACCACAGTACTTGGAAAGCTCAAGAAGTTGGGTGACGTTGAGTCCGAGACTCTGAGGGAAGTTGCTTTTGAGGAGGTTGCAAAGGCAGGACAATTGGGTCTGTACCATCTGCCGAATAGGTTGGCAGCACGTCTCAGGCGGTGTGGTCGAGTTTAGGAAATTAGCGCAAGGCAGCAATGGAGTCGCGCACGCCGTATCCTGTCCCTCTACCGCCTGCATTCCTCCGACCAACAGAATGGCAGCCACCGCCACCACCAACACACCCACATCACTCTTCCTGGAACAACTCATCTCTCTCTCTCTCTCTCTCTCTATGATTCTATCTATCTCATCTACCTCTCTGCTTCCTTATTTATAACTCCAGAACGATTGATGTATAACGAATTTGGAACCTTCTTCTCTAAGATTTTCACCTTCTGGCCGTGGAAAAGACGGCCATAGTCAATCTTGTTGGTTTATATTTCGGGACTCTTTCAAAGTTCAAACGTGGAAAGCAGTCACGGCAGGATTTTTTTATCCACCAGACTCGACAAACAGTGTGAGCCCCACCGCGTTCATCATTTTTGACTTTGCGATTTTCATCCAATGAATGAAATGATAAACACGGCATACACGACACCGTTACTCAGTGTGGACTTTCACAACGAATCATCACCTTCGAACGTAGTTCCGTTATACGATATATATACTGGGTTTTATAGAATCATATATAAAATTATAAGCAGGGCTGGGACTACTGGCTTACTGCATGTACAAGGCGTAAGATTCTTGATTTGTTTTTTATAACTGAAAGGATTAAATTATAAGAAGTAGGAAGGTTCTGTGTAAGATTCTTGATTGATTTCTTTTCATCATGGTTGCGACTTCCGAGCTGAAAAGCCTGAAACTAATTAAGGAAAATTGAGCTATGGTCACCCTTATTATTATTAGTTTTTTAAATTATGCCTTCTAATTATTTAGAACTTGATTTATTGTGTGGTTCATTATTAGGAAAGGACTAATTTTTACATGGTGCTGAAATCTGTGCTTGTCCAGCCCAAAACCAACCGACCCTGTCCAACCTATGGTTTCAGTGGGGCCAATCCAGGCTCATTTTTAAAAGTTGTACTTAATTATTTTTCTTTGTTATGGATGGGGCGTAAACCACCCTGATTGAACCAGAAGATAACGTGGATGATACCTGGTCAAGCTGTTCAACATGACGCCAATGTGGAGGACGATATGACGCACGATCATTCACCGCGGAAGATAACCAAAGCGAACGCCGTGGACCTTGAACAAGGAGGGCACGTGACGACCTTTTGACATGCTACGTGTCACGCGATTCACGCCAAGTGATTGTACAATGACACCCCCCATCCGGCGTTGATTGATATTTTTTTCGGTTTAAACGTTTTGTTTAATTTAAATGTTTTTTAATTTTATTATTTGGTTGGGTTTTACTTTAAACATTTTTTATTCTTTACCTCATATTAATACCCATTAAAGTGTGCCACATCAGCATTTGGTTTCAAGAAATGCTAAGGTATTGGGAGGAAACAAGCATTTGATGTTTCCTCAAATACCCTATGTACAAAAATCAAAGTGTTTCAGTTTTTCACCATTTATTTGATAAAAGCTGAAACCCAACATTTGTTTTATTTTGCTTCTTATGTAATAAATACCAACACCTATGCTTATGAAGTGCTGATGTGGCAGCACTTTTTCAATAAACTTCCATAGAACCAAACACAACCTAAGACCGATTCATCCTTATTAACTCGGCCTAACCGATTGTTTGATTCTATTTAATTACTAACATGAGCATTGGAGTGGTGCTCCCCAAGAAACCACCTTGAGGCTGGCTTCTAATTTCTGTCTTCATAGCGTCTGTTTGGAACCGTTGATGTTGCTCTAGAAAACGGTGCCACATCAGTGTCATGTAGGAAAAACGGTGCTCCAGGAAATAACTTTCTATTTGGAATTATTTTTTCATAGAAAACGGTGCTCCAAGCCACGCCTTGAAAATCGGGAAGGCATGGATAGGAGTAACGCCAAATTTGGCATTTCCTGGAGCTGTAGCTTGTTGTTGCCAATAGGGCAGTGATGTGACAATGGATAAAGGGTAGAAAGTGCATAAAACACTTCCAGCAGCATTGGTATCAAACAGAAAAAGTTGTTGTTGCCCCAGGAAACGTCCTACCTGGCAACAACGATTCAAAAAAAAAAAAAATTCATTGTTTTATGATAAAACAGTGTTCTAAGCCACACATCAGCAGATGCCAAACATATACATAGGTGGTCGGATCCACTTTAGCTCGTCAAATTTATCAAGACACTCGTATATTGCTCATCCCCCTTAACTCAAACAACGCCACTTCTTCTTTTGTATTAAGTTGAATGTAGACTTTATAAGGATCAGATCCATCTATAGTAGTATCTCTAGGGGTGTCAACGGTATTTGAAAATCCGATTTTGAATTTGATATTCAACATAATCGAATCGAATCTGAATATCTAATTGGTCGAATACGGATATTCTATTCTTACCAAATAGTTATTCAATCGAATTCGGATATGACCTGATTTGATTCGATAAATATTCGAATTCGACTGATTGTTTAATTCTTATATATAATATATAAAATATTTTATATAATTTATATATAATAATTAACTTATAAAAATAATTTATATATTTATATTCTTTATATCAATAAAATATTTATTTTATATATTTGCTAATTATTTAAAATAATTAATCGAATCAAATTGAATATTCAAATAATTTATATATTTATAAAAATATATAAATTAACTTATAAAAATAATTTATATATAATAATTAACTTATAAAAATAATTTATATATTTATATTCTTTATATCAATAAAATATTTATTTTATATATTTGCTAATTATTTAAAATAATTAATCGAATCAAATTGAATATTCAAATATTTAATCAGATTCAAATTTGGATATTAATTTTCAATATCCGCCGGATATTGAATCAAATTCGGATATCGGATTTTCTAATCGAATTTGAATTCAGATATTGACTGATCCTATTCGAATTCGATCCGTTTACACCCCTAATTATCTCAGCCAATTATAAAATCTCGGACCAAATCAGATTTAGTTTTAATCCACATCCATCTCACAATGATAAAAGTAAAAATATTAATTACTTTTAACTTATACATGTACAATAAATATATAAATGTTTGAAAAATCAATTTGGACGGTGTCTTTTTTGGAATGAAACCCACTTTGGTACATAACTTATATATATACAATAAATATATAGGATATCTTATTTCTTAGAAAACGGTGCCTTTTTTTTATTTGAAAACAATGTTGTTAGGTAGGACATTTTCTAGAGCAACAATAGCACTTTTTGTTGGGTACCAATGCTCCATATCTGTTTTCAGCATCGATACTCATTATTAAGGGTGTCAATGGACCGGTTTTGGATTAAACCCCATCTAGTCCAAAATCAATTTGGACAGACTAGATGGACCAACAAGACATATTAGATTGGATCAATTCGGTCCAAAATAATTATTAGATTGGATTGGGCCTGGTCCGTCCGTAATAAATTTATATTGGATTGGGTTGGATTAAACCAATATCTGGTCCATTGATATAAGATAAGAATATATGTGTCAATGGACCGGGTTTGGGTTGAAACCAATCTAAATCAAATTGAATTTGAATAGATTGGATGGTCCAGACATTGAATTGGATCAGTCCAAAATGGTCCAAAACATTCATTGGATTAGATTGGACCCAGGGGTGATCATTTTAGCCCGGCCCAGCCCAGCCCGGAAATTCTAGGATTGGGCCTAGGTTTTGTGTTCAGGCCCGGCCAAGGCCTGGGCCCTTATCAGGCCCACAAATTTTAGGGTCGGGCTTGGGCTAAATACTTCAAACCCGGCCCGACCCGCATATATTTAAACTTACACATTTTGTATTGAATGTATACAAGTTACTTTTCATTATATTATATATTTTATATATAAATATTATAGCATGACATGTATAATTTATGTTATATGTAATATTTTATATTATATAATGTATAAAATAAGTTTATATGCATGTTATGTCATTTAATATAAAATATTATAGATATGTAATGCTTTATATATATGAAAGACATTGGTCAAAAATCAGGCTTGCCCCAGCCTGGGCCCGTGTAGACCTGGGATAGGGCTTATATTTCAGGCCCGGAACCCGGACCGGGCCCGAGCCTAAGCTATAGCCATTATCATAAGTGCAAAACCTCGCTCGGCCCATGGTCACCCCTAACCTGGTCCATTTATAGTGGACTCACATTAGACTAAATCGGATTGGACCAAATCCAATCCAATCGACACCCCTACCCATTATAGGAAGTCCATGTCACTGCCACATCATGTCCTTGTTGGCAACAACGAGCTCCAATAGAGAAAACATCAAATTTGGCATTGCTCCAAACCATGTCTTCTCGATTTCCAAGGTTTGGCTTGGAACACTATTTTTTTATGGAAAAACGGTTCTAAACATATTGGTATTTTCTAGAGCACTGATTTTTCCAACGTGGCGCTAATGTGTCACTGTTTATCTGGAGCAACGACATCGATACCAGATAAACACTTAATTTACTTCATTTGTACTGCAAACAAACAAAATAAGATAAAATTTAAAACAAAAATAGGTCAGAATTTACACTCAAATCATTTGCACTATCATGGTTTTGCATCAGTGCAAATTTATTTGCATTGCAACCAAGCATATAAGCATCCTATTTCATTCAATCAAGAAGTTGATACAGAAAAAGGCCGACGAGGCCAATTAGAAAACCCAGGAACAATTTTTTCAAGAGAACAAAGTAAGACAATGGATGAAGGAGGATCAAAAAATATTCTGCAAAAGAAAACATACACATCTCCAATCCACCAATCCGCCACAGATTGTGAACGAAGCTGACAGAGGAGGAATCCAAAAGACTGTCATCACCGGAAACTCACCATGAGCAGCATCAACCGGAGAACCGCGAACGAAACTCACCATGAACAACAACTGCTGGAGAACCGCAAACTGACAGAGGAGGAAATCAAAAGACTGCCTTCGCCTGCGGACAACAAGCTTGAGCGAGAACCTCGAACAGAATCAAACCACGAACAGAGAAAACAAAACCTTGAGAAAACTTAAGAGAAAAACCTCAAAAAAGCTTGAGAGGAAAGCTTTCTCAAAACAGAGAGAGAGGGAAGAGGGAGAGAAACCAGAAGTTCGATTGTCACTAAACTTATCGAATTAATCTTTCATTTATGTATTTTTTTAATTATCAAAATCCAATCCAAATCACCATGTAATTTTTTTTATGCATTTATTAAAAAAAGAATCCATTTTCGAAAAAAAAAAAAGAATTCATCCGATTTTTTGAACATTAATGATTAAATACGTAATAAATATAGTATAGGAAATGTCGGAGTTTCCTCATATTTGCTTTCCTTTTCCAATTAGTTTTAGCCCAGCAAGGTCCGCTACAGGTCATAAAACCTTGGTCAAGTGGGGTTGTTACGATGAAAGGCCATATTTGGTTAAGAAAGTTGAGGGAAACTTCCTCTTTATTTCTCCTTAATTTGTTAAGACCTAACAACCTTCCGTCATCTCAAACCAAATACATTGTAGGGGTGAAGTTAGATTCTAAGCCCATCCTTTCTTTTATTCTTATTCTAACTCTAGAAAAACAAAATAATTTGACTAAACAAAGTCTTGGCTTTCACCACCTTGTAGTCTGTCTCTCGATATTGATGAAAGGGGTCATATCGATCAGTATTAAGTGGGTTCATAGATTTCTTTTCCCCCTAAGTGGGTTGAAGTTGTTCAAAGAGAAATCTGACGATCAGTATTAATTGAAAAGTTTATTGGGTTTTGAGAGTCAAGCGGCAGCACATGAAGATCCTTAAAATAGTTCATCCCATTTACCAGTTTTGTTATATTCCAAGGTGTTTGAATCTTATAGAACAACCTGATATAAATTCTTAAACCTAATATCAATCATCATTGTATATAGAAATAAGGCTCAGTTTAGAAAGAATATAAATATAAATATGTACAATATAAAATCATAAATATATATAAAATAATACAAAATATAAGGTTTTATGCTCTACATATTTATATTTATACTCCTTCCAAATAGAGTCTAAGAAAAAAAATCAACTGATGCTTGACATAGAGATCGAAGAGATGAAAAGGCATTTTGTTAGAGTGGTTTGTGATTCTTAAATCAGTAATTCTACTTTTTGAATATAAGGTATGTTTTGAGACACAATCATTGTTAATTTATATGATTTTTTTGAACTACGTGTAAATTGTTTATATAACATAATCTTTTAGGTTGAATAGTTGAAAAGGGGTGATTGAAAAAAAGGTGTGCGTTCAAACCATACCACCCACGATACAATTGGAATTTCCTTCTCACAACTCTTTAACCACACTCTACCGGCCTTGAATTGCAGCCACACATTCCCATCTTATATGTAAGATGTGACACTGCAGTGTAGTCCGGGTAGGTAGAGAAAGCGATAGATTAGCGAATTTGGTCTATTATTTGAAATGATCTGATTGAAATAATCATGCAAATGATAATTATATCCCAGAAGTCAGAACATACCTCATGGTCAAGGATCAAAATACCAATACACACTGATATAAAAATTGGGTGTTAATATGTATAAATACAATTCTAAAACCAGAAACCACTCTAAATTCCAAAAGAAAGTTTTTTTTCACCTGTTGTGTATTTAGAATCGGTTTAAAAAACAAAGCATTACTAGATAATGAAAATCATGATTTTCGAATTGCCGTAGTTGATTCGGATAGTCAGACTGTTCGGCCTGGGAATCGTCTAGGCAATCGGTTCTATTTTACCCCAAATCTGGTCCCTAGAAAAAAACCGTTGAATTAGTCAACAATCCGTTGACCCGGAAGGTCGAACCGTCAATCCGTTGATTTGTTCAATGGTTTTGACCGTTTTTTATTTTTTAATTTTTTTTGTCAGAATGGGCCATCCATTTGAACTAGACGGTCAAGCATCAACTTGGAAACCGGTGGCCATAACGGTTCTATTTCTAGGTTGTTTTTAAAACCATGCCAAAAATAGTTACTTCCCGATGCTTATTTTTATGAAACAATTTATGTAGACGTATGCTCTTTGGGAGGTTTTGCACCCTACATATTGGTATTTGTACTCCTTACTTGCAATCTAGAGCTAGAACCATTACATTGGGCATTCTTTTTTTTTTTGGTATTTGGTGCTATGCACCATTAATAACTTCCCCCTGACCCTTTTTTCCCAAAGTATTGGTTGTAGGATTTGATTCAGCATATACACCGGAACAAACCAACTTACACACTTGGTTGGTTACATTGGGCATTCTTTCCTTTGAAGATTCTATCAGCTTTATATCTTGACTACTTTAAAAAGTATGAATGGTCTTAAAAATACTTTTGGAATTTTCTAAGAACAAAATTTACCCCTATATATTTAAATTTATTGATAAAAAATGAGGGCAAATAAGATAATCGGTTCTTGGTATTAAATGAGTTGAAAAGATATACTTTAAAGATATTCAATACATTCAATTATCTCTCATTAAATCCAACATTAAAGTGATTAACTTGCATTCATATTCATTGAATCATATATTTAAGTCATTTTTGTTTCTTCCGATCATTAAGTTCTATTAATTAAATCCATACTTAATAAATTTATAATTCCAATAATATAAAAGCTTATACTTTTAAAACATACCTAGCAAAAATAGTGTTTTAATTTAGGTGGTGGTATGAAATTATATTATTTTTGGGTCAAATGGGTTAATATATGTTGCAACAATTAAATAATAGAATTAAAAAATAGATAAAATTAAAAAAAATAGAAATTAAAAAAATCAGAATATTTTTAACATATATATAATATATTAAACAATAATAAGTATGATAAATAAGAAATGTTTTTATTAATGATGGATATGGAATGTAAAATTTAAAACCAATTGGAAATAAAGATATTTTCATATTCTCCCTCATTAAATTCTATATTTAAGGTATATTTTTTTCATCATTAAATTCTTGTAATTAAATCCATAATATTAATTTTAATAGTATAAAAATAAATATTTTGAAAAGTAATTTGAAAACAAAATCATTTTCTTCCCTCCCGATGATGGGTAAGCAATTCAACCATTTGGGGTCAAATGGATTAATAAAGAATACCATAATTAAATAATAAGAAAGCTAAAATATAACTATGAAATGTAAGAAGTATTTTTATTATTGATGAAATGGAATGTCAAATTCAAAATCTACCTAGCAATGAAATGATGTCATAGTCAAATAATAATTTTTTTTAATAATAGAAAATACGAAGAATCACAAAAATTAAAAAAAAAAAGATAAGAGAAAATTTTGGCCACAAATCTAATGTTATATATTTATAAAAAATAAAACATTGGTATATCTAATATTTTGCATTCATTAAGTTTTATACATAAGGAATAATTTTATCAATTATAGAAATGTAATACAAAATTTAATGTCAACCTAGAAATCAAACAATTTTCATTTTTAAATGGTGGGTACGTTAGTGGTTTGAGTCAAATGATACCATAGACAAACAAAAAATAAGTGTGATAAATAAAAAATATTTTATATAATATAAATGAAATATATAATTTAAAGGAAAAATTATAGTCAAAGTCGATTGTACATCTAAAATTAGGTTGCAGACTGGTCCAAAAACCAACAAAGCTCTGACAACCAGCTCTACGTTTCAAATTATAAAAAACCATGCCATGTCATCGGAGGCTTATGTGGCTGTTGCTAACATGGGGCTCTTAGTCCATGTTGGACACAACAAAAAACGTATACCGAAAATAGGTTTTCAGTTTCTCTTCCACTCCCTTTGTATCTCGATATCCCTCTGTCTCACTCTCACAGTCATCTCTAGATCTCCCTCTCCCTCTGTCTCTTCCACTCTCTCATCTTCAACTTGTAGCCAAATCAAAACCTCCCCCCCCCCTCTCTATTATTCTCCCTCAATCTTTCTCATTCTCCTCCCTCACTCTCTCTCTTGGTCAATATCTCCTTCTCCCTCAATCTCTATTGTTCTCCAGTTGGTATAGAATTCATAGCCAAGAGCTTCTTGTGAATTTTTATCAAATTGGAGTAATAATTTTTGGACCATACCAAATTAGTCTCATGTTCTTTTATACGATATGATTAATACCATATAAGTGTGTAAGAAAATAAAAAAAAAAATGAGAGAAGGAACGAAAGAGAAATTGAGGGAGAATGAGAGATCAACCGAGAAAGAGAATGAGAGAGATTGAGGGAGGCAGATAGGTAGAGAGAGAATTAGAAAAATTGATATAGAGAGCATAAATACAAAAATCAAAAGACATTTTTATTTATTTTCAAATCACATAGTCGTTGAGCAGGTAAAGATGACTATGAATGAGAGAGTGTAGGGGGGGGGGGGGAGAGAGACTAAAAACCTTTTTTTTCCAATCACTCAACATTAAAGGGAAATTTCAATATAAGCTTTTTGTTGTGTCTAACATGGATTAAGAGTCCCAGGTTGGCAACAACCACATAAGCCTCCACTGACATGGTGAGGGATTTTATAATTTGACCAACTTGCAACCTAATTTTAAATGTACAACCAATTTTGACTATAATTTTTCCTAATTTAAAACTAATCCAAAAGCAAAGTTATTTTCTAATCTAGATGGTGGGTTAGTGATCCAACTTTTCAAAAAAAACTATAGTGTCATAATTGAATAATAAATATTTGAATTTAATTTTAATCATATTATTACTTTTGTTAATTTTCAATTTCTATCTTAACTATGATATATCTAAAATTCAAATTGTTAATATGAAGAAAAATTTCTCATGTACAACACGTGCTTAATTACTAGTATTATCAAAAGTCCCAAATGATTATTCTATCAACCTAAAGGAGGTATTAAATCAATTCCATTAGATGTATGGACAATAGGACAATTGATGAATTTGTGAAAAGTTAGAAATAATTTTTAGCAAGAACATACAAGGCACCAACGTACGATTAAGTTCCAATTGAAAGTGATGCCTTGAACGCCAAAATGGCTCACCGGAAAGCCTCAGCTCTATTTATGGCAGGTAGGGAAATTTTACTTCAATCTATCCTGCAATCTGCCCCTATGCATTGTATGAGCCTGTGGAGATATCCCAGTTTCCTCGAAAGACTTTAGCGAGTGTAGAAAGGATTCAAAGGGATTTCTGGTGGACCACTAAAGCTAGCTAGGGAAGGATCATATGGTGTTCTTGGGATGGGTTGTGTACCCCTAAACCGGCTTAGGTTAATGAAAATAGGCAACAAGATTCTCTTGAAGAGGTTTCTTATAAAAAATCGTAAATGGTGGGTAAAAATTTGGCCAGACCAGATCTACTCCTCACATAGAGTGCTTTTCTTTCGCCTCACATGCACATCGTACCATGTATTGGAAACATTTTCCGTAGTTATAAATTATTAGAAAATATGGGTATCTTTTCTCCTTTAGAATGAAAAGTACGATTTCCTAGCCTATTTTTGAAAATCTATGGCGTCCATCCCTAGGAATCTTTTTGAGGAGGTGAGGTTCTTAGTTTCTCCTGCCACGAGGTTTAATTTCCTCATCCCCTTGGATTAGGGATAAAGATGGGTTTATAGGATTTTCCCAACCCTTGATTAGGGAGATTCGATCCCTAAAATATCCGACCTGATGAGAGAGGATGGCTCATGGATCAGACCCCGATAGTAATTAGAATTTGTGAAACTCCCAATTGCCCAGTGGACCCTGATCCCCAGTGGGTCTGGACTAAGAGAAAAATGGGCATTTCTCTACCAAACAATCTTATCGGCTTGAGTGCAATAACTCTGGGAGGCCCTTTGAGCGTCCCACTATAGACTTGCTATAAATGGGTGCGGAAGTCAATGATTCTTAGGGCGCTTCAAGTTGGCTCTTTGGCGAGGTGTAGCTAATCTATTTCTTGTTAAGGCTTAGTTTGTAGAGTGTAAAACTTTATATTTTGTTTTATTTTTTTATATATTTATATTGTACATATTTTGTATTTGTGCTCTTTTCAAATTGAACCTACTTGTCCATTTGGTTGCCGCCACGATGATGAGAAAGGAAGAATATTCTCTTTAGATTTTTCTTTTTTCGCGTTAGATTTGAGAGAAACAAATGAGAAATGGGTTCACAAAAATAGGGATGTGGGGTCTCACCTAATAGGTGCAACCCCAGTGAGAAATGTAAACAATGAAAACCAAGTGGGAAGATTTTATATAAGGCGCCAATTCCTCACCTTCTCAACCAAGCTTTAGACACCCCAACGGTCACAACTCCATTGTTTCCGTCATCATTTCTAGCAAAGATAAGCCATTTGAACACTTTTTCTTCTCTTTATGCCATTTTTGTTGTTTTTTGTTTTTTTTGTTTTGGACTCATTTTTGTTCTTCCCCATTCAAGATTCACACCTTCAATGGTCACAGCTACGACCATCACCTTCTTCATCACTGGCGAAGGTAATACCATTTTATGCTGTCGTTTTTTTCATCAGATGAATTTAGCGATATAGATCTAACATGTTTGTGTTTTTCAGATCTCATCGTAGTAGATGCAAATAAGAGAAAAATAGAAGGCATGGCCACCGGAGGCGATGCTCATCGTTTATTATTCTTCTTCTCTCTTCTTTTCCTCTCCTTCGCCATTATCACCCAATTGTCTAATGATTGTGTGTATATAGTGTACATTAGAACGGGATAGATCATGTTTTTCAGATCTGCAACCCCTTGTGCTAGATCTACTAAATTACATTGGTGTTTTTCATTATTTAGACTCTTCAAAGCACTATCAGGTATTCCTTCCATCTTGCTTCTTATTTTTTAGATCTGATAAACCCCTATGCAAATTTATTGATCCCATTTGTTGAATTTGTTTTCAACAAATCTATAATTTGTAATTAAATAGAAAAGTAGAAATTTTTGTAATTTTTAATCTGTACTTTCTGTAATTTTTCTTTGCAATCAAACACTGGGAAGCATATCTGATAGGATAACTGGTCTCACCAACCCAACATAGGGTGATAGAAAATGAGAAAATAAATTTTATCTTCTCATCCCATACCTTCTCATCACATCCTTTCTTAGCAACCAAATGACCATAAGGAAAAACTGAGATTAAGTGGAGAGGAAAGAATTTGTGTCTTGTGTCAATCTCAGATAGAGTCAAGGGACCATCTTTTCGGTTACTATCCTTTAAGGCTATGTTTGGTTTGAAGGAAAAGGTATGGAAATAAAGGAAAAGGTAAGGAAAACTATACAAGTTTTGTAAAGGTTTCCTTACCTTTCCCTTCCTTTCCCTACTTTTTCCTTCAAACCAAACACAACCTAAATGAAGCTATTTGGTTCGGGATCACCTTGGTCTCTTAACTTGCAGAACCTCCCAAGTGTTCCTTTTCAGATTGGATTTTCTAGCTAATTAGTTCCTTAACAAGCAACCAAACTCTATCTGAAATTATCTTTTGGATAGTTATAACCATTTTCTTCATTTGATTTGTGAGGAATGAGTTAATTTTTAGTGATAAAGGAAAGGTGTGCTATAGTTCTTAAATAAAGTTGGTACAACTTATCACAATTTGCTAATGCCGAATGATATTAAAGCCCTAGACATTGACAATTCTGGGTTGGGGATATATGTTTATTCCCTTGGATACTCAATCTATTATTTTATGTGATGGAGGATTAGCTAGGTCATCCATAAGCAAATTTGGCTTTGTTTGCATGATAAATTTGGTTCATATGTAGGCTCAACTGGAGTCATTTAAAGCTCAAGGTATTGTGGAAGAAGCAGAGTTTATGGTGGCTATTCTTAAGGCTTAGTTTGGAATGAGTATAAATGCAAAATATGCATAGTGTAAATATATACAAAATACAAGGTTTTGCATTCTACATATTTGTATCTGTACTCTTACCAAACTAAGCCTAAGGTTCTAATAGAGGCGGTCTCAAAAGATTGGTTGAGGATGATGTGTTATTTGGAGTTTAAGACTCCCTTTCGGTGGTTAATAGCTTAAACTCTACATCTGAAATGATACCTTGGCAGGCTTACTACCTCCCTTTTGAAATCCAAGTTGTGAAAGTTTTGGGTATCATTGATAGGCCTACTTACTTGGCTGGACTATTATTTTTGTAATGCTTTATCTTCTTAGTGTATATTTTTTTTTTTGCTCATTTATCAAAAAAGAATGTAAGATTTAAAGAGAGAGAATTGAATGGGGTAAAAATGGTAGTTTCAATTACATTTCAAACCTCACAATTAAATAGGATTAAATAAAAATATGAGTATTTTAGTCCAAAGAAAGTTTCATAATTTTATTCATGTTTTTAATTGTAATGTAAATATGGAGTTATAGATGTGTTCAATTTTTTTCAATAATTTCTATATGTGTAAAAATAATACAGTTATGTACAATTTTTTTTGTTTAATATGATAAATATATGATATTATACATGTACCTAAATGGTTTCTGTAAAATTTATGTATTTTTATGTTTTTTATATTTTACTAATTATTATTATTATTATTTAATTATGACATTAAATGTTGATAGATTTGACACAAAATTTGAACTATTGATTTTCGCTAAACAAGAAAATAATTTCATTTTTCGTTAGTTTTAGATTATAAATTTCATTTTCATCATCAATAAAAATAATTCTTGTTTATTACACTTATTTTTTAATTTGATTAATAAAAAATATCATAAATGTGTCTATTGTTTTCTTCTTTTTTGTAAATTTCTATATTTATTTCTCTTTAAAAATTTTATTATCTAAATATGATGACTTCATAGGTTAGCTAATTTGTTTCAGATATTTGAATTGCTTAGTCATCACTTAGATAAAGAATGATTTTGTTTTTGAGTGAGTTTTAAAATATATGGGTTTATATTGTTAAAAGTATTAGACATAAATCTAATTAGTAGAATTTATTAGTGAAAAATAACTTAAATATGAGATTTAATAAAGGACAAATTTCTTAAACTAACCTTATGGTTTAGTTAATTGATTAACTCTACCCCTATTGTTTACATATTGTCTTAAAGTACCCCTATTGTTTTTGACAATTGACATAATCATTAAGTTCTAATGGAAAAACAAAATGTCTAATTTGCCCTCCATTATTCCTCAAATTTTCAAAATAAAACCCAACTAATAAAAATTTTCAAGTTGATTTGCTACTCCTTCTCCATCTTCATCTCTATCTCCATTTTCTGTCTCCATCTATGTTTTTATCTTCATCTCCATCTCTATTTGTGTCATTCTTGTGGTATCCCTCACCTAAGTCGAAACAGCATACATTTGCGAGGTTAGACACGAAAGCCCTCCATCCTCTCTCTCTCTCTCTCTCTCTGAAGTCCGAACTGTTCATTCTAACATACTTCTTTTTCTGCTACAACAATGTGGTGCCACTCAAGAGGTATTAGACGAACCAGGATTTCTTTCTCTCTTCTCCGTCTACCTCCTCCTCCTCCCCCGTCTCTGTTCAATCTCCTCCTCCTCTCGGCCATGTATCAGCAATCTCCGAAAACAAAAATACAAAACAAGAAAAAACAACAGAAAATTTACAAATTGAAGTGGAAAAGTAAAGGTTATTAACGACCCAAATCCAAACAATTGATCCATTATGCGAATCAGCAAGCGCTTAGACTTATTTCCATCCATCAGCAGCGACAATGATATTGACTAATTCTATTCTTATTGATGAAAATTCACTAAGTGTATCTTTGTCGTTGACAATTGACTAAGTGTACCTTCGGAAAAAAAAAAGTAAAATACCCGTTATACCCCTGTGCGAAATTACGTTTTTATCCCTTTTTTTAACTTTACTCTCTCTCAGACAGGTTGCCATCTCTATCGTCACGGACGGCGGTCGCTGCAAATACCGAACGGTGGAGGTTCGGCGGAAGTCGACTCCGATCGACGACGAACGACACTGGAGCCACTGTGGATTTCTACCGAACGGCGGTCGTGCCCGGTTGAGAGAGCGCAACAAGCAGCAAGATCCCACCTTGTCTCACCAATAATCCTTTGTTCTATACACTGTCCGCGCATAGTTGCAGAAGCGACAGTACTGCGAACTCTTTCCCTTTCATCAACCCCTCTTCGATCGCTTCAACCAAAATTGCAATCCCTCCTTCTTCGACTATGGCAGTTCTGCTTTTTGGAATTGCAGCTAAGCTGCTTAGAACCACCATAGCCTTCTCCATCAAACCGCTCCCCTACTCTAAAATCAAGTCTACCAGCGGTTTCACATCTCCTGCATTAACAACCCTCTCTTTGTTCTGTTTCATAGAAAAGAGCTTGTAGAGCGTCGTAAGCGCGTTCTTCCATCGGTTTGATCCATTCAGGAGCAAAGAGACCAACGGCGGGATCGCTCCTCAAGCACCGATTAAAACCTTGTTGTCTTCGATTAACGAGAGGCTAAGTAGAGCACATGCGGCGTTCTGCTTCGACACCTTTGTACCGGTTTTCAAAATGTAGACGAGAGGCTTTATGGCTCCGGCATTCATGATGGGGGACTTGTTCCCATCGTGGAGAGAGAGGTTTAACAAAGCAGTTATTGCGTGCTCTTGTGTCCAGGGATCGATACAACAAAGGAGAGGTATCAATGCTGGGATGGCGTCGGATTCACCGATCAGTGCTCAATTTTCGGATCTATTCTTTGCCAAGAGGCGCAATTTCGCTGGCTGAGCGTTTTACGGCAACTGACGGCGATTGAAGACCGTCCATGCAGATCTTCACCGCTGCTTCAAGATTTTCCGAAGGAATGTTCTCGAAGATCTCTGATGAGAGATTCTCCCGCTGCAGAAATCCTAACCATGGCTCAGGCTCCAGATCCGAGGATTGGCATTTGTGTTGATCTTTAGACGATGGAAGAGAAGCCAACATTTGCGGCTCCCCTGAAATGTCGCTACTACAGGCCGAGAGGGATTAAGTTAAAAATAAGGATCAAAATGTAACTTTGCATAGGGGTATAATGAGCATTTTACCTTTTCATTAACGGTTAAGGGTATACTTAGTCAACTGTCAGCTAGATTTGGTCAATTTTCAAACAGTAAGGGTAGAGTTAGTCGATTAGTTAAACCGTAAGGATAGTTTAATAAATTTACCCCTTTTTTATAAATTAAAATGTCATTTTCTCTTCTCACGCCTTGATTGGATCTCCATGTACACTTTGTATAGTTTTTGCTTCACGGTAGTAGTGATAAACTGGTAGTGATGGCTCGTCCGCCATGGCGAACCATTGATCCATGCTCACTCATATGGTTGTTGAAGCTGGAGAAGCACAGAAGAGATCTATTCCTTTCATCTCTATAAGTGTTCACTTATAACCATGGTTCAAAGTATCAATACGCCTATTGGCAGAGGCATATGGGTACTTAGATAAACACGGAATTAACTTTTTTTTTAGTTTTTTTTTTTTAATTTTGGTTTTTAAGGAGTTAAAAAAGGATTTTTTTTTTACTATGGACAAGCCCATTGCAGAATTCTGATTTCCTCTGCAGATCTACAACATTTCAAAAGGTCAATTACACCTATCCTATGCACCAATGCCCGCCTGTGAATTGACATCAATTCTGATCTGGCACCTACCCCAGTTGTACTTTGTGCCTATGAATTCTGATCCTGGGTTGAACTGTCATTCTCCCTTTTTTTATTAAAAAATGGTGGTTTTGGGACCCAAAAGATATGATATGGAGTGTATAATATCGATTTTTTGAACCTTGCCGATAAAACAAAATATGGAACTAATGGTTCAATGAATATGCATCCAAAATGGTACCTAGAAAAGGTTTGGATGTTGAAAACACCCTAGCACCAGAAAAGGTTACGATAAATCAATACTGGTAACAGAAAGGGTATTATTGTTATTTTCTCAAAATATAATGATCAGGTGGGGAGTAATTAGTCAATTGTCAGAAAACTTGGGGGTACTTTAAGATAAAATATAAATAGTAAGGGTAGATTTAGTCAATTAGCTAAACCATAAGGGATTAAATGAGGTGAAAAGCATTTATTAAAATTATATTTTCAACAGTTCAACCTTAATAGTTGAGATGGAATAAATAACAAATGTGGCATTTTAGTAAAGAAAAGTTGCACACCCTATTTCATACTTTTTATAGTACTAATAAACATATATGTGCATTTGCACGTGACAGTATCTCTAAGACAAAACTATTTACAATTCATGGACAATTTTTGAACAATTATAAGCGTGCAATTTCTATAAGTGGACAGTTTTTAGAGTGAGTAAATGACATATATGCCCTCTTTATGCTGCTTAGATAGGAGATAGAAAATGTCCAATGAAAATTCAGAAAAAAGGGACATTTGCTCTTTTATAGGTGATGTAACCGTTTTCGGCCACGTACCAATGTTTTGTGATGTAAAATTTTTTGGCTAAGTACCTCGTCATTTGACCCGGTGGTGGCGTGCCTTAGTGATGAGCTACTTGGTGGTGAACTGCCTATTGGCGAGCTGCCTGGTGGAGAACTGCCTAGGGGCGAACTGCCTAGTGGAAAACTGCCCGGTGGTGAACTGTCTGGTGGCGAACTGCTTTGTGGTGAGCTCCCTAGTGGCGAACTGCCTGGTGGCGAACTGCTTGGTGGCGAATTGCCTGGTGGCGAGCTGCCTGGTGGTGAGCTCCCTGGTGGAGAGCTACCTGGTGGCGAACTCCCTACTAGGCGGCCGGTGACTTAGAGAATGGTGGAGCTCCCTGGTGCGACGCAATCCGACTACCCTCAGCATGAGGTGGCCTTCTTTCCTTTGTAGGCAGTGGGAGCTGAGGGACCTGCAAGAACTCCATTTTTCCTCCTCTTTGTAGGTGGCGGGAGCTGAGGGACCTGCGAGAACTCCATCTTTTCCTCCTCTTTGTAGGCAACGGGAGTTGAGGGACCTGCGAGAACTGAACCAAAGGTCCTGAGGGTATTTTCCCGGTAGGGTCTCTCCGACGCTTAAGTTAGCACTCTGATTGTAGAGAGCTTTGAAGATAATATTGGAGAAACAAGAGAGTTAGAGAGCAGGGGTTACTTCCCTTTTTCATCATCCTTTCCCCCTTTGAGGGGTGAGGTCCTTATATACCGGAGTCCTTGCGGGTTAGGTGGGTGAACTCCTCGAGGTCGTCAGGCTGGCGCTTGTGTCAGGCGGCCAGGTCGGCACTTGGGCTGGGTTGTTAGGGCGGCACCTGCGTCAGTCGGCGGGTTGGTGTCTGGTCCAAGTTGTCAGGTCGGCGCCGGTGTTAGCCGGCGGGTCAGCGTCTAGGCCAGGTCGTCAGGTCAGTGCCTGTGTCAGTCGGCGGGTCAGTGTCTAGGCCAGGTCGTCAGGCAGGAGATCTTCCTGCGATATGCCAAACTACTCCTGTACCGAACTTCTCTACAAGTGGCAAGCTGCCTAGAGCGAGCTGTCCGGTGGCGAACTGCTTGGGGGTGAACTCCCTGGGGCGAACTCCCTGTGGCGAGCTGCCTATGGCGAGCTCTACCGAGCTGCTTGGCTCTTTGGCGAGCTCCCTGGTGAGTTACCGAGCTCGTGGGGCATGTATGCCGTCGAGTTTTATCAGTGGGCATCTTATGGGCGGCTTGGCTGGATCATGTGCTAGGCTGGTCCAGGTCGGCCAGGTCGCGCAGGTTGTGTGTGTTGCGCGCAGGTCGCGTCAGGCCGGCTAAACTGGTGCCCGGGTGGGTTACCAACTCCGTAAGTTTGTTGGATGGGTGTTTGCCAAGTTGTCAGGAGGTGCCACATGTCACAATTCCACTGGAGGGCCAAATTTGCCCTCATCAATAGGTAATACATATATTATATTAAAATAAGAATACTATTCTTTTCAATTTTGTATATTTTATTATTTTATTGTAACGTTATGAATTAACCCTTTTGCCTCATATGAAAGAAATGTTGAACTATTGATCCAATTAATAGATCATATGTTAGATATTGTTCCACTTTTTTTTCTCTCATTTTTGTGTTTTTCTATAATTTTTATTTTTTATCTATTTATTATATTTTTGTTACTTAACTTTGACTTTATGGATTAACCCATTTATCCATTAATTGGATTTAAAAAAAAAAAAAACTAGCTTTCTTTGGATTGGTTTTAGACAAGACTTGTCTGACTTTTATGTTAGACAAGTGTTGGACAAGACCTCCCTTCTTTTCCCACTTTTGCACACCTTTTCACACCAAAATATTGTGATCCTAATTCTTTTTTCCTTTGCAGCTAATGTGAGAAGGAAAAAATATTTGAGAATATTCTTTTTTCCTTTCTTTTTTTTTCCTTCCTCACAAACTGAATGCAGCACAAAGCATCAAAAGTGAAAGAGTGCTATTGGATTGCGTTGGGGGACAGAAGACCCATGAATAGGTATGGGCTTTTAGGTAGGAATCAACAATGTCCACTAACCACTTCTCTCCACTTTGGGACTTCCCTTGACTTTTACATACCTCCAAGGACACCCCCACCTTTAGATATATTCCATCAAATGGGAATGAAAAGCTGGCAAAATTACTACTGTAGTCAATAGTCATCATATATAATAAATCCTCTACAGAAACGCATTCTTCTTGTAAGAAGAAAGTTTATTGATAAAGGAGGCGTACTTCATCAAGGGGTTAATAGGACGGTGCAAAGAAAGGAGTATATATGATGACTACTGAATTGGACAACGGATCCAGTTCTAGGGCCAAATGATCTGATTGTTCGAATTAAATGGATGGCCCGTTTTGATAATAAAAAATAAAAAATAAAAAATTGTCAAAATTGTTGAATGGTTTGAACAGTATAACTGTCCGAGTCAACGGTTTGCTGATCAAATCAGCGTTCTTTTGGCAAAAATCCAGTTTTAAGGAAAAACAGAATCAGTCATCAGACCGGTTTTTGGTTTTTCCGGACCGACCACTTATGACTAATGGAATTTTGGAAAACAAATGGACCACCAAATTTGCTTTCATTGCTTTCTTATTCTTTTAATACACGTGTATGATTTTAAATAAATCGATATGAATGGACAAGTGATATCAATTGTAGACTAGTAGTACTTCTTTCTTTGGGAGGGCTTTTAGTTTTGATTGAGCTACTTTCACTAAGCCCCTTTGGAGCACTCAAAGGATTTTCCTCTGATTGAGCAAATATGCGCTGAGATCTACTATTTATGCACAAGACATTGCGACATTGCAGTTGCACATCAGGAATGTCTACCCATAAATGACAATATTCAAGGACTGGAGATATTCTTAATGCATGGTTTCAAAATGCAATTTTTTTTGTGGGTAAGCGTGGATAGCATAAGATGTCTACCCATAAATGACAATATCCAAAAGAGTTTTTTTTTTTTTTTCAAAAATAACTTGGTAAGGTGCATAAGATGCCTTGGGATGCATAGATATCAAAACATTACCTAAAATAGAAAAAAAACCAATCGGATATCTACTCACAAAGTTAAGGCTTCTTAAAGTTTGCAATATATTAAGTGTGCAACCCGTGACTTGGTGACCGGGTCGAACAGGTCAATGATTCAACCAATTTGGTTTGAGAGTTTTTTGCCAAGTCAATTGGTTTTGACTGAAAGCTAGGCCAACAATGTTTTGAAAACACTGAATCAGCTTATCACATTTAAAAAATAAAAATGTAAAATAAAGGATTAACCCAAAAACCGTTGTCTAGATCAAATAAGTCACAGATTTGACCAATGTTTTCAAATCAGCATTGACCTAGACAGTTAAACTGTTTGGCCCAAGAACTATCCAGGCAACCAGTTCTATTTTACCCCAAACATGATCCCTAGCCAAAAACTGTTGAATTGGTCAATGACCTTTATGTTTTATTTTTAAACATTTTGTCAGTACAAACTGTCCATTGGAATTAGACAGTCGAATCAACTAAAAAATCGGTGACTAGAACAGTTCTGATTCTGGATTCTTTTTTAAAATATCGGATTTGACAACCAAATAAGCGAATTTTCAGGAAAATAATCATTTGGGGCCGATAGCCTAACCGGTTTCTAAGCCAAAGCGGTCCGACCGTCCAGGTCCACGACGATTTAAAAGCCTACGTATATCAGAAGACTTTGACTCTTTGTTACGAATTTCATTCATGCATAATCTAATAATCGTCCACACACGTTGGAAATGACTATCGACTAATCCTCATTCCCCGATGTCCGCGGAAAACGCAGAATTTAAAACCAAAGGGTATAAAATGCACGTTTCGCGTTTCGCGGAGAGAATCTAGGAATTTAGAGAATGGAAATTCCAATTCTGTAGCTAATAATTGTGGTTTCAACTTTGAAGAGAGTTGGTAAGAATTCCCCATACAGCGCGCTGGATCACAGTCAATCCTACGGGAGATGTTCTCAATGCACGCTGAGATGTGCTGTGGGGCGTTTTTGGCCGCGCTGGGTGGGGCGCGGTTGTGCAGATTGAACTCAGTTGGTAAAGGCACCAATGGTTGGCCTCATCACTTTTCGCTATATACTTCCCCGTAATTGCGGGTGCGGGCTGGATATTTTAAGGCTGTGTTTGGTTTTACAGGAAGTAAGAAGTAAGAGTGATCCAAAACCAAATTTAGGCTACGTTTTGGCTAGAAATAAGCCCGCAAAAAGTGTGTGAGAATAAAAACTTATTTGAGATGCCCAAATTTTAAATATATTATTAAAGTTATATTTGATTTGAAGGAAAAAATAATATTTATTTCCTTTCCCTACTTCCTTCAAAGTCAAAGTTCAAACTAAACATTTATAAGTATTTTTCACTGAACATTTATAAGTATTTATTATATAATAAACACTTCAAATAAGCACTCCTAAACTTAACCTTAGCATAAAGGAAAGGGAAATTAAAGTAATCAATCAACTCATCTCTATTAGACTATTACAAAGGCCACCACCAACCAATTGGTCTTCCTAAATGTTCAAAGTTTTTCGCCCACAAAAAGGATATAATCCTCCCTAGAACACATTCATAGAAAACCAAACCATAAGAAGACTAGAAATTCCGGTCGATGCCAGCCTGCCCACGCCACTGCCTTCTCCCTGCGACACACCTGTGATGTAAATTCAACCCAGGGAAGTTCGTCAGCAAAGCACGAAGAAATATCCAAGTTTGACAAAGGGTATGATTTGATCTCTTGGGCTTATTCTATTTCTTTATGTTGCTTGTTTTACCAAAAATGAAATCCTTGAGTCGAACTCAGAAAGAGACACTCTTAAATGAAAAATGCAGAATGATTCGTTATGCCCAAATGCTTTCAGGGTAAAATGAATAAAAAACCAAAAAAAAGCGCTTTCAGGGCATAATGAATCAAAAAGTGCTTTGAGCATTTGGTGCTCAGAAAGAAACACTCCTTAAAAGTGTTTCCTTTTACCAAAGGCCCAAAGTACTTTTTGGCTCATTTTTGTAGCCAGAAGAACACTATCGATTCCGATCTGCATTTCTTTATGTTGTTTGTTTTACCAAAAATGAAATCCTTGAGTCGAACTCAGAAAGAGACACTCTTAAATGAAAAATGCAGAATGATTCGTTATGCCCAAATGCTTTCAGGGTAAAATGAATAAAAAACCAAAAAAAAAAGCGCTTTCAGGGCATAATGAATCAAAAAGTGCTTTGAGCATTTGGTGCTCAGAAAGAAACACTCCTTAAAAGTGTTTCCTTTTACCAAAGGCCCAAAGTACTTTTTGGCTCATTTTTGTAGCCAGAAGAACACTATCGATTCCGATCTGCTCAAGTTTCATCCCTTTGATCCATACAAACATTACAAGTCTGAAGACATAGCTACTAATCTAAACCATCCCAGCAATTTACCCAAAAGGTACAAAAAATTCAATAATTCACAGACCATTTGACAAAGTGAAAGGAGGTAGCCAAAAATCTGATTGGTTGAGGTAAGTGCATTCAGAAACATTTCAGAAACAGGGGTCGGTATTTGCTACATGGGTTATCTATAATTTATACCTTTTTAACATCTGAATGTTCAGAGAAACAAAAAATAACAAAAATCAAAGAAGCAGATTCTCAATCTAAGTGAGTAACTAAATATCTTCTCTAAATCTAAAATGGGTTTAAACAAAGATTCATACCTGGAGGTGATGGCACAGAAGTAGAAGTAGAAGTTGGAGCTTGCGCTGCGAAAAATAAAAAAACATATACATCGTTACTAAAACACTCATCAGATCAGAAACCCTCAAGGCAGATTCCAATTCCAAGCCCAATAGACTCATCACTCAATTCACTCCATCAAAATCTCCTTTTTCAAACCCCTAGTGGGTTTACTGGGTTTTCCCAATATCCAAGCAAAACACCACATCCATCTGCAACTCCAAGACTTGGGTAACAAAAGCAGAATATAGAATTATAGATACACAAAACACAAACCCTTGTTGCAAGCGCTGATGGTGCCGTTGATGCCACAGTACTTGGGAAGCTCAAGGGCTTGAGTGACGTTGCTGACAAAAACTTTCAAAGTGGGGCTCTTATAGAGATTGCAGAGGCATTCGAGTTGGGTGTTTACGGCGTTCCGAAGAGGTGTGCAGCAGGAATCCGGCGGCTTCGTTGAATTCAAGTACTGTGCGCATGCCGCCAGATTCGACCCGCACGACGGTGTATCCTCCCCCTCTACCTCCGTCGCTCCTCCGATCAACAAGATCGCCACCATCACCACCGCCCACATACCCACATCACTCCTCTTACCCTTTGAATCACCCATCTCTCTCTCTCTCTCTCTCTCTCTCTCTCTGGTTCACGGGGCACCCTCTTCTCTTTTCTATAGTTACTCGTTGAACTCAGGCATTTACTTCTTAGTTATCTTCCACACCGGAGAATTTAGGTAGATGCAGAAAGGTGGGTTGACCCGTAAATAATGTAATTGAGTGTCTAATCATCTGGCTTATTGTCTGAATTTTAATAACCGTTGGTGTTTGGCTGCAGATCCAAATTATTCGTTCGCATGCATCAGATAAAGAAAAAGAAGCGAAACCTAACTGCAAAAGAAAGGAAGGGGATTTTGGTAATTGTTGTTTTCTCAACTCTCAAGGACCATCTCCGGGAAAACCGCCAAAGGTTTTTTCTTGGGGAGTGGGATCCACGTCCACGAGGAGGAATTTTAACTGGGCCTACAACGATGATTGATCCACGTGGCCCGACAGGGCCCAATCCACTTCACACATGGCAGATTAACAAGTTAGGAGCCAGGACGCACAAAGAGGAACCCACTAGGGCCCACTAATACGTCAACGCGTGTAGAGATTATGGTGTATAATTGATAAGTTCTAATGAAGCCAAAAAAAATCGAACCGGTTTGATTAATCGCTGGTTTGTTTTTTTTTTTTAATATTGAATCAAAATCGAACCGTTTAATTTTTTTGATACGGATCAAGTTGCCAATTGGAATAAACATATTACGCAAGATTATTTTTTATTCCATCTATATCAAATTCAAATGTAAAAAACTATTATTTTGCCCCTTTTGTTAATACACTGATTTCATCTTTCAAAAAAAAAAGCCACCAGTTCCACCGAAAGGCAAAATCAGTGAAGTCTTCCACGTTACTTACAGCTAATCCACTGACTTAATCTGAATCACCCTAGAAACTATCCTTATTAGCCTCGGATGGAGATTTGGACTAAAACAAGCTTCAGATTTTGCAAGATTCACCTTCTCCCCACACTGCTCCAGAACCTTCATTATTCTTCCTCCTGCTACACTGGCCTTTGAGAAAATATAAGTCATATGCAAAAAAGAGATGAGTGATAGCAGGACACAATTTGTTCGTCTTAATTCCATATATCATATCTTCACACACTTAATAGTCAGAGATAAAACCTTAGAATTTGATATGAGACAGATGAAGTGCATGCCGTCATGGTTTTAAAACCGACCCGTTAATCGAACCAATTAGGGATTCAGTTACTGGGTCGAATGGGCCGAGCGTTTGATTTTGACAAAAAAATTAAAAAAAAAAAAACTGTTAACGTTTTTAACCGCTCGATTCAATGGTTCACTGACCAAAATCAATGGTTTTGGGGGAAACGGACCTGACCGGTTCCCAATTTTTCTGATCTGACCATCCAGTTCGGTCCAGTTTTGAAAATCATGCATGCCATGACCCAATCTATGAACTTCCTGTCAAACCCTAAACAATAAAAAAAAAAAATCAGGTTTCCAAATTGTACTATCATGCTGGAAAAATGTGATACCAAAAAAATTTACAGCCAAATCAACGGACATTATAAATTTAATAACCAATCTAACGGGTTTTTATAAAATTGAGAGGAGTTGTGATTGGTTAAAGCCTTCCAGGTATCATATTTTTCCGACTTAGTAAATTTTCCTTACAAAATTGATCTTCACATCGACCTCCCAATACTTGAGCCGTGCACATTGGGAAATCTTCCCATTAATGATGGCATTAATTCTTCAACTGCATGTCAACTAACCGAGTTACATAAAAAATCAACTACCTGCCTGGGAACCAACACTCAATTCCCGAAATATATGTAAATTCTGGCATGTGGGTTAAAGTGTAATTAATTGACAAAATAAATAAAATTCATAAAATAATATCAAAAACTTTTTTTTTTCATTTTTTAGGAGAGGGTAATTGTGTCTAAAAAATTGGGATTTTCCTCACTAAACCATTATGTTTGGAACGTAATTGATTTTGTAAATTTAAGAAATTTCATTATACATCTTATAAGAGTTCCAAAAAAGATGTTTATTATTTCTTTTCACAATAGATAAATTACTACAGATCAGAGGAGAACTACCCCAAAATTTAGACTGAGAAATCAGTCATTGGCTTCTCTTTAGTTTTTAGATTTTTATTGGGCTTATCATGGAAGAATTAAAGTAGTGTACAAGACCTCTGAGAAAAATTGAAATGTAAAAGTTGAACTTCTTGTCTTTTTTTTATAGATGGGGCGAATTTGTTGTTGGGACCAGCAAATATCCTCCAAATGAATTTGTCAAAGCTTTCACACGGCAAATGTGTTAAGGAACATGGATCAGCCCACAAAAATTGAACTACAGAACCAGAAGATTAGTAAAAGGGGGACAATAGATAGTGGGCACGTGACCTCTGTGGGGCTTAACAACTTGTCATCTACCCTCCATCACAATCAATTCATCATGTCTTATAATCAATAGCTCTCATTATGTGGATTACAAAGGACCAGCTTCAGCTTGACTTCCTATACAAATTGCATAGGGCGTCAACAATGTGGTTGGAGATGGTCATAATTTCTGATAGAGCTATGCTCTTTGTGGACGATTTAAAGATGGATTTCAAATGGCGTTGGTTACTGTTTTTTTTATTACGGCTATTAAATTCAAGGAAAATAGATCGGAAGTTGTACGACATTAGATTTTACCGTTGGGCGTTGGTTATAAACTTATAATTATCTTCAAGCTCTAGACTTCCACTAAGCTATGCATTGTGAATTTCATTTGCACTAGTAAAATGAGAATGCAAATAGGCAAACTGTAAATTTGTCATTCCTGCCTTTATAAAAGAGAATGAATGTAGGAAGAAGCTTATCTGTCTACTTGTATGGGAATGAAACAAGATGACGTGGTTTCCAATTTATATGAAAGAATTCATTTAAGATTATTACAAAATTTGAATGGCCAATGAGTGCAAATGAAGCAAAAAAAAAAGTATAAAATTTATTATGGAAGAATATAAATTACTTATACTATTATAAAAAGTATGAATAATGGTGTAAAACTTTTTTTGACTAAAATGTCTATATTTTTTATTTAGTATACCTCTAATTATATGAAGGTTGAAAACATAATTTTAATTAATGCTTTCCACCTCATTTAATTCTCTCATTAATTCTTGTATTTAAGGTATTAATTCTCATTCTCTCTTATTAAATCCCATATTTAAGTTAGCTTAACTAATAAATGCTACTAATTAGATTTATGTCCAATACTTTTAACAATATAAATCCATATATTTTAAAATTAATGAAAAACAAAATCATTCTTTATCCAATTGATGACTAAGCAATTCAACTATTCGAATCAAATTAGTCAATTCATGAAGTCATAGTTAGATAATAAAATTTTTAAATATAAATAAATATAGAAAACTATAAAAATATAAAAATAGGCACACTTATGATTTTTTTATTAATCAAATTAGAAAAAGAAAGTGTAATAAACAAGAATTTTTTAATTGATGATTAAAATGAAATATATAATCTAAAATTGACCAAAAATTAAATTAGTTTCCAATTTAGCAGAAATCAATAGTTCAACTTTTGGATCAAACCTGTTAACCTTTAATGTCATAATTAAATAATAAAAATTAATAAAATATAAAAAGCACAAAAATAAAAAAAAACATTTGGGCACATGTATAATATCATATATTTATAATATTAAAAAATTGTTTAAAAATAACAATATTATTTTTACACACATAGAAATAAAAAAAAATATAAAAAAATTGAGCACATCTATAACTCCAAATTTATATTGCTACTAAAAATATGAATAAGATCGTGAAACTTTCTTTTGCCTAAAATACCAATTTTTTGAATTTAATCCTATTTAATTATGAGGTTTAAGATGTAACTTGAACTACAAATTTCATATCATTCAATTCCCTCTTGAAATATATATATATATAAGAAGAAGAAGAAGAAGAAGAAGATAAAACACTACAAAAAGAAGAATTTATCCAAGTAGGTAGGCCTGTCAATGGTACCTAAAACTTTGTTGCCCAATATGATGTGCTTATGTAATTAGATTCAAATTTTGCAATATGCGTCCAATTAATAGTGAAAAACAAAAATATAAAAAATAAAAATTACATTAATTTTATAATAATTTTGGATAGAATATTTCTATCATTATCATCACTTAGAATTGTCACATGCAAAGCACATACACACTTACTAGTAATTAGATATAAATAGATGCAAAATTCAAACAATTATAAAAATTGTATATAGATTCTAGTTCAGATTTGCATGGATTGCAAACAAGCTTGAATGGGAAACCATCACATTATGGCATAGGGTCGCAGGGGAGTCTTCATCTAGTCCACAGTCTAATTTGATTGGACTCTCAATCCATAGGAGATGGGAAGAGTTGTTATACGTTGTTCATCATCGAAACATGAATCGCTAATATGAAGAGTTAATGGGTATTTGGCATCGATGTTGTTTTCTAAGAAAACAGCACCATGTATGCACCACATCAGAAAAAACGATGCTTCAAAAAATGGCATCTTACTTGGTATTGTTTTTCCATAAAAAGCATTGCTTCAAACCATGCCTTGGAAATCAAGAAAGTGAAGTCTGAAGCAACGCCAAATTTGATGTTTTCTCACAAAAACCGCTCGTTGTTACTAGCGGTGCAATGATGTGGCATTATCTTGGATGTTGAATAATATGACCAAAGCTGAAAACAGTTCTATAGCACTGGTACCAATAAAACCAGTGCTGTTTTTCATAAAACAACCTATGTGACAACACCGCTTCCAAACAAAAAATAAGCACAGTTTTATCAGAAAACGATATTTACAACTCACACATGCCCAGCACTGTTTTTATGAGAAAACGGTGTGTTCCCAGTACTTTTTCCAAACACCTATATATTTAATGAATCAAATCTGCATTTAGACATTAATTGAACTATTACCAAGCTCTGACATGGGCAGAGGAAAAAATAAAAAAAGAAATTAAAGAATTGAATATCCGGAGTTTGCACTACTAAGGCTCAGTTTGGAAAGAGTACAAATGCAAATATGTATAGTGCAAATACATACAAAATAATACAAAACATGAGGTTTTACACTCTACATATTTGCATTTGTACTCCTTCCAAATTAAGCCTAAGGAGAAGTGGAACTTTCATGGGAGCAAATGGTCAGCGAAGAAAACCAAGCACTGGGATTATTTAATTAATTACTAAAAATTATTTGAATTTCAACTTTCAAGGGCAAAATCATGGCTAATAATGTTTTGCTTTGAAATCATCGCCCAATGGACCCAACCTGGGTGAAAGGCAGAAAGCAATTCCAAGGAATGTTTTCAAAACCGAATCGGAAAACCAGGAACTTGTCGTCATTTTACCCCAAAACCGCTATTTGGCCAAAAACTGTTGATTTGGTCAGTAAATTACTGACCTGGGTAATCGAATCGTTTGACCCAAGAACAGTTTTAGCCATTTTTTGATTTTTTTTAATTTTCTTATTTTTTTTATCAGAATGAACTATCTATTCGAACTGATCAGTTAGACTATTCGACTTGAAAACTGGACCCATAACAGTTCCTGTCCAGTCCGATTTTAAAAATCTTGATTCCAAGTCTATTAGACAACAAGAAACCTTATCAAATGAACATACCCAGTTAGCACCTTTTTTTTTAATAAGCGGGGTGCTCTTGCATGGACTAATAAGAATACAAGAAAATATTAAATAGGCAATCTTATTTAGTGTAATTTAATTAGTTGATTTAACTTAATTAATTAAATATGATAAATAAGTTTAATTATTGATTTAATTAATATAATTAAATACTTAAATTATATGATTATTCAAATTTTAAAACAAATAATTTTACAATTAATAAATTTAAAATAATTAATAAAATTTGAAAAATACATTTAAGTGAAATTAAGTAACCTAACATATGATATGCACTAAGACATTTTAACAAGTGTATACTTGGAGGGGTTGGGGGGACGGGAGGGAGTGGTCGAATTCTTGGAGAGAGAGTGAGAGAAGAGAAAATGTTTTAAAATATTAGTTTATTTTTGTTTCATGGAATTCAATTGAAACATTAAAGAGATGTCGATGAAAAGGCCCAACGTGGCCCAAAAATTCTAGGCTTAGGTGGCGTTTGATTGCACAATTAAGATGTCTGAAGTTTGACATGGTTGCTTTTCAGACGCCACAGCCGTTTGGAGTGCCTCTTAATATTAGGTCTGAAATGCATTTTCAGATCTTAAAATGAAAGTGGTTGGGTGAATGCTTAATGCGGAGAGACCATTCAGACCTCGGTAAACGATGATACTCATAAAAATTAAAAATGACAACAATTTGTCCTTCAAATAAAACCCAAAAAATTAGGTCATTCACCATATTTTCGAACTAAGAAGAAGCTCACCGCCATCCTCTCTGCAAGCAAGCTCCACCGCCATTTCTTTATGAACCTTCACTTCGAACCGAATCTACTCTCTTCTTGATTCGAACTGAAGAACCTTTTCTTGGAACCGAATCTGAAGAAGCTCCCTCAAAAACCCTCGCAATCTTCAGTTTTTTTCTTTTTTATTGCCATGCTTGTTGGATAAACATGAATGTTTTATGCTATTCAACCATTCGGATTCGTTTTCTTTGTGGTATATGGATAAACAGGAATTATTTTCGTTTGATTTGCTTTAACCAGATTCTCTGTAAGATTTATCATTAACCAAATGTATGTTGGGGAGAAGAACTGACCCAGATTCGTTTTCTTTGGAACTTTTTTTTTCTTTTAATTTTGTAGTTTTCTTCAATTTATCGAATATGGGGAACAACCCATCTTTAGATTCCTTGAAGTATGTTGGCAGAAGACAATTGGGCATCTTCAAAATCATCTCGTTGAAACTAGTTTAACCCCAGAATTGCACATTTTTTTAGGGAAATAACACCCAGTTCCAGTGTTCTGTGGTCACGCAATTTGAATTATCGGGTTACTTTACTCATTGTATAGGGAGGGAATAGGACTTTTTTAAAGAACTTGTTAATCGTGTTATACCACCTCGGTTCTACTTATAACATTTTACTTTTGGCCCATTCATTGAAGTAGTATTGCTTTTTATTGGGTCTTTGTTGAGTGTCCCAAGCTCTCTGGGGATGAGTAAATAAATGGTGTTAGTTTGGGGAACCAATTGTTGGCATACCAGAATCAGAGATAAGGTGTATGTTATTTATTAATGATACGGTTTTTGGTAAATTTTGGGGTAAACATAAGTTTTGCCAGCAGAATTGAATGAACCTATCAACTAATGAGATGTCATTGTATAGTTTTTACTAGCAATAACAGAAAAATGCATGGAATATGGCTGAATCAGTCCATGGGATATTGGTTAATGATATCACTGTATCATTAAGCAAATGTATGTTGTTGCTTTAGTAGTCATCCCATATTACACAAAATTGTTATTTTATAGGATATTTTGAGATGATTAGCAGTGTGTCTGTGTGCATTTTCATAGAAATCCAAGTGGATCACTGGTCATCAAGTTCAGGTTCACTATGTCTGTCAATGAGTTGCATAGAGTAGGTGCTATTCCTACTCTGTGGGTCATCGACATCTAAGCTATTCCTTTGAGCTATCTACAATAACATATAAGATATGGACAAGCTTGGTGCTCCCAAAACGTGATGCTTCAAGAAAACACTGGTTGACATTGTCCGCACCACCTTCTACCACCATTCCCAGCAACCCCTAAATTGCAGTAGTAGAAATACTAGATGCCCAACCAGGGTCAGATGAGCTAAGAGAAGAGATTGAGGGGAAAGCATTCCAGATCAAAAGCTTCTGTGAAACCCTTTCCTCTAAGCTGGTTGGTTACCAGCAAGATCTAGAAATGTTTTGAATGCTGACAACTGGAGTTGGATCTCAACAGCTGAACTTTGATTTTACTCTATCCATGTTTCCCTGACAACGGGAGTAGAAGTCTATTAGAGCCCATTCTGTAAAATTTTGGACCTTGGCTCCAGCTTCTGCCTTCTTCATCTCCATGGCATTCCTGGAGGTGTTCATGCAACCTTTGGGCCCATGATAGTTACTGCTTCTGCTAAACTCATTGTTTGGCTGACAGGCAGACAATTAAATTTTAATTATTTTATTATTTTTTAATAGTGAGTAATTATTTTTTATTAATTTAATTACGTTATTTATTAATTATTTTTCGTAGTTATTCTATATTTAATTATTTTTTATTCCCGTTGGTTCAATATTATTATAACTATTAATTGCACTTTTAAATTTTAATCATTTTATTAATCCCCTTCTTAATGCGCTCGGATCTGAACGCCCTTTTGGTACGCTTCATTTTTGCTTGGGTGATTAGGCGAATTGCAAATGCCCTACCTGGGTTATACACTTATACCCACTCTCCGCTTTTTGGGGATTTAAATTACTACTAGCCACCCCATGACAAAGGTACAACCCCAGGTGCACGACTCGACCTAATTTACCTAATTAGGAGTGTCAATTAGATTGGATTTGGTTCAATCCCATTCGGTCTAATATGAGTATATTACAAATGGAGTAGGTTCAATCCAATATGTGTTACGGGCCCGTACGTAAGATCTCATCACGGGTTGGTCCACGAGGAGAAAGCCCTGCTTTCCCTTGCGTGCAAAACCTATTGTGAAAACCCGAATGGGTGATTTGTCTAAAAGACCACCTGAACTCTCCGAATGGGTGATTCATCCAAGAGACCACCCGAACTCTCCTCACTCTTCGCTTGACTGGAAAACTGAATGCTTTATTTCAACTCGTAGCTCCTTAAATAGAATATTACAGAAGGGAATTCCTTATTGGATTCGGCTAGGCTAATGTAATCCAACTCAAACTCAAACTCCTAATTACCTACTCCTAATAGTAACACAACTCTTACTTAAGATAAGATAAGGATAAGATAAGATAAGGGATAAGGGATAAGGGATGGTGAAGCTGGCGGCGAGTTGGTGAGTAGAGTGTGGACCCACTCTGAAGAACTGTCATGTGGGCCCCACCCTACTGCTGCTATCGGGCTGTGCGCACATCTCGCGGTGCTGCTGCCATGCGGTGCGTGCTGCTGCATAGTGCTGCTGCCGTGCGGTGCGTGCTGCGCGCTGCCGGGCGGTGTGTGCTACGCGCTGTCGGGCGGTGCATGATGCGCGCTGCCAGGCGGTGTGTGCTGCGCGCTGCTAGGCGGTGTGTGCTGCGTGGCTCTACCGGGCAGCACGTGCTGCTGTGCGGCTCTACCGGGCGGTGCCTGCTGCTGTGTGACCTGCTATGCGTGTTGCTGCCTATGACTACGTCACGGTGCACTGCCAGTCGGCGTGTCCATAACATCACACCCCTCCTGGACCACAAGCTTGTCCTCAAGCTCGAATTCTGGATACGTGGCTTGGAACTCTGCCAATTGATCAAACGGCTGCACACTATCTCTTAGTCCACCAACAGCATGAACAACAAAGATTGCCTCGTAGCTTAGTGCATAAAGTTGGTTCAGTCCACATGGCTCAAATCTAGAAGGCATGAGTAGGATGTCAGCACTAGCAGTTATTCGATGGGCCATTTGCATAGAGGAACCAACTCAACCCCTGATTTTGTCATGGTGTTGACTCTCAAGATTTTTGAGAAGCTGTTCCCGGTCAGGTCTCCCAGTGCCCAACATGACTAGTTGCACATCCTGGTCCACCATCCAAGAAATTGACTCAGCAACGAGATCAACACCTTTCTAATTGTCAAGCCTGCCAATGAACCCAATCAGAGGAACATTCTCCCGAAGAGGAAGACCAAGCTCCCTTTGTAGAGCTGCTTTGCATTGAGGCTTGCTAGTCTGAAGAGTCTCCGCAGAGTAATTAGTGTAGCCATCCGATTCTAGGTAAACATTTAACTGTGGGTTCCCTTCGTTTCCATCAATCCCATTCATGATGCCCTTCAACTTCCAATCAAACTCATTTTTTATTTGATGCAGACTAGCCACCTTCTTTAGTTTTAAGCTCCCAGGCGTAACCATCTTATAGTGACTACACGATTTGCTGATTTTAGGTCAGCTGCAAGGGCATTGAAGTGTTCCCCACCTCCTGCGTCATGTAGTTTGAAGTAGTTTTGTGGAAAATCCACATAACGAAAATCGCGTATTGGACCACGACCCCGGTGTGCTATGTTGTGGATCACTGGGACGCACCAGGTATACTTACAGAAGAGAACCTCAAGAGCAGCCTCCATATCCTGCCCCTCCGCCTTATATCTCTTGCGCACTCCTACTTCTTGGGCTTCTACATAGTTACTATACCGTGGTGCCACAACCATAACTCTATGTCCACGCCGAGTCATAGCCTTCAGTAAAGCCCCACCAACATCGCCAAGTCCACCTGTCTTCGACCCAGGAGCGCATTCTGCAAGTACCAATATAATGTTCATGACATTGTCCCTGGCCAAAGGAGGAGACTTTACAATTTCATCCTCCGTGCGCTGATTACGAAAGGATTGTTCGCCGCGATACAGCCATCCTAGTGGGACGCCGCTGCCGCTGTATGAGGAAGACTCCAAACGGCTATACTTGGGAATAACTGTGGTTGTCGGGCCAGCGATCTGTTGTTCGCTGGATGCCTCTGCCCAGTCCGGACGACGACTGTTTGTGTTGGCGATTCCCTTAGAACTTCTTTCTTTGTTGGAGATGAATGCTTCCAATAGGCGTCGCAGCTCCCGGACATCTTCCTTGACTTCACGAACCTCTATGCTGGTTTCTGCTAGCCTATGTTCCAGTTCGTAGACCTTGGATGATAGTTGCTCCATATCGCCCATGACGTTTGGCTCTAATACCAGAATGTTATGGGCCCGTGCATAGGATCTCGTCACGGGTCGGTCCACGAGGAGAAAGCCCTGCTTTCCCTTGCGCCTTCCCTTGCGTGCAGAACCTATTGTGGAAACCCGAATGGGTGATTTGTCCAAGAAACCACCCGAACTCTCCTCACTCTTTTCTTGACTGGAAAACTGAATGCTTTATTTCAACTCGTAGCTCCTTAAATAGGAGATTACAAAAGGGAATTCCTTGTTGGATTCGGCTAGGCTAGGGTAATCCAACTCAAACTCAAACTCCTAATAGTAACACAAATCTTACTTAAGATAAGATAAGGATAAGATAAGATAAGGGATAAGGGATTAAGGGATGGTGAAGCTGGCGGCGAGTTGGTGAGCAGAGTGTGGACCCACTCTGAAGAACTGTCATGTGGGCCCCGCTCTACTGCTGCTATCGGGCAGTGCGCACATCTCGCGGTGCTGCTGCCATGCGGTGCGTGCTGCTGCCATGCGGTGCGTGCTGCTACCGTGCGGTGCGTGCTGCGCGCTGCCGGGCGGTGTGTGCTACGCGCTGTCGGGCGGTGCATGATGCGCGCTGCCAGGCGGTGTGTGCTGCGTGGCTCTGCCGGGCAGCGCGTGCTGCTGTGCGGCTCTACCGGGCGGTGCCTGCTGCTGTGTGGCCTGCTATGCGTGTTGCTGCCTATGACTACGCCGCGGTGCGCTGCCAGTCGGCGTGTACATAACATCACACCCCTCCTGGACCACAAGCTTGTCCTCAAGCTCGAATTCTAGATACGTGGCTTGGAACTCTGCCAATTGATCAAACGGCTGCACACTATCTCTTAGTCCACCAACAGCATGAACAACAAGGATTGCCTCGTAGCTTAGTGCATAAAGTTGGTTCAGTCCACATGGCTCAAATCTAGAAGGCATGAGTAGGATGTCTGCACCAGCAGTTATTCGATGGGCCATTTGCACAGAGGAACCAACCCAACCCCTGATTTTGTCATGGTGTTGACTCTCAAGATTTTTGAGAAGCTGTTCCCGGTCAGGTCTCCCAGTGCCCAACATGACTAGTTGCACATCCTGGTCCACCATCCAAGGAATGGACTCAGCAACGAGATCAACACCTTTCTGATTGTCAAGCCTGCCAATGAACCCAATAAGAGGAACATTCTCCCGAAGAGGAAGACCAAGCTCCCTTTGTAGAGCTGCTTTGCATTGAGGCTTGCTAGTCTGAAGAGTCTCCGCAGAGTAATTAGTGTAGCCATCCAATTCCAGGTAAACATTTAACTGTGGGTTCCCTTCGTTTCCATCAATCCCATTCACGATGCCCTTCAACTTCCAATCAAACTCATTTATTATTTGATGCAGACCAGCCACCTTCTTTAGTTTTAAGCTCCCAGGCGTAACCATCTTATAGTGACTACACGATTTGCTGATTTTAGGTCAGCTGCAAGGACATTGAAGTGTTCCCCACCTCCTGCGTCATGTAGTTTGAAGTAGTTTTGTGGAAAATCCACATAACGAAAATCGCGTACTGGACCACGACCCCGGTGTGCTATGTTGTGGATCACTGGGACGCACCAGGTATACTTACAGAAGAGAACCTCAAGAGCAGTCTCCATATCCTGCCCCTCCGCCTTATATCTCTTGCGCACTCCTGCTTCTTGGGCTTCTACATAGTTACCATACCGTGGTGCCACAACCATAACTCTATGTCCACGCCGAGTCATAGCCTTTGGTAAAGCCCCACCAACATCGCCAAGTCCACCTGTCTTCGACCCAGGAGCGCATTCTGCAAGTACCAATATAATGTTCATGACATTGTCCCTGGCCAAAGGAGGAGACTTTACAGTTTCATCCTCCGTGCGCTGATTACGAAAGGATTGTTCGCGGCGATACAGCCATCCTAGTGGGACACCGCTGCCGCTGTATGAGGAAGACTCCAAACGGCTATACTTGGGAATAACTGCAGCTGTCGGGCCAGCGATCTGTTGTTCGCTGGATGCCTCTGCCCAGTCCGGACGACGACTGTTTGTGTTGGCGATTCCCTTAGAACTCCTTTCTTTGTTGGAGATGAATGCTTCCAATAGGCGTCGCAGCTCCCGGACATCTTCCTTGACTTCACGAACCTCCATGCTGGTTTCTGCTAGCCTATGTTCCAGTTCGTAGACCTTGGATGATAGTTGCTCCATATCGCCCATGACGTTTGGCTCTGATACCAGAATGTTATGGGCCCATGCATAGGATCTCGTCACGGGTCGGTCCACGGGGAGAAAGCCCTGCTTTCCCTTGCGCCTTCCCTTGCGTGCAGAACCTATTGTGGAAACCCGAATGGGTGATTTGTCCAAGAGACCACCCGAACTCTCCGAATGGGTGATTTGTCCAAGAGACCACCCGAACTCTCCTCACTCTTTTCTTGACTGGAAAATTGAATGCTTTATTTCAACTCGTAGCTCCTTAAATAGGAGATTACAAAAGGGAATTCCTTGTTGGATTCGGCTAGGATAGGGTAATCCAACTCAAACTCAAACTCCTAATAGTAACACAAATCTTACTTAAGATAAGATAAGATAAGATAAGGGATAAGGGATTAAGGGATGGTGAACCTGGCGGCGAGTTGGTGAGCAGAGTGTGGACCCACCCTAATGAGCTGTCATATGGGCCCCGCACTACTGCCGTTGTTGTGCGGTGCGTGCTGCGCGTTGCCGGGCGGTGCATGCTGCGTGCTGTCAGGCAGTGCGTGTTGTGCCCTGTCGGGCGGTGCGTGCTGCAGAGCGACGCTGCTAGGCGGTGCGTGCCGCGTGTTGTCAGGCAGTGCATGCTGCGCGCTGTCAGGCGGCGCGTTCTGCTGTGCGACTCTGCCGGGTGGTGCCTGCTGCTGTGCAGCTTATTGTGCGTGCTACTACCTATGATTGCGCCACAGTGCACTACCAGTCGGTGTGTCCATAACAATCTGATGAATACTTGGAACCATTTTGGACCAATCCAATACTGTCCAATCTGTTCAAATTGGATGACGCTTGGATTATTATCTTCTTATCTTCTATCAATGGATAGATTCAATCTTAACCCAATCCAATATGGATCCATTACGGATGGACTAGGTCCAATCTAATCCAATATTAAAGCCCAAGCCTGGTCCAATTCAATGTCTTATTGATCCAACACAAAACACGTCCATTCACAAAGTGAAGAAGGTTGATAATGGCTGAGACATTGCAGACCACAGCTGTTTGCCTGTCTTTGCACAAAGTGAAGAAGGTTGGAATAATAAGTAGCAAGCTACTTAGATAGATCTTCCCCCTAAAGTAATAAATTTAATATCATGTGGACCGATGGCCCACGTATCAGATATTAAACTGATAAGAACAGATACTACACTTGATCTTAGCCACAAGGCCAAGAAAGGTATGATCCTCTCTGTTTCTTCTATCACTTTTTATAGTTCATCCTACCTCTTCGACTCCTTTCACCAGCCGATGTGGTACTAAAGCCGAGACAATTATCACCCAATACCTTTGACCTTCCTCGTCTCCCTCGATCCAACCCTCACTTATTTATGAAACAGCCACCTTGATCGACCACCCTAAAGCCGAGACAATTTTTCTATCTCAAGATGAACCATAATTATCAATGTTCAAATGCAAACTTGAGAAATTAAGTCCACTGCATCTGTGAAGCCTTTTAACTTGTTCACAACACATGTTCAAACCATCAATTTTCATGGAATAGGAGATCCACAGAATGGACCATTGTTTGTATTTCTGAAACAAACATCAAATGCGGGATTAGAGAAACGAGACAGGTCTGCTTTGTGTCTATGTATAAAAACAGGAAAAATCAAGAGGAGTCTGCATTAAACCTGTCTTTGTCTCAAAAACTAACCCATATGATTGAATGTAATAATACATGCAGAAACAGCAATAGCAACTTTAATTTTCAATGGATTTGGTAAACATTATACTGATAGCTATAAATATAACCCTAGCAAGTGTACTAGTTATTAGGTAGTATAAAATATCGTTCCCACGGGGATTTAATAAAATAAGTATTAGAACCACAATCTTCCCTAATTATCTGGACAACCGAAATTCAGAATTGAGCAAGAACTATTGAAAATAAAAATTATCATAAGAAAATAAAAGCGAATGTGATCACTAATCGAATCTGAAATGGATGGAATCGCTAGGGCTTTTGGTCCACCTAACTAATGCAATGAATATTGATGGGTTCAATTAACTAAGATTATTTGTCATTCCCATAAGTTGAGGTCTTTCCAATTTTATTTAATATTCTCTCTCGAGATATACTAAACCTACGTCCATCAGGTAGCCATTCGATCTCTCGAGTAGAACTCTCAAAATGGGAGTGCATTAAGTCCAAAAAGACCATGAAATTCAGATGAGTCATGTATATATATCTCTATATACCATTCAATTCACACTATGAATTATTCAATCGATTATGTGACTTCCTCTCTTGATTCATTCACATAACTCAAATCAATTAAGAGGTGGCCAAGCTCTTAATTGCATTAAGCACAATAATTCATAGACTATATGAAAATCACAATCTTAGATAAATCATAAAGATAAAAATATATTCATTAACATGATTAGGCTTTCCTCAGCCCTAACAAGAAACAAATCAGTTCATGATAGAAGAATTAAAGCAAACAAAGGGAAAGAAAAAACTCTTGGAATCGCCCATGATGCTGAGATCTCCTCCTCTTGCCGCCACCTTCTTCTTGAATTCTTGCTCCTTTTTTGATTGATTGCTCCTTGTTTCTTGATTCAATCCCCAAGATTGAGTGATTGTGTGATGCCTAAAGCTGATCCGCCCCCTCCTTTATATAGCTTATAGGGGAGGGGGTGGTCTCCTACTTCCTCTTGAAGTTGATCTTTACAAGAATAGAAAGTCTTATCCTAATTCTAATCTTATCTTTTTATCTAATGAACTCAATCCTCTTATCTTTCTAAGATTACATTAAGAATTTAGATCTGGAAGGACTCTTCTCAGTTTCTTGTTCTTGGATTCGTATTAGACCTCCTCTGCGAATTGGGCTTCAGCCAAGCTTTTCTGCAAGTTGGGCTTCAGCTGCGGATTGGGCCTTCCTATGAATTTTTTGCAACTTCCGGCCTAGATTTGACTTAAATGCTGGCCGAATCTGCGAAAGACCAAAACATGAAAGTTGTGGCTTTTTCTCTTATCTTTTCAATGGATTTTGAATCAGCCCATTGGGAGTTCGGATACGTGAGTTAGGCCCAAATTACAGAACGATGTCGAAACTGTGAAAAATCATCCGATTTGTATTTCTTTGCTCTTGATTCCTTCTTTCATGCCCTAAACAGAAATATGAATCCAATTAGATGCTAATTTGGTATAAAAGACATAATAATTGGGGATAAAAATATGATAAATTCTACTCTCATCACATACATGAAGCAAGGCATCAATGCAGGGCTTCAGCAGCTACAGAAGAAGAATGATGATCACTGATCATGGTTTTAGGAACCTAAGACCTCTCATCTTTTTTTATACTCAAATCTATTGTGAATATTGTAAATGCTAAATAGTTAAGGAGGTAGTGTATAGCTGGATGGATGGAGAAACCTTTCTCACCAGCTATTTATCTTATTTAACTTTTAGGTAAGGTTAAAATAGAGTATGTCAATTGTAAAGACAATCCTATAGCTCATAATGTGGCCCATTTTGCATGTAAAAGAGAGAATGGGTACAGACCTTTTGAATGTAATGAACAAGTTTAATTTTCCGAAAGAAAAAAAACATAAATAAAGAAACAAATATTGAAATCCCAACCACAGATAGATGGAAGAAAAGAAATGAGACGAAGATAGAAAATGAAATTTTTAAACCAGGGAATTGGGCAGGGGCCGCGCGAACGCGTACCCCCGGATGCCACAAATTATGACGTACACTCTCCCACTTGGGGAGATGTTAGGCGGACACCCCTCCTCAGTGCAATGGAGGTCGCCAACCTAAGCCATGGGCCTTCTTGATCACCCATCGACCCCGTCCAGGTAAGTATGTTTCATCCTCCCTCTTTCACTCTATTTATATCCCTTTACTTTCCCCCTTTGTCTTTATTTTGGTGATGTGGGACTCCAGCAATTCTGAGGCTAGATATCCGAATGCTTGAAGCTTAATAGCTAATTGTAAAACGAAGATGCACAGCGAACGCATATGAAAACAGGGGAGATCCGGATACATCCTTACTAAGGCTCCACAAACTCCGTTACCATTCTCCACAGAAACACCATATCCAGCAAATTAATTAATGTAAGCACCATTGGTATACTTGTATGATCTTTAACAAAGCCTGATTCACTGCTTGTGCTAAGATTGAGTTTGACGTTAGAGCATATGATTGGTTAGACCAGGCAAGTATGTTTCATCCTCACCTCACCTGTTTGGCTATCCATCTGGGACATTGGAAGAGAACTGAAAGCAAGAGAGATCTGTTTGGGATTATAATCACTCAATGGGTTTTTTTACCTCAAAACTATCTTCTTTATTTGGGTAAGTACATTTACTAATGTTCTTTTATTTTACAGGTAAATAACATAATGACTGTTTTAGCCAAAAAATCTATTATTAAAAGGGGCAACCTCATCCCATCCAAGTGTTGACAACTTTTTCCATGTAAGAAATATATTTATCCACCTGGGAGATGGGCATTACTTACTTAGGTAAGTAACACCCAAAGAAAATAAATTTTCAATGCCCCTTTAATAAGATTTTTGAGAATAGGGAACAAAGTTTTAATAATTAATTGTTTCCATTCTTTATAAATTTCTTTCAAATGTCTTAAGTCCACACAAGATACAAGGAATTGGTGCTGGTTTTATTCCTGGTGATTTGGAGGTTGATCTCATTGATGAAGTTATTCACTGAAACATCAGTGACTATACAAAAGGCATTCATAAAAGTAAATAAATTGTCCACATCTACAGCTGTAAGTCAGTCCTGGTTAGGTCAGGTTGGGGTTAACCCAATAACTTTGGGTTGGGTTATTCACCTCTTTTTTGCTAAAATGTTCTTAATTTCTTAGCTTTTTAGACTTGAGATTAGTGGATTAAGGTTAACTTACTAACATTATTATATGTAAAAGGGTGTTTTAGGAGTACTACATTTATGCTAAAAGGGCAGCTCGTGCATGAGGCTTCCACCAATGTCAGGTCTGAGGAGGGACAAATGCATACAGCCTCACCCTTGCAGATGCACTGAGGGTCTGTTTCCAAGATTAAACCCTTGGAAAATTATGTTACAAAGAGGCTTTAGGAGTACTGATTTATGTTACAGTAAATTTCATGTACGCAATAGATCTGTGAACCTATAGACTACAGGTTTCAATGTTGACAAGGTTAAGTGTCCATCGTACCCATATATAACTTGTACTTTTCGTAGAATTCTTGCACACTATATTTTGATTGGGTCTTTTGGCTGCAATATAGGCTTAGTTTGGAAAAGTACAAATATAAATATGTGTAGTATAAATACATACAAAATAATACAAAATACAATGTTTTGCACTCTGCATGTTGTAGTATAAATACATACAACAGACTAGTTTGGGTCTTTGCTCTTTGGAATTTTAAGGTTTATCCACCAATTACTTTAGTTCCATGTCCAACATCTGTTGCATCAATTAGATGTCTAGTTGGGTCGTTAATTAGGTGCATATTACAGGCTCATTTGATTTTTTATTTATTAAATTTGTTATGTCTGTAATTTCTAGATATCAAGTGATTAGCTATTGAAACTGCAAAGCTTCTTGCACTGAAAGAAGGTTTATTGGTAAGTTCTCTACCCTTTGATGATAAAAGACCTTCATTTTTCTCTGTTCTCTGGAATAAGCAAATCAAATTTCAAAATCTGTATCTGTATGTAGATTTCTCTAGTTCGTGGATTATTTTCCTTTTTAGTTTTATGATATTAGAGATCATTGATTACAGGTTGGGATATCATCAGGTGCTGCAACTGCTGCTGCACTTAAAATTGCAGAGAGATTTGAAGTTTGTTTTGTAGTTAGCTGCAAAAACAAGATGTATAAGATTTGCACTTTTTTGCAGCTGTTGGGATTCTATTTGAAAACATTTTGGGAGTTGAATGAACTTGATATCTCATATTATTAGTGATGAGGGCTGATTTGGCCCGACCTAGTAAGAGGGGACACGTGGACACGACCTAATCAAGAGATGACAATTCAGCTTAACGTAACCAGTCCGCAGCAGATCGAGCTCGGGTACCCAACCACCCTGAGCTAAAGTGACCTCGGGACAAGGCCACCTCGAGACGAGATCGCCTCGGTACCAGATCGCAACAAGAACACCTCGATGCCAAGGCACTTCGACACTCAACCCAGTTCGGAACTTAAAGACATTAGTTTGGGGATACCGACATGCCACTACGTAGTGATCTTGAAAACCCCTCCAACGGATCTCGAGCCTCACGGGATCACGCCGGGCGGAATTGATGAACCTTATCGGTTGGCAGCATTATCTTCCAACTTACACGGAAACGGATCTTATCGTGACGATGATCCCGGAACCGATTTGTAAAACCCGCGAGGACTCCATTATATAAAGGCTCCACCCCTGGTGGTTCAAGGCATGTGTGATTTCTATGCTCTTTAGCTCACTGCAGTCTTAAATTATTTCAGTTCGCAACCAGTATACTAACTTAAGTATCGGAGCGACCTTGTCGGGCTAGCAACCCCGAGTTCTCTAGTCCTACTTTTGCATATCAACTTAGTCCGTCGTCTGCCTGGAAGCCAGATCACCTCCAGGAAGGAGCAGTTAGATCGCGCAGCATCAATTACTTCAATCATATTGAATTTTTGTCACAAAGGATCTGCCAAACAGGACTACTCGAGGCAATCTTGGGAGATCTTTCAGAGCAAACTTTTACTTGTTTGGATGATTGTTGCATTGTTATGAATGTCAGTTTTTGAAATCCACAAACACATACAAGTAAGAGAAGAACGAGAAAAAGAAAGGCAGAAATGACAAGAATGAAGAGATCAAGTTTTGTGATTGGAATAATCTGGTCATGCTAATTTAACTAGTTGCAATGCCACTTGGAATGATAGGATGTTTCAGATGTGTGGTGTCAGATGATTTGTAAAGCATCCAAGAAAAAATTATTTGTTTTGGGCATGTTTGAGAGTGCTCAAGTTTAAAAAAAAAAAGTGCTTATTTGAATAAGCATTTATTTACATTTGGCATCAACTTTTTAAGTGCTTATTTTAATATTCATATTGGGCATTTGGTAGACTTTTTCTCTAATAAGCACTTAGATAAGCATTTGTGACTATTTTGTCTTTTATTTTCTTTCAAATTTTCAAATTATATCCTTATGAAAGTACTTTTATTAATCTACTTTTATGAAAACACTTTTACAAAGAATTTTTATATAAAAATACTTTTATGAAAGTACTTTTACAAAATTCAACTAAGGATAATTTTATATGTGGTATTTTTAAATTCAACCAGGGATAATTTTGAAAGAAAAAAAAATAAAAAGTGATAAGCAGTTAAAAAAAGAAACTGGAAATTTGGGCTTAAAAAATAAGCACTTGTTTCGGGCTTGTTTCCCAAATACCAATAAGTGCTTAATGGCCCAAATAAATACTTATTTTTATGCACTCACAAACATGGCCTTAATAATCTTGTTTTGAAAGGTTAAGGTATGCAATTGGTTAAAAAGTGACATCACTGAAATAAAACCTTTGAATTAGTATTCCTACCTGTCTAAATTTTAGACATTTCTCTTGAAGCTTATTAACTTTCTATATAGGAAAGAAAAACGAAGTAGTACTAATTCCCATCAAGAAAATTTAAGTACTACTAATAAATCTCTGATGCATTTTCCCAAAGAAAAATAAAACCTCATTCACATATAGCAAATGGGAGGGGAATTTAGCTTGGTATACAAAATTCACCCATACCTTACATTTCTGCTGATTCTACATTCCTGTACTATTTTAGTTTCATTTGAAATTTAGATCATCAAGCTGTTTCATTTCATTCTTGTTTTCTTCAACCTTATGTTGTCAGAAATGACTCGTTTTGCCGTTATGCAGGTGATTTTCCCCAGATTTGGTAAGCGCTACCTGTCATCTGTGCTGTTTGATTCCATGAGAAAGGAGGCAGAAAGCATGGTTTTTGAGTAATAAGATGTCTCTGAAGTTCAGGAGTTTTATCTGTTTTTTTTCTTGGTTTCCTTGTTGTTATTTGTGTCTCTTTCGTTATTTGTCCTAATAATTTGAAAGCTTTTTAATGTCGTACAACAGAAGGCAGCTTAGATGGACCTCGAATTGAAAGCTTTCTAATGTTTGATAGTTCAGCAAAAAGTTTGATCCATTGAAGTTTATAAAGGCTGCACGACTTCTGTATTCATGCATTTCGTGTTGCAGTCTGCAGATAAGCAAAAAGTTTGATCTGTGAACCAAAGGGACCCTACATGTCCACTAATCACAAGTCACGAGATGAATTTAAGGCTGTATTGCAGTCTGCAGATGGCGAAGTTCTGTTAGAGCTTCTCAATGGTTATTTGAACCCATGAGTCATGATCTTAGCTAGTTTTTGTTTTAGCTTTTCTTTTTCAGTAAAAGATGAAGAAACATACATTACATAAACTAAAACACAGGTAACCGCTTCACAACCTCAGAACAAGCTCGATTCTGGCAAGAAAGTGAGCCACTGAACTCTATTTTAAACTTGAGTAGCTATGATACTCTAATATCATCAAAACAAGAAAACAGATATCTTGTAGAGTAGTAGAATTCCCCCTATAAAAAGGTCTGCCAGACATTATTAGAAACAGATGAACATTACATCAAATGCTTATTACAAGTCTCTGTATAATAGCTCAAAACACTGATTAGAACAGTGAAAGATTTAAACAATGAATTGGTGGGGTGCACAAGGCCCGTGCAGTAGTGCAACGCATAGGCGACGCACGAGGACCCCAGTAGCAAGCTACAGTAGTTGGTCTTCCCCCTAGTAAAATGAATTTAATATCATGTGGACCGAAGGCCCACGTATCAGATATTAAACTGATAAGAACAGATACTACACTTCATCTTAGCCAAAAGGCCGAGAAAGGTATGAATTAATAGTTGTCTTCCAGCACTTTTTATAGTCCACGCTAACTCTTCTGTTCTTCTCAACAGCCGATGTGGGATTAAAGTCCTCCTTTCCTTCCCCGCCATTCATTAGTTCAAGATCACGCTGGTGTAGTCATCTATGAATCATCCGCCCAGCGCCCAGCGGTCGTTTGGTCCAAGACCCACCACTCTCTTGCCTGTTCAAAAAGCCTTCGCCTGAGCTTTTTCAAGGGTCCGAGTGTGTTCATCAAAGAATTATCTGGGTTGGCCAGTTTTTCCATGGTTATTCTTAAATAGCCATGTTTATATATGGTTTTCCAACAGTTTGGACTGTTCAGCCCAGAACTATTCAAGCAACCGGTTCTATTTTCATCTTTGAGACACTCCTTTGTCAAAAAAAAGAAAACCGTCGTCCAGATCAAACAGGTCAAGCGTTCCTGGATCAACGGATCATTGATCAAGTCAACTATTTTTGGTCAAAAAAATTGTCGTTTAGGTCAAAAACACAGATATATATTGTTCTGATCCAATGAATTGAAATTGTATTTCCGTTTTACTTTGAATTTTTCCTGGTAGAAAACTCAGAAAGGATCACAATGAGTAGACTGTAGTCGGCAAAATAGTAAAGATATTCCTAAAATTACCAAAGATGGGATAACACGTGAGATCAAAACTGGGAAAATGGGACTAAGAAGTGGCCTCATTGGCAAAACAGGGAGTAAAACTTGAAATTTGGAATTGGATAGGGGCCGCGCGAACGCGTACCCCCGCTGCCACAAATTATGACGCACACTCTCCCACTTGGGGAGATGTTAGGCGGACACCCCTCCCTTCGTGCAATGGAGGTCGCCAACCTAGGCCATGAGCCTTCTTGATGACCCATCGACCCCGTCCAGGTAAGTATGTTTTGACATTCCTTTTTCATTGTATTTATACTCCTTTATTTTCTTCTCTTTTTCTTATTTAGGCGATGTGGGACTCCGTAGCCACTCAAAGTTTAACTCTCAATAGTTTTTAAAGCATCCCGCACGCTACCCGTGGTAAAGTCCGTTTTGCAGTCTGCAAATGGCTAAGTTGTGTGATCCCTTGCGTCATGATCTTAGTTCCTCTTTTAGCCTTTTCTTTTTCCTTTTGGTAAAGATAAATCTAATTTATAGATAAAAAGAAAAAAAAAATAAAGTTGAACAAAGCAGCAGACAGGAAGGCGGGGAGAAAAACCACTCCCCAACCTTCGATTAAGCTCCCACTCACAAATAAAGTGAGCAGTACTATTCCAATGTCTACTAACAAAATGTCCCAGACTATTTGAGGAGACCAAAAAACGAAGACTTTGAGCAGCTCTGCTCTAATATCATCAAACAACATTTTTATCAGCCACCAGAACCGAGTCCCCTTAAGGCCTTGACAAAAACAGAACCGAATCCGTTTCGATGCACACATTATAATTTTTCAAAATTGATTGACAGTACCCAACTTGACCACACATTATAATTTTTATTGCAGATCAACCCAGAAAATAATCCAAATGATAAAGATATTAACACTTCCAGAATCAGAAAGCACATTTTTTACGATGAATTGGTGGGATGCGCCGGGCCCTTGCCGTAGTGCAAAGCATGGGCGACGCGCGAGGACCCCAGTAGCAAATTATTAATCAAGCCTTTTGGCTCTACTTCATTATAATTGGCATCTCAAATTTTACTTGGTAAATTGTAATTTGACAATAAATTCCTGCAATAAAACCTAATATGAGAATGAACCTTGTTTTGTTTTTAAATAAAAATAACAATTTTCACCAGGGCAGTAACTTGGCAGGTCTAACTTGAGCTTTTGCATAGATTGGGTCCAAAGTTAAAATATTAGGGATGCATGGGCCTAGGCTGACCCTCAACTTGACCAAAGAATACTCTTACACAAGTGAAATATATTCACAAAAAGGAGGTGAACAACTACAATTGGGGGCCAACCAAGGGGTGGTTAGTTGGTGTGTTAGTTGGTTCACTCTAGCATTGACGTGGAATTGGTTCTTACAACCATCGATTTGGGGAAAGGGGGTTATTAGTGGTGAAAGGAACCAAATATACCAAAAAAACACCTACAATCAAAGAACTAACATGGTAACAAAGGTAAATACAATAGTATCCTATTTATGTAGAGTATAAAAGATAATGTGAACTAATAAAGCCTATTTTTTATACAATTCATCCTCAAGTAATGAAAAAAAAAAGGGAAATAAAACATCTTTTGAGCCACCCATTTGAATCCCCATCTCTACCAATTTATGTTGGTTGTAAGGATCAAAGTTTTTTTTTCAGGTAAATTGCTAAAATCTCCCTTGAAGTTTCTAACCGCAAGGTTCAAAATCATGGTTAGGTAATAAAATTTTTAAAATAGAAAATTACAAAAAATTAGACACATTTACGATATTTTTATCAATAAAATAAAAAAATAAGTGTAATAAACAAGAATTGTTTTTATTGGTAATGAAAATGGAATACATAATTTAAAATTAACCAAAAATGAAATTATTTTATTGTTTGGAAAAGATCAATAGTTCAATATTTGGGTCAAACATGTTAACCTTTAATGTCATAAACAAATAATAAAAGTTAATAAAATATAAAATACATAAATTTTTCAAAAAAAACATTTAGGCACATGTATAATATCACATATTTATCATATTAAACAAAATGTAAGTGTGATATATTAGAATTATTTTTACACAAAAAATACAAAAAAAAAAGTTATAGAAAAAATTGGACACATCTATAATTACATATTTACATTATTATTAAAAATATGAATTTGTGGAACTTTCTTTTGACTAAAATACTCATTTTTGAATTTAATCCCTATTCAACTATGAGTTTTAAATTGTAAATTGAACTACTACTTTTCACCTTTACCCCATTCAATTTCCTCCATTTAAATCTTTCATTTTTTTTTATAAATAAACAAAATACAGATATATAAAAAAGATTAAATATTACAAAAAGAAGAATCTAGCCAAGCAAATAGGTATATCAATGGTATTTGAAACTTCACAACTCGACCCGATTATCACATATATGGATGAGGTGTTTATATAATCAGATTTGGATTTTCAATCAACATCCGATTAATAATAAACAAAAAATATAAATGCAAAAAATAAAAAATACATAAAGTTTATAGGAAATTTTGTATTACTATCATTATTATCGTCTAGAATTTCCATGTGCAAATCACGTGCACACCTACTAGTATTATAATATATAAATAGAGTATTAGGCTGTCAAGGAAAAATAAGCCCCAAAAATTGAGTATAAAAAAAGTGCATATGCTAAGATGGTCGAGTGGAAAAACTATAAGGGATATGGTTATAGAGATATGAAGTCATTCAAATGAGCCTAAGAATACCACTAAAAGGTGATAAAATGAGGCAATGTAGACCAAGATGGTCTGTTTACTTGCATAGAAGACCACCTACAACCAATGTTCAAAGTATTGACATGATACAACCTGTTATCAGGAGTATCGTATTGTATTGGCAATGCCGAAATGTTCTTTTAAGGCTAATACCAAAATCCTTTTATTTTAAATGACAAATCATGTTTAACCTTTCCCCTATGATATTAACAAAAAAAAAAAGAAAACTAAAAAAAAGGTAATGCATGTGGTACAATGTATTCATACACCCCTTTTGTCGCATCAAAGTATATTGATACTTCAAATCTTGCCTACAATGCACATAAGAGGAAGTAATTTGTTATTAATTGAAGGGACTAGAAGGGCAAGAACAAACCAAAATGGATATGGTCCAAAAATGCAAGCCAAGTCACAATCTAGCCTACACCCCCACTTAAATGTATTGCATCCAAGCTTGAAAATTGCAAGTGAATTAGGGTATGACTGATTATAGCGATAGTCACAATACTAATATTTACCTTTATTTTACTAAAGAAAAATGTACATTTTTCTATAGAAAATGTTAAAGTTTACAACTTCCTTAAGTCTCTATTTTGACTTTGGATAATCGGTTAAATGACGTATTAGGTACCAAATAAAAAAATGGGCTTAATTTGTAATAATGTACATGTATATATTTTTGCCCGATTACCCATTCTAGGTCATCACTTTACCTGTTTAACAGTTACTATCATCAATTCAACATTGCAACAATAATAATGTTTCAGAGTATATGGAAAGCTTAAATATGTGGCAATTTCAATGTTTCTATGTTTCTTTCATAAGGATTGCTTAAAATTCTCAAAAAGTCTTTTAAATAACTTAAATAATGGGTTGCTTTTTAACAAAACCTTTTAAACAAATAATAACAATTCAAGGGAGGGTTTGGTGAAGAAAGGAGAGAATAGGGGAAAATTATGGTTCAAAATAGAGATGAAGGTGATTTTGTTTCCATGTAAACAATTGTGATTTTCAGTGAACTGTGATTTGGGTGGTTGATGATTAAGAACTCCTTTTTCCCTTTCCACATGGACTATTGAGAATCCTGGGTAACGTGAAGGTAGTGGTGGAAATTGGCGGGTTGGTTTGGGTTGAGCTTCAACCCGACCCATCTAACCTGCCAACCCACTAATGACCCAATTATATAAAATTAAATGGGTTGTTCAACCCAAACCCGCCTTGATCCAATCCAACCCGCCCAAACCCATTAATCATATATTTATGTACTTAAAACAAAATAACTAACCCCCATTTGATAAATAAGTTGATCATAGCTTGGTGGTAATAGTAGTTGTTATTTACACAAGTGGTGAAAGTTTAAACCACATTATATGCATGCTAATCTTACATAAGTGGCGAAGCCATTTAACTATATTCGGGTTTTAGGTTTAACCGAACCACTTAGGTTCAAACCAGTCAGACCAACTTAAACTATCTAATTGGATTGCCTTTGAGCTAATCACAGAAAGAGTGATTGAACCATTTGGATTCGGATTAGTCAATGGCGGATTAACTTGGACCAACCCATATCTGGGTTGTGCATGGGTTTGGGACCGAACCAACTGGTCTGAAGCGGGTCCAATGAAGTAAATCAGGTCCGTCCAAATTCAGGTTAGTTGTGTAGATACGGGTCAAAACGGGTGACATGGACTAGGTCAAGGCAAGCATGCCGGATTTTGGGCCAGGTTAGCTCAAATCTGGGCCAACCCATCCCATCCGGTCCCATTCTGGATTTAGGTCAGCCCAGATCAGCCTAATCTAGATCGGGTTGGGTTTGGACTGGGTTGGCCGACCCAAATGAAGCAAATTGAGGTGATTGGGTTTTCTCATATTTAAACCGAGTTGAACTGGTCCAGACTCAAGTCATGTTGATTTGAGGCAAACTAATTTTAGTAAAAAATTAATAGAAAATTAATACATTAAATATAAATTATTTCACTCAAATGAAGAAAACTAAAAAAAGGCTAAGGAATTAATACTTGTATCTTTAGCGGTTAATTGGTTTATTTGCGATACAGTTTCAATTTTGATTTTTAAAATTTCGGTTTATTCGAGTCGTTTTTAACCTAATAAACCGAATGCTCACCCCTAACAATGGGAAAGAGTGAGTAAGAGAATTGAGATAGGGTAAAGGAGAAAGGATATAGCGTTCAAAGAGGAATTAACAAAAGGGGCATGGAAGAATGGGAGGGTTGCTGACAAGGACCAATACAAGAACGCACTTATCATTTTATAAAAAAATGCGCTATTTAATATGGGAAAATTTCTTAAACTACCCCTATTGTTTATCTAATTGATAGACTGTACTCTTACTATTTAACTATCGTCTTAGAGTACCCCTAAGTTTTCTTACTATTGACTATCTTTACCCCTACCGTTAGCATTTGTTAATGTTCTGTCAAAGTTCATATACATGTGACACCACATGACATATAATTTTTTTAAAATCCAATACTACCCTTCATCCATCTTTCTCTTCACTTCCCCTTTTCCTCTCTTCAACCTTATCTTATTTGCCTCAACTGCAGTGGGTGCAGCAGCAGCTCCGACACCAGTGACACCACTATCTCATCTTTCTTCTCCTATCTTCTAAACCAAAAACAATTTCCACCATTCAATGATTTTCTACTTTGTTGCATGCTTCAGAATCCTACACAATAGTTGATTATTTTTTGGGTTCTATAACGGACCTAACATTCTAGTGCTAAAAAGTCGGTGCCAAGTACATGGAACAAAAAACAAAGCCATGTTTCGTCTTCATCATCATCTTGCACTTGAACGAATAACACAAGATTGAAGTTTGCAGCAACGGTGGCAGCAATAACAACTATGGTGGAGACTCTTCAGTTTTTGATTGAGGGTAGGAACGACTTTAGTTTTCCAACGGAGGAAGTGATGTCAAGAAGGGTAGGAATCAACAACGATTGATATGGCTTCTCCAATGACAAAGGCTCCTACTGTGACTAAAACTGTTGTTGCATCCTTCGCTCCTAGTTGCAGATCCAAATTCCGCCTTCCCCTGTTTCACCATCCACTAGCAGCCGTGAAAAACAGAGGTAGCGGGAATGGGATGTAGGAGGGAACAAAAAAAAATAAAGGAACAAAAAAAAAGAGAGAAAGGGAGACAGAAGAGAGAGAGAGAGGGGGGAAGAGAAGACCATCGTTGCAACTCATGTGAGATTGAGTGAAGGCTTCAAGAAGATTAAGCTCAAAGAAGAACCAAAGGTGCAGATATGGCAGTAGGAAGAAGAAAGGAACATTAAAGCTTTTGATTGGTTGGAGGAGAGGCGCAATGGGAAAAATGGGTAAGGAGAGATATCAGTTCATAGATGAAAAATCCAAAAAGGAAAGTGGAAGAAGATGAGAAGAAATGTGGGGATCTCATTGAAACATAGGAAGAGCTAAAACTTTCAAGGGTTCAATTGATGAGACAATAAAGATTGAAGAGAAATTTGGGGATCTTGCACTAGTTGACAATGATGAGAAGAAGGTAGTTGAATCGAAGGGTGCAAAAGCTGTAAATAGAAATAGATCGAGAGAGATGAATGGAGGTGGTGGTGACAGTTTGAGGTTTAGGATATGGAAAAGGTTGGGTGGTGGTGGCGGAGGCGGGAGATGGTGGTGCTATGGTATGGGTGGAAAAAGGAGAGGTTTCCGATGGGATAACTCTCCACCAATTATCTCTCAGACCTATAACGGCATATCTTTCCATCAATTATCCCTACCATTTTCTATCCTCTCATAACCTCCTTGTATATAGTTGTCGTGCCCCTTTTTTCTATCAATAAACATTGATTTTGATGTCAACAAAATATAATGCCTAACACCTTCTTTTGTTTTCATTACTTTGTCAAATGAATAGTAGGGGAATGGGTGGCCTTTACGATTGTTGTTGGGGTGTGTCTCTTGACGGGTTTGTTGAAGCCCTCAAAATTAGTACTAGTCTCACAATAAGATATTTGCAGTAAAAGTGGTGCTACGTCGAATCCCACAGGGAACAAATCAGTAATCTCTTAGTCGAATGGATACTATAATTGAGTGGAAAATTTTAATAACTAAAATTAAAAGAATAAGAAAACAATAACAAACTAAACGAACAAGAGAAAATCAGTCTTACCAAATTCTGGTTCAAGGGTTCGGGTTGAATCGATTGGCCATCGATCCTAGGTACATTTCAGCATTCTTGCAATTCAAGCATTTAACTTTAGATTTATTATGATAGCCATAATAAACCTTGTGTTTTCCTAATTCAGTTGACCAAACCCAGCATTCGATCAACACTTATCACCACTCAACTAGGTACGATTGCGTCCATATTAAACAGTGATAGCATTAAGATTTGTGAAAATAGTTAAACCAAAATAACAATAATTGAGATAGCTGCAATTACTGAATCTTGTCCCATCGATTCCTTTAGGTTGAACCATGTTAAAACATTGGTCAAAGGTTGTCACGAACAATTGATCCAAAAAGGTATCAACCTAATTGCTACTTGCACCATTATTCGTGACAATTACGGATCACCGAAATCATGGATAGCAGTAGGAAGATCAACATTAATTCAGTTTGTCAAACTAATTAACATCAACATCCAATAAAAATATGCACAAGAATCAATGAATACTTGAATTAGAAAGCAAGAAAATAAAATAACTACAGAACCTCACAATGACACAATCGAACCTCACCCCTTGAACCAGAAAAAGAAGCTTAGCTGCTCATGATCTGCACAATCTCCATGCTTTTCTTCTCCATAGCCGAACTACCCTTTTGAGCTTCTTGGTCTTCTTGATGATCTCTTGGATCTGGGAGTGAGTGATGCCTAAAGCTGGTTCGCCCCCCTCTTTATATAGCCAAAGGAGATGGTTGTTTTCCAACTCCTTATAGGAAATCATCTTATCTTTAGGAAGTCTTGATCTTCTTTGAACTAACCATATCCTATCTCTTATCTAATGATCTAATCTCAATCTTTAGAGATTACATTCGAAATTTGGACTCTTAACTCTTGAATTCGAGTTGGGCTGCTACAAGGTATTTCTGTGAGTTGGGCTTAAGTTGTGAAATGGGCCTGGCTGCGAACTTGTTCCGACTTCGGGCTCATTTTCGTACTCAATTCGGGCCGAATCTATCAAAATCCAAAACATGAAAGTTGTGGGTTTTTCTTTCATCTTTCTAATGTTTCTCGAATTATCCAATTCAGAGTTCGGAATTGAGAGTTAGGCCCAGATTACTGACTGTCGCTAGACTATGCAAAATCACCTGATTTGCCCTGTTTTCTTCTAATTGCCTTCTTTATTGCCCTGAATCGAAATACAAGAGTAATAGTCCATTTAAGTGCTAAATAAATATAAAATAATGAATATTAGAGGACAAAAATAGGGTTCTTTTTTGTCTCATCATCTCTACAGCAGTGAACGTGATGGAAATAAGTGTTACCCCCCTCTTAGATGACTTATAGATGGTGGCATTTACCATATTCATATTTGAACCCATAATATTTCAACAGATGGAGCTTTTCATTATGAACATTTGGATTTCATATTCGGCACCTTGCTATAGTAGATAAGGGCTTTGGACAGAGCACATGATTTTGGTTGGGCTAATCGAGAAGTTATCGACAACATCAAAGGCTATAAGAAGAATTGAGGTTAGGGACGATAATAATGTTTTCGAGTAAATTTTGTAGGAGATGATTCCACAAACTTGATTACCGATATTAAATGCATCCTTCATTCTTGGTTGCATATTCAAATTCCAAATTCTGCCCTCCCTTATTCCATTGTCCACCAATGATGCAACCACACTCCCTCCCTTTCTTTGGACCTATAGTCTCTCTTTTTATCTATCTCTCTATGTCCCGCCCTTTTCCTATTTCGTTGTGAAACTTTGAAAGAGAATAATGGGTAAAATATTCTTTTTCGTTATTCCATTAATAGTGTTAATGGTATTGAAGTTTTAGACAATTGTTAAAAAACTTAGGGGGTACTCTAAGACAATAGTTAAACAGTAAGAGTATAATTTGTCAATTAGTTAAAAAGTGTGGATAGTTTAAAAAATTTGCCCTTAATTATATATCCAATGCAAGAATGCATTTCTAGAGACATAACGCTTTGAAATTCACATTTATGAAATTCAAATGCACCATTAACCAACGTGTGAAAGGGATTTCTAAGACATGTGCCCGTTTGGCGCATCTTTTTGGAAATATCTTCTGGTAGCTCTTACAGTCAAAAGACGCATTGAGATTTTTCATGAAGATCTGAGCAGTCCGAAGCTAGTTTGGCATTATCACGTCTTTTTGTGTCTTTCCGTGCGATAATAAAACACGAAAAACATGAAAAACTTCATTTGAAACTTCCCAAAATCAGCCTAAAATGGGCTTCTCAGATTTTTTCGGCACTCCGACTTTTAGCGGCTAGATCTTCTATGTACCAAACGAGAATAGTCTGAAAGACCGTGTGGAAAGGCATGCTAAACAAGCCCATAATTTTGAAATCACATATGCTAATATGTTTTACATGAATAATGTGATATTTCATCATATTCTCTTAGATTGGTTGCATTTATTTTCATCTTTCCACAAAGGTTTTCACATTCGATTTTCTCATAAAGCATAAATTTCAATACTTATTCCATTTTCACAAATGCTTCATTTGCTTAGAAATAGATGATGCTTTTGAAATTGAAATATGATATTTATTATACTATAAAAAACATGCTATTTAATTATTTATCCAATACAATATGGCATATCTACAAACATAACATTTTAGAATTCATGTTTATGAAATTCAAATACACTATTAACTAACGCAATAAGGCATTTTATAGACACACTGTTTTGAAACCATGTCTTCTAACCTGCATTACGAAAAAATGCATTGTTTTCTCCTCTTCTCTTAGATCGGTTATTTCATTTTGCTTTTTTTTTTATTTTTTTTACAAAGTTTTTTACAATCAAGTTTATCAAAAGGCATGGATTCCAATACTTGTTTTTTTTTTACAAATGCTTCACTCACTTAAAAATAAATAATGCTTTCGAAATTCAATTACATTATTTATCCTTTTATAAAAAAAAACACTATTTAACTATTTTTCCAACTTAAAAGGCATTTTTAGAGACATACCATTTTAAAATTCACGTTTATAAAATTCAAATACACTATTAACCGACACATAAAGGGATTTCTAGAGATACATTCTTTTAATCACATTTGCTAATCTATCTTATAGAAAGATATTTCCTCATATTCTCGTAGATTGGTTTACTTTCATTTTGCTATTTTTATCTTTATACATAAGTTTTCACAGCCTAGTTTATGACAAGGAATAGATTCCAATACTTGTTCCATTTTTGCAAATATTTCAATTGCTTAGAAATAGATAGCATTTTCAAAATTCAAATATACTATTTATCCTTTTATAAAAGAAATGATATTTCATTATTTATCTAGTGCAAAAGGCATTTTTAGAAACAATGTTATGAATTCTCATTTACAAAATCCAAATACACTATTAACTAGTGCATAATGGTATTTTCTAGAAATACACAATTTTGAAATCACGTTTTCTAATTGAAGAATGCATTATTTTCTCATTTTCTCTTAGGTTGATTTTTTTATTTTGTTATTTTCATATTTCCATAAAGGTTTTCACAACTAAAATCCTCACAATGCATTGAATCCACTTGTTCAGGTGATGGTTGAGTTGGCAAAGGACCACATGGCAACTTCCACAACCAGCCTCTATCTAGCCACGTCGATACCATGTGTAACGGAAGAGCACATCTAAGGAGTGTCCTACATGGACAAAGAAGCAGACTCTGCCGAGGAAGAGGAAACCTCCCAAAGACCTCACGCGAACGACTTCATCCGAACAACCTCGAAAGAACTATCCATCTAGGGCACGAACACCCACCTATAAATGGGTATTCCCCGCTCGAGGTAAGGGACCTTTGTTTGGAAGAACACTCTTTGAATATCTTTGCACTATCTCTTTGACTCGGACCAATATTATTTAAACCTGCTCGGCCCAACCACCTTTTTCTCTACCCAACTGACTTGAGCGTCGGAGTACCTACCCGGGGAATAACTCGTTGGGCCTTTGACCTTTCTCTTGGTTGTAAATCTCAATGCACAGCTTCGTCCTTCCACCTCGGCTTTGTCTAGTTGGTAGGACTATTTGATTGTGTTCTCCGTTCGGAACACCTTAGATCGGACAACATCACCAATAGTTTAATTTTCACAATTACTTTACTTGCTTAGAAATAAACTATAACCCTAGGGGATAAATCGTTGGGCCTCTGACATTTCTCTTGGTTGTAGATCTCAGTGTGCGACTTCGCCCTTCCACCTCAGTCTCGTCCAGTTGACAGAATTATCTAATTGTATCATTGGTTCGGAACACCTCAGATCGGACAACATCACCAATAGTTGTTTAATTTTCACAAATGCTTTACTTGGTTAAAAATAGATTGTAATTTTGATTGTATTATTCTTTAAACTTTTATAGAAATTCTAAAAAAGACAACTCAAATATAGAAAAAACACACACACACACGATGGTGCTAAACACAATTATACTAATCTAGATCAATTCCATCTATACACTATAATCACTTCTTGATGTTGGGTGAGGAAGAAATAAATAATTTAAAAGAAACCATTTACATTTATTCACTTGTTTTCCTGATACAATGGTAAAGAAATAATTGGTGTATGTGTTGTGCAATTGATAGAGGAATAAGGCGATTAATATAAGTAAAAAAAGTCAAATTATTAATATATCCTTGATATTGCTTTGATAACTGGGTTCTCAGTTGATGAAGATGAGATTATATTATAAGGAGATGGCACGCTAGAGAGCACACGCTTGTACAATATATTTAATAACATGGAAAAGTGAAAATTAATGCAAAGACAATTTCAAATGCTATACTTACAAATTATTACAAAAAATACAAATAAACATATAAGAAGATAATTTTGTATATATTTTCAGTTTTTCATTTACTAAGTCAAATAAACAAATTGGTAAGTATTCGCCTAAGTACATTGACGATTTGAGTAAAGTTTCTACTTGTAATTGGGGGAAAGTAGCTATATATTTAGGATTTTTTAATTGGATCTATTCAACATGAGGGCAGACATATATTTCTCGTATATATTACAAGTTTTCCAAATTGAAAATTTCCTAATTAATCTAATTAATTGTTCATAGAATAATATGCTATATTGTTTATTTCTTAATTACTGTAATTAATTATTTATAGCATATTTGAATAAGAGGTTTGTATGCAGATATGATTTGGAAGCTTTAATGCCTCTAAACTATTTAATATATTTTTCATTATTTCAATAGTATTTTAAAATTTTAGATTATTTGTATTTTATATTCTTATTATCAAATATTTTTAAATATATTATAATTAGTTTTTGTTTTTGATAAAATTCTAAATTAATTACATAATTTCGTTCTTTAATCTATTTTTTGTTTTTTAAATAACATTTAAAATATGATTTAGTTATTAAATTTTCTGATATTTAAAATTTAGTGAACTATAATATTATTTAGTTATTTAAATAATTTATTGATTATTTAACTTTTTAACATATTAATTATTAAATTTAATAATCTATAAAATTAACATTTACATTGTTATCACATAATTTTGTTATTAACTTTGTAAAATATAAAATTGTTATTAATTTAAATATTTATGAAATATATTATAATTATTTTTTATTTTTAAGAATATTTTTAAATTCATTACACAATTTCATGATTTCAACGATTTTAAATTTAGTTATGTTAAATATTTAGTTATTTACATGTTGGAATAATATTTTAAATTTTATTTATTTTAATGTTATTATATATTATTAAATATTTTGCTATATAATTATTCAGATATTTTTAATATTTTGCTTTTGAAATGTTCAAATAATGTTTTAATTTTATATTTTTATTATTTAAATAATTTTATTATTAAATTAAATATTCCACAAAATTATAATTTATATTGTTATTTTTTAATTTTGTAATGAATTTTCTGAAAATATAATTTTATTAATAATCTGAATATTTTTAAATGTGTTATTTTTATCTTTATAATAAATATTTTAAAGTTATTACCTAATTCTGTTATAGTATTTAAATATTTCTTAAACTTTTTATTTCAAACTTTCTTTAATTCAAACTTTGGGCCAGTTTGGAAGGGTTTTCACGTAGATGCACCCAACTTGGGTAGCCTATAAGTAATGTTTGGAAGGAGTGTAAATGGATTGAATTCGGCTCTAATTAGGCAATATATGAATTAAAATCCGATTATAAAATTCATATATGAATTCAATTCGATAATTGGCATATATTAAAAATAAATGTTTGAAACTTTTAATTCAAATTCAAATAATAAATATTTGAAAGTTGATTTGATTCGAATTTGACCTGTTAATTATTTTATGTAATTAATAAATGTATAAAATAAATATTTTATTTATGTATATTATATAAATACATAAATCATTTTTATAACTTAAATATTATATATATATATAAAGTGTATACAATATTTAAATATTTATATATTATACATAAGAATTAAATAATTGATAGATATTTATCAAATTGAATCATACTATATCCTAATTCAATTCAATTATATAGATATCGAATTTAAAAGGGATTATAGCTTATAAGGGCAACTTTTGGGCCCTAATATCAATAAAATTAAATACTTTTAATAAAATTTTAAAAATAGGTTAACTTTTTAAAAATAATATCAAATAAGGGCAAAATTACTGCTCATCTTCTTCCTCTTTCAAACCATCATCAACGCCACCGCCAGCCATTGTCTCCGGCAACACCTCAGCCTACCTCCACTGCCTTCACCTCTACCTAATGCCGCCACCTCCGCCTCCAGCAACATTGCCGGAGGTGGGCGGAGGCAGGCGGTGACGACGGTGTTGGTTAGAGAGAAACTTACTTGCGAAGTTGTTATTCTTGGTCAAATTAACTTGGTGTCCTCGTAGTTGTTCAATTTCAATGATTGGCCACTGCACCAATTGTTTCCCACTTGAATCGAGTTAGAGATGCATTGGGATTGCCTGCAAAATGTATCCCATAGAATTTTATTGATCTTCTCCTTCATTCTGATTAAATTTCCCAACTTCAGCCGAAGGGCATCGATAGAGGAAATTGAAATTGTTGACCCAGGTGAAAAACTGAGCCACTTTCTGAATCGGAAAGGATTACTGGAAAGCAAACTATGAGAAATAAACTGGGTCTAGGAAGCATTAATTCAGACATTAGATGCAAATCGTGCAATCTATGAGATGAAGAACAGAGATGTTCAAAAACACTAATCAGATTGGTTTGGTTTTGATTAATTACCTGAACTCCAGACCATCCCTTCTTTACATCATCGGCTACGCTAGAGGATTCATTTATCCAACCCCACAATATCCTCCTCTTCTTCGAGTCATCTAAAAATGTTTTCGAAGTGTAATTTTCCGTAGTCATATCTCAGGCCTGAGCCATTGTCTACAGAGCCAGAATTGGGAGTGTATTGATCCTTGGCAGGATCATAAGTACCAATTATGTAATACTCGTGTTTGGTATCACCCAAGCTCACCTTAAGCACATGCTTAACACCCCGATTAATGACTGAAGTATCGAGATCCATTTTGCCATTGAGAGAGACTGGGAAGAAATCTGGGCATTCCCACATTTCAGTGTTGTCCGACAAATGGAGTGGGTGTTGATCTTGTCGGAGGTGGGCGGAGGTGGTGGTGTTGGGCAGAGGCGGAGGCGTTGTCGGAGGCAGCTGTGGGCGACAATGCTCATGATGATTTGCAAGAGAAAAAAAAAAAGATAAACAGTATTTTTGTCCATATTATTTTTTAAAAGTTAATTTATTCTTAAAATTTTATTAAAAATATTATTTTTATTAATATTAAAACTCAAAAGTTGTCCTTATCAAATATAATCCCAATTTAAAATCAGATTTTAGAATATCGTTGACAAGTGAAAACTCTGGAAAACCCAAAATACAAATCGAGAGTGCTTCCAAACGGGGCCCTTTGTGACCTCACCTTTAGTCATTTTACTCGACTTGACCCGCGCTTGTCAGGCATGGTGGGCTTGGCAATTCGAGTAATTCTCTCTCCGAGTCATATACTCCTTTCTTTGGATATTCGACTCGTCCGAGTACTTTTACTCGGTGCGGACTTCGGACACGTCGAAGGAAAGCTTTTGACCAATAAAACCGGACCACGTCGTCTCGAATGTCGACGTGTAAACAAGCCAACGACCTGTACAACTCAGAAGACGACTTTAGATGAACTAGGAAGGTGAACTTTCTAAAGTGACCTTGTTCCGTAATCAAGTGATCGTACTAATGCCCTGCTTTAATTATGGGTATTTTAGGAATTTTACTCGTTCGATAAAATGGTCCTGATAGTTTCACAGAGAGCAAGAAAAAACTCTTGTCAGGAAAAGGAATTTTCTTCCTTCGGGTTGAGAAATTGGGAGGTGCTTTTCATGTATTTGAATTTTTGTCTCTTTGATCTATAAGATGAAATGGACAATTGGAGTTCTGAGTGAATAGTGTATTTTCAGTACCCTTGCTTAATCTCTGATGGTTGAGAACTTCTCCATTGATTGCAATGGCCGCTCCGTTCTTCTCAACGCCTTTCCAACCTTATGTTTACCAGGTAAACTTTACATGTTTTTTTGTTTTTGTTTTTCTTTAATTTCGATTACATTGCGTGTATGTATTTGTATTCTCTTTTTTTGGGGGGGTAAAATTGATTTGTTATTCGGTTTTAGTGTTAGATCCGCTCTGTATCTAGATATAGTAATAGTTTTCGTGATTTGATGTGCATTAACGAAGAGTTATTTGTTTTGTCTTCTGTATAGTCGACCTGTCTGGTTTCAATTTCCTGTGATTTTGGGCTTACGTGGTATTTTAAAGGTCCTGAAAGACATAACTGGAGTCAATTGACTATGAAGAGATTTCTTAGAATGTTGGTTATGAGGTGGAAATTTTATGTTAGCCTAAACTTACAATCTATACTCATTATCATTCATACTATAGCCATTGAGTGAGCTGGAATTATTAGGTTTTATCTTACAAATACTCGTTTTGTGGCAGTTTCTTTAATTTGTCAATAACCATTACTATAAATCAGAGCTAACGTATGATGCATGCACAAATCAAGTGTTTTGCATCCTTCTGATCGTCTTCGTTGTTTTTAAACTATTGTCATCTGCATTATTCCACTGAAGTGGGGTGTGAAACATGAATATAGTTCTTCCATTGTATTCTGTGTAATGCATCATATCTTTAGCAACAGAATACGATCAACTGAAATGAAAATGGCATAACCCCAACCATATGGGGTTGGCTAGATGAATCCTGTTTACAGTTCCACTCTATCAAGGGACTATCTTACTTTCTCATGCCGTCTTTGGTTTGTGTATAGGTCTTTCAGTCCCTTAGCTTTATCATCTATTTCTTCCTGCTGGTGTTGTAGAGGATGTTCTATTCACATGGCTAAACCACCTTAACCCACTTCCCCTCATTTCATCACCTGTTTGGGCCATATTGTCAAGGTGCCATTGTGCCAAGGCAAAGCTAGGCAACAAGGGAGTGACTAGCCACTTGGGCGATGGATTTTTTCTTTTCTTTAACCTGAATCCTAGGCTAATTCCCTAATTTTGTTAGTAATCAAAACTCATTTTTTACTAATATGTAGTAGTGATTTTCACCAAAAGTACAAACTTCAGATCAAAACATAGAAACTCATCATATTCATGAGAAGAGGAAGAAGAAGAAGAAGTACAAGCCTCTTATAGAAATTGTCCCAAAAGAGAAATGGAAAAACTTAGAAAATAAGGAGAAGGGGCGAGGCCCCTATTTTTGTCCCAAGAAAAGAAGAAAAGAAAGGGGTGGAATAAACACATTCATCTCAGTCCTATTGATTGCTCTTATGTGTTCATTGGTTAAAGTCTTCAAGTTCTTCCTTGCTTATTGATTGAAGTTTTTAGTCTTCAAGAGCTAAAGGCAGTGTTCGCTGACTTGTTTTTTGATTAAACCACGACAAACAAGAAAATAATAGAAAGAACTAATATATAAAAAATTACAAACCTACAGAATCAATGATTTGATGTAACAATGTCTATGATAAAATTATAAACTCAAAATATAAAAATATAAAAACATTATAAAGCACATTCTACAAAAACAACTAGGTGCTTGGATGAGGTGACCCCCATCTCCTAGGCATTGCTTTGACAACTATGGTTTAGGAAACTTCTAGATTTGCACAAATGCATTTATATCTAATCCTATCCTTTCTATATTTGTCCCTCATTCATCTCAACGTTTGCATCTTTGTTTGACATGGTATTTAATTACTGCCATATTCTACCAAATAATGAGCTCTCAAAATTGTTTCTTGTTTTTTCCTCTAACAAGTAACGAAATAATGAACAGAAAGAAGAGGGGGAAGATGTGTACAAGGAGAGTTCCACAGAGCTGTCTTAGAGGAGTTTTAAATGTGGTTTCATTCCACCACAAGAATAGATCACATGAATTTTTTTTGAAGATAAATAAAAAAGATAATTCATTAAATAAGAAGAAAGGTACAATGCAGCAGTGACAAGGCATCACCCACTAATCCAAATAACAAGCAGTAAAAAACAAAGAGATCACATGAAGTATAAAACCACGGCTAAACCATTGACATCTTTTGATATGCATAAGAACAATGTTTTCATGAAGATGGCTAAGGCTCTAATCTTGTGGATATGGAACAAGTAATCATTCCCTAGGCTGTTTTGTTTTTCCTAACCACGTTATTGGAGTCTCTAGTCAGGACTAAGGGAACTGGAAAATGTGATTGTTTACCTACCTATTAGAGTTAATGGTTCCTTTCCTAATATGGTTCTGGTTTAGTAATTTTGGAAAATATTTTGCCATCCTTTCTTTTATTTTCTTGTCCTTCATTAGGTTCTTTTAATTCTGATTTTATATTCATCAACATCACATTTTTTAACTCACTCCTTCCTTCGTTTCTTCAAATTTTTAGACATCTTTAGCAGCCATATGTTCTTAGCATGTTGTACAAGTAAACATTGCTAATTTGAAATGCAATTTTTTTAGAATATTTTGTTTCGCCCTCTTCTTAATGCTTTTATATCACTGTAGATTTTTTGTTCATTGCTGGTTCATTTTTCCAAGCCGTTGTTCACTGATAGCCTTTTGGATATCATTATTTTGCTACCAAATTCACTGAAAGGCAGGAAATAAGTCATTCAGTTCAGCCACTTCAGCTGTTATCAAATAACCCTTTAGTCGAGGGGGAACCTGCTCTTGAGGGGTTGGAACCTGATTCAAAGAGAATGAGGCTGCATACTTCCAGCCTCTTATGACATCATTAGATGAGGACCAAAACCCTTGTTGTTTCACCTAATGAGCCGCCTTCACAGGTATTAGCTCAACCAATGCTTCTATAGATTGGTTCTTATTTGAGAACGCTACCATTTCCTTCCTGCTAAACAGACCACAAAACAGCTGCTTGAGTACAACCCTATAAAATTTTTCCTCCTTTTGAGGAGGAGAGAAGAGCGGGGGATGGACTAAGTTATCTATGTCCAACAATAACAAAAAGACAGGAGATTAATAACTTTCATTGCAATGAAAAAAAAATGAGGTGATAGATACCAAAAAAGCTTTCTTTTGAAGCCTTTTACAAGTGTTGACTTTTAGGTGAATAGTTTCTCAACAAAATGCCCTAAATTTTGGATGGGTAGGACCGAGTAGGGGTGACCTTTTTTTTTGATAATTAACTGGAGAATTTTATTAAGAAAGAAACACCATCCTTCAAACTCAACTAGGCAGCAGGCCAAAAGTTACAAAGCAACTCCCAGATATAGGGAGCCCAACACAACATAAACATAACCAAGCACAATAAAGAGAAGCTATTACAAATTACAACTCCACCTTGGACAACCCCATTCTAGCTGTTCCTTAGTCACCCCAGCTCTTGCTAAAGCATCTGCCAACATGTTAGCACTTCTGCGCACCCGATTGAATGAGGCATTCAAGGTTGTACTTGTACCTACAGAATGTGCCTGCCTTACCAACAATCTGACATTCCAGGGTATTGCATTTTGGGTTTTCATCCAACAGACATTCAATTAGGGGTCATCATTTTTAGCCTGGTCTGCCCTGCAAATTTTTGGTCTTAGGCCTAGGTTTTGTGTCCAAGCTTGGGCTGAGTTTGAGCCTGCACCAGGTCCAGAAATTTGCTTGTTAAGCTTGGAGCCTTGGGCCCAATATGTTAGGACCCAGAAAACAGGCTGAAAGTATATTTTAGAAAGAAGAGGAAGAAGCCAACTCAGCCACTGAGACAGCTAAGCACAACTAATCAAGAAACAGTTGGCACCTAATCAAGATTCAGTTACATGTAACCAACCAAGAAGCGAAGCCAAGTGGCAAGTGATTAGTTAGCTGTAATAATGTCATGAGACTATTACAAGAAGGAGAACACTATAAATAGAGGGCTGTACTCTGAAAGAAAGGAATAGAAGACTTGCACCAAATTCTCTCTCTCTCTCTCTTGCTCTCATCTAATTCGATTCAGGAGTCAGCATCACCCTTGAAGGGAAGCCTGTGTCAGGCAGTAACCCAACACAATACTTGTAGGCCTGCCTGGAACAGCTCCAAATTTTGTATAGGGCCTGGTCCTATATTTTCAGGCCCGGGCCCAACTGTCGGTTAAGCCCCTTATCCTAGGTGCTAAACATGGTGAGGCCCAGACCGCCCCAGGACAAATCTGGATACCTTTTACTAGGAACACTAGAGGAGGATGTAGAGATGAGGATAGAATTTTAAAGAAACAAATACAAGTGACCAAGAGAATCAACAAAACAAATCCTAGAATCAGACTTTTATAAGTCTAGGAGGGCCTTAAGAGTGTTGAAAAGGTCTATTACATTCTCAACCCCATTATCCCTCAAATTTCTTCTCAACCCAAGTCCCCTTTGATAACCACAAAAAAGAACTAAGCATACAATCTGCAATAAGTGACAACTTTTTTCAAGGAGATGGAGTAGATTGTAAGGAATTTCAAGTAGGGTGAGGGCTTCTCGTCTCTCTAAATATTTGTATTCTTTTTAACAATAAAAAAATCAATTCCTTTTCGTTTTTGAAGTGAGTGAAAAAATGAGGTTTATTTTCTACAACTCTTGGCGTTAATGTTTTAAAACTTGACCCAGACACTGAGCCGCTTTTCCCTCTGGGTCAATGGGCCAGAAGTTCATCTGTTTTGGTCAAATGTGATGTCATAGAAAATTTCAAAAAATAGTCATACAAAAAAATCCTAACCAGGTCAGATGGGTCAATGGGTCAACTTTCCAGGTGGATGGGTCATTGACCAAAATTTGTAATATGAAGGGTTAGAGGTTGACGCAAAATGGAATTGTGACTGGGTCATGGGGTCACCTGTCTGACTGATCAGGTTAACGACAGGTTGAGAACACTGTTTGGAGTTCATGCATTGAGGAGGAGCCCTTTGTCTTGGTGTAGACTCTTTCTCTCTGTCTGTCTGTCCTTTTCTTTTCATTTATCTTTTTTATCTGTTTTTTTTCCCTTTCTTGTGAAACTTTGTAGGATGTTGCACAAATTACCTTCCCCAGGAAGCTTATTACACCAGACCTCATTGTTGTTCATTTGTTGTAACTGTTTACAAGGTAGAATCTGTGAAAAAAAATGCATATGTTTTCTTTATCAAAAGGTCAAAACTTTGATTTCTAGGAAAATTTAATTCCTTACAGAATGGGATATACTGTAGAAGTTTTGCTAGAAATTTCAAAATGGCATAAAAGTTCCATATATAATGTGGAACTTCAGATAATGTAATATAGATACGATTCATCTTAAAAGCTACCATACTATGAAATAACCATATATAATGTTTATGACAAGCTCAAGGAACAAAGTAGTGTTTCAGAATGATATTATACATGTATGATTTGTTGGAAACTTGGAACATCTCTCATTAACACCAAAATTTGCTATCATTACGTGTGGAAATTTTAAATTACAATAACAATTATTATTATTATTATTAAATTTTGTATTTCATTAGTTTTTTCCATAAATAAAAATAAATTTTACTTTAACAATTATTTTTATTTATTAGGATGAATATATAACATTATAAATGTTCCCAAATGCGATAGAATTTTGTACTTTTTCATTGTTTGTGTTTTATCTTTTTTAAATATTCTTATTCAATTATGACATCATGAGTTTCTTTGAAAGGTTGGATCATTGACCCACCATCCAGATAAGAAAATAGCTTTACTTTTGGATTTGTTTTAAATTATATATCATCTATATTTTATAAATAATTTTTACTTATTACACTTAATTTTTGTTTGACATAATTAATATATAATTTTTTATATATTCTTTTGATCACTTGTACTCTTTTATTTTGTAAAAGATTTATTATTTAACTATCATATCCTTGGTTAATCCATTTGACCCAAACCACTAACCCATAACCCAAAAAGGAAAATAATTTGACTTCTAGGTTGACACTAAATTTTATATTACAGTTCCATCACTTATAATGAATGTATAATATTAGAGATATACCCAATATTTATTTCTATGAATATGGAGCGTTAGATATGTGCCCTTTTTTTTCTATTTTTTGTTATTATTTATATTTTCTATTTTTAAAAATTTTATTATTTGACTATGACATCATTTCATTTATAGGTTGATTTTAACTTTGGCATTTCATTTTCATCATTAATAAAATTACTTTACATTTCATATGTATTTTTATTTAGTATAATGAATATGCAATTTTAGATATATGTCCAATTCTTTTTATTTTTTGTATTATATATTTTATATATTTAAATTTTGTATTATTAAATATGGCATTATTTATTAACCCATTTGACCCAAATTGGTTGAATTGCTTACCCACCATTGGGAGGGAAGAAAATAGTTTTGTTTTCAAATTATTTTTCAAAATATTTATTTTTATAATATTAAAATTAATTTTATGGATTTAATGAGAGAATATACCTTAATATGAGATTTAATGAGAGAGAATAGGAAAATAGTTTTATTTCTAATTGATTTTAAATTTTACATTCTATTTCCATCATTAATAAAAATATTTCTTATTTATCATACTTATTATTATTTAATATGTCGAACATATGATATTAAAAATGTTCCCAATTTTTTAATTTCTATATTTTTAAATTTTATTATTTAATTGTGACAACATGGATTGGCCCATTTGACCCGAAATGGTTTAATTACTTATCATTGCCTAGATGAGAACACTATTTTTTAGGTAGATTTTAAAAGTATGTTTTTATGTTATTGGAATTATTAATTTATTACGTATGGATTTAATTAATAGAATTTAATGACGATGAGAAATAAAGATGCTTTAAACATATGGTTCAAATGCAAATTAATACCTTAAGTGTTGGATTTAATGAGAGGAAATTGAATGCATTGAATATCTTATAATTGTCTATTTTCAACTCATTTAATATTAATAATTGATTACCCTTTTGCCTTCATTTTTTATCAATAAATTTAAATATGAAAGGGCAAATTTTGTCCTAAAAAAATTCTAGAAATATCAGTGAGACTATTCATACTTTTTAAAGTAGTATAGATAATATCTTCTTGTCAATTTGATACTTTTGAGTTGCCTAAATATTGAGAACTATGTTTTTTCAGAGTCCACAAGCAGCTGTAATACCTTTTCAAATTTTGGGCGGTGAAGCTCAGATAGTTCAGGTATAGTTCACACTAATAAAAATTTCTCTTGCGATTGTCCTATTTTTGTTTTTCTTCTTTCCATTGAACTGATAATATCCTTTCTGTTTTCTTGTTCTTTTGGCCACTAGATTATGTTAAAACCACAAGAAAAGATTATTGCAAAGCCTGGTAAGTATCCTATCAATGGTTTATGCTGTTTTAAACATTAATTGTGTGGGAAATATAATATGGTTTAACAAATTGCCTTGGCAGTTTTTTTTTCTTGTTTCTTTTTGAGTGTGTGTCTATGATTGTTAATGTTGAGTTTTGGGCTGATGTTATTTGTTTTATTTACATAGCATAGTTAGGGAGTTATTGGGCCTTAGGCCCATTAGTTTATGTTTTAAGTTAAGAGTGTTTATTCAGTTCTTACAAGTAGTCAAGTTACTAAGGGCATACTTGTCTTTGTAATCTCTTTTATTTGTGAGTATATAATCTAATGAAAGGGGCGACCAGACCCAATTTTGTGAGTATAGAGGGAGCGGTAGCCTCTTCTCTTTCTTCTCCCGCTCTCATGGAAAAGGGAATCTTTGGAATGAGGGGCTTCTAGAGTACTAGGAAGGTGTTGAGGTTTCTAAAGGAGATAAATACCTTTCTTCTCATCTCAAATTGATTTCATAGTTTGTTTTGTGAGTTTATGGAGGGTTGTGGAGATGAAAACAAATTTGCAGGTGAAATGGAACTAGGGGGAGGAGGTGTTGGAGATCTCTTAAGGGTTGGGACCATCACTACAGTTAAGTTGGATGGTACAAACTGCTTAGAATGGTCACAATCTGCAAAGATGGCCATTGGAGCTCGTGGGAAATTGGGGTATATCACCAGTGAGGAAAAGAAACCTGAGACTAACTACTCCTAGTGGGTACAAGGGTACCCCATATAAGTAAGAATTTTTTATGGGCTAACATAGCTAAGGAGATTTGGGATGGAGTAGCAGAAACTTATTCACAGAATGAGAATGTTGCTAGAGCCTACCAATTGAGAAACTAGGTGATTGTTATTATGCTACTAGGCAGTAGATCTGTTCATGGGCCGGGTAGCCCGATGGCCTAGCCCGCACCCCGGTCGGGCTTGGTCATGTAATTAGGCCCGCGGGCCTGACCTCAGGCCTAACACAGTAAGCCCGATTGTGTTTCGGGCCGGGCTTGGGATTTGTCAAAAAAGCCCGGCCTGGCCCGACTCAGCATTATATATTTTATAAAATATATAATATGTATTTTATATATTATATAAAATATATAAATAATATAATATTTATTGAAACATATATTTATAATTTAACATATACATTTTTTATTCTTTTCTTTATAATTTCTCTCTCTCTCTCTATTCAGCCGCTTCAGTAGTAGTAACAGTATGGGCTAAATTTCGGGCTCGGTCCCAAGCCCGGGCTTTTTATGAGGGCCGGGCTCGGGCTTGGGCCTTAGAAAAATTTGTCAATACAGAGTGAAAGCCCGACCCGACCCATGAACAGGTCTACTAGGTAGGGAGATAAGCCTATTGCTATTTATTTTTTAGCCCTCGAAACCTTATGGCAGGAGATAGATCATTTGGAGACTATGGTTTGTGAAAGTAGCAAGGATGCCACAACTTATCAAAAGTTGGTAGAGAAGAATGGGGTTTTTGAGTTTTTAATAGGATTTAACCCTGAGTATGACATTGCATGACAGCATATTCTTTCCCGAGACAGTGTAACTCTCTCTTAGGCATATGCTTTTGTGTCTGGAGAGGAGAGTAGGAGGAATGTGATGATGAGGAACCCAGTCCTTGAGCAGTCATCTATGGTTAGCACAGTGAAGTCTAAGCCGAGTGGGGACAAGGGTGGAATTGAACCGAGGAAGGAGGACAAGAAGGATCTGATATGTGACTATTGTAAGAAACCTAAACATACTAGAGATACCTGCTAGAAGCTTTACCCACACCTTATACCAAGCTGACTCAGAAACATGAAGGGAAATGTGAATATGACAATGATTGATGATTTCTCAGGACCACCTACTATAGCTTCTCCAGAGTCTGTTGCAGTAGCTGCAATGAGGTCTGAATTGGAGAGATATGGGCAATTTTTTATCAGAGGGATACAACCAGCTCTAACTCATTATTAGGTGCATAGTAGGGTGCAGGTGGATCAGGAGGTAGCCATTCTACTTTGTTTGCATATACAGTTAGTTCACATGCCACTACAAATCATGTCTCTACTATAGGTAAGGGGGGACCTCCCTGGATTATAGACTCAAGAGCCTCAGAACATATGACCAACATTTCCACCATTTTCTCGAGGGGTTCTTCTTAGGGGGAGTGTTTTGGGGAAGGAAGTGAGCAATCTATACCATTTCCTGTTCTAGCTCCTTTGTCCACTCTAGTGTTTGACCCACCTACTCCACCCACTTTGCCACCTCCATTGCATCCTGTCTCTCAGTGTTTTACACGACAACACACGGAGGTTGATTCCATAGCAGAGGAACCCACGTCACTCCTTATCGGCTCATCGGAGATTCCAAGTTCAATTGACACAAACCCAGGTATGCCTCTTGTTTCCTCTAATGACCTAACACCATTGTAGATGACCTAGATCTCCCTATTGCACTTTGAAAAGGGAAGAGGAAGTGTACTGCTCATTGCATCTCACACCATCTTTCTTATAGTGGATTATCCCCTTCATATCGGGCCTTCCATTCCTCCCTCGACTTTGTGTCTATACCCAAGAGTGTTAATGAGGCCCTCTCCAAACCTGAGTGGAAGACAGTTATGCAAGAGGAAATGAAAATATTGGTTAAAAATCATACATGGGAGATTGTGGATTTACTTGATGGCAAGGAGACAGTTGGGTGTAGATGGGTTTATACAGTGAAGTAAGTACAAGGCTGATGGGAGTATAGAAAGGTACAAGGCAAGTCCGGTTGCAAAAGGGTACACTTGGACTTATGGCATAGATTACTTTGAGATTTTTGCACCAGTGGCAAAGATGAGCTCAGAGTCCGGATTCTTCTATCATTAGCAGCTACATACTCTTGGCCACTCTTCCAACTTGATGTGAAGAATGCTTTTCTTAATGGGGACCTGCAAGAGGAGGTGTACATGGACCTTCTAGCTAGCTTTTACAATGATGTGGATAAAGGAAATGTATGTAGGTTGAAGAAGTCTCTATATGGTTTGAAGCAATCACCCAAAGCATGGTTTGACAGGTTTAGAAGTGCATTGGTTGTATTTGGCTACACTTAAACTCAATCTTATCATACTTTTTTTGTGAAGAGGAGGGGGTCACTGGTGTCAATTTTGATAGTGTATGTGGATGACATTGTAGTCACAGGAAATAACCTGAGTGAGATTGATACCTTGAAGAAGAACTTGCAAAGAGTTTGAGATCAAGGATCTCGGGGAGCTGAATTACTTTTTGGGCATTGAGGTGGCAAGGTCTAAGCATGGGATCTTCGTCTCACAGAGGAAGTATGTTCTGGATCTACTACAGAAGATGGGAAAACTTGGGGCAAGGGAAATTGATGCACCTATTGATAAGAACCAAAGGATAAATGCTTCAAAAGGTGAACTAGTGAAGGATGTTGGAAGGTATCAAAGATTAGTGGGCCAGTTGCTATACTTATGTATGACATGACCAAACATCTCTTATGCAGTGAGTGTGGTGAATCAATACATGCATGTCCCACGAGTTTGGCATTGGGAGGCTAATGATAGGATATTTTCCTATTTGAAGGGACACCCGTGTAGAGGCATATTGTTTGCTGACCATGGATAGTTGAAGTTAGAGGCTTACACAGATGATGATTGGGTAGGGTGTCTAGATGACAGGAAATCTACATCAGGAGTTTGCACTCTTGTTTGAGGTAATTTTGTTTCATGGAAGAATAAGAAACAAATAGTTGTGGCAAGGTCAAGTGCAGAAGCTGAATACAGAGCCATGGCACATGGTGTTTTAGAGTTCCTCTGGGTCTATTATGACAATCAAGCAGCAATTAACATTGCCCATAACCCAGTTCAACATGATAGGACGAAGCATATAGAAGGGGATAGACACTTTATAAGGGAAAGGTGACATTTGGAGAAGTTTGCTTACCATATGTTGCATCTGACTTGTAGCTTGCTGATGTTCTTACAAAAGGTGTTGCAAGAAACAAGCTGGAGCATGATCTACGCAAGTTGGGAATGTGAGACATCTATTCCCAACTTGAGGGGGAGTATTGAGTTTTGAGCTGATATTACTTGTTTTATTTACATAGCATAGTTAGGGAGTTATTGGGCCTTAGGCCCATTAGTTTATGTTTTAAGTTAAGAGTGCTAGTGCTTATTAAGTTCTTACAAGTAGCCGACTTACTAAGGGCATACCTGTCTTTGTAATCTCTTTTATTTGAGTATATAATCTAATGAAAGGGGCAACCAGACCTAATTTTTTGGCTTCTCCCATTTTCTTCAATCTCTCTTCTCTTTCTTTCTCTGTAGAAACCTTCTCTTTTCTTTCTTTTCTTCTCTCTTACAATTTTTATATCAAAACAGATCTTCCAAACTTTTCTACTGTTAATTGTCAATTTATTAGATTATAAATAAAGAATGATGTATGTACAACATGCCATGCACCATAAAATTGGTTAAAGCCAAGTCTTTCCAACCCATTTTGTTGTTTGCATTACAGTTGCCAAAAATGATTAATTCCTGTTTACCCCTTTCTAGGGTAGAGCATTGGCCAATTTATTAGCTGATCTTGGTACCCATGAAAAACTGGAGCCCAGTTCCATGGCTGCTCATAACATGTTGGTACTGCTGTAAACCTTGGCGATTATTCTTTAACCAATCCATCACTACTTTTAAATCCCCTTCCACTATTACATATCTATAACCCAAGGATCTCCCAAATGTAGTCCTTGCAATAATTCTAGCAGCTTGGCAGTTGGCTCTAATGAAACCCTCATTTCTGTATACACCACCTATAGCTGATGGCCTCAGGTTGCAGATGCTACATCCCTCAAAATTCAGCTTGGCATTCCATGATATCTATTGATTTTGATTAGGATTCAGTTTTGTGTAGTCAATGATTTACTATTTTATATACTTTTGGTTACCTTCTAATCATTGTAGAGAAGATGGGCCGAATGGCCCATAGGCTATTTATCCTTTTTATCTCTTATGTTCTTTGCTATAATGGGCCTTAATCTGGGCTTTATTCTTTCTTATGTTATGTCTTTTTAATTTTCTGCCCAACTAGGGGCTTCTCTGTAAATTACTAAAGTTTAACTTAATGAAATAAAATTAAGGGAGTAAGAGAAGGGATTATGTTAGAAAATCTCCCTCTCTGAACCCAAGTTGCCGCCACCTTCTTCTTCTTCTCCTCTCCTCTTGAACTCTGATTTCTGTTACTTTCTTTTGAATTTTTGCAGCTTTCTAAACAATCCTTTCTTCTCAAAAGGTAGTTTTTCTTCTTGGTATCAGAGCAGACTCGTTTTTCCCTTTTTTTCACCTTTTTTTTCCCATACACAGTTGTTGGTGGTTTCTGGAGAGAAGGGGACTGGTTTTGTTGTCCTCTTGACAGATTCAAGTGTGTTGCCCAAAACCCTAATTTTCTGGAGAAATCTGATTGCGGGCCCCACAGGGAGTTTGATCTGGGCACTCAGTGACTTTGAAGGCCTTCTCATTCTTCTTCTTGAAGATCGAATCAAGTGGATTGGTGTTCTGTGAAGTCTACAAGGAGTGGCTGAGTTTTTTCTATTTCTCCCAGCTTTCGGGTGACGCAGGTTATTGGTACGGCTGCATAGAGGTTGGCTCACAACACAGTTTTTTGTTCTGTCTTCATTTGTTGTTATTCGAAGTTGTTTGGAGTCATTTTTTGAAGTATTTAAGAAGATGAACTCCTCAGACTTTGAAAACAAGCATGTTGCTGAATCCGGACAAGTTCCGGGAGCCTCTATTAGACTCTCTACTGGTTGTGACCACAATCAAGCTGGATGGAAGTAATTATCTGGCTTGGCCACAATCAGTAAAAATTCATATTTGTAGTAGAGGCAAATGGGGTTTTATCTCCAGGAGCAAAAAGGCTTATCTGGAAGATGATCCATCATATGAAAAGTGGATGCAAGAAAGTTATACTGTTATTGGATGGCTTGTGAACTCAATACAACCACAGATTAGTCAGCACTATTTGTGGATGAATTTAGTAAAGGAAATTTGGGATAGTGTTGCTGAAACATATTCCCAAAAATTAAATGTGGCTAGGGTTTACAAGTTGAAAAGTGATGTGGAGAATTTGAGACAGGGGGAGAAACCATTAGTTGTATACTTCTCAACACTGAAGTCTTTATGGCAAGAAATATATTTGATAGAAACTGTAGCCTGGGACACCACTAAGGATGTTGAGACCTATAGAAAACTGGTTGAGAGAAATAGGGTGTTTGAGTTCTTGACAGGGCTAAATTCAGAGTATGACATTACAAAGCAAAATATTTTATCCAAGGATAGTGTCTAACTGTCTCAAGCATATGCCTTGGTAAGTAGTGAAGAAAGCAGAAGACTCGTCCAGGTCCAAGGGGCTGGTCTAAATGATCACTTTGCTAATATGGGAGTGAAATCCAAGGGGGTTGTAGGGACTCCAAGTAGCTCAAGGAAGAAAGAGATTATCTGTGAGTACTGTAAAAAGCCAAAACACACTAAAGACAAGTGTTGGAAATTGCATCCTGAGCCCCTACCACTTCGGTTTCAGAAGAAGTTTGATAATATAAAGGGAGGGAGTGCCAATGTTGCTGTTGGTCCAAATAGTGATAGATACCAAACTGAAGAGATGACGACTAGTGAGCAGTTAGTAGCTATGAAGGCAAAATATGAGAAGTTTGGGAGGATGATCAGTCACCTAGAGGGTGTGGCCTCTTCTTCCAACCCTCCAGGAAATTCAACCTCTTTTGCATTTGCTCACTCAGGCATACGGGCTTCTGCCAATCATGCAACCATTTCAGGTAATCGTAGGATCCCTTGGATTATTGATTCTGGTGTTTCTGATCATATGACCAGCCTTTCTACTTTGTTTGTTTCATATGATTTACTTCCTGGATGTGACAAAATCACCCTAGCCGATGGCTCTCTTGCCCCTATCTCCGGCAAGGGAACCATCAAGGCTACAGACTCCTTGGTTCTTCCTTCTGCTCTTCATGTACCCAGACTAAATACAAACTTGTTATCTGTAAGTTGCCTAACTAAATCATTAAACTGTTGTGTAACCTTCTTCCCTTCCTACTGTGTTTTTCAGGATTTGGAGTCTCAGAAGGTGATTGGGAGTGGCCGTGAGGAGAATGGAATATATCTGCTGGATACTCCTAGACAGTGCCATGAACAACCTGGAAAAACTGCTTTTGGGTCTTCATCTACAGAGTCCATCAGTCGAGTCATGTTATGCCATTTTCGTTTGGGTCATCTTTCTTTTTCTGCATTAAGTCATTTATTCCCAGAACTGTTTAAGGGAATTAGTTTGTCCAGTTTTCATTCTGAGTTTTGTGAACTGTCAAAACATTGTAGAAACAGTTATCCTCTGAGTAATAAAAGATCTTCTTCTCCTTTTAATATTGTGCACTTTGATGTGTGGGGGCCTTACCAATTACCTCCTTTTAAAACATTGTACAAATATTTTATCTTGTTCATTGATGACTTTTCTCGATTCACTTGGATATTTTTGATGAAGTCCCGTGATGAAGTTCCCAGACTTGTGAGGCAATTCCATGAATTTGTCCTAACCCAGTTTGATACCAGAATTAAAATTTTCAGATCCAACAATGCAAAAGAATATTTTGAGAAAAATCTGACTTGCTATCTCACAGATTTAGGGATTATTCATCATAGCTCCTGTGTTAGGACCCCAAAACAGAGTGGAGTTGCTGAAAGAAAAAATAGACATATTGTTGAAGTTGCAAGAAGTATTCTATTTGCCTCACATGTCCCTACAAAATTTTGGGGTGATGCTGTTCTTAATGCTACGTACCTTATAAACCGTATGCCATCTAGGATTTTAGGGTTTAAGTCTCCCTTCAGTCTTCTCCATTCGGACAAGGATCTTTTTCAGACTGATTTATGTTTTACAATGTACCTGAACCTGATAGTACACCATATGTCTTCTCCATATTAGATGTAATAATGTATCATTGATTGATCACGAATTTACTGATCAATGTTCAAGAAGCTTTTTTCAGAAGTGATTACTGACTCTAATGAAAGCCATAGAAACTAAGGTTTTGTTTTAAACTAATCTAACTTTAAAAATATAATTAAAAAATCTTAATTAATTCCTCATCTATTTGCGATGCAATATAACGTAATAAAATGATTTATCCCATACTCACTTTATCATTGTAGTACCTTTGTTTTTATCCCTTGGGGAGTGACAAAGCATTCATTGGCTTTATCATGGTAGTTCCTTTGTCATGTAATAAAATGATTTACCCCCTACTCACTTTATCATGGTAGCTCCTATTGCTTGCATGAACTTCTATTGAGATCTTAGAAACCATGTCTGGCAAAGCATTGGCTTTATAAATGTCTTTCCCTTGTTTCGACAAGGAACATATGTGCAGAAATTGTTAAATGGTCTAATAGAACTGCAACCTTAGGTTATACCATAAAATGTTCTTCCGCCATTTTCTACAATGGTTTGGATATTTGCTATTTTCCTCCAATTGGGGGTAGTTTTTTTGCATGTTCTTTTATAAAATACACAATGTATTTAACATTTCCTTTCCCTATGGTATTCTAAATTGTTAATTCACTTTCTAGATGAAGGAGCTAGTCACACCTGTTATGTCCTTAATTTGTCTATCTGATGCTTTAATAAAATTTGTAGGCTCCATGTGCTACATGTCAGGATCCATTCAGATGGAAAATGTTTACCCCCCAGAAAATGAAGGAGGTATTTGGCAATGGCTTTTTGGAAAGAATGTGACTAATGTTGTTCTTCTCAATCCTGGTCCAAATGATGGATTTGTTGGAATAGCTGCACCTTCTCTTGCAAGGACACTACCGGTCTGTATTTGCAAAATATATCCATTTTACTTGGTTCCATATTTGCATTATTAAATTATGCATTTCGTTTCTGCTTAACTTCATTATTTGGTCTTTATTAGGTGCTCGTACTACTAATATTTATCTCTGGATATCACTAATCACACTCACTCTTGTTTCGTACTTGTGTTTTCCGTTCTTACAGATTGACTTAGCAATGTTTGGCGGTGAAATTTTATGCCAGGTAGAATTAATTATCAGCAGCACCCATTCCAACATTAGATGAATTTGGATGGTGATTTTACCATAACCTCTCATTTTACAGTCAGCAACTTAGTGAAGATATTCCCATGTGTCTCTTGTTAGTCTAGTTAGCTTGTTGCCTTTTCTTTGCTTTCTTTTGTTGAGTTTACATTTTATGGAAATGATTGTTGTAGCCAGATGCGTTTCTTTGCTCAGTCCATGATGTGACTGTCACCAACTCTATCGATCATAGGCACCGTAATGTTGTCCCTGGTCCAGAGGTGAGATCATGATCAATGCTGGTTTTCTTTCTGTTTAATTAAAAGATGAGATCAGCATGCAGCTGATGTTATGCTACCTTGGGATATCTGTCTTTTTCTTTATTTATATCCATTGACTTTGCACCTTGTTATTTCTGTATGGAGTTGTCTATTTGACCGTGAAGTTGATGTTGTTATAGGCAATACTGAGACAGAAGCTGGCTGGCCAAGGGCTTGCTTTCATAGTTGCTGGTGGATCTGGTAAGAAACTAAAAATTCCTCTCTCCAATTCTGATTCTTAGTTTTTAATGGCATTGTGTTACTGCAAATTGTCATATGATTCGTATGCTTGTCAGTTTCTTCTAACTACATATTTACAGACTGCATGGTTGGAATGAATTAAACCATGTTAGAAACACGTCTTAGAATGAAATAACCTGTGTGCACAGGTTTGCATTTCATATCTTGTAAAGTTGTCATATCCAACTCCTAGTTTTGATTATAGATTATAACAGAGTGTTGGTCTGTTGCTACATAGGTTGTCTACCATTCTTCCTTAAAAAATGTTCAGGGTTTTTAAAATTTGCTTGGGCTTGTTGCAGTTCTGGCTTGAGTTTGGGTTTTATTCTCTGGATATGGGGTCTGATCATGGTGTGACCATTGAGCAGACCTGCATGCATCAAATGCCCTGGTTTATTTACTAGATGCCAAAATTGCTTCTGCACCCATTTTGGTTTACAGTACCCAGTTTCTTACCATTACTTTGTTCATCTAGACACAGTTTTAGTAACTTATTTTTTTCTTGTTGCTGAACAAAATCTGCCTAAACACTGAAATACAATGAAAATCATTGATAGCAGTACTTTTACAAACCAATTGATGACTTTTTGCATATTTGGGGGGGGGGGGGGGAGAGGTTGCCAAAGAAATGAAGGACTTTGAATCAGAGGGTTTCTGAATTGTATTGTCAACAGTGATTAGCTTAGCTTCCCCTAGTGGTAACAGCACCTTGTTCTCTGCACGGCCTGAAGCTGGTTTCACTAGGAGTTGGCAATTGCTCTGGCTAGATTCCCCCTTGGCCATCTGTTGGGTAGTGCTATGTGAGGAGAGGAACAATCGGATCTCCAGGGTTAATTCCACTTGAGTGGAAGTGGTGAATGGTAGGGCAGAAAGACTCGTGTTCGAGTGGGTGTCCATAAAGAAAGACTTAAGAGGCATATCCTTCTCTCATATCTGTAATCAGTGGAGACAAATAATTGGTCTTCCACCCCTTTTTGAGAGCTTTATTCTATTTTGTACATGATGTGAATAGCTCATACTGATTGCCCCTCCTTATAGGGGATTTTTCTTTTATCTATTGGGAGCCCTCTCCCCTTCATTAATACAACTACTTACCTTTCAAAAAATTTAAAAGCTTTTCACAATCAAGAGTTTGCTTTACCCACTTCCTAAGTCCCCTAAATTGAAGACCTCATTGATAAATTCTGACTCAATTTTTCATTGGATTGATAAGGGGTAAGATAACTCAGTTGTAGTGATTAAATTTCAGATATTGGAACCCATAAGGATAATCTTATTTATGATTGAATTGTCTAGACTGTTATCCCACCTGTCCCATGATTTAGAGGCTTGTATCTAGGTCTTGTATCAGTTATCTGTCATAGGACTCGTACCTGTGCTAATTGCATTTAATTACATCTTTGGCTTGAAGCTGAACTTCTCAATACGTAAATTACTTGGAACAAAAATATTAATATCTAATGCCTTTCCAGTGTTTTTATCTATGTAGCTAGTTTTGGCTTGAAGTCCCAAATATTCTGAATCCATCCTCGTTTTCACTAACCTGTGGATAACTTTGGAACTTCCATTTGCGCTAGTTGTACAGAAAAATCTCGATGTTGGTGAAGTACTGGTTGTTGATGCCTCCTGCATTGTTGCCATGTCGGCAACCATCAATTTCCAGGTCAAATTCTCTGGTCCCATGAGGCGGGTGGTCTTTGGGGTAAGGTTTTTATTTTATTTTCTTTTAGTGTGTTTTCATCTCTTTTTCATTTCCTCCATCTTCCCTTACTCTATCCCCTGATCCCCTCCTTGTATTGCTTTTTCTCCCTCATTCCCCTATTTCTTTATATCACCCTCATATTCTTAACAATGGCATACTTGATTCGTTTACTGGTTGTTGATTTATGCATGTCTCATCTTTGGTAAAGGGGGTAAACTCCTATTTTTAAGGTATAACTAAATCATATTTAAAGTGGCAAATATAATCCTAGTTGTTGCAGAAAGTTCGCTTCAGCTAGCCTCTCCTGCTGTTCCCCAAGTGAGAACCATTTTAAATAAATCAACGTGCAGTTTGGGTTTTTTTTTTTTTTTGGCATGGATTTCCTATTCCTAAGGTCTTCTTAAGTCGGGTTTCACAACTCGGGCTTGAATTATTAGGCTTAGGTTGATTATTTATGAAAGGGTCATGTGTCTTTCTTCATTCTGTTGCAAAAATGTTTACTCAGTCATGCAGCAATTCTTGGTGCTTCAAACACACAGATTCATGATTGGAGCACGCCCGGTAATTGTGCTATACATGCTTATTTACTCTGTTCAATCAATCCAATGTGTTTAATTGTTGTTATCATCTTGCAGGGTGAGAACCTAGTAACAGCTGTTTTGACGGGACCGGGCATAGTCTTCCTTCAGAGTCTGCCCTTCTACCGATTATCTCAACGCATTGCAAGGCAAATCTCCTTTCCTTTCTTCTTCCTCCATCTTCTAATCAGTGTTTGTCACGGTATCAATAGACAATAGTGATGCTGTTTAATCCATTTCCCCCTTCTTTTCCTTTCTCATGTTTTTTTTTTAATGTTTTTGTGCTTTCCTTTTTCTTATTGTACTTTCCAAGTTTGAATAAATAAGTGATTTCTTTATTCCAGAGCGGTTACGTCACCGAGCATGAGGGAAAATCCAAAATTCTTCATCCAGATAGCCATTTTCTTCTTTCTAGCTTATGTTATGATTGTATCTTCATTAATCTTGACAGATGTCTGATTTCCTTTCCTCTTTTCTGCCATAACCCATTTTATTTAGCATTTATCCGGTCTATTGTTACGTAGCATTTTTGTTATTTTCACATGTTAAAATAGATAAACCGGCTGCTAGCCATGAAGTAATCAAAATTTTAGTTAGAAATGATTAAATTCGAAGTACAATTACACTTTGTGCCCGTCCGTTTTTAATTACAATTACACCATGGCCAAGTGTTTTTCAAGTTTCCAACGTTTTTGTGTGCTATCAGTTATTTGGGTGAAGAGAGGTAAAAGGGAGAGTGTTTGTCGGCTGCAACAAAACGGGCGGGTAAATTTTTTATCCACCTCTCAGGAGGGTATCAGACTATCATTTATCTGGACAATTGATACTATATCTTGAATGATCGTTGAATCCAATATTAGCAACAAATGAATGTAAGCATTATCAGGATTCAAATATTGACACGTATCATACAGACTGATATGAATTATTTTGGGAGTTCCCTGATATACCTCTATAGAGAGCGTATCGGGATTTTAACTGGTTCAAGGGGTGGAGGAGTCTTAAATTAGCCTCCTTTGAACTGGTTTTGAAAAAAATAAAAAAATACTATCGATATCGTCTAACACGTTGTTGGGCGTATCAATATTTAGAACCTTGGGTATTATGCACTTATTCCACTAAATACCGTCAAATGAACATAACCTCCCTTTGTAGTAGAGGAAACACACATGGACGAAGAGCCAAAGTGATCTTTCTTTTAAAGCTGCGATTGCTTCATGGTGCACTATAGCGCGCAGTCATAGGCAGCGGCACGCATAGCAGGCCGCATAGCAGTATGCATCGCCTGGCAGCGCATAGCATGCACCGCCTGGCAGTGCGCAGCATGCATTGCACGGCAGCAGCAGTAGGGCGGGACCCACATGATAGCTCATCAAGGTGGGTCCACACTTATCTTACCACATCAGTTCTGCTCGCCAACTCGTCGCTAGCTACTCCATTTCTCATCCCTTATCCTTATCTTATATTATCTTAAGTAAGAGTTGTGTTACCATTAGGAGTAGGTAATTAGGAGTTTGAGTTTAAGTTGAATTACCCTAGCCTAGCCAAATCCAATAAGGAGTTTCCTTTTGTAATCTCCTATTTAAGGAGCTACGAATTGAAGTAAAGGCATTCCGTTTTTAGCCAAGAAAGGTGTTAGGAGAGTTCGGGTGATCTCTTGGACAAATCACACACGTGATTACCACAATAGGGTCAGTACGCAAGGGCAAGGGCAAGGGAAGACAGGAGTCTCTCTTGGTGGACCGACCCGTGACGAGATTCTATGCGCGGGCCCATAACATTATGGTATCAGAGCCTACCGTCATGGGGGAACAAGAGTCGCTGTCTTCCAAGGTCCACGAACTGGAGCACAAACTTGCAGAGACCAGCATGGAAGTTCGTGAGGTCAAGGATGATGTCCGGGAGCTTCGACGCTTACTGGAGACATTCTTAGCCAATAAGGAAAGGAACTCAGAAGGAACCGCCACCAACAACAGCCACAGGCTGGACTAGGCAGAAACGTTCGGCGAACATCAGATGGCCACCCCGACTGTCGTTGTTATCCCCAAATATAGTCGGTTAGAGTTTCCGTCCTACAATGGCACTGGAGACCCACTAGGATGGTTGTACCACTGCGAACAGTTCTTCCGCAACCAGCGCACCGATGACAGAGACAAGGTCAGTCTGGCCGCTTTCCACCTCACAAAAGAGGCACAACTCTAGTTCTACCGTCTAGAGCAGGAAGAACCTAGGCTTAGTTGGGAACAATTTAAATCCTATTGCCTCCTCCGGTTTGGACCCCCACTGACAAGTAACCCACTGGGCAAACTAATCAACCTCAAGCAAACCAGGACTATAGCAGATTATCAGCGCCAGTTCCAAACCCTTCTCGCCAGAGCTGCCTCGGTACGCCTAGACCAGCAAGTCGACATTTTCACAACAGGGCTAGTGGAACCCCTAAGAGTGGACGTCGAGATGCAACACCCCCCTAATCTAGTCACAGCTATGAACCTCGCACGTGCCTTCAAAAGGAAGATGCAGATCTCCCACGGGGGCTTCAGTATAGGACGACCGACATCAACATGGACGCCTTCGAAGACAGTAGGAGTGACTTCCTCTTCGATCACTAGCAGAGAACCAAGGCTGCCTGCGGGCAACCCCTCCAAATCAACGTCAAGCACAGGAAGCAGCAGGTCTGCACCCCCATTAGGCGGCTGCCACAAGTGTAAGAAGTTGTTCTGTCTCCTAGTAGAAGAACAAGAAGAGGAAGAGGACAAACCTGCTACATCAAAACCAAAAATCTCCCTCCATGCCATTACGGGGGTCAAGACCTCCCAAACCATGCAACTGAGAGCATTGATAGTAGAGCGGCCAGTCCGTATTCTGGTAGACTCGGGTGGCCGTGGCAAACGGGGAAAGAGTTCATAGCCCCGGAATTTGCAAGGACACCAGAATTCAGGTCGGAACAGAGCCCTTCCAAGCAGATTTATTCGTACTATCCTTTGATGAATTTGACATCGTCCTAGGTGTCAAATGGCTGATCACGCTTGGACCAATCCTATGGGACTTCACTGCCCTAACCATGACCTTCCACTTGGATGGCAAACTAGTCACATGGCAGGGAACCAGAATAAGAACAAGGGCGCAGCTACATACACTCCAAGGTGGGGACTCACGCGCAACAAATATGGAAAGGCTCCTTATGGACTTCTCTGCAGTATTCAAGGAGCCCAAGGGGCTTCCCCCTCCCAGAGCTTGCGACCATCGAATCCCTCTGATAACCGGATCAGATCCCATTGTTGTCAAGCCCTACCGCTACTCACATCGGCAAAAAGATGAAATAGAAAGGCAGTGTGCAGACATGTTATAGCAAGGGATCATCTGCCCCAGCCGCTCCCCCTTCTCCTCCCCAGTTCTTTTGGTGCCCAAGCAAGACGGGACTTGGAGATTCTGTATAGATTACAAAGAGCTTAACAGTCGGACGGTCAAAGATAAGTTTCCCATCCCAGTCGTAGATGAGATGTTAGACGAATTCCACGGAGCGCAGTACTTCTCCAAGCTAGACCTCCGATCAGGATACTTCTAGGTCCGAATGACCCCAGAAGATGTAGAGAAAACGGCCTTCAGAACACACCATGGCCACTTCGAGTTCCTGGTCATGCCCTTCGGTCTTAGCAACACGCCCTCCACATTCCAGGCCTTGATGAATGAGGTGTTTCACTCCCATCTCCGCAGATTTCGACGACATCCTAGTCTATAACAAATCGTGGGTAGAGCACGTGCAGCATCTGCGAATTGTTCTTGAACTCCTGCAACAACATCAACTCTTCCTCAAATGGTCAAAATGCTTCTTTGAGTGAATGCAGGGTCCTTTAATTAGGACATGTGATTAGCGGTCAAGGGGTCACTGTGGATGACTCCAAGATTCAGACCATCAAAGAATGGTCCAGACCACAATCCGCCAAGGCCCTCCACGGTTTCCTAGGGCTGACCGGCTACTACCACAAGTTCGTTCACAATTACGGATTGCTGGCAACCTCGCTAACAAGTCTGCTCAAGAAAAACGCCTTCCTCTAGGACAGTACAACTGAAGCAACCTTTGTAAAATTAAGAGAGGCCCTCTCCTCCACACCAATTCTACTGCCAAACTTTGATCTTGAGTTCACAGTGGAGTGTGATGCATCCAGCACCGGCATAGGCACGATACTACAAAAATAGGACACCCAATCGCCTTTTTCAACCGCAAGCTAGTCGACCGCCACCTTAAGTTGCCCACCTACGAACGGGAACTTATTGGCCTAGCTAAGGCAGTGCAGCACTGGAGGCCGTACCTATGGGGAAGATCTTTCATAGTCAAGACGGACCATTACAGCCTCAAATATCTGCTGGAACAACGGCTCACCACCTCACCACAACAGCATTGGGTCAGCAAACTCCTTGGATTCGACTTCCGAGTAGACTACAAGGCTGGGGCCTTGAGCCGTGCCACAGATGCCTTGTCCCATCGAGAAGACGACATGCTACTCCATGCAATCTCACAGCCCCGAGCCTCCCTGCTGGAAGACATTCGGATTGAATTGCCACAGTCACCCGAATGGAACGATCTGCTCAAGAAAATACAGGCGGGAACGGCCAACTCTAGTTGGAGCATGCAGGACGGGTTGGTACTGTACAAGGGCCGAATTTATCTTCCAACCGGCTGCCCCTTAATTCCCTCCGTTATCTCCAGCATACACGATGCCACGCATGAGGGTATCCAGAAAACACTGCACCACATCCATGCAGATTTCCACTGGCAGGGCATGAAGGCTTCAGTACGGGACTTCATCCAGAACTGTTCAACATGCCAGCAGCAGAAGTGGGAAAACTTGCACCCAGTAGGCCTTCTCCAACCCCTTGCCCTCCCCACTCAGATCTGGGTAGATATTTCCATGGACTTCATAGAAGGCTTACCCAAGGTGGGAGGGAAATCGGTGATATTTTTGGTGGTGGACCGCTTCTCAAAGTATGCCCACTTCCTCCCCTTATCTCACCCCTACAACGCGGTTTCAGTGGCCCACGCCTTCTTCGGCCACATCTTCCGATTGCATGGGCTACCCGAATCCATTGTAAGTGACAGGGACCCGATCTTTACCAGCACCTTCTGGAAGGAGCTCTTCTGATTGCAGGGAACAAACCTAGCCTTCTCCTCCACCTATCATCCACAGACTGACGGCCAAACAGAGGTGGTGAACTGGACAATAGAGATGTACCTCCACTGCCTTGTGGGAGACCAGCCCAGGCGCTGGGTGGAGTGCCTTCCGTGGGCCGAATACTGTTATAACACGTCCTACCACTCCTCCCTTGGCATGACTCCCTTCCGGGGGGTATATGGCCGAGATCCTCCCCGTCTCTTATCTTACGAACCAGGCTCAACACGACTGGAAGAAGTGGATCGCAGCCTCCAAGATCGCGATGCCCTCCTGGCCGAAGTCTCCTTGCGCCTACAGCAGGCACAGGCGCGCATGAAGCATGCCTACAATCAACACCACTGCGAAGTCACCTTCAAGCCGGGACAGTTCGTTTGGCTGAAGCTCCAACCCTACCGGCAGCTCTCCCTCATGCGTCGAGGCCCCCCCAAGCTAGCCCCAAAATTTTACGGGCCCTTCAAGGTTCTTAGGTAAATTGGGAAGGTTGCCTATCAACTCGAGCTCTCGGAGCATAATAGAATCCATGACATCTTCCATGTGTCCCTCCTCAAGCCTTTTATAGGGACCCCCCGGACCAAGTGCCTCCCCTACCACCTCTAAAGGATGGCAGACCCATCCTCCAACATCGGGCTCTTGTACGATCACGCGTCAATCAGGGTACCTTCGAGGTTCTAGTGGAATGGGACGGACTACCATCAGCTGAGGCCACCTGGATTCCCTGGACCGATCTTCACAGCGCCTACCCCGAACTCGAGCTTGAGGACAAGCTCGTAGTCCAGGAGGGGTGTGATGTTATGGACACACCGCTCGGCAGCACATTGCGACGTAGTCATAGGAAGCAGCACGCATAGCAAACCGCACAATAGCACACACCGCCTGGCGATGCGCAGCACGCACCGCCTAGCAGCGCACAACACGCACTGCCCGGTAGCGCGCAGCACACATCGCACGATAGCAGCACGCACCACACGACAACAGCACTATGAGATGCGCGCGCCGCCCGACAGTAGCAATAGGGCAGGACCCACAGGACAGCTCATTAGGGTGGATCCACACTTATCTTACCACATCAGCTCTACTCGCCAACTCGTCGCCAGCTACTCCATTCCTCATCCCTTATCCTTATCTTATCTTATCTTATCTTAAATAAGAATTGTGTTACCATTAGAGTAGGTAATTAGGAGTTTGAGTTTAAGTTGGATTACCCTAGCCTAGCCGAATCCAACAAGGAGTTTCCTTTTGTAAGCTCCTATTTAAGGAGCTACGAATTGAAGTAAAGGCATTCAGTTTTCAGCCAAGAAAGGTGTTAGGAGAGTTCGGGTGATCTCTTGGACAAATCACACACGCGATTGCCACAATAGGGTATGTATGCAAGGGCAAGGGCAAGGGAAGGCAGGAGTCTCCTGGTGGACCGACCTGTGACAAGATCCTACGCGCGGGCCCATAACAACCCACTAGTGCTTACTGTTTACTTGAGAAAAAGTATAATATATTGGGGGTGGGGGTTGTAAACACTGTTACTATGTTGATTTTTGGACCTGATTCGTTTTTTTTTTTTTTCTAAAATAAAAACATTGGTCTTATTTGATATAGCGCTTCATAGAAGGCAAGTATAAATTTACTAGAATGGAAAATAATTATACTTAGGGTCTGTTTGGCTTGCAATCGAAATTGGAATCAGAATTTTTTGGAATTGGAATTAGAATTGTCTATTCCCATAGCTGTTTGATTAAAATGGGAATTGGACTTGGAATTAACTGAAATGGAATCACATTCTCAAGAAAGGGAAATGATCATTTCCTCAAATGGGAAAATGCTATTCCACCATGAATGAGAATGAGATTTTCACTCCACCAACCAAACAGTTGGAATCAGACTTTTATACCTAAGAACAAACAAGCCATTTTTCTTCGAACAAGATAATAGTAATTTCTTAGAACAAGATAATAGTAACAGTTATATTGAAGAACACCCTCTCGTTCTTGTGCTACTGCTAGCTAAACCCACCCTTATTGCTCATTGCTGAGTTTGTGATTTTTGCAAACGGAAGACCAAAACTCATCGATGTGTATGGATAAATCCTCATTCATACACTTAGACATGGAAAAAATGTCCTTTTATTCAATCCGCATTCATTGTTTCAAATGTTTTTTTTTCTTCAATACCAAAAAAACCTCTATCATTAGGCATGGAGCATGGAGGGTTTACTAGTTCCAAAGAGCGAAATGACCTAGGATTTACCGTTTTTTTTCATAAAACCTTTTGAAATTGATTTTTTTTTAATTGAAGCAAGTTTAAATATCTGGAGATGGAGATACAGGGGATACAATACCACATAATAATAATAATAAATCAACCGCCAAATATCCAAGAATTACAAAATAAAAATAATGAAATATTTGAATTTAATGGAATTTAATTAAAATACTTAAATTTCTGAACATGGTCGATTGATCTTCACCAAACTAGTATTGTTTTATTTTTGGTTTGAACACCATTGGCATGGACATGAAACTTGTGTCAAAAACCAGTTCGAAAATCATTCCCATTTGGGCATTTGTCCAAAACACGTGAATCAGGATTAATTGATTCTTCTACTGGTTGGCTTGAACATTAAGAATTGACGTTTTTTTTTGCACTATTTAGAGAATCAATTGATGTGGCAAAGTTGGGTGGCATTTGAAACCGTGATGTTGTGTTTCCATTTTTACTCCACATAATTGCCACATAAGTGATATGAGAGCAATGTAATATCAAAATAAAAAGAAAATAAAAGATAGGCTCTGTTTGTTTGCTGTGTCAAATAAGGTGAGTGTGAATTCTGACTTTTTTTTTTTAATATCTTCTAAAGGGTTGCACAACAAGGGGTAACCCATCCCCCAACCTAGGTGCAAGCGGGATTTGATCCCAATTTTCCACTACAACTAGCAGGAGACCTTACTAATCAGTTGGTTGGCACCTTAGACTGTCTTATTTGTTTTGTAATAATTTAATATGAAGTCAGATGATGCAGTCGCAGTCACAACACAAGGTAGGTGGAAGGTTATTTGTTTTGGAGTGGAACTTGGATACAGTCCTCACAAACCAGTGATCACATTGTCATTACAGTCAATTACATCCATGTATTGGGAAAATCTCCGGAATTGTATGTTTTTTATTGATGGGGAGGTATTTCCAATGCACAACTACAAGTGGCTGTGAGAACAATGTGAGCATGATTTTGTGAGGATTGAATCAGATCTCAAATTAGGTAGGAAGCAAGATGGTAGGTGGTGCAGTAGGGAAACAAAACATGTTGAGAAAAGCTTCAAAGAAAATAACATAAATCGAATTACCAGGAATACAAATTCTTCATTGAATAATTAAGAGAAAATTAAGTATTAAAACTGTCTTTGCCTTCCTCTAGCTACTTTTTATATAGGCATACACCCTTATGGTTCTTAAAGAAATGTAAAACTCTTAAAAAATGAAACCTTAATTGAGCAATCATAATCTAAGAAAACACTTCATAATATAATCCTAATAAAACTCTTCAAAAAAAAGTCCTAATTGAATACAAATTCGAAATCTCGCTATAACCCTAACTTGGTAATTATGAATTAAGATAGAAATTTTGCGGTGGTGCCAACTTTGTAAAAATGAACTAAGAGAGAAACTTTGTGATGATGCTATATCAGTAAAGATTTAATAAGTTGAATAAGTAGTGTTATCTATGCTTTTTATGTGTCTTGAAATGATCCCAACTTGCATAAAACTTATTAGCTTCCTTCTGTGTTGTATCACCCTCTCTTTATATATACTAAGAAGGGTCTTCAAAAATCAAAATTGTAAATATTTACTCAGTTGGTCCAAATCTCATACTGCATCAATAAAACTGCAAACCAATTGAACTGGATTCGATAAGAGATATGTTCAATTTGATTCAATAGCATTTCTCAGTGATTCAAATCCATTAATAATTCTGCGAATTTTACAAAAGCTTATTCGAATTTGATTCGCTAATCTTAGCAGATGTCTGATTTGAATCCGATTGATAACTATTGAGACTACATACTTGGGAAGCATAAAGTGCTAGCACATAGTACAGGCCCGGTTTCCCATTTATGAGTTTCAATGGCCAAGTGAGAGACAGAGAGGCAGTGTAAGAGGGAGATGCGCTAGTTTTCCAGCACAGGGTGTTGTGTTGTCAATGTCGTCATCGATGATGGAATAACAAAGCCACTCAAACACAAAGGTTCTGGTTCAATGATCACGAGCATTCGAAAAAGAAGAATAGGGGTAGGGCGGCAGTTGAATAGTCGGAACAAAATTACTTGGTAGACTATAGGCATCAAAGAGGAAGGTTGTAATTGGTTACAAATGACAGGCGTTGAATCATCAAAGAGGAAGACCGGAGAAATGATTCAGTCTCATTCATGTTTTGGATTATAAGCCAAATTATAAACATAATACTATTACAAATATATAAAACCTAGTTAAAATATAAACTAAAAAGGGTAATACTTGTCATATAAAATTACCTTAAAATATATATAAAAAAATAAATTATACATATATTAGCGGATCGGATCAGGTCACGACAGATCAAATTGGTTGATGTTCGAATTCAATCCGTTAATGAATCGACTTTTTGCATCCGATCCGATTTGTTAGGATTAGGAAGGATATCTGAATCCACCTCTTAATGGATTGGTATCAGATTTGAATTGGATCTGATCCAATTTATTTACAACCCTACAAGATGGTGTGGCACTTTATGCGAGAGATAAATAACAAGTGGTGAAAATTTTGCATCAGTTTTTTAGATGCAAAATTTGTATAGTCACTTACCAACGAATGCAAATGAGATAAAATACAATTTCTGTATTAGGTGAGAAAGCAAATCATGTCTAGGGGTGTTTACGGGTCGGGTTGGGTCGGTTTGAGTCATTTTCTTCAACTGACATGACCTAGCCGATTTACTTATTGATTAAACCGAAATTGAGCCAAGCATGAAGGGTCGGTTTATTGGTTTAGTTGATTTTTATATATGTTTTAAACTAAAATATCTATTTATATTTAAATTTATTTCTTTTTAGTTTTTATGCATAATCAGAATATATATTTAAATCGATTATTTTTTTATGCAAAACTGATTTTTTTGTCAACATATATTTAAATTTATACAAAACTGAATTAAATATTGTACCATTGTATTATATTTGTATTAGTTTTACATTTTAGTTTTTATCATAAATAACCAATTTTTTTTCAAAGTTCAAACAAAACACAAATAAAATATATCAACATTTAACATATAGGGTAGGGACTAATTAATAATTACATAAACATATAGGATCGGTTTGGTTTGGTTTCAGTTTTCATACATGAAAATCAAGACTGAACCGAATTATCAGTTTTTTTTCTCATACAAACTGAAACCCACTGATGATTTTGAAAAAATGACCAACTTAAATTGGGCCAAGCCGGTTTAATCATTTTGGTCAATTTGACATTTAATATAAACACCCCTAATCATAGCTAAAAACAAATGAATGCAAAATTTGTATCGAATTTAGATTTGCAATACAAACAAACCGAACGTTTAAGTTGGAATTTGGAAATTTGAAACACCATGGGATCAAATCCCCTTGCCATTGTCATAGATGACTATTCGATCCACCCTATTATGTATCATTCAAGATATGCTGCTCAAAATGCTGTGCATGGGGTTGGGAGATGTTCTCAATAAAATACGTTCCAACATACCTCCAACATGATCTAGCACTTAACTAGGCCTTTAAACAAATGACGTATAGGCGTATCGCATATGGCCGTCAAACCACCAGCTGGACCTGGACCGGTTCGGGTTAAAAAACCATCTAACTAGCTGGCACTTAACCAGGATTTAACCTCAGTTAGCGGTTGCCTTATATACGAAAGTTCCGGGCTTTGGTAGAGGCGAAACCGTAACCCTCGGCGTTTCGCGTCGCCGTGCCGTTCTGTTCTGCAAGCAAAGATCCTCTTTGAAGAAAAACCTAACCCTAATTTTTTATCTCTCCTTCCTTCGAGTTCTTCTGTCGCTTGAAATCCTCAATTGCCTTTTGCGTTATTCTGACGGGAAATTAAATTCTTTGCATGATATAATTCGATATTTTGGATCTCTAAGGTGCAATCTTGCTTGGTTGAATTTGTTTCGGAGTCCTGCGATCATCGAATCAAATCGTGGTTGGTGTTGCGTTCTTTGGATCTGCTTTCGCTGCTGAATCCGTTAGTTGAGACTGGTTCGTGAAGATTGCGGCCTTGGCGATCGTTTGGATCTCCAGATTCTGAATGCTCGATTACTGCTGCATCTGGCTTTACTTTATCTGGAACGAGGACTTGGATTGTTTCGTCTAGATCTGCTCGAAAGCATCGAATTCGCGACGAACTGGGGGTTTAGGTGCGGCGAGGCTACGAACTTTTCTTGGAGGCGTCGTCGGGTCTCCAAAATTCGAAGAATTCTCTTAGTATATTGGCTCCAGAGGTGTTCAGATCAAAATTTTCTTAGTTTTGAAGCATTGAAGGGGGGAAATCTTCTACTTTTCAGAGATCTTGCGTGTTCGTGTGGTCGTTGTTTGAACAACAGAGGACAACCAGAAAAGAAAGGAGATAATTGCTTGTACTCATTATCTATTTTTGTTTTAGAGTTTGATATCAGGCCTTTTTTATTTTACGGCCTCTGAATTTCATCTATTCCTCTTTGGGCAATTTGTTTTTCTTGATTTCTCTTACGTTTATAGCTGAGAGAAAAAAAAAAGAAAGGAATATGGCTGTGTATTATAAGTTTAAAAGTGCAAAAGATTACGACTCTATTCCTATCGACGGTCATTTCATATCAGTTGCGAATTTGAAAGAAAAAATATTTGAATCCAAGCATTTGGGCAGGGGAACCGATTTTGACCTCATGGTCGCCAATGCTCAAACAAATGAAGGTTGGTTCCCTTAGATTTTCTTGGTTCATATTAAAAACTTCCATAAATTCATTTTGTTTGCAATAAAATGAATAGTTAAATCGTGGGTTCCATTAACTGTAGATTCTGAGGGTTAGTGTAGGTTAGTGAGGGTTAGAGCATGTTCTTGTGCTCTTCCATATGACTTGGTTAGTATTTGGCTGGACATTGTATGCAATTACCAATTGGGATGATGGATTAAGAAGGAACTGATTTTGAAGGTTTGGAGCCGAATTGTCTGGTACTTTTTGATGAGGGACATCGAGTATTGTGATCGATTCTAGCCTTATGAACCATGTCTAGGATTATTTTTATTTATAGGTCCTAATTGTGGGTTTATGGGATTTCCTTTCACTTCTATCTTTGGTTACATGGACTGGATTAATCTCTGCGGTTTTTATATATGTTGTGTTCTTTGCTTTGCAATTTCAGAGTACCATGATGAAGCCATGTTGATACCCAAAAATACCTCTGTTTTAGTTCGTCGGATTCCTGGACGGCTTCGCATGCCCATTGTTCCGGAACAGGATGAGTACTACCTCACACCTTCAATCTTGACCATTTGTTGCTTACTCATGTTGGTTTATTTGCAGTTTAAGATGGATTACTTTATAGTTCCTAGTTTTGCATATTTCAGATCTCCTTCATTTTGGTGGTAACTATTTTTCTTTCAACTTTAAACAATTTGGTACCGTGTTCTTTAATGGTAGTGGTTCTGAGGGATCTTCTAGGTTTTAGTTGAGATAGGCTGTGTATCTGTTCTTCTGCAGGCCAAAAGTAGTAGAGAATAAAGTAGAGGATGCTCCACCTGCAAAGAGTAGCTTCCCTGTGGCAGATTCATCTGCTGCAAGATTTGTAAGCATTAGTTACCATTCTCTTAGATACAATCTGGTCTTTGCATGGTTTTTAGTGTGAAGTTCCGATTCAGCATTGGAGTAACTTATCCTTTGGACTTTACAGCCTGAGGAATCGGAATGGGATGAATTTGGTAATGATTTGTATGCCATTCCAGAAGTGCAACCAGTTCAGTCAAGCAATCTAGTACAGGATGCTCCTGCTCCCAATAAAGTTGATGAGGATAGCAAGATTAAGGCTTTAATTGATACACCAGCCTTGGACTGGCAGCGGTGAGACGTTCTCCCTTGGTTACTTTATGGTGCCAAATTTTCTGTTTTCTGATACTGTTTTCTTTTCCTCTGTTCCCTAATGTTGTATATCTAAAAATTCTGATTGCATTTCAGACAAAGTCAGGAGGGTTTTGGCTCTGGTAGAGGCTTTGGAAGGGGTATGGGTGGAAGAATGATGGGTGGCCGGGGTTTTGGTAATTCTCTTTTGTCTATTTCTCTTGAGTAACATACATACCATCTTTTATTGGGTCTGAGCATTAAAGCTTGTTTATTGCAAGGTCGTGGTGGGTTGGAGAGGAAGACACCTCCTGTAGGTTACATCTGTCACAGATGCAAGGTCCCTGGTATGTTGGCATTGACGAGGTTCATGATGTTAATTATTGTTTGCTTTGTTGGCTTTTCTTGATAGCCATATGATACTTAATGTGTGACTGTCCAGGTCATTTTATTCAGCATTGCCCTACAAATGGTGATCCTAACTATGACATTAAAAGGGTAAAGCCTCCAACTGGTATTCCAAAGTCAATGTTAATTGCCACTCCAGAGGGTTCTTATGCATTACCAAGTGGTGCAGTTGCTGTTTTGAGGCCAAATGAGTAAGCTGTCCATTAAACTCATTCACTATTTTGTTTGCTGTTATTGTAGCTCTATTTAAGCTGGATATTTACCTGGAACCTTTTAAAATTGAAAACAGGGCTGCATTTGAGAAGGAGATTGAAGGGCTACCTACCACTCGATCAGTCAGTGATCTTCCTCCAGAGCTTCACTGCCCATTGTGCAAGGAAGTAATGAAAGATGCTGTACTAACAAGCAAGTGCTGTTTCAAGAGTTTCTGTGATAAATGTAAGGTTTTTGGTCTAACCTGCTCCTCCACTCTTCTTCTTTTGAGGAAGGTGGTGGTTGGTTTTACTAGTTTTTTTTCCTCTTGTCTGTAAAATATCAATAAGTTAGATGTACCTTCAACTCTTTATAATAATATTTGAGGATGACTTAAAACTAACACTATTTTGATTCCACTACTTGTTTATTTGTTTTTTACTTAAAAATTAAAATGGTCATCATATGATATTTGGTGATTATGTTTCTAAGTGATGGTGTATATCTTGGTCAGATATGTGAAAGATAGTTCTTGTATTATTAATTTCCTTATTATTTTGTTACGTTTTTATTTTTTAACTTGCGTAAAATTTACTTCTGGAGATTCTAAAACTTCCATGTTATACCAAAAATAGGCATCCGGGACCACATTATTTCAAAGTCCGTGTGTGTTTGTGGGGCCACAAGTATACTTGCAGATGATCTTTTACCTAATAAGACACTTAGGGACACCATTAACCGCATTTTGGAGTCAAATAACAGCAGTGCAGAAAATGCAGGAAGCATGTTGCAAATTCAAGGTTTGTTTTTAATAATTCATGCCTCCCCTATGTTCTTCCCTCTTCAAATCTTGTGTATCAACCTACTTGCTATTGTCAGATATGGAGTCTGCTCGTTGTGCACAACCCAAAATCCCATCACCTACACATTCTGCCACTTCCAAGGGAGACCACATGCCTCCACCACAAAAAGACAACACTCCATGTACCAAGGAGACAGCAGATGAAGGAAAGGCAGTTACAAATATTCCACAACAGTCATTGGAGAAGGGGAGAGTTGCAAAAACTGTGGATGTTTCTGAAGCCACACATGAGTCAATGAGCATGAAGGGTCCAACATCACAGGGGAGTGCTCCACTGGCTGAGGATGAAGTACAGCAGAAGATGCCTGCTGGTGAGCCAGGTGAATAATCTACAAATAGTAGTGGATATGTTGATGGCCTTCATTTGTGAGTCTTGGTGACCAGGCCTCAAGCTCTGGAAATTCTACTTATCTGTTCTTTCTAAGTTGCATAATTTCCAGAACCTAGATGCTTAGGTTGCAAAAGCTTTTCTTCCTTTTATTTATTGAATAAAAAAGCTTTTCTTCCTTTTCTGTCTTGTCATGATTTTAACTTGTTGTCTTAGATGACATCTTGTGACTCATGGCCTAGTGCTTTTCTCCTGTCTTGTTAGAAGGATTCTGACAAACTTCTGCAAGACCCAGTGCTTAGGTTGCAAAAGCTTTTCTTCCTTTTATTTATTGAAAAAAAAGCTTTTCTTCCTTTTCTGTCTTGTCATGATTTTAACTTGTTGTCTTACATGACATCTTGTGACTCATGGCCTAGTGCTTTTCTCCTGTCTTGTTAGAAGGATTCTGACAAACTTCTGCAAGACCCAGTGCTTGCAAGAGAAAGTGTCTTCCATGCTCTAATATTTACTTTCTTTCATTCTTTTTTTCAGGAAAGAAAAAGAAGAAGAAAGTTCGATTGGCTGTAAATGGTTAGTGCTTTGCCCCTCTTTTTTGATGATTTTGTCCTGGAAGAAATTTTCAAATTATCTCTTGGCAATTGGTTGTGTATCATAGCGAAATGTTGCCCAATACTATAATGGTTGGCCATTGAAGTAAAAGGGAAAATGTCTGAGCACATTAACTTGTGTATGTTTTCATCACTTGTTCAAAATTTATCTATTTATTTTGTTTCCATGCATTTGTGCAAGTTCCTGTATGCTGGTGAACTTTTTTTATCTATTTGTTGATTGTCGTTTTCTCATTTCCCTCTTTTTTTCATTGAGTTTTAGATTTTTTTGTAACTGCAAATAAAAAGTATTTGTTTGAAATTATGCTCTGCTCTACAGCTGTAGACATGCAATGGAAAGCCTCTCAGGATCTTGCGGCTGAAAACTATATGATGCCACTTGGACCGTCAACCTACAACCCATATTGGTCTGGTTTGCCACTTGGGATGGATGGATATGTTGCCCCTTATGCTGGTACTATGCCATATATGGGATATGTCCCTGGTCCTTTTAATGTTCCCTTTGGAGGTATCCTACCACAAGATCCTTTTGTTGGACAGGGATACATGTTGCCTGTGGTACCACCTCAGAGGTATTCATTGACGGATAGATATGATGCACTTCTTTCTGTCTTTTTTCATTTTTCATATATACCTTACATTTTTCAAGCCTAACAGTTAAATAAGTAATCTGATCTGAAACTTCAAAATTTCCAGGGACCTTGCAGAGTTTGCTATGGCTTCAACTCCAGCCCCTCCAGTCATGAGCAGAGAGGAGTTTGAGGCCCGGAAAGCTGATCTAAGGAGAAAACGTGAAAGTGAACGACGCGGTGAAAGGTAAATTATAACTGTTCTTGTCTTTATGGGGTCATGTACACTTCTTTGTGTGGAGTTGCTATATTCCTTGTAGAATTCCAGCGGAGATATATGCATTATTGTCATGCCAGTGGAAATGAGATTCTCCAGTTCCTACAAATACTTGACATCTAGGATCGACAGTGGCAAGTGGTTATTCTAATAAACTATTAATATTGAAATGGATAAATGATCCTATCCTTTTGATTTGCTATGCTTCATTTATTGTGTGGGTGTATTTGTCTTCCACGTTACTCTCTTTTCCACTTTCCAAGTTCTTTTTAACCCCTTTCTGCATGCATGGCATGGCAAGGCAAGATATGATCTCTTATGATTATAATATAGTCTGTCTATGGTAGAGTATAGGCATGATATCTGAAGAACTGTAGCCAATCAGCTGATATCATAAGAGGTAAATCAGCCAGTATTCTTCAAAGTTGACGGGGATTTGTTTTGTCAAGGTTCTTCTGGTATCATACCCTTGTGACATCATACATATTGCCTAATTCAAATTGAAACAACAATAGTTGCAGACTAGAGGCAAAATTCGAAAATGCCAATACATATAATATGCTCTGTGGATGACATGGGCCAAGACACTTTAAAACGTGGCTAATGATGAGGTTCATTAGATTCATGGCCTAGGTTGTCCATATCACCCCTCTGGGTAAATTTTCTGAAAATTGTAATTGTATTATAATTTTTTTTGAAGATAAGTGAAAAAGAAAATTTATCAAGGAAACAGATTAAAGAAGATCATCAGGGTGATAAGAAATCACCAACAAAGGAAAGACCAAGACTTTCAACCTAATCCTTATAGATAATTAACCCTGGTAATCCTGTTAATTGTATTATAAATTGTAGAGAAAGTTGAATCAAATCGAATCATTAATAATATTGTAAATCATAATATTGCTTCAATATTTTATAATTTTGTAAAAAAATTAAAAACATTTAACTAAAAACTTAAATATCTGGTAATCCTGTTAATTGTATTATAAATTGTAGAGAAGGTTGAATCAAATTGAATCATTAATAATATTTTAAATCATAATATTGATTCAATATTGTAAATCATAATATAAAAAAGTGATTTTGCCCTTCTTTTGATCCATATATATTATTTAATACAACAAAATTCAACTTTACATTTGCTCTTTAACTTTGGTCGGTTTTAAAACAAGAGCTCATTGAAAAAGAATGAAAAGAAATACAGGAAGGAAAAAGTACAAAACCAAGTCTCAACTGAATGGATTCAAATAGAATGAATTGTATAAACTCTAAATTGTAGGATTCATACGGCAAATTGTAAGTTACTTGTTGAAAGAATTGATGTAAGATTCTAATTGAAACCCTTCAGATTCACTACTCTAATTGTGAATGGTTGTCATAAATTGTCACATTTTGACGACTATTCTCTGAAGACCTAATTGTGGGTGCTCAACAATTCTGCATTTAGAAAAGAAGTTTCAAGTCACGTTAGCCTCTTTTCAATTAAGTATTGAAGGATAGCGAATAATGTTCCTTTGATTATGTCTCCACACTAAATTTTATTGCAATTATCATAAAATGATATAAAAATTGAAAACTGCATTGAATGGCATGTGTGTGTGTGTACTTTGATGGATGACAAATAGTTTTTATTAATGAATAAGGTATAACGTGATATAAATAAGTGCATTTGTGTTGTTTATGGTTTCCTGGATGTTGGCTAATTGCTTGATGTTACAATTGCCCTGTTAATTTGATGCTTTTATAGAGTATGAATCTTTTTTCCCCTTGTCCAGTAGGGAATGTTCCAAGGAACGACAAGGTGTTAAAGAAATGAGCAGCAGCGGTGATGTTCCTTCAATGAAGTCCAAACCTGTATGTCTTTTTTTTGCTGTCAAAATTCGCTTTGTGCCTTCTTGGATATGTACTGCAGGTTAATATCATTCATGATTACAAAAAGGTTGGCAGGAAAACGCAGTATCTCTTTTTTCTTTTTTCATGGAAAAAGAGAAAAGTCGTTTTTGTTGCTGTGATTTACCACCAATCTTCTCAAAACATCCTAAAATCTGCAACTACTGGTTTGTAAAGCTTATCTTTTGATACAAATGTGTAGTTGATAGTCAGGCCTTAGTTTCTCCTAGGGCTGCAAACGGATTGAATCAAATTGGATACAAGTAGAGATCCAAATTTGATTCATTTACATTTAAATTCAAATCGGATCTTATCCATCCGATTTATATTGGATTCAAATTTAATTCGGATTGCAATCAGATATTGAATAGTATAAATAAGTTAAACTAACAATGATAAAAATATCTTATGTTAATAACAAAAGTGAACTAAAAATGACCTAGATATTGTGTTTCATGAACAAAATGATTTGAAAATTATTTGTTACTTGAACCTATGACAATTTAGTAAAAACAGAACATTTAAAGCACCTCTACTACTAGGTACAATATGAACTCTTAAGTATACGAGTATAAATATATTTACATCTGATTGAATTGAATCAGATTTTATTCACCCTTGATGGGATTGGATTTGAATTTGAATTCGGGCAACCGGATACCATTTGCAGCCCTAGTTTCCTCCTGCTATGCTCAAGTATATCCTTGTGCATTCATGGGTGGTTCAGTTGTTTGCCAAGAGCAGGTAATGTTTTATGCATCGTTACCGACTTAAACGTGCTATAAACATGGTTGGACCAGTGTGGAACTGTCTCGGTCTTCTAATTCCACTTCTATTTGAGACCTGGCATGTTTGTAGTGAGTTGTAAATCGGTATGCTGCATAATGGATTGCTGCATTGCTCATAAATTGGCAGTCCAAAATTCTCATGTTATTTATAGTTGGACTAGAGTGGGTTGACATCAGTGGGGTACCGCCATATTGGGGGGGGGGGGGGCAGCACTTTCAACCCAAATTGTGGTTTTACAGATATACGATAGTTGTATTTCAGATTCTTAATTTTCACTGCAATGAAAAATAATATTTATATGTTATTCAAGTCTAGAGGTGTAGTCTGTATTGAAAATTGCCGTGGAGCATGTTCGTTTCTGGTTCTGGACTCTGGAGCAAGTGATGTAGGCCATGGCATTGGGTCAATTTGGGTTTTTTGACGCAATCTCTGTTTTGTTAATAAGGCATGCTGCCTTGTCCTCCTGCTTTCATTGATCCGTTTTCATAAACAAGATTTTGGGCTATCGATTTCTCTATTAAATGGTTATCGGGATTTTTATAGTAGGTAAACTGTAAACAGGCCCCTTGTAGAAACTAGAGAGAAAATGTAGCATTGATATAATGATATCGGTTCTGATGAGCAAATTGTGTGGCCAAACAACCGTTTCGGTAATTCTATTTTGGATGTTTCTTTCACGTATCGGTTATTTGCTACCTAGTGTAAAATAACTCAAGAGGTGGTGGCTCATATGTATTCTCTTTTTGTAGCGATGGAGTATAGATTTGGTGTGGCAAGGCCAAAACTTTCTTTTCACTCCTATCCAAAGAAATCTGGAACTATTTGCTGCTTCCAGGGTCTGCTGTTGTCTACCGTCTACGTGAGGCCTATATACTTTGGGCACTTGATTCCTTTTGGGTATTTTTAGGCACTTGATTCCTTGAATTTCCTCAGGCATGGAACTTGTTTTTGGCATCTGCATCCCCAGATGCGCCATACATTATATAATGTGGTCGATATACCACTTAAAATGGAGATGCCCTTTTTGCGGTGCCCTAGGCATCTGTGGCTTCAACGACATCTGGCGGGAGGTGGTATTGTTGGGGCTCAATTTTCCCTTTTGACCGTGTGACTGTCAGATTTCGTTTCGGTTGAGGATGGAATTATGACGTTCTGGGCCTTATCCATTCTAAATTCTTTTTTCAAAATTCTACTGCTTCATGGTCTTTCAAGAAAAATAAACAAGTGTGAAACGGGGAATTCACGTTCCTATTTCTCTAAAAACGTAATCTCATCTATCTTAGCTTATGGTTTCAAGGGCTTTGGGCTCTATTTTTTTTCACCCATCATTAATCCTATTTTTGATAAATTTAGTAGCCTTGTCCCTGTAATACCGGAGTAATGATTACTAAGTTGGGCTATTAGAGGTAATAATCAAAGAAGAATTTAAGGAATAATGTTAAATTGCAATATCGTGTAAAAAATTTGCATGTTGGTTTATAAAGCCAAAGCCAACGTTGTCTCGTGGTCTTTGCCGTTCATGTCACGAAAAGCGAAAAAGAGGGAAGTTAAAAGAGCCCTATTTCACGTGCGGTTGGATAATTCTATTGCCTTGTGATGATTAATAATTAATTAGTCGTGTTTTTTTTGGGTGCAGAAGTTACCGTCTCATGCGGCAGCGTCGGACTATCAACACCACCGCCGATCGGACAAGGCGTCTAGTCCGGAACGGCCTTCACGCGAGGTTGAGTCATCCCGTCTTGGGAAGAGGAAAAGTGACGATCAGTATCACCGCCATTACCATCATCAAGACGAAGATGATTCAACGGCGGTCGAAGCCGACTCCGACAAGGCAGCAGCGGCGGACCGCAAACAGAAAGGGAGCGTCTTCTCTCGCATCAGCTTCCCTGAGGGGGAGAGTAAGAAGAGGAAGTTGTCTTCTTCTACGGACAAACCCGGAAATCCCGTCAACGGATACAAGGACTATGATAGGCCGTCGTCTAATGGTTACCGTGACGACTGGAAGCCACCACTGCCGACCAAAGGGCCATCTATGTCGAGTTTGGGAGGGGCACGTGGGAGCAGCAGCATCGTCGATCAAGACTCGAGCGACGAAGACCGGCACTTCAAGAGGAAGCCATCGCGTTACGAGCCACCACCGCCACCACTTTCAGATGAGGAAGTCCGGCCCTCGAGGAGCTCAAGGGAGCGAGATCGCGGGAGAGACCATGATCGGGAGTACGAACGAGAACGCGGGTACAAGCACGGCAGGTAGACATTTGGCAAGGAATGAAATGGCCAAGCTACCTTCGTTGCCCACCGCTGCGTGGTCTCTCTCTCTCTCTCTCTCTCTCCAAGGTCGACAGTCGAAAATTGTTATGCACGATGCGTAAACGGGCGAAGCGCCCGAAATCGTGGGAGAAGACCGACTGAAATGCAGACTCGAGGAGTTCTCTTTCTGTAAATAATTTGTATTTTTTTGGTCTCAAGAGTAAGGCGAACGCTTTCTTTTTGTTATTTTAACATCATTTTTGTTATCAAATAAAATATCTTTCTTTGTTCCCATTTGTTTATTTAACATTAAGGTTCAGTTTGGAAAGATTACAAATACAAATATATAGATGGCAAAATCTTATATTTGTATTAATTTTTATGTATTTATATTGTATATATTTCTATTTATACTCTTTTTAAATAATATTTTAAGTGTGTATTTGTGCATGACTGAATTCTTAAATTTTTGGGAGAACGACGGTTCAGCTTAGGGTCAGAATTTGTATGCTCAAAGTATTGTTGGGGTAGGCATCAGCTCGGAATTGATGCCAATTCATGAGTGGGCATGGCACATAGAGTATGGGTTGTTGACATTTTGATTGTTTATAGTTTTATAATGAAATCAGAAATTTGCATTGGGCTTATCTGTACTTTCTTATAAACTTTTTATAAATTATATATATATTTTTTTAATTTTTGGTTTTTATTTTGAATTGGATATAGATTATTCAAATTTGGTTATATAAACATTTCATTCAAATATATGATAGATGGATTGAGCTATAAAGTTTCAAATATTATTGACAGACCTACATAGACTTTTCTTTTTTAATGTCATATATGCAACTAAAAAAGGGGTAAAAATTGCTTTTCGAATGCATTATTAATAAAAAACGCAAGGCAATAAATAATATCACTCATAATTAATAAAGAATTCAAAGTGAAATAATAATATTCTTGTAATTGGTAAATAGTCAAAGTGATAAATAATAGCACCAAATGCAGCTTTACACAAAATCAAAATGCTTGTTGGATCACGGGTCAAACAATTTGATTGTTAGGTCAAATGGTTTGACCACGAGTTGTATATTTCATATGCATTAAAGCTGCATTTGGTATTTTTTATTGTAATGACTTGTTTTCTTTTTGCAATTGAAATGCCTTTATGAACACTTAGGTGCGTTCATTTATTTTTTCGGATTTTGAGAGGGAGGAAAATTGGTCAATAGGATTTTCGTTTCCATTGATCAACAATTGAAATGCCTTTACGTGGGAATCAGAGAAAGTTTATTTTCTTGGATATCACTTACTCAAGTAAGTAATACTCATCCCATAAATGGATAAATAAAATTAACAATACTTAAATGGGACAAAAATACCCCTTTTAGTAATTGATTTTTATGACTAAATGATCATTGTCTTATTTACACATCTGGGTTCAAATTTTGTTTTAAACATTTTTGGGGAATGTGCATCTATTTTAATAAAATACATACATTAAAGATGTATATTTAAGCACAAGTACAAAGATGGATTAATGATAATAGACTAATTTAATTAAGAGTTTAATCTCACTATTGACATTTTATGTTTTCAAGCATTTATTGACTTGGGCGGGTGGTTGAATCCGGTTGGATCATCAAATCCGGCTGATTTTCAACTGTTCTATTATGTTTTCATTGTTTTTCAAAAATTTTAAATGTAAGATTTAAGTAAACCAGAATAGTCTTAGGTTCCTGAGTCTAACATTCAACCATCCGGTTTGGTCAGGGTAAGTTAAAACATCGAATGCAATAAATATAACATTTTCGTTAGTTGACCATTAGATTCCACTTACATGTGACATTTTTAGTTTTAATTTTTCAGAAAACCCAAATTTCCCCCCTCACCACTGATAATTTTACTAGTGTCCTTGTTGTCACTAATTCACTATAACTCGTCCCTGTTATTGAATAGTACCACAATTTGGTTCATCGGTTTGAGAGGAACTATTGCCAGCCAATCCTGTAAGCTTTTTGTCATGGCAAAATAATTCACTATTGGAATAATTGACAAACGCACCGAAACAGAGGAACACATCGGTTGTTTCTCTTCTTTAACGTTAATAAAAGTATTCATTTCCTAGGCAAAAGACTTAAATCTCCCCTGATATTCATGTCAAATATTAAGACCTCTTGTATTTTTAAAATGGATTAATGCATTCCTTGTCCTTGCAGGATTAATACTAAACAAAATTAGAGAACTTGTGTCTCTGTCATGGTTATACTCAAGATATAAAATAATGCTTTACAAAAATTATATGAAATCATAATTTAAATAACATTATAATAACATAAGGTATAAATTAAAATCGAAAGGTAAAGCTCTAACAAAAAAACATTAATAACCAAAATGTAAAGTGTCTCCTTCACAGTTCTGTTCTTCTCTACCTTCAGGCAAAATCAGCAAGTTCCTCTTTCTCTCACCGTTGGAGTCTCTTACTTATAAGAATTTTAGATCTCCCATCATCTCCTAACCCCGTATTGATTTTTTTTTATTGATCTAAGGTGGAAATGGAAATCTGAGAAGTAAACAGGGGAGAAAGAGATACAAGAAAGAAGAAATGTGTATCAAATCATGGTGGTGATATTTATTGGTCTTATTTTCAGATTTAAATTGTTAAAGCATGAATTTTTGTTCCATTTGCAGTTGATTTTTTATTTTCTTGTAACTTTAAAGACATCATGGTTTTCTTGTCTTAAGAGTGCTGTGCTTGCTCCTTGGGGGCGTTCTCTTTTTGGATTTTGAGAGGGGGAAAAGTTGGTCAATGGAATTTTGGTTCCCATTGACCAAGAATCACATATTCTTTTCTTAGATTTATGTGGGGATCAGGGAAAGTTTATTTTCCTAAGTACCACTTGGGTAAGTGATATCCATCTCCTAGGTGGATAAATTAGGAAAATTTGCCAACACTTGAATGGGGCAAAAATGTTCATTTTAATATGGTTAAAATGGCCATTGCCTTATTTATATAAGAAATAAAAGAACATGGATAAATGCACTTATTTAGGTAAATGTTTCCCAGGAAACACATATCCAAGTTTTTACTCGGGTAAGTAACTTACTGAAAAACAAACAGGGCCTTGATGGGAGGGGGAGCATGGTAGGGGCTAGGGAGATAAATAGGGTTTTGACTGTAAGAAGGGTAAACAACTAAACCGATGAATATGGTGAAAGAAGAGTGATACAAAACAATGGTTTTTCTTTGTTAATACTTTTGCAATGGTGAATTAGATGCAGGCAACGGTGAGCCTTTGCGTGAAGGTCATTGTCCAATGAATTTCACAAGTAATTAAAGCCTAACCCAACCTTAAAAGTGCAAAATTGAGTTTTTGAGAATATTTAACACACAAATGAGGTCACATGTGGTGGTGTTTTGAGAATCCTAATGGAAGGGAGATTCTTGTCCAACAACATCACATAAAAGGGGAGGTATTAGTCCATTTGAAAAATACAAGGAATGTCTTAGCATTTAATATTAATATCCGGGGTGGTTTAAGTCTTTTACCCCAAAAAAATAAAAGAGGAGCTCATCAGTCAAATTCTGTTGTCGAAAGCTGCTAGTGTAATATCCAACCCATTTGTAGGCTGAAGTCTGCCTTTGCGTTTTAATTTTAAAACCTCCTTGAATGCTTGAATTTAATTTTCTCAACCGGAAGCTACCACTGCAATATCCAATCCATTGCTGGGCTGAATTCAATTGTATGATAGAAGATATGAGGGAGAACACTAACTCAATTCAGTTTTTCTCAGTATACACAAGATCCTAATGGCTTCCTCGAAGAACCCATTTTGAGAATACCCAGCCATCGATCCATTTCAAGATACAACACTTCTTTGGGGCATCTCATCAAACAATTGTCTTGCAGCCTCAAAGCCCCCGAGTCTGATATATCCATTGATCGTCACATTCCACAAAACTATATTCCTATCTTGTCGTCTCTTGGACATTACTTTCTTGTGAGAATTATCCACATTAACAGACTTTTGATGAACCCTCAATAGTTTATGATTATCAGTACTTCCGGAATCCCTGATCTCCCTACTAATAGTCTGTCATTGGGGGCTGTTCCTTAATGGGCTCTCAACATCCTAATAGCGATATCAAGATTGGGAGCTTTATCGAATGCTTTATGGTTCTAAATGGACCTCTGGTTTTAGCTTGAAAATCGAGGGTTTCGGATGATGCCATGCCAATCAAAGCATCAAAGGATTATACTTCTTCTAAGCGATTAATCCTCAATTTCTTCTTTGATTTTTGGACTGCCTTCTACTAACTTCATACAGTCATACTCCGTTCTACAGTTTAAGAGTTGGTCATCAGTTAGAAAATTTGAGGAATAGTTATGGGTATAAAAGTTTTTTATCCAATCACGGAAAGTGAGTTTTTCTAAATTTAGAGGTCTGTATCATGGTTTTAAAAAACGAACCAGTGACCGAACCGGTTAGGGGTCTAGTTATCGGTTCAAACGGTCTGATCGTTCGACCCGAACGATTGGCTTGTTCTAACCAAAAAAAAAAATAAAAAAATTTAAAAAATATTAAAAAATTGAAAACGGTCAAAACCGTTCAAACGGTTAACCGACCGGTTCAGCGGTTTGCTGACCAAAACCAACGGTTTTGGGGGAAAAAAAGGTTTTGGAGAAAAACGGAACCGGTCAGGTGATCGGTTCCCAGTTTTTCCAATCCGACCATCCGGTCCAGTCCGGTTTTGAAAACAGTGGTCTGTATCAAGGTTCAAAATATCGACAGGGGTGTATTGGTACTAAAAGATCTCCACTAAATGTGTTTTTTTTTTTTTTTTTCAAAATTTGATTTTTAAAGACGTTTTTTTAGTGAAATAAATGAAGGTCCCGAAACACCAGTAAATAGGTGTATTGAGACCAAAAGAAACATATCAATACTTTGAACCTTGGTTTGTATGTGTTTCAACGTTAAGGATATTTAAGTGTACTAATAAGTTTGCACGTGCAAAAGAAATTCTTTATGATAATAATAACAATAAATAATATATTTCCAAAATTTTTTAATTTTTTATATTTCCATGTCTATAAAAATTATTCTTATTTGTCACATTTATTTTTGTTTAATATGATGAATATATGCTATTAGAGAAGTGTCAAAATGTTTTCTACAAAATATTTTGTATTTTTTATACTTTTGTGTGCTTTTACCTTTGAAAATTTTCATTATTATTTAACTATAACATCAATGGTTGATACATTTTGACCCTAAAGGTTGAATTGTTGGTTCACCACCAAACAAGAAAATAACTCCATTTTTTTGTTTTTTTTTTTAATTTGTATTTTATTTATATTATCAATAAAAGTAATTATTCTTTGTCACACTTATGCTTCTCTAATATGGTTAATTAATATAGGCATGTTTCAAAGTATTGATACGCCCTTGTGTATTGGCAGAGGCGTATCGGTTCTAAAAACTCACTGCTCAATGCTTTTTATTTTTTAGTTTTTTTTTTTTCAAAACTTGATTTCTGGAGATGATTTTTAAGTGTTTTTTATTGAAATAAATGGGGGTCCCAAAACACTTGTAAATAGGTACATCGAGATCAAAAGATACGATATGATATGATACACCTATAAATAGGCATATCATATCGATACTTTGAACTTTGATTCAATGAAATAATATGAATTAATACCCTAAATATAAGTCTTATTGAGAGGGAATTGAATGAAGGAAGATATAATATTTTAAATTACACTTTGTAACCTCTTAATTAGAAAGGGACCAAATTCAAAAATAAGAATATTTTAATAAAAAATAAGATTCATGGAATTAACACATTACGTTTATGTCATCAAGTGAATAGAGAAATATCAAATTAAAAAATTGTATAATCACCCACAAAATTTATGGTTTAAAAGTTGGCGGTCGAATAAGAAACTGGATATATCATCAAGTGAATAGATGAACGGAACCAGGCTAAAAATGGATTAAAGTGGGGTTGATTTCTATTCGACGAAGGAGGACAAGTGTTCGAAATACTCTACTCGAAAATGGAAAACATGTAGTTTATACAACCAAAAGATATCCTCTGCTCAGTAGTGAAAGTCTATTCCAGGCGGCTACTTTCGAAGCATTTATGTAACCCATGATTTGACACAGGAGTTCTTTTGTCTATCTCTAAGAGTAGGGATACAGTTTGGATTATTTCGCTGAGCGTGTTGAACATGTTGCAAAACCTTACAAGAACTAGGTGCTATTTAATGGAGCTATCAATATCAATTAGATAATTATTAAGCAACGCTTAGGGAGTAATCTTTTCTTCATTTTATATCTCATAACTTGTTTGCTATTTGGAACATAAACAAAATATATATTAAACAGAAATAACATCTACAAAGGTCTCAATTCTAGGAATCCCATAAGGATAATCGTAATATTCAAAAAAAATATAAAGGATGAGTTTTTGCCTATTGGGAGACCTTATGAGCTGATATATTAAAAGTTCTATTTACAAATTTAATGGTAAGATTAAGGTTCAAAATAGATATTAAGTTCTTGGTTCTCATCAAAAGCCAGTGGCAGAATCAGGGAAGAGGAGACGTACAATTTGCTTTGCATCATAACAAGTACATATTTCTTCCTGACTCCAACTTTGCAATTCCATTATGACCTATTTGATGGCATACAATTCAGTTTGATCAGTAGAAGTAGGATGTGATGTTCTTTCCCTGATAACTTTGATACAATCTATATTTGTATTTAATATCACAATACCAAAACTATAAAGAAAACCCGATATTTTCCCTGCATCAGTGAAGAAAATTAACTTAGTACCATTAGAAATGGATAATTGTATTCTTTGACTTTCAGAGGAGTGATGTGGATTTAATTCAGGGCTTGACTCCATTGATTGTTGAAAATTTTTATTAACAATAGTAATTACTCTCTGAGGCAAAATTTACTTTTTTCCTGAAAATTTTTTCATTCTGGGTATACCATATATAGTAGTAGGCAATAGCTATCCAATTCAAGATTTGTAGGAAAAGTTGGTTATCCCATTTGGTTATATAGATTTTTGAGACAAGAGATCCAACTATATTGAAAGATATTATGTAAATGTAAATTCCAAGGATTTCCAAATAGAACAGTTTGAGAGAATTAACAACGGCCGAAAAGATGATTAACCGTTTCTTCTGTCTCATCACACAAAACACAAAGTTTATCTGTAGGATCCACAGATAAAGAAGCCTTTACTAGAATAAAATTGTTAAGGATTCTCCAGAATAAAAGTTGATAACAAGGAGGAATAGTCAAACACCAAACTTTGGATAAACAAAATTTAAAATCATTCGAAATATTTGTAAGAAGAGTTTTTTGTTTAATTTTGTATTCCTACTTGATAGTATATTTTTCGGAGTGATGACAGGTTCAGATCCAGTTGACTTTATTATTGGAGGGGAAAATAGGAGTTTGTAAGACATTTCTAGATTCCTCACTTGAAAAAAGAGATTGAATTACATCAGTATGCCATTGTCCCATAGATATTAGGAAGAAATATTCAAATTCCTCAATTGAGGGGCAGTAGGAAAGGTAATCCATTGGAATTTATGATTTATCTGAATCCAGGGAAATTGATGGACAAGAAAATTCGAATTTTCATTTACAAGATAACCAACTTCAAAGGCTGGTTCCATTATTTTAGGACAAATAACTTTCCATTAAATAGAACCAGTAAGGGCTGTGGAGTAAGGAATAATGTTATGATCTTTCATATATTTTGATTTTTAGATCTGAGCCCATAATTTGTGCTGTTCATTTAAGTATTTACATGCCACTTTCTTGAGAAGAGCATGGTTAACCAGATTAAGGTTCTTGAAACCTACACCTCCATAAGATTTGGGTAATATGTGAACATTCCACGAACACCAACGGTAGGGATGTTTACAAGAAGAAACATCCCACCAGAAACTTTTAATCACTTTATTCATTTGATCTACATTTTTCTGGGGAAATTTAATAAAGCTTATAGTATGAATAGGGATAGATTGAAGCACCGATTGGATCGGAATTTTCTTCCCAGCCTGACTGATTGTTGAGGCTCTCCAATTGTTTAATTTGGCCTTAGGATTTTCAAGAATATAGTTAAGTGGTGTATGCCTATTACGGGACCAAAAGAGAGGAAGATGCCTAAATATTTAGAATTTTTATTCAGAGGGCCTATGTGTAATTGTCTCTTGATCATACATTGATGCATTCGATAAATATTTTTGCTACAAAATACTCCAGATTTTTCAAAATTAATCATTTGGCCAGATGCTTGTTGAAACTTGGTAATAATTTGGAGTAAGTTATCTAAGTCTTCCTTATGAGCTCGTAGAAAAAGCATGACATCATCAACAAAAAAGAGACGGGAAATTTTTGGGGAAGTAGAAGTTATGGAAGTGCCTTGTATCTTTCCTTCATGTTCTACTTGAAAAAGGAGACGACTTGAACCCTCCATTGCTAAAATAAATAAATAAGGAGATAAAGGATCTCTTTGTCTTAGACCTCTAGAAGGGAAAAAATGTCATTCTGAAGTACTCATTAGTACGGAATAGGAAACTGAGGGTGTACATTCTTTAATGATTTGACAAAAGTTCTTTGAAAAACTAAGGGGAGATAGGGTTTTCAAAAGAAAACTCCATTCAAGACGGTCATAGGCCTTTGACATGTCTAACTTTAAAGCATTGAAGCCTGTACCTCTTTTTTTATGTTTTAAATAGTGGAAAACTTCCTAGGTTAGAATGGAGTTGTCAAACATATGACGGCCTGGCACAAAAGCTACTTGATTTGGAGCTATACATTTATCTAGGAGAGTACGTAGTCTAGATGCTATCAGTTTAGCTATCACTTTATAAATTACAATACATAAACTGATAGGTTTGTTGTCTTAGACTTTTGTGCAATCAATCTTTTTTGGGATAAGACAGATAAAAGTATGATTTAACCTCCTTAATAGTTTTTTATTTCTAAAGAATTCCTAAACCACTTGTACTATATTTGAACCCATCAAATCCCAACAATCCTTAAAAACTAAGGCTGACATTCCATCTGGCCTAGGAGATTTCAGACTTCCTATTCTAAAAAGAACCGATTTAATCTCTTCTTCAAATGGAATATTCAGAAATTTGGTATTGTCTTCTTCATTAATAATCGGATTAAATAAATGAGGTAGCTCTTCAATTTCCTGTGCATCTTGGGATGAAAAGAGCTCTAAAATATATTCTACAAAGATCTTACCAATATTTTCATGAGAGGATTTCCATCGATTATTATCATCCATAACTCCTTCAATACAATTTCTTTTCATCCTAAGGAGAGTACTTTTATGAAAGAAATTGGTGTTCCTATCTCCCAGATGCAACCATGTGTGGCGAGATTTTTGTCTCCAAAAACTTTCCAATTGCCACATAGTAGATTCATACTCTTTATACTGGCTATTTAAGGTAGAGGATCTTCCAATTGTTCTGCCTATATAATTTGAGCTTCTAAATTTTTCATTTTATCTTTTGGATCTAGATATGATTGTCTTTTCTAGTTGATTAAGTTTTTCTTTACCCTGCCCAACTTCTGGGTTAACCTATATGTCGCATGTCCATTGATCTGACAATTTCAACCATCCTCCATCACTTGTTTGCAGGAAGACTTAGCTAACCACATCTCAAAGAATCTAAAAGGCTTAGGTAGGTTTAGAATATGAGGGTGGAGATTCAGGAACAAGGGATGATGATCAGATCCCCATTTTGAACATAGAGATAAAGAAACAATTGGGAATAAATGTAACAAATTCGGGGACATAACTGCTCTATCTAAAGTTCTTTGAATATGTCCCATACTTTTTTTATTTGACTAAGAAATTCCACCACCTTGAAGATTTAGTTCTAACAAGTTATGATTTAAGATTAAATTTCTATATTGGGTTGAGGTTAGTTGGGTTATATTAAAGGATGAAGATGAAGGATCAAGTGTGTTTAATGAAACTGCTTTGTTAAAATCACCTATTAAAACAAAAGGAAAGTCAATTGTTTGTAGTGAAGCATTTAAATTTGCCCAAAATTTATTCCTATGATGTTTAACAGATGGGCCATAAATGATGCCTATAAGCCAATAGTTAGAATTTGATTGAAGAAAGGAAGGGAAAAATAAGGAAACCTATTTGTAAAGGTTTCTCTACCTTTCCCTTCCATTCCCTACTTTTTCCTTCAAATCAAACATAGCCTTAGGGAACACATACCTGGAGTGTGACCAAAATACAGAAACTCCTAACCCTACTTTCCATAAGACTGTTAATCCCCCTGCTCTCCCTTCTAGATTAATTACAAAAGAATTAGGATAACAAAGTTTATTTATCATATTATCTAATTTAACAAGATGGATTTTTGTCTAGCTTAAAAAAATAAAATCCGGATTAAAACAATGTACAAAATCCCTCAAACCCTGAACTACCTTAAAACATGAGGCCCCTCGGCAGTTCCAACTAATGATTAACATGGATAGGATGGGGTTGATAAGGGCCAGCCACCTCCGCCCATAGTAAAGAAAAATAAGTAAAAATAAACAAAATTACCCTTATCGAGGGCTGATGTTTAGGTTCAGAATCAGAGTCTCAATACTCTACATGATCCACTGGAATGAGATGCTCAGTTGATGAAGAGGGCTTTGACATTTCTGGTCTATCATAAATGGGAAGCGGGGTAGCAGACTCTATCTGAAGTCCTGACAACAGGTCCACATGAGGATGTTTTCCTCTAGACATTGAAGACAGACTAGGCTGGTCATACCGATTAAATAAAGATTGGGTATTGATGGCCACCTGAAAAGTTTCAGAGGAGACTCGAACATGGGTGGTCTTGATGATGACGACACAACTAACAGATTTGGCTGAAGATTATCCCAAGAGACAGTACGAGGTTGAGAAGTCAAATTATTGGTTGTCGGTTCAGGAGTTTCTTCATCATTATGGTTAGTTGGAGAAGAAGAAGCAGGAGGAAGGTTAACAAAGTCACTAAACTGCAACCTCTTCCAAGATTGACGTAGTGCTTGTTTTGCCCTCAACTAGGGCCCTGGAAGATTCATAGGATAACGATTAAAATACTATTCATAAGATCGATCAATGATATGAGGCATAGGCTGAGAACATCGACGAAACAGATGTCCTACTTTCCCACATAAATAACAAACCTAAGGAAGATCCTCATAGCGGTAGGTAACTCAGTTATGAATACTGATAAAGCAACCGATTTTCAAAGGTCTATCGACAAAAATAGTTACTTTTGCATGAATGTAATTTTGAACAACAGAAATGAATCGAGTAGGGCCTAGCCTTTCAAATAGAGGTCTTCCTATGTAGGGATGCAAGTTGAGCAGGTTGGGCCGGGTTTATGGTCAACCCAGGCCTGGCCCTAAAATTTGGGCTTAAGGCCCGAGCCTAAGGTCAAGCCCGATTTTCCCAACCCGAGCCCAGCCCACCCTGCAATTTGATGCACTCAGATTGGGCTTGGGCTTGGATTGGTTAATGAACCCACTCTAAAATTATACGTATATAAATGTATTTATGCAAATATATATATATATATATATATATATATATATATATATATATATATATATATATATATGTATGTATGTATGTAAATATGTATGCAAAATATCTATACAAATGTTATATATACAAATATGTATGTGTGTGTATATATATATGTGTGTGTGTATGCAACATTTACATATATATATATATATATATATATATATATATATATATATATATATATATATATGTATGTATGTAAATATGTATGCAAAATATCTATACAAATGTTATATATACAAATATGTATGTGTGTGTGTGTATAAATGTATATAATTGGGCTAGGCTCGGTTCAGGTTTGGGCTACCTAAGAGCTAGCTTGACTTCTTAGCCTGACTTCTTAGCCCCAAGCCTAGCCTGAGGACCAAAACTCCAAGCCGAGCCTGTGTAAATTCCGGATTGGGTCGATTCGGGCTCGGGCAGGGCCCGCCCAATTTGCACCTCTATTCCTATGTCAACTGAGAGAGTTTCAAATGGAAGATCATGATATTGAACCAAAAGTTCAACTTGTTGGAGATTCCAGGAATATTGGGGTCTACTTGGGGCCCAAGGTTGCATGAGAACCCACTAACCATTTAAGGTGCAAGGACCATTGTTCCGGATTCTGGTATAGTATTTTGGTTACTTGTGTTTTATTATTTGACTTATTACTACTCTCTATTTCTCTCTTAAATGTTTCTTTTAAATGTAATAATAACATTTAAAAAGTCTCTCTTATTTTAATAATAACATGAATTAAAATAATATGCCTTTGATCTTTTTCTCCATGATTTTCAAAACTGGATTGGACCGGAAAAACCAGGATCGGTTCCGTTTTTTCCCCAAAACCGAATTTTTGCCAAAAAAATTGAATTGGTCAACAAACCGCTGACCCATACGGTTGAACTATTTGAACCGTTCAACGGTTTTGATCATTTTTTTTTGTTAGAATGGACTGATCGTTCAACCCAGAAGCTGGACTCCTAACAGATTCATTGTTTGGATCGGTTTTAAAAACCTTGTTTCTTTCTAATAATATAAAGCTTTAATAATTTAAATAAAATAGACAATAATTAATTTTTTATATTTTAAAAATAAAAATATAAAAATAAAGAAAATAGATAAATAACTTCTCTCAAAATATAGAAATGCTTAGATGAAAAAAACAACAACAAGATGTTGAGAAGAAAAGACGAAGAAAAAGAAGATGGGTGTCTATCTTCGATGAAAATCTAAGTCAAAGACTTGAGAAAAATTATAAGTTACCCACACTTTGACTTTTCAACAGTTCAATCTTGCCATCTTATTGGTTGTTTATGTTGAAGTAGGAGATGAAGATGGCGATTGGGCTCCTGAATGTCTGTCTGTATAATCCATCCGTCCACCAATCAAATAACCAATAGTTGTACGCGTAACGTTTTTAAGGAGCTACAGTCTACGGTTATAAACGTTATGACAGTTATATGATGCGCTCTCTCTCTCTCTCTCTCTCTGAGACTCCGATGCTGCAGAACTTGCACACCACCGCGAGCAGCAACCAGCAATGACCATTGTCACTAACCATGCTCTATCTCAGCCCCAACGCACTAGCGTCGCTGGTGGAATCAGCCGTGGCAGCTCAGTCCACTCTCTTCGGCCGTGCTGCACATGCTCAGATAATCAAGACGTTAGGCAGCTTTCTCCCTTCTTTCCTCTCCATCCACCTTATCAACATGTACTCCAAACTCGACCTCCTCAGCTCAGCCCACCTCGTCCTCTCACTCAACCCAGAACGATCCGTCGTCACTTGGACCGCTCTCATCTCTGGTTCCGTACAAAACGGTCATTTCGCCTCGGCTCTTCTTCAGTTCTCTGCTATGCGCCGTGAATCTATCCAACCCAACGACTTCACATTTCCTTGCGCCTTCAAGGCCACGGGCTCTCTTGGCTCTCCGCTCACTGGAAAACAGATCCATGCACTCGCACTCAAGGCTGGTCAGATGGGAGATGTCTTTGTTGGTTGTAGTGCGTTCGACATGTACTGTAAGACGGGCCTCAGGGAAGATGCGCGCAAATTATTCAATGAAATGCCCGAACCGAATGTTGCTACTTGGAATGCTTACATTTCAAATTCAGTACTCTATGGCAGGCCATATGACGCTATTGGTGCATATATCAGGTTTCGACACGCAGGCTTAGAACCAAATTCGATAACTTTCTGTGCATTTCTCAATGCGTGTTCTGATGCTTCAGATCTCCGGCTTGGGCGTCAGTTACATGGGTTTGTGATTCGCAGTGGTTCTGATGCAGACGTTTCAGTTGCAAATGGGCTTATTGATTTTTATGGGAAATGCAAGGAATTTAAATCTGCCGAGTTGGTTTTTTATAGAATTGTTCAACCCAATGATGTCTCTTGGGGTTCAATGATCACAGCATATGAGCAGAATGATGTGGAAGAGAAGGCTTGTATCACATTTTTGCATGCCCTGAGGGAGGGTGTTAGGCCGACAGATTTCATGGTTTCAAGTGTTCTTAGTGCTTGTGCTGGACTGGCTGGACTCGAGTTGGGAAGGTCTGTGCATGCCATTGCTGTAAAGGCTTGTGTCGAAGGGAATGTGTATGTTGGGAGTGCACTTGTAGACATGTATGGAAAATGTGGAAGTATAGAGGATTCTGAGCTTGCCTTTGATGAGATGCCTAGGAGGAATTTAATTTCTTGGAATGCAATGGTTGGTGGGTATGCCCATCAAGGGCACGCTGACATGGCTCTATCATTGCTTGAGGAGATGACACAAGGTGCCAATGGGATTGTACCTAATTATGTCACACTAGTCTGTGTACTATCAGCCTGTAGTCGGGCTGGGGCTGTGGAGGAGGGGATGCAGACCTTTGAATCAATGAAAGGGAGATATGGGATTGAGCCGGGTGCTGAGCATTATGCATGCATAGTGGACTTACTAGGGCGAGCTGGGATGGTCGATCGTGCTTATGAATTTATTAGGAAAATGCCTATCCCTCCGACAGTATCTGTTTGGGGAGCTCTGCTAGGGGCTTGTAGAGTGTATGGAAAGCCAGAACTGGGAAAGATAGCAGGTGAGAAGTTATTTCAACTTGATCCACAAGATTCTGGCAACCATGTCCTGCTTTCAAATATGTTCGCAGCCTCTGGCAGGTAATTTTCAATATCCTTAAATTTAATGAGAACTTTGCTGTTGAAGATTGTAATTGTACATCTTTTCACGTAAAATCATTTTTTCTTTGATATATGATAGAAAATAGTTATCTTTCCCAGAAGAAAGGAAAAGAAGGGTCGTCTCTCTTGAACTTATAATGACAAATTCTCCCTTGTACTTAACAATTTGCATTTGTGCCTAATAAATTGAATTATATTTTCAAAATATTCCTTATAAAGTTTAGTGCCACTTTTACCCTTAATTACATTTTCAAAATATTATTTTTTTTACTCTCAACACTGACCAGTCGAATACATTATTTAAGGTCATTTAGCTTTAGGATGTGATTCACTTTCTGCGAAACTTTTCCTGAAATTATGTTTCTCCCCTATACCGTTTTTTGGCCCCTGTGCTTCAACAACTTGATAACAAAGTGAATACTATAATAAAAGTTAAAAACCTTTCATTGTAGTATTTGATGAATACCAAGATAGAAGTTCAAACTTGTTTTCCATGATGATTTTAATTTAAAATTACATAGGATGATAAAGTTAACTGCTTATTTATTTTTGATATTTTAAATGGAATAGTTTTAAGCTAGTCCATAAAGTATTATCCTAAACTAAAAATTTTCATAATACTATAAATTCTTTGAGTGGAAAAGGTGATGTGAATGTTAATGTCCAAAAGTTGGAACTAACTTGTACATATAACTTATTTTCGGCATTTTTTGGATGTATACTACATTTTTTATACTAATTAGGATTGCTAAAAATGTAATTGGTTAATTCGTTTTACTTTATTTTATTTTTCTGGTTTCATTTGGGGGAAAAGAGTCATTAAAATTTTGAATCAGCTTAGCTTTTTTATGAGAGATTTGAAAACAAACTTCATTTTATTCAGTGCATATATAGAGAATTAAATTATAGGGGAGAACTTGTTTGCCTTTATTGGTTAACTAGTTTTACTCGTTTTGCCAGTTTGCTTGATGGGCAGAAATGTTATTAAAGTAAATTTCAAATGGGGTCTGGGTTTTATAGGGGAGTTGTTGAAGACAAACTTTAGTGTGTTGAATACAAATATAAATAGTTTACAACATGGAAGAATTTGTAATTGAAGACAAAATTGGGAGGCAATGAAATTTGCCCAGGAAAAAATTTGCCCAGGAAAAAATGATGGAAGGAAAAGCATGTGATCTTTTGAGTTGGACAGGTTATATCCAGTCAATTGAATTGGTTTTGAGCCTAACATATTCCTAGGTTGAACCTGATAAAATTTTGAGCTCTTGATCCATGCACTTGATCGGAACAACTTTGGAAGTAGGAACTAGGAAATGTGGTTGATTTCATCTTGAATGTTTGATTTCTGGTTGGTAAATCTTTCACAAGCATGCTTGAATTTTTCCCTGTCAACTAATTACCTTAACATTTTGATATAGGTGGGAAGAAGCCACAATTGTTAGGAAGGAGATGAAAGAGGTGGGAATCAAGAAAGGCCCAGGATGCAGTTGGATCACAGTAAAGAATGTGGTCCATGTTTTCCAAGCAAAAGAAACCTCCCATGAGAGAAACCTTGAAATCCAGGCAATGCTATTGAAATTGAAGAGAGAAATGAAGGCAGCTGGATACATTCCAGACACCAATTTTGCTTTGTATGATTTGGAGGAGGAAGAGAAAGAGACTGAGGTGTGGTACCATAGTGAAAAACTTGCACTTGCTTTTGGGCTGATCTCTATTCCTCCTGGTGTCCCTATAAGGATAACCAAGAACCTCAGGGTCTGTGGAGATTGTCACAGTGCAATCAAATTCATTTCAGGCATAGTTGGGAGAGAAATTATTGTTAGAGACAACAATCGGTTTCATCGGTTTAGGGACAACCAATGTTCTTGTAGAGATTATTGGTAATGAGGTAATTTCTAATTTTTAATGGAAGATTTGGAGTTTTGACAGTTTTCTGCCAAAATTGTATACTGGAATTTCTAAACATGTTTTCACGACATGATGATTTACTAGTCCAGAAAGAATACTACTCTAACGTTATCCATCTGTGAATTTTAATCTAAGGATTTCCAAATTACTAAAACTCCATTTACTATTCCACTAAAGGACCAAGTCCTATAAACTAACAAGTGCAAATTACAGAGAGATCATGTTCGTGCATGTATGATGTGCATCACACATTCACAACCATATGCTTCTCTATATGTTATTAATTGAACTAAAAATGCTGGCAGCTTCAGAGAAGGTTCCAGCTAACTTGATGGTAAAGTCTACTGCTGGTTGTAGCTGAGACCTGAAATCAAATCCTGTCTTTGAGGGGTTGGGGGTACAGCATTTGGGGGATGGGCTACCCCCTTGATTAATAAATAAATAAATAGAAAACAGTGATGGGAAAAGGAAAGTCGATTTAAAAATGGTGACTGCAAAAGAGTTACCCTGCACCACATAGCAAGGAAAACAACTAATGTGATGTCTCACAAATTTCTATTAGGAGGTGATTATCTCCCTCTAAAGTTTTTTTTTTATTTTTATTTTTATCAATAACACTTTCATTAAATCATCAGTAGAAAATTTACAGGAGGAAGACAAACACACTTATCTTCTAAGAGCCACAAAGAGCCTCATGAAAGAAAAAAAAGAAGAAAAAGAGAAACGAAGACACTAAAGTTACAGCTTAGCCCAAAACAGTGAATCCCTTTCTGTCCCTTGTTTAGCTAAACCGTCAGCTAGGGAATTAACCGATCTTTTAACCCAACATGTCTTAACTTCCATCTTTTGCACCAGCCACATGAATTTTCTCCTCTCATTGTTGCTTCCATAAACCATTTTGATCTTTAGTCAGCCACCCTATCACCACCTCTGAATCCTCTTCAATTATGAGTTTCTTGATGTTCAACTCCTTAGCTTTCCGGACTCCTTCCATAACTGCAGAGATCTCAACTCTAAGGGAGTCACCCACTCCAATTGGGCCTGAGAACATGGCAGAGATGACCCCATTTTCGTCCCTAAAAACACTTCCAATCCCCGATTGTCCCGGATTTTCCCTACTACAACCATCAAAGTTTAATTTCAATGATCCATTAGGTGGGGGAGTCCAAGTCACATTCATTACTGACTTGGTCTGTGTGCAATTTGCAATTTCACCCAACTTCCTCAACATGTCATCCACAGTGTAATCTGTGAATAGTTCCAAAGATTTCAGCCATTGTACCGCCCTAATATGTATGATAGCCCTCTAAAGTTAATGCCATTTTTATTTGAAAACTTTTCAGAGATCCATGGACTTTCTATGAATTCATCTTTTCTGCTTGGGATAAGTTTTGTGGTGCAGATTTTAGGGCCCAAGGTGATTGAAACCCCTAAATATGGAGAATTTGAATTGATATGGGTGAGTCCCCCCTCCCCCTCCCCTGCTTTCTCTCTGCATCTCATTTAGACAAACCCAAAACCCAGCTTCTGGAGGACTATGGAGCTCCTTTGTGCATTATACTGGCTGATTGCTTATGGAATGGATCTCCCAAAACCATAAGGTATAGTCTCTCTCTTGCTACTTTTTTTGTTATTTCTTTATTTCCTCCGGTTCATTTTCTCCAGAAACAAATATAATATGTATAAATGACTGTTACTACAATGGGCCTAATTTACAATTGTATTTTAATGATGACCGTTAAACCTCCAAAGTTTCCTAAGGTGAGTGTGAACCTCTTTTCTGTGTGAGTGAAGTACTTATGAATGATTATTATATTGGCTACCTTATAAATTAGAGATACAGTAGTCTGGAAGCCTACTGCAGCTAGACTTAGGTTCTGCAAGTAATTAGTTATATTAAAGTTGTATTTGTGTTAATGTTAGAAACCAGATTAACCTTTTGAAACCCTTTTGCTTCCATATGCAGCTAATGGCTTGGAAGCTCCAAAACAATCAACAGGGACTTTGCACTTACGAGAAAAAGGTACTACAAATACAAAGTTAGAGGAGGTACTTGAACTAGGAATTACATGCCTATTTAAAACGTTCTGTAGTTAAATGCCTAACAAGAAGTATGGATTCCCTCTTCTCCTTCCAAAATTAATTTCCTGGTCTGGACCTCTGCACTTGGGAAATGCCTAACACGAAGTAATTTGGCTTTCAGTTTAGAGGACCTAAGTTGTGGAAACTGTGGTCTGGTCGAGGAATCCATGGACCACCTATGCATTCATTGCGATCTTTCCTGGAAGATCTGGTCCCATTTCTTTTTTTCTGTGGGTATATGCTGGGTTATGCCGAGCAATGTAAAGGAGCTGTTAAAAGGCTGGCACCTTCCGGGCTTATCAAAAAGAGGCAAGCTCATTTGGAGATCTATCCCTGCGGCAGTTATCAGCCCAATTTGGTATGAGAGGAATGGCAGAATCTTCAGAAGAGAGAAGAAAAGCCCTGAGGTGTTGATCCAGTGTATTGTGGCTAGGGTAGCATCCTGGATGTCAGTCCTTCCTGAGTTTTGTGATCAGAATGTATTGTTGATGCTAAAGTCAGTCAGTATATGGGATCTCTGATCTCTTTGTGAGGGGGATCTGTTTTCTTCCCTCTTTGTATAACTATTTTTCTTATTAATAAAATTTACTTCACCTTCAAAAAAAAAAAAAAAAACAAAAAAAACGTTCTGTAGTTAAATGCTGTGAATGGATCGGTGATGATCCCAATCAGTTAGTTAATGTGGGTCTAAAAATCTGCTGGATATGTTAGTTTATTAATAAAATTTACTTTGCCTCCGGGTCTTCATCAGCGGTTCGACCTTCCAGATTAAATGGGTTAGTTTATACATATTTTTCTTTTAGGTTTAGCTGTTCATACTAAGAATAAAAATTAAGATTTAAGGCCAAAATCTGAAAATAGATGTATTTTAGATTTTTCTTTTTTTGTAAAAATAATGGGACAAGGTGCTTTCCGCTCGTTGCGATGCATAAATTGTGAAAAGTTTCCCAATCTACCATCAAACGAAAAGTTATGGCCTTCAGAATTTTAAAATAGTTGGTAGTCCCTGATCCATTGTTTGAGGAGTCCGGATCTCCTGCCCGCGCCTACCCTGGAAAAGACCCTGGGTGGCGGTTTCAAACGGCCCGACCGTGCGAGTAAACGACGGTTTGAGTACACTGCATCAAGCAGGCCTTCAGTTAGGCGGTTAGGCGGGATGGTCCTGATCCTAATCCTCAGCTGCAGAAAGCAAAAGCATGCACAGCACGTGTCGCGAATCGCGATCATATGCTTTCCTTGTACAAAGATGGCCTTCAAGAACCAGAGTGAAAGAGTGAAATAGAGAAACGAAACGAAAATGGCGGCAGCGAAGGGAGTTAGCCTGAACCACATAGCAAGGGAAACAACAGACGTGAAACGTCTCTCTAAATTCTATCAGGAGGTCTGATTCTTTTTCATTCAATCGTTTTCTGAGATCAGTGGACTAGATCTGTAGAATTAGCTCTTCTGTTTCTGATATAGATTTTTTAAAGGTGCAGATTTTAGGGTTCGAGGTGATCGAAAGCCCTAAATTTGGAGAGTTTGAGGTGATTTGGCTAAGACTCTCTCCTGTTTTTTCTTTGCATCTCATCGAGAGGAACCCCGAAACGGAACTTCCGGAAGGACCGTGGAGCTCTGCTACGACGATTGCTGACCCGAAGAATCTCCCCAGAGGACACCACATCTCGTTTTCTGTCTCCAATTACGACTCCTTCGTTCAAACCTTGAAGGTGACCCTCCCTTCTCTCTCTGTCTCTCTCTCTCTCTTTTTTTTTTTTTTCTGTGTCTCTATGCGTGTCTATCCTCGAAACCGTAAATCCTTCAGAGATTTGGCACGAAACATCTTCCATTTTCTGTGTTGTGGAGTTATTTTCTTTCCAGACCAAAGTTGTATTTTGTTAAATTTAGATTATAGAAACCAGGTTAACGTTTCTTTTGGTAATACAAAACCGGATTCACCTGTCAACCTCGATATGTTGTCTGGGCTTGTTTATGTTTTTTACTACACCTGAGGAACTCTGCGTGAGGTCAACACTGAGAAAATCATTCCATTTCTAGGCTCTCTATTGTTGACTGATACATTATTAATTCGTTGGGTAAAAGAGTTACTTAGGCTTGTCCGGGTTGACGATCTGGGCGAGATTTTGAACTTGGATCAAAGTTATTCAGATGCAAAAGTATAGCCTCTGCCAACAATACAAGATTTTAGAACTTCTGCATTTGTTGAAGTGGGATGATAAAGGTCTTTTGAAGTATTTCAATATCCTGTCTTCCTTAGCCTTGATATGTTTGTTGCTTCATTTGAGCAGACCCGCCTTTTAATTCTTCCTTTTATGTAAATAAATGTAAATCTATAATTGACTCCTCTCCGCTTTGTTGGCCATATTTGTGTTGGACTATTTTGTTGACCCTCTATCGTGCTCCTTCACCGTTTACTATTCCCTTCTCACCGGGTATACCATAGGTGAAAGGTTATTATGGGGTAAGTGGAATTTGGCAAGATTTTAATCAACAGGAATGATTGGATGGATGGAATCGTATTGACTAGGTTTCTTTGGAGGTTCAACTAACAAAATTTTCATGAGACATTGAGAAGTCATTTTTCTAAGATGCTTGTGAAGGTCTTGCATTCCATCTTAACATCAGAGATTGTAGCTGCTTCATACCCTTCTATGGTGAATTCAATGAAACTATTCTGCATCTTCGGCTGTAATAATTTTCAGAACAGAGTTCTAGACTTAGAAAGTAACCAAAATGGTGGATGTGTTGTTATTTCTTTGATCTATTTATTATTGCCCAAGAGAAGGTTATGGAATTGATGAAGGAGGAAAATTTTACATCATGCTGTTTTTAATTGGTTCCTTAGAAAATAAATGAGAAAGGAAATCTGTCAGACAGTCATTAAAACAATTGTAGGAATTCATAAGGGACTTACCCACAGCTTTCCCTTTTTCACTTATTCTATCAGGAGCCAAATGCACCCTTATTGTACATTATAATGTGAAGTAAATTATCCCCTTCTTGTCTGTAATTAATGAGAACCTTTCCCTTTGCCTTTTGAAATGTTAAGGTAATAATCTCAATCAAGATTTTTTACTGTCTCCATGGGGAAAGCTCATGTAGTCTTCTGTTTAATATTTGCTTCTGTATGTTGTATTGGATTCATTTTCTCAAAGAAAATAAATCTTGTAGGAAAAAGGAATTGAGACTTTTGAGAAGACTCAACCAGATGGGAAAACAAAGCAAGTGTTCTTCTTTGATCCAGATGGTAAGTTTTTGGGACTGGTTTGCTGCGTTTATTACATCTTACCTCCTTGATGGCAATGTAAATCCTGGGACTGGTAATTAGAAAATTATAAGCATCATTCTATTTCATTTTCTATTTCACTGTAATCAAAGAATTTAACCAAGGTATGTGGGAAGGAAGTAGGTTTTGGAACTTGTTTTCTTTTCTCAGGGCCTTTGTGTACAGTGTACTAACCAACCACCGAGAAAGCTACCACTACCATATGGCTAGAGATATTGATTATAATGTGATTTTCTGATCCAGAAAATGGTATTTGTAACCCAGTTGTGTTGGTTATATTGTTAGGTTTCATTCTTCCTCACCGTGGCTAAATATTTGTAACCCTCTTGTTGGTATGTGCAGGTAATGGCTTAGAAGTGGCGAGCTGCGAAGCTCCACAGTAACATGCACTCTAAACTTGTAGGAAAGGAAGTAGAAAGTTAAAATATTTGTCATAGTTGGGTTCGGAATATATAGAAATGCTTAGGTTAAGAGTTACCATCTTAAATTGTTTTGTAACTAATGCTATCAAAGGATCAGGATAGAGACGTTTATTTCTAATTTTGTATAGTTTGTATGATACTATAATCTTTCTTTTCAAATTTCAACTGATGATATGTGGGATCTATGGTTTCAGAACCCATACAAGTAGATAATATAATAATCAAATATACTAGCATCCGCCTAATATAATCAAATCCTCTGGGTAGTGGGTACGTAATTTCTCAACTGGTACGGGTTTTAGTTATTAAATGCAGAGTAGGTGTTTACCATGCACTAGAGATGCATGGTAAAGGTGAGAGCCAGCCACAGCCCACAAGCCACAGATCCTGGCTGCCACAGCTCAATTAGCAGCGCCTAATGCATGGACAACATAAAATTCGAGCTTAGCTTACTTTGGAAGGAGTACACACAAATTTGTAGAGTGTAAGGGTCCGTTTGGTTTGTGATCGGAATTGGAATGGTCTATTCCCTTTACCTATTTGGTTCAAACAGGAATTGGAATCGGATTTCGATTGATGCTGTTTGGTTCATCAAGAGGTTGGAATTAGAATCAGCTATGATTTCCAATTTAGCCTCTAATGAAAATAAAAAGTAGAAAATGCATGAAAATATCCAAAAATGCAGAAATTTTGTAGGAAATGCAAAACTTACAATAATTTTGTAGCAAATTCAAAAGAAAGCATGAAAATTTTGTAGCAAATTCAGAAATTTTGCTTGTAGCTATCCACCGCTTCTTCAAACGTTTCCTCCGTCTCATTGTTAATCCACCCATACTCGCTCATGCCTCCAGCTAAACCCATGGAGTTCCCTCCCTTGAGGGAGAGCCGCAATATCAGCCGACGCCAAGATGACGGCGACGAGAGTTGTAACAGTGGGCCTCAAACCGGCAAAAGCCATCTCACGGCACAGACAAAGGGCCTCATCTGGGTGCCCAGTCTGGGAGTAAGCAGCGAGCATGGAATTCCAGAAGACCACATCTCTTACCAGAATGTTGTCAAAGACTCGACGCGCAGTCGCTACGCATCCACACTTGGCATATATGTCAATAAGCGCAGCCCCTACAAAGACGTCCGATTCCCATCCCGCCCGTATGAGGTGACAATGGATCTCTCTCCCTTGTAGCGCAGGGAGGACGGAGCATGCCTGGAGGACGAAGGGGAAAGTGAAGTTGTCAGAGTGGAGACCATAATCAAACATTTGATGGTAAAGGGAAAGAGCGGCTTGATGGGGTCCATTCCAAGCATATCTCTGAATGAGAGCGTTCCAAAGGAAGACGTTGTCTTTAGGAATTCTGTCTTACAAGCAGTGGGCATGGGGTAAATGGTTACAAACCGAGTAGAGATTAACGAGTTTGGTGGCTACAATGGTGCTCAAACCGATGCCCGTAACGAGGAGGTGCGCGTGGATCTGCTTCCCAGGCTCGATTGCTTTTCCTTCAATAAGAGACTGGAGGAGTGATGCGTAGTGGTGGCTAGCAGTAGCAGAAGACGGTGATGGTGAAGTTGGGCCATGGTGGTGGTGATCATACAGAGGATGTATGATTCTCGACGAAGGCACGAGTGGCAGATTTGGGGAGGTTATTTGCCAAGGTGAAACCCTGGTGTACCCGCAGCATCTTAATTCTGAATTGCACATCTAAAAAGAAAAACAGGAAACTAATAGTGGAATGGGAATCACATTCTGGGGGAGGGGTCAGGAATGGTCATTCCCCCATATGGGGGAATGGCATTCTACCTTTTCATTCCCATTCCGGTCAATAAAATATGTGAAAACAGAATGACCCATTCTGATTCTGATTCTTCCTATTCCCTCAAACCAAACAGATCTTAAAACCTTGTATTTTATATCATTTTGTATATATTTGTGCGGTTTTCAAACTGACCCTTAGGGGATGAGACGGTTCAGAGCTTAATTTATCAGATATTAGGGTCTGTCTATACTCTATATAGTGTTCATTCCAATTTCCAATGTAATGATGATTAATAACCTATTTTTTCGATACATAGATGTTCGATGTAACAATAAGCGGTTAACTGAATGTTACCCAAAATCTCAAATTGCTGTTGGCACTATCAAATTGGCTCCGCTATCAATATATATCTTCCTTTCCGGGAATAAAAAAAAAAGGATCCACCGTCGGTAGTTGATTGATGGGTCCTACATCGAAAAATACTGGGCCCAAATTCAGCATAGAATGGGTAGAGGACTCCGAATCCTGGTCCATATCTATGTTGGGAACTTCTTCTGCATAATACTATGTAGAAGGATAAGATGCTCTTTATTTGTGGTTGTGATGTTATTTGGGTAGACGTGGATAGGAGATTTGGACTTGTTTAGTTAGAGGGTAAAAGTTGGTCTTAATGGCATTTTACTCTGTGGTTTTGAAAACTGGACAGTCAGATGGGTTGACTCAGGAACCATCCAGGTGATCAGTTCCGTTTCATTCTAAAATCACTTTTGGGCCAAAAACTGTTGACTTGGTCAGCAGCCTGTTGACCCAGGTGATCGAATCATTGTCCTGTCTACCGGACAATGGTTTTTGGCCTTTTTTATTTTCATTATTTTTTTTAATTTTTTATTTTTTAAATCAAAACGGGCCATTTGTTTGAACCAGACAATCAGACTGTTTGATCCAGGAACCGGTGGCCAAAATGGTTCAGGGAGGTTTTCTCAATCATTTTTTTTTATGTTTCTAATGCTCAAGAAGTATGAATAATTGCAAAGTATTCATGCATCCCAAGATTTGAATTGGGAGGACCATTTAAAAAAAAAAAAAAGCTTAGAAAAAATAAGAAGAATGCATTTTTTACAAAATTTACTGACATTATTTTTTGGACAACGTTCATTTTTCTGCAGTTATTTTATTATATGCAATTACACTACCAAAAAAATTCATTTCTGAGTAATTTTGCCTTTTACTTTAGCCGTAAAATGTCAAATTAAAAAAAAAAAAGGACAGTAGTCACAGTAGGAATGGTTTTCCTCAAGGAACTTTGTTACACTTTAATTATTGAATTTCTATATTATGAGCTAATAATAATTCTTAAAGCTTTGATCCGAATGGTCAGATTGACCGATCAATGGCCCTCTTAATTTCATCTGATCTGATCCGATTTCTTCTATACTATTGCAGAATTTAAACAGAAAAAAAAAAGAGTTAAAATAGCTTATTTTCACTTTAAACTTGAATAAAAGAATATTTGGTCTTCTATGACAAACAAATATTAACACATTGTTTTCTTTGTAAATAAAATCTCAATAGTGGAATGGTAAATTAGTATTTTCGCACGAGATTGGCTTTAGACAGGGCAAGCCCATGTTTACACTACCCCAATAGCCTCTTGCAACATTGCATGGGAATATCCAAGGGTTGAAATATCAATATGATATGTCCGACCAGTATCCAACACGGGATACACTATGATTGAAGGTATACCCTACCATTATAGGACTGGAGGTGTATACGATGCGCTATCAATGAGACACAAATGCGCATACGCATACTTTTCTATTGAAAAATAAAGTTGCAAGGATTCAAACCCGTGTCTATGAGCCACTACGTCACTCCATCTTTTGTGTTTATAAGTAAATGAATATAATTTTTATTTCTTTATTACTTAAGTGCAATTCAAATAAATAATACATATTACAATTAACTCCAACTAAAAATTAAAAAAGTAATTTTTAAAATCAATATTTTATAAAATAAAAGAAATAAACAATATGCCAAATCCACGTTTATATCAAAATATTATTTGAATCTAAAAAATTTTATAAAAATATAATATTAATAAGAGAATAATTAGTTTAGTGCTTAAAATTTATAAATTTACACATTATATATATATATTAATTTACATTACATAAAATTATATTTATTATTTAAAAAATAAAAATTGTTTACAAAATATTCAAAAATATAATCTTAAATTGAAGCTATCAAATCTACTAATCTACATTTATACCAAAAAAATATTTTTAATTAAAAAATTATAGGAATAAAAAAATAATAACAGAATAATCATTTTAAAAGTTAAAAATTATGAATTTGCATATGATATGTATCTTAGAAATTTTAATAGATTTGATATATTTTAAGTTGAGATTATACATTTTATACATTATTAACAGATATTTTAATTTACATAGAAAATTTAATATTTAGTTAACCTCTTTGTTAATGTAAAAAAAAAAAGTAAAAATAGTAAAATAAAAAATAATTGATATAATAGGAAAATATGTTTTGCATTTCGGGCTCTTCATTGATACATTATCAATAAAATTGTATAATATCTATGCATTATATTATATTAATTTTTTTGATATACACTATTAAAATATACATTTTCTATGTATTTATACATTATTTATGATAATTTGACCTTAAATTTAATATTATTAATATATTATGAAAATTTTATATGTTTTCCTAACTTTTTTATATTTTTCATCCATATCCATTTGTTTCAAAAAAATATACATATCCGTATCCATATCTAAAGTTGCTTCAACAGATACACAATGAAAATAAGTATGTTTTGGAACCACCTTGATCCAGATGGGCAGACTGTTTGGTTCGGAAATTATTTAGGGTGGATCCAGATGGTCAGACTGTTTGGTTCGGAAACTATTTAGGGTGGATCCAGATGGTCAGACTGTTTGGTTCGAAAACTATTTAGGCAATCGATTCTTATTCTTTACCAAAACCCGTAAGTCAGCGACCTATTACCCAGGTTTTAGACCATCTATCCAGATTTCAGATTGAACGGTCGAATTGTTGACCAAAAATCAATTGTTAAAACGATTCCGATTCTAAGTCGATTTTTTAAATATTAAACAAAAGAATCATAAAGAAAAAGTAAAAATTAAAAAAATAAAGTCATTCAACAACCAAGATGTCCCCCTTTTGCCTCTGCGTGTAGTCGTACTCGTGTCTCTGCAGGGATTAGCGTGGCATGATATCTCCCTGCGTGTGCCCTCGTGTCTCTTTATGAGCCAACTCAGATGGAGTTCTCACCAGAAGCTCGCCAAATATCTGTAGAACTGTCTAAAAATACCGACTGTTGTCAAATTAAAATCGCTCTTGGTCTTAGGATTTCGACTGTTCGAGTACCGGCAACAGGGTAGCAGCGTCCTCTTAATTAATACTGCGACTGAGTTTTTGATGCACCATCTTTCTGGAATCAGACCTCCAACACAGTCTCATCTCATCTAATATGAGTCAGCAACAAACTCAGAGGCCTCAAGCCACCGAGGAGCCGATCAAGTACGGAGACGTATTCTCAGTTTCCGGGGAACTTGCAGCCAAACCCATCTCACCTCAAGATGCAGCCAAGATGCAGTCTTCCGAGAATCGGGTACTTGGTCAAACCCAAAAAGGCAGTCCGGCCTCTGTAATGCAGTCATCGGCGGCACGCAACGAGCGAGCTGGTCACGGTGATGACACTGAGATTACCACTAACGAGGGTCTCACTGTTGCAGAGAATGATGGTGCCGGAAACCGTATAGTGAACGAGTTAATTGCAGACCAGGTCTCTCTCTCTCTCTCTCTCTCTCTCTCTCTCTCTCTCTCTCTTTCTCTCTCTCTGAAAGCATTCGATTCAAGTAGAAGCTACTCTTACAGGTGGTGGAACAATTCAAACGTGACCCAATAACAATCGGGGAAGCTCTCGAAGCAACGGCGGTCACAGTGGGAGATATTCCGGTCGATAAGAGTGATGCAGCTGCAATCCGAGCAGCAGAATTGAGAGCCACAGGGGGGGATACTATATCACAAGGAGGTGTCGCTGCCGCTGCTCAATCCGCAGCTACTGTCAATGCACGGACTATGCGCCATGAGGAAAAGATTAAGATAGGGGATGTTCTCATGGTAAGTTGGGTGCTTGTTTGGGGTCGGTTCTTAGTCTTTCTATGTTGTTTTTTGCTTGATATACCCAAGTAATTTCGTCAATATCAAACAGTAGATGAATGTAAGAGATGTGGGCTTTTGTTCTTTTGCCATACAGGATGCGGCGATAAAGCTACCGGGAGACAGACCGGCGACGCGTGAGGACGCAGAAGAGGTAGCTGGGGCGGAGATGAGAGAGAACCCGAAGTCGGCCACCCATCCTAGCGGCGTGGCTGCATCCGTGGCGGCAGCTGCTAGGCTCAACAAGGATAAGTGGATGGAATAAATTAAGGAGAACCAAGACGGGACAACCCCAACCCAGCCACCCATACTTGCTTCACTCTCTCTCTCTCTCTCCCTCCTATATTTTACTCATTCTCATCCATGGATTCTGGCATTCTGCCTCTCTATAGCAGATTTTAGAATCTCTCTCTCTCTCTCTCTAAAAGTCTCTTCAGTACCAGAAGTTGGTTTGTATTGTGTCTTGTTTTACTTTTACTCTTGATAATGAAAAAATAAAAGCAATTAAAAGCATTGTCCTTTGAACCTGATTTGGTCCAAATATACGCTAGGAAGCAATTGGTTTCAGAGTAGTAAATCGAAGAACAGAAAACCTATTTCTTTGATGGCTAAGCCTAAGGCAGTTTCTTCTAGTTCTAGGAAAGTTTCCAGTGGTGATGAGGGCCTCAAGATTTAAATGCCACAATCATGATCATGGCGGTATGTGTACTCACAACTAATTAGGAGACAGGGAATAAGTGAAAGTAGCAGATTAAATCAGTCCATTATGTTATTTCAGGTTTTGTTAGTCCATATGGACTCTTTTTTTTTCGCTAAATAAAAAAGAAAACTCTTCAAAATATGAAAATACCATTTTCCAGTGAATAAATCAACTAGGAAATAATTAAAATGAAGATTTAAAATAAAGAATTGTCAATGAAGAGGATGTCTTATGGAGGTATTTAACCAACTGATGTCTCATCTGATAAGTTCTCTGGCTAGAGGTATCTAAACAGGGGAGCTTTTGATACTCCATGAAGAGAGAGAGAGAGAGATGTTCTCCAACTGGTTTGTAGACTTGTAGTTAGACTGGGGCAAAAATGGAAGAAGCGGGTGGTTTGTAGCTAGCAATTTTTATTTCACAATTTCCCATCACTTCACTTGATAAAAATGGAATGAGCAGCAGGGGATAATAGGTATTATACACCATGCAAACTGTGAGTCCTTTTTCACTTCTGCCCCTCAATTTATATACTATATCAGACAAAATTAAATTTTCTTTTCCTAAACCGTGTCCGACTCCACTAGGAGACGAGAACCGGATAAATATCATGGTACACTACTACATCATCATGGTATACCTGACTTATAAATGACTTAATCTCATCTAAAATTTTGCAATACATTAAGTTTTGTATTTGTTTATTTGTCATTATGATCATCTAAAATTTAACAACTTCGTGTAAAATTTAATTGTTTGATTGGACCATTACATCAGGTTGCATAATAATTGTGTATGCAAATTTCAGTGATTCTTTTTATTTTAGATAATTATAACTTTTTGGAATTTAAGGCACATTGTTCCATTATTATTTTTTTCAAATAAAACTTTTTTTTTTTACTTCAAATGATATTTTTTTTATATTTTTAAAAACATAAATTAAATATAAAATATTTCATATATTATATATAAATATATACTCAGCCCCTAGGTTAGGCTTTTAAATCGAGGTTTTTTTTGTCCAAAACTCACATTTTGTTAGATTATCGTTACTTGTTATTCATAAAAGTTGTCAACATTGAAGTGAGTTTTGGGCCGGGGTCGACACTAACCCAACCTCCATATATTTAAAATATACATTTTAATAAGTTTGATTGACCATTTGAGGGTAATTTAATTATATAAAATATTTAAATGTTTATGTAGACAATTTTCACTAAACTCACTGATAGGGGTTCTTTGGAAGTTTTGAGAAGTGAGTTTAAGAAGAATATGAAAAAGTTATAATAAATTTTAAACAATATTTATAAAATAAATTATTTATACCTTCTGTTGCATTTGCACTATTATCAGGTGCAAAATTTGTATTATGATTTTGCATCCCATAAACTGATGCAAATTTTGTATTATATGATGTGTTGGTCACATTATCTTGTTTCTTAACTCAATCTCAAACAAATAATTAACCCTTTACTTCCATTCTCTTTCATACAACAAGATGGAGACCATTTTGCATTACTTCTAATTTATTTCTCATAAATAGATAAAACATTCAAATACCAAGAAAAAGTAAATTAGAATCTACAATCTATTGCGCCATAGGGGAGTTACAAATCAATAGTAGATACCAAAATTGGGAATTTATGCACAACATACATGCACGTGAGACTGGAACACAAGAGGTAGACTTTACTTAAAACCCAAAATTTTAAACCAATGGATCTTAGGCTGCACTTGACATTCCTTATTTTAAGGAATTATTTTTTTTTTCAGTTAAAAATTCAGTGTTCATCGAGTCATTTTAACTACAAAAAGGAGATAAGTTCTTAAAATACAGAATGCTAGATGTAGCCTTAATCCATTAAGAGGGTGTTCGTTTTTTGGATTTTGAAAGATGGAAAGTTGGTCAATGAGATTCACAATTTATTGACCAAGAAATTTATACTTTTTGTAGATTTATGTAGGGACTAAGAAAATTTTATTTTCCCGGGGTAAACCCTTTTCCGAGAGGGTAAATAACTTTCCCACATAACTAGGAAAAATTGCTGATAATGGGATGGGACAAAAATTTCCTTTTAATAATAGATTTTTATGACTAAAATCAAAAAGGTAATGAATCATAAGTGAAACTATTTATAAATAAAATCAAAAGACCAATAAAATCTCATGATCGATGTAAGTCAAATCATAGGTTTCTCTTTTTTCTTAATGTGAGAATCTTCTGTATTCTCACTCTTTGTCACTCCTTACAACTCACACATGCATCTTGATGGTGATTAAAATTGACCACAAGGGCAAGGATGAAAAGTTGCTGGAGGAGTGTGTCACCTTGGCTACTAAGAGAGACTTGGAACCATAAGAGATGTCAGAGGCCCCGGGTAATCTTAGGGACATGAATTCCAATGGTTAAGTTAGTAAGATAGAGAGCTTGATGAGTTGAGGTGAGAGCTTGTGTGGAGAGTTAGAGGGCTCGTGGGAGAGCTAGTGAGTTCGTAGGGAGAGCTGGAGAGCTTGGGAGAATGAGAGAGTTATATGTGATGAGTTGAAGAGCTTGTAGGGAGAGCTAAAGAACTCGTAGGGAGAACTGATGAGTTCGATGTGATGAGTTTATAGAGCTTATAGGGAGAGTTGGAGAGCTCGTAAGGAGAGCTAGTGAGCTCGACATGATGAGTTGAAGAGCCCACAGGGCGAGTTGGAGAATTCCATGTGACGAGATGAAGAGCTTGTAGGGATGAATTGAAGAATAAGTAGGGGGAGTTGGTGAGCTTCATGTGCCGAGGTATCTGGCGTGCCTTATTCATAGTATCATACTGTTCAGTTGTCCAAATGAACGGAGAATTCGTCTATTTATAAGAGAGGGGTTTCATCTCAGAACCAATACATCTCTTACATCTGTTTGGAGTTCAACCTACTTGTCGCACCCTCAATTAACACGTTGTGTGCACGTGATAGATAATGGGCCTAAAGAAGTGTGATGGCATTGATGTTCTAATTAGCTAACGCAATATTGATTGTGCATGTTATGAATTGGTGTGACCAGGTCAGCTCGCTAAGACAGGATAATTCATCAATTGACAACTTTGCCCCTGATATGCTGCCACTTTGACGGTTTCTAACCGATGATGGTCGGTTTTGGCCTCATCACATCTCACAACACTCTACATTTACACGTGTAAATGAAATTACACTGCAAACAAATTAAGGCTTAAAGAATTGGGTTTATCACGCCACGTTAATTTCATAATTTGGTGTGTGCCCAATGTCCATTAATCCAAACCAATACTCTGTTCACATGATTGATTAAAGCGGTTCAACCGTCCGATCATCCAGTTTCTAAATTTTTGCTCTATTCACAGCCTACAAGTGTCATAATACAACCCTTCCACGTATCATGCCCTCCATGTGATGATGTGTGTCATGTGACTCTTCTTTTTATTTGTTTTTGGGGAAAGAGGTTAATACGTTCACTGTCTGATTACTACTTGGCAACGAGGCAAGCAATATAACTTTGACGTTGTCAAGAGACGGTGGAGAGCCAACACTTAAGCCATGGAGCTGCCACGACTACCTTACAACCAACACGCTGCCCACGTCTCAGTGTCTCACTCTAGTATTTTCCTCATCCTTACATGCTACTTCACTCATTGGCGCTGCCTCATTTATAAACCTCACGGCTCACCCCTGGTCTCCACCTCCACAAATCTCATCTTCCCTGCTCCCTCTCTTAAAACAGGTTGATACACAGCAATCAGCATCCACCCAAGATGAGCCAGCAACAGCCACAGAAGCCCCAAGCTGAACAGCAAGAGCCCGTCAAGTACGGCGACGTGTTCCCGGTCTCCGGCGACCTTGCCTCCAAACCCATCAAACCGCAAGATGCCTCCCTGATGCAGTCGGCTGAAAATTTGGTCATTGGACGCACCCCGAAAGGCGGTGTGGCTGCTACCATGCAGTCGGCTGCGGCGACCAATGAAAGAACAGGTCAAGTTGGACACGATGATGTCACCGACATCACCAAGGATCGAGGTGTGACTGTTACAGAGACTGATCTTCCTGGAAGGCGCATAATAACCGAGGCTGTCGGAGATCAGGTTGGTCCCTCGGATTTTAATTATTTCAAGTTCCAATTGTGTGAGATATACTGATTCGTCATTCACATTGTCTCTCTGTGGTTGTTGATTGTTTTTAATAGGTGGTTGGGCAGTACACCCTGCCAGGTGCACCGATGACGACTGCGGCAGGGGGTACCGGTGACGGACCTTATCCAATTACAATTGGGGAAGCACTTGAAGCGACTGCCATGGTATCCGGTGATAAGCCAGTCGATCAGAGTGATGCAGCGGCGATACAAGCAGCGGAGGTGAGAGCTACAGGTCTGAACGTTAACATACCGGGAGGTGTTGGTGCAGAAGCTCAATCTGCAGCGAATGTCAATGAACGGGCCATTTGGGACGAAGACAAGGTTACTCTGGGTGAAGTTCTCACGGTATAATTCAGTCCCTAGCTAGCTAGAGGCATTATATATACGTATCTGGGTCGTTTCTTTGTTCACTGGTTGATTTCATGGTTTGATGAGTGATGAGAGACCGACTGACGACGGCATTTCCTTTGTCGATTGGCTAGGATGCGACGGCAAAGCTAGTGCGTGATAAACCGGCAACGCGCCGGGACGCTGAAAGGGTGGTTGGTGCGGAGCTCCGGAATAATTCTAACGTGAGCACTCATCCTGGGGGCGTGGCAGCAGCTGTTACAGAGGCCGCCAGACTCAACCAAAACATATAAAGAGAAGATGCTCGGTCTTATTTACTTTTTTGTCTAAGCCATCGCTCTCTCTATGTTTGATTCTCGTATGAAGAAGTCTACATAGTAATTTACAGTGTGTCTACAACGAGCTTGTGTGTGCGTATAGTATGCTTTTCTCTGCTAAAGAAATAATCTATTTTAATTATGAAAGGAAACCCAGTGTTTTTTAATTTGTTAGTCTTTTGCTCTCTCACTCTCTGAACCTTTTGAGGCCCCGCTACATGTTATGTGCTTGAATACTGGAATCCATCAGTGTCTTGATCCGAAATCCAATTCGACCCGAAATCAACGCATAGTATCTTGGCCCAATCGCTAAACCCGACCCACCCAACCCAATTGCTAATAGTTTTATTGCATTTGAATGGAACGTGCAGAAAATTTTCTATAGAATTTAACTGAGTGTGGATGGATGCGGGTGCATGATTTCAAGTACAATTGCCATCCTTGTGGTAGTTTGGTGGGTTCGTATTGATGGGCCAACAAAACTGGTAGAATTTTGAGAATTATTGGGACAAAAGTGCTTTTATTTAATATGCCATAAATAAGGTAAGACTGAATATAAAGTCGCTCACGTCTGGAAATATTAGAAACACAGAAAGATTATGGATAGAGAAGCGACAGCATGACAAAACTGTCTATGATGTTTGTTTGCAGAAGCATTCACGAACAGTTTACGATCAATCCCGTGTTGTGATGAACTTATGGCTCATGCCATTAGAGGATCTACCTCATGTTCTCTTACCTTTTAGGACCTCAGACCTCGGGATGTTCTTGATAAGTAGAGCATCTTCCTCATGTTAGAGGTCGTCGAATCCCAAGCATTCCACTACTGATACCCTCGAGCCCCTGCAATCCTCTCATCTTTCCTCTAACCCCATGCCAAAAGGCTTTTATTCCCCTTAGAGGCTCTACTCCACTCCATCTTTCGAAGAGAGACCACTTCCAAATAAACACACGATGTACAAATTGCGTAAAAATGCAAATCATTGTTATATACAAGAACCGGGGTGCAATATTTGTATCCGCCTCAATTCACCAAACGGAGCCTTTATCTTAGGCATATACGTGAACAGTGACCGGAATTAGTCTCTGGAGGATTAATGACTCAAGGCTTGTGACAAGATCGACCTCCAATTATTAATCAATTCTTAGACCCAAACCCAAAACCAATTATTATTAGATCTGGTTATATCACTTATGATAATAATAATAATATATAACTTCATTTTTTATAATATAATTTTAATAAAAGTGACAGTAAAATGATAAATTGCTTATATCACATCTTTCCAGCATCATCGTTGAATCATTGAAAAAAATACTGGTTATCAAATTTGTTCTTTTAGATGTGAAATATAACATAAAAAAAGGGATACGTCTATATATCTTAATAAAGAACCAAAACGAATCCCCAATTGTTAATGAGCCAACCCATAGACAGCTCTAACGATATGAACCTTGAAATTAGTGTAGAGTGCATGACTGAACTCAATGTCTTTTTTTAATGAAAAATTAGGTGACAAAAATGACACCTTGATCAACATCAGCACTTTCAGCCTTTTATGCCTTGGTTATGCTTGAGTAGTGAATTCATGATACTGCTTTCTCGCATTATGAGTATGTAATTATGTATAATGAAAACTATAGGGTATTTCTTCTTTCAATATGTATAAAGCCTTCTTTTTTCACATTTAAAGACCCCGTTTAGAAGGGCTTATATCTTCTGTTGAATTGATTTAGCTGAGCTGCTTTAGAGAAGCCACTGAAAAGAAGCTCCAACGGAGAGCCATGTAAAGGGAATGAAAATGGTCTCACATTACTGGCTCTAACTGATTCTTTTCGGCTGCCATACCTTCATCACATAACTGGTTTATATAAATGTACAATCAATTTCCATGTCGAAGTATATGATCAAACTAAGGGAGGTTAAGGAAAGAAAATATTACAGCCTGACCACAGAAAATCCAGTGATCTGATCTTCAGAAATAGTTTTTGAGGTTGATCAAATTCGAACAGCAAACAAATGGCAATGGGGTTGGAAATTGCTCACAATAACTGCTATGAAGATTTTAATGGTGAATGCCATAATGCCCTTCATTATGAGTTTGATCAAATTCGAACAGCAAACAAATGGCAATGGGGTTGGAAAATTGCTCACAATAACTGCTCTCTCAGAAAGCAAATATGAAGCTAAGTGTAAGTCTCTTCTGGTGTGCAAGAGTGATTTTAAAACAATCAATCATGCAGAGTAGAAGGTGGAATAACATGTAGACCCGTAATCTCATAATGCCCTTCATTGTCAGAATAATTTGATCCAAACATTGACTGAATGAAGCTCATATTTTATATGCCATTGCAGCAAATCAAATTAATAATGCCTAGGCATGCAAACTTGACATTGAATCAACAATTGCAAACCTAGAAATCTTGATAGAGGAAACAAAAACTAACTTGCTTTTCAAGTCTGGATTTGGTGGCATTTGGATTTTGGAAATTTATGGCCAATTGTACAGTGGATGATGAATGGTAAGCTGTGATTCGACGATGTAACCATTCACCATATCAAAAGAATATTGAGATTCTTTCAAATAGCCATAACAAAGGCAGAGGCGAGAGAAGTTATACAACCTGGTAATAAGTATACTGCGCATGCTGAATTGATTGTCAGGCAAGTGACACCGATAAGCATTTTACCAGTAAAACAATTGATAACTTGGAGCCAGTCCCCATGTAATCCATGATAATACCAACCCATGGGGAACATAGCAACAGCTGAATATTGGCAGCTAACAAAGAGTACTGAAATTTCTTATGTGAAAGGATAGAAGTTTGAAAATAGCAAACTGCCAAGTAGGATGTAAGCTGCAGAGTATGCCCAAATCAAGTAACCCCATCTCTTACTAATGCCAGGAGAAACCATTAATTGTGAGGCAAACCAGTAGAGAGGAGGGTTTGCAGACAGGAAACGAATTGCAACCTGTCAAAATAATATGGTCAGAAAATGTAATAGAACTGAAAAAAGATGCATGCTAACTATCAATGAACTGACAATGTATTTAGTCTTGTAAAATATCTTTTACAGGTTTCAACCAACCTAGTATGGCTTCAATATTTGAGTGGTACGAACTTAACATCGAGATGATAATTGATAAGATGGAAAACTCCATCCTAAATTTTCAAAATTTCCATATTACACCTATTTTATAAGCAGCACGAGTTTCAGATATGGTTGGCATAGTCCAAATTTCAAACACACAATCCCCCCAAAGATGATAGAAATAGTGTCAGTTTTGCTTCCAGATGCACCTAAGAGGGTCCTCAATTTGGGTTTGGAAGAAGATACCTCAAAACTTGATAGTATTTTTCCTTTATGAGTTATGTTGAAACTGTACCAATTCCAATTTAGAGGTTTCATGGCAACACTTAAGAATATGTTCATTTCTAACAGAATTTTGAAATTCTTCAAGCCAGTTTTCCCTTAAAAAACCACAGAACAGTACCCAAAATAATCAGATGTTATTGGGAAGGATAAGGATAAGTTCACTTTGAAAAATAGAAAGCTTTGATAATATAGACTTAAGAGTGATGGCTAAGAAGCCCCTTTCAAATAACCTGTTTTCTTAACTTATCTTATAAAATGCATTGAAAAACAATGATAAAAATTGGACTGAGCAGATAATCATATCAGTTGAACATTGATCCTAATTTGGTTCAGTCTTTTCTGGAATCTGAACGTAACTACACTACAACCAAATATAGTTGTCAAACAGGATGGTTTAACCAAGAAAATTTTTCCTTGGTTCAACAGCTGTTCAGTTTTAAATGATTTTTTCCTTCCCTGGGGAACTGAGATCAGATCAGAAGTTGAATGGGATTTCACTGAATCAGCACCACTTTTGGTTTGTCCCAATCAAGTTTTGTAGACATTGTTCTAAAGATATAATGTTCAAATAATAAGGGAAAAGGATAAAGCTTTACCTGTACATGCATAACAAAAAATGCTGTTGCTGCCATGAATCCCAGGTGTAATATAAAAGGAAGAACCAAGATAGATGTGCATCCAGTCTTTACTGTAACATATGCTCCATTGCCTGATGGAATGAGGTTACCAAAGGAATCACGAGTCTCTTCTTTACTCTTCTGTTTTCTCCGTCTAATTGTGTGATCCTCTGTTAGAAATGCAAATAGAAGCTTTAGAATGTTGACTAAGAATTCCAATAAATATGGAAGAGGGAAATGGATCCTATCCCCCCCCCCCAAAAAAAAAAAAAGAGGAAACTAATGGATCACACACAGCAACATAAAATAGCTGAAGCCTGAAATAGGCAAAGGGTTACAACAATTTTTTTAATGATCATTGGGTTATAAGTTTTCTTAGCTTAATAAGTTCAGCAACATATAACATGCAAAACAACCTGTACTTTTTATGCAGAACATAGAAAATAAAAATATTCCCTTATAAATTGTAACTATTACCATAAATGCACATGCAGTACAAGTTTTAGAATCTGATATACATATCAGGTATTGGATTCATTAGACCAAAAAGTTGAGTTTCAAGGACTTGACAGGTATCCTTAAATATTTTTTCCCTTTCTTTTTAACAGGATTCTGATTGAACAACAAACCCCTCAAATTAGGTGGACCTTATAAGATCTGAATATATAAGTAACATCCATATCCCACCTCATATGGTTGTGTTGGCTTGGCAGAAGTCTTAATCTCAAACCAATCCCTCCAGTTGAAAGTGCTTCCTCATGTAAGGGCTCCATATTGAATGTTATTCCCTTTTGATAATATTTATCTCATAATTGAATAGCTTAAATGTCTTACTTAGGTGTGTTGTCTCTATACTTTTTCTGTGTCTATATGTAATTCATTATTTTGGCTTAGTTAGCTATATAATATTTTGATACAACTTGCAATTATCAAAAAATATATATATTTTTTATACAACTTGACTTAGCCTTAATCCCAACTATTTGCAATTGGTTACATAAATCCTTTCCTGCCACGTTGCTCTATCATTAACCATGTTTTCTGTCAAATAGCAATTACATCTTTTCTTGCCACTTCAGCCTACATCTTCTTTGGTCTTCCCCTTGCTATTTTTCTAATTAACCATTATGTGGCCTAATATTATGATGTTTGATTTATTTTCAAGGCTTCAGGTCTTAGCAGCTAATTACAGTACACTTGTTATATCAAACTTATTTTGTTTTGCTTATATTAAGATATGGGTAAAAGATCTGAAAAAAGTCAGAAAAACGAATTCACTAAACCAATACATACATGCTCCTCCTCATACACCCCATCTATATATTATAAAAATACATTGCTGGTGTTGAAATGTGAAGTGTGCTCATAACTAATACCTAGAAGGAATTTAGAAGATATATTGTTGGAAATTTGAGACTCTTTTTGCCTTTGGCCTGTCTTCAGACAATAGAGCACAGCAGCGGCATGCTTTTCCTCATAAGGAGCTTGGAAACCCAATGAGAAAACAATATCAGGACGTGATTTTGTGTAATGTAAAATTGAATGAAGTGCCAGAGATAGTATTGGAGATGCAAGAAGAAAATTTGGCAACTGTTTCAACTGGAAGTATCTCAAGAAACCTACTCCCCTGAAACAAAGGAAGCAAGCATTCTAAGTTAGAGAAATTTGAAAAAGCATCTCAGTTATGAGAATGACCAAAGATGACATTTAGACATGTAAAACAAAGTAAATTTGTAGTAAAGAGATATAATTAATAGGTGCTTCACAGAAAATATGGGTAGGACAGTATTGAAGTCATTTTTTTTATTCAAATAATTTGTAATAAGTGGGCTAGCTAGTCTACTAGACAAATCATTAAAATTATAAAAAAGTATCCCGTATGGGAGTTCCCCCTCTTAAGTGGGGAGTTCTCTCTCTTTAAGTGGGGAGTTCTCTATCTTTAAGTGGGAGGGACAGGTGTCCTTCACCTAGGAGGAGGGGATAGTTACATAACCACCCCACTCCCTATTTAAGCTCCTTAAGGGGAAGCTAGAAACATAGACACACAGAGAGACTCTTTGGAGAAAAATTTCACAAGAGATTATTAAGAAAAGCAAAGACAAGGAGAGAAGAAAAGAGAAGTCCTCCTTTCTCTCTCTTCTGTTATTACTTTTGAGAAAGGAAAAAGAGGGAAACAAACCATCTACAACCAGGTGCCTTTACTTGGTTGATTATGTCCCTCTTTCAAGACAAAGTTAGGGATTAAACTATCTACAGTCTAATTCTCGAAGACTGATTATGGTTCCCTTCAAATGAAAATGAAGACTAGGGGGGAATGAACCATCTACAACCAGGTGCCTCTACTTGGTTGATTATGGTCCCTCTTTCAAGACAAAGTTAGGGAGTAAACCATCTACAGTCTAAATCTCAAAGGCTGATTATGGTTCCCTTCAAATGAAAATGAAGAGTGGAGGGATGAAAATCGTCTACAATCAAATATTCAATTTGATTGACTACGGTTCCCTTTTTGTATGAAGGAAATTTTCTTTGTATTAAAGAAAAGAGAAATGTATTGCTGTATAGTTTCTCAATTGTATTTTCTTTTTCTTTCTTCTCATTCTTGTACACCTGATGTAAAAGAAAAGCAAATGAAAAGTTCTTTTTTAAGTATCCTATTGTTCTTTTCTTTTGTTCTATGCGCTCATTTCTCCAAGTCAGAATCAAAAGGTGTTCTCTACTATATTGTGGGGATGTAATTAAGGGGAACAATCCGTATGATTCCCTAAATGGGCCTTACCCAAAATAATAAAAACTCAATCACTTGATTGAGTGAATTATGTTGCATGAGAATTTATTAAATTTTCACACCAACAGTTCCTACAAAATAAGCCTCAATTATTGAGTCTAACCGCACATACAAATAATAGTTGAAAGCAGGAGATTTAAATAGCAAATTAGGATCTCCTTGAGCATCTAAATATGTAAGACCAGTGTTTTACATAGAAAAGTCTCAGAACACAAAAGTATCACCATCATATGCTTAAACTAAAGGACAAAGACAAGTGTTTCAAAAAATCATATCATGAACTTTGCAGTTGAAAAAACCACTTAAACTAACAACAAAGTTAATTATATGTAGGACCTCTTTCCCAATATCATTTATATGGAGTATAACTGACAAGAAATTACTCATCAACAATAGCATAAAATCTAACAACCACTTTATATGTATTTGAATAAAGCTCTAGTATAAGGTAATCAATTGTTCCTTATTAAAGAAAAGGCAATAGCACACAGATCACTTTTTAAAAGATGAAAGACCTCCATGTGCATTGTGCTTCAAATCTTCATTATTTCTAATGAAGCCACAATCAGTTATGATCAAAAACAGAAAAGTTAATTCATTATTTAGAAATAGCATACCAATAATGGCTTTGTATATAATCATACAGAAGAGGCAATCTTTTTTTGCACCAAGGCTCCATTTCATCTGGCAAATGGCCATGACAAATATTAAAATATCCATACACTTGAAAAGCAATAAATGGAGCAAAAACGCAAAGAGATCTCACAGCTCCAACAATAAGGACCTCCGCTGCCAACTGGAAAAAAGGAAAAAAAAATGGCATGAATTGGACATCTTCCCTCATGCTGACCAGGAAATAGAGCATGAAAAAATGAGTTATAAAACTACATAATTTACACTAGTATGTTAACAATACATCTTTATCACTCGAAGTTTGTATACAATAAATGCTTTAATACTTTCCTATTATGCTTTCTCTTATATCAAAGAAATAAATCTTGGTAAGTTGTACCAATTGCAGGTGTGACAAGTTTTTAGAAAGCTGACATCTTAACATTGAAATAGTGTAGCTTCTTGTCATGCCAAAATTGATGTTTCAAAAGAAAAGAAAAAGATCATCATAACACGTTGTACCTATTAATAGAAATTTCAACTAGGCACTGCTGAAATTATAAAGAGCATCATAACACAATTTGCTGATAAATAGTGAGTTGATTTACAATATATTTTTTTTTATTAATAACAGATTTACTATATATTCTCATAATGTTCTTTCCTTAAGGATTTATGACTTATGGGATTTCTTCTGAAGAGTGCTGAGCTTGGAGCAGAATCCTCCTGTGGGGTAGATTAACTGCTATGCAAAGGAGATTCAAGATTGGGAAGTAGATTAAAATGCATGATCAGGCATTGAGTTGTAAAAATAACCTCATCTGAGAGGTTAATTTTACTAAAGCAAAGGTGATACCTCTACTTTATGGTCCTAGATTGCCATTCCAAGGAAGCCATATTCATTAATGATAAAGGAAGGAATATAATGGTATTAGATGGGGTAAGACTCAAGAGAATTAACTCAGCCACGAGGCTATCATCAATGCTCAATGAGATTAGACATATTTCGACCACCCCTTTATTGATCATCTATTGTGCAGCCTTATCACTTTTTTCAGAAGAATTACTGGGAAGCTAAATGCATACTGATAGATTAGCAAAATTGAGGATTAACTAGGGTAGATGCATAGTGAGTCAGTCCTCTATTCGATAGAAAACTTGGAAATCTAATGATGGTGGGCCAATTCATACACAGAAGACTATGCATAATCAGGCTATGCAGATTTTTTATTTTTTATTTTATAAATAACAAAATAGAGATTTCATTAGTAAAAAGCTTCCTGTCACCCAAAAACAGAATGGAGGAAGGACAAAAAAAAATACAAGGTGGATCTTCACTAACACCAAAAAACAGGAATCAGAAAAGAATGACACATGTAACCCAGGCCCAGGAGTGAAGTAAGAATGTGTAGAGAAGATGGGCCCAATGGCCCATAGGCTGTTTATCCTTTTTTATCTTTTATGTTCTTTGCTGTAATGGGCCTTAATCTGGACTTTATATTTTCTTATGTTATGTCTTTTTAATTTTCTGCTCAATTAGGGGCTTTGTAAATTACTAAAGTTTAACTTGATGAAATAGAACTAAGGGAGTAAGAGGAGATTATTTTCTGATTTATTCTACTTTCTTTTGAATTTTTGCAACTTTCTAAACAGTCATTTCTTCTCAAAAGGCTGTTTTTCTTCTTGGTATCAGAGCAGGCTCGTTTTTCCCTTTTTTTCAACTTATTTTTCAACTGAATCGTATGAATAGTTAAAGAAACCTATTTCAGCCCAGTTGTTAATGGTTTCTGGAGAGAAGGGGACTGGTTTTGTTGTCCTCTTGACAGATTCAAGTGTGTTGCCCGAAACCCAAATTTTTTGGAGAAATCTGATTGCAGGCCCCACTGGGAGTTTGACCTGGGCGCTCAGTGACTGAAGGCCTTCTCATTCTTCTTCTTGAAGATCGAATCAAGTGGATTGGTGTTCTGTGAAGTCTACAAGGAGCGGCTGAGTTTTCTCTGTTTCTCCTATCTTCCGGGTGTGACGCAATTTACTAGTACAACTGCATAGAGGTTGGCTCACAACACAGTTTTTGTTCTGTCTTCATTTGTTGTTATTCGAAGTTGTTTGAAGTCATTTTTTAGGTATTTAAGAAGATGAACTCCTCAGACTTTGAAAACAAGCATGTTGCTGAATCCAAACAGGTTCCGGGAGCCTCTGTAGACTCTCTACTGGCTGTGACCACAGTCAAGTTGGATGAAACTAATTATCTGGCTTGGTCACAATCAGTAAAAATTCATATTTGTAGTAAAGGCAAATGGGGTTTTATCTCCGAGAGCAAAAAGACTCCTCCGGAAGATGATCCATCATATGAAAAGTGGATGCAAGAAAATTATATTGTTATTGGATGGCTTATGAACTCAATGCAACCACAAATTAATTAGCACTATATGTGGATGAATTCAGCAAAGGAAATTTGGGATAGTGTTGCTAAAACATATTCCCAAAAATTAAATGTGGCTAGGGTTTACAAGTTGAGAAGTGATGTGAAGAATTTAAGACAGTGGGAGAAACCATTAGTTGTATACTTCTCAACACTTAAGTCTTTATGGCAAGAAATAGATTTGATAGAAGCTATAGCCTGGGACACCACTAAGGATGCTGAGACCTATAGAAAACTGGTTGAGAGAAAAAGGGTGTTTGAGTTCTTGACAGGGCTAAATCCAGAGTACGACATTACAGAGCAAAATATTTTATCCAAGGATAGTGTTTCACTGTCTCAAGCATATGCCTTGGTAAGTAGTGAAGAAAGCAGAAGACTTGTCCAGGTCCAAGGGGCTGGTCTAAATGATCACTTTGCTAATATTGGAATGAAGCCCAAGGGGGTTGCAGGGACTCCAAGTAGCACAGGGAAGAAAGAGATTATTTGTGAGTACTGTAAAAATCCAAAACACACTAAAGACAAGTGTTGGAAATTGCATCCTGAGCTCCTACCACTTCAGTTTCAAAAGAAGTCTGATAATATAAAGGCAGGGAGTGCCAATGTTGTTGTTGGTCCAGATAGTGACAGATACCAAACTAAAGAGATGACGGCTAGTGAACAGTTAGCATCTATGAAGGCAGAATATGAGAAGTTTGGGAGGATGATCAGTCACCTAGAGGGTGTGACATCTTCTTCCAATCCCCCAGGAAATTCAACATCTTCTGCATTTGCTCATTCAGGCATACGGGCTTCTGCCAATCATGCAACCATTTCAGGTAATCATAGGATCCCTTGGATTATTGATTCTGGTGCTTCTGATCATATGACCAGCCTTTCTACTTTGTTTGTTTCATATGATTTACTTCCTGTACGTGACAAAATCACCCTAGCCGATGGCTCTCTTGCCTCCATCTCCGGCAAGGGAACCATCAAGGCTACAAACTCCTTGGTTCTTCCTTCTTCTATTCATGTACCCAGACTAAATACAAACTTGTTATATGTAAGTTGCCTAACTAAGTCATTAAACTATTGTGTAACCTTCTTCCCTTCTTACTGCGCTTTTCAAGATCTGGAGTCTCAAAAGGTGATTGGGAGTGGCCGTGAGGTGAATGGAATATATCTGCTGAATACTCCTAGACAGTGCCATGAACAACCTGGAAAAGCTGCTTTTGGGTCTACATCTACAGAGTCCACTAGTCGAGTCATGTTATGTCATTTTCGTTTGAGTCATCTTTCTTTTTCTGCATTAAGTCATTTATTCCCAGAACTGTTTAAGGGAATTAGTTTGTCCAATCTTCATTATGAGTCTTGTGAACTATCAAAACATTGTAGAAACAGTTATCCTCTGAGTAATAAAAGATCTTCTTCTCCTTTTAATATTGTGCACTCTAATGTGCGGGGGCCTTACCAACCGTTACCTTCTATGGGTGGCTACAAATATTTTATCTTGTTCATTGATGACTTTTCTCAGTTCACTTGGATATTTTTTATGAAGTCCCGTGATGAAGTTCCCAAACTTGTGAGGCAATTCCATGAATTTGTCCTAATCTAGTTTGATAGCAGAATTAAAATTTTCAAATCCGATAATGCAAAAGAATATTTTGAGAAAAACCTGACCTGCTATCTCACTAATTTAGGGGTTAATCATCAAAACTCCTGTGTTAGGACCCCATAACAGAATAAAGTTGTTGAAAGAAAAAATAGACATATTGTTAAAGTTGCAAGAAGTATTCTATTTGCCTCACATGTCCCTACAAAATTTTAGGGTGATGCTATTCTCACTGCTACCTACCTTATAAACTGTATGCCATCCAGGGTTTTAGGGTTTAAGTCTCCCTTCAGTCTTCTTCATCAGGACAATGATCTTTTCTTATTCCTCTTCGTGTCTTTGGCTGCACTTGTTATGTACATGTCCCAAGTGTCCAAAGATATAAATTTGAACCAAAAACCCACAAGTGTATCTTCCTTGGTTATTCCCCCACACAAAAGGGTTATTATTGTTTTGATCCGAAGACTGGCACTCGGTATGTCTCAATGGGTGTCACCTTTGATGAGCTTTCTTCCTTATGGTTCTTCTATGGAGAGATATTGTCCAAAGGGGGAGGATTTGTCACAGGTGTTTGCTCTTCCTCTTCCTGTCCCAGTTGAGTCTTTTGTTGAGTCTCTTCCTCCTTCATATGAGTCAAGGGAGGATCAGTCACTTCACTCTCATTCCAATGTTCCTATTCCTCCTCATTTACCTCCTCGCCCTCCTTTTAATCACAGGTTGTACCAACGGCAGAGAACAAAAAATGAGTAGATTGTTTCCCCTACAACACATGAGCCTCATGCACTTCTAGTTACAGATGAGACAATAGGTACTGTTACAGCCCCTTTGGAGCCATCCTTCCGAGACCTTGATATCCCCATTGCTATTAGGAAAGGAAAAATGAAGTGTACTGCACATTGCATTTCCAAACACATTTCTTATAGTTTGCTCTCTCTCATTCATATTTTGCCTACTTTTCTTCTGTTGCTTCTAACCCAATTCCCAGGTCTGTGTTAGAAGCTCTTAATATTCCAGAATGGAGGGATGCTATGAGAACAGAAATTGATGCCCTGCACAAGAATGGCACTTGGGAAGTGGTTGATTTGCCTGAAGGGAAGGATCCAGTAGGTTGTCAGTGGGTTTTTACTATCAAATATCATGTTGATGGCACCATTGAAAGGTTCAAGGCTAGGCTGGTTGCAAAAGGCTATACACAGATATATGGGATTGATTATCTGGAGACCTTTGCCCCTGTTGCCAAGATGACTTCTGTGAGAGTTATGCTATCTTTGGTTGCACACTCAGATTGGCCACTTTATCAACTGAATGTAAAGAATGCATTTCTGAATGGAGAATTACTTGAGGAGGTCTATATGTCTCTTCCTCCAGGGATGTATGAAACAGATATGAAAGGAAATGTCTGCAGGTTGAAGAAATCTCTCTATGGATTCAAACAGTCCCCTAGAGCATGGTTTGAAAGGTTTAGGGCTGCCCTTGTTAGCTTTGGCTATGTACAGACACAGTCTGATCATACCCTATTTGTGAAGAGGAGAGGATCCTTGGTCGTTTACCCGATTGTGTATGTTGATGATATTGTTGTGACTGGTAATGATGTCTCAGGGATTAATGATCTCAAATATTTCCTTCATACAGAGTTTGAGATAAAAGATCTGGGGGAATTCAGATACTTTCTTGGCATAGAAGTTGCTAGATCCAAGGAGGGGATCCTTATCTCTCAGAGAAAGTATGTTCTTGATTTACTCTCTGCAACAGGGAAAGTATGTTCTTGCTGACTGGACCGGAAACATTGATGACAAAAGATCTACCTCTAGGTACTGTAGTTGGTGGCAAGTAATATTGACTCTTGGAGAAGCAAGAAACAATCAGTTGTTGCTCGATCTTCAGCCAAAGTAGAATACAGAGCCATGGCTCATGGAGTTTCTGAACTGTTGTGGCTTAGATCCTTGATGAAGGAACTGGGTATTGAGCATGATAAGCCAATGATGTTATACTGTGATAATCAGGCCGCCATCAACATTGCTCACAACCTAGTGCAACATGGCAGAACTAAGCATATTGAAGTTGACAGACACTTCATTCGAGAAAGAGTGGCTTCTGGAGAAGTGTGTCTACCTTTCATCACTTCTGAAGGACAGTTAGCTGATTTCCTCACCAAGGGCATTCCCAAGGCTAAACTTCAGCATGATATTGGCAAGCTTGGCATGATTGACATCTATGCTCAGCTTGAGGGGGAGTGTAGAGAAGATGGGCCGAATGGCCCATAAGCTATTTATCCTTTTTTATCTTTTATGTTCTTTGCTGTAATGGGCCTTAATCCGGGCTTTATTCTTTCTTATGTTATGTCTTTTTAATTTTCTGCCCAACTAGGGGCTTCTCTGTAAATTACTAAAGTTTAACTTAATGAAATAGAATTAAGAGAGTAAGAGGAGATTATGTTCGAAAATCTATCTCTGAACCCAAGTTGCTGCCACCTTTTTCTTCTTCTTCTCTCCTCTTGAACTCTGATTTCTGCTACTTTCTTTTGAATTTTACCAACTTTCTAAACAGTCCTTTCTTCTCAAAATGCTGTTTTTCTTCTAAATGTATTGATACTATCATACCATGATGTCATTGAGCTAACTCTCTCTCTCTCTCTTGAAATCATCTGAATCCTCTTCTTCCCTTTCTTCCTTGTCTTTCAATAAGTTTAGTTCTATACTTTCTTTTCCTTGGGGATTGAGCTGTAGTTTCCTTAAATTCCTTGTTGTTCTCGAGAGGCTGAGAGCTCCCTAGCCCACCTCTTCTTCAATAACTTGACTATAATAAACTTATTCAAACTCCTTAGAACAAACTCCTTGATTTTGATTACGTTAAAGAACCTTTATCTGCCCCATTTTTACTTCTTATTTTGTCCTTCACTGTCTTCCTCTTGTGCACCCTTTTAAATTTATTGCAAGGGCCTGCTCTGCAAATTCCTTCTTTTAACTGGGAAAAAATCTTTGTCATATGAATCAATTGACCATTCTTTGAACCCTTAATCCTTTTTGGGTTTAAACTTCAAAGGAATTTTGCTTTTAGTTTTATTCCTTTTTAATACATCATTCTTGCCAATGTCTAAACTCCTTCCCGAATCTCTGCCAATCTCCCAATAAAAACTTCCACATAGTTTCCTGTAATGGAGACAACTGAACCCCCGCTCTCCTTTTTTTATTAATAATTGAAACTTTCATTAATTAAAGTGGAATACGATACAATCATACAAATGGAAATAAAGTGGCTTATCTCCAAGAACAAAAGCTTTTAAAATTTAGCCCAAAAAATTGATTTCCACCAACCCCTTGTTTTGCCAAGCTGTCATCCATACATACTATTAGCTGTCCTTTGGGTCCACTAGAACCTCACATTCATATCCCTAGAAAGCAATTTAAATTTCATTATTCATCATGATACTTCCAAAAGCCAATCCCTTTACCTTGTAACCAATAGATCACCAGCTGAGGATCTCTTTCTATAATCAACCTGTGAAGCCCCAATTCCTTTGCTTTAATTACCCCTTCCACAACTGCCATTAGTTCTGCCCTCAAGGAATCCCCATGACCAATTGGACCTTGGAAAAGTGCCACCACATGAATGAACTCATTTCTGAAGATGCCTCCAATACCAGAAAGTCCTGGATTTCCCCAATTGCTACTGTTCAAATTCAATTTTACAAATCTTTCAGTCAGTGGAATCCATACCACACTACTTCTAGGTTTTCATTGTTGAAGAGCTAGCCACCTCAAAGCTACCACACATCTTTCTTCTGGCTACACAATTCTCCTCCCCGCTTACTGTCACTTCTTGGTACTCTGTTCTCCTCCCCTCTAAGCTCAGAGGCAGAAAGAGCTTTTTCCTCTAAACCTGGAATCCTCTCCCTATCATCAACTTCAGTCCGCTGGTGCTCCACCATCTCAACCAATGCCTCTGCAACCAACACTCCATTCAAGCAGAAGTCAGAAACCCCTTTGCTCATCGGAAGATCTGAACTCACACTCCACACCTTGTAACCCCTCCACCAAGCCATTTTTTCTTTTTCCTCCCCTCCATTACCCTTCTTGCACCCTCAGCCTTCCTCCTTCCTCTCCAATATCCCCTGTTTGAAACATAGCCTCTTTTCACCTTCTGTTCTCCCTACTTTCCTCTCTCTCTACTGTTTTCTCATCTAGTTACTTTAGTCCAACCTATAAATCAACAATAGGTAAAGTGTACAGACTAAGAAATCAATATGGTCTAAAACAATCTCCTCAAGCCTAGTTTTGACAGGTTTTGGGGAATGGTTTAGAGAGTAGGATTCAAGCAATCACATGCACACCTATCTTAATTTAAAAAGAGGAAATGATACTCCTTGACTATTTTGATTGTATACGTAGATTATAACATGGTTATAGGAAATCCAAACATTTCTTAGGATTTGAAGTTGCTCAGTCCAAGAAAGATATTTAAATATCACATAGAAAATATGTTTGAATTTATTACAGGAAAAAAGTAATTTAGGAGTTAAGCCTTTTGATACTCATATTCATCCACATTACAAACTAAGTGGTGTTGAAGGTGATATATTTACTAATTTGAGATAATGTAACAACGACTTGTAGGCTCCCGTATTGTACTTGGCTAGGCAAGGTCAAGAATCAATTTGTTGGGTTTTCTTTTCATCTTCTTTCCTTCTTTTGTATTTGTCTTTATGCTGTTTGTGTACATTATCTTTTTTGGACCTTTTTCCATACTTTGAATAAATGAATACAAATACTTTTAATCCAGTCAGAAAAATGATACAATTTTAAAACTTTTCTTATCCCTGTAGTTCTATTTCTATTTTGACAACATTTCTATTGTTTTCTTGCAAATTCTCCCTAAATGTCTCACCAGTCACCAAGTGAAATTCAATTTCAAAAAAAAAAAAAAAAGTTCTTTTGTCAGTACTGTAATATTAGCTAAGTAATAATGTCCTACTTATGACATGTACAGGATATCATTATTTGTCTTCACATTTTGCACATGTCTTTGATACAAATTATCCAAAATTGAGAAACCCAGATACATAAATATGAACTCCAGAAGGATAGTTTTTGTTGAGCTGAAACAATAAAGTATAAGAAACTAATATCTGTTGTTGAATATATATGCTTAAGAAGATATATGACTTGCTGATAAATGAGCAAGAATAGCCAAAGTTGGTTAATTCTAAAAAAACATAAAACCAATTTTTCTAAATGAAACTAAACCAGGATGTTCAGTTTCATGAATATGTTCTACAACTTATTGAAAATTTTGATTTGTTCACAAGTCTTTATGGAAACTCAAGGAAACTAAAGTTGTTGACTTCTTGTCCATGGAAAGGAAACTCCCAACCTTGATAAAATCATTTTGTTTCAGAGATGATGCTGTGCAACTTGCAACACTATGCCTTACAGTCAATTAAATATCATCCATTGCAATGAACATTCTTTTAACTGTGATCCAATTTCTCAACATGCAGGAAAAAGAAAAACTGAAGACTTACAATAATATTCTTTCTTTGGAAGATAGCATCATAAGCCTGATGCATAGCCCGAAAGCAGAAATAGCCAGCATTAAGCACCCCATTTGACCTTGCAGAACCAGAGAGAGCAAACAGCAGCATGGCAATATTATTTGAACTAGATAATAAGTGGTATATCCCTCCGAGTGAAAATAGGGCATAAAGACTTTCTGAATATCTGACAAATCATGAGGACAAAATGGGAATCAGTTTACTCATCAAAATAGAGAAAATTATGTTCCTGTTTACTTTAAAATGATGGGAATTAGAAGATTACATTGATGAGTAGAATATGGAAGCAGGATTGAAGCAGAACAAAAAGGAAGCGTGTAAAGCTGCCTTTGTGTCCTTCAAAATTATAATTGAAAGCCTGCAAAGACATAAGCCACAGGTATAAGATTTAGAATTTGTTCATCTAGAATTAAACATGAAATGGGATTAAACATTTAAGTAAATAATACAAAAATGAGAAACAAGAGAAAAGAAGGGGAAAAAAAGAAACAATGAAATTGAAATAATTGTTTCATTTTTTAGGTTGACAAAGAAGAGAAAAATGCACATTAAACAAATAGTTTTGAGAAGAATTTCCAATTAAAACATGAATGCACCAGCCAACCAGAAGCATCAATCTCCCAGCCACAGGTATAACAAAATGAAGTAGTTTTTATTAACTGGAGCACCATTAAGGTAAATGAACTATTAAATTCTGGAAATTCCATCCAAGGCAAGATGGGATTATGTAACAATCTACTAAAGAATTGGGATTATGTAACAAAATAGCAGCTACATTTAATCTCCTATACCATTATCACAATGTACACTATACACAATTATCCAATGTTGTTAGTCGCTGCTGAATTTCATGGTTTCTGAGTAGATCCCTATGACAAAATACCAACTTTTCTCCAGTTTTGGACCTTGCAGAAGAGTATTTGTTGTTGGATATTGAATACAATTTTGATTTGTAGTGAATATTTCTCTTCCAACATATCTGTCAAGTAAGCCCAGCTAGCTCATTTCATCTCTAGAAAGAAAACTGATTAGCAAAGTAGATTTAATTAGCTTAAGATGAATTAAGTAATTAACTGTCCAGCTCCCAAACAAGAGAGAGAGAGAGAGAGAGAGAGAGAGAGAGAGACAGAGAGAGAGAGAGAGAGAGTACCTATGAAAGTAGTATGCCGCAAATAGAAACGCAACGTTATTGAGTATGTAGCCTGATAAGCCCAAAACCGCTCTGTACCCAATAAGTGGAACCAAAGGAGCAAAAACTGGACGAGAAAATATCATAAAACCATTAAAACATTTTCCTGACCAAAAAAAAACACCAGGATAATAAAATTTGACAAGCTAGAATGACCGAATTTCCATTACCAGTTCGAGATAAGACATTGATGCAAACCGGAAGAAGAGGTAAAAATGCATAGGTCTGCTCGTACTCGTATCCGCATTGCGCGATTCTGACGAAGTAAACACTGTCCCATACAATGCTATCCTCAACCGCCACTCGAACCCTTGGCCATAGAACGGATTCAACTGAAGACTGATTGGTGGAATCCAAGAGACAACTAGGGTTTAAGGAGGCGGAGGTGTCGTAAGGGCTCAGAAGATATCTCCAAAAGACAATTAGGACTAGAACAGAAAGTCTTGAAACAATTGCAACTCGGAAGATCATGCGAGAGACATTGGGTTCATCAGCTGAGGAATCCTTCGACATTGATGATTGATCCAATATGTGTCCGTACGAGAGGAATGCTCGAAGAAGAACAGTAGTTACAGCTTACAAGTTGTAGAAATGAAACATTTGTTATCTACGATGCCGGCAACCGGAAAGGTTTGACACCGGAAGATCTAACAATCACAACCTCCCATGCCAACCGATTGATTGATCACCATTTTTATGATGCAGCCCTGATTTTTCAGACAATCCATTTTTTTATGGGATTCCACAATAGAACTCATATTGATTAAACTCAAATGACAGATGGGGGGTTTTATGGATTTATCTTTTTTTTTCGCTTCATGGGGCTACGCAACAGGGGGTAGGGGGTTTTATGGATTTATGTTTTTTTTCGCTTCATGGGGCTACACAACAGGGGGTAGGGGGTTTTATGGATTTGTCTTTTTTTTAGCCTCATGGGGCTACACAACAGGAGGTGGGGGGGTTTTATGGATTTATCTTTGTTTTCGCTTCATGGGCTACCCAACAGGGTGTGGGGGGGTTTTATGGATTTAAGTAAGGGTGCACACGCCACACGATTTGGTTAACCGAATCAACCGTGAGACTATTTTTCAAACCCAATTGGCACAATCCACAATCGGTTTTTGAAAAGACATCCAATACATTAACCGGTTGATTTCTTTGATTTCCATTAATTTGGTTTTTTGGTTGTTTTGATATTTATATGGAAAATTCATGATCAGTACCCAGTAATTTGGGTCAAGTGACAATTTAGTCTCTGAATTGTAAAATGCGACAATACAGTACTCGAATCCAGTACCTGCCGCTAATCAACTGTTAAGTGACATTTGAAAGGTCAAAAATACCCTAAAAATGCCATCTAATTCTCTTTATCAACCATCCAAACATTGACAATAAAATAAACAATTCCAAATTTTAGATTCTCCTAAGCATTCATCAACTTTTTATAATAGAAGAGGCTAGGATTTTAGATTGTTCTGTTTTTTGTCAACATTTGGATGGTTGATAAAGAAAATTAGATGGCATTTGAAGGGCATTTTTGACTTTTCAAATGACACTGAATAGTAGATTAACAGACCGGTTAATGGCAGGTATATTGGATTGTCACATTTTGAAAGTTCGAGTACTGGATTGTCTCATTTTAAAGTTCGGGAACCAAATTGTCACTCGAGCCAAAGTACAAGGTAGTGATAAAGAATTTTCCCATATTTATAATATAGGTCATTTATTAAAACACCCCTATAATTTTATGGATTTACTTAAAAAACATCCCTATAGTTTGTAATCAATTTACTCAATCGACTAGAAAATGATAGATTTGACCCTAATGTCATTTTAATAAATTTAATAAAAAATAAATAAAAACAAAATGCCATTTTTGCCCCTATTAAGACATAAACAACCACACTATTTTGATTTTATTTGGCCAATTTTGTTTTTTATACAAAGAAGTGTTAGGATATTTGTGGAATAAACAACAATGGGTCCATGCTCTTGAACATTTTCCACTTAGTTTAGGTGATCATGTTATTATTTTTAGATAGCAAAATAGATATTTCTTAACCAAAGGTTGATTAAGGTGGCATTTGATAAATCTGAAATCTGAAAAGTTAAAAAAGATATTAGAAGTGTCTGAAAATCTGAAAAAAGACAATTGCTTTTTGACATTTTAAAGGCTCTAAATAAAGAAGGTTGTTTGTGTTGGATCAAACCTTCAGCATCTGAAATTCATTGATTTTATTATTTTACCCCTAAAATAGACTATTTGGTAATTTCGAGTTCAATTTGCATTATTTCATAAAAAAATTATTAAATTCAAAATAATATTGAAAAATATGAGTAAATTATAAAAAATAAAAAATAATTTATTAAAATAAGAATAAATTTGAAAATACATATCAATTTATAAATTATAAATAAGTTATTAAGAGTTAAAATAATAATAAAGACCATTAAGCAATAAAAAAATTAATAATTATCAAATTAATATCTTAAAATTATTAAAATATTTAATAATTAATAAAAATTAAAATAATTAATAATTAATACAAATATAATTTATTAATATAAGAACAAAATTGGAAAGAATCGTTGTTGTTGCTGAGAGTTGCAACAGTAGTGACTATAAGATAGGAAAAAGAGAGAGAGGAATCAAAGACATGTTGTTGTTGAGAGTTGCAACAACGATGGCGGGAAGACAAGGGGGAGAGAGAGAGAGAGAGAAATCAAAGATGCCACTATTGAAAGTTGTAGCAACGATGGTAGGAAAGAAAAAGTGGAAGAAGAAGAAGAAGAAGATCTGAAATGTAGCAATGCTGGGAGAAACATCGACATTCTCTTTAGACAGATCTGCATATCTGTAAAGCAAAGGATGTAGAGAACAACAAGGTAGAAGAAGAAGAAGAGAGGGGGAGAGAGAGAACGGTGGAGGGAGAAGCTTGCGTTGTGGCAAATCTCCTTTCTCGAATCAGGGATGAGTCGAATGACCTAAATTTTTGGCTTATATGAAGGGCATTATGGGTCATTTCAAATTTCTATGGGGGCTCTTTTGTCTTTCGCCCACATTTAAAATGCCTCTCAATGCATTAAGCACCTAAGGAATCTCTTTTCTATTTAGATATGAAATTAGGTTTCAAATATGATAATCAAACCCAACCCAAACGTAGGTGGCAACTAAAAAGCAACCTTTTTAGATTTTAGAGGCCTGAAAAGTGCCATCAAGCGCCACCTAAGTAAATAGCTTGCAAACTATAGGAGGAATTTTAGTAAAATGAAAACTATAGGGTAGATTTAAGTAAATCTATGAAACTATAGGTGGTGTTATTGTAAATGACCCTATAATGTATATATAAATAAATATATATACTAACTGATTTGGTTATTCACCAGTTTTTTTTTTTTATATTAACTAACCAAAATTGGCTAGTACCTTCAATTTTTCAAAATACCACCAGAATGAAGTAGTGGTGATCATGGATCGAGCCGGGCTAGGCCAAGATTTGAGCCTAATTATTATATTTCAGTTCTAGAATTAAACAATTGTACTTTTTTTTCACTTATTGTTGTGGAGACTATAGTAACTCGTAAGAAACTTTAAACTTAATCTAACATAAAAGAAATTGAATAATTATACCTTGTAATTTATAAGTTTCAAGTGGTCATTAGTATGTTAAAAATGATAATTTTAACAAATCAATTCTTCTATCAACAAAAAATCAACCTAGAACCTATAATATCTATTAAAAAATAACCATCCATTGTCATGTAATATCTACAAAACAACTTTAAGCATCTCTATAAGGGGCTCCATCTTCCATTCAACTCATGCAAATAAAAAGTGAAATAAAAAAGATATTAGCAAACTAAGAAAAAATAGTTCAAATTAATGTAAATAAGTAAGTAATAAAATATTGAAAATGGTTTCAATTTTACTCAAAACTTGCAACCACTCTACAGTTCATATTTATCTTCATCAATGGAGTCTTCATTACTAGAAGATTCACCTTTTGGTGAGAGAGAGATTGAGTGTGGCGGTGGTTTTGTGAAATTGGTGAGAGAGAGAGAGAGAGCCGAGAAGATTAGGGTTTAGTAATTTCTATATTTCATTAAATACTATATTAGAATTTGGTAAGATCTAAGACCATAGGATTAAATCTTTAATCTCCTACAAATCTCTATTAATCTCTATTTAATATATAAAACATCAATTATCAATTATTTTAAATAACATATATACATATATATATATATATATATATATATATATATATATATCCAAGTCGGGCCTAAAAAATTAGGCCCAAGCCTAGCCCTAAATTTTGTGGGCCTGATGTGGGCCCAAGCCTAGGCCTTAACAAAAAACCTAGGCCCAAGCATGGATTTTTTGGGGCGGGCTGAAATGATCACCCCTAGAATAAAGCCAAACCAATCAGCTCAATTAATCTAAATTTTTGTTTGTTTCATTAGTTTAATTCAATTTTTTCGTTTTTGATGGCACCCCTAGATTTGGGGGATGGGCTATTCCCATTGTGTAGTGTAGCTCCATGGATTCAAAAAGATAAGAGGCACGCTTCAGTCAGAGCAAAGTCCGTTCAAACACTGTTAGAACAGCCTTTATAGCCTTGCATGACCCTATTATGCTCTTGCTCTGGTCCACTAGAATGAGGCCTAGGAAGGACCAAAATATTGATACATATTAGGCATATTGTATCGGCATCAGTACACCTAGGTAAACATGGCATGGATACGGTGGTACACTGATATACACATAGTTGGGAATGGGGAATTCAGATCACCTGCTAACAAATATGTCCCGACACCCTTTCCAACATGATATGACACCACACCCCTCATATGTGGTGAGTCCCAGTTTTATCATTGGCCTCATTCTAATTATGAGATATGTATTAGAATATGTTTTGCCGGTAGAAGATCTCAATTCAGTTTTAAAAGGCTAAAGGAGTAGTTGAGACATGTAAGCCTAAAAAATAATTATTATTAGTTCAATAAAAATATCATATAATATACTGAGTTAGAATGATAAAAGGTACAAACATCAATTATTTAATTTATAAATCATCTTTCAAAACTTTAAATGGCCAATTTAGAAGAAGAAAACAAATAAAGAATCATCCATATAATTGATATTATATTTATGGTCATCATGTAGTTTAGAAGAAAGGAAACAATGTAGTTCATTTGATCTATGCAAAAAAACCCCACTTGATTTATCCAAGTGAAATTAAGAATTTGGCCCATCTTTTGCATTAAACTCTCCTAAAACACTAAGTTGTATTTGATTTGAAGGAAAAAGTAGGGAAAGGTAGGGAAACCTTTATAAACCTTGTATATGTTTTTTGCCTTTCGCTTCCTTTCCCTACTCTTTCCTTCAGACCAAACATAGCATAAAAGAAATTAATAGAACTTGATTTGCCCTATTGGTTTTTCATTTTTAGTATTTTTATTTGGCCCATAATTATTGAAATGCTTCTTCCATATATTTTGAATTATAAAAATGCAAGAAATATATGTTTTCTTTCTGCATTAAATCATTGAATAACCAATGGTGAGGCTTATGCCTTTTTATGCCTCACACCTTGAGGCCCGAGACTCATGCCTCATTTTAACAAAAACTTAAATCTCATATCAAAGTTGTGATGCTTAAGCTTTGAAACAAAAGCTATGCATGTTAGCTCAAAGTGTACACCTCACATCTCTAAGGCTTAAGCCTTTTAAAATAATGCTCCTTGTGATGCTTATAAAAAAAAAAAAACAATCCTTGTCATATTGTTGTGCACCGATACCTAACTTTTGGTATTGTGTGCATTGGTGTTTTGATCCTTGGGCAAAACTTGCAAATGCAAATCTATCATTAGGCAAGAAAAGCATAAACACAAATATATGTTCTGTTTACAAAAATGCAAACTTAATTTAGTTTTGCATTGATAAATTTTGTATTGCATATGGTTATGATGGATGTAAATACGAATTTCAATACTAAAATATACTTTTTTTACATTGATAAACTTTGGATGCAAACCCTTTTTTTCTATTTTTTGAAAGCAAACTTTACTCCCATTTTCAATGCAATAACGGCTTAGTTTGGCAGGAGTATAAATACAAATATGGACAGTACAAATACATACAAAATAATATAAAATGTAATGCTTTTTACTTTACAAATTTGTATTTTTGTACTCCTTCCAAACTGAGCCAATATCAAAAAATTTGCTTTCATTTTTAATAAAGAAAAACATGCAAAACTGAATTTGAGTGCAAATTTACTTTGGTTTAGCATTTGCATTTTTAGTAAATGATGGCTAACTTTTTATACACATTACAAGGGGAGTAAAAGATGGGGGACAAAACAAGGTGCGCATGAGTTCCACTTTACCGCATAGAATCAGCAATTATGTGAATTTGATCCCACACCTCCAAATTTGCAAGGATGATGAGCGCGATCTCAGCTCTTAAATCATTGGCTAGGCTGAATGTGTAACATTGGGTCATTTTAGCTCACTAGTAAATATGCAGGTGTGTTATGTATGGTAATTTTAGATAACATTAACAATTTTAATATCCTTATGATAAGTTTATAATATTTTATATATCTCAAATTTTTTTATAAATTTCATATATTATTTTTATTTTTTTTGTGTTTCTATCTATTTTTAATTTTTTATTATTTAATTATGACATTATTAGTTAAATCACTTATTCAAAAAAATGGGACCATTATGCTGCAAGCCAAATAGGTTGGGTTGAATTCAAGCTTAAACCAAGCCTAACCCTTCGCATTAGACCTAAGGCCTTAGGCCAAAGTTAAGCCTAATATGTTTAACTTGGGCCCAACCTCCAACCTGAATTGAAAGTTGAAGCACTTGGGTTAGTCTTGGACTTCGGTTTATGAATTAGCCCCAAGCAAAATTTATCATAAAATGTATGTGCATAATTTTATGTTTATGATTAAGCTTAACTTTAGCTACCTAAGGGATAGGCTTGGGCCCAACATGAAAGATAAAAAATTCCAAACTTTTGAATCTAGTCTTAGGCCCAAGTCAAGGACCAAAAATCAAAGCTACCATGTATAAATTACGAGCTAGGTAGATTCGATCTCGAGTTAAGCCCACCTAATTTTCCTCCCTATGGACCATTGACCATTAATTAGATGCAAAAGTAATTTTCTTTTTAAGTTAGTATACTTTTTAATTCTATTTCTATCATTAATAAAAATGACTATTATCTATAACACTTATTTTGTTTAATATGATGAATACATAATATTAAAGATGCACCCAATTGTTTGGTTGATCCATTTGACGTTAATGACTGAACTATTCACTTACCGTTCAGTCAAAAAGGTGGTTAATTTAATTATTTTTTAGGTTAGTTTTGTACATAGGTTTTACATTATTAAAAATATTAGATATAGATTTACTTTGTAAAATTTATTGGTGAGAAACAAAAATACTTCGAATAAAGTATCTAAAGAGAAAGAATGAGAGTTAATACACTAATGAGAGGAAATTTCATGAAGTGGAAAGTAATAGTACTTTAACTTACACTTTTTGCCTACATAATTAAAGAGGTATTAAATTCATAAATAGGGGCATTTTAGTCAATAAAAGTCCATAAAGCTTATTTATTTAATTTTTCTTAAATATAAGATTTAATGAAAGGAAATGAAACTTAATACCTTAAATTAGGATTTAATGATGAGGAATATAATGAATTTAATAAAAGTAGTAGGTCAAATTATGCTTTTGGCCCTCATAAATATAGGAAGACCAAGTTCAGAGAGTAAGGGTATTTTAGTAAAAAAATCTAGATTCTGGACCGCATTCACACTTTCGATTGATGGTAGTATAGATATGTTATCTAATGCAAATTGAAAGGCTTAAAAAGTTAGGGGGCGGCCAAAAAAGATGTTGTTTTAAATAGCTAAAAATTATTAGAACTCAATTTTTTAATAATGACTATGGCCCATAGTATGGTATAATGCTCAACATGATCAAACCAGACATAAATTCACATGATATCTTGAATTTATTTCAATTGTTGGTATATTTGTGTTTTGTTGGGATCAATCACAAGGGAATATATTGTTTGTTTCTTGAGAGATCTAGAGTGTGTTGAATGGATAACCAATTAATTTTCCTAGTAATCATATTGAATTTCAAAATTCAAATAAAATATGCTTAGAAGTAGGCCATAGTTTGATCATATGATATGCATAGTTGCAAGGTTCAAAATATTGATACACCCAATACGTCGGTATGGGCGTATCGGGCGAATCGATACTATTTTTTTTAGTTTTTTTTATTTTTTATTTTAAACTGGTTCAGAGGGGCTTGTTTAGGTCTCCTCCATCTCCTGAAACCAGTCAGACCCTTGAAACACCCACTATAGGGGCGTATCGGTGGGGTCCCGGAACGATACATATCGGCCCATACGTTGTTGATACTTTGAACCTTGCATAGTTGGACTAAAATTAACTTCTTAATAGGAAAGTGTTTGTTTGGTAAGACATTTTGTATAATTATAATTTTAAATTCTATGATTGTTAATGATTTTTTGTAGTTAGTTAGCAGTTAATGATTTTTTATTTGGAAATCATGATTTGCAATTTCTACGCATAATGATTTTTACGTGATTTGTGATTTGCAAAACGCAAGTGATTTTTGCACATTGTGACTTGGAGTCCATCACTTAAGGTGAGGACCTTGTGATCTTTTGTGCATCTCATCACATCTGGCCTCATCTCAACATCTCATCGTGTACCACCTATGACTTTAGCACACCTCTATGTTATTAAAAGTATAGATCTTTCATAGGGAACCACGCGAGTGCGAGCAGATGGATGTATTGCACCGCAGCAAGATCCTATATTTTCCTTTCATATTTTTAAGGAGTGTAAATAAATTCATAAGTTTTATAACTTTCCAATGTGGGACAAAACTTAAAAGAGAGAAAGCAAGACAAAAGACATGTTCTAGTGGGAACTTTAAAACCATTTCCCAAAGTGCATGTGTAAGTGTGCTCTACTATGTAATTAACCAGTTAAACACGCACTGGATCTAATACCCAATGATATTAAAACCCAACAGGGGTGAATTAAGTTTTTGTGATTTTAGGTGATTTTGTGCAAATCAAATATGTAATGAATACAAGAGAGAGAGAGAGAAAACCGATTTATAGAAGTTTGGCACATGGGGCGTACATCCTCTTCTAAGAAGGAGCCCCTTTAAGAATTTATTCCATTCACTTCAATAAGAACTTGCACCAATTAGTTGAGATGGTGCTAACCACATCTTAGAGCTCTATTCTTCTCCCCAAAACACTACATTAATATCCAACTAATTGATCCAGTGTAGTCACACCATAAAACTCTACTCTTCTCCCAAGAACAATCCTATAATACACACCTGGTTGGTCGGGTGCTAGCTACACCTTACAGATCTGTTCTTCAACAAACACACTGGGTGATCCAACTCTTATTTATCATTTACAAATCACTCAAATACAATAAATTAAGAATCCTAATCAGAGTGAATAAGTTAGTACAACTCAAAGAGAAATAATAGAACAAAGGTAGGGCTCACTTGATAACAACCCAATGATTCAAATTCTATTTCAAATTTATTTTCCCTTTTCTATTACCTATTTTGTCAACCAATAAAAGGAATTATAGTAGAAATCCTTAGATGATCATTGGAGCAAAAATCTTAGCATTAAATGCAATTTTTTCCTATTTAAAAAACTGGCCATTAAGGAATCTACCACGATGGAGATGTCTTTGATCGATTTGGGGTTGCCTCATCCTACAATTCAATCATTTATCCCACCATATCAAGTAGGAGATGTCCCCTAACACACTTCGGGACTTCTCACCTAGAGAGAATTTTTGATATTTAGGCTAAGGTAACATCTTCCATGCACCAATACTTAAAAATAAAAGCTTTTTTGTTTTACTATGGATGGCTTGAGTATCAAATTGCTTCCTATTAACACTCCAAATTTATTCTAATTTTTTCCTTATTTTTCACTCATTCTAACAATTGTGACTCTAAGGTCTTATTCGCTTTTCGGTAGGTCACTTACCCGGGTAAGTGTTTCCTAGGAAAGATTTATCCGGGTAAGTGCATTTACCCATGTTCTTTTTTTTTCCATGTAAATATGGCAATGACTATTTTGGCCATAAAAATCTATTATTAAAAGGGGCATTTTTGTCCCATTCAAGTGTTGACAACTTTCCCTGAAATGTGTATCACTTAAAACAAACTTTCCCTGGTCCCCACATAAATCTAAATAAAGAACATGGGTTTTTTGGTTAATAGGAATCAAAATCTCATTGACCAACTTTCCCCCTTCTCAAAATCCAAAAAAGAATGCCCCCTAAGGTTTAATAGGCTGAAAGTGAGCCTCTAACATTTGCAGTCCATCTTTCTACTTTAAATAGAAAAATGGAAACTAGGGTTATTTACTAAAATACCCCATATAGTTTCATGGATTTATTAAAACATACCTTATAGTTTGTGTTTTGCTAAAACATCCCATATGGTTTGCAATCAATTTACTTAATTGACCTTCTAGTAAATGAAAATGAAAAATATCATTTTTGCCCCTAATAGGACTCGTGCAACTACTCTATTTTATTTTATTTGGTCAATTTTGTTTTTTATATGAAAAAGTATTAAGAATACTTTTGGAATAAACAACTATAGCCCATGCCCTTTGAGCATTTTCCACTCAATTCAAATCTATCTGATCCGATCCATTTGCATCCCTAAACTTTCTTATTATTGTTTTAGGCTTTATGAAGTTGGACTATTTGGAAAAGCTATCAACAATGTTTGCTGAAAACTCATAAACCAGGATAGCTCAATTTCGTTATTGTTTTTTCTTTTTTCTTTTTTGGTTTCTTCCAAACAGATCAGCAAAAGCAACTCAACTAAGTGGGACCATTCAAATTGGCAACTCCATTTTGTGTTCGTTTGGGAGGACTTTTGTATTACTGCTTTTGGCTTGCTGAGTTACTGAAATGGGTCTATTTGGAAAACCTATCAACAGTGTTTGGTGAAAAACCAGAATAGATCAATTTTGTTTTTTTTTTTCTTTGGCCCAATTTTATTAATTGCTCAGCCACAAAAAAAAAAAAAAAAAAAAAAATCTTTCTATTGAAGCTTCCTTTTTTTTGGTTTCTTCCAAACAGAACAGCAAAAGCAACTCAACCAACGCTTGAACCCTCCCAAATCGTCAGTTTAAAGCAGCTCCCATGAATAGGTGTAGAATCAGCGTGTGCAAAAGATTACAATAATGCACCTTTACACTATGATTTGAAGGAAAAAGTAGAGAAAGGAAGGGAAAGACAGGGAAATTCCTTCAAACCAAACATAGCCTATATTGTATCTATTTGAATGTGAAAAATAAAGAACTTCTATTGATTAACAAAATAATAACAGGAAAAAATTGCTTCAAAGACAAAACAGGAATGAAATGTTTAATGCAGCGAAGAAATGTCTAACTAATGGTGCCTTCAACCCTCAAAACATACAACACTAGTCAAATTATTGGCGCCCCTCATGCCTCATGTATCGACGGTGCCTCATTTCTAGGGGTCCATGTCGGATACCCATTTTGATTAATTTACACTGTATTGGACCCGGCTTCTGAGTGATGCCCATTAAAATTTTTACAAACTATCAACCCAAGCCCGCCCAAATTGCACCTAAACGCTAAACCTATTCATGGAAAGCCCATCAGATTTGGGTTTATACTGCTTTGGGCTCGGGTTTCTGATCGATCTCATTCAAAGCAAAAGCCCAAGCCTAACGAATGAAGTGGTCTAGCTAGTTGCACCCCCACCCATTTCCTGTTCTCAAACCAAAGAAACTCACAGTTAAGTGTTGGTACAAACATTGCTTCCAACCTTATCTGTAGCCATGTATCTCAGTTCTCAGACATGTTTCCTAATTGTACGTTGTCATTGATGGAGGTTGTACACCGTGGATACGACAATCAAAGCAATGTTGGTACCAACATATTTGTAGCAAATCCAGTCCCCTCCCCAAAACCATTTGTATGTAAAAGGTCGGTACTCTCCATAATCAGTACCCTAATTTTGTTTGGCTTAAAATAGATTAATTTTGCTGTACCTTAAAATTGAAACCTTACTACAATCACAATTTTCCAAGCTGTACCCAATGAAGATGGTTTTATGGCCATGTCATTGGAAACAAGTTGGGCTCAAGTTGAACAATTTATAATTAATTTTCCTCTGATTCTAGGCATAGCTTGTCTCGACTTGGGAGCCCCAGCCCCTAGGAGTGGATAGCTGTTTAGCAAAATTAATATGAATTTGTTTTATTTTGAACAACAAAATCATATAATTGGCAAACACCCCTAATTTGTAGTTTATTTGAGGTGTATAAGCAATATAAATTAAATAAAATATAAAATTATTTATTATTAATATCCATTAGGTTTAGTTCCGGATGAGGACGATATATATATATATATATATATATATATATATATATATATATATATATATACAGAGAGAGAGACCAAATTCGGGTTCAGTCTCTACTCTTGCACGAGTTAACCTTAGTTCAATGTTTAGGGGTAAAAGTGAACCCAAATTTCCTATTCACTTTCTCTATCCGCACCCTACCCACAGTATACTGCATTTACACATCTCACAATACAAAATTAGATTGGATAGTGGGCAGGAAATCTCATTTGAGTGCAAATTGGATTGCTAAATTATAGAATTTAAACTACATAAGGCTTGGGTTTGGGCTCAAGCCCATTGGAAATTTAGCAAATTCCCAACCCAATCCGACCCAACTTGCACCCTTAATTACAGTCGTAGGAGTGGAGTCAACTTGGAAACCATGGCGCCAAGGCAGGGGAGGTTGAGATGAGAACCCGGGCTCAGATCATATGTTCTCTTTGAACATCCACATCAGGGTCAGCATGGGCAAAATGGACCCCTACATAAAGCTTGTAAACACAGGCTCCATAAAAACAAATGAAGAGTATTTGAATTGAATGTATCAAATAAACCACTTTTAGAGAGAGAGAGAGAGAGAGAGAGAGAAAGCTCTGCATCAGAATTTTACAGATTCATGCTTTTATATCACTAGTAAACATGTACGTGCAGTAATTCCAGATGATGATAATGATAATAATAATGTATCAAAAAAAATCTATAAATATGTTTTTTTTTTGTTTTTATATGCTTTTCATTTTTTATTATTAATCAGATGCATATTGCAAAATCCAAATCTTATTATATTAACACCTCATCTAAATATGTAATAAACGGATCGAGTTGTGAAGTTTCAAGTATCATTGACAAATCTACCTACTTGGCTAGATTTTTCTTTGTATCATATTTTATCTTTTTTGTATTTTTTTTTCTTCTTTTCATTTATCAAAGAAATGTAAGATTTAAATAAAGGGAATTGATTGAGGTGAAAAGTAGTAGTTCAATTTACAATTTAAACCTCACAATTAAATAGGGACTAAATTCAAAGTATTTTGCTTAAAAGAAAGTTCACAATCTTATTTATATTTTGAATAGTAGTGTAAATATAGAATTATAGATGTGTTCAATTTTTTTTATAATTTTTTATATTTCTGTGTAAAAATAATTCAAATATGCCACACTTTCTTTATGTTTAATATGATAATTAATTAAAAGTATGCATGTGCATGAATGTTTTTCTTTCGACATTTATGTATTTTTATATTTATTAATTTTTATTTTTTATTTATGACATTAAATGTTAAAACATTTGACCCAAAATAATTTCATTTTTGGTCGGTTCTAAATTATGTATTTCATTTTCATTATCAATAAAAATAATTCTTTTTATCACACTTATTTTTTAGTTTGATTAATAAAATTATCATAAATGTGTCTAATTTTTATATATTTTTGTATTTTTATATTTATTTATATTTAAAAGTTTTGTTACCTAACTATGATTTCATAGGTTTATCAATTTGATTCAGATGGTTAAATTGATTAGCCACCAATTGGACAAAGAATGATTTTGTTTTTTAGCTAGTTTTAAAACATATGGGTTTATATTGTTAAAAATATTGGCATAGATCTAATTAGTACCATTTATTGATAAAAAATAACTTAAATATAAGATTTAATATGAGAAAATTGGAGTTAATACATTTAAGTATAAGACTTAATGAAAGAGAATTAAATGAGGGAAAAATTAATAATTGAAGTTACATTTTCAATCATTACAATTAGAGATGTAATAAATAGACAAATACAAGCATTTTAGTAGCCATCAAAAGTTGGCATTAAAGATGTAATAATATGACTTTCGTACCCTTTATCAAATAAAGAAATATAGGGTAATTTTAGTTAAAAGAGAACTTCCACTCTGCATCTGCACTTTTATATATAGTATAGATCTTTTTTTTGGTCATTTATAAAAAAAATGTAAGATTTAAATAGAGGAAATTGAATGAGGTGAAAAATAGTAGTCCAATTTATAATTTAAACCTTACCATGAAATAGGTACTAAATTCCAAAATGAGTGTTTTAGTCAATGTTGTAAAAATCGAACCTAACTGGACAATCGAACTGTTTGGCGTGGAAAGTAGTTAGGTCATTGGTTCCGTTTTGGCCCCAAACCACTATTTTTACAAAAAAAATGTTGGAATGGTTAGGAACTGCTGATCCAGACGTTTGAACCATTAAAATGTTCGACTTGGTTAATAATTCTTTGATTGCTTTCAAATTAATTCCAAATTTTTTATTTATTTTAAAAATAGAAATTAGAAAATAAAAAAAATGATAAAAGAAACTTTCATATCTCAAAATCTTTTTTGATCATTCCAATGACCAAAATTAGTTAGGGTTTTTAGTTATTTCATTTTGATTTTGAGTTTTCAAATTTCTATGATTATTTTTAAGTTGTAATAACAAAAAAGAGTGCAACTCCAATGAAGAAATTGAAAAATCAATAAAAGATATGAGAGATTAAACACCAATCTTATATTAAAATCTAAGATACACCAGTGACGCAAATGATATTGGATTTGTGAGAGATTTAGAGAGATGAGAAAGATGTAAAAAAACGACAAGTAGTGTTGTAGTAGTGGTGATGATGAACAAGGAGATAGCCATCGCTATAGATTTTTTTTTCTTCTTAGGGAAAATAGTTTTGCAATAATGCTCGATGAACATGGTGACAACCACCTCTGCCAACACTTCATTCTCTTCTTCTTCTTCTTCTCTTTCTTTTTTCTCACTTCTCAACTTTAACCAAATTACCTCATTCTCAAAGTCTCACACTCCCATCTCATAATAATGTACATATATGGTGAACTTTAACCCAATCCTAACATAATGGTTAAAAAAAAAGTTATATTATATTTTACATCTTACTAGTTTAATCTATTCAAATTGGACGGTTGAACCATCGACTCAGAAACTGGAAGCCAAAGTGTTTCCATTTTTGGGTTGGTTTTTAAAACATTGATTTTAGTCAAAAAGAAAGTTCCACAATCTTATTTATATTTGGAATCTTAGTGTAAATATAAAATTTTAGATATGTTCAAAATTTTCTATTTTTTTGTATTTTTGTGTATAAAAATAATTATAATATGTCACACTTACTTTTTGTTCAATGTGATAATTACATGACATTATACATGTGACTAAATGTTTTTTTTTTCAAAATTTATGTATTTTTCATTTATTTATATTTTTATATTTTATTATTTATTTATCACATTAAAGCTTAATGCATTTAATCCAAGAGTTGAACTATTTATTATTAATTTTTATATTTCATTTTTGGTCAGTTCTAAATTATGTATTTCATTTTCATTATCAATAAAAATAATTCTTGTTTATTACACTTTTTTAATTAATAAAAATATCATTAATGTGTATTTTTTATACATTTTTTTGTAATTTTCTATATTTATTTCTATTTTAAAATTTTTATTACCTAACTATGACTTCATAGGTTTATCAATTTGATTCGGATGGTTAAATTACTTATCCACCACTTGAATAGAGAATATTTTATTTTTGAGTCAATTTTAAAACATATGGGTTTATATTATTAAAAATATTGACATAGATTTAATTAGTAGCATTTATTAGTGAAAAATAAATTAAAATATAGGATTTAATAAGAGAAAATAGAATTTAATACATTAACTGTAAAACATAATGAGAGTGGATTAAATGAGGTGTAAAGAATAATTGAAGTTATATTTTCAATCCTTACAATTAGAGATGGATTAAATACATAAATATGATCATTATTGAAGTCATTTACACTTTAATATATAATACTAGTAAGCATGCACGTGCTTTGCATGTGATAATTCTAGATGATGATAAAATAGTAATAGCATCCAAAAAATTCTATAAATATGTTTTTTTTTTTGTTTTTATATGTTTTTTGCTTTTTATTATTAATCGGATGCATATTGCAAAATCCAAATCTATTATATAAACACCTCATCTAAATATGTGATAATTGGATTGATTTGTGAAATTTCAAGTATCATTGACAGGTCTACCTGCTTTGTTAGATTCTTCTTTTTATGATATTTTATCTTTTTTCTGTTTATTTACCAAAGAAATGTAAGATTAAATAGAGAGAATTGAATGAAGTAAAAAGTAGTAGTTCAATTTATAATTTAAACCTCACAATTAAATAGGGACTAAATTCAAAAATGAGTATTCTAGTCAAAAGAAAGTTTCAGAATCTTATTTATATTTTTAATAGTAGTGTAAATATAGAATTATAGATGTGTTCATTTTTTTTTATATTTTTGTGTAAAAATAATTTCGATGTCACAACTACTTTTTATTTAATATAATAATTAAATAATATTATACATGTTCTTGCATGTTTTTTTTTTTTGCAACATTTATGTATTTTTATATTTTTGTATTTTATATTTTATTAATTTTTATTATTTATTTATGACATTAAATGTTAAAACATTTGACTCAAAAGTTGAACTATTGATCCTTGTCAAATAGTAAAATAATTTCATTTTTGGTTAGTTCCAAAGTATGTATTTTACTTTCATTATCAATAAAAATAATTATTTTCATTACACTTATTTTTAATTTGATTAATAAAAGTATCATAAATGTGTCTACTTCTTTATACATTTTTGTAATTTTTATATTTATTTGTATTTTTTAAATTTTATTATGTAACTATGACTTCATAGGTTTATCAATTTAATTCGGATGGTCGAATTACTTAGCCACCACTTGGATAAAGAACAATTTTGTTTTTTAGCTAGTTTAAAATATATGAATTTATATTGTTAAAAAATATTAACATAGATCTAATTAGTACCATTTATTGGTGAAAATAACATAAATATAGTATTTAGTAAGAGAAAATGAGAGTTAATATAAGACTTAATGAAATGGAATTAAATGAGGTGGAAAGTAATAATTGAATTTACATTTTCAACTCTTACGATTAGTGATGTAATAAATAGAAAAATATGGGCATTTTAGTAACCATCAAAAGTTGGCATTAAAATTGTAATAAAATGACCTTCATAACCTTTATCAAACAAATAAATAGAGGGTAATTTTAGTCCAAAAAAACTTTCACTCTGTGTATGCACTTTTATATATAATATAAATCATTTTTCTTTTATTCATTTATAAAAAATATAATATTTAAATAGAGGAAATTGAATGAGGTGAAAAGTAGTAGTTCAATTTATAATTTAAACCTTACAATTAAATAGGGATTAAATTCAAAAACGAGTGTTTTAGTCAATGTTTTAAAAATTGGACCAAACCGGATAGTCGAACCGCTTGGCTCGAGAACTAGTGAGGTCACTGATTCCGTTTTGGCCCCAAATCACTATTTAACAAAAAAAAAAAAACGTTGAAATGGTCAAAGAACTATTGATCTGGATAGTTTAACCATTAAAATTTTCAACTTGGTTAATGGTTCTCAGGTTGCTTTCAAACTAATTCCAAATTTTTTATTTATTTTAAAAATAAAAATTAGAAAATAAAAAAAATTGATAAAAAAAACTTTCATATCTCAAAATCTTGTTCGATTATTCCCAATGACCAAAATTAGTTAGGGTTTTTAGTCATTCTATTTTGATTTTTAGTTTCCTCATTTTTATGATTCTTTTTAACTTGCAACAATAAAAAAAAATGTGCAACTCAAGAAATTGAAAAACTGATACAAGAGATGAGAGATTAAAATCGATCTTATATTAAAATTTGATATACACCAATGAAGCAAATGATCTGGGAGTTGAGAGAGATTTAGAGAGATGAGGAAGATGTAAAAAGAGAGCAAGCGGTGTTGTAGCAGTGGTGGTGATGAACAAGGAGATAACCATTGTTGGCGATTCCTTCTTCTTCTTAGGGCAAATATTTTTGCAATAATTCTTGATAAATATGGTGACAACCACCTCCATCGACGCTTTGTTCTTCTTCTTCTTCTTTTTTCTCACTTTTCAACTTTAACCAACTGCCTCCTCAAACTCTCACACCCCTCTCTTAATAGTGTAAATATATGGTAGACTTTAACCTAATCCAAACCTAATGGTCAAAATAAAAAGTTACATTATATTTTACATCTTACTGGTTTAATTTGTTCAGACTAGATGATTGAACCACTGACTCAAAAACCGGAAGCCAAAGTGATTCCATTTTTGGGTTGACTTTTGAAGCCTCGATTTTAATCAAAAGAAATTTCTACAATCTAAGTTATATTTTGAATAGTAGTGTAAATATAGAATTTTAGATGTGTTAAAAAATTTCTATAATATTTTTTGTATTTTTGTGTGTAAAAATAATTATAATATGTTACATTACTTTTTGTTTAATATGATAAATATATTATATTATATATGTGCCTAAATGTTTTTTTTGCAAAATTTATGTATTTTTATATTTTATTAATTTTTATTATTTATTTATGACATTAAAGGTTAGCAATTTTAACCAAAACTTATACTATGTATTATTAATTTTTATATTTCAATTTTGGTTAGTTCTAAATTATGTATTTTATTTTCATTATCAATAAAAATAATTCTTGTTTATTACACTTATATTTTTTAATTTGATTAATAAAAATATCATTAATGTGCCTAATTCTGTATACATTTTTTGTAATTTTCTATATTTATTTCTATTTTAACAATTTTATTATCTAACTATGACTTCATAGGTTAACCAATTTGATTTGGATGGTTGAATTGCTTAGCCACCACTTAAAAAAAGAATTTTTTGTTTTTGAGTCAGTTTTAAAATATATGGGTTTCTATTTTTAGAAAAATTGGCATAGATCTAATTAGTAGCATTTATTAGTGAAAAATAATTTAAAATATAGGATTCAATAAGAGAAAATGAGATTTAATTAGGGGTGAGCAAAAAAAAAACCAAAAAACCAAACCAATTGAAACCGAACCGATCAATTCGGTGTTTTAAAAAAACCGAAGGTACCGGTTTGGTTTCAATTAACCAATATGGAAAACCAATAGTTAACCAAACCAACTGGTATATATTTCTATATATTTTATATATATTTATGTTTATTTAATATATTTTATATTTTTTTATATATTATAAATTAACAAATATGCATTATATATAAATATATATATTTATAATATATGACATATTATTCATTATTTAAAATATAATAACTTATATATATTTATAAATTTTATTATATATTTATATATATATTTTTATAATATATATTATAAAAATTAAAAAAAATCAAAAAACCAACGAACCAAACCAGTCAACCGATTTACTGATTGGCATAAGTTTGATTTTGATTATTGATTTTCCAAAAACTGGTAGTACCAGTTCGGTTACAAAAAAAAAGGACCCCTAGATTTAATACCTTAACTATAAGACTTAATGAGATGGGATTAGATGAGGTGGAAAGTAATAATTGAAGTTACATTTTCAATCCTTACAATTAGGGATAGATTAAATACACAAATATGACCATTATAGTAGTCATTAAAACTATAATAAAATAACTTTTTAACACTTTCTCAAATATAGAAATAAAGGATAATTTTAGTCCAAAAAAAGTTTCACACTATATCTACACTTTTATATATATTATAGATATTATAGATTATAAATTAGGGTTCTTTTCATGCTCTAGTGAGTATGCTCCTATGCAAGGCAAGAGAGTACAAAGAAAGAAAATTCCCCTGTACACTCAAAACAGGGTAAATTGTTTTCCCCTCTTTGCATAGGGAGCATAAATGAATGATTCTTTATACCACATCTATTGATGCCAAGATTCTTTCCTTTTTTAAGTGTGCTGGTAAAATCTTGGGCTGACAAGAGTGAAAATACAGGTTTGGGTTTGAATCTGAAAGTAGTCATTTTGTGCAAAAGGCCAGGTTCGTATTCTTGTTATCCCTCTCAAGACCCCATACAGCTGAGACCAACAGTGGGTAATGGCCTTTTTCATTCTTGCCATGTGAAAAAGTCCAGTGGCAAGTCTGAACCATCCAGGGGGCAGTCTAAGTGGACCAAACGTTGAACCCACAGTTAGCATCAGCCTTATGCCCCTTGGACCAGTACGAACATAATTGAGCCTATTCACTAAGGACCAGGTTACACCGAAGCTGTGAGTGTTTCACCGATACAATCTATCCCATGATGTAAGTACTAGTAAAATTTGAATCAGCCCGTTAAGGAATATAAATATAAATTTATAGAGTGTAAAACCTTATATTTTGTATTATTTTATATGTATATGTATTGTATGTATTTGTATTTGTATTTTTTTTTTTAAATCGAGCCTTAGGCTCGAATATAAATACAAATATATAGAGTACAAAATCTTATATTTTGTATTATTTTGTATGTATTTGCACAGTATATATTTATTTTTATACTCCTTCCATACTGAGCCTTAAGCTCTGTTTAAGAAGAATACAAATACAAATATATACAGTACAAATACAAATGTAAATATATAGAGTACAAAACTTTGTATTTTGTATTATTTTGTATGTATTTGTATTATACATATTTGCATTTGTATTCCTTTCAGACTGAGCCTTAGACAATGTTAAATGAGAGAGAAACAGAATTGAGAGAAAGTTCTCTATAGGCCATGTTTTTCAACCAAACCAATTAAACACAGCTTAGACAGCAACTTGGGTTGCATTTGAATAAATATTTGTAATGGGGTTTTCTGAAAACTCAAGCAATTTTTTTTTTTCGTCATAAACAAGAACTTGGTGGCGGATATACCTAAATTTGAAAAAGAAGAGATCCCAAGTCCTAACTCTTGCTTCTAGAAAATCATCTTTTTGCTAATCAGTGGAGAAAACATTGTTGTTACGCTTCAACATTTTCCAAACACAATCTTATTTTTGAGGAGTGATTCTGTTGCATGCACACAAATATAGGAATCATTCTTAAAGAAGGCACTCAGAGGTTGCTTTAGGCTCTCAATATGACTTTAGCTAATTTGGAGTTTGGATGTATACTGACAAGCCAATGTCAACTACTAAGTACTAATATCTACCAAAAAAACAACTACTAGCTATTTTATCTAGAAAACCCACGAGGTCAGAAGCTTTTTTTATATATGATATTTAGGCCATGTTTGGGAGTGCTTATGTTAAAAGTAAGTGTTTATTAAATAAGTGCTTAAAAATAAATGCTTATTCGAACAAGCACTTATTTACATTTGGCACCCAGCCTTTTTAAGTGCTTATTTTAAAATATAAGCACTTATTTTATATTAGACATTTGGTAGGTCTTTCTCCAACAAACACTTGTGATTCTTTTATCTTTTATTGTTTGTTTAATTTTCAAAATATCCAATCCAAAGTGAATGAATAAAAGTATTTTGATAGAATTACTTTTATAAAAGTATTTTTATAAAATGCTTTCGTAAAAAAATGCTTTCATAAAAGAACTATGCTTTCGTATAAGTAACAATGTTGTTGCTAAAATCAACACTATTGAAAGGGTATAATTAGTAATCTAAAAATTTATTAAGGACAATTCTAGGTAAAAAAAAAATTGAATAAATGCTTATTGTATGAGCACTTAAAAATGCTAGAAAAATTGGGCTTAAAACTATTGAAAGGGTATAATTAGTATTCTAAAAATTTATTAAGGACAATTCTAGGGAAAAAATTGAATAAGTGCTTATTGTATGAGCACTTAAAAATGCTAGAAATTTTGGACTTAAAAAATAAGCCCTTATTTTTAAAATAAGCACTTATTTCAGACTTATTTCCCAAACACCAGTAAGTGTTTAATGGTGTGGTCCCAATCCAAATAAACACTTGTTTTTAAGCACTCCCAAACATGGCCTTAGAAATGGAGCCGCTTTTTCCTGGTGTGGTGGGTCATTAGTTCAGCCATTCATGTCAAATAGGTCAATCCGTGATGCCATAAATTAAATAAATATTAAAAATATAAAGGTTTTGAAAAAAAATAAAATTAAGCACATCTCTAATATTATATATTCATCGTTATAAATAAAAATAGGTGTAATGATAATTGATAAATAAGAATTATTGTTATTAATAGTGTTTTCAAATCATCATTGGCTTGGACGATCAGACTGTTCGGCCCAGGAATCGTCTAGACAACCAATTCCGTTTCACCCCTAACCCATTCTTTGGCCAAAACCATTGACTTGGTTAGCAACCTAATGACCCAGACAGTTGAGCCACCGACCCATTTGACCCAAACAACGATTTTTGGCCATTTTTTTAATAATATTTTAATTTTTCTTTTTAATTTGAAACGGGCCATTCATTGGAAATGGGCGATGATCAAACTATTGACCTGGAAACCGGTGGCCAAAGCATTTCAGATTCCGGGTTGGTTTTTAAAACATTGGCTACTATTAATGATGAAAATGGCTTACATTTTTTCGCAATAAATGAATGCTCAAGGGACTAAATGACCTAGAAATCCATCCAATCCACTCAACGACAAGGTCACTCAAAAAATGGTCCTCAATAACCTGCTTGTAATAATGAAGCATCTCTGTATTTAAAAGCTTCGCTGGCTTAGAATAAAGAAGAAACTACCGAAAACAAGTTTCTATTTTATCTATGAGAAAGTGCACGGAAATGTGTTTACATTGAATATTATTCAATGGAGTGATAGAGAAGTACGGATCGATTATTGTGTGGTTTCACCAGGATTCATTAAAAAAAAAAATTGTCAAGCCAGCACCAACATGATCAGAATTCAGGAAGAAAAAATAATGGACCAACACCGGACATAGTTCAGCAAAATTAAAAACAAGCCCCCACACCACGTGATCTTCTATCTTCTATTTTTTTGAAGATAATATAAAAGATTCAAGTGGATCGCCATTACAAAGATCCCCCTTCCTTTAAAAAGAAGTTGTATTGCTTGTAGACATATTGTTTAAATTTTAATAATCAAAACTGTGCAGGTTATTATTATTATTATTATTATTATTATTATTATTATTATTATTATTATTATTATTATTATTATTATTATAGGTAGAGAGGTGATTGTCTCAAATTTTATTTAAAATAAAAAGAACTCAAAAAAAAAAAAAAAAGCAGAGGACATAAACTGCCTTGCCCCAAACCCAAGATACAAATTCTCTCTCCCTGAAAATCTTTGAACCGTTGAGCATCAAAAAATATGACTATCGATTTAGTATTTACATGTACAATTGATGCAAAACCTCACTATAAGTGACGCTTTACATCAATTTAGGATATAAAACTCCACTCCATTCAAATGCCAGTAATTCTGAACCTATGATGACATTTTATATTGATCTTGATTTACACTGCAAATAAATGCCGACTAAACTTAACTAATGGTGAAGTTTTACACCGATAAAGTTTTACACTACAAATAAACGCAACCTTAAACATACTTATGGACCGGATGGCAGTATAATTCAATCATCAAAAGCTAGAACTTTGGTATTGATTGGCAGCAGATTAATGGATAAATAAGCACATCTTGATGAATTGTCAATACCAGCATTAGTTAACTCACCTACAATTCTATTTGCCTCGATATAAATAATGATGAAAAGTAACTCACATATGAGAGACAATTTGCAAAACTTCTTCAAAATCATAGTATATATTCCAAGGAAGAGCTTTGCCATTATGAAGAAATACAATGATTAGATTGTTATATTCATGGTTTTCAAAATTGGACTGGACAGAAAACTAAGAATTGGTCAGGTGACCAGTTTTGTTTTATTTAAAATCATTATTTTGTCAAAAATCATTGATTTGATTAGCAAACTGTTGATTTAGGCGGTCGAACCATCCAATGATTTTGACCCTTTTTTTTATTTTGTCAGAACAGGCCGTTCATTCAGTTCAAACGATCGGACTGTTCAACCCGGGAACTGGACCCTGACTGATCCATTGTCCGATTCAATTTTAAAAACCTTGGTCATATTCGACTATGATGCTGGTCCTATTCAAATCCAAGCAAAAGGAGAATACCTTCACAGATTGCTTTTATTTCATCTTGAATGAAAACGCAGTGGCCAAAGAAAGAAGAGAAAATTGCAATAAGATTTCCTTGACTATTTTGATGAATAATACCTCCTCCCCCTGCTGGAGATAACATTTCACCCATTTTATTATCTTGGGAGCAATTGTAGAGACATTGAACCCACCTTGTATTATTTTCTGAAACTCGAAGATTTGAGAGCAACTCATTCAGATAAAAATCCAGGATTTAATCCGTATAATCACTTTACTGGTTGGAATGGCTTTACCATCATAGACCCAAATTTCCCAAAGCAAAATGGAAGGCACGATTAATCTATAAATTTGGCTCCTTTGAGAGTTGATATCACATAAATTTGATGAATTTATAAGTTGGTCCCAAATATGTTGAGTCCTATAAATGAGAATATCAAAGATTATAGCGAAGAAATTTCAACATTTCGAAGCTAGAACAAGTGACCGAAGGTTTCTTGATTAGAACAACCGCAATTATGTTTTATAGTTCACATGATCAATGTGGATAATAATTTCTATGAAACTTATTGGTGGTAATAAAATGATTTTTTTAACCATTTTACTTAAACTACTGATTCAAAATCAAATAAAAATAAATCATGATTAAGTTTTTACTGTTTATTAACTTATTGCTTGAAAGTTGTGAGCTTTAAAAAAAGTTCAATGAAAGAGTGGATTATCAATTTATGCATAGTGGGGATTTCCTCTTGACCTAAATATTAGGGCTGATGTGGCAGATAAGCACAGATAAAGATTATCTGGGAGCCTCTGATTAGTCAGGTCTTTGATCCTCTACTCCATATCAGATCAATACATGTGGGTTTTGGTCTCCAAAGTAAATTGCCACGTGGAAGATTCTTAGTCATAAAAGTTTTCAATTGAAATGTCTGTTATCAAATCGCATTCGTCAATTAATAAAGTTGATTTCCTTTCATTCATTTAACTATATTTTTTGGCTTTCTAGCTTTTCTTTTCTTTTCTTTTTTTTATCAAATATGACTTCATGGTTTTACAGGTTTCTCATGAAAGCCCTTTCAAATGGGCACATAACGAGAACTAGTCAGTTTGACATGGGTTGATTAAGATATTTTTGGGTACTTTATACCCCAATTTCCGTTTGGAATGGAAGGGCTTCAGTTTTTTATGAGGGATAATTTGGTCTGTTAAATGATGTAATGACACGTGTAGCAATAGAATAAAGTGGTGACACTTTAGCAACCTTGGTGACTTCAATGATCTTAGTTATATCGCACAACTCGGGTTAGTTAGACCGAGGCTCAAATAGCTCAACTATATGCACCGATTTATCAAGATCCCTCCACGTAACCTCTATTTAGAAGCAAGCCAGCTGTTTCCGATCTCCTTGTGATCACGGCACCACATCAACAAAGTTTATCTCTCCCTATTTGATTCAGATAGACTTAGATAAGCCATATCAGCTTTTGCAGAGTCCATTTTCGGGTGAGAAGCCAACTCTAGACCAGACGGGTCGACGATCTCAAACATGCATCATGAGGCCCATGGCAATTCGCCTATATAAAGGATTTGCCTCCAGTCTCACAAGGTATGTGCGACTCAATTCTATGAATTCTCTTGCAATCTATCTTTCAACTCTCTCAAAACCTCAAAATCTCTAACTTAAGTATTGAAATTCCTATATGAGAAAAAGTACCCTGAATACGAACGCACTTGTCTTGCAGCTCAACCAAACGATCTCACTAACCCGATGTCCAAATTGTCCTCCAGCAGAGACCATCCAGATCGTACACCATCAGCTTTGGTTGAGCCACATTGACTGAGAAGCTTTAAAGAAGAAAAAATTTTGTACCGACCAAACACATTAACAGAAGATTTATATAGGTAGTGATAATCAGCCCGGAATTAATGCTTAAATAATCAAAAGAAAGAAAAACCCATTTCAGCCCAAACCTGTTTGTCACTCATTAGATCTGAAACTGAGAGTTTAGACACGCATTAAGGAAGTTGCTAACATTTAAAGTTTTTGAGTCATCAGTATCTAAGCGATTATAGCACGTTAGGATTCACATGGCTTTACCGGCGTGAATTAAATTGTATTTTCACTGAAAATAAGTACTTCTGGTTGATGATAGTACAGACTGAAGGGCCTGTTTGGGATCAGCTTTTGGGAAGTACACACATACAATTGTGGGGTAGATTGTGTGTAGGCTCTGGAGTCTCTGGACCCTCTGGTCAAGTGAGACAAAACTCTATCCCTTGCCTTGGAAAATATATACGTGACCCAACAGAATATGTGGACCTAAGTGACCATGCACCAGTGATAACAACGGCCCATGAGATCATCGAGAGAAGACCCCACCATGGTCCATGGCTAGCTTCGTCAAACAACAAGGTTACACTTGCATGAAGGAATATGAATATCGTAGTAATTAAGCAGAGAGAAGGGTACTTGGTGTTTGAAATTGAATGGATTAATTGGAAGTCACAAGGAATCTGGATAGTTTTCTTGTTTACTTGGAAAAGAAGGGACAGCCTCTCGTGAGCTCTTGTTTGAAGGACAATCATACAAAACCTTCAACAGGTCAGGTGATGTTGAACTTACGAAGTCAGCTTTGTTCTTAATTCAGACCCTCGGATGCTTTCTTGTCTTTGTCTACCCCCTCAAAAGAAATATAGCTTAATTTCTAGTTTTTTTTTTTAAGCTTAGGAATCTCTTCGACAAAATGACGCATGAATTCAATCAGTTAATAATTGAAAAAGAAAAAATTCAATTCAAATATATATACAATACTTCATACTGTATCGTACCGAAATGCTATATATATAATGGTAGTTATTGTCCAACCAAATGCATTTTACAGTTAAAATCAATGTTTTTAAAATCGAATAGGATAAGGAAGTGGCCAGGGATTCGGTTCTCAAGTTGAATGGTTCAATCATTTGAATCGAATGGATGGCTCGTTAACAAAAAAATTAAAAATTAAAAAAAAAAAAAACAGATCAAACTGTTGAATGGTTTGACTGCCCAGGTCAGTTTACTGACCAAATCAACAGTTTTTAGAAAATTAATATTTATGGGATAAAACACAACCAGCCACCTAACTGGTTCCCAGTTTTCTGATCCAAACCGTCTGATCCGATCCAGCTCTGAAAACCATGATTATAATTTGGATTTAAAAATTTAAAGGTTTCGGGTTAGAGTTTATGAGTCTAGGGTTTAGTGTTTAATATTTAAAATTTTTATATAAAATCATCAAGAGGTGGTCGGACACTTTCATCTAACCATGGTACGAGCAAATGTGTGCTCTATGCTCTATGGAACCAATGGGCCATGGTTGTGTATGGTGCAATTCAGAAGGCCGATACTGAGATAAATACGTTATGAGGAATCGAAATATTTGAGCATAAAAGCCACCGTTCCAGATCTCTTGCCCACAAACTCTTACCACCGTGTATTGAAAACATATTTTAAAAATACCTTTCTAAATCACTGTAGAATGCGCTTATATGGCTTCAAAACCGATATATATCATACCAACTTACCAAGGTTTTAAAAATCAGATCGGACCACGGAACTGTTTTGGGGATCGGTTCCTAAGTCAAACAGTCCGATCATCCGTTCAAATAGACGATTTGTTCTGATTAAAAAAATAATTAAAATAAAAAGGTCAAAAATCATTGTCCTTTTTGACGGTTTGATAGTTTGACCATGGTTTCCAAAACTGAATTGGACTAGACTGTCAGACTGGAAAAATTAGGAATCGGTCAGGTGACCGGTTCTGTTTTACCCCAAAACCATTATTTCCCCAAAAACTGTTGATTTCTACAGCAAACCGCTGACTCAGGTGATCGAACCGTTCAACGGTTTTATTTATTTATTTATTTATTTTGTCAGAACAGGCTATCTGTTCGGTTCGAACAGTCAGACCATTTGACCTGGGAACCAGACCCCTGACCAATTCGTTGTCCGGTTCGATTTTAAAAACCATAAGTTTGATTGTCTGGGTCAATGGTTTACTGACCAAATCAAAGATTTTTTCCTAAAAACAGTTTTATGGTAAAATGAAACTGGTTGCCTAAAAAGCTCCCGGGTCAACTAGTCCGACTATTCGTCCATTCAAAACCACGTATATATTATGTACACCCTTACAGTACCATATATCAAACCGAGATCAAATCATCCCTCCACAACATCCCACAGCACATCCTTGCTGTGTACTGGAAACATCTTCCAATAATAATATTAAAAATAATGATAATATGTTTTCAATACACGGTAGGAATGTAGTGTAGAAAAAAAACGTGGGGGGCAATCTTATGGGAGGCTGGTTTGAACCAATCTTCTCCCTCCAACAAATTGGAAAGATCGAATCTTTTAGGTATTTCTTGTACATAAGAGAGAAATTGATTCAGAAGAAATTAAAAGGACAAGTTCAGAGAAACAATGGGACGACATTTACACTTAAATGATATAGTGAGTGTCATTATTGTAGGCTGTCTCATTGCATGGATGAATGCAAGTGAATTATGAAGCCTTGTGATTGTGACCAGAGATGCGTATGGATAGAAGATAAAGAGAATTATTATGGTCCCAGGTTATGGCATGGGTTCTACGTTGGCTCATATATATACCCGTCGCTAACAGTAACAGGTGGGCACCCACCTTTTTTTTGAAAATTTGGAAGGGTTTTAGCTCATTGGAATAAATCACACTGATTAGATGAATCGTAATCATTTCTAGGAATTTTTTCCAGATCTTTTTCATCTTTTGGGATGTGAACCGTCGCATTCTACATCCACGACTCTGTATGCAGTCTGGATTTGTATAGCGATTTCTTGATAATATTCCACATGATCACATTCAAGGACAAAGGACAATTTGCAGATAAAAGAAAGTGGAAATCTATATAATACGGAAAAGGCTTTAATCAATCACAATCCCCAGAATCTTGATGATGTTGTTTGATTGGTTGTGAGTTTTTCTAGTATTATGTTTGGGCATTGGACAGTATCAGTTTATGCCAAGCTTATATATGTAGAAAAACATATGATACAATTTATATAATATACTAATATCTTTTTGTTTGATAATGGTTAATAAAATTTAAGGTGGTTGTTTCTCCATTTGGATTTGGGGTTAAAAGAATTATATAGTATATAATATGTTATATGCGTCATTTATAATGGATTCAACTATGATATCGTAAAGATTTGATATTTGAAAAGCTTCTAACCAGTCAACTGGAATCATAAATGTGGTAGCTAGTCAGGTGCTATTTATCAAAATTTTGGTCAAAACTCTTCTAATAACATGCACTTCCTGTATCATAGGTTTTCCCTATTTTTATATATAAATATATAATTTTCTAAGATCCCTAAATTTACTTCAAGTGGAGGGGTGGCCACCTTAAATACAAAGCACTCAAAGGAGGACTACAAAGCACACAACCTCACCTTCTCAACCCAACCCACAAGACAAAATAAAGAAAAACAATATATGGTGACACAAATAAGAGCACAAGAACACCACTCTATGTGTAAATCATAAAGCTGCATTTGGAAGCGATGTAAATCAAGAACCGATGAGAAATTTACATCGGTTCAGTTTTGTAGACATTTGGAAGGAGCGTGTAATTATGATCGACGTAAAACTCCACACCGGTTTAGATTTATTGGTGTTTGGATGGAGTGGAGTTTTACATCGTGAATCAATGTAAAACCTCATCAAGCATAAAGTTTTACATCAATAATCGATATAAATACTATATCGATTTTATCGATATAAAACTTTACACTTTTTTATTACGGTTTTGAAAATGTAAGTCACCTATTATACGGTTTAGTGTAAAACATTACCAGTGTACTTTTACATTGATAATGTTTTACACCAGATCCAAATGAAGCCTAAGCCTTTGATAATCTTATTTTAATAGCTTCACTAGGTTGTGTGGAACATTCTTGAAGGAGATGTAGATGAAAAAACTTTTATGATCAATTCTCCTATTGGTAAAAAAATCAGCACATTTATTCCCTTTGAGAAATGAGAGGATTTAATGTACATAATGGGGCTCATTCTTATAATCTTACGTAAAATAAAAGTGACACTCCATGAAATAGTGTTTTTTTAGATATTTATATTATGTTTCATGGGAAAAAAGATAGGAAACCCATACAAGATTTGTAGAAGTTTTCTACACCTTTCCCTTCCTTTTCATAATTATTCCTTCAAACTAAACACACCCTTGTTGTCACTTTCCATTCAACCACCGTTATTCCTTGATTGAGACAAAGCTCTAGACCATCACAAAGAGCTAATAATAATTCGGAATAATAGAAGAACCATTACGTAATAGTTACGAAAACCCAAATGAAACATACCAATGTTATTTCTCACAATACCACCTCCTCCACTTTCACCCAAGTTTCCTTGGCAAGCCCCAGCTGCGAATAGACCCAATTAATGGTAGTTCTCTTTAATTGTTTGATGGCGATGTTAAGAAATAATACAAAGTTGTTAGTGGAAGATGGGTTTGTTCTAACCAAATTTAATTCTATCAATCATCTTTAACTTCACATATAAATATATCATTTAATATAACATAAAACATGTATACGTATGTAGAAATTAAAGTATGTATAAATTATGCATAAATATATTGTAGGCAAGGCTAGAAAATGATCACCCCTTAGACAAACACAAATGAATCTTTTTGTTTTTCTTGTTTTAATTGCAAAATAGAGATTGACATGTTAACAAAATATGGAAACATATTCTTGGACCAAAAATACAAGACAAACTTCAAAATACTGGTATCTTATATCATATCAATAAGGATGGATAATTGGATATGGATGCATATCCCAAATAGGGGTGTTCACGGTTTGGTTAACCGAATTGTGGGGCTTTTTTGTAACAGAACCGATAGTACCAGTTTTTGGAAAACCAGTAACCAAAATTGAGCCGAAACTTATCAGTTAACCAGTTCAGTTCATTGGTTTTTCAGTTTTTTTAATTTTTACAATATATATTACAAAAGATATATAAATATAGCCGAAACTAATAAAAATTATAAATATATATATATAATATATCATATATTATATATATAATGCATATTTATTAATTTATAATATAATATATAATATACATAAATATATATAAAATATAAAGAAATATATGTATACCGGTCGGTTCGGTTAACCGTCAGTTTTTTATAATGGTTAACCGAAACCGAACCGGTACCTTCGGTTTTTAAAAGCGCCGAACCAATCAGTTTGGTTAATCGATTTTTCGGTTCAATTTCGATCAGTTTTTTCAGTTGGTTCGTTTTTTCACTTTTTTTTTCTCACCCCTAATCCCAAAACACTTTGGATACACATGAATATGGTAAAAAAATACGGATATAAATCTCATACCCATGGATATATTGTGAAAATTCTTATAAATCTCACACCCATCAACAATACTAGACCTAAAGTTGAAATAAATGTGAATTAGGCTATGTTTGGTTGGAGTGAAAATTTATTTGTACTAGTACAAATACATGGAAGTGCAAATGTAAAAAATGCAAATTATTATTTAATTTTGTTTTGGATTTTACTTTATTCTGTTTTATGTCTTAATTTACTTCATTTGCATTGCAATCAAACAATATATATATATATATACCATATTTTCAGGTAAACCAAGCAAATATGCATACATGCATGTAAAATACATAGATTTATATCAAATTTTAGAATGAACTGATCGATCAACTTGAACTTAAGGATTCTAACCCAACTTGAGTGCATCAAATTTCAATATAAGGTAGGCTTAGGTTGGATAATTCGAATTTGACCTCAAGCTCAGGTATTGCTCATGCCTTAAATACAATTCTTAGGGTTGAGTCAGTATTGAGATTAAACCAACTTGCATCCCTTCTAAAATGCTACCACCACATTCAAATGTATCATAAATTATAAAATATATTCACATATTATTTATGTTACTCACGGTCAATCCATTTGACCTCAGGGTCTTACAACACTGTGTAAAGACTCTTTCTTGTACATGGTTAAGTTTCTTTTTTAACCTGGTATAGACCACCGTCACCCTTTGATCCAGAAGTACTAGACAAAATGGGTAACTCCAAGCTCCGTTGCTGTGTGACTCCAAATTCTACTAAGCCCCTAGTTTTTTCTCCTTTTACTTACGATCACAAAGTACGGTTTGTATCGCTCAAAGTGAAAACTGAAAACTGCTCCTAAGAGATGCACCATTGCACGGAAGTCGCTTTGGCGCAAAGCCATTCCCAAGAGCGGCTTCCATTGAAGTAAGTCAGGGATGTGGTTGATATTGCGTGAAGCAATTCAAAGTTCAAACGACATTGTACACATGTATTGTCGCTACGCTAGACGCATGCAGGGCCCACATGTAGGACTGGAGCCACAGGCCCACAGCCACCTTTATACGGGCCCATCTCATCTTGAACATCAATGGTGAGAAATGAGTAGTGAGAACTAACTATAATCTCTGTTTTCTGAGCGCACAGAATGGCAACGGGCGGGGCGGGGCCGGGTTTTTCATATCCGGTCCCCAACACCGAATACATGTACCCTCGCCCTTACCGGCCTTGTACCCCGTCAATGAATTGCCCCACCCTGGTAAAGGCATAAATGATTAAACCTTTATTGATATATGAAAAGGATTGAAATTATTTATATTATATTTATATGAAATATGATTAAAAAATATATAAATCAATATCTTATATAATGGTAAAAATAATGCAAATGGGTAAAGATGGAAATGATTGAAACTTCTTTGATAGGTGGTGGTCAAGATTCTAAATATCAATATAGACCGATACATTGGGTGGGGCATATCGGTCTGTATTGAGAGGCATAGTTTTTTTAGTTATTTTCAAATTAACCCGCTAAGAGGAGTCAGTATAAGGCCTGTCTATTCTATGGAAAGGTCAAACCATAAAACACTGTTTATTTTGCTTATCAATAGGTCACCAATATGATACGTGTCGATCGATACAAGTTGATATGCTGCAAAATTTTGAATCTTGATTGTATTTATAAAAGATAAAAACTTAATTAATTTGTTATTATTTTTTTTTTGTAAATTTTTTTAAAGCCCTAATATTTTTATGTTTTAATTTATGCATGTATATGTATATATATGCATACTTGTATCAGGATCGGGGCAGGGGTAGAGTGGATAAAATCCACTTTATCAAAATTTCAAGTATCTATGTATGTATGTATATATCTATTATTATTATTATGATGATAACAATAATGATGGCGGGTAGGTATTTTAGTTGACCACTTGACATAACTTGTATAAAAAAAGAGTTAAATGCTAGCATTTTCCACGGTAGTCCATGTGGTGGTGATGAAGTTTAATAGACATACGCAATTCCTGATGTACGTGGGTGGGGAGGGAATGGCACTGATCCGTGGTGGTCCGTCCCCATGTGCTACTGCAATATGGTTGGTGGACAGCTCCATCCTACGTTTATGCTATCTTGTATTTTTGTGAAAGCTTTTATTAATTGCAACTCAAGAAAAATAATGGTAATCAGACTTGCACAACAAGCTCATCCGTGCAATAGCTTTTCATGTCCTCTTCCTTTTTTTCTTATATTTTTTAAGACCCTTACGTTTACTCTAGAAGGGTGGTCATCTAAAATTTGATAAACTATTTATCCGATTTTAAGACCGTTGATATATCTATAATATAAAGAAGAATGCATAGAGGGTCAAGGCCTCTCATCACAGCTCTTACACGTAAGTAGGGTTGTAAATGGATCGGATATTGGTTTAACTCAATCTGGTCCAATATGAGTCCATTATAAATTATCAGGTCCAATCCAATCTAACTTACCCATATCGGTTTTACTTCATATTGGGTCCAACCTAAACCTAGTTCATTGACACCCCTACTTTTATATTCTGTCAATTGATTGGATATTGGTTCAACTTGAGGCAGTCCAATAAGTACTTTAAACCGTTAAATCTGAATTGGTCAAATTTAATATGTCTATCCGTTTAAATTCATTTTGATTTAGATGGGTCCAACTAAGGGTGGCAACGAGTCGAGCTTTTCACGAGCTGCTCGAGTTCAATTCAGTGGCTCGATTATTAAACGAGCCGAGCTCGAGTCTACTAGAGCTCAGCTCGTGAGGCTCGCGAGCCGACTCAAGTATATATATATAATAAAATTATAGAAAATAATATATATAATAAAAATATTGTAATTCTTAATTTTTTAAATATAAAAAAATATATTTTATATATAATTTTTATTTTTATAAAATATTTTTTTCTCAAAATCGAGCTCAAGCTTATGAATTTTTTATTCGAGCCGAGCTCGAGCTCAAGGTTCTGGCTCGAACCGAGCTAGCTCGAGCCTTGTAGAACAGTCTTGAGCCGATCTCGAGCCTAGTACTATTTGGCTCGGTTCGGCTCAAATCCACCCCTAGGTCCAACCCAAACCTGGCCCATTGACACCCCTACACGTAGGCATCTCCATTCTCAACATTTGCACGTGTGCAGTTCCAAATTCTACAGTGTTTTAATTGGTAAGTTTTGTCATTCATTGCATTTCCTTTTACCCCATCTTTTCCCATTTGGTACTAGACTTTGCTTAGTATTAGTAACGGTTGCATGGTAGCTTTTAAAAATCCCTTAATAGATCGGTTTTTCAATTTTAGTTAGTCTCTCCTCTTGTTAGTAACGGTAGCTCTGCTTATAACGGTTGCATAGTAGCTTTTAAAAATCCTTAAGAGGTTGTTTGTTTACCGATTTTCGTTGGCTCAACTCGGGTGTATTCATTCAAAATATGACACTTCCTTTCCTAACCCACATCTCTCTTCTCATTGTTTTTAGTATTTTTTTATCTATATTTATTGTTTTTAGTTCAAAAATAGTCTTATGGGAGAGACGTTTCATTTCTCATCTTTGGCCTGGATTAAAACCAATTGTTTAGTTTATTCATTTCTTTGCCTTCTCTCTCCCTGTCAGTCCGCCTCTCCTCTTTCTAAACCCTCTTGCTAGCTTCATTAGAGCGTGCTACCTGCTTTTGCTTTTGTTTTTTTTTTTGTTCGGTTGGTTGAAGGTTTTCCTAATTTCTATATTTTTGTGATTTTTTATTTTTTTTCAATCTTTGTAAAGATTTATTGATTTCTCTATGTTGTTGGAGTTTTGCAAATGTTATGGCTAACTTTTGGAGTTCACTGATTATAAGAGAAGGATGTTTCGGTCCAGGTTTAACAATTGTTTTGTTTTTGCTTTTTTTTTTAATTTATATTTTGTGATTCAGGTTTAACAGTTTTATTTCCCTAATGTTGTTGATGCTCTACAATTGAAGGTTTTCTTTGGTGTTTGCTAAATAAGTCATTTTAGTGCAATTTTACTAAATAAATTCTATGCATCGCATAGATTCCTGCTAGTTTATTATATATAGAAGAAGACCAGTTCACCCTTCATCAGACAACCACAACCGAATCACAAAGTACACAGCTTCATAGTCTCAACCCAACCCCAAAATAAAATAAAAAACATTCAGTACACCCAAAAAAATAAAAATAAAAAGCTAACTTTATATATAACACAAGAAGCTTCTAGTAATCCTCTTTTAGGAAACTTACGAGCTCAGGTGGAGTACTTTAAAAAAGTTGTAAAAAGCAAAACTCTTAAAATCAATTCCTTTATTAGCTAAGAGGTCTTCACAATGGTTCCATTCTCTTAGGAAAAGCTTTTAAGGCTGTGTTTGCTTGTGATGTAAATTCTGAACTAGTGTAAACTTGTACCCTAATCCGGTACTCACATTTGATAGCAGTATTTTTATACATTATAAATCAATGTATAACTTCATTCAAAAACGTAGAAAGGGTTGGTTCCTGATGCAAATGAATGAACTAGGCAGTAGACACCAACGGGCAAGAACGAGTACAAAATTAATTTTAATCAATATAGACAATTAGGCATTATTAATAAAATCAAATTGAAATAAGTTAGAGACGCGGAGAATCGAACCCCGCGCCTCTCGCATGCGAAGCGAGCGATCTACCATATGAGCTACGTCCCCAAATGCTAATTGCTTTTGCTTTGCTTGATAATTGTTTTATATAAATCGACCCTGTCCCAAAGACATGTTGCAATATACACTCACCCATGAATTTATTAATTTCCCGAAGAATTCCATCCAATGGGCCATAAACATTAAAAATTAAGGTTTTTAAAATCGAATCGTCGATCAAGGGTCCAGTTCCTATGTCGAACGATCCAACCATTCAGATCAAAACGGACGACCCGCTATGACAAAAATAAATAAATAAAAAATGATTAAAACTGTTTGATGGTTTGAACGGTTTGAACAGTTCAACTGCCTGGGTCAACGGTTTATTGACCAAATCAATGTTTTTTTGGCAAAATAATGGTTTTAAAAAATTCCCAATTTTTCTGATCTGATCATCTGGTCTGGACTGGTTTTAATAACCATGTCAAAAATACTCTTTTTTTCACCCCTTCATCTATTCTTATATAAATGAAAAAGAAAATCAAAATTTTAAAAAATGGATTGGAAAATGGAGCTGTGGCCACTAGTTCCCAAATCAAACGGTCTGATTGTCTGATTCAAACCCGGGTCAAAATAAGTTTAGGTTCTAAACCGGATCTGAACTCATAACCAGTTCCTGGCTCAACCAGAACTTTACAAAGCTTTCATTGTAAAATGGGATGTAGCAAAATGAAATGGTCCCGTGGATGTAATATCTTGACCCACTTCCAGTTGATCTAGCAGATAGCATCCGTCTAGTGTCAGTTCCCACTTCTCACTACTTTGCAAGCAGGTAAGAATTGAATTCACTTCTTAATCAGCTCTGAAGTCTGGAGACCAAACCCTCAGAGGATATAAATATCCCTTGGCGAGGTGGCCCATACTATTAAAATGAGAATTGTAGCCTTTTCGGATCTCCAACCCACAAGCAACTTACCCATAAGCCATAACTAATTATATATCACCATTGGCGCACATTAAGAGCATCCTCCTCCTTTATTTATATGTTAGCATTTACGGGAGATATTCTGAATGTACAGCTATAATGTCCTGTAGGCAGAAGATCCAAATTAAATTTTTACACCTGGGAAAAGACAGAGACAGATCTGAATCTGACTACGGTTGTCAATGGACTCCTTGATCTGATCCAATTCTAACAGATCCAGGATTGGCCCATAAATTCAACTGGGACAATTTTCAATTGTATATATCCAGAACTAAATATCCAAAGATCCAATTAAAATTGGACCGGTTCTAGAGCCACTCTGCTCCATCAGTCCAACCTGACAAGACTCTTATCCAGGACTACGCTTTAATCTGCGGCATACATTATTGAAATCAATGCTAAAAATGGCAAATGTTGGGCTCTGGGCCATTTTATAATTTAGTAGTCCGAACTGGATCCACCCGGTCCACTTCCCACCTATTGGCAGCTTGATATTCGAATCCTACGTTGCTTCCTCATTGGGTTGTTCCTGGTTTAACTGCAGCGGCCGATCAATAGGAATGGACAGTCAACGGCGATGCAGCCAATGAGCCAACGCTGCGATTCTTTAACGAAAAAAACAAAGAGACATGATGGCGTCCACCTGAGGGACACAATTTGTACTGTCATCCTCGGGGCAAAAGCGTCGGAATGCAAGATTTTAATAACATATACCGTATACCAGATGGGGCTTACACAGCTAAGGGATCTTTATTTCTAATCTCTATTCTCTAGTCTTTACCAATGTTTTGGTCACTAGTTCAATCATCCTGGTCGAATGGTTCAGGTTTTTAACATAAAAAAATGATTATTTGAAAATTTGTATACACTTTTAACTTTTAAGTGTATAATCCATGACTTAGTTATTGCGTATAATGCAAGGTATTAAAAACTAGATCGGACATCGAACCATTTTGTTCATTGATTCTTGGGTAAAATGGTCCGATCAACAAACAGCTCATTTTCATTTTAAAAAATAAAAAATTAAAATAAAAGGTTAATGTTATCGCTTGGGTCAGCAAATCATTGACTAAATCAACAGTTTTTTGCCCGAAAACAATTTTAGAGAGAAATAGAACCGATTGTCTAAACAGTTTCTAAGTCAACTGGTCCAACCATCCGGTCCGATCTAATTTTCAAAACCATATTCTAATGGATCAACAGTTTTTTGCCCGAAAACAATTTTTGAATGGTTCAACAGAAGCGGGTTAAAAACACTGTTGTCTACTCTAGCCTTTGCGCACTGATCTGAGACAAAAAAGATTCCAATCTAATGGCTTGGGGTATTATTACAAACATTTCCAATTCAGCAGCTTTTGTTCTGTGCATGCATTAGGCCCCGGCCTGAGCCATCAGGTTATGTAACAGATTCACAGCACAGGACCTTGGCTGGATCCAATCAAAGCAACGGTAACCATCTGATCAGTCACAATCTCGCACGAAATCACTTAAAATTGAAGAGTGGTCAGTGGTGGGGCCCTTCCTTGTGCACATGCGTCCCTGTTTGTTTACCACAACTCAGTATTAACGTAGAAAAAAGAAGGTAGAAACGCAAGCCAGATTACTACAACCATAGAGAGAGAGAGAAATAGAAGAATTATAATATTAATAAATGGTCCACTCCCCAGTTCCCCAGTTTCCACAGTCGTTTACGGCTGTCTAGTCACCGTTTGGTCCATTCAATGCCAAGTTGCCAACAATAACAGCAATCTCTCTCTCTCTCTCTCTCTGAAAAACAACAAGCCAAAATAAATACATCTCCCCTTCTCTTCTTTCTCCATCTCATCACTCATTTCTCTCCTTTTAGAAGCAGAACATACGCAGAAAGCCACAAATAACTCTAACACTTTCTCCTTCTCTTTCTCTGTCTGTCTGTCTTTCTCTCCCTCTCTCTCTCTCTGTGTCTCGGCGCGTGTTTGTAGGTGTGCAGTGCGCACGAAAGCGGAAAGACAAGAGAAAATGTCCAATGGTCTTCGCAGAAACCTCAACCTCTGCTTCCTAAACACAAAGCGCAGACGCCCACCCACAACCCATTCACCTGCTATTCCGCTGGCCTCGAAAGATCATAAACGTCCAGCACCCACAACCAACCCATCCTTCCTGATCAAGAACTTCAACTCCCTCTACGATCTTACCTCAGACTCCACCTCTAAGTCCCGTAGCCGCTCCAGCGATGACTTCTCCTCGTCAGACTCCGACCTCGACACCACCCCCGACTTCGCCACCATATTTGCCTCCCAGCGCTTCTTCTTCTCCTCCCCGGGCCGCTCAAACTCAATCATCGAGCCACCGGAATGCCCGCCGGAATCCGACACTCTAGTCGGCGGAGGTGTCCCGATCCCCACGTACTCGCCGGATCCCTTCATGGATTTCAGGCGATCAATGCAGGAGATGGTCGAGGCACGGGAACTGTTGGACGTCAAGGCCGATTGGGATTACTTGCACGAGTTGCTCTTATGCTATCTCACGCTGAACCCCAAGCACACCCACAAGTTCATCATTGGCGCTTTTGCCGATCTCCTCGTCAGTCTCATGACAGAGCCAGAAGAGGGTGCTCGCCGGTAACCTGACGACATCTCCGGCCGGTGTACGGTTTCACGGCGGTTGGTGTAACGTGCTTGTCTGTATATAGACCCCCCCCTTCCCCCCTTTTTAAATATTCTTATTGTTATCTCTCTTTATCCTTTATTTATCTAAACTCTCCCTGTTCTGCTTTTGTTTCTGTCTTTCGCCTGGACTTTTCTATGGGGACAGATGCGAGATCCCAAGACTGTAGAGAGATAACTATCAACTGCTACCATGAAATACTGAGAAAGCTTTTCTATTTAATATAGTTGTTATAATTGTTTTCTTTTGGGTTTAGGTAACTTTGTCTCTGAGATTCCACTATTAAGATCTCGAAACTATGGCATTTAGTGAGATGGGTAGGGCATAAATCAGACGGTTAAGAATAATTTGATGAGATGGGTAATGACCAGTACAAGGAGATGATCTAGCCTCTTGGTCGGTTCTGATTAAAATAAGTGAAAGAAAAAGGTTTGTGTACATCTATGTATCTTCCTTGTCTATCTGATTGAGGGTAATTAGTTTTTGGACAGACAAAAGATTTAGCAGAGAACAAGGCCAAAATTTACATGTTCGATGGAAACAAGTAACGCCAAAGTTAAAAAAGGACGAGGGAATCTCAATTTTTGTCAATGGTTACTTTTTGCGAGCTTGGGATGAGCCGCCCCTGTTTAGTTTGGGACTGGTTTTAGTCCTTCAGAGTTCAGACATGGTTGAGAGAATTGAGATCTGCCAAACCTGACCCAGGAATATCTACCTGGCAGAGGATTGTGAGTGGCTCAAGGCAGCTCATTCCATGGCTCCGGATGCCAAACGACCTTTCAATTAGGTTGCTTTTGGATGAGCTTAAGGTTTTGTGATTTCTATGGGTCTTGGGGCTTAAAAATGTTTTGGTTTTTAAGGTCATAGTGTTTTTAAAAACAATTCTTTCAACTTTGTATTTTGAAGAGAAAATTGTGTTGTTAGGTGAGATTTTTTAATAGGATTTTATTTTCTAACATGCCTCCTCTTTTATGCTGAAACTTAATTTCAAAAAAATATTTGATCTATGCTGTTAGGTGAGGTCATTGAATATGTTTTTATATATTGAGATTTCAGATATTTGCTCTGAATTAATTCCGAAGAATGGTCTAAATAGATCATCTTACATCAACGCTTCCGTCCAAAACCTGGGAAAAGGAGGCTGGGTTTAGGCAAGTAGGGCTGATCGGGTTCACAACTGCCAGCTCTAGCTTCATAGTTCTTTTTTTTTTTTTTTTATGCATGGGCGTGGCACGCAACATCTCCACAAAGAGTCCGCATCATGTGGTCCAGTCGAACCGGACACGCTGGCCGGCTGCACGGGGCGACAACAAAACAGTAGTAGTGGTAGTGATTAGTGAACGGTGCCGGAGGTTGATTGATTTTCAGAAGAAAATCAGAAAATGGGATACCACCCAAACAGCATTCTTAATCCCTTGCTTTGCGGACTCTTGTCCATTTAGAACATCACTCAGCCCAAATACCACATTAGATTTTTGACTTTTTCAGTTAATTAATGAAACCGTTTGATAAAGGTGTCTTACGAAATTTAAAAAAGAAATGGTAATTTATCAGGTAGTTCATATATAGTTGATTTCATCCAATGACCCAACTATCAAAAGCGTTTTTTGGCCACGGAAGAGTGCTGTAGCCTGCATGTTAGATGGGCCCAATGGATTAATGGATGCAGCATCCACTTGCATTATGTGCCGTATGCAACAGTGAATGCAGAAGCAGCTTACAGGGATGAAGGATTCCTAGTAGTAAATTAGTAATCTCTCTATCTGTCCTCTGCAATAAGACAAGGAATCCCTTGTTATTAGTGAGCTAACAATGGCTATTGGCTTCTGCCAAACCCTTTGGCTTGGAATATTTTATCTCTGGGTTGGGGTAGAGACGTAGAGTGGAGTGGGTTTTAAGTAACCTGGACCATTAGGAACATCTTTTGTACTTTATGTTTGTAAATGATGAATAGATGTTCCCGAGGTGCGGCTGTAATATATTGTTAGTAGGATGCGATCAGTATTTTTTGTACTTGTTGTATGTTATATGCATGAGGAGATGCTCCTCCTAATGTAAAGCTGCAATGTCGTGGAATGCCTTCTCTCGGTTGTTCCTGTTGTTCAACTATAGCATCTTGTGTATAGCATGTGGGTAGTAGATCCAATCTCGTTCCAACAATGGGTAGGTTTTCGGTCGCAGTCCATGTGCCATGATTCCATGAATGTGATGGGCTGCCCTACATGTCTAGGGCTACAATGGGTTGGTTTTCAGTTACTGCTGTATGGTTGGGTGTGGGTGGGGAAGCTGAGATCACAACCTGGATTGGGCAAGTGGGCTCCCTTTTGCTTGATGAAGGTATCCAAGTAAGAATTGGGATTGCACAACCTCACAGTACATGTCAATGTTTAGATGTTCCCGATGTGGGACTGATACATGCTGCGAGATTGGCGCGAGGAGCAGATCCCAACTCTCCAAACAATGTGACTGTTCTATTAAATGGATCGGTTGATAACAGCTGAAGTGGTTGAATTGTTGATTTGATGTCTATTTATTTAATTTTTCTTCTAGTGATTAAGCTATTAAGTAGGTCATGAGCTCTGCTTTAATGGCTGAATGGCATGTTGATTTGAATAGTCAGCCATTGAAGATGCAACTTAAAAGGTAGGGTCGCATTTTGTATTCAACTCTACAGTCCAGGATTTTAAAACTGAATTAGATAATGAACTGATTAAAGGTCCGGTTTTTGGGTTGAACAGTTCCATCGTTCAAAGTGAATGAATAGTCTATTCTGATAAAAAATAAAAACAGCCAAAACCATTAAATGATTCAATCAGTTCAACTGCCTGGATCAACCGTTCTTGATGAAATAATTATTCGACCAGTTCTTGATTTTTTTTGTTCGACCGTCAGGTCCGGTTTTGAAAACATGCTCACGGCCCCTGACCCTGAGGTCGCATTCAGCATTCAGCTATATCTATATCTGGAGTTTAATTCATGATGACCCAATTTAATTAATAGGTAGGGTCGTGTAGGGAAGGTCCCTACTTGACCCGACTAGGAACCCTTTTTCTCAACATCAATTGTTTAAGAAAAAAGGAAAAGAAAGTCTGTAATTGGTTGACCTCTCATGTCAACCCTGAACCCCAACAAGAAGCATTGATGATATAGCACGATTTAGTAATGCTTTCTTTTCCTCTTGGAGCAAATCACAATCCTGGATGGTTCCTTGTTGTCATGTCAGCCACTATCAAATTGCTGTCATGAGTTGTGATTACTCAACTGGCTTTTGGGAATTTGGATTTCTAAATTCTCAAAATTAAATGGAGGTTGTTTTTTTATTTGTTTTTGACACCTGTTAAAAGGTAAAAAAATCCACATCCAGAATACGCATCAGCTGCTTTTGTTTTATTTTACTACTTCAATTTGGATGTGAAAAAAAAAGAGATTTAAATCTTTAATAAAGCTAAAAATAGTTAAATGATAGAAAAAAAAGGCAAACAGGGCATTTGCATAGCATAATCAGGTTTTTAAATGCAAGGCTCCGTTTAGATGAGTTTTAGGCAAGTATTATGGTCAAGCCCTAAAGTGATTTGAGCCTTTAGTTAGAGTTACTAAAAACAATCTAATTTTTAAGCCCAAATGCTCCCTTTGCATGTGGTAGAAATCTGAATTTTAAAAGCAAAATTTACATCTGGTTCAGTTTTGTATCTATTTATTTGTAATTAACTATGTTTTATACAACCATTTGAAATAAAATTTGTATTTTTTTATCTCATTTGCACTTATTAATAGTGCAAATTTTGCATCAGTTTGTCTCGAACGCTTCAATGTCATTGCAAAATTTGCATCCTAAAAGCTAATCTGCACAACTTTCTTTTTACATAAATTCTCTCTCATACAACATAGGAACCACAGCATCTTGATCCTTACTTACCTTTACTCTCAAACAAATAACCTTTTCTCTACCTCCATTATCTATCATATCATATCAGGTAGAAACCACAATTTTACTTCAACAAATAAGAGTCAAATATCAAATCAGAATTGACACTCAACCTACCCGTACGTACACTTGAAACAAAGAACCCATTACAGCATTAGGTATTAACTTCCCACTGTTGTGTTTTGAAGCAAAAATCCTGAAACCCACCAAAATTCAACCTAATTCTTTTTATTATTTTGATCTTTCCAACCAAAATAAAATAAACTGAACTTTTGTTATTTGAATGAAATGGGTTTGGCATTAATGTCATATCAGAAATCCAATTTTTGGAAAAAAAAAAAACATTTTCCTAAACCACGTCTTAAAATTTGAGAAAGATGTAGTCTTGGTGTTTTTTCCTTTTTTCTACTGTTGCTGACATGGCGCTGAAAAACATCCATATGACAGCAACAACAATGATATCAAATACAAAACCTAAGAAAATATCATGTTTATATAGCATCATTTTCTGAAAAAATGCTTAGCAAGAAGCAGCATTGATTCCAAACACTGCCTGACAAAATCCATTAAGGCTTAAAAAAATACATTACCCAAAATTTTAGTTCTTTTGAAATACTTTAAGACTGCATTTGGCATCATCCTTTTTGCAGTTAAAAACTCAGTGGCATTTTAGCTGCATAAAGAAAATAAATCCTTAAAATAGGGAATGACAGATGCAGCCTCAGATTTCAGCCAAAATACATTTGAAAGAATCATGGAGTCATCTGCATAGACCCAACTTTCTCAGATAGGCCATCCACCTTGAATGGTGAATATTGATAAGACAAATGCCGAATATTTTGTGGGGTTGATCAAAACAAAGTAGGGGGCCTAGCGGGTGTGGGGGGTTACGTGTTATCAACCCTAGCAATAAATGTAGCATGTCTAGTGCACGACTTATTGAATAAGGGTCACTCAAGCATCTGACACTATTCTATGCAAGGACAGCAGCAGGACCCATCACTTAGTGGGCCCAGTCCAACTTCGGAGATCATTTCTATTTTTTTTTGACGATTTGATGATGATGAATTACTGGTCAGATGAGCGTAGTGGGCTCTCTGATTATCAGAAATTGGATTGAGAAATGGAAAAATGTTGGTGCGAGGCCCATAAGGGGACCGGATTTGGACCCTCTTGCCAAGTATGAATGGAGATCGAAGAGAGGGGAAAAAAAAGTAGTTTCCTTTGGACCCCAAACAGTTTTTTCCAAAAAAAAGATCCTTATCGAGATGCATGCTTTCTGACCATAGAAGGCAGTAATGATTTGAATTCTATTTCTGTCTTGACGAATAACTACCTCCAACTCCAAGTGTAGTTTCAAATAAGTGTGTTTGCAGCCGATACGTTTCATCCATTTGCCACTTCAAAAAAATAGAAAAATAAAAAAAACTGCATTTTCAAAAATATCATCTGATTGGTTACTTTATTTATGATACAAGTTGATTGATCACAAGTTTTTTATGTACAAATATATAATTTATATTTGAAGTTTGGATTTACAGACGACAACACATTGCTGGTCATGCCGCATCTGACCGCATGTTGAAGATATCAGTGACCACAACACAATCGATATTATATATGTGCGGTTGAATAAACATGGCCAGCAGATCCGTTGTATTTATAAACTTTGGATTTGTACTCGATAAATTTGCATTTGCACACTTCTCAAATTAAGCCTAAATGATAAACAAAAAAAAAAAATTACACCTTAAAATTCTAGAATGGTTTTTATAAAAACTTGTATACGTTAATATGAATGTTCAATCATACGTTTCAAGCAATATGACCCATCACCATCGGTTCCTCATCATAATCCAAGCCTTATCCCAACTATGCCGTATTGGCTATATTTCATCATCCCCTTTCATTATTGATCAAGTAAAACAACTTTTCTTAATTCATATGGTCGACTTCTAATGTCTATATATTTCATTGGGGCCAGATTGATTGGAGACAAAATCATGCACAATGGGCTGGACTGTATACATGGGGTCCACATGGGACCTGCACCTCATGCATATAGAACACTTGTATGTTCTCTTATGCTATAACTAATAGGAATGAACCTTCTCAAGTATAAATACAAACCGTTAATTGTATTGGGGATCTGATGGAGTGCGATCCGGCTGGTCTTAACTGTTCGTTGCCTTGCTTCCGAACAGGGTAGCAGGGAACCTGAAATGGAGGAGATGGGAAAGCTCCGGGGGGAAACCCGGTGTAGAGGCTCCGAAGCTCAAGTTAGAATCCTTCAAAAGCAAGGTAATACCAGATAGCGCAAAGTTTGCATACCTCCGTTGTCGGGGGGCAGGGGGCTCTTATAGTCACTTCGTGTACTCGTCCCGAGGCCCTTGTCAGATCGGGTATGATTACCCTTGCGCTTGTCAACTCGGTCGTCGTCCTTTCTGCTGAGACAAAACCGTCACTGCCTAACCGTCTAACTGGAGATGGCGGCGTCAGTGGCGGTGGCAGGTGGCCGTTTAGAGTGCTGCTGCCAAACGTCAGATCCCAAGTCAGTCAGGCGTGGCGCCCTCGGGCACGGACTTCCCTAGTGTCAGGCATGGTACGATTTGTTTGGCTTTGGTGCCCAGAAGATGATGCGAAGTGCTGAGCGAGGCGGTCTTGAGCTCAGAGGTATCCCGAACTGTTGCAAGGTGGGTCAGTTCGGCGAAGTGTATCCCGAGCTGTTACAAGGTGGGTCAGTTCGGCGAAGTGTATCCCGAGCAGTTACAAGGTGGGTCAGTTCGGCGAAGTGTATCCTGAGCTGTTACAAGGTGGTAGTTCGGCGAAGTCTATCCCGAGCTGTTACAAGGTGGTAGTTCGGCGAAGTCTATCCCGAGCTGTTACAAGGTGGCAGTTCGGCGAAGTCTATCCCGAGCTGTTACAAGGGTCAGTTCGGCGAAGTCTATCCCGAGCTGTTACAAGGTGGCAGTTCGGCGAAGTCTATCCCGAGCTGTTACAAGGTGGGTCAGTTCGGCGAAGTGTGTCCCCTTGTTCACGCCTAGGCTTGGCCCCTTTTGCCGATCTGTCGTTTCTGCCACGTATCTCATAATAGAGAGGTCGGGCCAAATCTTCCTTCATCAGGATCCATCAACGAGTTTTACGAGGGCTGTGAGGACGAAATCCGAATTCTCCAGCAAGAGATTCAGCATTTCATCTGGAGAGCCCAGAAGAGTTCAACTGATTCTACTAATAGGGAAAAATGATAACACAAACAAATATGCTGCCGGAAAAGTATAATACCAAAAGGGCTTGACCAACTAACTCATACGCTCTCTGTGAATTTTGATAAATACCACCTTATTGGTTATCGCTTTTATAATATCGGTTACAAGTTCTTCCAGTATCATCGTTAAACTATAATTTACCAAAGCTCAACGAGGAACTTTGGTTAATTTTGGTAGATAATGCATTACTTTTCATTTTATTTTTTATTGGACATCTCATATACTACACAGTTCTTATCAGGTTAATATCTGATACATAGGCCCACATGATATTAAATTAAGTTTTTGGGGGAAGGCCCACCACAGAGTAGCTTGGTACTAGGGCCTTCATGCGTCGCCCATGCATTGCACTACTGCATGGGCGTGATAAAAAAATAAGGAAAATTTATAGTTCAATCCACCTCAAAAACTTTTATTAGTTTTTCAATTAAGGGACCAATGTTGGCAGCAAGTCTTCTGTGTATTTGCAACCACTTAAGGGTCGTTTAATCGCTAACAGCTGAAGTGGATGAACGAATGACTTATTAATTATAATCAATCCAACTTTTTGAAGACTTTATTCACTGAAAGAGAAAACAATAAGCCAATCAGTTCAGCCACTTCAGCTGGTGGAGGGGGTCATGCCCCCTTCCCCCAAATGCCTTAAAAAGCCTACAATCCTTATTGATATTTCACTTATATTTTACCCCCTCCCATTTCCTTCTTACATTTCAGCTAAATTAAGGATTCATTTGGGTTGCAACTGGTATTAGAATCAAAATCGAAATTTATCGTATTGGAATAGGAATGATATATTCCTCCAAAAACTAAAATTAGAATAAGAATCAGAATCAAATAGAACTAACTCTCATTTCCAAGGAAGAGGAAGAAGAATAATGGTCATTCTGTAAAATGGGTGAAAATCATTCCACATGAGAATGGGATTCCAATTCCACCTAACTAAATGGTTGAAATCAGAATCCAATTCCGGACCCCTAATCCCGCAAACCAAATGAACCCATAATTTTATTTGAGTAGTAGTATATCAAATATCAACATATTTATCTTTTACGGTGCAATGCATGAGCAGGTAAAAGAGACAATTTATGAGGCAGTTTGTAATCGGTTCAACAGACCTCCCCAACTACAGCCAAGAATGCAGTTATATCGGTCCCATCAACTAGTTGACCCGACACCAGCTTGCACTTGAGCCTTGCCAAAATAGTGAATAATGAAACATTACCTTAGGACAAGTCTTGATTGATGCCTTGATGGCAATATTTCCTTCTTCCTTGCTACAAAACAAATGACTCTATGGTTATCAATAAATCACTAGTACCTTACTTTTTCGAGACATGACAGAACCGGTCTGACCGGGGTGCAAAGTTGATACATACATGCTCATGCAAAATATTCACTGAAGAATGTTAACCCTACTCTCTCTCTCTCTCTCTGATGGATGTGGCAAGTAGAAGTAGAGATAGAGATGTACTCTCTCACCTTTGGTTTTACATGTATCCATATAACCTGATGTAATCATCCGGATGGCCACATGAAAAGACACATTCACTGTTCTTCCAATTTGGGCATATGTGAGCCATGAAATCAATGGTGAGAGTAGATCTCTAATCCTATTTGCATGATCATGAATATAAGCATCCTCTGATCAGGTACAGTTTTCATCAGAGTAACCATCCAACAAATTGTTGGTTTTCTGTCATATTCCATATGCCACGAGTGTGATCGTCTATCCACCTAAGGGTACAACATGTCGGTGCTTTGAAATATTTATCACTTTGGTTACATTAGTACATAGTTGGTGTATTGGGGTAAAATATCATGCTGACAAGTGTAGGAACATGAATTGTAGTGGTCACCATATGAAAAATTGCCACCAAAAGTTAAGGTTTGTATGTAGTCCACGCCTCCTAATCAAGGGTGTTAATTGGACTGGATTTGATCCAATATGAGTCCATTATAAATGGTTCATATTCAATCCAATCCAATTAATACTTTAGACCACTTTGCACTGGTTCAATTCAATATTTGGACCTTCCAATCTGTTCAAATTAGTTTTAATTTAGATTGATTCTAATTAAAACCTGGTCCATTGATACATGTATTCTTATCTTTTATCAATGGACCAAATATTGGTCCAATCCAACTCAATTCACTATAAACCCATTGCGGATCTGGTTCAATCCACTATAAACCCAATTCACTATAAACTCATTACGGATCTGGTCTAATCCAATCTAATAAATACTTTGGACCTTTAAATCTGGACTGGTTCAATTCAATGCATCTTATTTGGATCGTCCAATCTGTCTAAATTGATTTTGATTTGGATAGGGTCCAACCCAAAACCAATTCATTACCTACTCCTAACTCTCCAACCAATATCACTATAAGAAAAACAACCGTCACATCAACAAAATAGTTATTGATTCATGTTTTTGTTGATGTGTCAGTTGTTTTTGTTTTCAAAAACAAAATCAACTATGTTATCCAACACCCCTTTCATTAATACATAGTTGCCAAATTCATAATAGTAATGGGTTCATGTTCAACTCACAATCCGTGATTTACTAGTGAATCCAAGTGTTCATGAATTAATTCATAAAGATTCATAAACCGATAAAGGTTGAACCATTGTATATGACAATTTCAAAACCGTTCACAATTTCAATCAGAATCTTACTAAATGATGAACCATTCAACCTAGATATATCCCAAGGGTATGGACTTTGAAAATCAAATTAGTAATGCTAAAATTAGAGAAAATGAACTGAAGAGCTTAGTGAGACATGTTATAAAGTGAGATGTGTCAAGGGAGTTCAAATCAGCCCCTACAAGATTTTCCCCTATAACATCCCACAGTATATCTCCACTGTGTATTGAGAGCATCTTCTGATGATGATATCATCATTATGAGTTTATCATCGGGAGATGTTTCCAATACACGACAGGAATGTGCTATGAGATGTTGTGGGAGGCAATCTTGTGGGGAGCTGATTTGGTCTCGTGTCAAGGTGGGAGAGAGTGTAGGAGTATAATACCTTCTACCACCTTGCCTATTTGTGAGAGTTGTACATTCAACACAAGAAAATGTTACAAAGCTCTTCAATTTGACATTCAATGGCCACCCCATCTATAAATAGGCAAAGTGGTAGAAGGTATGACTCATACACTCCTATACTCTCTTCCACCTCGGCACATCTCACTTCATTACATACCTCATTAAGCTCTTCAACTCATAGTCCACACTCTTGGGATATCACCTTGGGGTCTCTGACATACTCTTCCCATCACAAGTGCTCCGTAATAGCCAAAGTGACACCCTTTCAGCAGCCAAGGTGCTTTGTGGGTGACACCTTATCAGCCAAACCCTCTCAACTGAGATGTCTAGAAAATTCCCTGTTTCATTCTTATTACAAATTTTGATAGCAATAATTCCATTTGTCGGTCAATTTTTAAAACCTTGATCTTAATTTGGCCTAATTGGATTGGTGGTTGCAACTTACAACTATTTTAACTTTGTTTAATTTCTATCTATGAACATGTTAATTTCAGTTTTTTTTTTTTTCAATATTTAGTTATTTTATGCCAAAATAGGTAGGGGTTATTTAATAGTTTATAATTGCCAAAATCTTGTATGGATTCTTTCTTTAATGTTAATTCTCCTCAATGCTGTGTTTGGTTTGAAAGAAAATTAAATTTCACCGAGTTTCAGTTTCTCTTATTTTTTATCAAACAAAAAATGGTATGTCATTTCTTCCTGGCTCCTATTCGATCATTGTCCATTGAGACATTGTTTGCCGTCAGGACCCCATTCTTCACTGGTATAATGGAAAATAAAAACGAAAACGAGGTCGGAAACATATGATTAAACGTGGAAAACGATGGCAATCGAATGTTGACGATAAGTGAAATTTGTCCCATTTTAATCTGTCACCGAATGTATCCCACCTCAAGCCATCATTTGTAATTTTGCATCGCATATCAGCATGATGAGATTGCCTCGACAACGAGTAATCGTTTTTATTTGGATGGTTGAAACAAAAAAAGTTCATTAAAGCCAAAGAAAATAAGATCATGGGGCCAATCTTCATGAGCCTTTCTCATCTTTGGCTTGGATAATTTGGAATACATTCGGCGGTGCAATATTATGTCCCTCCCATATTGGGCCGTGTCAATTATTTCGTGAGATTGATGCTGAAATTTCAACTGTCAACCCCTCTTCTTATAGCCTTCACTGTGAGGTCTAAAACCTAGATTTTCTATTTATTTTTTCTGTCCACTCTCTACCTGTCATGAATTGCAGCCACACATCTCTCAAATTATAATAGAGATGTATGGTTATAATTCATGACGGGTAGAGAGTGAGTAGGAAAAATGAATAAGAATTCCCATTTCTGAGGTCCGTGGCCTACAAGCTACAATAATCTTCAAATCTAAGGCCAAGTGATGTTGGATGGTCAATCGGTGTTCCTCCAACTATATATAGAGGTACAGGATCGAACTCATATACTTGCGGGCTCTCCGTTGTTGGTAAGGAACGTGGTAATAGACTGTGAAGATAATATCTATAAGTCTGGTATCCACCTTTGTTTTCTTTTGAGATGATAATCATGTTTGAGATGTGCGGCTATAAATGATGTTAGAAGCTTTGAATAGATACAGTAGGTTGTAAGGTTATTTCTATGAACCAAGAGTGATAGGAAATAAGACTTATAAGAGTTTTAGGAAGTAAGAAAATGAAAGGGAAAAATGGGATGATAAGTATGAACTCTTGTTTGTATTTCTTGGCAAATGCAGCTAGGGGTGCAACTTGAGTGGGGTCTCTTTATCAGTTTTAAGGCTTATTTAGGCCCAACCCTAGGACCTGGTCCTAGAGATTACCAACCAAAGCCTGATTCAAGCTAAACCTGACACAACTCAAGCTGATTTAAGGCTTTGGTGGGCTTGGTTGGGCCAATGTGGGCTGATGGGTTTGAGTTTGAATCTTCTATTTTTTTTTCTAATTTAATTTGATCTGTTTACAAGATGAAGAGTTAGAAGAATTAGCGGCTGACCCAAAAGGATTTGGATGAAAGCAAAAAGAAATGATTCAGGCGCTCATAACTCAACGATGGTAGTTGCTGGCAAACAGAAGGAAATATTGAAATAGGATTCACGTAATCAGCCCTATATTAGACAAGGCTTAAAAGATGATGATTTCTTTATATTCTCATTTAGCATAGAAGACCATTAGGTAAATAAAAAGGTGATACATTAAAAGTTAAAGGGTTAGAAGAGGAATTTGGATTTTATCCTCACAAAATCTGAACCCACATCGTCCTCACAACCTTTGTAGCCATGCATTGAGAAGAACATCGCCCCATAAATAAAATTATACAAATATGGAAATATTTTCAGTGCACAACTGCAAAGACTTAAAAGGATGGATTTTGTGAGGACAGAATCTGTGTTCCTAGAAGAGACAAGGCAGATCAGAAAAAAGATAAGTGTCCATAACACTAAACTGAACAGAATGGTAAAAGATGAAATATGTGTGTTACATGTTTATCATTTTATGCATCAGTATAGCCTGACTTATTTTCTTTATTTTAATGCGTATAGCCTGGCTTAGGCTGTATTTAGCATTCCTTATTTTAAGGACTTATCTCATTTTTGCAATTAAAAACTGAACATTCATATGGACATTTTAATTGCAAAAAGGAGATAAGTCATTAAAATAAGGAATGCCAAATGCAGCCTTAATCATGCCCATATTGTAGATATACTTAATTTAGTGTAAGAATATCTTCCATCTATGTATAATATAGCATGTAAAAAAAATTGTGAAGTGGACTTCCAATGTTTTCTATCCACAATAAATACCATATTGTGCATATATCTCTCCACTTGTGTACATGATATATATGGAGTAGACATATGGTAGGTTTGGTAGAGATCAAATCAGCCCCCATAAGATTGTCCCACACAGTTTCCCACATCATATCTCCGTCGTGTATTGGAAACATCTCTGGATGATAATGTCAAAAAATGATGTTATCATTGGAAAATGTTCCCAATACATGACATGAATGTGATATGGGACATTGTGAGGGACAATCTTGTGGGGGGCTGATTTGAACTCAGTTTGTTAGGCTCAAATTGACTTGGGCTCATATCCTTTGAGCCTTCCAAACTCATCCTGCGTCTAAACACATCTCACCCAAGTCTTTACCTTCTAAACTCAAAATCTAAGCCCAGTTCATCCAAATGTTGCGGGTGAATTGGGTTGCGCTCAAAGAGTTAGGTTCAGATTGGATCAGTCAAATCTTATTATTTGGACTGACTGTTGATTGGACTTGGATCAGATTCAAGCTTTGCGCATTCTTAATAAATAATTGTGAAAATTATGGTATGCCCTACCTCACAAATTCTTATTTGTTTTTTTTTTTCATTTTATGTTATAAAATCTCCGCCTATAACACATATATCCCCACAGTAACAAACTTGTGAGGTGGGAGAATCAATAATTTAGATAAAAAAGGCCAAAATATTATATTTTATTAATGAAAATAAAAAAATTCTTATGTATACACCATCACAAAACTTGTAAGATGGTGGTTTCCTTTTATTTTTCTAATTTTCTTCTTCTTACTTCTTTTTTATCTTTGAAATCAAGTAAACATGGCTGATATTCTTTAAGCATGTAGTGATGTAATCGTTTTCGGCCATGTACCAATGTTTTGTGATGTAAAATTTTTTGGCTAAGTACCTCATTATTTGACCCGGTGGTGGCGCGCCTTAGTGATGAGCTACTTGGTAGTGAACTGCCTACTGGCGAACTGCTCGGTGGAGAACTGCTTGGGGGCAAACTGCCTAGTGGCGAATTGTCCGGTGGCGAACTGTCTGGTGGCAAACTGCCTAGTGGCGAGCTGCCTGGTGGCGAATTGCTTGGTGGCGAGCTGCCTGGTGGCGAACTGCTTGGTGGCGAACTGCCTGGTGGCGAACTGCTTGGTGGCGAACTGCCTGGTAGCGAACTGCCCGGTGGCGAGCTGCTCGGTGGCGAACTGCCTGGTGGCAAACTGCCCGGTGGCGAGCTGCCCGGTGGCGATCTGCCTGGTGGCGAACTACCCGGTGGCGATCTGCCTATTAGGTGGCCGATGACTTAGAGAATGCTGGAGCCCCCTAGTGCGGTGCAATCCGACTGCCCTCAGCATGAGGTGGTCTTCTTTCCTTTGTAGGCTACGGGAGCTGAGGGACCTACGAGAACTTCATCTTTTCCTCCTCTTTGTAGGTGGTGGGAGCTGAGAGACCTGCGAGAACTCCATCTTTTCATCCTCTTTGTAGGCGGCGGGAGTTGAGAGACCTGCGAGAACTCCATCTTTTCCTCCTCTTTGTAGGAGGCGGGAGCTGAGAGACCTGCGAGAACTCCATCTTTTCCTCCTCTTTGTAGGCGGCGGGAGCTGAAGGACCTACGAGAACTGAATCAGAGGTCCCGGGGGTATTTTCCCGGTGGGGGCTCTCCGACGCTTAAGTTAGCACTCTTATTGTAGAGAGCTTTGAAGATAATATGAGAGAGCTAGAGAACAGGGGTTACTTCCCTTCCCCCCCTCCCCCCCCGCTCCCCTTTGGGGGGTGAGGTCTTTATACACCAGAGTCCTTGCGGGTTAGGTGGGTGAAAAGCCTCCAAACGGTAAGACTCGTCGCATCCTGTTAGAACCAGGGTACGGTGGTGAACTCCTCGAGGTCGTCAGGCTGGCGCTTGTGTCAGGCGGCCAGGTCGGTGTCTAGGCCAGGTCGTCAGGTCGGCGCCTGTGTCAGTCGGTGGGTCAGTGTCTAGACCAGGTCGTCAAGCTGGCACCTATGTCAGTCGGCGGGTCATTGTCTAGGCCAGGTTTGTCGGTGGGCGCCTTGGCCGGATCATGCGCTAGACTGGTCCAGGTTGGCCAGGTCGCGCAGGCCACACGCCACACGCAGCTCGCGCAAGCCGTGCGCAGTTCACGCAGGAGGCACACTAGGCCGAGCGCAGTTCGCGCAGGTCACGCAGGCACGCGTCAGGCCGCACGCAAGTCGCGCCAAGCCGGCCAGACTGGTGCTCGGGTGGGTCACCAACTTCATAAGTTTGTTGGCTGGGTGTTTTCCTATTTGTCACGAGGTGCCACGTGTCACAATTTCACTGGAGGGCCAAATCTGCCCTCATCAATAGCCCCCCACTCCCGAGCTGATAGTAACTCAGCGAAGGGAGTAGATTTCTTTTGGCCCGTAAGTCGATGAGCTAGTAAGTGCTGATCCAATTACTAGTGTGGCCCGTAGGCTTTGGGAGCGACTCGTAGTCTACTCTTCTTTGACTTTTGCCCGAGCCGGAGAGGCGACCGGGTCTTTAGTGGTAATGTAGCCCGTACGCTTTGGGAGTGACCAGTGGTCTACTCTTTTCTAACTTTGCCCGTGCCGGAGAGGTGACCGGGTCTTAGGTAGTAATGTGGCCCGTAGGCTTGGCCTACATCAGCTTCGTAATGTCGGTCACCTACTCCTACAAGAAACTACTAGGGGCTCGACCTTCGGGGGCAGCACTACTAACTTTAGGTTGCCAGCTCACACGGGAGCCTTGGAAGGCTCCACCAGTAAGGGCGCCTGTGTAGTTAGTTGGCCGCCAACTCCCGCGGAAGCCACGAAGAACTCATCTTTGTAGGGGGGACCTTGTGGAGAGGACTGATGTATCATTATCTGAATTGAAAGTAAGGTTGGTAGAGCTACTTAGTCCGTTAGCTCCCTGCATAGTCTCTGAGTTCATAAAAAATGTAAACTATAAAGCGATAGCTTCAATTTCTAAACAGTGAGGACTTAGTTTTGGCAAGATGAGAACTTAGCTTTTGTAGGATGAGAACTTAGCTTTTTGTAGCGTGTTCCCACAGACAGCGCCAATTGATGTAACCGTTTTCGGCCACGTACCAATGTTTTGTGATGTAAAATTTTTTGGCTAAGTACCTCGTTATTTCACCCGGTGGTGGCGTGCCTTAGTGATGAGCTACTTGGTAGTGAACTGCCTACTGGCGAACTGCTCGGTGGAGAACTGCCTGGGGGCAAACTGCCTGGTGGCGAACTGCCCGGTGGTGAACTGTCTGGTGGCGAGCTGCCTGGTGGCGAACTGCTTGGTGGCGAACTGCCTGGTGGTGAACTGCTTGGTGGCGAACTGCCTGGTGACGAACTGCTTGGTGGCGAATTGCCTGGTGGCGAACTGCCCGGTGGCGAGCTGCTCGGTGGTGAACTGCCTGGTGGTGAACTGCCCGGTGGGGAGCTGCTCAGTGGTGAACTTCCCAGTGGCGATCTGCTCAGTGGCAAACTGCCTACTATGCGGCCGATGACTTAGAGAATGCTGGAGCCCCCTGGTGCGGCGCAATCCGACTGCCCTCAACATGAGGTGGTCTTCTTTCCTTTGTAGCTTGCGGGAGCTGAGGGACATGCGAGAACTTCATCTTTTCCTCCTCTTTGTAGGTGGCGGGAGCTGAGAGACCTGTGAGAACTCCATCTTTTCCTCCTCTTTGTAGGTGGCGGGAGCTGAGAGACCTGCGAGAACTCCATCTTTTCCTCCTCTTTGTAGGCGGCGAGAGCTGAGAGACCTGCGATAACTCCATCTTTTCTTCCTCTTTGTAGGCGGTGGGAGCTGAGAGACCTGCGAGAACTCCATATTTTCCTCCTCTTTGTAGGTGGCGGGAGCTGAAGGACCTGCGAGAATTGAATTAGAGGTCCCGGGGGTATTTTCCCGGTGGGGGCTCTTCGACGCTTAAGTTAGCACTCTTATTGTAGAGAGCTTTGAAGATAATATGAGAGAGCTAGAGAGCAGGGGTTACTTCCCTTCCCCCCCCCCCCCTCCCCTTTGGGGGGTGAGGTCTTTATATACCGGAGTCCTTGCGGGTTAGGTGGGTGAAAAGCCTCCAAACGGTAAGACTCGTCGCATCCTGTCAGAACCGAGGTACGGTGGTGAACTCCTCGAGGTCGTCAGGCTGGCGCTTGTGTTAGGTGGCCAGGTCGGTGTCTAGGCCAGGTCGTCAGGTCGGCACCTGTGTCAGTCGGCGGGTCAGTGTCTAGACCAGGTCGTCAAGCTGGCGCCTGTGTCAGTCGGCGGGTCAGTGTCTAGACCAGGTCGTCAAGCTGGCGCCTGTGTTAGTCGGCGGGTCAGTGTCTAGGCTAGGTTTGTCGGTGGGCGCCTTGGCTGGATCATGCGCTAGGCTGGTCCAGGTCGGCCAGGTCGCACGCCGCACGTAGCTCGCGCAGGCCGTGCGCAGTTCACGTAGGAGGCGCACTAGGCCGAGCGCAGTTCGCGCAGGCCGCGCAGGTCGCGCGTGCCGTGCGCAGTTCGCGTAGGCTGCGCACGCGCCGCGCCGGTCGCGCTAGGCCAGCCAGACTGGTGCCCAGGTGGGTTACCAACTTTGTAAGCTTGTTGGCTAGGTATTTTCCTAATTATCACGAGATGACACGTGTCACAATTTCATTGGAGGGCCAAATCTGCCCTCATCATGTAGCATCAATGTTTTGCTGCTTTCTTTTATCTTTATCCGAATGAAACTGAACTCCAAGATTTGAAAGATTTGATTCGACTTTTGAACTGATAATTTGATTTGGCTATACCATTATTAGATTGGACAATATTGAATTTGGAAGGTGTTGAATGAATCATGTTGAACATGAATCCACTCTAATTCGATCAGGTCCAACCTGTTGACAGCCTTATTTTGGACCACCAATGAAGAATGACACAGCATTAAGGGACACTGCTATCCCGAACGAATATGGTTCCACACGAGCATTGGCGTTCCACCTAATTTATGTATGCAGCTAAAAATTGCTAGCTAGATATAAGTCTGTATGTTGGGGTTAGGGATCATCATGGCCTCATGGGTGGGGTCGGGCTAGGTTATATGGACCCGGGCAGAAACGATCAATCCTACCGGGGGTGCAAAAGTACTAGAGCTGAAACTTGGACTGGTCCAACCTAACCCAGTCCGAGTTTTTTATGGGTCGGATCTGATTTTCCAGGCTTTTTGGATTAGGCCTAAATAAAAAAAAAAAAGGGCCTGATCTAAACTTGGGTTAGGCTTAAGTTGAATCCTGAGATGGTTTCGCTTTTCTTATCCAAGCCCGTTCAAACAAATACATACAAATATGTATGTATGTATAAAACATATGTATACATACAATCGTAATTGAAATTTATACATACCATTGTACTTCTAAGTTGGGCTCTAAAGCCCAATAAAATATGAGTATACAAAAAAAAAAAAGTTCATGAAGCCTTTCAAACTCAATCAACTTACTAATCAAGCCCAACTTGTTGGGTTAAGCTCAAATTGGTAAATTCAGGCTTGACTTTGGTTTTGAATCAGACAAACCCTAAAGTTTGCATCTTAGGGTTAGACTTGGATTGACCCTCAACCGACCTGACCCGACCCGATCCGACTCACCCAAGGTTAAACTCTAACTCTTAAAAAAGTCTATTCACTCACAAAAAAAGTAATAACTCCACTCTCTTAAAATTCACATAGGCAATATCCTAATCCCTAAAAAGTGGTCACTTCAAATATTATGGTAGTATGAATTTTATTCAAACACAACCATTTCAAAAGTAACGATTAAACAAATAATTTAACTTAAAAATATTCAAAATATTAAATGGATAAAAATAAAAATAAATAAAATTGATAAAAATGACTAAACAATTTATACAAATGGTAGTTTCATTCTTTTAGATTAAATAGTTTATTAGTTGCAAAATAGATTTAACTTTTTTTGGGGAGTGTAAACTAATTTAGCTTTTAAAAATAAAATTATCAAATAAATAGTGGATACAAATTAAAATGGGCTATTTCTTACAAATAAGACCTCATTTAATCTCTTAAATCATATTAAAAACAACATAAATTAATAGTGATTTCCAAACAAAGTAGGTCAAAATAGATTGCTAATTACAAAGGCCGTAAGACCCATGTTAATTTTTCTAAAATTAGTTAAATGGTAAATTTTAAATTAAATGATATTATAGTTTCCCCTTAATATGGGACCATTCTCTAGATAAAACATGGTAAGTCTCTTAAATCAAATAAAAAGCTTAACCTAAAAGTCTAATATAAATAATTTAAAATTTTGAAATAATTCAGATTAATGGTCTTGGTACTTAGTACGTGGGTCATTCCTAGTTTAATAAATTGTTTGAACTTTGAAATACATATGATAGTCCACTCTGTGGATCTCCCATTCCAATTCCATGAAGGTGTTCGGTAAATTGGTGGTTCCAAAGAAAAAGCTTCTTAGGCTGCATTTGACATTCCTCATTTTAAGGACTTATATCCTTTTTGCAGTTTAAATGCCCCCATGAATACTGAATTTTTAACAGTAGATAAGTCCTTAAAATAAGGAATGCCAAATGCAGAAGTCAAAAGCTTCGCAAATTCAATAGAGTTAAAAGTTTGTTGTTGAATTTTGATCACCATGGTTCATCTTTAAGCAAAATATCCAAAAGATGTAAAGCGCAAATATGAACCAATGTTTTAAAAACCAATGCGAAATCAAAATCATTTTGGCCCCCAGTTTCTAGGTTAGTGATTTGATCATCTGGTCCAAATAGATGGTATATTGCAATTTAAAAATAAAAAATTAATTAAAACAAAAAAAAGGGAAAAATTATTAGTTGGATCAAACGAATTGACATCCGACCACCCGAATCAACAGATTATTGACCAAATCAACGGTCTTTTTGGTAAAAAAGTGACTCAAGGGTGAAAATTGAACCGGTTGCCTGAATTATTCTGGGCTGAACAGTCCAACTGTTGGAAAATCATGATATGAACACGGCTATTTAAGCATAACCATGGAAGCTGAACTGGCCAACCCAGATAATTCTTTGATGAACACACTCAGATAATTCTTGAAGCATTCTCGGGACGGACCCTTAAAAGCTCAGGCGAAGGCTTTTTGAACAGGCAAGAGAGTGGTGGGTCTTGGACCAAACGACCGCTGGGCGCTGGGCGGTTGATTCATAGATGACTACACCAGCGTGATCTTGAACTAATGAATGGCGGGGAAGGAAAGGAGGACTTTAATCCCACATCGGCTGTTGAGAAGAACAGAAGAGATAGCGTGGACTATAAAATGCGATGGAAGATTCTAAAAAATTCATACCTTTCTCGGCCTTTTGGCTAAGATCAAGTGTAGTATCTGTTCTTATCAGTTTAATATCTGATACGTGGGCCATTGGTCCACATGATATTAAATTTATTTTTGTATGGGGAAGGCCCACAACGGTAGCTTGCTACTGGGGTTCTCGCGCGTCGTCCATGCGTTGCACTACTGCACGGGCCTGGCGCGCCCCACCAATTCATTGTTTAAATCTTTCACGGTCCTAAAAAGAGTTGTGATTTAGGACATCAGGTATGGTACAGCTTATCTCTATAAGATCTGGTTTTTTGTGTTGATGATATTATAATCCAGTGGCTCACTTTCTTTCAAACTCGACCTTGTTCTGAGGTTGGGGAACGGTGTTTCACCTCCTTTGAACAATCTCAGAACAAGGAATTAAATAACCGGATGAGAAGCTCTAACAGAACTTCGCCGCAGATCTTGTACTTGTGAGCCGATAGGGTTCGTTTGGTTCATAGTTGAAAATGGAATCAAAATCTTCTAAAATTGGAATCAGAATGATTTATTCCCTGTTTGTTTGAGACAAGAATTGAAATGAAAATTAGAATAAGCTGAAATAAGATTTCATTTTTAAGAGAGGAGGGGCAGGAATTGAAATCAAAATTGGAATAAACTGGAATGAAGGGACAGGAATTCAAATGAAAATTGGAATAAACTGGAATGAGATTTCGTTCCCAAGGAAGGGGAGGGAATGTTCAATCTCTCAAATGGGGAATTGTCATCCCACCAGGAATGAGAATTAGAATTCCATTTCCACCCAACCAAACATTTGAAATAAAATGGGCCATTCCGATTCCCATTCCGAAACTCCTATTCCCACAAACCAAATAGGCCCGTAATAGTATTGCTCACTTCACTGTGATTCAAGGTTGTTCTGAGGTCGGGAGGGGATGGTTTTCCAGTCATCTTTTCTCTGTGTTGAATTCTTTGTATGGTTGTTCTTCTTTTAATCTATAAATTTATCTTTGGATTTAATGTAAAAAACATGACACAATAGATTAAATAACCACCTGAGAGCCTGAGAGGCTCCATCTGAACTTCGGCATCTGTGGACTGCAAAACGACCTTTTACATGTAGCGTGTGAACACTAAATACTGCAAGGAGTGACTCTGAGTTGGAACATTGTCCCACATCGACTAAAGAAGACAATAGCAGAGGAAGGATTGAGCTATAAATAAAGTGAAAGATGGGTGATCAATTATACTTACCTGGACGGGGTTAATGGGTGACCAAGAAGGTCCATGACCTAGGCTGATTACTATCATTGCACTAGGGAGGGGCGTCCGCCTAACATCTCCCCAAGTGGGAGAGTTTTGTCTTTGTTTCTATTGCATTCTATCTCATCGTATCACGTTCTGTTCTGTGATATTTGAGAATCACCGTCAATACCTCGGTGTAGATCCGGGATAATCCTCTTGTCACCCGTTCAAATCTGGTTCTTGGCACGTTGTAAATTTGTTTTTAGATTTTAGAATTGATATTCATACAAATTAATCAATATGAATCGGCATGGCATACATATTCATTAATAGTCTAGATCATGATACATACTTGTTCATCTAGGTCTCTAGAGATATGCCCATATATGTATATGGATAAAGAGTCTCTAATAGGTAAAGAAATAAATTAGATTCTGTTGCAGTTGGCTCGGTTTAAGCCTTCATTTTCTTTGTGTTTGGGTTGGTTTTAATGGGCCTGCATTTTGTTGGGTTTAGCTCTCTTTTGATAGAAATTAGGTTGAGCCCATATCATTTTTTTTGGTCTTTACTTTCTTGATTTTTGCTTTATTAGGTTGAGCCTTCATTTTCTACTTTTTAATTATCATGAATTTTAAAAAATAGGAAAAAAGAGATACAATTTCAATTCATAGGGATCAGAATAATAGGTTAAAAACATAATTGTATCAAATTTTCTGGTACGTGGTTCATCATTTTAGGCAGTTTTCTTTCATCTTTTTATTTATTTTTCTTCAACATGTTTAAGCATAAAATGCAGCAATACAATAGTCATTCAACCTGTATAACCTTGGGGATAAAATACTTAAACTACTTTGAGTTTTGCAAAATTGATTAATTCTGTAGCCTATTATTTGCAAGATAGCGTAAAATACTCCTAAGTGTTTTTTTTTTCTTGAAAATAGGAGATTGAAATGTCTATTTTACCATTCATTATTCTTTAAATTTTCAAAACATCTTTGATACAAGTTTTCTTCCTTTTCCTTTGTTCACAAATAAAGATGAAAATTTGATCTACCCTCCACAAACATCATACACATGGCATTTCGGAACAACTGTATGACACCCAAAACCACGTAGTCGACAACTTGCCTTTGCCAAAATGATGGAGTCCCAACTAGCGACCTAACACTGTCGTCGACCTACAACCTGCCTCTGGCGCCGACCTGGCGACCTGCCTCCACCGCCGACTTGGTAGAAACCTAGCCAACGACCTCGTCCACGACTTAGGGCGGCTAGCAGCACCTCGTCCAGGGCTGACCTATGGTACCTTGTCAATATCGGTTGAAGCGACCTCGACATGGGGAGCGACCTCCCTTGAGGGCTTGCCGATTTGACTAAGGTTCAGGTGGCGACCTACGAGACGTGCTCGCCGTCAATTTCTGCATGCATCCCATCACTCCCGAGTCTCTTGGAAATCAACTCTCACACCGAATGTTTTGGGAGAAACTGAGTAAGGTGCAAAGATTGGCATACGTTCACGACCACCTCCAAGGATTTCAAAGCAATTAGGCACATCCTCCCGGAGATCCCGGACGTGTTGCGTGATTCTCACGCCAAACAATGCCTATATAAAGTCCTTGCCTTCAACTCTTGGGGGGAGATGCATAGGCATCCGAATCACCTACTAGCTAGGAGCTGCCGAAATGTGCATCATCATATTCTATTATTAATATTTTCATAGATTTTTTATTTCATTAACATTTATAAAATACTAATTTTTAATATTATTCATTTTAATTTTAATTTAGAATTTATGTGCATAAACATATGATATTTCTTCAGATTGCATATTTACAATAAAAAATTAATAAAATTTATTTTATTTCATTTATCATCACAAATTAAAAGCTGGTCCACTGGATTAAAATGTCAAGCGCTAAATGGGTTAAGACCTGGGTTTGAATTGTGTTAGACGGTCAATTGCATATTTTAATGGGAGAATGATTGTTCAACCCATCTCAAAATTCTTAACCCCACCGTACAGGTGGGATGAATGCCAAATCCAGGACGCGCTTTATTGGTGGGGGTGGGGGGGTCTACTAGTAGACTTTGCAATGCATTTCTCGTATTTTAATAGGAGTTGCATGCATGTCTATGCATATCGGTGCATATCAGTCCTTATTGGCCAATACGGTGTGATATGCACCATAGAATGTTCACTCTGTTATTCATTGAATAATAGAATCACCAGTGTTCTCTTATGTTGGTTACACCATCCATAGGATCAGACTATTCAGTGTTGATCAGACCATCTACATGATTGGACTTCTCTAGCACTAACTAGACCATTCACTTGACTAAATTTCACAGGAGCTGATTGCATCCGAACACTTTGTAATTACAAATCACATATGATAAGCCTTCGACCCCTCTAGGATCAGGTATACAAATTATAGTGTTAACTATACCAACTTGATGACACTACCTTCCTCAAGGCATAACTCGAACTTCTAAAGATATCAATTCTAGGGCTCAAGCTCATAAACTAATGTATCAATTTTCTTTCCCCCTTTCTTTGAACCTTCTTTTATATATAAACCGTCTTGAAGTTGGTTTTGGAACCTTCTGTAGTTCCCATTTGGATCCATTTCCCATAATTTCTGGTTAATCTCTACAATGATCGGTTTATTCGTTCCATTGCCTAGGTCGCAGGGAGAGTTCTGATGGTTGATCTTGTGACTGTTCGACTTACCTGTACATAGCCATGATCAAGATGAACACTGTAAGAGGATCAAGAAGGAAGGAAAGATGCTTAAGGGAGAGAAAATGACTCTAACCACCAAAGTTATGAAGTTTGTTGAACCAAAGAAGATGGAAATCAATCGATCAATAGTTAAGTAGATCTTTAACATACCCATCATCTAGTCCAAACAGATCTAACTCCATTGAAGATGGATATAGCCCCAGTGGTTCCTACCAGTAATACCAATTTGGATCTAGATGAAGTTGAAGTTGTGAAAGATGGAGGTGTTCAATGAGATCAACTTACTACTATTGTACCAGATTTAGTTATTCAAATTCTGATGGAAGAATGAGAGTCAAGATTTACTGGTAAATTCCTGGACGATATCTCTTAAGGATCGACTTGTTATACAAGGTGAATAATGGTGAAAATAAGAGTACATCTATGCAAGTCTTGATATAATGTGAAATGGAACCAGAGGTTGGTACAAAAGGTATTCGACAAAATTCCAATAGGGACACAGAAAAGGAACAAGAAAACCAAATAAGGGAAGGTAATCAACCACTTTCTATCACGGAATCAAAGAGATGACGAAGACAACACAAGCAAATGGTGTGATGATGAAAGGCCGTATTTTCCTTGGCCAAGGGTTAATCAATGGGATCGTGACGATCAGGAGATTGAAATCCATAATAATGTCCACTTTCTTTATAGTAGATCTCATTGTTGCAGAGCTGAGGGTGTTCTAGAAAATGTAGGTGTAATGACCCCAGTTCATATGGCCACTCTTGCAAGGAGACAAATGGTTCAAATCAGGATTGGGTGATAGTGGAAAGCAAGAAGAAAAAGAACTCTAAGTCCAAGAAAACCTAAGGAACATCTTAGTTAGGAAATGTTCATAGATCTTTTAAAATAAACAAAGGTTAGCACCTCATTATTCTTAAATTACTTTTGTTTCTATTATTTTTAGTCTCTCCTTTGTATTGAGCTCTAGCTCCTAATTTTGTTTCAAGGGTAAGGTCTCTTGCCTCCCTCCTTTTAATTATTAATAAAATTTTCTTCTTTTTTAAAAGACTGTTGATTGGACTTGGATCAGATTCGAGCACTGCACATCATTAGTAACTTAAACCAAAAAAGACCAAAATATTATATTTTATTAATAAAAATAAACAAAATTAACTTACATGAGATTTGAGCTTATGAACTTTCAATACAAATATGATATTTAAACCAACTTATTAATAAAGATATGTTGTTTCTATATAGACATATTCACACACTTATTAAAACTGTTAGAGTTGGATCTTCATGGGATCAGATTGGGATGGATCCAGGTCCAATTCAGTTATAGATTATTCATTTTTTTAGCCCATTTCCAGTTTATTTGTATCGGATTTTGAGCTCGGACTCCAATGATTGGGTACCATTGACAATCCTACCTACTGTCAATAAGTCCGGATCTCATCCAATATTAGTCGGCCTTCGATCCAATTTGATTTTTTACAAAATCCACAACAGACTCTGCATAAGAAAAGATGAGAATAGTCTTCAAATTCTTCAACCCTGCTTCATGTAAATCCATGATCAGTGATCATCATTCTGCTTCTCTAGATCCATAGGACCTACATTGATGTTCTGATACATGCATGGTCGATGTTACTGAGTTCATTGAAAATTATAATTGCTATTGCTGCATTTCCAGTGTCAGGATCACAGCATCCATCTACAAAAACTGTGTGTGCGTGTGTGCACTTCGCTGAGAATTTACTTCCAAACAGCTACCCTGTGTGGATTGGTCAGACATGTTCTTCCACTGATATAATCTTGCTTGTTCCAACAATTGATTGGGTTGTAACAAAAAATTCTCACTTTGGTCCCAAATGAGTCCAATGAATATCATAAACAGCTTGAACAACTCAGTTTTTTTTGCCTTGTTGAGTTGTTTTAATTGTTGTTGCCATATTTGTGCAATCTCATAAAATCTCCCTCCCCCCTTTTTTTCTCTAAAAAACATAACAAAGGTTCATTGATTCGATAAACGGTTCATAGATGATGATGAGCCAAGTTCCACATTTTGGATAGTTATATTATATTTACAGGCATTATAGGCTAGTTCATGAGCAGTTCAGCTATATTGGAAGTTCTGCTAACATATTTTATGAAGATATAATTAAAAGCACTTTGTAAGCTCAAAATCTCTTCCTTAAGGTGTACTATTTGCCAGTCAGCTCCTTCCTACTCATCATTTATGCTGTTCACAATACCTTGGGAGTCAGACAGAAGGGTCACTGTCTTGATTTTCAGTGATATAGCTTTTCTGAGGCTGTAAATTACGAGTGGTTGATGAAGCCCTTATTCTACAGACTTTCTGCACGTATAATAGATTGATCCTGTGTTAGAATGACATAACTTATTCCAACTTGTCCTGTCATTTCTGAGGCTGTAAATTACGAGTGGTTGATGAAGCTCTGATGGGTGTTTGTCACTCTTTTTTCTTCTTGTTTGTGGTAGTCCGTATAGCCCAGGAAAGAAGCCGCTTTCTCCACCAGTTGTATGGGATCCAGCATACTTTGTTGATGGATTATTGCATTACAAATGTCCCATATGAGTCTAAATAATATAAAGAATTTTGCAACATAAGTGATGAGGGCAGATTTGGCCCTCCAGTGAAATTGTGACACCTGGCACCTCATGCAAACCAAGTGCAGCTTCTTGACAATTGGGCACCTCGGGCAGCTCGACATAGCTCGGGGAGCTCGGTATAGGTAGGGGCAGCTCGGCATAGGCAGCTGGCCACTCCGCAGGTATCCTGGCGTCTTACGAAGAGCTCGCCACTTAGGGGCAGCTCGGCACTTACAGGTAGCTCGGCGTAGGTAGTTCAACACTTAGGGGCAGCTTGACGTATCGCGGGAAGATCTCCTACCTGACAACCGTACCTGACAGATCCGGAGGCTTGCGCCCACGTCTCTCGCTAGGCGGCGCCATGCCTGTCAGTCCTGAGAGTTGTCCCTTGATTGGCAGAGCCGTACTTTGCAGCAGTCGCCTACACCCGCCACCTCAGCTCTGGCAGTAACGGTTGCAGTAGAGAGACAAAGGCAGTTACGCCTAACTTGACAGAGGCTGTTACGCCTGATTTGACAGGACACCACTATATAAGGACTTCGACCCCCAAAGACAAGGGGGAGAGAATGAAAAAATGGAGGTAATCCCTGCTCTCTGGCTCTCTCATTCCTCTAATATCATCTTCAAGCTCTCGACAATTAGAGTGCTAACTTAGGCATCGGAGAGTCGCCGCTGGGTAAATACCCCCAAGCCCCCTGGTTCAGTTCTCACAAGTTCCTCAGCTCCCGCCGCCTATAAAGAGGAGGAGAAGATGGAGTTATCGCAGGTCCCTTAGCTCCCTTCGCTTACAAAGGAGAGGAGATCACCTCATGCAGAGGGCAGTTGGGTTGCGCTACACCAGGGAGCTCCACCATCCTCTGAGTTATAGGCCACCTAGGTGCAGGTCAAGGGAGCTCTCCACCAGGGAGCTCGTCACCAGGTAGCTCTCTACCAGGGAGCTCATCACCAGGTAGCTCTCCACCAGGGAGTTCGTCACTAGGTAGCTCTCCACCAGGGAGCTCGTCACCAAGTAGCTCACCACCAGGGAGCTCGTCACCAGGTAGCTCTCCACCAGGGAGCTCATTACCAAGTAGCTCTCCACCAAAGAGCTCGTCACCAGGTAGCTCACCACCAGGGAGCTCATCACCAAGTAGCTCTCCACCAGGGAGCTTGTCACCAGGTAGCTCTCCACCAGGGAGCTCATCACCAAGTAGCTCTCCACCAAGGAGCTCGTCACCAGGTAGCTCACCACCAGGGAGCTCGTCACCAAGTAGCTCTCCACCAGGGAGCTTGTCACCAGGTAGCTCTCCACCAGGGAGCTCGTCACCAGGTAGCTCACCACCAGGGAGTTCGCCACCAAGTAGCTCATCACCAGGCAGTTCGCCACCAGGGAGCTCCATCATCCTCTGAGTCATAGGCCATCTGGGAGCAGGTCAAATGACGAGGTACTTAGCCAAAAAATTGGTACATCACAAAAAAAAATGGTACTTGACCAGAAACGGTTACATCAATAAGTTTGTTTGATGTCAGGAGGCTGGTTTGCTAGCTCGGATTTTATCCTTTTTGAGACAAACTGACTTAAGTGCATGTTTTCAAGTTCATCTGGGTTAATTCCAATTTGGGCTGTTATGTTAGCCATATTGCTTTTGCATAATGGCATTGAAAAAAAAGATATGTTGCCATGTTTATCTATTGATATTGCACAAAGGGCAAATTTTTTCAGCTTCATTCAGGAAATGCAGTTTGTCCCTTGTCTTCACTCCATTGTTCCATGCTTTCCACATGAAGATTTGGAACCTGAAAGGTACTTTTGTTTTCGAAATGAGGTTCTAGTTCTCATTTGATCCAGAAGTAGATGGCAACTGGTTTATGAAATATTTGTATCCTGTTTGGACACAGTAAGAAGTCTTTTTTCTGAACTCTTCCACAGTAATTTGTCTGTATGTACATCTGATGATCGATTTAATTGTAACAGATGCTTTTCCTCAAACACAGATCTTCTCCTCTTTAGTTCAGGAGGGAGCTTGTCCTTTGTTTTTATCCCCCCAAACAAGTTTCCGATCAACTTTTAATGTTGAGTGGTCTGACTTCATAGTTTATTTACACTTTTTTTTGGTTCTATTCCACAGAATTGCATCTGCTTAAAGTAGTTTACTTTGGATTATTTGAGTGATTTTGTGAGCTGTATCTAGAATAAATTACTGCACATTTAGACTAACATTTAATACTCCTGAGTCCTGATTGCGTCAGCGCCACTACTCTTCCTTGTGATAACTTTGTCTATGGTAATAACTTTGGTTGGAGCTCATCATCAACAGAGAAAAGTTTTAAACTTAAATCAGGGTGAGCCAGACTTTTAATATGAAACTCAGTCATGTGGATTAGTTTTTGAGACAAAGCCAATTGATCCATTAGCAATATAAACCGGGCTTGGTTTAATGCAGACCCCTCCTGATTTGATATTTGTTTCAGAGATACCAAGGCACGGTCCACTCTGTGGATCTCTCATTCCATTAAAATGGTCGTTCGAACTTCCAATTAAGTGGCTTCACAAATTCAGTGGACTTCATTTCTTAAGTTGCAGTGGAATTTTGATCACTTTGGTTCAGGCTTGAGCAACATTTGCAAAAGATCTAAACTGCGTGTTAGAACATGGGCGTTTAAGGCTTTAAGCATGCATAACCATGGAAGCTGAACTGACCGTGAGTCCGTGACCGACCCAAATAGTGAATAATCGGAACAGTACAGACCCTCTGGGTTCTGGAAAGCTCAAGCGAAGGCTTTTCAACAGGCAAGAGTGAGGTAGCACACGCACTCCGTTGGTTAAATTGTCTCGACTTTAGTCCCACATCGGCTGTTGGAAAGAACAGAAGAGTTAGAGTGGACTATAAAAAGTGATGGAAGACCCTGAAAAATTCATACCTTTCTCGGCCTTTTGGCTAAGATCAAGTGTAGTATCTGTTCTTATCAGTTTAATATCTGATACGTGGGCCATCGGTTCACATGATATTAAATTTATTTTTCTAGGGGGAAGACCCACTGCAGTAGCTTGCTACTGGGGTCCTCGTGCGTCGCCCATGCGTTGCACTACTGCACCGGCCTGGCGCACCCCACCAATTCATCTCAAACTATTTATTTTCCTTTATATTTATTCTCTTTTTTCATCTTGCTTATTCCAGAGTAAATAAAGGCTATCTTGTCTTGCCATTTTCAAATGAGATATCAGAGGGGATTTTTGATTGAAGATCAACCGTGGTGTGGAGAATTCTTATTCTCTCAGGCGTCAGATAAAGTTAAACGAATCAAAACTTTTCTCTCGTTAAATTAAAAGCATTTGTTGATATATATACCATCGAAACGGACTCGGTTCTGGTGGATCTTTTTGTTAACGACTTGGTTTGACGATATTAGAACAGAGGTGCTCAAATTCAAGTCTTTTTTCTTTTTGTCTGTCTCAATAAGTATGGGACATTTTGTTAATAGACATTGGAATAGTACTACTGCTCACTTTATTGTGAGGTTGGAGTGGTGTTTTCCCCGCCTTCCTGTCTGTTGCTTTGTTCAACTCTATTTTTCTTTCTTTTTATCTATAAATTAAATTCATCTTTACCGAAAGGAAATGAAAATGCTGAAAGAGAAGCTATAACACAACTTCGCCAACTGCAGACTGCAAAACGGACTTTACCACGTGTTGCGTGCGGGATGCTTTAAAAAATAAAAACTCTTGTGAGTTGGACTTTGAAGTGGCTACGGAGTCCCACATCGCCTAAATAAGAAAAAGCAAAGTAAATAGAGGAGTATAAATAGAGTGAAAGAGTAAGAATAAATCTTATTTACCTGGACGGGGTCGATGGGTGATCTTGAGGGCCCATGGCTTAGGTTGGCGACTTCCACTGCACTAAGGAGGGGGGGCCCTCTTAACATCTTCCCAAGTGAGGGAGTGTACGTCATAATTTGTGGTAGCGGGGGTACGTGTTCGCGCGGCCCCTGCCCAACTCTCAACTTAAAGTTTTTAATGTTTCAGTTGTTCGTTATTGGGGTTGCATCTCTCTCTCAGTTAAGGGATTTCTGATTTTGTCTCGCATCTTTGGTTATGCCTGTAGTTTCTAGTTTCCTGATTGTATGTACTGTATATCTCTAGCCAAGCTTTAACCATTGTGCTGACTGCTACACATTGTGATTCTTCCTTTTAGATTCTAGTTTCTATTATCAAATATTCGAAGGAAAACGGAAATACGATTTTTGAATTCATTGGATCACAACAATATATATCGTCTATTCGGCCTGGAACTGTCCAGGCAACCAGTTTCATTCACCCTTGAGCTGTTTTGTCTAAAAACCTGTAATTTGATCAGCGATCCATTGACTTGTTTGATCAGATTTTTGATCATTTTCATTTTGATTATTATTTTATTTTTTAAATTAGAATGAACTATCCATCCAAACTAGATGATCAAACTGCTGACCTAAAAACCAGTGGTCAAAGTGGTTCTAATTCCAAATCGATTTTTAAACATTAATATACCTACTTTGTTAAAAAGCATCATATCCATTTCAAGTAGTAAAGGCATAAAAAAGCATAAAAATAGAGTAGTATAAATGTATTCATGCGCCAAATTGCTGACTAATATCCTAGGGTATAAACTTATTCTCGTTTTGGCTTGTGTTTGAACCTCTGGTGCGTGTAGTTCATCTTTTTAAGCATCTTTCTTTCCTCTTTTTGTTTTCTTCTACTTCCTTTCTTTCTTACTCCTTTTCCTTGGAAAATTGAAGACTAAGTATTTTTTTTTCTTGAAGTAGAGCAGTAGAAACAGTTTTCGGTTGTAATCCTCGAGTCTCAACTCTCATCTTTGGTTCACTGGAGCGAGCAAGTTCTGCTAGATCATACTAAAAACCTTTTGTATCATTTTGTAGATATTAAACTAATATATGTTCCTGGAAATATGTTAATCCAGCTCATGTAATCGCTAAACTAGCTAGAAGGAAAAGATCTTTTGTTTCTTTTGCCCAAACACCCTCCTTCCTTATTTCTGCATGAATTTCTTTGTAAAAGGGGATTGATTATGTATCATCCTTGATGTTTTGAGTGGTTCGTTTTTTTTATAAGAAATAACAATCTCATCTTTTTGTTGATTGCTGGTCCGATCATGTTTGGATCAAGTTGAATAATCCATCAGTCAGCTGAGCACAAATTCAAATGGGACCTGACATCCAGATCTAACTCATCAGTGGTTCAAACTTCAAATGATCAAGAGTTGAACCGGAATACACTCCCACTGGATCCAAGTGCGACCTCACGTATCAAACCTTAACACGAATATCGAAGTGCATGCATACACAGCAGTCATGCAACCTTTATAAACTTTAATAGATCAAAACTTTTCTCTGAACTATCAAATATTGCTTTCAATTCAAGGTTCATCTAAACTGCTTTCTGTTGTACAACATTAGAAAGCTTTCAAATTATTTGGACAAATAACGCAAGAGCCACAAAGAACAGGAAGGAAACCGAGAAAAAAATATAATATTCCTGAAGTTCAGACATCTTATGGCTCAAAAACCATGCTTTCTGCCTCCTTTCTCACGGATTCGAACAGTACAGATGACAGGTAGCGCTCACCAAAGCTGGGGAAAATCACCTGCATAGCAGCAAAACGAGTCATTTCTGACAACATAAGGTCGAAGGAAACAAGAATGAAATGAAACAGTTTGATGATCTAAATTTCAAAATGAAACTAAAAGAGTACAGGAATGTAGAATCCGTAGAAAAGTAAGGTATGGGGTGAATTTTGTATACCAAGCTAAATTTCCCTCCCATCTACTATATGTGAATGAGGTTTTAATTTTCTTGGGGAAAATGCATGAGATTTATTAATAGTACTTAAATTTTCTTGATGGATATTAGTACTAGTTACGTTCTTCTTTCCTTCACAAAGTTAATAAGCTTCAAGAGAAATGTCTAAAATTTAGACAAGTAGGAATACTAAATACTTGGACAGTTGGGAGAAACCGATCAAATCAAAAGTTTTATTTCAGTGATGTCACTTTTTGACCCATTGCATACCTTAACCTTTCAAAATAAGATTAAGACAAGGGTTCGACTATGATATGGAAAAGATATGATATCGGAAAAGCAACTGAACAATAAACTGAAATCACAAACTATGATATGGTAAATAAGGTGTAATTTACCAAAATTCATGGGTGGGTTTTGATTGGTCAAAACTCTTTCCATATCATATCTTTTCTGCATCATAGATTTTCCCTTAGGACAAATATTTTTTCTTGTATGCTTTACAAATCATCTGACACCACATCTGAAACATCGTGTCATTCCAAGTGACATTGTAACTTGTTAAATTAACATGGCCAGATTATTCTAATCACAAAATTTGATCTCTTCATTCTTGTCGTTTCTGCCTTTATTTTTCTTTCTTCTCTAACTTGTATGTGTTTGTGGGTTTCAAAAACTGACACATAACAATGGAACCACCATCCGGTCATGTAAAAGTTTGGCCTGAAAGATCTCCCAAGAGTGCCTCGAGTAGTCCTGTTTGGCAGATCTTTTGTGACAAAAATTCAACATGATGAAGATTCTAATAATATGAGATATGGAGTTCTTTCAACTCCCAAAATGTTGTCTAATAGAATCCCAACAGCTGCAGAAAAGTGCAAACCTTATACATCTTGTTTTTGCAGCTAACTACAAAACAAACTTTAATCTCTAAGCAAACTTACCACGATGAGCTTGCCAGCATTCTCTGGCCTCTTTGCAATTTTAAGTGCAGCAGCAGCTGCCGCACCTGATGATATTCCAGTCTGTAATCAATGATCTTTATCAGCAAACTAAAAAGGGAAAAAAAATCCATGAACCAGAGAAATCTACATACAAATATAAATTTCGAAATCTCATTTGCTTAGTCCAGAGAACAGAGAAAAATAAAGGTCTTTTATCATCAAAGGGTAGAGAACATACCAATAAACCTTCTTTCAGTGCAAGAAGCTTTGCAGTTTCAATAGCTTCATCACTTGATATCTAGAAATTACACAAAAATCTATCAAAAAAAGTTTAATGAATTAAAAGTCAAATGAGCCTGTAATATGCACCTAATTAAAGACCCAACTAGATATCTAATTGATGCAACAGATGTTGGACATGGAAATGAAGTGATTGGTAGTCAAACCTTAAAATTCCAAAGAGCAAAGGCCAAAACTATAGCTGCAACTAGTGGATAACAGATACTGTAGTCTATAGGTTCATGGGCCTATATTGCAGCCAAAGGACCCCAATCAAAGTATAGTGTGCAAGAATTCTAAGTACAAGTTGTGACATGGGTATGATGGGCACTTAACCTTGTCAACATTGCAACCTGCAGTCTATAGGTTCACGGATCTATTTTGTGTGCATGAATTTTACTGTAACATAAATTAATACCCCTAAAGCCTCTTTGTAACATAATTTTCCAAGGGTTCAAATCTTGGAAACAGCCCCTTCTGTGCATCTGCAGGGGTAAGGCTGTGTAATCTGTTCCTCACCAGAGCCGACATTGGTGGGAGCCTCATACACGATCTGCCCGTTTGACATAAATGTAGTCTCCTAAAGCACCAGAACTTTGTCCTTTTACATATAATAATTTTAGTATGTTAACCTTAATCCACTAATCTCAAGTCTAAAAGCTAAGAAATTAAGAACATTTCAGAAAAAAAGAGGTGAAGAACCCAGCCCAAAGTTATCGGGTTGACCCCACCCTGACCTAACCCGGACCAACTTACACCGTACTATGTGGACAATTTATTAACTTTTATGAGTGCCTTTTACAACTTTGCTTAATCACTGATGCTTTCAGAAAATATCTACTCACATGTTCCGTCGAAAAAAAAAAGAAAAAAACATCTAATCAAATATCTTTGAGGCTTACTTGAATAACTTCATCAATGAGATCAACCTCCAAAACAGCAGGAATAAAACCAGCACCAATTCCTTGTATCTTGTGTGGACCTAAGACATTTGAAAGAAACTTATAAAAAATGGAAACAATTAATATATTAAAATATTATTTACAAGACTAGATATAGAAAAAAATATAATCAAGATTTTAACTTTCAATGGAGAAAATTGCATAATTCACAATAACCTAGTGGCAGATGCCAAAACAAATAGGGTAGACTTATCAAGAAGGGATTACATTACAGAGGAATCTATGAGCTCCAAGAATGTATTACAAGTTTAATACAACATAACCCCACCAAACTTGAAAAGATAATACTTCCACAGAAAACAAAAATTGACATGATAAAGACTAAAACAACTAGAAAACTCACCAGGTTTTCCTCCAGAAAGAACTGCACTTTCAACTGGTTCTACACCATACAGCTGAAAGGGAACATAAACAAATCCAACAAACAAGGAATAAGTACATCTTTTTGGTGAAAATCAAACAAATAAACAACCCTTTTAGTTATTATCAGCAGTATCCTAATTGAAAAATTCTCTAAGACACCGTCCATATAGAAGGAGTAAAGGACCAAGCTAACCTTAATATCAGGATTTTTCTCTTTGAGGAATTTCCCTGCACCTGTTATTGTGCCTCCAGTTCCTATCCCAGAAATAAAGGCATCAACCTTCCCAGCTGTACCTTTCCAGATCTCAGGTCCAGTGGTCTCATAATGAATCTACACGGATAACATCAAATGGTAACTAAATCATTGAAATCTGAATTGAACCAAAATATCAGTATATAATATGAATTCATTGAATACCTTTGGGTTGGCAGGATTTTCAAACTGCTGAAGAATATAAGCATTTGGTGTCTTAGCTAATATCTCCTCAGCCTTCTGAACAGCTCCTTTGACGCCCTTAGCTGGATCTGTGAGGAACACCTCAGCTCCAAAAGCTCGGAGAATGATCCTTCTTTCAAGACTCATTGAAGCAGGCATGGTGATGATAAGCTTGTAACCCTTAGCTGCTGCCATGAAGGCCAATCCAATACCGGTGTTTCCACTAGTCGGCTCAATAAGCACACTCTACAGGCGTCATAAAAACAGTCAAAGCCAGAGGAAAATTCTTATCTTCAAGTTTCAATACATATAAACTCCTACTAGTTTCTGTGGCATAATATAAACTTGAACGGACATTTGGAGAAACCCAGCCATATCTTGATTATATGTGCAACCTCTGTGCATTGGTAAGTGATGCTATTAATTTCTTTTATAAATTCCAGTTGATTCAAAAACAAGTAACAATGCCAACTTGGTCTTGAATATTAAACTAAAGTACATCATAGAGAAGTACATTAAATCTAAGCCAGACTTGGGAAGCCTAGGCACAACAAACTGGACAGCATGTTTTACCTTAGATAAAAGACAACAATTTCTATTAGTAGAAGCCATCAACTGCAGGTTTATGTGATTCATAACTTGCCACAGCTTTTTATGGGAATAAGAAGAAATGCAACCAAACTCAGAAGCTTTTATTACTGTATATTTGGGAAATGGTAATGCTTGCTGGCCACAGTTTGCTAGCTTTACCAGCATGGTCCTTAGTCAAGGGTTGGTAATTACAGTAATCATTGTCATTTACTTCCCACCTAAGTGGGTTTGGCAACACAAATACATTGCACCTTAGGTTAGGTCATATATCCCTACTCCATAATGACCCGTTGCAAAGCTACAACATATAAAATAAATTTCATAAATGTAAGAGAAAACTTGAAACCATAGTTACAGAATGTTCCTAAATATTGATATGGTACTCCTCCAAACATATCTACATAATAGGAAGCAACTAACCTCCCCCGGTCTGATAAGGCCTTTCTCCTCTGCATCCGTGATCATACTATACCCGATCCTGCAAGTTGGAACATCGTAACTGATGAGATCAATATTTTGGACCGAGTAAACATTTTACTGAGCCAATAAAAGTTATTCAAGAATGATGAAGCTGGTGAAGCAATTGAAACTACTGAAGTACATATTTACTCTAACAACAAGACTTTCCATATAAACCTAAGCGATACCTGTCTTTAACACTGGAGCAGGGCTCCATCATCTCAAGCTTGGCAGCAATTCGGGCTACACAGCCATCGGTAATGTTGTTGAGATATACCAACGGAGTTTTACCTATTAACTGTAAAAATATATCGATGAGATCAGAACTTTAAGCAATGTATTACAAAATCAAGGCACAATAAAATGGTTAATAGAAAGATAAGAAAACACTTATGGAGGTGACTTACTTCAGTAACATCTTTTGCGATTGTACACTTTTCCTCCACCATCTTTTCAGATCACTGCAAGTACACAAGGTACAGAAAGGATCAGCTGAAAAGAATACGAGAGAGAGAGAGAGAGAAGACTCATAAAAACCCTAAGTCCCTGATCTATTTCTACCAAATGGAATTATAAATTCCCATATTAGTCCCTAACAAATTAACAGCATATCAAACAAAATGCCAGAGCTGACTGATTGCGAACAAGAACTAAAGTACAAAATTTGAACTCAAATGATAAGATTACATCCAAGAAGCCAAAGCCTTACTCCTCCCAAGCCTGGAAGCTACTTCTTTTATTTTTCAAAAATCATAAACTGATCCACTAGAAAACTACTGACGAGTAACAGCTAATAGAATCTAAAGCACTGAACCGTGCAAACTCTTAAACGACGCAGATTCTTCGAGGAAAGCAGTAGGGAAAACTACACTAAAAACAAACTAGAATTAGAGCTTCAACACTAAAAAATCGGACCTTTATCTCTGCAAACCACGGCCTTGGAATGATTAAAGAGTCACTAAAATGGAGGGGAAAAAATGTCTTCGAAATCAGAGAAGTTGTTTCATTTGAGTCCGCCATGGCCAGCTTATATTAGAAATGGAGCTAACACAGAAAAAAAAAAAAGTAAAAGAAAAAATCACATCGAATCCATTGACGGAATCCACAGAAGAAGACGAGAAGAAAATCAAATTCAGTAGTATTTTAACCGCAAAAAAGACGGGAAAAATCAACAACTCGAGGGGAAATTCCTACGCGGTTTCTCTAGCAACCATTTTTTTCCTCGCGCGACAAAACGAGAAAGAAACCTGGCTAAAAGAGATTGGTTCTCGCATTTGTTTATTAATTTTAACTCCATTTTCATGAAAACCGGAATTCCAGTGGCGAGAGAAGACTTTGATAGGAGAAATTCAAGAATCAACGAGGATGACCGGAAGGAAGAGAGGTAGAAGAGGAAAAAGAAGGGAAGCCATGTATACCTTATCATTCAGCTCGCAGGAAAATGGGCTGTCTATAAGCCTATCTGTGGACGGTGGCGGCTTTATATAGGAATATGTCTACGTAGGTCAACCAAATCGAGCTAACCGTAACAGCCCAGCGCATGTTAGCTCATTCTGTGCTTTTTTTGGCAACGCGCGTATCTGCCATTCTTCCTCCATTGTTATTTGTTCGTGCTATGTACGTCATAACAACATCTATTGTCATTTCCCTTTGGGAATTCAAGTGGAATTGAAAATAATAAATTTAATACTTTATTTGTATATAAATTGAGTGTAAGGGATAAGTATAAGACTTTATATTTGTATTTATGGTTTGGTCTATCTCAAAATTTTTTATTAGTTTTTGGTTTTATTTAACAACACTACCATCTATGATGCACTACCCTTAAATTTTGATAGAATCATAGAATCTCCACCTGCCATTGTTTTAACTGTACGAATAAATCAATAAAAATTTATGAAGGGGAGGAAGAAGATTCAGTAAAATCCTTTTGCATTTTATGAATTTTATTAAATAGACCTATTCATTATTTGGGATCGGGTATAACTTTTGTCAAAATTTGAATGGACCCGGTTCAAAATCCAAACCTAACAGTAAATTCTGGCCCGAAATTCAGCCCATGAACAGGTTTATTTACCAACAAACATTCTCCCAACAGGTCAATGTTGCCATAGGGAGATATTCCCAATGTATGTATGTTGGAAATCCAGCCCATGATCTAAACTTGCACTTTATATATTAATAGATATAGATAGATGTTGAGAGTAATGAGGATTAATTTGGATTAATTTGGATCTATGGTTCGAGATCAGTTCTTGAATCAATTATTAACCAGTTGCATAAAATATAGACCCTAAGTGCATAACCAAACCGATTATTAATTGGGAAAATAAGGTCTGATCTGATTAGACCCCATTATACTTTGACACCTAAAGTTACTTATAATGATAATTTGGAACTTCATTTCTGATAAAATAATAATATTATCTTAATAAAATGGAGTAAATAGTAAATTGTTTATATGTTAATAAAACAAATGTTTTTAATCATAATTATCTTATATACTGTGCATGAAACTAATCTTTTTAAGTTAGATACAACAAAAATGACAACAAAATGAATATTTATGAATGATATAATCAGTTTGGAACAACTAGAACCAGTCCAATTATTAATCCAGACACAAACCATAGAATGGATCCATCAACAGCTCTAATAGGTCCGTCTTGTCTGTACAAGCCCTACACTTAAACCCACTTAAGATTAGGGGTGTCAATGGACCCATTTTGGGTTGAACCTGTTCAAATCAAAATCAGTTTGGATGGATCTAATGGGCCAATAAAGATATATTGAATTGGAGCAGTTCAGACTTAATTAATCCAATATCCAGTACATTGATAGAAAATAAGAATACAAGTGTCAACAAACTAGGTTTGTATTGGAACCAATCTAAATTAAAACCAATTTAAACAGATTGGACAATTTATCAATTAAATTGGATTGGTCCAAAATGATTCAGAGTATTCACCGGATTCGATTGGACCTGATATTCACTGGATTGGATTGGACCTGATACCTCTGTAATAGACTCATATTGGACGGGATAGGATTGGACCAAATCTGGTCCAAGTGACACCCCTACTTAAGATAGAAAATGTAAATATTATAATATAATCCTCACAGTCCTTGCGTAATTACCCTCTTTATTTTCTTGGAAGAAAGAGAGTCATTCAATTAAGAGGTGTAGATAGATGGGAAAATTCCTCGTGACCACATGTGAGTTCAGATGTGAACGTTAAGGCCTCAGATTAAGACCTGAAGCTCGTCCGTTTCCATAGTCTTCTCAGCCAAATGTAGCTGGTCATACTTCCGCACTTGGTTCATATATATATATATACGAAATAGCCAAGAAATTTTCTTCTTTTTATTCCATGTCATTTTCAAAACAACCAATGAGATGCACTTTCCCAATAAACTAAATAATTTCTTCTCCTAAAATTTCTCTTAAAGTACCTCTCCCACTATCCCTTACTTTCCCAAAATTATCTCTAATTTCTATTTATCTTATAAATTATCTCTAATTACAATATATCTCCAAAGTTATTTCTAATCTAGTAGAGAGTTTCTCTCCTAAATGATCTATAATTCCTATTTATCCTCTGCCCTACTTCTTATCTATATCTATCTAAAGAAAGCTTAAATTAAAAAAATTTAAGAATTATTTAAAGATTCTAATAAAATTATATAATAACTTTAAAATATTTATAAAAACACAAAAATATATATATATTTTTTACAAAATATATCACAAAATTATGTACTAACAATTTAAATTATGTTTTCCCGGACTATCGATTTAAATGTTTATTAAATATTTAATAATATGTAATAGATTTAAATAAATAAAACTCAAATAACAAAAAAAAATAAATATTTTATATATTATTTGAATATTTAAATAACTAAATATTTATCATAACTATATTTTAAATAGTTAAAATAACGAAATTATGTAATAAGTTTAACAAATTTCTTCAAAGTAGAAAAATAATTATCACATAACATTGAAATTAATAATAATTTAATATATTACAAAATTAATAACGAAATTACATAATAATAGTATATATTATGATTTTATGGATAATTTAATTCAATAAATAATTAATATTTTACATATTATTTAACTATTTAAATAACTAAGTATTTTAAATAACAATGTATTTAATATAAATAAATTTTAAATAGTTAAAATAAAGAAATTATGTAATAAATTTAAAAAAAAATCAGAAAAGTAAAAAAATAATTACAATATAATATTGAAATTAATAATAATTTAATATTTTTACATAATATTGTAAATTACAAACTTCACTTATATCAAGTAATAATTTGAGAAAATAACTTTCAAAAAAATTAATATTTATTAATAATAATTTCAAATTCTTAATCTGTGTTTATTATATAATTATATATACTAAAATTAATATTTATTGTATTTCAGTAATTATTTATTGTTTTTTGTCATAAATGTATTTTCAATGGTTATGTATAAATTTATTTTGTTTTGTTATTTAATAGAAAATTTTCAAAACTTATTGGAGATTAAACTACTAATATTGAAATTTTTAAATTTAATTTAGTGTATTTATTGTATTTTTGTTATAACTTATTGATTAATATTTATTAAAGATTAAACTATTATTTGAGATTATACTATTTATGAACTAAGTTAATACATTTTTAGTACTTATTGTATTTTTGTAATTATTGTAATTATTGTATTTTTTATTATCAACATATTTTCAATAATTGTGTATTTTTGCTATAAATTTTAAATAATTATTAGAGACTAAACTATTCTTATTTATAAGAGACGGGACTATTAATTTAATTGAAATTATGAGTGTTCATGAGTTGGTTCGATTCAGTCATAGGCTATTTGGCCAACCAAATTGACTTTGTCTGGTTGGCGGGTTGGTCAGCTAAAAGTTAGGGGTGTTCACATTAAATGTCAAATCAACCAAACTGACCAAACCGGCTCAGCCTAACCCAAGTTTGTCGGTTTTTCAAAACCACCAGTTGGTTTTAGTTTGTATGAGAAAATAAAATGACAACTCGGTTTGGTTTTGGTTTTCATGTATGGAAACTAAAACCAAACTGAACCGAACGGATCTTGTATGTTTAAGTAATTATTAATTAGACCCTACCCTATATATTAAATGTTAATATATTTTATTTGTGTTTTGTTTGAACTTTGAAAAGAATTGGTTATTTATGATAAAAGCTAAAAAGTAAAACCACCAGTTGGTTTTAGTTTGTATGAGAAAATAAAACGACAACTCGGTTTGGTTTTGGTTTTCATGTATGGAAACTAAAACCAAGCTGAACCGAATGGATCTTGTATGTTTAAGTAATTATTAATTAGACCCTACCCTATATATTAAATGTTAATATATTTTATTTGTGTTTTGTTTGAACTTTGAAAAAAATTGGTTATTTATGATAAAAACTAAAAAATAAAACCAATATAAATATAATACAATTGTACAATATTTAATTCTGTTTTGTATAAATTTAAATATATATATATATATATATATATATATATATATATATATATATATTTGACAAAAAAATCAGTTTTGCATAAAAAACTAATTGATTTAAATATATATTTTGATTTTACATATAAACTAAAAAGAAATAAACTTAAATATAAATAAATATTTAGAAATATATATATATATATATATAAATAAATCGACTAAACCGATAAACTGACCCAAATCCATCCTTCATGTTTGGGTCAGTTTTGCTTCAGAGTCGGTCGGTTTTGGTTTAGTCAATAAGTAAACTGACTAGGTTGGGCCGGTTGAAGAAAATGACTCAAACCAACCCAACCCGACCCGTGAACACCCCTAACTAAAACTGGTTGACCTTTTGTGAAATCTAACCCACTCAAGTTGTATCGGTTTGGGTTGATTTTTTGGTTTAGTCAGTCGGTTCAAAAAATTTAAAAAATACAATGCAATTATTAAAAAATAAATTTAAAAATTAGATTTATGATATAAAATATTTTAGACTAAGAAATATGGAAAATTTTCCACTTTTCTATATTAAAAATTATATTTAAAATATAAAATATTTAATATATATATCCATTGTTATGGTTGGTTTATAAGTCACCAAAGTGAAACTGATCCAACTTGATTGAATTGGAATTTTTTTAACCAAAGCTAACCTAAAATACTAGAAAACTAAGCAGTTCAAGTCGAGTTGATCGGGTTGGTCGGTTTCATCTGTTTGTTGAATAAACCTAACTGAAATTAATTATTGTTATTTTTGTATTATAAAAAATTTATTAAAAGTAGTATATAAAGTAGGAATAATTATTAATATTTAAAAAGTTAAAAACATAAAACAATTGTATACTCTTATGTGTTTCTATTAGGGTCATTTACTAGAACACACCTTTAGGGATGGCAATTTTCCCCATCCCCGACGGGGACCCGAATTCACCAACTTGATGGGGCCAGGGATAGGGATTGTTTTGGCGGGGCGGGGGCAGGGACGGGGATTAATAGAAATCCCCAATTGGGGTCGGGGACCGGGGACGGGGATTGTTTTTAAAAAAATACTATTATCTGAAAACATTTTGGGGACTTGGGTCCTCACAGGGAACCCATCCCTGTCGATGATCGAGGATGGAGTTAATTTCAGAGTTGGGGTCGAGGACGGGGGATATGATCCCCATTGCCATTTCTACACACCTTATAGTTTTACATATTTTCTTAAACCTAACTTATAGTTTTTATTTTATTAAAACATCCCATATATTTTACAACTTATTTACTTAATCAACCTTCCATTAAGGAGTGTTTGTTTTGCCATTAGACCCATGATTTTTTTATTTCAGAAATACCCTTAACACTTTTTTGTATAGAAAACAAAATTGATCAAATATAGCCAATAGAGTGGTTGTCTGTGTCTTATTAAGGGCAAAAATGGTATTTTTATTTTTATTTTCTTTTTATTATATTTATTTAAATGAACATTAGGGTCAACACTGCCATTTTCCACTATCATCTAATGCAAGATTGATTAAACCCATTGCAGATTATAAGTAGTGTTTTAGTAAAATGCTAACTATAGGGTGGATTTAATAAATCCATGAAACTATAAGAGGTATTTTAATAAATAACCATTTCTATTTTCACTTAATAAATCCCGTGCATCACACGGGTCCCCGCTAGTTCTTAGTAAATAATATCTCGCATTGTTTGATTCTAATAATAGGAAAAATACGGTCAAATAGATTATAATAGATCCTCTAAAATTAACAAAAAAAAAGATGTAGGGGCTAGATTAAATATAATATAAATTAAGGTAAATTACAAGTAGGTGCATTGTATTTTGGATAGTATCACTTAAGGGTCTAATTTGCAAGTTGGATACACTTAAAGTCCAATTCTTTAAAATGGATGTTACAATGAAGGCAAAATTACAAAAATGACCATGTTTAGATTATATTTTACTCTTTTTTTCCACATGAGATCATCCCTATAATTCTTTTTAATAAAGAATAAAACAGTTAAAAAATTTTGAATATGGGCATTTTTACAATTTTATGTGCACCGTAATTTAGTTTTAACAGAGTTGGACTCAAGTGTATGCTTCTAAAAGTTCAAGGTATAAAATGTCGCATTTGAAAATTCAGGCCCTTAGGTGTCATTACCCCCAAACTACAAATATCTGTAATTTATATTTATCAAATACAATGCATTTAATGACTGCTCAATAGAGGTGAGCAAAAGAAACTGAAAAATCGAACTGATCGAAAAATAGGTTAATCGAACCGGTCGGTTCGGTTTCGGTTCAATGTTGTCAGAAAACTGACAGTTTCAGTTCGATTTCTGTTAATCATTTAAAAAAACTGGCTGTTAACTGAACCGATCAAAATATACATATAGTAATATATTTTTAAATCTAATAAAAACATTTAAATTGCCGAATTGACTAGTTTGAGACTTTTAGACTGCCAAACTGGTGAACAGCCTATCTGACAGTCAGTCATCTGACTCTAACACCCGCCATGCAGGATCCCTATTCCCTCATCCCTTTCTTTTCCTTTCTCTCTCTCCCGGACTCTCACTCCCTCTCTTTCTCTTTCCCTTTCTCTCTCTCTCTCTCTCTTCACTCTCCCTTCTAGGTTCTAACCTTTGGCGCTCCAACAGATCAAAGAATGAAAGAATGAAATCCGATTGAGTTGAGAGTGAGCTGAGCAATTTAGTTTCGCCGCAATCTGGGTCTGCTGCTGAGTCATCGGACTCTCTCTCTCTCTCCTTTATTTGACTGTATTTTTCTTTTTTATATTTTAAAGGCATAAAAAACTGAAAAACCGATCAACCGGTTAATTAATTGCATCGATCTGGTTAAATATAAAAACCGAACATACCGGTTTGATCTAAAAATTTACCCAACGGTTCAGTTAACCGAACCGTGAGCACCCCTACTACTCAAAAGCCCCACCTGGCCCCAACCTATATACTTGGGCCCAGACTCAAATTTCAAGCTAGACTTGAGGTCGAGTCCAGATTATAATCCTTATCATAGGTGATGAGGGGTGATTTGACCTGCCCGCCAACCACAAAGCACCACATGGCATGTCCGAACCATTAGATAACACTTCAGTGCCATGTGGAGACAGGTTGGTTGGAGCAGAGATAACTTAGGCCAATCTACCTAGCCTACACCTCTCGACCTTAGCAAAGATCGGAAGGTCGCTCTGTGGCAGGGTGGCGCTCACACCACCTTGGGAGACAAGCCAAAGACCTCGAAGGTTGGCATGATCTCCCTGACCCGAGTATTGAGTAGAACTTTCAGGGTACCAATCCTCCGACGTATGTGACGGAAAGTCCTGACCCGGAATGGCACACCAATCCTCCGATCTACGTCCTGACCTGGAATGGATCATCGCCAACGTGATAGAGACACGCTCCAAAGATAGCAGACTGATAAGGTTGGTCGTTCCTGCCTGCCAACGTGATAGAGACACGCTCGGACAACGACCTCACTATTCTGCCAGAAGCTACACACAATCTATGCAAATTACTCATTTTTTGCTCTCAAATTCTCTACTGTGATCTTTCTTATCGTTGACTTAAGCATCGAAGTGCTCAAACGATGGACTGACCTCATCAACCTGTCTATCCGAATTATCCTCCAGCAAGGAGATCGGCAGTTTCCTTCTCCAGCAAGGATCAAGCTGACACTATAGAATAAAACCAAATTGAACCGATATAAGCTCAGTTTCAGCTTTCGGTTGTGCGAAACAAAAATAAACAAAGAAGCATAAAGCTTAAAATTAGGACTTTATGCTTTTAGGCTTTAAAAGCACACTTCTCTTCTTACCCAAACTCAACTTATTAAATGAATGGGATTCAAATTTATATCTGTCAAATATTAAATCAAACATAAGTCTCTTGGATTCTTATCAGAAAGAATTCAAATATGTCCCTATCCAAATAGGATTCAAGTGTAGATCCCTGTTCATATACCTGTTCGGAAGCATTTGGACATATCTCTTGAATTCTTGGTAAATTTGGATTTTGAAATCAGTTTGGGTGTAGGCCAGGGTTTATATCTAAGATTGATTTTGGCTTGGCCTTCTAACCTGAATCAATCCATCTAATTTAGTGAGAATAATTATGGATTTTATATTTTTATTAGAGAAAATTAAGATCTAGGAGGGTTTAAATGAGTTTTGTAGTGAGAAGACCCTTCGCTTGCCCTCTTTCCTCTTTTTAAGCGAGAGCAGAGGAGAAGTGTAGGAGAGGAGACATGGCATAAATTGCCATGTATAAAATATACATTGGGTTGAGGGATATGTATGCATGCATGAATGCTGTATGTGATTCTTGTGTAAAAGCCAAATAAATATTTCAATAGAAATGCCATAATTAGTTGCAAAGAAACCTCTCTATTTCTAATCTCATGAAAAAGAATGCTTCCTTGTATTGTTCAAACTAAGCCCTTAAGCTCCTTTCTAATTTGTTGGTAATCCAGTAGTTTGAATGGTCATTCAGTGTTCCTCTAATGGGGCATTCTTTTTTCAGATTTTGAGAGGGGGAAAGTTGGTCAATGGGATTTTGATTCTCATTGACCAAGAAATTCATGTTCTTTTATCAGATTTATGTGGGGATCGGGAAAAGTTTTTCCTACGTGAATGAATAAACTTTTCCAACTGGGAGAAAGTTGTCAACACTCAAATAGAACAAAAAATATCCCTTTTAATAAAAGATTTTTATGATTAAAATGGTCATTGATTTATTTACATAAAAAATAAAAGAATATAGATAAATGCAAATACTTACCCGGATAAATACATTTATCCCAAATAAATAATTTACCCAAAAAATAAACAGAGCCCAAATATAAAGTTGTGCTATCAAACCTTTAAACTCTCCACGCTAAGTTTAGCGGAACTCGTGCACCCTTTTTTTATGTCCCCCAACCCATAAAATAAAAAGAAACTCCTAATTTCATATTGTCGTGCAAGTACAGAAACAGCTAAAACAATAATTAATTCCCTTCATTATAATGTTGACTTAAATACCAACAGTTTATTTTTTATTTGCAAGTACAATTCTTCCTTGTCAACAAATGCAAGCTCTTATAAAAAAAATCAAATGGTCTAAGTCAATGTTAGAGATATATGGCTTGGTGTAGGAACGAACGTGATTCATCAATTTAAATAATACTTAGAGATATATATGATTTGGTGTATATTTTGTCCATCAGATTCAGTTTGGAAGGAATATAAATATAATTTGTAGAGTATAAAATTTTATATTTTATATTATTTTGTATATAGTAAGGTTTTTAAAATTGACTTGGAGAATGAACCGGGTAGGGGTTCAGTTCTCAGGTTGAATGGTCCGATCATTCGAACGGAATGGTTAGTTTGTTCTAATAAAAAATTAAAAAATTTTAAAAGAAAAGTCAAAACTGTTGAACGATTCGAATAATTCGAATGCTTGGGTCGGTGGTTTGTTGACCAAATCAGCGTTTTTTGACAAAAATCCAGTTTAATAAAAAAAAAAACAGAACCAATCACTTAACCAATTTCCAGTTTTTCTGATCCCACCATCTAGTCGGATTGAATTTTGAAAACCATGATTTGCACAGTATACATTTGAATTTATACTCCTACCAAACTGAGCCTCAGCTCCAAAGTATGTGAGTACGATCGTAAACACATTTTCGATTGTTGAACTATTTAGTGACGTAAGTGCATGCGTGGTTATTGAACGATCGTAAGCTCATTGTTTTAATTATTTGAAACAATGGGCTTATGAATCTGTGTGTTACTGCTCCATAGTGCATGTGATTCATTCTAAAAGCAGGGAGGAAATTAATGAGATCTTCACTCCATCTTTAACTCATTTTGGGAAGAGAATCGATACATATTTGTACAGTGTAATATAAAATTTAGAAACATAATGTATATAATTTATTTTACTTTGTATTTGCACTCTTTGAGAGATTCAAAAGCCCAATTAATAAATATTTAAGTGATGTTTGGCATCGATGATGATTTAGTGTTTTGGTGGTTTTCAGGAAATCAATAAACAATTAGAGGAATGAGTGCCAAAATTTCTATTTGGTTGGCGATTTTGGTTGTTTTCAGGAAATCGCTCAAAATTTGATTCTCTAAATCAGCTCTTCTTAGGTATCATTTTTTTGGTGATTTCCTGATTTTTAGCTGGTTCCAATTTTTTGAGGATGACATGACATCTAATATGGTATTGAATAATAATTCTAATGAAATAGTAATTAGTCCTTGAGAATCAGCGCCAAACAGACTCAAAACTGATTTTTAAAAACTCCGTTTATATGGCATAGATATGAAACCAAATAACAAAATTTACCGATTTTTTAAAAAACACTGATTTTAAATCACCAATTTTTTAAAAATCGGTAAGAAAGGAAGGATCGAGATTGATGCAAACATGGCCTTAAATGTCTCAAACCAATACTTTCGAATCCAGGAACGGAGAACACGACAAGGCTCACAAAGTATATTGACTGTGACCGCCTACCGGGGCATTTCCTTTACAAGTGGTAATTCTGACAGCTATTTGTGTGTGTGTCTGTCTGGTGAAACGTTCAATCAACTTGGGCTGCGTTTGGATAGCAGGACGAGATTTTATTTTTGAGATTTTATTTTTTTGTTAGGGTGCTCACGGTTCGGTTGGGTTTTTTTTTGTAATCGAACCGGTATTACTGGTTTTTGAAAAATCAGTAATCAAAACTGAATTGAAGTCAATCGATTAACCAGTTGGCCCGTTTGGTTTATTGATTTTTTGGTTTTTTTAATTTTTATAATATATATTATAAAATATATATATATATATATAAATATTAGATTTTAAATAATAAATAATATCATATATTATAAATATATATATATATATTTATATAATTCATATTTATTAATTTATAATATATAATATATACATAAATATATATAATATATAAAAATATATATACCGGTTGGTTCAATTAACCGTCAATTTTCTATATTGGTTAATTGAAACCGAACTGGTACCTTCAATTTTTTAAAAACACCAAATCGACCGATTCAGTTAATCGATTTTTCAGTTCGGTTTTGATTAATTTTTCGGTTTTTTTGCAAACCCCTACTTTTTGTTGTGAAAAAAAAAAATGAGCCAATAGGTAATTTGAGAGTATGGTAAACGTTGCTTTTCAAAAGTATCGGATCTAAAACTGAAAGCCTGAAACCTTTTCACGACCCAAAGCACAAAGCCCAATACTTATGCCTATTTGAGTAGGCTTTCATGCAGCGGCTTGTGGCATTATATGAGGTGAGAAACCTAAAACGCCATGAAGCCATGCTTGGTAAATCTTAGGTAGTTTCTGTGAAGCGGCTCAAATATGTAAACACAATCAATGCATAGGCAAAGGGCCTAAAGACATATTTGGGTTGAAGCTCTGATCGAGATATTATTATTGCTTTGGAGAAATCATTAAGGCTATGTTTGGTTTGAAGGAAAAGGTAAGGAAAGGAAGGGAAAGGTAAGAAAACTTATACAAGATTTGTAAAGGTTTTCCTACATTTCTCTTCATTTCCCTACTTTTTTCTTCAAACCAAACATAGCCTAAAAGAAGTTTGGGTAAAAAGACATTATTTTTGGCTGTAAGACTCAGTTTGGAAGGAGTATAAATACAAATATGTAGAGTGTAAAACCTTATATTTTGTATGTATTTGCATGTACATATTTGTATTTGTACAGTTTTCCAAACTGAGCTTAAGGAGTTCAAAGTAGCACCTCACATGCACATCTTAGCATGCATTGGCGACATTTTTCGTAGTTGCCATGGGGAGATGCTCCCAATACACGATTGGGATGGGTTGTGGGGTGCCTTCAACTATAAGAGAGCTATTTTTGGGTTTTTCAAGGTTTTCACTGGTGTTTTCAACCCACCATTGATCTTGCTAGTTGAACCATTCAAATCATCTCCCAGCCATGATTACATATTCAATTTTAGTAAAGCTCGCTATTTTGTCAAAAACCATTGGCAAGGTCAAAAATCACCTCAACCCAGTTGGCCGAACCATTGACTTGTTCGACCCAATGACCGGGTCAAGGGTTGTACATTAAACATGTATGCAAATTTCCAAAGGTAACTTTATGCTCTAATGTTTGATTGAAGTGATCTTCTATTTTCTTTTTTCTTTTTTTTTATTTTGGATAACTTTTCGAGGTCTATGCATACCAAAGTGCCATAGGCACCTTGCCCCGCTATCTTCGCAAAAAGAACCCTTTATTGGCCTCAAATTGTAATTTTTAATATTCTTTTTATAAATAAAAATTTAAAAACCGAATTAAAAATCTAAGTTAAACATAAAATAATGCATATATTACATGTAGATTATAATTATACATTATTTATTGATAAAATATATGTTTACACACACACACATATAAACATATACATATATACATACATTATATATATATATATATATATATATATATGTGTGTGTGTGTGTGTGTGTAACTATACACATACTTAAATTTATAAAATGCTGATGTAGCACAGTCTGACCCATTTGACCCAAACGATTGAACCAATGACCCATGACCCAGAGGCAAAAACAGTTCTACCTCCAGTTGGTTTTTAAAACATTGGCTTTCACTAACATTGCTTTTAGGCTAGTTTAGGTAGAGCGCACCTTGTAAAGTTAGAATCCACTACATTAAAGCATGCCACATGCGCACTAAATTTGTCATTTTGATAAACTTTCCCATTTGTTTTGAGCTGTTTTATACTTTTTAAAAACACAATGCAAAAGTATATAAAAACCAAAAGCATCAAGTGTAAAAAAATGGATTTTGTGCTTTTGGGCCTCTGAAATATTTTATACTTTCTAAAATATGAACATAAACCACCCGTGTGAAATTAAATCCCTTATATGTGATGCATATATAAATGCCACATGGCACTTGAATATAATAGTTCTTATTAATGTCTATATATAGCATATAAATGCCACATGACACTTAATAAAATAGTTCTTATTAATGTCTATATATAGCATATAAATGCCACATGACACTTAACATAATAGTTCTCATTAATTATTTTCATTTTGAAAAACATGCTTTGAAAGTCTGTTTTGCCAAATTCATTTCACAGCAAACAATAAACAAACAGTTTCGTATTTTTAAAAGCAAAAAAGTAAAAGTTCAAACAGTACTTAAGGCTTTGTGATTTTAAAACTTTAGAATAAAAAATCCTGGAACATATCCATAGGCAACCTTATTTTTTTGGACTATCTAGAGTGAGATTTCTTTGCAGAATTTTGCTGTAGCAAAGAGCCTTTACCAAACAAGTTCGTGTTTAGTTTGTTTATGGGTGAAAAAGGAGACATCTCGTGGAGAAGATGATTAAACCTAATAATTGAAGTATTGAATTAATAAGAAGTCTTCACTCTTGGTGATAAACACAACCATTACCAGTTTCTTTTATTCCTGATGTAACCTGTATCTACCATCCCACCCAACACCAAACCCTAACTGCAATAAGTGAATCAAGCTGTTGAGACTTGAGAATGACTTTGTGCAAGAACTCTTTACCAAATTGCTCTTTCTTTTCTCACAGTTGCCATTTAAAACAGTTCAGCGCCAATTAATTTCTCTTGGAGAGTGAGGAGTCAATCGGTTGGAGGTTGGCAGTTCATATATATCAACCTATTTGAATTGCTTAAGAGAGAGAGAGATTATTATTATTTCTTCGCTGCATGAGTTGAGATAATTTTGGGTTGGACACGTTAGTCCATTCACGCCCATATCTATTTTTTCGATAAAAAAAATACAGGTAATTATTATTTTACCCCACTTTCATGGTAACGTAGCATTCCCAAGAATGTTCTCAACAGATGTGGAAACAGTGGGAGTAAACCCACAGATTTTGTAATTCAATCCAATTAAATAGCTTCAGATGGGCCTTAACGGGCTTTACAAAATGAGAAAATAACTTTTCGATTTTTTTTTCTTTCATTTGAGGCTTTTTAAACCATTTTTCAACAACCAAACATATCCTAAAATTTTCAATTATGTCATAAGCGATTTCAAAATGACTGTCCCCATTAAGGATTTTCACTGAAATTTATCCCTTTAGAATCCACATGTTTTCAGATTCTTCACGAAATTAAGATTAATTCAGATTATACCAACGCCTCTTCAACAATCATTAGCTCATCAATAAAGTCTGATGGGCCATCCATCCATACCTGAGGAACACAAAAAAGCAAGCAAAATCGGTACTCACAACAAGCCATTACAATCGCACATCGGGAACATCTTTCTTATCATCTATGAAGAATTCTGTAGTGTTTTGTTGGGAGAATTGTTAGAAGGCTTATTGGTAATAGACCTGGTTTCATAATTTATAGCGTCTAGAGATAGGGGTGTCAATTGGACTGGATTTGGTCTAACCCAATGTGAGTCCATTATAAGACCAGGTCCAATCCAATCCAATGAATGTTTTGGACCAATTTGAACCAGTTCAATTCAATATTTGAACTGTCCAATCTGTTCAAGTTCATTTTGATTTAGATTGGTTTCAACCCAAACCTGGTCCATTGACACATATACTCTTATCTTATATCAATGGACTAAATATTGGCTTAATCCAACCCAATCCAATATAAATTTGTTACGGATGGACCAGGTCCAATCCAATATAATAAATATTTTGGACTGAATTGGTCCAATCCAAAATGTCTTATTGGTCTATCCAATCCGTCCATTCGGACTGAACAGTGTACAATTCAAAACTGGTATTTGTTCCAACCCTATGCACAATTCTAAATTTGGCCTTGACGTTTTCAAGCATAACAGTGACATAATTGAAAGTTGTAGTTCATCAGTAGCCTAATTTCATAAAAAAAAAATATTTCCATTGGCTCAGAGGGACTGGGGGAGCATAAGGGATAATAGGCATTATAATTGGATGAGATTTCGACATTTCCTGCCCACAGAAGAAAACAGTTTTTTAAACTTTGGATATTGGTAAGTTCAGTGCATTATTCTTCCTGTATATTTAGAATATACAATATACTATGTTTAATTATATTTATTTCCAGGCCACCTAACTTGATTTTCTATTTCGTCACTATCCTTATTCAAAACTCTTTGAAAACTTTAAAATAAATTTCCCTACATGATATATCCACTAATACTAACATGTTGAAAATTTTAATTTGAATGCATCAAAGTTCAAGGAATTTTAAAATTTTCTACAATAGTGATTTTGATTTTCTTCACTTTAAATGAAATCAAAATTGGTGAGGTTTTGTGAAAATTTTCATTATTCAAGTCTTAATCCAACTATATGGGGTCAATTACATGAATCTTGTTTTACCATTCCATTCTGTCTAATGTTATGTCCATTGTTATATTATGAACACTTAAATCATTTTTTACCATTTTAATCCATTCCCTTTCTGGTCTACGCTCCGGCTCTTCCAGCCCCTTCAACTTGCAATGAATAACTTAGGTTGCATTTGGTATCATTACCACTTCTACTTGTAAGGTTTTAGATTCGTCAATAAATATCTTAGGAGAATATTTTTTTTTTCTATCACAAAATATTTGAATTATCAATAAAATATTTGGTACAATTGTTGTTTCTTCAAAATATCAAATTTGGTGTTTCTATTATAAATGCCTACCGCCCAAAGCAATGCCTATATTTTTTGAGCGGAAGTAACTATTTGATGTGATGTGATAAGATTATTTCTCAAAAATTTATATTGACCAACCTCAAACATTACAAGTAGAAGTGGCAATGGTACTAAATACAACCTTATTCTTATGGGTGTTGCGATTGTCATCTATGCATGTGACCAAATCATTTTTTTCTATTTTCTCTCATTTTATTACCCACTGGATTTATTCATAAGTTCCTTTATATGGTTTCAATTTTTATCTATCCTTTTTAACTTTTTCACTTATCCATCTCAACGTACTTATTTCTATCGCACTTGTTTCATGGATATTTGAAAATTTTCCAATTATTTATAGTAAAATTCCATAATTATAATCTTCTAAAATCATGCATGACCCTTCTAGTGGTGTGTATTGATTTATAAAAATGGGAATTCTTGACAAGTTACAAGGGCCCTACTTCTGTTTAAAAGCCCATATGCAGTATGCCTACACCCAATATTTGGTTACTACTATGTTTAAAACCCTAGTTCTGTTTAAAGGATGAACAATAAAGGCATATGCATATTATAAAACTAGTCATATTTTTATTGTATATTCACAATTGTTAAAGAGTTTTAAAGAAATATTACTTACAAAACAAATCATAAGCTCTGAGTACCAATCAAAAGCTTTGGGCTCAAATGTACTACTGGGTTGTGCAAATGGATCAGATTATGATTCAATTTGATCCGAGCTCTAATTTTATTTGGTCGAATTCGGATCATCCTTGTTCAAATCGTTGGATCAAATCGGTTATTAGGATCTGATAAAAAATCGGATCGGATTGGGATCACCCCCTAATCCTATTTGAAAAGATCCGATCTGATATATATTATATATTTATAAATATAAATATATATATATAGTACATATACATATGCTATTTATTTATTTCTAAATATATTTTTATATAATATTTTTATAAATTTGTTATATTATTTATTTTTTATAAAAAACATGTATATATGTAATGAAAATAATTAAAAATACTTGTATTTTTGTTTTTACTTTATTTAAATTAGTATATTTTATTTTTCTTTTAATAATTTATTAACAAGTCGGATTGGATCAGATCCGAAGGTCTGACTTACCTATAGGATTCGAATTCAAATCGAGTCTTATCAGATCCGATCGGATCTTTGGATCAAATTGGATCCAACATGAACAATATTGGACCAAATTCGAATCCAATCCAATCTGTTTGCATCCCTAGGTATGACAAAGCTTTGGGCAGCAAGCCAATTCTACCTTTTTCTTAGTGTTGAAGAATTAGAATGTCAATTCAAACGGTTCAATATATAGATAAAATGGATAAACCTATGATGTCATAAACTAAATAGAGAAAAAATAAAAATATAAACAAAATTATGAAAAAGACAGAAAATTTTAAAAAAATATATTCATATCTCATTCTAACAATGGAAAAGGCACTAAATTAAAGGAATGGTGAAGCAGGATTCATGAAACCAACCCCGGCCCATCTGGTTTGGACAAGGCTTGGATGATTGACTGATTATTATCTAGCACGGGTTAACTTTTACCAGATGGTTTAACCATGTGTTGAAAATATTTGTTTCTCTTACTACAGGTCAATCTGCTTACTTAATTCATCATCATAACTTTGATCAAATTTCAAATTTTAGAAATGCATATACCAGAGAAGTTTTTAGGAAAACACAGAAAAAAAAAACTATGAGAAAGTAAAATGTTATCCTATCATAAATACCAAAGGAAAAATATGTTGAATAAGTTAAATTTTTAATTAAAATAAAATAAAATATCTAAGGCTTAAGATTTTGTTCACCCCTCCCACCAAATTAGAAACTTTCAATAACAAAATAGAGAAACAGAATACAACAGAAAATAAAATTTATATAAGCAGGATATAGAGAAAAAAAAAAGAAAGATTTTTGCTATATGATTTTATGGGTTGGACATCTATATATGATTTTTGGGTTTTTAATTATATATATGAAGTCTGTGTAAGTGATCAATAATAATGAAGCAGCAGGGAAACATAAAACAAGATTTAAACCACAAAGCATACTTAGTTATTATATGATATTAACACATTTCTTTAGTTATTAATTTAGCCTAGAAAAAAAAGGTTGATTCACATGAGGATGAATTATGGAGTAATATGACTCATATTCATGGGAGTAAAATGTTGTTAGACCACAAAATTCATGTGCTATCTATGCTTTAAACATAGAAATTATGATAAAAACTGAATAGGGATGAAGAGAAAGGAAAAGAGAAACATCAATTATTTCAACATTCCCATTAGTCCTCTCCACCAACACCCAAAGCCTCCACGGTGTTCAAGCCTTTTGGTTAATTTATGTCTGGTTTGAAGGAAAAAGTAGGGAAAGGAAGGGAAAGACAAAGAAATAAATATAAGGGTTGTAAAGGTTTTCTTACCTTTCCCTACATTTTTCTTCAAACCAAACATAACCTTAGGGTAAAATGTATAACGAATTAACGAGTTTGAATAGAAATTTGGTTAAGTTTGGACTGACAAAATTTGACGGGGTTCATATGCCTGGTCCAATTCTGAGTTGCCACGTATTCTAAATCGGGCTGAAAAACTTGTTGATGATCCAAGCCAATCCAATCGGCCTCACTCGGTCTTACATGGTGTGCCCAAATAAGGATAAGCCATCAAGAACCTCAAGCTTGATAGTCGTCTCCAAGCAAGACTAAGACTCCTCGATGAGTACAAAACTACTCCTATATATAGATACGACATCCCTGAAAAAAAGTATGTGCAATATATAGCCTCTCTTGCCTTCTTACTCTCTTGCTTTCCTCGCCAACCACCTTCCCTTAACCCATTGCCTACCTACTAATTTAAGCATCGGAGAGCTCACTCCGGGGACATACCTCAAGACTCTCTTCTGTCTTACAGGCCTTTAGAAGCAACTTGATCCGTTCACTCACCTCAATTTTATCCCCCTTCCTCCTCTTTTATCTGTTCCCCGAATTTGGACTGCAACAAAAACCTTCACCAAATTTGCTTCATTTGTATTATTTTCATCACTAGTCATGTGAATTTTAGATATTCACAGAGGATTCAATGACTAGCATCGGAACATATAGGATAGGATAGGAGCTGATCCATATTTGGTGCAACCATAGTGCAGCATATAGCACGGTCCGGCCCAGCCCATGATCACCCCTATTTTATCTCTCTGTAAGAAATTGAACATTGGATTATGGAAACCAAAAACTATTTTAAGCATTTGATAAGAATTAATTTTAAAAACATAGCAATTTGAAGTCAAAGACATCTTTTAAGGAAACCGGATTCAGTCAATGCAAGGCCCGTTCGAACAGATTTTATAACCTTGCATTGAGAATATCTCCCCCTGAAATAAAACACACAAGTACGGAGATATTCCCAATGCAAGGCTGTTCGAACCGGTCTTGCACTAACTGAAGCCGATAAAACATGTTTGCTTAGGCAGCTTTCCTATGATGGCTTTTGGCTTATAAGGTGGATTCCACATGAACATCATGAAGTAATGTTTAGTGAAAAACTCTTGCACCCAAGAAAAAGAGCTTACCCATTGCTTCTTCTTTTTTTTCCAAAAGACACTCAGAAAGCTAGCATTCATCAAATAAGCGAGAGCAAATCAGCCCCTCACAACGTCCCACAGCACATTCAAGCCGTGTATTGGGAACATCTTGATGATGATACCAGAAGTGATAATATCATCATTGGGAGATGTTCACAATACACAGCGGGGATGTGTTATGGGACATTGTGGGGGGCAATCTGGTGGGGGCTGATTTGAACTCCAAATAAGCTCATTGCAGAAGACAAAGCAATTCAATAAAAGCAGTTGAACCAACACTTCAGCCCTCCCAAATGGGCCTGGGGCCTTGGGCTTTAACTCCCAAAGCCCATTCCCAATTATTACGTTTCAGACTAATCAAAATCTTTTTTCTTTAACTTAATTGTCTTTTAAGTATATGCTTGGCATCGATGCTGCAGATATAGCGGTGCTGCTGATGTGTGGGTTAGAAGCACTGTTTTCTGATAAAACGGTGTCATTTTTTGTTTGGAAACGTTGCTACTAGATAGGATGTTTCCTGGAGCAACAACAACGTTTTCTGTTTGGTACCAATGCTCCAAGAAACGTTTTCAGCACTGGCAAATATTATCCGGTGCCATGTCATGTCCCTGTCACTGCCACCACATGTCCCTATTGGCAGCAATGAGCTGCAACTCCAGGAAATGCCAAATTCAGCATTTCTCCAAACCACGCCTTCCCGATTTTCAAGGTGTGGCTTGGAGCACCATTTTTTATGGAATAACGGTTTCAAACAAACAGGCATTTTCTGGAGCACTGTTTTTTCCGACGTGACACTGATATATCACTGTTTTCTGGAGCAACGGCAATGATGCCAAACAGATGCAATAAATAATCGATTCTTAGTCATAAATTTTGCTGCAATTTTGCCCAATCAAAGTAAATAACACAATTTCTCTTCCTTACCTACCAAAAAGTCTTAGAGTCTATTAGGTTTCCATTCAAAATCAGGATCGAAATCGCTTTTTCCCTTCCACCTATTTGGTTCATATGGGAATCAGAATGGGACTCCATAAGATAGGGGTGCAAATGGATCAAATCATGATTCGATCTGAGATCCAATTCTATTTGGTTGAATTTGGATCAGATTCGGATCCCCTATCCGATCCGGTATTATATATAATACATAAATAACATATATATATATATATATATATGTTATTTATTTATTTATAAATATATTTTTATAAATTTGTTATATTATTAAAAAAACATGTATATATATGATAAAAATAATTAAAAATATTTATATTTTTAGTTTATTTAAATTGATATATTTTATTTTTCTGTTAATAATTTATTAATTTTTAAAGAAAACAAGTCGGATTGGATCAGATCCAACTTACTGATAGGATTCGAATTCAAATCGAATCCTATCTAATCTGATCGGATCTTCGGATTGGACTGACATGAACAGTGTTGGATCAGATTCGAATATACCCTTATTTGAATCCAATCAATCTATTTGCATCCCTACCATAAGATATGTTCTAGGACTGCAATTATGTCAGGTGAGATCCAGATTCATATACTTCCCTTGATCCTAACAAATTGGATCAAATTGGAAAATTCAATCCATTTACTTAACGGATCAAATTTAAATATACCCCGATCCGATCCTTGCTAGTAGTTTTGACATTTTCCCATTGAGAGATTGCTGCAGTTCGTGTGACCTAATATTTTCAAGTGCATAGTTATGCTAGCCACCAAGGCTATTGGATCCTAGAGTAGGACGCCTATATACCTATATGCATCACACTTGAATCTAGAGAAGGCGAAATTTTGCTTAATGACAGTGTCTTAGACACAACTTCACCAATAAATTCAAATTTCTCATTTTCTTTTAACTTCTCTAACCTTGTTTCCTATTACTCTATTCTACAATTAAATTATTATCTCCCAAATTTCATTTGATATCTTACAACTAAATTATTCTCTTTTGAATTTTACATTTTTATCCTCCATTTATTACTAATAGTATCGATAGACACTTCCTACACGATGTGGCCTAATTTTAGAAACTTAGTCCTTGGAAACGAGATTGAATGGCAGTAAGCTTTCCATCCTCAAATGAACTATCAACCACCAATTGCAAACGTCAATAATATGCAAACAATAAGCCAAGGTTTGTAAAATCGAATCGGACAACGAATCAGGGGTCTACTTTCTGGGCCAAACGGTCTGACTGTTTAAATCAAATGGATGGCCTGTTCTAACAAAAAACTAAAAAAAAAAAACAGACAAACCGTTGAACGGTTTGAACAATTTGACCGCCTGAATCTACAGTTTACTCAACAGATTTTGGAAAAACAATAATTGTAGGATAAAACGAAACTAGTCACCTGACAGATTCCTGGTTTTTCTGATCTGACCATCTGGTGTGGTCCAGTTTTAAAAACCATACAATAAACTGCAGGCGACGATTGAGGCGACGATTGAGCTTTGTCCTTACTTCTCAAGAACTAGTGTCTAAAATTTCATAGAGCACATAATCTGGAGAAGACAAAATAAAAAGAAAATGGGAAGAGAAGATAAGGGGGAAAGAGGTAGAGAGAAGGGGTAAAAGGCATGTAAAATGACCCTAAACGCCTAAGGGTGCTCATGGTTCAGTTAACCTAATCGATACCATTGATTTTTAGAAAAATGTGAACCAAAAATAGAAATGAAACCAATTGAACCAGATTTTTCGATTCGATTTCATTAATTTCGACTTTTCGGTTTTGTTGAACACCCCTACTAAACGTTTCCCCAACCACGAGTATATGTGTAATGTGGGGTAAGGTACATAACTAAGTAATTTTTGTAAACCATACGGTAATTTTAAATATTTTCGTCATTAACCCTTTCCAAAAACCTTGTGTAGAAAACCTTGGCCGAACCCAGAAAACCATCGAACTGAAATCTATCATCAAAGATAAAACTCCTCGATCACCAGATTTAAGGGCCCAGTACAAAAACCGTCAGATTGAAATAATTTTATCCAAATTTTAGGCGCTTAAAATCCAGACCATTGAGGCTTTATCCATCCAGTACAAAAGAAGAGCAGCTCTGAATTCTGATTCCAAACTGACTACTACTTCTTTAGTCTCGAAGTCTCAACTCTCTACAACAGCTGTAGCATGTAAGGCAGTAATGGGCAGTAGCAGAAACAAAAGCATGAATCGATCATTTTTTTAGTTTACGCCCTCAACTCTAATACAGCTAAAAAAACCTTATCTTCTCCGGACCGCATATCCCCCTGGCCACCTAGAGAGAGAGAGAAAACCTCCGCTTACTAACCCTCCTCCCTGCTCAAAAAACATGGCGACGCTTCATCTCTGCATTTCTCCAGCACTGGCACACAAGTACCGACCCACCAACCGCTCTGCCTTCAGCTTCAAGCCACACCGTCTCGAACCAGTCAGCCACTCCTTGTCTACCGTAATTCGGTCTTACAAGGTGACAATCGAGCACGACAGTCGCGCTACAACCATCGATGTAGACCCAGATGAAACTATCCTCGCCAAGGCACTGGACTCCGGCTTGAACGTCCCACATGACTGTAAGCTTGGTGTGTGCATGACGTGTCCGGCTCGACTGGTGAGCGGCGAGGTTGATCAGAGCGAAGGCATGCTCAGTGACGATGTCGTTGAACGCGGGTACACACTGCTCTGTGCTTCTTACCCTCGATCTGATTGTCACATTCGGACCATCCCTGAAGAAGAATTGCTGTCGCTGCAATTGGCAACTGCAAATGATTAGGTGCAAAGCAGCGAATGTCTGTACCTATTACTTCCCCCCTCCCCCTTTTTTGTAATTTGGACACTTGGAGAGAATAATAGAATGAAGCTTGTTTTTTTTTAAGTTCCACAACCTCTACTGCAGTTGTTTATGAGTTTTGAGAGAGAAATAGATTGATTGAAGATTATTAGTTTTGTTATTACAGTTGGTTGTTTCTGAATACGGGTTGAAGTAATGTTACCATTCAAGCAGTGATCATGTCTCTTTCATCGCACTGATTTTGAGTTTCAGGACTCAGGATCAGTCACATGGTCTCCAATTATGACCACATTTGTTGCTTCCATCGTCGGAATGTAAGATGCAGAACAAAATCGAAAAATCTGTCCTCTAAAATACGTGTGTTTGAAGTGGATATTTACAACCTCCTACAAAACAGGAGCCTAGTTTTTTTTTTTTTTTTTATGTCTGTAATTCTGAGAATAGCGAGCATACCAGATATAGGAACTACTGTTGAATCAGTTACAAGATCAAACAAATCACCCCTTTAGAGTACTTCATTTCCCCACAGAAGGGGGAAGCCACATTTGTAGGCTTGCCCTTACCCAGAAAGGAGTTAAGGAGGTAAGGGAAGGGTTAAGCCTTAGGTGGGTTTTCCTGTAGAATATATATTACTGAATTTCAACCCAATGTCTTAGCCCCGAGTATGAGAGGAAAAAATAATGCCGAAGAAAGAACCATTCATTTTGATAAGTTTAGTTACTTTATTTCATACCACGGGTGAAGCATCTAGCAAAAGATACCTGACAACATTCCATTGCACATACGAAAATTATGCCTCTATTTCCTGTTAAATAAACTTCCCAAGCTTTTCTCTTTTATAATTTTTCAAGCAGCTTCTCAGAAAGGTTCTTGATATACCTTATAACTTCATATGAGATCATCAACCTCATACATTTCTCATTCAACAGAGATGTGAGACAGGAAACTATATACTTCTTGGCTGTATTCTGAGGACTTAGGTAAAGCAACTGGACCAAATATGAAACTCTGTTCTCATACCTTTCCAGTAATCTTGAAGTTGGATATTGATTCTGCAGCAATCCCTTATGCATTATTTATCTTTAGTATTGAGCCATTTCACAACCAGAAGATAAACCCAGTTTCACCTCACTAATCTCTTCATTCATGTCAAGCTGCTGATGTGGACGCGTATTGGGAGCAGCAGCAGCAATGATCCGGTGTTCTCATCCTATCCAATTCGACAGCAACAGTCTTATCCATTCAGCATATTAGATTAGACTATCTTGTTATTCTTATCTTATTAAGTTAGTAGATTAGATTATCTTATCTTATTAGATTAGGATTAAGAGAGACTTATCTTATCTTATCAGTCTTATCTTATCAAGATAGAGTTGGAGGTCTCCCTATTCAGCAAGAAGTCTCCCTAAGAGCAGGACTCTTGTAATCTCCTATTTAAGGAGCCACTATTATTGAATAAAGGCATCCAAGAATTTCAGTCAAAAGAAGAGTTGAGGAGAGTTAGGGTGATCTCTTGGACAAATCACCCCTTAGGTCGCCACGATAGGGTCTACACGCAAAGGGAGGGGCAAGGGGAAGCTAGAGGTTCTCCCCGTGGACCGACCCGTGACGAGATCCTACGCCCGGGCCCATAACATTTTGGTATCACAGCCGAACATCATGGGCAATATGGAGCAGCTGTCTTCCAAGGTCCACGAATTGGAGCACCGGCTCGTGGAGAACCACGCAGAAATACGAGAAGTCAAGGATGATGTCCGGGAGCTTCGTCGCTTGCTAGAGTCATATTTCTCCAACAGGGAGAGGAGCACCGAAGGGACGGCAACCACCAACAGCCGCCGACCAGATTTGGCGGAATCAGCCGGCGAACGACAGATCGTCGCCCCAGCAGCAGCAGTCATTCCCAAGTATAGTAGGCTAGAGTTCCCTTCGTACAGCGGCAGCGGAGACCCACTGGGGTGGCTATACCGTTGTGAACAATTCTTTCGCAATCAGCGTACGGAGGAAAGAGATAAGGACAGTCTGGTCGCGTTCCATCTAACAGAGGAAGCACAACTCTGGTTCTACCGAGTGGAGCAGGAGGAACCAGAGCTCAGCTGGGACCAATTCAAGTCCTACTACCTCCTCAGGTTTGGGCCTCCATTGACAAGCAACCCACTAGGTGAGTTAATCAACCTCAAGCAAACAGGCACCGTGGCTGAATACCAGCGCCAATTTTAGACCCTTCTAGCCAGAGCCGCCTCAGTACGCCCAGATCAGCAGGTGGATATGTTCACCGCTGGGTTAGTTGAGCCCCTAAGGGTAGATGTGGAGATGCAGCATCCTCCCAACCTGGTCACAGCCATGAATATAGCTCGTGCCTTCGAACGCAAGCTACAACTCAGCCGAGGAACCTTCAGTATGGGGTGGCCTCCATCAGCATGGGCATCCCCGGAACCACTCGGAATGGCTCCATATTCAGCAGCCAGCCAAGAACAGAAGCCATAGACGAGCAACAATTCCAGATCAGCATCCAGTGTGGGGAGCAGCGTCGTTGCACCTCCTATTAAGCACTTGTCCAGGGCTAAGATGGCGGAACGCAGGGCGAGGGGACAATGTTTTAATTGCGATGAACTATACTCAGCAGGGCACAAGTGCAAGAGACTTTTCTACCTCCTGGTGAAACAAGAGGAAGATGAGGATGAACCCTCTTCATTGGAACCCGATCCAGGAGGACAAAGTCATTCCATCTATCCGGATTCCTTTGACGGTGTTTCCCGACACTCATCCTGAATTCGAGCTTGAGGACAAGCTCGTAGTCCAAGAGGGGAGTAATGATGTGGACGCGTATTGGGAGTAGCAGCAGCAATGATCTGATGTTCTCATCCTATCCAATTCGGCAGCAACAGTCTTATCCATTCAACAGATTAGATTAGACTATCTTGTTATTCTTATCTTATTAAGTTAGTAGATTAGATTATCTTATCTTATTAGATTAGGATTAAGAGAGACTTATCTTATTAGATTAGGATTAAGAGAGATTATCTTATCTTATTAGATAAGGATTAAGAGAGACTTATCTTATCAGTCTTATCTTATCAAGATAGAGTTGGAGGTCTCCCTATTCAGCAAGGAGTCTCCCTAATAGCAGGACTCTTGTAATCTCCTATTTAAGGAGCCACTATTATTGAATAAAGGCATCTAAGAATTTCAGTCAAAAGAAGAGTTGAGGAGAGTTAGGGTGATCTCTTGGACAAATCACCCCTTAGGTCGCCACGATAGGGTCTACACGCAAAGGGAGGGACAAGGGGAAGCTAGAGGTTCTCCCCATGGACTGACCCGTGACGAGATCCTATGCCCGGGCTCATAACAGCTGCAAACCTTACAAACTACAGAGGGAGCTGCTTGATGTGTAACCAAGAATCTAGCTTTAAGTACATGAACCAAATGTGGAAGAACTGGAACTTCAATTGATACCAAAACCAATAGATTCTGCAGACCCCCTACTGTAGAATGCTAACAGGCTCCTTGCTCCACAAACCAAGTATCAATTGCTTGTGGTAAGATTTCCTAAGCACTAAGCTGTATTACGTTTTAGAATCCAACGATATCCCACAATCAAAGAGATCAATCATGCTCTTTATAATCCCTTCTTTGGAAAAATTCTGCCTCACCTCTGGCACAGCCGACAAATTCTTCAAAGTGCCTACATGCAGCCTGTGAAAACAGATTCTCCTAACTGACAAATTTCAATCACCTCTAAAAATTGAACAGGCAGACTGCCAACATTTACAGTTCTTTGTAACTTGTGTGGGGAGATTGTAGCCTTTTCCTTTACTCTTAGCCACGTCAACCCGCCTAATCAAAGAGGTAACCAAGCCTTCAGAAACAAGCATCAGTTGCGCACAGTAAGATTTTCCAAGTACTAAACCATATTATTTTTTAGAATCCAACAATATTCCCCAATCAAGGAGATTAATCATTCTCTTTATGATCCCTTCTTTAGCAAGATTCTTCCTCTACAAATGCAGCCTGTGAAAACAGATTCTCCTAACCAACAAATTTCAATCACCTCTAGCAATTGAACAGGCAGCCACCCAGCACTTACAGTTCTTTGAAAGTGTGGGGAGATTGTAGCCTCCTCTTCTCCTTTACTCTCAGCACATCAACCTGCCTCATCAAAAAGGCATGCAAACCTTTAGAAGCAAGCAAATTCTACCAATGCCCTGGATCAGCAAGTAAGCAGATAACTGTCTTCTGAATTCTGGGTGAAGTTGAAATGAGCAACTAAAAGTCTAAAACAAAGCTGAGATAATAGCTCCAATCCAATGCAACCTTAACAATTTTATTATTATTTCATGACTTTAAAAATGCTATTCAGCGTACTGTGTCTGGCCTCCAAGTGCCAATTTGAATATGGGCCAGCAAATCCTATATAATCCATCAAGTGGCAGCCTCTGGTTCTGCCTACAAAAAATGATGTGGTCCTTCCCCCCTCCCCCACCTTTCCCCGGTGGCTTGCAGACCTCTGCCAATTCAGTTTTCTTAACCCAGTGGCTTCACCAATATCTTCTCCATCTTGCACCAGAATCTCAATGTGGATATTGATCTATGAATGGATTATAAAAAATTGAACAAATTGCTTTTCTTCTTTAAATGCCCGGTAACTCATTCCATTATATGGGAAACGTCCCAGTAGATCTTCAATCCCCTCCTTCCCTCCCTCAGTAAAACAGAGGAACCTCAAAGTGAAAAAAGTTTTGAAATGGAGGAAAGAACGTCTGAGTATACACAAGAAACACCCTATTATCTCATTTACAAATAAGTTAAATTTGTTCCAGAGATACAAGTATAGTGGCCATTCTGCAAAAGAACCATGCAAACTGGGAATTAAAATGGAGAATCACATGACCAAATCATGCTATTAAGTAAAATTTCATTAAAGAAAAAGATTATAATGCATTGACAAAGAGATTTCACCCCACAAAAAACGAACATACATTCAAACAATGAAAGCAACATAACAAATCCATTGCTCCCAGAAACTAATCCTACAGTAGACCAAGTCTGTCCCCAAGATCTTCTCTATTGCCATCTTTAAATTCTGGATAAGGAAGAGATCACTCCACGATCATCGAACAGATAATAGCAATGCCATATAATATAGTTGAAATAGAGAGAAATCCAGAGCAATTGGATCACATCAAAATCGAATGGAACCATTTGAGGATTGGCCTACTTTCTTAGCTCCTTTCTGCTTAATCTTCACCTTCACATTGATGCCATGATCAATAATAGACTTAAGAACAATTTGAAGCTTCCCCTCCAATTTCTCCCCTTTTCTTGGTGTGTAAACAACATCATGGATATCATCAGCTAACGCCCTTTGAGCAAGAATTTTTCCTACGGTAGAACAAGCCGTAGAATCTTTGGTTGACACCAAGTCAAATTTCATGTCCTTTGAAATTGAGTGTGCCACTGCAACAACCTTGCTAGTCACCCGGTGCACAATACAGGCACGAACAGAGCTCTTTGATATGTAAACGTCCAAGCAAAATGGCTCATGGTAAGGGCCCGTGAGTTGATTAAATGTCGGAGTCCTTACCTTCTTAGCAGTACAAGAACCTTCTATTGCCTCGAGACGAGGAGCACTTGGTTTGTTCTTCACAAGCTCTGGAAGTTTTTCAACACCAGAGGCCGACCTACAATTTGGGTTCTCCTTGTTTTTGCTTGGCTTCTCTTTTCTATTCTTCTCCTCACTCTTCTTTGAGGACTTCTTCCGCCAGCTGATATTGTACTCTTCAAACTCCTTAGAATCCCTATCCAGTTTATAAAAGAGGTTGCCCCTAATTCTCATGTCCTCAATCTCATCAAAATCGGCCTCATGGCCCTCATCCTCAACTACATGGGAGACACGCAGCAGCCCATCTAGATTTTCTGTCGAGGACGATTGTGTTGCTGTTGTTTCATACGTTCCTCTCCATGCTTGAGATAATCCAGAAGAAACCTGCCAACTTTCAATGTCTACAAGGTCGATTTTAACATCCTCCAGTTGAACTCTATCAGAGGAAAGCAAGGAAGAGAGATGATGAACCTGGCTCAAATAAGTTGGAGAACCAACGGCGAGACTATTTCCACGGTTGTCATTTGACATTGATTGCTTATCACCACACTCATTATCTAGAACCCTGGACGCCCACGAGCAGAATGTACACCCCCTCGAAAGAGCAGTAAAATTCCCTGATAATGTACAGCTTCTTCTGAAGAACATTACCGCCATTCAACTGTATTTTCTACGTTGTTGGATTGAATCACAATTCTAGCTGCTGAATTTGGAAAACCAATGAATGGTGCATCAGATATTGAACAAATTGAAATACCCAAGTTCTCAAATGTAAGGCTAAGAAACGAATCATCGAACACTTGGCAGTCAAAAACTCCTAGCTCTAATTATCTTTTTTCCGTACATCTGCTTCGTCCTTTTAAATTGGAAAGCGAACGAGTAGCCTTTTACCTTCCCAACGCTAGAAGCCTAGAACACAAACAAGACGAAGCTCTTGACCAGACCACCATTTGCAAGGCACTAAATTCTCACAGTAGTTAGGTCCTAAAAAGAAGACGATGTACTAACCATCCAAACAGTTCTCAAAGTGCAACTAATTTCCCACGGTTGGTTAGATTTAAGAATTAAGAAGGCAGCGAGTAGAAGAACAAGTGAAAACCAAAAACAGGAATCCGTAGGCCTATAATTCGTTGATAGTTCTTAGGAATCAGAACAGAAAAGATAGATTGACAAATACGTCGCATGAATTCTTTAGGAATTAAAATTGGTTGGGCCTCTCCAGATGACGGAAAAAGCCCTCTAAAAATTGGCGTATGCCGCTGAAAGCGGCGAGCACACGGTATTCTTTAGTAAAAGGCGAAAGAATAGTTCGCTCTGTGCTCACCGCGCGGCTGCGTAACTCACCCACTCGTGCCGGATCACTTATATAGGCAGTCGTTAGCTGGACTGTCTTGCTTCTTTTCTATGTGGGACGTTATGCGAATTAGATTTCAATTCGAATTCGACGATCTGCACATTCGTTAGAATTGAATCCGATGGGCGATGGATCTGGTATATTTATTATTTGAATTCAATTCAATCAGATATCCATTTATAATCCGATTCGATTGGATCATTGGATTTGGTTGCGATGAAATAAGCTATATATAATATAGCTTGTCTAAGCATATTACAAACCACAGTATAAATTTTGCACAGAAGAATAGAAAATGGAAAGATTACACACTAAAACCAATTTATGGTAGATATAAATACAAGAGGAATGGATTTGCCACACAAGTAAAATTTGTAACTAAAACATATCGGTAGGAATCTTTTAGATAATCCTAACTGACTTGAATAATCACATGGTATAATATGCCCCCTCGCCTCAAGTTGGTGCATGTGTGGGAGAAAAGCCAAACATGCCCAACTTGGGTAATAGAAGATTGAAGTGATCATGAACCAAAGCTTTCGTGAATACATCAGCCGGTTGTTGAGAAGAAAAGAGATGAAATGTAACAATATGCTTGGCTTGGATGTGTTATCTAATGAAGTGACAGTCCACGTCGACGTGTTTTGTATGTTCATGAATCATCGGATTTGTTGCAATGTGTAAAGCCACTTTGTTATCACAAAAAAGTTGCAGGGGTTGTGAATGATGAAGGCCAAGGTCAAAAAACAATCATTAGAGCTATATTAGCTCGCATGTAACTGCAGCCATCACTCAATATTCTGCTTCAACGGATGATCTAGATACTATAGGCTACCTTTTTTGTTTCCATGATAATGGGGCAATACCCAACATGGTCAGGTATCCAATTGTAGAGCGGTGCATAAGTGGGCAACTGGCCCAGTCTAAGTCACAAAAGCCTTTGATGATTAAATCACTTGATGATGAAAAAAATATGACTTGGCCTAGGGTGCCTTTTAAGTAACAAAAAAGATATAAAGTAGCATCCCAATGAGCTTGTTTGGGTGAGCTCATGAACTAACTAAGAAGATGAACGGAATAAGTGATGTCGGGCCTAGTAGTTGTCAAGTAGACGAGGCATCCAACAAGACAACGATAACGATATGGAAATTTAAATGAAGGCCCATCATCAATTGCAAGATGTTGTTGTTGAATCATGGGGAAAGGACTAGGCTTACAACCCAGCATGCTTGTTTCTTGTAGTATGTCAAGAGTATATTTTTGTTGACAAACAGTAAATAACTGATGAAGACCGTTCAATTTCAAGCCCCAAGAAGTAGTGTAGTGGGCCCAAGTCTTTGATGTGAAAACATTTGTTTAATTAGAGTTTGAGGCCACCAATACGAGATGGATTGAGTAAAACCATGCCACAGAAGAGAAGAAGTGAGTTTCTCAAACCAATTCCAAGAAGCTTGTTTGAGCCCGTACAAAGATCAAGTAAGACGGCAGACCCGAGTATCACCATCTTTGAGAAAACCATGTGGTGGTACCATGTAAATTTCTTCGTGAAGATCACCATGGAGAAACACATTATGGACATCCATTTGGTGAAGCTCCCAATCACAAACAGAGGCAAGATCTAATAAGCAACATACAGTCACTAATTTTGCCACTGGAGAGAAAGTTTCATTATAATCAATCCCTTCCATTTGTGTGTAGCCCTATGCAACCAAATGGGCTTTATATCGATAATGGACCTGTCCGGTTTCAGCTTCAACTTATAGATCCACTTGCACCCAATGAGTGTCTTTCCACTTGGTAAAGAAACCAATTCCCATGCATTATTGTGCACATGTGCAACAAGTTCTTCTAACATATCTTTCCTCCAATTTGGGTCAAGAATGGTTTGTTTGTATGTGGTTGGTTCAGGTGGGTGTAAGACATTTGAACTAGAAAGTTAGATGAGATGGTTGGAAATTGGGTGTGCAGTGGAATGAGAATGTATGGTAGGACAAATGAAATCCCTTAAGATGGTGTGGACTCGGTTCAGTGGGCGGAGGATCATTGATGGGAGTGGGTTCATCATGAACAGGTTCAATATATGATGGAGGTGTATGATCAAGAATGATTTCAGCATATGTGGTTTCATTATCATCCATGGTAGGTAGAGGAATGATCCAACATGGTGCCCCCTCACTATCGGCTTGACCCCAAAATGGAAAGTTGTATAAAATCGAACATTTCTGGATACAAATATAGAGCCAATTTCCAAACTATAAACCCAATAGCCTTTTTGGCCATGTGGATACATAAGAAACACACAACATTGGGTACAGAGAGAAAATTTATCAAGTTTCCCATGATTGTATGCATACCACAAGCATCCGAATACCCAAAGATGAGTATATGAGGGTTGTTTGTCATACAACATTTTATAAGGAATCTTGTTGTCCAACAAGGGGGTCAGCAGTCTATTAATGGGATATGTGGTTGTAATAATACATTCACCCCAAAAACGAATAGGGAGGCCAACTTGAAAACAAAGGGCACGAGCCATCTTAAGTAGATGCCTATGTTTTCTTTCAACAACACCATTTTGTTGTGGTGTATCAATACACAATCTTTGGTGTTCAATGCCATTTTGAAGAAAGATTTCTATCATGGATCCTGACAAAAATTCCAACTCATTATCAGATCAAACGATCTTAACCAAGTATTGAACTGAGTTTTTACCATAGCATGGAAAAGTGAAAGGATTTTAATTCTCATACTTAAATCTCATTAAAAACACTCAAGTTGCACAAGAAAAATCATCTACAATACTAAGAAAATAGTGAGCATCGAATAGAGATGGGGTTTTGTAGAGGTCCCATATATCAAAATGAATCAGTACTAGGAAATGAATTCGAGTTAGTTTGGCTTGATTACGGACATCACAACATGTAGAACATTGACTAGGCAAACACAAATCTAGGACTAGTGACAGTCTATCATAAGAAGTGTGGGTCATTTTGTGATGCCACATTATTGATGAATTGGAAGAAAAAACTTAGGAATCAATTTCAGACAATTATGGTGTGTACAGTCCAACAAGATGGTAAAGGTCGTTCTTCATTTTACTCGGTCTAATCATATTCTCCGTGGTCAGGTCCGACACCACACAAAAGGTGGAAAAGAAAATGATAGCACAATGCAACTAGTTGGTTAGTTGACTTATAGAGAAGATTTGCAATTGAAATCATGAACAAGGAGAGTGTTTTGAATATTTGCATTCGGGAATGGTGAAGTAGTGTCATGACCATGAACCATTAAAGAATTGCCTTTAAGCAATAACATAGGTTTAGAATCCGACTTAACAATTGATTCAAAAGGGCCTGGTGACATGTGGTGTGATGCACCATTAACAATTATCCATAAAGAATCATGTGAGGCAGTAGACTTTGAGATTTTACCTGCAAGATTTGCAGAGATTGATCATTGTTCAATGCTGAGAAGGTTTATCAGTTGCTTATATTGCTTTGCAGTTAGGCCTACAATAGAAGAACTAGAACTTGCCACATCTATAGAACATTTTCTCTTAGATTTTTGTTGTAGGACTCCATTCTTCAATTGAGGTTGTTTATTCTTGATATTCCAGCTTGGAGGATATCCAATTAATTGGTAGCAACGGTCTCTAGTATGCCTAGTCTTATAACAATGGTCACATTTCAACTTTGGGCGATTAGATTTCTACCCTAACTTTCCTTAACCAATTACATGGAGAGTAGCAATATCAATTAAGGGAGTGCGAGTTCCAACCAATAGTTGGTTCTTCTCCTCTTATACTGTCAAAGCATAAATTTTGCTAACATTTGGAAAGGGATCCATAATGAGGATATTTGATCTCAGAATGCTAAAATTCTCTCCTAATCCCATAAGAAACTGATAGATCCATTCCCATTCTCTCTCATCCATGACTTCTTTCATTATGTTACACGAGCAATTACTGCAAAAAACAAATAGGAATTGTTGTATATATTGTGATCTCATCCCATATAGCCTTTAGTTTGTTGAAGTAAGCTGATACAAACAAGTTGTCCTTTCTGAGAAGCACCAATTCTCACTTCAAATGGAAGATCTAGGGAACGAATTGAAAATCCAAGAAATGGTCATGGAGTTGTCATAAAGATCCTTACCAATTCTCACTGGCAGAATCTACATGTGCTATGTTGTCATAAAGATCCTTATCCAACAAATTGAAAATCCAAGATTGTCTGATGGGTGAAGATAGATTGGGGATTACGCATGGCGCATCTCTAGGTGGGGTAGTTCTCTCCATTGAGTAAACATGATACAAGTATCACACCTAGATTGTCTGATGGGTGAAGATAGATTGGAGAGGTTGGATTATTTGAGAGATCTGTATTTTCAGTGCTGGTGACTAAAACATTCATTGGCGTCATTGATGAATCTTGAAGCTTTGGAAATGAATCTTGACAGTTCTTGAAGCTTTGGAGAAGAGGAATCAAAGCCTAAAGTGCTCTGATACCATATAAACTTTGCACAACAGAAAAGGAAATGGGAAGATTACACACTAAAATCAATTCACCAAAGATATAAATACAAGAGGAATGAGTTTGCCATGCAACCAAGATTTATAACTAACACATGTCGGTAGGAATCTTCTAGATAATCCTAACCAACTTGAATAACCACATGGTGTAATATATAGAGAATATGGAACAAAATAGTAGTACATCTGAGGAACAAGATAAAGTCAAAGAAATGAATTATTGAAATAGTAAAAAGAAGATAAATGAATAAACTCCAACTCTAAAAGTATATATAATAATAAAAAGAAAAAAGGAGTATAAATTTAAAACTAAAAACTCATTGAATCCAATGTTGTTGATTTCAAAGAAATCAGTGCAACAACATAGCCACTTGAACAATTTTAAAATTCTTGATTATTTTGCAGTTTGGTTGACCTATTTCTAACATGAATAAGGGAAATAGTTTTTTTAGTTAAAATAGATTTGGATTCCATAAAAAGGATTGAGATTACAAGGAAATAACTACTGACCCAACCGACAGATGGTGGGCTGCGGCCTGGGCTACTTGGTGAGCCAAAACATTTCTTTGTCTACAAGTGTGAACAAACTCAAAACTCTGAAGACTCTTAGATAGTCCTTTAATATCTTGCCATACCATCTTCCACAGGTGCCAAGCTGGAGGGTTGACGAGCCGGTAGAAATTTATTACCTCCAAAGCATCTGACTCAAAGATCACCTCATCGAAACCCCATTGAATAGTATCTAAGCACCCTTGACGCAATGCCAACAATTCTGCCAAACCTGCAGAATCACAAAAAAATTTGGAGCACCCACATTCAACTACACGATTGAGATGGTCCCGGGCTACACAAGGCAAGGAGGCTTCACCTAAAGATCTTTGGAGTGTCACATCACATTTGATTTTAATCCAGTTTTCTAGTATAGGAGCAGAGTGGAATACTTGATCCAATCTAGGGGGCCTAAGAGCATGTTGCCCCTTAAAACATATGCCAACTCCCTTATCCAATTTGAAATATTATGTACAACTCGGGAAGAGGGAAGAGTCATCATTTTGGAAGATCGTCTTATTTTGACCTTTCCAGATTTCCCAGCAAGCCACGACCAAGTTCTAACACCAACTTTCTCTTCCTTCTGTTAGACTGGATGATGGGTTGAACCAACTTTCAAACCATTCTACAATTAAGGAGTAGGGATCATTATTTGGGGTTAAAGCTAGAGGAGAAACCATTCAAACTGCTTTAGCAAAGGGGCATTCTATCAAGACATGGTAGATACTCTCCACCATCTTCGAACATCTTGGGCAAGTCTCACATAACGAAATGCCCCTTCTCTTTAACTCTTCATTGACAACCAAGGCTCCAAATCCTGCCCTCCACAAAAAATAAAAAAATAAAAAAAATAAAAAAAAAAATCATCTTTTAAGGAATTTTATAGCCTAGATCTTCCTCTATAGTCTAGGTGGGTATGGAAATTATCTAGCTCCCCATGTAGACACTACCATGCCACATGATAACCCGATTTCACTAAGAATTCTCTGTCTCTTGTGTATCTCCAAATCATCCTATCTTCCTTATTGACTTTAAAGCTTAGTGGGATTTTTTGAATTGCAGTAACATACTCTGGTGAGAATAAATGCCTCAGCACAACTAGATTCCAACATTGGGGATTAGGTAAAATTAGTTGATTTACTATATTGTATTGACAATCTTGAGGTCTGGTTGATTGTATCTTCTCCTCCACCAGCGTTGGCACCCAATTATCCTCTCATATGTTTATTTTTTGTCCACTCCTGATTCGTCAAATTAAGCCTTTTTTAAGTAACTACAAACCATGTATGAGACTCCTCCACCCCGACAATGGTCTTGCTCCTAATCAAGCTTCATTTAGTCTTGAGTTCCTGTAATATATATGCTTTAGCATCTTACCCCAAGTGGAATTTTCATCATTCAATAACCTCCATGCTCCTTTAGCTAGTAAAGTCCAATTGAAACACTTTAGATATCTAAAACCCAAAATATCTTCTATCTTTTGTTGCACACAACTTTTTCCATTTTATCCACTTAATCCTATTCTCCTCTGCTTTTTGCCCTTAGAAAAAAAAATTGCCAATTTCGCATTCATGTTCCTACATAATTTATCTAGCACTTTGAAAACATTCATCATATGCATCGGAGTGGGAGTTGCAGGCACTTTCAGAAGAATCTCTCTACATGTTTTGTTCAAGGATGTTCTCTTCTAGCCTTTTAATTTAGAAGATATTTTTTCTGAGACGTCATTGAGAGCTTGTCTCTTGTTTCGACCTACTTGGGCTAGCAAGCCCGAATACTTTGAGTTTCCTCTACAACCTTTGATTCCTATTATCCTTGAGATCATCTTTTTGAATCTTGGGGGGGAGGGGGGGTTGCTGAAAGTGATTTCAAATTTGTTGTAGTTGATCGGTTGTCCAGAGACGTTTCCATAATCCGTAAGGAATTTTTTATGTTGTGTGCATTCTTCAAATCTACCTTGAGGAAGAGTAAACATTCATCCACGTATAACAAATGCAAGATGGGATCTATGTACCCTCCTCTAAGGCCTTGGAAAGGGTTGATGATAGAGCTTGGGTGGCTAGTATAAATAAGTATGAAGACAAGGGATCACCTTGTCTCATGCCCCTCTAAGATATAAACTGGCCTTTTGAGATACCATTCATTGATGTCAAAAGTGAGCTCTGTTGTACTGACATTGCTGAGAACGGGCTTCCTCTAGTGTTTATTCAATCCCATTCTCTACAGAACTACTAACAGGAAAGGCCATTCTAAATGGTCATAAGCCTTATTTAAGCATATATTGATTGCCATATGGAAATGCATACCTCTTGTTTTCTTCTTCAGGAAATGGAAAACCTTGTGAGCTATTCGGATATTATCATCAATCAATCGATTTTTGACAAAAGCACATTGGTTTGTTTGACCAGTTGAGGTATCATTTCTTTAAGTCTAAACACCAAGCACTTTGAGAATATCTTGTATGTTAAGTTTGTAAGGCTGATAGACCGGAATTGGGCTTGAACTCTTGAGCATTTCAGGATCAAAGTAACACTTGTGAAGTTTGAGCTTCTTGGCACCTCCCCGCGATGAAACCACTCTTGCAGCGCTTTGGTGACTTCAAGACCGATAACCAAGGAAATAGTTCCCATAAATACAAAAATCATGGATAATAATTACTACCAAACAAGCTTTTTTTATGGTTTTTGATAAATCAATAATCTCATAAATCGGTGATTTCTGAAAAATCTCATCAGAGGAGTCAGCATGATCCAAACACAAACCACCAAAACATCTCCAAAAAAAAAACAACTAAGATGGTGTTTGGAACTAATGTCGTTTCCCGAGAGGCATTTTCTCAAAAAATGGTGCCACATAAGCATATTGTTTTTTTAGAAAACATTTTCTCAAGTTTTCTATTTGGTATCATTGTTGTTGCTACCACATAGGCATTTTTCAATGACATGTCAGCATACCATTACTGGCAACAGCAGAAAAAAATGAGAAAACACCAAAAAGGATGTTTTCTCATACTACACGTTTCTTGATTTCCAAGGCGTGGTCCGAGAAAATGTTTTTTTTTTCAGAAAAATTGACTAAGCAAATAGTAGACAATTTCCCAAAAATGGACTTCTGATGTGGCATCATTTTCTGAATAAAATGACATTGATGCTAAACTAGGGGTGGCCATGAGCTAAGCTCTTCACGAGTTCAACTTGTAATGAGATATCCTCTCTACATTCTGTTCATTTATTTTGCCCTAATTCTTAAAGGGTTCCGAGATCAGAGGAAATACATGTGAATTACACAACAAAATACAGTGAGTAAGATATTTGTCAGATATTTAGCGAAATCTTAACTAAATGTGAACCTTTTGGATTTGCTCATGTAGAAAGTAGAGGCAGTTCATGAGCTTTGGCTACTTGTGTCTTTATTGGGGATCTTTCTTGATATGGCTGGCTGCACTACTTGTTGTACCCTGTGGAATTCCCTGGATTTGCTTCATCTCCTTGTTGTGTTTTGTGATTATGAAGGCCAGTAGTTCTGTACAGATAGAAATCCATTTAATTAAATCATGGCTCATAGTGGAGATTCATCGGGCACTTGGTGCCTAAGACATCAGTTCTTTTTTAATGAATCATTTGCTTTTGCTTTGTTCTTATGGCTTTTAGATCTTGGCTTTGGAGGTGGCAAATCAAAGTCATTGTATGGTAAAGATGGTCATAGAGGCATTACATTGGTAAAATTTGATGCTGACCAGTCAAGTCTTAAGGAAGTCGTGCGCCTTGCAGAATACTTTGAGAAGGAAGACCATGGCCGTAAGGGATGGACTCGTGTTCAAAGCTCGATTCAGCTTGTCAAAGCTCGATTTCAATTGAGCTCGAGCCCAATTTACAGGCTCATTTATTAATCAAGCCAAGCTCAACCCTAATAAAGCTCGACTCGTGAGCCTTGCGAGCTGAGTTTAAATAGCTACATACATTTACATACATATAATAATAATAATAATAATAATAATAATAATAATAATAATAATAATAATAATAATAATAATAATAATAATAATAATAACAATAAAATTATAGAAAATTATATATATAATAATAACTAATTATTATAATTCTTAATTTTTTAAATATCAAATAAAAATATTTTTATATATAATTTTTTATTTTTATAAAACATTTTTCTCAAGTCAAGCTCGAGCTTATGAGCTTTTGACTCAAGTTGAGCTTGAGCTCAAGGTTCTAGCTCGAACGGAGCTCGACCTCAAGCCTCATACTACCTTGGCAAGCTGAACCGAATAGCTCTCGACTCGAATCCATCCCCTATGCTAAACACTTATTAAAAAATCTAGAACCTTACATATATTCACGTGAAATTACCATCATATTAAAAGAGTAAATTAAAAAATAAAAATACATAGAAGATAATATTGAAAGAGAATTAAAATGATAAATGAATAAATAGAAAAGAAAAGGAAGTGCTTAAATACCCTATTTATAGCTAACATAAAAGGATTAGATCTTGGATGCCTTGTCATTTGGTGGATGGTCCTACAGTATTTAATGTTTTGTCTCTCCTACAACTAGTTAAATGCCGCCATCTGATCACATAGATTCATTCTTACTATGAAATCAGTTCTTAGAAAAAATACAAATCAAGGCTCCGTTTAGAGGAAAGGAACTCCTCTTACTCTTGCCAACTCATTAAAGAAGAAGCAACAGCAATGCACAGTGAGCAACTCGGTAGCAATGCAGGAGCTACCATTAGAATTTCCAATGCCCATTTGGGAGGCTGAGGCGTAGCGGCTTTTGGCTTTTCAAGGTTAGTCTCATATACCCTATAAGCTATGTTTGGTGAAAAATACAAAGAGCCCAAATGACTATCAATCGGTTGTTTTTAGGTTGTTCAGGATGGTGTTTGGAAGCGTTGGCGTTTATTGGGACCGATTTTCAAGAAAAAATATCCATACTTGCAAGACCCGTTTTTCACAAAAAAAAATGCTTTAATTTTGTTTGGGAGTGTTTCTGCCACGTAGGTAGTGAGCATCACTATGCTGTTTGGTAATATGATTTTCATTACTGTTTTTCATGTATGTGCTGACAGGTAAGCACCACATAGGATACACGTAATTGCCAATCAGTCAACCATTGGGGGAAACGGTTCACCGATGCATGAAACACCAAATTTGACATTTCATGCATCGGTGGGGTCCCGATTTACGAGGCATGCCTGATTTTTCAATAAACGCCTGAACCAAACAATGAAATATATGGGTGTTTGTTGAAACACCTATGTGGAACCAACGTGGCACCGTTTTTTTTTTTTAAACAGCCACAGTTCCAAACATCCTCTTAAGTGCCCATTCAGGAGGGCTTTCATACAACTTCTGGCATTACATGAGTTGTAAATCCCCGAAAGCCATGAAATTTGGTAAAAAGGCTAGAAAGCTGAAAATAGATCTATATGAGCTAAAAAATCAACTTTACAGTGAAGCTACCTTAAGTAGCTTTTCCAAAAGTAGCTCAATCAACAAAGAAGCCCTCCTAAATGGGCCTTAAGCCCCTTTAATAGCTTATCTAGAGCACTTAAAAGCAGTTGAACCAATTTAGTTGAATTCAGCTCAGCCCTCCCAAACTGGCTCTTCATTGCTTAACTCATTAGGGATTTTAGGGTGTTATAATGTTTCGCTTTATTCATGGTAAAAACTACTTAATTGAGCATAGCTTTTTCAAAATTCATTTCAAAGATGCACACCTGTTAAGATTTATTTTGAAGGGTATACTTTCCAATATGTCTACATGTATAATTATAGATGTTACTATTTACTAGTTGGGACCGATTCGATACACAAGCTTTGTTAAGTAAAATCAAAGCAAAAGGAGCCTTATGACATTCACAATTTTTTTGGTAATATATGACACTCACAATTGGGTCAAGTCAATTTGAGTCCAATAAAATTAATTGATTTTAACATTAACTTTATTTTAAATTAATTAGTTTTAAATAGTTTATTAACTAACTTTAAAATGCTATTAATGTAATTATTTTTATATGGATTTTAACTTAAATTAATATTTTTATTACATTTTTAAACGAATCTTAAATGGATTTTTAAAATAAATTTTAAAATTCATTATTATTTATTTATTTACTTATTTTTAGAGTCCTACTAGCTTGTAAAATGAGCAATGATTCATACAACAAGTGATAAACCTCAACCTCTAACTTCATGGGACCCAGTGTCATGGGGAACGCATGCCAATACAAATCATATCAAAGGAATGGTGCTAAATAAATTTTCATTAATTCTTATTAGTTATATTATTTTTATTAATTTTTATTATTTTAAATATATCTAAATTTTAAAAATAGCTTTAAAATTAATAAATGGACTCGACATTAGTAAATAAGTTAAGTTGATTAAGTAAAATTTCAAATTAAGTTTGGCTAAGTTTTTAATTTTAATTAAGTGAATCAAATTAAGTTAATTTAATTAAGGCAAATTTAATTAAGTATTGAATCGCACCTAGATTGGCTATCAAGTTTGTCTTTGCCTCCAGAGATTTTTCTCATTTCCTTCTCTAGCCAGAGTCACAAGCAGGAATAGTGTTGCAAATAAGTCAGACCAGATCCAATTCGGATCCAAATTTAATCCAGTAAGAGTCGAATTTGGATACCTCCCTTGATCCTAACAAATCAAATTGAATCAAAAAAGTCGACCCGTTCAGTTAATAAATCGAATTCGAATATATACAGATCTGATTTTTCATTTGAAGAGCCGCTGACATAGGACATACTCATCCTTCATTTTTAAAACCATAAGAAGGGGTGGGGGAGGATGGAGAGGCACGCTGATGTGGGCATTGTTGTTTTAGTTATATTTCTTAATGCTACTTATTTTCTTAATTATTATTTTTAAATGAAATATAAATTGATTATACCTTTTATAAGGTTTTATTTGCATTCATTAAATGGGTTCTTTTTTTTATAGAAATTAATTAAATGGGCTCTTTTTTTTATAGAAATTAATTAAATGGGTTCGACTATAATACTAGAAAGACAATACATCAGAAAAACTTATGGCCAATCAGCCACTATCATAAAAGAGGTGACCAATCCCATGGTATTCATCGTTCACAGGGTGCTTTGATTGGTCAAATCTCTTTGTGGTATCATAGATTTTTTTAATTAAATTGAAAGCAATGAGAAAGTGGGCTATAATTTTATGGAAGTACATTAAGTTGATTTTAAATTACAAATTTTCTTGTTTACTAATTAGTATTTATTTTGAAACAAAATTGAAGTGGGTTATAATAATAACTAAATAGAATTTTACATTTCAAATATTAATAATTTTATTGTTTAGTGAAGTAAATTATATTTATTTTTGAAGTTCATAGGCAAAATCAATAATCATGAAGTCTTTCAACAGTACAGGAAATAAGAAAGAGGGTGCAATCGACCAAGTAGCTGGTCGAGAATAGGAGACTTCCCGCAGTAATCTCCTACAATTGGCTATGATATATGACGTAAATACCAACGAATCAACAGGATATTTACTATCTGATGCATGTCTCCTTTGAAGCCAAAAGACGTTACTCCCAGTTGTTTTGCAAATAGGATGCCTTCCTTAAATGCTAGAGCTTCGCTCTTGCCATAAAAAATCGGCCTAAGTAGTTTCTCATAATGATGCCAATGCCACAGCCATGAAAGTTGGATGCTCCGAGTTCAGATTGGTGTCCACTCACATGCACATCTCAGCATGCATTGGAAATAACTTCTGTTAACTGTTATTGATAAATATTTTCAATACACAGTGGGGATGTGCTGTGAATGTGATGCCCCCTACTACGTAAATTCGGATGATCGATCAAGATTAATTTTTAGCATTGACTAAAGTGTATATGGTGCGAACACATAACTTTGATATTTAATGAGATGTGAACCAAAGGTATCATTGGTCCATGTCTTCCTGTATGGTGCAAACGCATGGTATGTCAAATCTTTTACTATGACATTGCATTTGAATTGTAGATGATCTTGTTTTTTAATCAAGTGTAGCATGGGTCCGGATCTGCTCCTCACAAAGCGCGCCCCACAGCATATTTTGGCCTTACATCGGGAACATCTCCCCCACTTATTGTATTGATTATTATTCATGAGGAGATGTGACTGGTTGGTGTGAGGAACAGTCCATGCCAGATCCGACAAGTGTGGGGAGATGTTCACACTTACAATGAATGCACAGCTGGGAGCGGTGTGAGGCTGGTCTGGGGACCACCAAATTTTGTGAGGAGTAAATCGGAACTCAATGAAAATTAATACATTTTGAATGTAATTGATTGAAATCTGGATTAGGATTGAATATGCAGGCAATGTCAGTTGGACTCAACATCAAAAGACGAACGAGAAACAAGAAAGAAGGCGGCACGGTCCCCAGCGGGCAAGGATTTCACCGTCCTGGTCCTGAAGGCTGAAGCCGAGTTCATTTCGGGCTTTTAAAATTTTTATGCCCAGCAGCAGTCTACATTTCAAGATTCAAAAAAGGTTGAATCATCTTCGGATCATCCATATTTTTCTCGTTTCAAATTTCAACAAAGCAGGGAGCCAGGGACTAGAATGCTGTAACCTTCGAAAGGAGCCCCGTTACTACAAAACTTACATCACCACATCCACAATGTCGTTCTCCCAGTAATGTGAGCTAAAGTGCCTTGTCCTTGTGGAAAATACTTTTTCAACAACCATCTACAGCTACCACTACCACTACAAGTTTTGATCAAAGCCTAGCTAGAAATACAACATCACCTTGAACAATAAGCATAATCAGTCAATTAAACACAGACTTGGCTACTAATACTACGCGGTTAGTCAATTACACAAGCCACTGAAAGCAAAGGAGGTTGTTGGATGTTGGGGTCATTGATAATCAGTGTTTACCATCTACTGATTTCTTGCATCGTCAAAACATGCATGACCTTTTTGTGTTTTGTTTTATCGGTAGTAAGGCTGTTGATACCCTGGAGCCAAACCATTGGCATAGCCACAGCCACCATAAGGAGAGTAATTCACAGGAGCTCCTGGATAAGATCCAGCAAGAGGGGCGGCTTCTACTTCTGGAGGGGGGTAGGCATAGTGATCCCCCCTAACACTAACAACTGGTGGGCTCCTGCTGCCATAGATGGCAGGTGGTGCAGACCGGTCATAAGCATATGGTGGGACACCAGCTCCAGCTGGGTATGGGGCATGGGAGGGAGATCTGACAAATGTGGGAGCTGCTGCTGCTGGAAAAGAAGATACATATGCATTTGCCAGGCGACCAGCTTTTGCAGGAGGCATGGGACCCCCATTGCTAGCTCGTGTTCTCTTGTTGGCAGGGATTACAGCTGGTTTTTTCTTTTCAGCCTTGGCCTTTTCCAGTTGTTCAAGGCGCTTCCGAAGAGGCTCTGGAGGGAACTCCGCTTCCAGTTTGTATTCCTCAATGCACTTGATCACAGCCCGAAGTGCTGACTGCTCCTTGCGTCCAGCTAGGTACTGCAACAGAAATCAATGTGAAAATCTCTTTACCTATTCTGATTCCCTTCCTTGCTGCAACACATATCATTGTGATTGTGAGTATCCCTTCCCTTACCCACACTGGTTGCCTACCCAAGGCAGAATACTGTTCTTAATTTGATTTGGTTTGCCTTTCAAACTAAACACAATGCAGAACTTTTGCCACCCCCACCCCCCCCCCCAAAGCCAGCTGCATAAGAGACTAAGGTCCAATATCTGCAAAAAGTCAATTATGTTTACTCTGTCATGACGACATGAACAACTTTACCAGAACCCCAATATTTGGCCTAAAATTCAACTGAACTTAACAGGTACGGGTGCCCAAGTTTGATCTCAATTTTCTAGATCAACATGCACTCATCTCCTACACCCAAATATAAACAAGAATTGGATTTGCCCAGTAAACCCCTTGCCCTCACTCAGCTGTAAAATCCATTAGCCATTTTACATATAGCATAAGCATTCTCCAATTTAGAAATAGTAGCAATCAGTTCAACAAACTAAGAACTTTGACGTGTTTAGACTGAATTAGCATGTGGATACATAGGAAATCTTTACTGAACATCAAATAGAATTGAACTGATTTTTTTGCCTACAAATAGCAATAAGTTGTAGTGACAAGTGGAATTTGCCATGGTTCAGAAAATCAAATAGTTGGTTAAGTTCATCACCGCAAAGCCAAACCTCAGCCTCTCAATTCATGGTGGCAGATGTCACAAGTGGGCAACCTACGAAATTCACAAGGGATGTGTGGCTCATAGAGGTTGGTTTTACGGTTGAAGCCTAAAACTTAAGACTTCACCATAGCATTTGCCTGGTCAGTATTACATGGTGGTGATCATTTGTAGCCTGGTCCACAAATATTTATATATCACATGTATACATATTATATATAATATTTTATATTATATAAAGTACAACACAAATTTTATACATTTGTCATATGTCATATAATATAAAATAATAAAATATTTTAATTTAAAGCCATAGGCCTGGAAACCCAACCCAGCTCGGCCCATGATCACCTTAATACTATCATTACATATCAGACCAGCATGACAAAATGCTTCTAATCAAATTGAGACTTGAAAGTGACAAATTATGTGCCAAGGTGAACCTATACTGCCACTTTTTTCAGGTCATTCACTGCTTATCTGATCAATATTTTCCCTTTAAAGTGCCAGGATCCAACCATTCTTCTTTTCTCAAGGTGGTTAGGACTTGACTCTTAAGAAATAAGCAAATAAAATGTAGAGCCAATATAAAACACAGTCAGTTCCCAATGGCATGAAACTTAATCACTGCAATCATGTAAAGCCAAAGATTTTTTTTTTTTTTTTGAAACTTCAAATACTTGGATGATATTCTTTTTCAGATGAATATTTCCTTGTTATTTTAATGTGCTAATTCATTCTTTATTTATTCAACATAATTCAGTATCAAATATTTGGTTGTATTTCTTCCAAATGCATCCTATTACAACTCAAATTCCTTCTTTATTTCATACCTTTCTTCTAAAGGCCTTTAAAACCATAAAACATAAACAAGTACTGCATGGATGGGCCTAGATTTTGTCTTCCGTCTGAAAGGCAATAAGGTCTCTCAATCCATGAAGCTATTGAATGATGGCATCAAATGGTTGGCATGTCAGTCTGTTTAAGAGATTGTGCATTGCTATAAACAAAATTACCTACCATACATCTTATTTGGGACGAGAGAAATCTCGTTCTCTACCAGTAGGGTAAGGTGGACTTGACAAAAGTGATAAATGCGCTAAATTAGTGACTTATGAGTTATGACAAAGACAGGAACAGAGAGTTGAACCAGTGAACAAGTGATCTTGTGACCTTTCCAGATTCCAGTCAAATGACAGTTTTCACAGTTTGAATGGCTAACAACTCAGCAAACCGGTAAATTCATGACCCAGTGAGCACTCTGGTTTTATGTCCAGTCCAAGTCTTAGAAAATTGGTGTTTATGGTTACTCATAAAGCAGTTAGAGAAACTCAAATACCAAATTGTACAAGTGACCTCAGTTAATTGGAAGGGGGGATGGTATGGAAATAATAACTCTCCCAATTTAAGTAACTCATGTAATTTTTATAAATGAGGACCATACCTAGAATACTAACAATGCAGCTAAGAACTGGTAATTGTCACCAAAAGTGAATTTTCAATTGCAACTGAAGAATTTAGCTGCACAACCAACATATTGCACTAGGATGCACAGGTGCTGAATGCTGAATGCACACAGGCATTGAATCCATACAAATGGTTCTTCCCTGTACAGCCAACAAGAAGTCAAAAACTGGAATTTCAGGGCATTCTGGGGGCACTCAGGGCGACAGACCACTTGAACCGAACTCTATCTTAATGCTCTTATGAACACTGGTGTAGGCTCACATTTTGGAAAATGGAGACCAGTTGGATGGAGTTGCACATAGGAGGCCATTATTTTATTTCACACATATGTTCATATACGTAGATGTTAATATATGTAGATGTTAAAATATATATACCCACCCAGGATAAAACTAGGATAGCTCATTCTGTATTACATAGAGCAAATTCCTATAAGGCATCTTTATTGATTGCAGTACTCCATTACCATGCACATAGTTTATCTTGAGCGATGAACTTATCTCACAAAAAATACATTCCAATATGATGCCAAACAGCCTTGCAGTTGATCAAATCTCTTGTAGATAGAAGAAATATAAAGACTCAAGATAGATAGATAACTCTTCTCAAAACTCAAGTACGGTGTTGTACCAAACTCAACATGAAGCCTTCAATGGAGTCATGCCAAAGACGAAAAACCTTTTTGAGCAGCACATACAAAGAAAAGAATCCAAAAGCTTTTTTTTCAGTTTCAACATTCTACAGCAAATTAATGAACTTATTTCCCTAACCTAAGGACTCCTAAACACTTTCCTATCATACAAAAAGATGGAAAGATTTCAAAACTAAATAGGAATCCTTAAAAACTTTATAAAATTGTACTTTTTGCCCCATAGCAGGTTTGTCACAAGTTTCTCAAGGAAAAAAAAATCCAAAGCTTAGAAATAATAATAATAATATTCTAATTCAAAAGCTCGAATAACCCAAAATAGAAAAATCCCATCACAAACTAGTGAGTCGTCGTCTATAAGCTGACTTTAACTAGTGTTGCATAGACCCCCCCTAAATGAACGAAGTTCCACTGTAGGAAAGCATTAGAATTTAGACTCTGACATTACATGGATTCTTGGAGGATTCTTATACCTAACATTTTCCTTTTTCTCCTTGCTTGTTTCACATAAATGAACATCCAACACACATGATTGAATGTCACTTATCCCTCTAGAACGTTATAGGCTGTGTTTTTCTTTCCATGTAAAAGAGGTGGAAAACAAAGTTTTTCACATAAAAATAGCAGAAATATATGACTGAAACTTCTAAGCTTTTTCACCTCTTTCCATTAGCAACAAAAAATAACTAAGAAATAATTTTGAATGCTATCCCCTTTCCGTCCATTGTATCGCCTTTCTCTATGTAGATTTTTAATTTATAATTTATTTTCTAATAATTTTTCCATACATGATTGACCAAAATGAGGGAAAATTTGAGCAAACTTTTGAAGCCCAGAAACATTTCAGCCTGAAATATGTGATTTTCATCTTGTTCACTAGTGAAGCCTTAATTCAAAATGTTACTAAAATAAAAGCCATGTGCATGGCAGCTCAGCTTAAGTAGGACAAAGACATACCGTCGCTTTGCCGGGGTTGTTGCGATCCTCCAAAATAGAAGTTGCAGCCTTCTTTGAATCTCTCAAGTAAGCTTTTAACAGTGGAACAGGTGGAAATTTATCAACAAGACCAACCTCATAAGTAAAATGCACTGCATCAACCTGCTGTCCCTTGCTGATTAACTCTTCAATCATATCTGCAAGTAAAACATGGCAAGCATTGACTACTTGATGCAACCTCTTCCCTTCTATTCTATTATGGAAAAATTACATCCAATAACTCAAGTACAAGAACAATTGCTTCAAAAAAAGGCACAAATCATACAAATATAGTATTTGGTAATTAATACACCTCATTAATGAGAAACAAAGCATTTAAGGAAAGTATTGACCTTGTATCTACACTTGAAATATGACAAGACGTACCTGATTAAATATATGACAAGATGTATAGTGCAATGCCAGAATATGAATCGGTTATTTTGCATGATTGTATCAGCCTTTGGATAACAAGTCAGCAATATTGCTGATACAACTAAGGTCCTGCTTACAAAAGGTACCTACCTACAACTAAACCTAATTGTTCATAGCCATATACATATTCATCATGCTCAAAACCGAACTCCTAAATGTCAAAGGGAGTTAAATACCCAATTTCCAGGATGATGCTGTTTTTAAGCCCATCTTATACAATCAAATGAAGCAGCTATAGGAGAACTAGAGAGCATTGCCTGTCTTTACTACCAAAGCTGAAATGACCTGCTTGGATCATATACTTGCATGATCAACCTAAGGCTATTAATATTTTATCTATTACTGTGCAAGTGTGCAGACCTAAGTGACTCTTTGAGAAGAAAAGAAGCATATGTGTGAGATAGAGATCAGGCCAGGCTAGGCCCATCCCTCATGTCCGGGCTTCCGGGCCGGGCTCATTCAAATTATAACAAAATTCCATACCCAAGCCCGCCCAAGTTGCACCCCTAGATGGTGACAGCAAAAGGAACTTCATTTCATATCCAGTTTGTTTTTGGAGTTGAATTGAACTAGAGGATAATATGTTGAACATTAGTTTTTAATATATGGCGTACTCTTGATTTGAGTAGAAGAATAAAGCTAGTTGAATTGTCATTCCATATTTATGTTCCCGAGTAAGAATTCAGTAAAAAATGTGGAATGCAAAACCTAAAACTTTGGATTACGTTGTTGAGAAGGTTATCCTTTGCTTCTGCATGTTTGTTAAGGAGGTCCAAATTCAAATTTCCACTAGATAAACTGTGTTGTTCCCATTAACATGGTTGAATTGGCAGTGTGATGGTTATCTGAATCACAGGTAACAAAGGTTGAAGCTCTATTTAAGTCTCTTTGCCTTGTACTAGATACCAACGTATCTGAAGAGGGATAAGCACCAGTTCAAGGCCTTTAAACTCCGATGGTTGCCTTTTATATATCTCTGGCCAATTTGGTCAAACAAGAGTAGGCAGGCCTCTATAAAACCCTAACCCCCCCCCCCCTAAATTATCTGCTTCTGCTTTATACATACAGCCCAGACAGTGATTTTGATAGTTCAATGACTTGGTTAGTTTAATCCTTAATTGGAGAACGAGGAACAACATGAAATTAACACTTTCAAACAAACCCAAAGATGAAGTGGAGGAAAGAAGAAAGCAGTTTCTGGAGTATAAACACAACCAAAGCATTTACGAGACGACAAAAGAAAAATTCCTAAAGGTTTAACAATGCAATTCCTATCTAGAAAGAAAAAAAAAAACCGAAAGCATGTTGACCAATAACGTACCAGCCATTTTCTCCCCCAGACCAAGTGAAATCGCAAGCTTAGGCATCTGCTTCCGCCATGCATTAGCAATCACGATCTTCCGGTACAAATCGGCATCCTCCTTGGAGACAATCCCAAAGGTCACCAAGTGCTGTATAAACGTGTGCACATCCGGCGTCTTCACGTTTTCAATCCCTCCACGCTGATCCAAGCTCTCCTTCCAAGTCGCAGCAATCTCCTTTGCCCTTTCCTTCACTTTCGGAGTCACCAAAGGGCGTGAACTCCCAAGAACAGGATCAGCCATGACAGGTATGAGCGACTCCAGTATCAATACACAAGCCCAACCCAAATCATTCGTCCGCTCAGTCTTCTCAAACCTCTTGTCGACGGGGAAAACCTCCGAAATCGCCTCCATAACGAACCTCGGTGGATCAATACAACCAGATAAAGCCAATGGGATCTTAACTCGAAGCATGCCTATTTCTTTCTTCTTCGCAGTTACGAACTTCCAAAACCCCGCAGAATCCATCTTAGTACAGAAAGACCTCAGTTTTAACAAGACACCCTCATCACTATCATCAAATTCCTCCTTTCCACCTTTCTGCAAGGCGATCAACGCCGCCTCCTTGCTTTCCTCAACCTTAACAAGCGCTTGCTCCACACTTCCCTCGATCGAAACCTCTCGCTTCTCAAGACCATCCAGGGTCTCCTTGGTCCTGTCATCTAAGGTTTGAAACTTTTCCCTCAAAGCTTCAGACTTCTTCTGGAGATCTTGCTCTAACGAGGAGAAGTGATCTGAGAGCTCCTTCCATAACAGGGTACAGCTCGTCATTAACGTCGCCTGCATCTGAAAGTCCTCGAAGCTCGTCTGCAGCATCTCGCCCGGTAAGGCGATCGACCCCATTGTTGGTTTCTCCCTTGCAACTCTGCAAGATAGGAAGAGAGTGAATAGAATTTGAAACCCTAGAAAGAGGAAGTATTAAGCTTCTGATGAGTTCTGATAAAGAAAACTGGAAAAAGGAGCTGTCGTAGTGGTGGGTGATAATAAAGCAAGAGGAGGGAAATGTACGAAATTGATGACGTGGGACCCCGCGGGTACGACACGTGGAGATTGTCTTCAAAAGTGACTGATATGTTTGAAAAAGTTGATGGAAGGGCAAATTACTCACGGGCGAAACCGATAAGGAAGTTAACAAGAGGCACATGCGGCCTGCTGTGACTAGAATAAGCAGGGTGTGAAGGGGTGCGTACTGCACCGTGATTGGATGATGACTTGACCTGACTCGTCGACTTGGAGCATTTTCGGACCAGAATCCTTTGCTCACTGTTTTCCAAACAAGGTCGATTATCATGAGAGCGACGCTAATAAAATCAAAAAAAGACAGACTACTACACGACAAAATTGAATATGCCTCCGTCCTACGAAGTCTAGGGCTTGGATCTGCTACCCACCCCTTGTTCTCACATCTTTACCCACGGGACATAACAGCTGCGTATTAGGAATATTTACCTTGGAGAGGTTCTCAATCAATACACAGCGGAGTTCGGTGGGTATAGATGTGGGTAGAAGCAGTGGGCACAAGTCTAGGAAGGGATAAATCAAAGTTAAAATTATCTTTCTCATCATACATTATCCCAATTATATAGGGTTGGTTACATGTCGATGTCGTTTTTTGTTGAACTATGGTATGGTACGGTATGGTATGGTATCGTATCTTTTTCAAAAGATACGGTCTAAAACATTTGTTTATAAGTATTTGGACTCCCAGTTTTTTGTAATAATAAAAAATATCTTATAAGCTTCCCAAAAAACTAAACTTAAAAAAAGAAAAAGTATGTATGGATACTTTGAACCTTGTTTCTAACCCATTATCTAACAACATATTATTTCTTTTACTTCGTGTTGTTGATGGTCTTATATGTAACCCGATTGTCTTAACCTACTTTCTCTCATTTTATCATCTGATGAATATATTTTTAGGTTTTAATGGATGATTCCATTTTTATTGTTTCTAGTTATTCTATGCATTCATTTTAATATTTGTATTTCTATCATACTCACTTTCTAGATGTATTTCTTGATTGCCTAACGCTCTGTTTCATACAACATAGTAGGCCTTACAATTATTTTATAGAGTATTTTTTTCTTTTAATCTAAGCGGTACTCACTTATCACATAAAAGTCTAAATGCATTCATCCATTTTACTCATCCTATTCTAATTCTTTAGGTGACATCTTTGCCAATCCCTTCCTTAATATGAATTATTGAAAATGGTCACATTGAGTTATCACTTGGTCTCCAATCCTAAAAGTATCATGATCTACCCTCCTATTAGTATTAAAAAGTTGAATTAAAATATTATGTTCGAACTTCTACCATGTATGATTGTAGTTGTGTTCTAAATCATAAATAACCACAACCATGTGTGGCTCACATGTATAGGTGCAATTCTTTTATCATCATTCTACTTTAAATGTAAATATAATATGCTAACAAGTATATATAATAATAAATAATATACTAAAATACAATATACCATGTAAAAATGCATATAATATATTAACAAATATATAATTATATATTTTTTACATGTATAAAATATATATTACATTTTATACAACGAGAATATGGCCTTAGAGATGCATAATCACTTGGCAACTTCATCCTTTTTTGAACCATGCAGTTGTATTCTTTTTTTTGGTAAAGATGCAGTTGTATTCAAAAAGCTATCTTCATAATTAATGCTTGTCACCACATGCATATTACATTGGTTGGTGATTATAAAATTGAAATACGCTATGGCGGTGTTTGGGTTCAATCTCGTTTCTTGAGAGGCATTTTCTGTTGTATAAGCATAATGTTTTTCAAAAAAAAAATGTTTTCTCAAGTTTTCTATTTGATACCGTTGTTGTTGCTGCCACATAGGCATTCATTGCTAGAAACAATAGAAAAATAGGAAATCACCAAAATGGGTGTTTTCTCATATAACACCTTCTCCAATTTCTAAGGCATCATCTAAGAAAACGTTCTTCTGAAAACGGCCAACCGAACAGCATGTGTTTTCGCAGAAAACAGACTTCAGACATGCACGATGTGGTGCCATTTTATGAGGAAACAACATTGATCCCAAACATCTATTATGTAGAAGAGTATGGATGAGTCCAAATCTGTTACTTAGAGAGCGCTCGTCACATTACATCAAAGGTATATTTCAGCTACACAGCATCTCCTATACTTACATGTCGTTATTGGTGGAAAAATATTTTCAATACATGGTCAGATGTGATGTGAGGTCGATGTAAAGAGCAAATCCGTGTGAATTCATCTAATCCACACCATTCCAATGAGTCCAGATCTGCTCTCACACATGACGCTTCACATGCACATCTTCTCTACTTATAAATTATTATTATTCATAGTAAATATTCTCAATGCACGGTGGATATGCATTTGATGCGCCCATTCGTGAGGAACAGACCCCGTCACATTCCAGATCAACCCCGTGCATCAGTTAGGCGTCAAATGTCAGCTATGATTCTATAAGCATTCACCCATAAGTTATCATTTGCCACGTGGATAGAATTATCCACAACTAGTAATTTGGAAATTTGGAATTAGAGATGAGAGAGATGATTTTGATGGGCTACCGAGTGTTAAATCATCACTGACGCTTATCCATCGCCAACTCTATATCTTCTTTAACTAATCGATGGTTCGTACCTACAATAATTATTACTTGTTTGAAATAAAAAACAAACAAATCCAAGAAAAATTTTGTCGTTTTTTGAAATAATATAATAATTACTACAACTTCTAAAGTCTGTTGTCGGTGCGAGCACGTCGAATAGTCATAGAGCTGTCTATGGCTCTGGTCTATCTTATCGTTCAGTTCGGAAGGAGTACAAATATAAATAAATAGAATGAAAAACTTTCTATTTTGTACTAATTTATATGCATTTATATTATATATATTTATATTTATATTATCTTTATACTGTATTTATAAATCAGTTTGAAAGGAGTATAAATATAAACATAAGAGCGTAAAACCTTATATTTTGTATGTATTTATTTGTATTAATACTTTTTTTCAAATTGAGTAGGAATACAAATTACAAATATATAGGGTGCAAATTCTCGTATTCTGTATTATTTTGTATCTATTTAGTTTGGAAAGAGTATAAATACAAATATGTATTGATGGTGCGAGATTCGGCTGGTCTTAGCTGTCCGCTGCCTTGCTTCCGAACGGGGTAGCAGGGAACCTGAAACGGAGGAGATGAGAAAGCTCCGGGGGGAACCCGGTGTAGAGGCTCCGAAGCTCAAGTTAGAATCCTTCAAAAGCAAGGTAATACCAGATAGCGCAAAGTTTGCATACCTCCGTTGTCGGGGGCAGGTGGCTCTTATAGTCACTTCGTGCACTCGTCCCGGGGCCCTTGTCAGGTCAAGTATGATTACCCTTGTGCTTGTCAATTCAACCGTCGTCCTTTCTGCTGAGACAGAACCGTCACTGCCTAATCGTCATCTAACTGGAGATGGCGGTGTCAGTGGCGGTGGCAGGTGGTCGTTTAGGGTGCTACCGCCAAAACGTCAGATCTCAAGTCAGTCAAGCGCGGCGCCCTTGGGCACAAACTTCCTTAGTGTCAGGCGTGGTACGACTTGTTTGGTTTTGGTGCCCAGAAGGTGATGCGAAGTGCTGAGCGAGGCGGTCTTGAGCTCGGAGGTGTCTACAGGTCAGTTTGGCGAGGTGTATCCCAAACTGTTACAAGGTGGGTCAGTTCGGCGAAGTGTATCCCGAGCTGTTACAGGGTGGGTTAGTTCGGTGAAGTGTATCCCGAGCTGTCACAAGGTGGGTCAGTTCGGCGAAGTGTATCCCGAGCTGTTACAGGGTGGGTTAGTTCGGCGAAGTGTATCCCGAGCTGTCACAAGGTGGGTCAGTTCGGCGAAGTGTATCCCGAGCTGTTACAAGGGTCAGTTCGGCAACGTGTGTCCCGAGCTGTTACAAGGTGGGTTAGTTCGGCGAAGTGTATCCCGAGCTGTTACAAGGGTCAGTTCGGCGAAGTGTGTCCCCTTGTACCTGTCTAGGCATGGCACCTTTTGCCGAGCTGTTGTTTCTGCCACGTGTCACATAATGGAGAGGTCGTGCCAAATCTTCCTTCATCAATTGCCCCCCACTCCTTGCGCCGGGGGTCTTGCCATGGTGCGGGGAGTTTTCGCGAGGTAGCAGGTGGATTTGTCTCGTCCTTCGAACCTTCACTGCACGAGACGCTTTTGCTAGGGTTCTTTCGGTTTCCGAGAAGGCTGGAAATGTGCTTAAGAATGCTGGTGGTTGTGACAGCGCGCGTTTTAAATTTCAAACCAATTCGCGCTGCTAGGACATGACAGCGGGTCATTTCAAAAAGGCGCGCTACTACTGTACGTGCGCGGGCGACTGTCAGGGAGACGTGCGGCGCGTCAGTTTCGGAAAGACACGTGTCGAAGCGACGTCAGTTTCAAAAAGACGTGCGCCAATCACGTCTCGACCTTAGGGATCGTGCGGTCAGTAGGAACGTGGGCCGTCGGATCGTCTTCGATCTGCACGGTCGATTCTTGGTTACTGTAGCTATAAATAGTGGGGGACCCCGATTGTTTTGTCACTTCTACGATTTGTCTACTGAGTTCGCGTCCAACCTTTCAGCTCGCGTCCAAGTCTTTTCCAGCTCGCGTCAAGGCTGGTTATACAGTCTTCACGGTTCTTTGTCTTTTTCTTCAAACTTTCCGGTGAGTACTTTCTTGAATTCGTCTTTTCCCCAATGTCTAGCTTTGATAGCTCAGACGATTCTTCGAGTAGGGCCGACGTAGGTTCCACCAACTGAGCCGTGTCCCCAAACTGCCTCAGTGATCCTGAGGTGGAGCTTGAGGACTATGAACTAGTGGGCCGAGTTGCTTCGGGCAGCTTGGCGTCTACCTCCCGCCGAGGTCGGATGCTAGACAGGTTTGGTCCTTCAACCATGACGCCTGAGGGGCTTCAATCCATACTTTTGTCTTACAATCTTCCTGGGGGGTACACATATTTTATTCCTTCGAGTAGTTTTCCTTGGGAACACGGTCTAGACGAGATCGTGATTTTTCGAGAGCAGCTCGCTGCAGGGTTGCGACTACCTTTCCATCCCCTTCTCGTCGAAGTCATAAACCACTTCGGTGTCACCATTGGCCAGCTTCATCCGAACTCTATCCGGAACCTGGTGGGGACAATTTCCCTTTTTTGCGAGCTGAACTTTCCCTTATACTTAGAGATATTCTCCTCTATCTTGATGCTCAAGAGACAGGCGGGTTCTCTTCCTGGGGGGAGACGGGCGTATTACCTTTCTCCTCGCCAGGGTTTCAAGGTTCTGCACGATCTTCCTAATAAGGTCCCGGCTTGGAAGAGGGACTACTTCGGTGTGCGAAGTGCACAAGGATGGCCCTTTCAGACCGGGTGGGGTGAGGCCGCTCCTGATTTGGGCGTAACTCTTGATAAAGAGACGGTGAAGGGTCTCCGGCAATGGGCACGGCAAGGCTTAAAGTGCCACCACTACTTAACGGAGGCCAAGCTTATTGCAGCCGGCCTGAGTTTGGGTAGGTTTCTAGCTATGCGGTTTCTTGCTTGCTTTGTTCTTTCATTTTTTTCTGATGTCGAACTCGATTCTGTAGGTGTGATGGACGCGGAGAGAACTCGTGGGGGGCGTTTGTTCCAAGGTATGAAGAGGAGGAAGCGGGTCGCCAAGCGAACTCGTACCGAGCTGCCCCTGGATGAGGAGCCCCAAGCCCTAGACCATACGCCAGAGGATCTGCCCAGGGAGCCTGAAGTGACTCCACCGGTGCACGAGACTGCCGGGGCGCCTTACGCTGAAACCACTCATACAGGCGCTCCTGCTCACTCCGGGTCTGCTCATACGCGGGATGGGCCCTCAGGCTCGGGAGCTCAAGGGGAGTTTAGGAGCGTGTTGACGCCGAACTACGCTCTTCAGAAGAGTAGGGACGCTACTTTCCCCGAGGAGGTCGCGGCATGGACCGATCTTCCCTTGAATCAGGTCGCTTGCCGCGTCGTAACACATGCCATGGTGGTAAGTTAGATTTTGTCTTCCTTTTTTAAGTTGTTGCTTCTGCTGTCATTTGCTCACTTGTTTCTTTTGGTAGGTGAATTCTTCGATTCAAGCCTTGGCGGCCCAAGTGGAGAGGAGCTCGCGACAGGCGCGAGCTGCTGAGGCTGCCGCTCATGCTGCTGAAGAAGCCTTCCGTGCTGCAGAGGCAAATACCCGGGTTGCTGAGGTGGCTGCTTATGCTGCTGAAGAGGCTGCTCGCGTCGCGATGGCCAGATAGGCGAGGTCTCAGCGTGACTCCGAGGCCATGGGGGTAGTTGTCAAGCATATGGCGGACTTGAAGTTGGATTTGCAGCATCAAGTCGAATATCTTCAGGAGGACATCAGGGAGAGAACACAAATTTTTTCCCAAGGCATTGAAGACGCCAAGAAGAAGGCAGTTGAAGACTACATTGCCTCTCCGCGTTTTGACGATCTGATGGTGGACTCTTACAGGAGGGGGTTCAAGTTGAGCCGGTGGATGATCCGGAATACGTACCCTGACCTCGATGTAAGTGCCATAACCACTTCGCGTATAACTTAGGAGATGGCCAATGCTGCCGATGGCGAGCCGGACTCTGAAGGAGAGGCTGGGCCTTCGGGTGTTGTTGAAGTGCCTTCCGATGGCGAAGAAGTGGCTCCGGGCATGTAATTTTTTTTTTTTGCCAATGTACTGTTTCTTGCAATGGAGTGTCTTTTTCCCCTTGCTCATCTTCCCCGAGTTGTTTCTTTGCCGGGTTTTTAAATTTCTATGGTCTTTTATGCCGCGAACTGATTTTATGCCGAGCTGATAATGTGCTGTCTACGCCGAAGTTCCTCGGCTTGCCTTGTGGCACATAGGGCCTGATTTCGTCCACTTCGCTAGGTGGTTTATAGGTAGTATCGCCTCAAGTTCATGATGTTCCACGTTCGAGGTACTCGTTTGCCTTCCAAGGTTTCGAGTTCGTATGCGCCCCCGAGCGCTGTTTTTACTTTATAGGGCCCTTCCCAATTAGGTCCAAGCTTGCCGATGCCGGGTTCGGACACCATAATCTTACGGAGGACCAGGTCGTCGACTCGGAAGCTTCGTTGCTTTACTCTGCTATTGTAGTAGCGAGCTACCTGCTGCTGGTATGCCGCTGTTCGGATGTGCGCGAGGTCCCTTACCTCGTCCAGTAGGTCGAGGTTGGTGCGTAACTCGTCTCCGTTCATCTGATCGTCGTATGTTTCAAATCGCAACGTTGGTATTTCGATTTCCGCCGGGATCACTGCTTCAGTGCCGTAGAGTGCCGTAGGTGAGGTTGAAGGGGGTTTCTCCCGTGGCTGCTTTTTTGGTCGTTCGATGACCCCATAAGACACTTGGTAGCTCTTCAGCCCACAATCCCTTAGCTCGATCCAGACGTGCTTTCAGTCCGCGCAAGATGGCTCTGTTCATTACTTTCGTCTGACCGTTTGCTTGCGGGTGCGCGACTGACGTGAAATTTTGCCGAATCCCCATGTTCTGGCACCACTCTTGGAACTTGATATCTTCGAACTGTTTGCCGTTGTCGGAGATTAGAACCCGAGGTAACCCGAACCGACATACTATGTTCTTCCAAAAGAAGTTCTGTATGTTTCGAGCCGTAACAGTTGCCAGAGGTTCGGCTTCTATCCACTTCATAAAATAATCTACCGCAACAACTAAGAATTTTCTTCTGCCTGTTGCTGGTGGGAATGGCCCTAGGAGGTCGATGCCCCATTGTGCAAAGGGCCACAGGCTGGCGAGGTATTTGAGGTCGGAGGCAGGTTGATGGTGGATGTTAGCGTGCTTCTGACACTTGTCGCATTTTCTGACGAGCTCGACAGCTTCTGCCTTCATCGTTGGCCAGTAGTATCCTTGTCGAAGTGCCTTTTGGGCGAGTGCTCTGCCCCCCAAGTGTCCGCCGCACAGGCCTTCATAAATGTCGCGGAGTACGAACTCGGCTTCGGTAGGTCGCAGGAAACGCAAATAGGGGAGCGTGTACGACCGTCGGTATAACCGTTCGTCTATTATGACGTATTTGGCCGCCTGGCGCTGCACCCTCTTGGCCGCATTGCGTTCTGCAGGGAGGGTTCCGTCTATCAGGAAGCTCGCGAGTGGATCGATCCAGCTCGGCTCTGCTTCTAAGACGGGAGCGACCTCCTCTATCCCCCCGAGAATACTAGGCCGAGGTAAGTCCTCTATGTACATAGTTCTCATATTGTTGTGACTCGTACTGGCTAATCGGGACAGGGCATCGGCCTCAGTGTTTTCTGACCTCGGGATTTGCCTGATGATGTGTGACCGGAAGTTGAGCAGGGCTTCTTTTACTTTGGCCAAATATGCGATCATGGAGAGATCGCATGCTTCGTATTCGCCGGTAACTTGGTTTACCACGAGCTGAGAATTGCTGCAGATGACCAAGTGTTTTGCCTTTACCTTTCGCGCTAGGTCTAGCTCGGCGATCAGTGCTTCGTACTCTGCCTCGTTGTTGGATGCCGCAAACTCAAAGCGTAGTGCGTATTCTAATTTTGTGCCGCTCGGGCCGCATAAGACTATTCCAGCTCCGCTGCCTTGCCGGTTCAAGGAACCATCCACATGAAGGATCCAGAGCTCCTCATCCCAGTTCGCGCTTCGCCTGACCAGGAGAGATGCCACACTGGCTGCTACTTCACGGGGTTCGAACTCTATGGGCTCAGGAGCTCCGAGTTCGCCCGAACTGGGGACCTCGGGCTCGACCTGTGGGGCTTCCTGGCTAAAAGTGCACTCAGCGATAAAATCTGCCAAAGCTTGGGCCTTGATAGCGGTTCTTAGTTTGTACTGGAGGTCATACTCGCTGATTTCGATGGCCCATTTCGTCAGTCGACTGGAGACTTCGGGTTTGAGTAAAACTTGTGCAAGAGGTTTGTCAGTTAGGACGATGACGGTGTGAGCCTGGAAGTACGGGCGGAGTTTCCGAGCTGCTATTACTAGGGCGTATGCTAGTTTTTCTATCTCCGGGTACCTTGCCTCTGCTCCCTGCAAAATTTTACTAACATAATATATGGGTCGTTGGACCAGGTCTGTTTCCTTTATCAGTACCGAACTAACCGCCTCGTCGCTCGCCGAGAGGTACAGTTCTAAGACCTCGCCCACCTCGGGCCGGGCTAAGGTTGGCACACTATCGAGGTAACCTTTTAGTTCGTCGAACGCGAACTGGCAGTCCTGGGTCCACTCGAACCCTTTGCCTTTGACTGCCTTGAAGAAGGGTAGGCAGCGGTCTGCTGACTTAGACAAGAAGCGGCTTAGAGCGGCTATGCGGCCGTTTAGCCTCTGAACCTCTTTTACTTTCCGAGGTGGTTTCATATCTAGAATGGCTTTTATTTTGTCCGGGTTGGCCTCAATACCGCGCCGATTGACAATGTAGCCTAGGAACTTGCCCGAAGTGATGCCGAAGACACACTTTTTGGGGTTCAACTTCATGCTAAACTGACGCAGAATTTGGAAAACAGAATCTAAGTCTTGTATTAACTCTTGTGAAAACTGAGTCTTGACGACCATGTCGTCTACATAGCACTCTATCTTCGTACCAATCAAGGGCCGAAATAGCTTATTTACAAGTCTTTGGAAAGTCGTCCCAACATTTTTTAGTCCGAAGGGCATGACTTTGTAGCAATACAGGCCGAACTCGGTTATGAAGCTGGTTTTTTTCTCATCGGATGGGTCCATCCTAACTTGGTTGTAGCCCGAGTAGGCGTCCAGGAAGCTTAGCAACTTGTTTCCCGAGGTCGCGTCCACTAGGCGGTCAATTCTGGGGAGGGGGAAGCAATCTTTCGGGCAAGATCGGTTCAGGTCGGTATAGTCGACGCACATGCGCCACTTTTCGCTTGCCTTTTTTACCAACACCGGGTTGCCCACCCAGCTCGGGTAATGGAATTCCCTTATGAAGTTTGCTGCGAGGAGCTTCTCGACCTCCTCGTCGACCGCTCTCCAGCGTTCTGGGGCTAAGTTGCGTTTCTTTTGTCTAACGGGTCTGACTACAGGGTCAGTATTAAGTTTGTGAGTTATCAGTCCGGGGCTAATGCCGGGCATGTCGGCCGCGGACCAGGCAAAAACATCTAAATTTTGAAGTAAAAAACTCACCAGTTCGGCTCGTAGGGGGTCTTCGATGGAAGCTCCGATGCTTAGTGTGCGAGCTGGGTCCGTAGCTGAAGTCGGGATTGCGACTGTTTCCTCCGTAGGCAAAGCTCGCTCCTCACCTTGCTCCGCAGGCCGCTCCAGTTTGAGGTCGTCGACCGCCTTGGTTTTTCCCTTCAGGGCGGCAACGTAGCATTTGCAGGGCTCGAGCTGGTCGCCCCGCGCTACCCCTATACCAAAGTCCGTAGGGAACTTCATGGCCAAATAGTAGGTGGAGACCGCCGCCCGTAGGATATGCGTGATCGGCCGCCCTATTATGGCATTGTATGGGGAGGGGGTCGCGACTACCAGGAAATCATGGTTGAGTCTGACTGCACAAGGCCATGTGCCGACTTCCACAGGGGCAGTTACTTTTCCGAGGGGCCTGACTTCCTCTCCGCTGAAACCTACCAGGGGAGTGTTTGCGGGCTTCAGCTCGCTCATCTGTAACTGCAACTGGTCAAATGCTGATTTGAAGAGGATGTCCGCTGAGCTGCCCGAATCTACGAGTACGCGCCTAACCTCGAAGTCGCTGATCCTTAGCTTAATGACAAGCGCGTCATCATGGGGGTAGTGGACTCCTGGCGCGTCGTCCTCCGTGAAAAAGATTGGTTCTTCGGTCTTTGGTCTCTTTGGGGGGGTTCCGTTCTTCGAGGGCCACTTCGCGAACTGAAGTCCGGGCTGCTGCCGAGGTACACCCCACTACCACCGAACCTCCCACTATTACATGGATGGTTCCCCGAACTGGCCTCTCTTCCGGAGGCTGCTTCTGCAACGGTTCGGCAGGTCTGTTGCTAGACTCGGGGGCATCCTTTTCGTGCTCCCCTTGCCGACCTGCTTTATTGTTATTGTTATGCTCGCCTTCTCTCTTTCTTTTCTCGTTCCCGCCTTCGGTTCGTTGGTTGATTTCTTCCTCTGTCCTCATGAACTTATCCACGAGTTTGAGGAATTCGGCCACGGTCGCGGGCTGGTTGGCCACCATGTGCCATTTGAATTCTTTGTGCGTCACCCCTCTTTTGGCCACCGCGAGTTGCACGGCGGGGTCCAACCGTGGTATCTGCAAGTATGCTTCGCTGAACCCCTTGATGTAGCCCCGAATAGATTCTCCTTCTCTTTGGACCACTCCGAAGATGCTTTCCTCTGTTCTGGGGCACCGTCGGCTGGTGACGAAGTGTGTGGTGAAGACTTGCATGAACTGGGCCCAGCACTTTATCAACCCGGGGGCCAGGTTCCTGTACCAAGTGCGGGCTACCCCCCTGAGGGTGGTGGTAAAGGCCACGCACATGCACGATTCGCTGGCCCTCGTGAGGTGCATTTGCGACTGAAAGGCGTCAACGTGGTCGTTGGGGTCGAAGGACCCGTCGTACTTGTCCAGAGGTGGGAGCTTGAAGTCTCTGGGTAAGGGGACCGCCAGGAGTTCCGATGCGAGGGGGGAAGGAACGGAGAGAGCCGGGGCAGCCCCTACCTCGTCCGAGCTCGTGTCTTTGCCTCTGAATTCCGACAAGGCGCGGGTGGCGGTTCGGCGACTTCGCCAGCGCCTTCGCCATTGAGCGGGCCTTGTGCTGGCGCTGCTGGCCTCCGTGTTACCGAGCTCGATGGGCCCGGAATGCTGGTAGTCTTCCGCCAGGGCGTTGAATCGGTTTTCGGTGAGCGGGAGCTCGGGCTTGGAGCGCCGGGGTGCCGACCTCGCGGGCGAGGTTCCCGACCCGCCTGCGGGTTGCGAGGCGGGGATGACATTTTTCTCTCTTCGGCGTGGGGACGAGGCCTGGCTGTTGGGGTGGTTCTGGGGCCGGGAGGCCTTCGCCTGGCGGGGGCGCCCATCTTGCGGGGAGGCCTTGACCGACCTCGGAGGTGGAAGTAGTGGTTGGTTCAGTGGCAGTTGGGGGAACTGCTGTTGATAGTGATACTGGGAGATGTTGTGCAGCACTTGGTGCTGGTGAAGCTGGTGTTGCTGGAACTGTTGCATTTGGGCTTGCATTGCCCGCATGCACCGCATCAGGTCCTCCAATCGGTTTTGGCTAGCTGCCAGGGGGACGGCAGTTGGTTCAGTGAAGGTTGTCTCAATGGGGAGAGGAAAGGGGACGCTTGTGGTAGGAGGGTTTACGGGTGCCACTGCTTGTGGCGGATTCAAGATGGGGATCCCATCCGCCGAAAGGGGGATGGTGAACTGTCCAACGCACACTACGGGGACCTGAAGTTGCTCCCCGGTGGCGTTTGTCTCCATGCCACGTCCGGTGTTGCTGGAGGAGGCCATGAGTGTTGGGTTTTTTTGAAGAAAAAGGGGTTATCGAAGTTTGAAGGGAGGCTTTTTGAAGCAGTTCCCGCAGACGGCGCCAATTGATGGAGCGCGATCCGGCTGGTCTTAGCTGTCCGTTGCCTTGCTTCCGAACGGGGTAGCAGGGAACCTGAAACGGAGGAGATGGGAAAGCTCCGGGGGGAACCCGATGTAGAGGCTCCGAAGCTCAAGTTAGAATCCTTCAAAAGCAAGGTAATACCAGATAGCGCAAAGTTTGCATACCTCCGTTGTCGGGGGGCAGGTGGCTCTTATAGTCACTTCGTGCACTCGTCTTGGGGCCCTTGTCAGGTCAAGTATGATTACCCTTGTGCTTGTCAATTCGGCCGTCGTCCTTTCTGCTGAGACAGAACCGTCACTGCCTAACCGTCATCTAACTGGAGATGGCGGTGTCAGTGGCGGTGGCAAGTGGCCGTTTAGGGTGCTACCGCCAAAACGTCAGATCCCAAGTCAGTCAGGCGCGGCGCCCTTGGGCACGAACTTCCTTAGTGTCAGGCGTGGTACGACTTGTTTGGTTTTGGTGCCCAGAAGGTGATGCGAAGTGCTGAGCGAGGCGGTCTTGAGCTCGGAGGTGTCTACAGGTCAGTTCGGCGAGGTGTATCCCGAACTGTTACAAGGTGGGTCAGTTCGGCGAAGTGTATCCCGAGCTGTTACAGGGTGGGTCAGTTCGACGAAGTGTATCCCGAGCTGTCACAAGGTGGGTCAGTTCAGCGAAGTGTATCCCGAGCTGTTACAAGGGTCAGTTCGGCAATGTGTGTCCCGAGCTGTTACAAGGTGGGTCGGTTCGGCGAAGTGTATCCCGAGCTGTTACAAGGGTCAGTTCGGCGAAGTGTGTCCCCTTGTTCCCGTCTAGGCTTGGCCCCTTTTGCCAAGCTGTTGTTTCTACCACGTGTCACATAATGGAGAGGTTGGGCCAAATCTTCCTTCATCATGTATAATATAAATTGACACAATAATATAGAATATAAGGTTTTGCACTCTACATATTTATAATTGTACTCTTTTCAAATTAAGTTTATTGCTCAATTTGGAAAGAGTACAAATGCAAAATAAACAAGGTTTTAAAAATCAATCCGAAAATGGAACTGTTCTAGCTATCAGTTTCTAGGTTAGTGGTTCAATCATCTAGATTGAACGGTTCGAACAGTTTGCATTAGGGCAAAATAGCAAATAGTTATATACTTATATATGAGAAAGGAGAACTAGAGAAGAGAGTCAAGAAACTGTTGTCGGATGAGAAAGAAGAAAAGAAGGAAAGAAAGAAAGGAAGGAGAAAGGAAAAAAAAAGGAAAAGGAGAGAAAGGAAAGGAAGGAAACAAAGAGGGAAGGAGGGAAGAAGAAGGAAGAGGAGGAGAATGATTCAACGTTCACCGACGACGATGACGGCGAGATGACAGCAACAGTAACAACGCAGATGACAGATCTAAGATATGAGGTAAGAGTTCTCGGATTTGAGATCGATTTCTCTGCAACTTCTTCTCTCTCTGGATATCAAATCTGAGTTCATATCTCAGACTCAGACTCTCAATTTCTCCCCTCTCTACAATTTATTAAACTGCAAACCATTGTCCAGGTCAAACGAATCGACGTTTTGACGGCCCGAGTCAGCAGTTTTTGACCCAAGAACAGGTCAAGGGTGAAACAAAACCGGTTGCTTGGACAGTTTCTGGGCCAAACGGTCCGGCCGTCCAAATCAACAACGGTTCAAAAACATTGCAAAATAATACAAAACATAAGGTTTTGCACTCTACATATTTGCAGTTGTACTCCTTCCAAACTGAGCCTATAGAACCAAATGATAGATCAATTTTTGTGTCTCAATTAATAATTGCTTTGGACAAATTCATGTTGTTTCAAACCAATTAAGGTTGCATTTGGCATTTCATATTTTAAGGACTTATCTCCTTTTTGCAGTTAAAAATTCAGTATTCATGGGGGCATTTTAACAGAAAAAAGGAGTTAAATCCATGGTTTTCAAAACCAGATCGGGCTGGACAGTTGGACCAAAAAAACTAGGAATCGATCAAGTGACCAGTTCCGTTTTACCCCAGAACCATTATTTCCCCCAAAACCGTTGATTTGGTCAACAAACTGCTGACCCGGGCGATCGAACCGTTCGATCTGTTCAACAGTTTGGCCTTTTTTATTCTTTTAAAATTTTTTATTTGTTTTGCTAGCATGGGCCATCCATTCGGTTCTAACAGTCAAACCGTTCGACTCAGGAACCGGACCCCCGACCGGTTCATTGTCTGGATTGGTTTTAAAAACCTTAAGTAAATCCTTAAAATATGCTATGGCCCAAACGGATTATATAGTTAATAATTATTGTTATATCTTAAGTCTAGAAATGTATATGATATCATTTTGATTAAGGATGTATTATAAAAAATGAGAAGTTCTATGTTATCGTTACAAGGACATCAGATGAGCCACAGAATTTGTTGTCATGTGAACATGGAGAATCTCACAACCAGAAAAGCAAGGAAGAAGAGTTTTGCAACTGTTAAATGTTTCTTGAATCCACCAGGGAAAACAAGGCCAGACCACGACAGAGTTCAAAGAAGAGATGTAGGCCCAGGAATACCAATGCAGAGTCGCGAGGTCCCAGGAATACCAAAGATCGTAGGCCCACAGAATGCCAAGAGAATTGACTTGCAAGATCAAAGAAGAGATGCAAGCCTGATGCCATGCGAGGCCAAATCATGATTTCCAAAACTGGACCAGAAAATTCAGAAGCCAATTGGTTCTGTTTCACCTTAAAACCATTTTTAGCCATAAACCATTAATTTGGCCAGTGATCAATTGACTTGGGCAGTTGAACCGTCAAACTGTTGATTCAGACAATGATTCAAACAGTTGAACAGCCGGACCAGTCAATCCAGGAACCAATCCCCAGAATGGTTCCCAGTCTGGTCCGATTTTAAAAACCTTGGCCCAAACAACTAGCGAGGTCCAAGGAACAAGAAGTCAGAGTTGGTAAGACTGAAAACTGGGGCTAGGCTGAAAAGGTCGTAAATCCTGTGAGGCTACGAAGCCAACACCCCCCCTAGGCTGCGAAGAACCAGGGTTGATTTTACAACACAAGTGGCGAAACTGGAGATTGGTCATTCAAGCTCCTGTAAATTAGTTAATTCCTAAGCGAACTATTCGGGCGAGGTGGATCCCTCCAAATGAAAGGTACTTTAGCTCAACCTGGGTCCAGGAAGGCAGTGGCATCATAAGGGACAGAACTGGTGATGCTTTCATGGCTAGATTTTCAAAATTCGCACCTCTACATGCTATAATCAAGGCTCCTCTTAGTGATAATTTAAATCTCTGTTTTGAATTCTCTCTCAATAACGTTATCCCTGAAAGTGGCAACAAGGTGATGGTGGATATTTTTAATGGTGTTTGACTGTTTGTGTGTGTCCTTTGGAGATATGATAAAGAAGATACAAAATCATAATATTATTTTCTGCCGTGACTACAGAAGCTAACCGCCAGGCTACAGGGCTACAAGACCCCTTATTCTTCTATTCTGGAGAAGGCCCATAATATGAAATTTTCTAATATTCCATGATTAACACTGCCCTTACAAAAAAACAAGGCAAACGCCCTATAAAGACTAAAAAACTACAGTACGAAACAGTGCGTTGTGAAGCACTCAACAGTCGATACAAAACCCAATACATAAGATTTCAATACATTGTTTATTGTTTAAGTCCTACAGCATACAAAAACCCGTCTCCTAATTCCTAAATCAAATTGGAAGCCCAACCCAAATTCATCATAATGATAGTGCTTTCCCAAAAAAAAAAGTTGAGGACCCACGTTAAGAGATTATTACTCAGGGTAGGTGCAGCACAATTTACCTCGTTCAATTGTAGGAGCAGCAAACAACCATTTTCACTTACGTTCGTTAACAGGTCTCAAGATAATTTACCTTGGAAGAGTTATCTGTTGATACGTAAATGAGAATAACTCAAAAGTCGGCAGGAAGCACTGCTGCTGTATATTTAAAAAAGCCCAATAGTTGTTTTTTCTTTTTTTTTTTCTTGGACAGCTGATTGGCCACCATCTATGATTGACCACTTAGGATCATCTGATCTTCAAGCAGCACCACCACATCAGGATGTTCAACAAATTAACTCAACTTAGACAAATGCAACTCGCAGAGTTGCACTAATGCAAATGAGATTTGACTTACCCAAACATGCACATCAAATGGACTTCAATCCTCTAATCTAGCCAGTAAATGGTTTTTTTCTTTTGTAATAATTATCCAGTAAATGGTTTACCTCATAACTTAGCTGCAACGTATTAGCGCAAGGGAAAGAAAATACAATGACAGAAAGTCTACGGTTTACATGACAATACTTAAGTACTACAAAAGTACCCTGCATTGTCGCCAAGAGGCCCAAGATTAAATATTAGAATGGCTTAAATTCCCTTCTGCTCTCTATAACAGCCCTCTTTCTTGTATCGAAGTCAACCTTGTCCAGATCTGACGCAGTTCCTAAATACCCATAAAAGATCCTTTTCTTCTCTCCACTCTTCTCATCAACCTTCACCAGGTTTGGATTGTTCTCATCATCCTTGCCCATCTGTGAGGATTGAACACGGGTCCATCCCTTACGGCCATGGCCTTCCTTCTCAAAGTATTCTGCAAGGCGCACAGCTTCCTTAAGACCTGACTGGTCAGCAACAAATTTTACCAATGTAATGCCCAGGTGACCATCTTTACCATACAATGACTTTGATTTGCCACCTCCAAAGCCAAGATCTAAAAGCCATAAGAACAAAGCAAAAGCAAAGGATTCGTTAAAAAAGAGCCAATGTCTCAGGCACCAAGTGCCCCATGAATCTCCACTCTGAGCCATGATTTAATTAGATGGATTTCTATCTGTACAGAACTACCGGCCTTCATAATCATAAAACACAGCAAGGAGAAGAAACAAATCCAGGGAATTCCACAGGGTACAGCAAGCAGTGCAGCCAGCCATATCAAGAAAGACCCCCAATAAAGACACAAGGAGCCAAAGCTCATGAACTGTCTCTACTTTCTACATGAGCAAATCCAAAAGGTAAAAATTTAGTTAAGATTTCGCTAAATATGTCTCACTCACTGTATTCTGCTGTGTAATTCACGTGTATTTCCTCTGATCTCGGAACCCTTTAAGAATAAGGGCAAAATAAATGAACAGAGGGTAGAAAGGATATCTCATTACAAGTCTACAGTGCACGCAAGCATCAAACAAGGACATCATTGAACACATATTTGCACTACAATTAGGGAAAGCAAAACCAAGCAAATCAAACAGGGCTAAGAAACTGGACTACCTCTACCAGAATACCACTGAACATCAGGATTCAGGAATGCAATTTCTTTTTCACTTCTTGGGAAGAGAAGAAAGAGGAGGGGCAGGGGGTGGGCAGTGACTACTAAGACTAAAAGGATGTAGAAAAAAGTACATGCTTTGCATTTATATACAGCAAATAAAAGACCACCTATTTAATTTTGAGCAGCACAGATAAGAAATACCACATGTCTATTTCCAACTTCCCAGTCTACTACCTTGTGGTGTTTAAATCCCTCGTGTCTATTTTGAAGAGACTTGAACGTGTTATAAGGAACTTAGGAAACCTGGAGAAACATAGAGGGGCAATCTGATCAATTTACCAATGTGGTGCAAAACTAAGAATGTTTCAATGTTGGGACCAAAGGTCAAAAAAGAGCCCATCCCTGGACCCTGCTGAGTAACTTGTTAAGGTGATTTCTGGTGGATCCTAATAACGTTTGCAAGCACCCAACATTCCATTGGGTTATTCTTGCTTTCTCCAGTCAACCTTATCAGGTACCCAATTATTGTGTGAAAGAATAAAAGTCTTGGGAAGAATTTTGTTGGAGGAATATACCCATTTTTATGTTGAAACATCTAGCAGTTTATACTATTCTAACATTAGGAAATTGTCATTGCTCATCATATGATATGGTTGTATATGTAAATTTGCATGAAAACATGCCAAATCAAATTGCATGTCACACGGATATTTCCATGCAACCAGGACAGTTGTGAACCACATGAAAAACTTAAAATTTTGTGGGTTGGGGTTAGTAATGTGAGTACAAGTACACATATCAGTGATTAGTAGTGGTTGAAATAGTCTTGTTAGTTATTTCCCGAGAATAATGGTTATTTCCTCATTTTACTTGATCTCGTCTCTTCATTGTGGCTATTTTTAATCAAGATCAACGTTTTCAAGGCACTGAGGCTAGGTTAGGCAACAGGTACGTTCCTTCTTGCCTAGGTGAAAGATTTTTTTAATAAAAAAACATGAAGCCTGCAGTAATTCCCTAGGTTTAAAAGCAACACCAAACATCTTTTACTAGTAATTTATCTACAATCTTGTGAGAGTATAAACTTCATATTAAAAGATAGAAAAACAACATATTCATGAGTAGGAAAAAAGAAAAAATCAGAAAATATTAGGGGATGAGCCACCATTTTGAACCAAAAAAAAAAAAAAAGAAAATAATGGATGGAAGAAGAACAAGTAGATGTTGATTGGATAAAATTTTAAGTTCTTCCTTGTCAAGCAGTGAAGGATTTGCGGTCTTGAAGGATTCAATACAGCATACACCAACATGTGTATAGATTGAACCCTAACAAATAAGAATAAGAAAATAATAAATGAAACTAGTGTATAAAGCCACAAAATGAATAACTTAGTTTAATAATGTCTATTTTATTATTATAATCTCAAAAAAATAAGAATGTAAAAATATTTCGTAGTGCCATGTACAAAATAGCTAGGTGCTTAAGTGTGACGACCTTCCATGGCACTTCGTCGCCTAGATGTTGTCTTGACAATTATGGTCAAGATAGGTATGTTTAAGAAGGCCAAGAAGAAGCATCAGATCCAGTACAATGGCCAGACAGGTAGCTAACTGCACTCTCAAGATGTACCTCACATGTATCACTAGTACAGAGCCAAGGGATTGAGCCAGGTGCTGTAATGGACTAAGTTTTTCCATAAAACCAGCTCACATTCATCAATTAAAACAACTTTTGAAGCAGTGTATGAGAGGCCAAACAAACACTACTCTCTAGTGTGCCAGAAAACAGCAAGGTGGAAGCTCCAGATAAGGAACTCAAATCTCAAGCTGTAATTCCCAAGCAAATATAGGGAAAAAATAGTCAAGGCACAAGAATGCATGGAAAGCCTGCAGAAAAAAAAAAGAATGTATGAAGAAGTTTGCAGATCAACAAGGACTGCTTGGATAAGGCTAAAGATTCTACCCAAGGCTTCAACCCTATTGAAGCAGGATCTCAAGCTCTCTCCACTACTATGGACCATTCAAGATCATTTCTTCAAGATGCTCCCACATCCACCCAGTCTCCCATGTCTTCATAGGATATAACTGACACTATCTCCTGCACACATGGAAGCATCTTGAAGAATGATATAATTGTAAGCTGTGTGGAGATTGCCGTGCAACCAGGTTGGTTATAACTTGAGTCATATTGAGACATCTGGAAGTAGTAATTCAAGTAGAGGGTTGAGGCTAATAGAAGGTTTGAGCACACATACCAGTAAGTAGTATTAATTCAAGTAAGACTAGTTGGTCTAGGTTAATTGCCTAATCTTTCGGATTACATTGTTAGTGGGTCAATGCCTTGGCAAGTTTCTTATTTTATAGCTTCCAACTGTTATAAGGTGAGATGTAATTGAAGGGTGTAAATGATGATGATAACAATGTTTTCCACATTAAAAACTTACTGGCACCTATTGGAAGATTGGTTATTCCTTTTTTATCAATAACAAATAACTTTTCATTCCATTTATCAAAACAAAAAAAACAAAAAAACAAATAGCTTTTCATTCATTAGGCTTTAAGTACAAAAGGAGGGAGATAAACTATCTTAACTCCGCCAAGGAAAACTGAAAGCCACCCCAAAAAGAAAGGAAAAATACATTGACAAATTAGCCCAGAATAAAGATTCCCTATTCACCACTTGTTTAGCTATGACCCATCAGCAAAAGAATCTGTACTTCTCTTTACCCAAATACATTTTACACCAATTTCCTTTGTCAGTCATTTGAACTTTTCATAGCCGTACTTCTGAAGCCCATTCTTGTCTTCCTTTAACCAGCCCACTACCACCTCAAAATCTTCTTCTACGCCAACAAACTAATATTCAGCTCTTTAGCTCTTTGTACCCCTTTTAAATACCGTTTATATCTTCACTACATCTCTTCTTTTCTTTGTGGCTATTTCAGTCAAGACAGGGAAGTTTAAGAAGGCAAAGTAGCTTCCAACAGTTGTGAATAACCACAGAATTTCATTAAAGATAAAAACATTTAAAAGTCAATGAGAGAAAGCCCTCTTATCCCTCCCCTCAAGGCATTATCATAAATGTGACAACTGTGCCCAAAAGATTTGATCCCCCCACCCCTTGTTTGGCTAGAACATCAGCCATGGAATTTGCAATTCTCTGTTTTTCTTTTCTTGCAAATTAATATCATAATATGTATATTTTATTTTTTCATGCAAGAAGAATTTATTAATAATTAAAAGAAGGAAAGGAGGGGGCATGAGACCTTACCCTCGAAATAAAAACTAAGAACCAAAGCTCGATATAAAGAAAAAGCTAAAAACAAAATAATAAAAGTAACTTGAGAATAACAGGCGTTGTAGCCTTTGTTTACTCTTAGAGGATCTACGAACATTTCCTGAGTGAGACGTCTCCTAGGTCTTCTTGGGTTTAGAATTCTGTTTCTTGCTTTTTGACTATGATCCAATCTTGATTTCAGCCATTTGTCTCCTTGGGTATAGTAGTTTTAGTTACACCCCCCTGTTGGCTTGAAAATCATTTTCATCTTGTTGGGTGGATTGGGTTTTACTTTTTGGAGAGCTGGATTAGAAGGAGCACCAGTATCTACTTCCTTTCTCGCATCCTCCTTGTCATCCTGTTTCTCATCATGCTTTTTCTTCAAGCTACAGGTTTTCTGTGTCACCGATCTTGCTACAAAAGTTACAAACTTACAGTAATCTGGGAGATTTTCATTAATAATCAGTTGCCAAAATCTATCCCGTCCAGTGCCTATCCAAAGCCTTTTAGGGTTCTCCTTCAAAAGGTCAAGTTCTACACAAACCCCTTGCTTCAATTGTTTGGGTAAGATTCAAAGTAGCAAAATGAATATTGAGCACTTGGTCAGCAACTTGTGTTATGGCACGTATTAAGCATTCATTATAAAGATTGACAGGAAGCTTGGAGAATGAAATACAAATTGGCACTATAGAGTAGGGACGCAAACGGATCGGATTCGAATCAAGGTGTATCCGAATCCGATCCAATACTATGAACATCAGATCCAACCCAATCTGAAGATCCAATTGGATCTCACAAACATTGATTTGAATTTGAATCCGATGAGGAAGTCGGATATTCAGATCTAATCCGGTCTGGATTAATTTATTAAAAGAATTAATGAATTATTAAAAGAAAAATAAAATATTACAATTTAAATAAAGAAAAACAAAAATACAAGTACCTTTTCAACTATTTGCATCATATATATACATGTTTTATAAAAAAATAATATAACATTATTTACAAAAATGCAATATAAATAACATATATAATCTGAATCCGATCCGTTTTCTGATTGGGTCCAATAAACCGATCCATAGATCCAAAATGGGGATATCTGAATCCAACAAAACCGGAACGGATCGGGCCATGATCCAATCCATTTGCACCCCTACTATAGAGGGTTCGATCCCAAGATTGAAAGCAAGAGTCCAATTAAATAGCCGAAAGTGATAACCCTTAATATAAAAGAACTCACTTAACCAGGCTCTTAAAAACTCTTCTTCATTAACAAATCTAATGAGAATTTTGCATGAATCCAAAGTAGTAATAACCAAATTCTTCTTTAGGTGAAAACTTTAGTAGGAACTCTTTAATCTCAAGGAAGAGTGACCTCCCGTGAACACATTTACCAATAAGGGCAAACTTGAATGGATCCAATGATTTCTGGATCTCCTTATGTAAATACGAAAGCAGGTTCACCCCAATGTAGAGTTGGTAGGGCTGTTCACGGGTCGGGTTGGGTCGGTTTACTGGCGTTTTTCCAACTGACCCGACCTGGTCGGTCTACCTAGAAATGAAACCGAAACCGACCCAGTACTAAGTAAAACTGACCTGGTCGGTTTGAATCGGTTTGGGTCGGTTTTGTGAATGATTCTCTCAATGTGAACGGTAAAGGATTCAAGTCTAAGAAAGCAAATGCTGGATGCCTGGAAATTAAAAATGATTTGATGGATTAAAACTGATATTTTATATATCAGAAATATATATTAAAACTGAAATATATATATAGTAAAACTGAAATATATCAGATATATATATATAAAATCTGAAATATTATATATATATAGTTGGTTTGGTTCGGTTCGGTTTCGGTTTTCACACATGAAAACCAAAACCGACTGGTGCTGAAGAAAAACCAGTCAACTCGGGTTGGACCGGACCAGGTTGGTTGGTTTGGGTCTTGTTATGAACAGTCAGTCCTAAGAGTTGGGGCTTTCTCAGCAATCACAATCTTTTCAGGGACAACCAGAGTCTAAAGTTTAGTAGATTTGGGCAAGGATGCATAGGTTGGTGGTGACTGGATCCCTAGGGGGATCAATGGCGTTCACTAGGGTTCCCATCTACGTGGTCATTGCAGAATCATCTAAACGTTGGTCGAGTTTGGAATTCTCTTCACCCATTGTATCCTCACTTCCATAACCCTTGTAATCCATCTAAACGTTGGTCGAGTTTGAAGCCATGCCACTACCAATCTTGAGTCCCTTCTATAAGAACCTTCCTTATACCCATACTTCCAACCCTTTGAACCCCTTCCAGCCGAACCTGAAAATAAAGCAATTACCTTACCCTTCTCATCCCTAAACACCATGTATTTAAAGGACTGTTAATGATGATAATAACTGTTTTCCACATTTAAAACCTACTGGTACCTATTGGGAGTTGGTTATTCCTTCAAAATAAGTGCTTTTTCTTCACTTGATCTCCCAAATTAGGGTGTTTGTCACTTGAAATTTCAGTACTTAGAACATGCTACAAGGAACATCATTGTCACCTTTCTCAAACCAATGTTATCAATGAAGTGAAGCAATGACTAGTTCTTTTGGCCCCTCAAGCAAACAGACACTGACTAATTGACTAGAGGAGAAAATATATGTTGTAAATTTAAGATATTGATGTTATACCATATAATGATACAAATCATCTAACTCAGTCAAATGTTTAGTGTAAATAAAAAAGGTAGGTTGGAAATGTTAGCATATGAATTCCATGGCCTGTTTCAATAAAACAAATAAAAAGGCAACTTTTGACCAGTAAACCACTGATTGGAGGAATACTTCAAATAACCTAAACTCCACTTTCATCTTTATGCCTTGTTTCTATTTAACAAACCACCAGCCAACCATGTCCTATCACAGAAAGAACCTAAAGTCCGCTTTCATCTTTATGCCTTGCTTCTATTTAACAAACCATCAGCCAACTGTGTCCTATCAAAGAAAGGCCATTAACCTATTACCCAATGTTGGTTGCATCTGTTTGGGATCTTGGGAGGGGGGTAGACTGGATAATGGTCCTAACCTCTGGCATTTTTATTGAACAAGGTGGCCATTCTAAGGCTCAAACCCACACTATCATGCTTGCCAGCCAGAGATTTTACTATAACAAGTACTGGCCCTTAAATAATAAAAACATATATTATATTATTTTAAATAGTCAGAGATAAACACAAGTGAAAGTTGTGAAATAACATTGTGGTTGACATAATTCAATTGACTAGTCAACTTAAATGGTGCTTAGGCATCCTAGATGATCACATCATGAGTAGCAACTGACTAGTTAGTGATGAAGCCAGTCGGCCCTCAGTTGAGGTGTTCTGATAACACTGTCTCAAACATGTGCATGCTTTGTAACCAAGTTAAGATTCTATTCATCACCCACTGAATATCCATCCTTCTTTCTTTACCCCTGACAAGAAACAAAAACAAAAACATGGGGAAAGGGGGAAGAAGACCATGTAAAGATGTGTTATACAGTCAATTTTCTGTCTATTTGGGAAGAAAGGAATACTAGGGTATCCCAGTTAAGAACCAAAAAGTCGATACATTGGTAGATGTAATCACTATAAAGGTTGCAAACAAAGTTTGCACTATGGATGAGTTCACAATTTTCAGTACCAACCTAGTGTGAAAGGTTGCACCATTTAGCTATGTCCCTTGCTAGGAGTGCAACAATCTTCCAGACTTGGCCCGAAGAGTGAACAATTAGGAAAAGGAGTTTTACGTATTAATTTCCTTCTCACTTCTGTGGCACCAAATTACTGATCCTAAAGCACCTAGTTGGACAATTAGCTGCTATCTTAAATGTCATGTCAATTAACTAATCAACAGGGTGCTAACCATCTTGAAGACTCACTATCTGACACTCAAGAACACTTCAATTTAAGATGCAAAAGTAGACAAATAATTTGTTTCACATACTAGAAAAAAGTTTAGTATCAAGTAGGCAACATGCAAGGGGCAAAGATATAATTGAACAATACCCTAAGACAACTGTAATACCAGGGATAAATTATCCTAATATACATGTGAACAGAAAGGTGAAACAGGATTCATGATGCTGACCCCATATAGTTGGAATAAGGCTTGGACGATAATGATGATAATGATGATGATGATGATGATATACATGTGGAAATTTCAATGACCACTCCCCACCCATCTTTCAAGGGGACACTGTAATAGCAAGTAGTGACATATAAAACAAAGGATGTAAAAAAACATTATACCTCTAAGTTTATTGTCCATCGATTTGTTTCCCATACCCTCCATGCGACCTTCTTTTCCCTTCCCTGTATTTGTATTGTGAATGATAACCAAAGGTGGCCACATAATCAGATCATCCTTATTTGCTGCTGCTTCATCAGCAGATAATGACTGATAAACCTTTGAGTTTTCGGGTGGTTTCTTGTAGTTCCACCCCATCAGAACACACAATGCCTTGTGTAGGCCAAGGTGATCCACACGCAAGTCAGCACTCTGTGAGTTGTACGTGTGCATGATAAGAGCATGCATATCTGGAAAATCTTTAGATATCCTGTAATTTTACACACAAAGAGCATCCAGTAACAAAGAATTCAGCTTTTGTTTTCGAACATCACTACTATAATAATCCAACAGCTAGAATGTACATTATCATGATTCATGCAGAACTGGATAGTCTATGGATACCCTGTAATTTTGCAAACCAAATGCATCAAGTAACAGAAAATTTAACTTTCGCACTCCAACATGACTATCATAATCATCCAACAGCTAGAAGCCTAGAATGCAGATATGCAGTATATAAAACTAAATGTTACAATTAAAGGCTAAACCACTCATTTGATTCCACAAGCAATACGTAGGCACACATTAATCACTCAAGACTGCATTCTTATTGTGCTCAGCATGCAAATTGGACTGTTATATCATCCAGAAAATTTGAATCTAGTTCAAGCAACATTACCCAGATGTGGCAAAGACCCAGATAGAATGATCACAGAAACAAAATCTACACTAAAAAATTGAAGTATTCAACATGATGCAACAGTTATTTATAGATATCCAGGTATCATAGATCTTAGGTGATAGCACGAAGCTCATGATAAAGACACATTAACGGAGTGTTGCCAATCAAAATAAAGGGCATATTATGGATATGCGGTCCAAAAGAACCTTTGCGTGCCAACCCCATAAATCTGCGAAAACCTAAAAGGAAAGGGAAGCCTACAAGGTTATCTAACAAAAAACATCAAATTGTAGTTAATAGATAACAAACAGATATATCCATATAATTTGTTGACAAGTACCTGTGCTGGCCTAAGACAACAAACTCACAACTACCTTAACAAATATAAAAATAGCAACTGACTATAGAAACCACTAGGATCCACAAATTCAGAAATGATAATTGAAATCATAGAATCTTAATCAAAATTCGATTATTACAATAAAATTACCATTCCTGCAGTATATACAGCACTAGCAGAACTTTTGTTTAAACCAAAAACACCATAGGTAAGCACTAAGAGCCAGTATAAGTATACCTCAAAGACATTATTTTCAAGGATAAAGAAGACTGTCACTGTATAATTTGGTACCTGCTTTTTCATCACCAAGATGGAAATGTATTGATGTGAAAAATAATAAAGCTTCTCAACATCGAAAAGGACAGAGGGAAGGCAGTATAGATTACAGACAGCTCAGCTGCCAAAAGCATTCAATATTTTCAAATACAACTATGTTGAATATACATCAATCCCCAGCCCCGGTGTTTCCAAAAGAAGTTGGTTCCTGGTTACTCCTTTTCTTGCAAGAATATTGACTAGGGTATTAGCTGAGTTGGGCTGGGAAAATGAAAAACAAGCAAGAAAAATCAATCAATTTCACTATAAACCCGAGACCTAATCCACACATTCAATAAAGGATATTAAATCAGAAAACTTATAATACAATATGTCAAAATAATGCTTTAAATGTAAGTCAACTGCTCTGCTCCCTTTATCTACTGCTTCTGAACACTCAAATCTGGATTTGCTAGGCACCAGGAAGTAGAGATCAAACTGTTATCTTTTAGGTTACACAAACTTTACTATTTATGCCCTCTACATATCAAATATATAGAGAACTAGATGTTCTAAGGGAGGTGTAAGATCCAATTGGGGCTTACACTCCTTAATGATTAGGTTTTCCCTAAGAGATACCTTATCACAGAGAAGACCATATTACCAACAAATATCAAAAGCAAAAGCGATTATCACAGGACTGGAGTATCAGGCTAACCAGCATAAGAAGCCGGATTCAAGTATGAGAGTGGTCACTTTGTGGCAAGGAAAAAAAATGCCAAAGTTTAAGACTGAATCCACTTTAACCCTCCCAGATTGCTAGGACCAACAGTGGGTACTGGCCTTTTATTGCCTTGCCATGGCATCAAGTAGTTAGATGATAGTAACTAAGATTTTCATACAGGAGCCCACTTTTAACTTTATCACTGTTTTTCATCACGGACATGCTATGGCTCTACAGTCAGAGCTTCAGTAGCAAGTGGACCAAGACAATTAAAACATACAAAGAAATGCATAAGCTGATATAAGTAATTGTATATGCATATGTGCATATTAACTGCTACCCAGCCTTACTATGAATGAACGCCATGGAGTCAACATGCATCCACTCTTAGCCAATCCAATAAATGTTAGAAACAGTATTTATAAAATATAAGTTTAGAGATGCTGATATTTTACAATATGAAAGATGTTTCTAATCTGCATCTGTTCAATAACTTTTTTTTATGAATTTCAATAACTATTAATATAATGCCTGCGTCCTAAAGTATATATTCTGTAACATCAGATATTTAAACAGCAAATGCCAAGTTTACAGGATATGAAAATCACAGCAGCCTGGCCAAAAAAGTTTTACACAAATATCTGAAACCAGTCAGGTGGACTTGCCTAACTGTTCCTGATACCACAAAAAACACAATCTTCAATACTACCCACAGTTGCCAATTGAAAAAAAAAATAAAAAAATAAAAAAAAATACTATCAGTGTCCATACAATGGGTAGAGATAATTACCAATGCACCTAAAATCACCCCCCAGTAGGCCAAGCCATCAAAGGAATTGACCCTTAAAATTAGTATAACTATGAAGAACAATCATCCATGTGTCATCATCCCAACTTCACTTGGGGATTAGATTAATAAAGAAATTGCCACACAATGATAATATGTTGCACAAACAGCAACATTTCACATACATAAAGCAAAAGGTATGAAAGATAAGTACTTTTAATTGGCAACAGAGAGAGAGAGAGATAGAGATGAGTATGTCATCCTCACACAAGCAAATAAAAGTGGATACAAAGACTAATTGGATCACTTTACCCATTCTTGACACTTTTTTTGTAGCCACAATCATTCTTAGTGCACTAAGGTTTTTGCACCCACTAGGCGGGGTACACAACTACATTTGGTCAAGAGCCATCAAGTAGTAACCAAAAATGTCCCTTCTCTAGTCAATGCAATACCAGAATGTCATGCGCAAACACATTCAATAGACTATTTGCATTTGCAAAGGTTGCCTTTCTTCTTAAAGAAGCACAAGCATAACATAGATTCTACAAAAAATAAACTAATTCAGATGTTAGCCACAAAAATAAATCGCTTGAGAAAGGTTCGTCACAATTAAAATCTGAAACAAGGAAACTCAAATGAGAGCAGAGAAGATTAAGAAGAGGTACAATTCCCAAAGATGGTCATAAACGGACCACAGAACTTCATATAAAGTTGTAATAATTTCTAGCATTGAGGCAACCCAATGCAAGTTAAGGAGACAATTGATGTCCCAACAACATGTATAAACTTCAGGACTGTCAATTGATTGTTTACTTAGATGGAAGACAATTGATGAACCGAATGATGTATTGATTTATCTATTAGTGAAAAAGTTACTAAAGAGGTTGTGAACTCATTAATAGCTGAAGCTGTAATTGGGCTGAAGTTATCCACTAAAAGACAAAACACTGTCACTCAATTCAACCACTTCAAGATCCCACACCTGAGTCCCCACTAATGTATCTATTGTAATACCAAAAAATTCCACCATTTCGACCATTATCAAATGGCCCCTTAGTTCTTCTAGAAGAATCAAATACAGATACAAGAGAAAGAGTACTTCATCCTCAAACTAAAATACTAGTAAACAACCAACAAAACCAATATTCAACAAAAGAAACAAAAGCAACTCACCGCACCATCACATGTAGAAATTAAAACCACCTAACTAAAACAATTAACAAAGTAGATATGAATGCTTTTGTTAAACTCTTAATTGTAAATTAAGAGACTCAGAACTTGCAGTTAAGAAATATATTATAGAAAACATTTCTATTATATCAACGGAGTCCTAATGAAAAGTATTTCATACAACACCAAATAGCCCATGAGCAACAGGCACTTGGGCAACTGTGAAGACACACCTGAGTCCACCCAAGGTGTATTATAAGGTTTAGCTCATCATGCAACAGGCAATTTTGGCATTAGCTCATCAAACAAAATTTTCTATGGTGTCACCAATCAAAAAGAAAATGCCATATTGTACAGTACATCAATTAGAAAAACAAGGTTCTCAAACCTCCCCAAATTTTATTCCAGTATGAAAATTACATGGCCTATGGTAGATTTAAAGAAAAAAATTAGCATTCAGAATCCTGTTTATGTGTAAACAGGAAGAAGAATGGAGGCCTACTGTAAATGGTATTCCAACAAGCCAAAAAAAATATGGCTGCTAACCAGTAGAGAAATAATTATAATGAAAACTTCGGGGAAGAATTACTTGTACTCCTATCCATCAATTACCTAAATTAAGTGAAGATGTGAGTCACCAAACATAACTAAAAGTTAACTTTCCTAATTACCTTGACAATCTAGCTGAAGCAAGAAACCTAAAAACAAAGGGACGTAAAACCACAAACTATTAAAGTCTAGCAAGCTGCTGTTCCAGTTCTAATAAAGAGTGTCTACCAGAGACACCCCACTTAATGAAAAAGAACTCCTTGAAATGGTAACAAGAACTTAAGAGTACAGAAACAAAAAGGTTTCAAGAAAAACAGGGCAGGCAATGCAACAGCATAAAAGTTAAGCTTACTGCTCATGTTCCCTTCTACCTCTAGAAGACAGATTCTAACCTCAGCTGATCACCAAGGATGGCATGCATCACTAACATAAATCATTTCCAACCTTTGTCCATAAAATGCACCCAAGGAAATCAGCAAACTAAAGATCATAATTAAATGTGATGCCTTTGGGAACACAATCAGTTATGACCACACAATCAGTTAAGCTTACAGATCATTTTCCCTTCTACCTCTAGAAGACGGATTCTAACCTCAGCTGATCACCAAGGATGGCATGCATCACTAACATAAATCATTTCCAACCTTTGTCCATAAAATGCACCCAAGGAAATCAGCAAACTAAAGATCATAATTAAATGTGATGCCTTTGGGAACACAATCAGTTATGACCACACTATGATAAACCAATATGTGTCATGCAAGAAATGAAGTATGCTACCATAAACGTCTTAATACATCTAAGATACTTCTTTCACCAACTTAGCATGGAAGATTTAAAATACAAGTACAATATTGACATTCTCTGAACAGGCCCCATGTAATGCACTCGACCATTCATTATGCAGCTAAATATGTCAGCCAATGTTGAGAAAAAAATTTCAAAGTCAGTGCCTTTTCATGACAAAAATGACAGTCTAACACTATAACATGTACGACACTTGAAGAAATGGATTAATCACCTTGTTGTCACCCATTAACATTCCCATACTGACCCAAATACAAGCAAGAATAAAGGTCCTTAAAACTGCCAACTGTCAAAACCTTTATTTAGATCCTTTTGTGTACTTAATAAAGCAGCTTTCCATTTAAGTGCATCAGGGCCACTACTATGGGTTTCTGCATAAAGCTTCAACATATAACTAGCCTACCATAAGTAGACCACCCATTTGGCACATTATCAGTTGACATAAAAAAGTTAATTTAGGTGCTGGATGCATCATAGAAAGAGTAGAATTCAAGATGGGTTCCTACTGTACTGGAAGTGTTGCCAATATCAAAAATGCTTTAACAACCATGCCTGTGCAAATTCTTAAACCAACAGAAAGCACCACATAATGTGATAAAGGCATTCCCCATACCCAATTTAGCATCAAAATAGGCAGCTTGCTAGCTGGCCCAACTTGAGAAACCAAGAAGTGGAGTCAACTCACCTATAGATCAACTTGTGGAGATGCCTACCATGGATTGACATGGCTAAAAAGAGGTAGTCACTCAGATTCTAATGAGCCAAGAGAATTGAGCACAGCAAAAAGAGTTATTGCGGTAATCTCTTTATCAATGTTTAATAAAATTATTTTACCCTTTCTCAAAAAGAAAAAGGAGTTATTGGGGTAAATGACTTTAATTGCAGTTAGAGGATTCAGGAACTTGACTCATCCAATTAATCCATTACCATTAGAAAGTTCCCCAAATGTTAGAGCAGAATCAGTTCATATAACTTAAGTAGACATCAAACTATGGTTAGCACAAGTAATCCACAAAAATAACAGCAGGAACCTCATTGAGATTGGTGATACACACAGTCTAAATGCCTGACTATCTATCCACTAGGATATTGTCAAAGAATGCAACCAAACACCTCCCAACAATGGCTTAAGCACTGGATCCCATGATTAACAAGAATTTACTTTCAGCAATAAATATGCTAAATACCATGATCAGCAATATGTAAGCACTGAATTCTTAGATGTTAATTTTTTAAAACACTATCAGCTACAATACGTCCAAATGATGAAAGGAATGAGAGATGACTATCATTCAATGCAATGCCCTGCTACCTCTTTTTTTACAATTCTTATTTTTTTTTATTTGTAACAAGTAATACATTCATTTAAAATGACAACAACCATGCAGTTCATGAAGAATCAGCTGTCCAAATTACAAACATCTAAGAGCTAACTGCTAACCATTGTTATGTTATAAGTGAAGATGATTTTGGCACAAATCCCCCCCCCAGGACCTGAGAGACCCCAATCCAAATCATTTTTGTGCATCCCTTCACTAGCTAGAAAATCACCAAGACTGTTTGCAGACCTAGACATCCACATGAATAAGTCATGTTGGATGGAAGTAAATTAATTTCCCTCAGGACATTTCAAAGATTCTGAGGGCCTTCATTGTCTATAGTGAGCAATCCAATCACTGTTTTGCAGTCACCTTCAATGCTGATATCAGTCCATCCATGAGTTTCATCTCTCAAGGAGTTACCCATCCCAGTTGGGCCATTGTAGCTTAGTTCAAGCTCCCCCTTCATGGTTTCTTACAGTGCCCCTATTGATGATGGACCTGGATTGCCTGGGCACATACCATCAAAATTGATCTTTAGCTTGCCATGAGCTGGTCTCCCCCCAGTTTGCTAGTGTTGGTTGCCTTTAGGAACATAACTTGCTATTGCTCCAGCTTCCAAGGATGTAGTCCAACTGAATCCCCTAGAATTATTCCCTAGCCATTAGCCAATGCTTTACTGTTATGTGTTCTATGAACATGTGTACCTATGTCTCCTTTTCATTGAAGATTCTATTGTTGCGCTCATTACAAATGCTCCACGAGATAGCAGCCGCAGCCCTGATTTTCTATTAATTTTAATATAGTTAAAAAATTAGCCACTCAGGTTAAAAGGAATATTCTATAAAACGGTTGTAATACCAGCAATGCTGCATGGAGAAGAGTGTTGGGCAGTCAAGAAACAACATGTCCAGAAAATGAGTGGCAGAAATAAGTACGCTGAGATGGATGAGCGGAAAAAGCAGAAAGGATAGGGTCAAAAATGAAGTCATACAAAGGAACCTAGGAGTAGCACCAATAGGTGATACAATGAGAAAAAGTAGACTAAGATGGTTTATTCACATGCACAGAAAACCATCTGCAGCACTTGTAAGAATAATTGATTTATTGCAAGTTGAAGGGGCTAGAAGGGCTAGGAGCAGATAAAAAAGGACGGGTTTTAGTGGTAAGAAATGATTAAGCACTAATAATTTAACAACAGATATGGCATTAAACAGAATGTAATGGTAAAACAGGATTCATGTAGCCAACCCCATATAGCTGGTGGTTGTGGTTAAAAAAACAAAGAGCTTTATTAAAATTTTTATATGGTTAAAAAAAGTAGACTAAGATGGAGCCTTTTCTGGTAAAAAAGTAAATTCCAGAGGTAAATAACAACCTTTATATCAATCCACACCCAAATAAATCAACAATTGAATGTGTATTTCCTGAATTAACAAATCCAACTTGAGATGAAAGCCAGACTCAAACAAGTTGGGCATGAAACCTTCTAATTCCAATGCCAAAACTTTATCAAATTTTTTTGCACAAGATTGACAAGTGTCAATTGTTCGAAAATGATCTACTAAATAAAAATGTAATGACAAGTTCAAAATTTTCATTCCTGAATGTTCATAACTGAAATGTAAGTAAAAGTATAGCCAATGATGAATTGCTTGGGTTCTCCTTCAAGAAATTATGACTGATGCACAACTAACGTTTCTGATGCAAAAGTGTTTAAATCAAAAGTCATCTATCTATCAAGCAAATCTATGTAAAAGTTACATACCATGCATAAAAGGCTAACTATAGAAAGACAATGCACAATAACCACTAAAGTCCATTCTTTGCTGGCCATGATGGTGAATAGAATAATGCCAAATATTTTTATTTTTCCTTGAAGCTAGAAGAAGAGAATGCATATCAATGGACCTTGAATAGCTTATATTACAATAACAGCCCAAACCACTAACAGAAACACATAAGCATTGAGCTTTCACCATACAAAAATGCCCCATCCACTTCACAATTAATTTGCAATGAGAAAAATGAGAAACAATATTCTCCACAGAAATAAGCTTCCATACCATCTGGAACCCATCTAACTTGTAATGAGAAAAATGTAAGACTTTCCCTAGGAAATAAACTATATTCTCCACAGCCCCCGTCCCAATCTTTTCACTCAATCTAATAGCACTGGTGGAATTCTCTTCTACAACCAAAGAGGTAAGGGAAAGAAAGCTTGGAAATCCATGCAAGTGAAACAGAAGATAGCACCCATGGTTTGGTTGAGCCTGAATCATGTTTCGGAAGTGCAACAATCACTTTTAGGAAAGTATTTGAGTGTCATAATGTCCAATCTAGGAGGGTGCATGGAACCACTCAAATTGACAGAGAAGGATACAGAGGTGTCGCTTCGATCTAGGAGTGGTTTAAACAGTCCCAACCACCAGAAGGAGTCTTCTAGTAATCAAGAAGAAAAGCAACCAGTCTTAGTAAAGCTGCAAATAAAGGTTGTCCAGATGATGGATCTGCATGAGAACCACTGAACTTCATTAGCAAATCCAGTCCTGGAACAACCTGGAGCAAACCTGCTGCATCCCCAATTTTTTTATCAGCCTGCTGCATTCCCAATTTGATAGGGCGACTCTACTAGAGTGGGGAACCCTGCGTTGGAAAGGGAAACAAAGGAGCCAAAGTCATTTCCCCTGTCGTGCGAGTCTCTTCACACCCTTCAGGTAACCTCTGTAACTCTGGTGGCTTAGTTTTGAGTACTAATTGTTTTTCCTTTCTCACTGCAGACTTACCAGCTCTTGTCCCTGTTTCTGGCATGCCCGCAGCAGTGCCTGAAAGGGAGAGGAGGGTGTAGGGAATAAATCTGTATGGGGTGAGATCCATGAATCAGAGCTTTTAAAGGAAAAGCAAGGAACTAGTGCGGAAAATAAAGGATGTCCTGAAAACTTTAGGAAAGGGTAGGGAAGAATCAAACCCATTCAAATCACAGCTTCAGGGGGGTGTTGACGTGGAGATGGAATCAAATGGCTCAGATAAAGGAAAAGAACTTTGTCCTGAATCAAATAAGACGAGGAGGGAATTTTAGGCTGGAGAGGACCCTGTGATTGATCTGGCAGTTACCAGTTAGAATGGGGCTTAAGGTGGATAATGCCAAGGAACTAGAACCCATGCCTAAGAAAGGTAAAGGGAAGGGGGGTTAAGAGAAGGAGCAAGCTGAATGAAGTAGAAATACTCATAAATGAAGTAGAAGGGGATAAGAAATTCAGTGCTAGGGGGGAGAAGGAAGGGAGGCATGTAGGTAGCCAGAGGTTGGGGATAAACATCAATTGAGACCAAGAAGGTTATTAGTTGGAATTTTGGAGACTAGGGAGTACCACAAAGAGGAGCAATCAAGGGTGAGGAAAGAACAAACTGACTTAGTGCTTATTCAGGAATCCAAAACCCAGGAGGTTGATAGCAAATGGGTTAGAGGTTTTTGGGGAGAAAGGAACATTAGGTGGGAGTTTTGTCCCATCTTGGGGAGCTTCGGGGGGCATTATAACACCTGGAGCGAAGGAACAGTGCAGTGCATTGAAGAGTTGGTAGGTAAATTTTCAATTTCTATACAATTGAGGAATGTACAGGATGGGTTTGAATGGATTCTCACGAATGTGTGCCAAACTTATATATAGATAGAAACTTATTTTGGGAAGACTTGGCAGACATTAGAGGACTATGCGAAGGACCATGGTGTTTAGGGGGAGATTTCAATATAACCAGGTTTGTGGATGAATCAAATGGGGGTAGGAGAAGGGTCACTACACGCATGAGAAAATTTAATGAGTTCATAGAGGCCTTTTAATTGAAAGATTTCCCTCTAGGGCAATCAGCAATGGAGTTTTAACAGGTCTAAGCTTCACGATAACCTGATTTGTTCTAAGCTTGATAGATTTTTTAGTGTCACTAGATTGGGAAGAGCACTGGACAGGCTTGCTAGGAAGAACTTTGCCTAGAATTACCTCAGATCATTGGTTGATTTTCTTGTTTCAGAGAACTGATGGGGGCTCGACACCTTTCAGATTTGAAAACATGTGGCTTACCCATTTGGAGTTCAAGATAAGGTCAAGGAGTGGTGGGATACTCAGATTCAGCTACAACTTTGGGAGGCCAAAAGTTTTTACAAAAGTTGTGGTTGCTTATAGAGAATAAAAGAGTGGAATAAAGTGAAATTTGGAAGGCTAGAGGAAAAGAAGGCTGAGTTGATTTCTCAAATTGAGGAGATTGAAAGGAAGGAGGTGGATGGTTCCTTATGGACCTTATCACATAGTGATACAGATTTAAGGTGGTTTTTGAAGAAGGATTTAGAGGTTACCACTTATCAAAAAAAAACAAAAGATTTAGAAGGTACCCTTTTAAGAGAGGAAAATTGCTATAAACAGAAATCTAGAGAGAAATGGACCAACGAAGGAGATGGTAATACGAGATTTTTTTGAGGAAGAGTCTAATTATTTCATTATGTTTGAGGGAGACTGAGATCAGATATCCAAATGAGATAGCCATGACCTTTGTGGATCACTTTAGAGCAACCTTTTGAAGGCCACTTAATGAAAGATGGTCAATTAAAGGTCTTGGTTGGGAGGTGTTGAGAGATGATCAAGTGAAGCTCCTGGTCTTTTTTTAACAATAACTTCAGATTTCAGAAAAAGGAAGGTTTGAGGGGGAAATTAAGGAAGGAATTTTCTCAATGGACAGATCTAAGCTCTGGGCCCTGACAGTTTTACAATGGTGTTTTACCAGGACTGTTGGGAGATAATCAAGGTTGATTTCATCAAGTTTTCAGGTAATTGCATAGAAGGGGTATAATTAGCTTAGGAATGAACTCAACTTTCATAGCTTTGGTCCCTAAGAAAACTAGAGCTGTTCATCCTAGGGATTCCCAACCTATCGGTCAAGTAACTAGCATTTACAAAATAATTGCCTAGGTTTTATCCCTTAGGGTGAAGAAGGTACTCCCCTCACTTATTTCTCATTTTCAAGGGGCTTTCATTCAGGATAGGCAAATTTTGGATCAGATTTTAATTGCTAATGAGTGTGTCAAGGCCCAGAAAAGATTAAGGAAGAAAGGAATTGTGGTTAAGTTGGATTTGGAGAAAGCCTATGATCTAGTGGATTGAGAATTTTTAATTAATATCATGAGAATTTGTGGCTTTAACGAGTTGTGGTGTAAATGGATCAAAGGTTGTTTGCAAAGTCATTATTCAATAGATATCCGAAAAAAAAAAAAATCTAGTCAGTACTCAACACTTGTCAATGGTTCAGTTGTTGACTTTTTTTGAAGGGATTTGAGGTCTTAGACTAGGTGATACATTGTCACCGTTCCTTTTTACCTTAGTAGTTGAGGTTCTTAGTAAGTTGATCTCAAGAGCCAATAGCTTGCAGTTGATTAAAGGCTGGTCAGTTGGGAGGGATAGAATTCTGGTAACTCACCTGTAATTTGCATCTTAGTTTTCTGTGATGGGAACTTTAGAGATGGAGTGGGAAACTTGAAGTTGGTAGTGAATCTTTTTGAGAGGGTCTCCAATTTTAATACCAGTTGGCATCAATGTTCAGGAAGATAAGTTGGGGATAATGGCAGGTTCTTTGGGTTGTGAGAAAGGGGATTGGCCACTTAAATATTTAGGGTTACCTCTAGAATGACAACCCTAGATCACTTAACTTTTGGAACCCAGTGGTGGAAAAGGTTTGAGAAGAGGTTAGTTGGGTGGAAGTGAAATTATATTTCTCTGGAGGGAGAATAACTTTGATCAAATCCACCTTAGCTAACCTTCTTGTCTATTATATGTCGGTTTTCAAGATACCCCAAGTTGTGGTGAGAAAAATTGAAAAGATTATGAGAGACTTTTTATGGGAACCTGGGAAGGGAGGAAAGATCATTTGCTTAGATGGGATAAGGTGATGAAACTGAAGGCAAAAGGGGGGTTGGGGATTGGAAATGTTAGAATGAATATTCTGGCCTTATTGAGTAAATGGTTGTGGAGATTCCCAAAGGAAAGTGAAAGACTTCCGCACAAAGTGGTAACAAGTGTTCATGGGTTGTCAAACAATGGTTGGGATGCTGGCCCTCTTCATAGAGCTGCTTTAGCTACTCCTTGGAAAGCCTTCCATGATCTTCTTCCTGTTTTCCTAGGCCACATCAGGTATGACTTGGTCTCGAGCCAAAAAAATTAGGTTTTGGGAAGATATTTGGATTGGGGAGTCCCCTTTGATGGAGATTTCCCTCCTTTTATGCTCTATCCAATCTTAAAGGTAGACCAATGTCTAAGTTTATCTATCCCACTCTTTCCCCTTCTGGGTTGAACTAGAACTTGGGCTTCTCTAGGAATCTTAGAGAATCTGAAATCCCCATTGTGTTTGTTTTGCCTATCTTGTTGAATTCTGTGGTTCTAGGAGATTAGGGTGTGGACCCTTAATCCTATTGGGATATTCACTTGTAAGTCTTCGTTTAACTCCTTGTAGCCTCCTTACCTTCCCTTTCTCCTTCTTTCCTTGTTAAAGAAATCTGGTGTCCCCCATTCCTCCTAGAGTCAGTGCTTTCTGTTGGGAAGTGTTTCAGGGTTGCATTAGCAGTGAAACTGCATTTCATCTCTTAATCTCCTGTCCCTTTGCTGGCTTCATTTAGGATTGATTTGCTTCACTTTTTGGTTATAGTTGGCTCCTTCCAGTTAGCTTGGAGGGGTTGTTTAGCCCTTATAATTGCAGCTGTACGAATAGGAGGGGCAGATTGATGTACCAGGGCAGCGGTGGTTTGGACAGTTTTGGAGTAAAGAAATTCAAGAATATTTGGTGAAAAGGAGAGGAATAAGGAAGCCTTGATAGAGGTTATAACCCTAAGAGTAGCACATTGGGTCGAGACCTTGGATCTTTTCTCAGATTTTAAGGTTGATGATTTTTTCAGATCTTGGGGGGCTATAGCTAACTCAGTCTCTAGAAGACAAATAGCAATAGTGGACTGGTCAACTCCATCTAGTGGCTGGTTGAAACTGAATTTCAATAGGAGTTGTGTGGGAAATCCAGAGCCCTCTAGAATTGGAGGGATAATCAAGGATGAGGATGGAAATATGTGTGCTTTCTTCTCAGGTCCATTTGAGCAAGGTGATGTGGCAACAACAGAAGTCTTGACAGCTGTTTTTGAAGTTGAGAGAGCCAAAGAGTTGGGTTTTTAAAAAGATTAATTATAGAAGGTGACTTCAAAATAGTTGTGGACTAGCTAAAGAAGGGGGAAGGAGTATCTCAGCACCTAAGGAATGTTCTCAGGCGATTCAAATAGCTCTCTAGGGACATGTCTATTCAAGTTAATTGGGTATAATATCCACCAAGGCACATGGTCTAGCTAAGCAAGGGGTATAGAGACAGACTGAGTTTTGGTCTCAGTTGCAATACTTTGGGGGCTTTAGACACCTGGCATCTACTTGTATCTATCACAACTTCTTGTTGTTCTGCTTTCTTATAATTTTAGTAAAAAAATTCTGAGTTACTGGTCAAAAAAAAACGCCCAATATAAACACTTTACCAATTTATGAGAGTCCATGCAACACTGATACACAGAAGGCCACATGCCACCTACTGCAGTTGTCAAGGTGCTAAGGTGACGCTACATGACAGGAAAGCACTTTTTCACCTACATTATGATTTTTTATATAAAATAGCCTTGCTAACTTAGCTTGCTTCTCTAGTTTTTTATGGGTAGTTCGTCTTCCTTGATGATGTAGCAAATACCAAACACTAAAAGTAGAATACAACACAAGCAACATGAGGAACAAGGCAACTCTCAAAATAGGAAAATGCCTTATAACCAAGGTGCTGTCATCTAGGGCAGCACCTTTACAACTAACTGCACCAATAATAAAGATTCATATGTTTCAAGTTTACAGTAATGTTGTCTGATTCTGACTGAACTAGACAGTTGGAACAGCACAACAGAAGTGGGAACGACCAGCCAAAACAGTTTTTCAGTTGCTTGGTTCTTAGAAATGTTGACTTGGTCAAACTTCTACCATTTACATGGGGTAATAATTGTTACACCCTCTAATGTTTATTATCTTAAGCTTAATTTGATGTAAACCACCTTTTGTCTTCAACATATCAGAGATTTGAAGTGGACAATGGAACCATTCAACCCATGGCCCAGCCACCAAAATGATTCTGACTGGTCTATGCCTGACAACATTGGTTTAGGGTAATAAAAGATGTAGAAAGGGGAAAAAGAAGCATCAATTGATGTATTAAGACAAAAAACAAGGGCCCATAACTTATAGAAACAAATCTCTATTTCCAACAATATACTGCCATTTTACTGTTCAGAACTTAATTTTCACCAAGAACTGCGATCCATTGTCACTTAATAACCAGACAACACAAACAAAGTTCTGACTATGTCAAAAACGTTGGACAATTTCAATTAATCAATAACTTGAGCTAGCTTAATTAGCATCTAAGATATAACTCCTAGTGAACAATAGCAGCTAGTTTGACTTCCTTACAATCCTGTCCAGTGCACTCTTTGTAAAACTCAAAATGATGTCTACAATATTTGTGGTGTCTACAGAAGATGAGCATTATGGCCGAAATCCCAAAGAGGTCTCAGGGGCTATTTGGGTAATAGCTGAAATGGCTGAATTGAATTGTTTATCAGTATTCCTTCTATCAAACTGTTCTTTAGATCAACCCGGAAACCTAAAACTGGATGACTATCTGTTCTACCAATATCAAAGCCAGGATAACCTAGAAGGCTTTCTGCACTGATCTAAAAATAATCAGAACACCTAAACCTAAAACCCTGAAGTTTGGTCTCTTTAATTAATGCAACTAAATGAACTAGAAATTCCCTACCAAAGTCATCAAACACATGCCAAAGAAAGAGAGAAACAGATAAACATATCGAACCCTATTTTACCAAACCTGCCACAGGCAAGGCACTGAAGAGGCCCTTGCTTCCCGTCCTCCAAATAATTTTTTCTCTGAGAAGCATTCTCATTTAGAGATTTTGCAAACCGAAGAAATGCCTTCTTCAGAGCATTTTCGTCCACGTCAGGATGATTCAGATCCCCATCGTCAGCCGCAGCACCACGTCGTGAATGTATATCCTCAAAATCTCCTCCAGCTCTCATATGTTTTGATGACCTTAAATCATCCATTCCCCTGCCAGAGTCCGATGGAACCCGACGGAAAGGACTACTTGTTCCAGCCAAGAAGTCGGAATTAGAATTGGGGTTCCCGTACAGGGATAGATGCTGTCGTTGCCGTGCAAAATCACCCCTTTCATCCTCATCTGTGTACTTTCTCTTCAACGAACCTTCCAGTGGTGACGGCCCCCGGTCATCCAATCCTAGGTGATTCCAGTAATCCTGCTGCCCACCACGCCCGTACAACTCATTGCGATCACGACGGAGTCCCTCTGGACTCATCGGCCCGACTGGAGGGAAATGCTTATCAAATCCTAACCCTAAACCGCCAGGCTCAGGGCCATGTCCACCAGGTCCTAACGGTAAAAACCTATCAGGTATATCCAATGGCCGAATAGGAGTAGGAAAGTCTTGATAATCCGGTGGCAAGGCAAAGTAAGACCGAACGCTCCCATCAGCCAAGACTATTGTTCGCCGCTCGAGCATGTGAAACCCATAAGCTGGCGGCGGAGGACCGATGGTAGCGGGGTCCGAAAACGATAATGGAGCTCCGGTGGCAGGCCCCGCCGACGGAAAGGGACCCAGTCCGGACGGAGGGATAGGATCGAGAGGGGACTTAGACGGGCCTGGTATGGCGTCCTCCTTAGTAACTGATGAGGGTTTTGCTGATTTGGTATTGCCGGCGGCACCAGGATTGCGATCAGAGTTAGTAGTATTGCCAGATTCCCACCTGGATTTCCGGTTAGACGAGGATGAAGATGACTTGTGGGAGGAACCCTTGGGGTTATTTCCCGCCATCTTCTGGTTGTCTTTCATGCCGTGAGAACTATGGTACACAGGTACAGGATTGTGGAGTACTGAGGGATCAGGAGAAAAAGAAAACAAAAGAAAATCGAAGATGAGTTGAAGCAGCGAGATACGTTCGGCGTGGCTTTGAAGCGGAAGGTTGGTTACATTAGGGCAAGAGTGAAGAAGAACGTTGGAAAAGGCATATCAGGATTTCTCCTCACAGTGTGCGTCTCACACCAACCTTACAGCGCCTTCAGTCGTGCATTGAGAATATCTCTTGTACTTAATGTCATTCCGAGAAGATGCTCCAAATGCACAGCTGCGATGGAATGTTAGGTTAGTAGGATGTACATTTTGTGAGGAATGACTGACTGAGGAGCAAATTCGATTGTGACGGAAGATGTTCCCAATGCATGATAGGATGTGTGTGTGAGGAGCATATCTGGTCTCAATTCGATTGTAATGCAAATGGATCATGCTGGGTTGATAGTCCGCACAAATGACCGGCCCTCGGGCCGTGTGCTCTCCCCTGGGATAACTTAGGGGGTCGCCCCCAGGTCATGAAATGGGGCCAAAGCTATTTATTTAAAAAATAAAAAAAAAACCTTAAATTTTTAATTTTATATGAATTTCGATGTATATAATTGCTTATATATACAATAATTAAATAAGTTAGTATAATAAAATTGAAAATAATTGTTTATTTTACTAATATACTATTATATAATATATAAATATATAAGTATATTATATATATAAATAATATATATGGGGCATACTATAGGCCGGACCACGAGTTGGACTATGCTGGCATGCAGGCTATGGGTGGCATAGCCCGCTCGGTCGTGCCATGTCGGCCTGGCCCATGGACCTAAAACCCCAGGCTTAGCATGGCCCACATGATCGTGTCGGGCTTGGCATAGCCCACAGTCCATTATGTCTGTCCATGCTAGGCCGGTCCAAATTTGTGTCGGGTCACAAGCGGTATGGCCCAATTTACACCTCTATGGGCACTTGAGTTGTGGGGCTGGAAACAACATAACCCTATCACCATATACAGTTCGAGCCCCATGCTCATATTTAGTATATAGTGTAATTGGGGCCATTTATGCTCAATTTCAAGAATAAAAAAGGGAAAATGTCAATTTAATTTCTAGAGTAAATGGTATGCCATTTATCTTATCACATGATCACATGTACAACTTAAAATTTTTCAAAATGTCAAAACTACTCTTGAAAACAAAACAGTGTTAATTATCTTCTACCTTAAGACTAAATCATAATCACACTGAGTTATCACGTGATATTATCAAAACCATATTGAAGGATATTCTTCATTTCAGATAGCAACGGGAGACTACTACTACTACTAAGAGGAAGAAAGATAAGAGTACTTTGAATCAAAAAGGGTTTTTGTACAGTACATTCAGGAGATCAAATCAACCCCCTCACAAGATTGCTCCCTACAGCGTCCCATATAGCATATCCCTGTCATGTATTGGGAATATCTCCTAATGATAATATAAAAAATGGTGATGTCATCACTGAGAGATATTCTTAATACACGACAAGGATGTACTGTGAGACGTTGTGGAGGGCACTCTTGTGGGGGCTGATTTGAACTTGGCATTCAGTGGGTTAAACCCACTGAAAAGGGTCTTTGAATCAAAAAGGGTCTAATGCTTTTGGTGACGATGATGACCAAGTGATATTGGTGGATGCAGTGCATGGGGAGGGTTCGGATGAGAGCTACAAGACCTCATGGCGTTGGACGATGGAGGTGAATTCGAGCTCATCTTCTTCAGGAGACTTGATGAGCAGTTTAACAAGGTGATTAAGTTTTACAAGGCTAAAGTGGAGGTGGTGATGAAGGAGGTTGAGGAGTTGAATGGACAAATTAATACTTTGATTGTCCTCCGGATCATGGTGGAGAGTCCAAGTCCAAGTCTTTCCTATGAATCTATTGATTCAATATTGAACTGGGAAAATACATGACTCTATCCATCTGATGAACGTTTGTTGGCGCTCCATGTGCAGTGGTAGAAACCTAGCTAGAAATAGCTAGGTGGGGCCATCGGGCAAGGTGTAGTGATTGGTACACCGTATATATTAGATGAATAGGGGAACCGCAGGTAGTGAAGGGCATAAGTTAGACACCTTTTGAAATTTGGGTACTAAGTTGACACTACCCCGAAGTTCAAGTACTAAAGTATAATTTTTCCAATAAAGATGGGTTCCCACTCCTCAATCCCCACAAAGGTTGTGTTTGGTTTTACTATTGTTTCTACTGAAACGTCTTGAGCTGTTTAATATAAGTTGACATATAATTGTTACTTGAGGCCATTTATGGTTAGGGATCTAATCTGATCCGAATTTTGATCCAATTATTGAAAAATTGTACCTGAATCCGATTTAAAAGCCAGGGACTCAAATAACGGATGGCTTTGACAAACCTCTAATCCATTACCACCATGTTTTCAACTATAAAAGAAGGTTATGCACATTAACCAATCACCAAAAGAACAGTAGTGTATTAGAGCCAAAGAGACACATTACATAGTCAAAGTAACTACAAACATTCAAAGTAACAAGATTCCTCTTTAGCTATAAATTAGGAAGAGAGAGCAAAAGCTCATGCTTGCAAAATGGTATTAAGACAATTCAGAACAATTTGAAGTAAATGGGCATCACTTAATCAAAAAGGTAAAAGTTTGAAAACTATAAAGCTTGAAGCAATAGATCAAATGTTGAGAAATTAGCTTTTATTCCCTTCAAAAGGTAAAAGAGGTCCATAAAAGGGAAAATCAATGAGGGTATGTTTAAGTACGGGGTCAGCTCATAACGTATATTTAAGTCTATTTGAAAAATTGAGGGTATGTTTAAGTCAATTAATAAAAACTCGGGGTATGTTTAAATCTTTAACTTTATAATAAATTAATATAACATGTCAAACTTATTATATATAAATGTATATAATATATTTTTATAACTTTAAATATAAATTTAGAAAATTTGTATATTAGAATCAATAAAATATTGTAATATAATTGGATTTGGATTTTAATTGGAATGAATGGAGTCAAATCCAAATTTGATATGATTATAAATCAAATACAAATAGCAAAATCCAAATATGATCCATTTACGTAAACACATAATTTGAATCTAAAATAATCAAATCAAATGTTCGATCGGGCCTTACGGGCATCATTGACTTACCTAGTTATGGATGAAATGGGCATATCTTAAAAATGCACTGTGTGAGATGTTCTGAGAAATAGGAAATTGAAGTTTCTTACTCCAAGGGCAAAGCCTAATTATTCTAACTAAAGTAACTCTCAAATGTGGTATGATAACACATATCTCACACCAATTTGTATTGATTAACCCAAAACATTTCAGGTAAAAACAGCAATGGTACCAAACGCATCATAAAATTAATGGTGAAACCCAAGTCAATTTAATCCATGGCTTTTAACCAGTTTATCTTCTTCATTGAGTTCAACTATGGTGCATTAATTAATATTGGTTGCATGTTAAATTATATATCTCAACTAATCACCTTAAAGTTTGTTTATTTTTCATTGGTTCAATTTTTAATAAGGTGTACATTATCATTTAATGAACTGTATTTGCCATTATATTCAATCAATCACATCTTTTATTGCACAATGCGCCCTATGTATCATATATTTTTCCATGAACATATGATCATTATTTAGCTTCATTGTGCATGATAGATTTTTTCATGAACATATGATCATTATTAAGCCTTGTTCGTTGTCAAGTAAGATATCCATTTAAGTGCATTTACTTGTATTATTTTTTACTCAGTTAAGTTTTCTCTAATATACCCTTTTCTAGCATTGTACCTTTTGTTTTTAAACATGTTTAATGGGCATTTTGTCTCATTGATTTTAACATTTTCAAACCAACAACTTTGGTGGGGGACATTCCAAATTAGTATCCTATGCTTTAGGGGTTATCTCAGTTTAGTACCCAAACTTCAATGTCACTATAGTACCTAAATCCTCAAAAACTATCAATTTAGTCCATGTCGTTAGCAATCGATCAGTTATATGTATTATGTGATGACATGTGCAACTTAATACTTTTAAAGATGTCAAAACTATCATTTAAAAGAAGACATTGTGCATTGGCTTCCACCTTATGACTAAACCATAATAGACACTGATTCATTGGCTATCTCCTCTTCCACAATCTTTGCCCTTGTCTCTGCCATGAGTCTAGAAAAGCCAAACGAACTCATAAACACTTAAAAAAAAAAAAAAAAAAAAACTGAATCTAGTGCTATGAAGCCACCACTTATGTATCCGTCTTGATAGGAATTCTTGTGTGAACAATTCTTCTTGTAAAGCAAGCTGACTACACACATCCTTCAACTTTGTAGGTAATGAAACAAAGTTCTTTATGAAACTCTTTTTCTTCTTGTTGAAATCCCTCAATAGAGGATCCAAGTCTCAGGTAGACACTAAGGGCTTCTTGGAAATCTTCATCATCATGTCATCCACAAGAACTGAAATAAGATGCTCTGGATCAACTAGCCAAGAGTTTCTTCTAGCACAACTCTATTATCAACTTCCAGGACCAACCAAATACATGAGGTATGTTAATGCTCTAAGCATAAGCCCACTTTGTTTCAAACTTAAGAATCAATCACCTTAGTGCATTAAAGGCTTTCCTTATCTGTACATTGAAATGATCAATTTTGTTTAAGTTGGGTTATGGGGGAGTGGTAAATAATGAAAATTAGATGAGGCATTGAGGGTATTTTTGTCATTTCACATGCCACTTAATGTCGGTTGACGATTTGGTATGTGTTTGGTTTTGTTTACGTTTATTGAGTAAACGCTACCACATAGGCACCCCATCAGCAAAGCCCTCATTATGCACATCTATATGTTTATGTGCGCCACTCCTGTTTCAGGAAGCTTCAATTTGGAGTTTCATGAAACGGGTAGGTGTTTATTGACACTTTGCTGATGTGGTGCCTAATGGCGCGTATGTGTCATAAACACCCCGATTAATTGCTTTTCTCGGTTTTGCAAACACACAAGTATAAAACGTTTACTCAATAAACGTAAACGGAACCAAACACCCTCTTGGACTAAACTGGTAGTTTTTAGGAGGCCAAGTACTGTAGTGGCATGTTTTGAAGTTCATGTACTAAAATGAAAACACCACTAAGGTACAATGTACTAATTTGGAATCCCCCCCCCCCAAAATAAAAAAAAAAAAAAGAAACAAAAAAAAAAACCTCAATCATTTGGGTTGGCTACACTAACATTAAGAGTTATAATTTTTCAAAGCAAATCATAAGTTGTAATTGAGTCATATTTACTGACAAATTCTAAGAGGATGTTTGATAACCACTAAAGTTTCTAAGTTGGAAAACTCATTGCTTTGTCGTGTAGACTACATTTGTTTAGGATGCAAATACAAAAGTGCATGGTGGTACAAATGCAAAAACTCACAAGTTCAAGCAAACAGAAATTTTAACAATTTTGTAGGTTGAATGTATTCATCTTGTTCAGTTATGGTTGATGCAAACGCAAATATACAATCAGTGACTATGAGAGAGGTGGATTTGGTTTAAATCTTTTGCAATACCAACATCATCAATCAGAGTTGTAGAAAACAACAACCATCATTGAGGCAAACTTACATGAGCAAATCACTGAAAAATGTACTTCAAGACAACCAAAAGTAGATGGGAGATTAACATGAGCAAATCGCCAAAAGAAGACAATCATGGTTACTTTGGTTTGTAGAATACCAAAGAAAACCAAACGATTATCACAGTTGCCTTCATTTGGAGACAACCATTGAGTGACCATTTGGGAGAGCTTTCAGGACACGGTTGTTCACATTCCAAGCTCAATCATACATAGATTTGATATAAGTTGTGTTTGGCGAAAACGCACAAAGCTAGTATTGGAGTTCCAAACACAATAAACACAACTATAAAGTGAAGTTACTACTAATAGTTTGCACAAAACACAAGTTATTCGCGACCATAGCTCAATCACCGTAATTCAACTCAACAAACAAGCCTAGGGATGGCAATTTCGTAGGAATTTTCAGGTATCTGACCCGTCCCAACCCTAATAGGACCTGTTTATCAAAACCCTATAGAGTTGGGTATGGGTTTGAGATTTTAGATTAAAACCCTATAGGGTTTGGGACGGGTTTAGGTTTTGACTTTAGGGTATCCGATACCCGATACCTAAGATGCACAAATATGAACCTATTATATTATATATCATGCACAAATTTATAAATTTTAAGTACTAAGATAATTATTCTATTATTAATATTTTATTTGTATAAATTTATTGGGATTAAAAATATCATTTTATGTAAATTTGGACTTGATAGATTGTTTATTTCATTTAGTTATAAAATGCTAGTTTTAAAAATTATTTCTTTTAATTTTTAGTTGGAATTGGTAATCATATACATGTATTGATTGTTTTGATGAACACAAAAGTTAATAAAATCTATTTTATTTCATTAAATAATATAAAAGGTGAGATGATTTAGTGGTTTAATGTAGTGTTAAGTGATTTGATGCTATCATTAATTGATTTGGGTTCAAGTCACACTATAAGCATTAAGAAACTTTTTTTTAGTATAAAACGTTTAGTCAAGGGGTTTAACGGGTGGAATGGGTCGGGACGGGTTTGGGAAATTGAGAGGAAAAGTTAGATGGGTTTAGAATCAGGGATACATAGGCGGGTTTGGGAATGGATAGGGCAATTTGCACGGGTACCTACCCATTGTCATTCCTACAAAGCCCTCCTAAATGGGCTCTAAAGCGTAGAGTGGACATTTAAGATAGTGAAATACCAAAGAACGATCACTATTTATATCTTGATGGTCAATGAGAGCAAAGTTTACTTTGAATTTTTTCAAGTAAACTTTGTATTTGTTATCAGTTCAAACATCAATTTGAAATATAGTTTTACATTGATTCTTGATGTATTTTCATCCTTATTAAACAAACGATAGCAAACCAATATACATATTTATGTTGATTCAACGTTTGCATCATATCTAAACACAGTCTTAAGGGATGTTCACCAATGTGTTTGGTGAGGTTTGATGTGGCCAATGTTTTTATTTTCAAAAACAAATCCCCAAAAGGAAGTTGTCATAAAATTGATACTACTGCACAAGATTTCTAGTTGGTAATGAAATTAGCATGGTATGGAATTCAAAAATAAATCTTTGGTAATGAAATTAGCATGGTCCTTCATTTCGAATCCTTCAAATCCTGCTCACCTCTTCCTCCTCTCCTCTTTACTAACCCTTTTTAAATCAGGCCACTTGTCCCTGTCCATCTCTTAATACATTTAACTTGTCTAACCTCCCAATAAAGGTCCAATAGAGGTTAACCCTCCGTTAATTATTAGTTTTTTAAAATTAAATCATTTTTATGCTTTAATCTTTTGGGAAAATAGATCCATACTTTTTTAGTTACCCATGACACCAGACATTCTTGTTCCCTGTTGGAAACCAGTATACCAAATCCGACGAATAAGGCTTAAAAGGGGCCCCATTACACAGCGAGTAACCTTCCATTAATTACACGACGAAGCCGCCTAGTAGGATGGACCACACGTTTAATTCCATAAATAAATTCCCTCTCATCTCTACTAATTAACACTTACAAGACAGAGCATCCAACAAAAAAATAACAACAAAGTTCCTGATTCTCATATTTGATTTCTTCAATCAATAAACAATACTATTATATATGAAAAAGAGTGAAACCGTTGATTCTTCTCGCATTGTAGTTTGTCAGTTTCCACTAAAAAAGGATTAATAAGAATAATTCATAGAAGAAAACTTTGATTTACTCATTTACAAGACATTGCAGTTTGCAGTTTGCATGAGAGAACTAGAGTTTGCATTACTTCCTCATGGCTGCCAGCTTCAAAAGAAAAGACATTTCTTTTTCTCTGCTTTCCATGATACTCATGGCTGGCTAATATGATCTACAATTAATTAACCCCAAGTCAGTTCTGTAGATATAAGATGCAGAAATGACGCTCATTCCATTGTGAAAATATCAACCGTGTATAGAGCTATTGACTTTGTTATTGTGAATACAGTTGTTGTGTATAGAGTTGCTGGCTCTGTTGCTGTGAAAGTTGTTGTGGATATGCAACTCTGCATACAGTGATTGTTTTAACAATGGCCATTTTCACGGCAATAGAGATCTATACGCAAAGGCTATTTTCACAATGAGGCAGAGCCCCTATTATCATGATGGATGCTTTCAAGGCCATATAGTCAATAACTCTGTACATGGTGATTGTTTTCAAGATGGGGCTGAGACTTTGTTTTCACGACAACAGAGTCAACATCTATGGATGCAACGACTATTTTCACGATGGGGTAGAGTCTTGTTTCCACAATGACAATTTCACGGCAACAGAGCCAACAACTCTATACAGAGCAACTATATTCATGACAACAAAGTTGACAACTCTATACATGGTGATTGTTTTCACAATGGGGCCCCTGTTAAGCTTTATTCGTCGGATTTGGTATATTGATTTCCAACAGGGAAGAAGAATGTCTTGTGTCATGGGTAACTAAAAAGTAGAGATCTATGTTCCCAAAAGATTAAAGCATAAAAAATAATTTAATTTTAAAAAACTAATAATTAACGAAGGATTAACCTCCGTTGGACCTTTATTGGGAGGTTGGATAGGTTAAATGTATTGAGAGATGGATAGGGACAAGTGGCCTGATTTAAATGGGTTAGTGGTGAGGAGATGAGGAAGAGGTGAGCAGGAAATCTGATTTGCTTTTGAGAGGGAAGTATCTTAAGAGAAATATTAATTATTGGAATTCACATGCCTTTTTTTCGTCAAAAAGATGAGACCTTCTTCATTTGATCATTGAAAATATTACATGCGAAGATCATCTAGATTTATAGTGTATACATAGCTGCCCCATGCAAGACATATAAGCAAAAAGGTGGGCAGTTTGGTGATGTTGTCTATTAATATGTACAAAATGTATAAACGAAAAGACTGCAATGAGGTGCCTTAGCCTGCTGTGATGTAGTTGTTCAACCCATTGCTTAGCTTGTCGATTTGCATTTACAAGATCCACCAAGTTGGAGCTATCAGAAAATACAAAACGTTGCCTAATGCCACTGGATACTGTTGCTTGGAGGCCCATTAAGAGCGCTCATATTTCGGCATCATAACTTATGATGGCCCAGCATGGACCTCCCTTTGCAATATGTAACTTGGCATTGAGGTGTTTGATGATGAATCCTTGTCCTGCATTCCCTATAACTGGATTAAATGATCCATCAATATGCAAAGTGGGAGTAAGTGAGTGCAATGGGATTGGGGGATGAAGTTGAGATCTTGTGAAGGGCACTGATTCTTGAAAGCAGTGTTGGGAAGCTATATGCATGACTGGTAATGGATCTGAGATGATATTTTCAAAAAGCATCTTGTTGCATGCTTTCCATATGAAATAACTGAGCAAGCAGAATTTGCTTTGGCTTGACTGAGCTTGATCTTTGCCGAAATGGGTTCGCACTGTCTCGTACCAAGTTGATAGGATGATATGTATTGGTTGGGGTGTAAATGATGCTGGATTTAAACCAATCCGTGAACCACACCAAACAGTTCTTGCGAATGGGCATTGAAAGAATAAATGAAAAGTTGTTTCTTTTTACTCCTTGTAGAAGCTACATAGCTTATATGAAAGGTTAAGCCATTTGTGGCATTTATCTTTCGTGAGTAACCCCTCCCATATTAGTTTCCAAAGAAATAGTTGAAACCAATAGGGCACTCTAAGTTTCCATAGCATACTCCAATTGAAGTGTGTACTTGAACTTGAGCATTTTGCACGGCTAAAGAAGTGATAAGTTGACTTTACTAAATAAATTCCGCAAGTGTTATGTTTCGAAGTGAGTAGATTTTCCAGTAAGTTGGGCTGAGGTGTGATGGATTGGATATGAGCAATGATAAATTCATAAAAAATTCCATGGAGCTTTGTAAGGTTCCAACTACAGTCAAAATTTAATAATTCTTCTACTTTGATGTCCAAGTTGTTGTTTCTACTCGGTGGGGTAGTTGTATGTGGGATATAACCAGGTATGGATGGGATCCAAGGATCAACTATTGTTGAAATATTTGAGCCATCATTTATTGGCCAGAGCAGATTAGACTTCAAGATTTTAGACAGACGGTGAGCTTGTTGCCACCAACATGAACTCTTGTGTCCTTTTTTCGCTGTAAATAGTGATATAGTAGGGAAGTATCTCTCCTTTATCAATTTGCTCCATAATCCTTATTGAGTAGACGCCCTATTTGTTTACCAAACATGGCTCTGTTCATATCGTCACTTGTTCTAAATCCCAACCCTCCCAGAGTTTTTGGATGATAGAGCTTCTCTTAGGAAATGGTATGTTGAGTGGGGCGACTTGGGTTGGTCCACCAGAATGTTCGAGCTACTTTATCCAATTTTGAGCTAACTGAACTTGGGAAGATAGTGGTTGACATTGCATATGTAAGGATTAACTGCAAAACCGATTTGATAAGGGTTGTTCTACCCACTTGTGATATAAGTTTAAAGCTCCATGTATTCACCTTAGAAGATACCCAGTTAGTGACATCTTTGCGGGAAGCCTGAAGGCAAGTGTCCACTCCTACTAGAGAGCCCAAATACTTTGTTCCTGTGAGAGGCTTGTTAACTTTGAGAATATGAGAGAGAAATTTCCTATGCTGGTAGGGGACATTTTTACTAAAGAATATGCTTGATTTCGCACAATTGACTTGCTGGCCAAACAAGGATTCAAACAATTTAATAATGTTTACTAGTGCTCTAACTTGTGACATGTCGGCTTGGCAGAAGAGAATGCAATTATCAGCAAATAGTAGATGAGTGATGGGAGTTCCACTTGTATACAGTTTGACACCTTCAATTTGACCTTAAAAGCTTGAAGCAGTAGTTGTGAGAATAATTCCATAACAATGATAAAAAGGTATGGGGAGATCGGGTCACCTTGTTGTAACTCGCAGTTTAAGTGAAAATGATCATAGGTTTCACTTGCAATTTGGATTGAGAACATGGCTGTGGAGATGCATTGATGAATCATGTTGTACCACTTCGATGGAAAGTCCATTTTACTTAGCACATGGTACAGGTAGAACCATCCCATCCTATCAAATGCCTTTGACATATCTAGTTTAAGAGCAATATAGCCATTTCCTCTTTTTTGGGTTCTCAGTTTGCGAAGGATCTCTTTGACTATAAGGAAACCCAATTGGAAAGGGGATATCAACTCTTGTAGAATGGATTGGAGTTGGTGCACCATCCATTTTGATATGATCTTGTAGAGAACATTGCACAAGATGATTGGATGATAGCTGGAGGTGTCCTCTGGTTTATTATTTTTGGGGATAAAAACTAGATTTGTATTGTTAATTTCTTTGGGTAAGTGTTCGGAGTTGAAGAAATTTTGAAGCATGGAGAGGATATCATGACTAAACACTTCACAGAAATGTTGATAAGAAAAGGTTGTGAAACCATCCAGACCCAATGCTTTGTGAGGGTCCATCCCCTTTAATACCATGGACAGCTCGTCTAAAGTTGGGGGAAGGTGCAGTGCTTCTTTTTGTGAGGTGGATAACATGGGTAATGGGACATCACTTAACATGTTGAGCTTAAAGGTTTATGGCTATTCCCCTGTGTTTAATACTACATTCTTGAAGTTGAGAGTTATGGTTTCCCGACTAGATGTGCAAGATCCATCAGAGTCTTTCCAGAACTTTAGCATTACCGTGTTGACCACTAGTCCATGTAAATGGTGGACCAATAAAATCCAAGTCAATCAGATTGTAGGTATTGATGAAGCTTTGTAGGGCCTTAGAAAGTGTGGGACTAGTGTTCCTGAAAGCTTTATGGTCCTCCTACTGGTAAATGTCATTTAAATCTCCTAGAAGTACCCAAGGCAAATTGGTGTTTTCTTGTAGTTGAGTTAGGTAACTCTACAATGGTTTACGCATGTGCCGAACAGGGTGGCCATAGAAGAGGATTAACTGCTAAGAGTAATTTGGGGGGAGGTTGTGTATTTGTAGGTGGATCAAATGAGATTGTGTTAGGAGGACTTAATGTCTAAGGGGCATGAGCAGCAATAGAGTAGACCTCCGAATTGTCCAGAAGATTCCTAGAATGCATGATTTGTGAAGTAGACCTTCGGATTGTCCAGAAGATTCCTAGAATGCATGGTTTGTGAAGCCTAATTTCTTCACTAGTGATGAACTTTTGGAGGATGAGAGTTTGGTCTCAGAAAGAAATAAAATATCAGGTTTTTCTTTTTTACATAATTTGGATAACTCTCTTATTTTCTTGTTGTCATTGGTTCCCCTTATGTTTCAGGCTAGCATTTTCATGATGAGTAGTATGAAAAAAACCGATGCAGAAAAAATAAAAATGGATAACTCTGTTAAACCAAGAAAATAATATATAACAAGAACAGTAGAATGTACCTGAAGTTGTTATGGGTCTGAGATGGGGAGAAACAAATTGTTGTAATCCACAGTTTGGTAGCAATCCTCCAAGCGGTGGTCGACTGGGATAGTAGCTGCCTCATATTCAAGGTTAGAAAAAGGCTCGTGAATGTGAAGGTGACTTGGAATATCAATGGTTGGAATGGGTGAGCTTGTTGGGTTAGGTAAGAGCACGAATATGGAGGGAATAAGCAATGTGGTTTTTGTTAGAAGATATTCTGGGGAGACCACTTGTCCAGTGAAAAATTCTGCCACCTGCCCATTTCACACTGCCAAGAGGGTATTGAAAGGAATATCCATGTAATAGCTCATCAACCAGCCATGTTTTCTCTTTCCACTGAGGAGGTTTATTGTGCCTAAGCCCCCAATTTTAGTGAAGTAGTGGGCTGTTAACTTTGGTTTCGGATCTCCTTGCCATTTGGCGTGGCTTGAATTTGCATGTAAGTTCCCTAAAGTTGCATGGAGGCCACGTGTTTGTGTAGGGGCAATTCGGGGAGAAGGTACTCGGCAGGATCAACATGCATGGAAGTGGGCAAGTTGTCGGAGACAACTGCTAGTAGATTGTAAGAAGTATTGATGCATCTCCTTTTCCGAACACCTGAACCATCCTCCGAGTCTTCATCAGACTCATGTTCACTATGACGAACCTTGTAAGAATTTGGCTTTGTTTTGGTGGGATTGGAAACTGGAATGTTGAAGGATTTTTCAGGACGAAACTCTGTTCTCAACCATTCTCCGGGATTATTGATGGTTCTCTCTTCAAGCATTTGTCTATAGCTGGTAATGGAAGGGATCAATCTCTTGTAGTTTGACCAAATGTGTCCTATGAGACCGTAGTTGGCACAAACTCTGGGAAGTTGCTCGTAGCAAAATCGAAGCCAAACCGGCTTTCCTTGATAAAAGATGAAGCGACTAGTACAGAGAGGTTTGTAAAGATCAATAATATTTTTTTTCCGAACATACAAACCTCAAGTTAAACGACTTGTTGGAATTTTCTCCTGGTTGGGAATAATGGAGCCTGCTGCTTGCGCTAGAGATCAAACTCTAATGTCCTCTACTATGCCTCTGGGTATCATATGTATTTGCATCCATACCCTTTGAATCCAGACCTTTTCTGTCATACCTATGCATGAATCTCTCCACTCATCGAGAAGAATCCAGATAGAACAATAAAATCATGGACCTTCTTCTAGTGTTGTTCTTCTATTATTTTGATCAGAAAAAGAAAACCCGAGACATCCTCCTTCAATAAAGTGAATAGTTACAGGAGCTATAACTTTCCATTGAACACTAACATGATTGGCGAGGGCATCTTCACTAACTTGTTGACGCGGGAAAATGCGTCCTTTTAAGGTAAGTGCTATTACATTAATAGCTTGCTCGATTGGTTCAAAGTTGGGCGATTGATCTTCTCTACCCATATTAACTGCATGTGAGAGGAGTGTCTCGAAACCCTCCGTTGCATGCATGGAATCAATGGTGTAGATGATCTCTTTACCTTTTTAAGTCATCCTGGCCGAGTGGATATTCGATATTCACGAGAGAAGATAAGAGGTAGCTACTTCCCAATAGATACACTATGGGGACCTAGGAAGGAGAAGTGGTATGGGGAAGATAAAGTTGGACGGTGCAAAGGAATCTAACTAGAAAAAGAAACAGGGAATCTAGTTAAGAAAGGAACAGGGACTAACCGTCAAAAGAAAGGAACAAGAAGCTATTTTGTAACGGGGAGGAAGAAGTTACAAAGTACTTTAATATTATGAGAGCAGTCACACAAGCCTGTAGATATTATAGGTTGAAAGCATTGTTGCAAGCTTGGAAGGAGTTAAGAGGTAAACAAACTTTGAGGTAAGTAGGCATTGAAGTTAGGAGGTAAACAGATGTTGAGGTCAAGAGTGAAAGAGGGGGGAACATGCCTGGAGTTCTCATTTTTGGATTTGGTGTAACATGGCTAGTTGCAAAGGTTTGCTATGCTTAAGAGTCCATTTTCTAATTGGGGATGGAAGTGAGGTGAGAATCCTCCATGAACCTTGGCTACCTCATCTCGTAGAACTACAACAAGTGGTGGAGTTAGACTCTCAAACCATGGTGGACTCCCTCATTAATGTTAGTTCAGGTAGTTGGAAAACTGATGAACTAAACCGCCTCTTTGACCCTCACACCATGACCACCATATACATGATTCCATTAGAGTCTCAGATTGTCGGAGCCAGGGATCGACTTGTGTGGACCCTAAACTCATCAGATTTGTTCACATGGGCCTCTGCTTACAGAACTATAGTGTTTCCTTTGGTAGAGCCTTACACGAGCCATTCCCTTATTAGCGGAGCTCTCCAAGCGAAGTGTGAAGTTTGATAATGCTTGGTGTGTAAGTGTAACGAACGGGCTGAAGACATGGAACATTGTTTTTTCAATTGTTCATGCAATGAGGAATGTTTGGTTTGGATCGGCTCTATCATTAGGGGTGGATCTTTTTGAAGGGAGAAACTTTATTAGAGTACATGTTTAGCTCTCCATCTTAGCTCTAATAAGTTCCATGTTTATCTACAAAACTGCTTCAACTCCTCCCAAATCAATTCCTCAAATAAGAATACATGCATCCACTCCTTTTATTCCCTTGTTTTTCTTGGCAAGTGTGTAATGAACTACATATTTCGACATGCCCTTTTACAATTAAAGAGGCTGTGGGTTTTGTCTCTCTTTCAAAGAAAGATGGAGCAGTTAAAAGTTGTGTTGGCTTTTATTTTTCTTTCTTTTAGAGTACCACCATTGTTTCTTAACAATTCAAGTTTTGCTACTAACACTAAGGGGGTGTTCTTTTTTCAGAATTTGAGAGGGGGAAAGTTGGTCAATGGGATTTTGGTTCCCATTGACCAAGAATCCCATGTTTCTTTTTTTAAGATTTATGTGGGGACCAGGGAAAGTTTATTTTCCTGGGTGATACCCATCTTTTAGGTGGGTAAATAACTTTCCCACCTAGGGGGAAGTTGCCAACACTTTAATGGGACAAAAATGCCATTTTTAATAATTGATTTTTATGGCTAAAATGGTCATTGCCTTATTTATATGAGAAATAAAAGAACATGGATAAATGCACTTACCTGGGTAAATGTTTCCCAGGAAAAACTTACCCAGGTAGCTGCATTTACCTGGGTAAGTAACTTACTGAAAAGCGAACGGGGCCTAAAGGTAAGTGGTAGATCCATTGAATGTTTGGTCTTGAATAGTTCTACCCACTGTTTTTGAACCACCTTGACTCGGACAGTCGGACCATCCGGCTCGAGAACTGTTCAAGCAACCAATTCCATTTTACCCATTCCAAGATCCAGTTTCACTGTTTATGAGATTAGAAGCAGATTGGTTCTAACTCGATCTTGGTCTTAAAGATTCCAACTCAAGAATCCGAGGGTCAGACCATATCATTACTTGGCACCCGGACCCAACCTTCCACTGCAAGGCTTTTTGAAGGATTTCTCTCCCTCTCATGATGCATGTCCAACCTCAAGACTGGTTTGTTTTTTCCTCAACTCTTAGGAAGTGCATGTTTGGAAAGTATTTTGCTTTCATTACCTTTGGCCAAAGACATTAAGAGTCGTAACACAATCTCCAAGCGTGTTTGGCTATGAGGGCTAAATTAAATAGATGATGATCCCCGAATCCCAACCCACCATTTAGTCTGTTCCTACAAATGATGTCCCAGATACCCAACTTATTTTCTTTCTCCCCTTACTTTCCGTCCACCAAAATCCCCTCTAAAGTTTGGACAAGTCCTAACAAACGTTTTTTGGAATCAAGAAACTATACATGCAATAACATGGAATAATAGTAAGGACTAATTTTATCATAACCTCTTTGCATGCTTAGGATAGAAGTGCCTCTTTCCACCCTGTAGATTTAGAAGCCACTATTTCTTTTAGGTGATTAAACAGTTGACATTTCTTTCTACCTATCAAAGGGTAAGTCCCTAGATAGATGGAAGGATTGCCCACTTTTTTTGAAGTTGAGGTCTTTGGAGATTATCTTCTTAAACTTTTCATGCACATTTAAGCTAAAAAAATCTCTAATTTATCATAATTCACCTTTTGCCCATAAGCTTCTTCATAAATAGAGATTGCTTCCAACAACTTCCCTCCTTCCTTAAGGTTGGAAGATGTGAATATGAAGCTATCATATGCAAAAAAGAAAAAGAAAAAGGTGAAAAACCACTAGATCTTGCTTGCACACCTTTAGACCTACGAGAAGAATTTTAGACTTGCTCATTCAATAATAAAAAACTACATCAGAACAAATAAGGAATAGGTAAGGAGACAAGGGAACCCCTTGTTTGAGCCCTCTTTGGGGGTAGAACTTTCTTAAGGGAGAATCATTAAGGAGAATCTGATACAAAACCGTGATTACACATTTCATTACCCAGCCCCACCCATATGGGTCCAAACCCCATCTTCTTGAGAACAACTTGTAGAAAGGGCCATTCCATCCTATCATAAGCTTTGTTCATGTCCAATTTAATTGCCATTACACCCTTATTTCCCTTTGTATGTTTCACAAAATGTATCACTTCATGGGCTAGAAGAATGGTATCAGTTATTTGCCTTCTTGAAAGAAAGGCACTCTAATTAGGGGAAATAATTCTTTGTAGAATTAGCTATAGTCTATTACCCATGATTTTTTCTATTATTTTATATTATGCGTTGCAAAGGCTTATAGGTCTAAAGTTTGATGCAGATTCTGGATTTTTAACCTTGGGAATTAAGGCTATAAATGTGTGATTTAGCTTTTCCCTTAGGTTGTATTTGGTTTGATGGAAAAAGTAGGGAAAGGAAGGGAAATGTAAGGAAACCTTTACAAACATTGTATAGATTTCCCTATATTTCCATTTCTTTCCCTACATTTTCCTTCAAACCAAACATAGCCTTAAAATTTCATTGTGAAAGAAATTTGTTACCTCTCTACAAAGGTCTTCATCAATCATTTCCCAAAATTTTTGGAAGAAAAAGTTTGAGAATCCATCTAGACCTGGGGATTTTCTAGGGGCATTTGAAAAAGGACTAATTTAATTTTCTCTTCTGAAACTGGTTTTTGGATTTCTAAGTTTTCCTTCTAATTTATCACTAGAACTATTTCTCTAAAAGCATTATCAAAATGAGAATGGTCTAAGGAAGAGAAAATATCGTTAAAATGCTTGATAAAGAATTGTTCAATCTTCACATTCCCTTAAACCCAAGTACCAACTTCATTTCTAATTTTTTTGTATTCCATTTCTTGCTCTTTTTCTTATGGTTGTCATATACTAGTATTTCTATCCCCCTCCTTCATTCAATTAATCTTAGATTTTTTAGCCCACATGATTCCCTTCCTCTTTAGCCTTTTTTTCCCGGTTCAATACTCAGAGCTTCCTTTAATTTGAGTTTTTCCTCATGAACCTTACCAAAAACCTCTTTGTTCCATTTCTTGAGAGTAACAATTAGAGAAGAACATTTACTAGAGAGAGAATTTCTGCTTAGCCCACTCTCCCCAAGGACTCATTGATTACATTTTCACACATTTCATGTGTTAACCACTTTTCCTCAAATCTGAAGGATCTTCTTCTCCTTTTACTCTTTGGATTTATGTCTAGGCAAATGGGAATATGGTCTGAGCAATGTACTTCTAAGGAACAAACTTTGGCATTTTTTGAAAGATTCTTGTCATTCCAAATTGCAAAGTCCCTTATCTAATTTGACTTTAATGTTTTTCGTTCCATCCCTCTTACTATTCTAGGTGAACCTAGGACCATAGAAAGGGATTTCCATTAACCCCTAATTTATAAGCAGATCCCTTGTTTGTTTGATATAGCTCCATTTATATCTCTTCCCCCCTTCTTTTTCATCAAAATTGAAATCCATATTGAAATCTCCCACATAGCACCATGGGCCATTTACATGATTTGCAAGATTTGAAAGCTTCTCATAAAAGATAGGCCTTCTTTTCTGAGCATCTCCATAAATAAAGGAGCACCACTAGATTAAACCATCATTCCCAACTATTCTTGTATGGATCACATTCTTATTTGCATGCTCTATTTTAAGATGAAGATCTTTTTTCCCGAAAAAGGAGTTCAACCACCTAATAGACAAATGGCATCCACACCCCAACAATCCAACTGAGCTAGATTCTTTAACTTCTTCGGACATTTAACCAAGGAGCACTTTGTTTCATTACAAAACAAAATATTTGGTCTTTCCAACCACAGGGTTTTTTTCACTGCTCGAATTGTCATGGAGGATCCCATACATTAACATTACCAACACTAGAGTTTCATCTCACAAGAGGGAGTTGTCTTGGGTCAACTCCCACAAGCCCTTGTTTGCAACTACCATCAATCAAATTGGTTTGTATCATCATTGGAACCTAGGTCTCTTTGTATTCCTTTTTTGTCTATCCTGATCAGTCTTTTTTTGTGATTCAAGAAGAGACTAATCTTTTTGAGAAGAGATCTCAAAGGGATTATGTCATTCAGAAGGGATATGTGCTTTGTTAACGCAATAAAATATAAACTCTTAATCCTCTTAATCATTCAAATTCGACTTTCTTGAGGAAACCCAAAACTTCTTCCTTCTATGAAGAAGGAATAATCTCGCCGATTACTTGTTTTTTTTTTTTAATTTGTTTGGCTTGACCACCCTGACCAGTGCTTCAAGGATTTGGGCTTTGAGGGATCTCCAATCCTCCTGCAATGATTCTTAGACAAAGTCCAGGGTTTTTTTTCCCTTTTTTCCTTTTCTTAAATTTATAGAGGAACCTTAAAGAAAGATTATCCACCTTATCACTAACTCTTGAGCATAAACAATAACACAAATAGCAAGAGCTAAAGTGATTTTTGCAGATTTGACAAAGATTAAATTGATCAAATTTAACAAAGTCTAGATTTACAAGTAAAATTTCACAAGGCGTATGCACCTCTATTAGGATCGATTGGTGTTCTCTAGTTTCTTTTCCACTCCCCACTAGAGTGTCAAGGCCACTATTGAACAATCTCAAAGCTTCCTTCCTGAACACTTTGACAAAACACAGCTTTTTTTAGGGAGCTTCTCCCAGACTTCTTGGTTCCTCTCTAGCTTCACTCCAGAAATTTGCATGTCTCACCCTTTTCTTTAATTTATCCTCATGCAGTTTCGATGGGCTTTTTTTTCCGAATTTAACTCATCCGTCCTTTCTAGGTTTGGGTCCTCCTCTACACTCTATTCCGAACCAAGAGGAGACTTGTTCAACCCAACTAGGTGGCTTAAATCTGGGCTCAATATTAACAGTTCTTCTATTTTTGTTTATAGGCGGCTGGGTGCATGGCCTTTTTCCTTATTTAGCTTAAGGAACACAGGGCTGAGCACAGCACTGCTAGACTCAGGGATTTCTTCAAGCGCAAGCTCGGTTGCTTCTTATTTTGGTGATGAAACTCTATTTGTACTTGGTCAAGCTTGTTCCCTTTCACCGGAAAGGTAATGTTAATTTGTTTCAGTCAGGCTTACCCCTCTTTGGAGACAGTGCCCATTGGAGAGAAAGCTCGAGTGTCATCGGCAGCCCTTCACCGATGATAGTTTGATGTTGATACCACCAACAAATCTTCTAGTGCTTCCATCCTCCTTCGTTTCGCTACAGCTTCCTTCGATTATCACATGGCTTTTCTTCTCCTCTAGAGTGTTCTCCCCTCCTAGCTTTTCTCCTTCTTTTAGCTCAGAATGCTTTGCCACCACCAACTGAGATTTTTCAATATTTGGCTTCATACGTAATCCTTGCCGGGTAGGTTCCTTTTCCACCAGTTTGGCATCAACCCTCTTTTTGTTCAGGAAACAACCCTCATCCTTATCTTCCTCATCCATTAACCAGGGACAATAGCCAATGGGTCATCTGTAGTCTTTCATTAGATTCATACCTAGTTGATGTGATATTTCATGTACTTCTTTCTGCTAGTCTTCTTTATTTTGTATTTTTCACTATGTCTAAGTCATCCACAGCTAAAGCAAAAAATGGGGAGTTTTCATATTTGAATGCAAACCATTCCTCCTTTTCACCATCCAATAGGCCCTAAGCCCCCCTTTGCTAGAGGTTCACTAACATCCACTCGCATCCAAACACAAAAACTTTGCTTCCCTTCCAACCTATTTCTTTCTCTTCTCCTTAGCGCCATCTCATCTACCACTTCTCAGCTTCCTTGATCCATAGGGCGTCTCCTACCAATTCGACTTTATAATCCTCCGCAGTCCACCACCACATCCTGTGTATCTATTGTAAAATCCCTTCGATATTGAGTGGTTTATTAGACAAAATATTCCCGTATAGTTTACAAGTAGCTAGGTTTGCAGCGATTCAGATTTTCTCAAGATGTTCATCTTCTTAGTCTTTCCTTCTCCATCTATCAAGAATATGGATCTCTGGTCTTGGATGATAACACTGTCGGATCTCCTCTCGCACTCCCACTCCCTAACCGACCATTGCACTCCCACTAGGTTTTCTTAGCCACTAACATGATACATGACATAGTCTAGGCAGATCTATTTAGGCCAAAATTTCATGACTTTACTTGGGATTTGGAATTTGTATCATTTATTTCACATGAAATTTCAGAATATTATTAAAAAGTAACATAAACAAATGTACTATACACCACTAGAATTATTAATAGTATAATTAAAATTTATCAAAAAAATCACCTGAAACCATAAATAAATATTCATCACAAAGGGTGACTGTGGCAATTTAAAACCTTGGCTGTGAATTATACACCTTATTTTATTATATAATATAAAAATAAATAATAAAAAAGACAAATACTCTTTAATCATTCACATCAATTTTGAATTTTCGTTTGGTTATAAGCACGCTCTGTAAGATTGTTAAGGTTGTGTAATTTGTGTTTGGTAGAATTGTTGCTTTTAACTGAAACGTTTTCAATTTATCCATACAAATTGATGAAAAATGTGTCATGACATCATACATTCAGACTCACTTCGACTAGAAATGCAAACAGCAATTTGTATTCAACCCCAAAACATTATTCTCGATTTGAAAGGAATACAAATAACTATGTAGAAGGTAAAATTTTGTATTTTTTATGTATTTGTATGTACCGCACATATTTGTATGCGTAATTGCGTACTCTTTCCAAACTGAGCCTTCGATAAAAAAACAATAAAATCTGGCACAAATTTGGGGAAACCTACATCTTGGTATGGCTGTAATCAGGTCAGGTTCAGATGGGACCCAGTAACACCCAGATCTTGGATTCAAACCTTCATGGATTTGGATTTTACCAGAGTCCACGCTATATTTCATTAAGATGAACTATTTTTTAAGAATAATTACTTTTAACTTGCATATAACTACATGAATAAATATGTTCAAACGGGGTTAAATCCACATGCAATATGATTACTAACCAGACCCAAAATGAAGATTAGAGACTGGAACCATGATACCTTAAAACAATAATCAGTGTTACCACTTCCGCCCAACCAAGTTTCCCTACCTGCTTACCATATGAAACCGCAAATAATTACCAGCCAAGCTTCAAGTGATCCGCTCATTACTATGTTCCAGTGTAGCAACAATTCAGGAACACTTTAATCAATTTACAGGGTGCGAAATGAAACGAGACTTCTTAAGTTCTTATAGCTCTAGTGAGAGTGATTTTAACACTGCAAATAGGCTGCAACCCTGCAAAGACAACAATCAACAAAACCACAGAAGACATATAGTGTTACACTAAACCATTGGATCTGACCTCTCTATAAAAGCTAATTAATTCCTGCAGCTGCAAATTGCTAATTCTTGAGCTGCTGGTACCGGGTGGTCATATCGTTCCTGCAAGCAGGTAGCATATGTAACTGGCATTGGATATCAAGCAAGAAGATTGAAGGTTGCAACTAACGATTGATCTCCAGAGGAAAGACTGAGGTGGCGAGGCACTAGAAACTAGCCCTCGTTTTTTTTTTTTTTTTTGATAGAATGCATCCTTGATAATTTTAGATATCCTGTACAACAGCTTGGTCCTGTAATTAATCGTGTATGGAAATAATTTGTCTAATTTTATAGACATCTACTTTCTAAATATACCGGTCAGATCCTACATCAGTTCATATTTTTAAACCAGTTCTTCAATGTTACAGGGGCCTCAAAAGTGGATAATCTTCAAGCAGTTCCCTCTCTGATAATGTATCATTTTCGTTCTGAGGAGTCCATAATACCTCAACTGCCTGCATAGAAATCGAAATAAGTTTCAGAAAAAGGCCTAGAAAAAGCATGATGTTTATAATTTACATATTTAATTATAATATTACCAGAGTTTTGCGGGAAGGGATAGAACCCAGCTTTTGTAAGGCCTCCTTTAAGTCTGCACTCCCATTGATGGCAGGTAATTTGTGTACTCCTTCAGCTGCAACCAAGATTGTAATCTGAAAAGGAAAAGAGGTGTATTAAGGAACAATTTCAATTGCAAAGTTAAGATCTTACCAAATCAACAAAGAAAGGGAGATTCACAGCATGCTACTTTCTGGTGCAATTAAGTTAGATCCTCCTTTTCCCTTGTTCTTTTGGTAGAGGGGGGGATAGAGGAGTATTTCCCTTGTCTTGTGTTGGTATCATGCTCATAACATCACATTAAATCATCCCTGTCAGATGCTTCCAATCCATTTAATGAAAACAGCTAAAGTTTCCAGTCAAAGTTTTGGAAACAAGAGACAAGATTCCAAATTACTAACTTTTATCCTTGTTTGTCAATATGAACCCAGCACCAAAAGAGGAGCGTAAATGTTTTTAAATTTCCCTTTTCAACTTTTTAGATTTTAATCTTCCCTTTTCACTTTTTTTATCTTAACAAGTTCATAAAAATGCTAATTACCACCATTTTCTTATATATATATATATATATATATATATATATATATATATATATATATATATATATATATATATCTTTTGAAGGGCTACACAACAGGGAGTAGCCCAGCCCCCAACCCAGGTGCAGGCGGGATTCAATCCCAAGCCACTGCTATGACCAGCAGGAGACCTTACCGACTAGCTGGTTGGCACCTTGCCTAATTACCACCATTTTCTAGCTTCCATAATCCACATAAACCACAAAAAAAAGTAGAGACCAACTTTGTTCATGCAGATCAAAATCATTTGTCTTTATCCAAACAAATTTAGAAGTTACAGTTAACTAAATAACAATGTTTTATAACGCAGAGGCATTGACGCGAGGCATTCTACCACAGAGAGGCATGAGGCACAGTTCAGAACATAAGAGGCGTAAGCCACCCAAACACGAGGTATAAACCTCCTTAAGAGGGGGGGATGAGGAAGAAAGAGGATGGGGAAGAAGAAGAAGAGGAAGGAGGATCTCATTTTTTTCTATTTTTAATAAAAATCTTTTATATTAAGAAGAATGAAGATGCACAGCACCAGTTGAAAGGGTGTCTTTTCCCTTATCTTTTCTTCCTTACCTTTTCTTTTTCTCTGTTTTTTTTCTTCTCTTTCTTTTTCTTTCCCTTCCCTTTCTTTTCCTTTCCTTTCTTTTTATTCTTTTTTTTGTTCTTTTTACACGAGGTATACACCTCTAGCACACCTCATGAAAAAGCATAAGAAGCGTATGCCTTAGAGGTGTCAGCGCCTCTGGCCTATGCCTCGGCGTTTTGGGGGTGCCTCACCTGGAGGCGTGCCTCCAGGCATACGCCTCCCACGCCTTTTAAAACATTGCCACATAATTGAAGCTTCCCCATCGAAAATTAAAAAAAAAAAAAAAGCATTTGCTTCACATTAATTATTTCCCATTACTGGAACCTAAATAATCAAATCCTTCTACCTTAAGAGTGCTTATGGCTATTAGCAAACCAGTTAAATACGATCTCTATAAACTTGCAAAAGGTTACATGGCAACCAAAGCAATCCCCTAGAAGGCAAAAGCTACTTCTCTCCCCCATATGGACTTATATATACATGTTGAGTAAGTAACTCAGAATTGCCACAATAAGATAAATAGTAAATACATTATTTATTATATACAAAACCCATGAAAGAAATTTCGCATTTTAGGTAATAAAACAAGTATTAACCCTGGTCATGTCACTCAAAAAACATCCAGATGACCAAATCAAGCAGAAAATTTCAAAAGATTAAATATGATCAATAGTGATATACCTAATCATCAAAACAAATGATATATATAAATAATTGGGTGAAGATTTTAAGCCTTTTAAGGTCATTCTCCACTGACGATATTATTAAGAATTGGGGGCTGATAGCAACCTCTTCCATTACCAGAGTGCCTGTTCAACCTAGTTGAGAACCCCCTACAGACATGCAGATTAAGCTCAACTTTGATGGTTGCAGTAGAGGCAATCCCAGACCTTCCGGTATGGGAGAAGTTTTCAGAATTGCTGATGGGATCATGGGAGCATCCTTGATCTTCTTTTCTGGTCCAGCTGATCATGGAGGTGGAATGGGTTAGGAAAGCAGAGAGGAGCCCTTACTGTTTGGAGGGATGGCCTTTCTTTATTTCTCTCTAGTTCTTTTGGGCCATGGTCATCTCAATATCTGGAATGACTGATATGTTGTACTCTTTTCAGTTTAGTTAGTTAATTACATCATTATTCATCAAAAAAAATACCAATATATATAAAAGAGAGAGAATACAAAAGCATGTAAAATAAGTAACCAAAAATAACAAAAAAAAAACTGGCAGTCGATCATCATAAGTAAACCAGTTTCTCATCATCCAACAACCCATTGATTTACCAGAACTAAAATATTAATCTGGGAACCGGCCATGTAAGAGATGATCTTACCACTATGTACTCGTTGCTGAATCCATTGGCCCTCTGGGTGGTTGTGCTTTGCCTTCTAATGTTGTTGACATTAACAAGGGTCTCCTCATCAAATTTCCCCCTTTCTTCAATGGAAAGTTGATTGAACCGTTTCTCCCCATCCTCCATGCTTCGCTTCACATCCACCTGCAAAGGAAGATACAAATACTTTTTATTGCTTTTAAGATCTAATAAAGAAATTTTGAATGCAAGTGCAAACTAAAAAAGGCCTAACATTAGATTCTGCACAGCACCTTTTATGGTAAAAACTGCAATAATCTTGTTGGGCAAGGTAAAACCAATACAAAAGTTTGGGCTAAACAAAAATGATCACTAAAAAGTCAAGCTACCAACCAAAAGGTTAAGGGTCCTCCTATAATCTTGTAAGAAGGCAAGACACGTATGAATTACCTAAGTCAATAACACTACAAACTATAAACATTCAAGGGTCTTTAGTTAAATTAGGAACTCCTTGCTTCTTCGCTTTACAGACATATACGACATCTCATTGCTCCTTATTTTCCAAGCTAGACAGAGAAAGAAACAAGAATTCTATGGTAATTTAGATACTGAAAATTCAGTTTTTTATTGCAAAAGGTAAATGTTTGTATTAAAGATAAAGCAAAATGATTACATCAAGTGCCCATGTACACCAAGCACTGTACACTGGGATTGTACATAAAGTATGAGTCAGAATATTTTCAAATTTCAACATGAAACAAAAATGTCCTTGTCAAAATATCTGTTGCAGGACATTTCCCTGGAAACTTTGGGATAGACAGCCACAAACATAACATGCCTTTAATTCTTTTTTGCAGCCCTGCCTGTGCATTTGATTTGTTCTTAAATACAGGAAGGTGTTAATCCCCATACAGCCTTTTGTTTTCCTTGCTTAAACTTTCCAGGTTCCATCCTTGAAGAAAAAAAGTTAAAGAATCTGAAAAGCAACCTCTCCATCCAAAGGTATCTAGGGCTGCTTTCCATAAGTTAGTTTGTAGATAGGATTGCAGAAATAGATGATTTGCCATCTCAACCTCAGCCAAAAAGAGGGTACAGTTTATACTTGATACTATCCTACCATTCCCCTACTCAACAGTCTATCTACTTTTAGGTGTTTCTCTAGACACGAAGTCCACACTAAAAATGCCACTTTAAGCGGTGTTACTGGGTGCCATATTTGAAGCTTGGGAAGTCATTTGAGGATTGAGGATCCAATTTCTTGAAGAAATTAGAAATATTTGACAGAAAGAATCTGACCTATCACAAGCTAAGTTCCTCTCTCTTTGAAATTAAATTTTTCAAACACCAATGCCAAAGAAAGGAAAAGTAAAACCATCTTCCATATCTGGATAAACAAGCATATTAAGTAGTGCTCAACAGCAAGGTTCAATGAGGTCATATTAAACTTACAGATGAATAACCGGAGATGCAACAATCTGGATGCCGAAGCAAGGCTAACGTGGTTTCTGTAACCATAACCAGAAATAGGAGACTTCAATGTAAGAAAACCTTTATGTTTCATTAACCAATAACCAACATCATAGACAATCAGACTCCACAATAAACAAGAATATCAGAACAAAAGCACAACATCATAAGCATAACTCAAAGTTTTCTGTGACATGAGATGTATTTTGTCAGGAAGAAAAGATAATTCTTGAAACTTCAATGTAAAGAGGGTCAGGGGAGAGAGGAAGAGGCATCGATACAAGCAACATTCAGCGGCATGACTAAACTTTAGAAAAGAACTTGACTAATGCAAACTTGTGAAATGTCTTGCTGTCTATGAAGAATAACCCAAATCGATGTCCTTTGTACTACCACATCTTCTAAATGTATTGCCATAACTCATAAGCCACTGTCATTATGGTCACAAAAAAATCTGTGGAATTTCCATTTGGACCTTTCGTCCATCAATTTTTACAAGGATTCAGTACTCACGATAATCCGGAAGCTCCTCTTTAAAATGATAATGCCAAATTATCAACATAGCTCATTTGTCCTTATGTTGATCACTAGAGGCCTTTTTATTCTTCTTTTTCCCTATTTATCTTTATTTGTTTTGTAATTTATTTGTGTATAAAATGGACTTACCATTGCTTTGTTTGCTATTGATAGGAATTCTCAGGTTGCTATGATTCATTATATATATGACGGAGACATGGAATTCCCCACCACAAATCTATTTAAGAGGATTCACCGATTCACTCCTTGTATAAAACCCAAGGACTCATAGAATGCTAAAAAAAAAGAACCACTAACTGCATTTAAGGAAACAAAAAGAACAATTCTACTTAAAGAGGGGCAAAATCCTCTTTGGAAAGAAATTTCACCATGCCCCAACCAACTTCCTCCCAAGGAAACCCCTAAAAGAAGCTGTTGCAAAAAGAAAATAAAATAGATATTATTGAGAAAATTAATAAACTGGCTAAAGAGGTCTCCGGGAATGGAATGTGGCCGGAGGAAAGGAAGAAAGACTTGCAGGGAACTGTATCAGATACAACTCAGAAGGTTGACCAACAACTACCTCAGTTGGAATGCACATGCCAAGACCTGCAATAATCGCCAGACATCCATGTGGCTTCCAACAAGGAACGGGTGCCTCAAAAACAGAAATCCTTTAATGTTCTGAATCTGGGGACTGATGAAGGTGACTCAAGGCTGGCTTTGAAGAATCTTATTAAAGATTGCTTAATAAAGTTAGGTGTGGGGCCTAACCAGGGTCCAGATGTCACTAAAACACCTTCTCCAAGGAAAACCTTCCCAGAAGATGAGGCTAAAAACTTATCCGATCGAGGCTCCATTTATGTCCAAAAATCTCATAAGATGGGCAGGCGGATCGGGGCTCCTAACCCAAGCCCGGGTGTGTCATGTCAAATGGCAAGCATGTCGCATGAGGTGGGCCTCGAAGGAAAAAGGGATAGGCCGTACATTTTGGATGGACCAAACTGGGTTACTCAACCCAACACTCTGCCAGACGAACCAGCAGTTGTTCCAAGGAAGGAGATCGTTTTGGAGTCAATGTTAATGCCTAGGATATTGACACCTAAAGCAAGAAGGGGCAAAACAAAGTTGGAGGATTGCAAAGGGCGAGGGGAGAGCCCGTTGAATCATTCGGAAAAGGACTCAGGATCTATGCCAAAGGGAACCGGAGGGGAGTGATCAGAGTAGAGAGAGAGAAGTGAGCAGAGAGAGGAGAGCGTTTCTACATTGGAGAAAAACAGATGAGTAGAGTATTCTTCTATCTGGGTAATGTCGAAGGAAAGTGGTGGTGAGTGAGGCCCTGAAAAGATGGAAAGCAGGGGTGGTGCTTATTCAAGAATCAAAATTTGAAAGAATTAGTGCAAGTATGGGGGGAGGGGCAAGTGAGATGAGTGGGTAAGCCTGCAATGGGGAGTGCTGGAGGAATTATTACAATGTGGGATCCCCTCAAGTTTACAAAGATCTCTCATAAAGTGGGAGAATTCTCAGTTACAGTAATCCTGGAATTGCAAGGGGGTGTTTGCTGCCAAGTTATGAACGTCTACAGCCCTAACACTAATAGGGAAAGACATCTTTTCTGGGAGGAGATGGTTGAGATGAGGGTAATTCGATATTGCCATGGATAATTGGGGGTAACTTCAAGTATACTTGGTAATTGGTATAATAATCAGGAAGACCCAATCCTGGTGAAGCTGGATAGGTTCTTGGTTTCAGCTGATTGGGAAGATAGTTTTCCAGGCATTAAGCAATAAGCTCTACCGCAGCCAATTTCAGACCAGCCCTATTCAGTTGGCCGTGGGTAGACAAATCAAGAAACCTGCACCGTTCAGACTTGACAATAGCTGGCTTGAAGAGGAGCTGAAGACTCTAATTGCAGAAAAATGGGATGATATCCAGGTGGAGGGCACGACACGAGTTATTATGTGCTGGCTAAGAAATTAGGGGCAATCAAGTCTGTCATAAGAAATTGGAAGAAAGGTAAAGCTTCTCCAACCAAGCAAAAGAAGTTGAAGTGCCTGGAGCTGATTAAGGAACTGGACAGATTAGAAGAACAAAGACAACTACCTAAAGAGGAGAGAAGAAATAGAGAGGAGGCGAGGATCAACTTTGATAAAATAGCATACAAAGATGAAATTAGTTGGCATCAGAAGGCAAAAGTGAAATGGTTGAAGGCAGGAGATAAGAACCCAAATTCTTTCATAAGACGGTAAGATGGCAAATGCACGCTTCAGAATTAATAATATTGACAGGCTGGAATGTGATGGTAGGATTGGGGAGCAACCAACTAAGATTCAGGCCATCACTACAAACTTCTATAAATCTCTGTTCTTGGAGCCGTGGAAGAACCGTCCTCTGCCTAAAGGTGTGCATTTTAAATCTTCAAGTGAATCACAAAAGGAGGATCTGGTTAAACCTTTCTCAGAAGAAGAAATTTGGGCTGCAGTTCAGAAAATAGAGTTGCATAAATCTCCGGGTCATGATGGCTTAAGCAATCTATTCTATAAGAAGTGCTGGATTGTTATCAAAAACGATATTCTAAAGGCATTTCAAGATTTTCATGCTTCCGCCTCTTTGGTTAGAAGCTTGAACGCCACATTCGTTACCTTAATCCCAAAAGTAGAAGGAGCAACAAATATCAAAGATTTTAGGCCGATAAGCCTGCTGAATAGCTTTTACAAACTCCTTGCTTAAGTGTGGGCCGAGAGATTAAATAAGCAGTTAGGAAGTGTAATTTCAGATAATCAATGTGCTTTTATTGGAGGAAGGCAAATCCTGGACAGTGCTCTTATTGCTAATTATGTGATCGACTCAATGATAAGGGCGGGAAAACCAGGAATCCTTTGTAAAGTGGACCTTGAAAAAGCTTATGATCATGTTAACTGGAGATGCCTAAATTTAATTTTGGAAAAGATGAACTTCAGTCAGAAATGGAGAAATTGGAAGAAGGCATGCTTCTCATCACCAAAATTTTTTGTTATAATTAATGGAAACTCATCTGGCTTCTTTAAAAGCTCCAGAGGCATTCGCCAAGGAGACCCCCTGTCTCCTTTACTCTTCCTATGTGTAACAGAGGTTCTAACCCAATGCATCATCAATCGGGCAGGACAGGCGTCACAGGCAGACCTCTGGGAGGGTTTTGAAACAACTCCAAGGGGTGAATAGGTCAATGTGCTTCATTTCGCAGATGATACACTGTGCTTCATAGATGCTTCTTTCCCCCAAATAGAGACTTGTGGGAATCTTTGCTTGGTTAGAAGTAACAGGTCTAAAATTATTTATCAAAAAAAAAAAAACAGGTTATTAATTGAATCTTGGAAAATCATCCCTGATTCCAGTGGGAAATGTGGTGGATCTTGCCACATGGGCCGAAATGTCAGTTGTAAAATGGATAAGCTCCCCACCACCTATCGTGGCCTTCCGTTGGGTGTTAAATGTTCTTCTTCAACAATTTGGGAATCAGTATTAGAAAGACTAGAAAAGAAACTTGCCTCGTGGAAAGCAAAGCATCTATCAAAAGGTGGAAGGGTAACATTGATCAAAAGTACTCTGGAAAATCTGCCTACCTACTACCTGTCTCTCTTCCCTATTCCTAGTTCAATAGCTAAGAGAATAGAAAGGCTGCAAAGGGACTTATTGTGGAGAGGGTGGGAAGATGAAAAAAATATACATGTGATTGCTTGGGATCAGATCAGCAGTCCAAGGTTTTCAGGTGGTTTAGGCTTGAGAAGAATAAAAAGTTTCAATACTGCTTTATTGGGAAAGTGGATCTAGAGATTTGGAGTAGAAGAAAATGGTTGGAGGAGAAAGCTCATTGCATCTAAATATGGTCTGCGGCCAGGGGAATGGATAACTGACAACAAGTTGCCTTCTTATGGATGTTCCTAGTGGAAAGCTATAATGAGGACTCTTCCTCATGTCCTAAAAGGAATATGCTTCAAAGTAGGTGTTGGAGAAAGAATTCGGTTTTGGAAGGACAGATGGCTCGATGAGACATCTTTGGAAGATAAAATTCCTCATCATTTCTCTGCAGCTGTTGATAAAGAGGCAAGTATGGCTGATTCTTTTGAAATTATCCATGGGAAAGTGGTACGGAAACCTAAATTCAGAAGGGATTTCCCTGATTGGGAAGTTGAGGAGGTTGTAAATCTGCTGAACCGCCTGAGTACATTTTCTTTCCATCCCCATTCAGCTGAAAAATGGGTCTGGATTTGGTCTGCTGATGGAAAATTCACAGTGAGATCTTTGGTTGATAAAATGAATGTTAGAAGAACTACTGATTTCCCTCATAAACAGATCTGGATTCCCCAAGTTCCACCCAAAGTCAACTTCTTGATATTGGCCTCGGCATTAAGGAAATGCCTAACAAAAAGCAATCTGGCAAAAAGAGGTTTTAGTTTAAATGATATTTGGTGTGGAACCTGTGGCCTTGAAGAAGAATCTATTGAGCATCTCTGTATGCATTGCACAATTGTCTGGAAAATCTGGTCTCATTTTTTCAAAGCTGTTGGTATTAATTGGGTAATGCCAGGTACATTGAAGAGTCTGCTACATGGCTGGTGCCTGCCGGGTTTATCAAAGAAAGGAAAATACATTTGGAACGCCATCCCAGCTGCAGTGGTCAGCTCTATATAGTCCGAGAGAACTGACAGAATATTCAGAAATGAGAGGAAAGAGCCAGAGGTGTTGATCCAATGTATTGTAGCCAAACTTGCATCGTGGCTTTCTGTTACCCCTGTGTTTTGTAACCAGAACATGTTTATGATGCTTAATACTGTCAATCTATGGGAGCTTTGATCAGTCCCTTCGGGGATTTTTGTATCAAGAGTTTTCCTTTTATTGTATGTTTCCTTCATCATGAATAAATTTACCTTACCTTTTTTTCAAAAAAAAAAAGTTATAAATTTAGTTCATGAACTAATTTATAATAAAACAAATATTGAGAATCTAATTGTTATTGAGTTCTACGAAAAGAAATGACTGTACCAAGATCACAGAGGTCAAAGTTGCAGAATGCTGTAGACCAGAAATTGACTCAAACCCATTATCCCAAGTTGGTTTAATTGGTGAAACTCTTCTGAGAGAAACAAACCAGCAACTATAGCCAACAGAACAAATTGATTTTACAATCATACATGTGAACCTAGTGCACAGAATGGTTATGAGTTGGTTTAATTGGTGAAACTCTTCTGAGAGCAACAAACCAGTAACTATAGCCAACAGAACAAATTGATTTTACAATCATACATGTGAACCTAGTGCACAGAATGGTTATGAGTTGAAGACTAACCATGCCAGTTTCATATTTAGGCTTGAAACCTTCCTGATTCATTAATATTCCATGCATATCATAGAGTATCAATTCATGGATTGTATGGATAAATTATAAGGTTTGATTTGCTTGACTCTATATGCCAAAAAAATTGCTCCATAGTTCAATTATTTTTCACTGGTTTAAAGCATTCTAAATATAACTATGAAATTGGCTAAATCTTAAGAAAGAATAAAAGAAAAATTTAAGGGAAAATATATATTTTGAACTGAACCGTTAATTGTTTTCCAATATTTAGTAATGAGCAAATCACATATCTTTCACTAAGATTTTTTTTCTTTTTGATGGGTTTCCTTTCACTAAGATTTCTTACAACTACAAGAACACAGCATGGTAGCAAAGAAACCTTGGATTTTCATAGGTGTTGGATAAGAAGCCAGAGGAACAATAGTCGGCCACATGTTCCAGAGACAGAAGACTTTTTATTGACACTATGGACTCCAATATGGAGAAAGCTTGTTTATCCCCATTTGACTTTAATGCTAAGGAGCTTCATCTCCCCAAATCCATCATTCATCAAATGCCATTGAAAGGAGCAAAGGTGAGTAGTTGGGGTCATGAAAACCTTCTCATCATAAAGCAATCAAACACCTAGCACTTTCAAAGCATCATTTTAGTTTTTTTTTTCGTTATTAAAGCATTATTTTAGTTAGTGCATAGAAAAGCAAACCAGGTGAAGCCAGGATGATGAGAGAGCACATTTACTAATCTCATGTCCCTTTGTGTTCTTTATTTGGTCTTGGTTCTCTTCTCTCTTTGGCTACAGGTGGACTCCCTCCTCAAGCATGGTGAACCTCTTTGATCCAACTTTTTACAGGCAACCAACGGTTCGTGGAAGGATTATGTGGAGAGCCACTAGAGCTGCTGAATTGTGGTCAGTGTGGGAGGAAAGAAACAATAGGATCTTTAAAGGCAGAAGTAGTTCCAAGGAAGAGGTTGTGGAAGGAATAACTACTAAGGTTATCCATTGGTTGAAATCCTATGATCATTTTAAGGGTTTCTCAGTTGAAGACATTTATAGAAGTTGGGGTATTGTGGCATCTACTACTTCCAAAGCTATAATACAGGAAGTTTGGTCCCCAACAGCACAACAAAGGGTGAAACTGAACTTTGATGGAAGCTCTATAGGTAAACCAGGCCCATTTGGTATAAGAGGTGTTCTCAAAAATAATGAAGGCAAGATAATGGTTTTGTTTTCAGGTCCAATTGGAGTTGGACATTCCTTAAGAGCGGAAATCTTGGCACTACATCAAGGTGTAAAACTGGCCAAACAGTTGGAGCTACAGCAGATTGAGATAGAGGGAGACTCCAAGTTGGTAATTGGGTGGATGCAATCAGGGCAGCTGGGAATTTGGCAATATAGACAGCTGATAAGGGAAATTCTTAGCATAACAAAGGAGGTGGGTGTTTGGTTCAAGTAGGTAAGGAGATCAGCTAATGGTTTTGCTGACGCCCTAGCAAAACAAGGGACTGCAAGGGAGAGTCTTTTTTGGGCAGTGCTGTAATGTTTGATGTTTATTGGATCAACCATTTCTAATAAGGGTTGAATTCTGTATTTCAGGTTAATTTATCTCTAATAAAAATTATCATTTCTGATAAAAAAAATGATGAGAGAGCACATTTTTTAGGTTTTTCCCATGCATTGTAATTGTTGATCAAGAATGATTCTTCTCTACCTCTGTACTTCTAAGTTTCTTACTCCTTTCATAATAAAACATCCACAGTTATCAAAGGAAAGGAGATGCAAATCAGTAACTATGAAAAAAATGAGAAAAAGTGAAGCCCTAATCAACTTCCAAACAGTAAAAAAAAAACAACAACAACAACAACAACAACAATGACCCAAACGGACGAGAATGATAATCAAAATGGTATCCCAAGCAAGGGTGGAGGGATAAAGGCAATATAGTGATAGTAACTGTAAAGGACATAGACACCCTGATGTGAAATCAGCCATGACATCTCAATACTTGGCATTGGCAATGTACTAGTTTGGGAAGTTGCATTAGATGGAGCTTCAGTTTCATTAGTTGTTAAGAATGAGATCTAACTCCTTGAGCTTTATATACTTCTACATAATAAGGTAGCAAAGACATCAGAAAGATTTTCACTTTATTAATTTATTAAAGGTAAATTGTTCAATTTAGCATTTTAGCCCAACATTAGTTTTATACATAGACACGCACGTAGAGAGAAGAAGCATAAGATAATTAATGTTGCAAGATTATTTTGCACCAAACTCTAAAATATAAATACTTAATTAAAAAATCATTAACTTCAATTAACAAAAGGTGACAATCAAAAAATGCAAGTCACGGAAGCAAAACAAAATTGAAAGATTCAAACAAGAAAAACACATAATTAGTAGCTTCACCTGTCAATACATAACTCAAACCCTCCGAGGTAGACGGGTCTGCATTTTGGGCAATCCGATCAAGATCTCTTTGAAGTGACCTTGCCATGCCCAGTAACCCAACCTAATGATAATAAATTACCGTTAGCACCAAACAGGTAGAGAGTGAAAGTGAAAGTGAAAAGAGAAACCAAAACCATAACTCTGAAGCTTAAGAAAAATTGGCATATTAATTTAGGAACAAAAAATCTTCTAACCTTCAAGTAATGAACTAAGGAACTTAAGTGTACAATTTTGAAAGCAAAGGCTCTTGTTTTAACTAAGCGCCAATCAACAATTTAACACTTCAATTATTCTATTAATTATTATACCTGAAGCTTGAGAACACTTGTCTTCCGTGTATCCGTGAGAACGCTTCCCTCTGACCTATCCGAAAGGAAACCCGACACCAAAATGAATGCTGCAAAACCCACCATAATCAACAAGAAACTCGATCCCGCACCCACGCCCACTCCAAACGCCGGGCCTACATAAAACCCGCCGCCACCGCTAAATCCAAACGGGGACGGTGCGTAATACGGCATCGAATACGAAAAACTGGGGCTCGCTGTCCGAGACGAATAGCTCCTCGACGAATACGACGACGATGAATGCGATGAGAACGCCCGTCCACCCATCCTTCCCCCTGAAGCCGCTAACGCCGAATGAGGATCGTATGTAAGCAGAAAACCTAATAAAACAGCAGCAATTGCCGGTTTCTGCAACGCCTTTAGGGCCTTCAATATTGCCTCTACCACTCCTTCGAACAGATTCCGATTTCTCTCGTTATCCGCGGACCCTGTGGTGCATTTCTTCGAATCCAAGAAACATCTTGCGCTAAATCTAGAGGTTCTGCCAAATCTGGCGGTACTGATAAGATGCTTGCTATTCTTCGTCGACCGAAGAGGAATCTGTGATGGGAATCGCTGCAACAATGGATTCCATTTTAGAGACGGCAGCTTCGAATCTCGGACTAATGAAATCGCTTCGAGTAGCGAAGCGGTCGCCATGGAGCCGTTTGGTTCTCAGCTCGACGATTGATCTTACGAGAAATTAAAATCTGGCTCTATTTGGGCATCGGATATTGTGTGCGTCGTCTGGTGCCTTCGAGTTGCAGAGGATTGGCTCTGAATCAGGAGAATAAAATCTGGTTATGGCCCAATGGGTTCGAATATGGTGGGCAGATTGCCAAGTTAGAACAGCGCAGCCGGCGAAAATTTTGAACCTCATCCGTAATCCCCCTGGGGGCCCATCCATCCATAACGATATGAGATTTTTAAAAGGGCAAGTTATTTAACCCGGTTTTCAAGAAAAACAAAAGGGTAAATTACAAATTCCCCCATAATATGAAACCCTCTGTAGTTTGTTTTGCGACAAAGATCCCCTCTACTATGATCGTGAGATAAAGACTTCGTTCTGTTAATCTTCCGTTAAAATCCGCCGTTGTAATATTTTTTAATTGAAAGAAAAATACTGTTCATTATTTTCGATTTGACTATACACGAAAATCAACGGCGGTAATCCCTTCATATTTCTCTTTCTCTCTCCCCCGGTCTCTCTTCTTCTCCTTTCCCTTTCTCTCCTCCGCTTTCCCTTGTTTTCTGTTCCTCTCGGCCAAAGCCACCTCCTCCTCTCGCTTCTTCTCTCTCTCTGGTCCTTCTTCTTCCTCATTCTTTTTTTTCTTCATTTTCTTCCTTTCCTAGTTCTTGCCCGTCACATTAGTCATCGACTACCCCTGATAATCGGGGGAAGTTCACGTTAAGTGGCATTCTATGTAAATAGTAACAGAAACCAACAATAGAGTTTCTTCTTATTCTGAGTTCTGAGTCCGCGTGTACTATAATAAAGTCTCAAAGAAAAAAGGCCAGCAGTTTTGTTTTGTCTACTTATTTTCTTTCTTCCCACCTCTTGCCGTAGAATCCAAGTTCAAAAGAAAAGACCGAACCTTCCCCTCTCGACTCTCGAGTCTCGACTACTGCAAATGACTTCCTTCTCCTCTCTCCTTCTCTCTCACCCGACGGATGCGAAGGTAACTGCACTCTGCTCTCTGCAATTTGTACAACTAGTTGTTCGACTTCCAGATCTTCAATGGCATTATTTTTTGAGTGGAAATTTGCAATACTTGGAGCTACATTTGTTGTTTTTTGGTTTCTTTTTCGATTCATTCTCCTCCTCGTTAGTTAACTACTTAACAAAAGCGATTTGAGTTTAGTATTGCTGAATTGTTAGTATGGTGCATTTGGGTCTGCGTTTTGACCTTTGCCTGTTATTTTTGCCGTACTTGTTGAGTCTACATTTTTGTTTTCAAGATTTCTTCGTTTTGTGGAGCTGGAGTAGCTTGAAGGATTTTGTGGAACAAGTGGTTTCAAAACTGCTTCGTTATCAGTCGATTTTATTTTTACCGATTAAAACTATTTTATTTTATTTTTCCTTTTGTTAGTTTCTGATGGTTTGTATTATAAGTGGGCTTTCTTCTAGGTCAACTCAACCTAGGAAGATATCTTACTTGAGTAAATATAAGTGACTGAGCCGATGAATTCTCAAATTGAGTGAATTTACCAGCCTGAGAACTCAGCTTCTATTCTCATTTGTAACTCTGCTTAAATCTAGGCCGAGAGGAACGGAAAACGAAGGAAAGCAGGAAGAAGAAAGGGGATGGGGAAGAAGACAAATCTGGGGGAGAGAGAGAGAAAAATGCGAAGGAATTTGAGGTACTGGGATTACCACCGCTAGTGTTTGTATATCACCGCTACTGTTTGTATATGTAAGGTGGGGAAGATGAACAGTGTTTTCTCCCAATTACAAAGAATCTGAATAGTTATTATAAGAGTAGTATGGGATTAAAAAATATTGCAACGACGAATTCAACAAAAGGGGTCAGGGTTATAGTACAGGGGGTATTTATCACAAAACAAAGTACAGGGGGTTTTTATCACAGACCCATAGTACAGGGGGTCTTTATAATTTACCTAAAACAAAATTATTTAAACCGAATTATAACTTTTAAGTCCCGGAATTCAATAGAATCTATCTTGATCCGACCTTAATCAGCCTAGAACCACCAAGACCAAGGTTAGAAATGACCCTGAAATCAATATTGATAGAGTAGTGGGTGTTTGTCACCAATGCGATTTTCTAGTGATTCGTTTTTGCTGAGGTGGCAGCAATAACACATCAGCAAATAAATAGAATCAGTGTGAAAATCGTATTTGGCACCATGTTTTTCTATCATCTATTTGGCATTGTTATTGTTGCTCTAAAAAATGGTGTTACATCTGAAAAAATAGTGCTCCAGGAAATAAATATTTGTTTGGAATCGCTTTTCCATAAAAAATGGTACTCCAAGCCACGCCTTGAAAATCAGGAATGTATGCTTGGAACAACATTGAATTTGGTTTTCCTGGAGTTGCAGCTCGTTGTTGCCAACAAGGATGTGAGGTGATAATGACATGGCACTAGATAATGGGTATTTGTGTTGAAAACGTTTCCCAGAGAGCATTGGTACCAAAACACAAAAAGTTATTGTTGATTCCAATCCACACATCAGCAGAGAAAATGGTATTGTATCTGCAGCATCGATGCTAAGAATATACCTAAGAAACAGTCAAAAATGTTTTTGCCTCGAAATACCCAACTTCACCTTTTCAGCGGAAACACCTTTTTGACGTTTCTTGAATCCGCCCACCGATTCAGAAATGCAATCCGATGTGCTTTTAGGTGTAATCCAATGTGGCAACTTGCCACGTCGGATAATAATTGATTCATTGCTTCGCACAACCATGATAATGGAAGACATACTCACAGTAAAAAACCCTTATTTCGGTTGTTAGCTTCCTCTTCCACATATCTTGCCGCTATCGAGCGCTCCTCTTCATCGACATTCATTCTAGTGAGGTTGTTGTTCAAACACCATTTTCTTCTTCTCATCATCGACACTAGTTTTTTTTCCTAACCTCGAATGCATCCCATTGCAAACAGTTGTCAAATAGGAATTCTTCTTACTCATGCCTTTGTCGAATAGGGTTCTTGCAAGGTAAATGATAAACAAATGAACCTCTGTTAAAGCGTTTTCTAGCTTGTGTTAAACTTACCGTTTACAATAGGTAAATGAACCCTTATTATTGGCTACCGTTTCTACCTTCTGTCCTTAGAAAGTAGAAAAGTTTTCCCTAATACTTCTCTCAATAATAACATTCAATCCATATTATTGCTATTAAAGCCATTTGCTTTACATCCAGTCCCAACTCCTTCGAATTAACATTTCAAGCTTATCACAAATAGATCCCTTTTACTTTCCACTATTTCATAAAAATGGAAGCCACCATGATTTCAATCGCTCATTCGGGTGTTTGAACAAGTGAAGCCTTTATATGTATAGTTTCATAAAAACTATACATGTTGGTTTCCGAGTGGCAACATGAGTGTTTTGGTGTATATGGTAGAAGAAAGTTCTGTTGATTGTTCTCCAGAATTCAGGTGAAATTTTAATGACTAGAAACTATCCTAGGTGTCAGAACCATTGGCTCTACTTCAATCTCATTCAGTTAATATTCTTACTCAAGATTCCAGATATTGGGTACGTTCTAAATCTGGTCCATTCTCTATCAAGTCTTATTACCATGGTCTACATATAGTAGTTAACTCTGAGTTTCTAGCAAAGCCATATGGAGGATAGTTGAATATTTCTGGAGTTCTCTGAGAATCACATTTACAATCACCTTTATTTGGTTATATTTATTAATATTCCACCTTTTTTCTGTGATAAGGAATATGGAGGGGGGAAGTGGCACTAGTAAATCCTTTTTCTATTTTAATTTCTCTATCTACCTAAAAACTAATGCAAATTTTCATATCCCTAAGAACAAAGTCCAAAAACAAATAACCAACTACTTAAATCTAAGCATAGATGTTACTAAACCTATTTTGAGTTGTACAAGAAGTCAAGAACCCTATGGGCTCCATGAAATATCTGTTCCTGGAATTTCCCCAATTCTCTGTTTTGGCATCATTCTTTTGTAACCATGGTAAACCTACTTCATCAGTTGGGGTCCTACTAATTGGCCTATGAATTTAATTATAAATTGTTAGTCCAACATCAATTCTTAGTTGGAAGGAAAGCCACTTGAAGTGTATGAGACAGAGTTCAAATTTGATGGGTGCTCCCTTGGCTCCTAGTCTACTTCCTATGCCTCTTATTTTTCTTAATGGGTTAGTTTTTATTGTCAATTACAAGGAAAAAGAAAGAAGTTTATTGGAGAATCAACTTATGGATGAATCCATTTGTCGTTACCAAGACAACATTTATGGTTTGGGATAATCCATTGGTGATGGGTTGGAGTAGAAATTTGCTTAAGGAGCATTATCAAAACAACATTTCGGGTGTTTGAACAAGTGAAACCTGTTGATGGGTTGGAGTAGAAATTTTGGGAAAATTTGTTGATGCTGAGAGAAATTATCTAAATGTTTTGTTAAATACAGCTTTGTCAATGGATTCATTAAAGCTTTCCAATTCTCCAAACTAGTTTATGTTTCTTTATTTATTCATGTTCTTAGTATTTCTCTTTTTCCCTCGATTGACTAATGCAGTTCAATTTTGAATATCTAGTACTGTTTATAATAATGAACATATTTATACAAATTACATATATCCAGTGATTTAAAAGGCACGCCTGAGGCGCACCTAGGTGCACAGGCGAGGCGCATTTTAGGGTTGGCGCCTCTCCCAGGTCCTAGGTGTAGCCCATTCAAAAGGCGCATGCCTGGTGTGCCTTGCGCCTTAGCCCAGGCGCACGCCTTTTGAAAATTTATCGCTTTTTCCTTTTTTTGAGTCTGGCCGCTGGGCTGGGGGCTCTGACCTCGGACCCCGTGCCACACCCCTCGAGTCCAGCCCAAACAAGTCCGAAGCGAAGAGAACCCCCTATTTGGTAATGTTGTCCATTCATTCATCCTAATGAAATATCTTAAAAGCAATTAAAACTATAAAATCATTATTTTTTGTGTGAAAACTATGAACTTAAGACCCTAACATGGACTTGTTTGGGCTGGCCTCGAGGGGTGTGGCACAAAGGCGGCTCGTAGAATTAGGAATGTAATATGTCATATTAGCTACTTAATGCAATTGAGAAAAAAAGAGATTATGGATTTTATATGCTTGAAAATGTTTTATATGTTTGATTTCACTTTTAAATTCTTATTTGAATATGCTTTATATATTTTGTTTATGTATTTTAATTTTAAATAATAGATTTTTTAAAACTTAAGTTTATATTTTTATTAATATTATGTTTTATAATTTTTTGCATTTTTATTTTTATTTTTTTTATTTTTTTTTGAATTTTTAGCTTTTTTTTAAATTGTGCGCCTTGCCTCAAAAAGGCGCACGCCTCGCCTTGTGTTTGTGCTTTTAAAACACTGCATATATCTTCTCATATTGTTAGGTGAAACTCTTACACAAACATTGTTGAGTCAAACTCTTATTCAAACATCTAGGTTATTGATTGAATCATAACTTGTTTGGATTTTACAATCTTGATGACTATATTTGTAGTGAACATATCTATTCACTAGTTTGAAGTTAGATTTCTTTTTTCCATGTAGTTGTCTAGATGTTATTGGTTAGAAATCAGATTATGATGGATCATTATTATTAGTATCAGTGAAGTATTAGAGGGTCTCTCATGTGTAACTGTATGGCTATATGAGGTGGGGGTAGGCATGCCAAGTTGATCAGCCACATGGTTTCCATTACTAGTTGTCTAATCATACACTATTTGGTAGGATGGTAGTATCAACTATCATTGATGTTGAGGGCAAAATGAATGTAGAAAGTACACTTTGGACTGATGCAGAAGAGAAGACTCTCATTGACTTAATGATCAAAATGGTCAAGGCCAATTTCAAACTTCAACAATGGGGGGTGGAAGTATATTCGAGAAAACTTCAATAGGATTCATAACAAAAACTATGTGCATTCTCAATTCAAGAATAAGTACAATGCACCAAGGAGGACGAGGACCCAATATAATACCCTACTTTCAAATACATGGTTTGCCATTGACCCAGAGACGAAGAAGCCCACGACAAATGAAAATGTATGGGCCACTATGTATGTTGTAATTATATAGGCAGTAGTGTATATTTGGTGTAAAAATGATTACACAAGTGAAGTTAATTTAATTTTAAATTAATTATGCAAACTTACACTTAGGCCCAGAAGTATAGGACAATGAATTATCGTTTTTGGGAAGAGTTGGAGTATATATTCTCTGGCTGGTGAACATGGTTATAGCACCACACAAATACCATCTGATGATGATGACAGGGTTCTTGAAACACAACCATCTGTTCATGTTAATGTTCCCAGAACTCCCCTAACAGTTGAATCTGATGCAGATGTAGAAGAGTTAGATGCTCAAGATGATCACCACACCAAGGTTAGTGGCATGCCAACCTCAAAAAAGAAGAGAAAAACTACTAAACCATTTAGTTCTGATGTTGCCCTATAAATTTGGACAAAGGCTAGCAAGATTAAATATGAGGTTCAAAAATTGAAGTTAGAGAAGGAAATTGTTGCCATGAAGGGTGGAAAGGGATCATCTGATAATGAGAAGCAAAGCATTTCTAGTTGCATTAACATATTGAACGACATATATGCAATGAACCAACTGCCTCCACAATGCTATCTATATGCAACAAAGTTATTCAAGGAAGATATTTAGAGGTTTATATTCATTGGCTTGTCAGATGAGCTTAGGATCACCTGGTTGAACACTCTAAATGAGAAGGATATGTGATGAAAAGGGATTATGCCTTTTGTGTGTGGACATATTGAGTGGATCAACGTAGGATTGACAGTATGTTTTAAACCGCACAACTGTTGATAAACATATGACACTCTCTTTTTGGTATAGTAGAGATACTATCTTGTTTATTATATATATCGATATATATATATATATATATATATAGATATAGATAGATATCAAAGTGTGTTTAATAAAAATGATACTTTTCATGGAATGTGTGATAAAAAGTATGTGTTTCTATCATTTGTGTGAATATGTATAGGTGAAGCATGTCTTCTCAATCTTCATATTCATCAGAAGACACTGTAGTACAATTTTTTGTTCAACCCAACATTCCAATATTTGATGAGGCTTGTCGACGTAGGTGTATGACATCTACATTGAGAGGGCATGACTATGTATGGGGAGAGATTCTGAATGACTTAGAACATCCTAATCGATGTTATAATTCTTTCAGAATGGAACGTCATATTTTTAAAAAATTTGCAAATATACTAAAATGTATTGGATTATTGAAAAATACACATGAGATAACGGTTGAGGAGTCATTGGCTTACTTCTTGTTGACCGTTGGCCATAATGAAAGGAATCGGATCATGGCCGAGCATTTTCAGCATTCTTCATGGACTATAAATACACATTTTAGGAAGGTTGTTAAGGCTGCATGTAGGTTGGGAGGGGAGCTCTTAACTCCACCACCATTCACTAAAACACCTACACATATCAAATAATCATAGAGATACTTCCCATTCTTTAAGGTAGAAGTAGAACAATGTTAGCAAATTATCTATTTGATTCTCCATCATACTTATGCTTACATTAGTAATTTTTTTCCTCTAAGATTGTATCGGTGCAATAGATAGCACACATGTTAGTGCCTCTGCACCCAATGAGGACCAAGTCCCATATAGAGGAAGGAAAAGTGTTTGCACATAAAATGTACTAGTTGCATGTTCATTTGACATGCAATTTACATTTGTCCTCACCGGATGGGAAGGTTCAAGTCATGATTCAAAGATACTTGCAGAAGAAGTTGTTGCCAATCTTGACTTGAAGTTCCCATGCCTCCACCAAGTATACTTTAGGGTTAATGTATAATTAGTTCAAATAAATTAAACCCTTCACATTATTATTGACTATTTATGTAAATGTAGGGAAATATTACCTTCTAGATTCTGGCTTTGCTAATAGTCCTGGGTTTCTCACTCCTTACCCCCGCACATGATATCATTTGAGTGAGTTTCGACACCAAGTTGGTAGATTTTGGAAAAATGAAGATTTATTCAACTACATCCATTCTTCATTAAGGAATGTCATTGAGCGATGCTTTGGGAGATTGAAGGGAAAGTTTCCCATCTTAAAGAACATGCCACCTTATGATTTGTGATTTCAACGGTATATAGTGGCAACTTGCTTTATTACCTGCAATTTCATCAAGAGAGAAGCATGACATGATTCAGAGTTAGAAGAATGGGAAGTTGAGAACCTGCTATGTAGCTCGGATGAAGATAGCTCTCATGATGAAACAAATGAAGTGGGAAGTTTTGTAGGCCACATGGAGATGTTTGACCTCAGAGATATTATTGCCAATGCCTTGTGGTTGGATTACCAACATCGTCATTGTCACTAGTGTAACATATGTTTTATGCTTTGCTACTGTGTTTCTTTTTCCTGAACCAAAGTTGTAATGACTTTTATTATCAGTGATGTTACATATTTGTGGACCAGTGGGGTTTAAATGCACTTAAATTCCATCCAAAACTTCATTATGTTATTACAATATATGTGTGTATTCTCATATACCTGATTTTTAAACAGCAACATGAAGCTTCCAGATGATTCAATCACAACTCCTGTGTTATTGTGACCCTGCACGTGGCAAAGACTGAGGGCAATTATTGCAGGTGGTTTTTTCATTGCCCACTGAGAGCAAACCATAATGGTTCATTTATATGGGCTGATCAATACCTAGGTGAGCTAGCACCTATAAGAAACAGAGAGCAAAATGTGGTATCAACTATGTCACCAATGGGCATGAAAATAACCTAGTTGTATTGGTTTGTTATGAGTGCAATGTGTTGTGTTTCATATTTTGGATACTACTTGGACTTGTCCTCTTCATCTCCAAGTTATCCAAGTAGATAATTATTTAGCACTTACAAAACCACTTTCATTAATTAAGTACCATGGATTAGGGTTTTTTTGGTTAGTAGTCATACAACTATTAGTATGTACTATCGGATCACCTATGTAAACATATACACATTGGAACCCATGTGCAAAATAGTTTGTATGTATTATCAAAATTATGTTTTATTTTTTGTGAATTACTTGAGTGCTACACTTTCCCATGTTAAATTTAAGGATGTTACTTAGAATTCTTAAAAATTTTTAAGTTTTTAAACTTTTTTTTCTAATTTTCTATTCTTTAAACTATTAATTTGGTTATTTATTTGAAATTTTGTATATATTTAATGTGGTTATTTGAATCTATATAGGAATGGCAATGAGGTGGGTTCGGGGCGGGGACTACATTCCCCATCCCCGACCCTGTCCCCCAAATCACCCCCCATCCCCGTCCCTGATCCTCGTCAGGAAAAGGAATCCTCCTCCATCCTCGACCCCGACGGGGATGAATTCTCCGTCGGGGACCTGAATCCCCGAGGATCACTACAAAATCCGGACTCTTAGCCCTAGAACAGCTAGAGCAAATGCAAAGAATCAACAGACTCCAAAAGATACGAATATCCACCAACTCCGCACTAGAAAAAAGGAAAATAGGAAAAAAAAAAACAAAGAATCAACAAAAACCCAAAGCACTACCATTCAGATCTTCAGATTATCTACCGAGAAACCCACTCAGATCTGTTGAGATTATCTGCCAAAAAACCCATTCAAATCTTCTCTCCTTCTACTTCTCCTCCACCTCCTCCTCATCAAGTGGTAGACTGGTGGTCGGTGACGATAGAGGTCCGACGACGTCCGATGTTCAACAGGCGAGTGGTGATAGCGATGGCAGTCGGCGAATCGTCGACGAAGACAAAGGAAGAAGAATAATGGATTCTAGCCCTTCTGGGTTCAGAGTTCTCTCTTCGTTGTCAGTCTCTCTGTCGAGGTCTCAAAGACTCGACACTTCAAGTGTTTTTTAAGTTTTAATAAAAAAAGAATAATAATATAATATATAATATTATATTATTATAATATAAATATTATATAAAATATTATAAATAATATATAGTATTGTATATTATATTATATATATAGATTAATTGGGGTCAGGTCGGGGTGGGGAATGCATTCTCCATCCCCGTCCCTGACCCCGTTGGGTCGGGGAGCCCGGGTACCCGTCGGGGACGGGGAAATTGCCACCCCTAAACCCATGTGCAAATTATTTTTAATAAAATAATTTGTCCTTTGAATAAACTTTTTGTATGTATCTATATCACACCTCTTTATTTATACTTTTAATGAAAGTAATTTTTATGTGTTTATTGCAAATGGAAGTAATTTTTTATGTGCTTATTGGAAAAGGTGTATGCTTGTTACTTTTAGTATTATTTTAATAAAATACATTTTTTAATTATTTTAAGCAGTTTTTTAGTTTCTAATTTTTATGCTTTGAATCATATTTAATTAAATTTATGTTTAATTTGCTTACAACGTTCTTTAAACATTACTATTTATTTGCAAATATCTATTAAATTTTTTATTTAGATTCTGAAATAAGCTATGTTATATATATGCCATTGGATTATAATAAAATTATGCTTTTTTATTCAGATGTTTTAAGTAAATTTATATGTATTAAGTTATGCCTTTTTTTCTAATTTTCTACGCCTTAAATCTATGTAGTTAGATTGGAATAATATTGTGCATCATATGCCCATGCATTGCATGGGATCATGTCGGAGACAAGAAATTGCTAAAGAGAGACACCATGCTGCCAAATGCGTCTATGGGAAAAACATTTTTTCGTGCTGATGTGGATTAAAACAGAACCAAATGCATTTTTACATGAAACGGTCATAAAGCATTTCGACCGTTAGGTGATTCTTTGAGAAACGAATCGCTTATGAATCACACTAGTGCCAAACACCTACTAGATTTCAAATCCAATCAACATCCTTGAATGAACTCAGCTTCAATCAGTACAAGGCTCGTTCGAAGAGCCTTTATAAACATGCATTGGGAATATCTCCCCATGAAATAATAGGTACGGAGATATCCTCAATGCAAGGCTGTAAAGGGTGTTTGAACAGGCCTTGCACCACTGAATCCGATCTCTTCAAGTATCAATTCCAATGAGATAGGTTATTGGTTCTATCTTAGAACCAAACCTACCAATAAAATAAGTCGGGATTACCTGCCAATAAAACAAGTTCCAACACCCTATTAGCTTGATACACCATAAATCTCACTATAAAACTAGGGGCCCATAATCAAAGTGGGATCCACCATGTATGAGATGTGCGGTGGCAGATGTTGTTCATAAGGTGTTGGAATGCACCTTCTTGGCAGGTGACCCAGACTTGACCACCCCTATTAAAAACCCATAGAGCATTGGAGTCCAGATCTAACCCCAACACACAATCTCAACAATGTCCCAACAATCCATTGCAGCCATACATTAAGTACATCTTTCCATGAAGATGACAAGGGTGATGTTTCCAATACATGGCTGTGATGGCTTGTTGAGGTGTTTTATTGGGACTAGATCTGAACTTTGTCTTTATTGGCTAATACATCCGTGGAGTTTTCAATAGGACAAATTGTTGAAACCTCCCCTGAAGTTTCTGGCCATTTTTGAAACCTCCTCTAAGGTTTGGTAATTGTAATCACTTCCCCTGAACTTTTTGACATAGTTGCAAGTAAACCCCTATGTTAGAATCTTTTAAAAAGAAGCACAAAATGTCCAAAATACCCATGCAGTTACTATTGAGGTTGGTTTTTCAGAAAAAAGAAAAAGAAAAAGAAAAAGAAACAACACAAATTTTATGAATAACAAAAAAAGGATTAAAGTTGTAGATTTACTTTTGAGTGATAGATATTGATGTAACCGTTTTCGGCCACGTGCCAATGTTTTGTGATGTAAAATTTTTTGGCTAAGTACCTCGTCATTTGACCCGGTGGTGGCGTGCCTTAGTAATGAGCTACTTGGTGGTGAACTGCCTAGGGCGAACTGCCTGGTGGCGAACTGCCCGGTGGCGAACTGCCTGGTGGCGAGCTGCTCGATGGCGAACTGCCTGGCGGAGAGCTACCTGGTGGAGAACTCCCTACTAGGCGGCCAGTGACTTAGAGAATGGTGGAGCTCCCTGGTGCGGTGCAATCCGACTGCCCTCAGCATGAGGTGGTCTTCTTTCCTTTGTAGGCAGTGGGAGTTGAGGGACCTGCAAGAACTCCATCTTTTCCTCCTCTTTGTAGGTGGCGGGAGCTGAGGGACCTGCGAGAATTCCATCTTTTCCTCCTCTTTGTAGGCAGCGTGAGCTGAGGGACCTACGAGAACTAAATCAGAGGTCTCAAGGGTATTTTTCCCAACGGGGGCTCTCTGACGCTTAAGTTAGCACTCTGATTGTAGAGAGCTTTGAAGATAACATGAGAGAGCTAGAGAGCAGGGGTTACTTCCCTTTTTTCATCCTCCTCCCCTTTGGGGGGTGAGGTCTTTATATACCGGAGTCCTCGTGGGTTAGGTGGGTGAAAAGCCTCCAAACAGTAAGACTCGTCACATCCTGTTAGAACCGGGGTACGGTGGTGAACTCCTCGAGGTCATCAGGCTGGTGCTTGTGTCAGGCGGCTAGGTCGGCGCCTGGGCCGGGTTGTCAGGGTGGCGCCTGCGTCAGTTGGCGGGTCGATGTCTGGGCCAGATCATCAGGTTGGCGCCTCGTCATTCGGCGGGTCAATGTCTAGGCCAGGTCGTCAGGCAGGAGATCTTCCTGCGATACGCCAAACTACTCCTGTACCGAACTTCTCTACAAGTGACGAGCTGCCTATAGCGAGCTGTCTGGGGCGAACTGCCTGGGGGCGAACTCCCTGTGGCGAGCTGCCTATGGCGAGCTGCATGTGGCGAGCTCTGTCGAACTGTTTGTGGTGAGCTCTGCCAAGCTGTCTGGCTCTTTGGCGAGCTCCCTGGTGAGCTACCGAGCTCGTGGGGTATGTATGCCGCCGAGTTTATCGGTGGGCGTCCTATGGGCGGCTTGGCCGGATCATGTGCTAGGTTGGTCCGGGTCGGCTAGGTCGCGCAGGCCGCGCGCCAGGCAGCATGCCAGGCCACGCCAAGCCGCGTGTGCCGTGCGCAGGTCGCACCAGGCCGGCCAGACTGGTGCCCGGGTGGGTCACCAACTTCGTAAGTTTGTTGGCTGGGTGTTTGCCTAGTTGTCACGAGGTGCCACGTTGTCACGAGTGACTCCTTTGTCGCGCCATCAAGCACCTACCATGAGACATCAGAGTGCCAACCGCGTGCCTTCAAGGTGTCAACATGAGTCTCATGGGTGGGCTACGCATGTATTTTGTAAGGGGGGACCGCCAATGACGTTATTGTAAATACATAGTATGAATTTTCATTCTTTTGATGTTTCTTACTGTCACTCCCCCAAAAGCTTAATGTACTCTTTGAGGGGAGGTAGGTAGTCGAGTGAGTTCATGAGCGTGTAAAGGTTAAGCACGAGATCCCCTCGACAGTGTACTGTGTGCTTGTGCTTACCATTGATTAATGCAATACAAGTTACCTTTTGTCTAATCTGTGTGCATTTTTGTTGCCTGGTGTGTGTTGTTGCTTGCTTTCGTAGGCTTTCTCGACCCCATCGAGCGCCGCACGGGGCCTCACTGATTATCCCCGTGACAGTTGATATCAGAGCAGGTTGCTCCTCAACGCTCATGACCCTTGCATAGCAACACTAGTGGTGGCGCAATGAAGCACAACAAGGAACTCACCGACGAGATAAGGCATGGCCTTGCCCATGCAAGGGAGACTGATGAGTCTCTAGGTGATGAAGCCGCTGCAGAGAAGGCCCCAAAGGTCGCACATCCAAGACAAGCAAGCCTAACAAGTCAGCTGATATGCTTGCTGTCTTCAACACACGCATCCTTCGCTGTGAAGTGACTGTTGGGGTGTAGAAGAAATCCACTTGAATGTGGAAACAATTGAGAGCTCCATGGTGGAGCTAGAAGCCCGTTTAAATGGCATTATGAATGAGGTCCAAGATGTCCTGAATAGAACCCTTAAGGAAGTCCTTGGAACAAAATCTCGACAAGAAAGCTGAATGGATGGCCATGAAAGTAGCCATGGCCTCTCCTTCCGACATCCAGACTCAAGTGGATGAACTAAGAGGAGACATATCGCTCCTCAAGAGACTGGTGGCCAGCACTCCAAGCCCCTCCACAATGCTGGCCCCTGCTCGTGTGAAGATTCGGGACCCCACACCTTATGCCGGCTCCCGAGATGCTAGGGAACTTGACAACTTCTTATGGCAGATGGAACAATATTTCCATGCCGCTAGCATTGGTGATGACCTAACACAAATTCGTACAGTGATCATGTATTTGATTGACATTGCTATGCTATGGTGGCGCAGGCGATGCCAATACATTGAACGGGGTACGTGCACCATTGAGACATGGGCTGATTTCAAACGAGAACTAAAGCGGCAATTCTACCCATAGAACGTGGAGTACTTGGCGCAGAAGAAGTTGAAAGCACTCCAACATGGGGACTCACTCCACGATTACGTTAAAGAGTTTTCAGCCCTTACCTTGGAGATCACGGACATGTCCGACAAGGATCTACTGTTCAACTTCATGGATGGACTGAAGCCATGGGCCGAGCTAGAACTCCAACGCCGCAACGTATAGGACCTCGCCACAGCAATGGCAGTGGCGGAGCAACTCAATGAGACCAGCTTGTCAGATGAAGAAGCTCCTAAGCCAAAAAGCTCGTGTTCCCCTAATTTGAGTGAGGGAGCAAGTCGCTCACGCCCTCCGTACGACAACTCTAGCTTCAACAAGCCAGCAAGACAAGACTACGGGAAGAAGCCACAAGGAGAGCAAGGCCCTCAGCACCATTATAAGCCCAGAACCGCTGGCTCCCCAATTTCTTGCTTCCTTTGTGGGGGAAATCACTTGGTTCGCAACTGCCCAACCAAGAAGAAGATCAATGCCCTTGTTGCCAAGCTCAGTGATGACGAGCAAAGTGATGAGGAAAAGTTTGTGCAAGCGCCAAGAGTGGGCGCCCTTCAACTCTTCAATGCCATGGTGAAGAAAGAGGCCAATAATGGAAGGCCAAAGAAAACCCAAGGGGGCTGAAGTATGTAGACATCCTCCTCGACGGGAAGCCGACTCAAGCCCTTGTTGATACAGGGGCCTCCCACAACTTCATTTCAGTTGCCGAGGCCAAGCGACTCAAGCTGAACACCGTGAAAGAGACAGGGTGGATCAAGGCCGTGAACTCCAAGGCAAAGGCGATTGAAGGCACGGCTCGTGGGGTTGACCTCCAAGTTGGGCCGTGGACAGACAAGATTAATCTTTCAGTTGTACCCCTAGATGACTTCTGAGTTGTCATGGAAATGGACTTCATGAGACAAGCAGAAGCCGCGCTCCTGCCTCACATCAACTCTTTGTGCATCTTGGACGAGCGCTCCCCTTGCATGGTACCAGTTGTGACTTCTACCCGAGTTCATGGGAAGCAAGTTTCTGCACTACAACTTTTTCATGAAGAAGTCTTGTTCAATGCCAACATGAAGGAAGCAAAGAAGTTCCCCACTCTACAAGCTGAAGAAGCCGCACCTCGAGCCAACAACTACAGCAGCAGTAGGAAACAACAGGCCATCCAACCGTCTACACCTCTCCAGCAACAGAGTTCGTGCGCGTCGACAACCATCAAGCAAAGTAGAAGACCCAAGGCCGTGTCCAAGTTCAACATCGCCTATCACCACAACCACAGGGGAAAGCGAGTGCCACCCAAGCTGCTTAGGGACCACTTTTGCACCATCCCTCAGACTGAATCATGTAGGAGCCTTGTGAGTCACCCTTGGGGAAATATTCATGGGAACCAACACCCCAACAATCCAAACCATCATTTTGACCCTTACCTGGCCCAAACCTACCCAATAACCAAGTCGAATCAGCCATTAACATACCTTGAGGCCGCCAGGAAAGGACTTAGCCCTAGGAAACCACAACAGAGTAGGCCAACCCAACCATGCTACAAGACTATACACCTCGGCCTTGGACGACAGCAGGTTCGGGAGCAACAGAAGAACCTTCCTTTCGTAGTAGTGACTCTAAGGGACCAGCCGAAGCCGATCTCCGAAGACGTAGATCGAATTGAGTGGGGGAGAATGTCACGAGTGACTCCTTTGCCACGCCATCAAGCACCTACCGTGAGACATCAGAGTGCCAACCGCGTGCCTTCAAGGTGTCAACATGAGTCTCATGGGTGGGCTACGCATGTATTTTGTAAGGGGGGACCGCCAATGGCGTTATTGTAAATACATAATATGAATTTTCATTCTTTTGATGTTTCTTACTGTCACTCCCCCAAAAGCTTAACGTACTCTTTGAGGGGAGGTAGGTAGTCGAGTGAGTTCATGAGCGTGTAAAGGTTAAGCACGAGATCCCCTCGACAGTGTACTGTGTGCTTGTACTTACCATTGATTAATGCAATACAAGTTACCTTTTGTCTAATCTGTGTGCATTTTTGTTGCCTGGTGTGTGTTGTTGCTTGCTTTCGTAGGCTTTCTCGACCCCATCGAGCGCCGCACGGGGCCTCGCTGATTATCCCCGTGACAATGTGTCACAATTCCACTGGAGGGCCAACTCTGCCCTCATCAAATATGAAGGGAAGTTTTGATAAATAAATCAATTTTGGAAAAGAGATTGAAGGAGTTGGGGTAGCAATTGATATGAAGAGAAAATTTCTATAAAAAAAAAAGACATTTTGGTCAAAAGTAACTACATGGATATGTGGGGCATTTTCATGCTTATTGTTAGAGGATTCCAATAGAGAGGATCTACTTCCAACTATGCTAAAAAAAATTCAGGGGAGGTAATTGCAATTACCATATTTCAAGTGAGGTTTCAGCAATAGTCAAAAAATTTAGGGAAAGTTTTAGCAATTTACGCATTTTCAATATTACCTCGTTTCTCACATGAGGGGAGTTATTACATGGGGAACACCATTTGTTAGACCTAGTGCCCTAGTCCCCATTTGAGTGGGCTTTGAATCCATGGCTTTACAAGGTGAGGATCATGACAAAAAAGGTGTCTTGGATTTGTTGATCACAAGACTGTGCTAGCCATGTTCACCTAGCCGCACATCAGGAATATCAGCGATGTAAATTACATCCAATGTTCCAAATTTGGTGGGATTCCAATCAGTGGCTTTACAAGGTGAGGATCATAACAAAAAATGAGTCTTGATCTACTTACCACAACACATTGTTGGCCACGTTCACTCAACCACACATCAAGAATAGCAGCTATGTAAAGTATAACCAATGTTTCAAATTTGGGTGAACTTTTACATCGTGGATTTGCAAGGTAAGGACCATGACAAAAAAAAGGGGTCTAGATCTGTTGACCACAACACATTGCTGGCCACATTCACCAGCACAGATCAAGAATATCGGCGATGTAAAGTGCAACCAATGTTCCAAATTTGGATGAGCTTCCACACCTTGGCTTTGCAAAGTGAGGACCATGAAATAGGAACCCAGATTTGTTGATTACAATACATTGCTGGCCACATTCACCCAGTTGCACATCAGGAATATCAACAATATAGACTACAACCAATGTTCCAAATTTGGGCGAGATTTCACATCGTGGCTTTGCAAGGTGAGGATCATTACAAAAAAGGAGTCCAAATCTGCTGACCATGTTCACCCAGCCACACATCAAGAGTATCGGCGATGTAAAGTACAACCAATGTTCCAAAATTTGATGAGCTTTCGCACTGTGGCTTTGCAAGGTGAGGATCGATCATGACAAAAAAGGAGTCTGGATGCCACACATTTATAGAGTACCAGTGATGCAAATTACAACCAATGTTCTCAATGTATGGCAAACTGTGGGCAGCAATGTCTTGTGGTCAACATATCCAAACTCACCAAAACAAAGCCTATAAGTAATGTTTGACTGAATTTGATTATTGTATAATCATTCGTGTTAATCTCCATCCAAGCTCCTTCATGCACTTGTAATTGGTTACGCAGCAAGTGATGCACAAGAGTGTGAGAAGTAGATTTGGCTCTTGAGATTTGCTACAAAAACAATAATCAAAGAGTAGAAATAAAACATAATTTGGAATTGCTCCAGTATACAACCATACAAGTATGGACATTGTTCCCCCAATGCATAGCTGAAAGGGCAGGGACTGCTACCAACAAAATTCTCCCAAGTCCCAGCACTGTCCTAGGACGCCACTGCAACCGCTCATTGAGAATATCTCACTTACCATTCATGTAGAGATGTTTTTCCATATACGGCTGCAGTGAAAGGTTGGGACATTGTTGAGACATGCATTGGTAGTTAATCCAAACTCTATCTCAAAGTGTTGTGAGGTGGGTGTAAGAAACACTATATGATGAATAAATCCATCGAAGTGTCGAACGACCAATGACCAACGCCATCAAAGTATCGAACTACAACACTCACGCGACAATTTGGAGGAAAAAAGTAGATAGAAAGTTCAAAAGAAGGTAAATTACAAAGATCCCTCTTTTCTATGGGGTTAGTGACAAATATTCCTTGAGTTGTCATTTGGGACAAAAATATTCCTTGAGTTGTTATTTGTGGCAAATACGAGTTCAGATCTTCATGAGAACTCTGCCCACGTTTATCTCAGTCATACACAGAAAATATCTCATCCTCTACATCATGATTTTTAAAAACGAACCGGTGACTGAACCGGTCAGGGGTCTGGTTATCGGTTCGAATGGGCCGATCGTTTCATCACCCGAATGGCTGGCCCATTCTGACGAAAAAATTAAAAATTTAAAAAATTGGAAAATGGTCAAAATCGTTCAAACGGTTAACCAGCCGGTTCAACGATTTGTTGACCAAAATCAACAGTTTTAAAGGAAAAAACGGTTTTGGAGGAAAACGGAACCGGTCATCCCGATTTTTCTGGTCTGACTGTTCGATCCGGTCCAATTTTGAAAACAGTGCTCTACATAGTATTATGCAGGGGGAGATGTTCCCAATTCATGGGGGGTAGTATATTATGGGTAGGCGTGGGCAGAGTTATCATGCGCAGGAGATCGGAGTCGACAAATACATCAGGTGACATAATGCATTAAATTACTAAAATAGCCACTTAAAATTTTCTTATCCTCAAACCATAATTGACAAAAAAATGAAAAATACCTCGGTTTTCTCCAATGAAGCCAACTAAAATAATAAGAAGCATTTCTCTAAAATAGAAGATTTTTTTTTTTTACACGAATGTCTCTCTACATCTTAAAATATAAAAAATACCCGCTCCTTTTTCCAGCAAATCAAAAAAAAAAAACAAAAGAAACCATAAATTTATTTCTATCAAAAAAATTCTACCATTTTTATTTAAATATTAAATCTAAAAATCTACAAGAATTTATTAGATCAATTGAGAGGACTTTAATATTCAATCATAAATTATTCAAATAAATAAGAAAAGGGTAGCCTGGGAATTAAAAAGGTTTGAAATCAGCTGAATGATAATTTTAAAAAATATTTGAAGGGGAGGTTTTTGTACTTACCGAAAAAACAGATGATTTCGTTTGCCAAGCCCAAGGTGTATAGGAGGCCGATATCAAGCTCCTTGACCTCCAACATTCTCTTTTTCGCTTGGCTTCACTAAAAGAAGAATAAAAACTCTCTTGGCTTTGTTCAGATTTGTTCGCTCGAAAATACCAATGGGGACCTCATTGGAAAATGCCAGAGGATGGATTGCAGAGCTTTCCTATAAGGTAAGCACGTTGCACCGTCGGCATCGGTTGGCTTCATTTTTATTACTCTTCTTCGATGAAGTCTCTATATCTAAATTCGCCTTCTCTGTTCTTCAGGGTGTAACTTCATGCTGATGTAGGTAGAGACGATTTTAGGATAACTACTGGTGTTTTTTCTTGGATTTTGATCCTGGATTCGAGGGGTTCTTTCATTGATTAGGAAAGGAACTTGCTGAATTCCGGGTTTTCTGCAGTTTTTAAATGAAATGAAGGAAACCGGTAGAATGGAAAAAACAGGGTGGGTATAATGAGCCATGGTGGTTCTTCAGGAAAGCATATAATCTTTGATTCGAAGAAAGAGAAGAAGATACACGTTGAGTGGTTCTGATTCCGACAAAAAAATTGTAGTTTCTCCTCGCAGAAAGGTATTTTGTGGAAGCAGTCGAGAAAACAATGGTTCTGTTGCACCTAAAAAGAGTAGTGCAAGTTATACAAATGGGAGGAAATTGAAACTGATAGGAACAAGGATAAGTACATTACATATCTGCTAAACATAGAGAAGATATTAAAATTGGTAGGACTTTTTTTTTCTCTTTCCTGAGGATGAAATCGAGAAAAACAGGATGTAAGTTTTTGAATAGAAGGGGATACTTGTCTTGGTTTTGGTGTAGATAAAAGGCGCGCCTAGACACACAGGCGAGGCTTATGCGTCTCACCCGGGTCCTAGGCGCAGCACTTTCGATGCGCCTCAGCTTAGGTGTGTCACTTTTGAAAATTTTACGCTTTTTGTTTTCTTGAACCTAGCAATTGGCCCCCAACCACGCTCCTTGATGTAAGCTCAAATAAGTTAACGGTAGAGTACTAAATTCTTAATTTCAACACAAAAAATTAAGAATTTGTCTATTTGTTAATGTTGTTCATTCATTCATTTTAATAAAATATCTTCTTAAAATACAATTAAAATTATGGCACATCTCTTAAACTATCCCTATTGTTTAAAAAATTGGCAAACTATGCCATTGTTGTTTAGAAATTGTCTTAAGCTACCTTTAAGTTTTCTAACAATTGACATTACGTTAAATGCTAGTAGAAGGAAACAAAATGTGAAATTTGCCCTTCACTATTCACCAAATTTTCAATTGATGAAAAACCCATAATTTCCAATTTTTTTCAAAGGGCCTCTTTGTTTTGGAGCGATTGTTCATTCTACACTTCACCCAAGTATGCAGCTGCCATCAAACCCTCAAAGCAATAGCGTTGAGTTCCGATACCTCCACCAGCTCCTCCGCCACCGAGTTTCAATACCTCCCAGAGCCTGAAATTTGGAAAATAAAACAGAAGAACAAATCGTCAATGGATTAAAAAAAAAATAGAAGAACAATGTTAAAATCTTTCTAGAGAATTCTGTTGTCTTTATTATGCAGGATTACATCGTATATATATACAATAGGAGATTCAGTTGTAGTTGTAGTGGGAAATTACCGCTGGCCAGGCCAAATAAATCTAGAGAACTCCTAATTACGACCAGAGAACTCCTAAATACATTTCTAAAACCACGCTTCCCAATACTCCCCCTCAAATCAGCACATGAAGATTTCAAATGCCCAATTTTCCAAGGAAATATGTGAATTTCTCTTTGCCAAGTAACTTCGTCAAAACATCAACCAATTGTTCTGTGGTCCGAACATGGCGAGTAACAATGTTCCTATGTCGTATCTCATCCCAAACAAAATGACAATCGACTTCAATATGCTTTGTTCTCTCATGAAACACTGGATTTGCGGCTATATGCAGAGCTGCCTGATTATCACAATACAATTGCACAGGTTCATTATGCGCCACTCCCAAGGACAACAAAAGTTTCTTCATCCACTTCAACTCACAGCTTGTCGTAGCCATCGAACGATATTCTACTTCTGCAAAGGAGCGCGATACAGTGTGTTATTTTTTCGTTTTCCAAAAAACCGGTGACTATCCCAGTATGACAAAATACCCAGTCAACGAACGTCGCATTAACGGGCAGCTTGCCCAATCAAAGTCGCAATAAGCATACAAACGCAAATCGCTATTGGAACACAACAATATGCTTTGTCCAGGATATCCTTCATACATCGCACTACACGCAAAGCTGCCTCCCAATGTTCTTGCCGTGGACTCTGCATGAACCGGCCCAGGATATGAACACAATAACACAACTCAGGTCGTGTGATGGTTAAGTATATCAACCGTCCTACTAGTCTTCGATACTGATTCGGATTGTCCATTAGAGCGCCCTTGGCTAGTGCAAGATGATGATTCTGTTTAATGGGCACGGACGCTGGTTTGGCTCCCAATAGTCGACATTCCGAGATAATGTATAGGGCATACTTCCGTTGAGATAAAAATATTCCCTCAAGACCACGAGCTACTTCAATACCTAGGAAGTATTTGAGTGGACCCAGATCTTTCATATGGAAGCATCGACTGAGATACTCTTTGAACTTCATAATGGCTATAGTATCATTTCCCCCAACAATCAAATTATCAACGTATATCAGCACGTGCAGATGAACATTGTGTCTGAAATAAGTGAACAAAGAGTAGTCAGGATATGATTGAACAAATCCGAACTGTATTAAGGCCGTTGTCAATTTCAAGAACCAACATCTAGGAGCTTGACGTAATCCATAGATTTCTTCAGTTTGCACACTTTTGTTCGATCCTTAGATGCGAAACCTGGCGGCAACTGCATGTATACCTCCTCATTCAAATCCCCATGTAAGAATGCATTATGTACATCCATCTGATGCAACTCCCAGTTCTTAGCGGCTGCCACGGCTAAGAAAGTGCGGACTGTCATCATTTTGGCCACAGGAGCGAAAGTCTCATTGTAATCTAACCCCTCAACCTGTCTATTCCAAGTACCATTGTCCTCTAGAGCCTGGATTTCCTTCCTCATAGCTTCTCTCCATTTTTCACTTTTCATTGCCTCAGAAAAGCTGGTGGGCTCGACTCCTACAGTGACTGTAGCTAAGAAAGCTTGATGTTTAGCAGAGAAAGTAGCACATGTCACATAATTCACTATGGGACAGGGAGTCGTACCTGAGGACTCTGATTCAGGGTTGGCTTGAGTGTGAATGGGGTCTTTCAAACATCGAGCAGTGTAGGTCATGTAGGGCTTTAACAAAACAGACGACTTGTGATTCCGATTTCCCCTACCAAGTTGTTCCTCTAGTGCCGTTTGTGGTGCTGGATCCACCCTAATTCTGTCCTCACTGCCATTAGTTCCCACTTCCTGCACACTCTCTTCATCTTCGTGCTCCTCCTCTCTTCCATCATCATTATTTTCAAGGCTCCCCCTATCACAGATGTCGGCTACATCACTCCCCCAGTTTCTATTTCCTTTGTGGCTGTGAAAAACATCATCATCAACCACAGTATCAGCTGGTGCAATGGCTGGGCCAGAGTTGTCTTCCAGAGTTGCTTTTAGATTAGCGGCATATGGAAATACATTCTCATGGAATACTACATCACGGGAGACAAAATATTCACCTCTTTCAACATCATATATGCACCAATCTTTCTTTCTGTAGGGATAACCTACAAAAACACACTTCCTACTCCTTTCGCCAAACTTATCCTTGTCTCGATGACTCCAATGAGCATAGCAGATACAGCCAAATACTCTCATTTGCTCGTATCGAGGTGGCATCCCGAGCAGTACCTCATACGGAGTCTTCCCGCCAAGTACAGAAGAAGGTGTCATGTTTATCAAGTATCCGACGGTTAAGGCACACTCCCCCCAAAAACCAATAGGCAAGCCTGCTTGAAATCTCAATGCTCTCGCAACATTCAAGATATGCCTGTGTTTTCTCTCCACCCGATCGTTTTGTTGCGGTGTCCCAACTCACGAAGTTTGATATAGAATGCCATGAGTCTCAAAGTATGATTTCAAGCTTTTAAATTCTGTTCCATTATCACTTCGAACAATCCTGACTTGCTTGCCAAACTGACGTTCTACCATGGCACAAAATTTCTCAATAATATATGCTACTTCACTTTTTTTTCCAGTAACAATTAAACCCACACAACACGAGAATAATCATCAATAATGGTTAGAAAGTAAACTGCACCACAAGAGGCAGGTACTTTATAGGCGCCCCATGTATCACAATGAATTAGAGAGAAACAATCATCAACTTTATGTTTACTTTCAAGAAAGATTTCCCGTGTTTGTTTTGCTCTGTAACAAACATCACATGGCTTGTCTCCTTCGGTTCTATTTAATTTATCTACTTTAGGAAGAAAAGATAATATTTGTTTAGACGAATGCCCTAATCTGCGATGCCATAACTCCCATTCATTCATACCTCTTGTTCTATTCGCCCGAACTAGTGCTGCTCCTCTAAAATGATAGACCCCATCACACTGCTTACCCACTCCAATCAGAATCCTCAAGGTTTAGTCCTGTATCACACATAGCTTGTCAGTAAAAGTGACAGTACAATTTATCGCTTGCAATAATTTTGCTATGGAAATAAGGGTGCAGTTCATTCTTGGTACAAAAAAGCACATGATGTAAATAAATATTTCCACCCAAATGTAAAGTCCCTTCTTTCATTGCAGTGGTTTGCTTCCCATTGGGAAGTCCTATCGGACACTGTGTAATATTTCATACATCCATCAATAAATCAATTTCTCCAGTCATATGGTGCGACGCCCCAGAATCAATTATCCAATCAGTAGAATTTTTCTTACCAGAGAGCTTTCCATTAGTCCTGGTTTTGTAAGCATCAAGCATTATTACAAGAGTCTGCTCGTCATTAAGCCCATTTAATCCGGTCCTATTTCCATCAATTACGGCTGCATGAACAGCATGAGTTTTTGCTGAAGCTCGGTCACGTTTGCCAAAAGGTCCAACCCCTTTTTCTCAACCTGTTCCATACCCGATCGATGTACCGCGGGGTCAATCTCCCCACCATTCCGACTTATCACCAATAATATCGAAAAGAAACAGTAAGAGACACGGCAGTCTTTGATTATCCTCCAAATCGTCGATTGCGGTGTCACCCTTATCCTGGTGGCAACAGATGTGGCGGCACGTGGTGTAGATATACCTCATGTCGCACAAAAACAGAAAACACAGCCGTGGGAGTCCAAGAGGGTCTATTGAGACACCTATCACACCCACCATAGAGCAGTTTCTCCACGTGTATGAATCATAGATGGCACCCGAAGCCTGCAAAGAGAATGCAAGGCAGCATCCACAAGCGAACCCTGTGATTTCTGACAAGCATATTTTGGTGACGAGTGTCGTTCACCGTAGCGACCAAGACAATCAAAATACGGAAAGCAAACCCGTTGCCGGCGATTGCAATCTTGTTTCCGCTGGCAGCAAACCTGTTGCTGCCGATAGCAAACTTGTTGCCGCCTATAGTGAACCTGTTGCCGCATATAGCAATCCTGTTGTTGCCGATAGCAAACCTGTTGCCGCCAAGGTTGCTGCTTCGTCGCCGGCAGAGAAGAAGCAACCTCAACAGAAAGCGCAGCAGGCTTCGTCAAGTTCCCTTCGAAGCCTCTTCCGTCTGCCGAATCTGTGAGAGCAGAGAGAGGCAGGGGAGGAAGAGGCGGCCGTGTGTGGGCTAGGAAGTAGATGAACAGAGAGAGGCAGTACGGGAACGGCCGTGCCAATGGTTATCACCCGGAACACGAAGACGTTCACCGCCGCTCTACTGGGTTGGGTTCGATCGCCGTGCCAATGGTTACCACCCGGAGGTCGCCGCTATCACTCGATTTTGGAACCTCTGATCGCTGCCGTCGTCTCAACAAGGAAGATGAGCAAACGCTGTTTTGATCCGGTTGGATTTTGCCCTGAATTCGATCGCCGGAACGGGGGTGTCGTTTCTTATCTTCTTGCTTCAAACTGACATGGTGTTCGGCGCTTGCAATCAGGAATCTCGAAGTGGTAAAAACGGAGGGTAGATGAGATGGTTGCCGCCGCCTCTGCTGGATGTCCAAAAATAGAAGGCGATCAACAGATTCAGCCGAACGGAACTCAGAACGGAATCTCTGTAGAAGAAGAAGAAGACCGAAGAATTCTGCAGAGTTCTTGTCTGATCTGCGAAAAACAGAACTCAGAACGGAACCGCCCGTTGCAGCCTTGGGAGGACGAAGGCGAAAATCGGAACTCTGTGGAAGACGGAGTGTCGAACTGGATTTGGAGTGCAAAGTCTGTCCTTTGTCAGCGCCGAGCAGCGTCGCTGCCGCTACTGATCTCCAGAGGTATTAGAACACAGACCTCTCGCTCCCGTTTCCCGCTCCGATACCATGTTAAAATCTTTTTGGAGAATTCTGTTGTCTTTATTATGCAGGATTACATCGTATATATATACAATAGGAGATTTAGTTGTAGTTGTAGTGGGAAATTACCGCTGGCCAGGCCAAATAAATCTAGAAAACTCCTAATTAAGGCCAGAGAACTCCTAAATACATTCCTAAAACCACGCTTCCCAATAATCAGTCCCGTATTCAGATTTCACGGAAAAGCTCAAAATTTGAAGCTCACGAAGAAAAACTCATATTCAGATGAGCATTCAGATTTCAAAGCTCATATTTAGGAAGAAAAGCTCAAAAAAAAAAAAAGACGGAAGAACTAAGGAAACCCCATATTCAGATGTCAAAGCATTCTAATTTCTAAGTCATCGCATCAATCAATGGATTAAAAAAATAAATAAACAGAAGAACAACGGATGATTAAAGCAAATCATAAAAATAAAACAATTTCTATACAAATGAGTAGGACCGAAAAAGGAAGAGAAATAGAAATTACAAATAATACTAACTTTTCTGTAATCAGCGATGACATACAAGCTTGCTTTTCTTTTCTTCTTTGGTTCCTGTTCTTCTTCTGACTTCCAAGTGGAAACAGGTATGGGGGCAGTTTTTATTAGTTAGGCGCATAGGTGAGAGTTTTAATTTCTTGTAAAGTATCTGTTCAGTCATTTGATTCAATCTCTTTATTCTCTCCGAATCCTGAAATGTGTGTCTAGGAGTTGTGTTCCAGGGGTCTCTGGGGCTCTTAGCGATCCCACCAGCATTGCTGGCTCATAATGATGCCAAAATCACCGCCACCACTACAACTTCCAACAACGGTGGTAATTGGTGAACAATAAGGGTATTTTGGGAAATTTAAAAAATTATCACTCACATAATGTCACATGTGAACGGAGTGGGATGAAAAATTAACAGTAAAGGAGGTTTTAGACAATTATCAATAAACTTAAGAGTAGCTTAAGACAATATCTAAATAGTAAGGGTACAGTTTGTCAATTTCGTGAACAATAGGGGTAGTTTAAGAGATTTATCCTTAAAATTATACCCTAACATAGAGTTGTTTGGGCTTGCCCCGAGGGACATGGCACAAAGGCAGCTTGTAGAATTAGGAATGCAATATGTTTTACATCACATAATTGAAGTAATGCAATTGAGAAAAAAAAGAGATTGTGGTTTTTACATGTTTGAAAATGTTCTATATGTTTGATTTTATTTTTAAATTTTCATTTAAATCCGCTTTACATGTTATGCTTATGTATTTTAATTTTAGATAATAGGTTTTTTAAAACATTTATTTTAAAACTTAAGTTTATATTTTTTATTAATATTATGTTTAATATTTTTTACTTTTTTGCATTTCTTTGATTTTTTTTAAAATTTCTGACTTTTTTTTATTCTTTGCATTCTTTATTGTATTTTTGCGCCTTGCTTCAAAAAGGCGCACATCTCTTTAATAATAGTTTAGATAAAACAAATCCCAAGGTTGTAAAGTGCATCTTTCTGAGGTACTCAAGAACCTAGAAAGGTTACAACTGCTATAGTCCTATTCTTTGTTGCTATTATTTTTGTAGAAATGTCAGTTTTCATGAATCTATTCCTTATTTGATTATTTCTCAAGGACTAGATCATCATCTCCACATAGTTTTTATATATATTATTTCCTTTAGTTGTGGACCTGTGGTTGATAACGTATCATCTTCTTCTGATTTACCTCCAAACCACTTTTACACAAGTTTCCTCTCGGAGGACAACAGCTTAGGCCCCTCCATCACCTGGTTCAACACTTATAGGCTAAGTTCCCAGCCAAAGCCTACTTCTGTCCTTAATCCCCTATTGCTCACCATAAAGGTAAGAGATTGTGTACACTCCATCCTTACAGTTATTTTGTTTCCTATAGTTCCCTATTTCCATCTTTTCGGTGCTTTATCACCTCCTTGTCCACTATGTTTGTACCTAATAAGCAAGGTTCAAAGTATCAACACGTATCGACTGATATGGATCGATACGTATCATTTTGGGACCCCTCCGGTATGTCCCTACAGTGGGTGTACCGGGGGTCTGACCAGTTCAGGGAGTGGAGGAGACCTAAACCGACCCCCCTAAACCAGTATCAATTCGCCCGATACACCCCTACTGGTGTATCAGGTGTATCGATATTTTGAACCTTGCTAATAAGTATATTCAAGAGGCTTTATTTGACTTTGGTTGAAGGAACAGGCTTGTTAGGATGTAAGCTACTATCTACACCTTTGGATCCAAATACTAAACTAATTGCTTTTGATTAGGGGAGCCTGTGGAAGATCCAAGATAATACAAGCGACTAATTGGAAAGCTGAATTATTAAACCACCATGCATCCCGGTATGTCTTTTGCTGTTAATGTGGTCATCCATGGACTTGCACAAAGTGTCTCATCTTTATGTAGTGCTCACAATCCTTTTATATCTAAAAGGATCCTGGGCTAAGGAGGTGGTATAAGGATCATGGATATTTATCCATATCCAGTTTTGCCAATGCAGATTGGGTAGGTTCACCAACAGATTAAAGATCTACAATAGGGTGCTGTACTTAGGGGGTGTTCTTTTTTCAGATTTTGAGAGGGAGGGAAGTTGGTCAATGGGATTTTGGTTCCCATTGACCAAGAATCCCATGTTCTTTTTTCAGATTTATGTGGGGACCAGGGAAAGTTTATTTTTCTAGGTAAGTGATACCCCATCTCCTAGGTGGGTAGATAACTTTCCCACCTAGGGGGAAGTTGCCAGAACTTGAATGGGACAAAAATGCCCCTTTTAATAATGGATTTTTATGACTAAAATGGTCATTGCCTTATTTACATGAGAAATAAAAGAACATGGGTAAATGCACTTAGCCGGGTAAATGTTTCCCAGGTATGCATTTACCCAGGTAAATAACTTACGGAAAAGCGAACGGGGCCTTTGTGGTAAATTGTTTACTTGAAAGAACAAGTAGCAGGGTGTTGTTAGTGTGGAAGCTGAATACCATGCAATGGTTCATGCAATAGGAAAATTGACATGGATTAAGAGTTTGTTGTAAGAGATGGGAATTATAGTTAACTACCTATGCACCTAGATTTTAGACTGTGATAGTTAGACAACTATACATATATATTGCATTAGATCTGGTGTTTCATGGGAGGACAAAGCATATTGAGGAGGACTGGTATTTTGTTTGTGAGAAGATTCAAGGTGGTGTCATAGAGACCCCTTTGTTAGATTAAAAAATAAACTAATAGACCTTTTCACTAAAGCCTTACATCTTCCACGGATTGACTTCATTATTAGGAAGCGAGATCTATGTAGTATACATACTCTAGCTTGAGGGGAGTGTTGAAGTGTTTAGGTAATGTAGTGAGCAGCCGGGTAGTTTAAACATTCTTTTGGATTATTAAGGACACTCTAGTCCTTAATTTTTATTTAACAGGGATAATGATGCAATTGGACATTCATTAGCAATCTACTTATACGGTGTTCTTTTTTGGATTTTGAGAGGGGGGAAAGTTAGTCAATGGGATTTTGGTTCCCATTGACCAAGAATCCCATGTTCATTTTTCAGATTTATGTGGAGACCAGGGAAAGTTTATTTTCCTGGGTACCACTTATCCATTTTTTCCCACCTAGGGGGAAAGTTGCTAACACTTGAGTGGGACAAAAATGTCCATTTTCTTATTTACCTAGGAAATAAAAGAATATGGGTAGATGTACTTACCCAGGTAAGTGTTTCCTAGGAAAAACTTACCCAGGTAATTGCAATTACCTGGGTAATAACTTACCGAAAAGTGAACGGGGCCTAAAAGATAAATATCATATGGGGGGAGGAGAAGAGGAAATTGGGCCCTTGAGAAATCAGGCATTTTCACTGTGAAGTCTTTCTTTCATAGCCAGTCAAAGGGAGGAGCTTTCTTCTTTCCCAAGTAACAGAATTTGGAATAGATCTGTTCCTTCTAAACTTGACTTTCTTTGTCTGGTCAGCAGTGCTGGATAAGATCTTAACAAAGGAAAATGTAGTCAGAAGAGGAATAGAGGCGGAGGATACTGTTTGTCCTATGTGCGATGGGAATGTGGAATCATCGGGTCATTTGTTGATTCACTGTGATTTTTTGTACTGGGTGTGGAGGAATATGCAGAGTTTATTTGGAATCCTAGGGGCATGGGCACTCGCCACTCGGAGGTTCATACAGAGCTGGTAAGGTAGCTTGGAGCATCCTACCTGAAGCTGTTTTCTGGGCAGTATGGTGTGAAAGAAATAACAGAATATTTGAAGCAAAGCAGTCTACAAAGGAAAGAAGTTCTTAACAGGAGTATGGGGATGGTTCACTCTTGGTTGGAAATACATCCTTTATTTAAAAATAGACATATTTCTTCCTTTTTTGATTCAGACTTCCTTTTTGTAAGGAATTTTTAGTTTTTTGTTTTTGAGGGGTGGGTATATTGGTAAAATGATTTTCTCTGTACAGCTTCTCAATGCACAGAGACTTCTTTGTATTTTGGCCCTTCAATATTAATCAAACACGTTATCTTATACTTTAAAATATATATATATATACCCAGCCTCCTAGTATGTGAGAGATTAGCTAGAAATCATCACTGAACAGGTCTGTTTATTCTCTTCTCATCTTTTCTCTCCTTGTTCTTTTCTCCTTCTTTATCTGCTTTTCTGTTCTGTTCCATTACAGGGAGGACTGGCAGATGTGTGGTACACTCATAGGATGTAGCAGCACTTTGATGGATAATGTAAGCTGAAATGTATATAGTATACATTCCTAATACAATTTTTGGAGGAATACATGGAATAATGTATAGGTGTACAAATGAGTTTCCTAAAATGCACCCAATTTAAGTTGTCACATTATTTCATTAGTTAGAGATTTGAAAAATTGATATCAAAGGCAAGGAAAAACCTTCTTTCGAAGGTATGTAATATGTTATGTATCTTGTTTCTATATGCTGCTTCTTTCTTATACATTACTTTTTCATTAAGCTGATTCGTTGCTAGTGATATATGTTGGACTTGTTTTACCGACCTCAATGGAGACAACACTAATATTCTACACATTTACAGCATTGGTCCAAATCATTCAATAAATGGGTCCCTTTCTTGGTTGTTCCTTCTTTGGAAATCAGAATGATAATGTGATGTTGATTTCCTATCCATCCAAAGAGCAAGTAAATTACTAAGAAAAATGAGAGTTTGTACATTTTATTTAGAACTGTATTAGTTTTATCTTCTTGAGGATGATAAACTTAGGTTTGTTGCATATATGTATTTTATTTTGAATGCAAGTGTAGGGTCTGTGTAGCTGAGAAATTACAACTGTTTTTGTATTCCTAGATTCATGCAATCTTTTTTTTCTTTTTTCTTTTTGGATCAGCAATACAGAATGTATTCATTTGATTAAAAGAGCAAATACAACAAGAATTTATTCATGCAATCTTGTTTAGCTGATCTCCTAATCCATCTTATTTGAATCAACATGTCTTTAGATATCTGTTTGAAGTGCCTGAGCTCATTCCTTAGCTTCCATATTACTCCTCCCCCCTTTTTTCATGCAATCTGTATAGATGTTATTAGCCTATTACTGCATATCCATAGATGCTATTCCTAAACAAATCACCGAATTTTGAATTTTGCTAATTTCACTACCATTATCTTGTTTGCAGAATCCTGAAAAAATTAGGATGGATTCTGAGTAGGCACTTGCTTTCGTTCAGTGATTTAAAAGGTGCACTTAGGCGCCCTGGTGAGGTGCATTTTGAGGCATGCACCCGGTATGCCTAGGTTTCCCATAACTATCATTTTTTGCTAATACTATTCATTCATCTTTTAACACAATACATGTTTCAAAAGATAAGGAACCATAATAACATTTACAAAACCAATATTTTATGTACGGGTTAAGAATTTAAGATCCTAGCATGGATTTATCCGGGATTTCCTCAAGGGGCTTGGTACGAAGGTGGCTTGTAGATTTAGAATTACATTAGCCATTTAAAGTGATGTGACTGGAAAAGAAATAAAGAGATTGAAAGTTTCACGTCTGAATATGTTTGTCTGTCATGTTTGATTTTATTTTTACATTTTCACTTTGAATATGGTTCATATGTTATGTTTGTGTATTTCAATTTGAGCCAATAGGATTTTTAAAACATTTAATTTAAAATTTAAGTTTTCATTTCCTTTCTAAATTAATACTATTTTAATATTTTTTTGGTTTATTTTGAATTTTTTTACTTTTTTCGTTTAAAAAAAAATTGTGGCTTGCTTCAAAAAGGTGTGCCCCTTACCTTGCACCTTGTGCCTCAGGCATGACCCCCGTTTTAGTGCCTTGCGCTTTTAAAAGTTAAAACACTGCTTTGGTTACTTAGTGAAAAGATATCAGAAGATGGTATTACCTGTCCTTGTGTTTTCAATGCTAGTTATGGTCTTTGGGATCATCCTGAAACCAGCGTTTTAAAAGCATAATATCTTGCCTTTTTGAGATTAGAGGCTCAATAGCCTAATACAGGGCAGAACCATCAACATTAGATGTTGATCCTAGTTCACATCTGTTGTAATTCCTGGCCAGTCTAGAGAGAGGTTCTTTTTAGGGGTAAAACTTTGTCTGGAATGTCCTGCTTCCTACAAGGATCTCTTTTATTGTGTGTGTGATTTGCTATGACTGAATATTAGCTGATAAAATTGTTTAAGTTACCTGTCAATGTTATGCTTCATGATCATGATTTGGAGGTCAAACCCTTCTTTAGGCCAAGGGAGCTTGCATTTTGCATCTGGCAGTGGCTTCTGATGGGTGGATGACACAGGCCTTTGGGTGTAATAAGAGAGTATTCAGGGATGAGAGAGGAGAGGCCATATTAGCTTATTCAGGGACTATTTGTTCAGGGAACCCAACAGCATAAATGATATCACTGCTTCAAGGCTTTCATTTTCTGGCTATGTTAGAACCAGCAAGATTAAAGATATCATAACAATCTCAAATGGGTGATAGGTAGGTCCAGAGATGATGTTGAGGGTCCATGGGCCTTTTGTAATTATATCAGGGTGACTTGACCTCTATCAACATCTTGTTCAGATAGATGCAGAGGTCACCTAACACCATGACTCTCCCAATTGGGTTCTTCCTTCTTATATGAACATGTATTTTAGTCAGTTTTCCGTGTACAATGTGTACACTGACAGAGGAGTAGGAATTCAATGGGTGTCCAAAAATCTGACTCGACATGTATCTAAAATGGGCATGCCATCCATTTAGGGAGAGTTAATGCAACAATGATTTTAGTGGTTGATGCTTGCCTCTATGGGTTATAATTCTGTTTCATGGATAGCACGAAAACTTGTCCTCCCTGAAATTATTAAAACCCTCTCATCAATTTCCAAATAAAAAAATATTTCCAACCATTAATTTCTAGGTCCTATTTTTCTATCAAGTTTTCAAGCTAAGTATTGGAAGAACCCCTAAATCATTCAAAATCTTTTCCCAGATTTGCCTGCAAAACAAATGTGCGTAAGGGAGAAACCATTAAAATTGCACTTCATAGATCCAACTAATGATAGGAACCATTCTTAAACAACTATTTATCATCCAATGGAAGATCTGGGTGCAATTTTTCGGTCTCTGATCCCCAAATCCAGTGATATGCCTCTGAACACATCCCTCATCAAGCTGTAATGAGTCATCCCCTTGTCCTCATTGTAACCAGACCTTCTACTTCGTCTAATGTGCTTTCCTTTTAGAGAAAAATTTTTAAATTCCACCCCTTTCATATACTCCAAATAATTGCTGCTCTACACTCCACACAATCTTCTTACTCAGGCAGAAGTGAGAAGTAAATTGTCTGGATCTGTTGACCACAACACATTGCTAGCCGCATTTACCAGCCGTACATTGGGAAACCATGGCCAATGCATGGTCGGTGATCAGCAGATCTGAACTCAGAAAGTAAACTGTCCAAACAACATATCTGCTGAGGGCTGCCATAGAGTGCCGAAAAGAGGCTTAAGACAATATCTATTCTTAGCAAGGTTTTTAAAACCGAACTGGTCAGGGGATCAGTTCTCTGGTCAAACGGATTAACTGTTCAAATCAAATGGACGGCTTGTTCTGACAAAAAAATAAATAAATTGTTAAAACTGTTGGACAGTTTGAACGGTCTGACTGTTCAGGTCAACAGTTTGCTAATCAAATCAGCGGTTTTTGGTGAAATAACCGTTTTGAGGTAAAATGAAACTGATCACCTGACCGGTTACTGGTTTTTTTGGTCCAAACGTCTGGTCTGGTCTGGTTTTAAAAACCACGGTTCTTAATAGTCCACATGCATGCAAGAATAAAAGAGGTGATCAATCAATTCATCAACACGAGCCTACATGACAAAACAGGCCAACTTTCATATCTAATGCCTCTAGAACACGTCAAGTTCACTTTTCTGACAAGAACCTCCCAGAAGGGGTCATTACCCACTAATTGTCCTGGCCTTCTACCAGCTTCATCTAACACGTCACCTCTCACTATGAGAGTAGGGCACATTATAAATTGGAATCTGCCATGTATGAGATTGTGCGGTGCGAGATTATATTGGTAGAGGGTTTGAATATGTTTTATTGGCAAGTGATCTAGACTAAGTTATACTGGATATGACCTCTCACCCCTTGGGATCTGGATCATTTGCATTGAAGAGTTGAGGAGGCTTTATAATCAGAGTCCGGATCTGGTCCCAACCTACGGTTCTGGCAGATTACACATGAATTGGAGGACCTACTAAGTAAAGCTATCCCAACATCATCCATGTCTGTACATCTCCCCCATAAAATTACGAGATGTGCAGATTTTTGTTTATTTTTTGGGAGGAAATCTATACTTATTCCACATGCCTCAGCTCACCTCTGAAAATTGGACATGTGGAAAACTGACAACCAAATCAATCGTTATCTTAGAAGTGGTAATCAACCGACCGATGTTCATCAGGATTCACCGACAATTGGGGAGGGGGGGATGGTTCTGATTGATGAAAATTCACCATTATCATTGAGGTGTTAATCAAATTAACCGATATCATAGAAATCAGTGTCAGTGCTAATTAATTAACCCATTGTCACGTTGGTGGATTTTATGCAGTTTTTGAATTCAAGCTGCAGCCTGCAGGAATGTAAGACCAAGGTTTTTATTTTTCACCATATAATCTGCACTCCGATAATGTTGTATAATATTTTTTCCAAGAAAAAATGTTGCATAAGCTTCAAAATATTAAACAATGATGAGTTTTATGCCATAAATAAATAAAAAGATAAAATAAAACGAATGGAAAAAGAAAGAAAAATATTCTTTTTCACTGTATAATTTCCATTTCAATAATAATAATAATAATAAAAGGCATAGCACCTGACTTAATGGTGCCAATCAAATATCAATTTCATGGGAGATCTACAACCCACAAGGCGCTATACACCCAGCTTCCAACAAAATGATCATACAGCCGCACATGGCACATCACATCTCTAAGCACGATTGCCGTCTCAAAAGTACAAAACATATTTGAGTGCCGAGTTGGAAGCTGCTGGTGGGTAGCACCGTGGCGGATCCGACTCTTATACATCTCAATTACAATTCAAGCAAATGCAAGGGAAAAACACTCTGAGATAAAGCATCTGAACATCCTTGATTAAATCTTGCCGAAAGTACAATTACACGGTTAATTGAGAAAACAACATTTCCATTGGTTTGAACTTAACATCCATGGGCACCGAAAGCAGACTGTCCCCACTTGAACACCTAATAGATACATTCAGTTCAGAAAGGAACCTTTTGATCAGATTAAAATTTAAAAATGGTCATCTGATGGTTTCCCCAGTAACATTTTTCCAATTACATATGTACTACTACTACACCTGCCCACAGTTACATCCATCACCTAAAAAAGAAATGAACCGAGACAACATCAAGAATTACTGCTAGCACCCAGCATCTGGTGTTTCTTGTTGCTGTTGTGCTCTCACTTGATAAATCTTCTTCACCTGCTGTTTCTCATAACCTCCAGCATTTCTCATCATTGGTTTATCAATCCAATTAGTGGGTGGCCAAGGAAGCAGAGTAGCATTCTGAACATATGCCTGGTGTGGACTTTGTGAGTACCCAGAATTTGGCATCCTTGGTGGCACACCAGAATGGTGTCGAGCCCTTGAACCTTCTTCAATTGTCAAGGCAGATATTGCACCCCTTAAGCTATAATCTTGATATTGCGACCTGTCCTGCATCCTGAAATTTTGTCTGTTGCCCTGTATGTCGTTGAAGGAGGGTGCTGATCTGGAGCTACTAATGACAGCCCGAGGATGGTAATTCCCGTGGTAATTGGGGTCCTGGATGAATCCTTTTTCATACCCTGAAGGTCCAGCTGGCCTTGGTCTGTTGACCATGTGATTACCTGAAATATTTCGGTAATTTGTTTGTTCTGACCATCCTGAGGAAGTGTAATTGCTGCCTCTGACATTAAGTGTATTCTTGACCAATCGATGGGCTGCTTCTCCTAAATGAGGGCCAGATATTGCACGTGGAACTTGAGGCCTGAGGAGAAAAAACATTAAGTTGACAAGGATTCATTACATTAACTAATTAGTATGAATTATGAAATGATAGTTGAACGATATTTCTGGTGTTCTGGGAACAAAGAAGCAACAACTCCACCATTACACTACTAAAATTAAATAATAAAAAGTGCACCTTTGCTGACGCCTGCCATTATCTTCATGCCATAACACAGGAAAGGGTTTTATGTCGTAAGGCTTTAGAAACTGTCCATTGAGGAAAAAATCAAAGACACGTTTTCAAGAACAGAATTAGTAATGCTATTCTAGATTGCAACATACAATAACAAAATGTTCAAAAGAGAACAAAAACTTCGTTCTCCGGCTTTATAGCACTATTGAGGACATTTGCCAAGCCGAAAACAAACTCAATTTCATGAAATATCTAATGTAATACAGTGAGGAAATAGATGAATATGCCCAAGATGTATTCATGCAGATGATGGCTAAAATCTTAAAATCCTATTAACTACAGACTTTTCCAGTAGAGCCAGAGTTGATGCCTGCATACCTTTTCAGGCATGATTACACCATCGGGAGGTTCTGGAATGTGGCGATGCCGCTCAGGATTAATATAAGTAACATTTCTGCATAGCAGAAAAGCGGAACTTAAAAACATGCACACCTTAAGTACAAGAAAACAATGCTGGCAAGTTGACAGAAGACTTACAAGACACTGTTATTCTCGATGTTCTGCAAACCCTTAATTGGGTAAGGAATGGTTTCCCTCAGTCCATTCCTCTCACATAACCATAGGAAGCCATTCATACCCCCACTGCAATAAAGGGATAAAGTAATTAGAAACCGCCCTTTTTTCCAAATTATTCATACCCCGACCTAAATCAATACCAACTTACCTGGCATTTATGTCAATTGAGCAACGTGGCAGGGGCATATGATTGTAGCATAGGTATCGGCAGTAGTCGAGGTAGTATTTAATTTGTCCTGCCAAAGAATGACTTGAATTGACATAGAGCAGATCATACATCATCTGATTTCGAAACTTTTCTTCTTCCTGTATGGACCACAGGATAGATATGCTTTAGTATTGAGACCATGCTCTAAATGTAAATGCTAATAAGTTTCAAGTTTGCTACTCTACTTCATTGTGAATCCTTTCCACCAAAATTGAAAAAGAACCCCTTCATTGCTGCGATATTCCGGTTTATCTCAACATATCCCCTTCCTTTCTGTTGTTGCCAGCACTTTCCCGGTCCGAGCTGGAATTTTTTATTAGGAAGGACAGGAAAAGCCCAAAGGTTGCTATCCCAATAGGCCAGCGGGCGGAACGAGGAGAGGGCGTGGCAATCATTACCACTACGGTCCAAAAAGCGTGTTCCCTTCAGATAACAGTAACACACACCGTAGGCCATCCTCGGCCTTCTTCATTTTCGATGAAAATTTCCCTCAGCACTCCTAGATGATTTTTAACACACACCGGGGAATATGTTGAGATATTCCAGTTTATCTCAGAACCCATGGAAATAGAAATATGTCATTGAAGAATTGGGAACATGCAGGCATATTAAACCATGCCACCGTATATATATATATATATATATATATATATATATATATATATATATATATATATATATATATATAGACCCAAACTGAACTGGCCCAATAATTAATATAGGGTTTGGATCTGAATGATATGTCTTGATAATAATTGCGTCAGAGTCAACTTTGGTTGTTTATTTATTTTTTTTTTTTACCAGCACCATGAAAGAAATTTATTAAATTAAAAGGAAAAAAGCAAGCATATATTTTGTTGTTTATTACTAAGACACCCTCAGTGTAATACCTAGTTTTCTCATGATGTACTTGTAGTATAATCATATTATTATGTCCAAATGTGCCAAATTTAACAAATAAGTAGGTTTAGTGTCAAATTACAGGTTAAAATATAGCTATCAATTGCAATCAAGTCAGACCCAATAGTCCAAATTACAGATCCTATAAGGTCTGGTTTGGAACTGGTTCTGCACATTTACTTTTCAGGTCACGTCAAAGACCTGGACCAGGCCCTGCCTATTGACAACACTAACTTGGACTGAGTGAGCAACCACCTGATCCAATACAATCTTTATTGGGGAATTAATCCCCCGGGGTAGGAACTTCCTTTTTTCTCATATATCATTCTTTCTCTCTTTTAATCAATAAAGTTGTCAGAATAAAAAAGAGAAAAAAAAAACTCTTCCCATTGTGCCATTACACCTATGAGCCCTTTTCTTCTCCTTATTTACTTTCTTTTCTAAATTTTCACTGATTTTTAACTGCTTCATGAAGATTGAGAATACTTTGTTCATCTAAATACAAGAATATTACACAATTTTAACAAAATAATATGAGAAAAAAGTGCATTAATGGATAGAAGCTAAACATACCATCATTGATATTTTCATTTTATTGAGTAAACATTTTCATCATCAAGCTACCAGAATATCAGTGTAGCTAAAAAAACGAAATTTTGCCAAGAGTTGATAAACTAGAATTTTATTCACTGATTTACAAAGTATCATTAAAAGGTGAAATTGCAACTGTCATGATATTTCATAATACTTTTGGGGAAAAGAAAGTTATTTTTCTGCAAGAGATCCAATTTCTTAAGATAATTTATTTTCATTTAATAAAGATAGGTGTAAGTATTGAAGAAATAATTGAAGGGGAAAAAAGAATGAGAAAGGAGAAGAAAGAATCCTCATCATTCACACCGTTAAAGTACTCTCAAGTTTCTCTGTTTCAGCAAGCAATTTCTGCTCATCAATGAATGGTAACTTTGCAACACCCTGTGTTTTGGCAAAGAGATTCAAATATTTCTCATTAGTTTATGCATCTAAAAAGACGAATTATCTATTTGAGATAATAGCCCAGACTATACCTGCCACGCAAAGCGTTTGCCATTCATGTCAATCTGAAAATCTGCATACATAAAGAAATTCAAATGTCTCGAAAAAGAAAATACATTATAAGCATAGATATTAAGAGCCAACCCGATGTACCTGAAGGATAAAAAGAACTTATTGGCGAAGATGGATCAGTCATTAAGGCTCTGTAATGTTCAGGCAGAGCATTGGAACTGCAACATACAAAGAGAAAGATAAGCTTCATCAAAACCTCACACAAAATAAAGAAAAGAGATTCCACTAACCAAATTGAAGAAGTTTAACATTCTAAGATAACTGGAGGGCAAGGAGGAGAAAAAAACCTGGCAGCTGGTAAGGTTCCCATTAGCTGATCAAAAGGCTTAAATGGCTTCCCCAAAAAGAATGTAATTTCTAGATCCGCCAAATCTTTGATGTCGGAAGCGAAGGGAGCATAGTGATATGGATAATACCTGACAAGATGCAGGATCAAATAGTAATCTCTGTAAGTCATCGTCCCTTCTTGTCAATCAATTGTACGATCACATGCATGCAGAATGAGGGAGATCCACTATTGATTTGGAAACCTAAGGATCCCTGGTTAGGGGCCATTAGATAAGGAAGTGGATGAACTAAATGACTTGTTGCTTTGTTTTACTTCATATTTATTCAAGGATCAAAGTATCAATACAGTCTGATACGCCGAATTGGAAGTATAAGACTTTAAAATAACATGCTCTTATTTTTTTGAAGTTTTTTTTTTCTAAACATGTTCAGGTGGGCCAGTAAAAAGCCTGGTTACCCGTGAAACAGAGGTAACCCACCAATACAAATATGTATCGGCCGATACAGGTCAATACGTGATGAAATTTTGAACCTTGTATTTATTAGGCTATATCTAGAACTAGAAACTACAATTGAAAATATCATTTTGCAATTTATTTTCATTTACAACCATGGGATATCTCAAGCAATTTCTTGATTGACAAGGGACTTCAATTTGCACTGTGGGAGCGCAAACTTCAAGATTGGACGGTCCTTTCAATCCTATGGGAGGAAAGATTGATGTACTCAAAAACCATTGATTGTAGTTCTAGAGCAGGGGCAGCAATCCATTCCACGATATAGGAGTATCAGACTGAGGAAAGGATAATCCAACCCACAAGATTGAAAGGATAATCCAACCCTTTTGGCTACAAGTACCTCCTTGCAAGATCCATTGAACCCACCACCACACCCCACCCAAAGTGGCAGCATGGGGGAACCTCATGTTTGCAGCACCCTCAGGAGAGATGCCCTTGTCCTAGCATTAAGTCCTTGTGTAATCCATATTGACATAAACAGATGCCTGTCAAATGTTACCATCCACTACTAATACTATGTCAGATATTTAAACCCAATAGTATAAAGCTTTAAAGAGGATAGGAGAAAGATGAATGAAAGAAGGCAAGGAGGGGTAATTTTCTATCATCTGTTAGAATCTGACCATAACCAAGAGCAGACACCTTGGTAGTAATATCGCATGACCCAGCATAGGCCTTCCACATACTTCAATACCTGCCAACAAACATTTTCTAAGTGGTAATTCCCCAAACATTTAAGTAAAATAAAAGTAACATTTGATAAATATTCTCAGTTGACATGAAATTAAGAAAAAAGATTGAACAAGTTGAAAATGCCCAACAGTATGTTCAAAAGTCCACGTTAATCTTCTTTCCAATAGTAGCTAGTACACTATCACATGTATTAACAAAGAAAAACCTAAACTAAATGATCAATTCCTGAATAAGATCACAATGTCTCAATGGATCATGCAGACTAATTTAATGGCTGGATAGGTAAAGCAGCTTTTTTCAAACCATGGAATCATCTTATATACGAGTATAGTTCTGTTACTTGATAAGAATGTGTGTGTGTGTGAGAGAGAGAGAGAGAGCAGCCTCAAACTACTAAACAAAGAGCAGGTGAGGAACCCAAATACAAAGACAATGCAAAATACAAAGTAATAAATATTTTTTTGATAGGAAACGGTAACTTTCGTTAACTTAATATGAGAAGAAATACAACTGTCACCTACAGAGAGATAAGGTGACCCCTCATCATATAATCAGATTACAAAATAGCCCAAAACAAAGACTCCCGATTAACCCCTTGCTTTGCTAGAGTGCCAGCTAAAGCATTTGCTGACCTCCTAGTCCATTTAAAATGTGCTCCCAGCTCCCTTGTGAGGTTCAATAATTCCCTTACAGGTTGTCTAAGGGACCACGTTCCCAAACTATTTGTTTGCATCCAGCCTATTACTAATTTTGAGTCTCCCTTCACTTCCAGTGAGATCAGGGTTACCAACAGAGCTTCTATCGAAGTTCAGTTTCACATTACACTGCACAAGAGGAGAACAATCTTCTTGAATGGTAGAAGATGACACAGAAGACACTGCTACTATGTTCCAACCTCTAGTCAAGTCACCTTCAGAGACATCCTTGAATAAGTCCAGAGATTTCAGCCATGTATGGCCTTGATGGTGATCCCTTCTATAAGTTCAGGAACTGTTTTTTCTTTCCCTTGGAAAACCCTATCATTTCTCTCTTCCCAAACTGCTCACAAGATAGCTACCCTCGATGTTCTCCACATCACCCTTCCCTTCTTTGGTTGTCGGAAGAAGCTAGGGTCAAAAAGATCTGCTACACTTGAGGGAGGATTCCACCTGGAATCAAAGAAAGAGGATAACCAATCCCAAATATTAGTAACAGAATGACAGGATATTAATAGGTGTTAGCACTCTTCAAGCAAAGGCCACAGACTTCCAAGGTATTAATTTGGTCTTTTTCTTTGAAGCACATCCAAGGTATTAATTTTTTGGAGAACCGCTTCCCAACAAAAAGCCCTTACCTTTGGAGGCACTGGAACATGCCAGACTTCTTTAACAGGAAAGGAAGTAACCAAGTTAGTAGGTAGCACCAAATAGGGATGGCAATTTTCTCTATCCCCGCCAGGTACCCGACCTGATGGGATCGGAGATGGGGAATTAAGTTCCCACCCGCCTCGACCCCAATTACATATATTAAATACTATTCATATTAAACATATATTATTATATATATATATATATATATATATATACCAAAATATATTTAAAATATCATTTATATTTTAAAGTTTTACTTTATTTTTAAGTATATTTATTTTTCAAAAAATACTGTTAATTAAAAATTTCGGGAATTCAGGTCTCCAGTGAGGATTAGAGTTAGGGACAAGGAATAGGATCTCCACCCTATTGCCATTCATAGCACCAAAGCATTGAAAAACAGAGAACAAGAAAAGCAGCCTAAAGATGATTCAATTCAAATTCTACTATCAAGACAAGAATGGTCCAAATACAATGAGTTTAGAAGAGAAAACAATTCATCTGTTGATTCCACTTTTGAGTCCTTCAAATCCTTAATCCCAGATCCTATGAATCCTAAAAAACACGAAAAGAAGATATAACCTTAAATTTGTTCAAAGAGAGGAAACAGATGATTGGGGAGAAAGCAGGCAGGACACCAACAATGTCTTTTCCACAGGGAAGAACAAGCCCTAGGATTGATACTAGCATGCCATCCATTAGCTGCCAATCCATGGACACTTTCTATCACCCTATGCCATAAATTTTCTTGCTCCTTAGGAAATCTCCACAGCCATTATCCCTAAGCCCCCTTTATCTTTTTTTTTCTAGAAACCACTTTCCATTTCACCCAATGATCCTCTTTAGAATCCCCAGGTTCCCAAAGAAAGTCTCTCATTAGCTTTTCAATCCAATCCACAATCTTAACAAGCAATTTGAAATTAGAAAAGAAGTATACCAGCAAATTTGCTAGTGTTGACTTGATTAAAGTGATTCTACCCCCTAAAGAGATGTAGTTCATTTTCCTCCCTGCTAATCTCTCAGAGAATCTCTCTAACAATGGGTACAATAAGCTTTCTAACCTTGGATTTCCTCCTAATGGTAGGCCTAGATACTTTAAAGGCCAATCACTTATCTCACAACCTAGAGTTCTAGCCAAAGAAGCTACATCTTCTTGCCTATTGACCCCAGCTACACAACTTTTATTCCAATTTACACCGAAGTTGGAGACCCTTTCAAAATCGTTTGCAAATTGTAGGTGGGTAACAACTACTTCCCACCCTACTCTCCACCCTCTAACTTAAGTTTTTGTAATCAGCTCTAGAAATCTGGACACTCAAAACATCTACTATTAGAGTGAACAAGAAGGGGGAAAGAGGGTCCCTTTGTCTCAATCCTCTCTTTGCAAGGAAAAAGTCCTTGGCTACCCCATTAACCAGAATGGAGTAACAGCAAATAGACACAACCCTTGACCCAATTACATTGTCTCTCTCCAAACCCTCTATTTCTCAAAACTTCAAGCAAAAATCCCCAGTCCACCAAATCATAGGCCCTTTCCAAATCAAATTTGCAAATCAGCCCCTTTTCTCCTCGTCTTTTTCTGTAATCAACACACTCATCGGCAATAAGTATCTTATCAATAATTTGTCTTCCTGAAACAAAAGCTCCTTCGTTCGGAGAAATCAGGGATGATAGTACTGTTTTGGTTTTCATGGCTCAAACCTTAGAGATTACCTTATACATACTACCAATTAGGCTTATGGGCCTAAAATCCTTTGGGTGACTTCCATCCACCTTTTTAGGAATCAAAGTTATAAATGTAGCATTAGCACCCGAATTGAAATCCAACATAGGTCTTTCTTTAAAACTTGAGAGAACAAACAAAGAAGGAAAAACATCTTTCAATAAAAGCTCACAACCCAAATATCTTCCCAAAATCTAATCAAACATAGCATTAGTACCAGCAGAAGTTTGCATGATCTTTGACCATTCTACTTTCTCTTGGCCTACAAAAAGAGGGAATGTGGAGATTCTCTCGCTCTGCCCTGATCTGGACTCTTTGGGAAGAAAGGAATGCTAGAATTTTTCAAGAAAAGGAAAGGAGCAGTCAAGAACTGAAAGATTGTGTGTTGCATAGGGCAATCCTTTGGCTGAAGACTGGATATCTTTCATCAATTCTCTTTTAATGACCTTTGGAGAAATTGGTCAGCAGTAGTGAGGTGTTCACCCTTAAAGGACAAGTTAATTACAAGCCGATCTCCTCCATCTGAAGGCTCACTGAAGTTGAACTTTGATGGAGGTAGCATGGGTAATCCAGGATTATCCGAAATGAGGGGGTGTTCTAAGAAATGAGAATGGAGAGATTGTCTTGCTTTATCGGGTCCTTTAGGAGTTAGAGACTCTATCAGGGCAGAGCTATTAGCTGCTGTACAAGGGGTGCAATTTGCAAACCAGTTGGGAGTACAGAATCTGATAATTGAAGGGGATTCCAAGGTGGTGGTGGGCTGGTTGAAAAATCCTGAAGATGCTATATGGTGCTACAAGAACGGAATGAAGAAATTCAGTTGGTTGACAAGGAATATGTTGGTCTCTCTACAGTGGGTGGGGAGATCAGAAAATACCTTGTCCGATGTGTTAGCCAAGCAAGGGGTAAATAGAGAAGAATTGTTTTGGGCTCAGCTGTGATTCCTATCTTTTTTCCTAGTTTAATTGTACGATTCTGGGAGGGGCTGCAGCTCACGCCTTACTGATAAAAAAAAACATCCTTCCAGTAACTTGTGATTCTCCTACTACCTCAACCCTCTAAATCCAAGAAAGCAGAGCAAAAAAACGAAACTTTTGCATAGGAAACACACAGACAGGCTGGTTTATCCAAATGAGTGACAGGCTAAAACTGAAAAGCATAGTTGCAGATCCAGCATTAATAACAACCTAGCATGTCCCAATTCACACAAAGATATCTAGTCAAGAAGAATTCCCCTCCACCTTTCCTTTACCTTGAGAAGAATGTAACATTGATCAGCACTACGTATTTGACATCACATGTTTATTTCATGTTTGTTTTTCCATTTGTCTTTGTTATGTAAAATCACCAACTTTTTAAGGAGTCCTAGGGATGACATTAAGATGGATGAGTGGTGAGACTAGGAGAGATACAATAAAAATAAGCAGTTACAAGGAAATTAAGAGTTAGTAAAAATTTGTTAGAAGGCAAGTAGATTGACATGATTTGACCACAGATAAATCAATAACAATGAATGCAGCAGTGAGGAACTGAGGATTAAGCTTCTTAAAGGAGGATCAAAATGAATTATAGTTAAAAGAGAGAATAACACCAATATTGTACATACACCATAAAAAACATCCCATGAACATGGAGGTTTATCATATTACTCCATGAGAAAGGAGGCCTATTTCCTAAGGCCTCTCCTTTTTTCAAAAGTAAAATGATACTTAAATATCTCTCCATGACAATAATTCTTAAATTTAAATTCTTCAAAGTTTTGATTAGGGATGATACAATCTGTCTGGGCCTAAAATGCATGGCCTAGACAAGTTTTTAATCCAAGACAAGATACGTATATATATGGCAAGGCACTCCTAATGGGAGGACCCTACCCAAAAGAAAGAAAGAAAGGAAAACCATAACTGTACAAAGAAAATAGCAAAGTAGAACAGGACCCTAGAGAAGTTCTCTCCACTCTACTCCATAGCCTGCTGACTTGGTTTAACACAATTTGTAAATTACCCAAGAAGAACATCAGATGCAAACCCTGGAGCAAAGAGAGAAAAGATTGAAGGTCGGCTCTGATAGAAGTCCAATTACCAATGGGACCTCAATAAACCAATAGGATATTATCCCATCATGCCCTCTGAAAGCATAATAACCCCTCCTCAAAAATATAAAGAAAAACAAAGAACTCATGATCTGTCTGGATTCCCAAGGGAAGCAACTGTCAAAGTTCAATTCTATAACTCCTTGAGAAAGGGAGACCAATATGTAGAAATAGAATGGCAAAACAACTGGGAACCACCATGCCACACTGGATATAATCTTTTAAACCTTGTGAATTCTTTAAACCACAAAAGGAAGAGTGGAATTCAAACATCCATGTCTCAAACCCCACCTTTGGTTCACCACTAGGAAATAAGCTACCTTGCTACTCTTTCACATCTTATAACACTGTCTGCAAAGTAATTATATGCCTAACTTTCAAATATATACCACACTTTCAGCAAGGTGCACTAGCATTGGACTTCTATGTAAAATAGATGTGCAAGTGCAACCTACCTAGCCAATTATATCTCCAACATATTAAACAGCAAGATGCTCAAGATGATGGATCTGAAGTTACAGAACACTTCTAAATGAACATACAGATAGATGTGCATGTAGTTTCTTTAACATGCCAAGATCATGTGAAGTAGGTGCATAACAATAATAAAGCAAGAAAAAGCAATTACCAACATTGATCAAGTTACTATTTACTAACAATAATTTAGAATACTTACAACATCTTTTCTAGTTTCATCAATCTTCTCTGGGTCTGATAAATCGAACTTCTCAATGTAATACCTCTCTTTATATCCAGGCTCCCCTAATTTCACCTGAGAAACAAACATCATAACCCCTTTAAGCATCCATCATGGGCGAAACTTATCCATTAGTCCAGTATGTTGTTTACATTTGAGCAGATGTTCCAGCAGGCTGAAAAACATTGGAGCATATGCATTGTGGTGGTATATGAAGTGCAACTGTGCAAGTATCAAAAAGAATATAATTCAAGAAAAATCCAAGCAATAACAGTTGATGGAGAAAGCATTACTGATAAAAGCACATCCCATGCCATAAGTACATGTGACATCCATAAGCCCACAAATGGAATCTGAGAACATGGTGGAACTTTTTAAAAAATTACGAAGTGATTCAGAAGTAGTTTGTCAAGTTCTTGGAAGCAGACATTTATGTTGCAGTTTCCATGGACAGCCAAAATGTATATAATTTAATAATATCTCTATGCTCTTTTATCAATCAAATAAACAAGATACATGTAATTCAGAAAGCAATTCTACACAATAAAAGGATCCTTTAAAATCCCAAGCTACATTATCAATATCACATACATGGAAGAACCAAGATTTGGTGATTCAAGCAAAGTGTGCAAAAGAACCAGAGAATAAATTTGGGTAAAGTTAGCTACAAAGTAGGACTTTATCACCCCCAACAGCTAAATTGAGTAACCATTTTCTACACAAGGGTCAATAAAAGACTAAAATACAAGCCTTATATATGTACTATGACTTCTCCTACAAACATAACTAAGTTCATAAAACCATAAATTTTGTTGCACCACCAAATAAAATAAAATACAATGTAAATTTTCTTGCACTCTGTTGAAATGTATCGGCACATAAGATATTCACGAGATTAAGCATGCTGACCAAACAAGTGTCCATCCAATCTACACCCTTTGAATAACAATAAAGGATATGGCTAACCTTGTCCACAGCCAAACTTGGTGGCTCCTCAGAATTCTCTCTCTTCATTTTAAGCTTCATCTCTTCACTATTCTCTAGTGCCTGAAATAGAATTAAGCAATAAGTGCATCGAAGACATTCTATTTCTGAGTGAAAATAAGAAAATGAAATTGAACAAGGAAAAATGAACTAGGGATGACTATCCACTGTGTAACAGAGGTGTACAATCACTGGTCAATCAATGACTTCAAATCTCTTGAAAGGATTTGATGAAGACATACCAAAAGATGCAAACTTAGAACCAATATCATGCCTAAGAATCTTTAGAATATTCCATTGATTCCAATGGAAACAATTATAAAGTAGAATGCACAAGAACATTTTTTACACACAGACAGTGTGGAGCAAGCAAATAACCTGTTGAATTCGAGCCCGCTTCTGAAAGATCTGATCTTCATACACTGCAACAGACTGAATAAAATGTTCTACCCTCTCCAGTAATACCTAATACGTGAAATTATTAACATTAGGACATACAAACATCTAAAGCAGCAGCGCTTTTGATCCAATAAATATATCACTACAAACAACCAAAAAGTAAATAATAATAACAACAACAATAATAATAATAATAATCTAAGCCTTATCCCAACTATAAGGGATAAGCTATATAAATCGTGTTTTTCCATTCCATTCTGTTTAATGCCATATCCATTGTTAAACTATGAGCACTTAAATCATTTCTTACTACTTCAACAACAAAAAAGTAAATAATAAGAAAACAAAATGGTAACTTTAAATGTTTTGTTTAAAAAAAATAAGGGGGAATGACGGTTCAGCCCAGGGTCAGAATTTTTAGGCCCAAAGTACAGTTGGGGTGGGTGCCAGCTCGGAATTGATGCCAATTCACGGGCGGGCATTGGTGTGTGGAGTGGGGGTTTTTGACATTTTGAATGTTAATAGCTCTGCAGTGGAAATCAGAAATCTGCATTGGGCCTGTTCGTACTTCTCCAAAAAAATAATGTATTTAAAACCAGGATTGCCATTCCATTCTGTTTACCATTCGAGAAGAAAGGGAGTGTCTTCAAGCCTATCAGATCAAATGAGAGGTACCTATAACAAAAACTCAATCAATATTTGTTGCAAAACCAAACAAATCACAGATCAAAGCATGACCTAATTCCAATTAGATTACAAACCCTAGATCTGAAATCATTAGAAAAACAGTAACACCCAACAGAGAGTAGGAGAGAGGTGATGTTCAAATCTTGAAGCTATCATCAACTCAACTAATCTTTTTGCCACAACTACATGGGATTATGTTGGTTGACTGTATCCGCCATTCACTCTCTTCAGTGCTTTATGCACTATTATGGCCTTATGGACCCTTAAATCACCTCTCACTATTTTAACCAGTGTCCTTTTTTTATCTGCCCCTAGCACTTGTAGACCCTTCAACTTGTAAGTTGTAACAGATCACTTCTTCTTACTGGTTCTTTGCACGTTAGCAAACCATCTTGAAGCTAATAATTTTTACTTAGGAAAAGTAAGGTTTTGTGAAAAGAGATAAAGATAACACCACCAAAGGGAAAGATGGGAACCCCCATCCAGTAAGGGACTGTACTAATCCCCACGGACACTACAAAAGTCGTATTCCCAAATGGATGTATTCTTATAGTTATGTGTTCACCGCAGCCAATGAGCCTATTCTGCCCACCACTCAACATCTCATCCTTCCTAATATCATTATTTTCAAATATTCTGTTATTCCTTTCAGTCCAGATAGACCAAATTATAGAAGCAGGAATTTATTTTTATCAGTAACAGAATCAGTTCATTAATGATAAAAGGATAGGTACAAGGCAGGGGAAATAAACTCTCTTAGCTCCTTCAAAATTAAAATATAAAGCTTACATGTAAGCGAAGAACAATTGATTTCATCCCACCCCTTGTTTAGCTAGTGCATCTGCAAATGAATTAGCACTCCTCTTTACCCATTGAAGCCTCACTGTCATCTCTCGGGTTCACCATTTGAAGATTCTCTTCTCGTTTAGGCAATTCCACATTCTGCTTTCCTCTTTCTGCAACCAATCTATCACCAGTTTCGAGTCTCCCTCAATAATTAACCTCCTTAGGTTGAGTTCCTTCACCTTTTTGACACCTTCTAAAACAGCTAGAACTTCAGCTCAGAGAGAGTCTTCTTCCCCAATTGGACCTGAGAACAATGCAATAATCTCACCCTTCTCATTCCTAAAGACCCCTCCAATGCCTGAAGGGCCAGGATTTCCTTTGCTGCTACCATCAAAGCTTAGCTTTAAGAACCCAGGAGTTGGAACAGTCCATAATGGATGAAGAACATTCTTCTTGGGAGCTGACCAGGTCACTTCCTTCCAATTATTCAGCAAGCTGTTGTGGATACATCTTCAAATAGCTTCTAAGATTTTACCCATAGCAGCACCCTTGTGGTGATTAGTTCAATTAGTGCCCCTTTAGACCTTTCCTTGTTAAAAATTCTGTTATTCCTTTCCTCCCAAACTGTCCAACAGACTGCTGCCCTTGTACTTCTCCATACCACATTTCCCCTCTTCTTTGTCCAACTGCCAACAGCAGAGCCAAAGAGACTTTGAACATCTAGTGGGGGAGTCCATCTGCAACCATACAAAGAGAAAAACCATTCCCAAATAGAAGACACAAAAGAACAGGAAACTAATAAATGATAGCAGACTCGCCATCAGCTTTACAAAGAACACACCAAATAGGAGATAAGCACCAAAAAGGCTTCTTTCTTTGAAGGAGATCGCCAGTGTTAATCCTTCCCAAATAGGCTTCCCAACAGAAAGCCTTAATTCTAGGAGGAATCGGTTTACCCCAAACTTCCTTAACTGGAAATGTTTACCCAACATCATCAGAATCCAGAGCTTCAATTAAGCTCAAATGTGATTCATGTTACCAAAGTTTTCCCAAGGCTGAAAGATGGTCTGGTGGAAGCTGGGCCAACCAACAAGTATACAAGGATCTATAAAAGAAGAGGGGTAAAACCCAGAACCCAGAGTCTTGAGAGTCATCGTTTGGAATCTTCACTTTCACCTGATGGGGCTAGAAAGTTTATTCCTCCTGTGGTTTCTCAATGGTAAGAGTCGAAAAGGTCTTGACTTGTGAGGGAAAGCAAGTAGGGATGGATCTGCTGTAGGAAAGGCTTCTGTTGAGGTGAGGTTGGAGGAAAGTGTTATTAAGAAAGGAAGCATGGGCTTGGTAAGTCTTTGGGTTTGTTTTTCCTAGGAGGAGAGGACTTTACTAGAAGAGCTTTTGAGGCATTTGAAAGGAAGAGGAAGGAAGAAATTTTGAGAAAGGCTTCCAAGCGTTAGGGGGAGAAATTTGGGATGAGGATGGAGGCGTAGAAGAGTTTGGTGAGGTGGAAGATTGACCTGTGTTTAGTAATCTTGCATGGTTGATGCTGTGATTGATGTGCAAAAGTGGCTTCTCATTCTATTTTTTCTCCTGCCTTGCTGTTGTAGGCGGGTAGTAGGAGTCGTTGTTGGGTCTGGGGGTGTAATCTTAACACCTGCCTTTATTCATCAAAAAAAAATCTTAACACCTGCCTTTAGGTTGTACTCTGTTTTTTTTAATAAATTTTTATTGTTACTTATCGAAAATAAATGATAAGGGAATACAACCAGAGGTGATAAGTCATCACCCAAAATGAAAAAAGAAAAGCTCACCACCCTTGATACTACACTTAAAAATACAATTTTGGGCCTCCACCCAGGATTTTACATAAAGTTAAATCTCCCTCCTAACTCTTCCCACCTAAAAACCTTCCCCTAGTAAGTCTCTATCATCCCCAAAAATTTTAAAACACTTACAAAGTAGAAATAGGCAAATTCTTTTCCAATTCGAAGAATGTTTTTCATGCAAAATTCCTCCCCTCCCAAGAATCATAGCCCTCCTTTCCCCACCACCCTCACTTGGTCTATGACCACCTCATCAACTTGCCCTTGGTTTGTATCACCCTTTTCATCATCTTCACTCCCTTCTTCTGACTCTTTTTGAAGTAAATCATTTCCTTCTCCATGAGAATCAGGAATCATTTTCCCCTTGCTCTTCTTAGTCTTACTATGATCTTTAATAACACAACTGTTCTCATCACCTCTCTGAATTTTATTTTTGGTCTTCACTCCCCTCTTCTTATAGACCCTCTTAAACCTATTACAATGACCTGCCCCCAAGAGACCATCCTTCAAACGATGAAAAACTTTGGTGGCATGAATTAAATGTCTGTTATTTGTTCCTTTAGATTTTTTTCAGGTTCTCCAGTGGGATATTGTCATTAGATGCCCCTTCTGCCACTTCCTTGACCCTTTTCGTCCCAAGTTGACCCCTAATTTGCCCACAAACACCTGTAGTATTTCCTCAGTTACAAATCTCTAACTCTCCTTCCAGAATATTAGGTTCATCCTGACTCACCCCTTCTTCCTTTTCCTCAACAAGAGTATAACCAACTTTTGCAAGCTCAGTAAATCTAGACTTAGAAAATGAGATAGCATCATCCTCCTTAATACGAGCATTCTTCTGCTTCAATCCACCTCCGAATCAAGCCAGGTTCCCCTTCTTCTTGATTATCTGACACCACTGACCTAGAAATGGCAGAGGTTGTCTCATCTGGATCATCCGTACTAGAGAGGATTTTCGTGACCCCACCCAAAAATTCTGCTCCTTCCCTCCTCGTTAAAAGACATTGCGTCTTTTCTTCATCCAACACTCCAGTGTTTTAAAAGCGCAAGGCGCAAAAAAGGCACAGGGGTCAATTTGCGCCTAAGGCACGAGGCGAGGCGTGCGCCTTTTTAAGCAAGGTGCAGAAATTAAAAAAATATATATCTAAAAAATCAAAAATGTCAGGAAAAAAAACAAAAAATGCAAAAAATGCAAAAAAAAAATATTAAACATAATATTAATAAAAATATAAACTTAAAATTTAAAATAAATGTTTTAAAAAACCTATTATCTAAAATTAAAATACATAAACATAACATGTAAAGCATATTCAAATGAGAATTTAAAAATAAAATCAACAAATAAAACATCTTCAAGCATGTAAAACCCACAATCTCTTTTTTTTTCTCAATTGCATTACTTCACGTTGCTAATGTGATGTAAAACATATTACATTCTAGATTCTACGAGCCGCCTTGTGCCACACCCCTCGAAGCAAGCTCAAAAAGTCCATGTTAAAGTCTTAAATTAGTTCTCACACAAAAAAAAAATAATGATTTTATAGTTTTAATTGCTTTTTAAGAAGATTTTTTTTAGGATGAATGAATGAACAACATTACCAAATAAGGGGTTCTCAAAAACCACTAGACTCAAAGAAAGCAAAAAAGCACCAAATTTTCAAAAGGCGCATGCCTAGGCACACCAGGCATGCGCCTTTTGAAAGGGCTGCACCTAGGACCTGGGCGAGGCAACTACCCTAAAATGCGCCTTGCCTGTACGCCTAGGCGTGCCTTTTAAATCACTGCAACACCCTAATTGGCTAATTCTTCTTTGAAGATGAATATCAACCCTAATTTATCTGACACCCTAGTTCAAAGAAAACTTCAAGAAGTGGAAAATTTTGAAATAGTGCAAAAGTATAACAAAAACTGAAAATTTTACAAAACAACCAAAGAAAATTTAAAGGACATTGCGAACCATGGGCATGGGATATGCTTAAGCAAAATGTACCCTGGTAATATAGTTTATTGTAAGAGAGTTTCAATAATTTCTTTATTTAATAACATTTATTTTAGTGCTCATCCTGATCTAAATCAAGGAGCTACAAGAAATGATGATTTGGTTGTGATTGTCTAGTTGGGGCAGGTATTAGTTTTTACAATTCAATTCCCTTCTGGAAAAATTAAGAGAAAGGAGATAAAGAATAATAAATAAGCATAACATTGTTTACAGTAAATAACTGCAAATTAAATCTTAATCACAGTTTATGCCATTTAAAAGATGGAAATATAAGCTGCAACAGTACCACAAGATAAATCTGAGGGATTACCTCACCCGCATCTGTCAGATAGCCACCCATGGCAGTAAACTCCCTTTTGTAGACATACATCAGTAGATTTATAGCACCCTGAAGTTGCAACAGAGAACTCTTTATCATAAGAAATCAAGATAATAAGTTCATTAGAAATAAACAAAGCCTAAAACTAGAAGCATATCTGGCTCATTTAGTAATACAGTTAAATGAAAAAATTAAAAAAAAAAACAAGTTAATATTTTTAATTCCTAAGATAAGTAAATAAAGAATATCCAGATGCATTGATTTCATTATTAGATCTGGAGACTGTAAAACTACTACATACCTCACGGATTTCCAATGTGGGCATATGTGGAAGAAAGTCATTCCCAACAAAGAAACAAATAAAAACAAAATCATCCACTAGTCGTTCAAAGTTTATTGAAAAAGGAGCGTCTGGAATCTCCAAATCATACTGTAAATATTCTCGCAACACCCAGATGTTGAGAAACTGTCCACACAATGAATAAGTAGAAGCTTAGAAAGTGCCCAATAGTTGTTCTTTGTTCTAGAGAAATAAGCTTAAAAACAACTATAAAAGCAGAGCAAATGTACCAATGTTTCTCTCTTTTACAGATAGAAATTAAAGAGAAAATGCTAACCTGATATTTCTTTTTGTGAATTGGTGTGGGATCTATGACCTTCCCATTTGAATTTGCATCTTCTTCACCAAGTTTGCCACGACACTCAGCTGCCAGATGACCAACTTGACCACAAAGGAAGCATTTCTCTTGTTGCCCTGGAAAGGAGATCACCTGTAGAGTCAGGTAGTTCCTCAGTCTGACATTAATAAGTCAATAAATTATAGATAGTGGGAGTTATGCAAAGAACAATATCCACTAACCTCCCTTAATATTGAGAAGTGAACCTCATGAGTAGCAAGAGACAGCATAATCAAGTCTGCATCCTGAGAACAAACAAGCAAAAAATAATTTCTGCCTTTAGCGATTAAAAGAATAATCATTTTTGTCTTCTTTTTTTCTTTGTTTTTTTTGTGGGGCAGTGTTAATGTTCACAATGACACACTTACCAAGCCATACAGACAATGCCGTGTGTTTGGATCAAAACCAGGAAGATTGCGTTGCAACCGGATGTAGGACATGATTTTGTGCTCACCCTCACCAGGAACATTGGAATCAGAAAGAATAACCTTCAAATAATCACCCAATGCAGCCCCATGAATAAATTTAGAGAGAGAGAAGTATCCTGAAAACCAAAGTATTCGGAAAAAAGAAAACCATAAAGGATTACTCCATGTGCAGGAACCATCCATCCTGAGAGACTATGGAGATAAAATATCCATTCAAGGAATGCAAGTTCAAACCTTGGTACCCCACCACCCTCGGTTGTGGTTCAGCCTAGACTGTATGTAATATTGAAGCGCTACAGACAAGACAGCCATAAATTGAGTTCCAGGAGTAATAACATTCGAATCAGATGTTTCAGGCTTCTCCTTAGCACACAGATTTCTCCCCTCTGCCTCAAACTCCTTCCTCAATCTTTCCTCTTCAGCCTCCTACCATACAAATACATAAGCAGAAGTTTACCTTTTTATCCACCAGTTAAGATTTAAATAAAGAACAGTGATTTGTGAGCATCCCATTTTGATAAAATGGGCACATCACAGTGAAATGAAAATACAAAAGTTAATAATGAGAGTTTCCCTGATCTCTTAATAAAAGATGTAGTCTTTTTTTGATAATTAGGGTCGTCCCCTTTATCAAAAATGGGATATACCCAAATCATACACACCCAAAAATAAAACAAGATACCCGGAATACTTACTGCCTCAGCAGCATCTTTTGCAGCTCTGAAGCGCCTTGAACGCTGTTGATTCATTTTAGCCCTTGGTGCGACCCCATCTGCCAAGAGTAAGCCAAAAATAAGAATGGTGCAAGATTTGACCAAAGAGAAAGCACGCTTGAAAACCTAGCCCTCAATTCTGATGTGAAGCCTACCTATTGCCATATAAAGAAGCTTTCTTGGGCGAACCAACGAGAAGAGATGATCAATGTAATCAAATATTGATTTAAATACATCATCATATGTGGCAGGTGCAGGCTGCATGTTATGAGAATACAATGTCCTCAGGAATCAAGTGAGAAGTGAAATAGAAATTTGTTTAATTGAAAAAAGGGCCATCACCCAATGATGGCCCCAGCTATCCATGGTCTTGAAAAGGGTGGAATGGATACAGAGTTGATTAGTTTTTCACATTTTATAAATACTTGTACAATCTCAATAACTAGTTGTAGAAAACATGTCTACAGTTGCAACAAATGTTAGAGCCTTCAAGGGGAAAATTGCATCTACACCTAATTTCCCATTTGTTTTCAAGTTATAGTACTATACCTAGCAGCATTTGATCTGGTGGCATAACCACAAAGATAGAGAGAGATTCTCCCTGGTGCCAAATACCTTGATAAACCCATGGGGAGCTGAACCCCAACCTTTAGATTAACTCCTGCATTCACCATACTAACCACTAACCTGCTTCCAATTGATCTAGTCTTTCCAACTAAATAAATAAATGTCCCAGTTCCACAGTATTCTGTCAAAACCTGTATCTTCCAAAATAGTCTAAAAAAAATATCTCCTCTTGTAGGGGTTCCCCCCTGCTTTGTATATCTCCTCTTGATCCCCCCCCCCCCTTTTTTATTAATAAATTCTGGTTAAATTTTCTCAAAAAAATAGTCTAAAAAAAGGTGCTTCAAATCATTGCTTTTTTTACTTTAGACCTGTTCTAAAAAAAGTTTAGGTATTTCAAATTGTTTGTTGACAAGGGAAAAATCAAGAAAAAACTATGAATTGTTTGTTGACAAGGAACAAATCATGTTCATTATTTTACTGTCAACAGTATAATCTGCCAAATATCTTAAATCCATAGCTCCATAATTTTCCCCTCGGATGAAACTTCCAGGAGCTCGTTTAGAGATCCGTTCATCCTTTTGCTAATATGTACGTAAACTAGTTGAAAGTTTTTCATAGATAGATACAAAAACCCTAAAGAACTAGGCAAATTAATAATCTCATTATATTTCTCGGATGCCTGTGTCAAACCCATGTTCTTTTCTTTACATTAATTAATTGACCAAATTATGTCCTTACCAATCGCAATTAAGTGCTGAATTCTTGAATGATTATATCATTTCGATCTGTCCTTCAAACTAAATTCCGCAAAGTAACATCGACCATTACATGTAATTCCAAGTTGATCTCTATTACTTATCGCCGGCAACTAAGAACGAAATTCTGGACAAAACCCTACCTTTCCTTCAGGGTGAAAGCAAGGATGAATGATGCCGTTCATGTCCAAGTAAAGGTTGTCGAATTCAATGTCGTTGGGATTTGGTTTGGAGACGTCGATTGGTAGAAGCACACCGTTTGCGTCCTCCGACGGCTCTTCTTCAATTACGTCGGAGATCGAGAGAGGGTACCGATCCGCAAGCCATCGGTAGAAGGCCGGAACTCCCATAATTCCTCTTTAAAATCTTGCAGATGCGTTTGCAAAAAAATAACGAAAAAAAGATGGATTAGGGCTTTGAAGCGTCAGAGAAACAGCTAGCTCCCTCTCCTCCTACTGCGACAACTACAGGAGATAGTTTTCAGAGAATAGATGTGGATCGAAACGATAAATTCATGGAAGATCGACAAAGAATGTAAAAAAAAACGGATTAAAAGGCTTCTAATCGGTGCGATTTAGATGGACTCGTTGAAGATGAAAAAATCTTTTCTTTTGGCAGAAAGATGGAAGATGAAATTGGGGAATATTACGGAGATGCGATATGCGATATGCGATAATTTGATGTTTGTAAGGGTAAATACAAAAACCTCCCATCAAGTTAGAAACAATCATAAAAACCTCCTCTCTAGTTTTACTTTAATAATAAAACTCGATAAAAACCTCTCTTCCGTCACTGATTCGCATAGATACCGTTAAGGTTACAAAATTGGCCTTGATTAATTGTCAACCGTCAGTACAATACTTCAAATGATAAATTTCTTAAATTACCTTTGATTATTGTCTAATGTTACTTACAATTGACTAACTATATCCTTACTTCTTGATTATTGTTTAATGCTAGTGACAATTGACTAACTCTACCTTAGGATCCATTAATATTCAGTCACATGTGATATATTATTTTTTGAACAATTCAATTTTATCCTTCACCTTTCTTTTTCTTCCTTCTTCACCGTCTTCTTCAAGAAACCCACCAACTCCTCCTTCTAATCTACCGATGAAAACCCAAAAGCTCCACTCTGTGGTGAAGAGAAAAATGATGATTAACCCTCTTTAATAACATAAAGAAAAATATGTTTACCTCTGCCAATTTTGTTAAGAAAATGTGAAAGGGTCATCTCCATCAGGATAAATTTCAAAACCATTTATTCACCTTTGGTTATAAGAATCTTCAAGTTCTTTCGGATGCTTTTTCAGAGAAGAGATCCTTGTTTTGCTCCTTCTTAGATTCAAACGCAAGTAGGTTAACTGATCTACCAACTCGTAGGGAGGTGGAGAGGGAGGACAAAGCAGGGAAGGGGGGGAGGAATAAGAAGATTTGGGAGTTGTAGATTTTTACATTCTTTAGTAAGCAATGGTTTCAAGGAATTCTTTCACTACTCTTTTCAGACTTCCAACCACTCAAGCAATGGAACTCCTCTAGGATCCGCATTTCACGAGAGTTGCAAGTCTTGAAATTCTTCCTCTGCTACCCTGGCGGGACTGAGAACAAAAGTCGCACAACCTGCCAAAGTTGTAATCGGAGCCGTGTGGAGCTTCCTACTCCACAGTATTTATCCTCTGAATCAGTGAGAGAAAACGAAGGGGATGGTTATGTGTGTGTGTGTGTGTATATAGAGAGAGAGAGAGAGGGAGACCGTGTGGTGGGTTTGTCGCTGCTATAAGTTGTAACGGTGGCGATGATGAAACAGGGGCGAGGGGGAGAAGGGACAAACAATGAGAGAGAGAGGGTTGTGTGGAGGGGTCCATCGCTGCTATAGCGAACAATGATGAAACAAGGGGGAGAGGGACTTGGACGTCAAGGAAGACGAATAAGAAGAAAGGAGCTTTCACGTAAGGGCTAAACAGGCATTTCAGCCCTATTGTCAATATTTTAACAATAATGGCAATTTTTTGAAACAGTTGGGGTAACATTAGACAATATTCAAGTAGTAGGGGTATACTTGGTCAATTAATTATACCATAATGGTAGTTTAAAATTTTGTCCGAAAAATATTGGGATTGTAAAGATTTTCAGGTTTGTGGAATTCATAGATGTTGTAGGGAGAACCGGGGCGTGTTGACCATTCGCTCTCTAACAGTTGTGATGGTTAGAGATTTGCAACTGAGAGGTTGGTGAGGGTAGGCAATGTTATGGGTGTGACTGAGTTGTCGCTGTTACTATAACTCAATTCGACCAATGATGAAATCAAATGGTAGAAGGTTTGTTATCGGTTGGGGATTATGAGAGGTGAAGATGAAATATGAGTAAGAGGAAGTTGCTAAGTAGTGATGAGAATGGGGTGTTATTAGGGGAAAGGCTCAGCTGCCACCTCAACTACTGCTGCAAGTGGGTAGGAGGCTCAATATATCGCCGGGGGGGGGGGAGGAGAGGGAAGAAAAAGAGAGAACGGGAAAATGAGAGATAATGAAAGAAGCAGCGAGGAGAAAGCAGACCATCGCTGTTGAGAATTGCAACGGCAATCAAAAGAAACATAGGAAGGGAAAATGAAAAGAAGATGAATAAATGAAAGATGGGGAATAAGAGAACATGGCCTGCCACTGTAGTCTAATCTACCCCAAACTAGTGAACCAGGCCTTCCTTCTTTGTTGAATCAAATCGTTTGAAGTTTTTTGGGGTTCTTACAAGAAAACGAGAAGTAAGAGGGTCTCACCATACTAGCATTCCGAGTCTCTTCATTTATGTTTTTCCTCACCTCTTTCGCTAGTTTCTTTGAGCAAAAGAAGTGGGAAACAGAGAGATGGGCTAAAAAGTTGCACAAACTTGGCTTACGAACTTATTTCATCGCTATTACGCGGACAGAGCACTTTCTTTCAGTTAGTTTCCTCAATCTATTTAATCCTTTTTCACTATTTTCTGTGTATATGATTATAATTCTCTTTAACGTCTTTCTAAAAGAGAGTTTTGGCAGTCTATTATTACGTGTTTCCTCCTTTCTCCCCTTTACATATGCTCGAATTTTTCGCTTTAATTCTTTCTCTCAAAGTAAAAGAATTGGAGCAGTCGCGGTGTTGGGAATCAATGATTTCCTGTGGTTTAACTAAGGTCGAGATGACGGATATTGAGGTGAGAAAAAGATAAGAATATTCTTTGCAATTTCTTTTACTACTTTCTCTTCCGTTGGTTGATTTGTGTTGTTGGTTGTTTTTAAAGGCGTCCAGAGACATGGTTTTTCTCTCTTTCTCTTTCTTTTTTTTTTTTTTCCTTTTCTTTTGAGCACTTTCCTCAGGAAATTTGAGTTTGTAATAAAAGTATGTAGAAGTATGTGATTCTTATTTGATTGTTTAAGCTCTCTGGGTTTGTGTTTATCTATTTGATTGTGATATTGTTTGTGGGTTATTTAACATTTCTTCATTGATGATGAACAATCTGGATTGGAGCTAGTTTTTGTTTTATCACAAGTGGGAACTTTGCTTTTCCTTTGTTTCACTTCTTTCCTTCTAAATGGTTAGGTAAGTTTGGTTTTCCTGTAAATTGCAGCTCGAAATCTCTGTTTTGTTTGATAGACAATACTACAAAATTTCTATAAAGTGTTTTTTTCCTCCATAACAACTATGTGATATCCAAGAAAAACTTTTTTTCTCCATTGTTACTGTTAAAAAAGTCACCATAGGGTTGAAGTTCATGAACGATAATGGTGTCGCATACAAAGACTTAAGCACACAAAAGGATCCTATTGGATAAGCAGGGGCGATTTCGGTATTTTGAAATATTTTAATGATGCCATCCGGGGCAATTTCGTTACTTTATCGGTTTTTCGTCTGAATGAGTGATAGAAGGAAGGTTTCTGCCAAAATTTTCAAAAATTTAGGGGAGATTTTTGTTAAAATAAAACTATAGAAAATGTTTTTATGATTGTCAAAAACTTCAACGTTTATGTTTTACCTTATCGTAATTATACTTGTGGTAAAGAAGGACATAATACCTATATTTTAACAAATCAAATTAATTATACAGGTTAGGGAAATTAATTAAATATGGTCATTTATTAATCAAATCAAATTTCCATATGGTTTGATCACTGTCATCATCCATCCAAGTCTTATGCCGCTTATGTGGGGTTCATTACATTATTATTTTTTGCACTAAAATCATTTCTTACTATTATGTTAAATGTTGTTAAGGAATGGCTAAGTTTAGGAGTACAAACACAAATGCAAATATGTATATTTTAAATGCAAACAAAATAATACAAAATACAAGGTTTTGCACTTTACATATTTGTATTTGTGCTCCTTCCAAATTGAGTCAATATTGGTGGTTTTGGTATGGGGTGATCTTAAATTGAACCTAGCTCTAGGCCCAATTAAGGTTGATTACAACCCTAGCCCATTAAGGTTGGATTAACCCAACCTACTAACATTTCTCGAATGGAGGAAGGGATTATTTAGTTGAGAGGTTGAAAAAGAAATGGATAGGGAATTAGGTATGTAAATATACTATTAGCAAAGATTGTGTAAGCTGAAGTCATAAAGGATTTGGGGTTTTTGGAGTTGACTTTGTTAAACCAAGCATTGCTTGCCAAATTAGAGATGGCAATTTCCCCAGTAAAATCGGGGGCGGGTTTTCCCCAACCCTAAATAGGGATGGGGAAAAACAGGGTGGGGACGGGTTTTGTATATAATTCCCCAAACTCACCCCAAACCCAAAGGCAAATTAGTAAAATATCTCTAGATTTAATATTGATATTTTCTAAGTTTCCCTAAATTCTTAAAATACTAGGATCCCATAATTCTATTTTTGAATTACTCCTAAGGTATTATAATTCAATTCATAAAATACCCCCAAATTTATATATCTTGTGTGTAAATTGTCCATAAAATGGATAATTTTTAAGTAGCTGCCTTAGAGAAGGGAAAATTCGAGAATTCCCTGTCCCCGACGGGGAGTGGATGCCCCGCCACCAGTGACTGAGTGGGGACGAGTAGGGGGTGCCCCGCCCTGTTGCCATTCCTAAAACCAGCATGGAGAGCAAATACTCCTCATTGATAAGAGCAAACTGTGGAGTGGGACTAAGGCTCGGTTTGGAAAGGGTACAAATACAAATGTGTGCAGTGCAAATACGCGAATTAGAAATACTATATACAAGACTTTGCATTGTGCATAATTGTATTTGTACACTTTCTAATTTGAGTATAAAGAGTATGTATTTTTTGTAACTCCTCTCTTCTTCAAACAAGTTGAGGTCTAGCTAGCATGCTTACTAGGGCCGGAGATCTATCACGCATGGTTTGGAGCTTCTAAAACAGGGCCTTATGTGGCGTATTGGTGATGGAAGGAGTGTACCTATTTGGGAGGATATATGGGTTCACACTCTTTCAAACTATTGTGTTCAATCCTCTAAGCCTATTAGGCGTGAGATATACTATATGGCTAATATGCTTTTGTCAAATCCTCGTAGATGGGACTTATCTAAGTTTCATTAGCTATTACTTCTATCTCATTGGGTTGAGTGCCACATAAGGATAAATTAATATGGATTGGCAACTTGGGTGGAAAGTACTCAGGTTATGTTTGGTTCACATGAATAGGGGTCTGGAATCGGAATCAAAACGAGCCATTATGATTCCAATCGCTTGGCTAGATGGAATCGAAATCCCATTCCCGGTGGAATGGCAGTCCCCATTTAAGGGAATGATTGCCATCCCCCTCCCTTGGGAATGGAATCCTATTCCAACTGATTTCAAATTCCATTTCGATTCATGTTTGAACTAAATAGACTATGGGAATAGGCCATTCCAATTCCAATCTCAATTTCAAGGGATTTTCATTCCAATTCCAAATCTGATTGGAAAGTTCAAACCAAACGGACCCTCAGTCTAGACTAGCTATCGTCTAGCTAGCAAACATGGAAATTCTCACCAGCTCCCAGGCAACCAAACCCTTGGAGGTGCCTCTGGGTTCAAGCAAAGCACCTAGTAAGTGGTTTTTCTCTTTTCTTAGCGGTTTTTGCTCTAGGTGAAGCGGAAATCACCACTTGTTCCTCTAGCTTATTGAACTATTCTATTTTCTTCAATGGAGTTCCAACCTCTTTGGGAGCTCCGAGAAACTCATGGCCGACTCAAAGAGATGGAACCGCCACCCATTTTTTAGAGGAAATGGGCCATCATTTTCAAACTTGAAAGTTTAATTTTAACATGTTGATAGCGACTCTATCCTTCATGGGAAAGGCATTGGACCAAAAGGTTTTGGATTCCAAAGACTGGAAGAGGGAAGGTGTTAGGCGCCCCTCTCTATCCAAGTTGCTATAGTAGCCCACTACGGGAGTAATTCAGGCTCAAGTTCCAGCGAAACACGAATTAATGGGATTGTTCAAAGCTCTTGAAATCTGGCAAAAACATTCTCAACTTCACCCGGAATTGATTTGACGTGATATTATCGGGTCTTAGGTATTGGTTTTCCTAAGATTCTTGCCTCTATACCTCTTTTTTTTTCAATTTGGAGGAATTTGGGAATTCAAGTTTCTCAGGATTTTAGGATTTTAAGCAATCTGAAAATAAACTAAAAGTAGAGAGATAGTGGAATGAGATGCTTACCTCTTGTGTACAACCTTGAAACAAACTTTCCTGTAGCTAAAAATGACTTAAAACGAAACTTGAGCAAGTCACGAAGCTGGGCTAAGCATTTATAGTGTTAAGTTTGGAAAACATGGGATGAGGCTTGAGCTTGGCTTCAAGGATTTCAGGATTTCAAGCAGAATCACAGAGGTTGGGAAGTTGCCCCCTTCTCCTCCCCTCAAGCTTGAGATGGGCCTCTATTTATAGAGGAAAAGGGAGGGAGATGGGTTTGAAATTCGTCCTGTTATAGTGTATATGATTCAGTAAAGCTATTTCACTGAAATAGGCAAAGATTTTGAGAGAGAAGGGCCTATAGTTGACCATTCCTTCTTTGTGCAACAAAATTTTCTGACTTTGGGAGGCTTCTTATGGATTCTATGCATCAAATGAGGGATTGGGTGCCATACATTGCAGCCTTGTATTTGGGGATGATAATGGAAAAAAAAAACATAAATTTGATAAACTTTAAATGGGGTTTTGTCCTTTCTTAATTTCAAGTTGGGATCTGTTTGGTATTTTGAGCTTTTTAAGCCTATTAGGCTCAAATTCATTGGTTTAGGTGTTTTAATGGGGTTAGGTATGGAGTTGACATTAGTCCCCACCCTCTTAAGATCCTGGGTTGGATATGCGTTGAAATAGCGTCTTCCTAATCTAATGGTCAAATGGGTGAATTAAGAGGTGAAATTTGACGTGTTGGGGTTTTTTTGGGTCTCTGGTAGGGTCTGATTGGCCAAATAAGACTTGAATGATGGAGATTCATGAGAGGTGAGCTTTTGATAAATAAGATTTGTCAAACAAGGGAATTTTGGGATAAAACTTGGTGGGTAGGTATGGATTGGGGCTATGATGTTGTTGGAAGGGTTTGATCGTGTTAGGTATGTGCAGATCATGAGTTTTATGTTCAATCAGCGTTGTAGTGTTAGACGTGTCAAAATGGAACCTCTGATGGATGATTAGCTAAATCCATGAATTTAGGGTTGAAATTTTGTGTGATGGGTTGTTTAAGGATTTTGTTTCACGTGATGGAGCTTGATCAGGGATCAAGTATGGTGATGTGGCATAACCAAAATTATCAAGAGGGAATCATGTAGATTTAACAACATATTAATGGGCATTTGAGCTAAAATTTGTTTTCTTAGAGTTTTAGCATGTTTTAAAGTGATTGGCGCGGTCCGATTGGGCATCTAGAATGTAGGAGATGGGTCACAAAAGGGACCAAGCAAAAATAGGGTGCTAACACTTCTTGTGCTCAAGCGTGCTTCAATGGTTAAACTTGATAGTTCAGATCATGAGGAGGATAGAAAGAAAAGAGTTGAACTTTCCTATGAATGTGGTGTCTATGGAATGGTTTTAATTGACAAGGCAATGAATGCTTTTGGTGTTCTATATAAGGTTAAAAACCTTTTGTGAATAATAAAATATGATGTTGACTGGAATGAATGATCAAATATTTTGTGATTGTTTTTAATGATTTTGATGATATAAAGCGCATCATGGAAAAGGGTCCTTGGCTTATCAATGGGTTTCCTTTTCTATTAAAAAAGTGGAGTAAAGATATAATCCCAAGAGGATTATTTATTGATCATCTCGATATTTGGATGAAGATGCAAGATGTCTTGATGGAGTTACAGTCTCTTAGATTTGCTGAAGAGTTGTGCAAAAGCATTAATCTGGTGAATGCTTGTTTGTGTATGTAGATAGATAGAGTTACAGTCTATGGAAAAATATTTTATTCATTGGGATAAGTCTTAAAAAAAGGAGATTAATGCAAAAGCATTAATCTGAACTCATACCCTGACTAGTGTGTGCGTGTTTGTGTATGTAGATAGATAGATATTCCTTAAAAAAAGAATTCCCGAAAACATCTATAAACAGGTGTATTATATCGATACTTTAAACATTGCCCACTCAAGTGGTTTCTTAATGTCGACCTTTAATATTGCATATTGTAATCGTCCTTGGGTCTCGGCCCTCGCTGCGTTGTATCCCCATGAGGGGTTTCTTTGGTTCAGTCACTTTTTTCTACCAAAAAAAAAAGGAAAAAAGGCGTAAATCATATTCAATCTGATAAAAAGTTGGGGATATCATAAACATATATTCAAATCCCATTATTTATATATTTAGATAGGGGCACATTCGAATATAAATTGCCAAGAACATGAACTGAAAATGATTTGATAATAGAACTAAGATTTAAACTATTTTACATATTTAGATATTGAATTCAAATATAATTGAGTTTGAAGCTCGATACTAGCAGATTGGATCAAGCAATGCATGAATTCAATCTTATTAATATACAAATCACATTATTAAATCCATTCAATCAATAGCTAAATGGATATTCCAATGCGAATTAAATTAATGAATCATATTTGAGTTATAATCAGATTTAAACTAATCCACTTACAATCCTACTAGATGGTAGAGATCTTTAATTTAGAGAGGCTTGATAGTCAATAAAGGGCACATGATTATATGAATAAAATATACATACCATCACCATCCTAATCATTTAGGCTGTGTTTGGTTTGAAGAAAATTGTAGGGAAAGAAAAGAAAAGGCATGGAAACCTTTATAAACCTTGTACAGGTTTTCATATCTTTCCCTTCCTTTCTCTAATTTTTCTTTCAAACGGAACATAGCCTTAAGTCTTTGTCCCAACTAAATGGTGTCACTTATATAAATCTTATTGCACTTAAATCACTTTTTATTACTTTCACCAAACTCCTTTTTGTCTGCCCTATCCCTTAAATTATGAAAGATCCTTCTTTTTCGAAAAAGGGTAACTGAGCCCATGAATCCAGATGTGCTCCTCACAGAGCGTACCTTACACTGACCTCACAGCATATCCTGGCTGCACATTGGGAACATCTCCCATATTTCTATTTGTTATTCATGGGGAGAAGTTACCAATAAATGATAAGATGTGGCTGTGAGGTTCGCTTTGTGAAGAGCATATCTCAATTCATTACATAGTATCATCACCATATTGATCATTGCCATTCATTTATCTCAACATTCACATTTCGACTACACCCATTTTTGAACACATTGTTTATTGATTGCCCACCGCTCTATCATGTGTCGTGATGCTGGTCTTATAGAATTTCTTATTAGTCTCATTGATATATGCCAACCCATGGTTTTCGAACTGCTGTTGACCTGGACAGTTGGACTGTTTGGCCCGAGAACTGTCTAGGCAACCGGTTCCGTTTTTTCCCAAATCTGGTCTCTGACCAAAAACCGTTGAATCAATCAATGACCCATTGACTCGAGCGGTCAAACCATCAACCCGTTCAACGGTTTTGGCCTTTTTTATTTTTAATTATTTTTTATCAGAACAAACTACCTGTTTGAACCAAATGGTCAAACCGTCAACCCGAAAATCGGTGGCCAAAATGATTTTGTTTCCAAGTCGTTTTTTTAAAACCATGTGCCAATCACATAGCACATAAGATGCATCTCTTCACTTCATAACCGAACTCTAATACTATTAACAACATCTTTACTTTTTTTCCCTCTCATGGATGATTGATCCTTAGATGGAAATTTATGAAGACAATCATCTGACTGATGCACAAATGACCTTGCTCAGTAAGCAAATAAATACATGCACACAAAGAAGAAAATATAGAAAAAAAAGCTACAATGGATAAATTGGAGGTTATAGCAGATTAAACATTTCCCTACATGATTTTAGAATGAATTAATCATCATAAAAGGGAAAATGTAAAACAAGTCATGACCACTACCTATAACTTTATAAACAAAGGACAATCACCAATGATAGGCCTTGTTTAGGACCATCTATTAAGACGAATTTCCCAAAAATAAGGGGCCATTGCTTAAGTTGGTAAGTTATCGGCTGTTAAATGTGAGAATGTCAGTTTGAGTCTGAGTGATCATTCCATGCTAAAATACTAGATATTAGGTTCATGTCCAACCCACCCCTCCCAAGACCATGGATAGCTGGGACACAACATTGGGTGAGGCCTTTTTTTACAAAATTCCCAAAATAGAATAACCATCTATTGTACCCCCCCCCCCCTTTCAGTTGATAAAGGAGAATTCGATAAAAAGAATAAAGTCCAATATGAGAGGATGCTGAGGTCCAAAGGCAAAGACCAATTAAAAAGTAAACACAAATTTATTCAAGAAATGCAAGAATCCCCATTAACTGTTTATTGAGTTGCAGAATTAAACCATTACCCGGAAGACCATTGTTTTACCTTCCACACTGCAATACATTAGCTTATTATGGTATTGCAGTGATAGAAAAAATGTTGACTAGTCCATCCTACTGCAATACACTGCGTGATGTTTTCTTTATTCTTCTTTAAGACTCCAATAAAGGTATCTAACAAGGAGTAAAATTTCTAGGTGAAAACACTAAAGGCTGATATGACACAAACATGCAATGCAATTGACCATAATGAATTAGTGAATATTTTAATTAGATATTCAATTTTCCTTGCATGTGGGACCATGTTTGGTTGGGAAGATATCATGAGAAGGAAAACAAATCAAATAAAAGTAAAATCAAATCAAATTATTTTAATGCATACTGTATTATGTATAAAAATATACATGCAAGGTGTATTACTGTATCCACAAGAACTAAGAGAGCAAGGAAAAAAGTATGAAAAAAGCCTCCAACTCTCAATCCCTAAAGAAGACCTGAAACGCCTCAGACATATAAAAAAATCCATGTGCAAATACCCATAAAGTTCAATAACAATCAGTTAAGAGCATGAGCTTAAAATCTAAAATTCAGAACCACAAACCCGGGATCCCAAACCCTCTAACAACCAGTCAGCAGCATACTGAGAAGTGAGAACCATGCAAAATCTCTCTCAACACCAGCCAGCAGCATACCAAGCTCTCTACCACATTTTGACCACACAAAATCTCCTAACCCAAGACTTGTAACTTCAACAATCACTGACAGCAAGATTTCTGTCTCTGAATTCTCTATCCCTTCCTCTAGCTTTAACTTTTAATCTACCTCTCCCCTTTCTCCTTTTCTCCAGGCTGACTGAACCTTCCAATTCTACCATGGTTCCATAGACAGCAAAATTTAACTAATATCATTCTACCTTGCTTGCATTGACTTCTTCATATTCTCCATTATTTTGAGCTTCAACAATTTGATTCTCCAATTTCAAGAGAGGCCAGATGTACTCTTGGTTTGCTTGGCCCAGCTTTCCCCCATCTTTTAACATTTTTTAAATATTCCTTAGCTACTGTGTCTCCTACTAAGGAACAAAGTCAAAACATTTTACTTAGCTCCACTGACTCATTTAGTGTGGCAAAACTATCATCCTCAAGATCGATCCTTATCACTCTGTCTGAGTATTGTCCTAAATTTTGTGGCTATGAACCATTGCTTTGACCCTGATACACAGAAATATCCTGATAAGTTAGGGCCTCAAAATCTTTGGGATCATTGCATTTTTTCCTGACATCTCCAAAACCCACATTCATTTTCTTCTTACATCTAGAATATACCAGCATATCCCTAGATCCTTCTTTGACCTTGCTCCCAAAGAATTCAAAGGCAAAACATCTTTCAAGGTAGACCTTTCAATTCTAATAGTCTATATAAGCTAACAATCTATGAGTCCAATGTTTTTTTTTAATTGTTTTATTATAAGCAAAGATTGTAAGTACAGAAACAGAGCTAGAACTCTTACTGCTGAGCATGGAATTCCAATGTCAAGTACCTGCCTTATCCAGCAACATCCCCCTTGGGTTGGGTTTTTATTCATCCCAAGACCTCCTCCACAGGCTTTGCAATCAATTTACCCTAGAACATTATCTCTGAAAAAAGGTATCACTCATGGGCCCAAGTATTTATTAGCCTTCTCATTACATTTTTCATGCTCCTTTTCCCTCTTAATCCATTTTACTTTACCAATGGAGACCAGCTTCTCACCAAGAAGATGATTAAATGACTAAACCCCCTAAATCAAAATACCATGTTTCTTAGCCCTTGATTGAACTGAAACCTTATCTGCCCTTGCATTTATAAAGCCTTTGATTCCAGATGGACTAGATCAACAACCAAGAGGCCTTAGTGTTATACTGATCTAAGACATATGTTCTCAATCTCTAAGCATTTCAGATGATGCTAAGATTTGGTCAAAACCATAGAATTTTGCGATAGAAGGTCACTTTCACTTACCTGCAACTTTCTTGCATAATGTGATGTTTTTAATAAAAAAAGAATAAAAGAAAACCATGAAAAATATACTGTGCAGAGAAAAGCACAAACCTAAGATGACAAATTTCTCTTGAAGCACAGTCACTTTACCAGGCTTTCTCTTACGTATTGACAACCAAACATAGACAAGGTATGATTGCCTAATTTGGCTACATAGTTTGCCAAACCAGTTCATAGTTTTACTTTTCTCTTTTTCTTTTGCTTTTCAAGTAGGAAAAACAAAATGAACACTATTATAACTCTGACATATTATTATATTATAGATTTCGTTTAGAATTTGAACTAATTTTTAGTTTACCATCTTACAGGTATAGCTGGTGGTCCATGAAAATGGGAACATGCGGGTGCAGCTTCTTTGCTCCAGTGAAAATCTATTTAGTTTCTTGTTTGTAACTGCATCTGACAATCATTTACCTTGTATGGAGGCAGCACATCAACTAAGATCAGTTTCATGCAGATGTGATGTCCAGGGGTGCACCATTACCTAATGTTCAGATATCAGATTTATGAGTTTAAATGCAGGGGCATGCTTAGTTTTACTTGAGTAAGGGAATGACAGGAAATTCATGATTAATTTCCCTTATGCTAAGAATGAAAGACAATTTTTTTTCCTTTTTTTTCCCATAGCACATATGTGATATACATCAAAAAAAAACCAGAGGAGATGACTTCTATTACAAAACTGCCTCTGCAGTGTTTAAATCATCCAAAATTTCTGACTTCACCTCTTCAGGTAATGGAGCAGATGGACCTGCCTTTGAGTAGAAGCTGGCCAGTGATCTAATTGCCTTCTCAAGGGCAACATATGATTCCTGAAAGAGTCCATTCACATTGTTAAAGATATGAAGTGAACTCACAACAAATAAAGCAAAACAGTTGCTCAAAAAGCTTCCATAAGAATCCCATATGAGCATAATTGATATATGAGTTCAACTTATACTTTAGCATACATGGATAATATACACAATGATGGACAATTACCATGTATTTCCATTAGAAATATTCATGAGAGATTTGTGATCATTACAGGGAGCGATAAAATTAGGATGCACTCCTTAGGGAGAAGTTATAATCTACACAAACTGCTGGAAATAATTGAGGTTCAGATTGCATATCAGGTTGATTGATAAAAAATGTATATCAGGTTGTTAGTGCCTATGAAATTGCATCCCAGTCTTTACTATTAAGATTGGGATTTCCAATGCAATAAAGAACAAAATCCTGCAGTAAATAAACATCCTTCTTTAATAAAAACTCAACCATACAATATAGTTGCTTTTTTTTTTTGTGTGGGTGTGTGGGTGGGGGTGGGGGGGGGGGGGGATGAGAGCAAACAAATGCTTAGATATGTAAGTGCAAAGTTCAAAGTTCAAACATGAAGGCAACAAGCTGAATGGCATAATTCTTCAGACAGAATGTCTTGCAATTTCCATACTAGACTATTATGGATTTGACAAGAGAAAGATAATTAATTTGATTGAAAATTTTCCATTGGCAGCAGTCAATTTGGTTGAGTTCAGTGCAGCAACCAACTTTTTAAACATTAAGCAACTCATCAATACATGCAAATATCAGATTTATTTTACTATTATTTGCCTGTGCACATAAGCCAAGCATAGTATAGTTCATGATGTTGCTTTTACATAAGAGATCTCCTGTTCCAGAAGACCAATTCAATTTCAAACGATTTGTAGCCCTGTGGATAATTGTACTTTAGACTTGGAGAATGGCTACCACTGGAGAAAAGGTTAATTTACTTGACGTTGGTGATCACCACTGATCTCAACGCTGAAATTTTCCCTATCTACTTTTTGATATTCTTGGATCAAAAATCAAACCAGCCAGCTAACTTCAATTAATATGACACTTATGTCTTTTTCAAGCATATGGTATCCAAGCAAAAAGGAGACATACCTCAGCAACCACAGCCTGCTGTCCCTTCCAGTTATTCAAATACTCTCTGATTGACTCCTTTGCGGCATCTGCTGTCCTCCTAAATTTGACAATATCTTTGGGATCTTCTTTTAATGACTCACGCAGTGTTTTCACAACCTCTCTAGCAGATTTCAGGTAGGACTTTGGCAATATCTTTCCAGATTTTGTTTTCTCATTGGGATCAAACAAAGACTTAATGGCTCCAATAATGCCTTCATCTCCTTCTTCTTCTTGGTTTTTAGGGCCTTGCTCCTCTGCCCTAACTAGCATTGGTGTCAAGCCATGATTAAGGGTCAAAAAGGCAACCGAAGAAGCTCCACTGTGTAAAAGAATAACCCTTCTACCGGACAGAGATTCTTGAGAAGATGATACTGAATGACCCTTTGATAGTTTACCTGCTCTGTCTAGGAACATTGACAAGAAACATAAGGCATGAACAACTTTAAATGACAACAGAATAGCATGCAATGGTAACAACTATATGATTATCATATATTCTTTTGGGTAGTCTGTTGTGGATGCATTCGTGGGAAGAATTACCGCCGCCGGCAGCAGCAGTGAGGGGGGGCCACACAGCAGCTTATCTTGCCATGTCAGCTCTTCTTGCCAGCTCGCCAATAGTTTACTTATTCCAGTTCTGTTCTTACTTATCTATTAGAGATAGGAACTGAGTTCTGTTAGAAGTCTGTTAGAAGTAGGAGTTCTGTTCTTACTTATCTAGTTCTGTTCTTATCTATTAGAGATAAGAACTGAGTTCTGTTAGAAGTCTGTTAGAAGTAGGAGTTTGATTTAAAGTTGGATTGTCCTAGCTTAGTCGAATGGAGTAAGGAGTCTCCTCTTGTAATCTCCTATTTAAGGAGCTGTGATTTGGGAATAAAGTATTCAGTTTCAAGTCAAGAGAAGAGTGAGGAGAGTTCGGGTGGTCTCTTGGACAAATCACCCATTCGGTTTTCCACAATAGGGTCTGCACGCAAGGGAAGGCGCAAGGGGAAGCAAGAGGTTCTCCCCGTGAACCAACCCGTGACGAGATCCTACACCCGGGCCCATAACATAGTCACTGGTCAGAGGAAAAAAGAATAGTGAACAGAATACAAGGTGAAAGTAAAGAACCAGGGAAAGGACATGGTTATCTTTCAAAGAAACCAGTGTATGAAATAATACAACACTCAATGATAACATTTGCAACTATAACTGGTTTGAGTCAATACTCAATAGGTGAGCAGCCAAAACGAATATTGTGGTCAGTGGGGACAAAGATTTTACAATACGACACTCAATTATAATATTTGCAACTACAACTGCTTTGACTCGATAGGTGAGCAGCCAAAACGAAATTTGTGGTCAGTGGGTACAAAGATCTGTAATTGATAAATACAATCAATGAATGAAGGCAACATTCATCCAACCATGTTGCATGTATCCCAAGGGTATAGATCGTGGGTGGGTGGGGTTTTCTTGTCTTTTTTTTTCTCTTTTTCTTCCCTTTCCTTTCTTTCTAGTGAGATGAGGTGTTTGGCCCCTCCTGGACACAACTATTAACATTCATGGAAAAGGTACATAAGGGAAATTAGTTACTTACATTTGATGAAGGGTTTGTGGATTCTCTCAATTGACATTGAGAACAATGTGGGGCATTTATCAACCACAAGAGACACAGACATCATCCTTGGTAGAATTCGATCAAATCCAGTGTCTAATCTCAACCCAGCAATGACTTCTTGACGTCTGTTATCCCATGATCAAGATCACCTTCACAAAGTATAAATAAGTCACACATTCTAATCAATTTTCCTTTTTTTCCTTTTTCTATCAGACAATTGAGGGGAAATAAACCGAACATATCTATCTGAAACTCAAAATTATCAATCAACAGTATGTAATTGCTAAAATATATGATGACCATTTGACAAATACAATCATAAATAGCATAACTGTAACTTCAGGCAAAACTATCAAGTCTAAGTTTAGATACTGCAATCAAGCAATACAATTTTTCCTCTTTCTCACTCTGATTGATAAAGTAAGGGTTCCTGCATTGCACCAGAGAGCAGATATTCCAAGCTCCGACTTTGACATATATCAATATAATGAAATGGGAAATTTATCAGGTATTACAATAACAGTAACAGTAACATGTCTGCATACCAAATACATGTCAAGTATGGTGGAGAGAGAGAGGGGGGGGGGGGAGGGATTCTGTGGTTCTGCAACTGCAAGTGATGTGTTTCTAAATTTCAAGATAAACCACATTGCCCATTAATGTAATTCTTCATGAATAAGTACACTGGACCAAGATGAAGAGAATTTGCAGCATAATTTCAGAAAATGGGAAAAAAAATTCTTCCTTAAATATTTGGGATAGTTCATACCTCTGCTTGATTACGAATTCTCCGATAGCCAAGTCACCGAGCTTTTCGAGTTTTATCCGGATGAGAGCGCAGAAAAGAAATTTATAAAAAGATTAAGGGTATTGTAGTCAATCCGATAAAATTAAAGGGTAACTTCTAAGTCGGGCCAGCCGATCACACGAGGCACAAGAAGACATAGAAAACCAAAAGGATGACTCATCTGAGGCCGTTTGATTGGCTTCTTTGTACGAGAATAAAAGTCTAGATCGAGCCATCACTCATGTAGGTCAAGGTTTCTTACGGTCTAATTTCTAAAGGACGAAAGACCTTAATGCATAATAGTATGATACGCAAAATTATACATTATCCTTCTAGGGTTTTTCATTTTCCAGACTTTCTCTACCCTTTAAAGCCGTCATGACAGAGCGGAACTGCTCTTCTGTGCTCTCCTCACTCAGATTTGCTGCTCGTTATCAGAGAAGAGAAAGGGAGCGTTGAGGAAGCCCCAGCCATGGTTAGTGAATCTCTCCCTCTTTCGATCCAGTTCGATCGACGAATCAACCAATTGTGGCTTCTTTGTGAAGTATGTATGTAACTTATATTTGTTTTCTGTTGACTGTTATTTGCAGTCTCTTGTTGCAAATGAGGATTTCCAACACATTCTTCGTGTTCTGAACACGAACGTCGATGGGAAACAGAAGATCATGTTCGCCTTGACTTCGATCAAAGGTATTGGTCGCCGTTTCGCCAACATTGTCTGCAAGAAAGCCGACGTCGATATGAACAAAAGGTACTTCTGTTTTTATCTTTTTTGTTTGATCTCATTGTGTTATGTTAAGGTTTCAGTTCTGATCATATTCTAGTAATAGATATGTATCTGGGTTGTAGATAGGGATATGGTAACTTTTCGGGCGAAATATGATGGTCGGTTTTAGTGTTAATGATTTTTAAATAAGAAATTTGAAGTTAGTTATGGTTTATTAGGTGTTCATATTGCTTATTTCTGGTATTTGAACTTCTATTTGTTCTTATGGTTTCTTTTGATATGTGAGCCGAGTTGTATTGGAGGAGAAAGAATGTATATACTATGGCGGTATAGTCATTTACTAAACCGCTCTCCTTACAAATAAAACCAAGAGGTAGCTCAATTGTGGGTTGGATTTTTAGTATTGTTGGTGTATGCACGAGATGTTGAAAGGGATTCTATTGCTTTATAGTATGTTGGCCAGTTTGCGTATTGTGGGTCCCTTTTGGTCTATACGCAAATTAGTATCGTTTAAGTGATTTGATTGATTACTGTATTCCACAACTATCTCTGATCGATGAAATGCACGCCTTAACGATTTTTTGTTGGACTCATAAATCTGGTGTTCTTATCTTGCAAAATCAAATTTACATTTTTCATTGATTTTGTTAAGGGGGTTTCAATTGATCTAGGAAAACTGTAGTTTGGGTGCTGAAGATATTGAATTCAATTCGAGGGTTGAGTCTGATCAAAATAAACTTAGTCTGTTTAAAGGATTTGTGGTGGATTGTAGAAGATAGGGTGAGATAATGTCAGATAAGTTTTTTGAGAGAAATGTGGTACTGGAATTGGAAAGAATTAATGAAGGTCGAGGGACTACAAGGTGCCAAAGAAGAAGCCTTTTGCTGTGAAAAGATTCAAAAATCAGAGAACTGCTTGAACAGTTGGGGGAAAGTAGGGGATTTATGTTCTGTTGTTGTAGGGTGGTGTTTTCATTTTGTTTATTATAGTAAGGTATTGTTTTGGCTGTGTTTTTTTGGAGTTTCTTTCATGTGATTGGTAGTCATTTATTAGCGTTGGAATTGGTCTTGGTCCTTTGGAATTGTACGCTGTCTTTTCTCTTCTCTTGGGTCATTACTGGTCACCTTCCTTTGTAATTTCTCTTTTTATTGTAATAAACCAAAAAAATGCTTGTATGATATTTACTGAGTTGCTCCATTCTGAATATTGTGTTTCTCTGATTGATTTTCTAAGTTCCGGCTTTTGCTGTTGCAGAGCTGGTGAACTATCAGCCGCTGAGCTTGAGAACCTCATGGTGATTGTTGCAAATCCACGGCAATTCAAGATCCCTGATTGGTTTTTGAACAGGAAGAAGGACTATAAGGATGGTAGGTATTCTCAGGTTGTTTCCAATGCCTTGGACATGAAGTTGAGGGATGATCTTGAGCGGCTGAAGAAGATCAGGTTTGTTCTTAGTCAATTCCGCTGAAATGATTTCAATTCAAGATCGTCTTGATTGTTATTTCACTGTCCTGTTCAGTATTCGTAAATATTTATCAATCATTTTGTGGTGTACAATTTTGTATTTTCAGACAAGAAGTTGCAATGTTAGAATTTTACATGCATACCAGATGTAATATAAATATTAATACAAGGGGGACTGCACAACTCACCTTTTACTCTATTCTATATTTGCAAGTCATCTTTTGGAACTTAAAACTAGGGGTGTCAAAGGGCCAGTTTTGGGTTGGACCCTGTCCAAATCAAAATCAATTTGGATGGATTGGATAGACCAATAAGACGTGCTGAATTGGACCAGTCCAGACTTACTGGTCCAAATAATTTATTGGATTGGAGCAATATGCAGTCCATCAATACTAGATAAGAATACAGGTGTCAATGGACGTTAGGGTTGGAACCAGACTAAAGTAAAGGCAATTTGAACATATTTGATGGTCCTGACATTCAATTGGACTGATCCAAAATGGTAAAGTATTCATTGGATTGGACCTGGTCCATCTGTAAGGGACTCTTATTGGACTCGGTTGGATTGGACCAAATCTGTTCCAATTAACAACCCTACTTGTAACTATATGGTTGTTTGTTCTTTCAATATCATTGCGTTCTAATCCATGTGCCCAGGCAATCTCGGTCAACCTAATTATGTTGATTGCTTTAGTAGAATGCTTAAATAAACTATCTTGCCTTGCACTCAGTCGTGTAGTGTTGTTTGAGAAGCGTGCATTATTCTATACCAATGAAGGGAGCATCTACTTGCCTGTGTGCATAAAGGAATGGAAGGGGAGGGGTCAATGTTGATGAAATTTGCAAATAATAGCTGTGATGAATGAAGGATTTTGCACCCTGTGAACCATGAATCTTATTTTTCGGTATTGTTGTTCCTTTTTACACACAATCTCAAGTAGCTAAAGAGACTGACGTGATTATTGTTTTAAATGGTGCAGAAACCACCGTGGTCTCCGACACTACTGGGGTCTTCGTGTCCGTGGGCAGCACACCAAGACCACTGGGCGCAGGGGGAAGACTGTTGGTGTCTCAAAGAAGCGATGAATGTGGCTCTTTTTTGGGGGGGGGGGTTCTTTCCCTTGCTGGAAATTTTGCTTGCCTTTTGAGTTGTCCAAGTCTAAGATGGTTGCATGAATGCCTTTAATCCGTGTAGTTTGATAAATTCGTGGATGTTTTTAGCTATGCTTTTTATACAATTTTTTATGCTGTAGGATCAATTATCCTGCACTACTTGCACGGATAATTTCTTGTTTCTAATTGAATTCAAAGAACTCTTGAATGGAGGATCAATTATTTCTAGTTGAATTTCTTATTTCTAATTGATACTGTAGGATCACTTATACTGCACTACTTGCACGGATAATTTCTTATTTCTAATTGAATTCAAAGAACTCTTGAATGTGCCCCTTTAGGCCTCCGTCTTTTTACAGTGCAATTTCATTATCACTGGGATATGTGCATCGAAGTACAAAGCCGAAATGTATATAACTCCTTTTTGCTTTTGGTCGTGGTTTTACTCCACTTAACACCTCAAAAAAGGGGCAAATCTCTAGCCTTGTTCATATTTTGGTAAGTTATTCACCTGCGTAAATGCACTTACCCAGTAATTGTTTCCTGGAAAGATTTACTTGGTTAAGTATATTTATGCATGTTCTTTTATTTTTCATGTAAGTAAGGCGATGACCATTTTATTTATAAAAATCCATTATTACAAGGGGCTTTTTTGTCCCTTTAAAGTGTTGGTAATTTTCCCCCAAGGTGGAAAAGAAAATAAATCTTTTTTGGTCATCACATAAATCCAAAAAAAGAACATGGGATTTATGGCCAATGGGATTTTGACCAAAAATCAAGAAATGGGATTTATGGCCAATGGGATTTTGACCAAAAATCAAGAAAAAGAATGCCCCCTAAAAGTAATGTTGTTCAAAATGTCTTAGATGTCCCAAATTTTATCACAATAGGTTGACATGCAATATCACATCAAGGTTCAAATTATGGATACGATTTTGTGTCATAACGTACTTAGTTACAACTGGAAACAGCTTTTTTTTAGTTTTTTTTCTCAAAATTTTTGGGAAGATATTTTAATATATTTTTTATTAAAAAAGAGTGGGGTCCCAAACGTTTGGACCCTAAAAGATACTATACAATATGCTTGGGCATATCATATGGATACTTTGAAACTTGCTTACACTTTAACAATAATTTGATTTATATTATTCTTTAAATTTTTAAAATCAAATTCAACATTCACTTTCAGACAAGAATAAATCAAAATAAGGTAGTTTAAAATAGAGTTTAAAGTATCGGAAAGTTTAAGTTAATAAGACAAATTTAAGTTAATAACACATGGAAACTCATGAAAACATTATAGATACTCCAATAAATTATAAACGTACATCAATAACATTAAAAATATACTAAATGAGTTATATATACATAAAAATCTCACCTTCTAGTGGTTTTTATAGAAAAAAATGTCATAATCAACATATGAAAACATTAACAATAATTTGATTTATATTATTCTTTAAATTTTTAAAATCAAATTCAACATTCACTTTCAGACAAGAATAAATCAAAATAAGGTAGTTTAAAATAGAGTTTAAAGTATCGGAAAGTTTAAGTTAATAAGACAAATTTAAGTTAATAACACATGGAAACTCATGAAAACATTATAGATACTCCAATAAATTATAAACGTACATCAATAACATTAAAAATATACTAAATGAGTTATATATACATAAAAATCTCACCTTCTAGTGGTTTTTATAGAAAAAAATGTCATAATCAACATATGAAAACATAAAGATATACTCTAAAAAGGTTATAACTACAAAATATAAGCTAAATAATTATTCAATGAAACGTTTTCTATAATTTTTTAAACAATTATTTATTTCTTATTCAAAAAATTATTTTATTTTTTATTACAAAAATTATAAAATCAAATGTAACAGAAAAATAATTTTATGGATGTGGTAGACCATCCATAGATTTAGGTCACACCCAAAATTATAAGAAATAGATAAATATTACAAAAAATAAAAATAAATGTTTTACAATAAATTTTAATACATCTATGAATTAAAAGTTGGAAAATTATTTTAAAAAGACAGATTAAAAAAATAAATATTTTTATTCAAAAATTTACAAAAATAAAAATAAAAAATGAATATTTTAGAAATTTCAATAGATTTATGGATATGGCATGGGAAGATTAAACCAAAAATCTAAAATTTTATTGTTTTTTGTTATTTTTATTTTTTCTAATTTTTCTTTAAAAATTAAATAGATCTATTTTAAGTACAAAAAAATATAGAATTTTCAGCATAAGGAGAGAGAGTATATATATATAAGCACAAAATGTTGGAACATACTACCGAATAAATTGAAAAAAAAAATATTTATTTTTACAATTTTTGTTAAAAGTTGAAAAACCTAAAAAATCTTGAGTTTATGAGGTTATTTTTTGTTTAAAAAAAAAAAAGATTTTACAATTCAAGAATGTGTAAGGATGATTTGATGAGTTAGGGAGAGAAAGAAAGCTTTTGGAGAGAGTTAAAAGCCTTTTTTTCTCCAAAAAAAATATTAATTCATTTTTTGCCTACATGAAATTGTAGTGTATCGGCCCGATACGGCTACAATACAATCCTAATACTCCCCGATATAGGTCTAATACACCTCCAATACGCCTTGATACTGTTATGATACGGGGACGACACGATACAAATGATTTTATAGTGTTTCCCATGCTGACCCCTTAATGATACAATACATATCAACAAATACAGGCTGAGGCGAATACATTGTGAAACTTTGAACCTTGATTTAAAAAAAAAAAATTATAGGTGCTTATCAGCTGTATTGAAATTTATGACTAATAAACTCTGATTTGTTTCCAAGTGAATCCACAAATTCTTGGTTTATTGATTATGACCAAAGTCTAAAGGTGTTGTTATGTTGGATAGGGATGATAATTTGAATTGCATCTTCATTTTTTTACCTAGTCAAAAAAAAAATCATACCATTGGAGCCTTCTCAAATTTTACCCAATAAAAAAATGCATATCAAAGATAAAAGGAGGAAGAACAACCCAACAAAATTGTATCTTCGTAAACCCTTGAACAAGATGCAAATAACACCATTAATCTTTCTCAAAAACCATCACATGGTGGAATCATTCAATTGGCAAAACAACTCTAAGGGATGATGGAGGTAGAACTAATGTTTTAAAAACAACCCAGAACCGGAATTGTTTTGACCATTGGTTTTCAGGTTGACAATTCAATCGTCCAATTTGAATGGATGATCCGTTCTAACAAAAAAAATTTAAAAAAAATTAAAATAAAAAAAAATCCAAAACCCAATGAACGGGTCGAATGGGTCGACGGTTCAACCACCTAGGTTAATGGGTCATTGACCAATTCAACGATTTTTTGGTTACAGACCTTTTCTTGGATTACACAGCGGAAATGATCCTGATAATCAGGCTGCCTTTGTTTTATAGGGAAGACAAGCCCATTTGGATTGGCTTTGCTTCAAGTCAGTTCACGGTTAAATCGGCTTACTTCATTGCCTCCAAGAATTAGTTCAACCCAAGCCCTAGAGGAAAAAGTTCTTGGGAGGAGAAGCCTTTTTGGAAGAGGTTTTGGCATCTCTTGATTGAACCAAAGATTAAAAATTTTCTTTGGAGATATTGTAAAAATGGTCTTGCCATAAATGAAAATTTATACAAAAGAAAAATAATTTCATCTCCTTTATGTTGTAGATGTGTGTGAGAGAGAATGAATCGGTTATGCATGCTCTCTTTCATTATGAAAAATGTAAGTGTATTTGGTTTGGGTCGGGTCTGGGTCTCATAGTAGACCTCTTGGACAGAGCTTGTTCCTTTGCCTATTGGTTTGCATCATCTCTCAAGTCCCTTTACTATGAGCACTTTGATTCTATCATCATAGGTGATTAATGTCATTAGCAGGTGATTGATGATATTCTGTCTAATTTGTTGTCCACTTTGAAAACCAGATAGCTGATTTACTATCTACTTTGCTTTGCTTTTTCTCGTCTTTAAATTCAACAATGAAAGAATGAGTCTTATCCTATGAAGTCTATCTTAAATCTATCTATACTATCTATAAAAGTGTGAATAGGTGTTATTGGAAATTTATTGGACAACAAATGCCCCTCTTTATAAAGTTTGAAATAGAAAATAAGTAAAGACAAAATTGTTATTTTACATCTTCATTTAGTACTTATTTGATGAAAAGATAAAAAAGTACTTTTATTCAATAATTGGAAAACAATATATAACAAAAATGTCATTTTACATTTTTCATTTAATGCTTGTTTATCTATACTATATATAAAAGTGGGAATGCAATGTGAAACATTTTTTAGACTAAAATTATCCTCTACTTCTTTGTTTGAGAAAGGTTATAAAAGCCATTTTATTATAACTTTCTTTCCAACTTTAATGGCTACCTGATGTGGTGTAATCTGGTTACTCCCTGCTGGATATGAATTGGCTTCCAGCGGCGATGAGAACGGGTTCCTGATAGAGATGAGTCAGAGATCCCGGGGTGGCTCACCTGACGTGGATACTCCGATGGCTAAGTTAGAACACAATGATAGTAGAGTGCTTGAAGATGATAACAGTGAGAGAGCTTAGAGAGTGAAGATTACACACACAACAATGATAATAGAACATACCTTCACCCCTGGTAAGAGCGGGGTCTTTATACACTGGCTCAGGTGGGTAGGTGGAACGATCACTGAATCCCTGTTACGATGGGATTTGTCACGTGTTAGGTGGTTGAAACGCCGCCAAATGGTAACATTTTCACTTCCCGTCACAACGGGGAGTTGGTGAACTAATGTTATCGTTATAAGTACGATCCTACAGGGTTTAGGGATGGGGGTGTATTCCTCGAGGTTGCCATGCAGAGATCTATACGGTAGGCGAGCTACCTGTAGGATACCAGACTACCTGGTAGCGAGCTTCTCGAGCTCACGCTTAGGTTTGCCCTTGTCGTAAATGCCAAAGTGCCCCCGGGCCGAGGTGGTCCTAGTGTAATCTTGTACTGAGGTGCATTCATCCCGAAGTGACTTCAGTTTGGGGTACTGGCATACCCGAGCTCGCTTTGTAGCGAGCTGACTTATGCTGAGTTGTCACTTGTGTCAAGTCACGTACACGTGCCGATCTGGTTACGTTGAGTTGTTGCTTACGTGGAATCACATCCACGTGTTCCCCTACTAGGAGGTCGGGCCAAATCCTCCTTCATCAATTGCCTCCCCACTCCTCGAGCTAGGGGTCTTGACCTGGTTTGAGGAGTTCACGGTGTGCCAAGTGGATTTGGCTCGAAGTCTGGCTGATGTTGGATGGATCGCGTGCAATTTACGCGCGGACATCAAGCGATTTATAGGATCCGCGGATGCCAAAAAATGTGCTAAATTGTTTTTGATCTCGAGGGTCGTGCAACTGGTTTTCTCAGGAGCCGTCAGATCGCTTCAATCTCGACCGTTGATTCTCTAGCACATTGGCCATAAATAGTGAGACTCGGGACCCATTTCCTTCACCACAAGCTTATCAGTCTTTGATTTGAGGTTGCACTTTCTTCTTTAGCTCGGGTTTTTCAATTCGTCACTTCCTCTTAATCAGGTCATCTCTCTTTAGTGAGTCTTCCTTTGTTTTTTATTTCAGTTCCCTTTAGTTCCATGTCTTCTTCTATTTTTGATAGTCTTCTTGATGAGGCTGAGGTGGGTACCTCGGCCCGGGTTGGTAGCTGGGACGGGGTTATTGTGGGTTCAGAGGCAGCTCATGGCCTTCCCGAGGTACAAGCATCTCAGGAGGCTCGAGAGGCCTCAGGTAGTCAGGCATCTACTTCTCACCAAGGTCGGGTACTAGACAACTTCGGTCCTTCAACAATGACTTTAGACTGGCTTCAGGCCTTAGTTTGCTCGTACAATCTTCTGAGAGAGTTCTCCTACAACCTTCCTTCAGGTAATTTCCCTTGGGAACACGATCATAACGAGATCATGATTTTTGAAGAGAAGCTCGTGGCTGGTCTTTGCCTTCCTTTGCATCCTTTGATCATCAAGGTCCTTAAGTCTTTTGAAATTACCATAGATTAGTTACACTCGAACTCTATTCGTAACGTGGTAGGGACCATTTCGCTCTTTTATGAGTACTGTCTTCCCCTTGACCTCGATACTTATTTCACCATTCTGTCCATCAAGAAAAACTCTTCCTGCGTTCTCCCCGAGCATAGGAGAACGAACCTACTACCTGTCCCCTTGCCTGGGGTACAAGCTATTGCACGCACTCCCCAACAGGATCCCAGTCTGGAAATGGGGTTACTTCGTGGTTCGTAACCCCAAGGGGTGGCCTTTCCCAACCCAATGGAGGCTGGCAATCCAGGTTCCCAGTGTTAGATTGAACTTGAAGATGAGAGAGACGCTTAAGTCTTGGGCGGAGCTCGACTTCCTTTACTCAAACTACCTTACCGAAGACAAGCTCGTGCAGGCCGACTTGAGTCTTGGTAGGTCGCTTTGGGATTTTATCTTCTTAAGATCCTGATTAGTTCGTGGCTAATCTTACTTTTTATTTTTGTAGCTATCATGCCGATCAATGCCGAAAGGCTTTTGAGGAGATCCCAGAAAGGGAAGAAGAAGGCCACAAAGAGACCACGCCGGGAGGCCGGTCATTCACCCGAAGTCTCAATTGTGAAGCCGGTCTCCTTTTGTACCTTCTTAGGAGGAGGCCTAGCCTATTGTTCCTGAGGCGACTTCAGCTGAGGTCCAGTGTGAGGGAGTTCGCCCTCAAGAGCCGGGGAGTTCGTCCGTACCTGTGGATGGACCAGAGGGCTATCTTCCACCTGTGAAAGATAAGATCATGGATCACGTGAAGGCCCTGCGTAAGAGTCATGGTGCCATCTTTCAGGATGAGGTCGTGAAGTGGGTAGAGATGTCTACGGGCTGGCTTCTGGGAATGGTTTCTACCCACAGTATGGTGGTGAGCTTTCTGCCTCTCTCTCTCTCTCTCTCTCTCTCTCTCTCTCTCCTTTTCCTTCTCTCCCCCTCTTTGTTTTACTAATCTTGACTTTCTTGTTGGCAGGCTAACTCTGTTGGTCACGCGTTGGCCTGCCAAGCTGCGATCCGTATGAAGGAAGCCATTGATGCTAGGACGAAGATAAAGAAGCTCCACCGCGACCTGGATCTGGCTCGGAGCGAGGTACTCATGGCTAAGAAGGCCCAAAAGAAGTTGAACCTGACCCAGGAGGGGCAAATCTCCTCATTGACCGAGGAGAAGGCACATCTTGAACGGGAGATCATGGACCTCGATGCCTCTATCGTGGAAGAGGGGGCCAAGGCCATTAAGAGCTTAAAAGAGTCCCCGGAGTTCGAGGCCCTATAGGTCGAATATGGATCAGACTTCTATCATGCTGGGTTTAAGCTGTGTCGGTACTTGGTTCGTCTGAAATTCCCAGACCTTGATCTCGGTGGGATCATGATGACTGGCTTGGACCTCGAAGTGGCCAAGGTAGCGGATGCAGAGCCCGACTCTTCAGGGGAGGAGGGTGATACTGAGGTCGAGGTGGCGAACCCTTCTGCGTGATGGCTTCTTGCTTTTTTCCCCCTTTTTGAACTATGGATGTACTCTCCCTAGCCTTTGAGCTCGGGTAAAAATTCTTGTATCCGAACTTTTTTCTATTAATGAAATATAGTCTTTCTTTTGAGTACTCCTGAGTGCAAAATATTTCTAAGTGTGAGTGAACTCCGAGCTGGGCAATTTAACGTATAGGTTACCTGAACTGTCAAGCTACTGAGCCGGTAATGAGTAAGGATAACCGAAAGTATAAATTGTGTTACTTCGGGCTGTGCGGGTTACCCCGAACTAATGAGTTATCGAGCTGAGTAAGAGCAACAGGGGTGGAATAGACATCGTAGGGTTCATACCCAAGCTGTCTTTCCCTTAGGGGTTAGAGATAACCAAGTCTTACGTAGCGCCTAGGTTCTTCTCAGTTTGGCATTTTGTGGCCCTTAGGCTTTGGGAGGGACCCGTAGTCCGCTCCTGGATTTCACCCGTGCTGAAGTGGAAATTGGGGTCTTCTTATGGCTCTTAGGCTTTGGGAGGGACCCATAGTCCGCTCTTGAATTTCACCCGTGCCGAAGTGGCAAATGGGGTCTTCTTATGGTCCTTAGGCTTTGGGAGGGACCTGTAGTCCGTTCCTGAATTTAGTTGCTCCTTGGAGACCTGTAAGGAACTAAATGTCAGAGGACCCGAGGTACTAACCCGGTGAGGTCGCTCCGATGGCTAAGTTAGTACTCTCATAGTAGACTGCGAGCTTAGAAATCACAGTCTGAGAGTTAGAGTCTACTTACTTGTTTTTGAGACTTGTGCCTTTTCAATTCATAATAAGAGGTAGTATCGCCTTAGGTTGCTGATGTTCCATGCCCGGGACACTTGCTTTTCTTCTAGGGTTTCAAGCTTGTACGTCCCTTCCCCTAGTATCTGCTTTACTCGGTAGGGAACTTCCCAGTTTGGTCCGAGCTTACCTACACCGGGCTCGGGTACCATAACTTTCCAAAGGACCAGGTCTCCAACGCGGAAGTGTCGCTTCCTGACTCGGGCGTTTTAATACTGTGCTACTTTTTGCTGGTAGGTTGCAGTCTGGATGTATGCGAGATCCCGTACTTCTTCTACTAGGTTGAGGTTGGTGCAGAGCTCGTCACCGTTTCCTTCTTTGTTATAGGCTTCCAAATGTAGTGTAGGTACCTCGATTTCGGCTGGGATTATCACTTCCGTGCCATAGGTGAGGTTGAAGGGGGTTTCTCCTATGCCAGTCTTGATGGTACTTCGGTAAGCCCATAGTACGCTAGGTAGCTCTTCTATCCATAGCCCCTTAGCTCGAGATAAGCGATCTTTCATTCTGTGAAGTATGGCTCTATGCGTGACTTCTGTCTGCCCGTTCGCCTGGGGGTGCTACCGAAGTGAAGTTCTGCTGTATCCCCATTTCTGCATACCAGTTTTGGAACTTGATATCTTCGATCTGCTTACCATTGTCAGAAATGAGCACTTGAGGCAATCCGAAGCGACACATTATGTTCTTCCAAAAGAAGTTCTACACAGTTCGAGCTGTCATTGTTGCAAGGGGTTCCACTTCTACCCACTTTGTGAAGTAATCCACTACTACTACTAAGAATTTCCTCTGTCCTGTCACTGGCGGGAATGGTCCAAGGATGTCGATTCCTCATTGTGCGAAGGGCCATGGGCTGGTGAGGTACTTCAAACTGGCAACAAGTTGGTGATGGATGTTGACGTACCTCTTACATTTGTCGCATTTCCTAATGAGCTTGAGTGTGTCTGCCTTCATCGTGGGCTAGTAGTACCCTTGCCTTAGTGCTTTCTAGGTGAGAGCCCTGCCTCCAAGTGTCCACCGCATAGGCCTTCATGGGTGTCATGGAGGACGATCTTAGCCTCTGAAGGTCGCAAACAACGCAAGTAGGGGAGCGTGTAAGATTTTTGGTACAATCGTCCGTCTATCATGATGTACTTGGCTGCCAGTCGTTCTATCCTTTTGGCTGCGTTGCGATCTGCAGGTCGGGTTCTGTGAAATAGGTAGCTCGCAAGTGGGTCGATCTAGCTTGGTTCTGTTTGTGCAGCAGGAGCAACCTCTTCTGCCCACCTAAAAATCTGGGTCGAGGCAGGTTCTCTATGTGCACGGTCCTCATGGCATTGCTACTCGTGCTGGCTAACCGGGACAGTGCATCGGCCTTAGCGTTTTCAGACCTTGGAACCTGCCTAATAAAATATGATTGGAAGCTTTGTAGAACTTCCCTAACTTGAGTCAAATAAGCGGCCATGGCAGGGTCGCGGGCTTCGTAGTCTCCGGTGACCTGATTGACCACGGGCTGGGAGTCATTGCAGATGACGACGTGCTTTGCTCGTACTTCTTTCACCAATGCGAGCCTGGCTAGTAGTGCTTCGTACTCAGCTTCGTTGTTGGATGTCGCGAACTCAAACCGAAGTGCATACTCTAGTTTCACCTCGCTTGGTCCGTGTAGTACGGCGCCGACCCCGCTTCCTTATTGGTTGGATGAGCCATCCACATGAAGGATCCAGGGTTCTTCATCCCAAGTTGGATTTTCTTTAACCGGGATCGGTGCTGTATTGGTTGAAGCCTCTTCTCCATGTCCGATCTCTGTCAACTCGGGGACTGCGTTGCTGAAGGTACACTCTGCTATGAAGTCGGCCAAGGCTTGGGCCTTAATTGCCGCCCGAGGCTCGTAATAGAGGTCGTATTCGCTGAGTTCGATGGCCCACTTCGTCAGTCTGCCAGATACCTCAGGCTTGAGTAAGACTTGCCTCAGAGGCTTGTTTGTGAGGACTACGACAATGTGGGCTTGGAAATGCGGGCGAAGCTTTCGAGCTGTCATGACTAGTGCGTACGCCAGCTTCTCGATCTCTGAGTACCGGTTTCCACATCCTGCAAAACTTTACTCACATAGTAGATAGGTCGTTGGACCCGATCTACTTCTTTTATTAGTACTGAACTAATTACTTCGTCACTTGCAGAGAGGTACAGTTTTAAAACATTGCCCTCCTCGGGTCGGATCAAAACCAGGATACTAACTAGGTATTCTTTTAGCTCGTTGAAGGCGAGCTGACACTCTTTACTCCACTCAAAGTCTTTACTTTTCTTGATTGCCTTAAGAAGGGCAGGCAGCAATCCACCGATTTGGACATGAAGCGGCTTAAGGCTGTCATGCAGCCATTCCCCTGTGGACCTCTTTCAACTTGCGAGGTGGTTTCATTTCTAGAATATTCTTGATTTTTTCAGGGTTTGCCTTGACTTCGCGCCGGTTAACTATGTAACCCAAGAACTTACCCGAGGTGACACCGAAGATGCACTTAGTAGGGTTCAATTTCATACTATACTTGCATAGAATTTTGAAAACACATTGCAAGTCACTTATTAAACAGTCTGAGAGTCGAGTTTTGACGACCATGTTGTCCTCATAGCATTCAACCTTATCGCCGATCAATGGCTCAAAAAGTTTGTTGACAAGTCTTTGAAAGGTTTCCCCGGCATTTTTTAGTCCGAAGGGCATAACCTTATAACAGTACAAGCCTAGCTTGGTTATAAATGTTGTTTTTTCCTCGTCGGCAGGGTCCATCTTGATCTGGTTATAGCCCGAGTATGCGTCCAGAAAACTCAACAACTCGTGCCCTGAGGTCATATCCACTAGACGATTGATCTTGGGGAGAGGGAAACAATCCTTTGGGCAAGCTCGATTCAGGTTGATGTAATCGACTTTACCAGAACATGGTTAGCCACCCAGCTTGGGTAGTGGACCTCCCTGATGAAATCGACTGCGAGGAGTTTCCCGACCTCCTCATCGACTATCTTCCAGCGCTCTGGGGCTAGGTTGAATTTTTTTTATCTAACTGCCATGACTAAAGGATTAGTGTTCAACCTGTGAGTTATAACCTTAGCATCTATGCCAGGCATTTCTGTCGTGGACCAGGCAAACACATCTAAATTCTCAAGTAGAAAACTTTCCAGTCGAGAGTGGAGAGGCTCTTCGATCGTGGCTCTGATCTGGAGAGTTCTGACTGGATCTTCCGCTGAGGTTGGGACGTGGATCGTCCCTTCAGTAGTCGTAGCTCGCTCCTCGAAGTACTCCATAGGTTGGTTCTAACTCGAGGTCATCCGCTAGCTTGCCTTTCCCTTTGAGAGTGGTGACGTAACACTTCCGAGACTCGAGCTGATCACCCCGAGCTACCCCTACCCCGAAGTTCGTGGGGAACTTCATGGCTAGGTAGTAAGTAGATACCACCGCACGAAGCGCATGGGTCACGGGCCGCCCTATGATGGCGTTGTACGGGGAGGGCGTTGCAACTACTAGGAAGGTATGTTCAAACTTCACGATGTTGAGCCACGTGCCGACCTCCACGGGTAAGGAAACTCGCTCGAGGGGCCTGACTTCTTCTCCATTGAAGCCCACTAGAGGAGTACTGGCGGACTGGAGATCGCTTTTCCGGAGTTGTAGCTTGTCGAAGGTGCTTTTGAACAGGATATTGGTCGAACTCCCTGAATCTACTAGGATGCGCTTGACTTCGAAGTCGTTGATCTTCATTCTTATGACCAGCGCATCATCATGGGGGTATTGAATCCCGTGCGCGCCGTCCTCGGTAAAGAATATAGGGTCCTCAATCCGTGGCCGCTTTGGAGGGTTCTACTCTTCATGTTCTAGCTCGCGGGCTGAAGTCTTCCCTGTTGCAGTGGAGCAGCCCGCGACAACCGACCCGCCGGTGATCGTATTGATTATCTCGCGATTTGGTCTCTCTTTAAGCAGTTGTCTCTATTCATTTGGCCTGTTGCTGGACTCGGGAGCGTCTTTCTTTTGCTCCCCTCGCAGATCTGTCTAGCCTTTATTATTTCTTTGTACAAAGTTTCTCAGGTACCTGCGACGAATGAGCTCTTCTATCTTGTCTCGAAGATTTTTATAGTTTTCGGTGCTTGACTGTGGTCTTTGTGAAAATGAAAATATACATTTTTATTTCTATGTGTCGGGTCGCTTCTCAACCTGGGTGGCCACTTCACAAAGGAAGCGTCCTTTATTGCCATGAGAATTTCCCCACGCTTTGCGTTGAGGGGCGTGAAGCTTGTTCTTTCCAACGGGGGAGCTTGGGGGTGGAAATCTGGCCTGTTCCCCCTGACGGGGAATTTGCTTTTCTTGCTCTTGTCGCCTTCATTGTTTGAGCTGTGGTCCTCCCACTTTCTTTTCTCTGTTGGGGCTTTAGTTCGTCGGTTCATCTCTTCCTCAGTCCCGATGAACTGATTAGCAAGCTTAAGGAACTCCTTGTTGTCCTTGGGTTTGTTCACCACCACATGCCACTTAAATTCTCTATGAATGATCCCCTTTTTGGCTACCACAAGTCTCACGGCTGGGTCTAAGTCCGGGATAAGCAGGCAAGTGTCGTTGAAGCATTTGATGTAGCTTCTGATTGACTCCCCTTCCCTATGGACTATACTGAGAATGCTCTTTTGCGACTTCAGACACTTCTTACTAGCGATGAAGTGCGAGGTGAACAACTGTACGAGCTGCGCCCAACTTTTAACTGTCCCAGGCGCAATGTTTCTATACCAAGTGTGGGCTACTCCTTTGAAGGTCATGTAGAAGGCGATGCACATGCAGGCCTCGTCAGCCCCAGCGAGGTGCATCTGGGACTGAAAGGAATCCACGTGGTCATTAGGGTCAAAAGACCCGTCATACTTGTCTAGAGGGGGGACCCTGAAATTTGTTGGCATCGGAGAGGCTAGGAACTCGGGGGATAGCGGAAAGGGTACATAAAGGAGGGGAGTGGTTTTTGCGACTCCTGAGCTTACCTCCGCTTTACCTTTAGGCTACTCCAGTTGAATGGGTGCTCCGGTATGCCTCCTTTGCTACTGCTCAACTGGTTCTGTAGCGGTGCTGCTGACCTCCGCACTGTCGGATGGTGCTTTGGTCGGGAGTGACTCGGACTGTCGGCTACTACGGACTGAGAAGCCCTGCCTGGAGTTCTCAGCTAGGACTCCGAACTAGTTTCCTGCAAGAGTGCCTTCAGGTCGCGTAGGTCACGGTGGACTGAATTTGGCGGGCCGAGTATCTCTCGACCTGCTTACTTGATGAGAGGTGGGAGGGACTTGTCTTTCTCTTCTATCGCGAGATGAAGCCTGGGAGGTGTCCTCCCGGTCAGGACGACTGCTTTGGCGACGAGGCTTGCTCGGGATGATTGGACACTGAGGTGGGGTAGGTTGTTGGTTCTGTTGTAGCGGTGGAAACTGCTGCTGGTACATGTGATGCAGAACTTGTTGTTGGTATTGCTGGAACTGCTGGACCTGCTACATTTGGGATTGAATAGCCTGTACACAGTATACCAGGTCGCTTAGCTAGTTTTGTCCTACTCCCGGGGGAACTACAGACGGTTCAATGGAGGTTGCACCCACTACAGGGGGAAGTGGGGCGTTCACAGGCTCAAATGGTTGAGGCACAACAGGTGCTGTGATCCCACCTGCGGGAAGCAGTTTGGTGAACTGGCTTATACAGACAGTTGGGAGCTGAGGTTGCTCCTCGGAGGTGTTTGCTTCTCTGTGTTGTCCGACATTGCTGGAAGAAGCCATAGGTTTGGTTTTTTGAGTTCTTTTGGTTATTGGAAAGATGATAGAAAGGATTTTTGTAAGAAATCCCACAAACGGTGCCAATTGATGTGGCGTGATATGGTTACTCTCTGTTGGATATAATTTGGATTCCAACGACGATGAGAACGGGTTCCTGAAAGAGATGAGTCAGAGATCCTAGGGTGGCTCACCTAGCGTGGATACTCCGATGTCTAAGTTAGAACACAGTGACAGTAGAGAGCTTGAAGATGATAACAGTGAGAGAGCTTAGAGAATGAGGATTACACACACAACAATGATAATAGAACTTACCTTCGCCCCTGTTAAGAGCGGGGTCTTTATACATTGGCTCTGGTGGGTAGGTGGAATGATCACTGAATCCCTATTATGATGGGACTTGTCGTGTGTTAGGTGGTTGAAACGTCGCCAAACGGTAACACTATCACTTCCCGTCAAAATGGGGAGTTGGTGAACTAAGGTTACCTTTATAAGTACAGTCCTGCGGGGTTCAGGGATGGGGGTGTATTCCTCGAGGTTGCCATGCAGAGATCTGTACAGTAGGCGAGCTACCTGTAGGATACCAGGCTACTCGGTAGCGAGCTTCTCGAGCTCACGCTTAGGTCTGCCATTGTTGTAAATGCCAAAGTGCCCCTAGGCCGAAGTGATCCCAGTGTAATCTTGTACTGAGGTTGCCATGTAGAGATCTATACGGTAGGCGAGCTACCTGTAGGATACCAGACTACCTGGTAGCGAGCTTCTCAAGCTCACGCTTAGGTTTGCCCTTGTCGTAAATGCCAAAGTGCCCCCGGGCCGAGGTGGTCCTAGTGTAATCTTGTACTGAGGTGCGTTCGTCCCGAAGTGACTTCAGTTTGGGGTACTGGCGTACCCGAGCTTGCTTTGTAGCGAGTTGACTTATGCTGAGTTGTCACTTGTGTCGAGTCACGTCCATGTGCCGATTTGGTTACGTTGAGTTGTTGCTTACGTGGAATCACGTCCACGTGTTCCCCTACTAGGAGGTCGGGCCAAATCCTCCTTCATCACTACCAAAATGACCATAATTGTGTACTTAGTCCATCTCTAATGGTAAGTGTTGAAAATGTAATTTCAATTATTACTTTCCACCTCATTTAAACCCCTTTCATTAAGTCTTTTATTTAAATTATTAATCCCATTTTCTCTTATTAAATTAGATATGTGTCAATATTTTTAACAATATAAACCCATATATTTTAAAATTGATTAAAAAACAAAACCATTTTCAATCCAAGTGGTGGCCAAGCAATTTAACCATCTAAATCAAATTGATCAACCCGCGAAGTCATAGTTAGGTAATAAAAATTTTAAAATAGAAATAAATATAAAAAATTACAAAGATGTAGAAAAAATTACACACTTATGATATTTTTATTAATCAAATTTAAAAAGTAAGTGTAATAAACAAGAATTATTTTTGAAATTAAAATACATAATTTAGAATTGACCAAAAGTGAAACTATTTTACTGTTTGGCAAACATCAATAGTTCAAGTTTTGGGTCAAACATGTTAACCTTTAATATTATAAATAAATAATAAAAGTTAATAAAATATAAAAATACAGAAATAAAAAAAATACATAAGTTTTGCAAAAGAAACATTTAAGCACATGTATACTATCATATATTTATCATATTAAACAAAAAGTAAGTGTGACATATTAGAATTATATTTACACACAAAAATACAAAAAAAGTTATAGAAAAAATAAAACACATCTACAATTCTACATTTATACTACTATTAAAAATATGAATAATATTGTGGAACTTTCTTTTGACTAAAATACTCAATTTTGAACTTAGTTCCTATTTCATCTACAATTCTACATCTAAAATACTTTTCACCCAATTCAATTCCCTCTATTTAAATTTTACATTTTTTTTGATAACTGAATAAAAAAGATACACACACAAAAAAAAAAAAATACTACAAAAAGAAGAAAGTTCACAACTTGATCCAATTATCACATTTTTTTGATAAAGTATTTATGTAATCCAATGATGATTATCCGATTAATAATAAAAATAAAAAATAAAAAAATAAAAAATACATAAAATTTATAGAAAATTTTGGATATAATATTACTATCTTTATCATCATCTAGAATTATCATGTGCAAAGCATGCACACACTTACTAGTATTATTAAAAGTGTGAATAATGGTGTGGAATTTTTTTTTTGGCTAAATTACCCCAATTTTTTACTTTGGTCTTTATCTAATTTTAAGCATGGAAATGTAATTTGAAAAACCACTTTTCTTCTCATTTAAATTCCTTTCTTTAAGTCTCATATTTAAATTATTAACTCCCATTAACATTCATTAAATCTTTTTCTTGACTAAAATACCTCTATTTTTGAATTTGGTCCTTGTGAGAGCACAAAATGTAATTTGAAGTACTACACCTCGGCCTCTCATTAAATCTTATCTTAGGGTATTAACTCCTATTCTTTTATTGAATCCTATATTTAAGATAATATTTTCACAAAATAAAAACAAATAAATTTTATCAATTAGATATACATCCAATATTTTTAATGATATAAAATACATATTTTTAAAATTTACCCAAAATTGTATTGTTTTTCTATCATGGTGGTGAGTAAGCAATTCAAATGTGTCAACCCTTGATCTCATAAATAAATAAAAAATGAGAAAAATATAAAAATACAAAAAAAATATCTAATAATTCAAAAATTTTTAAATAAAAATTTGGCACTATTTAATATTTTATATTAATCATATTAATGAAAAATAAGTATGATAAATAATAAATGCTTTATTGATGCTGAAAATAAAGTTTAAATTTGAAATTTAAAACCAACACAAAATTGAATTTTTTTTCTTGGTGTCGGATAACAGTTCAATCTTTTGGGTCATATTTGTCAACCATTGATTTCATAATTAAATAATAAAAACAAGAAATATAAACAAGATAAAAACTCTATAGTGTCAATTCATGAAATTATAACTAAATAATAAAATTAAAAAAAAATAAAAACACAAAAATATGCAAAAAAAAATATAAATTACATAGAAAACATTTAAGTATATCTTTATATGAATGTACCATAATAATTGTGACAAATAAGAATATTTTTTATAGACAGAAATATAAAAAAAAAGTTGTAAGAGATTTTTGAAACATATTATATACTATCTTCATCATCACAAAATTTGTCATGTGCAAGCACATAGACATATATTAGTTTTAAAATTAAAAGTGGGAATCTATGCTTTACGTGTATGAATATTGAATAAAGGTCACTTTTTACTTATTCATTTATTTTTTGTTTTTTATCTCGAGGACTCAACGGTTGATCACATTTGTCATGGGCACATAGGGGTGAGCATTATTTGGTTAAAACCAAAAAATTGAACCATTATTTGGTTCGATTAATTCGATTTTCAAATATTTCGGTTTTTAGAATTAAAAATTCGATTAACCGAATAAATCAAATAAATCAAACTTTGTTATTTCGGTTTTTCTAAAATTCGGTTTTGGTTTTATTTTTTTAGTTTAGTTTTCAAAATTTCGATTTATTTGATTCGGTTTCTAACCAAAAAAACCAAATGATCACCCTCACCCCTATTCCAGAGTATTGGGCATATCGTATTGTTTCATAAAGGTTCTGATACATGTATTTAAAGATGTTTCGTGCAGGCATGACAAAGCAGGTTCACATTGTAATCATCATCAAGATCACATTATTAATGTGAGAAGTTTCATAAAGCACAAAAAGCTTCTCAGTTTACAAATCACAAACATTCAAAGAGAGCATCATCTTTCCGTCCTCCATTCTAACAAACCCAGCTAACTCACTATTCAAATATTCAAACCCCGTCTTCCTCCACCATTGATTTGTTAATTAACTGATGACTACCATTAAACATGGACTAGTCAATTAAAAATTTGCCTTCTCAGTCACCTTCAATCACATCCGTCACTCTCAATACTATAGTGCGTGGAAACTTCTAATGACCTTTTTTTTTTTGCCTAATTAGTTTAAGACTTCATCCGTAAACAACAGACATTGAACAATCTGGATCCTGCAACTGGAGTTTGAAAGGCCGTCTGATGGATACTTGGATGGCTTATGGCATAAAGATCGGTTCAGTAGATTTCCTGTGGTACATTGACTTCATTTATTAACTGATCCAGTAATGAAAATTTCTTATGGGGTGTGGTGTTTGGTCCATTGTCCGTCCATCAAACTAAAGCATCCAGATTGTGTCAAGGGTTAGGGCAGCAGGTACGACGTTATGGTGCACCATACTGTTGGTCTGAGGTCAGAATTTAGAGTATGGTGACTGGCTCATGGCATAGTACCTCTTGACCTTGGCGAATCCAGGACTGACTGACTAGTCAAAATAATTCAATTCCTCAGAGTACCTCAAGTTGTAATTCTTTATACATTTATTCCCCTCATCTATGATCTCTCCATCTCTAATTCTCTATTTGTGTCTGTCTGCGTTTGTGAAGTAAAAAAGAAAAAAAAATAAAAACCTTTTTATTGCCCTTCAAGGTAAATGGGTAATGTACAAGGACGCGTTTCATCCAAGTGATCACAAATTCACAATTGGGGATTCTACAAGCTGTAAAAATTTACATATTTTCTCATAATTACAGGGACTCATAACCTCCATTCGGCCTTTCCCCAACAATGGAGAGATAGAGGTGTCAGTTAAAGCCTAGTAACAAATTATTAAGCAAAATATACAGCTTGTGTGGGCGAGTGACCTTGGTGAAACAACCAAATTATCAAAGAGGGCCTTACAGAATTAAACGTCAACGGCATCAACTGGAAGGGATTTCGTCCTGTGAATACAGGTATGGAAGCAGTGATCCAGTGTAGAAACTCTTTGTTGCGGCCATTCGATCAGGACTGGAGTTGTTGTTCGTCGCCTCATTATGTCGGGCCCTTTGGGTTTCCGACTGTGGGCAGATCTTCTGAACATGAATGGGGAAATATGAAGTAAAATCCTTACTGGAGGCAAAAGATTTCGAGGTAAATTCATTAGTGTCTCCATCTATCGTGGTTGAAACTGAATGACATGTAATTCCATTGTCATTTCTTTGTTGCTTGCTCTCAAGACCTGGGGCTAAAGTTGAAGATTTAGAATTAAGACCCAATTGATGATCTCTAAGCTCCCTCAGCTCCATCTGATACTTTGCTTTGATCCATCTCAATTCCTGCCTAACATCATTGTCATGGCTTTCCGATAAGGCACAAGGAGAAGAAGGAACAGATGAAGGAGATTGTTGCCTCGAGTTTCTTGGATCAGACACAATTTGATTCTCCAAATCTATTATTCTCTCACTGTTGGCAGAGATTGACTGATCCAAATTTTCGTACTCATGAAAGTGCATGCCTCCAGATCCATGTGAACTTAACTGAGCGATTTCATGCTGAGCCCAAATATCTGCATTCTGCAGGCCATCTGATGGGCTTGATACCACTGGTGCACCTTCTGTAACACAGTGCTCTGACTCCTCCATCTGGTATGTGATCTCTTCGAACCGACCATGCATAGCAGCACACCCATGTTGAGAACACTGAAGTACTTGCAAGTTGGCACCTGGATTATTCAAGGAGAGATATTCCAGGAGAGAACCAGTGGAGGAAACATTAGAGGCACAATGCTGACAGAAGGTTGCACTTTGAAAACAGGGGCCTTCTTCTATGCCTGGTCCTGGCTTCCACTCTGGCACTAAGGATGCAATCTCCCCATCGATCATATCTGCTATCTTGGTCACGTCTTGGTCAGTAATATCTAACTCAGCAACCATTTCCGTGGCAACACTGAGTGCTGTATCAGTCTCTATGTGGAAGGGGAAGTAGATGTTGCGGATGCGACCTGCAGATAGATTTGCAACACTGAAAATTGTTTTGTACTGCAAACCATGTGATGGTTCTGGGAATTATAGGAACGCAAACGAAAAGAACAAGTACTTGGATTTCTGACCTTCTTTATCTGCAATTCTGAGCCTCAAAAATATGCTACCATCCTCTCTCTTCTTCCCCTTGATTGTGATGTCAACGTTGGCAGATTGCTCATCTTCTTGATAAGTGAACAGTTCAATCCCACCATGTTCAATCTCCTCAGGGTGGTAACTCCATTCATTCTCTGAAACGTAACTGATATCATAGGAGTAATCATTGATCCAGGAGTTATAAATGTTATGGAGATCGAAAAGAGGCTGCCTAAGGAGAGGACCCACATCGTCCCTTGAGCATTCTAATGGCCTCAAATCAGACTCACAATCGTCAATTTGGAGAAAAGGGTCCTTCAGAAGCTCCCTCGCCGGGAGCCTCCGAGACACTGTGGCCAAGCATTTCTCTACGAATTGTCTCACTTCAAGGTCCTTTACTTCGTACAGGACATCTGGTTTCTTCCCCTATAGAAAACGGGAAAAAAATGTAAATGGTGGTAGACCGGAGATCAAGAAGCAGAGGAAGGCAATATTAATGGTTCTTACAGAGATGACTTTCTTGTAGATCTGAGCAGGATGAGTGCATTCACTGTATGGATATTCAAATGTGACCATCTCCAGTACGCACATCCCAAAAGAATAAATATCAACTAGTTCGTTGTATTCCTCTTCATACACCTCTGGAGCCATGAACTCTGGTGTGCCTGAGTTAAGATACCCCAGAAAACTATATATAAAACTTCAAACTGAATTGTTCTCTACTTCTCTCTGACTCTCTCAATCAATTAAACTCCATAAATGGGTTACAAAACATAAGGGGCACTCGAAATCAGAAATGGCTCATTGTGTTTGTTCCAATCTCTTTTAGCTTACAAGATCTTAAAATAAAATGGGGATTTCTCTTTTTGTTTTTTTTGTTTTTTTTTTTTTTTTGGGTGGGGGGGGGGGGGGGGGGGGGGGTTATTGACAGTATTTCATAAATGGGTTAAACAGTCAACTTACCAACACAGCGAGCGGCATGGGATTTGCGGAGGATGGCGGCGAGGCCGAGATCACCGATCTTGACCTCCCCTTGGTTCCCATTGATAAATATATTATCACACTTGAGATCTCTGTGGATCACTGGAGGATCATGGCTATGGAGATAGAGAAGTCCTCTCAAGATCTGTCTACACCAATGCTTCACTGCTCTAATGTTAACCCTCTTGTGCTTGTGCCTATACCTACCAAAAGCGATGGGGAAAAAATTAATATGGAAAAGAAATGAACGCATCTCAAATCTCAATGACCCACCACCGAATCAACCCAGAAAAATGAAACGACACCAGAAAATCATTGAGCACTTACTGTCTGAGAGTCCCAGAGGTGAACAGCTCGGTAATAAAGTTTATGTTCCTCTTCGCGGTATCAACCCAGGAAGTGTAGAACTTCATGATGTTTTTGTGCTTCAGGGTCTTGAGCAAATGGATTTCACAGTAGAGCCTCTCAAGGTCTTCTGGGCTCTGCAGGAAATCATAAAGCTTGACCTGGTTCCAAGCAACTTCGATACCTTCGTACTCATCAAAGGCTCTGTAACTGCATCAAGAAATCCACCAAAAAAACAGGCACACAACGAAGAATGATCAAAGAGCCATTCCGAAGACCTCATTAAGAGTTTCGCTTTTGAAAACATCTGAAATGGCTAAGACAGAAAATTTGGGGATAGAGAGAATCATACACAGTCTTGGAAGCTCCTTTGCCAAGGATTTCGTCGTACTAAACAAAAATGAAAGTGAAAATGAAAACCAGACCAGACTTCAGCAAACTGATTTATGAAATAAAAAGGAAAAATAACCTCGGCAACATAGGAACTGAGAATCAGAAAGTTAAAAGGAGAAATACCCGGCCATATCTTCCAGTTGGATCAACTTCAACAAACTCAGAGTAATTTGGCTCTACGGGTGAAAGACCATTCATTCTCTGTTTCTATTGGCTCTTGTTATAATTATTTTCTCTCTGTAGACTATTATATCTTCTCTATAGCTTTTCTCAGTTTCTGCTGTCCATTTTAAAGGCAGCCAGAGAGGGAGAGGGAAGTTGAAGAAGAGAGAGGATCAACAATAACAATTTTGGAGAGAGAAGAAGAGATTGAGGAATGAGGAGTCCTGCTGAGTCCATCAAATGACAAGGTGCTCCAACTCATATACATGGAGATTGGAGGCAACACTTGAGATCAGATCAGATGGGCTCCTACGGCCTACCCCATTCCCCACCCCACGACAAAACAAGACAAAACTAAGAGTTCTCTCTCTCTCTTAATACACACCTCTTTTTGGCCTGAAACAGCTAGCTAGACATGGCATGACCATGCAGCATTTTTTTTTTTTCAGGAGACTACTACTCAAGGTTGTTTTCTTCTGATAATCAGCAGTGGAGGACTTAGGAAACTACTCATTTTCTGAAAACGGTACACCAAGTTTATCTCCTCCAATCATATCACTGCAACTATACAGCCAGTTTCATAAACCAGAGCTGGGTTCCACTGATGATGGTGGGACTGAGGCCCCGTTTGTTTAACTTCTTTGAATACACGAGTTTGAATTCGGATTAACTCGATAGATGTTCAGCAGGCTGCAGAGCCAGAGTTAGGATCTCCTACCAACAAAACACGTTCAGCACCCTATTAATGTACGAGATGTGTGGTGTTAGATGATGTTGGTAGAGTATTGGAACTTGTTTTGTTGGCAGTAGATCTGGACTCGTGGAACCAATGGTAATGCCTCATGTCAGTGAAAAAGTATGGGACCACAGTGAGAAATTAAATGATTTTGGGTCCATGTATATGGAGCCTATATATTCACGGCCCACTGAATAAAGATCACATTTTTGCCCTACAGCACATCCTGACCGTGTATTAAAAACATCTCCATCTCCTGATAAAGATCACATTTCATGGATGGAAACGTTTGACTTGTAGGTCCGCTTGGATTCTGTTACCTTGTTAAAGTTAAGAAAATATCGCAGTTCAGCAGCAAAACGAGGAATTGCCAAACTGGGGATAACTCAGTACTGACTAGTGACTACTGAGCACTGTGTGTGGAAGGTAACGTATCTTCGCTGTTCCAGACTCGAAGTCGAAGTAGTAGGTGTAGGTCTACTCACTAATAAAAAAGAGAGGTAAATGGTCCTTACTCCTCCAACTGTAAAATAGATTAATATGCACATCAAAAAGCTCTACCAGAGGAAAATATATATATATATATATATATAAAAGTATGTATGTATGTATGAAAAAAGAAGAACAAACAGACACATTGATATCACGAAAATTTCATGACTTCGTCCATCCCTAACAAAGGAGTGGTTGGCTGTAAAATTAAATTCATAAAATTAAACTTTTTATTTTTCTTAAAAGCTAACACTCAAATGTCTCAACTACTTCACTCCAAGTCGAAACCAGACCCAGATGTCCGTGGTTTATCCGGTGAAAGGGTCAAACCATTGAAGAACCTTAGACCAGGTCACCATCTCCACCTACATGTTTGGTTTTGTTTTTGAAAATTATAAACAACTGATGCACTGGCAAAATCATATTGTTTGGCTGATATTGTAGTAGCTTTGTTTTGTCATCCCAAAATGGTGAAGAGATGGGATTTATTAAAAGCAAAAATTGTGCATATCCATACATGGAACCAAGGTTTTTAAAATCAAATGGTCAGGGGTCTGTTTTTTGGGTAGAACGGTCCAATTGTTGAAATTGGACGGACAACTTGTTTTGAAAAAAAAATAAAAATCGGCCAAACCATTAAACGGTTCAACCACTCGAATCAACGATTTATTAACTAAATCAACGGTTTTTTGGAGAAATAACAATTTTGAGGTAAAACAAAACCAATCACCTAACTAATTCCCAATTTTTCTGATCCGACCATTCAGTCCAATCCAGTTTTAAAAACTATGCATAGAATATTCATGCCCCGAAAGCTGATAGTACAATTTAAGCACGAATTTGCAAACTCTCCAATCGAAGGACATGCCGGTCATAAAATGAAAACTAACATTATTTTTATTTTATTTTATATTTGCTAAGGGGTTATATTGGCATGTGAGAAGCATAAGGTATGGGAAAACGTTAGCACTCATTTCATGGGAATTGAGTTTATTAAGTGAGACTTAGAGTTATAAAGTGGCACGCAAGTCAATATAAAGAGGGTTGTATGGTTATAATTCATTTTTATAGCATACACCCACATAACTTATAATTGAGGGATTGTGTATAGTTTTCACTGTTTTGATCACGTGATGATGATATCTGGACATGCTACCAACATTTTACCAACAAGGTGTTACGGTCACACATTAGCAATATCTCGGGTAGGGATATGTTACCAATACTGTCACAAGTTCTCAATCACTTGAAACTTGCACTGAGAATATCTCTGAATTTGAATGCTTTCATTCTCAACGAGATATTTTCAATGTATAGTTGCGAGTGGTTGAGTACAGTGTGAGTATCCATCCTTTTGTGAGGGCTGAATCTGATCTTGTAAGGATTTGGTTCAAATATTAAACTAGGAATGACAACATGGCAGGGTAGGGATGAAGAACCTTTCTCCACCCCCATCCCCATCCTCATGCCCGCTAATGGGGACAAGGTTATTCCCATCCCTATCCTTATGGGGATCTCCATGATTTTTTATGATATTAATCATTTTATTTTTATTTTTTATTTAATTAAAAAAACAAAATAATTAAAACTTAAAATTATATTAGAAAAGATTCAAATATATTGTCATATTTTTAAAATATTAATATATAGACGTATGTATACATATATACATATATAAACATATGCGTACATATATATTAGTGGAGATCCCACGGAGTGGGGCAGGGAATGCTCTTTCCATCCCTACCTTATCCCCGCCAACGGGAATGAAAATTTCCCTATCCTTATCTCTACTGGGAAAAATCATCCCCATTTGCATCCCATTTGAGGCGAATTGCCACGAGAATTGAAAAAATGGGAAAAACTGCTATCCCTAAGTTAAACCGCTTGAATCCTTTGGTCATGAATCGACTAATTAGGACTAGTTAGGCCTTTAATAATGAATACAAAAAATAAAAACAAAAGTAGTAAATACTTCTACCTTTATCAGACGGCCATCTTAAAATCTTATTCACTCAAAACTGTCAAAATGTCCACTTGACGCAATGGTAACTGAAGTATGCTGATAATGTGAAACGGCTCTCAGAAAGCATAAATGCTTGCTTCATCTATTGCTCCTGATATTGTTGTTGGTGGTGCTCATCTTCTCAGTCCTCTTGTGAACAACGTTTTCAACCTGTGATAAAATTGGTTGACTCAATTATTTGGTTGCAATTCTGGCTCAATTAATTTTATTTTCAAATTACTAATTTTCCTTAAAAAAACTATTGATTCAGTTAATGATTTTGTGATTCAGTCGATTGAACTGTTGATGGTTTAACCCTGTCAGTGGGTCACGGCTTAAATATTAGTTCTCTTTTCTTTCAGTTTTTTCTTTTTTTAGTTTTAATTTTCATTTATTAATTTCCATATTATTAATAAAAGTGCTTTTTATTTATCATATTTACTTTTATTTGATAAAATAAATATATAATATTAGAGATATGTTTAATTTTTTTATATTTTTTTATATTTTAATATATTTACTATTTAATTATGATATCATTAATTGATTCATTTGGTTGGGATGGTTGAACCAGTGATTCTTCGCCCGGATGAAAAAATAATTCTCTTTCTACATCAATTTTGCAAGGTTACGCTGGCCAATGACCAAATTGTTGAGATGATCACTTGGTGTCTCTCCATATGAGATCAAATCTGTTAAATGCAGGCCTTCCATTGTCAGTGGACCTCACATTCACCATGCTCTCTCTTAGGGGTGTTCATGATTTGGTTCTGTACAGTTTGGAAAATATTTCAAATAAAATCAAAATAAATTGCAGTTTGAGAAATTTCTAGACCAACCAAATCATTTTGAAATGAAAAGCAAAGCAGCTCAAACCATTTTATTACCGTTTAGTGTGGTTTTAAATACAATTTGGGGACTTTGGGCCATCCTATGATTTTATTTGCTTTAATCCAACTAAAAAGCCCAAATAACACCCCTAAAATATTAAAAGTTAAAATTTTTATTTTATTATAAAATTATAGAATTTATTATATACTTTTAATTTTATACATTTGGTATATTTCAAACTACAAAACCAAATTAAACCATATATATATTTGGTTTAATTTGGTTTTGTAGTTTGAATCGTACAATGAACACCCCTTGATCTCTTATAAAGGGTTCAACTATGATACTAGAAAACATGGTATGTGAAAAACTTGTGACCATTCAACCTGTATCATAAATGTAGCAATCAATCATGTGGTATTTATCAAAATTGATAGATGAATTTTAATAGATTGAAAAAAAAAGGTCAAAACTCATCCAGTACGATGTCTTCGGGGCATCATAGGTTTTTCTCAAAATAATAACTTACAGAAAAGCTGATTTGATTGAAAAAGAAATTTACGCCCAATATTTTTGAAAATTGGAGCTTGATTTCTTCCGATCAAATCAGGAAACTAGGGCGGATTAAACAATAGTTACTAGAGATAGAAACGTGAATGGTTAGGGCTCTAAAATCTACAATTCAACAAAGGCAATCAAAAGAGCTAGCGAACTCAATAGTACTTACCACCATGTGAGGTTGATGTGTGGCGTGGGTCAATTGGGATCAGGTAGGCACAATATTGTAAGCACGTCTAATGAGTATTTGAAAATTTTTTTTACACCTATCCCTTAAAATACCCTCACCCCCACCCTTAAAAATGATTAAAACCCATTTTTGACAATTGTCAAAATAATTATCAAATGTTCATTTAACGTATTTACATATGTTGTGCCTATTAGATCCGGTCCCTAGCACGGAAACACGACGCATGAATATTATGTGTGCTGACATGGTGTTCCTGCCCAAAATCCCAACCCATACATACCCCAGGGACGTCAGCTGAAGAGTAGAATAGAATTGCATGTGACATGAGTATGTGTGAGACTTGTTCATGGTTTATTCTCATGCGTCGTGTAATGCAATCAGCAACGCAAAGCCAACAACATCCCATGTTTCTTTGCCTTCTCCGGGGCGCTACTGGATTTAATCAGAGGTAGGAGTTGATTTGAACATTCTAACCACGTTGATTAAGATAGTTAAACATCCTAATTTTATTATTATAATACATTAAGGTTGTGTTTGGTTTGAGACGTCATTGATCCATGTTTCATGTAGCAAAATATCATTAATGTTTGTACTTGAATCATATCCTGTTTGAGACTTTGTTTTTCATGGTAGGATGTTTCATGGAACACCCTAGCACAGATTTCACGTGAAGTGTTTTATGACTTTTCTAATCAAATATGATGTGATAGTATTTATACTTGAAATGCCAATGGTACCAAACAGACCCTAAATTAATTTTATTTAATTGGTGATCTTAAAAACTTTATACGTACATATGGAATCGGAAATGGCATGGAGTGTGGCTTCATAGTCATCAGCCACTTGACCCAACCTAACCAAGGTTCAAAAAATTGATTGGACGTATTGTATCGTATCTGTATCTGTTGGGTCTCAATATATCTGTTTACAGGTGTTTGGAGACTCCACTAGGTTTTAATGATAAATATAGGTATTAAATTATTCAAAAATCAAATTAGAAAAAAAAAAAAAACATATTTCTGCATGGTTCAAAGTACCAATACATCTATGCCGATACACAGAGGCATATCAACACTTTGAACCATAAACCTAATCAATAACCACCATTTGAGAAGTATGATGCTAAGGGCAAAGGAGAGGCAACTCATCATCTTTGATTCTTTCTCTCAAGTTCCAACCCTTCATTTTATTGCTGATTCATAAGGTCTTCTACTTAGGAATGGCAATGTAGTGAGGCAGGGGCACAGGACTGGTTGACGACCCAAAACACATGAACCACACCCTATCCCCCACCCGTGCCTATAACCCAACGGGGGTGAAAATGCCCCATCCCCATCTTTACCGGGAATGAGGATCCTCGAATTTGCCCCACCCTGTCTCAACCATTCTTATACCTTTTTTGAGAATAACATATCATATACATTATAATATGTGTATAAAACTTATTTTATATGTACACATATTATAATGTATTATCTATTGGGACGAATTCTTGGCTTGACTGGCTTTAGATAGAGTGGATAAATACCATCTTTGCCCCATTTTCAATCACCAAAGTTTTGGGTTTCCCTAAAACCTACCCTAAACTCAATGAACAAGAAAAAAAAAAAAAAAAAAAAAAAAAACTGCCCCAATTGGAGCAGAGCGGGCCAGACTTGAACTACAGTCTCATCGATCAGGACAAACATTAGGTCCATTATTTGGCATTAAATTTTGAGGACGCATATTAGTTATCCCATGCTTGCTCTACTTCAATAATACATTTTAATCAAGTAGCCTCAATAACTTACCTCATTCACATCTGTTTAAATCCACTATTTAAAGTTTTAGACAACCCAACAACTTACCCCACCGAAGACTGGAACTTGTCTGATGTTTTTTTTTTTTTTTGCTTCATTGTTGATAATTTATTTAAATCCATTATTTCCACCAACCGCTCAGTGGGCGCCAATGTACCAGAAGGATTCCCCAAGAGCTTAGTATGCATTAAAGTCTTTGCTGTCCCAATGGGGCACGTCGGGTTGCAGACCGGGGGAGGAAGACACATCCGAGACAGGCAGTGAATCAGGCTGGTCACTGGTCGTTGGTGGAGTGGGAGCAGCACCAGTTGAATGAGAGCTAGATGAGTGAATCGAAGGTGGTGATGAGGGAACCGCTGGTTCAGAATGTTTGGGTGCAGTTCCGACCAAAGTAGGAGACTGGATATAAACCCCAGATGGTGAGAGAGAAGCAGACGAAGTAGCTGTAGTCATCCCTGGAAATAGATGTTCATCAAAAGATACATGCCATGAAATAAACTCTCGTCCCTTTGGAGGATGCAAACACTGATAACCTTTATGTTTGTCATTGTAATCGAGAAAAATGCATTGCTTTATAAAAAATCAAACTTGTGCCGGTTATAAGGTTCGGAGCAAGAGATAGCATGCACATCCAAAGACCTAGACCTTGAGTAAGATATAATCAAGAGAGGAGCCGAAGAGAACTTCAAAAGGAGATTTGTCATTCAATGTATTAGTCGGAAGTTGGTTAATCAAGTAGATTATTGTGAGGGCAGCATCGGCCCAGAAGGAAAATGAGACGACGAGGAGGCCAATAGAGACATAGTAGCTTCAATTACATGACGATGCTCCCATTCAATTGAGCCATTCTGTTCATGTGTGTGAGGACATGTGAGTCTGTGAGTGATGCCGATAGAGTCTAGATAGTGAGAAAGTTTTTGGTATTCTCCACCCCAATCAGATTGTAGGACATTGATTTTGGTATTATATAAAACTTCAACATGATGCTTGAAAGGCAAATATATATATATATTGCGATTTTTGGTTATGTATCAATTTTTGGTCAAGCACCTCGTCATTTGGTCTGCTTCCAAGTGGTCGATGATTCAGAGGACAAAGTGAACTTTTGCTGGATGAGGACCTGGATGTCGAGCTGATAAGGCCGAGCTGGGGGTAGATTAGGTGCCGAGTTAATTGGGTTGAGCTGGGCAGGTTAGGTGCCGAACTGACTGGGTCAAGCTAGGCAGGTTAGGTGACAAGCTGATTAGAGGGCCGAGCTGCCTGGTGGCGAGCTGGATTAATTGTTGAGCTTCGCAGTTCTTTAGAGACTTGTAAGGAATCAATGTCAAAGGACACGGGGTGGCAAACCCGGTGAGATTGCTCTGATGCTTAAGTCAGTACTCTCATAGTAGACTACGAGCTAAAAATAAAAAAGTATGAGAGCTAGAATATGCTTACTCCCCCCCCCCCCCCCCCCCATGTCATTGGGGTTGGTGCCTTTATATAGGTATTGTTTGGCGTGAGCTTCACGCACCATATCCGAGATTTTCGAGAAGTCGTCTAAATGGTCAGAGATTCCTTGAGGCAATCGTTATGCACGTTGACCACCCTCCGGATCGTTCGGCATGTGGGCCAACTTCCAAGGATCATGGGAGTGTTAGGATATGCAATGCCGAATTTGTCATTGAGCATGTCTCGCAGGTCGTCAAGTCGGCGCCTATGCCAGGTCGCTAGGTCGCACCAGGGCCAGGCCACCAAGTTGGTGCCTGTGCTAGGCTGCTAGGTCGCGCCTGTGCTAGGCTACCAGGTCGCGCCAATGCCAGGTTGTCAGCTCGCGCTTATGCCAGGTTACCAGTTCATGCCAGGGCTAGGTCGCACCAAGGCCAGGCCACCAGGTTGCGCCTGTGATAGGCCGCCAGGTCGCGCCCATGCTAGGCCACCAAGATGGCACCTGGGCCAGGCCTCCAGGACGGTGCCTGGGCCAGGCCGCCAGGTCGCACCCGTGCCAGACCATCAGGACGGTGCCTGGGCCAGGCCTCCAGGTCGGCGCCTAGGCCAGGCCGCTAGGTGGGACACCATCAACTTGGCTAAGGCTAGTTGTTGCCAAAGTGGTTCCAGGTGTCACCTAGTTGTTCTGAGATGCCATATGTCACAATATCATTGGAGGGCCAAATCCTCCTTCGTCATTTGCCCCCACTCCCGAGCCGAAAGTAACTCAGCGAAGGGAGTAGATTGCTCATTTTGGCCTGAAATGACTAATTCGATGAGCTCGTAAGCATCGATTCAATTCCTTAAGCTCTAGGAGCGACTCGTAGTCCACTCTCCTTACCCTTGATTTTGCCCATGCCGAAAAAGCAACTGGGTCTTATGTGCCCATGCCGAGGAGGCGACTGGGACTTGTATGCCCATGCCGAGGAAGCGATTGGGACTTGTATGCCCATGCCGAGGAGGCGATTGGGACTTATGGGTGCCGAGGTCTTTTATCAGCTCGACACCCTAGCCCTTAGGCTCTGGGAGCGACTCGTAGTCCACTCTCCTTAATCTTTGATTTTTCCCTTGCCAAAGAGGCGACTGGGACTTATGTGGTGCCGAAGTCTTTGCCAGTTCGGCACTTTAGCCCTTATGCTCTTGGAGCGACTCGTAGTCCACTCTCCTTAATCTTTGATTTTGCCCATGCCGAAGAGGCAACTGAGTCTTATGTAGAGCTGATTTTTTATCAACTCGCCAGCTCGTGCCTAGGCCAGGTCGCCAGGTCGGCGCCCATGCTAGGCCGCCAGGTTGTGTCCGGGCCAGGCTTCCAGGTCGGTGCCTGGGCTAGGCCACATGGTGGGACACCATCAACTTGGCTAACTCAAGTTATTGCCAAAGTGGTTTCGGGTGTCACCTAGTTGTTTCGAGATGTCATGTGTCACAATATCATTGGAGGGCCAAATCCGCCCTCATCAATAACATCTGATTTTCTTTGTAACAGAAATAACTAAGAAATTTTGTTATAAGCATCTAGGAAAATTACATAAAAACGAAACCCTACATTGGATAAAACTAGGGTTGGATCCCATACATCAGAATAAGTTAAATCTAAAGGACTAGAAACCACTGAAGATGACGAGGGCAATGATAACTTATGACTCTTGCCCATTTGACACAACTTACATACTAGACTCGACCTAGAGTCAAAATGGCCTACATAGGGTAAACCGAACTATGACACCACTTGCCTTACAAGTCACATATATATAGTAGGATGTCCTTACCACTTGTGCCAATCATCAATGGAAACACATTCACCAACAAGACCCAAAGACTTATTTGCATTGGGCACACTCCTTGGGAACTAATAAAGCCTATCTCTACTGGGTCCTCATAGTAATGTTCTCCCCTTATAATCCTTCACAAGAAAACAATCACCATTAAACTCAAAATATAAGTTATTGACGTGAGCAAACTTGTGGGCAAACAACAAATTTTTAGATAATTCTGGTACATGAAAATTATTATTTAAAGCAAACTAATTAGTAGCAGTATTAATACTGATGAATCGACATGATTAATTTCCAAAACTGAACCATCTCCCACTTTAACTTGATTGGCCCCTCCATACTTAGACCAATTCTGCAAATTCTCAATATCAGGTGCCATGTGATGTGTGGCACCGTTATTTGGATACCAGATTGGATCAAACGAAGAAGACATAGATGTAGTGTCATTGTTGTAGACGGTCGGTTCAGTCTCTTCGTTCTTGAACTTTGTTCTAACCAGCCCTCATGTCCAAGAAGACTGCCTAAAACATCATCAACATCAAGGTCCTCTAGGTCGGACATATTAGTAATTGCGGTGACAATAGACTCACATTCGGATCAAGTTCGAAAAATATATAAAGCATTAAGTCACTTGCATTGATAGGTTTGGCTACCACAGATAAACTATTAGCTATAAATCTAGCTTTTCGAACATACTCAGAAATAGTTATACCTCCTTTCTTGAGACTCTAGAGTTGTTTCCTCTATTGGAGTAATCTAGGTCAAGAATAATTGGCAAAAGATTTGGCGAGAGCATTCCAGTTTCGCGAGAAGAGTGGTGACTGACCACTTGTGCAAATACACTTTCTTGAGACTCTGGAGTTGTCTCCTATATTGGAGCAATCTGGATCAAGAATAGTTGGTGAAAGATTTGGCAAAAGCATTCCAAACTTTGTGAGAAGAGTGGTGACTGACCACTTGTGCAAATACACTTTTTGTGAGCGACACAATAATCCAAGAGAGAACTAGTTAATCTTTCTCAAACCAATCTGAATACGCAAGATTGAGAACCATTCGATCACCTCCATTCGGGTTTGGTATTTGTTTTGGCGGGGCAGCAATCAATTCGTCTACAAACCCCATCAACTGATTTGTGTAGAGAATTGGCAAAAGCTAAGCCTTCCAAAGCAAGTAATTGTCATTGCTGAGCTTGATGGGAAGATAATGCACTCCACTAGAATGAGTAGAATTCAGGCCTGAAGTATTATTGGTGGCTGAAACACTTGTCGAGTTTTGAGAGCTAGAGCTGAAACCGCTAGACACCATGAGAGTTGATGGAGGCTTTGATGTACTATTGTAAGGCTCTGACACCAACTTGAAGTAACAAGTTTAACGATAATATGGATCGATGGTTGAGTCCATCGTCCTTGCTCTTTTTATAATAAAAGAGTTCTATAGAGACAAAAGTCTAACCATGATGGGAATTACAGAGATAAAAGGATTACAAGATAAGAGGATACTTGTTATCCTAATCTAGCAACAATCCTAATCAAAGAAGAGTCCACCGATGTAGATGTCTCCAGTAGTATACATGGAGTTCTCCAATATGGATGCATGTAGAGAGCACTGACTCTAGTTTGAACTCTGGTTTCACAGGGTGATATTTTTCATGAATATTTTGTATGCATTGGTTTTATAGTTATATTCATCAATGGTTTGATCTACTGATGGAATATTGTCATTACATGTTTGATAGTGAGAATTGACACAGAAGAACAAAGTAGGATATGGAAATGGGGTCTTGATCCTGAAGCGTGACGATGCACTTGTTGATTTTATATCATTTCTTGCCAAACTCGTGGTTTCAATTTGCTTGACTTTTTTTTTTCTCTTTTTATCTATGATTAGGGGTGGCAAATGGGTGGATTGGGTTGGGTTGGGTAAGGGTTGGGTACCAACCCACCCATATTAACCCACAAACCCACCATGACCCATCATCAATCCTTGTTAAAGGGTCATAATCCACCATAACCCTAACCCACTTTGATCCACCCATATTGACCCACTTGACCCATCCATATTGACCCTTAACCACCCTCACCCATACCAGCCCATCTACCCTCACTTAAAAATACAAAAATGGGTTGAGATGGCCTGTATACTCAAAATAATAAATTTTGAGAGAATAATCTCTCTCAAGACTACCATGTGACAAAAATGAGTTAGGTCAACCCGTATACCAAAAAATGCAAAAAAAAAAGAAGAAAATTCAGAACTTTTGAAGAAAAAAAAACAAAAAATATGCAAACAATACTAGAAAATTGTATGAAATGCATGAAAATAGCCAAAAAAATATCTAGAAAAGCACCAAAAAATTGTAAAAAATGTAGAAAAATACTAGAAAAATTTTGAAAATGTAGAAAAATACAAAAAATTGCAAAACTTTTATAAAAGTGCTTTCGCAAAAGAACTTTTATGAAAGTAATTATACAAAAGTACTTCTATAAAAGTGCTTTCATAGAAGTACTTTCATAAAAGCACTTTTGCGAAAGTGCTTTTATGCTCTCATAAAATTGCTTTTGTAAAAGTACTTTTGTCAAAGTACTGTTATAAAAGTGATTTTATGCTTTCATAAAAGTGTTATCGCAAAATTACTTTAATAAAAGTGCTTTCATGTAAAAGTGCTTTTGTGCTTTTATAAAAGTGCTTTTGTGCTTTTATAAAAGTGTTTTTGGAAAAGTACTTTCATAAAGTGCTTTCATGTAAAAGTGATTTCGTAAAAGTCATTTTTATAAAGTTGCTTTTTGTATAAAATTGCATGTGATCGTGAAAGTTAATAAAGTCTATTTTATTTCACTTTTAATCTCAAAATGAAATGCAATATGGTGGTTTGGAAGCCTAATGAGATGTGGCCATGGTAGCGAGTATAGATAGATTTGACTTTGACCCAACCCATCTTGACTCGTACAACCCAACCCATCCCGACCCTAACGGGTACCCTTGACCCAACCCACCCTGACCCTTTTCCATTGACCCTAATGGGTTACTCAAACCATATTGACCCACCAATAGTTTGGGTGGGTTCCAATGGGTCAAATGGATTAGTGTCAAGATTGTCACCCCTGCTTATGATCAAAAGGGAAAGAGCAAAAAGATTTCCAAGTTACAAGTAAAGCTTCAAATACAGATGTGTAACAAAAGAATTTCCAAGCTGCAAGTAAAACTTCAAATACAGATATGCGGTTGGGGATGCTAACTTCCATGTCTGGTATTTGATGTAGAGACAAAAGAATGTGTGAGAGAATAAATGAAGAAACTACGGATGATAAATCCAAAAACTACAAAAGAGATCTTTGTTCCCTTAGATTTTAGAACAAGTTTGTGGTGGTGTGTGTCAGTCCAATATGTCTTATACTTGTTTGGATAAACAAGTTCTTTTCGCAACTAGTTGGATAAAAAAAAATAAAGATAGGACAACCAACTAGTTGCGCAAGCTCATTGTTTCTGTTCTCTGTTAGTGGTTCTTTTTTGTGTCTTCTTTGTTGTTCGTTCAATACAGATTGATGAGAAAAAAGAATCTTTTCTTTTTTTAACATTTAAAAGAAAAAAGGTAAAATGATCCGACTAATATTATAATGGGTAATTTTTCCATTTTAAAATTCACTTGATGGCTTTGATTGACAGTCCATTAATGCAGGAATTAAGTTGTGGCATTTTCGAAGTTTGGGTACTGGACTGCCAGGCTTGAAAATTTGGAGACCAAAATGACACTACATTCAAAGTACAAGCAACTGATTGGAAATTTTCCCTAAATGTTAATAATATATTCATATATGTATTTGAAAAACAAATTTTTAACCCAAAATTTATTCTAGGTGGAGGGATGACTACCATAAAATTTTATTAACTGTTACAAACAAATGAATATGGATATCCTGCACAATGCGTCTTAAACAAATTCCTGCACTCCCAATTACAGGACGCCACATTAACATCAGAGCATGTGTGTATTTCACATGTGCAAGAAGATTAATGATAGTTTCGGTCCGAAACAAGAAATTGAGGTTGGAATAGCGTAAGAGGCAGTTATTGTAACGGATGGACGCAATCTTCTTATTTGAGCATCTATGGGTGATTTGTACACTAGAGGTGTTCAAGCAACTCTGACAGTCAACCATAGAGATCTCGCCTTTGCATTGAACAAGTCAATAGATGGTGTTGTAGTTGTCACTAGAACTGTTGTTGAAGAAGCCATTACGGGAGCCAATGGAGACGAGGGAGAGGAGAAAGTTAACCAGATTTTTCTTGAATGGGCTGTCGAAGGTGTAATTCGCGGAGTGGGAGCAGAAATTGAGAATGGGGTTTGATCTTGAGTGTGCATTAGAAAGAGAAATAGACAAGTATGGAATAGGGGTAGCTCCATAGATTGTTGATTCACAAGATTAATGTGAAAAATCGGTGGGAGAGGGTCGGTAAGTGCCATCACTTGGTTGTGATGGTGGTGGTGCTGGACAATTGGATGTGGACGACAAAAGTGGAGGAGGAGATGGTGGTGCCAGCAGTCAATGTCCTACACAATTGCTTTGGTTGTGGTCTACTAGTGCTCAGGTGAAGCTGGAGAGGAGGTGGAAAACCTTGAGCCAATGAAGGAATAAGATAGTGAGGACATTTGATAATCTTAATCTTCTTACACATGTGAAATACACACATGCTTCGATGCTAACATAGCATCCTGCAATTGGGAGTGCAAGAATTTGTGCAGGATATCCGGACTAAAAAAAAAAGTATAGAAAGATATTAGGGGGGACGTAACCTACCTTGCCCCAAACCCCAAGAATAATAAGTTCTTAAACGACTCAGCCCCACCCAAACAATCAGAAAAGAAAAACGTTAAGGACCCATTTGTTTTTTGGATTTTGGGAGGGGAAAATTGGTGGTCAATGGGATTTTGGTTGCCATTGACCAAGATACCCATATTCATTTTTCAGATTTATATGGGATTCATGGAAAATTTATTATATCTAGTGGTGGGTAAGTAACTTTCCCACCTAGCTAGGGGAAAGTTTCAAACACTTGGATGGGACAAAATTGTCCATTTTATTAATGGTTTTATATGGCTAAAATGGTCATTGTCTTGTTTACTTGGGAAATATAAGAGCATGGATAAATGCACTTATTTGAGTAACATGACTAATCTTAGGGATTGTTCATTTCCTCTTAACTCTTATCTCTTCATAAGAGGAATCTTTTAACTTTAAGAGAAAAATGGTTGTTTGTTTCCTCTTATTTCTTATCTCTTAAAGTATAAGCATACAATTTTTTCTTTTACAATGATACTCTTAAAAAGACACAAAAACTCTCATATATGTGATCAAAATGGATATTTGATCATTTTCAGAATTTATAACAATATTCTCTACCTTCAGAGTTTAGAAGAAAGAAAAAGTTCACCAGTACCAATATACCTCTTAATGTAATTATTGCACTTTCAGATATTGGACTTTAGAGCAAACAAACATGCCCTTACCCAAGTAAGTAACTTCCTAAAAAGCGGATGGAGCCTAAGAAACTCTCACACAGGAAAGCCAATAACGTCTTCAAATGCTAAGATTTTGAGCTGGCCTAGAAGTTGAGTAAAACTGAGTACATGGTTTTCAAAACTAGATCAGATCGGATGGTTAGACCAGAAAAAACAGGTTCTGTTTCTCCCTAAAACCGCTTTTTGGCCAAAACCATTGATTTGGTCAATGAACCACTGACCCGGGTGATTGAACTGTTGAACGGTCGACCCAAACAATGATTTTGGCTGTTTTTTTAAATTTTTTATTTTTTAAGTCATAATAGGCCATCCATTCAAAGCGAATTGTTGAACCATTTGACCCAGGAGCCGGTCCGAATAATGGTTGCCTATCCGGTCCAATTTTAAAAACCTTGACTGAGTAAATTAGGTGGAAAATTTCCCAATTCCCCGCATTTCCTATTCTGCAAATGTTTGAAAAAGTTGACCCGCTACTATGAAGCCTTCTTTTAAACCACTCCATTCGAATCTATTCAACTCGCATCCAACTGCACCATGCACGAATCATCTCTCCATTGGTTAACTTCGAGAAGGGCTTAATTATATTTGTGACACATCGACTGGATGTTGGAATTAGTGTTGGTTTTAATTGGTCAAGGTCAAACCTTACAAATTAAAGGAACTAGGGAATGTTTTCTTCTCATTCTGTTCAAATGATCACATCAACAGAAGAAAAACAAAAATAGCACATCATATTTGGTAGGGAATGTGGCTTTACATGACTATAATTACACATAGAAGGCATTTTGATAATAAAAGTCTTCCTTCCGGGTTTAACTTCTAACAGTCAAAATATAGAATATTGAGGTCTTCGAGCTATCGAAGTCTCTATCCAGTTGATTCCACCCTATTAACAAATTTCTGTTGTTCAAGCTATATATTAATCCAAGGAGACAAGAACACCGTGGGACAAACGGAATTGAAATTTTTGAGCTCTACTGATTCTTCCCATAGGGATTTGAGTTGTAAGTCTCTTATATCAGCTACTTCTAATGGTTGACAAATTAAAGAAAAGACAGTTTAATTTTATTTTTAGTTAGATTTCCATGTTTATATAGAGATTTATTTATTAGGTGGCGTTTTTTTTCCGGGTTGGAATATTTAGCCTAATTTGAATTGGAATTGGGGTGGGAATTCAGACAGGAATGGATTCTCATTCTCAAGGGACAGATTCCAATTGGTCAATTATTGAATGGAATTGGATCCAATTTGGAAACTCGATCCATTTATTAGTTGGATTGAATTAGGATATTTGTTTATCCAATTCAGTTATAAATACACATCTAAATTATTGTATCTGATCAATTGACAACCCTAAGAATATTGAATAATATTCATGTAAAAGATAATAACAATAATAAACTGAAGACTGCAAAAGCGAATTAAAGTTAGTGTTGAACTATCGGGAAGCCAACAAAGCTGCGAACTATTAGCTAATTGTGCTCATTCCATTTCTGTAAGTATGGCAAATGTTCTTAAATCCTTAGTTGTTTGTATTTCTGGAGACTTTTCTGTTGAAAAGAACAAGAAAAGAAATAAGTTTTAGAAATAAACTGATAAATTCCTTTCATGCATTTTCTTTTCGTTTCTTTTTATAGTCCAAAGTTTAGGTAAAGACTCAGTTTGGAAGGAGTACAAATGCAAATATATACAGTGCAAATACATACAAAATAATATAAAATATAAGACTTTGCACTCTACATATTTGGATTTGTATTCCTTCCAAACTGAGCCAAAGGGATTATTACCATGTTTCAAAACCGGACCGCTAGACTGAAAAAACTGGAAACCGATCAGATAACCGATTCCGTTTTACCTAGAACCATTATTTTGCAAAAAATCGTTGATTTGGTCAGCAAACCCAGACAATTGAACCATTTGAACCGTCCAATAGATCGTTCGACCCAGAAACCAGACCCTTGAACTATGCAATTGAGATAGGGATCGCAGCTTGTGATAGTTGGCATGCTTTATATATATAAAGTATTGATCATAAAAGTATTTTAGCTATCAGATTAATATCTATCAAGGATAAAAATTTTGCAATGTATCAAACCGTATCAGTCGATATATATTGTATCAGCTAGTCATTGATACATTTAAAAAATATATATATATATATAATTTAAATATTAAATAATATTACTACCACCCCTTTCCCAAATTTTGAAAGACAAACCTAAAAAAGGGTAGCTATTTGGTTTAAAATAGGAATTAATTGCACCCTTTCTTCCCTATCAAATTGTATTAATATTTTAAACCTTGGTGTCCATTTATCAAACAAAAAATGAAAATTATAATTTATCCCATTTCATGAATTTTTACTTATTCATTTTAGTTTATATAATTTTCACACGCACACACACACACACATATATATATATATATATATATATATATATATATATATATATATATATATATATCTTGTATTATATCAAATTCTCACACCAGTCAATATTACAAATAATAAAAATTTTCTAGGTTGAAGTATATAATCAATAATTTGCCCCGGTGACTTCTTCATACTCAAGTTCAGGGCTTTTGTTGACGAGAGTCCTTGGCAAATTGTCCTGGTTGAAGTGACTCTCTCTCTTTCCTTTGATTTGCTTCTCTCTCTCTCCTTTGATTTGCTAAAAGGTCTTTTCTTTGATGGACAAGCGTGGAACTTTTTTTCATTTGCTATATTCTTTTAGATGTGAAAAGGGAAAAAGGAGGAGGATTTTTTTTTCCACGCTTTCTCCTCATGACTTTATATTTGTTCCTTTTTAATACATTCCATCTGTGGGCAACTTGGACTTGAACGCATAAGCTAACCCCTAGGTTACGACTTGGGGAAACCGTAGTCAGTCCTCGTGGATTTGACTTCATCCTTCACAGAATATTTTGTAAAACTTCATAGATATTGCCCATACTGATATTACAGCTATTGAAATATCAACTATATATGACGCTAGCTACATTCCACATAACACTACCGGCTCACCACTCACCAGCTATTTCCATTCCAATTAAATTAGTTTAAGTCGGATTCGAATGTCTCTTTGGCTACTTTTGTTTGTGATATAAACGTCGAACCGAGGTATGTATGTATGTATCTAACTTTGCATTTGTAAGCGTTTATTTAATATGTAAAAAGGTAATGGTTATTTGATTAAAAATGTATTTTTTAATATTTTTGTATTCTAAGGAATATTGTTGTATTTATTTTTTGGATATAATTTTGTGTTCTTTTGATAATTAAGACATTGGAACATAAGATAGTTGGAGCATTTAATGATGGGTCCATACTTTGTACGGATTTCAAACAAATAAGATGAGTATAAAAATAATTTAAAATGTGAACCGCATTTGTATTCATGAATTGAAAAAAAGGGTAAATATGCAATGTACATATTTACGTTTACATTGTAACCAAACACAACCTTTGGGAAATGGATCGAATCAGATTTGAGAATGTTATCTGTTTTGTTAGTTGGATTGAATTTGAATACTGATGTTATGGCATGTTCCATCAGATGCATGGGTTTTATTATGTAAATGCCATTTCCCATTGTGTATCCCCATGAAACAAAGAAGAAGAAGAAGAAGAAGAAGAAGGAGGAGGAGGAGGAGGAGGAGGAGGAGGAAAAGAAAGAAAACCAAAAAAAGAAAAAAGAAAAAAGAAAACGAAAGAAAGAAAAAAAAAGATATTTGGCATGAATAATCACATGATAGTAAAAGCCTTATTGAATTATTTATGAATATTTAGATGAATAATAATTAAATAATTTAGTTTATAATAATTATTAATAATTAATTCAATTATAATCCATGTTTTTCCATATAAGAAAGGTAAAATAGTTTATCAGCTATCAAACCAAGAAATTTTTTTACATGTCCAACGCTATATATGTCACTTGGAAGGATAATTAGTTTATATCCAAATAACCTGATGTAGGCGCATTAGGCTGGCCTATATAAGGTTGATGCGTGTCGACTAGAGGGCGCCAGCATAGGCTCGTCATGAGGACGCTCGGGTTACCCGATGCGGACCAAGTGGACCCAATCATAGGGTGTTGCGAGGTAATGGCAGAACATCTTGCCAGGCCCTCGTATATCTCACATTTGGACCATTCGAGCCCAACTACTCCCTAGCTACTCTAACTATAAATACAAGGCACTCCCCACAAAGTAAAGGATTCGGAACTTCAGTAATCTCTAATACTCTCTCCTCTGAGGATCTAGCATTATCTGAGCCCCTGTTTGGACCCCTTGACTCCAGACTTACTACTTGCCTTGTGCATATACTAACTTGATCGTCGGAGTCCTTGCCCCGGGTTCCCACCCGAAGCCTCTAACACCTTCTTCCTTGTAGAGCCACTACTGAAAGCTCCTCCAGACCCCCTACACGTGCAAGTGAGCAGCCATATCTCGTTTCTCCTCGAACCCCCTTCTTAGTACAAGCCCTCGGCCTCTACGGTATTCGTAGGAACAATCCGCCTCGGCCTCATCTCATCTCCTCCGGACTCTCAAAGCCTCTGGCCTTCCTTCAAAGCTTGGGAGCGAGTTTACTTTGTTGCGCTCGACCAATCCGAGTGTCAACATAACCCATCATGATCTATGGATTTGATGGACCAATATATAGAAAATGGATATAGCATTAAATAGAATAGAATGACGAAACAAGATTTTTGAAGCTGGCATAGAGTACAACTCTCGTTGACCGGAGTAAACATTTTACATTGTTTTAGGCTTAAGCTTTTGATTGGACCTATTCAAATTTTGACAAAAGTACAGCCCAAGCCTACCCAAATCACACCCCTAAACCGACCCCATATAGTTGAGACAAGGCTTAGATTATGACGATGAACCATAAATTTGTGATACCATAGGAATAGGAGGCTTGGAGCCACCAATTAATGAATCAAGATTCATTGAATTGTGAGAAACCTTCCCTTAACTTTCTGCTTGGGGTGGCCAAGGGACGAACTTCTCATGAGTTATTCGAGAATCGAGCTTTTCACGAGCCGAGCTCGAGCTTGATATATAGGCTCGTTTGTTAATCGAGACGAGCACAAGCCTAGTGAAGCTCGACTCATAAGGCTCGCAAGCCTAGTATAATAAATAATATATATAATAAATAATTTTTATAATTCTTAATTTTTTGCTTGTATTAAAAATATTTTTAGTTTTTTATATGTATGATTTTTAATTTTTAGAAAAAAACTTGACTTGTAGTCGAGCTCAAACTTATGAGGTTTAAATTAAGCCGAGCTCGAGCTCGAACCTAACACAGTTTCAACGAGTTAAGTTCGAATAACCAAATATCTGACTCGGCTCGAATCCATCCGTACTTTCAGCTTCTCTTATTTTGTATGAATTTAACCATAAATTTAATTTACAAGGTGTATTTAAATTCACCTTTTTGTTTTTAACTTTTCTGGCTTAATGGGAGTATACAATGGAGGTAGCCCATTGTCATCTCTCAAATCAATAACTCCCTCAATGGTTTTATTTCAATTTCTTTACTACAATCAGCTAAAGACTTTACCAATTGACCTAATTGACACCTTTTAAAAGAGCCCATGAAGGACCAAAGTAAGCACTATTCACCACCCAAACACCACCTGCAATCATTTATAAAGTACTACAGCCTGTATATATACAAGATGGCGAAACAAGCCAGTCTAGATCAACTCAATGACAGAGAGGTGATTTGATGACATATGATAGTGGATCAAATCATGTATCATACTTTATCAAAGTATATAATATACCGAAAAAACCCAATTCAAACTAATCCGTTCGTACAATACAAAAAAGAGTTGGAAATCATCGAATTATCACAAAGAAAAAAAGGCGATTCGTTTGGATTTACAATTGCAGCGAGTCCACGAGTGTTTGTGTTTGGCATGCAACGACTGTTTGGCCTTTTCCAATGGTTTTCTTTTCAATAATTTGTGGATGCTCTGCAACTTGCAAAAGTGTCGTGATCGTAAGGCAACGTACAACGGGATGTACCATGTCGGACGGTATATGATCCAGACCCGACGCGTGATTCAAAGGATATGTCCAATGGGGATGGGCCCTTGCCGTTCATTCATAATTTTCATCCGCGTCGCTGTGGGGGCCACCAAATCATAGAAGAACAAAACTAAAGCTTTGTGCTTTGTCCATGCCATTGATACTCTCGTCTTTTGTCAAGTTTTGATTGCATCCAAGTTTGGTAACCAGATTTTCTACAGTAACTAACTAACCAGCGAAAATGAAAATTATACCATGAACAAATGAAATTATACCTACCCTGCAGAGGCATTTCTGATGGATGGTTGATCTCATTTTCATCGATCAACATCATTTTCCCTATATATATTGAGCTCGCTTTCGTATACAGAAAACGGTGTTGTATATGTATGGATTAGAAGCACCGTTCTCTAAAAAACGGTGTCTTTTTTTTGTTTGAAATTGTTATAGTTAGATAGAACATTTTCTGGGGCAATAATAATACCTTATGTTTGGTATCAGTGCTCCATATCTGTTTTTAGCATTGGTACTCATTATAAGAAGTCTATATTGTGTCTTCGTTGGCAGTAACGAACTCTAAACTGAGAAAACGACGAATTCGGTATTGCTCTAAATCACACATTCTCGTTTTTCAAGGCATGGCTTGGAACACCATTTTTTATGAAAAAAATTGTTCTAAATATGTTATCGCTTTTTAGAGCATCAATTTTTTCAATGTAACACTAATGTGTCACCATTTTGTAGAACAACGACATCGATACCAAACACCACCTTCATTAATAAGTGCATTACAATTTTGGGGGGGTATATATGGTACTGTACTATTCAAACGGCCCCTATCATGGATTCGGATATTCACACCCCCCACTACCACCACCCAAAAAAACAAAAAACTTGGGCCCAATTAACTTGAAATCAATCCGAACCAACCATGAATCACGTTTGATGATTTCCTTCTTTTAGTGCCGTGTCAATTGTTAAGGCTTAGTTTGGAAAGAGTACAAATATTTGTATTTGCATAATACAAATATATACAAAATATAAAGCTTTGCATTCTAACATATTTGTATTCCTTTCAAACAGAGCCTAAATTTCGATTTCTTTGTCATTTTTACTGTTTTAATCCGTTTCTTTTATATCATAATTAATTATGTCTGTTGCATATGTTAGATATGCATTTTTTTAGTAAAACCGTAAAAGGATGATTATATTGTTAAATAGTGATTATGCATTGGTGTAACTTGTAAGATGCTTCAATGTATTGATGGAATTATGGATTAATGGATGCTAATTTTTTTAAAAGGAAGAAAAGGTGACGGAACCTAGGCCCACCCAAAATAAACTTGACTCAACCTTGGGTTAGTCAGGGTTGACAGTATCTAATCTAAGGTTGGATTGGGCTGAGATGAGTTGGGGGTTTAACACCTGGGATTGAATTAGGGTTGTCATCTCTTCAACCCCTTTCTAGCTTGATTTACAAAGGTTAGGTTATTGTTGATTGCATTATCTGAAGGTCAAGTTGGTGTCTAACACCTTGGATTGGATAGATTTAGGGTTGATTGCTTCTAATTGAGGGTGGGATTGGGTTAGGGTTGTTGATCTCAACCCTGTCTTTAACCCAACTTGAATTATATCAATATCACTAAGTCCCGGTTCATTTTTATTTATTTGGGTAAGTACAGCCATGAGAAAATATTGCTATGAATCAAACATTTTTTTTCTAAAAATGAATTCTTTTAAGACTGACAAGTGTCCTATGTTTGTTCATTTTCATTAAAAAAAAAAGTTGTTGGTATTCATAAACCACTAGCCTAGGTCTCCAAAACTGTTGGCATAGATGTTTTATAAAACTACTTTTATAAAAATATTTTTATAAAAGTATTTTCATAAAAGTTCATCCATTAAAGTACTTCCATAAAAGTGTTTTTATAAAAGCATTTTCATAAAAATGCTTTTATAAAAGTGTTTTGACAAAAGTAATTTCGTAAAAGTGTTTTAGTAAAAGTACTTTTATTAAAGTGCCTTCGCAAAAGTAAATATATATTGCGGTAGTTTTATAGACTGCGTTTCCTCAAAAAATGAAAATATGATTATTTTTCATAGTGCATGTTACTCAATTTTTGTGCTATGGGGCTGATTTTTCATTCTAAAAAGAATGCAACACATGACAATAATTTTGTAACCAAGTACTCTAATGTTATTCATTCTTATCCATTCTTAGTTAGAATAAATAAGAATTAAAAGAATGATGAACCAACATGGCCTATGTTTATCTAAGCAAGTATTTCTTAGGTAAAACTTGTCTGGATAAACAAATTTCCAGCGTTCTTGTACATTACCAATTACTTGGGTATAGAGAGAGATGAGAGGGACAGAAAGCGCTTATCGACTTCACCAAGTGGACTGACAAATTGTTTATCCACCTTACAAGAGGGTATCGATAACCCAAAATAGTGATAAATAAATATATGTATTGTAATCAAATTACTGATCAACCAATTTAGTTCCGGATACTTACTGATAAACCAACAGCGCCTAATTATTGATCCTTCTTTGCTTTCAACCTTGTGCATGCCAACCCTTTATTTTCGAAGGAGATCCCTCCAACCGATTTTTGGACCCTATGTACCCTAATGGTTGAACAATCTGAAAAAGCATGCTCTTTAGTCATGTGAATGGCTGGAGGTTAGGGGTACAGTGTTGATAATGCACCTTATCTTCATTCTCCACGTGGAGATACACTTATACAACTGTACGGGTCCCACAACCTTATACCTAACTATTAGGATATGTTAGAATTTGGAAAATGGAGATGCAAATTCTAGGATCCGACTGAATTATCATCGGCAGAGATCACAAATGAGCAGTCCTGGGCCTCCTGGCCATTGCAAAAACTGTATCGATCCAAATGTTAGGATGCACCTCTTTAAATTTAGGCAGTGTTTGGCATCGGTGTCATTTTTTTGAGAAAATGGTGTCATATAGGTGCCACATCAGAGAAAACGGTGCTGGAAGCAGTGCCCTCTTGTTTGGTATCGTTTTCTCAGAAAAAACGTTGCTTCAGGCGACACCTTGGAAAATCGGAAAAGTGTGGTCTGAAGCAACGCTAAATTGATGTTTTCTGAGAAAACGGTGTATTGCTGCCAACGATGCAATGATGTGGCATTATCTTAAACATTGGATAATAAGATCAATGTTGAAAACATTGCTGCTAGCACTAGTATTAAAGAAAACCTATTTTATTTCATATAATTACTTTTGTAATGTGCTTTCACTGCACGTAGACACGAAAATTAATAAAATCTGTTTTATTTCATTTTTAATCACAAAATGAAATGTGACATAGTGGTTTGGAATTATAACGAGGTGTGGATGTGCTAGTAGGAGCGACTTCAACTATTGTTTTTTGAGATTTGATTAGTATAAATAGATACTTGACTTTAACTTAGCCCATCCTGGCCCTAATGTGTACCTTCAACCCAACCCACCTTGATCATTTTCCATTGACCCTAATGGGTTACTTGACCCATATTGACCAGCCAATAGAATGGATGGGTTCCAAGGTGGATGAATTGAGTAGATCACATAGGTTGGGGCCAAAATTGTCATTCCAATTTAAAAAACTTTGCATACAACTGCCATCGAGAGGCTATATGTAGAAATGTCAAATTGATGTTTGAGGGGTAAAATTTAATCACTGCAGCTGAAGTGACTCTACTTATCTCGTATCAATTTGTATTGTTCAAACCAAAATGTACATTTCAGTTAAGAACAGAAACCCTACCAAGAGTTGAGATCTACCAACAAAACATGTCTTAGCCATCTACCAACTTGATCTAACACCACATATCTCATCATGAGACTGAGACCCACCATGCAAGTGGAATCCTCCTCGTATGAGATATGCAGTGTAAGATCATATTAGTAGAGAATTGGAACGTGTTTTATTAGCAGATAATCTAGACTCCCCTACCAAATATAACCTGGAATTCCAAGAAAATACAGAAATATGTACCTCCAATGCATGCTTGGATGATTGGTTCAACTAGTCAAAATAGTCAAGGATATGGTTAGATAAGAGGTTCCGGCCGTTGGAAACATAAAAAGGATACTACAAAAGGGGGTGCATTCCTAATGGATTATCTCCAGAGAGAGAGAATTTTAACCAATCTATGAATCCAAATACAATAATAAACCTAACGAGATGAGTGCTGTTAGAATCATTGGAAACAATAAAGCTGTGGACTTTAGTAGCCTGTCTCTAAAATTGATTTGGTCCTTACAAAACTATCCTCGTGCCATCCTCACAACCCTTTGACTATGTGCATTGGGAATATCGTTATATGAATAAAAATATACAAGTCTGGAAATATTTTCGATGTAATGCTGTAAAAGACTGAGGATGGTATAAGGATGGTTTTGTGAGGATTGTTTATTATTATTGGTTAAACAGCTATCAAATTAAATGTAATTGGTTTTTAAATTATATAGCCGAATGCCTTGAACCATGACCCAACCTACAAGGGAATTTACCAATAAAATAAAATAAAATAAAATACCCTAAGAATAAAAACAAAATTGTCTTAATATAATTTAGTGTGCATTGATAAATAAATAAAAGGGAACTATCTGATCAATATCCATGCAGTAAGCACCTTACAGTACAAGGATCAAAACGATTGTCCCTCTCATACATCCAATTCGCTGCTGCTTTCACTGACAAATAGTAAATATTAGGCTCTTGCCTCTATCTACTTATTTAGTCGTGCATGTCTCAGCCAGCATTTGGCATTTCTTATTTTATGGATTTATCTTCTTTTTTCTGTTAAAATGCCTCAATTAATATTGAATTTTTTTATTGCAGCCTTATTGTAAATAAGTTGGTTTCTATGTTTTAAAAACAATTCAAGCGTCAAATCAGGTGGTTTAGGGCGAATTGATACAGTTTTTTTTTTTTTTGAAAGCAGTCCAAGGGGCCAGTTTAGGGTTCCTCCACCCCCTAAACCGGTCAGACCCCTGATACACCCACTATAAGGGCGTATTGAAGGGGTCCTAGAACAATACGTATTAATCAATATGGGTCAATACATGTCGATACTTTGAACCTTAGGTGATTGGTATTGAAGCCATTGCTTAAGATAATATTGATTTCACTTAAAAAATCAGAAAAATAGTTGAATTCAATGCAAATTTTTAAGTTATATTGTTTATTTTTATTTATTACCATTTTAACATGTATAGGTGCCACTAAACATTACAGGAGAAAATAATTTTTAATAAGTAAAATGCAAAAAATATAATTTCTAGAAAAGTGACACTATATATAGATGTACATTAGGAACATCTTCTCTATTTACATATTACCATTCATGTGAAGATGTTTCTAATGTATAGCTGTAGTGTCCTGCGGGTAGGAGATCTCGATTGGTTTAAAACACTTATGTGGTACTAACCAATACTAAACACCATTTATTTATCAGAATTCATTTATGTGTACTCTAAAGTGGTTAATACATATGATCAAACAAATCTACGATCTCTTACTTGTTCATTAAAATCAAAATCCCATTTTGGTGGCATTTAAGGGGGAAAGTTGGGCAATGGGATTGTGAATTCTATTGACCAATAAAACCCATGTTTTTTCTTTTCAAATTTGTATAGGGATCACGCAAAGTTTATTTTACTAGATATCATTACTTGGGTCTCGGTGGATAAATAAATTTTTTTAGTCAGAAGAAAGTTGCTAACATTTGGATGGGATAAAAATACCCATTAAGAGATTAAAAAATTATGGATAAATACATTTATTCACATAAATATAATATTTTTCTAAAAAAGCATTTATCTAAATAAAAAATTATCAGATAAATAATTTACCGAAAAAAGAATGAGACCTTTAGGCGTTGGGTTTTACAGGTGGTTTTCAACTTTTCATCATTTTGACGGGGATATGGAATATCTCATTATTCCTCGTAAAAATCGCTTCAGGGACAACGAACAAACACACATGCATGGCGTCGGTCGGGTCATGACAGAATTGCTATTTGTCGGGCGGGTGGGTCCAAGAGAAAATGCTACCAAGTACCAATGCATCGTTTCGTTTCACCAACGTGGCTTGGGCATCTGCAATTACAGTACCAATAAAAACAAAATCAGTGACTGGATCTGTTCCTCAAATGGGTGTCTCACAAGCGTATCCACCGTGTACTGGAAACATCTCTCGTAAATAATAATAAATAAATATAGGAGATATTCCCAATTTATAATAGGATGTATTTGTGAGGCTCCTGTGAGGCGCCAGGTACGAGGAGCAGATCCAGTCTCACAAAATCATACATAATTACATCCCGAATCGCTAAAGCATACGTGGATTATATCTGGCCACCCGTAACACGTCCATCCAATTTCATGTTGGCTTGGAAGGGGGAAGCTTAATTAATTTAATTAATATTTATTTATAGTTACCAAATTCCAGGGGCCTATTTTATCGTATTAGCCCTGCACCGATACACAAAATGTTACATATTTTAAAATTTTTAATATAACCAGGAATATGCCTTGTTAAGACCGGATTAAAATTGATTCCTGATTTTTTACCCGTGACAATTCTATCTATACCTACCCACATAACATGTCAGTCACATATAGGAAACATCTCATCCTCTTACATATGGATATGGTTCCAATGGGAGTCTGGGAGATCAAGAATTTCTAAATCTACACACTACAAACAAATAAAGCCTAAAAACCCGTACATATTACATACCAGAGTAACAGAATTTTTTTTTTGTCTTTTTTCATTTCATGGGACTAACAACCTGATTCTGTAATCTCTTAATCTGGGTGACAGCAGGATTTAATCCTAGGCCTCCACCACAAGAAGTCAGAGATCGTACCAACCATGACACTTCTTTAACCCTAACTCAGTATAGAAATGTAATTTAAACTCTTCCTAGTGATTTCTCTTTTAGGCTGCATTTGAATACAATGTAACTGTAGACCAATAGAATTGCACATGGATTGGTTTAATAAATCGTTGTAAATTGGAAATTTTGATTTTTAATTTAAATATTTATATTATTTTTTATAAAAATTGTATTTATATCAATTATCAATGTAAAACTCGATGTAAGTGGAGTTTTATATTAATTTTTTATGTTTAATTATACTTCATCCAAACTCTGACAAAATTGGATCAGAGTGTTTAATTACACTCATCCATATTCACACTGCATATAAACACGGCCTTAGTTTTGGAAAAAAAAAAATCAATTGATAAGTAATGAAATTTATTTGAACACCTATTAAACACTTAAATTGCATGTACATCAATATATTAAAATTTTTATAAATATATTAAAATTCATAAATCTACAATGAGCCTATCCATACTTTTCGAAAGAAAAAAAAAAAAGGAAATAAAAAGAAAACCTCATTTGTCCTTCTTATACGGTTTCAACTACCTGGAGGCTAGATCTTACGGTACGGTACCTGTTGCGTGGCGTAAATTGTATGCTTTCATCTGCTGTACTCTCACCGTATGATTCCTCCTTTTATTTTTTAATTTTGTTCTAACAGATAAGTTCAGTCGATCAATTATCAATGAGCTGGGCTTTGCCAAAATAGTTAATGGACCGGGCTAATCAGCTATGGTGCACACTTAAATGAGCCCCACCGTTCACATGTTGCGCACATGCCCCCATCGATCTGCAAGTTGCTGTTCAGTTCGTCTGCTTAGTCGCAGTTCAATTCTGGGCCGGATTGGGCCCCTTACGTTTATATGTGGTCCATGCTTTAGATGTTTGAGTGTCATTATTGAGTTATCCATGTCTCTCTCTCTTTCTCAGACAAATTTAGGTGTCGTTTGGTGACAAATGAAGTGGCTGAAGGTGCCTGATACCTTGCTGGTAACGTACGTCTCTGGCTAGTTGCTGTGGAGTCTTGAGATCTAACCCCTCCTTCAATGGGATTTGGAGAGAACTACTCTACGCTTTTGTGTATCCCATTTACCTACCAAAAAGAGAAGTGACTGAACTGAATTTACTCATTTGGTCTTTAGCTAATAAGTTATTAAGAAGGTTGTGAATTTTTAATGGCTGAAACTGAAATTGGCCCAACAATTGAACTGTTGAAGCATTGATACACTTGAACCATTGGGATTAGGGATGTAAGAAGACAAACTACTTGTGAGCTTTTAAGACTTGGCTCGTTAAATACTCAAACTTGGTTCACATTAATGGAGTTCGAGTCAAGCTCGACTTGAGTAAAGTACTTGGTTGAGTTGAGTTCAACTTTCATAATAACTGGCTTGAATGGCTCGTGAGCTTAATCAAGCTCATAAAAAATGTACTATTTTTTTAAATATATTTGCATTTTTCATATAAACAAACATTATTTTTTTGGCATTAACTTATTTATAATGTAAATAAATACATTTATAATTGGTTTTCATAATATTTTATTTTTAATATACTTAAATATTAATTTATTTATATTTTTAATACTAATTTATTTATAATCGACTTGAATAACTTGTTAATATCGAGTCAAATCGAGTTCTTTCCTCTTAACTCTCATCTCTTAAAAGGAATCTTTTAATTTTAAGAAAAAAAATGGTTGTTTGTTTCTTCTTATCTCTTATTTCTTAAATTACAATCATACAACTTTTTGTTTTCCAATGATACTAAAAAAAAAAAAAAAAAAAACAAAAATTCTCATATAATTTAGAGGAAAAAAAAATTCACGTATACCAATATATCTCTTAATGTAATTATTATACTTTCAGAAATCAGACTCCAGAGCAAATTAACAAGCCCTTAATCGAACTCAAAATAAAACGGCTTAATTCGACTCGATTACACCCTAATCAGGATCAGTGGTGAATGTTATAACCAACGCATGTCCAGATGAGCTTCAATTATAAGTAATTGATTGAAGTATGAAAGCAATAAAGATTACTGATCAGCTCAAAACATATTCACACTGACACTGACCGTATTCATACACTACTTTTGGACTGACTCTTGCATATAGCAGAAGGTAATTGAATTTTTATGTACTAACAAGTAACAAAGCACATGTTCGATCGCCTGATATGTTTGGCAACAGTATTTGAAAAGTTGACCAATGTTATATGCTTTGCTGTATTTACTTGTTACGTATAGGAAAAAAAGAATTTAAAGTCTCATCTTGCCACGGGAAGCTTCAAAAGAGGAAAAAAAAAAGAAAAAAAGGAAAGAGAAAACAGATTTGAATAAGCTGTAGGGTCGATACAAATTTGGGTTCAGTTTATATATAATGCACTCTGGTTGAGTTTTGATGGTATTTGATAAGAATGCATTTATGTATTAAAAGTGACAATGTGATATCTACTCAAATAAATTAAAAAAAAAAGGAAAGAAAGAATCTTAGAAAATGGAGTTCTGAAATTTGGATTTTGAAACACAACGTCAACATATAATCTGTCCTTTGAATTAGACCAACCAATGAAAAGGGTTGGACCAAACTTATTATGTAATAACCATTATGGTTTTGAAAACCGAACTGGACTGGACGACCAGACCAGTTAACCCAGGAACAAATCATAGTTCCGAGTCTGGTTTTGGACCCCAAGACCATTTGACCGGGGTTTGGATTGGACAATTGGACTGTTTGACCTATGAATCAGTGGCCAAAGTAGTTCCGCTTCGAAGTCCTTTATGATAACCATTTCAAGGATGGGCAAAAATCCCAACATATCGTGTAAAGTCTAACTCCTTTCTATGGCTGGTATGTTGGTTTTAGGGATGACAATTTTTTCCATTCCCCCTATTCCAAGGGAACAAGGATGGGGAAATTTCTACCACTGTTGGTGGGAAGAGGAGAGATCTATATGTATATTAATATTTTTAAAGATATAGTTAAATATGTTTGGATAATACATTTGAATTTATTTTGTTAGGATTGTAAATTGTATTTACTTTATTTTATAAAAAATGGAATGTAATAAAAATAAAAAAATAGCAACACAAAAAAATGGTAAGGAACAATGTTTTAAAAACCTACCTGGAGGTCGAACCATTTTTGCCTCTGGGTCGCATGTCACCGGTTTGACCGGTCGGGTCAAATGGTTATGACCATGCCACATTAATGCATATATGTATTAAGTGTATGTGTGTATAAATATATATTTTAGCAATAAATAATGTATAAATATGTTTTAGATAAGTTATATGCATAATTTTATATTTAATTTATGTTTTAAATTCAGTTTTAAATTTTTTTATTTATACAAAATTTAAAAAATTGTAATTTGAGGCCAATCAAACATCGGAGTGCAAAGTTATGGACTCTAAAAGTTTGCATGCATTGATTGTGCAACCAGCAACCCAATCATCGGGTCAAACGAGTCGAATTGTTCTTGACCAAGTCAACAGTTTTTTATTGTTTGACGGGTCTTGATTGAACCGAACCCAGAATACTAGCCGGGTGACAATTCAAACGGTTCAACCAACTGGGTCAATGACAGGTTGATAACATTGGTAAGGACTGCCAGATCCCCATGGAGACAAGGTTGGGTAAAACCCTATCCCCATTGACAGGGATGGGGATGAGAATGGGAAACGGCTCCCAGTCCCCACCTCACCTTGTTGCCATTTCTAACTATAAACTGTGACAAAGCTGAGTTTCCGACAAAGACCTCTCTTTTTGCCTTATGCCCTTATTTATGGCATCTGGTCAAAAGTATACAAGGGCTTGAAAAATAAATATAGTTAGCTGAATGCAATAGCTGTTTAGCAGGCTGTGGAACCAATAATAACACTCCATGCCAGTCATAAAATACATAGGGCCCATAACCATTCAACCTCTCGGAGTGGGTTTCATGTATTTTTTCACTGTGCGGAGCACTTGTTCCACAACCTATTACACAATTAAAGCCTTCATCTAATATGAATTCCCTCAAAAGAGATACACATTCAGCAATTTATTTTATGTTGGGGTATCTATACTGATGACAATGGACCATAAGCAAGCTGGACTACGTTGGAGGTTCTTGGATTAAAATTAATGTTTACATGTTTCATATGGAGTTCATTTTAATTAAGGAACATGATTAGAAGCTAAACTTACTATTCAATGTAGAGGTGGGGAGAGAGTGAGGCCCATCAAGCTATCTACGAGCTTTATCTCATGGACCTTATTTTGGAGAGATGTCCATTGACCATCTCAGTTATTGCATTATAAATAAGGTTTTAAATATCAATAGAGATCGATATGCCAGATGAAATGTATCAGTATGTATCTTTGGGTACTTTGAGGTTTTTTTTAGTTTTTTTCAAACCTGTTAGGGGGGTCGGTATAAGACTTGTCTATCCACTAAAACGAGTCAATTCCTGAAATATTATTTCAAGTATCATATCAATATTCCACTGTTATGATATACATTATTAATACGAGTTGATACATTGCAAAATTTTGAACCTTGGTCATAAGCAACAGTATGAACGCCCAAACGGTTTAAATTTGATGAAGCCAACCATCAATATGTCTACAAAGAGTATATGGACTTGCTAGTATGCTACATCCAAATGTTGTCGGTTGGGCCATTCAATCATGACAGACAGCCATTTGGGCTATATTCTCCTGAGTCTTAACCGCCGGAACCCATTGGATTCAGTGACCATGGGCTTTTATATAATGGCGTTCTGGCAATATAAGTTAGGTCATCAATATAGTGAACAACTTGGATAGCGTTTGGCATCAATGCTGCTTTCTGAAAAAAATGGCGCTATATTGGTGTCACGTCAGAAAAAAAAAAAAAGTTGTTTGAAAAAATGGTCTCTTATTTGACATTGCTTTCTAGAATAAAACATTACTCTAGATCATGTCTTAAAAATCGAAAAAGTATAATTTGAAGAAACAACGAGTGAAATGCAATCATGTGATAAGAAACACCAGTTTTATTGATCGAATACATGAACCAGGAACTATAAAGTATAAACCGAGCTCAGGCCAAAAATGATTTTTATTCCAAGTGAATGGTGATAAATTATAAACCTATCATGTTTTCATTCATGAATTTAGATTGACACCACACGTTGGAAATATCTTGTATATTTGTCATAAAGAGATATTTTCAATACACAGTTGGAATGTACTGTAGGGCGCCCATGCAAATTCTTCATCCATGTGTATTCTGATTGTTTAAAGCCAATCAGTTGTGAATCAGTTGTGAAGATAGAAGGATCTTTCTTTCTCTTTGAACCATCACTGTTATATTCTTGTGAATTAGGTTTCGTTAATTTGTCTCATCACATTCTACATATCTGAGCCTTGTTTCAAATAAGGTTTAACTGAAAAATAGATCAATTATATTGTTTTATTATATATCATTTTGTATTCATGTTAGGGTGTTCTCCGGGAATGATTGCTACACCTACACATTAAAACCAGAAAAAAAAAAGATTTAAATGCTCATCATTTGAAAGAATAAGGCTCAGTTTGGAAAGAGTACAAATACAAATAAAATATATACAATATAAATACATACAAAATAATATAAAATATAAAGTTTTACACTCTACATATTTACATTTGTATCTTTTCCAAACTGAGCTTAAATGACATTAATCGAAAGTAATGATAAAATAGAATTCATGTAGCCAATCCCATATAACTAGGGTTCAGGACAAACCAACGTGATCAAATGACTTTTTAAGTATATGATTTTATGCTATTTTGAGAGTCTCATAGGAGTTCTAATATTTTTTTCCTCCATTAATCGGCATAATAAAAGCATGGAGTTTGATTTATATTTTAAACTAGGTTCAAAGTATCGGCATCGGAAAGTTCATTGAAAAGGAAATTTATTAAGATACAAATAAATAAGATAACTCAAAAAAAAAAAAACCCACAAATTCATTAAGAATACTAAATCTGCGGCTCAGTACGGTTAAATGTTTGTGGAAAAGATTGGTCAGGAATACAGATACAAATATGTAGAATGCAAAACTTAGGACTTCCAATGGGACAGGTCCGACCCGATGACCGGAACCAATTGGGTTGGTTCCGGTTCCTAATGTATTATTGTCTTGATTAGTATTGGTTTGAAACTGGGACCGGTTCTACCCAGTTTCGAATCAATTTAAATCTGATCCGATCGAGTTATATATAAATAATATAATATATATATATATATTTAATATATACATATATATTAAATAAATTAATCAGGTTCATCAGGTCAGATCCAATTGTCCCGAGAATTGATCAATTCGGTTCTAGGTCTAAAATTACAAACCATCATACTGGTTCTGGTTTGATTCTGGATCCTTAATATTTCTTATTGTATCCGTTCTGATTCTACTTGGACCCAACCTGTTAACAGTCCTAGTAAAACCTTTGTATTTTGTATATATTTGCATGTACTATATATTTGTGTTTATACTCTTTCCAAACTGAGCCTAATCGTATGATTGATATAATACTGATAAGAGAAAGTAAAAAAAAAAATGAAAATTAGGCAAATGTATTAATCATGTGTGATCCATAGCTGATACCGTTGGCACAGATCAACGTAGGAGTATTCATTATATCGTTCAAACGGTAAAATCGAACCAAACCAAACCAAATTTGTGGTTTGGTAGTTTTTTAAATTATGATTTACAGTTTAGGTTTGATTTATTGGATTTCATAAACCAAATGAAACCGTAAACCAAAATATATAAAATGAATATATGATGTATAAAATAATAAAATAAAAGTTTTAAATTTTAATTTTTGGGAAAACTATTTGATCTTTCTATTTGAATTAAGCCTAATAGAATCATAAAATAATCTAAGTTCTCAAACCATATTAAAAATCGCACCAAACCGTAATAAAATGGTTTGATCTGATTAAATTTCCATACAAGTTCGATTTAAAAATTTTTCAAGCCGTAATTTACCAATTTAGTCTGAGATCATTCCATCCGAAGCATGTATCAACCGACATTCCAGGTATTATTCTTATTTGTAGTTGGACTTGCAACGTTTTAAACACTTTTACTTTTAAGGAATCGCAATCTGATGAAGTGGGATCTCCTGAAAGCAAAAATCGCATGCGTACCTGAGAACGGCATTCAGTCGCACATCATGAATATCTATGATGTAATTCCCGACGTGTGGCTGAATGCAATCCTCTCAGAGTGTGTATGACGGGTTTAACTGGACTAGGTCCAAGTTCAGTTTCTACGGGACCTCTCTGGTTATTAATTCTCCAACATATCGTTCTGAGTGTAAAATAGTAAAGATGACTTTGGTTTGGTCATACAAATATTTTGCATTATTATAAGTAAGCAATCAAAATAAAAGTATAGTTAATGTTTTTGATGATTGAATTACACCTATTTTACACCGATTTGGTAGAGTTCGCCATATACTTTGAGTCTGTGACCATGGTCTGGGTCAGGTTTGGGTTGGCTTGGCTTGGGCTTTGGTTACCTATGGCCTCAATCTGAGTCCAGTTCAAGTTTATGTCACGCCTGGTGTTTCAGACATAGGCTCAACTGACAACTTGAAAATCCAATCCTAACCCATGCAGAAGGAAAATTGGATTTAGTTGGTCTCACGCAAATCCCTAACACTAGGGATGTCAATTGACCGGTTTTAGTTGGAACCCATCCAAGTCAAAATCAATTTGGATGGATTGGAAAGACCAGTAGACATATTGAACTGGATCAATTTAGGCCAAATCAATTTGGCCTAAAGCATTCATTGGATTGAATTGAACTTGATCCATCTGTAATGGATTCATATTGGATTGGATTGGACCAAATACGATCCAATTTACACCCCTACCTAGCATTAGCATTACCAGGTGATGAAGGGTGATTTAGCTTGACCTCGTAATAGGGGGACACGTGGATGCGACCTAACTAATAGATGACATCTCAGCATGACCAGCCTGCAACAGAACAATCTCGGGTACCTATCTACCCCGGGCTAAAGTGACCTCGAGACAAGGTCACCTCGAAATGAGATCACCTTGGTACCAGATCGCAACAAGAACACTTTGGTGCCAAAGCACATCGACACTCAGTCCAGTTTAGGATTTAAAGGCGTCAGCTCGGGGATACCGACGTGCCACTGTGAGGATCTCGAAAATCCCTCCGACGGTTCCCGGACTTCATGGGATCACGCCGCGTAACAGCCAACGTTATCTCCCCCGACTGATTCGGGCGGACTCGATAAATCCTATCAGTTGGCAGCACTATCTCCCAACTTATGTGAAAACGGATCTCATCATGATGAGGATCCTGAAACCACTTCGCAAAACCCGCGATGACTCCATTATATAAAGGCTCCACCCCCCAAGGGTGCAAGGTATGCATGATTTTCCTGCTCTCAAGCTCTCTACTTTCAAAAGCAATTTTATCTCGCTACTAGCCTATTGACTTAAGCATCGGAGCAACCTCGTCGGGTTAGCATCCCCGAGTTCTCTGATATCCTTGCATGTTCAGTCCGTCGTCCGTCTAGAAGCCAAATCACCTCCAAAAGGGAGCAGCTAGATCACACTACATCACCATGGAACTAAAATTCACCCTTCTGCCGGCATAAATTGCATTAACCATTTCTTTCAATATAAATATATATAAAGAGAAATTGTCTAAAACTCACCATGAGTTTTCAACATTTCTCCTAAACTCACAACTTTTCAAAATATCTAAAACTCACAATGTCACTAAGTTTTTATTTTCCAAAACTCACATTCCCTTAGTGTGTCGTTAATGCTTCTTAACAGAGGTATCCATGTCAGCATAAATAACAATTTTCATGACCAAATTACCCTTGAATAGTGAGTTAGAGGAAAAATGGTCTTTTTTAGTTTCATTTTTCTTTTTTTTTTCATTTTTAGTGTTTTGTTATAATTTCCGATTTTTTTTTACATTTTTATATCTTCTACAATCTATAAATTTTCCTGTATTTTTGTTATTTATTTACAATTTGTGTTTTTCTATAATTTTTGATGTTTTTTCTACAATTTTTATTTTCTGATTTTGTTTTTCAATTTCTATAGTTTCTATAATTTGAAAATATTTTTTTATTTTGTTTGAAATTTCTATAATTTTTATAGTTTTTGTAATTTTTATGCTTTTATGTATTTTATATTTGAAAATATTTTTTTGAACTTTTCCCTTTTTTCATGTCTAAATATTAAAATGGTAATATATTACCGCCCATTAATTTATTTTGTATATATTTTTTATTTTTCTATGAAGGTTAAAAAGGTAATATATTAACACCCGCTAATCTGTTTAATGTGAAGTTAATGACATGGTGAGTTATAGAAAATTTCCCTTGCCCTTTGGATTTGGGCTTCAGTAGTTAAAGTCGCTACACTCAGATCACTGTCCACTTTTAGTGGTGATTGATACTGGCATGTGTTTCAGTCTTAAATCTATCAAAAGTTCAAAGGATGGGGACGCTACGCCCTAAATTCTTGACCATTGTTGCTAGCCGCAGTTGGCAAGTAAATATTCAAGGAAATTCTCTTTATGTTCTTACCGAGAAACTCAAAAATCTCTTGAGCTTAACTCTGAGTCTAACCAGCAGATTCTTAAAAAAGAAAACTCTAACCTCCATCAAATTCTCATTCAAGAAGAACTCTTTGTTTAAGCAAAAATCTCGATCGAGAAAAGTGGTTAAAGGAAGAAGAGCAGAACACTACTAAAGTTTTTTCATACCTCCATCAAAATTAATTCTAATTAAGTTTGCTGCTATTACCAAAATCATGGATAATGGTGTGGGAATTACCCAATCCCAAGAAATTAAAAAGCAAATGGTGGAATATTTCTAAAGCATTCTTAATGGTAAGGTTGAGAGTCATCATCAATATGTTTATCAAATTATTCCTCGCTTGATATCTGAAGATGACAAAGCCACACTTGTTTAATAACTTATATTAAATCAATAAATCCCTTTGAAGATATTACACTTCTACTTTTATTGTCTTAAGTAATCTCAAATAAAGATGCTCCTAGTACCTCCGTAGACTTCAGGCCTGTTATAAAAAATTTTGTTTGATAGACTGACACCTCTTCGCCCTAAGATTATTTCCCCTGAGAAGGGTAGAGAGAAGAACATTTAAATTGGATATGGCTAGCTAATGCCTTATATAGGTTGAACTCGAATTTCATTCTTACTGTTCTTCAAAGTTTTGGTTTCAATAACATTTGGATTGACTTGATCTGGTTGTGCATCAGTGCTTGTACAAAGGGTCTTGGGTCTTAAACAAGGAGACCCACTCTCTCTCACTACTCAGTCTCTTCATAATTGCAGAGGAAGTCGTTAATAAAGGGCTTAACACTATTTTTTTTTTTTTTTGAATGATCATATTCGCTTCTGTGCTCTCACATGGGGTAGTGTTATGATCACTTGGCCATTTTCGTTGATGACACCACGATAAAAGGCTTGAAAATTCTGATGAAATTCATTTCAGCATATGAGAAAGTTTTTGAAAACTTATCAGCTCATGTTTCATTATCCCTCAAAATGTTAGGTCTCTCACCATTAATATGATAAAGAATATCACAGGATTAACTCAGAAGCACTTGCTATTCACATACCTTGGTGTGCCTATAAAACCTTAGGTTTTAAGCAAATCATCCAAAAAAAATCAAAAAGGAAGATTGATGGTTGAAAAGCTAAGGTTTTGACTTTTGGAGGTAAGCTGATCATGTTCTTCAAAGTATGGTGGTCCAGGTGCTTAGTATTGTCCCCTCTCCAAAAGCTGTCATCAATATAATCTCTATCAAATGTTTGCTAATTTTCTTTGGGGTTCTAATGAGTATGGTCAAAGATTTTTATTGGGTGGGGCGGAACAAGGTTTGTAAACCCATTACCCATCCAAAAAGGTGGCATTGTCATTAGGTCTATTTTTGACGTCTCCAAAGTTTTCAGGCTTAAAACATGATTCAATCTTCTCCAAGGTCCATAGTCTTTGGGCTTAAGATTATGTCTTCAAAATACATAAAATCAAAGCCCATCCCCTTACTTAAAAAACCTAGCTCTTATTAATGGTCCACTTTTCTTTGAAACGGACTTGTGATTTAAAAGTTTTTATGAAGTGCTTCACCATGATGGTTCTTAGAATTTCCAGAGTGTTGAGCCAATACCCGAGAATGCCAAGTGGATTGCTCACCACTCAAATTGTTGTTTTAAGTGAAGAAGATGATGATGATGATGATGATGATGATGATGATCTAATTTGAAAAAACTAAACCCGAAGGGCAAACGGCAACAAGAAAAAAACAATTGAAGTTGTAGAATAATGCCCCCTTAAGTTCCCCATAACATTTGCTTTTTCATGTGAAGAATTATGCATGGTGCTTCCCCATGGATGATTTGGTTACTAAGAAAGGTATTACTCTTGTTTCTAAATGTTGTTGCTGTGGTTTGGACCAGGTTGAAACTTTTAACCACTTAATTACTTTCTTGGGAGTAATGGCAAAAAAGGTAGGAAACCGTTTTAGTTCTCTTTTTGATGCTCTCGCTTATCCTGGATAGAATTAAATTATGGTGGATTTCGTGCAAAAAAAATAAAAGAAATTTAAGGTGACTGCTCCTCCACTTGGAGTAAAATTTGGGGGTTAAAGAAATAGTTCACCTGATAAATCAACATTTTTCCTCTTGAAGAACTCTTCTGATTATCTGATTAGTAGACACCTAACATGATCTCACCCTGTCTTGCTGCAGTGTTTACTTAGTATGGATCTGATCCAATTTAGACCAAAGCTGGGAGATCTGAGATCATCCAATGGGTCTTGACTGAATCAATCCAAGCCCATGTTACTTGGACATTGACAGCCCTAGGGTTTAAGTGTGCTCAAAACCATTTTAGTTCCATTGAAAAAGAAATGACTAGGAGTGGCAGTTTTTCAACCCATTCCAGGAACCCACCCAACCCAACCATTAATTGACGGGTTGGGTTGTAACCATTTAATCTCGGGTCACTGTGGGTAACCGACTAGTCGATTTTATTATTTCCTTTAACTGAACCGAACCAGATTATATTTTAGAACTAAACCGACCTTAATTGAATTCGGTTCGGTTTTCGGTCTGGTTGGGCCCTGATTCCACATAAAAATATAAGCATCTAATAAGTGTTATTAATTAAAAATTAGAATGACCCAAATCCCAATGGTTTTAATTAATTAGCTATTATTAATTAAAAGTTAAAATAGGACCAAAGCCCTATGCCAATGGAGAATTGGCCAATTAGCCATTTTCAAAAATAACTAATGATTAATAAACATATAATGACTAGTGAACAATTAATAATTAGTGTAGGTTTTAATTAATTAAAATATAGAATGGTCCTAAAACCTAATGGAATTGACAAATTGTTCATTGGGAAATATAATAATTAATTAGCATAAAATATTAAATAAAACATTAATATGTAATATACTTGGTTAAATAACAACATTAATTCGGTTTTCAAATCAGTTCAGTTCGATTTAATTGAAAATTTCAATCAAACCAAACCAAAATCAAAAACTGGTTTTTTATAGAAAACGAAAAACAAAAACCAAACCGAACCAATACTTGAATTAGCTTATTCGGTTTCGTTTGGTTCTGTTCGGTTTTTTATTTATCAACCAAATTTGAACACCCCTACCATTTCTTGAGAATGAAATCAATCTCATTCCAACTAATTCCAATTTTCATTCTGATTCTTATTTGAACCAAACAGATTATGAAAATAGACTATTTCAATTTTAATTCCAAAACATTTCAATTCCAACTATAAATCAAACGGATTCTAAGTAGTTAACACGATGGATTGCTGCTAACTACATACTAATAAAATTGTACAAGATCGTATGTAGTTATGTACATTAAATGTCTTCAATTAGAGATGTAGTTGGTCCTCTAAAGGATCCAAACTTTACAGTTACAGATATTCAGAACAGAAGTCAGAAGTCAGAACTCAAAGCACCATAAGCCACATTTTCAAAAGTTGTTGTCTGTTATTGGTTCCAAAAAGGGTGGCAATTCTTGGCCCTACCTTCCAGGACCATCTAAGGATGTGTTTGTTTGGAGCACAAAATTGGACTGCATTTTCACATCAACCCTTATACATATATATCTGGCCTCCTGAACACTATTTAATCCAGTTCTAATCTGACACAAATTAAAGCAGCTTAAAGAATAATTGTATAAATACCAAACACCAAACATACAAATTGTTTTCCACTTTTCCTCCCAGCTTGTATTAGTTAGCCTTACATCATGCGTCTGTGACACATTATTGCGATGTGACTGATGCGTGGCATAACATGGTAAAATTTCAATGCTTACAATTTTGATTAGGGCCGTCAACGGGTGGGGTCGGCTAAGGGACATCCTGTACATCTCGATTATTAATGGAGATATTGATAGCTATAATTATTTAAATAAAATAGTAATCTAAATTTGGATTTTGATAATATAATGTTGATAAAAATGGCAGTAAAATAATAAACTATTTATATATATATATATATATATATATATATATATAATAAATCAAGTGTATTTAATCAAAATTATCTTGTATATTATTTATTAAATTAATAAAAAAAGCTAAGGCCATGTTTGCTTTACAGGAATAGGGTCTAGAATTAGAATTCCAACTATTTGGTGGGGCGGAATCAAAATCTCATTCCCATTTTGTTGGAATGGCCATTCCCTGCCCTTCTTCTGACATTTTTTTCTTCAAAGTGTTGGTTGTGGGATTTGATTTTACGTCAATGCTAGAATAAACCAATTAATACACCAATGAGTCAGCCCTCCATTGGTCCAAAAAATAATAGGTTTGAGTGTGACTTAATTGGGAGTAAGTAATAACCTAAGAATAAAATCAAAGAACCAGAACTAATATAATCAATTCGATAAATCTATTGAGTAGAACTGACTCGTCAACAAGGGTGTCAATTGGACTGAAATTGATCCAATCCGATGCAATCTAATGTGAGTCAATTACAAATGGACCAGCATCAATATTCCAATCCAATGAATATTTTGGACCGATCCAATTCAATGTCTGGATCATTTAATCTATTCAAATTTATTTTAATTTAGATTGGTCTTAACCTAAACCTGATCCATACATTCTTATGTTCTATTAATGGACTCAACCCAATCTATTAAAAATTCATTACTGATGGTATAGGCCAGATCCGGTCAAATCCAATAAATACTCTGAATCATTAAGTCTGAAATGATACAATTCAATGTCTTGTTAATCCGTCCAATCCATCCAAATTAATTTTGGCTTGGATGGATCCAATCCAAAACCAGTCCATTGACACCCCTACCAGTCGATAGCTCTAAATTTAATAATCATTTTAAAAAAGAGTTGGATTAAAAAACGATCGGGCCAGAATGTGATTGTCATGCGATTGTGAACACTAATTACTGTCTGTAAAACTTCCGACATAGTCTGATTGCTTAAAGCTTTAAGATAAAATAAAACATCCACCTGGATGCTCACTCATTCAGTCATTCTTCTCTTCGTCAAGACTCAAGAGTAGTAAACAACACCACATACCACATGGTGCAGCGACCAGCGTTCCCTACAGGCTACAGAAAAGTGGTTTTCCAAGGCCCCATCTTCCTTTTAAAGGAGGCAATAAGGGAAAAGGTCCAAAAACGGAACAGGTGAGAGATGACCCAGGTTCAGTGCAGCCCAGCTCACGTTCATGGCATTAATGAGAGAAGAAACTGAACCAATCTTTTCTTAGTTCCACTTTTCTTCTCTTTCCATCTGTCAATGGCGCAAATCAAGCCCTGAACAACCCACACGTAGGTAGCCCTCTTTCATTCAGTTACGCAGGATCCAAGACACCCACCACTGCTCCAAACAACCAACCTCAGCAGAATAAGTATAACCCACGATCACACCAAGATATTCATCAAATATCAAACCCTAGAGCACCACCATCATATCTCTCTACTCTCAGTGAACAACTAGTCAAGAACCAGTAATGGAAAACACCCACCACCTCAACTCAACACACCCCATGAGTTCAAACTTCAAACTCGTCTCTGAGAAGAACTCTAAACTTGAAACCCCAAAACCCCTTTCAATTTATAACCTTTGAAGTATAAACTTGAGCAGAATCAGCACAAGTAAGGAATCATGATTCCTTCTTGCTTCACCAACCCAGACAGTCTCACCCTCAACGCCCAGATGCCACAACATCTGATAACTTGCGTTTACAAAACTCAACTCTCCGACTCCCCTACTTTTATAACATTAACCTGGTTCAAGACTCTCTTTTCCCACTCCTTGACCATCCATGCCAACGATTCCTTCTCCGTCACTCTCTCTCTCCTCCCATCAGTCTTCCCATTTTTCCGAAACCGACATGGCTCAAAGTCCATCTCCCTCAGTCGCCACCGCCACCACTACCACAGAGTGAAGCTTTACTGGGACTTCACTCGGGCTCAGTACAACAGGAACTCGGCCGAGCCTGATTCAGGCTTCTACGTCGCTATTGCATGCAATGCCCACATTGAATTCATCCTCGGCGACCTCCGAGACGATGCACTTCGCCGCACTGGAGCCGTCCAAATGTGTCCGTCCGCCGAGCCTGCGTTGCTGCTGTCTCGTCGTGAGCACGTATTCGGGCGTCGGAGTTTTACTACTACAGCTCAGTTCTCGGGGTCGAAACATGAAATTGTGATCGAATGCGCCGGTGGGGTGTTGAGAGTGAAGGCGGATGGTCAGATAGCCTTGGTTGTGAAGAGATTAGCCTGGAACTTTAGAGGCAACGAGCGAATTCTGGTTGGAATGTCGGAAGTCGAATTCTATTGGGATGTTTTCAACTGGGTCACTCGGTCCCGAAGAGATGGAAGTGGCCATGGAGTGTTTGTGTTTCAGGTGGGAGATGGTGGGGTGTGGCCGGAGATGGCGGGTCCAGAGAAGAAATTGATGAGGAAAAGCATGTCATCTTCGTCATCGATGCTGTCGTTATCGCCTTCTCCGTCGTGTTCGAGTGTCTTGCAGTGGGCAGAGGAGAGCAGTGACGGAGGTAGGAGCTCTTGTTCTTCATCCACAAGGTCTTCTGGGAGTGGAGGTTTCTCTTTACTGTTGTATGCATGGAGGAGTGATTAATATTATAAGGTTTGAATTCATCAAATGCATGCCACTTTGCCAATTATATATCTTTTATCTCAACAAATTATAATCGAATTCAAGGAGGATTCTTTATTATGAAGGATGTTGTGCAGATCGATTTCTCAACTATATATATATATATATATCATCTATGTATACATTCATTCAGATTCTATTCTCAGAAAATTCAGTTTTGTGTGAAGCTAGCCATGCATCCAAAGGAACCTCCATAAGTCTATTGTCCAACTTTTCTCTCCATCACTGCAGTCAGCCACTACTCATTGATTCTTAGGGAAAAACTACTATTACCGATCAGACCCAATTCAAAAAATTCATTGTCAGACAGCCTACAATTAATATTGTATTCTGTAATGGAAAGTTAGAAACCCTCACAACAAGGCAAACCATGCGCGCATGCATAGTTCCTGCTTTTGGGTTGTTAATGGAGCTTTTTTTTTCTTCTCTTTATAAAAGGGATCAGTTATAGCCAGTTGAGGCTGGATGGTAGCCTCTGCATAGGCAGGAATCTCATTCCAGATAGCACGAGGAGCTCTCATCACTCTCTACCAGCTTTCATCAAGATAATAAATGAACAATGGAGATAATAAGGCCCACGCCATCATCATTAAAGTGAAACTTGACCTTTATAATAAGCCTGATAAAGGAACAGCAATGCTGTAGCCTGTAGGTTTGATCAACTCTTTGTCAGGTTAAATTATAGCAACCAATGGGGCCGGTTCTGAGAAAGCAAGGCCGGAAGACCCGGCACCACAACCACCAATAGCAGAAAGCCAGAAACATGCATGATTTGGTCTTTGTTCTGTTTGGACTCTCTGGTGTTTTTATCACTAGACTCTGGTGTTCTTCATGATGGATCTAGTGTTCTTCAGTACAGACCAAATACTATCTTGAGAGGTTAATCTTTATGGTGGTCAGCCTAATAGAGGCCTTACCATTAAACTCCAATTTGAAACTTGAAAGAAGGAAACTGGAATTGAACTTGTGATTAGTGGAAGCTGAGAGGTGGGAAGGCCTTATTTTAGTCCTAATTAACTCCTAAAGAACTCGGTCAAGCACAGAATCAAGCTTCCTAATCCGAACAAAACAATTTCCAGTAGTAAGACCTAATGAGTTATGAGCCCAGGAGTTCTAGATACAGAAAAACGGGTTACTCTATCAAGTTCCGAGCACAAGCATGAACGTCAAACATATCATAGATTCTATAATATGCTCTGGTAAAATCTGTGGAGGTTAGATGGTTGAGAGTAGTGGTGCCAAACAGTTTAAAAAATAATTAATGAATTACTAGAAATAATTATTTCATTGTAGAGATCCTTCTCCATCTTTTGGCGGGTCATAACTCTGGTAATTAAAGCATATTCCTATAGCTCCCTTGCATATATGATGACGATGGTACTAGCCAACTCAAGCTATTATTATTGCACCACCCTTAGTGGACGGTCAAAAAATCACGTGGAAAGGAAACCGGCTCCAGAACCAACCGGGTTTGAGAATTTTACGGTATTTATTAAATATTAATTTTGTATAGGAGACATATTAAACATGTATGTCTTCAAAATGTAAAGTAAAACCTACAATTTTAGTCTTGTTTTAACAAAATCAGCGTTCAGGATTAAAAAATAAATAAATACAAGTCCAACTACTTTTGATTTAATGAATATTTATGACATATCAAATCAACATGTTAGTTACATGGTGATTCTTTTTTGTGTTTGGTGTCACACACCACTAATAACTCCCCTTTTCTCTAAATTGGTAGTTGCAAGCCATGTTCAAAGTATCAACACAGCCTGGCCGATACATATCATTCTGAGACCCCTCCAATACACCCCTATAGCGGGTATATCGGGGGTCAGACCAGTTCAGGGGGTGGAGGAGCCCTAAACCGACCCCCTGAATAGTATCAATTCGTCCAATATGCCCCTACCGATATATCAGACATATCGATATTTTAAACCTTGGCTACAAGAATTGATTCTAAAATGAATCAGCCAACATGCCAATGAGTCACCCCTCGGTTGGTTACCACATGGTGAGTTCAGATTGACACCCCACATGTACATCTCAGTGTATTGGAAGTATCTCCTATACTTGTCATGGGGAGATGTTCTCAATACACCGTTGGGATGTGTTGTGAGGCACATGGGGCACATTCTATAGGGAGCCCGTGTTCTATTTTCATGAGATAAATTTACTACCAAAACAGTGATTCACATTCCATAGGGCACATTCTATGGGAAATATCTCCTATACTTCTAACAGTGATTCACATTTTTTTTCGTAGGATGCAGTTCATGCACTATTTTTTTATTTTTTTAACTGTCAAACCTGGTTGGACCAGTTGGATTTTTTCAACTTGGCAGGATAAATGAATCAGTGCCTGGGCCAGGTCTAATCTCTATTGGCATTACACGTATCCGAGATCGTTCAAATCTCAAACAGATTGAAAATTTCCCCACACAAATAAAGGAAGAATTATATTAGCTAACTAATCAAATCAGTGTATTACATACCGGAGGACCAAATTGGAACCCTGGAAGGTCATACCAAACAAACTTTGTTAACCACTCTAAAAATGGGTCAGCATTTTATTAAGCAGACTGCAAACCACCAATTAAAACCATTGAATCTTTTCAACTGGATGCAACGCAGGAGATCTGGCTTTTGGTTTATGAAACACTAACCAGGTCCCACATGTCCCAAACCCAAGTTGGTATCTTTCAACCTTTTACAGTTGAATTTCAGCAAGGTTTGTCCGGTCCTGAAGACCATACACAAGTACCCAAACATGTAAGGGTGGTTTGAGGTTAGTAACTGGCCAAAACTGACAACCTCAGGAGTCAGGACTGGTTTCAGCATTGTCCTTTTTGTTTTTTATCAATGTGCTATGTGCAAATTAGGGGGGCGGGGGGACCCACTAGAAGTAATAATGTCAAATAACTTAAGAAAGAAAGAAAGAAAAAACAAGAAACATAAATAGCTTATCTATCACAGTGAAAGGCCAGTACACTTGATCTAGTCATTTTTGTATACGTCAGTTTTCTATGAATTCGAGGATTACATAATTTACAGGTTGCTAAAACTACCAATTAGAATTTACAAACAATGGGTGAAACCGTGAAAGACCCAGCTCCAAGTGCTACATGCAGTAAAGGTGGTAACAGACATTACCCCAGCATTTCACTCTAGATCTTAGAGAACAATGGCAGGAAAGGATTTCTCTAGACAACCCCAAAAAGTTGTGATTAAGGCACAGTTCAGTAGTGTTTCATTCTAGATCCCATTATACAACTTTTTTGCAGAATAGTATTCACTCTCCATGCCTTCCAAAACTAGGAGTAAATATTTGTCCAACTGGTTGAAGTGCGGACACATTCCAACTCTCAACATGTCTAACAATCTGCCAAATGATGATATCAACAACAAAGGAATATGTAAAATGGTAAATCACACAGCACATTGACTCAAAACAATTTGTTGCTTGGGAAATGTTTTTCTTACTTTGAAATCAGCATTTAAATCGTAGACTGTATTTCCTTCTATTGAAATAAGGGGTCTCCAAGGAAGTTTCAAGTAGGTCCTGCAAATTAACTTGTTATCTAACCAGTATGGCAGTTATGGGATAACAAGAAACAAGCATATAAGGCACTTGAGGTAATCCAGCAGAAAACAACACACACACATGGGTAACAACGAACAGGAATGCAAGGAACTTGAGGTAATCCAGCAGAAAAACCACACATACAATTCAATATTGTTGTAACTAAAAAGAAATTACTTACCTTTTTTCTAGGGAGAGAAAATGGGGTTAGATAACCAATTCAGCTAGTCTGTCAAGTGAAGATGTTCATTAAAAAGAAAGCGTGGCAGAAGAGTCATATGGTTTTTCCCCTTACGAACTCATGATGGGATATGGACAGTTGTGGAGTTCCATTACAGCATTACCACATGACATGAGGTAGCTAATAGCTATATGATGAATTTTGACACCAGATACATCTTCTGGATATTCAGAAAGATGTATTAGTGGATAAGATGCCTCTATGGATTTTATTTGGCAGGTTTTCTATAAGAAAATTGAGTGAACATTTTCCAACAGGTGTCATTCTATTAGTTTCTATACTAGTTTTATTCCAGCTTCACAAATGATGTATTGTCTGATAATGGGCATTCAAGGAAAAGATACTAGATTCAATTTCCACAATAGCATAATAATAGATTTCCAATATGTTTCATTAATCATTATTATCTAATAGAAACATCAAGTTTACCAACCATTTATTATTTATTCTATGCGATAATATCTAAAACAACTAGAAGTCTAGAAGTAAAAGCATTGCCATTCATTTATATAAATAATTTTAATCATGAATAATAATTGAAGTTCCCAAAGATATCTTGCTTTACTCACAGAACTTGGGGAAGGGGACAACTGTAGTGATCTGAACACATTTAACAATGAAAGCCAGAGGTGAATGTCCAACTAGGATGCCACCCTTGTGCTGAATGACAGAGTGCTATTCAGACATTACTAACTTAGATGCTTCTTTTAACATAGCATTTTTGACATTAAGGCTCAGTTTGGGAAGAGTACAGATACAAATATGTACAGTGAAAAGCCTTGTATACTGTATTTCTAAGCCTTGTATTTGCACTCTTCCCAAACCGAGCCTAAAGGAATTCTTGACAGATTACCTTTTCAATTTAGAGTTCCTAAAAGCTGAAAATTTTATGTTGAAAAGAAAGATTAATTGGCCCATTTACAGATTTACAAAGAAAGGACAGGCAAGAAAGACGGGTAAGTATACAATGAAAAAAAAAAAAAAACATTGACTAAACACCTTAGTTTCCATGTTGCCAATACAAAATTCGACTCATATTTAAAACCCTGCATACAAGAGGCAAAGTATTAATATGGTTAATAATTTACCAATACTGATAAAACCATAAAAATTATAAAAAATATCATTTACCACATTCTGTGATACCAACGTCGCTTAATCATTTAGAAGTTCAAAGAAGGGTTGTGACAGGGAAAAGAAATCACCATTTGAGGGACTCTTAAGCTGAATATTGACCCAGAAATCATCTTAGCCACCACTTACAAACCTTTCTTCTACAATTTATTTTAGGAAACCATGAAGTAAAATGCAATAGCTTGTTTGGGCATATAAACTGGAACTGACTCTTACCCTCTTACAAGGGCTGAAAACATCTAGAGATATTAACGTAATGTCTCTAATGGTGGAAGGACAATCTACTATTGAGATCATATGGGCATAAAATAGGATGAATGGTCCATGAAAGATTTTCCATATCATAAATAAAGCCAACTCCTGCAAGGTGGAAACTGGCTGGTTGGTAAGGTCTCCTGCTGGTTGTAGTGGAGACTTGGGATCGAATCCCGCCTGCACCTGGGTTGGGGGTTCTCAAAGAACCATTCAACCTAAAGGCTTAAGCTGTTAAGTGAGGTCCTTGAATAGGTTTTATTCTCTAACATGCCCCCTCACACGAAAGCCCATTGGGCTTGAAGCATGGACCGCACAGGCCCACCCATACCTTGTGCTGAAAATTAATTATAATGGGGTGACGAGAATTGAACTTTAGACCACTTGGTCAAAGTGGCTCTGATACCATCTCAAAGAACCATTCAACCTAAAAGCTTAAGCTGTTAAGTGAGGTCCTTGAATAGGTTTTATTCTCTAACAGGGGTTATGGGTTTGGGGGATGGCCTATCCACTGTTGTGTAGCCCCATGGAACCAAAAAGAAAAGAAAAAAAAAATGTCAGCTCCTGTCCTCATCTATGAACAAGTTTCAAAAGAGGGAAAAAATCCATGTACATGCTGTTCAATCCAACTTGTATGATGGAAGCATATGAAGGTGGATAACCTTCCTAATAAAGGGTTTAAAGATCTGCATTGTTGCATTAATCCTAAAGACTTCTGTTAGTTTGCAACTTCCATTTATAATGAATCTCAAAGAAAACTATTTATTTTCATAAGTTATTTTTGTTGATTCACTCAAGGTTCCCCTTTGTCTTTCATAAGTTATTTTCATAAGTTATTGTTGTTGATTCACTCCTAATTCTGGATGAAATGACAGGGAAAATTTGTTCCATTCTCTTTCTCAACATTGCTGCATATTTATAACATGGACTTTGAGATCCAATCACTTTAGTTCAAGTCAAAGGCAAGACTGTTTTTTCTAAATAAGATTTCACATTTTTGGATACCTTCTCAATCTTTCGTAGTACAATTGATGGACGATCAAAGAAAGGAACAAGCAATTTCAAGTTGCGTGCATACAAATCCTTACCTGAAGGGCAGAAGAACATAAAAGTCAGCTGATTTATCTCAATCTTATGTGTTCTCTTATACACACTAAGCACCTTCAGTTGTCTTTGAAATCATCAAATGTCACTTCAGAAGGGATGTACTAAGAGTCAGATGTAGATGTTTAGGCTTAGTTTGGAAGGAGTACAAATACAAATATGAACAGTATAAATACATATAAAATAATACAAAATGTAAAGTTTTGCACTCTACATATTTGTATTTGTACTCCTTCCAAACTGAGCCTGGAAATTTAATTCTTAATGCATATGTCCAAGATATTAGGTAAATTACAGAGTTGGTGGTGCTCAGTTAGGAGAGTTGGTGGTGGAAACAGTTGTCTAGTAAGACTGCAATCAGTCTTCGTTTAGATCTGAATTAAACAAGAAATAATGCAGAGAATAAAAGAAGGGGAGAAGAAGAAGAGAGAACATGAAGAAGAGAAAAGGTTCAGAGAAGAGTGTGGGTCATGACTGAGATTGTCGCCCCACTCAACCATTTATATTAATGATTTAAAACAAGGTAAAAAACCAGTATTACCCCTACTGCTTACATAAGCTATAAATAACAGAAAATAACTACCAACTAATCCAGCTAACATACTAACAGCAATATAAATAGACATGCAGCAATGAAGACCACATTATTGTTCTACATCTCTACACTCCCCCTCAAGTTGGGAGTAGATATTAGTCATTCCCAACTTGCATAAGTCAGTCTCCAATTTGGTCTTTGTAACTGCCTTGGTGAAGAGATCTGCAAGCTGCATATTGGAGGCGATATATGGAAGACACACTTCTTGGGAAGCAACTCTCTCTCTGATAAAGTGTCGATCCACTTCAATATGCTTAGTTCTGTCATGTTGTACTGGATTGTGGAAAATGTTAATAGCTGCATAATTATCACAATACAGCATCAGGGGCTTCTCATAAGCAATACCCAGCTCCTCAAATAGGGATATCAACCATAACACTTCAGCCACACCATTTGCCATAGATCTGAATTCAGCTTCAGCACTTGAATGAGCAACAACATTTTGTTTCTTACTTCTCCAAGAGACAAGATTTCCTCCTACAAAAACACAATACCCAGAGGTAGATCTTCTATCATCAACACACCCAGCCCAATCAGCATCTGTGTAAACTTCTTTTTTCATGTGACCATTATCCTTGAAGAGTATACCTCTACATGGACATCTCTTCCAATAAGCCAGTATCCTCTCAACTGCAAGTAGGTGAGTGGTTTTGAGAGAATGCATATACTGGCTAACAACATTGACTACATAAGAAATGTCTAGCCGTGTTAGGCAAAGATAGAGTAGTTTACCAACCAACCGTTAAAACATAACTTTATCTTCAAGTGGCTCTCCACCTTCTACACTGATCTTATGATTTTGTTCAATAGGTGTGTCAGCAGGTTTAACACCTAGCTTCCCAATTTATTCCAAAAGATCAAGAGCATACATCCTTTGGGAAACAAAAATCCTATGTTTAGATCGTGTTACTTCAATGCCTAGAAAATAGCATAGTTCTCCCAAGTCTTTGACCTAAAATTCTTGATGAAGTAGTTGCTTAAGAGAGACAATTTCACAAGTATTGCTCCCTGTCACTACAATATCATCCACATATACAGCAAGTAGAGTTAAGGAGGAATTCATTTTCTTAATAAAAAGGGTGTTCTCTGATTGAGCTTGCACATAGCCAAATTTTTCAAGGGCCTGTCTAAATCTATCAAACTAGGCTCTGGGAGACTGCTTCAGTCCATATAAGGCCTTATTAAGTCAACAGACCTTCTTCCCTGCTTCTGCACTATAAAATCTAGGAGGTAACTCTATGCATGCCTCTTCTTGCAAATCACCATTGAGGAAGGCATTTTTAACATCCATTTGAAACAATGGCCACGAGAAAATTGGTTGCAATGGATAGTAAAACTCTGATAGCGTTCATTTTTGCTACTGGTGCAAAACTCTCCAAATAGTTTATGACATATGTTTGTGTAAACCCCTTTGCAACTAATCTGGCATTATACCTTTCAATGGAATCATTAGCATTATGTTTCATTGTAAACACCCATCTACACCCAACCGGTTTCTTCCCTTTAAGCTGATCAACTAACTCCCATGTATTGTTCTTTAGAAGAGCATCCATCTCTACCTTCATTGCATCCTTCCACTCAGGTACTGACAAGGCTTTCTGCATTGTTCTGGGAATGGAAATAGTAGCAATAAATGCCAAAAAAGACTTGTAGGATGGAGACAAATGATCATAAGACAGAAACCTGGAAATACAATGAGTTATAGATGAGGTACAACGGTGCTTCCCTTTACGGACTACGATTGGAAGATCAAGATCATCCAATGAAGGAGGAAAAGGCTCAACAATAGAAGGTATTTCATCTGTAGTGGGGGATAAAGGAACTGTGGTACCTGGATCTGGAGCCACAGAGGAAATTGGAATTGGCTTGGACTGTTGATGACCGAAATCAACCTGCCTCCATCGCCTGTGATACACCCTCAAATCCCAACACCTTTGACAACCCTCCTCACTACACTCCCGTTCAGTGATTGGGACAAGTAGTAGATTTCTGATGAATGGGACCCCATCTCACTACTCTCCCCCTGAGAAGAAACTCTAGGATAATAGGGTACATCCTCAAAGAACGTGACATCCATAGAAACAAATTGTTTCCTAGAGATAAGTTCATAGCAGCAATATCCCTTTTGAGTTTGTGCATACCCAAGTAAAATACATTTTGAGGCTTTATGATCAAATTTGGAATGATGAGGCTCAAGGATCTGAACAAATAAGTACATCCAAAAGTCTTAAGGGGAATAGTAAACATCTCCTTATTAGGATATAATAAGGTAAATGGAACTTTCATGTCTAGGACTCGTGAAGGAACTCGGTTGATGAGATATACAGTTGTATGAATAGCATCTCCCCAAAAACGTATAGGTGCATTTTAGTTAAGCATAATGCTTCTAGCCACCTCCAATATATGTTTATTCTTTCCTCTGATTCTTCCTTATCACTGGACACCTTCCAAGGCTCTACAATCCCTTGAGCATTTGTTGCACTCTACCAGCAATCTCCAAGAACTAGTTGATTGACCTTTTTTTCTAAAACTTCCAAACCTAGGAAGTTCTCATGCAGTCAGCCTGATTAAACTCGCATGAGAAGCCCTAGGCTGGCTCTGATACCAAGTTGTCTAGTAAGATTGCAATCAATCTTAGTTTAGATCTTAATTAAACAATAAATAATTTAGAGAATAAAAGAAGAAGAGAGAAACGAAGAGGAGAAGATTCAGAGAAGAGTGTGGGTCATGGCTAGACCTGTTCATGGGCCGGGTAGCCCGACAGGCTGACCCGGCCCGGCCCGACCCCCGGACGGGTTTGTACATAGTTATTAGTCCGCGGGCTTGACCTCGGGCCTAAAAGCCCGAGCCCGACTATTTTACGGGTCGGGCTCGAGATTTGTCACAAAAGCCCGGCCCGACTTTTATATATATATATATATATATATATAGCTTTTAAACCCTAAATTCCTAAACCAAACCCTTCTCATATTTCATTCTTTCTCACTTTCAACTCTAATCGGTGCCACCAATGACTGACGGTGAAGATGGGTTGTAGTTCCAGTGAATAAAGGAACTCAAAACGGGAAGATCATTGCAAGAACGAAAGACTCTCAGAAAGTGTAACTTGTCCATGATGGCAAAGCAGAGGATGAAAGGAACAGAGAAAGGAAAAGTAAAAGAAACAACATCGGTCCTAGTGTAATATTCATCCTTCTGAACCTGTGCAATAGCTAAAGCCAGAAGAGTTCAAAGTGTAGGAACTGGGTAAGAGAAAAAGCTAGAAGAAAAAGTATGAAACTACCCAGAAAATCTAAGCAGGAAACAAAACAAGAGAGTTTCTACAGGTCTCACAGAAATGGGTTTCTCGAAAGAGGTAAGATTGTTTGTCGTTTGAGTGTTGACGAGTGGAGTGACCAGGTCCTCTCCTCTCTCTCTCTCTCTCGTTATCTTCCTCTCTCTCATAGAAGTCGAACAGATTTCTCTCTGTTCCTCTCTCTCTCTCTCTCTATTCTGTAAGTCGATTCCTCTCTCCCTGTCTCTCTTGGGCTTTGGGCTCGGGCCCGAGCTTGGGCCCAAGTTGTAGGCCCGTTGGTGGGGTCGGACTTGGGCTCAGGCCTACAAAAATTCTGTTAATGCAGAGTGAAAGCCCGGACCGAGCCCCGCCCGGCCCGGCCCGGCCCAGCCCATGAACAGGTCTAGTCATGGCTGAGATTGTCGCCCCACTCAACTATTTATACTAATGATTTAAAACAAGGTAAAAAATCAGTATTACCCCTACTGCTTCTATAAGCTATAAATAATAAAAAATAACTACCAACTAATCCAGCTAACATACTGACAACAATAAATAGACATGCAGTAGTGGGGACCACATTATCGTTCTACATCTCTACAGAAACAAAGAAGAAGGCGACGAAATCTTGGGAGAAAACGAAATCAATTAGGATATGGAAGAGAGTAAGATTAAGAAGGTGAATGTGCTTAAGAAAACAGAGTCGTTGAAGAACATTGCAACGTGCAATTTGTTATGGAAGGATTTTATCTGATAAACTGCTTAACACTGGAGGAGTTCTGCAACGGTTATATTGGATTTGATTGTGGACGTCAGAGGAGTACAAGATAGAACTGGTAGAAGGTGAAATGTTGTGGATCAAATTTCACAATGCAGAAGATCTGGAGGATGTGTTGGACAGAGAGCCCTGGTCAGTTAAAGATTAACCCAGGTTATTGTTTTTGTAAATCTGTATTTGGTAACTTGGAGAGTCGATCATCAAAATTGTTTTTTAAGACAAAAAAAAAGGAAAAAAGAAGGGAAAGCAAGGATGATGTCCAAGGTTCACCTCACGGTTTCTGGGAGGGATTTAACCCAGGTGTCAGATCCCAATGGTTTGCGCTAAAAAAAAATAAAAAGAAAAATTTCTTAGGATGGTGAACATTTGTTGTTGATAAAAAGAAGATTGAGGTTCATCCGAAGAAGACAAAACCGAGCCTGTAGTCAGACAAGGAGATTGTTCCCCAAATTACTGGTGAAATCCAAAGTGACAGTAAATGACAAGGAGTTTAGAATGCCCAAGTTAGAACAAGAGGGTGGGACACTAGCAGCTAAGATGTCTCAGCTAGGAAATCAAAGTTTGAAGAGAGTGAAAGCTAGGGCTCCAATTTAGGATTGTCTCAAAGATCAAATTCAAGCCAGTATCCAAGGGTTTGCGGGAGTTGACCCAAAAGAAAAGAGAATTCGTGATGTGGACAATAAGACAAGTTAAATGCAGTACCTTAAGTATACAGCAATAAGCACAAGAAATACCAAGCTGAAAACTACAAAATAAGTTGGATTTTTATGGGTTTCAAACCTGAACCTAAAGTGAAACTCCTACTGAAACAGTTCCGCTACAGTAACAATGGCAGCAAACTGGCCTCCCGCGCGGACACGCAGCGATAAAGGGATTGGAAGGTGCCAAAATGGGTCAACTCCTCAAAACCCAAGCTCCCAATGCTTGAAAACCCTAGTTGGGCTAAGCTACAGCTCAAATGAGAGAAAGAACCAAAAGACCCCTACAAAAACAGCCCCCTTCTCTTTTATAAGACTCACTAGCTTGCTGGACAAGCTAGTTAAAATATTTATACATAAGCCCCTAGAATGTTTCCCTCTCACCAACTACTCCTTAAGAACAATAACTTCAAATGAACCCCTAAAAGATTACTTTTGTTACAAAAAGACCCAATAGAAATGCACCCAACTGCCCCTGACCAAAAATCTGACTATAGAATGACGAAAATACCCCTGGTCCCAAACTGTCAATAAAGCTACCCAAAAACAACAATTTGGGATCATATTACAAGAAAAACATGCAAAACAGAATACATACACACATTTCTCTTTTTTCTTTTTTTTCTTGCCTCATCATTCCCACCAGGTTAAAAAGAGCTTGACCCCGTACTAGCAGCAATTTTAGCAGCCTTGCACATGTTTCCATCTAGCTTCACAAACTCCTCTTCACTAATCCAAAGTTCTCAATTGATGGTTTCCCTTTCCGCTTGACCAAGAACCTAAAATAGGCCCCATTTCGAGTGTTGGTGACTCAGACATCTTCTACACCCTCTACTTGTTCAAACTCATTAGAACTTTTGGCCCTTTGTGCTTGTCCTCACCCATCCTTTGTTGATGGTTCTAGGTCCCCATGGTTATCAAAGAGGTCTGCTATATTAAAATGGGTGAAATGGACAAATTAGTTGGTAGTTCAATTTCATATGCATTGTCACCAAACCGTCTCAACACTTGACATGGACCAATCTTTTTCTGCTTCAACCTATGGTAGGTCCCAACAAGAAACCTCTCAGGCTGCAAATAAACCATGACTAGATCACCCTCATGAAACTCTTTCATCCGACGATGCTTATCCTTAGCTTCTTTATACCTTTGGTTGCTTTCTTTCAACTTCTATCGTACATTTTCTTGAATCTCTCGAATGGATTCAGCTAAAGCTCTGGCATCATCACTCACTCGCCGCAACCCTGTTATAGGAGCTAGATCAACAATACTTTTAGGTGACCTACCATACACCACCTCAAAAGGAGTCTTCCCTGTAGATCTATTAATTGAACCATTGAAGGCAAATTCAGCTTGGGGTAGGATGAGATCCCATTGCTTTAAGTAGTCTCTAACTAGGCTCCTCAACAAGTTGCTTAGACTTCGGTTAACCACTTCAGTTTGTCCATCTGTTTGTGGGTGAAATGTGTTGTTGTACTATAGGGTAGTACCCATACGCTTCCATAAATTTCTCCAGAAGTGGCTAAGGAATCTTGTGTCACGATCTAATGTGATAGATCTTGGCAATCCATGCAACCGAACAACTGCTTTGAAAAACAAGTTAGCTACATGAGAAGCATTAGAAGTCTTTTGGCAACCAATAAAGTGGGTCATTTTAGAAAAACAATCAACCACAACAAAAATAGTCATTACCCCTAGCTGTTCTTGGCAACCCCAACACAAAATCCATAGTAATATCAGCCCACGGTGCTTATGGTATGGGTAAGGGAAGATACAAACCTGCATTTTGATGCTGCCCCTTAGATGTTTGGCACTTGTGACATTTATCAACATAATAGAACACATCCTTTTGTAGCCTTGGCTAAAAGTACCTTTTGCACCATTTCAAGTGTCTTCTTGCGACCAAAATTTCCCTTGCAATGCAAATCAGCAATGAGTAGTGCCCTCAAGGATCCTGATGGAATACATAACCTATTGCCCATGAATAAGTAACCATCATTCCACACAAACTTGACTTGAATATCCCTGTCACCTGCTGTATAGCTTCTACAAATAGGGCCAAAATAAGGGTCATCTTGGTATTGGCCTTTGATGGAGCTGAATCCCACAACATTAGTAGACATTGTTGACACCAAGTGAACTCTCCTACTAAGAGCATCAGCTACCCGGTTTTGTTGTCCAACCTTATGCTTCAAAACAAAATTATATTTTTGTAGAAAGTTAACCCATTTAGCATGTCTTCCCCTTATCTTCTTTTGGGAGTTAAGGTGTTTCAATGCTTCATGGTCTGAATACAACACAAACTCCCGTTGGATAAGATAATGCCTCTGTAAAATAAGAGTAAACAGAGGAAGAAGAAGAATTTGTTGTATTATTCATCAATCTCGTATGTATATATACAAGTTACAAATTCTATGTTATGAAAGAATATATTAGGAAAGAAGACTAATCAAATTCCTACAAATCAGTCCTACAATCAAGATAAATCATATCTCCCTAGTATTTACTCCCTATTTTAATTATACAGCCTGTAACATCATATCTCCCTAGTATTTACTTCCTATTTTAATTATACAGTCTGTAACATCTTCCTATTTTAATTATACAGTCTGTAACACTCCCCCTCAAGCTTGGAGCATAGATATTAATCATGCCTAGCTTGTTACAAAGATAATCAACCCTAACCCCATTAAGAGCCTTCGTGAAGACATCTTCCAGTTGTTCTGTTTTCACATAACCTGTGGAAATCAAACCTTGCTGAATCTTTTCACGAACGAAATGGCAATCAATCTCGATATGCTTAGTTCGTTCATGAAAAACAGGATTACATGCAATGTAAAGAGCAGCTTGGTTATCACACCACAACTTGGCTAGTACTGAAGTTTTAAGACCTACTTCAGTTAGAAGCTAATCTATCCACATTATTTCACACACAGATTTGGCCATAGCTCTATATTCTGATTCTACACTCAAATGTGAGACAACATTCTGCTTCTTGTTTTTCCATGAAACTAGATTCCCTCCAACAAATACACAATAACCTAAAGTAGACCTTCGATCTTCCTTGGATCCTGCCCAGTCAGCATCTGAAAAACATTCAATTCTAGTATGACCATGATTGCCATACAAAATTCCTCGCCCAGGTGCTCCTTTTAAGTAGCACAAAATTTGTTCAACAGCTATCCAATGATTAACTGTTGGAAAGGACATGTACTGACTCACCACACTAACTGAATACGCAATATCTGGACGAGTTACAGTAAGATAATTCAACTTTCCAACCAATCTTCTATATCTCTCAGGATCTTCAAATAATTCACCATCTTTTGTAAGCTGCAAGTTAGGAACCATTGGAGTGCTACATGGCTTAGCTCCCAACTTTCCCGTCTCAAACAACAAGTCAAGTACATATTTCATTTGAAATAAGAATATTCCCTTCTTGCTTCTTGTTACCTCAACACCCAAGAAGTATTTCAACATTCCCAAATCTTTGGTATGAAACTAAGTGTGGAGAAAGGATTTAAAGGATGAAATCCCTGTAGTATCACTCCCCATAATGACAATATCATCCACATACACAACTAACAAAATGATGCCGGCAACAGAGTGCTTGAAGAAAACAGAATGATCAGACTTACTTTTCTTCATACCAAAATTCTCGACTGCCTGACTAAACTTTCCAAACCAGGTGCGAGGACTCTGCTTCAACCCGTACAGAGACTTATGAAGATAGCAAACTTTCCCATACTCCCCCTGAGCAACAAAGCCAGGCGGTTGCTCCATATAAACTTCCTCTTGAAGATCCCCATGAAGAAAAGCATTCTTGATGTCTAACTGATGAAGGGGCCAATTATAAGTAGCTGCCATAGAAATAAACAACCTGACAGAAGTAAGTTTAGCAACAGGATAAAAGGTATCAGAATAATCCACTCCATAAGTCTGAGCATATCCTTTAGCAACAAGACGGGCTTTCAATCGGGCAATGGACCCATCAGGATTGACTTTAATTGTAAATACCCATTTACACCAAATAGCCTTCTTATTTGTAGGTAAATTTACCAAGGTCCAAGTACCATTGTCCTCTAAAGCATTCATCTCCTCAATCATAGCTGGATAAGTACACTTACGCTTACCTTTACGAAGAGCAATAGGAAGATCATCATTAGAGACTGGTTCTGATGACGAAGGAACATGATCAATTGAGATTGGATCTGCCGACGAAGGAGCTAGTGCAGGACATGGATCCAGAGGGGTTGGTCGCCGAGAATAAACCTGTACTGTAGGTGGCTTAGGCCTGGCAGGAGCAAATTCAATTGGATGTGAACCAGATGATGTGACAGTATAGATTAACAAATCATCATCCTCCCCCTGACTTGAATGAGTAGATGGAAAGAAAGGTGTATCTTCTAGGAAATTAACGCCACCTGACACAAGATATCTGTGAAGAGTAGGACAATAACATCTATACCCTTTTTGAACACGAGAATACCCAAGAAAAACACACTTCAAAGATTTTGGATCTAGTTTGGTAACCTGAGGACGAACATCCCGAACAAAGCATTTACACCCAAATACCCTAGGCTCAATAGGAAATAGTGTTTTATTTGGAAACAGAACATGATAAGGAGTCTTACCTTGAAGGACAGATGAAGATATACGGTTAATAAAAAAACATGCTGTGGAAACTACATCAGCCCATAAAGGTTTAGAAACCTTCATTTGAAATAACAAAGCTCTTGCAGTTTCAAGGTGTCTATTTTTCCGTTCAGCAACCCCATTTTGAGATGGTGTATCTACACAAGAAGTTTGATGAAGAATGCCATGCTGAAGCATGTAAGTTTGAAAGGATTCTGACAAGTACTCCTTAGCATTATCACTTCTCAATATTTGTACAAAAACATTAAATTGAGTTTTAACTTCAGCACAGAAAGCAGAAAAATGAGAAAACACCTCAGAACGATTTTTCATTAAATATAACCATGTCATACGAGAGTAATCATCAACAAAAGTAACAAAATACTTAAACCCAGTTTTGGACTCAACTGGACACGGACCCCAAACATCTGAATGGACTAATTCAAAAGGAGCACTAGCTCGTTTATTGACTCTAGGACTCGAACTAAGATAATGGTGTTTAGCAAACTGACAAGACTCACAATTTAATGACGACAAACTCTTAAATTAAAGACAAATTTGCTTTAACACATGGAGAGAGGGGTGGCCCAACCGACTGTTAGATAGTTTTGTATGCCCTTAGCTTCAATCAAGATGATGTACTTTATGAGTTTATTATAAATGAATAAAAGTGCATATTTGATTCATGTTCCCTTGGTATGTTTCTGTGTAATACCCTTAAACTTGACACTTAATGAGACTCGTGTTAGTTTAGAATATTCATATCCAGTGGGTCGGTTTGGAGAGACCTATCCTGACAAGGCTGACACTGTGGTGCCACCAAGTCGGTTGGGGTGGCCTGTCTCAGCCGCCAGGGTGAGACCCTAGGCACATACAGTGTAGGATTAATTGAATCTTTGAACTAGACCAGATTTCAAGTATTGCGTTGGACCTTGGAGATTGATGGGCAAAACTGGAAAGTTACACCCGACCCCTAGACTCGATTATGATACTGCAATGGGTGTCGGATTAGGCTGTCTTTAATGTACCAATCAGTGAGATCCTTAGCGGGGGTCAAAACCTAGGTATGTTGGGACAGTCTAAAAATTCATCTGAGTGAGTGATCATAGTGACAGGATCAGCCCCTTTGTCGGACAAAGATAATGATCGGGGATGCACTCTCACTGATGGAAACCAAGACTGTCAGCAGTCGATTTCAATCGTTGAGATTTGTTTTGCAAAATATATTCTATATGAGAGTATATATATATTATGGTTTCGAAATGATTTGCAAAAGGTTTTAATTCCCGGGATCCACATAAGCAGGGAGTGCAACACTGTTCCTTACAGCCGAGGGAGAGGTCCTCTCTTGTCGGGCAGTGTATGATCATTATGGGCTGAGAGGTTAAGTGTACGACCATTGAGGATAATGCCTGATGGGCTAATCTTGCATCTGCCCACAGTCCCTGGGTGTTACATGGTGGCTTGGCCCAGGGACCACTTAGGGCAAGTGTTGGGCCCATAGAGCCCATGAGATGGGTTTCAGGGGGTACACTGTCCTTAACAGTGTATTCGGCTAAGCCTTGTAGCAGAGGCTGGGCCGAACCCATGTGGCTGATGTGTAGATCAATGTTTGGGTCCCACGCCATACAAGGAAGCCCAACTGGGCAATAGTTTGGAAGGCTAAATGAATACATAACCTTAAATGGGCCTTCAGCCCATTTCAAACTGTGCTAATTTGATTAGTCACTTAAAGGGGTGAATTCTTAGATGGATTAGCTGATAGGATTGGGCCCAAACCCTATCCACTTAGAAAGTCCAAGATCTAAATAAGATTTAGATCTGGAAGCCTCCTAATTAGATTAGGAGATGGCTGATCTGATCTGCAGATAAGATAAGGGTTTATCCTTATCACCTAAAGAGAAGGCTGGTCCAAATAAGATTTGGATAAGCAGCTCCTAATAGGATTGGGAGCTGATCTTTTAGGTTAACAAAAGAGGAAGGGGGCGGTAGCCTTTTGACATGCAATCCACATTCTTGTCTTCAAAGCTAAAATCACAAGAAGAGGGAATTCTGCACCCTACGAATACTCTCTTGCCGCCTCCTTCCTGCGGCTGCCACCTCCAGCAGTTCGATCTCTAGTTCTTAGGAGAAATCAAGATTTGATCTTGATACCAATCTTTTAGAGAAAAGATTGGTTGGAGCTGTATTCACAAGCCATCCAGTTGATTCTTGCGAAGGGTCAAATTCTTTTGGAAGAACACTACTGATTCTGCTCCACCCTGCACTATGCCATTTTCAGTGGGAGCAGATTTTGGATCCTTCATTGGGTGTGAACACCTCCATTGGGAGATATTGTTTCTCCGTATCAGGTATAATCCCTCCCTACTCCTTTTGGTTCAGATCTGGTTCAGTTTATGGTTCAAGAATGATCATTGAAAATATGATTTTCTAAATAGGGAATGCGACTCTCAATTGAAGGGAGAGAAAAATTTTTGAAATTCGCCCCCTTATTCCACAATCTTTGGGCGTCCATGTGATGGATATCATATCCCTTCACCGACAATGTGCTTCAAAAGGGGTTACAACTCTAGAACAGGCTATGGATCTTGGAACTTGTGTATCAAGGATGTAGAGACCTCCAGACTCATGTCCCTTACCAATAATCTTCTTCGTCGTAAGATCCTGAAATAAACAATAATCAAGAAAAAATGAGACACAGCAATTAAGGGTACGAATGAGTTTGCTAACAGAAATTAAATTAAATGATAACTGAGGTAAACTAAGAACAGATGACAAAGGAAGTGATGGTGTTGGACTAATTGTGCCAAACCCAATAACACAAGATGTTGACCCATCTGCTAAAGTAACAGGAGAGGTAGATTTATGTGACTAAAAGGTAGAAAACATACTTGAATTACCTGTCATATGATCTGTAGCTCCAGAATCAATAACCCATTTTGAAGAGGAAAGAAGACATGTATTGGGTTTTCCAGACTCGACGATGGCAGTAATAGGAGTAGATTGAGGTTTCAATGATTCTTGGTACTGAGCAAATTTGGCATATTCATTTGCAGATATCATAACAGACTTCTCAGAAGTATCCGTGGTGGATGCAATATGGGTTGACTGAGTTTTCTTATTCTACAACTCCCTGCAATCCCGCTTCATATGTCCTGGCTTATGACAGTAATGACACACTATCTCTCCTAACTCTTGTCCACGAGTATTAGTATTCCTGTCATAGTTACTTGACCTACCACTACCACTCCTGTATTGTTGTCTCCCTAATTCAGATGTATTATTGCGGCTGACAAGGGCACTACTAGGCTGAACAGGTGGAGAACATTTTGTACGAAGGACCCTACTGAAAGCATCTTGTAGAGAAGAGATCTCTGAACTGGAAAGAATCTGAGATTTAGCAGTCTCAAATTCAGAAGGTAGGCCAGCTAAAAAACTCATAACAGCCATCTTTTCTCGTTGAGCTTGTTGAACAATCACATCAGTACTAAACGGAAGCAACATATTAAGTTCTTCATATGTTTTCTTGAAATCCATGAAATAACTTGTAAGAGATCTATCGCCTTTGTCCGCCCTGTAAAAGGCTTTGCACACATCATAAATGCAGGAAATATTCCCCTTTTCGGAGTACAAGAACTCTAGAGAGTTCATTAATTCCTTAACAAATCCACAGTGAGTGACTAAACCAACCACCTCACTTTCAATGGAGTTGCGTATCTGCAAGAACAAATGGGAATCCTCCCTCAACCAAGACTTTCTCGAGTCATCATTAGGAGGGTCATCAGTCAAATGGTTATCCATAGCAATACTCATCAAATATAGTTGAACAGTTTTACTCCAATCCAGATAATTAGAGCCATTAAGCTTATGCTCAGTTATTTTTGACATCACTGGAACAACATCCGACATAACTATTGATTTCTTGTCTGTCATAATCTCAAAATTCAAATAAACAGAATATTTTGAACACCAAAAATCAACAGAGCACACCTGTTGAAAACACCGGAATGGATATGCACGTAACGAAGCACAAATATGTGCTATACAGGACGAGGCGAGCTAAAAGACAACGACCGAAAAAATTTTCTGGCGACAGATGCGCCTCCACGTGCCGGCGCGTGTGACTGGCAGAATCTTCAGGCGGTGCGTGAGACACACGCACAGGGCTGCTGACTGCCGGACTTTGCAGAGACTAGATGCTCTGACTGCTCCAAGGAGGTGACCCGAAACATCCAGAAATTTTCCTCTACCTACTGTTTACTTAAAAAAAAAAAAAAAAACAAACAAACAAACAAAAGGGCAGGCAGAGACTAGATGCTCTGATACCATGTAAAATAAGAGTAAACAGAGGAAGAAGAAGAATTTGTTGTATTATTCATCAATCTCGTATGTATATATACAAGTTACAAATTCTATGTTAGGAAAGAATATATTAGGAAAGATGACTAATCAAATTCCTACAAATCACTCCTACAATCAAGGTAAATCATATCTCCCTAATATTTACTTCCTATTTTAATTATACAGTCAGTAACATCATATCTCCCTAGTATTTACTTCCTATTTTAATTATACAGTCTGTAACATCTTCCTATTTTAATTATACAGTCTGTAACAGCCTTCAAAACTTCAACACTTGCACAATGGCATAAAACTCAACATCATAAGTGGAATACCTCCTTCTAGCATCATTGAGTTTCTCACTAAAGTAAGCAACTGGACGGCCTTCTTGGCTAAGTACAGATCCAATCCCAACATGCGATGCATCACATTCAACTTCAAAGAGCTTGTTAAAATCAGGTAAAGCCAATACCGGAGCCTTCGTCATCCTCATCTTTAGCTCTTGGAAGTTTTTCTCAACTACGGGAGTCCAAGTAAACTCACCTCCTTTCAAGCATTCAGTAATGGGTGCCAACTGATCTGTCATAAAATTACACTTCTTCAAATTTATATATAGCTGATTTTGTTTCAAGACTTCTAGGATTGCTCTCAAGTGTTTTAAGTGGCTGTCATGATCTTTGCTGTGGATGAGTATGCCATCAGAATAAACTACCACAAACTTCCCCATGAACGGCCTTAAAACTTGGCCCATGAACCTCATAAAGGTGCTAGGAGCATTAGACAACCCAAATGGCATAACCAGCCATTCATAAAGACCTTCCTTAGTCTTGAATGCAATCTTCCACTCATCCCCCTCTCGGATATGAATTTGATGGTATCCACTCTTTAGATCTATCTTTGAAAAGACTTGTGATCCAACTAATGTGTCTAACATGTCATCAAGGCGAGGTATGGGAAACCTATATTTAACTGTAATCTTGTTAATGGCACGACTGCCAACACACATATGTCACCATCTTTCTTTGATGTGAGCAAAGCTGGAATAGCACATGGGCTTAAGCTCTCACGGATCAGCCCCTTCTTCAACAACTCTGTTACTTGTCTTTGGAGCTCCCCATGCTCCTTAGGGCTCATTCTATAGTGGGGTAGGTTAGGCAAGGCTGCTCCCAACATTAAATCTATATGATGTTGTACATCTCTTAGGGGAGGAAGGTCATTGGGTAATTCTTCAAGCATCACATCAGCATACTCATGAAGTAGCTCCTTCACCAACTCTAGAACAGGTGTTTCCTTGCTAACTTCTTTTGTAACCAAAACGTAAACAACATCCAAATTCCCATCTTCTTGATCCAATTTATTTGAGGTGAAGAGTGTAGTGGTTGGCTTTGTTTCCTTCTTTGGAAATGAATCAAGTTGCATTGGTTTAAGAGTTATCTTCTCATTGCCTTTCACAAAGCTATATGTGTTCTTGTCCCCATAATGAATGGTCTTACGGTCATATTGCCATGGGCGACCCAAGAGAACATGGCATGCACCCATTGGGACAACATCACACCATACCGATTCTTCAAATGTATTACCAATAGAAAAAGTAACTAGGCATTTAGAAGAAACTCTTACCTCATTTCCTTTGTTGAACCACAAAATACAATATGGTCGGGGGTGTTGAACAATCTTGAGCTGTAATTTATCCACCATCTCTTGAGAAACAAGATTCTCACTGCTCCCACTATGAATAATCAGGTTACACAACTTCCCGCAAGCTATACAACATGTTCTAAAGATATTCTTTCTCAACCAATCCCCTGGTAGTGGCTCTTGAGGTGCAACCATAGAGTGCCATATCACTAGAGTTTCACCTTCAATATCTCCATCCAAGTTTTCTTCCTCTAAAGCATTAGCTTCAATAGTTTCAGCCACTTGCCCATCCTCAACATGGCCTATATCATCTTGTTGTTCATCAGTGACTTCATTAACCAGATGTCTTTGACCTTTAATCCTTCTCTTAGGATGTCCCAACTCCATACACCTAAAACATCTAATAGTAGGCCGCTGCCCTTGACTGTTCTTTGTTGCATTTGAAGTCCCTTGGATTGTAGGGCGTGTTTGGTTGATCACACAACCCCTACCAGCCCCAACACTTCGACCTACCGATGGAAATGTACCTTGGACAGCACTCAGCCTCCGCCCTGAGCTCCGACTCAATTGAGCTTTAACCTTTAGAGCTAGCTGATATGCATCCTTTATTTGATACAGGCAATGTAGGCCGACTAGATCTTGTATTGGCAACCTCAAACCATTGATATATCTACTAACTTTTTGTTGTTCAGTTTCTGACATATTACTCCAAAGAGTTAATCTATTAAACTCTTTTGTGTACTCCTTCACACTCTTTTCCCGTTGCCTTAAATTCTGCACCCTTTGGTAAAGAGTTTGCTCATAGTCTGGTGGCAAAAATTGGGATTTCAACTTCTCTTTCATTCCTCCCCAGGAATTAACCTTTCTTTTCCCCTTCCTTTCTCTGTCCCTTCGGTAATTTTTCCACCAATCTAAGGCTATCCCACGCATCTTTTCTGTTACAAGCTTCACCTTTCTTTCTTCATTCATTTCTCTTCAATCAAAATAATTTTCAATGCTGTCCAACCAGTCTAGAAGCTCTTCAAGTTCCAACTCACCATCAAACTCGGAAATATGAAGTTGAACACAATGACCTTGATGGGATTGTAAAACTTGCACTATTCGGTCTTCCCATCGTTGGTTATTATTCCTTCCATGCTGATCACATTCAGGTTGCTCAATGTCTTAACTTGATTCTTCACTAATAATGTCAATGAGTTGTTCATCAACTCTAGGAGCTTGTCTTGTTCTTCCTAGCCCCAAATCATTTGCTATGTCACCATCCCTAGCAGCATTTTGAGCTACAAGTTGAGCAACATGTTCAATCTGTTCTTGCAGTCCTCTTATAGCCTCTTGGAAAACCTCTATAGTGACATGTTCTGGTCTTCTACCACCCCTACCATGTCCACCCCTTGCAGCCATGATAATATAGAAAACACAAGAAGGAGATTGAAGCAAACCCAAGGAAAGAACTTGCTCTAATACCACTTGATGTGGACAGTAAGACAAGTTACATGCAGTACCTCAAGTATACAACAATAAGCACAAGAAACACCAAGCTGAAAACAACAAAATAAGTTGAATTTTTATGGGTTTCAGACCTGAACTTGAAGTAAAACTCCTCCTGGAACAGTTCCGCTACAGTAACAATGACAGCAAGCTGGCCTCCCGCACAGACACACAGCGATGAAGGGATTGAAAGGTGCCAAAATGGGTCAACTCCTCAAAACCCAAGCTCCCAATGCTTGAAAACCCTAGCTAGGGCTGAGCTACAGCTCAAACAAGAGAAATAACCAAAAGACCCCTACAAAAACAGCCCCTTTCTGTTTTATAAGACTCACTGGCTTGCTGGACAAGTTAGTTAAAATATTTACACATAAGCCCCTAGAATGTTTCCCTCTCACCAACAACTCCTTAAGAACAATACTAACTTCAAATGAATCCCTAAAAGATTACTTTTGTTACAAAAAGAACCAAGAGACCAAATATTTTAACTAACTGCCCCTGACCAAAAATCTGACTTTAAGAATGACGAAAATACCCCTGGTCCCAAACTGTCAACAAAGCTACCCAAAACAACAATTTGGGATCCTACTACAAGAAAAACATGCAAAACAGAATACATACACACATTTCTCTTTTTTTTCTTGCCTCATCAATCCGAATATCATTTTTTTCAATGAAACAAAGTGCTCCTTGGTTAATTGCCAAAAGAAGATGAATAATCTAATTCAGTGGAATTGTTGGGGTGTTGATCCCATTGGAATAGTGGGTATGGCACTCTTCTGGGAAAAAGAGATAGGTCTCAAAATAGAAATTGCAAACAAAAATGTAATTCATACCAGAATTACAGGAAAAGATGGTCTAGTTTGGTGGTGCTCTTTCATTTATGGAGAATCTGAGAAGAAAAATAAAGACCTAATTTCTATGAGAAATTTTCCAAAATTGTGGATCAATCCTTTGGCCCTTGGTGTTGTGTGGGTGACCTCAATATGGCTTTCCATTTTGATGAAAAAGAAGGGGGGAAGAGGTACAAATGGAGTTACATTAGACAGACAATAAACCTTCTTAGATAGTGGAAATTAATAGAAATACCTTTCTATGGCACTAAGCACACTTAGAATAATAGAAGGGATGGCAAGGATAATATAAAAGTCAAGCTAGATAGGGGTCACTTGAAAAAGTGAACAATCCTTTTATTTATCTTGGAACTTTCCCTTTGATAGACAGAAGGAAGTGTCAATTGTTCAATCACACTAACGAAAGAGTGGCCTCAAAAACTATAGGATGGAAGGACTCTCTTCTCTCTCAAGCAAGAAAGGAGATCATGATAAAATCTGTGCTCACTGCCATCCCCTCCTACTGCATGTCCAGTTTTCTGCTGCCCAAGAAAGTTTGTGAGGACATTTCCAAATTACAAAGGAATGAAGGCTAAAGGTAATGAAGGCTAAATATTATGACTCTTACAGTCTGTGGACAAAGGTAATGAAGGCTAAATATTTTCCGAACACTCATTTTCTTAGTGCTAACAAGAGGACTTCTCGGTCTTGGGGTTGGACTGGTATTCTGAAAGGGAGAGATATGTTAAGAAAAGGGTTTAATCTGGAAAGTTGAAATGGGAACCCGATCAAAATTTGGTCAGACCCTTGGATTCCAGATATGGATCATTTAAGACCAGTGGGACCAGCCCAAGGATAAGTCAAAATCAAAATGTTGTTGATCTTATAGACAGTCATACCAGAACCTGGAATCCCCAGGTGATCAAGGGCCTTTTTTTTAGATGAAGTGGCTGATAAGATCCTAAAAATCAAACTTCCTTTGAATTCATGGGATGACAAACCAATTTGGACTGGTTTTGTTTCAGGACAGTTCTCGGTCAAGTCAGCTTATTTTATTGCCACTATGGATTTGAGTGACTCAAGCCCGTTAAGAAACAACTCTGTGGAGGAGAAATCCTTCTAGAAGAAGCTCTGGCATATCCCCGTTGAACCAAAAATAAAAAATTTCTTGTGGAAATGCTGTAGAAGTGGCATTGCAGTGAATGAGAACTTGTTTAAAAAGAAAATAATTCCTTCTCCCTTGTGTAGCAGATGTGAAAGAGAGAATGAATCAGTAATGCATACTCTCTTTCACTGTGAAAAGAGTAGATGCATTTGGTTTGAGACAGGTCTGGGTCTTATTGTGGATCTTGTGGACAGGTCTGTCCCTTTTGCAGATTGGTTTTCTCAAACTCTGAAAATTCTTTATGTTGGAAATTTGGATGCTGTTGTAAAAATTTCAATAGGACTATGGGAGATTTGGAAAGATAGGAACAGGTGTGTCTTTGAAAGTTGCTCTACTAACCCATCAGAAGTTCTCAATACCATCAACAGGTCGACAGCAGAGATATCTCTGTTCTTGCAGCTGAGATTGGGAAACTCTTCAGCTGAGGGGATCTGAGACCCTCCCTTTTTTGCTGGTGCCCACCGCTAGATGGTTTTGTGAAGATTAATGTGGATGCAGGTTTCAGGGCTCCAAATAAAGCATCGTTTGGTCCTATTGCAGGGGATACTTCAGGTTTATGTAAATGGGCGGCTTGTGGCCCTCTTGTGGCTGATTCTCCCTTAACGGCAGAAGCTTTAGCTCTATTAGAAGCTGTTAAAGCTGCAAAGAGAAGTGGTTTACAGGGCTTTTTTGTAGAATCAGACTGTCAGTCCTTGATCTCATATCTAAACAGCTCTGATTATTTTTGCCCTTTTGATCTGGCTTACCTGAAGGAAGATCTTCTTAGTCTCTAAAGGCTTAGAAATCAAGTTTCTTTGGTGCCCCCACAGTGCAAATGTTGCAGCTCACGAGTTAGCCAAGATTTGCTTTTCTTCTTCCCTAAATTTGGATGGAGTGTTTCCAGACTGGCTTTCTTCTTTGATCTGAGTTGGTTTTTTAGATAGTTATCTGCTTTTTTCTCTGTTTATTTAGTTCGTAGTCTTGTTAGTTTCTTGCTTCTTGTTGGTGCTGTTCTGTTGTATGCCTTTGGGCTCTGTTCTGTGTTGGAATGAATCTTTTCTTAACCCAAAAAAAAAAAATTGAAAGCATAGAGCAAAGCGGTGGAAATATGGACTTCTTATTTCCAAACTAAGAAAGCAATTGCCCACATTCACCATGTCTGTAAAGGCAATAGAATGTCTTAATGTCTGATAGGGCTAGAAAGCAGAAATATACTGATAGAAGACAAATAAACTTATCAACATGAACTAAGGAAGCATAAATTTTATTGAAATCTACACAAATTAGAAATAACGGAAACTAGGTTTTTTTTTTTTTGTAACTAACAGAAACTAGTATATACCAGCCTATGTTATTGTTAACACTGTAGCTGTTCATTAGAAGGGCCCTCTTGTCATTCTTTAAATACAAAAGTAGTAAAGCGATATTCTAGAAATACATATTTTGATATTCTAGGCATATATTGATAGAGACACTTCCAACAAAATTTTGATTTAAACTTACTCTAGATGTCCTAATTAATAAATAAAACCACAATAAATCGCCCTAAAACGTATGACAAGATAAAACTTCCCTTTGCACAGATTTTGTATTAAAACTGCAAATATGCATCTATAATACATAAGATTCAGCAACAAAAGTAGGACAAAAGACTACAAGCCATGGATAGACATATTACACACAGAACAAAGTCCTACCTGTGAACTTAATAGTTGGATCTTCAAAGATACAATCTTCAGCATAGATTGCAGAAGTGAAATCCCCTGTTTCAAATGATAATTGTGTTAATTGCTCTTAGCATTCAGCATGATGACATTAAGAAGAAGTTCAAGAAATCACTTAAATCTAGTCCAATTCTCTTAGCAACATATTTCCCACAAGTTAATTAGGGGAAAAACCAGCTACGATATGTTTTTTCCCAAAAAAACACATAGATCTTGCCACCTCATCTGATATGTGAAAATAAAGGCCAATATAATATTTTATTTTGCTGCATTGTCTACACATAAGTTGCATTCCTTATAGAAGTGTTAAAAAAATTCTAAAATCCATATGAAATTAATGCTCATCCCCAAAAAACTCCTGTCATTGCTTGAAAGCACAGTCAACTGGCAACTGATAATATGTCTATCATATTATCTACAGAGAAGGAGCCATTGCTTCGTGTAATGGCAAAACCTCCGTCTGACAAGGGCTGACAAGTGTGAAAAAGCATGTTAATGAGTGATCACTTTTTGCAAAAAGAACGCCAAAGTTTATGCCCGTATCCAGTTCATCCTTCCCAAGACAGCGGACCAACATAGGGTAATGGCTTTTAGGGAGAACAAGTTCATTCTGAGTGGAAGAAATGTGGTAAAAATTTATAGAGATGCTTTGGTTTTTTTTTTTTGTTCATCTGTTGTAAGATGGATGAATTTTGTAGGCATGGAGTATGTAAGTTTTCCAGGGTGGCTGGGTTTCTCTTTAGTGTGACTAGATGTTGCTTGAAAAGGAAAGAAGAGGGGGTCTTGGTATTGGCAATGTGAAGATGAAAAATTTGTCCCTCTTGAGTAACTGGCTTTCATGTTTTCTACTGAAAGTGAGCTACATGAGACGCTGCTAAGGAGAAGTTGAGAATGAAGGGAAGACTGAGATCATCAAGGAGTAGAGGAGGAGGGTGGAGAGCTTATAGGGGTAATAGGCGTTGGGGATCGGAAGCATGGTATGATAAACTAATGGCTTCCGCCAAGGTGAGAGAAAATTATACCTTTAGTAACGCGGCTTGGCCGGGATTTGGAGAGACTGTGGTACGAAAAGGAGGAAGATACTTCTTGGAAGTAGAAGAGCGAGGAGTGGAAGAAAGGAAAGAATTCCTTAAGGGTTGTTTGGTGGGGAGATTTGAAAGTTTGGTGGGCTTAGAGGATATTGAGAATTGGGTGCGTCAGACATGGACCTTAGTGAAAGAGTTCGAGTGAAGAAATTGATCCAAGGCCTATTCTTGTTCATCCTTCCATCTAACTGGGAAGAGGCCAGGATTCCGAATCAAGGTCCCTGGAAAAAGGAAGAAATTTCCCTCCTTCTGGATTGGTGGGGAGCAAGCGCCAGTTGTTTTTTTCCCAGAAACGGTGGACGAAGAGGACCGGCCGAAGGAAATATAGGTGCGGGTGTATGGCCTACCGCTGATGTTGTGGTGCCCAAGTGTTATGAAGGCCATAGGGGATTTATATGGAGGTTTTATTGAAACTGATGATACGTTGGAGGAACTTCGAACCTGTGAATGGGTCCGAATCAAAGTTGAAAAAGGGGGAAACATACCGGAGGTAGTGGAGATGGCGGTGGGGGATGTGGTGTTCAAGATAGGGATTTGGCAAGATATAAGACCCTCTGTTAGCCTGTGAAGGAAGATGGAGAGTTGTGTGAATCAGGAAGCAGAGAGTGATGTCGGAGATCCAGAAATGTCAAAAATTAAAAAACCAGCTAACAGGGTCTCCAAGAATGGAATGTGGCCATAGGAAAGGAAGAGAGACTTGCAGGGAATCAGATCAGATACGACTCATAAGGTTCACCAACAACAAACTCAGTTGGAACACACATGCCAAGACCCGCAACAATCTCCAGACATTCATGTGGCTTCCAACAAGGAACGGGTGCCTCAAAAACAACAATCCTTTAATGTTCTGAATCTGGGGATTGACGAAGGTGACTCAAGGTTGGCTTTGAAGAATCTTATTAAAGATTTCTTAATAGAGTTAGGTGTGGGACCTAACCAGGGTCCAAATGTCATTAAAACACCTTCTCCAAGGAAAACCTTCCCAGAAGGTGAGGCTAAAAGCTTATCCGATCGAGGCTCCATTTATGTCCAAAATTCTCAAAAGTTGGGCAAGCAGATCGGGACTCCTAACCCAAGCCTGGGTGTGTCGTGTCAAATGGCAAGCATGTCGCATGAGGTGGGCCTCGAAGGAAAAAAAGGATGGGTTGTACATTTTGGATGGACTGAACTGGGTTACTCAACCCAAGACTATGCCAGACGAACCAGCGGTTCTTAAGGAGACAAGAAGTCCTTTGGGCCTTCATTCGATCCAGGATCATCGAAGCATGGAATCAAGAGAAGAAACTTCAGGTAGCAGTTTACAGGTTCAGTGACAAGAAAGGAATAACGAAGAATCTCAGGGGATGCCAAAAGGAAAGGAGATCGTTTTGGAGTTGATGTTAATGCCTAGGACATCGACACCTAAAGCAAGAAGGGGCAAAACAAAGTTGGAGGGTTGCATAGGGGGAGGGGAGAGCCCGTTGAAACATTCGGAAAAGGATTCAAGATTTGTGCCAAAGGGAATAGAAGGAGAGCGATCAAAGGAGAGGGAGAGAAGTGAGCAAAGAGAGGTGAGTGTTTCTACAGAGGAAAAAAATAAACAGACGACTAGAGTCTTCTTCTATCTGAATTTCGAAGTTATTAGATTTGGGTAAGTTCTTGGGTGTCTAGATAGAAGGCCTGGAACTCGAAACCATAGAGTTCCTAGAGGGGATAGAAAATAGGATTTTAAAAGAAAAAGGGAAAAAAATGCAAAAACAGGAGGGCAGGAAAAGAAGAGTAAGGCGACTCATTGTCTCTCATGGGGGTTGGTTGAAGGAGGAGATTAAGGGGGAGGAAGAGGAAAGGAGGGGAGGAGGCAGTAAGAGTTCTTTTTTTTGTTCTAAAATTAAATGGATTGTAATTTTCTTTCATGGAATGTGAGAGGGTTATGGTCGGGAAAAAAGAAGGTGGTGGTGAATGAGGCCCTGAAAAGATGGAAAGCAGGGGTGGTGCTTATTCAAGAATCAAAATTTGAAAGACTTAGTGCGCAAATTGTTCGAAATGTATGGGGGGAGGGGCAGGTGAGATGGGTGGGTAAGCCTGCAATGGGAAGTGCTGGAGTAATTCTTACAATGTGGGATCCCCTCAAGTTTACGAAGATCTCTCATAAAGTGGGAGAATTCTCAGTTACAGTAATCCTGGAATTGAAAGGGGTGTTTGCTGCCAAGTTACGAACCTCCACGGCCCTAACACTGATAGGGAAAGACATATTTTCTGGGAGGAGATGGTTGAGATGAGGGGTAATTTAACACTGCCATGGATAATTGGGGGTGATTTCAATGTAACCATATGTGCTGAAGAAAAAAAAGGAAGTCAACATAGAACGAGAGCAATGAAGGACTTTTCAGATTTTATAAACAGGTTTGAGCTTATTGATTTACCTCTTTTAGGTGCAAAGTATACTTGGTCTGATGATCAGGAAGACCCAATCCTGGTGAAGCTGGATAGGTTCTTGGTTTCAGCTGATTGGGAAGATAGTTTTCCAAGCATTAAACCAGAAGCTCTACTGCGTCCAATTTCAGATCATTGCCCTATTCAATTGGTCATGGGTAGACAAATCAAGATACCTGCACCATTTAGACTTGACAATAGCTGGATTGAAGAGGAGGAGCTGAAGACTCTAATTGCAGAAAAATGGGATGATATCCAGGTGGAAGGCATGAGTTCTTATGTGCTGGCAAAGAAATTGGGGGCAATCAAGTCTGTCATAAGAAACTGGAAGAAAGGTAAAGCTTCTTCAACCAAGCAAAAGAAGTTGGATTGCCTGGAGCTGATTAAGGAACTGGACAGATTAGAAGAACAGAGACAACTGTCTGAAGAGGAGAGAAGAAATAGAGAGGAGGCAAGGATCATCTTTGATAAACTAGCATACAAAGATGAAATTAGTTGGCATCAGAAGGCAAAAGTGAAGCGGTTGAAGGCAGGAGATAAGAACTCCAAATTTTTTCATAAGATGGCAAATGCACGCTTCAGAATTAATAATATTGACAGGCTGGAATGTGATGATAGGATCGGGGAGCAACCAACTGAGATTCAGGCCATTGCTACAAACTTCTATAAATCTCTGTTCTTGGAGCAGTGGAAGAACCGCCCTCTGCCTGAAGGTGTGCATTTTAAATCTTTAAGTGAATCACAAAAGGATGATCTGATTAAACCTTTCTCAGAAGAAGAAATTTGGGCGGCAGTTCAGAAAATGGAGTTGGATAAATCTCCGAGCCCTGATGGCTTAACAAATCTATTCTATAAGAAGTGCTACACTGTTATCAAAAAGGATATTCTGAAGGCATTTCCAGATTTTCATGCTTCTGCCTCTTTGGTTAGAAGCTTGAATGCCACATTCATTACCTTAATCCCAAAGGTGGAAGGAGCAACAAATATCAAAGATTTTAGGCCAATAAGCCTGCTGAATAGCTTTTACAAACTCCTTGCAAAAGTGTTGGCCAAGAGATTAAAGTCTAAAGAAGCAATTAGGAAGTGTAATAACAGATAACCAATGTGCTTTTATTGGAGGAAGACAAATCTTGGACAGTGCTCTTATTGCTAATGAAGTGATCGACTCAACGATAAGGTTGGAAAAACCAGGAATCCTAGTGGACCTTGAAAAAGCCTATGATCATGTTAACTGGAGATGCCTAAATTTTATTTTGGAAACGATGAACTTCAGTCAGAAATGGAGAAATTGGATGAAGGTATGTTTCTCATCACCAAAATTTTCGGTTATAATTAATGGAAACTCTTCTGGCTTCTGTAAGAGTTCCAGAGGCATCCGCCAAGGAGACCCCCTGTCTCCTCTACTCTTCCTATGTGTAATGGAGGTTCTGACCCAATTCATCAATCAGGCAGGACAGGCAGGCCTCTGGGAGGGTTTTGAAATAACTCCGGGGGGTGAAAAGGTTAATGTGCTTCATTTTGCGGATGATACATTGTGCTTCATAGATGCTTCTTTCCCCCAAATAGAGACTCTTGTGGGAATCTTTCCTTGGTTTGAAGTAGTAACAGGCCTAAAATTGAATCTTGGAAAAATCATCCCTGATTCTGGTGGGAAATGTGTTGGATTTTGCCATGTGGGCCGGAATGTTGGGTTGTAAAATGGACAAGCTCCCCACCACCTATCTTGGCCTTCCGTTGGGTGCTAAATGATCTTCTTCAACAATTTGGGAACCAATATTAGAAAGACTAGAAAAGAAACTTGCCTTGTGGAAAGCAAAGTATCTATCAAAAGGTGGTGGGGTATCATTGACCAAAAGTACTCTGGAAAATCTGCCTACCTACTATCTGTCTCGCTTCCCCGTTCCTAGTTCAATAGCTAAGAGAATAGAAAGGCTGCAAAGGAATTTCTTGTTGAGAGGGTGGAAAATGAAAAAAAGATACATGTGATTGCTTAGGATCAGATCTGTAATCCAAGGTTTTCAGGTGGTTTAGGTTTGAGAAGAATAAAAAGTTTCAATACTGCTTTATTGGGAAAGTGGATCGGGAGATTTGGAGTTGAAGAAAATGGTTGGTGGGCTCATTGCATCTAAATATGGTCTGCAGCCAGGGGGATGGATAACTGACAAGTTGCCTTCTTATGGATGTTCCTTGTGGAAAGCTATAATATGGACTCTTCCTCATATCCTAAAAGGAGTGTGCTTCAAAGTAGGTGTTGGAGAAAGAATTCGGCTTTGGAAGGACAGATGGCTAGATGAGACATCTTTGGAAGAGAAATTTCCTCGTCTTTTCTCTGTAGTTGTTGATAAAAAGGCAAGGGTGGCTGATTATTTTGAAATTATCCAGGGAAAGTGGTATGGAAGCCTAAATTCAGAAAGGATTTCCTTGATTGGGAAGTTGAGGAGGTTGTAAATCTGCTGAACCGCCTGAATACATTTGCCTTCCACCCCCATTCAGCTGACAAATGGGTCTGGATTTGGTCTGCTGATGGAAAATTCACAGTGAGATCTTTGGTTGATAAAGTGAATGTTAGAAGAACTACTGATTTCCCTCATAAACAGATATGGATTCCCCAAGTTCCATCCGAAATCAATTTCTTGATAAGGGCCTCGGCATGAAGGAAATGCCTAACAAAAAGCAATCTGGCAAAAAGAGGTTTGAGTTTAAATGATATTTGATGTGGAATCTATGGCCTTGAAGAAGAATCTATTGAGCATCTCTGTACGCATTGCACGATTGTCTGGATAATCTGGTCTCATTTCTTCAATGCTGTTGGTATTAGTTGGGTAATGCCAGGTACATTGAATAGTCTGCTGCATTGTTGGTACCTGCTGGGCTTATCAAACAAAGGAAAATACATTTAAAACGCCATCCCAGCTGCAGTGATCAGCTCTATATGGTCTAAGAGAAATGACAGAATATTCAGAAATGAGAGGAAAGAGTTGGAGGAGTTGATCCAGTGTGTTGTAGCCAAACTAGCATCGTGGTTGTCTGTTACCCCTGTTTTTTGTAGCCAGAACATGTTTATGATGCTTAATCCTGCCAATCTATGAGAGCTTGATCAGTCCCTTTGGGACTTTTTGTACCAAGAGCTTCCCCTTTATTGTATGTTTCTTTCATCATGAATAAATTTACCTTACCTTTTTTAAAAAGAAATATATATATTGCTTTTGTTGGTAGGTAGTTGTTGGAGGGATGGGGATTTTTGTTATGGTGTGATTTCTCTTCCTTGGGTGATAGCTTATCACCTAGCCTTGTACCTTATCTTGGAATAAATTTTGGATATGACCTAAATGCTTGTATCTTTGGAACAATTTTTGGATTTTATTTTCATTTCTGTGAATTTATTAACTGTTTTCTGTTATCAATGAAGTCACAGGAAGGAAAAAAAAAAAAATCAAAGTGACATATTATTTAACATGTTCAACAGAAAGATTAGTTAAGGTGGGGGCAATTGTTTGGTGCAATGATAAAATCTCAGGCTGGCAAGCCTGAGAATGTGGTTCAAGTCTGAGAGTGGGCACTTCCCGCAAGTAAATGCAGAAGATTGGATCAATATCCAGACCATCCCTCCGAAGATCCTGGATAGCTAGCACTAACATTGGATAATGGTCCTTCGACAGAAAGGTTAGTTAAAACCATCCGCTTTTTTCCTTTTTTTTACTTTTGTATTACCAATGGCTGCAGATTTGCTTAGCCTACTTCACTGTTCGGTTGCCATCACTATAGAAAAACTAGACCAAATAAATAAAATAAAGAAAACCCATGTTACCCGTAACAAAATAAGCATTCTCATAATCAGATTTAAGGATCGTGAGAACATCATCTACACTGTAGATAGAAAGTTCATCCTTCTTTGTGTAATCCATCCTATTTGATCTGCGACACATGATTACGAAAAGAAGATATTAAAATGAATAAAAAAAGAAAATATTAGGAGAAGAATCAAAATTAGTTCAAAAGAAAAACAATTCATCCATCAAAAGAATGCAAATTTAATAGTGGAACTCCTTGATGCAAAATAAAGCAAATAAGAGAAAAATTCATAATTCAATCTCCAGAACAAGAAGCTATTTTCCTGCAAATTCCCCAATCATATCCATTTAAACAACATTAAAAAATTCTGCAAGATCTCCAAAAAGGAAAAAGAAAAAGAAACACCTAGTACTATACGACGAGTGGTGATCGAACTAATGTTCCTTATTCAAAGTCCACAAATCCAAAGAAATCTAACCTCTCTTTCCCTGGAGCAAAAATCCGTAGAATCTCTGTAACTCCACTAACTGCAACCTTTAACCACCGTGGCGTTTCCCTCTTATCCCTTGCACTGGAGCAGCAACGGAGGTTCAGGTTCCCGACTCTCTGCAATCATTTTAAACAGGTAGAGTGAGAGGTAACGAAGTTCATCAACAAAACCCCGAAAACGATTTGCTAAATCTCGTAATCGTTATTCTTTTTAAGCGAAGCTCACGCTGTGATATAAAGTCTGAGGCGCGTAGACGCAACAGATTGCCGCCATTTCCCTTCGCACGTTCCTTGTTCGTTGGAGGAAGATTCTTTTTATCTGTTTACTTGACTTTGAGTTGTGAATCGCGCGATTCTGTATGCGCATCTGCATCTAATCTCGCAAAAAGTACACGTGATGTCGTCTCTACACGTGCATGGTAGAATGTGCGTGCGAGGCGCCCTATCTGAGGACTCACACTTGGGCGCCTCACATGCAAATTAACCGTGCATTGGGAAGATGTTCCGAATGTATGGTAGGATGTGCGTGTGAAGCGCCCGAGGAACAGATAGCGCTCTCTTGAAGCTTGCCTGAGTTTTTTTGAATGATGATCATAGGTTATGGGTTAAGATTCTTAGGGCTAAGTTATCTTTCTTCCCATCATTTACTAAGCATGACTCCCCTATTCAGTACGGGGCCATTAACTATTTAAATTTTCAATTTCTTTAAATCATTTATATTAAAAACTTAGATTAGGTTTTTCATTTGTTGTTTAGATAGATTTTTATTTGATTTAAGAGACTTACCATATTTTATGTAGTATGTGACTTTGTTATAGGGCAGTCACATATGTATCATTTTGGTTTTTATTCTTTTTTTTTGGTAGTAATATTATTTTATTTGAGTTTTTTTTAGAAAATTTTATTTTAGTATCATTATTTATCTAATAATTATATTTATATTTGAAATTCAAATAAAACTAACTGTTGAAATTGCAGACCATAGACTGAAGTAGTTGTAGGCAGAAGTTTTTTAGGAATGAATGAGAATGGGAGCTTCCCACTTCTCATGTATTTCTAAAGAACTATTGTTGAATGTATAACATTTGTCTTAGAGTGCCATATGTCTGAGTTCAAAATTTTAAATGTGGTTAAAAGCAATATATGTATATGAGGAATTAATGAGTTTTCTCTTTGAAAATGTGAACAACCAACTTCTAAGATTCTTTTTCTAGAAAGTTGAGGTTGCCACATGTTTGAATGGTGGGGGGCTATGGTCTAAGACCTTCCTTTAATATATATAATAGTAATTAAGCGCATGCATTGCACATGAGAAGTTTTTCTTCATATTAATGACTTGAATTTTAGATATATCATACTTAAGATATAAATTGAAAATTAACAAATGCAACAATATGATTAAAAATAAACTTAAATGCTTGTACCAAATAACAATTATTATTATTATTATTATTATTATTATTATTATTATTATTATTATTATTTTGTATTCCATTTCTATCATAAATAAAAATAACTTTTATTTTAACAATTATTTGTATTTAATATGATGAATATATAACATTAGAAATGTTCTCAAATGTTCTTGACAAAATTCTATACACTTTCATTTTTTGGTGTTCTATATTTTTTTAAATATTTATTATTCAATTATGACATCATGGGTTTCTTAGAAAAGTTGGATCATTGACCCACCATTTAGATAAGAAAATATATTTGCTTTCGGATTAGTTTTAAATTAAGGAAATATAGTCAGAACCGGCTATACATTTAAAATTAGGCTACAGGTTAGTCTATAAATCAATAAAACTCTGATATTGGACTCTACCTTTCAAATTGTAAAAAACCCTACCATGTCATCGGAGGCTTATGTGGCTATTGCCAACATGGGACTCTTAATCCATGTTGGACACAACAAAAAGCTTGTACTGAAATTGCCCTTTCAATACTAGTTGATTAGAAAATAAGAAAATTGTTTTTTGTTTCTCTCTCCTTCCCTCTCTTTCTCTATCTCTTTCTCTCTCTCAAAGTTGTCTCTCCTTGCTCAACGACTGTGTGATTTGAAAACAAATAAAAATGGTTTTCGGTTTCTGTATTTTAATTTTCTCTATCAATTTCTCTCATTCTTTCTCTACCTATCGTCCTCCCCAAATCTCTTTCATTCTCTTTCTCGATCAACCTCTCATTCTCTCGTAATTTCTATCGTTCTCCCTCAGTCTCTCTCACACTCATTCTCTTGTTCTTTTTTTTTTCTCGTACACACTTATATGGTATTAATCAGACCGTATAAAAGAATATGAGACCAACTTGGTATAGTTAAAAATTCATTACACCAATTTGATAAAAGTTCATAAGAAACTCTTAGTTATGAAATTTACACCAACTTAATAGAAATTTATAATTTTATTGTACAAGTGGTTGGTCCCTTTAGTTATTTTGTACGGTCTAATTGGTATTATAAAAGTTTGTAAGAAAAAATAAAAAAAAATGAGAGAAGTAGCAGGAGAAAGAATGAGAGAGAAGGAGATATTAACCGAGATGGAGAGTGAGAAAGAATAATGAGAGAGATTGAGAGAGAGAAAGAGAGAGAGAGAATGGGAGAGAAATTGAGGTTTTGATTTAGCTACATACCAAAGCTGAGAAAGTGAGAGATCGAGAGATGCTTGCAAGAGTGAGAGAGAAGGTAGGGAAATCGAGAGATAGAGAGGGAGAGAAATTGAAAGCCTATTTTAAGTGTAGGCTTTTTTTTGTGTTCAACATGGATTAAGAGTCCCATGTTGTCAACAACCACATAAGCCTCTGATGACATGTCAAGGTTTTTTATAATTTGAAATGTAGAGTCGGTTGTTAGAGTTTTATTGGTTTCTGGATCAACCTATAACCTAATTTTAAATGTATAACTGGATTTTACTATAATTTTCCCTTTAAATTATATATTTCATTTACATTATATGAATAATTTTTACTTATCACACTTAGTTTTTGTTTGTCTACGATATCATTTGACCCAAACCACTAACACACCACCCAAAAAGAAAAATAGTTTGATAACTAGGTTGACATTAAATTTTGTATTACATTTCCATCATTGAAAATTTTTTTCTTATGTATAATACTTATTTTTGTTTAATATAATGAATGCATAATATTAGAGATGTACCCAATATTCTATTTTTTATAAATATATAACACTAGATATGTGCCCAATAATTTCTCTATCTTTTTTTTTTTTAATTTTCTGATTCATTGTATTTTTTATTTTTAAAAACTTTATTATTTGACTATGACATCATTTCATTTCTAGGTAGATTTTAAATTTGGCATTCCGTTTTCATCATTAATAAAAATACTTCTTACATTTCATACTTATTTATTTTAATTTTTTTTATTTTTTAATTATGGAATTATTTATTAATCCATTTGACCCCAAATGATCGAATTGCTTGTCCACCACCGGGAGGGAAGAAATTGGTTTTGTTTTCAAATTACTTTCAAAATATTTATTTTATACTATTAAAATTAATATTGTGGATTTAATTACAATAATTTAATGATGAGAAAAATATATATTAAATATAGGATTTAATGAGAGAGAATAGGAAAATATTTTTATTTTCAATTGGTTTTAAACTTTGCATTCAATTTTCATCATTAATAAAAACATTTCTTATTTATCATACTTATTATTATTTAATATGTATGTTAAAAATGTTTCCATTTTTTTTAATTTCTATTTTTTATTTCAATATTTTCTTTGAATTTTATTATTTAATCGTGGAAACATGGATTAACCCATTTGACACAAAATGGTTTAAATTCTTACCATCACCTAGATGAAAACTCTATTTTTTCTATGTAGATTTTAAGAGTATAAGCTTTTATGTTATTGGAATTATTAATGTATTAAGTATGGATTTAATTAATAGAACTTAATGATGAGAAGAAACAAAAATAACTTAAATATAAGATTCATTGAACATGAATGCAAGTTAATAAATTAAACATTGGATTTATTGAGAGGAAATTATTGAATGCATTGAATATCATAAAATTACCTCTTTTCAACTCATTTAATATCAATAACTGATTGCCCTATGCCTTTACTTTTTATCAAAAATTTAAATGTAAAGGGGTAAATTTTGTCCTAAAAAAATTTCAGAAATATTCTTGAGGCCATTGGGACATGGAAAAGATTGTTAACATTTTTGGTCCTTTGCAAAGTCCAGGATCCTCACTCTTAATGCTACTTATTTTTATATTTGGGAGAGATTTAATGTTAATCTTCTTGGTCTTCTTAGAAAGGTTTGGAAGTTGTGTACTTCCCAAATACAGGTTGCTCCTTCAGAGGCTTCTTAGAAATTTTAGGGCTTGTTTGGTTTGTAGTCAAAATCGAAATTGAAATCCATTGTAATTAGACGTGTTCATGGGCCGGGTAGCCCGACGGCCTGGCCAGGCCCCCGAATGGGCTTGAACACAGATTTGAGCCTGCGGGCTTGACCTTGGGCCTAAAAGCCTGAGCTCGATTATTTTACGGGTCGGACTCGGGATTTGTTATAAAAGCCCAACCCGACCCGACTTTTAGGTTAACTAAAAAACCCTAAATATCATAAGTTCCTAACTCCTCTCTTCTCATTCTTCTCTTTTTAGCTGAACCTCTCATTTTAGTAGTGGAAAACTCATCGGTGCAACCTCACATTCTCAGGCAGACAAAACCGATGAACAGTCACCGACGCAACTAGTGAACTCTGGCGGACCAACAGTGAGTCCTCTCTCTCTCTCTCTCTCTCTCTCTCGTTCCTCTTCTCACTTCTTCTAGAAAGTTAAAATCTCAGACGTGAACTCAGGCACCGACGAGGCGGTGAACATAGGCACCAACAACGGCGGTGAGTCCTCTTTCTCTCTCTATTTTCTCTCTCTTGTTCCTCTTCTCACTTCTTCTCTCTCAGAATCTCATATGTGAACTCAGGCACCGGCGAGGTGGCGAACAAAGACATCGGCGGTGGTGACGAATCCTCTCTCTCTCTCTTAGAGACACGAACTCAACACCGGCAGTGAGTTCTTTCTTTTGTTAGGTCGGGCTTCGGGCTCAGGCTTTGGGCTTTTTATTAAGGTCAGGCTCGGGCCCATGTTGTAGGCCCATTGGTTGGGCCGGGCTCGGGCTCAAGCCTAACAAAATCATGTTTATGAAGAGTAAAAGCCCAGCCCAAGAAGAGGTCTAATTGTAATTAGAATCGAAATGGTCTATTCTCATAGTCTGTTTGGTTTAGACAGGAATCAAAATGGGAATTGAAATCAGCTGAAATGGAATTTCATTGGGGGAGGGATGAGGGAATGGCTATTTCACCAGGAATGGGAATGATCTTTTGATTCCACCCAACCAAACAATTATAATCGGAATGGCCCATTTTGATTCTAATTCCAGACCCCTATTCACATGAACCAAATGGGCCCTTATCTCAGGATCCGTTTGGTTTACAGTCGGAATCGGAATGGCTTGTTCCCAGTCTGTTTGGTTCAGATAGGAATGAGAATGGGAATTGAAATCAATAGGAATGAGATTTCATTCTCAAGGGAGGGGTGGGGAATGATCATTCCCTCAAATGGGGGAATGTCATTCCAGCATTAATGGGAATGGGATTCCGATTCTGCCCAACCAAACAACTGGAATTAGAATAGCCCATTCCAATTCTGATTCCTGTGAACCAAACAAGGCCTCAGTTAATTCCGTTGTTCTTTCTAGGGGTTTTATTGTGTCCTCTTCCTGTGTGTTTTGTCAAGAAGTTGAGGAACTTTGGTCTTTAAAATTAAGTCTATCATTTTGGAGTGCTTCAAGCATGATCTGAGGTTGGGTGGTTCGGTTGTTTCAGGTAATTCTAGGGAGTTTGCTCCTATTGTTTCGCGGGAGGACACCTTGTTTTCCTTGATTTGTGATGGTGGAATAATATTGGATTGCTTAGGTTTCTTTGGTTTTATTTGTATGTCTCCATGTTGTTGCCTTGGAAGTGGAGTTTTTTGCTATTTGGTAAGTGTCAGAATTTGCTCTTCGAAAGGGTTTTTTGTTTGTAGTTGTAAAGTCGGACCTACTGGGTTACCGTGCAAGTTTTGAATGAACTACAATCCAATATTTCTTGGCTTTGCTTTTTTTTTTTTTTTTTTAAGAAAATATTTCATTAAAGAGAACCAAACTACAAGAAAAGAACAAATAAACAAACAACAAACACAAACAGATAATAAAGAAAACAGAGAAACGAAAAAAAAAAAAACTAAGAAAATCTACTACTACGGCTAAATAAATAAGATTTAATGATATTAGAGCTCCACAGCAGAAAAGCTTCCATGAACTAAAAATCCAAAGAGATAGCGAGAGCAAGAGATGCGAAATTTGATGGACGGGAGTCGGGAGCACCACCTGAAGGTGTAAACATTTCCCTACAGAAAGAGCTTGACGACGACACATCAGAGAAACAAGACTCTTCCTTTCCACGCAAACAGAAGGTTTTAACAAACAGTCTCAAAAAGCACCTTCTCTAGACCCAAACTAGAAACAAAAGAAACTGCTTCGAATAGGCCTTTTGCTTCAGCTTCTAAAGGTGAGTTAATAGAAATGCTTTCACCTTTCAGACCTCAACAAAAAACCAGGATTGTCTCTAATCAGCATCCCAAAAGAAGCTTTAGAGCTATGCAAAAAAAGAAAAAAGAAAAAAAAAAACTATCTATGTTACTTTAAATAAACCAGCATCTGGCGGGTCCCATCCAATCTTCTTGTTAGACGAATTTGAAGTCTGCAAACATTTTTCTAATTTCACTTGCAAGTGCTGAGATGACTCCGCTATTGATCTGTGAATGAAAGAGATAACTAAGAGAAGGTAAGCATCTTCGCATAATCCTGATGCTAGCGAGGTACGTTTGGCTTTCTCAGAGAGCACTAGAGCATGGGTGACTGATTCCTCTTGAATCATACATCTGTCACAAATTGGGGAGGGGGGGATTTTCCTTCTAAAAAGATTTTTCTTCACTACAAGGCCATTGAAGCAATATCTCCAAATGAAGAGCTTGATTTTCTGTTTTGCAGGCAATTTCCAAATTACCTTCTAATCTTCCTTGCCTAAACTGTTGATATTCATCATTCATTACACCATCTTAAATACTTAAGAAGTAGGCTGATTTGACTAAAAATTGACTTCTCTCATTGAGAGACCATGTAATTTATCATCCCAAGAATTATTTGCTATATTGAGTGAAATAAATTTTTGTGCTACACTCAAGGAGCAAACTATTTATTTTCCATATCCCAATATCTTTCCCCCTATTTAATTAAATCAGTCACTGCTCTAATTTTTTGTACTTCAAACTCAAGGTCTAGGTCCATACTGTCTGAAAATTTTCAAGCCTAGGACCCAAAGATCAATCAAATCCCCTTTGTTTGTTTTCCACAACAGATCTTGTTCAAGGACTTTACCGCCCTCCATTATTCTTCTCCAACCCCAAGATGGGTTATTTCTCATAGAAGCATGCAAGAAAGTGACATTAAGGAAAATATTTAGGGCCTGCTTGGTAAGTCTTTTTGAGAAGATCTTATTGTAGCTCTGACAGTCAATAGATGCATTGTGCTTTTAACATAAGATCTAGGCAGCCTGAAGACCGCTTTGCAGGCTTGCGTCTTTCCGTGTGTCGCTTTGGGTCTTTCTATGCGAGATTAAAACATGAAAGACGTAACAAGCTTCATTTGGAGATTCCCGAAATCAACCCAAAATGGACTTCACGCATCTTTTCGGCGTTGCATCTTTTGGCGGCTAAATCTTCCGCATGCCAAATGGTTATAGACCGATTTTCGGTCTTCCCAACTTGTAAACAGCTGAAAGACTGTGCAAAAAGACGAGCCAAATGGTGTCTTAGCTTTCATAGCTCTAGCCTATAAGCTTTCTTCATCATTATAGAGTCTCGAAGCTAGCTTTGCTAGAAGAGCAAGATTGAAAGAGTTAACACTGAGTTTGTTTTTTCTTCCTTCATTGTCATCCAACAATTTTTTTTTTTTTTAATTTTTTCAATGTCCTTACAAATTTGTTTTGGGATCAAGAAACAAGACATGTGTAGGTATGGTAGTTGATGATGGGTAATTTGGCCCTCTAGTAATATTATGCCACATGGCAAGTCCGAATCGCTTTCCGACACCTTAACGCCACATGTGGTTGGACCTCGTCCGACTAGGCCAGCCTAAAACCAGCCTCTATGAATTGGACCTTAACCAAGGTGACAATAGCCTAGAGCATGCCACCTTAAGTTGATGATTCAAGCGACTGACCTATCTCTTCGACCTAGGCAACTAACGACCTGTGTGGTTAGCTGACCTACATGACATGTCCAACCTCCTCCACTCGCCTAGCCTATCAGTTCCGAAGCACACTGCAACACATTGCCTACCTAGCAAGTGATGAACCTAGTTCTGTCTGCTTCGGGAGGAACCATATGACAATCATCACAATGCTGGTACAGCATGCCCTGGATATAAGGGCTAATAAGGCTTATTATTCCTGAATATCTCGGACAAGTCACTCGGGCCCTGATATCTATATAAAGGCACCTCCAAACCTTCACAAGGTATGCATGATTACATGCAAGTTAGCTCTCTTACTTTCTAAATTTCTCTGCTTTCTTGTTCTCTAACTCGATTAACTTAAACATCAAAGTGCCTAGCCCGGGTCTTATAGATCGGTATATTGACCTCAACATCCATACATTTGAGTTGTCCTCCAGCAATGAAGTTGGGCGGTTCAAGCTACGTCGATAGTGATAACAAACTTTAGCAAGACATCATTCCCAAATTGGGAAAGATAAATACCACTCCACTATTTTCCACTCTCTCTTTGAAGTAGTCAAAGAGCTAACATTTTTTCCTTCCTATATTCAGGTAAGAACCAAAATAAATAGAGGGATTGTCTACCTTTTTCAAGTGGAGATAATTGGCCACTAATTTTTTATTTTTTTACTTTTTTTTTAGTTTGGGATGAAGGTTTGAATTGGGTCTAACTTTAAATAGTTGACTTGCTATCTTGAGGCTCTTTCATAAAGAGCTAGGGCTTCCATTAAAGCATTGTCTTCATTTAGATTGGCTTCTATGAAATGTAGCTATCATCTGCAAAGAATAAGTGAGGTATTATTAGGGATTGTCCACAAATTTTTACTCTAGTGATCCTTTTTTCTTCTACCAACCAATTTAACAACATTGAAAGAACATCAAAGCAAAGGAGAAAGAGGTAAGGGAAGAGAGGGTCCCCTTGTTCTTAACCCTCTACTAGGTCTAATCCTTTTTGTAGGCTTCCCATTAATCAATAATTGATAAGATATTGAAGTTATGCATTTCATAATCCAACCTCTCCACTTTGACCCAAAACCCATCTTCTCCATAGCTTTGTCTAGAAAAACCCATTCAATTCTGCCATAAGCTTTGCTCATATCAAGTTTTACTATCATGTGTCATGCTGGGGATTTGATGTGCTTTATAAAATGCATGATCTCATGAGCCAATAGTATATTATCAGTAATTGCTTTGACAGGGATGAAAGCACTAAAATTCATCGAGATTATCTTGGAGAGAATGCGTTTTAGTTTATTAGATAGGATTTTTGTAACAATTTTGTAAATAGTGTTGGAGAAACTGATGGGTCTAAAATGGGAGGCCAATTCAGGGTTCTTGACTTTTGGTATTAGGGCAATGAAGGTAGAATTAAGATATAGTTAGAGAATATCCTCCATAAAGAAATTATGGACAGAATTTTATCTTTAAAGTTTTAGGCTCAATTAGAAAGGAGTACATATAGAAATATGTAGAGTGCAAAACCTTGTATTTTATATGAATTTTGTATCATACAATATTTACACTCTTTCCAAGTCTGGTGAGTATGATGTAAAGATGGGTTACAGATTTTTCATGTCAACTCAAGCATATTCCTCAGAGCAGCAAAGAACTTGGAGTCTCATATTGAAGTGCAAAGTCCCTATGAGATTCCAAATCTTTATGTGGAAGGCCAGGTGGAATGGCATGATAAACTGCACTTTCTAAATGAAGAAGAAAAGAAATGTCCCTTGTGCCAGATGACCATAGAGACATGGCAGCATCTTTTCTTTGGTTGTACTTATTCTCATGCAGTGTGGATATCAGCTTCTTTGGGCATAAACCCAGAGCAAATTCAGAACAAGGTGCTACACGTCTTCATTTTTGAATGGATAGAATCCAAGTTAAAAGAAATAAACAAAGAGGATAAGCAGGTTTTCATCGCCAAGTTCTTTGTCCTCTTAACTCATCCACAAAATGTAGAATATTCATTGATGGTTTGTTTATATCAACATCTGTAATGGCAAGAGCAGGAGCAGAAATTCTCTCGATAGATGATGCTATAATATTCTCAGGAAGCAGAAGAGTTGCTGCATCCAACTCACTCCAAGCTGAATGGTGGGCCCTCCTACATGGCATACAATATGCCCACCATTTGAATTTAAAATCTCTATCCATATTTTTTGACTCAGAAAGCTTAATCAGTAATTTCTACAGAGATGATGATGATGATGACAGGCTCATACAGCCTATAACGCAGAAAGCTCTACATCTGTTATCTTTTTTTAATATAGTTTGTAAAAACCATGTAAGTAGAGATATGAATAGGTTTGCTGATGAACTAGCATGTAAGTATAGCATAGTAGTAGAAAAAGACCGTTTTGTAATGAAGTTCCTTGATCTTTTCTATGTTTCTTTTTGGCAAAAAAAAAAAAAAAAAAAATCTAAGCCTTAGTAGGGGGTTTAATTTGTTTTTGTAAATAGGTCTTTGTCTATTCCTGCTCAAGGTGCTTTAAGGGATGCGTTCATTTCCTAAAACTAGGGTAATTGATTATCCTTATCAACAGGAAAAAGGCCCATCCCTAACAAAGGAAAGCTCTGGCCTTCGCCCTTACACCATAGCTCAGGCATCGCACAGAGTGACAGAGCCACAGAGGAACAATTCATGCTGGCCCACAACTCCAAGCTGATGTTCCAGGTTCACGGATATTATTTTAGGGTCGCCTTCAAAAGAAAACTCCGACTTCATTCATCCACCACATGGAGCATGGTCCATTCCATTAGCTTACAAATCTAAGTCATCTTGGATGAAATGTATGTGCCACGTGTTTAGCTCTTTACCCATCCATAGTTCCACGTAGCCTTCTTGGCGTAGCTTGGGCTAAAATCTATAAATGTCTAAAACCATAAATCACAAACGCCAATGTGTTGATGTGGCCCCCTTACCTTTAATTGGATGAAATGATGTTATAGCCTACCATCAAACGGAATTCTTATTCTTGCTCCTGCCTGTGATCTCGTCCACAATCCATATAATGGCAGTTCTGTTATTCTAGTTTACAAGTCTGGTCATTTTTATCGTCTCCCGATTCTCCTCCCCTCAAAGGCTCAAACCACACCTGCCCACACACATGAAACATTGCAACTTCCTCTGTCTTCACTCTTCAGTCTACTCTTCGCCACTGAGAAAGCAGCACAGTCTCATCTCTGCAGCATCGTCATCATCTCATCTCAAATGGCGCAAGATGGCAAACGCCCCCTCAAAATCATAGCTGGTGCCGACTCCTTTGGTTGCACTCTTAAGGACTCTCTCATCGCTCACCTTCGATCCCTTAACATCGAAGTCGAAGATCTCGGCACCGGCAAATACTACTCCGTCGGCGAAGAAATTGGTCGACGAGTCAGCTCCGCTGCCGCCGACACCAACACCGAAACCCGCGGCCTCGTTGCATGCGGCACTGGCGTCGGCGTCGCCATCTTCGCCAACAAATTCCCTGGTGTCTATGCCACCACTTGCGTTTCCGTCGACGAAGCCCGTAACACTCGATCCATCAACAATTGCAACGTCCTCGCCGTCTCCGGAATGTCCACCCCCCCAGAGTCCGGCATCAAAATCCTCGAGACGTGGCTTGAAACTCCTTTCAAATCCCCCTGCCCGGCCTCCGGCAACAAGCCTTGGCCTTCGGATATCGAGAATTTCTTTGACAATTCGATTGCCGAAATGTCCAGCATCGGAGCCGATCAGGTCAAAAGCGAGAAATTCGATACTTGCGCAATATGTTGCCTGGCGAAGAATAGGGAATTCGCTCCGGTTGATATAATGCCAGGCGGGTCTATGAAAATTGTACGTGAGAGCCCGACATCGGCGATCGTGAGGTTTAAGGCGGGGAGCGTGGAGCCGGCACATCACCACACATTTGGTCATGATTTGGTGGTGTTGAAAGGGAGTAAGAGAGTTTGGAACTTGACTAAGAATGAGAAGTATGATTTGGGAGTTGGGGACTTCTTGTTTACGCCAACCGGCGATGTTCACCGAGTGAAGTATTTTGAAGATACAGAGTTCTTCATTCGATGGGATGGGCACTGGGACATTTTCTTGGACGAGGACTTGGAGACCGCTCGAGCTGCCATTGACAAGGATTAAGGTGTGTCTCTTTAGTTACTAAGTTCTTCTTCTCTGCTACTTCTGTTGTAGTAGCTGTTGTTGTATATGTACTTCTTACTTGGAATAAAGTAGTTCTTTGGCTTCGTTATGGAAGTGTCGAATAAGGTAGTTCTAAGGGTTTGTTATGGAAGTGTCACAGTGCGTGTAGCAGAAGCTGAATTGAAGAACCCCATATTAGACGACGCTTCCTTTTCAGTTATTTCTTTTTGTATTTGCTTTAAATTAAATCCTTTGTGAGGTTTGGATTAGTTGCTGGTATGGATTTAATATATGATATTCTGATTCGAAATTGGTTTGGCTTACAAGAAGTTTGATCATCTTACATCATCATATATGGTCTGACAATGTTAAACAGAACATATGAAAAACAAACTAGAATTGTAGTTACGGTGATATGTTGCATTTTATCGTCATTTTAGAAAAGAAAGAATTGGTTTGCTGTTGGATTAGTCTCATAATCAACTAGCAGCTGCAGTGCTTTTCCTTTTTGGACTTCACAGTTGCTGGTGTAGGGTTTTCCAGGGAAAAATGTAAAACCACTGATTGAGAGGGGAGATTTGGCATTTGAAACACTGAAGTATCACCCTTATGGCCTTATATCTGAAACTAACCATAGAAGCAATTATTCTCCTTTTGATGCATTTGGTTTAGGCCTCTGATCTGCTCCATCATTGGGTGTGGCAACTGAACTCCATATAGAGTTGGGCAAGGATGAGAAATATAAATCTGTTCATTTGAGGGGGGGGGGGGTAAGATTTTAGTGCATTTGGTTAGGCCTCTGCTCAAGATAACTTATATGTGAAGTCTTTGAATTGAAAGAGGAAACAGTGAGGGTATCTCCAAATGGAGAAACAAGACCATTAGACCAATGAGAATACATGGCTGGACAAGGTGCTGGATACACAGTTTACCTTGACAATTGAATTATCTGACATGAAATGACACCTTTTTACAGGTATCTGGGATTTTTTTTTTTTTTTGATAATTAAGGTATCTGAGGATTTTTTTTTATAAGGTATCTGGGGATCATTAATAGTAAGACAACGGGAAACCAATTCAACAAGAAGGAAATGAGAATAGTCTGGAAAAAATCATGTACCTAGTTTGATATAACACGCTGCAATCTTCTCTAGTCACTACTGCAGGCTACCAACATCAAGGGATTAAATCATTAAATTCTTTGTCATAAGATAAATAAATCATCAAATGAAGGTTTTTCTTGAAAATAAAACATAGAAAATCTGACCAAATTCTGACTGAACAATCTCTTAAAAAACGTAGATATATTTTCTTGAAAATATATCTCCAACAGGATCAACACATGGAGATATATTAAACTGTAGAAGGAAAAAAAAGTTTGACAAAATATTTTGATGGATTATTTTCTTCTCCCATTCTCTGTTTTCAAGAGGAAAGCTTTTCTCTCCTCTTATTTTCAAGAAACTTGCTAGTCTAGCATAGCTTCTGTTAGTGATAGGAAAAAGAAATGGGCCAAGAAAAAGACCCAGCCATAAGAACACGGGCGAGCAGCCTATATTTGCAGCTCACATGTCAGACAGTCCATGCACTAGGCCCATTCCAGTAGTGATGACCATCTCAAGTTGGGCCCTTACAGATTCTCTCAATCAAAGATTTGATTTGGCACCATGTCTATCGAAGATTGAAAAGGATATTTTATATTGTTTCTTTTCTTTGTTTAGTTTGACTGAGAGTGGGAGAGTATCTTAATCTTAGATTTTTATTTCTTTCCTTGCTTATTTACACTTAATTAGGAAGATAATTATATTGTACATTTCAAAAAGGATTAATTGCTCATCTATATATACCATTGTATTAACTGCTTTGAGAGGATGGATGAATGAATTTTGAATTGCTCCTGCAATTTTATGGTTTGGTCCAAGCTTATGAAGGTGCTAATTCCTAGAGGAACCTAATGGTGCTGACTTAATTAGGACCTCTCTCTTATTTACTGTTGTTAGCTTAGTTCTCTCCTGAATATTTTTCTATTATATCTCTATCTCAAGATTTCAAGTTTTTTTTTTTTTTTTTTTTTTTGTTATTGTTCTACTTTCTTGCAAACTGGATTATCTCTTCAACTGTTTTCAAGCCTCTTACTTTTCATCTATCTTTTCACTCTTTCACTTTGAAATTCTCTATTACTAAGTTTCTGCAATTTCTCTAAATAAGTACAGCAGCCATTCTCACTATTTCTATCTTATTTCTCCAAACCTGCAATCACCATTTGAACTCCTTTTCACCCTATTTACCATTTCTGTTTCACTGGGCTAATGATTATTCCCATTCTTTCAGTTCTGTCCAGCCTACTTTGCGAAGCAAGTAAAAACTAATTTTCAACCAACAAGGTTAGGGTTTTGTAGGCTTGCTTCCAGCTTGCTTAAGGATCCACTTCAGCTACCTAACTAGCGGTTGTTTGGGTGGTTTGCTGCATCATCTGGGTTTCATGTGCATATGTGGTCTTAGCTCTGAACATACATGAATGTGAACCAACACAAGCTGATTCTATTGATCTTGTGTGTGAACCTAGGCGTGTGGTGAGTTATTGTAGATATGAAACTAGGTGTGTGTGGTGAGTTATTGTGGATGCATTACCCAGTAGCTAGGTGACAAACCTGGGCATTGGTGTTGCAAATGTATTCATGATAGATTGAGTGATGGGCAAACAATTATGCCTATAAATATGAGGTGCTGTAGCGGTTCAGTCTAAGACACAAGATAGAAGGCACAGGAGAGAACAAGAGAGAAAAAAGACACAAGAGAAGGAAGAAAAACTGGAAGGTTTGAGAGTTGATTAGGTGAATATAGAGGGAGATCTATATGGGCTTCTGCAGCCGTACATCTCCATGGCTCCTAATTCTCTTGATGTTGTGAATTGTAATCATATTATGCATTAAATGGAGTCTATGTTTGAGTGCATCCCTGAAAACAAGTGTTCAAGGCTTCTGTTGTGTGTCATTTGTTGATGTCCTCTTCAACAAAACTAATATTGGTATTAGAGCTCTTTTGTAAAACGAAAAGTGGAATGAGCATACGAAAGCTCCATGAAGCTCAACTACAAAACTAACAGAACATCTCTCAAATCTTAGGTACAAGGACTGGCCAACATCCACCCTCCTCCCCCCTCCCCCCTCCCCCCAAACACAATCTCCTTTTCCATTGCACGTCCAGCAATGACTAATTAAAAATCAGATGATTTCACTTAAATCCAATGGATTTTGGATAAAATTTATTGAATTGACATCAAACAGCATCTACAGGCATTGATGTTCTTTTTAAACATGAGAAACTTGGTACCGGACTGCTGTTGCCAAAACAGACTCTATCCTCTTGTGGATAATTAATACTTGCATCGATATATCAGAATGACTATAAATTTTAGAATATAAATGATGTAAATTCAGTGTTACAAACCTGCAGAATATAATCCTGATTCCTGAAATTAAAAATATCAACTGTCAAATTCTGAGGAGTTGGTAACTAAAAGACTAGTAGGAAAGGTACATTCATGGCTGGCCACTTACAAACACTTTTTAGGAAGGAACTACAATTTGATTTTTTAATATGAAGATCTTTGTTTTGTAAACAGTTTTGGACTAATATCATAGCAATACTTGTCACTTCTTGTATATTCCCAATCTACAGACCCTAGTTGTACAGGGGTTTGCTATTCTCTTTTTAATCAATACAATACATTACCTTCTTAAAAAGTTTAAAAAATGTGACTGTCACATAGCAATTTCTAAGATGATAATCCATTTGATATCAAGACTACCAAAAACAAAAAAAAAAAATGAAAAAATGCAGGGTGCAGACTATATCATGGATCTTAGTTCTCATTCCAGAAGAGTTGGAAAGCCCATGCCATATGTTGGACACTATATTACAAATTTACACAGCATGTTTTTTTTTTTTTTTTGATAAATAAGAGTAGTTTTACTAATTCACATAACGAAAGTACAGTCAACCTAGGAGGAGGCACGAGGTGTTACCTCCCCCGAGGACTGAACCATAAACACTAAACATACACAAGCTGAAACACAATTACAAAGTAGCCCAAATCAGATCTCCCCTTGACACCCCTTGCTTGGCCAGAGAATCAGCCATTATATTTGCTGATCTGCTGACCCACTGAAACCTGGCAGTCATATTTCTTGTCAGCCATTTAACTTTCTTTAAGGCTCCCTTTGGTTTGTGGGATGGGGATGAGAAAAAGGGAATATTCTAAAAATATTTCTTTTTCTCTCATTTGTTTCGAGGGAAATAGGGGGATGGGATGAGAAAAAAGTGGGATGCAAGATCCCAAAATTGTGTAATCGGGGTTGCACCAAAACAGTGCGACCCCAGTGGAAAAACTCGAGTTTCTTCATCCTCATCCTATGCCCCACCTTCACTTTCTCCTTCCCTTCTGGTAACCATTGCCGTTGCTACACCACTGTTGCTACTGGGTTTGCCCTTCTACCTAATACCACCATCACTGCTGCTGGTAATCACCGCCACCACTGCTGCTGGTAATCACCGCCACCATTGTTGCTGGTAATTTGTTTTATCCTTCTACCTTCTGCCGCCACCACCGTTGATGGTAATCTCCTCCTTTCCACCTTCTAGCGCTCGCAGACATAGATCATAGAACCTAAATCTGAGTTCATAGACACAGATTGAAGAGGTTTCCGCCATGGTAGAACCTAGATCGACACGAACATAGATTGGAGGTTTTCTGCCATGGTAGAACTTAGATCTGAGTTTGCAGACACGGGATTCTAGTTTCGCACGAGGGATTCCAGTCTTGCATGACCCCCACCAAGGCATTCACTAATGATGAAGGAAAATCAAATGACGGATGAAAGTTAAATTTTTATACTTTCTCATTCCATCGCATCCCATCTCATCTCATTTTTTCTCATCTCACCCAAATCTTTCCACAAACCAAACAGAGTCTAATAGATCCCTGTAGTCCCAACGAGCTGTTTTTAGACTTGTCAGCCAGCCCATTACTACCTTGGAATCCCCTTCTACTATCAAATTGCTGCTTACGTCTTGACACTAGCAGACCTTCAGAAAACGCGAGCTCCAAGCCTACAAATTTTATTTCTATATGATTTCATTGAAACATTGGAAACATGGGCTTAGGTAACAAAAGGTTACCATCATTACTAGAATGAATTCTTCACCAATAATGTGCCCCAATGTCAACAAGCATTTCGGTTAGGCTGTTGATACCTGACAAATGAAATGAAATATCTTAAACCCAACTCAACTCGTGGGTAATGATTTTCCAGCTTCCATGACATCTTGAGCTTCATTGGCAGTGATCTGTTGTTAGTTCCTCCCAGTATCGCACATATAGTTGTACTTTCCTGCCTATTGCTCTTTTCATGCTGATGAGGGCAGATTTGGCCTTCCAGTGAAATTGCGACATGTAGCACCTCGTGACAACTAGGCAAATACGCAGGCAACAACTTACGAAGTTGGTGATCCACCCGGGCACCGGTCTGGCCGGCCTGGCGCAACCTGCACGTGGCGTACGGGCGGCTTGCACGCGGCCTGCGCGACCTGGTGCGGCCTGCGCAACCTGCGTGCAGCCTGGCGGCCTGGCCGACCTAGACTAGCCTAGCACATGATTCGACCTAGCCGCCCATAAGACGCCCACCGATAAACTCGGCATGCATACCCCACAAGCTCGGTAACTCACCAAGGAGCTCGGTAGCTCACCAAAGAGTTCGCCAAAGATTCAGGCAGCTCGGCAGAGCTCGCCACAAGCAGCTCGACATAGCTCCCTTGGGCAGCTAGCCACTTGTAGGGTAGCTCGGTACAGGAGTAGTTTGGCATATTGCAGGAAGATTTCCTGCCTGACAACCTGGCCTAGATACCAACCCGCCGACTGACACAGGCGCCGACCTGACAACCTAGCCCAGACACCGATCTGCCGATTGACACAGGCGCCGACCTGACAACCTGGCCCAGACACCGACCCGCCGACTGACGCAGGCACCGCCTTGACAACCTGGCCCAGGCGCCGACCTGGCCGCCTGACACAAACGCCAGCCTGACAACCTCAAGGAGTTCACCACCATACCCCGGTTCTGACGGGATGTGACGAGTCTTACCATTTGGAGGCTTTTCACCCACCTAACCCGCGAGGACTCCGGTATATAAAGACCTCACCCCCCAAAGGGGAAGGGGATGGAAAAAATGGAGGTAATCCCTGTTCTCTAGCTCTCCCGTTTCTCCAATATCATCTTCAAAGCTCTCTACAATCAGAGTGCTAACTTAAGCGTCGGAGAGCCCCCGCCGGGAAAATACCCCCGGGTCCTCTGATTTAGTTCTCGCAAGTCTCTCAGCTCCCGCAACCTACAAAGAGGAGGAAAAGATGGAGTTCTCGCAGGTCCCTCAGCTCCCATTGCCTACAAAGGAAAGAAGACCACATCATGCAGAGGGCAGTCGGGTTGCGCTACACCAGGGAGCTCCACCATTCTCTAAGTCATAGGGTGCCTAGTAGGGATCTCGCCACCAGGTAGCTCTCCACCAAGGAGTTCGCCACCAGGCAGTTCGCCACTAGGGATCTCGCCGCCAGGGAGCTCGCCACCAGGCAGTTCTCCACCAGGCAGTTCGCCACCAGGTAGTTCGCCACCAAGGCATGTCACCACCGAGTCAAATAACGAGGTACTTAGCCAAAAAATTTATACATCACAAAAAATGGTACGTGACCAGAAACCGTTACATCAATTGGCGCCATCTATGGGAACACGCTACAAAAAGCTAAGTTCTCATCCTACAAAAGCTAAGTTCTCATCTTACCAAAGCTAAGTCCTCACTTTTTAGAAATTGAAGCTATTGCTTTATAGTTTACATTTTTTATGAACTCAAAGACTACGCAGGGAGCTAACAGACTAAGTAGCTCTACCAACCTTACTTTCAATTCAGATAATGCCTCATCAGTCCTCTCTGCAAGGTCCCCCTACAAAGATGAGCTCTTCGTGGCTTCCGCGGGAGTTGGCGGCCAACAGACTACATAAGTGCCCTTACCGGTCGAGCCTTCCAAGGCTCTCGTGTGAGCTGGCGACCTAAAGTTAGTAGTGCTGCCCCCTAAAGGTCGAGCTCCTAGTAGCTTCTTGTAGGAGTGGGTGACCGTCATTATGAAGCTGATGCAGCACAATCATAGCTCGACACCTCACAGGCAAAGCCTACGGGCCACATTACTGCTTAAGACCCGGTTGCCTCTCCGGCACGGGCAAAGTAAAAAAAAAAAAGAGTAGACAGCGAGTCACTCCCAAAGCCTACGAGCCACATTACTGCTTAAGTCCCAGTCGCCTCTCCAGCACGGACAAAAGTCAAAGAAGAGTAGACTACGAGTCACTCCCAAAGCCTATGGGCCACACTATTGCTAAATATCCAGTCGCTTCCTCAGCAGGAGCAAAATCAGCAAAAGTGAACTATAAGTTGCCCCCAGAGCCTAAGGGATACACTATTGAACTGGCGGAGACCTCCTCACCTTACTGGCAACTCGCCACATACAGGCGACTCCCAAAGCCTAAGGAATGGTACCAACACTTACTAGCTCGTCGACTTACGGGCCAAAAGAAGAAATCTACTCCCTTCGTTGAGTTACTCTCAGCTCGAGAGTGGGGGGCAATTGATGAGGGCAGATTTGGCCTTCTAGTGAAATTGCAACACGTGCCACCTCGTGACAACTAGGCAAACACCCAGGCAACAACTTACGAAGTTGGTGACCCACCCGAGCACAGGTCTGGCCGGCTTGGCGCGGCCTGGCATGACCTGCACGCGACCTACGGGCAGCCTGCACTCGGCCTACGCGCGGCCTGGCGCGACCTATGCACGACCTGCGTGCGGCATGCACGTTCTGGCGCGGCCTGGCGCGACCTGTGCGCAACCTGGCGCGACCTGCGCAACCTGCGTGCGGCCTGCACGACCTGGCCGACCAGGACCAGCCTAGCACATGATCCGACCTAGCCGCCCATAAGACGCCCACCGATAAACTCAACATGCATATCCCACGAGCTCGGTAACTCACCAAGGAGCTCACCAAGGAGCTCGGTAGCTCACCAAAGAGCTAGGCAGCTTGATAGAGTTTGCCACAAGCAACTTAGCATAGCTCCCCCGGGCAGCTCGCCACTTGTAGGGTAGCTCGGTATAGGAGTAGTTTGGCGTATCGCAGGAAGATCTCCTGCCTGACAACCTGGCCTAGACACCAACCCGCCGACTGACACAGGCGCCGACCTGACAACCTGGCCCAGACACCGACCCGCCAACTGACATAGGCGCCGACCTGACAACCTGGCCCAGACACCAACCCGCCGACTGACGCAGGCACCACCCTGACAACCTGGCCCAGGCACCGACCTGGCCGCCTGACACAAACGCCAGCCTGACGACCTCGAGGAGTTCACCACCATACCCCGGTTCTGACGGGATGTGACGAGTCTTACCATTTTGAGGCTTTTCACCCACCTAACTCGCGAAGACTCCGGTATATAAAGACCCCACCCCCCAAAGGGGAAGGGGATGGAAAAAATGGAGGTAATCCCTGCTCTCTAGCTCTCTCGTTTCTCCAATATCATCTTCAAAGCTCTCTACAATCAGAATGCTAACTTAAGCGTCGAAGAGCCCATGCCGAGAAAATACCCTCGGGTCCTCTGATTCCGTTTTTGTAGGTCCCTCAGCTCCCGCCGCATACAAAGAGGAGGAAAAGATGGAGTTCTCGCAGGTCCCTCAGCTCCCACTGCCTACAAAGGAAAGAAGACCACATCATGCAGAGGGCAGTCGGGTTGCGCTGCACCAGGGAGCTCCACCATTCTCTAAGTCATAGGCCGCCTAGTAGGGAGTTCGCCACCAGGGAGTTCGCCACCAGGTAGTTCGTCACTAGGGAGCTCGCCACCAGGCAGTTCGCCACTAGGGAGCTCGCCACTAGGGAGCTTGCCACCAGGCAGTTTGCCCCCAAGCAGTTCTCCACCAGGCAACTCGCCACCAAGTAGCTCATCACCAAGACATGTCACCACCGGGTCAAATAACGAGGTACTTAGCCAAAAAATTTATACATCACAAAAAATGGTAAGTGACATGTCATCCTGTTTATAAGTAGATTCACTACAGTTATTTTCACTCCAATTGCTAAGTAGGTCGGTGGAACCCATCAATAAATTCAAACAACCTAGGAGTCGTTTGGTAATGACTGGAGTGACTAAGCTAAATAATTACAGCTGTCTTCAATCGGTGAAATAATTTAATAAAATATTTAAGGGTATAGTTATCTATTCAACTTCATCTTCAGCCATTAGGGCCTAAGGAGCTCACAAGTCACAACCTTTTTGTGTGTGCATGTGCACTGTTTTTGGTAAGAAAATTCCATTAAAACAACACACTATATAAAGAAAATATAAACACAGACAAACATAAATATCATCCAAATACCCCGGTTCCTCAAGTAGCGTGAGTAAAAGGGCATCTAAAGAGATTCTTTTAGAAAGTCAATGTAGAGGATTTAAAAAAAAAATGAAAAAAAAGAAAGAAAAACCCACGTCGAATTAAACCCTACCTGGGCTGCCATGTGCGGTGCTTCGTTATTTGAACTAGAAGTAAACTGAAAAGAAACTGAGTAGCTTTTGAGAAGTTCTAAAACGTCCTTCAGCTTCAAAGAAAAAAAAAACTCTTGGCTATGCAATCACTTTGATCAAAGTTTGCTGCAACAAGGCTTCATAAAAGAAGTAAGGGGTAATTTTTGGGATTTAATTTCAATAAAAGTAATATATTAAAATAAAAATAAAAAATAAATTAATTTTTTAAAAGTAATATCAATAAAGGGCCAAAAATAATGTTCATCTTCTTTTTCTTGTCAGCGGTGGCCGGAGGCAGAAGTGGTTTATCTGTCCAATGGCGCCACCTCTGCTCACCTCCATTTCCACCTTCGGCAACGTTGGTGGAGACAGGTGGCGGCGGGCAGAAGTTCTAAAATGTTTCCGGACACCACAAGCTGCTTTCTCATAATCCCATAATCCCAAAATCCACCGTCCACGTTTACTTTAATCGTTCCCTTGTCAGGTGGTTGCCAAAAACATGTTCCTTAAGGAGCTAGACACATATTTTGTTGACCACGACACATTGCTGGCTGGCTGGCTGGCTGGCCGCTGCACATCGGGAATAACAGCGATATAAAATATAAGAGATGTTCACAATGTGCGGTAGGATGAACATGGTCAGAACTCGAAGTTCTCATCTTCTTCTATTGAGTACACATGCATAAATTATTTTATTAATTAACAAGGAGGAGGGTAATTAAGATTTCTTGGTTGACGTATAAATGTTAGAAGTTAGAAGTTGGAACAGGGTTGAATTGAATTGAAAAGAAAAACAATCACGTGAAGCCAAGTTTTACCCTGTATGATAAGACTCCCGATGTGCACTTCAGTTCTTACTATGTTACTTGTCCAATCTGTCGCATCCTTACATGCTATATGATAATGCTTCTTATGTATAGAATCAGTGAACATTTAAATATTTGGCGTTACCAAATGAAGTTACAAATCACAGAGATGATGATACCCGTAAAAAAATATATATATAGAGAGAGAGAGAGAAACTTATAGTAGAACAAAAGTTACAGTTTCAATAAATGCACAAAGAAAATCATTTTTACCTGACCAGTGAACTCTGCCCTTCAATATAGTAGGTTATCCAGCCTAGAACTAGAAATCACAAAGATTGAAGCATTGTCATGAAGCTAATGCAGAATTATAAATCTATAATACCAATTCCTGATATGCCAATCGTGGGAAAAAGATAATACCAAATTCACAATTAGCCCTGCAAAATAAAGAACTTGAGAATCATACTCTTACTCTAAGATCAAGGGTAAGAGTCACCACCTTGATCTTTCAAGATCCGGTAACTCTGTAATTGTAAATCGCGAAGTGACAACAGGCAATTCAAACTAGTTTATGTTATATTACCAAAAAAAAAGTTCCATTTCATTGTGGTGGAATCAATCTTTTGATTCCAAGGATAGGATTAAAAAAAATGGATTTCACCAAGGGTAGTCCCAGTGCTGCCCTATTGTGAAAAAAAAAATGGCATATCCAGTCTACCCTCCCAGCAATCTTGAATGCTGAGACTATGATTGGGTAATGTCTGGGCTTATACAATGTCAAAAATGGCCTTTTCTCTTGGTCCATGAGACCCTACATACATGGGCTAAGATGCCTAGGCTTCTTTTGGTAGTGGTGTAAATATATATTTGCACCAGTTCAGTTGAATGTATAGGACTGGGTGTTTGAAATTGTTTTACACTCTTTTCGTTTGGCGTGAAACAGCACAAATACCGAGTGCCATCCATATTCGATAGAGAAGAGACGAAAACTTTACATCATAAAATTGATGTAAATTGTCCAGACATGTTTACAGTTTTACATTGACTGGCAAAGTTTTATTTTTTTTATTTTTTATTCTTTTACACTTCCCTACCAAATGTCTGCAAAACTGGATTGAAGTACAATATAGTATTGATATGGGATTTACATCGCTAACAAACACAGCCTTAGAAAAACCTACACCATGTTCATCCTCTTGTGAGGGGAATAGCCCAATGCTGGATTTGGGAGCTTTCTTTTTCAAGATATCCATGAGAACTTGAGAAGACACTAGTAGAGCTGTAATCGGGTTAGATTTGGATTGGGTTCCGGCAAATTCACATTCTATCTGATTATTGAAAACTTAATCCAAATCCAAACTAGGAGGCTGGAATTGTTTTCACTTTTCGGATCGAATTTCAATTTAATTGAAGTCTGTTTCATTATTTTTAGAATATAAAAAATAAAAAAATAAATATATTTTATGCTATATATCTAAAATAGATTTATATAAATTAAAAATATTAAATTTATTAATTATAAATTTATATGATTATATACGTTATCCATATACATATCCTTATGTATGTATGTATGTAATATATATATATATATATATATATATATATATAAAATTTAATTGGATAGGATAGGATGTCGAATTAGGTATTGGACTTTTGGACTTGGTACAGCCCTAGACACCAGCCATAGTACAAATGGGTTGCCCAACACTGATGGGTAGTTCTAACTTCTAAAAGACCACGAGTAAATTTTGGAAAAATTAAAATGTTAGAAGCTCTTAAATGCCGATATAGATTGAGTCCTTTAACTTCTTGCTGCAAGTACCGCTCTTATGCGGAAATTATTAAATCTTAGGCTATGTTTGGTTTGAAGGAAAAGGATAGGGAAAGGAAGGGAAAGACAAGGAAACCAAAACAAGATTTGTAAAGGTTTCCTTACCTTTTCCTTATAATGGCTTGCTGAACTGACAGACTTGTTACTTAAGTCTTTTTGTGGATAAAATTATCAAATAAAATAAAATATTCATAGCTCAGGTATATTAATCAACTCAACTTTGGCATCAGTCATTAAGGAGCTCACGGCTTTCAAAAAAAAAAAAAAAAGAAAAAATAAATTAAGGAGCTCACAGCTTAGTTAATGAATTATTTAGGTTCAATCACTTAAGCTAGGGCAAACCGAATATTTGGTTATTCAAGTTTGGCTCGTAGGAATAGTATAAAATTATTTTTTATTTTTCAAACAAAAAATTAAGAATTATAAAAATTATTTAATATTATTTTTATTTTACATACAAGAGAATAAGAATTATAAAAATTATTTACTATTATACATAAAAAATAAAAATATTATTATGTATATAATAAAATTATTTGTTATATATGTATGCTTGTATGTATGTATGTATGTATGTATGTAATAAAAATTATTTATTTAATACTAGGCTCGCAAGCCTCATGAGTGGAACTTCATTGGGCTCGAGCTCGGCTCAATTAGCAAACGAACCTATATATCAGGCTCGAATTCAGCTTGAAGCTCGGATTAAACCGAGCTAGTCTCGAATAACTCGTGAAAGGCTTGGCTTGTGGCCACCCCTAACCAAGGTTCAAAGTATTGACACATATCGGCCCGTATCGGCCGGTACGTATCATTCTGGGACCCCTCCGATATGTCCCTATAGTGAGTGTATCGGGGTTCTAACTGGTTCAGGCGATGGAGGAGCCCTGAACCGACCCCCCTGAACCGGTTTTAGAAAAAAAACTAAAAAAACAGTATTGATTCGCCCAATACACCCATACCAACGTATCGATATTTTGAACCTTGCCCCTAACTTCAACTGTTATCAAACAAACCCTTGGTAAAATGAATTGTTTTCTTTTTTTGTTTTTTCTTTTACTTTTTCTTTTGAGGGGTAAAAATGGGATGCAAAGCTACTGGTGTTCAAGAACTTTCAATAGTTAAAGTTTTGCTTTAGGTAGGCAAACACCCCCGTTGTTTGCCCCATTTAAGTAGGCTTGTAAATGGTTCAGCATAAATTTTATTAAGCAATAATCGGTTTGAATTGGATTTCAAGATATGATCATATGACCCGGCCCTTAAGCCGATCGGATTATTTAGATATTTGCCTTGAGCCTTGGTCCGTCAGGCTCTATTTGCAGCAGTGCAAAGTAAAATTGCACCGATGTGAATGCATGGGAGTTCAAATAAGTTTAGTATAAATTCTGGTTTACTTTATGATAGAAGTAAAACCCACCTTATATGTAAAAGAGCATAGATAGGAGAGTTATTTGTTTGGGAGTGAAATAGGAACCAAGATTATATGGCCCCCAGCTTTGTAAGAGAGAGAATCGAAATAGGAGAAAGTAGGGGAGTGGGAAAATGGTAGGTTCTACCCAGAACTGAATGGAACCGATCGTGAACAGGCGTTTGAACCGACCTTATTCAATCTGTTACTCAGTAGGGTTTAGTTCTAAATTCTTGAAATTAATGCCATCAAGTCAATTACAGGGGCCTATGCCCCCCCCCCTCTGGGGTCTAATGGTATAAATATATGCAAATTTATATTCCATATTTTATATATTTGTTGGACATTGAATCGAATTTAGATTTATCAATTTTTGTTGAATCTGATTTGGATATACCCTTATCCAAATTTGAATCGATTCGCTTGTAGCCTTATCACATCAGCTGCAACTGATGAGGGCGGATTTGGCCCTCAAATGATATTGTGACACATGGCACCTCAGAACAAGTAGGTGACACCCGGAACCACTTAGGCAACAACTTGGCTAAGTTGATGGTGTCCCACCTGGCGGCCTTGCTCAAACGCGACCTGGCGTCCTGGTCCTAGCGCGACCTAGCAGCCTGGCATAGGTGCGAATTGGCAGCCTAGCCCAGGCACGACCTGGCGGCCTGGCCCTGGCGCGAGCAAAAAGCCTAGCCCAGGCGCCGAACTGGCGGCTTGGCACAGGCGCCGACCTGGCGACCTGGCACAGGCGCCGAACTGGTGGCCTAACACAAGCGCCAACCTGGCGACCTGGCATAGGCGTCGACCTGACGACCTGCGAGACGTGCTCGCCGACAAATTTGGCATGCATATCCCAACACTCCCACGATCCTTGGGAGTTGGCCCACGTACCGAACGATCTGGAGGGTGGTCAATGTGCATGGCGGTTGCCTCTGGGAATCTCGGACCACTTAGGTGACCTCTCGGAAATCTCGGATATGGTGCGTGAAGTCCACGCTAAGCAATGCCTATATAAAGGCACCAACCCCAATGACATGAGGGGGGCGAGTAAGCATATTGTAGCTCTCATACTTTGTGATTTTTAGCTCGCAGACTACTATGAGAGTATTGACTTAAGCATCGGAGCGACCTCGTTGGGTTAGCCACCCCGAGTTCTCTGACATTGATTCCTTGCAGGTCTCTAAAAAACTATGAAGCTCAACAATCAATCTAGCTCGCCACTAGGCAACTCGGCCCTCTGGTCAGCTCAACAACTAATAGGTAGCTCGGCACCTAATAGGCAGCTCGACACTCTGGCTAGCTTGTCACCTAACCTGCCTAGCTCGGCCCAGTCAGTTCAACACCTAACCTGCCCAGCTCGGCCTTGTTAACTCGGCACCTAATCTGCCCCCAGCTCAACCTGGTCAACTCGGCATCCAGGTCCTCATCCAACAAAAGTTCACTTCGGCCTCTGAGTCATCGACCACTTGAAAGTAGACCAAATGACAAGGTACTTAGCACAAAAATTGATACATAACCAAAAATTGATTCATCAACCATCATTGCAAATTATTGAGTTCATCCAATATAAGACGGACAATCTCCATATATCTGAAATTTAAAACGCCTGGGCGATCTCTCCTTCTTGTGTGGACTTCTACCTTGTCCATGTTTTATTGTTGCAGTGATTAGTATTTCTTCTCTTCTTTATTTGTTTTTTTTTTTTAGTCTAAGATTAGATATCATATATTATGCACAACATAAATGTTTTTGTTTTCATTTGTTTTGAACGGCCACATCAGCAAAAAATTAAAAATATGCGTTTGAATCTGTTTTTATTTCTTAAGGCTATGTTTGGTTTGAAGGAAAAATAAAAAGAAAGGCAAGAAAACTTATACAAGATTTGTAAAAGTTTTCTTACCTTTCCCTACTTTTTCCTTCAAACCAAATACAGCCTAAGGGAAAAAAACAAATTGGTTTTATTATTAGCAACCATCAAATTATGGTTTTTAAAACAAAAACAAATTCTATAGGGTAAAAAGTTTATGATTCATGGAACAGGACATGAAATAACCTGATGAAAACATGGATTTTTAAACCAGAAATTCAAGAACATATTTTTTGTATTTTTATTTTGAGAAACAATCTGCTTTCAAACTAAATGGTAATCTATGATATGAATAGTACCAAAAGAGTTTTGACCAATCAAAGTAGTCGTGTGAATTTTGATGAATATCTCCCAATTGATCTATGATATCGGTTGATTGACTATAATTTTTTTTGGTATAAATATTCTCTGATCTGATTGGTTGAACCCTTTAATTTAATTTTAGAATAACGACAAGAAAAACAATTCACGTTTAGAATGTCCCTGAAGTAAGAAGAAGAAAAATTAAAGAAAGAGAATACTTTTTGGGATCGTGAGTAGTGATCAGGGAGTATGCGATTGTGATTGGTTTACCATTGTTCGATTAATTAATAGAATAAAAGGGTAGCTAGGGAAGAATCATACTATCAAAAGCCAAGGAACATGCATCATCGTTATGGTAGCTTAAGGGTTCATATATATATATATATATATATAAGAGTTGTTTGAATAATTCATGTAAATCATCAGTCAATCAAGTTGGCATCCCATCTTTTCCATGAAATTAAAAACCATATCTCACCTATCCGAATATGACAAAGTAACAAAAACCTCAAGAACCCTCTTGTTTAGGCAGTTGAAAGGAACTAACACAACTACCCCAACTGCCCAACGTTAACACACATGCGAGCACATAGAATAAAAGATTGTTTTGGGGATTAGTTAGGTGGGAGTTAACACTATTACAAGAAGGCCATGGCCATCCTTCTATGAAAAATCTAGTTACAAATCAGAGTAAAACTATGTGAATGAGTGCATATTAAAATGTCTTGATTTGTTTCTGTGATGATTCTGTGTGTGTTTGCTTTATATATTATGTACATGATAGAAAAGCTTCTCATGAATTGTTCCTTTAGCCTCTTCTCTCTCTCTCTCTCTCTATGGGCCTATTATAAGGCCTCGTTTGGATGGCAAGGATGGTGTATGCGACTCCACTAGGATCGACCACAGGACGTGCACATCTTCATAAGGGCATGACTTGACGTCTTCATACAGGATGTATATCCCTCTTCCTGCAAATCACCAAATAAATTAAAAACCACCCTCAAATGGTTAGAAGTTTAGACAATATAACTGGAGTAGCTTCTGGTTGTTAGATGAAACTACTTCATTTCCTTAACTCGTGAAACTATTGATGATCTCCCCCCAGTTATACAGTGAGTGAGGGAACATGCAAAGAAGGGATGAAAATTGGAGATGCACCAATGAAAACAATGCTATGGATACAGCACTAGCAACATCAATTACAGGAAGAGCATGAGTACTCAAAGCTGGGTTTTGATTAAAAGCTCTTAGTTCAATGAGGCAACAATGAAGACACAGAGTCATCACTTCAGTTATTTGAATGCGAAGCCTTTTTCATGAAAACCATGGACAGAGAATAGAAGAAAAGAAAACTAGGACAGAAAAGAAGCACTCAGAGAGCTCAGATTAATGGCATACGATTCCTACTAGCTATTAGAAGGAGAGAAAATGGTATCATTTGAAAAAAGGAAAGTAAAAACACTGCAATTGCAGAGATGAACATATGATGAACAAAAAAAAAAGAAGATTAAATGGGTGTGAAGGAGAGAAGCCTTTTTAATGAAAACCATGGACAGAGAATAGAAGAAAAGAAAACTAGGACAGAAAAGAAGCACTCAGAGAGATCAGATTAATGGCATACGATTCCTACTAGCTATTAGAAGGAGAGAAAATGGTATCATTTGAAAAAAGGAAAGTAAAAACACTGCAATTGCAGAGATGAACATATGATGAACAAAAAAAAAGAAGATTAAATGGGTGTGAAGGACATTACTCTTTTTTTGAGGCGAGTGTAGACGATCCCAGAGCTTCTTCAATGGGGAGATGAGGGATTGCAGCCACCCCATTTGGAGAAGTGGGTGTGGCACATGTTAGGTGAAACAATGGAAGGAAGCAGAGAGAAGTTAAGAGGGCAAAAACTGTTGGTTTGCTTAGACAAGGGTGAAGTCTAGATGACTGTTCCTAACACAAATTCATTCCCTTGCAGGCCAATCGTGCAGCAAACATTTGTCTCTTGGTGCGATGTCTCTGTCATACCTTTTTCCCTTGTGAGAGAAGTAGGCAAAACCCTACCTGAGTCTCTTATACACTTGTATTCTTCCCCTACAACATTCCTTCTGTTTCAAGCCACATGGGTTTCTTTATTACTATTCTTTCATTGAAACCCATCCATTCCTAGGTTCCTTCTTCACCTTTTTTGTCCACCTCTTGGCTCTTGTGTGTCAAGTAAACAGGCCAGAAGAGTCTCTTGCAAGGACTCTCTGATCTCATAGAATCTATATATCCTTCATGTTTTGCATTGTGGGTGTGATGGGAGTGGTACCACCAAATTTGGGTTTGGTGGACGAAAGTCTCTAGAGAAGTTCATGTGTTAGCACTAATGATGTCTCCATGTGTGAAAGCTGTGCCAGATCGGTCTTCTTCTCCTATCCTATGTGAATGTGTTTGTGTTAATAATGGAAAACTTTGCTGCTATGCCTATTATGTGGGTCTGAATTCCGAAACATAGATGTGGCAGGTAGGGGTAGCTTGAGTGGGCTTGGGTTGAGTATTTGTCATAATTTGAATGGGCCGGCCCAAATGTTCCAAGTCCAAAGGCCAAAGCAGTGTAAAATGCTAACTCGGGCCAACCTGATTAGAACCCTTGCATCAGCAAAATAACAAAAACATTTTCTTGAACTCTATTTTTATTTTGAAAGGCAAAAGCATGCTATTTTGGAACCATTGATATAATAATTTTTAAAACAAAAACAAATTTTGTAGTGTAATAAATTGTATGATTAATGAAGCATGATATTAGGGGGGGCGTTCTACAACATGAACATTTTTGTTTTCATTTGTTTTTGAATCATCACATCATAAAAAATACAAAAACATGTTCTTGAACTCTGTTTTTTTGTTTTTTAAAACAACAACAACAATTTTTCTAGCATAGAAATTATATGATTTATGGAACATTTTGTTGAATAACCAAAAGAAAACATGTTTTTGAAACCAGATTCAAAAACGTGTTTTTGATTTCAGTTTTGAAAACAAAAAACACATACACAACCAAAAATACGTTTCCTGAATTTTTGTTTTAAGAAACAATCTGTTTTCAAACAAGATGGTTTTCATTTGTTTTCAGAACCAGCAATAAGGAAAAAAATTCATGCTGTAAAATATCCCCTAAGTAATCAGATGAAAACATGTTCTGAAATAAGAAATTCAAGAACATGTTCTTTGTTTCAATTTTAAAAACAAAAAAACACACAAAAAAAAATCAATAACATGTTTTTTTTCTTTTTGTTTCAAGAAGCAATCTGTTTACGAAGCAATTCAAACGTCTCCTAATAAAAGCATATTTGTATTAATGTTTCAAACAATGTAAAAATAATATATTTCCCTGATGATTTCAATTGTTTTGACAAAATGAGCGAAAATGTTTTGGATAGTTAAGAGCAGGAGACTAGACCTACTTCCGGCTCTTTTTTTTTTTTTTTTTTGAAATGGGCCTTGACCATCTTTTTTTATCCTTTCTTTATCAATGGGTTATGGAGCTTAACTTTGATAAGAACATCCTCTGATCTACCACCTGTATTATATTAACTGATATAACTGTATGAATACCTTGAAGCTTCTTTTAATCCTTAAGTATAATAATGCTCAAATTAAAAGCGTTCTGGCATGCTGCATTCATAAAAGTTATCCTTTCTAAATATGAGTTGGGATCTCATCCCAAGAAAATACATTCCAACACCCTATCAACATGATCTAACATTGTACATCTCATATATGGTGGGTTCCAATTTCATAGTAAGATATGTGGTGCCAAATCATATTGGTAGGGTGTTGGAGGGTGTATTGCTGGCAGGAGATCTGGACTCTCTAAATAGATCCTTCTATTTGCCTAATAATTAGGGCTGCAAGTCGGGTTGAGACCAACCCTAAGTTCTAAACTCCCAATCCAACCTATCCAACCCTAACCTTAACTAAATTCCTTCAACCTTAACCCAACTCAAAGTCAACTCCGGGTTGGCTTCTTCCCATCCCTTATAATCTTGCAGAACTTCTTAATCTCATATCTTAACTCAACTTTCACTAGATATATTAATCTTATGTTTTATTAGTATTTGTTTGTTGATGTTTTTATTGGTTGTTTAAGTATAAAATTCTGAAAAAAAGTATTTGAAATGACTATAATTTATTATGAGTTATGACTTGTAATAAATCTTTTATGGGCAGCAAGCTATGGGTGGTAAAACAAGAGAGAGGAGATAAAGAATAAAATATTCAAAAACATAAAATATGTTATTAAGGGTTTAGTATTTCTAATTAGGATTAAGTGAAGTGATTATCTTAAAAGAAATAAATGATAGTATGCGGTGGTGGCTATACAATTATCATGCATATGAACAAATTAACCCAACCCTAACCCTAACCCAAGCCGGCTTTTTTCGGGTTGGATAACCATGACCCGGCCCACCCAAACCATTGTCTTTCCCATTATTGGGTTACCCAACCTGACATGACCCAGAATTAAATGGATACAACAATCCAATCCACCAATTAAAGGTTGAGTTGGGAGGGTTAGCGGGTTAGGTTGAAAAATTGCTACCCCTACTCCAAACAACCCAAATGGCCAAAAGAAAGTGAACTTTTGGGTTATTGTCTTTAAAGATCTAGACCATTTGATAAGTATCCTAACCCAACATAGTCTACCAAGCTGTTAAATGAAAAATTTTAAGCTCAGAAAGACCAGAAGCTTTCAATTTTTTTGTCATTTTCAACTTTCATGAGGTTTTAGGGAATAGGTCTTTCCAACTTTCTGTCTTTCGTTTCCAAATGGAAAAAGACCAAGCTTTTATCTTCCGAGGTTTGAAAAACCTAAAAAACGACACGAAAGACTTGCAAGAGAATGTGATTGGAATAATTTCTTCAAATTATCAGCCTTATAACATGTTCGTTCTTAAGAGGCTTGCGATTTAAAATGGATTTTTATTATTCAAAAAAAAAAAAAGCTCTGATAATGTGACCCACTTGTAAGCCAATTATTTAGACAGCCTGTGAGCAATTGTACTCGATTCACTGAAAGGGTGGTAAGTTGCTAGTAGACAACTGGGTCATCTTCCAAAAGATATTAGAATAGATTATCATCATCATCATCCAAGCTTTATCGCGAGTATATGACAATGGTTATATAAATTGATAAATCCATTAGGCTCAGTTTGGAAAGAATACAAATACAAATATATAAAAAATAAAAGTTTTATACTCTATATATTTGCATTTGTATTCCTTCCAAAGCGAGCCTTGCGTCCAAACTACAGCCCAAAGAATCCCCCTAACAAACACCCACCCCCAATAAAAGAAATATAATAATTAGTGCAGTATGTTTACTTAGTGTTAAGTTTGCGTTTGCAATCATTCATCCATAGATGTCCAGTCCAATTTTGATGACCCTGAAACTAGAGAGTTTGCTTCTCATCAAGTGACTGCATGGCATATCCGATGGGAGTTAGTTCGAGTGAGCATTTCTACCCATTTCAGTCAGAGCCGGACCCGGTCAGATGGTTGAGCCGGTGAGATGGTAAGCTTAGTGCTGTTAGAAAGATAATCACTTCATTACATTACACATGGGAATAGTCAGCTAAAGTTGCAAAAGAGAAATAAAATGGGTTCATCACAATAAGAAGCTGGATGGGTCACACAGGATAGGAGAATCATCAGATGTAGTTACAAATTAGAAGAAAAACAGAGAAAACAACTCTCTGTACATCTGCAGGAGTAAGGCTACTCAGGTACATCTGCCCCCTCCCCAGACCCCGCATTGTCAAGAGCATCGTGCACTGGACTGCTATGTTACATCTGTCCCTCCTCAGCCTCAGCCTCAGCCTCAGCCTCTGCATTGGTAAGAATCTCGTGCACTGGTTTGCCCTTTTTTATACAGAGATATATTATCATGTTCGATTGAAAAATGGAAATAGGTAGCTCTTCCGAAAGTCTCACCAATATCTTCATAAAGCACTATTGTACTTCCCACAGCTTTAGGAGAGCATCGGATATACTTGCATTGGGATGTCTGCATCTTATGCTAAGTCAGTGGTCAGTGTTTTTAGCTTCATTTTTTTTTTTTTTGTGGGGGGGAGGGGCCAGGCCTAGGCCTAGGTATTCTGTCCAATCCTAGCCATGCCCATGGATCCATTGTTCTTCTAGGCCCGGCAGACCTGGCTTGGTCTGGCAGAACATCAAGCCAGGCCCACTATAGATTGAGTTGAGATGAGTTGCATTTTGTCCATGGATCAGGTTTGGTCATATCTTTTAGGCCTGGCTTTCTAGGGTTGGTGGGCCCTGAAGTTTAAGTATGAATCGACCAGAAATACAATTTAGGCCCAAAATTATTGATATTAAAAGTATGAAAATTATGAAAATTATTGATATTTATTGTTAATTTATGAGCGATTAAATCATTTCTTTAGTACAACTTATGTTCCCTTTGTCGTTCTCTATTCCTTCTAATTAAGGGTGTCATTGAACCGGTTTTGGATTGGACCCCATCCAGTCCAAAATCAATTTAGACGTATTGGATGGACCAATAAGACATTGGATTGGACCAATCCAGTTCAAAATATTTTTTACATTGGATTGGACCAGATTCATTCGTAATAAATTTATATTGGATTGGGTTGGATTAAGCCATATCTGGTTCATTGATATAAGATAAGAATATAGATGTTAATGGACCAGGTTTGAGTTGAAACCAATCTAATTCAAAACAAATTTGAACATATTGGATGGTCCAGACATTGCATTGCACTGGTCCAAAATATTCAATGGACCGGATCGGACCTGATCCATTTATAATGGATTCACATTGGACCAAATCTAATCCAATTGACACCCCTACTTCAAACTCCTCCAACTTGCTATTGTTTAGGGGTGTTCTGTAGTATGGATGAGAAAGTGGTGGGTGTGGACTAGTCCGTACCACACCCTATGGTAGGGACAAATCCACACCACACCATACTCCACAGTTGTTCCGAATTATGGATAGATTGTATGGACCAGACCAGTCCACACCACACTTTTGATTCCATGTATCTCATATACATTTTATGGGAGATCTACACAGTCGACCATAAATGTCTAAATTTTTTATTTTATATGGTAAATAAATTGAAAAAAAAAGGCATCAATATGTAGACAATAATTTCATTTTCTAATTAAAAATATTATTTTAAATATTAAAAAATAAAAAATATATATTATTTTTTTGATAAAAATTAATATTTAAATAATGAAAAAAGAGTTGAGAGGAAGAATCATTAGATTTGTGCTAGAATTAAAATTAAAAACTATTATTTTATTGATAAAATATAAAAAAATATAATTTAAAAATTATTAAAAGATTAAATGAAATGAGAGTATTTGGACCAATGTAATGCAAGTGTGTTACACTAAAAGCTTCCTACAAATTGTCCACATCATAGTGTGGACCATCCACGAGAAAATACTATGGATGACAAATTGGAGTGTGGCCTATCCCTGTCCACGCTATTTTGTGGATGGGGACCATCCACACATAGCAAACACCATATCTTACCGTGAACAGGACTAAAGCAGTCCCATCCATGATATTTACACACTATTGAATGCCACCTTAGTTTTATTTTGTTTTTCCTCTCCTCCATTCTAGTCCCGTGATGCTTTATCAAGTGGAATAAAAGAGTATATATTTGTATAGATGTCTATAAGGCTAATAATTGCTAGCATGATTGCTTGGTAAGTCTTTCTAGGTAGATCTTTCAATAGCCTAGTAGAAGAGAAGACACATTGAGCTTTTGGGGTATTGTCTTTAAAAATCATGACCATTTGATTTGTGTCATGGTCTAGAGTCTACCAATATGTTAAAAACTATTGAGAAGGCTATTTTCAGCATGAAAATACCAAAAGTTTCATTTGAAGTTGAAGCTTCCTAATTTTTTGCCTTTTTTGGTCTTTTAGCACACTTGTCTTTGGGTCTTCTTGTCTACATAAAATCAAATGGAAAAGACCATCTTTCAGTCTTTTAAACTTCTCCTGGACTGAAAGATACATTAAAAAGTCACTTCAAACACCATTGTTTTCTTGTCTACACACAAGGACGAAGCCAAGTATATTGGTGGGGGTATATAGGTTGAGGTAGATAGTTCTACCAACTTGATGGCGCCAAGGTAGAAGGATGAAGCTGCACATCCAGATCCACAACCATAGGAAGAATCAAAGGCCTGATGAGCTATTCCTTGGGTAGGCACTCTAACGCTCAAGTTAGTAGGGTAAAAGAGTTGGTTGGGACGAGCAGGTTAAGATGGTGCTAGTACCGAGCTGCAGAGATGGTGTGAAGAGGTGTTAAATGAGTGGAGAGTTCCAAAAGTCCCTTACCTCGAGTGGGCAATACCTATTTATAGTTGAGTATTTGTGTTCTAGTTGAATTGGACTTCCAGGGTCATCGGGATGAGTATTCGTGTTCTTGTCTATGTGTGACACTCCTTCCTGGTCTCACTCTTCTATCATGCTATTGGTGTTGCCACGGTCCAAAGAGGGCGGCCACGGAATCCACCACGTGGCACCCTTGCCCAGCTCAACAACCACTCGAACACTACTCCTCCAGTTTCGAAGTTGAAGAGTATAGTGCTCAATCACAACTGGATGGAAGAATTCGAAACTCCTCGGCTGAGGAACTCCAATTTGTTTGAGCCAGTTGGCCCAAGGTTAGACCGACTTAATGGGTGGACCGGTTGGTTCAACACTCATACCGTTTCCATTCTGAGTTGGTAGTCATGTCATTTCGTCTCCTCGAGGTCATGCACATGCAAAGTGCAACAACAAACCTATGCCATTGATCTGAAGCATTAGTTGCTTTTATATAAAGGGAGGTAGGCGAGCCATTTCTCTTTGTCATTTGGAAAGTGTTTGTGCCTTGGAGTTCGGCTGGCGTTTCATGCCATTTCCTTACTTAGTGTTTCAAGTGTTTTGAGCTCCTTTTTTCCTCGGTAATATATCTTCCATTGTGTCTTCCCTTTCTTCTCTTTTCACTAGGTACACTTTGGGAGATGAGAGCAAGGGTAGTCCTCGGCATGAAGCGACCAAGGTTAGGGCACTGGAGATTGACACCAACGTGCACAAGGATGATGAAAGGGGCAATGCTGAGGTCCAAAAAATTGGTGCTTGGTAGGTTAGTGCCAATGAGGTTTTCGAAGTCGAAGCCTAGCCGGAAGGACAAGTCCTCAAGAGGAGATTACTTGAGCGGATCACCTTGGCTTTGTCTTCGACCAATATGGTCCGAATTCAGGAAGCTTACCGCATATTGGAAGAGTTCGAGCTGAGGTGTTTAGGGATAGGTGAGAGGGCCACTTTGATTCATCCTAGAGAGGTCTATGTATGCGTCCATAACTTGGTTGCTAGCCTTAGGTTCCCTCTAGTTCCTGGGGTAATGGCTTTGCTGAGGTGGTATTGTGTCATGCCCACTCAGTTGATGTCGAACTCATTTCAGTACCTAGTCAGGCTGCTATGCTACTACACTCTTAAGGAAAATGAGATTACCCTGCTGATGTTTAGGTATTTTCTCCACCTAAAGAAGCACAAGCAGCATTACTACTACTTATTGGCTAGGCCGAACACCAAGGTGCTCGTCGTGGCTCCCTCTTCCATCAAGCATTGGAAAGAGGGCTTCTTCTTTATCAAGTGCCGAAGAGGTTCATCGTTTCCCTAGACCCTGTCCACTCTGAGGACAAAGGATAAGGGCCTTTCCCAGGCTGAGCTGTCGAAGGAGGAGATGGTTGCAATAAGGAGGGTAGTGCGGGTACATGTTGGGGAGAACACATTGTCTTGGATGTTAACCCTTGTTAAGCTGATGATTCCATCGGATGACTAGCCTCGGTCTAGTCTATGTAGATTGTGTTGTTCCTTCTTGGTGAGCTTCTTTCAATTTTTGATTGATTTTTTACTAGTAGTCGTGGCTTGTGCAAATCCTGACATGGCTAGCACTGAGGATAGAGTTCGATGCATGCAAACCGTGGAGAGGCTAAGGTCGACAAAAGAGGTGGTGGTGGTCGATTTTGAGGAGGCCACTACTTAAGTTAGGTAGTCGTCACAAAGAATAGGGGTGATCATGGTTTAATTAACTGAATCGTGGGGCTTTTTTTTGGAACCGAATGAGTATTACCAGTTTTGGAAAACCAGTAACTGGAACCAAACTGAAGCCAATCAATTAACCAGTTGACCAATTAGGTTAACCATTGGTTCGATTCATCAATTTTTCAGTTTTTTAATTTTTATAATATATACCATAAATATTAATATATATATATATATATATATATTAAATATATAATAAAAATTATTAATATACATATATATATAATATTATATTGTAAATAATAAATTATATATATCATATATTATTGATGAAGGATGATTTGACCCAACCTATGAAACGGCGACACGTAGACACTGACTCAACATAAGCGACAACTCAGCATTGAGGCCCAACACAACCAATTAACGGGCCCATAAAGCAGCTTGCTACATTGTAGCGTGCAAAGGGAGGAGCTCGCCACAACGCCAGTTCTGGGTTCCCCGAGCTACCTCTAAAGGGATATTCCGAGGCAACTTTAGCTTGCAAGTTAAGAAAATCAGCTCGCCCAGGGTACTCCTGAAGTATTCCGAGCTCGCTGCAAAGTAGCACGTGAATGGGCCGCATGAGCATTCCTCAGGAAGCTTTTATCTGACAGGTCGTACCGATCAAACTGCGCCATGTCCCTTACTGACTGCGCAGTCCTTGTCCTTTCGACAGTCTGAACCCACGTCTCTCAGCAGGCGGAGGCGTGCCTGTCACTTTGGAGACATGTCACTCACCTGGGCAAGGAGTATGTCACAACGGCCACCTGCGCAGCCCTGGCAGGTAACGGCTGTGGCAGGAGCTCAATGGTGGTTATGCCCGATCTCGCAAGAGCGCCCCTATAAAAGCTCTCAGGGCAGAAAAGAAGTGTCTTCTGGAGACCTCTAATCTCTCGAGTATAGTGATAAAGCGCGACCTACACTCTTAGCTACCGACTATTCTTTTCCTTCTTTCTTGCATTCTAACTTAAGCATCGGAGTATTCCCACCGGGTAAAATCCCTAGGAATCCTTTCTTGGTGTGACCTCGGGCAAGTTCCTAGGATACATCGTTAATCGGCGCAGCATCGAGGCCAACCCGGATAAGATTAAGGCCATTTTAGATATGAGACCACCCCGAAAGTTGAAGGAGGTTCAGAGGTTGAATGGCCGCATAGCCGCCTTGAGCCGCTTCATGTCTAAAGGACCGCTGTCTACCATTCTTTAAGGTAATTAAGAGCAAAGGGTTCGAATGGACCCAAGACTACCATCTCGCATTCGACAAGCTCAAGAAATACCTCGCTAGTGTGCCGACCTTAACCTGGCCCGAGGAGGGCGATGTCTTAGAACTGTACCTCTCGGCGAGCGACGAAGTGGTCAGTTCGGTATTAATAAAGGAAGTAGATCGGGTCCAACGACCCATCTATTATGTTAGTAAAGTATTGCAGGGAGCAGAAACGAGATACCCGGAGATGGAAAAGCTAGCATACGCACTGATAATCGCAGATTAGAAGCTCCGCCCGTACTTCCAAGCTCATATTGTTATCGTCCTCACCGACAAATCTCTGAGGCAAGTATTGCTTAAGCCCGAGATCTCTGGTTGGTTGACGAAGTGGGCCATTGATCTCAGCGAGTACGATCTCCAGTACAAGCCGCGAACTGCCATTAAGGCCCAAGCCTTAGTAGATTTCATAGTTGAATGCACATTCAGCTCCAAAGTTCCCAGGTCGGTTGAGCGCAAGGCTCCCACCTTAGATGAGCCTGAAGCTCCCGGGTCGGTTGAGTCCGAACCCCGTGAGGTAGCAGCCAGTGTGGCACCTCTCCTAGCTCAGCCAACCGCGAGCTGGGATGAGGAGCCCTGGATCCTTCACGTAGATGGCTCCTCGAACCAACAGGGTTGCGGTGCTAGAATAGTTCTGCACGGCCCAAACGATACGAAACTGGAATACGCGCTACGCTTCAAGTTCGCGGCATCTAACAATGAAGCAGAGTATGAGGCGTTGATAGCTGGACTAGCCATAGCCAGAGAAGTAAAAGCAAGGCACATTGTTATCTGCAGCGACTCCCAGCTCGTGGTTAACCAGGTCACCGGCGAGTATGAAGCTCGTGAGCCAACCATGATTGCCTACTTGACCAAAGTTAGAGAAGCCCGGCTCGACTTCCAGTCACACTTCATCAGACAGATCCCTAGGTTGGAGAACGTTGAGGCCGATGCTCTATCCAAGTTAGCCAGCACTAGCGACATCACCATGAGAACCGTATACATAGAGAACCTGTCTCGGCCTAGCATTCTCAGGGGGGCAAAGGAGGTCGCTCCCGTCGTCCAAGCAGAGCCGAGCTGGATTGACCTGCTCGCGAGCTTCTTGCTACACGGGACCCTCCCTGCATTGCTTGTGGCCTATCGAAACCAAACTCGTACACCGCAACACTCATAAGGGGTTGTGCGGCGGGCACTTGGGGGGCAGAGCCCTTGCCTAAAAAGCACTTCGACAAGGATATTATTGACCAACAATGAAGACAGATGCCATTGAACTCGTTAGAAAATGTGACAAATCCCAGAGACATGCCAATATCCACCACCAACCCGCTGCCGACCTCAAGTATCTCACTAGTCTGTGGCCCTTTGCACAATGGGGCATCGATCTACTCAGGTCATTCCCGCCAGCAATGGGTGGAAGGAAGTTCTTAGTGGTAGCAGTGGACTATTTTACCAAGTGGGGAGAAGCCGAACCCCTCGTAACGATCACAGCCCGAAATGTTCAAAACTTCTTTTGGAAAAACATTGTATGCCGCTTCAGATTACCTCGGGTATTGATTTCCAACAACGGAAAACTGTTCGAAGACATCAAATTCCAAGACTGGTGCCAAGACATGGGAATCCGACAGAACTTTACTTCAGTCGCACACCCTCAAGCAAACAGTCAAGCAGAAGTAACGAATAGAGCCATCCTCCGCGGATCAAAGGCACGACTGGACCGAGCCAAAGGATTGTAGGCAGATGAACTACCCAGTGTTCTGTGGGCATACCGGACCACAGAGAAGACCTTCACGGGAGAAACTCCCTTCAATCTCACCTACGGCACTGAAGCAGTAATCCCTGCAGAGATCGAAGTGCCCACGCTGCGACTAGAGGCATACAGTGATCAGACGAACGAAAATGAGCTACGTACCAACCTCGATCTACTTGATGAAGTAAGGGACCTCGCGTACATCAGAACCGCAGCCTACCAGCAGAGACTAGCTCGGTACTATAATGCCAGGGTCAAGAGGCGGAACCTCCGTATTGGTGACTTGGTCCTTCGTAAAGTTATGGTACCTGAGCCCGGCGCTGGCAAGCTCGGGTTCAACTGGGAAGGCCCCTACCAAGTGAAGCGAGTACTCGGGGAAAGAATGTACGAGCTCGAGACCCTTGAATGGAAACAAGTACCTCAGGCATGAAATATTGTCAACTTGAGACAATACTACCTGTAACAACCGAGTAGGCCACGGGCCGCTCCTAGAGCCTAAGGGCCAAAATGTCGAGCTAACACAACCTCGACGCTATAAGACCCAGTCGCCTCCATGGCATGGGCAAATTTCAAGGGCAAACTATAAGTCACCCCCTCAGCCTAAGGGCCAAAACACCGAGCTAACAAAGACCTCGGCATCAAGAAAGACATAGGCACTTTAGTGGTAAAGGCAAAGTATAGAATATCAAAGGCGTACGCAGCCCGGGTTTAAACCTTACGAAGCACAGCTCGTCTCAATACATTGGTTGAATTGAAGAGTAACCAACAAATGCATAGTTCGGGCATACATGGTAATCACTTCGTGGTATACCATAGAGATGCCTTAAACGTTAAAGGACAGATTGGGATAGCGACTACCGAAAAGTCCTGCTTCAGGCATGTAGCCCTAAAAGCTCAAATGATGAGATCGCTTTAGCAAAAATAAAGGGAGTTCATCATACTCAGGAGAAGGAAAGAACTCCCATTGTCACTTCAAAAAAAAAAGAAAAAAAGAGAAAAGAATGAAGAAAAATAACAAGTGTGGTAAACGAGCTAAACAGCTCAGGAAAAGTTTGACTATCACAGGGCACAACCGCCCAACCAAAGACTTGTAAAAGACCGGGTTTATGGCACCCGGAAGCCACTAGAAGCCCAGAGAAATGCCACCTCAAGGATCCACCTCCTCAGCCTCTAGAGAGTTAGGCTCCTCTTCCTCCACTTGGTCCGCCGTCTTAGGAGACAGACCCTTCATAGTAATGCCATCGAGGTTGAGTCCGGAGAACTTCTTCCGAACCAGCCACCGGCAAAGCTTAAACCCCAAGCGGTACGAACCTAAGCAGTACTTCGCCTGAAGGTCCTGAACTTCCTAGGAGTCTTTAAAATCTTAGACCGCTTTCTTTCGCTCAACCTCCACCATCTGATCAAAATTTTGAGTCCGATTTAGAAGAGTGGACTCCAAGTCCCCACCTGCCGCCTGAGGAGCTCCCTCTCCGCCACCATCCTCGACGATTCCTCCCTGTAATGTGTGCTCTCTTCAGAAAGCCGGACGATTTGAGCCTCCTGCTCGTGGACGAGCAGCTCCTGAGACTCGCTCCCCTTGCGGGTGTGATGGAGCTTGCCCCGGATCCAGTCGAGCTCACCCTAGAGCTTCTGGTTGGCAGCCCGCTGGTCGAGGGCGTCGACGCGATGAATGCGCGTCTGTGGAGCCATGGCATGGATGGTGGAATTCACTTGCCGACAGAAAAAAGATCAGAAACAGTGGAAAAGGGCAAAACAAGAGAGAAAAAAGGGAAAAAGGTCACTTACCACCATGCAATGAGCAGAGGTGAACGCAGAGAGGTCCCCGGGCTCCATGTTTCCACACTGAGCGATCTCGTCATTAGTGATCGCCCTCCAACTCCTCCGGTGAGCCACTAGATAATCTTTTACCCCTTCCTAGTTTCCCACTAGGAACCGGGGGTAAGGATGGGGCTGATGGGGATTACAGGGAGCCTCCCCCGGCTGAGGGATCTCGTTTCCCCCAGGATTAATCCCACTAGCCCCCTCAGGTGGGGGCATCGGAACCTCGGGCAGAGGAGAGGGTAGAACCGGCTCAGCAGACCCGAACTTAGTACTTCCTGAAGGAGGGGTCCGGTCGGGGCACGTCCTCTTCGCATGGTGTCTCTGGCTGCCCAAGAGAAGGCGGCGCGAATCAGTACTGGACATGATGGTTGCCAAAAGACCACAAGATATTAGTTCGACAAGAAACAAAATATATGTGTACACAATTTTGTCACAAGGCATTACATGACCTAAAAGGATGACCTACCCGGGCTCAAGCCTGCCTGCACGAGCTTCTCCTCGATCAAGTAGTCCGAGCAAAGGAAGCCTACCGACGCCCATGACATCATCGTTTTCTGAGTTTCAGGGTCCAGCTCAACCCCAGGGTCCTAGATGGCGCCCCTCCAAGCAATGGGGAAGGGCCACCCCTCAGGGTTACAGACCACAAAGTAATCCCGCTTCCAGGCGGGAATCTTATTCGATAGCTCGTACAAGAGCTTATAGCTGCGACGGGGAGAGAGGTAATAAAAGCACCTCTCCGAAGGAACCCCAGGAGCAACATTTTTTATACAGAGAATAGAAGTAAAAATGTCAAGGTCCAAGGGGAGGCAGTACTCATAACACAAAGAAATGGTCCCAACCATGTTCCAGATAGCGTTGGGATGAAGCTGATCGATGGTAACATTTAAAATGGTTTAGCACCTCCACTATTAGGGGGTGCAGGGGAAGATGCAAGCCAACCTCAAGCTGTTCCTAGAAAATAACTATATCGTTGGGACCATGCTCCCAAGGGAAGTTACCAGTGGGGAGACTGTAGACAAGATCCCTAGGAAGGTGAAAATAGCGAATTAGGGACATGAGTCTCTCCGTCGTCATAGAGGAGGGACCGAAGGTGTCAGGCTCCCTCCCACGGGAAGTAGAGGCCACATCACCGGAGGTCTCTCGAGCCTCCGGAACCTGCTCCCAAGCTCCCCCTGAGCTTGAGGGAGCGTCGTTGTCCTAGTTACCGCCCCGATAATAAGTATGGTACGGATACCCATACATGATTGATAGTGATTGAGACTCACCAGAAAAGACAAAACGAAGTGAATGGAAGAGCTTGGGTAAACTAGATGGATACGCGACCTCAGAATCCAAAGACAGCAAGATAGCATGAAGGAAAATGAGGCCTAGGGGGCTCTCCTATTTATAGCCACTACGCCTCCAAATTAATGGCCCATATTGAGGCAGATCTGACGGTTCGCAATCAAGCTAACCGCACGCTTTCTGAAACCAAAATGTGACTAGCTGCACATCTCCCATGATTGAGGTAATGGCAGCTACACAACATCCGGAGTTAAGAGCTGCTTCAGCGTGTTTTCGGTATTCAAAAAGTCAGAAATCTCCTGATTCCCGCGCACACATTTAATATGAGCAGTCAATCAAGTTTGAATTTCGGTCAAATCAGTCCATCGCACTTCATAAACTCCCCGTGCTAAGGTGGTACTCTTAGCTCAAGGAGTGGGGGGCAATTGATGAAGGATGATTTGACCCAACCTATGAAATGGTGACACATAGACACTGACTCAACATAAGCGACAGCTCAGCATTGAGGCTCAGTACAACCAAGTAACGGGCCCATAAAGCAGTTCGCTACATCGTAGCGCACAAAGGGAGGAGCTCGCCCCAACGCGAGCTCCGGGTTCTCCGAGCTACCTCTAAAGGGATATTCCAAGGCAACTTTAGCTTGCAAGCTAAGAAAACCAGCTCGCCCGAGCTCCCAAGCAGACAAGTCATCCCGAGGACCAGTTCTACTTAGGGTACTCCTGAAGTATTCCGAGCTCACTACAAAGTAGCTCCCGAATGGGCCGCATGAGCATTCCTCGGGAAGCTTCTATCTGACAAGCCGTACTGATTAGACTGTGCCACGTCCCTTACTGACGGTGTAGTCCATGTCCTTTCGATAGTTTGCACCCACATCTCTCAGCAGGCGGAGGCGTGCTTGTCACTTTGGAGACGTGTCACTAACCCGGGTGAGGAGTACGTCACAATGACCACCTGCGCAGTCCTGGCAGGTAATGGCTGTGGCGGGGGCCCAGTGGCGGTTATGTCCGATCTCACAAGAGCGCCTCTATAAAAGCCCTCAGGGCAGAAGAGAAGCTTCTTCTGGAGATCTCTAATCTCTCGAGTATAGTGATAATGCACGACCTACACTCTTAGCTACCGACTCTTCTTTTCCTTCTTTCTTGCGTTCTAACTTAAGCATCAGAGTATTCCCACCGGGTAAAATCCCCGGGAATCCTTCATTTCATCTTCTCAGGTGCCGTCCATTGCCAGTCAGCAGCCGGCTAGGAGTGCTCGGATCGTGTCGCATCAATTATAAATATATATACTTATATATAATGCAGATTTATAAATTTATATAAAAATATAATATATAGAATATATAATATACATGAATATATATAAAATACGTAGAAATATATGTATACTGATTGGTTCGATTAACCGTTGTTTTCTATATTGGTTAACCAAAACCAAACCAGTACCTTGGGTTTTTTGAGAACATCAAATCAAAATCGAACCAACCAGTTTGGTTAACCGATTTTTCAGTTTGGTTTTGGTTGTTTTATTTTATTTTTAGTTTTTTCAGTCGATTTCATTTTTTTATTTTTTTTCTCACCCATAGCAGAGGGGGGATGGCCCGGGAAATGCTTCGGTCGAGGGTGGTAAAATGTTTACGTGTCACAGTGGTCAGTTTGGCCAAACGACACCCTTGAGACCGAGGGGGTCGCTGAGCAACTTGCTCGAGGTGTGATGCTCCCCAACATTAGGAGGGAGGCTGACAATCATACCAGTAGCTTCTTGGAGAGTTCGACCATACACCAAATCATGGGGGTAAGCACTGCTTTGTCTTGTTTTGTCTATCTTGTTTTTCCTCTTTTGCTTTCTTTACCTTGGTCTGTAGTCAGTGTGCTCGGACGTTGGCTTAGTTGACTATCTCCAAGAGCTGTAGAAATTGTATGAGGTGAGGGAGGTCGAGAATGTTCAACTAAAGGTTGGGCTGTCATGACCTAAAGGAGGTCGAGAGGAAAGGGACGGGACCGTCCGCAAGCTAAGGAGTCGCGTTCATGACCTAAAGGAGGCTCGCGAGCAATTGAAAAAGGGGTTGGAGGAGGTCGAGGTGAGGGTAGTTCGAGCGAAGGAGGAGGGTGTCGCTGAGTATAAGGCTTTAGAGTCCCATAAGAATGAGTTGGATGATTAAGTCACCAACTCCTAGCAGGAGGGCTTTGCTCTTTTTCAAAGGTGAGTGATGCGCCGATTTTCGAAGGTGGCGAGGGTGGTGTAGGAGTTCAGCCCCTTCGAGCTCAAGGAATCTTCTTAGGAGGCTTCTGGGGTTCCCGAGACTGTGATGGTTGACGACCTCCCGACGGAGAGCTGCTCATCGATCCTTCACCCTTTCCTTGTTTTTGTTTCCTAGCTCAGTGTGCTGGGCTTTTTGCATTGTACTGAACTCCCCCTTTTTTGTATAGGATGTCGAGATCATTTTATGTGTAACTTGTTTAAGTAATGAAATGTGAATTTTTGCTCTACTCTTATGCATTTGGCTGTGCTTATATTTGGTAAGTCGGTTGTCGAAGTGCTTCTAGGCTAGGTTTCAAGCTTGTTCTTATGCTAACCAGGGTTTCGGGCTTGATGCTAGATGGTCGAGGTCTTCAGTTCATGGCCTCGGTCTTATGCTGCTTGAAGTCTCGGACTTGATGTTTGATGGCGAAGGTTTTCGGCTTCGTGGCCTCAGTCTTATGCTGGTCGAGGTGCTTTCAAGCTCTCAACGTTATCGGGGAGCTCAGTGGCACCTAGTCTTGGAGAGATTCACGCTCTTTGACTGGGCTAGTTGTGGTCATCGACTCGCTCAATTCCGACTACCAGCCGGTTGGGTGCACGGAGTTCAATGGTCATCCTCTTGCCATTATATGGTTGGGACGTTGTTCTCATGGTGCCCATTGGGGGTATAACTTAGCCTTGATCATTTGTGGTCGATCAAGTCTTTCGTGTGGTGACTTTCAAGCCTCGGCCATTTGAGGTCGACCGGGTCTTTGACAAGGTTGCCATCGCGCCATGGTGGGCCCCAGCGTGCGACATCCGCACGTAACACCACTGTGTAGTGGATTAGTGGCCTCGGTCGTTGGAGTTTGCCCGGCCTAGCATGTGCATGCAATGGATCGATGTTTCTAGGCCATTTAAAATTTGATCGGACTATGTGTGGGCGCTTGCTCGTTCAAGCTTGAAGAAAACTTTTTATTTATTTTGAGTTTATACTATGCTATTTGGTCTCCATTAGAGCTTGGTGTGGGTTTCTGTTAATGCATTTTTATTTTCTCGACATTCCATCTTCTCAATGTGGGTCCTCCATGCCTATATGTTCTCCGCCTTCTCGCCCAAGATGACAGCAATGACCCTGACGAGGGGAGCCCGGGTTGGGGGTGCGTCGAAGGTATCCACGCTAGACAAGGTCTTCCAGGTGGTGACAAAGGTTGTGGCAGCTTTCAGTTTCGTGGCCATGGTCCCGGTGGAAATCATAGTACTTGTCTTGATCTCTCTTGTTGCCTTGGGATTTCATCTTTTTGGCCCACCTGACGAAGCTACAATCATGAATTTGCATCAATATCTCGGCCCATAACGCGTCGAGTGGATTGAAGTTATAACGTGTGCTATCAGCTTTGCTGTCCTGTCTCTTACCTTTTCAGTCTGGCTTTCGACCATCGTGGTCTCTCCACTTTCGGTCATGCTGGTCTTCGTCCTCCCAATGCAGTATTTGAGCTTCTTTGGCGTTCATATATGAAGGATTCTTCTATAGAGAGAAGATGAACATAGATGAGTGCAGCCCATTCATGACAGTGGCTATAGCCACTGGCTGGTTCAAAGCCTGGACTTGAAGAGCCTTGGCATTGAATCTGGCTAAATAGTCCCTCAAGGTCTCTCCTTGCTTATGACGCCCTTGCATGAGGCTAGCCAATGTCTTCCAATGCCTCTAGCTAGTGGTGAACTGTACTAGGAATTGCACTTCCAACTATTCCCAGGAGGTTATGGACCGCAACAAAAGTGAGGCATACTAGGTTCTGGTGACCCCATGAAGGGTTGCTATGAAGGCCTTGCACATGAGACCCTCAGACAAGCCATGCGGCATCATTATCACCTTGAATCCTTCGAGGTGATCAGTAAGTCCACGGTTCCATCATACTTCTCAAGCTGAGGGGGTCGCCATCCGGTTGGAGGGAGATCGTCCACGATCTCCTAGATGAAGGCAGATTCTTTTGCGAGGTGTGGGCCGTGGCATTGTTCTGTTGGTCGTGTCTTCGGAGGAGCTATGTTTCAGTTCGGCCAATCGTTCTCATAGATTTTTAATCTTAGCGTCCAAGTCTACTGGGGCTATGTTTGTGAACATCTCCAGTTTCGGGGCTATTGAGAGAGGGGACTAGTGTAAGTTCGAGCTGAGTTGTTCTTTTGTCGGGATTCTAGTGTCGGAGTGGTGGGATTTTCTGCGAGCATCGTGACTACGAGGTCACACTTAAGAGTTGGACTTTCGTGACAGTTGGGGATGCTCACAGTCTGATCGGGCCATCTGCCATCTGCGTGATACCTTTTGGGGTCCTCACTGTGACGATCAACGTTGCGGGCACTTGCGCTATAGGGCGAGTGGCTAGAGGAGCTTGTATTATCTGTCCAAGTGTTTCTGCGGTCTACCTCCCGCTGCATGGCGTGGATATGCAAGGTCGAGTGTTGCCTGAGGCTGAGGCATGGAGAGTTGCGGGGTGATGTGGAAGTATGATCATGATCATCTAAGCATGGTGATATTCATTGTTAATTTAGGAGCAACTAAATCATTTTTCTACTAAATTTATGTCCTTTTTGTCTGCCCTAGACCTTCTAATCCCTTTAGTTTTCCATTATTCCAGTCCTATTCATATGTATTTATTTCTATGTAGATCTTTTAATAGTTCAGTAGAAAGAGAAGGCACACTGAACTTTTGGGATATTGTGACTGTTTGATTCGCATCATGATCTACCAGTCTGTTAAAAAGCAGTTGAGATGAAAAGAGCATATGTTTCATTTGAAGTTTCCCGATTTTTAGTTTTTTTCAGCCTTTACACACTTGTTTTTGGGTCCGTCGATCTATGCGATATTTAATGAAAAAATACTATTTTTTTAACCTTTTTAATTTCCTGTAGACCGAAAAATACATCAAAGACGCGCCAAACACCACCATTCTTTTCTTGCCTACACATTGGTCTCAAAATAGCTGTTTGTTTCTTTTCTTGATCAAACTAATTTGGTTGTATTATTGAGCTGTAGTCTATACAGATCAAATCAAATTACACTAGAAGTCTCCAACTATTTGGATCAACGATTTTGTCATGAAGGTGAATTATTTACAAATTAGAACTAATTTGGACCCAAGCAGCAAACAACCTTAACAACAAAATATACCCAGAGACAGAAAATCTCTCGGCTCACCGGTCACCACCCACTTGCTCCGCCAAAAGATGTGGGTACAGACAAAATATCTTCTAATGTTGGTACAATTGCAGACACATATACACTGAAGATTGAACAAAGCCATGTCTCTTCTTCTCTTCATTGCTACTGTCCAAACGTGTGCGGACTGTGAGACAAAAGCCTCAATGGCTCTACAGTTTTTGCCTTTTAAGTGTTCGATGAAATGCATTCCAGCACAAAAACATCAACAAATTTTAACAGTTGATCAAACTGCTCGACCATCAACTCTGAATGCTCAAGTTTCAGCTGGAAAGAGATGAGCCAATTCGCCAACTCGTCAACTCGCTCACTCTTGTCTACATAGCTGGGCCAAATCTGACCTTTTCTTTCTCGACCTGGTATAAGGGGACCCGGCTAACGGTGCCGACTGTTCGAAAATTGAGATGAGATGATGAGAGCTGGAGTACCCTGTCCGAATTCTGAACCTGGGCCCGTTTCGTGGAGACATTCTAACCCAACCTTCCTTGACGCCACCCCTCCGTGTGTACAAGGATGTGAGTGAGCATCGCATCGATGAGCCCAAATTGAGTTGTTACTTGTTGGTAGCGAGCAACCGGGGGCCCAGCGGATCGAATGATCAAAATCAGCTGATCGACTAGTTTGGCATTTTATGCGTAGGTTCCTGCTCACAGGAGCAGATGATCAGGTCAGTAAATCCACCTTTACTATTATATATTATTGTTCCATAATTATTGCAACTTTGAAAGAACAGAAGTGTGGTCAGACACGAATTATGCAGCAAGGACAGAATGAACAAAGAACAAACAAACACAGAAATCACCAATAACAAATTGAAAATCAAACAGGGAGATACAGTGGTTCAGTACCAGGGAGAATAGTTTTGTCAGGAGACTCGGTACGTACTGAGAAGGTTACGGAAAAGGGTGATTGAAGAGGATAATCCAGTCACGGATGCAATAGTAAAAAATGAATAAAGATGAAGTTAATATCTGAGGGCTGAGGCTATTTATTTAGATTCGGTTGTTTTCAGCGATGAAGCAGTTTCAGATTTTTGGTCCAAAACCCAAGTAAATGCTTCTAAGTTCTAACCCTCGTGTGATCAGACGTCTCCGATCAGTGATTGCTCCCTCTGAGAATGTGTTGGGTAGTCATGGTTTCTGAGTTTTTTTTTTTTTTTTTGAGTTTGGTGGGGGACTTCCCATCTTGGTTATACAAGTCTTTGGAGTTTGATACTTTAGCTGTTATCCCGTAGCTTGTTTTCTAGTTTTTTTTGTTTGGATATTTGTATTTTGTTCTGTTTTCGTGCAGTAATGAATCATTGTGGTTTTCGTAGCAGTTGAGGTCATTAAAGAAACAAACAAAAGAAAATAAAAAGAAAAAGTCTTTTCTTTCCTTTCCTCGCAAATCAACCACTGAACCCACACATATGGTTCTTGGTCAGTTGGTCTCTTTGGTCTCTTTGAGGCTGCATGTGTTTTCGGTGTAAATATGCGTAAAACTCCACTTTCAATCCGTATTTGTTGGCGCTTGTTTTGTTGGGTTCGAGTATGATATCGGAAAGATATAATATCTAAAAATTTTTTGACCAATCAATTAGTATCATGGATGTGATGGCCAATCTCCTGTATTATTTATCAGAAGTTATTCAAAACTCTTTTGATATCATGTCTTTTTCACATCATAAATTTTTCCTTGATTTTGAACATAATTTTATATAAAAATAAATGTAAACTTCACTCATGTTAAAGTTTTACATCAATCATTGTTGTAAATACAACATCAAATAAAATAGATGTATTATTTACATCAACAATTATGCCTTTTTACTTTATAATGATTCACTCATTTAAAACAGATCATGTATTAAAGTCAATCAATGTATTTTTACATCAACAAATTACACTGAAAACAAATGCAGCCTAATAGAAAATGCTTTGTAATTTGGACAATATTTTGGTGCGAACCAAGAAAACTTCATAGGGTATAATCCTTTATTTTAAAAGCATTTTCATCAGCCAAATTCCATTAAAAAACAATTAAGCTTAGTTTGGAAAGGGTACAAATGCAAATATGTACAACATAAATACATACAAAATATAAGGTTTTAGACTACATATTCACATTTATATTCCTTCCAAGGAATGCTTTAATGTTTGGTTTACAGTAGAACTGGAATCGGAACTCTTTGGAGCCAAAATTGTAAAGGCCTATTCCCTTCACTTGTTTGATTCAGACTGAAACCGGAATTAGAATTAGAATTGGTTGAAATGGATTCTCATCTCTCAGGAGGGGTGAGGAAATGGCCATTCCACTAGGAATAAGAATAGGATTCTTATTCTATCCAACCAAACAATAAATTCTAATTCCAATTTTTCCAGATCCCTATCTGCACAAATCAAACGGACCTCAATTATTTTCATAGTCTATTTTATCAACAAACAAACAAAACAGACATGGTACTTAATGGTGACACCATCAAATCCATTCTTTCTTCTAGATCTCAGAAACGAAGTTGTTATTCATATAAAGCAATTCACACAAACGAAGCCTTGTCTTAATCAATTTATTTACTTTTTCTGGATTGGACACATCAGAGCAGCAAAGTCATTCTTGATGGTCCACTGAAGGGTGATGGAACATTTCTGCTTAAGTAAGAGTGTGATGCTCCCGATGGAAATGTCGTGTCCAACACAACCTCAACCAAAAAAGGAGGGTTGTGCCTCCAAGTTCATAGGGAATTCCTTACTTGAATGCCCACGAGATCAAACCAAAACGCAGCTTTTCACTTTGTTAATAAACCATATGTCAGATGAGTTTCAAAAAATAATGTCAGATCACCTTTTCTCTCCTTCTAAACTCAAATTATTTAATTTAAAGTTAGGGATTTTTACATAAATAAAAACCAATAATTTAAATGATCAAGCAATAAAATTGCCTTTAGTTTACCTGAAATTCATAATGGAATACTATCTATTTATCTTAGTTTTTATTTTCGTTTAGAAATCTTTAAATTCATATTTTTTCCAATTTAAAACCTGAAACTATTTATCCCATGTTAAACAAATAAATGGAAATGTTGAAACAAAAAAAAGGGCAGAGTTCTAAATTGTAAAACAAATAAAATAGATTTTATTTCTTTCTTTTTTTTAACTTGAGAGATTTAAGCCCTCTTGTTTGTGATGCTTTTTTTTTTTTTTTTGCATTACTAGAAAAGTAATATGAGAGTACAAATTAGAAGAGTGCAAACACTCCTTCACTTTTGCTCTGAATATTATTTTGTTATGCTTTAGGTTTTATTTTGCTTGATCTATAATGCAAACAAACAAAGCAAAGCAAAAGTTAGAAACAAGAATTAATAAACACTCCAATACTTTAGTACCAGCACAAATGGAGTTGTATTACAAGCAAACTAGCCCTTGAGGCTGCGTTTGGAAACAATGCAAATAAGTGTGAATGCAAATATGTAGAGTGTAAAATGGTTCATATAAGACTACGTTTGGAAACGATGCAAATGGAGTGTAAATCCCGGTTCTGGGTAAATTTGCACTCTGGTTTGCTTTTGCCTATGTTTGGCAACATTACTTTTATGCATTGACCAATGCATATTTACATTGATAATAAGATGTAAAAGTACATTAATAAAAAAGAAGTAAATTTGCATTCAAGTGGAATTTTGATAAAAAAAAAGCATATGCTTTATTGGAATTCATATTTGCATCCATTACAGCTGAAAGTCTGTTTGGTAAGAAGGTAAGTTTGTCAATGCAAAACTAACCCAATTTTGCAATTTATATGAATCGTTTTACACTCTACATATTTGCTTTCACACTTATTTGCATCGTCTCCAAACACAGCCTAAATTGCAGCTGGGTTAGTTTTTCACTGACAAATTTACCTTCTTACCAAATAGACTTTTAGCTATAATGAATGCAAACATGAATTTCAATAAAGCATAGCTTTTTTTTTTATTATCAAAAGCCCACTTGAATGCAAATTTACTTCTTTTTATTGATGTACTTTTACATCTTATTATCAATGTAAATATGCATTGGCCTGTCATTTGTTAATGCATAAATGTAATATTACCAAACACAGGCAAAAGTGAACCAGAGTGCAAATTTACCCTAAATTGGGATTTACGCTCCATTTGCATTGTTTCCAAATGCAGCCTAAGGGCTTTTAATGCCCTGCCATTACCAAGCAAACTAGGCCTTAGGATACTTTTGTTGCTTCATGATTTGAATTAAAATTTGTATGTTGCATTTAATGGTAAGGGCATGGCTTAAAAAAAAGGTAGGAGCATAAATGCACTCTGAAGGCAAAAGCATACATGGATGTAAAAAATCTTTTGAAAATATAAACGCTAATGTTGTATTTGGTTTGAAAGAAAAGGTAGAGAAAGGAGGGGCAAGTTAGGGATTCATTTGGTTCATTGCAATAGGGTTCTAGAATCGGAATTAGAATGGTCAAACTGTTTGGTTGGACAGGATGGGATTTCGATCTCCATTCCTCGTGTCGTGGAATGACATTCCCCATTCGAGGAAATGACTGTTTTTGCCTCCACCCCCACCCCCTTCCACCCCATTTTAGTCCGTAAAAATAATACAAATGACTTGACCCCCAACCCTATTTCTTTTTGCCCTATCTAAACCAATTGGGTCCAGACGTAATAAAAACGTTAGGTAAGCATAATGAGTGAACACGTAATAGTTGTGTGACACATGTCTTACTTAATGCGCCTTTCATCTAAACGTTTTTGCTCTGTTATACAGAAATTTTCCATTATTTTATTATCTTTATCAAAATAACTAAAAATAAAAAACAATGAAAAAGGAAAACGTAAATGAGTCCCAACTCATAACACGTTTAGGTTTTTCTTTTTCATTATTTTTATTTTTAATTATTTTGACAAAGATAATAAAATAATGGATAATTCTTGTATAACGGAATAAAAACATTTGAATGAAAGACATATTAACTAGAACATGTGTCATACAACTATTATGTACTCACTCATTATGCTTATCTAACGCGCTTACTACATCCGGATCCAAACCAAAAAAGTGGGGGATCAGGCAATTCCAATTCGAACTGTAAACCAACTAGACCCTTAAAAACTTTTATTAAAGCCCATTTTTTTTTTCTTATATAATATATAATATAATACAACATTGAATAAATAAATAAATGAAATCCAATGTGATGTGTGTTGTTTGTAGCTTTAAAGACAAATCCTTTGAAAAAGTAGCTTTCAAGTGGCACCCACCGGATCTAATATAAACAAGACATGAACAATGGGCTAGAATTAACATTTCAGTCGCTCGTACATCTAGTATATAGCAGTACCGGTTACTTGCGTGTTTACTTCTGATTGGACCTCGTAGCCCCTGTGTACAGGGCCAGCTTGTAGCAGGTGGGAGTCTGAAAAGTAATAAATCCGTATACAAGAAAAGTGTTGATTTGGGCACATACCCTTTATTGTTAAATTCACACACCTCTATCTCTCTATTTGTATTAGCCAATTAATGCATTAAAATGAATTTTCCCAAATCATCAGCATCCAGAGAAAAATCGTGTTTGGCTTAATACTCGAGAAAACAACAAAATCAGTGCAATTGTGCAAAGCAATATCAGGTGTGGTACGGTTTTTTGGCCTAGTTTGATATGGACAAGATCCCCTTGCAGTTTGGTTTAGCTCAACCCCAGTACATTCCATCACTTGCAGAAAGATTAAAAAAAACAAATAGATGGGCCCATATTACGGCCCTCAACAGACCACAGCCCACCCACTCTGCCTGAACCGCAAAAAGCAAACAATATGTGGTCAGACCAACTAATGGTTCATCATTCACTCACACAATGAGAAATAAAATAAAATACAAACTTTTGGGAACAATAATCAATACCCCTTTTAGTTTCTAGATCAATGTGCCCTCATCACATATAATCCACGGAGAGAGAGAGAGAGAGAGGGAGAGGCTGAGCAGCGAGGTAAGCAAGATTTTGAATTTGAAAGGCAATGATTTAGCAAATAATGTGTTTGATATTAGTGGAGGGGGTGTGAGTGAGGTGTCTGTAACCCCCAAAGTCATGGAGAGAGAGAGAGTGTGTGGATGTGTTTGGGTTTCAAAATTTGAATTCAGTGAGATTAGAAGATTAAGGGGTTAGGTGGAGGATGGACAAATTCAGTGCAGCTTCACCTGTTTAGTACACCATGGTGAAGCAAATTTCAAAGTCGCCTGTGGCCCATTCGCCAACTCTCCATGGACGGAATCTCTCCCATTTTGAATGGTGACAAACGAAACCTATATTTCACTAAATACCAACCTCGGAATATTGGCTTCCACGATGAAGCTCCCATTTCTGCATTGGGAAACCCGGCTAAAATCCGGATTGGTTTTATCTAAACCTATTTTCAGTTACAGACGACTGCCCACTTTTACCATTTCTTATTTATCCATTCACATTTCGAACATTTTTTTTTTTTTAAATTTGGGTCTTCTGGGTTCTGAGTTTTGACTTCGGGTTCCGGACTTTTGGAAATTCGAAGACAAACGGCTAGCCCCCTTCCAAACGAGAAGCTCTTTTATAGTTTTGTTTATTTAAAGCAAAGCCGTGGTAGAGACTTGAGAGTAAAATCTCAGATAGCTTAGTCCCAGTAACTTGACACGTGGAGAATGTTCGCGTGTTTGTGGGTTACTGTTGTGTGCTGTAAAACCGTTCTCTGCCGTAACGATTACGCACTTGCATTGTTTTTTTGGGGGTAAATTTCAATGTTTTGACTTATGATCCATGCTTTTGTTTATAGCATTAGTATGTGATGACGATAATGATTGTCGATTCCCACACACGTGCTGGGTCTCACTCTACGGGAGTGTTTGTTTTTAAATTTAATTTTTCGCGTTCTTAACTTTGTACCTTTCGGTAAATGTAGGTCACACAGTAAAATCATTCTCTTCTAGTCTTCTATGTTCTATGTCACTTATCCCAGCAACTGATACCCATCTCATATTAATAGGTGAATAAATTATTTGTTGACTTAAGCTATATTTGGTTTGAAGGAAAATGTAGGGAAAGGAAGGGAAATGTAGGAAACTCTATACAAGATTTTCCTATATTTCCCTTCTTTTCCCTACTTTTCTCTTCAAACCAAACACAGCACTAAAGAAAAAAATTGCTAAGATTAATGAGTGATTTTAGAAATAAAAAGATTAAAAGATAGAAATGGTAATACAAAAAATCCATCCGAAAAATAAGAGTACAAATACACTTACTCAGATGAGTATTTTCTCCCTCTAATAAATATGGAGATGTTTGGGACGGATGATGATTCTTCCGATTATGTTATTTGTTTGATTTGATACAATTATTGTTATGCCAGACGAATTTCTTAGATCGGTTATGAATTTGTTTGATAGTGATTTTTGTGTTTACAAGAAATATCTCACCTATCTATGTCAAATGCTACATCATCAACAAATAATTGGAATTGACTCCAAAAAGAAATTATCGAATTTGATGATTTCTCTTTTCAACCCAATTGTAATAATCATTTCCAAATTGATTTATGAAATTTCTCATAAATCGGCCAACCAAAGACCAAAATAATCATCAATTTTCGAATTCATGATGTTGGTCTGATGTAGTGCCGGTTTCTGAAAAATCAATATCAATTCCAAACACCACCTATATTTATCCATCTCTTCTTATACATCCCATGAAATTGGAACAATGCATAGATAAAAAAAAAAAATACCCAAAACAAACAAGGTCTATACATCTTGTCCATCCAATCCCTTGCGGCTCTCGTGTACGCAAGGTGCGGGTCGGGCTTAACAAAGTCTACGATTCCGTACCAATTTACTACCCGATGAAGAAACGATCCGATGTATAAATATAAGGGGTAATAGCATTTAAGGGAAATGCCAACGGAGGCAGACAAACAGAGCAAACAATAGGTTTTGACTGTTGTGAACTTGTCTGTTGTGAGCTTGTTATAAATAAACTACAGTGTCGGATGGGTCTCATGACAATATCAACCCCGATTTGGACGATATCTCCAGTTTTATAAAGGTGAAGAATGAGGTTAAAAATGGAAATCTGTCAAGTATATCGATGGAACGTGCCCTCAAGCTAGAAAAGCTGGCCAGCCAGGCGACGTTTTCCGTTACGAATCGCTATTGGCGTACATCTCTTTATGGCTTTTCGTGGGTCCGTGATGTAACGGATTCCGTCAGTCATCGCTGCCGGATTTTTGCTATAAATGCGAGCTCTTAGTCTTTAGGCTCTAATCCTGCTTGCTTGCAACTTACCCTGTCTTCGCTCGTTCTCTACCGTTGGTTTAGTGGCATACGTCGAATGGTTTGAGTGAAGAAGAAGCAAGCGTTTAATATTTGTTTTTCTCTGATAAACTGTTGTTGTCGGAATGGGGAGTGGGGATCAAAGAGACAAAGATTATAAGGAGAGAGTCGATGCCGTTCTTCAGCTGCTAAGGAAACAAGCTCCGCTTACAGTGAAACAAGTGAGTGCGAAACAGTGTTTTCTTCGCTGAATCATGACTCTTTTTGTCATGGATCTTCTTTGTACAGTCTTTATTTGAACGATTTTCTCCGACTGATTTGAAAGAACCTTCTACTTTGTTGTTTTCTTTTTTCCTGGTTCCTTGTTTTCTTTTTAAATTTTTAAATGATGCCGATTGTGAAATTGTGAACACAGTGAACATTCTTTTTACCTGTTTTTTAATCATTAAGATCTTGTTAATCCACTGTTCATTGTTGGTTATATTGTTACGATCATTACAGTTGAATAGTTTCTGAAGGTTTCTTTGTCCATGATCCTGCTGTATTTTCTATGAGAAGCTTGATTAGGGTTTGATATTTACGAGGAACTTCTCTCGCTTCTGAGTTCTCACTGCAACCTAGCTGTTGAGTGTTAAAACTAGATTTTGTTTTTCTTTTTTTTTTATCTGATCTTTATAGTTTTATGTTTCTCGCTTACTCTTGCAGGAGAAGTTCTGCAACTACGCCTGTGTGCAACGATTTTTGAAAGCAAAAGGAGATAACGTGAAGAAGGCTGCGAAGCATTTGAGAGCTTGCCTCTCCTGGAGAGAGAGTATCGGCACTGGTATTTCATTCTTCTTATTATTAATTTTTTCCCCATACTAGAAGAATATTGTTTTGAAACGCTGAAAGAAGTCGGAAGATTTATTTTTCATTTGAACAAGAAACCATTAAAAATAATAGGATTCAAAGCTCGTGCAGATTGAACTAAGTTTTGATTTATTGTTCAGAAGAATACTAAACTAATAATCCGTGCTTTCTTATCTGCTTGCACTTTGTAAATAAAGAGTACTTAATAGCAGATGAGTTCTCAGCTGAACTCGCAGAAGGCTTCGCCTACGTTTCTGGTCACGATGACGAATCGAGGCCTGTTGTGGTACTCTCTCTCTCTCTCTCTCTCTCTCTCTCTCTCTCTCTCTCGTCGCTTCTCTTACTCGAGAAATATAAGTTGGAAGGAGAACAAATCAAGACATTTTTGTTTACATTTCGTGCCTGCAGATTTTCCGGATTAAGCAAGACTATCAAAAGTTTCATTCACAAAAACTGTAAGTCATAGATAAAACCTAAAGAAAACACAGAAAAGCAAAATAAATTTTGAATGTGTTTTCTGTAACTTGATAAATTACTTGTTTATTCCACTACAGGTACATACGCCTACTGGTTTTTACACTTGAAGTAGCCATCGCATCCATGCCAAGAAATGTCGAACAGTTCGTACTCCTCTTCGATGCGAGTAAGTGTAGTGTGTAGATATCCTCCTGATTTTGATTACATTAGTTGTGATTTGTGAAAAAGAGAGATCCAATAGTGGGAAATGATACGCACACAAAGCACCATGATTAGCCCTGGCACAGTCGTCCATTCTTTTCATCTCAGATGACATTCAGATCCAATTCCATGTATCGATTGTCAGTGGCTCCCATAACACCGATTCTTAATTAATTCTAGAAAGCAGATCGGATGGCTGGGAGTTCTCAGTTCTTCCGCGAATGATTTTCTGCGCAAATGCGCTGATCAACACTGCTTATCCAATTTTGTTACATTCAGGGTCATCTGGTTATTTGGTCTAGTTCGATCAAATTTCAACCTCATAAGACCTGCAGCTTTTTATTCTCTGACGGTAATTAAAGCAGTGCCTCAACTGGTAACCAGTCTGAAATTCTCAACGTGCCTCTCTGAAAACCTTGCTTTATTAAATAAAGACCAAAAAGATTCCCGATAGGCTGATCTAAAGCGTCCTTTAATCTCTTTCAGTTTCAGTTACGCTTAATTCCTGATTAACGAGAAGTGAATCTCTTTTCTGTACAACTCCCTCAGCGCACGTTAGTCAAAACGTGATAATTGAGAGCAAGGTGTACCGTGTTAGACGTACGACATTGTCGGAAACCCGGCATGTGCTATGACTTTTATGTTTCCCAGAGTACCCCCGAGGTGTCACCGTGTTATTGGCTTATTGCTCAGTTAACAGTAATGAGAGGCATTTGCATTTACTCGTTTAGGGGTATGATTGGAATTTCCTGTTAGGTCAGTTTTCTGGTCCGAGCGCGACTATGGTGAGTGTTTACTCTCCGCCCGAGCAGTACGGAACTACAGAGCAGAAGGGATTTTCTTTTGCAGATGGATAATATTTTCAGAGAAAAAGTAGGAGCTCCGGAGCTCCTGATCCCTGAATCCTGAGTCCCGATTTAACAAATTAAAGCTTCTTTTTATAATTAATCTTCTTTATTTCTTGGCCCTGGGGTGAGCAGTGAGCTCATTTATTGATATCAAACGCGTGCAAATGCAGGCTTTTTCAGATCGGCTTCGGCTTTTATGAACTTGTTGCTGGCGACACTAAAGATCGTATCGGAATATTACCCAGGACGTCTCCACAAGGCCTTCGTCATCGACCCTCCCTGGCTTTTCTTTTACCTCTGGAAGGTAAAATTTCAACGCTCTGATTTGGTTCTAAACCAAGGTTAGTGGACCAACCAACTGGTGGCCCATAACGGTTTATTTCTGCAACAGGGCGTTCGGTCGTTCGTCGAGTTATCGACCGTGACGACGGTGGTCTCGACATTAGACTTCGAAGACTCACAGAACTACGACGACTTCTCGGCCTTCCCTCCACGAGCTTCTTCCCTCCGATACGACCCGTCGACAACCCCATCAACGGCCAAGGTTGGCGCTTCTGCGTCTACTCGGTTTGCGTTCACCGTGTCCCACCACTTCGACTCCCTCAAGCCTTGGTACCTAAGCTTGACTGAGATTTCAGCCTCCAAGATGGGACCCACCAGCCCATCCCCTTCGTTGCTGGGTCCCGCTCTGATCTCCCCACTGAATGCGGGAGCCCGCTCCTACTCTTTTGCATCACCGGCTGCTAGAACGCCACGTGGTGAGATGAGAGGTAGCTGTCCACCGGCTCGGAAGAATGACTACTTCCCTTCGACCCCAGTACCAAGACCCAAAGTCAACAACTGCGTCAAACACCCATGGACGCCAAGACCGTCGTTCCTTCAGTCACCCGCCATGTTCCTGCGGAAGGACAGTGTTAACAGGACCGAGAAGGCCCGTGAGTCGTTCCTGCCCTTTCTGAGATTCTACCGGAGACCATACGACGTGATGATTTACAGGTCAAAGATGAGACCGCCACTGGGAGGACTCGTATCCGTCGTCACTACTCCTCAGATGAGACGACGCCACGTCTCAGCATCCCAAAGGTTTTGAAAACAAAAAGAAACAAGAAAAAAAAAAGAGTACATTTGACAATATCGCTGGTTTGCTGCTGGAGGATAATAACGGTAACATAGAAAACTTCTGTGAATTTGAATATAAAAATGTTGCGTGGGTTGAAGGCTCCTCAATCAAAATGTGAGAATGTGAAGGAAGATAGATAAAAGGAGACGACGTAGCAGGCGGGGTATGAGATGGTGTGCACGTTGTCTCGTGTTTTTTTATTCGTGGACTCCCTCTTTTAGTCTACGTTTTGGGTGAGGGTGCATCCGTACATAGGAAATGCGATACCGTGATGGCAACGACGAACATTGCATCGAAATTCAGTAGGGGAGGGTGGGGGGAGGCCATTAAGAAAATCTCCATGGGGTTTACTTTAATTACTTTATTTCTGGAGAATTGAAGCTTAATTGGAGCTCTGGGGAATCTATGACTTGTTGAATTTATTCACAATAAAAGTTTGAAGACTCTTTTCTTTTTGTCTACTCTCACTCTCTCTCTCTCTCTCTCTTAATTATTTACATGGAAGAATGGAGACTTCTCTAGTTATTTTAATTATTTACCTAGAAGAATGGTAGACATGCAGTTACAGAGCGATTAGGAATTTGTGTCGGGTTTTGTTACAAGAATGACAAAGTCAAAATGGATTGAATTCATTACTTTTGTACACACATGAAAAACTTTTGCACACATATGACAGGCATTGGAAATTGAAACTGCAAAAGCACACGTTTGGTGTTTTTTGTGGCATTCTTTCTCCAAGCCATCTAAGGTTATCTAACATCTGCTAGGGCTGCTATATGCTAGAAAAAAGATATGTAACATGGGCTAATAATACATATTCAGAAGTAAACACGTATTTACTTCCAACTGGCCGGGTGTTATTATTTATTATTTTGTTTTTATGGTGTATCTTAGAAACAAGATATGATAGGACTCTACTGTTCTTGGGTATTGCTTTTATATGGATTGTTTCACTCTATTTATCTATTATGTGTTGTGCCACTTCTTACTTGGAAAGAAGGTTGATAGATGAAAGATGATGATTTTCTTTTGGGAGGAAGTGAAGAACAAGTGTTGTGGGCTGTTACGTGAACATGAAACAAACATAACTTGTATTTGTCTTTTGTTGCGGATTGATTCATTTGCCATCAATCAATGACTTATGGGTCGTTGAATGGATGAGACAACATTGTAGGATTTTATTCGCAGAACCATCTCTTTTACGTACAAGAGAATAAGAGATTGTAGCCACACATGGCTGCAAACTTGCAATATTGATATGCATTTTGGCCTCTGGTACCAATCCCCATTGACCATTACGACACTTTTGTTTACTGGTTTAACCGTATAAGTAGGTTTGCATCGGGCGCGTTTGATTTCTAAACTTTGGAGCCATGGGGATTCAAATAGGAAAATTAGCTAATTGCTTTGACAATACTGAGTACTGACTGTTCACATGTAAGAATTGATCTTTAAACAAATCTCTCTCTTGCTTGAATAAAAAGGGAAATAGTAAATAATGAGTTTATTGACTTTATTCATACCTCGCCGTACAGACAAGGTTGGACCTAGAGAATCAGTAAATTAATAGTGTACTGTATATACCTGCTAGATCTCCTACTAAATTTCCTAGAAAATAAAGCCAACCTGGAATCTTTTTAGGGTGGTGTGTTTGATTAGATTCAAATTTGATTATTTGAAATATCTCATTTTGAATGTAATCTGCTACATTATCACTTTTATGGTTTTAGTTGAATAGCTATATGCTTTTTTTTCCGTATCACGTATCATGTATTTTTGGTATCATATTCAAACCCTTTTATTACATATTATTTGACTATGATGCCACAAAGACATGATACCATAAAAATCCATCGTCATAAAAGTCGTAATTAATCAGGTGGAATTTTATCAAAATTCACAAAGGTTTTGATTGATCAAAACCCTTCAGGTATCATGTTAGATGTTTCTTTAATATAGAATGAATTAAAAAAATAACTTTTATATTGTATGCCATGAACAAAGGGTTATAAATAATGGTGCAATATTTTACACAGCATCAAGCTCGGGTGTTCAGCTATTGTAACATACAAATTGATACTTTGCAGTCTTTCAAACCTTGGTTGTAAATAAATTCAATCAAACAATATACCTGGACCTGAATTTGATTTGTTAATGTTTAGATTAAGAATTGTCAAGGAATCATTCAATCTAAAAGTTTAAGTGATATCGGAAAAATCTTATAAACGGCACTGAGAAGAAAGACACGAGAACCGAGGAAGTTAGCCACTATAAGGAATCCACCAAAGAATTATATTAAAAGCAAGATAGTAGAAAAAATCTTCCTTTTTTTTCTGAGAAAATCTTAAGACCTACTTGTCTTCAACCCAAAATTCTGAACTTGCTTACCCAACAGACTGTAGGACTTATATAGATTTGCTTGGAATAACCCCCTAAGCTGAGTAATTAACTAGATTCATGAATTACTCTAGAAGATTCAGATTTAGAAGCTAGAGAAAGCATAGAGACACTCAAAAATCCTGGAATTATGCATTTTACAGAATCGTATTGCCAAACTGCACCCTCAACAAGAATTGGCCCATAACTTTGCCTAGAGAACTCCAAATCCAACTCGGTTTGGTGCATTATTGGAAAGTAGACCTCTAAATCTTTTCATATGGCTATGCAAAATGCTCATCTTCAATGCGATATATCTATGAGATTGGCTGCAAAGTTGAACAAAAATCCTGCATGACTAAATAGTTTCCAGGTGAATTTTGATTTCAAATTCAATTTTGGATAAGTTCGCTCTTTGTATGTAGACACTCCTATGTCATTAAGTTGATGGGCGAGGTCCTTGAATAGGATTTTATTTTCTAAAAATGCCCTCTCATGCAAAAGCCTAATGGACTTGAAGTATGGACAAGCACAAAACCATCATACCTTGTGATGAAATTTAACTACTTATTATAATGGGGTGGCAAGGATTGAATACTAAACCACTATGTTGAGTAGGCTTTGATTCCATATGAATGAATCATTCAACCTAAAAGCTTAAGTTGTTAGGTGAGGTCCATGAATATATTTTTTATTTTCTAACAATGCCCCTTTACACCAAAGCCCAAGGGACTTGAAGCGTGAACAATCATAAACCCACTCATATCTTGTGCTAAAATATAACCAATTATAACAAAGACAACGGGAACTGAACACTAGACAACTTAATCAAACAAGCTCTAATACTATTTCAAGAAACCAATCGACCTAAAACTGTTTTTTTAAGCCTCTCTTCTTGAGGGTGCAATTTGGCAATAGGATTCTGTAAAATGCCATTCAACCTAAAACTTGAACTATTAGATGAAGTACCTACCGAATTTTTTATTCTCTAAATATTTTTGTGCTCAAGTTTTTGACCTTCCCATGGTCACTTGCCCGTCAGTCAAGTTGGTCAGCTAAGATAGATGAGACCATGCTTGGCCCACTGCTGTCCAACCCCAAATGCTCAGAGACTGGCCCAGCTCATTATCTCGAGGAATCGATCAATCCAGCACAAACTCAGTAAGCAATAACCATAATCCAGCTTGCCCATTTAGACGTCACGATCCTTGGGCCCATTCTCTACTCTCTGCTTCCATTAACGTATAAGCAATACGGTTCTAATAATATACTTTATTCTATTGCTGTGGTTGGAGAATACAATTACAAAGATTTTCAGTTTATCCAGAGGGAGTCTCTGCATATTGTGGTTCTTCCAAATTGATCCTTCTGGCTTAAAAGTTCAAAGATTTGTGGTAATACAAATGGCTATAATTATTATAATATAATTCACCAACCCACACACAAACACATCAATACAATTTACTATAAGGCTCCATTTAATTGCACTTGTACAAAAAAATACAGGGGAGTGCAAATGATAAGATTACAAGTTTTGATTCTTTTTTTTGTTTGGGTTTTACTTTGCTTCAGGCTTTACTTCATTTGCAATGCAATCAAACAAAACAATGTAAAACCCATAAATTGGTGAACAGGATTTTTTGCTCAACTCATTTGCACTCCCATATTTTTACATCAGTCAAACAAAATTGCATCCTAAATAAATTAAGGGGACATTTGATAAGTCTTTTTGGGAAGATCTTCTGGTAGCTCTGATAATCAAAAGAGGCATTGAGCTTTTGCATGAAGATCTGAATAGACAGAAGCTATTTTGGCTACCACACATCTTTCTATGTCTTTCTGCATAAGAATAAAGCAAGAAAGATGCAAAAAGCTCCATTTGGAGCTTCCCGAAATTAGCCCAAAATGGCTTCTCGTGTCTTTTTGGTGCATCAATTTTTGGCGACTAGATCTGTTACGAACCAAATAGAAAAAAGACCATGGCACGGTCTGTCCGACTTGTAAACAGTTGAACAACCGCACGGAAAGACATGCCAAATGGGGTCTAAGCCTAACACTCAAGACATGCTTGGAAAGGCTGAGGTTTGATTTTGTGTAGGACTCACTAAGCTTATGAAGTTAGGCCCCATTTGGTTTGTGGGAATAGGGGTCTAAGTTCGGAATTAGAATGGGCTATTCCTATTCCAACTGTTTGGTTGGGCAGAGTCAGAATCCCATTCTCATTCCCATTCCTACTGGAATGGCATTCCCCCATGTGAGGAAATGGCCATTCTCTACCCCTCCCTTGGGAATGAAATCCCATTCCTGCTGATTCCCATTTTTATTTCCATTCCTGTCTGAATCAAACACACTATGGGAATGGATAAATTCCGATTCTAATTCTAACTACAAACCAAACGGACCCTTATTCATAAACCATCTACAAGATTACAAGTCTACAACAAATAATGAATAATTGAATATCTAGCTGGGTTCCAGAATAGTTCACTATTCACATGATGAGGCTTGGGTTTGGCCATTCTCAGCTTTACCCAATACTGCTTCAAAATGGGCTGTAATATTATGCCTAATCCGGCCCATGTTCTGTAAGATTGAAATTGGCCATGATAGACCAAAGCTCGTTAACAGTGAGATCTTTGTTTTACTTTTACCTTTTTTCTCAATTCAAAATGTCAATAATGCACTACTTTTATACAGGACAGGTGGAAATTTCTAAAGAATATCAATCAAGCCCTTTAATAAATGCCATAAAATAATGCTAAAGCGTATGAATTAAATTATGTGTATTACAACTAAAAACTATGGCCTTTTGGGCGTTTGGTTCATGGGAATGGGGTCTCGAATCAGAATTCGAATGGGTCATTCCTATTCCGACTCTTTATTTGGGTGGAACCGGAATCTCATTCTGGTGGAATGGTTCCCTCTCCCTTGGGAATGAATTATCATTTAGATTAATTCTAATTCCTATCTGAGCCGAATAGACTATGAGAATAGACCTTTCCAATTTTAATTCCAATAGATTGCGATTCTGATTCAGATTCGGATTATGAATTAAGGGTCAGTTTGTTTTGCAGTCGGAATTGGAGGAAGTTAGAGGGTTGGGTTAATGACCAGACCAACCAAAAACATGGACCATGGCTTATACCCATGTCAAAAACCCAAACTTGTCTGTCGGAACCTAAATTTTTTAATTCATCAGCCAATGCATTGCATGAGTTTATTAGCTAATAGAAAAATGTACTAATTAAGTGTCACATGCAAGAGAAGGGATGAACAAAATGTGGAGATAGAAATATAAATGGAGAGGGGGGAATGGGGGAAAATAAATAGATTAGGTTTTTCACATGTTGATCTGGACATGAAGCCAAATATATATTGGCATTTATGTCTTTCTGGAATCATAGATTTTCCCCTATATGTTTGGTTTGAAGGAAAAAATAGGAAACCTATACAAGATTTGTAAAGGTTTCTCTACCTTTCCCTTCCTTTCCTTCAAACCAAACATAGCCTAAAAATATCCTGCTTATTATCTTTTGTTGGGATGGTGTATGCATCTTCTGTTCAAGCAAAAGATCCAAGCTACAGGGGTCAGTTTGAATAGTGAACTTTTGGCCCATTAGATAAGGTTTCCACTTCCAAATAGCTAACACCATAGCCAACAACTCTCTATCATAAGTTGGCAAATTCAGGTTTTTGTCATTTAAGGCCTTACTAAAATAGGCTATGGGCCGACCTCATTGAAAGAGAATAGCCCCAATACTCGAACCGCTTGCATCGCACTCTACTATAAATGGGATTGTAAAATCAAGAAGTGCCAAGAATGGAGCGGTTGTCATAACTTGTTTTAGCTTAATAAAAGTGTGCTCTGCTTGTTTTGTCCATTCCCAACTACCTTTCTTTAGAAGCTGAATTAAGGGTTAAGCCAAAACCCCATAAGGCCTGGCATTAATAGGTCCGGTTCCCTCAGACAATGTGATAGCATGATCACTGTGTTAAGATGGGGGCAAGCCTTTAGGTTCTTCAAACACTCCTTCGAACTTAGTTAGCAACGCTTCAATTCTGGGTTCATTAACTACTGGTAGTGGGCCTTCAACCTACTGCATCATCTATAGGAGGAAAATCTGAGGGGATTAGCCTAGGGCCTTAGCTATTGGCTCAGCGTCAATAAGTCTGGGTTCAATTGGCCACATACCCTTCAGAGTGTAGGTGCTTGACTGGTCCTTGAATTGAAGTTTCATTGTTGAAGAATCCTTGAGAACAGACCCAAGGTACTCAACCACTAGGTGTCTAACATGACATCATACCCAGTTAAGTTGAGGAGGTAAAAGTTTGTTGTTATGGTGGTACCCTGAGTCTGAATGGGAACCTGTAAACACTTACCAAACCCGTGCAATTTTTGGCTATTGGCCACCATTACATCAAAGCTTGGTCTCTACAGAGAGAACAAGGTTGGCCTTCTCGACAACCCTAGGGTCCAAAAAATTATTGGCGGATCCACTGTCAATTAATATGTGCAAAGGATGGTTAAGAATCCTACCTTGCATTCACATTGTCTGGGATGAGCTTGATCCAATCAAGGCATGAAAAGAGATTTTAGGTATATGTTTTGGGCCCTCTTCCTCTAGGGCGCTGTTGTCTGATGCCCCTTCTGCTTGTTGCTCTTTTACAGGTGGTCCAACTATCCAAAACAACTTCTGGTGTTTACATTGGTGTTGACGGTGGTAAGGTTCATCATTACAAGTATAGCAAAGTCCCTTCGCTCTGCGCTCTCTAGCTTTCATTTGAGTTAACTTCTTCACCTTTAGTATCTTCGTGCTTTGGCCAATCACAGTAACAACCTTAGGTCGTGTAACTTCTCCTCGACTGAGTTTTCTCCTAGCAGACCACTCTTCTTCTTCCAATAATGCTAGACAGGTAGCACAAGCAATTGTCATTGGTTCAAACTTTTCTACCACTACCCTCAAACCTGGCCTAAGGCTTGCCACAAAACACCCCACAAGGAATTCCTCCGATAATCCCTTCACCCTGCTAGACGAACATTGAAATTCCTCTATGTAAGCTTGCACAGTAGCTGCCTAAGAACACTTTGCCAATCGACCAGAATGGTTAGATCCCAATGGCCGGTTGAAAGGGCTATCAATCACAGCTACAAACTGTCGCCAAGTGGGTGTTGGTTGGAAATCTTTGAACCAACAGTACCACTTGATGGCTCGACTCTCAAAACCAAGGCTAGCTACTACAATCCATTGTTCCTTGAGAACCTCTTGAAGCTGGAAATACTTTTTGATTAGGAGTAACCATCCATCCAGGTTTGTACCATCAAAATGAGGAAGCTTTACCTTGATACGACACTGGAATTGATTGTGGAAACTACTGGCTTGGCCTGATTCATTCGCTTCACCATGGGACCCTTCATGCGATGCCAGTGTAGAGGACATTCATGCCAATGATGAAAAGGTATGGTGAGAGTGGGTCACCTTGGTGCAGACCTCTTTGGGTTTTGAAGCAACTTCCAGCACTTCCATTCAGTTAGATGGAGTAGGTTGGTGTGGTTATGCATTGCCATATTAGACTGCACCATTTTGTTGGGAAATTCATCTTTTTCATGGTTTCTATAATGAAAGCCCAATCCATCCTATCAAACGCTTTTGCCATGTCTAGTTTTATAGATACTCATATTTTTTGCCTTTCTTTTCAGAATGTGGTGGAGAACTTCTCTTGTAAGGAGGATGTTATCTATGATGTATCTTCCCTCTTCAAACCTCGCTTGGTTGGTTAGGATCAACTTTGGCAGGAGGGGTTTTAGACGGTTTGCAAGGACCGTGGCAATTATCTTGTAGATTACATTGCATAGGCTAATGGGTCTGTGGTGCTCAGCTTTTTCTGGGAGCTTGTTTTTGGGTATGAAGACTAGGTTTGTTTGGTTGAGTTGAGTGAGAAGCTTTTCATTTGCTACAAAATCTTTGACCAAGGTACAGACATCTGGGCGCACTTCCTTCCAATACTTTTGATAGAAGAATGCAGCGAATCCATCGGGTCCCGGAGATTTGTGAGGTCCCATTGGCTTTATGGCTTCAAATGTCTCTTCATTGGATGGTGGTTTCGTTAGGTCAACACTTCCTTCATCTGTTATTAATGGCAATTCTATGTTTTCTCGGTAATGCTGGTCCCATATCTCTGCCTCATCGCTGATGTGTAAGTAGTGTTTTTTGAGAGTTTTGACAATTCTCTTTCTTCCTGTTACCCACTTCCCGCCATCATCTTTCATCCACTCTACGTTGGTCCATCTTCTTTTGCTCTTTGTTTGAAGGTGGAAGTGCTTGGTGTTTTTATCCCCCTCTTTCAACCACAACCACAGTTCTCTTGATTTCAACCTCCATAATTGTTCCTCCCTTTATAACCAAATTTCATGTTGATTCTCTAGATCCGCTATTTCTCTTCTTGGAGTTTTTTTTTTTTTTCTATCTTGTTCAATTTACCATTTATTCTACCAAAGTTGGAGATGTTCAATTCTTTTAAGATTTTTTTGAGTGTCCTCAATTTCGATGTTACTCTATAGGCTATTGTGCCATGTAGTTCATTACTCCAACTTTCTTTTACTATTGTATTACACTCCTCATGTTCTACCCAGACTGGTTGAAAATGGAATTGTTTCTTGATTCTCTCCATGGTTGAGTTGGTTTCAAGGAGTAAGGGGTTATGATTTGATATGGTTGTTGGTAAGTGTTTTACATTGGAATCTCGAAACAACTCTAGCTAGCCATTTGTCGTTTGCTAGAACCTTATCGAGTCTTTCCCCTACCCCTCTCTTGTTTGCTTGTTTGTTTCTCAAAGTGTAGTGAGGTCCACTGTATTCTAGGTCTATCAGTCCAAAATGCTAGATCAGATCTTTGAAGGGCTTTGAGGGATTTATCTTTCTGCTGCAACAAGAGATCATTAAAGTCTCCCATGATGATCCAAGGGATGTTCATTAGGTGGCTTTTATTGTTTCTAAGGATTTCCCAGAAGTCATCTCTCTTGCTACATTTTGGTACAACATATATTAGGGTGATGACCCAATGGATTCCTGGAGGATTTAATTTCACTTGCAACTCTATGTATCTCTTGCACTTTTCTCTCACCTTGATTTCCATGTTATCCTTCCAACAACATAGGAGTCCTTCGCTTTTTCCTTCAACCTCAATGTTTGTCATGTCAAGGTATTTCAATTTCATTGCAGGTCATACTTTTTTCTCCCCGTAGTTTGGTTTCTGAGAGGATTAAACCAAGGTCCTGAACTCATCTTTTTTCCAGACACACAAGATCTGTCCTTGCGCACGCGATCGGCATTCCCGCGTGTTAGCCCAAAACCGAGTCAAAACCCTCCTTGCTTTTACGTGAAGAGCTTCCACCACTCTTCTCGTATACTTGCTTTATGATCGGATTACACATTGCTTCTTCTACCTCCTTCATCTTCTCTTCGTAATCGTCCTCCGCACTCTAATTATCGTCCAACCACTCCAGCACCATGTCCCTGAGGAACCTGACCCTAGTTTTGTGCTGTTTTCTCCCTGAGATCTGATGTAGTTGGAGAGAATTGAGTTTGCTTCGCTTTCTATACCCTTAAGTAACTGTTCTTTCTTGTGCAAGATAAGATCCACAATGCAGCCATCCGCCGTTTCCCATGCCTTAGCCAACTTCCTCTCTGGCCCAACCCTCAACAACCGCAGCAGTCTCCACAGAGGCTTTGGCGTCGAAAGCCTGAAAAGTATGGCTTCTTGACCATCATCAATGGCCTGCGAAAGCACGTCGGAAGGGAAATCTTCATAAAGACCCCCCAAATCTTTGCCGGAGATGGTAATATTGTTAATGACGTCGAAGGTGAACCGCATGATCAGTTCCTGCAAATCAAGGTTAGAGCCTTCCCTGGCCGCACGAGCTAGCAGGGGCAGAAGCTTCTCGTCGACCACCTTCTGGAGCGTGTCATTGACGAATCTTCGGAACTGGATCGTACTGAAGATGGATTTTGCAGTCGTCTTCTTGAAAAAATCCATGTTCAGCTCTTCGAATCTCGCCCGAGAAATCGACGCCATCAAAAGGGATTCGATTTCGACGCGGACTTGGTGGTAGCTGCTCAGTGCTCGCTTGGAGCGTTCGCACTCCCAACAGAGCTTTCCCAGAGCTTTTTTGTCCTTGTTATACTTCTTCTTGATCAACTTGATGAAGTAGTTCCATCACTCTGTGGTCGAAGTCTCCTCCTCCCAAGTGGGTGTCTCCACTGGTAGCGAGCACCTTGATTACACTATTGTCGATCGTCGTCAAGATGCTGGCATCGAAGGAGAATATCTGGTCAAGCTGAGCTCATCGGAGCGGTCGCCGGTGCCGGAGAAGGAGAGCTCGAGTGAGGGGAGAAGAACGGAGTCAGGGGAGGCCAGTTCAAGCACTCGGAAATATGGTTATATAGAAATGAGTAAACAGGGGGGTTTTGATTAGATTTTGGGCTAACACGCGGGAAGGAAGATGGCGGGCGCTCGGCGTGTGGGGCGTTTGTGGGGCGAGAGGCGGTGAGGCGGATTTCCTGCACTCGTTTGGTGTGTGCCGTGGTGCGCTCCCAATGAGATCGTAACACGTCATGCTTTGTATGACCCTCCAGCTCACTGTCTGGGAAATTTAAATGGCCCATTATATTTTTATAATAATAATAATTAAAAAAATAAAATAAAAATTAGGAAGAAAACCAATTTGAGAGTTAGGAGAGAACAAGGCAAGGAAACTCTATTACAGCCCGAACCTCAGAGCTGCGCAAACACCATTAACGATTGCAGACCACCCTTTCATCTTCAAGCATTGACAAGGGGCCGGAATTTTATTTTAAACTGTTAAGTAGCGTTGGGAAGTTTCATCGCTCCTTTCGCATCCAGGGATCAAAGATCATAAATAGCCTCGAATATGGGAGGACGGATCCCTATCCATTATTTTTCAAAACGATTCATGAATAACTCGTTAATTTATTTAGAAAAGTTTCATTGCTTAATGCACCATTTCGTTTCTCAACTCTTGATTTCCTTTTCCTTTTCTTTTTCTGGTTTTTTCTAACCATCTTTTCATATTTGAGGTTCTTTTGTGGTTTACATTTTATTTTGTTATTGGTGTTCGGTCTACTCTGTATTGTCTTCTTTTGTTTTTAATAAATGTTTTAAACTTTTGATCTATTGTTGGGCTTGTTGACAATTCTTTTCAAAATAGGTTTAAAGATTTTATTTCTATCTTATTAATTCATAAATCATCTTTTGGGTTATTTCTATGTGGAAAATATTTGCTTGAATTTAGTAATCGGGGGATTTTACATTTTAGATTGCTTGGTTTTTTTTCAACAATCAAGGTGTTTTAGGCTACCTGTATTGTTATTTTGACCGTGTACATTTCAATTTGCTAACTAAATTATCAGTTTCAGACTTTCGCTAGTTTTGTTGCTATGGCTGTTCAGGTTTGTTGGTTAGAGATGACGGTGGAGGGAGGAAAAACAGAGGATGGATAAAGAGACTAAGAGAGAAGAAGAAGAAAAAGAAAGAAAAAAAGAAAGGGATAAGGAGAGAAGGCATTAGAAAAGAAAGGATTTTTTTTCTGTTTTTTACTTTTAAAAAACCAAAGCAAATTGATGAGGGCGGATTTGGCCCTCCAATGATCTTGTGACACCTGGCACCTCATGCCAATTAAGTGCAGTCCCTCGATAGCTAGATAGCCCGAGCTCGTCGTAGGCAGCTCACCATCATGCAGCACTTCACAGGCAGCTCGCCACCATGCAACACTTCACAGGCAACTCGCCATTAGGCAGTTCGTCACCATGCAGCACTCACAGGCAACTCGCCATCATGTAGCCTGGCACCTCAGAACAACTAGGCGGCACCCAAGATCACTTTGACAACAACTTGTCTTTGCTAAGTTGATGGTGTCCCACCAGGTGTAGCTTGGCCCTGGCACGAGCTGGGAGCTTGCCCTTGGCACGAGCAGGCAGTTTGGCCCTGGCGCAAGCTGGCGGCCTGGGCCACGCGCCAACCTGACAACCTCGAGGAACACACCACCGTACCCCACATTTTACGAGATTGTGACTTGTAACGACTATATTAGCCCACTCCCTAGTTCTGATGAAAAGGGACAGTTTTACCGTTTGATGGAATTTCACCCACCTAACACGCAACAAGTTCCATCACAGTGGGAATATAGGAATTACTCCACCTAACCCATGAGGACTCCAGTATATAAAGACCTCACCCCCCAGGGGCGAAAAGGAAGGATGAAAGGATGGTAACCCTTGCTCTCTAGCTCTCTCATTCTCTTATATTATTTTCAGCTCGCTACTGTGTGCTAACTTAGCCATCAGAGTGTCCTCGCCGGGTAAACACCCCCGGGTTCTCTGATTTAGTTCTCGAGGTCCCTTAGCTCCCGCTTCTTACAAAGATGACCAGTTCATCGGTAGCATGGAGTAGCTAGTTCAGTTCCCGTCGTTGCTGGTAGCCAGATCACCTCTTACCGATAGCAGTCGGGTTGCACTACACTAGGGAGCTCGGCATCAAGGTAGCTCACCACAAGGCAGCCCATCGAGGAAGCTTACCATCAGATAACTCATCAAGCTAGCTCACCTCTAGGCAGCTCGCCACCAAGGAGCACCACTTCAGCCTCTGAGTCACCAACCACATGGGAGCAGACGAGATGACAAGGTACTTAGCCAAAAAATTGACACATCACAAAAAAAATGATACGTGACCGGAACTGATTACATCACAAACCATCAACTTAATTGAAACGTGACGTGTTACAATCTTAGTGGGAGTGCACCACGGCACACACAAAACAAGTACAGGAAATCCGGATTCATTAGTTACGTATGGCTTCAGGACCGGTGCATCATGATGATTGTCATCATTGGTTAGCTTTGGCATTAAATTTTCTGACAATGGTTTTCCAGCTTCCATGGTTCGCTTCCGCTTCTTCAAGCTTTTGTCTGATTCATCCCATTGATATTTCGATGTGTCAGATTTTTGCTTGCTGGTGTTGCCGCTTTTATTCTCCGTTGACTGGTTCCAATTGTTGTTGGCATCGTTGCCTGCTTCCGAACCGTCTGCTCTATAAGTGGGTCGAAGGCACTTCTCACCGGGGCTCTCATCATTGGAATCTTCATCTAAGCTCCCGTCTCCGCATCGGATCAGTGACATCAAGATTGGTGGGTCATCAGGGTTGTAGTTTGGATATTTCAGTGGTTTTTTCGGCTTGTATTCTACCCTCAGCCATTCTCCAGGGAGGTCGATGTAGCAGTTGTCCAACTCCTATTTTAGTTTCGCCAAATCCGTTCCTGCTGGTATCCTTTTACAATTCCTCAAGTTGTGGCCAATCAGTCCACAATTGATACAACATCTGGTCATAAGGTTCTCATAGGTGTAGCAAACCCAAACTTTTTCACCATCTATATCATCCACAAACATGGCCTTCGAACATAGATCGTTGGAGATCAAGAACGACTTTGATTTGGACATATTTACCTCTGTTTGGTTTTCCTAATTTGATTTTCTCATGCTTCAATAGGACTTTGCCTGCGAACTTCACCAAGAACTCAACATTTTCACTGTCTACGAAGGCTCGTAGTATCCCATGTAGTTGCACCCAAACACCTTGTTCTTGTATTTTTATCTTTTCTCCATTTCTTGCATCTGCCCACACTTGGTTATGCTAAACTTGTATCATATTTTGGTTCTTTCCCTTATATAGCAGTTAGTATCTCTGAACTGAGCAGTTCTACTTCTGCTAACATAGTGACATATTTGAAGGGTATAAATTTTTCTTCACCGAAATAATCATCATCAGAAAATTTATCCTTCTAATCAACTCAAAGAATTCTAAGTTCCAACCTCAAAATTGGCAGGGCAATGGATAACAAAGCAAAGAATTGGACACATAGCACTAAGATTTAACACGGTTTGGAATCCTTACATCTGATAGGTCCTAGTCAGCAGTTACGTGTAAAATGCTTTTCTTGGGGGTGAGAACAAACCACAAGATTTTTATTCAACTTCAACGCTCCCTCCCAGCTGGTTGGGTGGTGTTTAAATACAAAGAATTGGACATAGAGCACTAAGATTTAACACGGTTTGGAATCCTTACATTTGATAGGTCCCAGTCAGCAGTTACATGTAAAATGCTCTTCTTGGGGTGAGAACAAACCACAGGATTTTTATTCAACTTCAACGCCCCCTCCCAGCTGGTTGGGTGGTGTTTAAATACAAGGAATTCTTAACTGCCTACCAAGAAGTTAGCCCCTAATTAAGGGATTAACAAACTAACAACAATATCCCCTAATTAAGGGATTAACAAACTAATAGAATAACAAAATACTTGGCCGAAATATTCTCCAACCAAATAACAAGCTATTTGGCCGAGATATTCTCCAACCAGTTATTGACCCATTCTAAAGCAATTAAAGGAACAAACAAAAGCAGAAACAGGAGCACGTCCAAATGTCCAGCATCACTCCATGCATCTCAGGTTCTTCCTGGGCACCCTAACAGACCTTCTTAACTTATCATTGCCCCCCATTAAGTGGAACCTTGTCCCCAAGGTTCAAAGTGGGAAACTGATTCAGTAGCTCCTGTGTGTTTTCCTAGGTAGCTTCTTCGATGGGTAATTTCTTCCATTGGACTAGGCTCTCCTCAATGAAAAGCTTGCCTTTCTTCACCCACCTTGTGTCTATAATAGCTTCAGGTTTCGCAATAATTTCTCCATCACTTATTATAGGTGGCAAAGTTGTGCTTGTAGCGACATGATCACTAACATATTTCTTTAATAAAGACACATGAAAAACAGGATGAATCCGGGAACCTTTTGGTAGCTTAAGTTTATAAGCAACTTGTCCTACCTTCTCTTCAATTGTATATGGACCATAGAATGTGTTGGCCAACTTTTGGCAGGTTCTTTGGAACACAGTTTGTTGGCGATATGGATGCAATTTAAGGAAGACAGAATCACCCACGTGGAATTCAATATCAAGTCACTTTGAATCAACTACCTGTTTCATTCTGTTCACAGCTACATGCAAATTGGTCTTGAGTTGGAGGAGGATAGCATCCCTTGTGAGAAGTGTTTGATCAACTTCGTTGACTGCTAACGATCCTACTTCATAGTGGGGAATGTTGGGTGGCAATCTTCCATAAAGTGCTTGGAAAGGTGTCATTCCAGTGGATATATGGTAGGTGGTATTGTACCAATACTCTGCCCATGGAAGGAAGAAAGTCTGCTTGCGTGGCTGTTGAGATGTGAAACATCTAAGATATTGTTCGAGACATCGGTTTAATACCTCAGATTGTCCGCTGGTTTGTGGGTGGTAGGAGGAGCTCATGTTGAGTTGGGTTCCCGACAGCTTGAAGAATTCCTTCCAAAAATTGCTTATGAAGATGGGGTCATGGTCACTAATGATCGACCTTGGTATTCCATGCAGCTTGATCACTCCTTCAATGAATTTTGCAGCTACTATCTTGGTAGTGAAGGGGTGCGCTAACGGCAAGAAATGCGCATACTTTGTCAAGCAATCGATGACAACCAGGATTTTATTGAATCCATTAGAAATCAACAAGCCCTCTATGAAATCCATTATGATATCCTCCCACACTTGGCATGGAATGGGTAGGGGTTGAAGGAGACCAGCTGGTGATTGTGTGGTTGCTTTTTTTCTATGGAAAATGTCACATGCAACCACATACTCCTTGATAATTTTATGCATTGATGGCCAGTAGAATTGTTGAGCTAGTCACCTGAAAGTTCGCAGGGTACCTGAGTGTCCACCAAGGAGTGAGTCATGGAATTCATATAAGAGTTGAGAGATGATGTTCAAATTTGGAGGGATTACAACTCTGCCTTTGTAGCATACTAATCCATTTCACCATTTATACGGTTTACCAGGATTTTCCTTCGCAAGCTTGCCAATTTTGATCATGTAAGGATGTTCGATGGCCTCACTTTTGATAGCTTTCCACAAAGAGGTATGAGGTACGAAGAAGGTGTCAAGACAGGGACTTCCTTCTACTCTAGACAATGCATCTGCGGTCGCATTTTCATGACCCGACTTATAGACAATTTCATAATCATATCCCAACAACTTAGCCATCCATTTTTGTTGCTCCGGAGTGGCTATTCGTTGTTCCAAAAGATATTTGAGACTTTTCTGGTCTGTATGGATATAGAACTTGCAACCAAGAAGGTAAGGACACCAAGTTCTAATGGCTTCAAGAATGGCAAGCATCTCTTTTGCATAAATGGACCACGATTGTTTGGAAACCCCAAGGGCTCGACTCATGAAAGCAATTGGCCTATTTTGCTGCATTAGGACCGCCCCAATTCCTCCACTTGAGGCATATGCTTCAATCATGAATGACTAGTCAAAATCGGGCATTGCAAGTGTAGGTGTTGTAGTCATGGCCCGCTTCAAATTGTTAAACGTTGCCTCCGCTTTTGGTGTCCATTCGAGTTTTCCCTTTTTTAACAGATTTGTCAATGGCCGAGCAATGATTCATAGTTGCGAAGGAACTTCCTGTAATAACCTATGAGGCCTAGAAAACCATGCAACTCGGAAACATTAGTAGGAGTTGGCCACTTTAACATGGCTTGGATTTTTTCCTGGTCCACCTTAACGCCATGTGAAGTGACAATGTGGCCCAAATACTCAATTTCTTGTTGGCCAAATGCGCACTAGCAAAGCTTGATAAAGAATCTATGATGCCTTAATATTTCGAAAACCATTTTAACATGTTCGAGGTGCATAGTCCAATTGGGGCTATAGATTAATATGTCATCAAGAAAGACTAAAATGAATTTTCGTAGGTACGGGCGAAAAATAGAATTCATGAGAGCTTGAAAAGTTGAGGGCGCATTACATAAGCCGAAAGGCATAACTAGATATTCATAATGGCCATTGTGAGTATGAAATGCGGTTTTATGAATGTCAGATGGGTGCACCTGTATCTGGTGATAACCGGACCATAAATCCAATTTAGCGAAGAAGGTCGCCCCATGTAGTTCATCTAACATGTCATCAATGGTGGGGATGGGAAATCGGTCATTTATGGTCATCGTATTGAGAGCCATGTAATCAGTACAAAAGCGCCAGGAACCATCTTTCTTTTTAACTAATAAAACATGAGATGAAAGTGGACTTGTACTAGGTCTGATTAGCCCCAATCTTAGCATGTCTTGAACTTGTTTTTTAATTTCGGCTTTCTGAAAATAGGCATACCTGTAAGGTCAAACATTAATGGGTTCGGTACCTTCCTTGGGGGTGATGCGATGTTCAATCTCTCTTGCTGGTGGTAGCTGTTTTGGCTCTTGAAAAATATCTTCAAACGTATCTAGCAACTGTTGCATGTCCTCTTGAATCTCAGGTGCCTGTGTATCGGGTGAGGGCTGGAAGCAAACTGCGAACATGGAACATCTTTGGCGGGACTGGTTCGAGATGGATTTAATTGGTGTGGCTTGAATTGGAGGGGCATCCATCCCATGTAACTGGCGGTAATTTCCCTTCATTGAAACTCCATGGATATCTTTCTCCAGTCGCAAACCACCATGCTCAAGAGCTCTAGTCATTGGACTCCTAGGACCACGTCCAAACCCATTAGTGGCAATGCATAAAGAGTCAAGGTGAAGTGTATACCTTGTAGGAGAATTTTCACATTTTCGAATCTGCCCTGGCATGTTAAAGTCTTCCCATTAGCTACCTTTACTGTAAATGACTTAGTGGGAACCATTGGTGAATGTAAAAGCCCTGCCACCTTATCATTGATAAAATTATGCGTGGATCCACTATCTATGAGAATTATCACCTCCTGCGATCCTATCTTGGCTTTAACCCTCATGGTCCGATTTGCATCCCATCTTGTGAGAGCATGTAGAGAAATTTTTGGTGCCTCCTCCTCTTGGAAGTTAAAGTCGTCCTTCTTGTCCTCATCCGTATCACTCGATCCTACTTCAAGAAAGCCTCTTAGTAGGTAAAGGCTGCTTGGTTTTCATAGATGATGATACCTCAGTGATGGGCTGGTTGATTGGCTTGGGGAGCTTCCGATAACGAGTTAGCTACTCGTCTCTCATTTGTGCTAGGCTGATAGCGTTCTTCAAGCAACGAGGTTTAAACATATGAATTCCATCTGCTATATTGGCCCTTAGTTCTCCCATGAATGTTCCTACTAGAGCTTTCTGCGTCCAACCTTGCACACGGTTGCCCAACCTTTCAAATTCTTTCTGGTAATCACGTAAGGATCCCGTTTTGACAATGCTTCGTCGAAGTCTTCAGAGTCAGTAGGACCGAATTGGGCCCATAATTCCTCAATAAATTTCTCCCACGTCACTACCTTGCCCTCTTCCTTGTAGGTCCGTTTCAGCCATTGCCACCATTCATTAGCCTCGCATTCTAGATGAAAAGAGGCTAAGAAAACCTTATGCGAATCTGAGGTAATCTGAAAATCAAAATATTGTTCGGCTCTTGCATACAAAACCGTTGGATCCTCACCTGAAAATCGAGAAAATTATACTTTGACGGGTTTCGCTGCAAACAGAGGTTGTCCTTCATTTGAATTATCATGAATCTCCTCTCCAACGCTGCGACTACGAACCTTTGAAGACGATATCTCAGGATTGTTGCTAACTCCAGTCCCTTTACTAGAGAATATAACTTCAGACAACTTATTGATGGTATCCTCCAATCGGTGTAATCTGTTTGACATACTCTCTTCCATTCGGATGAAGCTATTCTAGAGTCCCCCAAGACCCGCTTCCAAAGTCTTGATCCTCTCCTTGTTAGTTGCCATGAAAACTTAGCTCTGATACCAATGATAGGTCCCAGTCAGCAGCTACGTGTAAAATGCTCTTCTTGGGGTGAGAACAAACCACAGGATTTTTGTTCAACTTCAGCGCCCCCTCCCAGATGGTTGGGTGGTGTCTAAATACAAGGAATTTTAACTGCCTACCAAGAAGCTAGCCCCTAATTAAGGGATTAACAAACTAACAACAATATCCCCTAATTAAGGGATTAACAAACTAACAACAATATCCCCTAATTAAGGGATTAAAAAACTATTAACAAACTAACATAATAACAAACTACTTGGCCGAGATATTCTCCAACCAAATAACAAGCTATTTGGCCGAGATATTCTCCAACCAGTTATTGACCCATTCTAAAGCAATTAAAGGAACAAACAAAAACAGAAACAAGAGCACGTCCAAATGTCCAACATCACTCCATGTATCTCAGATTCTTCCTGGGCACCCTAATAGACCTTCTTAACTTATCAACATCCATACTTGAACTTCTATGAAATTTCACCATATTCTCATCTGCTGATGCTGTTATCTCACTTTGGGGATAACAATTAATCTTTACATTCACACCAAAGATACTGCATTATTTGGAAACCCCTTTCCATTTCAGAAATAGTGTTGTCCCCACAACAACAACAATGTTTCATCTGAAATAGAGGTGATCAACATCGGAATGGACAGAATCATGCCTTTTATCAGTTGGGTTTTTATTATGAAAAAAATTCAATATTTCACTTTTTTTCTATCAATATTTAACACGATGTCCATTGTCAGAAAATTCAAGGGTTATTTTCAGAAAATTTTCAAAGAATAGGGTTTTTTTTGTTCCATTTACTAAACCATAAGGGTACATTAAGTATTTATTTTATTATTAGTTTAATAGTATTTTATTATCTTATTCATATTAGGGTTTGGGATTTTTTGTCGTGAGATATTTACTTAGAAATTGGAATTCCATTCTCTAGGGGGCCTGGAATGGCCATTCCTCCTTATGGGAAATTTTCATTTTGCCAAGAATAGGAATCTGAATCCCATTCCTACCAACCAAACGGACCCTGATTTGATTATAACCTGTTCATGGGCCGGTCTGGGCCGGGCTGTTCCCAAAATTTGAATGGGCCCGGCCCATGAACAGGTCAATAAAATAACCGAATTTAGCGCATTTAGGCACTCGTGACTCGCCTTTCAATAATCATCCCTAATCCACAATGGGCGCGAGAGATGGTGACGGTTTAGCGGGAAGGCGGGACTCAAGGCCCTCGTCGACGGTGGAAGTCCCAGAGAAATATCGCGCCGCCGACCGAGAAAATGGTCGCCACTCGCCGGATTCATCTAGGTCTTCATCTCCTCGGTACTATTCCGACGATCGTCGTAGCCGTAGTCCTGTTAAATGTTATAGAATGTCTCGTTATGAACCAGATCGCCGTCATGATCGAGCAGTGTCGAATGGTCATACGAACCCTAGGAGAAGCCCTAGGTCTGGTAGCTTGTCCCGAGATGGCCGACGATTCGACCGTAGCGATCACAAGGATCATGACGCACCATTTCTCGATAGAGGTTTTAGGAATGGACGTTTCTCGGACTCAGATTCTGATGAGGAGTTAAAGGGCTTGAGCTACGAAGAGTATCGGCGGCTTAAACGTCAGAAATTGAGAAAGAGTGAAAAACTGTATTTGGAATGTAACTCCTAGCCCTCCTCGGAGTGAAAGGGAGCAGTCGGAGCCACCAGATGAAGTGAAGGAAACTGCAGATGACAATCAATATAGAGATGGAGATCAGGAAAATGTCATTGATCGCGGTGTGCGTTCTGAACCTGAAGAATCTCGGAGTGGTTCTTCTGAGGTGGAATCTGATTCTGAGTCAGATACTGACAGTTCGACATCGAGGAGAAAGAAGGGAAGGAGAGGTAAGACTGATAGGAGGAAAATTAAATCTTCAACTTCTAGGCGGCGTAGAAGTAGGAAATCTGATAATGATACGGAATCGGATGAGGACATCAGTGATACTGAGAGCTCTGACTATTCCAGTGACGAAGGCAGTAGAGATAAGAAGAAGTCACAAAGAAGGAAGAGTAGGCAATGGAAAAAGAGCAGCAGGTACAGCAGTAAGAGAAGGACAAGGAGTAAGAGCAGTGAATCTGATGGGAGCCTGAGTGAGGAGAGTGGAAGTGATCATTCTTATTCAAGCCGGTCCTCTGATGATCACACAAGATCCAGGAAGAAGAGACGAGTTAAGTCGTCTTCTCGTACAAAAAGAAGCAGGAAAACGAGAAGGTCTGAATCGATAAGTGAGAGTTCCACCGAGAGTTCCGATTCGGAGAATAAGACTAAGAACAATGCAAAAGCAGATGACGCAAAGAATGCTGAGATCAATGCTGAGGCTCGTATGTTTAAAGAGATGATTGGGTCACAAAAGAAACCTGCTTTGGATAATGAAGCCTTTGTGGGACCTGTGCCTCTTCCAAGGGCCGAAGGGCATATTAGCTATGGAGGGGCTCTGAGGCCTGGTGAAGGTGATGCGATTGCTCAGTATGTGCAACAAGGGAAGCGTATTCCTCGAAGAGGAGAAGTGGGTCTTTCAGCTGAGGAAATCCAGAAGTTTGAGAGCCTCGGCTTTGTGATGAGTGGTAGTAGACATCAAAGAATGAATGCCATCCGTATCAGAAAAGAAAACCAGGTGTACAGTGCTGAGGACAAGCGGGCGTTGGCAATGTTCAACTATGAGGAGAAGGCGAAACGTGAACACAAGGTTATGGCTGACCTGCAGCGGTTGGTGCAACGCCATATTGGGCAGGATATTGGTCCCACGCATGATCCTTTTGCAGCAAAGGGCTCGGAGGGTGCCGACACGTGATCCTCATGTATGTTTGATGTTAATGCTTCTCTGTTCTCACCGTGCAATAAAAAGCTATTTCTTTACATGTTTTAAGGAGAAGTTTTGAAATCTGTAGGGGTTCCATATATAGATCTTAAAAAGCTTTATACATATTGTTTTTCCCGTTTAAAACAATAGATTTTTATGGTCAAACACAACTACCCAACTACTCTTCCAAGCTGTTCTATTATGTCCGAGGTATATGTTTGCTTCAATCTAGTTATCCGTCTATGATTGTTTGAGCTTGATCTTCATGTTCATACACCACCCTACATGTTTGTAGTGATTTATGTGCCAATTAGCGTGGTTTTACTAGTCAAATCCTTGCTTAAAGTAGCTCAAAACATTACTTCATACTCAATTTTTTGTTAATAGCTTACCTGTTACCAGTGTAATCATGAGTTCGTTATGTTTCAATTGAATCATTGTGATTATGCATTATTTAATATAGTTCTAGTAGTATTACTTAATGTGTCATAACTTACAACAATTAAATTATCATTTTAAAAGGCTTAGTTCTCAAGTACTCATTCTTAGTTAAACTTATGTCAAAGTAATAAAACATGCATTTTCCGTATAGTTTGCACGATTCTTTAGGCATGTAGATTGATTCTTGGGCAATGTAGATGTTGGCTAGAGTTATGGATTTTTTAGAGTCTGTACAATGATAATTCTAACTCTTCCTTCTATCTACAATTGATTTGGGAGTTCGAGTGGAACAGCCTAAGACACCGGTTCCCAAACAATCAAAGACCTTTTTTGTTTAATCAGGGCCTAATCCCTTCCACCTCTGTACCTTGATCTGGACCTATGCTTTGTTTAGACTTGTTTTGTAGTAACTATTGGACTCTATTTTTGAGAAAGATATTTTTCTTAAAGAGTTCTTACTTTCTCTCTAGGTTAGGTGGTGATTCTTTTTTCTAAGAGTTCTTATTTCTCTATCAAAGTCAAATTTAATGACATTAAGATTGGAGTAAATCAAGCTATGGAGGCCAAGGTTTTAAAAGGCTGAAGGTGGGGGCATGATGGTTGGGCGTCTAAGAGGTGAGGCGTAAGCCTCAAAGTACTTACATAATCATATATATAATATGATTATGTTAGAGAGTGTATTGAGGAGATATGTGGAAATCTTGGGCTGCTAAGCTGTATTGGCCTTTGAAATACTTAAGTTTTCCTTTAGGGGAAACCCAAAGTTCTCCAATTTTTGGAATCCTTTCCTCGATAGATTTTCAAAAGACTAGTCGCATGGAAAAGAGTTATATTTCCCTTGGGGATTGAATCACATTCATAAAATCCACCTTTAGCAACCACTCAGTGTACTACCTTTCAGTAATCAAAATTCCACTCTCTATGGCAAGAAGGATTAAAAGATCATGAGGGACTTCCTTTGGGAATTGGGAGAAAAGAAAAAGGATCACTTGATCCAGTGATTTGAAAGACGCGCCTTAGGCGTGCCTAGGCGCACAATCGAGGCGCATTTCAAGTAGGTGCCTCGCCCAAGTCCTAGGCACAGCCCTTTCAAGGCGTGCGTCTTTTGAAATTTTGATGCTTCACCGGAGCTTTGAGAATCCCCTATTTGGTAATATTGTTCATTCATTCGTCCTAATAAAATGTCTTCTTAAAAAGCAACTAAAACTACAAAATCATTATTTTTTGTGTGAGAACTAAGAATTTAAGACCTAGCGTGGACTTGTTTGGCATTGCCTCGAGGGGCGTGGTACAAGGGCGACTTGTAGAATCAGGAATGTAATATGTTTTACATCACATTAGCTACTTGAAGTAATGCAATTGAGAAAAAAAGAGATTGTGGGTTTTATATGCTTGAAAATGTTTTATATATTTGATTTTATTTTTGAATTCTCATTTTAATATGCTTTACATGTTATATTTATGTATTTTAATATTCGATAAATAGATAATAGGTTTTTTAAAACATTTATTTTAAAATTAAAGTTTATATTTTTATTAATATTATGTTTAATAATTTTTTGATTTTTTTGGCAATTTTTTTGAATTTGTTTTTTTTAATTTTTAGCTTTTTTTCTTTTAATTTGTGCGCCTTGTGCCTTGCGCCTCAGGTGCAAATTGACCCTTGTGCCTTTTTTGCGCCTTGCGCTTTTAAAACACTGACTTGATCAATTGGAAGACAATTTGCAAAAAGTAAGGAGGAAGGGGGTTTGGGAGAAAGGAAAAAGGATCACTTGATCAATTGGACAAGTAACACCAAGGAATACTTCTTTGTTGGGTAAATGGATTTGGAGATTCCCCAATGATTTAGACAAACTATGGCATGTGGTCGTCATAAGCATTCATGGACTTTTCTCAATGGTTGGGACGCTAGTGTACTTCCTAGAACCTCCTTATCTTCACCTTGAAAAGCAATCTCAACTATTAGTCCCTTCTTTATTTCTTTCATCAGGTATGATGTCCATTTGGGTTCTAAAACTCTTTTTTTGGGAAGATCTTTTTTTTTGGGGGGGGGAGCAGTTTGTATCCTTCCCTTTTCAATCTTGCCATAAATAAAATTGTTTGGTGTCCCATTTTGTCAGTACTTCCAACCTTGGTTTGTATTGGGACTTGGACTTAGAAGGGGTTTAAGGGATTGTGAAACTCCAAACGTCATTGCACTTACAGTTCCCTAAAAGAAGTTTTCCTTGATACTAGCAAAATTGATTAAAGAATTTGGATTTTGACCTTCTTTGGTTCCTTTACTTGTGCCTCTTTCTCCCAAGTTCTTCGTAGAGCACCTCAATTTTTTGGTACTTGTTCCTTTAATGCCATTTGGAAAGGTCAAGTCCCACCTAAGATTAAAGTTTTTGTTCTGTTGGGATGTATATCATAATAATATTAATACTTGTGAGAATTTCCTAAAAAGCAAACCCTGGTGACTGTTTTCTCCTCACGTTTGCCTTTTGTGTAGAGTACAAGGGGAAAACTCTCCCCATCTATTAATCTCCTGTAGTTTTGTGGCTGCTATTTGGAGCCTATTTTTCTATTAATCACAACAGATTCTGGTGATGCTTTCTGTTTGAAAATCCTTGAGTTTTTTTTTAACCAGATGGTTCACAAGACTGCCAGAAGAACAGCTGACCAACACACTCTCTCTTTCCTTGACAGACCCTGTACCTGTATGCCCCATTCTTGCAAAAGGTCCTTGACTGAGAAGGGACAGCAACATTGCAGATTAAGAGCCCTAGAGAAGTGTCTCCACACAGTTGAGCTGAAGCTGCAGTGTAAGAACAAATGGCTTACTGACTCATCCTCCCTGCTGCACAAGACGCATGATCTGTCTTAGATAGGGTACCCCTTCCTCGAGCATTTCCTTAGTCAAACACTTCTCCAGGACAACCACCCAAGTGAAGAATTTCACCTCAGACGGTGCAGCTGAACCCCAAATGGCCTTGCTGGGAAAAGGGTTCCTTGAAGCTCCAACCAGACTCTTGTAAAAAGATTTGACTATGAAAACCCCTGTAGAAGTCACTTCCAAAGTCTGGAGTCCTGAATCTGCACGTCCAAAAGTTGATTCTGCAGTAGATCTAACAGTTCAGAAATTTGATTAATCTCCCAATCGTTGAAACTCCTTTTACAAGAAGTGGTCCAGCAAATCGAACTACCATTCATCTCATAGCAGTCTGCCACCCAAGCTAGTTTGTTGTCCGCCATGTTAAACAAAGAGGGAAACCTGTCTTTTAAAGCAAAATCACCATACCAAGAGTCCAACCAGAACCTCACCTTCCTCCCATCCCTGACTTTGAAAAGCATTCCCTCACTAAAAATACTGAAGGCCTTTGATATGCCCTTCCACAAGCTGCAAATGTAGGATGAAAGGGACATTTCTGCATCCCATCCATTGCTACACAAACCATATTTCTCAGCAATGACCTTCCTCCAAAAATTGTTTGGCTCCATAGCAAATCTCCAGAGCCATCTGGCCAAGAGGGCTTTATTAAACATCCCAAACCTCCAAAAGACACAGGCTTGCAGATCCAATCCCAGCTCGCCAGATGATAATTGAATGAGTCCTTCCAACCGCTCCACAGAAAGTCTCTCATCCTCCTTTCTATTTGATCAGCCACCTCAGATGGGATTGGGAGAATAGACATATAATAAGCTGAGACGCTTGATTAGAGTTACCTTCCCACCCTTAGAAGACAGATACCTGGCCTTCTAGGAAGCTAACTTTGAGTCAACCTTCTCTAAAACTGGGGTCCACAGGGCTTTGGAAGTGAAAATTCCTCTGGTAGATTTTCTTTCCCTTTTTGGTTTCAGGTTGGTTCCTCTGGTAGGTTTGAAGAGCCTATTTCTCAATTCGTTTTTCTCCCCTTCAAAGAGAAGAGGGAAGGTGCTATTGGAATGCACTAGGGTAGTTATTCTCTGGTGCATAAAGTAATGCTCGATTGTTCTTGGACAAAGAAAGAGACATAGAAGAAATCATTGACGACATCTCAATAAAAGTGGTGCATTGGGTGAAGACTATGGATTTATTCTCTGATTTCACAATGGATGACATCCTTAGGGATTGGTCACAAGTGGCAAGCTCTTATCAACAAAATGTTAAGCCTATGGTCTGTTGGTCTCCACCATCTTTGGGCCGGTTAAAGTTGAATTTTGATGGATGGCAGCTTGGGTAATCCTGAACCTTCAGGTATAGATAGAATTTTCAGGGATAAAAATGGAAGCATCCTAGAGGTCTTGTTCACAGCAATGTAACATTCAGTTTTAATATATTCTTAATAAATTCTACCTTTTCTGAAAAAAAAATTCCTAGAGTTATTTTTTGGACCTCTAGGAACAGGAAACTCAACTCAGGCAGAAATTGGGCTGCACTCACAGTTTAAAGGAGAGGAAAAACTAGGAACATGAGTGAGATTAAAATTGAAGGGGATCAAAAAGTCATTGGGTGGTTAAAGAAGGATCAGGAAGTAGCTTTGGAATTATAGATACATATTCAGGGAGCTACAAAGTATCATAGAGGAATTGCAAGCAACATTGGTTTGGGTTCAAAGGGCTGCCGATGGTTTGGCAGACGAACTAGCAAAGCAGGGGTTATCAAGTAACCAGTTGTATTGGGACCACGTTGGCTAGGGGCTGATGTATTCATGTATGATGGTTAGCCAAGGCTAGCCTTTTCTGGGTTCTCTTCTCTCCTGTACTCACTTTTTATACTGATCAATAAAATTCAGTACTGTTATTTTATGTTTTATGTATTTTATTTTGTATTTTATCTTATGTTTATAACCTTCTCTATCTAAATTAAATAATATTTTTACTTAATTTTCGAACACACACACATTGATTTTTATGTTTATACACACACACACACACACACACATATATATATATATATACTTACTATATTTTCTATGTATGTTAGAGTACAATTTATTTATTTTATAGCCAATTTATATTTTATTTATATTTTATATATATATTTTATTATGAATCCTATATTTTTGAAATTTTATTTTGTATTTTGTTTTATGTTTATAATACTCTACCTAAATTAAATAATCTTTGTACTTAATTTATTCATATATATGTTATTCTTTATTTGTAATTTTTATACATTTTAGGATACAATTTTAGATAAGTTATATATTTACTTCTTTATCACACACACACACACACATAAATCCTCTGTTTTTGATTTTTTTTTGTAATTTTATTTTGCATTTGTAACTATTGTGTAGAGGTATTGCGCTCTTATGTGGCCAGGTTTATATATGGAGTGAATGACTAAATTTTGTGAGGTCTTGGGGGGTAGGGGCAGGGGTGGGGGCAAAGTGAGCCAATGAATCTGTACGAAAGAGGTTTGGTAATTCTACTTGTATAAAGGCCCTTAGCAACTGGTGGTTCCAACTATTTGTGGTCTTGGGAAGGATATACTAGATGTGGTCTTAAACTTTGCTATTTTTTTGCACAAAGTGGTCACTTTCAGACTCAAATCTGCATTCTCATACCTGCCTGTTCGAGATTTACCATTACACCAAGTAATGGACCATGGCAATTCTATTTGTATTAGGACTAGTGTTTAGAGAACAATACCAAATATAGAACTGGAAAAGGGAGAGGTTCATGGGTCAAAGGTTCAACTGCGGTTAAATTGGAGGTCAAATCATGATGATATGGCATATATAAATATGTATGTATACCATAGGACACATAAATACTATAAATAGTAAATTATACAAATACTGTTATACTTGAATGTGGTGGATAAATGGTTAGTTCTTTAATTTTTAATGTAATTGACTAGGTTTCAAACCTCCCAACTCACATTTTCTTTGAAAGACATGTTCATAAATGCAATATGTATACCTATAAAAAATTGTTTTTTTTTATCAATAACTGTGTACCTATCAAAAAAGTTAATGCAATATGTACATTAAAGATTCATAAATGAATACAAATAATCAAATGGATTAATGGTAACAAGACAATATGCATGGGAAAAAAGTCATGGGTTCGAATCTTGCCATTTGCATTTTGAAATTCTACACTTTTGATTTCCTACAAAAAAGGTATGGGGGAAACCTATTCCACCAAGGGTTGGGATGCTTTTTTGGAAAGAATCAAGTCAACACTTGTGATTTACTTCAAAGAAACAAACCTGAAAACTATTTATCCCCTCATTGGTGTATTCTTTGTAAGGCCGATGGTGAGTCTTGAAATCACTTACTAATTTACTGCAACCTTGTTAAAGGTATTTGGGAATGGTTTTACACTTAGTTTGGATGCAGGTGGACCCCTCCACCAACTATGCAAAGCTTGTTTTCTTCTACTTTCTTTAGTTGGCCAAAGAAGAGGGAGGAAATAATATGGAGATGTGGAAGGACTGCCATTTGCTGGACCGTTTGGGAGGAAAGAAACTCAAGACTATTCTCAGAGGAGAGAAGTAAAGAACAACATTTCCTACTGCAGAAGAAGTTCAATCGACTGAGAACCAGTCGCCTATTCGCCAAAGAGGAAGAAAAGGAGGAATGGTTCTGGCTGGGTTGTGACAAAATATAGTAGCGGAATAGAAACAAGAAGACAGGAAGGTGAGGAAGACGAAAAGAACTCAACAAGAGTGGTGGCTGAAGTCCAAACCCAGAAAGAAGGAACAATAGAGAAACCTCTAAGGGTGGAGTTGCAGGGAGCTCAAACTGCAATTGGAAGCAGGTTGCAATAAGGAGGCCTTCCCAGGTGGCTACGGAGAAGACCCAGGATCATTAGGGAGATCTCTCGGGTTGGAGGAGAAGCAGAACTCTGTTAAACCAACTCACACATCGAAGGAGAAAGCAATAGTGGTAGAGGAAAATAAAAAAATAGATTAATTTCATGTTCCTCAAATTTCAGTCAAAGATTAATCAGATTCCATGTTCTATTCAATTGGAATACGGTTGGATTAATTTCATGTTCTCGGGGTTAAAAGAGAGACCTGGATTAATTTCATATGTTGGAATATAACACCGAACCGCCCCCATAGAGAGGTGGTTCCGGTGGTAGTTCAGTGTATTGTGTAGGGACGGTGAGGAGAGAGGAGAAGTAATGAGAGCTGAATAATGGGTTTGGATTGGTGAAATCAATGTTGTGTTCCTATTCTTCAGACAATGGAGTTAAGGGGTAAAGAGGTGGACGGGAGAGGAAAGAGTATTAACATGTCAGCAAGGGTATTATTTCAATAAAAATAGATGCAAACTAATTTGCAAAAGGGTAAAATAGGTATTGAAAAAATGATTCTTCTGTTTAGTGTTTTCCGTCTTGGACATTGATGGAAGGGAGGTTTTTGTTGATTTCTTTAAAAATCTATGGGAGGTTTTTGTTAAAATAAAACTATAGTGGAAATTTTTATGATTGTCAGAAACTTCAGGGAAGGTTTTTGTATAATCAGACCGTTTGATCTGGGAACTGGTTATGACTCTGGTCTAGTTTTTGACCAAAAACTGTTTTGACTGGGGTTGGGATTGGATGGTCAGACTGTTTTACCCAGGAACTAGTGGCCATAGTGGTCAAAGTGGTTCCATTTCTAAGTTGGCTTTTAAAACCATGCACCCTAATGTACATCTATACTATATGAAGTGGATATGTTCTTGTTTGGTTTCACCCTTTAATCTTGCACACATACTCTTGCACTAGTTCTCTTTAAACTATTATAGTCTTATATGAAACGAAATTTCATAGTCAATAAGTATTAGGTAGATATGTCCTCTCTTTACACAGAAATACTAGCGAATTGAACCCTAGACTATAACGTTGTTATGTTAAAATAAAGAAACTTGGAGGGGACCATTGAAATGTTACCAACCTCTAGCCTTAATCAGCGCAATCCATGCAAGGGAAATAGGTGAGTTAATCTGACTCTTTTACCTTGGATATTATATAAGAGTTATACTAGTCAAGACCCGTGCAACGCACTGGCTTTATTTATAAGCAAAATTGAATATAGAGCCCTATGACATTTCCAATTAAGTGGTGTCCATCTAAGTTCAATTTATGTATTATTTTTGGGATTATGCCTAGTTATCCAATCACAATTTAAGTTGTGCTTTAGTGAGAGTGGTCAATTTTGTATTCTCTAGATAAATTTGTATTATTTTTTGTATCTTAATGCAAACTTTTATTATTTTTGAAAAAGAATTTTTATTGGTTTATTATTATTTTGTATTATTTCTAGGTAAAATTATTAAAAAAAATCATCTTAAAACAATTCTATAAACCACCTTTGTGTTTTGACCCTAGCAAAGGCCTCTCCTATGGTTTTGAGAAAAAAGGTGCAAATACCTCATTTCCCTTGGCTTTTCGGTAACAAAGACATTGAAGTTTTATCATTGTTAATGCATTATCATTGTTAAAAGAATAATTCTCCTTACTCTTCTTGGACAAGATAAGGTAGAAAGGCTGAAGTGAAGTAAAACTAATGATTTATATCAACATTTTTTATTTGGAAAGCTGATGAAACAAAGGTATTCGCATCTTTTTTCAAAACAATAGGGGAGATTTTGTTAAGGTCAAAACACTAGGGAGTTTCATAGGATTGTTAGAAAACCCAATGAGGTTTTTTGTAATTTTCCTTATTTGTAAATGAAATTGAAATTGATTTTAAAATAATTAAACTACATTTAAAATTAGTAAAAAATAAATATATTTAAGTATATTAAGTTTTTATTATATTTAAATTCTTTATGAAATTTATATAAATTTTTATTTCTTTAGTGGAACTTATGTTGGTTTTATATCAATAAAATTTAATTATAAAACTAATAATTGTTTGATAATTTTTATTAGTTTTATATTAATTTTAAATTGATATTAGTTTTTTGTTTATCTTATTCATTTTATTAATTAAATTCTTTTTATTATATTAATAAAAATATTTTTATCAATAACAATAATTAATAATTATTTTCATTTTATTTAAGTAACTTACTAAGTTATTTTTATTACGGTTGATTACTTTTTATTATTTTCAAATGGAATATAAATTATTATAATTTTGAAAGGAAGTAGATTATTTAGCGTAATAATATATCATTGAATATCTCAATTTCAATATAATTAATCTTTACTAATAATTACACTTTAATGAAAATATAACTAATATATATAAAATTATAGTTAAATTTAAATGAATATATGTAAATAAAGTTAATGTATTTTATGCAATTTAATGGAGTAATGGAGATGAGAGAGAATTAGTGGCATGGATTATTGAGGGAGAGTTAATAGCATAATTAATGAGGAGAGATTATTAAAAGAGTTAATGGGAAAGGGGGGGGGAAGAGAGTTAATGGTGTATTAATGAATGGATTTGTTCAATGTTTACGGGTCGGGTAGCCTAGCGGGCTGGTTTAGCCCGATTCGATCTAAGTTGGGCTTGGACAAGATATCAGGCCCATGGGCTCAGGCTCGGGCTTTCTCAGAAAAGCTCGGCCCAAGCCCAAGCTCGACTTGATAATGTCTTTGTATAATAAAAATATTATATATATATATATATATATATCTTTGTTATTCTTATCTTTCTTCTAGTAATAGTGAGATCTTTCATTATTTTTTAGGTTTTAAGGTTTTAAATATAAATAAAACAAATTTTATTGAATAAAAAAGAAAAAAAATATTTTTTCAATTTTCTGATTGGGCTTAGGCTTGGGCTTGGGCTTGGGCTTGGGTATATGCTGTTAATGCAAAGACAAAGATCGGCCCGAACCTGTCGAAACCTAGCCCATGAACAAGTTTATTAATGAGGAGTGTTTAAAGTCTTAAAAATGATTGGTATCATTGAATATTTCAATTTCAATATAATTAATCTTTACTCTTTACTAATAATTATGCTTTAATGCAAATATAACTAACATATATAAAATTATAATTAAATTGAAATGAATATATGTAAATAAAGTTAATGTATTTTATGCAATTTAATAGAGTAATGGTAATGTGAGAGAATTAGTGGCATGAGTAATTGAAGGAGAGTTACCATAATTAATGAGGAGAGATTATTAAAAGTGTTAACGAGAGAGAGTGAGAGAGTTAATGGTGTATTAATGAGGAGTGTTAAAAGTTTTAAAAATGATTGGTTACTTGAATTATTTTGTTCAATTTTAAAATTCAAAAAAAAAAAAAAGAAAAAAGATATATTCCTTTGAGAAGAAACCAGAAAAAAAAAAGATAAACTAACTTTAAGAATAAATCACAAAGCAGAAAAGTGTCACCTTGGCACATTGCATTTTAATATAGATATAGATATACACATTCATCTGTTACTATTGGTTGATTCAATGGTATGCCTCAAAGGTTTCAACTGTACTGGATGAACAGAGTAGATGCCATAAGCATGTTGGATTGGTCCATTACAGATGGACAAGATCCAATCCAATCCAATGAATACTTTGGACCATTTTGGATTGGTCCAATTCAATGTCTAGACCATCCAATTTGTTCAAATCAAGGTTCAAAGTATTAGAAATGTAAGGTGTATTGGAAATGTAATTTTAAGAGTCGTATCGAGATATGCTTTGGAAACACATAGATGCATATGAAAAATCATGATACTCATGGATACACTAGAAAATCCAAAAAAAAAAAAAATCCTTAAAAAATATGAACAACAATAAAAATGAGTTTTATGTGATTATAAGTTTATACCTAATTTATTTAAACATAAAAACCATTCTTTAATGATTTATATAAAGAATCGAGATATAATTAATAACCATTGAAAAATAATAGAACTAAAATGTATGTGTGTATACTAATATTTATTAGTTAATATTTTTTTGAAGTGATTTATTAGTTAATATTTATTATATATAGATTTAGATAATATTTATTATGTATACAAGTTAATATATACCTTAAATTTTAATAAATAAATATAATTTGTGTTCATCTTATTATTATATAAAATATTAATAATCAAATTTTAGCATTTGTTGGGAAACATCCACCAAGGCAAGAAAGATTACTTTCAGTATAAAAAAAAAACATGCTTTAATAAGCAATTAAGGTTGGCATAATGGTTAATTAATTATTGTTGTAAGCAAATGTCTTGGGTCGAAACTTGTTACCTTTGGTTTGTGAGAGAGAGAAAAGAGACGAATTAAATTTAAAAATGAGAGGGAAATTAAAACCGGTTGATACATAATGTGTATCAGCCCGTTTTGGGTTCTATCAGCCGATACGAACAAAAAAACACAAAACCATCTAGTTATACATGTTTCATGTATCAGAACTCTTCCGAAACGATATGTATTGGCCGATATGTTGTGAAATTTAAAACCTTGGTTAAAGTTGCTTTTAACTTAGATTAGTTCCAACTCAAACCTGGTCCATTGGCACTTGTATTCTTATCTTCCATTAATGGACCATGGACCAAATATTGGTTCAATCCATCTGGAATGGTCCAATTCATTACGTCTTATTGGTTTGTGCAATCCATCCAGATTGGTTTTGTTTTGGATGGGGTTAAACCCAAAATCGATTCGTTGAGACACCTAATCCTAGCTATATAGGAAGGAGATTGGCTTTAGTCAGTGCAAGTTAGTGCTCACACCACTCGAACAACCTCTCCCAACCTTGCATTGGGTATATCTCCCCATGAAATAAAGCACATAAATACGGAGATATTCCTAATGCAAGGCTGTAAAGAGTATGTTATGTGCCTTAGAAGAACTCACCCCTAAAAGCTAGCTGTTAGAGGGAGGGAATCCAAGCACATATATACCCCACAATAACATCCCATACTACCAATGTGGGATACCTCACATTAGCATCCCATACTACCAATATAGGACAAATGGGTCTTAACATTCCACCATGCACTGCAGTCCCGGCGTCCAAACAGGTTGGATTTGCACTAGTCCATCTAGTCCCGGTCGAACACTACAATATCAACATCACCACCTGTGCCGCACGATTGCAACTGGGAAGCAAATGTAGGCTCAGATACCATTTATTATGTGCCTTAGGAGAACTCACCCCCAAAAGCCAGTTATTAAAGGAAGGGAACCAAAACACATATATACCCCACAACAGCATCCTATACTACAGATGTGAGATAACTCACATTAGTATCCCATACTATCAACATGGGACAAATGGATCGTAACAGTGTACCGGTCTTGCAGTGACTGAAGCTGAACACAGAAAGAAGCTACTCAGAGAAGGGAGATTTCCTTGTTGAAGAAACCAATGGTTGAATTTGATGAGATCCAAATATTTATAAAATTTGATAGGGATTGGATTTGATCTGCCAACCCCGAGTGGGTCAGTCGGATTTCAAGTCAAATGCAATAGAGTTGGTTTCTAACTACAGTCCAAATCAAACCAAAAGTCTCAAAATATATTATTTTTTGTTTAATTTTCACATTCAGAGTTTTATATGGGGTGGTTGAAAACAGAAATCACTTTCCTATCGAAAGAGAATGCAGAAATCATTTGAATAATCGAGTAGGAGACTAGGAGCTTTGGATTTGACATATGTTCAATTATAATTTTCAATATAAAACCTTCTTTTATGATAGGGTCTTATGAAGAGGGGAACTTGAAGATTAAACATAAGAAGAAGATCGACTCAGTAAGCATGTGCAAGATTCTTTAGTCATTCAGAGCTCATCAATGCCTTGCAAATAATGCATTGAACTGTCATTTTGCCATTTTAGCGATCAGAGTTGCAGAGATTGGCTTCACCTTACAGTCTTGCTTCATGTGTAATCGCCATTGTATCACGTCTGTGGCCCGACACATAAGGGCATGTACACATGAAACAATCCGCACCTTCCTCCACTATTATAATTGGTAGTCCCTTGTGAGCGTGATGTGCACCTTTTTGTTTAGCTTCCAAGCAGTTTTGGCAGGATGTACTACACCTATTTTTCCAACAACGATGAGCCCAATTCGGTTAAAATAAAAAAAATCGATTCAAAATTTTCGGTTTTAGTTTTTTTTTTATTTGATTTTTTCGGTTTTTTATTTTGATTTTTAAAATTAGAATTTCAGCTAACGGAATTAACCAAACTTTTTATTATTATATGTAATATATAATATATAATATATTTATATATTAATATATAATATACTGATATTTGATTCCATAATATATATTATATATTATATGTTATAATATATATAATAGAGTATATATTATTAAAATTCAGTTTTAACCAAAAATCGAACCGAAATTTTCCATTTTGTTTATTTCGGTTTTTCTAAATTTCAATTTCATTTTTATTTTTATTTTTTTAGTTTAATTTTTAAAATTTTGGTTTATTTAATTCGGTTTTAAACCGAATAAACAAAATACTCACCCCTAATTCCATCTGGGCCACAAGTGCTGACGACCCGGTATTCGTTAAAGATGGTTACTTAGTGTCCCTCCAAAAATGAAGGCATACGATCAAACCCATATAACTAACATAGGTTCTCATGGTGCACTCTGTTATGTCTCTAGTCTCTACTCTCTAGGATTGTCAACAGGTCGGATCTGGGTCGGGAGAGGGTAGAACTGATCTCGAACTCACAAGAAATGTATTCCAGCAACTGAACCAGACCCTATAGAGCCTGTAATTTTTTATTTTAAAACTGAACTAATCGAGCTTCTCGGGTTTATTGGATCTGACCCGATAGACCTAAAACCAAATGATTGATTCTCTAGTTGGGTCTGAATAAGTTTGGAACAGAGTAAAACCGGCCCCATCATTGGTCAAAATCCTGAAACCAAAACTGATACAATCGGTTCGGTCCTGTCAGGTCCGTCAGGTCAGACCCGACTAGTTGACAACCTTATGGTCTCCACCCCATACTCCCCTTGTGTGTATTAATTTAATACTCCGTAAAAACAAAGAGTAGTCCCAATTGAAAGATGGATTTTGTTAGTAACGGGAAAAGAAAAATGTTTGCTTACCATCTCTTTCTATGACGTCACCAGAAAGCTTGTTCTGCCCAATTTTTTAATATAAAAAAAGGGGAAATGGTGGCCAAACTTCCCTACATAACCTACCTATTTGTAAAATGTGGAAGGTGTAGAAGAATCTTTTGGTTCATCCAAACCATCCATCAGATATTGGATTGGGTACATGTCCAATCTCATTGTCAATGTTAGCTATAAGCCCTAATGTTCTAATAGTCGTTGAGCCGGATGGTTGAACCGATGGATCCTGGGATTCATATAATTTTGACTATTTCATTGGGTTGTTGACAGATGAGTTACCTAACCCACTACCCAATTAGCTTTTTTGGTTTAATTTTGATTGTTCAAAATCTTAAAATTTTAATATAAAACTTACCAAATAGGTTTATCTTGCATATATGAAAATGTCATCAAACCAGCTTTCCTTGTCGATGCTTGGTTTGGTTTTTATTTTAATATATTGAGGGTCCAATTGAATTGCCATTGTAATTGAAATCAAAATTCCCTAGAATTGGAATTGGAATCACCTATTCAGTACTTAAAATCAGATCCCATAAGATATGAATGACATCTAAGAAGGGTTGGTGTTAGGCAAAGAGAAATAGATTTTTTTGTCAGCCGGAATGAAATTTTCATTCCCAATGTGGGAGGCTGAAATGATTATTCCCTCAAATGGGGGAATGCCATTCCACTAGGAATGAGAATTGGAATCCTATTCTGTCCAACCAAATAGTTAGAATCAGAATGAACCAAATGGACCTTGATATGCTCTATTTTTTAACAACTAATGCTAGCTGTTTGAAGTTTTAAATTTTAATATAGGGGTGCAATCAAGTCAAGCAGAGCCGAACTTTGGCATGTCTTGGCTCGGCATGACATAAATGCTACTAGGTTTGAGATCAAACTTGAGTTTGATTCAAACTTTATTTTTTGGTTCGAGCTCGATTTGATTAAATATTTGATGAGTTTGACAAAAATGAATATATTTTTATGTTTTATAAATATATATAATATTTTTATAATATATAGTATATTCGAATAACTAATTGAGATTACCATGAGATTTGAGCTTGATTGGAACTCAATTAGAACTGAACTCAAACTGAACCTAATCAAATTGGAGCCTAAGAGCTTGATTTGATTGCACCCCTATTTTAATGTAAACCTACTCGTAGAGTAGGCTTAATTTCTAAACATGGCAAGCCTTTTAGGCCAAAACTTCTCTTGCAAAAATAAAGTGGAGAAGAGATCTATGACAGACCGACACCTTTTTGAGTTTTAAACTAATTTGCCACTTAGTAGGATTCATTGGCTGTTTAGGGAAGTTTGCTAAACAACCTGACTAGCAAATTCATTCCCATAAGGTTCAGTTTGGGAGGAGTATAAATATAAATATATAGAGTGCAAAGCCTTGTATTTTGTATGTATTATATATTATGTATTTAATTGTATACTTATATTGCTTCCATATGCACTCTATTATAAGTTGGGTTTATATTTTTCTTACCTAAAATTAGGTTAGAGAATGTGACACACATATATAATTATTTAATAATTAGCTAGTTTAGTATTTTCTTTAGTTTTATTGAAAATTGAAAAATTTTGCCAAATTATTCAACTTAACTTAAACTTTCTTTATAGAAAAAGAAACTATTTTGAAGTCTCACACAAAATATATTCATATTAATTAAAATGGATACATTTGTTTATTTTCACTCGGTATGCAGCACAGTGGCTGAGTTGAGTTGAATTAAAGTTAGGTGGGAAAAAAGAATAGATGTTTGTGGTTTTCCACATCTTTTTCTATCCATGTGACGAGCTTGATCCTGGAAATTCTTTGCCATGTGGCAAAAAGAGCCATTATCTTTCAGTTGGCCTGTGTGTGTGAATCTGGAAATTCTTTACCTAATGTTTCTTTTTTTTTTTTAAGTTTTTTATAGCAGGTATATGGACTCACCAATCACCATAGAAATAATTGATCATTTTGACTCCTTTTAATGGTGATTTTGAAATTTTATTAATGTTCATTGTTACTATTATCTTCATTAGAATTCAGCCATAGCTAGAAGGCTTTCGGGTCCCCAAAACAGCTAGACCTGTCTGCATATATTATATTATATTCTGGATCGGGACCCACAACCAATGGGTCCTACCAAAGAGCTTGCCTTTTAGGAACATCAGAATCAAATAATCTGATTTTTCAACAACCCCCATTGGACAATCTTTCTGTCTGGAGCCTTCTTCTAGCATTCCAATAGAAAATTTAGATAGTTGGGATCGCTAGGTTGGTTGAGATTTGGATTGTCATTAATTTGTTAGTGAGGAGTGAGAGGGAAAGCCTCATGGTAGACTTTTGGGTATATCACTTTCCAACCATGGATACTCTTTTTTTTTTTCCTATTTTGTTCGATTTAACGTTTCACAGATATATAGCTATGTGAGGATGATTGTAACATTTAAAGTTCTTAAAATCTCCTAACTCTCTCTGCATTTATTATTGCGTTGGCCTTCAATACTAATACAATATGCATCACATGGTTTTTAAAACCGAACCAGACCAAATGGTTAGACTGAAAAACTGAGAAAAATAGATCAGGTGATTGATTCCGTTTTTCTCCAAAAATGATTGATTTTGGTCAGCAAACCACTGACCCCGGCTGGTTAACCGTTTGAACGATTTTGATTATTTTTTATTTTTTTATCAGAACAGATTGACTGTTCGATTTGAACAGTCAGACCATTTGACCCAAGAATCAGACTCTTAACTGGTTCATTCTCCAGGTCGATTTTAAAAACCTTGATGCAAATAAGTTGAATCCAAATTTTATTTTATTGAAATCTGAAGAAAAAAGAGCCAAAGTAAAAGTGAATCAAAACTTATAAACTTCACATTTCACTTCCGTGCATTTGTACCGGTGCAAATAAAATAGCATTGCAAACAAACTGAACCTTTATTACATATCTCAACAACATTAGAAAATGAAGATGTCACCTCAGTCAATGAGACAATGCTTTACCTCTAGAGGGCCAGGGCCCAGGGGGCCACCCTCTGTAGTCCTTACAAAAACAAAAGCTCCTTACGCGATTACTATTCGCTTGTGATTTTCTCTAAACTTTAATTATTGTTTGTCCTAATTATGATAGAAAAAGCATAATTAAAGAAGAAAGACAAATCACACCTCTAAGTCTCTAACAAATCCAATTAAGTCTAATTATACTTTCCTCTGATATATAATCAATCCCTTGATCTTGTGATTATAACTCTTCCCAATATGTGAGGTTTGGATGGGGACTGTCATGTGGTGTCCCGGGTATCCTACAAAACTAGACCCAACCAACCTGCAATTTTTTTGTGGGTTCATGGTCACACGTCGTAGCCCAATCGTTGATTGGTCCAAGTTCGAGTTGTCACTTCCCAACCAGAACCCAAGGCGAGACCCACTGGAACGAGAGAGGCCTGGCCTAGTGGATGAGATGAGACTAATGGGTTTGGTCTTTTTTCACTTATCATTGGTTGTATTTGATAGCTATTGAAATGGGTGTTGAAAGCTGAATGCGAAAAGGGTTTCAAACTTGATGGTGCCCCATACCCATTCAGAAACCCGCATTGACCCGACTCTATTGGGTTAAGATCGGATCTTGATGGAGTTTAATTTAGGGTTGGGTTTGGATTGAAGTGAACGATGGTAAGCCTAGCCCCATTGCAGTAATGAAATATTTATACATATAAAGCACCTGTTTGACTATAGATGCACCCGTATATGAGATGGGTCAGATCAGGTTTAATTGGATCAAATCAAGTTTGGTTTGGAGTGCCATCGACATCCCTGATTATACTTTTGAATTCCAGCCATTTTTAAAGCTTGGAATCCTTTTCACATTCGAGTTTTTAGGGGTATTTTGGGAACATGGTTGGAACAAAAACAACTATTGGAGAATAAAAGCTAGGGGCTTGCCCAACGGTTTAAGTTTTTAAGTTGAACAATTTCTTGACATGATAATTAGAGCCATTTGACTAAGTGGTCTAATGTATCCAATATAATTAATTAAATTTCAACATAAGTTATGGATGGGCCTATGTTTGTTCATATTTCAAATCCAATACTCTTAGTAGGGGGCCGGACATGTTGGAGAATAAAAATTTATTTCTTGTAAAGGGGTGTATTAGAGAATAAAAGTATATTCAGGGACCTCACCTAACAACTTAAACTTTTATATATATATATATAATAATTCTTTAATTACTCTCATCATCAAATTTATAACTAATTAAATTTCAGCACAAGATATAGATATGACTCTATAGATTTTTTGATAAAATCAATATCATTTTGTTGATGCAATAATTATTTTTGTTTCCAAAACAGTGTTCTGTAGTTTCTATTTCAGAGTGGCAGGGACAGGGGAGCTTACATATACCATGTGGGTAAGGCAAATAAATGGTGGGTCCGTAATTGAGTGTGGGTGTGGTTGATCATAGCACGCCTTGGAAACTAAATTATTAGGCAGGGTGGCTCTCAAAGTGGAAAGAAAGAGATTGCAATTGGGTTGAGTTGAACTCCACTTACTTAGTTCAATGAAAAGGGAAAACCACTGACAGTTTTATTTTCATATTTGTCATTGTGATCAATTCATGATGTAACTAATTAAGGAGCAGAACAGCAAGGTAATTAAATTAAAATTAATTTGGACGAATTGAACGGACCAATAAGACATTGAATTAGACCAATCAGTCCAAAGTATTTATTGGATTGGATTGGGTTGGATCCAAGCAATACCCGGTCCATTGATATAAGATAAGAATGGACCAAGTTTGGATGAAAACCTTTCTAAACTAAAACCAATTTGAACAGATTGAATTGGACTGGTCCCCATCTGTAATGGATTCATATTGGCTGGATCGGATTGGACCAAATCCGGTCTAATTGACACACCTACTATATAGGAACTGCTTTACCATTGGCAGCAAAGGTAAGAAAAAAGAGCTTAGTGATCAGTAGTTGGTGGTATTGTGTTGGACTGTTGGGTAGGCTATACCATTCCTCTTGGTCAAGTGTGTAGAAAACCTTTACAAAATAAAGTCAAAGACTGCTTTACAAGATTAGAGTATATACTCAACTCGGGGAATTTTTGTAGTTTTTGCTGAGCTTCACTTACAGTTCAAACAAATGAAGTATCACCATATATAATAAGCCCTCTCGATCGCCTAAAAAACTATTCCTAGAGATGGCAATAAATTTCCCATCTCACGAGACGGCAAAAGCAAACAAAGTCCATGGAGAATTTAAAATTCTAAAATATCTGGAATATCTCCTCACATGTATCAGTCAATCCAGACTTCTGATTCAGTACTAAGGAGTGGCTCTTAGTGGTCTTTCTATTTTCATGGAAAAATATGAAATTTTAATGGTTGGTTTCAGTTACAAAGGGAAGAGGAAGTAGCATACAGCGTTGCGTGGATCCTCTACAAACGAACAAATCGGTTGCCTTGGATGCTTCTGATTCCAGCACTCTAATGTACCCACAAGGGCATCTTGATTATGAATTGCTTTTTTTGTTTGTTTGCTTGTTTGATATAATTTAATGTGCAATTCAATATTACTCCCGTCTTTTACGAAAAGAAACAATTTTTAGATGAAAAGAAAAAAAAAAAAATAGAAATGAAGGGATTCTCGTACTTGGGTTCCCTTTGTATTGATGAATTTGTATTTATCCCTTGGCCAGTTTGTTCAAATTCTGTATTTATCTCCCCATCTTTTCAAGTTGTTTGCATCTGTACTTTTGAATTTTGATGCACCAATTATTTGTTCTTTTCGCTGTTTTAAGGCCACAAAGGAACAATGATGCCAATTGGTTATTATTATCAAAACAATATTAAAATTTGATGCTTTCTCCTATACAAATTAGAGTACAAATAGGGATACAAATACAAAATTTGAAACTAAAACCCAAGGTGATTAAAAAATCATACCCATTGGAGAAGAAATTATTCCTTTTCCACTGTTCATGAATATTGAAAAAACTTGTCAAGATATCACATCTTTCATCACTGAAAAGTTCTATAGATAGAACCCACGATTTGACATTGTCCCTATGGGTCAGTGTCTGTGTGACACAGTGAAAAATTCTGTATTGAGCCAAAAGAATGGAACGGTCGGTGTTTAGCTCATTAGTGATACAACCATTCTGGTTTCAAGGGCCTGCAGGTCAATGAAACAGTGTCAAAGATGGCTGTATATCTGCAACTCTGCAAGAATGTTAATCCAAATAAGTTGTTTTCACTTTTCAGATATTTAAAAGTCTTATCATCTGTCACTGAGGTTCATGTACAAACACTTGGACTTGGGGCATCCTGGTCAAGCCAGGATATGCTGTCCTAGGTCGTTTTGTATTAAAGGTGATTGATGTTTATAAAGAGAGGAATGCACAAGGGAGGGAGAGGGACAGGCCCAAAGCATGGGTCATGGCATGATAAATGTGAAAATCACCCAACAGACATGGACACGTAAGGTGAAGATGCTCCATCACTACTTGTAGCTATAAGCCTATAATATCAGAAATGCCATATTAAGGCAAGGCAGAGCAATTTCCTTGAGATTTCTCATCTGTTGAACATGTCATTCTTCCCTCCCAGCCCCAGTCATGGCTGGTGGCCAGATAAGGTTGGTTTGTACATCCTCTCTCTACTTAGACCCAATGTCATACATTAGGCAGGTCAGGCTGCCAAACTTAAGACTATATTGCATAAAGTCATGCTGGGCTCTCCTTCTTGGGTCCACCATGCTTGAGATAGATGCTCCCCAATTCATGTTGGGCTTTAATGATGTTGCCCAAGGCTAGCCCAACCACAATCAAAATCTGTGGTTTTTCTAAAATGCCAAAATTGGTCTCTCTCTCATTCATTAGCCAGTAGTTGGGCATCTTCAGGTTACAGAAAAAAGAAATACAAGAGAGCAACCCAGCTGGTTTATGTCAAATAAAAATAAGCCTGAAATTGTTAAAAAAGGATAGCTGTAAAATAAACCTGGAATTCTAAAAAGGATCAAACAGAGTATTGCCCTTATCTGTATCTTGAGACCTGAACCTAAAAATGCTGAAAGGATTGATTGTAAAATAAATAAAGGTAAAATAGGCCCCCCCAGGTCCAAGTAACCTTCTTCCAAAGTCTCTGCTTAATATAAGCCAAAAGCAACAAGTGGACTGCATCCAGCCCCATTCATCAGATGTGCCAACTGAGCATGGACAAACAAATACACGTGAACACCAACACCTTTCTTCCCTACAAAACAATAAAAAGAGAAGAGAAAAAGCCATACTCAGAAATTTGCTCTACTCTTTTATTTTTTCACAAACAAAATCTACCTTACTACCTATATTATCAACCCAATCACTTACATGTATACAAAATACTCTGTTCTAGTGTCTGGGTATCAAATTTTTTAATTTCCAATTTTATATAGAATATATTATAAAATTTAGAGAGAGAAGAAGGGAGGGGGAGGAGAGAGAGTGGAAATCCGCTGTGGGTAGTGATGGGTTGGCAGCACAGAGATGCTTTGGTATTATCTAAAACTGAAAAAGGTTAAATGGTCAAGGGGGACTATTGGGTTTGTGTAGGAAGGGGACGGGAGGTCATTGAATTAAATGTAACCTCGTGCTTGCTTTCATTAACATGGTCCCTACTTGAAAACCGTTTTTTCCAGCTTTACTCTTCCTTAATTAATTACATTATTACATTAATTATACATACAACGCCATGGAAGAGGAGGTTTCTTCAAGCCATATTGCGTATCTTTAACCCAGTAACAGTCTTTTTTTTCTCAAAATGTCTTTAATTTGAGGAGAATCTATCTCCTAATATGCATCTCCTTGTGGAAGTTGGCATGATATTGGTTTTCTTCAGCTCTCTAATGCATGTGGTTATGTCAGGTAAAGGAAGGTCTGTAAGATTTTATGCTAAGAGAGAGAGAGAGATGCCTTTTGCTTTTTTTGGCGTAGAGTAATGTTGTAAAACCAGCCTTTCCTGCCATACCCAGTTGCTGTTTTCTCCATTTGAGGTTTCTCTTCTGGGTATCTCTCTTCTTCTTCTTCTTCTTCTTTAGATTATTTAAGCTGTCGCTGTCTTCTGTATTCATCTCTTCCGTATTTGTGGTTTCTTTTTTCTCTTCCCATAATTGCCTTTCGAGTAATTTTAGAGATGGTTTTAGCAAAGATGCTGACAGTGAAACAACTCCATAGTTCATCTGCTTCTCCTAATTATTTTTGTTTACTTCCTACATTCCCCAAACTTGTGTCTAATTTATGAGCGGGTCTTGTTCTTTCTCTAAATGTGTTGATTTCTGCTTCTTTGAAGGAGGGTCATTAAGAAATCCAGTATCCAGATCATAGCAAGCCCTCACAAGCAGGTTTTGAAGCATTTGGGAGATGGGTTCTTCAGTTTTTCTTTAATCGATTGAGGCAGAGGCCAGTTCTCCTCTCCTCTTTGTTTATTTTCTGTTTCTCGGCCTTTGGAGTGGCCTGTTTCTTCTGGGTTTCAGCCCTTGCCTCTAAAGAAAGATTAGGTTGTTACCCCACCACAAACTAGTAGGAAAAATTGAGGTTCCTGGTATCAGAATGAGAGATTTCCCTTCTTGTTTTGGCGAAAATGGGGTTCAAGTTGCGGATTCTTCTTCAAGTGCCAGCAAAAATGCTCAGAATTTGGTTACGTGCGTTTATCAGGGTACATTACGCGGCCGTTCTTGCATGATTACTGTTACATGGAGCAAGAATCTGATGGGTCAAGGCCTTAGTGTTGGGATCGACGATTCAACCAACCAATGCCTCTGTAAAGTTGATATAAAACCCTGGTTGTTCTCCAAGAGAAAAGGGTCCAAGAGTTTAGAGGCAGATTCTAGTAAAGTTGATATATACTGGGACCTCTCATCAGCCAAATTCGGATCCGGCCCTGAGCCATTGGAAGGATTCTATTTGGCTGTCGTCTTTGATCGAGAGATGGTTCTCCTCCTTGGGGATTTGAGTAAGGAGGCATACAAGAAGACCAACGCGGCACCCGTTCCTTCGAATGCCATTTTTGTCGCCAAGAGAGAGCACATTTTCGGGAAGAGGCTCTATGGTACCAAAGCTCAGTTCTGTGACAATGGGCAGATCCATGATGTTACCATTGAGTGCGATACTGTTAATCTCAACGATCCCTGCCTCTTGATCCGCATAGACAGTAAGACGGTGATGCAGGTGAAGCGCCTTAGATGGAAGTTCCGGGGGAATCAAACCATCTTGGTTGATGGTCTCCCTGTAGAAGTCTTCTGGGATGTCCATAACTGGCTCTTCGGTCCGGCTCTTGGAAGTGCTGTTTTTATGTTCCAGACTTGCCTTTCCGCTGAGAAGTTGTGGGCGAGCCATACGTCCTCTGATCCTACTATATTGCCTTGGTCTTGCTCGCAAATATTCAGAGATTCCCAATTACAAGGTCTTGGTTTCTCACTAATTTTGTATGCTTGGAAGAATGAGTAGAGGTGTATTCTTCCTTGTGCTAACACTATTTTTAGTGAGTGATCATTTTTGTTAACGATGTGTTTGAATTACATGAAATGTGATTTATAAGTGGCTTCATTCGTTTCTACTCAACTTTTCTTGTCTCAATTAAATTGAATGATTCAAATGGATCAGTATTTGTATGATTTTCTTATGCAGTGGTTCTATGACCCTCAGTGTCAGCACTAGTTTATTTATTTTTTTCCCATTCTTTTAGTTATTTGATACTTATTTACCAAAAGTGTTGTTTGATTCTCTTTTTGACGTGTGTCCTTTACTTTGATTCTTTGTCTTCTGTTGAAAATCCTTTTGATAATGGAGGTTTCATCTTTGGTTTTGCTTGTGCATCACCCAATTGTAGCAAAGCAACATGCTCTTTATGACTCGTTGGGGTAAGACCTCTACTCCCTCTATGTCTAATATTTATTATCAAGAATCTTATTTTACTGAACCTGAGCTATATCCTTCGCATCAGCACAAAAGGTGTAACAAAAGCAACTGGTTTATTTGTTTTACTTCCTTTTTGTTACAGAAGGCCAGATAGTTGAAGCAGAGGTTTGTGCTATGCTTCTGGCTAAATAGAGGGAGCAGAGGTTTGTGCTAGGCCAGATATATGGTAATCCGGAATTACCATATATCCATTTCACAGGTATGGCAAATATGTCCTTGTAAGTTGGTATTATATATTTAATAATAATGTCTTTTACTTTATGTATGCCACCATACCATATATTACTATTATCTTTTTAAGGATACCATGCTATATATTGTTTCCCTATCAATTTGAAACTCCCATGAAATTTCTTCTAGTTCTGGGCTTTAGAAATATGATAGTATCATTCACAAATAATTCTTAATTGTCACCATGTGATGCATTATTTGCAATGTTTTCAACTTGCCATTGACCCAGTCGGTCGAACCGTCACCCGGTCAGGATTCTGGGTCCGGTTCAGTCAAGACCCATCAGACGGTAAAAAATCGTTGATTTGGTCAAGAACCGTTCGACTTGGCCAGTTGGACCATTGACCCGTTCGACTTGGTGACCGGGTTGCGGGTTGCACACAATACATGCAAACTTTCGGAGGCCATAGCTTTGCACTCCAATGTCCGATTGGGGTGATTTTTTTTTTTTTTTTCGATTTTGGGTAACATTTCGAGATCTATGTGTCCCAAGGCTCTTACGCTTGCTATTTTCGTGAAAAACCCCTTTTTTGGCCTCAAATTGCAATTTTTAATATTTTTATAAATAAAAAATTAAAAACTGAGTTAAAAAACATATATTAAATATAAAATAATACGTATAGCATATTTACAATGTATTTATACATTATTTATTGTTAAAATATATATTTATACACACACACACACACACACATATATATATATATATATATATATATATATATATAATATACATATATGCACATATATGGAAGTATCATTTTTCTCTCCCTTTTTCCAACAAGAAACCTCAAGTATCATTTTTTGGCTGATTAGGCCTGGCCCATTAAGTTTGACTCAAGGGGACTTGAAAAGGAAGTCATGTGATCACGTGACTACAACAAGATGTCGAAAGTTGGGGGACCAATGCTTGGGTGTATCATCGTCCCAAACCGAAGTTGTAACGGCGCTTTCTTCCTCCAAACACAATTCTCCAGAAGCAGGCTCGATGAGGTGATCACTTAAGTGATCACGTGACTACAACAAGATGTCAAAAGTTGGGGGACCAATGCTTGGGTGTATCATCGTCCCAAACCGAAGTTGTAACGACGTTTTTTTCCTCCAAACACAATTCTCCAGAAGCAGGCTCGATGAGAAGTTCTAGTTTGGGGCTTGCTTGGGTGCCGAGACTGGTTTCCTACTCTACCAGTCCAGAGAAGCTAAATCCAAGGTACAACCGTACAATAGAACAAAGAACAGGGATGAAACAATAGATTCAGGGTGGATAAGTTTAGAGGACAGTACGGAAGGAGAGAAATCTGAAGGTTTTTGCTTTAGAAGTGTTCAAAGTAAGTGCCACTCTCGACTTGGGGAAGAAGCGGAAGATGGATTGAGACTATTGTTTGATGATGATCTTTTTACTACACTTCCTTGACTCTCGATCCAGCCTGACAAAGAGGAAGGAAGATTAGGCTCCACTTCGGGGGAAGTAAAATCTAAGACAAAGAACAATGGAGATTTGTGTTCAGAACAAGACTAAATACAGGGTATTAGTAGGGGCTGTAAAGTCAACCCAGAACCTCTTAGTAGAGCTATAAACTGCCCTGTTCTCACGGCTAACTATCTAGAGGGTGGTTCTGAAAGTAGCACCTATGACTTTAGCCCAATGATTGGGGTTAAGGGGTTGCCAAATCCTTCGGTAAATCCTACCCGTTTACAAAAGTCTCTTTTGAACCCGAAATTTGTTGCTACTAATGTTTCTTCTAGTCCTGTGTATGTTGTGCCTATGGGGGAGACTAGCCCAACCTTGCAGTCTGCCAATCAGAATAATCAAATGTAGGAAACAGAGGTGATTGGAGATTTGTTTTCAGAAATTGTAGACATGGAGATCAGGGATAGAATTTGGGACTTGATTATGGAACTGTTTAGAATTCAGGTGGAGGAAGAGATGGCTGAACAGATTGAAAGGGATGAGGAGGGTGACACTCCTAATCCTATTGTTGAGAAGGAAGTAAAGGATGATGGCAGATTAAATGTAGAAGCTGGCTCAAGAAAACAAAAGGGGAAAACAAAGAAAAAGGGTTCCAATAGAAAGAAAGAAGGGAAAGAGAAGCTAGAGGAGCCTAGGTCTAAAGGAGCTGGTGTAAAAAAGAAGAGAAAGAAAATGTTAAGTGAGGTGGAAAGGCTAAAATGTGAGGTGGATTATGATAAAGGGAGTGTTGGAAAAAAGAGAAGAAGTGGTGAGTGGTTTGTTTGTTTAGGGGGTATTTTTCCGTGGTCTCCATGAAATTGATAAGCTGGAATTTAAGAGGGTTAGGAAGCTCAAGAAAAAGAGGAGGTTGATTAGGGATCTATTGAGAAGAGAAAAGCCAGATATTGTGTTGATTCAAGAATCTAAGTTGTCTGAGTTAGATAGGAATTGGGTAAGGAGTATATGGTCAGCGAGAGACATAAGTTGGGCATACACACAATCTTGGGCAGCTTCAGGGGGAATTATAACTTTATGGAAAAATGCAGAGATGGAGTGTACTGAGGAGTTAATTGAGAAGTATTCAGTGTCCATTAAGTTGAAGAGGAGGATGGATGATTGGCTTAGTTTCTAAGGTACATCAGGTATGATTTGGCTCAGGGAATTTAATTCGGTTCCAGGAAGACACTTGGCTTGGTGACTGGCCTTTAAAGGAGGTGTTTCCTTCTTTGTATTCTATTTCTTTGTATAAAAATAAGGTCATTTCAAATTTTTTGGTTCTTCCTTCTTTGCCTTTGAGTCTTAATTGGGATCTTGGATTTCAAAGGGGTTTGAGGGATGAGGAAGCAACTTGTCTGTCAAAGCTTCTCCTTCTTTTTGATAGTGTTTGCTTAGAGCTTCCTTGTCCAGATAGAGGAATTTGGTTCCCAAGCTCTAAAGGTTCCTTTTCTTCTATGGTAAATGGAGTAGCAAGAGATTTTTTTCTTGTCCAGATAGAGGAATTTTTCAATTATGGTAAATGGAGTAGCAAGAGATTTTTTTCTTGCCAAAAGGGACCTTAGACAAGGAGATCCTCTATCCCCCTTCCTTTTTACTCTAGTAACTGATGTGTTGAGTGAATTGATCATAAGGGCAAATGCCAACAATATGGTTAGAGGCTGGAGATTTGGAAGGGATGAAGTGGTGGTTACACACCTATAATTTGCAGATGATATTATTTTGTTTTGTGAAGGGAAAACAAAAGAACTTATGAACCTAAAAAGGATAGTCCATAAATTTGAAAGGATCTCCAACCTTAAGATTAATTGGGGCAAGAGTTGTGTGGTAGGAGTAAATTTAGGGAGTGAAGAGGTGATTCAGCTAGCTGGACTATTGGGGTGTGAAGTAGGGGATTGGCCATTACAATATTTGGGACTACCATTGGGAGGAAATCCTAATATAGATAGTTTCTGGTATCCAATGATTGAGAGATTTACAAAGAGACTTGCGAATTGGAAGAGAAACTACATTTCTTTGGGAGATAGGATAACCGTAATAGACTTGTTCGGGCTTGCCTCGAGGGTTGTGGTACAAAGGCGACTCATAGAATCAAGAATGCAATATGTTTTACATCACATTAGCTACTTGAAGCAATGCAATTAAGGAAAAAATGAGATTGTGGGTTGTACATGCTTGAAAATGCTTTATATGTTTGCTTTTATTTTTAATTTTAGATAATTGGTTTTTTAAAACATTTATTTTAAAATTTATGTTTATATTTTTTATTAACATTATGTTTAATATTTTTTTGCATTTTTTTATTTTTTAGCTTTTTTTTGTAGTTTTGTGCCTTTCTTAAAAAGGTGCGTGCCTCAGGCGCAAATTGGCCCTTGCTCTTTTTTTGCACCTTGTGCTTTTAAAACACTGGATATTCCACATAGCAGCATGAACGATTGCTTTCCAGAAACAGCTTCCTCTCTTGCCTGAAATCATCTTTAGCCCTTGCCAAGAGTTGATAAACTCTATAACAGAATTAGGGGGAGTCCTGCTGAACTTGCCTCCAGCTGAGGAATCGAGAAAGAACTGCCAAAGATTTCTGGCCACCACACAATTAAAAAATAGGTGATCGATAGATTCACCATCCTTGTAACACATCAGACAGATAGTAGGAGAGATAGAACGATGGCCTTGAAACTTATTTTGGAGGCTGTAACAAGTATTCAGCTTTAAGCAAGAAGCCTCCCAAATCATGAAAGAAACTCTAGGGGGGGGGACTGTGGGGAGCCAAATCTTTTTGCCCGGAAAAGGAGAGGGGGGTGGGTTGGTGGTTAGGTGTTGAAATAAGATTGTCTTCAGTGGAGTGAGAGATGAACACTTCTGAGAGTAAGGAGGTGATTTCGGAAAGTTCAGCCTCTTAGATCTCTGCGAAAATTGAGGTTACAGGAAAGGCCCTCTGAATCTCTTATCAAGGTTATAGAAATGAGAGCATGCTTATCACACACTAGCCTCAAGAGAGAGGGGAAGGCTTTGCAGAAGGGAGTACTTCCCCACCAAAGGTCTGTCCAGAATTTAATAGTATTTCAATCTAATATTTATTAGGATTCAATCAACACCATGTTGGTGTATTCTGTCGTGAACCCTCAGAGACTTCAAAACCTGCAATCCGAGGATTCTCTAGTGTGGAAAGGGAACAGAAATGGGAAGTTTTCAGTTAAGGGGAGGTTTTGAAACCCTCTACAATGCCGGGCCATTTGGGGAACAGTGGCTCCCTCTAAAGTAAAGTTTTTTGTATGGGGTGCAGCGTTAGAGAAATGTCTCACCAAAGAGATGTTGGTTAGAAAAGGTTTTAACTGCAGTGACCTGAGGCGTAGCTTCTGTTGTGGGGATACAGAATCAGTAAACCATCTGTTTTTATATTGCAACTTTGCTTCGCAGATCTGGAGCCACTTCTTAAGTAGTCTGAGGTTAAGCTGGTGTATGCCAGATTGAGTTAAAGCCTGCCTGGAGGCTTGGCAGATCCGAGGGATGGCTAAGAAAAGAAAGATTTGATGGTCTTCTATTCCCTTAGCAATTCTGTGGGTGGTTTGGACAGAAAGGAACAGCAGGGTCTTTGATCTTAAAACCTCTACTGAAGCTGAAGTCATCAATTCGGCTTTAGGTTGTGTTAGAAGTTGGTTTATACATACTGAATTTCAAGGTTACTTCTGATTGTAATTTTTCGAGGATGGCCTTTTTTTGAGGTCCTTCTGTTTTGGTGTGTATAGCTTCTCATTGTACAAAGGACCTTTTACATCAATACAATTATATTTTACCTTTGCTCAAAAAAAAAAAAAAGCTTAAAAATTTTGTCCAATCTACACATTCTTATTCTTTCACCCTTTCTTTTCTTCTGCTCAATTTTCTCAGTTTTCTTTTTTTCTTCCTTTTCTTCTCAATAATATGCTGATTTTCTATGGCTAATATGAAGTTAATCATTTTTGTGAAGATTGTAGATAATTACTAGTAAAAGATGGTTGCTGGATGCTATTAAACCTAGGGAATTTCCTTAGGATTCATGATTTTTATTAAAAAAAATCCATCACCTGTTAAGCATTGAGGTGGACTAGTATCGAAGGCACTACCTAGAGTAACTTCAGACCATTGGCCGATTGCAGTATACAAGATCTAAGAGGCTGGGTCTAACTCCATTCAGATTTGAAAACATGTAGTAGGCCATTTGAGCTTTATTCAAAAAATAAAAGAGTGGTGGGAAGAGGAAAGGCCTAGAGTACACCAGAAAGGAATGAGAGATTCCATAGGAAGTTACAAGGGCTGAAAACAAAAATCAAAGAATGGAATGAATTGCATTTTGGAATGGTGTTGTTAGAGTAGTTTGAGAGTTGTTTGTGCTGTTAGAGTCATCTCTGCTGTTAGTTCTAGGATGCTGTCAGCTTGTTTCTTGCTTTTTCTTATTGTTTTTTATTAGGGTGTGCCACCAGGGGCAAGTATGTAATTTCTGCCTTATATTTTTTTCTCATTATTATAAATAGAGAGCTAGGTGCTGCCAGCCTGAGTTTTGACTCCCAAACAGCCTTTCTCTCTTCTCCTTCTCTCTTCTTCTCGTGTTATTCTCTCCTTTCTAGAAGAAAACATGGTATTAGAGCATATTCCTGGGCTATAGGAGGATTTGTTTTTCTCAGAATCACATCTCCTCTCATCCAGATCTCTGATTTCTTGAATTATGAAGTGAAAGAACCCAATTGGACTGATCAGAACAATCTGATTGTGTTTTCTCCAGGTTCTTCCTTGGTTGTAACACCAAGGAAACCCTAGTTGGTGACAGCCAATACTGTGAAGGCTGTATTTTTGTTATGTTTACCTTTGTACAGGGGCTGTATGGCTCCCTTATGACATGTATGTGCTGTCTTTTTTTGGTCTATGTCTTGTGTGGCCTAATGATGATTGGAGATTGAATTTTTGGATCTGTTAGTTGCTGGTAGTGGTGTCTCAGCAATGGTGTTCCATTCTAGGGGGCAGATTGGTGTGTGTTTTGTGCCCTACTTGTATTTTGGGTGGTAGAAATAGGGTGGAGACATATTTCTGTGTGCATCAGTGGTTCTTTTTGAGTTGTAGAACCTGCTTAATATGGCAACTGATAATTCAGCTTCATTTGGGGTTACATCAACCTGTGGTACAGTTGGTATGGGTGCTGAGAATATGTTTTTCCCGATGCCAATTACCCCTTTGAATGGTCTGAACTATCTAGAGTGGGGCATAGTTTTTAAGGCACCAAGGTGAGGCTAGGCGACAGGGGGCCGCCGCCTTGTCGCCTAGTCGCCTAGGCAATGGATTTTTTTTCTAAGTAAAACCATATATCCTAGGGTAGTTCCCTAGGTTCCATAACCATCTTTCCTTAATAGTTATCCATAATTTTCATAAGAGAAGTATAAATTTCATGTTTTTAGAAAATCAACATTTTATGAGAAAAAGAACAAAGGAAAGAAAATTCAAAAAATATAGGGGCCGAACCCCTACTTTTGTTATAGGAAAAGAAGAAAGAAAAGGTGGAAGAAGAAGATATGTAAGAAGAAAATGTGTTGATTAGACAAAATTTTAAGTTCTTCCCTTGCTTATTGGTTCAGATTCTGAAATCTTTGAGGATTCAATCAAGGATCAAAACTTCAATACAATATGCCCCGTATCGGGTGTATTGTATTGTATCTTTGGCGCCCCAATACACATGTTTACAGGTGTTTTCGGGAACCCATTTTTTGAAATAATATATATATTTAAAAATGAAATTGAAAACCAAAGAAATAAAAATAGGGGGAGTATCGTTTTAAGTACTGATACACCTCTGCTGATACATAGAGGTGTATCGATACTTTGAACCATGGGTTATGGTTCAATACAGCAGTTAGCAATGTTTCTGTTGATTAAACCCTAAAAAATAAGAAAATAATAAAATGAAATTAGTACATAAACACATAAAATGAGTATTCTAGTTTAATAATGCCAAAAAATTTAAAATATAAAAGTATTTTATAACATAGTGCACAAAACTACTTGGTGATTGGGCGAGGCGAGCCTCCAAGGGCACCTTGTCGCCTAGGCGTCGCTTTGACAACTATGGAGTGGGCCAAAGGTGTGAAACTGTATGTTACATCTAGGGGAAAAGCTGGATACAAAAATGGGAGAGTGAATGAACCTAAAAGTGGGACAAGGAGAATAGTATGGTGATGTCTTGGCTTCTTGTAGCCATGGAACCAGATGTAAAGAAGAATTTTATATGGGCAGAGACTACAAGTGAGATATGGGAACAAACTAGAACAACCTACTTTGAGCAAAGACACTATGCTAAGATTTATTAGTTACAGGCTGAGTCCTCAACCTGTAAATAAGGTGATCGTAGTTTGACAACATATTATTCAACCCTTACCTCTGTTTGGAAGGAGCTGGATTACTATCAGACTATAGAATGGAAGCACAATGATGATGCCAAAGCTTATAAGAAGTTGGTCTCTTAGCAGCGGGTCTTTGCTTTCTTGTTGGGATTGAACCAAGTGTATGAGCCTCTAAGAGTTTGGATTTTGGGAAGTTGTGAGTTGCCTTCAGTTCAAGAGGTGTATGCCTTGGTCCAGTTTGAGGAAAGTAGACGGAATGTAATGGTTACAAGTGAGGGGGAGTAGTAGGTATCTTTAGCTGCAGCAGGTGGTACTAATGTGGGAAAGAAGAGTGATGCCAAGAAAGTTGATGGAAAGGACAAGTTGTGGTGTACTCATTGTTGGCGTGCAAGACATACTCGTGACACATGTTGGGAGCTTTTTGGGAAACCAAAGTGGGCTATAAAAAAGGAAGTGCAAGGTAAGATGCAAGGTTAGAAGAAGTACATTGCAATAAATATGGAAGCTCAAGATTCTTAGTCTGCGGGAGTGTCTACTGGTGCTACATGGGAACATTCCACAGGTTTTGACCCCAATGAGGATATCATTAACTCCTTCTGTAATCATTTGGAATCATATGGTAGGGCTTTATGTCAGATGGACTACTTAGTTACTGGTACCCCTTTTACTTCATTTGTGTCTACATCAAGTAATGTGGCCTTTGTCTTCCATGTTTCCATTGCCATTGATTCCCCCTGGATTATTGGCTCAGGGTCCTTTAACCATATGACCAGTAAGCCAAATCTCTTCTAGTCTTGCAGCCTTTTGTTTGGGAGAGATAAAGTGAGGCTTGCAGATGTATCATTCTTGTCCATATGTGACAATGGGGTGTAAATGGGTATTACAATGAAACATAAGGCGGATGAAATAGTAGAAAGATACAAAGCAAGGCTGGTAGAAAAAGGGTGCACTCAGGTTTATAGTATTGATTATGATGAGACATTTGACCTAGTACAAAGATGAATTCAATTCAGTTTCTTATTCTAAGTAATAAAATTTGATGTTGTTGCTGAAAAAAAAAAAAGATGAATTCAATTCAGATTCTGTTATCATTGGGTGCAAATCTTGATTGCGAAAATCTCTCTATGGCCTAAAACAATCTCCTAGAGCATGGTTCAATAAGTTTCATATGGCAGTTCAGAAGGAGTTCTTGGCTTCCCAATTTGAGGTGAAGGATCTGGGTCCTCTAAAGTAATTTTTTGGGGTTGAGATTGTCCGCTCAAATGGGGTATTTTCATCTCTCAGAGGAAGTACATTCTAGATCTGTACAAGATACAAGCAAGCTGGGTGCAAATCCAGCGGAAACCCCCTATGGATGTTGATCATAAATTGGGTGATTGTGATGGTGAACCTTTGAAAGATGTGAAACAATTTCAAAGACTAGTTGGAAGATTGCTTTACTTGTCTATTACATGTCTGGTCATAGCTTATCCAGTTGGAGTTCTAAGTCAATTCATGCATTCCCCTAAGACATCACATATGGAGGTTGTAGAAAGAATTCTTAGGTACTTAAAAAAATTATCCAGGAACTGGTTTGCTATTCAATAAGCACAACCATTTGAAAGTAGAAGTCTATACAGATGTCGATTGGGTAGGTGTTGTGGATGATAAGAAATCTACGAGTGTGTACTACACATTTGTGGGAGGAAATCTAGTGACATGGAGGAGTAAAAAACAAAATGTAGTTGCAAGGTGTAGTGATGAAGCTGAGTATAGGGCTATGGAACATGGGGTGATTGAAGCACTTTGGTTGAAGAATTTACTATGGGAGCTTGGGTTCCCTGTTAGCAGCCATATGTCTCTCTATTGTGATAATAAGGCAGCTATAAACATTGCTACTAACCCTGTCTTACACGACAAGACAAAGCACATTGAAGTGGACACGCACTTTATAAGAGAGAAATTGGAAAAGGATGAAATCTGCATTCTGTATGTCAACTCCAAGGAGCAGCTGGCTGATGTTCTCACAAAAGGACTTCCATACTTTGCGATAGAATAAGCTATGTGACCAGTTGGGCATGATAGATATATTCAGCCCAACTTGAGGGGGAGTGTTGTTAGAATAGTTTGAGAGTTATTTCTGCTGTTAGAGTCATCTCTGCTGTTAGTTCTAGGATGTTGTCGGTTGGTTTCTTTCTTTTCTTATAGTTTTTTATTAGGATGTGCCGCCAAGTATGTAATTTCTGCCTTTTATTTTAATCTCATTATTATAGATAGAGATCTAGGCGTTGCCAACCTAAGTTTTTGGCTCCCAAACAGCCTTTCTCTCTTCTTCTCTCCTTTCTAGAAGAAAACAGATGGGATGCTAGTAAGTGGTTGTGGTGCTTTCCCTTGGAGAATGATAGGTTGTGGCACAAAGTGATTTCAAGTAATAATGAGCTCTCAAGGAATGGACAGGATGCTAGTGTTCTGCAAAGGGCTAATCAAGCAACACCTTGGGAAGCAGTGCATGGTATTCTCCCTCAATTTCTTGAGCATATTAGGTATGATTTGTCTTTTGGTAATAGGATTAGATTCTGGGAAGATGTGTGGGTCGGGGAGTTTCCCTTGAAAGATGTGTTCCCTTTGTATGCTCTCTCAAGCCTTAAAGAGAAACCTGTGTTTGATTTCATTGGGGGTTCCTTCTTCTGGGGTGGGATGGAATTTGGGGTTATTGAGAAACCTTAGAGAGTTTGAAATTGCATCAGTATCAAGACTGTTGAATATATTGGATAACATGGTCTTTGATGTTTCTGTGGGTGATAATCAGGTGTGGTCCCCCAAACTGTCAGGGTTGTTTACTTGTAAATCCTTCTTTTCTTCCCTAGTAACTGCCTTTTCTTCCTTATCCTTTCTTTTTTTTTTTGGTAGTTAAAGAGAGCTTTTATTAATGCCATCAAAAAGGAAAACAGGGAAGGATTCATTCCCCAACTCCCACAGAGCACGCTTGGCTAGACAATCAGCCAAGGAATTGCATGATCTCTGAACATACTGAAATTGAAAGACCTCAAAAGAGGTTACAAAGACTTTAATATCCTACAAGAAAGCATTTAAAGGGGAGAAGAAAACCAATGAAGGTGAGTTGATAGTGGCACGAATATCATTCACCACTTCCAACGAGTCTGATTCAAAAATCACCTTCACTTGACCAAAGATTGAAGCTTCCATACAACCCAACTGTAAAGCCATAGCTTCCGCCGTCTTCACCGAGGCACAGAGTCATTTTGAAATTCTTTGAGCCAAGATGCAACCTGCTGAGCCTCTTATGATACAAGCAAAGCCAGAATAGTTGCTACGAGGTGAAAAACTTGCATCCACTTTTATCTTCAGCCAGTCTAGGGGAGGAGGGGTCCAAGTTTGTCGCTGCTCAGAAGTTGTAGACTTGTAGTTAAAGATGTAGGAACTGATTGGCTAGGGATGGTCGATCGTAACTCTAAGATAAACTTTTCGAAACTACTTGTTCTGGGGTGGTAATTGATCCATTGAAAACCAAACCATTGTGAGTCTTCCATATTTCCCAGTAGAAAATTGAGAAAGCCTAAATCCAATGTGGGACATTTGACATTCCATGTTGCTGAGCTAAGAGGTCAACAAACAGACGAACTCTGGTCACACTGCTAGGTTGCTAGCAAACTAGATAGCCCTAGCAAAATTACATTTGAGTAGAACATGGATTATCGATTCCTCCTCTCTACATCTAGGACACACAGACGAACTCCTGAGTCCTTTCTTTGCCAATAGTTATTGAACTGCCAGAGCATTTGAGATAGCTCGCCACATAAAGTTTTTTTTTTTTGGTGGAGTTTGAATAGTCTAGACCTTCTTCCAAGCTATAGCTGGCATCCGAGGATACTTGTGTATAGTAGAGGGTTCAGTATGAAAGTGCATTTGAGTGGAAATTTTTGCAATAAAATACCCATTCTTGATAGAGTGTCCTTTCATGTGAAAGAAGTATGGTGTGCTCCTATCCCCCCAAAAGTCAGTGCCTTCTATTTGGAAGCATATCATGTGTTTGCCGAACTGAACCTGTTGAGAGAGCTGAGAAGAAGAAGAAGAGGAAGAAGAAGAGAGGAGAGTCTGATGTGTTCGAATGGGCACTGTTCATCAGCCGACACTGTTCACTAATATAAGAGCAATACATAATTTACATGAAAGGACCAGGATGCCCTTGATTAGTGATGGGACACCCAGTCTAATAAAACACAAGATACAATTAGGCCCAGTTACTAAGGCCCATTAACTAGAGACTCTAATACCCAGCCCAGACAAGAGAATAACAACATATCAGCCGAACCAACACTCCCCCTCAAGCTAAGCATGGATATCAATCATGTTTAGTTTGCCTAGTAAGTCCAAAAATTTCACTGTGGTTAGCCCTTTAGTTAAAACATCTGCAATTTGCATCTCTGAGGGAGTGTAAGGAATGCAGAGTTCTCCTGTGACTATTCTTTCTCTAACAAAATGGCGGTCTATCTCAATATGTTTTGTTCTATCATGTTGCACTGGGTTATTTGCAATGTTGATAGAAGCCTTGTTGTCGCAGTACAACTTGAGAGGACACTCAGTCTTCACTCCCAGTTCACCAAGAAGAATTTTAAGCCACAACAGTTCCGCAACACCATGAGCCATAGCTCGATATTCTGCCTCTGCACTAGACCTTGCAACAACATTCTGTTTTTTACTTCTCCATGTAACTAGATTTCCCCCAACAAAAGTGCAGTAATCTGAAGTCGACTTTCTATCACCCATAGAACCAGCCCAATCTGCATCAGTATATCCTTCAACTTCAATTCTATTGTTTTTTCTGAACAAAATCCCTTTCCCAGGGCAAGACTTCAAATATCTGAGAATTCTATCTACAACCTTCATGTGAGGAATTTTGGGATTGTGCATAAACTGGCTGACAACATGAACGGCATAAGCAATGTCGGGACGAGTGAGGGACAAGTAAATTAACATCCCCACTAACTTCTGGTATCTCTCCTTATCAGGGTAGTCCTCTCCCACTGACTTCTGTAGACCATGATTCGGTTCTATTGGAGTATCTGTTGGCCTGCACCCCAACATGCCTGTCTCTTGTAGAAGGTCAAGGATGTATTTCCGTTGACATATATAGATGCCCTCTTTGGATCTAGCAACTTCAATCCCTAGGAAGTACCTCAGTTGACCCAGGTCTTTGATTTCAAATTCAGCAGCTAGGACCTCCTTCAGTCTGTTGATTTCCTCCTTATCATCCCCAGTAATTACCATATCATCTACATAGACGATAAGAGTAGTAAGTTTTCCATTCCTCTTCTTTATAAGTAGAGTATGATCTGCCCCACTTTGAGTATAACCACCTTTCTTCATGGCTTCACATAGCTTCTCAAACCAGGCACGAGGGGACTATTTAAAGCCATATAGTGCCTTTCTCAGTCTACACACTTTTCTGCCAAATTCATAACCCGGTGGAGGATCCATGAATACCTCCTCATGTAGATCACCATTTAAAAAAGCATTCTTCACATCTAGCTGATGAAGCTCCCACGAGAAGTTTGCAGCTAATGAGAGTAGGACTTTGATAGTGTTGAGTTTTGCTACGGGAGCAATGTTTCTTTGTAGTCAACTACTTCCTTTTGAGTAAACCCCTTTGCCACGAGTCTAGCCTTGTATCTTTCAATGGACCCATCCTCCCTATGTTTCACGGTGAACACCCACTTGCATCCAACAATACCTTTCCCTTCCGGTAGATCTACTAGTTCTCAAGTCCCTGCTTTCATCAAGGCCTTCATTTTTTCATTCATAGCCTCTTTCCACTTTGGGTCAGACACAGCCTCAGAGTACCTAGTAGGAACATGCACAAAAGAGAGAGTAGACACAAAAGAACAATAACTAGGGGACAAGTGTGAGTAAGACACAAAATCCGCAATAGGGTATCTGATAGTACAAGAACGAGTAGATTTATGAAGTGCAATTGGAAGATCCAAGTAAGAGGAATTGATAGGATTACCTTGAGTTACTGAGACAAGTTGATCCGAGTCCAATTGGTTGCTGTCATGAGTTGGAGGGCTCTTCTTCCTTCTATTGTAGGTAACTCTGATATCTTTCTGCTGCCTGTTGGAGCCTTTAGTAACATTTTCCACACCACTAGTAGTAGCTGGGCCAATGGGAGCCTCACTAGATTCACCTGGGATACCACAACTAGGAGAATCAAGAGGAGAAGATGGAAGATCCGAGGCAGAGAGGGGCACAAAGAAATGGGGAATAGAAGAATCAACCAGAGGGTCCTCTTCCATCCTACTAGTCTCCCCCTGAAGAGGATCCGAGGAAGATTGAAAGTAGGATTGAGACTCAAAGAACACCACATCTTTTGTGACATATCTTTTCTTGGTGACTGGATCATAACACTTGTATCCCTTCTGAGTAGGAGAATAACGCAAGAAGATTCCCTTTGTAGCTCGAGGATACAGTTTTGTCTTCTTTGGATCCCTGACATGTATGTAACATATACACCCAAAGACCCTCGGTGGAAGAGAAAAAACAGGGAGATGAGGGCAAAGAACCGAAAATGGAGTCTTCATTCCCAAGACCTTAGATGGCATTTGGTTTATCAGATATGATGCAGTGAGGATTGCCTGAGACCAATAGCCTTTTGGAACCTTGTGCTGAAATAATAAATCTCGTGCAGTCTCCAATAATTGTCTATTCTTACGCTCAACAACCCCATTCTGTTGGGGGGGGGGGTACTAGCACAAGATGACTGGTGAATCATTCCCGCATCCTCCATAAACAAGTTTAAGGATCTTTCGAAATATTCAACAACATTATCTGACCTGAATTGCTTGATTTTCTTGCCAAATTGTGTTTCAATCATTTTGCAAAATGCCATGGTTACCCGCGGCATTTCATCTCGTGTCTTTAATAAGTAGATCCATGTGCATCGAGAATAGTGGTCAATAAAACTGAAGTATCGATAGCCATCCACAGAAACAATGGGAGAAGGACCCCAAACATCAGAATGCATTAAGTCAAAAGGTGCTTGAATTTCATTACTAGAAGTTGAGTACACAGTTCTACACTGTTTTGATAATTGACAGACTTCACAGACTAACTTTTGACTTGACACACCTTGAAACAATTCCGGAAACAACATTTCCAATGACGAGAACTGTAAATGACCTAGTCTAGCATGCCACAGGTGCAACTTAGATAATGACTCCACATTAGATTGACCACTAGTAGTAGAGGCCTCCACGCTCATGACCGCTCCCAATCGTTCTCTTCGTCAAACTGTCCTGAAAAACACAATGGGTAGGAAAAAAGGTTATGCTACAATTCAAGTTCTTGGTAAGTTTTGAAACAGATAAAAGATTTGAAGAGAGATTGGGAACATGTAAGACAGATTTGAGGGAGATGTCCTTACTTAGGTCAACCACTCCTTTCCCAGATATGGTAGAGAGGGAACCATCAACAACCTTCATCTTGTCTTGACCAGACATTAAATGATAGGAAGAGAATAAGGAAGACATGTGAGTCATGTGGTTAGTTGCACCGGAATCAATAATTCAGGAGGCTGGATCAATGGAACTAGTTGCACTAAAGGCTGAAACAATACTTGATCTGGCAAGGGAGGTGGAAGCAAGAGTATTTGTCCTTAGGGGGGTCAGTGCCCGACTAAGTACCTCTACCTCATCAGCTGTGAAATCCATAGGCCCATGTCCTTGGGAACTAGTAGTCTGTCCCAAAGAAGAGGAAGCAACTGTGGATGAGTGTTTGGAACCTCCATCGCTGTGACTTGCTGCCAGGTTCCCACTTGCCGAATGGCCCTTCTGGTGCTTCTTCTCTTTCCTCAATGCTGCTGGTTTCACATGAGGGTAGAGAACCCAACAGTTCTCTTTCACATGTTTTTCTCCCCCACAGTGAGTACACCTCAAGTGTCACTTGTCAGAGAACTTGTTCCCCCTTTGGCTTGTAGAAATGAGAGCTGAATGTTCTATAGACTGCTTTACTGGTTTAGTCTGGGCATCAACTTGCATCTCCTTTCTTCTCACCTCTTCATTTCTCACAAGATAGTAGACATAGGCATCTCATCTCTTCCCAAAATTTGGGACCTTATGTTCTCATATACCGGATCTAGGCCAACCAAAATTTTGAATGCTCTACCCTCTTCAACTTGTTTGTCGTGTTTCTCCTTATCTCTGGCATTCTCCCAGTCTATGATGAGGTGGTGATCCAGCTCTTCCCACAATCCTTATAATGTAGCAAAGTATGTAGCAACACTCATGTCTCCCTGCTTCAGGGCAGCAATATCTTGATTCAGTCTATAGATTCGGGCATTATTCTTTTTTTGCCCATAGGTCTTGGACACCTTCTCCCATATCTTGGCAGTTGTGGAGAAGTGTTGAACCATCCTAGCTACCCTGGGAGTCATTGAAGCAAGCAGCCAGGACATGACTGTAGCATTCTCTCTTCTCCAAACAGCATATTCAGCACTCCCTATTTCGGGTTCTTTCTTCTGCCTGTCCAAATAGCCTGTAAGATCCCGGGATGTGATAAAGTGCATGGCCGAAACAGATCATTCCCTAAAGTTGTATTCATCAAGTAACACACTTGTTATCTGTAGGCTGTGCAAATTAGGGTTCTCCAGATTAGGAGACCTCCCACTAGTCCTAATATCTCTAAAAGAAACTTCTCCAGATATGGAAGACATCTTCTCCGACTTGCAAGAGTACCAAAACTGTCACACAGGTTATGTGAAACCTCTTCAGACTTCCGGACCTTGCAGCACTGTAATCTCATACCTGAGGGTCTGTTTTAGGGCTGTAATACCCTTCCCACTCTGCTGTACTGCTCCACTCACTGCTGTCGCAAGCTGCCACTTACAGTTGAAGTGCCGAGCCAAAAAAAAAAAACTCTGCTGTGTTTGGCAACTGTTGCCGCAACCCTGACCTAGCTGTTGTGGCTTCTACCACACACCAATCACTGCTATCGCAGTTTAACCTTCACCCACGAACTGCTCTAGGACTGCTGAAATCAGTCCTCTCTTCTAGATCTGTTTTACACAGATCTCACTTAGCCGAATGGCTACACCTTGCTCTATGTATCTCTTAGGGCATCAGCTACTGGGACTAACTCCCCTTGGGCCCTACAACCAAGGGAAACCCTAGGTATAGGTTCTGCTGTGTTCTACGACCAGACCTAGGGTTTATTTGCAGTACCAAGATAGAGAGAGAAGTGCGAGACAGCTGCTGTAACCAGGCGAGAGAGGTGTTCTATGACCAGACCTAGAGCTCTGATACCATGTTTGCCGAACTGAACCTGTTGAGAGAGCTGAGAAGAAGAAGAAGAGGAAGAAGAAGAGAGGAGAGTCAGATGTGTTCGAATGGGCACTGTTCATCAGCCGGCCCTGTTCACTAATATAAGAGCAATACATAATTTACATGGAAGGACCAGGATGCCCCTGATTAGTGATGGGACACCCAGTCTAATAAAACACAAGATACAATTAGGCCCAATTACTAAGGCCCATTAACTAGAGATTCTAATACCTAGCCCAGACAAGAGAATAACAACATATCAGTCGAACCAACATCATGGATGCATCAGTACATGTGACCTGTTGCAAAAGAAGAGACCAAAGTGGTCCTTGTCTCCCAACTAGTGCATTTTGTGTAAATCGAATGGTGAAACTGCTTACCACCTATTAATCTCTTGCTCTTTTGTTTGCTATTAGGAATGATTTTCCTCTCCTTTTGGTTGCAAGTGAATCCCTCCTATTTGTTTGGAAAGACTCTTTAGCCCATCTTTTTTGAGCGGCACAAAGAAGAGAAGTAGAATATTGTGGAAGTGTGCGATGGCAGCGGTAGTGTGGACAATTTGGGAGGAAAGGAACTTAAAAATATTTCGGGATAGAGAAAGAAATAAGGAGGAAATTATTCAGATTTTTCAGTGGATGAATTCTTCAAAAATTGGGGCTCGATAGCTCTTTCTTCTAGAAAACAAAATCTCACTGAGGTATGTCTTCTCCAATTGATTGGTGGATGAAACTTAATTTTGATAGAAGCAGCTTGGGCAATCTGGGCCCATCTGGAATTGGAGGAGTGATTTGAAATGTAGGTGGGAATATTTGTGGTCTGTTTTTGGGACCAATTGATAGGGTGATTCATTGAGACCAAAATTCATGGCTGATGAGAATTGTTTGGGTTATGGTTGAGCTGGCCCCGGGTGTCACGTGTCACCTCCGCGGCCGCCTTATCACTTCAGCCACGTTGGCACCACGTCAGATGGATAAGCGCGACCAAGATAGGAGAATGTCATACGGATAAGGAGGACAACTCCATCGTGGATTAGGTCTTATCCCGAAGACCTCGGCGGACAACCTCATCCCGACAACCCCGGAAACCTCATCCGAACAGGACACGGATCTTTGGCTATAAAAAGGTAACTCCTGCTCAAGGTAAGGGACTTTTGACTCTTCAGCACCCATATTGTTATTCTGCCTTTGCTTGGACCAGCACTTTGTTCTCAATTGCTCCGCCCGATCACCCATTCTCCTCACTAACTTGAGCGTCGGAGTACCTACCTGGAGAACAACTCCTCAGGCCTCTAACCACTTTCTTGGTTTCAGATTTTGTTGCGCAGCTTCGTCCTTCCACCTCGACTTCGTCCAATTGGCAGGATTATTTGAGTGCGACCTCGGTTTGGGACACCTCGGGTTGAACAACATCAAGAATCACAAGGCTGATTGTAGAAGGGGACTCAAAGATAATCATTGGTTGGTTGAAAAGTGGAGAAGGGGTGTTATGACAATTTAGAAATGAATTTAGGCAGTTCAAGTTACTATCAAGATAGATGGTCATTCATGTAAGATGGGTTAGAAGGTCTGCTAATGGCTTTGCGGATGGATTAGCTAAGCAAGGCGTACATGGACATCATTTGTTTTGGGCTCAATGTTAATAGGGTGGTGGAATGTTTTGTTGTAAAGGGTTTTGCCTCTAACAACCTCTTGTTGTAATCCCTATTTCATTAAATTTTAATAAAATTTTATTTTGCTGACAAAAAGAATGAATTGCATTTTGGAAGACTAGAAGAGAGCAAACAAGAGGTTTATGATCAGATTGAGGAGCTGGATAATAAGGAGGTTCAAGGATTAATTGGGGAAAGAGACAGAGATTTAAGATGGTTTTTGAAGAAGAAATTGGAGGATGCCTTATTGAAAGAAGAAATCAGTTGGAGGCAAAAATGAGGAATAGACGGCTTAAAGAGGGAGATAGAAATACAAAGTTTTTTCATGTTGAGCCCAATGGAAAAAGAAGGAAGAACTTTGTATCCAAGTTAGAGATTGATGTGGAGGTTGTCACTCAATCAGGAGAAATTGCAAGGGATTTTGTGGACCATTTTAAATCTATTTTTAGAAAGCTCATTGATGAAAGGATTTGGGTTGATGGGTTGGAGTGGCCCTCTCATCATTCATGTATGGATGTAATTAAGGATGGGTTGCAACTTCAAGTGAATGGCTTTGCATCTTATAGAGTTTCTCTCGAAATGGATCTGATAAAAAAATATCTTATCCATCGGAGTAAAAATGATAACAAAGACTCGAAGGATAAGCTAACCTTTGTGGAGAACCAAATCCTTCACATTGAGCACACCACTCATTAGGATAATGAGCACTTGAAGTCTCTCTATGCTCAACATGAGGAGATTTTCAATCAGCTTGAAAGTTTTTGGAGACAAAAATCTTGTTAGCTTTGGTTGTAATTAGGAGATAAAAATACCAATTATTTTCATAAAAGCACTATCTTTAGGCAAAAGAAAATTCTATTGATTGGGTGAAAATGATCAAGTAAATTGGGTGTTCAATCATAAAGATATAGCTCAAGTGTGCATTTCTTACTTCGTTGAGCTCTTTTCCTCTCAAACTGATAATACCTCGCCTCAAGTGGATCACCTTTTTACTATTGTCATTTATGAGGAAGACAATTTGATGTTCTTGGCAATCCCTACTGATGAAAAAGTTGAAACAATCCCTTTTAGCATCAGGAGCCTCAAATCCCTTGGTCCTGATGGTTTTCTAAGGAGATGGTACAACTTGCTAAGGAGTTTTTTCTCAATAAAAAACTGCTCCAAAGATTGAACCACACATTTATCTGTCTAATTCGATAAAAGGGGACTGTGCTAATGTACAAGATTACAGGCCCATCAGTCTTTGTAATGTTTTGTATAAAATTCTAGCAAAAATTATTGCCACTAGACTCCATACCCTTTTGAACAAATGTATTGCTCCCACCCAATCTGCTTTTGTCCTTAGTAGACAGATGATAGACAATGCCATCATTATTCATGAGATGTGTCACTTTCTTAAACATCATAAAAGGTGTTCTGGCTATGTAGCCCTAAAGCTTGATATGTCCAAAGCTTATGATAGACTGGAGTGGTCCTATCTTTCAGCAGTCCTTTAAGCCCTAGGGTTTTCTCTTGACTTTTGCATCATTATTAAAAAATGTATTTCTATTGTCTCCTTTTCAGTGCTTATTAATGGTTCTCCTGAAGGCATTTCTCCCCATCTTGCAGTTTACGGCAAGGCAACCCCCTCTCTCCTTATCTTTTTATTTTAGCCATGGAAGGCTTCTATTAGGCTTTATTTAAAGCTGAATTTTGAAGGACAAATCTGTGGTATCCAAGTTTCCTCTACAGCTCCTTCCATTTCTCATTTGTTATTTGCTGATGATATGTTTTTTCTTAGGGCTCATAGAGAAGAATTTGGATAAATTCAAAACCATTCTCCACCATTTCCACTCCATCTCAGGTAGCTCATTAACTTCGAGAAGTCGGGGTTATTTTCAGCAAAAATATCCATCCCTGCCACCAGCGAATGATGCCAACTTAAGATTCAAAATTTGAATCCCCATTCTAAATATCTTGGAGTTCCTCTTGGCTGGAGAAAAAAAACAAACATAACTCCCCTAGTTTTTTGTTAGACAATATCAAGGCTAAGCTGAATAAATGGAAAACTTCTGCTATCAGTCAAGTTGGTAAACGGACTCTAGTCCAATCTGCTCTTCAATCTGTGTCTGTTCTATATGAATGTTGTTAAGTTTCCTCAAAAATCTATTTCTCAAATTGACAAATGCGCGAGGGATTTTTGGTGGTCTGGTTCAGCTAACAAGTCTCACCCTTTCCATTGGTGTTCTTGGACTAAATTAACCCAACCAAAATCTTGTGGGGGACTGGGTCTCGAAGTCATGAAAACCATTAATCTGGTCCTTCTCAAGAAACTTGCTTGGCAATTCATTAAGGAGCAGAATAAACTGTCGGCTCAGTTGTGAAGATTCAAATATTTGGAAAATAAGGTCATTTTCCTTATCACATCAAATTCAATGCTTCCCCTTTTTGGAAATCTATTGGTCCACTTCTGCAACAGTTGATGCTGGAAGTAGGCTTTCTAGTAACTCTCCTATCTGTGAATCTCATTGATCAAGTCCCTTGGAGAAGGCATTTTAACAGTTTTAGTCTGCCTGCTCAACCCGTACATCATCAGCTCCAGGAACTTACTCTCTTCTTTGATTGTGTACAATCAATGGGATGAAGCTTTAATCCAAGAACATTTCACCTCCAACGAAGTGTCTTGTATTCTGCAAACCCCATCTTTCCAGATCACACTTCTGTTAGCTGGGTTTGGCTAAAGCATCCTACAGGGCAACTCTCGACTAAACATGCCTACATGGATCTTCAACATCACACCTTTCAGGCCATCTCCCCCATTCAAAAAACTTTGTTTTAAATGGACCTGGAAACTTCCCCTTCCTCGATACCAACTCTTTATGTGGAGATTAGTCAATGAGTTTCTACCTGTTAAAGAACACCTTTTTCATACTAATTTGGATACTAAATGTACTCTTTTTGTGGACAAGGGAATGAATCTATCAATCATCTATTTTTCTACTGCCCCTTTTGCTCATTCTTAACTTTATGTTGGTATGCGTTGGCTGTCTATTATATTTGGTTTGCAAGGAAAGAAAAGACCTTTCGTAGCATTTCTATTCAATGGATTGTAGCTAGAATCAATTCTCTCTTTCAATCTACTATCCAGCCGTTGTCTACTGATACCGTGTCTCCCCCTGACCCCTCTACACTCTTTACTTTAGCTATCCATAACAATACTGCTGCTCTTATTTTTACTGATACTGGTTTAATTTCTTCTCAAGCTTGTTCTTTTGGAGGCATTTTCTTATCTACTTCTGTGTCTTGTCTAGGTGTTTTTGGCAGTAGATCGGCAGGTTTGGGGTCTATGGAGTGACTAGGGAGGGTGAACTTCTTGCCATTTTGAAGGGAGTATTTTTGCTTCTCAATTCACCGAGGGTCATATTGTCATCTGTTCTGACTCCTGGAACCTTCTTGATGCCTTAGGAGATAGATTTTCTTTGCCTTGGTCTTGCCTGTGGCTTTTGATGGAGATAAAGTCTATCTTAAAAAATGAAGATCAATTCCCTCTTTGCCTTGGTCTTGCCTGGAACCTTAATGGTCTTGCCTGCTTTACATGGTAGCCCAAGCTGCTAAGACTCGTGTATAATTCGTTTTCTTTTGATCATTATCCAGCTTGACTATCAAATGTTATGGACTTTGTAAAGGCTCAGTAGTAATAAAGAAATAAAAGTAATTAAAATGCTAAATTTAAATATTATGATAAATTAATAGTACATTAAATAATTTATCTATAAACTGAAATTATGTTATACATGATGTAAACGTAGATACCCAAAAATCTATATAAATATTATTTCTCTTTTTCCTGACTAAGAAATAGTTATCCCTATGTTATATAGCCAAGGATCGAAGTATCCATTACACCTGATAGCACGAACATGTGCATCGGGTGTTTTGATACGTAGAAAACACTTTGATTTTTAGTTTTTTGGCTCTGATTTTCACAGGGAGGTCGGTTTTATGGGCAATTAACACTTAAAAAAACTAAGTTTCTATAAAAGCCTTAAAAAGGTGTTTCGTTCGAGATCAAATCAGCCCCCCACAACGTCCCATATCACATCCCCGCTGTGTATTGGTAACATCTCCCAATGATAATATCAGAGATGATTTCATCATTGCGAGATGTTCCCAATACAAGGCAGAGATGTGCTGTGGGACATTGTGAGGGGTTAATTTGAACTCTTTCGTTCAGCTGCTGATATGATACGGGCATATTGTATTGAAATTTTGAACCTTGCATATAGCCTATACGAACATGTGCATTGGGTGTTTTGATACGTAGAAAACACTTTTATTTTTAGTTTTTTGGCTCTGATTTTCACAGGGAGGTCGGTTTTATGGGCAATTAACACTTAAAAAAACTAAGTTTCTATAAAATCCTTAAAAAGGTGTTTCGTTCGAGATCAAATCAGCCCCCCCGCAACGTCCCATATCACATCCCCGCTGTGTACTGGTAACATCTCCCAATGATAATATCAGAGATGATTTCATCATTGGGAGGTGTTCCCAATACAAGGCAGAGATGTGCTGTGGGACATTGTGAGGGGTTAATTTGAACTCTTTCGTTCAGCTGCTGATATGATATGGGCATATTGTATCGAAAGTTTGAACCTTGTATATAGTCTATACATGAATGCAAATCCCCTCTAAAGCTGTCAACGGGTTGGGTTTATTTTGTGTCAGAATATACCTGGTCCGGACCTTATAAATAAATATGCAAAACCAGTTTCAAACTAGACCCTAGTGTTTCTTATTACAAAACCAGAACTACCCCAATTATTGATCAGGACAGTCAGGTCTAGTAAGGTGTCAACCAGTTGGTTGGTAAGATCTCCTGCTGGTGGTAGTGGAGATTTGAGATCGAATCCTACCTGTACCTGGGTTGGGGGATGGGCTACCTCTTGTGTTGCCCATCAAATGGTATAAAAAGGAAAAAGGACAATCAGGTTTGACTTGATAAGAGTTAATTATAATTAGGGAGAAAGACGGTTCAGCCTAGGGTCAGAATTTTTAGGCCTAAAGTACAGTTGATGTGGGTGCCAATTCGGAATTGATGCCAATTCAGGTGGGCATTGGTGTATAAAATGGGGGTTTTGACCTTTTGAATGTTTATAGCTCTGCAGTGGAAATCAGAAATCTGTATTGGGCCCGTCCGTACTTTTTCGTTATAATTATGGACATTTTTTTATCCTGCAATTTAACAATAAGCCTATTTATTTTTAAATTGACATATTTAGATATCACAATATGATAATGCTACAATATATCATGAGAAATGCCATGGGAGCCTCTGCAAGTGAACTCTGAGCGCACTTTGCAACATTTCCCTATCAATTTAACATGCATGTTATTCTTTCAATGTGTGACTGGATCTCGATGATATGAGCGCAGGGTTTTTGCTTGCAGGAGATCTGGGTTCGAGATAAATAGGCATTGAACTGATCAGGATATCTTTGTGATATGTAGGTATACATATTGGATTAAGATAAAATATCAAAGCCCATAATCCACCCAATGACCCACACCTTATATAATTTGGTTGGATTCTCTTGCCTCTTGGGCCTGCTCTACCCATTGTCAACCCTACTCACAATGTAAAGGACTAAATACATAAAATATTTTGTATAACGAAAATAAACATAAAACATCCGTTTCTTACATCAGGTTCAGGACCATTGATTTCTTTTGCCAGCTTTAATATAAATTCACTTGACACCAAGCCCAATTTGAGATGGATGGTTGGATTGTGATAGGTGGTTGACTGGTTGTATAGCCTTATAGATGATGCCTGAAGCCATTATGGTCAAGGGAATGCCACGTGGCAAGAGGATAGAGGATTCCTGCTCGATTAGCTGCAGAAGCGTCCCATTCTAATTTCATGCTGCCTAGACTCAGATTCCAATCAGGCGGTTGCCGGATGCCGGTTGGCTCATTCTAAGTTTCTAACTGTGAAACCACCAATTAACGGAGACCCTCGTACTGATACTCTGATAGTGATCGATCGATCACCCGGTCATCGGTTCAACCGTCCGGTCCGTTACGGGCTGCGTCACCCGTCCAGCGTCCAGCGTCACCTGTCAGCAATGGTCAGAGCAACTAACCATGGTTAGTAAAACTGACCTCGGTCTGACGTCCAACCACCACCAAGTCACCGACACTCCGCTCGTCACTCAGACGTTCCAATCTGACAATCTCCAATTCTCCATGAATGTTATCTTATGTGAGCGAAGTGGCATTCCAGAAATTTATCACCTAAATCATGGTCAATTGATTTTGACCGCAAGATCTACACTCGTATTATTGGAGAACCGATAAGGGTGTTTTCGTCATTTCATCATTGACAGAAATCTCGTTTACTCGTGAGTGAGGATTGAGGACTGAGGAGGGAGGTGACGAGTGACGACACGAGTCAGTCAGCCAAGGCTGTTTATCCAAAATTTATCCCAATCAATAAAACACTTTCGAGAAATTCTCCAATCCTTCGCCTTTGTATTGTTGTCGCTAGTGTCTCACCTGGTTGACTGGTGCAACGGTATAATCTGGTCCCTTACAAAAATCTCGTCCATCCGATTTATCGATACTTGATTTGCCACATGCTAGAATATCGAGCTTGTCTTCGTGTGGTGTCTAGGTGGCGTACAGCTGTGCAAATAAAAAGAGTCCAAAACTTTCATAATAGCCCTTGACATTGCATGGAATGACAGAAAGCAATACCTTCCACGTTTACTGGTTACTGCCAAAAAAATGCAAAATTCCGATAATGTACCCTCCGTGGACCGTTGGATTGATCCCAACGGTAACATTTACCTGCCCAAAATAAGTAAGAAACAAAATAGTCAAAAATCCTTCACTAGAGTTAAAATCGTCAATATACTAAAAGTATAAGCACAATCCCGTAATTTTCATCCAAAGTACAGGGTGTTTCCGGAGTAGTGAATTGTGATATTCTCAACTTCGCAAGCCCAGAGAAGAAGCACGAAAGGAAGAAAATAGCAGAGAAGAAGAGTAGAGAGGAAGGAATCAGAGGATTTCTCTTTTTCGTGTTTTGTTGATTAACATGTGGTTTCGGTAGATATTCATTTTCTTGTCTGTGTTTTTTGTTTTCTTGTGGGAAGAACGAGCCATGGGAGAGTCAAGCGACTCGGTTTCTATTGATGTTGAAATGATACCGCTTGGAGGAAAGGTAACAGAATCCACTTGTAAATCTTGGTCTATTCTTCAATGCTGATCGGTTTTTCTGTTCTAGGATATATTTGCTACTATTTCTGTTGAATATGTTATATTATTTCTCATTTTCGTTATTGTTTTTTCTTTTAGTTTTTTAATTGTTTTGAGCTTTGCAGGAATGTTTGGTCGGGACGAGTAAAGGTTCTATTTCTGTTTTCGTTTGCGGAGATCAAGAAAAGCCTGCTTTAATTACATACCCAGATGTTGCTCTCAATTGTATTCCTCGTTTCCCATTTTGTTCTCACAGTCCAATTTCAAATTTTCAATTCCGGAATTTGATAACTGTTCCCATGTTAATTGAGGTGCTCTGTTTCTAGTATTCTCTATTGGTGAAAGGTTCTAATTGATTTTTGTGTTTCAGTGTTGTTGTATTTATTTTTTTATTTTCTCGGTTTCCACAGATATGTCATGTTTCCAAGGCCTCTTCTTCTGTCCGGGTGCCGCTTCTCTGCTACTTCACAACTTCTGCGTTTATCACATTGATGCCCCTGGACACGAGGTCAGTGTTGGAACTTCTTCCCTGCCTCTAAACGCGTGTTCTTACACTTCTGTATTCCATTGTGTGTTGGGTTTTGTTTTTTTGGCGATTTTAATGGAATCTCTGCAACATTTCTTCAAGTGTTCCTGCAGTTGGGAGCGGTTGTTATTTCTTCCGATGCTCCCTTGCTTACCGTGGAGGACCTAGCCGACCAGGTTGCTGAAGTAGTGGACTTCTTCGGGTCTGTACTCGTTCATTGTTTTCGCTTCATTCGGTCTTGTGATGTGTGGAAAAAGGAAAAAAAAAACTTTACCAAAAAAGATTAAAATGAAGCTAGTTGCTAGGGAGGAAGTTTGCGTTTTGTTTATTTATAGAGGAAAATTTGGGGAGATTAGTCTCTACATTTGGGGAGCTCCTTTTGTGTTTTTCTATCTTTAATTGCTTGCTGTACATGATTTGCTTATATGTTTTTCTAAGATGGATTAGTAACTGTTGTTAGAGTGTTTTCTGATCTCTCTTTTGCTTGCTGCTATGAACAAAATGCTGTACATATTTGGATTGTTGTGCTTCTAACTGCTTTTCATACTGCTGCATAGGTGTCTGCTTAACCAATTTGGTGTTGCTTGGTTAGCTCCACTGCAGCATTTGCTAATTGCTATGCCTTATACCTGTCTTAGCATACAGAGGCCTTTCTGTTATTTTCTCCTACTTAAATCACAACATTATTTAAAAAAAATGAGTTATGCTGATAATAGATTTGGTCCAATGTTATTATTTCATTAATATTTCTATAGTAATAATGTTGTCTGACCTATTAACTTCTTCCAGTTTCACCGGGTGTAAATCCTGTTCATCATTATGCATCATACTTGTTGCTTAGCCAAGATTATGATTATTTTGCCCTATCTATAATGAAAGAAAACCTATTAGTAAATTCCGTCAGTAAATCTGTATCAGTTCTAGTACTGAGGAATGAGATGTTAGATTGATGGGACATCATGATGTCCAAATTGCCTTATAAAAGTGTGTATGTTTTGATATCTATGAATATGAGATATCAGATGATATGATTTTTTGACACAGGTTTATTATTTGAATGTTTGTAAAATCTTGTCCAGTTACTTGATGTATGAATGCGAGGCATGATATGCTTTACGGTCAAAGTCTTTTGTCCTGATATTACCCTGAAGGAAATATCATATTAATCACTTCTTCAGAGAGGCTTTCTGCCATTATTCCTTCTAAGATAATGTGTGTCCTTAATCCTTATAGCAGTTATATTTTTAAAATATCCAAGTGTTTCCACTCAACAAATGTATGCACAAAACACACTTCTCTTTTGTTTTAGTGAGAACCATTTATCCTAGTCTAGTTTGATTGGAAAGCCCATTTATTATTATGCAGATATAACCCATCTTATAAGTATCGTACTTGGGATGAGCTTTGGTCCTTCTGTTCATGAATTCACATCTGCACCCCACAAACGTCCCACAGCACATCCCAACTGTGTATTGGGAAAATCTCTCAATGACAAGTACAGGAGATGTTCCCAATGCAAGTTGAGATGTGCATGTGGGGTGCAGATGTGAACTCTCTCTGTTCAGATTGAGACTGCACCATATCAGCTTTTTCCAGTACTGAATCATTGTTTCATGCTGATGGAGGAAGATTTGGCTCGACCCCTTGGCCACGCGACACGTGGAAGCAACCGAGAGTGACTTGGCAGAAGCGCCAGCTCGGCACGGCAGCGGTCCCACAACCCGAGCTCCGAGAAAAGGGAGTCCCGAGCTCCCCCAAGAAAGGAACCAACGACCCGAGCTCTCCCTTGGAGGTCCTGAGCCTTACAAGGAGCGCAAAGGGCAAAAACTCGAGCTGACCCACCCCAGGGCAGTTCGGGCCACACTTCTATCCAAACTCAAAACTTCACCTCGCACACCACTTTGGCTCCAAGTTGCCTGATTGAACAACCGTACCTGACACCCAGGAAGCCCGTACACGGAGGCGGTGCGCCTGACTGATTAGAGGCCCGACACATGACAACTGCCCTCCAACGGCCACCTGCCACCGCCATCTCAGACGTAGCAGGGACGGCCCTGACAAGGACAGTGGCGGTTATGACACCCGAACTGGCAACTGGTAGAGGGTATGACACCTGAACTGGCAACTGGCAGAGGGTATGACACCTGATCTGGCGGAGGTGATGATGCCCGATCTGGCAGAGGTATGGGAGTGAGTGTACAGGGTGATTATAAAAGGCCCCCATCTCCCAAAGAAGGAGGTACGTGATTCTTGTGCTTTCTGGTCTTGAAGTCCCTCATTTCCCTTGCCTTCTCAAGAGCACTAACTTGAGCTTCGGAGTGTTTCAATTGGGTTCCTCCCCGGAAGTCTCCATTTTCTTCCTTGTTTCAGGCACCTCCAACTTCGTCAGAGGCAAGGTAACCGGCAGCAAGGACCGACCAGATTGCGCATCATCATTTGGCGTCGTCTGTGGGAAGACTTCAATAAGCCTCCCCTAACCTTTAACTCTCTCTCTCTCTCTCTCTCAAAGAAACCTTAGCTTCCATGGCTTCATCCAGCAGCAACAGGCACAATGTCGACTTGAATGTTGTAGGGGAACACCCTCAGCCCGCCACTGTATGTATCGGACAATTCACCGTCCCCCTCTCGACGGACGGAATCCCTAGCCTCAATGCACCAAAAACGGCAGCACCTGTGAATGTTCCCCTTCCCCTCCCTATCGAGACAACCTTCGCTGAACCGGCCGCTGTCCCTCTGGCGACTGGCCAGAACTAGCTTGATGACTTGATGCAGTGCATGCGGGCAATGCAAGCCCAGATGCAGCAGTTCCAGTAGCATCAGCTTCATCAACAGCAAGTACTACACCACATTTCTCAGTGTCACTACCGGCAGCAGTTCCCCCAACTGCCTCTGAGTCAACCGCAGCTCCCACCTTGGCACCCTATTGCCAAGCTGGTCAAGCCCTCCCCTCAGAGCGGGCGCCTTCACCGGGGGGAACCTTCCCAACTCCAACACCCCTCCAGGAGCCAGGCCTCATCCCCGGGCAGGAGGGAAAGACTGATTACCCCCACCTCGCAGCTCGCCGGCGAATCAGGAACTTCCTTGCCGACCAAGTCAGCACCTTGACACTCCAAGTTCGAGCTCCCGCTCGCAGGGAACCAGTTTGGCGTCCTGGCCATGAACTACCAACAGTCCGGGCCCATCGAGCTCGGCAACACCGAGGCAAGCAGCGCCAATACCAGGCCTTCTAAGCTGCAGCGAAGACGTCGGCGAAGTCGTTGAACTACCACTCGTGTCCTGCCTGAGCTCCGAGGTAAAGAAGAAACAAGCTCGGACGAGGTGAAAGTTGCCCCTATTCTTTCAGCCCCTTCCCCCCTATCATCAGAACTCCTTGCGGTTCCCATGCCCAAAGATTTCAAACTCCCCTCCCCTAGACAAGTATGATGGGTCCTTTGACCCCAATGACCACGTCGATGCTTTCCAGTCCCAAATGCACCTGACGAGGGTCGGCGAGTCCTGCATGTGTGTGGCCTTCACTACCACCTTCAGGGGAGTGGCCCACACCTGGCAGGAACCTGGCCCCCGGGTCAATAAGAAGCTGGACCCAGTTCGTGCAAGTCTTCACCGCGCACTTCGTTACTAGCAAGTGGTGCCCCGAACCGAGGAGAGCCTCCTCGAAATAGTCCAGAGGGAAGGAGAGTATCCGGGGCTATATCAAACGGTTCAATGACGCGTGCTTGCAGATACCGCGCCTAGACCCCGCGGTACAGCTCGCGGAAGCCAAGAGGTGTGAGACACAAGGAGTTCAGGTGTTGCACATGGTAGTAAACCAGCCCGCGACCGTGGCTGAATTACTCAAGCTCGCGGGCAAATTTATAAGAACAGAGGAGGAGATCAACCAAAGGACTGAAAGCGGGATCGAAAAAAGGAAGAGGGAAGGCGAGCCCTCCAACCCAGATGACAGGAGAAAGAAAGACCCACCTCGGGGGACGAAGCCAAGCCAGCCGTTCCGAGCTCTCTTACCAGGTCGGACGGACTACACACCCTTAAACGCGAAGCGGGCCGAGATCTTAATGACGATCAAAGACGCCCCGTATGTGAAGTGGCCACCTCGTCTGAAGGGAAACCCGAACGAGAGGAATAAAAACTTGTACTGTAGTTTCCATAGGGACCACGGTCATAGCACCGAACATTGTAATAATCTCTACGACGAGATAGAAGAACTTATCCGTCGCGGGTACTTGACAAATTTTGTACAGCATAATAATAATAATAATAAGACAGGTCGACAGAGGGGGCACAGCAGAGATGCTCCCGAGTCCAGCAGCCGGCCAGCTGAATCGCAGAAGCAGCCCCCGAAGGAATGACCAGTTCGGGGAACAATCCACGTGATCGTTGGAGGATCGATCGTAGTAAGATGCACCTCGGCAGCAGCTTGGGCATCAACCCGGGAGGCCACCAGAGAAGAACAAAATCCCCCAAAGCGGCCTAGGACGGAAGACCCCATATTCTTCACCGAAGATGATGTGCGCGGGGTCCACTAGCCCCACGACGATGCACTTGTCATAAAGGTAAAGATCAACAACTTCGAAGTCCGGCGTGTACTCATTGACTCCGGCAGTTCGGCAGACATCCTTTTTAAAGCGGCCTTCGACAAACTCCAGTTCCAAGAGAGTGACTTGAAGCCCGCGAACACCTCGCTGGTCAGCTTTAGCGGAGAAGAGGTCAGACCCTTGGGAAAGGTCACAGTATCTGTGGAAGTCGGCACATGGCCGGTAAGACTCAGTCACGATTTCTTGGTGGTCGCGACCCCCTCCCCCTACAATGCCATAGTAGGTCGACCGATCACCCACGCTTTAAAAGTCGTGGTGTCCACTTACCATTTGGCCATTAAGTTCCCAACGGATTTTGGCATCGGGGTAGTGCGGGGCGACCAGCTCGAGTCCCGCAAGTGCTATATTGCCTCCCTCAAGGGAAAGGCCAAGGTAACTGGCGACCCCAAACTAGAGCGATCGGTGTAACAGAACGAGGAGCGAGCTGCACCAACGGAGGAAACCGCTCCCATCTCAGTCTCGGCAGAAGACCCCGCCAGATTACTTCAGGTAGGAGAATCCCTGGAAGAACCCTTGAGGTCCGAACTGGTAAGTTTCTTACTCCAAGAGGATGATGTTTTAGAACCGTACCTCTCGGCAAGCGACGAAATGGTCAGTTCGGTACTGATAAAGGAAGTAGATCGGGTCCAACGACCCATATACTATGTTAGTAAAATATTGCAGGGAGCAGAAACAAGATATTCGAAGATAGAAAAGATAGCCTATGGTCATGGCGGCCCGCAAACTCTGTCCGTATTTCCAAGCCCATACCATCATCTTCCTCACTGACAAACCCTTGAGGCAAGTATTACTCAGGCTCGAGGTCTCTGGTAGATTGACGAAGTGGGCCATTGAACTCAGTGAGTACGACCTCTAGTACAAGCCACGAACCGCTATCAAAGCTCAAGCCTTGGCGGATTTTGTTGCAGAATGCACGTTCAGCTCCAAGGTCCTCAGCCCGGTTGAGCACGAGGCTCCTAGTTCGGGTGAGTTCGGTGATCCCAGGCCGGTTGAGTATGAGCCCCGTGAGGTCAACCTAGTTCGGTATCTCTCCTGGTTAGGCCGAGCACGAACTGGGATGAAGAGCCCTGGATCCTTCACGTAGATGGCTCCTCAAATCAGCAGGGCAGCGGAGCCGGTGTAGTTCTCCACGGTTCGAGTGGCACGAAACTGGAGTACATGCTACGCTTCGAGTTCGTGGCATCCAACAATGAGGCAGAATACGAGGCGTTGATAGCCGGGCTAGCCCTGGCGCAAGAGGTAAAGGTAAAACACATAGTTATCTGCAGCAATTTCCAACTCGTGGTAAACCAAGTTACAGGGGAATACGAAGCTCGCGAGCTAACTATGATCGCTTACTTGGCAAAGGTAAAAGAGGCTCTGCTTAGCTTCTAGTCACACACTTCATCAAGCAAATCCCGAGGTCAGAGAACGCTGAGGTCGACGCTCTATCCCGGCTAGCCAACACCAGCAACAACACCATGAGAACTGTGTACATAGAAGACTTACCTCGGCCTAGCATTCTCCAGGGGGTAGAGGAGGTCGCTCCTGTCGCCCAAGCAGAACCGAGCTGGATTGATCCACTCGCGAGCTTCCTGCTACATGGAACCCTCCCCGTAGATCGCAACACTGCCAGAAGGGTAGAGCGCCAGGCAGCCAAGTACGTCATGATAGACGAACGACTGTACCGAAGATCCTATACGCTCCCCTACCTGCGTTGCCTGTAACCTACCGAAGCCGAGCTCGTACTCCGCGACACTCATGAGGGGTTGTGCGGCGGGCACTTGGGGGGTAGGGCCCTCGCTTAGAAAGCACTACGACAATGGTACTATTGGCCAACAATGAAAGCAGACGCCGTCAGGCTAGTCAGGAAGTGCGAGAAGTGCCAAAAGCACGCCAATATTCACCACCAGCCCGCCGCCGACCTCAAGTACCTCACCAACCCATGGCCCTTCGCACAATGGGGTATCGACCTACTCGGGCCATTCCCGCCAGCAACAGGAGGAAGGAAGTTCCTAGTAGTGGCAGTAGACTACTTCACCAAGTGGGTTGAAGCTGAAACTCTCGTAACATAATGTGTCGCTTCGGGCTACCTCGGGTGCTGATCTCCGACAATGGCAAGCAGTTCGAGGACATCAAATTCCAAGAGTGGTGCCAAGACATGGGGATCCGGCAAAACTTCACGTCGGTTGTGCATCCTCTGCGGACTAAAAGCCAGGCTAGACCGAGCTAAAGGGTTATGGGCAGACGAGCTGCCCGGCGACCTATCGACATACCAAACTACAGAGAAGACCACCACCGGAGAAACTCCGTTCAACCTCACCTATGGCATGGAGGCAGTCATCCCAATCAAAATCGAAATCCCCTCACTTCGGTTGGAAGCATACAACGACAATACTAATAATGATGAGCTACTTACCAACCTCGACCTACTTGACGAGGTAAGGGACCTCGCATACATCAGGACCGCGGCGTACCAGCAAAGGGTAGCTCGGTACTACAACGCCAGAGTTAAGAGATGAAACTTCTACGTCGGCGACCTGGTTCTCCGCAAGGTCATGGTACCCGAGCCCGGCGTTGGCAAACTCGGGCCGAACTGGGAAGGACCCTACCGAGTAAAGAGAGCACTCGGAGGATTTGCCTCGTGACGCTTTGGCCTTGGTTTGGAGCTTCTCCGGTCTGACCTGCTTGTGTTTTTGGCCCGATCAGTGTCGGCTTGGTTCGACCAGAGGCCAATCCCAAGTTGCGTGCAGTTCACGCGCAGGCGCCAAACGATTTTAAATTTTTGAATGTCGAAAATGCGTGCTAAACTGACTTCTCGGGGGCGCGCAGCCGGTTTTGCGGGGAGTCGTTGGATGGTTTTGATCTTGGCTGTTGATGCGTGAGTACAGTGGCTATAAATAGTGGGGGGCCCCTAGTCACTTTCCTTCGCCATTCTTTAGCATTCGTTTCTTGAGCTCGTGTCCAAGGCTGTCAGCTCGCGTCGTTTTTCGTAGTCTGGTAGCTTTTCCCGGTGAGTCCTCAGCCCTCTTTTTTATTCAATGTCTAGCTCGGGTAGCTTAGATAGTCTTCTGGGGGGGGTCAGATGCTGGTTCTACAAACCGAGTTGCTGCCCCTGACAGCCTTAGTGAGTCTGAGGCGGGGCCCGAAGTAGAGCTCAAGGAAGAGCTCGAGTTCGAGCCCGTAGGCCGAGTCACCTCGGGTAGCTTGGCATCCACCTCCCGCCGAGGTCGGGTGCCAGATAAGTTCGGGCCTTCCACTATGACGCCCGAGAGGCTTTGGTCCCTTGTCGCTCAGTACAACCTGCCCGGGGAGTATACTTATATTTTACCCTCGGGCGACTTTCCTTGGGAGCACGGTCCGGACAAGATCGTGATATTCTGGGAGTAGCTTGTTGCCGGGCTGCGCCTTCCTTTCCATCCCCTTATCGTCGAGGTCATGAATCACTTTGGCGTTACTGTCGGTCAGCTCCACCCAAACTCTATTCGTAACCTTGTTGGCACCATCTCCCTTTGTTGCAAACACTGCCTTCCATTGGACCTGGAAATCTTTTCCGTCATTCTTATGCTCAAGAAGCAAGCGGGTCCCTTGCCCAGGCATAGGCGGGCCTACTACTTGTCTCCTCATCCGAGGTTCAAGCTTTTGCATGATCTTCCGAATAAGGTCTCGGCATGGAAGCGGGACTACTTCGTGGTTCGAAGTGCTACGGGGTGGCCGTTTCCTACCGAGTGGGGATTAGCCGTTCCTGATCCCGGTGCCACGTTAGATGAAGAAACGGTGAAGGTTCTCCAGGATTGGGCTCGGCTTGGACTCAAATGCGAAGTCTACCTGACGGAGGCCAAGCTTATCCAGGCCGGTCTGAGTTCGGGTAGGTTTCTTGCTCAGAGGCTTGCTTTTGCTTTGTTTTTTATTCTCGTCTTTTGACACCGAGCTCTTTTTGCAGGTGTTATGGAGGCAGAGAAGACTCGAGGTGCGAACTTGTTTGATGGTATGAGGAGGAAGCGAGCTGCTAAGCGGGTCTGTACCGACCCTTTCCAGGTTGCGGAGCCCGAGGCACCGAGAATGGAGCCTCGTGGTGAGCCCGAGGTGGCCCCTCCAGTTCAGGAAGCGGCAGGGCTCCCCTATGCCGATACTGCTTATACCCGGGCTGTGCCTCCAGGGTCTCAAGCTCGTATGCTCCCCCGAGTGCTCTCTTTACTCGGTAGGGTCCTTCCCAGTTCGGCCTGAGTTTGCCAACGCCGGGCTCAGGTACCATGACCTTGCGGAGAACCAGGTCGCCGACGCGGAAGTTTCGTCTCTTAACTTTGGCGTTGTAGTATCGAGCTACCCTTTGCTGATATGCCGTGGTCCTGATGTATGCGAGGTCCCTTACCTCGTCAAGTAGGTCGAGGTTGGTACGTAGCTCGTCATTATTAGTATTGTCGTTGTATGCTTCTAACTGAAGGGGATTTCGATTTCGGCTGGGATGACTGCCTTTGTGCCATAGGTGAGGTTGAAGGGAGTTTCTCCGGTGGCGGTCTTCTCTGTAGTTCGGTATGCCCATAGGACGCTGGGCAGCTTGTCTGCCCATAACCCTTTAGCTCGGTCTGGCTTTTAGTCCACGGAGGATAGCTCTGTTCGTGACTTCCGCCTGACCGTTTGCTTGTGGGTGCGCAACCGACGTGAAGCGGCACACTATGCTTCCAGAAGAATTTCTGGACGTTTCGAGCTGTGATGGTTACGAGAGTTTTAACTTCGACCCACTTGGTGAAGTAGTCTACTGCCACTACTAGGAACTTTCTTCCTCCTGTTGCTGGCGGGAATGGCTCGAGTAGGACGATACCCCATTGTGCGAAGGGCCACGGGCTGGTGAGGTACTTGAGGTCGGCGGCGGGCTAGTGGTGAATATTGGCGTGCTTTTGGCACTTCTCGCACTTCCTGACTAGTCCGACGGCGTCTACTTTCATTGTTGGCCAATAGTACCCCTGTCGTAGTGCTTTCTGAGCGACGGCCCTGCCCCCCAGGTGTCCGCCACATAGGCCTTCATGAATGTCGTGGAGTACAAGCTTGGCTTCGGGAGGCTGCTAGCAGCGCAGGTAGGGGAGCGTGTAGGATCTTCGGTACAGCCGTCCGTCTATCACGACATACTTGGCTGCCTGGCGCTCTACCCTCTTGGCGGCGTTGCGGTCTGCGGGGAGAGTTCCGTGTAGTAAGAAGCTCGCGAGTGGATCAATCCAGCTCGATTCTACTTGGGCGATAGGAGCGACCTCCTCTGCCCCCCGGAGAATGCTAGGCCGAGGTAAGTCCTCTATGAACACAGTTCTCATGGTGTTGTCACTAGTGCTGGCTAGCCGAGACAGGGCGTCGGCCTCAATGTTCTCTGACCTCGGTATTTGCTTGATGAAGTGTGACTGGAAGTTAAGCAGAGCCTCTTTTACCTTTGCTAAGTAAGCGATCATAGTTGTCTCGCGGGCTTCATATTCCCCTATAACTTGGTTGACCACAAGCTGGGAATCGCTGCAGATAACTATGTGTTTTGCCTTTACCTCTTGCGCCAGGGCTAGCCCGGCTATCAACACTTCGTATTCTGCCTCATTGTTTGATGCCGCGAACTCGAAGCGTAGCGCGTACTCCAGTTTCGTGCCACTCGGACCGTGGAGAACTACACCGGCTCCACTGCCCTGCTGATTTGAGGAGCCATCTATGTGAAGGATCCAGGGCTCTTCATCCCAGTTCGCGCTCAGCCTAACCAGGAGAGATACCGAACTGGGTGCAACCTCACAGGGCTCGGACTCAACCGACCTGGGGGAGCCGAGCTCACCCGAACTGGGAGCCTCGTTCTCAACCGGACTGAGGACCTCGGAGCTAAACGTGCATTCTGCAACAAAATCCGCCAAGGCTTGGGCTTTGATAGTGGTTCGTGGCTTGTACTGGAGGTCGTACTCATTGAGTTCGATGGCCCACTTCGTCAATCGACCAGAGACCTCGGGCCTGAGCAAGACTTGCCTCAAGGGTTTGTCGGTGAGGACGATGATGGTATGGGCTTGGAAATACGGACGGAGTTTGCGGGCCGCAATGACCAGCGCATAGGCTAGCTTTTCTATCTCCAGATATCTCGTTTCTGCTCCCTGCAATACTTTACTAACATAGTAGATGGGTCGTTGGACCCGATCTGCTTCCTTTACCAGTACCGAACTGACCACTTCGTCGCTTGCCGAGAGGTACAGTTCTAAAACATCGCCCTCTTCGGGCCGGGTCAAAACTAGGATACTGGCGAGGTATCTTTTGAGCTCGTCAAACGCGAGCTGGCATTCCAGGTTCCACTTGAACCCTTTGCTTTTCATTGCCTTGAAGAAAGGCAACGGTCTGCTGATTTAGACATAAAACGACTCAGAGCGGCTATTCTGTCGTTTAATCTTTGGATCTCTTTTACTTTTCGGGGTGGTCTCATATTTAGGACGGCCTTTATTTTGTCCGGGTTGGCCTCAATACCGCGCTGGTTAACGATGTACCCTAGGAACTTACCCGAGGTGACACCGAAGACACACTTGTTTGGGTTTAGTTTCATGCTAAATTGACGTAGAATTTGAAAGACAGAATGCAAGTCTTGTATTAATTCATGCGAAAACTATCTTTGTGCCAATTAAGGGTTGAAACAGCTTATTCACAAGCACAAGCCTTTGAAAGGTTGCCCCAACATTTTTCAGTCCGAAGGGCATAACCTTGTAGCAGTACAGGCCGAACTCGGTTATGAAGGCGGTTTTTTCCTCGTCGGACGGGTCCATCCTGATTTGGTTGTAGCCCGAGTAGGCATCCAGGAAGCTTAGTAACTCTTGTCCCGAGGTCGCATTCACTAGGCGGTCAATCTTTGGGAGGGGGAAGCAATTTTTTGGGCAAGCTCGGTTTAGGTCGTCGACGCACATGCGCCACTTGCCTTTTGCCTTTTTTACCAAAACTGGGTTGGCCACCCAGCTCGGGTAATGAACTTCCCTTATGAAGTCTGCTACGAGGAGCTTCTCGACCTCCTCATCGACCGCCCTCCAGCGTTCTGGGGCTAGGTTGCGTTTCTTCTGTTTAATGGGCCTAACTACAGGGTCAATATTCAACTTGTGAGTTATAAGGTCGGGGTTTATACCGGGCATCTCTGCCACGGACCATGCAAAAACGTCTAAATTTTGGAGTAAGAAACTTACCAGTTCGGACCGCAAGGGTTCTTCCGGGGATGCTCCGACCTGAAGTAATCTGGCGGGGTCTTCTGCCGAGACAGAGATGGGAACAGTTTCCTCCGTTGGTGCAGCTCGCTCCTCATTCTGTTCCACCGGCCGCTCTAGTTCGAGGTCGCCAGTTACCTTGGCTTTTCCCTTGAGGGCGGCGACATAGCACTTACGGGACTCGAGTTGGTCGCCCTGCACTACCCCGATGCCGAAGTCCGTTGGGAACTTCATGGCCAAATAGTAAGTAGGCACCACGACCTTTAAAGCATGGGTGATTGGCCAACCTACTATGGCGTTGTATGGGGAGGGGGTCGCGACCACCAAAAAGTCGTGACTGAGTCTTACCGTATTAGGCCACGTGTCGACTCCCACGGGTATTGTGACCTTTCCCAGGGGTCTGACCTCTTCTCCGCTGAAGCCGACCAGCGGGGTGTTCGTAGGCTTCAAGTCATTTTCTCGGAACTGGAGTTTGTCAAAGGCTGCTTTAAAAAGGATGTCTGCCGAATTGCCGGAGTCAACGAGTACGTGTCGGACTTCGAAGTCGTGATGTTTACCATTATGACAAGTGCATCGTCGTGGGGTTAGTGGACCCACGTGCATCGTCTTTGGTGAAGAATATGGGGTCTTCCGTCCTAGGCCGCTTTGGGGGATTTTGTTCTTTTCTGGCGGCCTCCCGGGTTGATGCCTGAGCTGCTGCCAAGGTGCATCCTGCTACAATCGATCCTCCAACGATCACATGGATTGTTCCCCGAACTGGTCTTTCCTCCGGGGGCTGCTTCTGCGGTTTAACTGGCCGGCTGCTGGACTCGGGAGCATCTCTACTGTGTTCTCCCGGCCGGCCTGTCTTATTACTATTATTATTATTATTATTATTATTATTATTATTATTATTATTATTATGTACAAAATTCCTTAGGTACCCACGACGGATAAGTTCTTCTATCTCGTCGCGGAGATTATTACAATGTTCGGTGCTATGACCGTTGTCTCTATGGAAACTGCAGTACAAGTTTTTATTCCTCTCGTTCGGGTTTCCCTTCAGACGAGGTGGCCATTTCACGTACGGGGCGTCTTTGATCGTCATTAAGATATCGGCCCGCTTCGCGTTCAAGGGCGTGTAGTCCGTCCGACCTGCTAAGGGAGCTCGGAACGGTTGGCTTGGCTTCGTCCCCCGAGGTGGGTCTTTCCTTCTCCTGTCATCTGGGTTGGAGGGTTTGCCTTCCCTCTTCCTTTTTTCGATCCCGCTTTCAGTCCTTTGATTGATCTCCTCTGTTCTTATGAATTTGTTCGCGAGCTTGAGGAATTCAGCTACGGTCGTGGGCTGGTTGACTACCATGTGCCACCTGAACTCCTTGTGTGTCACACCCCTCTTGGCTACCGCGAGCTGTACCGCCGGGTCTAGGCGCGGTATCTGCAAGCACGCGTCATTGAACCGTTTGACATAGCCCCGGATGGACTCTCCTTCCCTCTGGACTATTCCGAGGAGGCTCTCCTCGGTTCGGGGGCACCGTTTGCTAGTAACGAAGTGCGTGGTGAAGACTTGCACGAACTGGGTCCAGCTTCTTATCGACCCGGGGACCAGGTTCTTGTACCAGGTGCGGGCCACTCCCCTGAAGGTGGTAGTGAAGGCCACACACATGCAGGACTCGCTGGCCCTCGCCAGGTGCATTTGGGACTGGAAAGCATCGACATGGTCATTGGGGTCAAAGGACCCATCATACTTGTCTAGAGGAGGGAGTTTGAAATCTTTGGGCATGGGAACTGCAAGGAGTTCTGAGGACAGGGGGAAGGGACTGAAAGAATAGGGGCAACTTTTACCTCGTTCGAGCTTGTTTCTTCTTTACCTCGGAGCTCGGACAGGACGCGGGTGGTAGTTCGGCGACTTCGCCGACGTCTTCGCTGCTGCTTAGAAGGCCTGGTATTGGTGCTACTTGCCTCGGTGTTTCCGAGCTCGATCGGCCCGGACTGTTGGTAGTCCGCGGCCAGGACGCCGAATTGGTTCTTTGCGAGCGGGAGCTCGAACTTAGAGTGTCGAGGTGCTGACTTGATCGGCAAGGAGGTTCCTGACTCGTCAGCGAGCTGCGAGCCGGGGGTAATTAGTCTTTCCCTCCTGCCCGGAGATGATGCCTGGCTCCTGGAGGGGTTATGAAGTTGGGAGGCTTCCCCTCGGTGAAGGCGCCCACCCTGAGGGGAGGGTTTGACCGGCTTGGGAGCAGGGTGCCGAGGTGGGAGCTGCGGTTGGTTCAGAGGCAGTTGGGGGAACTGTTGTTGGTAGTGATGCTGGGAAATGTGGTATAGTGCTTGCTACTGATGGAGCTGATGTTGCTGGAACTACTGCATTTGGGCTTGCATTGCCTGCATGCACTGCATCAAGTCATCAAGCTGGTTCTGGCTGGTCGCCAGAGGGACAGCGATTGGTTCGGCGAAAGTTGTCTCGATAGGGGGGGAAAGGGGGACATTCACAGGTGCCACCGCACTTGGTGCATTGAGGCTAGGGATTTCGTCCGTCGAGAGGGGGACGGTGAACTGTCCGATACATACAGTGGCAGGCTGAGGGTGTTCCCCTACCGCATTCAAGTCGGCATTGTGCATGTTGCTGCTGGAGGAAGCCATGGAAGCTAAGGTTTCTTTGAGAGAGAGAGAGAGTTAAAGGTTAGGGGAGGCTTTTTGAAGTCTTCCCACAGACGGCGCCAAATGATGATGCGTAATCCGGTCGGTCCTAGTTGTCGATCACCTTGCCTTTGGCAGAGCCGAAGATTTTTGAAACAAGGAAGAAAATGGAGACTTTCGGGGAGAAACCCGGTAGGAACACTCCGAAGCTCAAGTTAGTGCTCTTGAGAAGGCAAGGGGAATGAGGGACTTCAAGACCAGAAAGCACAAGAATCACATACCCTCCTTTGGGGAAAGGGGGCCTTTTATAATCACCCTGGTACACTCACTTCCATACCTCTGCCAGATCGGGCATCATCACCTCCGCTAGATCGGGTGTCATCATCTCTGCTAGACGCCAGTTCAGGTGTCATAACCTCTGCCAGTTGCCAGTTCGGGTGTCATAACCGCCACTGTCCTCCTTGTCAGGGCCGTCTCTGCCACGTCTGAGATGGCGGTGGCAGGTGGCCGTTGGAGGGCGGTTGTCATGTGTCGGACCCCTAATCAGTCAGGCACGCCTCCGTGTACGGGCTTCCTGGGCGTCAGGTACGGTTGTTCTGTCAGGCGACTTGGAGCCGAAGTGGTGTGCGAGGTGAAGTCTTGAGTTCGGATAGAAGTGGCCCGAACTGCCCCAGGGTGGGTCAGCTTGGGCTTTTGCCCTTTGTGCTCCTTGTAAGGCTCAGGACCTCCAAGGGAGAGCTCGGGTCGTGGGTTCCTTTTTTGGGGGAGCTCGGGACTCCTTTTCTCGGAGCTCGGGTTGTGGGTTCCTTTGCCGTGTTGAGCTGGTGCTTTTGCCAGGTCACTCTCGGTTGCTTCCACATGTCGCGTGGCCAAGGGGTCGGGCCAAATCTTCCTCCATCAGATACCAAATCTAGCATGCTTCGGGTCCTGTATTTCTTTTCCTGCCCATGACTAAAGTTTCTTGGACTGGTTAAATGCTAAACACCTTTTACACAACCACGAACGTTCTTTTGTACAATTAATAAAATTTACGGTTAATAATCAAATTAGGTGGTTTTCTATTCACTATAGAGTATAAACTATCACGATAAATTTAGTACTTTCTTTTACATGGGTTGGAGATACCTTGTTGGAAATGTGCATATGCTTTTGTGGTATATTGGGTACTTTGTTCTCTTATTGAAATGCTGGATTGGCTTCCTGCAAAATTCATTATATTTCAGCTATTTTCAGAACTCTTTCTATTTTATCCTATTGATTGTTATTTGACTGTGTGAATGTGTTTCTATAAGAAATTCATTCATGTATGAGTTGGTGTGCAGGTAATGTTTTTCTCCCTTCTATGCTCTTAAAAATTTTATGGTCCATCCCTGACATCAATCTCTCATGAATTTAAACTCAACATTTTGTGAAAACTGAAATTTAGTTTTGGTTCCTTCTGGATGGCTCTCTTTATCAGGCTGAAAGAGGTTTTGTGCTTGGGTGTAACTGCCGGAGCTTATATCCTTACACTCTTTGCAGTAGGTTCAGCTTTCCATAATTCAGCTGTCCTTTTAGTATTTCTTATCTTGCATTATTGGTTTGATAATTATCTTCTTTTTGATGCAGACAAAATATAAGGAACGTGTGCTTGGTTTAATCCTTGTTAGCCCACTTTGCAAGGCACCTTCATGGACGGAGTGGCTTTACAACAAGGTTTTATCGTCGTAATCAATTAATTTAATACTTGGAAAACAGGGAGTATAATATGGTTTAGCAGCTAACATGGAAAGCAGGACCTTGCTTCTTTACCAACATTTGGTGAATGCATCTTCTCCTCCCATGCTTTTGCCATCAATGTTACACCTTTTGGATGGGTAGTCTAACAAATTGCAAAACAGGGTGGTCTTGTTTCTATGATGCATCACTTCCTGTTGTCCAGCTAATTAAAATGTGAAGTAATCTACAGTGTTAATTTAGTCGATGATTAGGGTCATGCCAGATTTGGCCTATTGCTGGTCGAAGAGGTGATTCATCAATAACCCTACCCATACAGCAGGTGATGATGCATGGAAGGAGTCAAGTCTGCTTCACCAATGGTGGGTTTATGCTACTGCATAATATTTATTTCCTTCAGAGCAAAAGGTTATCCTTGCTGTTTTAACATGAAATTTGATATTTGAAATGAAAAATAAATAAAATATTTGCACCTTGTAGGTGATACTGAACTTGCTCTACTTCTATGGTATGTGTAGTTTAGTGAAAAATTCCCTTCTTCAGCGTTACTTTAGTAAGGTACTTTTCCTAGCTTGAATTTTAGGTTGCTTGGCTGAATTCATGTTCTTATTTAGTATATTTTTTGGTTTTTCATCACCTCAGGAAGTTAGATCTGGTCTGCATGGTATTGAATCTGACATCGTACATGCTTGCCGTAGGGTAAGGAACAAATTGATTCCTAAATTTTACAGACCAGGATATATAGCACAGATAATTTACATGATAGTAGGGTGGTGCTTGGGGGTTTTCAGAATTCATTGGAATAATTGTAAATTTTAGGTGATATGCTGATATTTGTGATAATTGAAAATATTGATGGTGCGGGTGTGCAAGGTGGAAGTCATTGAAACGATTGCTTGATCCTGATGTGCACAGCTGTTTCATTTATTTCAACTTTTTGAAAGGACAAATTGGAACCTCGAGTATGGCTAAAATCAGGTTTTTGTACTTTTCTGTTATGTGTGCACAGTTACTGGCCGAAAGACAAAGCTCAAATGTCATGCGCTTTCTTCAAGCTATTAATGAGTAAGCTCTTGCACCTTTCCACTTGATTGAATTGTAGTTTGGCAGGGAAAAGCTTCGATCTCCTGCTAAAGTTGTTAAGTTCCCAGTATCTGACATGTTGACCCTAATAATTGTGATACAAACAAACGCATTGATAACATGTGATGCATAAATTATATGCTTTACCACTTCATTTATCAAAAAAAAAAAGTTTTACCATTTCTGATCTAGTTCACAAGGACTTGGCAAAAGCTTTATTCCAGCTATCAATCTGATACACTGTCCTCTTTCTGTATCTGGAATTGAGAATGGAAATGCAAGACAAGTACAATGCTGGTGTAATTATCATCCCTGATCAAAATGGTAAATAGCAATTGATGTTGTGGGATTGAGCAAGCCAGCAAGGCCAATACCTAGATCTACCTTACCAACATCTGGTGTCCTTATTGCCCTAGGGACACAATGAGTAATCATTATAAAAAAAATAGTAACAAGACTACAAGCTTAAGCTAGCAATATATGAATAATAAGCAATGGAGGAGTAGCATGACTAATCAATGTGAATGAACAATGCCAAGCTAACATTACCTCCATGCAATTAACAAAATAACAATAATAAGAAGATTATGGGTTTAAGCTATCTACACCCTATAAGCTCTCCTTTACAAATAGCCTATTCTATCATCTCTCCTTTGGTACAGTCAAATATTTATCCTCCTTTATAGAACATTGCATGTATGGGGTAATTAATCTAAATAACATTTATATTAGTTAGATTTGCAGCAATCATACAATAGGAAAGAGACAGATACCTAGGGCATAAGTGTGTAGTATTGTGCTTTTGTTATCTCTTCTTGGTTTTACCTGCACGTCAACTCACAGGGGGATTTGAATTCAACATTTGATCCCATCTCTCTTTCCAATGCCTATGGACTAATCGAATGCGTATTTACAGGAGACCTGATCTCACAGAGCAGTTGAAGAAGCTGCGATGTAAAACACTCATTTTTGTTGGTGAAAGTAGTCCTTTCCAATCTGATGCTATTCACATGAATGCCGAAATGGACAGGAGTGCTCTTGTAGAGGTAAGCTGCCTCACTTCCCTTTCTTTATCTTCTTTCAAGTTTCAACTAGACCATCTGGCTTGTAAAGCAATTGATTCTTAAAGGTGCTCCTACAATTCTTTTTAGGGGGATCATGTGTATAGCATGAAGTGGTTGGCTTTTTAATCTATATTTTCTTTTATAGAACTTAACTAAGCCTTGTCTGAACTATTTGGGTTGCTACAGTAATCTACTTTTTTCAATTCCACTCGATCAAGGAAGGGGCAAAACTTTTGTTTGTGAATAGTTAACCCTTTTTGTTTCTTTATGGCCTTTCTGTAGATCCTTTTGAACCCTGAACTTACATCAGATTACATAGGTGCGCACCAGTAGTCCTTTTGTTGACATCACAAAACCATGTTATGTTCTTTTTATACCCATACACTTGTTTCTGCCACATGGAAAGATGACATGGCTGATTTGAACTATTCATCATCTTGGGCACCCTCTATACATGTCATGTTTTAATTCCTGTCATGTTATCCACATACATCTTGTATTTGGTATTTTCCCTAGTTGTTTTTGACAGTCATCAAGGTTTTGTCCTTTTTATTTAAAAACTTCCTTTATATGAGGGATTTTCTTGGGGATATGTCGCGAGGGCTTTCAAGTTGAAAGTTTCCCCATGAATCAATGTGGCCTAAAAATCTTATTTTACCACATTGAGATTGCGAGGTTGTTTTTTCCAATCGACTTCACTAGTGAAACATGCCATGACTTTACTTCTAAAAAAGTTGATTTTTTTGCAAGTGATGGGACAATAAATGATCAACATAATATGGAATCCTTTACCCATTGTCAGTTGGTCTCACCAAACATGGGTTGAAGTCTGAAAAGCAGCCACTTTGTGGAAAATAGGTTAGGTCTGTAAATCCACCCCTCCCAAGACCCTGGATGGTTGGGACCAAACATTGCATCATGGTGTTTTAGATGATAAGGATATTAATAACCAAGTGGTGATGATGATTAACAATCCAAAAAAAAAATACACAAGTGATGTTTCTACAAGCATGTTTTCATTCAATCAGGATTATCCTACTAATTGAAGTGCTCATGGTTTCATCAATCTGATCACCAGTTTCTTGGAATCCTTTCCTCCATAAGCTTTCTGATTTAGTTTGGCTCCAAAAACTGTTTGGACCAGAATCCAGAAACTTGTGGGATTGGGGCAACTTCAAAATTTGAAGTGCTTTTGAAAATTTTGGGAGAAAGTGCCACCTGAATTCCACAGAATTCAGTTTGAAGTGTAATTTAGGCTCAGTTTGGAATACAAATACAAATATGTAGAGTGCAAAGCCTTGTGTTTTGTATTATTTTGTATGTATCTGTACTGTACATATTTGTATTTGCACTCCTTCCAAACTGAGCCTTAATTTCATTTTTTCCTAGATTCCATGGTGTTACCCAAAAATAGCAAGGATCCTTTGGATGCTTGTAAACATATTACCCCCCTCTTTTACAAATGAAATTTATGCTATGGTCCTCTAAAGAAGAGAAGCAGGGATCTACATGTAGTGATACTTATGGCATATTGTGCAGGTTGAAGCCTGTGGCTCGTTGGTAACAGAGGAGCACCCATATGCCATGCTCGTCCCCATTGAATTCTTTCTGATGGGTTTTGGATACCATAGGCAGCTCCCTCCTGCATCATTGCCAAATCAAGGCTCAAATCCTGCCAGCCCCTCCTGTCATTCGTACATAGCTCCAGAGCTTCTTTCTCCAGAGAGCCTGGGAATCAAACTCAAGCCTATTAAGACCCGTGTTACAATTGAAGTTTGATGTAGAAAAGAAGGCTGTTTCTGATGACACGCCATTGGTTCATGTTAGTACAGGTATAGAGAAAAATCTGCACATATACTCGTTCATATTGGGTAAAAAACGTGTTTAGGACATTGATTTGTGGGAGGTGTTTGTGCCTTGTGTAAATAGCGGGGGAAAAGGAATGAAAAATGATATCACATGTTGATTGTAGAGAGTAGGGTTTTTTTTTTTTTTCATTTTTGAAATCAGAAGGGTAAATCATGTATGGCTTCTATTCATTTTGTATCCATAACCTTGTAACTTCGAACAACTGAAATAACCCTGAAGATTGAATCTCTATCTGGTTGTTGCAACTCAGTTTCTACTGTTTTTTTATCAATATATATGGTGCGGATTCAATGTTGCAAGAACATTCATTCCAATTATTTGATGACAAAGCAGGATTCCATTGAACAGAAGTAAAATCGAATCACTAGCTAAAATTTACGTGCCAGGTGGGGAGGCCATTATTATGTCAGTAAACTTACAAGAAAGACTTGAATCAGCCAAAAAGGAAGACAAAAAAGAAAAAGCCAGCTTGAAGGTTGACCAAATTTTTTCATTTTTTTTTAGCTCAGCATGAAGTAAAGGAAGTTACTGATTTCCAAACCAGGGGAGTGATGTTTGAAAGTTTGTGGTCATTCAACAGGAAAGCTCAAGCCACTTTCTTTAACATTGCATTATTAATAGTGACTGAATATCCAAAGCCTAATCTCGCATAAAATTATTGGTTGACAAAATTTGTCCAAGCACACCACTTAGGAAATTTGACAATGGATATCACCATCGGTGATTTGTGACCATCAGTGGTTGTGACTTGTTAATTGTTATGGCGGATATATCACCATCCTGTGACTTTGTGATCATCTGAAAACTATGAAGATCGTGAATTGACCAACAACCTCAATAAAATACACCCAGAAAATCTGAACTCCAAAACCCGAGCCCTGATTTTCTACTTTCCTACCCACTCTCTCTACCTGCCGTGAATTGGAGTCACACATCTCTTAATTGATAATTGAAGCCACCCAGAAAATCTGAACTCCAAAACCCGAGCCCTGATTTTCTACTTTTCTACCCACTCTCTACCTGCCGTGATTTGGAGCCACACATCTCTTAATTCATAATAGAGATTTGTGGCAGCAAATCACAGTGGATAGAGAGTGGGTAGGAAAAGTGAGTAGGAAATCCCGAGTGTCCAAACCCTTTCTAGTTTTCAGAACAATCGCTGACCTGCCACCCATTTGACCTAGTCAAGAAGGGTTAGTAAGGTTACCGCTTCCTAAAATTTTCATGAAGTAACCAAATTCCTTGGTAGAGTTCATTACAGAAGGAACAACTAACAAGTTTTGATTTCATATTAGTTGTAGTTGTAGAGAGAAAGAGAGAGGAAAGAAAAAACGAACTTGATGTCCCAGTCACGAGACGAATCTTATCTCCCTAAATCCCTTCTAGCTCTATTCGACTACTCTTTCCTTGATGTCCCAGGTTACCAGTCTTCTCTCCGTGCTTAAATCTTAACTGATCTTCTCCCCTTCCACCTGTGGCTTGTAGCTAGTTGTAATGACCACTTCTCCTTCTCTACCCTTTTTATTTATTTAAATAGTAATTTTTTAATGTTTTTATCAATAAAATAATATTTTTTAATATTTAAAATATTTTTTATTTTTAATTATTTTACTATCATTTTTATTATAATTAATATTTATTGGTTAATATTAATTTATTGATGCACTTTTTCAATATATTTATCATATAAAATGCAAAATTAGACATTTATGACCAACTATGTAGATTATTCAGAAAATGTATATGAGATGCATTGAATCAAAAAGTGTGGTGTGGACCGGTCCACACCATGCCTATAGAACGATACTATCGGTGTAGACTAGTCTAATCCACATGGTCTATTCATAATTCAGAACAGTTATAGATTGTGATATGTTTGTATTTATTACTGTTGTGGTTGTGTTTTTTTTTTTTTTTAAAGCCCCGAGGCAATTTCATTCAACAATCTTTAGTAACCAATAACCTAACAAAGTGGAGTGACTGACCAAATCATGGAAAGATTATGCGATAGGGCATGTTTAGCTAGCTCGTGGGGGTAGTTGGTTACATAAACAAAGATCTAAACTGAATTGAAGTGAAGGAGTCTTTCTGCATTCCATGATGATTGAGTGGATTCTCTAGGATGGATCTGAATATGAAGAATTAAAGTGAATCCACACCCTCTTTCGCGTCACTCTCTAACAAAATGTAGTCCATCTTCATGGTCTTGGCCAATAGTAGCCCCTCTAAAATATCTCGAGCCTCAGCTTCCATCGGGGAGCTACACCTAACAACCAGGCACCATTGGTGTTGACCTTGACCCAGTGAAAATACTGATTATCTCTCATCCAAGGGTCAAATTTTAAAATAAATATTTTATGATGATTGGCATTATTATATATAGATTATTTCTAAAAGCATAGAACCTAGGAAAAAAAAACTCTATTTCGGAGGTAGGATTTATGGGTATATGGTAGTGTATATCTATCTATTCTACTATATATTGCAATTCACGAATCCAGATTTATTCCTAAGACTCACCTCAAGGCAGTTGATGCCAGTTATGGATTAGGAATATCTCCTATGAATGAAAACATACAATTGCAAATGCATGAAATTTACCTGATGTATGGATACATGCCTTGAGGTGGGTGTGACGAGGATTCTATGAGGAAATCTGAAATATATCTCTACACTGCCAGGTAGGATGCCAATTAAGAGTCAGGTGATTTCATGTTTCCCCAACAGCCCCTGGTTTATGTTTCTAGAAAAAAATGTTTTATGACTGTTTTAATTAAAAACAATCTCAACCAAATAGAAAATTTACATTTCAACCAAAAACACCTAGGCGGTGCTGACGTGGCAGCGTTTCAAGTAGAAATAGTCAAGGTATTAAACATCACCATAGTTAGGGGTGTCAATTGGACTGGATTTGGTCCAATTCGATTCAGTCCAAAGTGAGTCCATTATAAATGGACCAGGTCTAATCCAATCCAATGAATGTTTTGGACCAATCCAAATCAATGTTTGGACCATCCAATCTGTTCAAATTCATTTTGATTTAGATTGGTTTCAACCCAAACTCAGTCCATTGACACATATATTCTTATCTTATATCAATGAATCAGATATTGGCTTAATCCAATCTAATCCAATATAAATTTGTTACAGACAGACCAGGTCCAATCCAATCTAATAAATATTTTGGACCGGATTGATCCAATCCAATGTCTTGTTGGTCTGTCCAATTGGTCCAAATTGATTTTGGACTGGATGGGGTCCAATCCAAAATCGGTCCATTGATACCCTTAACCATGGTTGCAGGTATGGATGATAACAATCTTATAAAATAAAGAACTAAATTTTGGTTAGGTCTTTCGTTTTCTGTGTCATTCAATAGACATATTAATTGAAAAATATCAATTCTCTTTATTAAAACATTAAATTTTCTCTCAAATTAAATATGCCAAATCATCATAACTAAGAGATATATAAACGTGTCTTAAATATATTGATTTCAATATTTTAAAAAATAAAATCAATGCAATAAATAGTTAATGGAGCAATTTTGTATCAATTAGCAACCAAAAAGGGCTATAAGTTTATACCAAAATCATTTAAAAAAAAAAGTAAAAGAAATAGAACAAGGGAGGAATTACTTTTTTATTTATGTAAAGGAGAGAGAGAGGGTAAATAAATTTATACTACCGTAAGGTACCGGCATTGTCATTTTTGTCACATAGGTAAGGGCTTGATTACTTAGATAGGCGCCTTTTTAGATTCAAGTCAAGCCGCCTAGCTTAGGGTTTGCTTTGAAAACTATTGATTGCTTGTTGTAAAAAGTAAGTCCCAAAAGTTCTTAGATAAGCCTGATTGTATCATAGCTACATCAAAGGCCTAAATTTCCTAACATCTCCATTTGTACAACATATAAGACATCTCAACCAAGTGGACTCGCCAAGTCAAGGTCATGGACCAGCACCAATAACAAATGTTAGCCAATCTTTCCAAATTAAAACAAATCATCAAGTCTAAGTGCATTATTGCATGTCCCTGAGATCACTTTTCCACAATCTAGCTTACCAATGAATACAACTAAAAAACACCTGTATCGAGTGTATTCAAATGCCTAAATTATTTTAAAATTTTAATACGATATGCCCCATATATCATAAAATATCAATAAACCGTTAGATCACTCTAAATTAAATAAAGGGCTTTAGGTAGGTTTCAAAAATAAATAAATAAATAATCATCTGCCAAAACCTAGGAACTTGGTAAATCAAGTGGGTGTTTGGTATGGATGCCATTTTCTGAAAAAACAGCATTATGAAGGTGACAGTCACATTATACAAAGTGGTACTTCAATCAATGCTCTCTTGTTTGAGTACATCATTTTGGGCCTTGGATAATATAGACCATGTTGAAAACGCTGCTGTCAGCATTGGTACCAAACAAAACAGTGCTGTTTTTTTAGAAAACAACCTATGTGCCAGCACCGGTTCCAAAGAAAAAATAATCACCCTTTTGACATGCTCTACCGTTTTCTCAAAAAAAAGTACAACATTCTTAGCACAAATGCTAATTCATGAAGTAACTCACCCAAGTGGTGGAGCTATTGATTTGCAAACGAGGGGATCCTGTGATTTACGAGAAAGAAACAAGTTATTGTGTTGTTTGAGATAACTGGCTTTCCAAAGATTTACCCAAAAGTTTGTGGTCACTGGTTCACTCAACAGTAAAGTCCAAGCCACTTTCTTTAACAATGGATTATTTAATAGTGGCTGAATATACAAAGCCTAATCCCGGATAAAATTTTTTGCTGACAAAAGGAAGAATCAATTTTTGGTTCACTCCCACAAACCGTCTTGATCAAAGGAAGAATCAATGACGCAGTTCAGCAGAGCCAAAGCCTCCTCCGCTTCCTACCCGCGCTTTTGATGTTTAAGTTATCATTCTTTGGTTTCGGGTTTCGGAAATTAAATCATGAACAGAAAAGCCCTCAAAAGTACAGCTTAAATGAAATTCCTAATTTAAGGTTTGTTTCTTCAGATTTGTCAAAAGGAAATTTTGTATTGACAAGCTGAATGAAATTCAGCATACATTTCCAATTAACCTCCTACCAATGTATTAAGATTTAAGACGCATACCTTCCATTGCCTGCTGATATCGCCATTACAAACCAGTAAAAGTGTAAAAGACAGAACTCAAGAGACTGTGGGAGTTGTCAGCGAGAGAAGATCTAGTGGGATTAGGGTTTGCTTTTGTCTAACTTGGCACGCCGATTAAAGAATCTGTTAAATCAGGACAGGTCGCTCTCACTGAATGAGAGGGCATTGAGATAGACAGTGGGAAGATATATCACCACCTGTCATCTGAATAGACAGAGAATCGTGAATTGGCCAAACAATCTCAACAAATACACCTTGAAAGTCTGCAACCTTAGTTTCCAAAACTATCGCCGGCCTGTCACCCATCTATCCAAGTCTAGAAGGGTTAGTAAGGTTAACGTTTCCTACAATTTTCGTGGAGCAACCAAAGCACTTGGTAGATCCCATTATTGTTAGAGAATATCAACCTATTCAAGTACTTCACTAATTTCACAAAACCACCGCTGTGCCCAATTTCTCTTTCTCTCACCAAAAGATGAATCTTTTAAATCTGAAGTTTAGATTGGTTGTAAATTTTGGGTAAAATTGAAACCATTTTCAATATATTATTACTTATTTATTTACATTAATTTGAAATATTTTTTTTTAATTTGCTAATATTTTTTTATTTCACCTTTTATTTGTATGAGTTGAATGAAAGATGGAACCCCTTATATAGATGTTTAAAATTGTTTTATGGATATTACATGACAATGGATGGTTTTTTTTTATAGATATTATAGGTTCTATGTTGATTTTTTGTTGATATAGAAAAATTGGTTTATTAAAAATATCATTTTTAGCATACTAATGACCAATTGAAACTTACAAATTATAAGGTATAATCATTTAATTTCTTTTATGTAGAAGCTTTTATCTTGATATTAAGTAAAGTTTTTCACAAATTACTATAATCTCTACGACAACAAGTGAAAAAAAGTACCACTGGTATGAACTATGAAGTAGGGGTGATCATGGGCCAGGCCCGGGCTTATATTTTTAGGCACTAGGCCCGGGCCTAGCCTAAGGTCATTGTTATGAAGGCAAAGCCCGACTTGAGCCCGGCCCATGATCACCCCTACTTCAAGCCCAATGAACTCTCATGTGAGGGAACCTGTTAGAGAATTATCAAAATTCAAGAACCTCCCCTAACACCTCAAGCTTTTAAGGTTGAATGGATCTTTCGGAATTACTAACAAGTTTTGATTTCATATCAGTTGGAGAGAGAGAAGAAGAAGAAGAAAGGAACTTTGAGGTCCCAAGTCAAAACACGATATGAATCTAATCTCCCTTCCAGCTCTGTTCGACTATTCCAAGGAGTTTCACATATTTCCTTGGTGGATAAATCTTAACTGAACGCTCCCCTCCACCTGTGGCTTGTAGTAGATAGTTGTAATGGCCGCTGATCCAACACCCCCTGTTTGATTTCTTCTATTGCTACTACTTATAGTTTCCTACCCACATGGCTCCCATGCTCAAACCACCTCGTCAAACATTACCTTGGGCTCCAGCATCACAACTGTAAACGAGTCTTTTTGGGCTTCACCCTCGGGAGATTTCGCATTTGGGTTCTATTCCCTCTCCACTGGTCTCTTCCTCGTGGGGATATGGTTCGACAGGATCCCAGAGAAAACGCTTGTGTGGTCGGCAAACCGCAACCACGCAGCTCCAGCTGGTTCTGTAGTGACGCTCACGCTTACCGGAAAACTTGTGCTTAGTTACCCCAATGGAAGCATATATTCCATCTACAACGGCACCGCTGCACGGTCGGCGTCCATGAAAGATGATGGGAATTTTGTCCTAAGAAACTCCACCTCACAAGTTATCTGGGAGAGCTTTAGTTTTCCGACTGACACTCTTACCGGGCCAAACTCTAGTTAAGGGACAGAAGCTGTATTCCAATGCAAATGGGACTTTCGACTACTCGGCAGGAAAATACATGTTAGAGATGCAGTCAGACGGCAATGTCGTGCTCTCTGCATACCTATTTTCCGATCCTGGTTATTGGAATTCTCAAAGCATTTACATGAAGAATGTAACTCTGATTTTCAGCAGGGAGGATGCAGCCATTCGCATTGACAATACGACTGGACCTATCCAAAATTACTACCAGAGAGCAACACTTGATGGTGATGGCAATTTCCGGCTATATGTTCTCCAAAAAGGAACAAGCGATCCGTGGATACCGATGTGGAAATTGTTTGTAGAGCCTTGTCGTGTGAACAGTGTCTGCGGGATGTATGGGTTTTGCACATCGCCGGATAACAACACGGTGTCCTGCGAGTGCCTCCCGGGTTATTATCCCCTGGACCCCAGCTTTCCTTCCAAAGGATGCTACATGGAAGACGTGCCGGAAAGCTGTGGTGGGGATCCATCTATGGTGGACGTTACAGTGTTAGAAGACGCTGATATTCCAAATTCAAATGACTTCACAGACTATGTAAGACTTTTTTCTGCAACTGAGGAAAGCTGCAAGAAGGCAGTCATGGGTGATTGTTACTGCATGGCTGCGACCTTGGTGAATTCCGTTTGTTACATGAAGAGGACCCCTTTGTTGAATGCAAGAAGAAACCTCCCTTATACTACCGGAATGAAAGCCTTCATCAAGGTTCCTGTAAGGGTTACTATTCCAGATGTTAATCAAGATGGAAACAACTGGTCTCGGGCTTACCTCCATGCTGGGATCATAACATGCGCCACACTTGTTTTACTGTTCGCACCCGTTGCCATCTACTATCACCCATTAACCCAGAGACGTAACAGACGAAAGAATTCCTCAGCCAAGGCGAAGCAGCTGGACATCAATTTGAGGGCATTCTCGTTCCAAGAACTCCATGAGGCAACAAATGGGTTCACCGTCGAGCTGGGCCGAGGTGCTTTCGGCACAGTCTACAGCGGGATCTTAAGAATAGATAATAAGCTGATTGAGGTTGCAGTGAAGCAGCTGGACACGGTGGTCGAACAACGCAGTAAAGAGTTCGTAACAGAGCTAAGAATAATCGGCCGGACCCATCACAAGAATCTGGTTCGGCTATTGGGCTATTGTGCGGAATGAAACTCAACATCCACAACTCCTTAGTCCAGTCTATAGACTTACGCCTAACAGCCCATCTAACTATCTAAGAGTCTTAAGACAACCTTCCTAATTTCCAATTGATCCTTTCTCCGGTCCAAGCCCGCCATCGGCCTATAGCTACGCAGTGTTGACTGGTTGATTTGACTTTTTTCTTTTTTTGTGGAAGGGATAATAAATACAAAACGAAACAAAGCAAAATTACAAACAACGACCCTACTTCAAAATTACAACCAAAACATATGAGAGCGAAATCAGATAAAGGGTTTAGGACTTGTGCCAGCCTCAATTATAGAGCTGTGAATGGATTGATTGGGTGTGATTTTAAACATGGTGGATTAGGGCTTGTTCGTTTTCTCTTAACTCTTATCTTTTAAGAAGAATATTTTAACTTTAAGAAAAAAATGATTGTTCGATTTATCTTATCTCTTAAATTGTAGTGATATAACTTTTTGTTTTTCAATGATACCCTCAAAAAGACAAACAAAAACTCTCATATATGACGTCAAAATAGATATTTGATAATTTTTAGAATTCAGAATTCAGAACAACATTTTCTGCATTCAGAGTTCAGAGGAAAGAAAAGTTCACTAACACCAATATACCTCTTAATGTAATTATTTCACTTTTAGATATCAAACTTCAGAGCAAACAAACAGGCCCTTAATCACAGTTTTTAATAATAACATCTATAAAATTGACCCTATTAGATTTGACATCTATATTTACTTATCAGGAGATTTTTATTAATTATATAATTGATATACAACCCATTACCAAAAAAGAAATTAATTAAGTATTAGTGTTTGAATAAAAGTTGTTCTTTAATAGGTGACAAAATTCTCTCAATTAACTCATTAGGCCATGAGCATGTGCTTTCAATGAACTAATTTTGTATTTATAAAAAAATTAAAATAAAATTCAGTTGATGGTGTTTGAGTTATGGTTGAACTGGCTACGTACGTCACGTGGTAGTCTTAATGGCCATTTTATCTCCATAACCACGTTGGTATCGCGTAGAACAAATAAGTGTGACCAAGAAGGAACAAGAAAGGTGACCCCATCAGGGATGATGACTCATCCCAAAGACATCGACAAACAACCTCATCCCAACAACCCCAGAAAACTCATCCGATTAAGACACGGATCTTCGGATATAAATAAGTAACATCCGCTTAGGGTAAGGGACTTTTAAATATTCTGACTTTTATTTTGCCTCTTATGCTCGAACCAACATTGTTCTCATCTACTCGGCCCAACCACTTACCATTTGTTCTATTGACTTGAGCGTCAGAATGTCTACTCAGGGAACAACTCCTCGAGCCTCTAATCTTCTTTCATGATTCTAGATCTTGGTGCACAACTTCATCCTTCCACCTCGATTTCATCAATTGATAGAATTATTTAACTGCGGTATTGATTCGAGATACCTCGGATCGAATAACATCAACTACAATATGTGATGTATAATGTATTGAATTTATTTGAAAAGCTGGCTTCATTGGAGGTTGTATGCGACCAAGGTCGTAGTAAATTCTTCTTTTAAAATGGGTAAAGTTTTGAGGTGAATGTCACAAAAAAAAAATAATTATGCAAATACAAATAAAGTGCAAAGCCTTATATTTAATATTTTGTATTTATAAACATGTTTTTGCATCACACATTTGTATTTGTACTCCGACGACCAAAAGGAGGTGAGTGATGATAATAAAGAAATCTTCCCTCTCTCTTCGTTCTTTATTACTTTCTTCGTTATTCTGCAACGGTTCTGGCAATATCTTGTGCCATGTCTCTTCTTCCATTGCTACTGCTACTCCTTGTTTCTTCCGAGCATAACACCCATGCTCAGACGATAATACAAGGCGCCACCATTACTGCAGGAACCACCAATTCCTCATGGAAATCGCCCTCCGGTGATTTCGCATTCGGGTTTTACCGTCTCTCCAACGGCAACTTCCTTGTTGGGATTTGGTTCGACAAAATCCCAGAAAAGACGCTTGTATGGTCTGCCAACCGTGACGCCCCGGTACCAGCGAGCTCCACTCTCAGATTAACGACAGGCACTTCCGCCGGCCATCTTATCCTTACATCCTCCGACGGAAACAGCACGTATTTATACCAAAGTACCGCTGCAAGTTCTGGTTACATGCAAGACGACAGCAACTTTGTCCTAAAAAACGCCAGTTCAAGTGTTCTTTGGCAAACATTTGATTCGCCGACGGACACTCTCCTACCGGGCCAAGTTTTGGCTGCAGGCAGAAAGCTTTATTCCAATAAAAATGGGACTGTCGACTACTCCACCGGAAACTTCATGTTGGAGATGCAGAAAGATAGTAATCTGGTGCTCTCAGCTTATCATTTCGCAGATCCTGGTTACTGGATCTCAAACACAATAAACATTAATAATGTGAGCCTGGTTTTCAACCGGACGAATGCATTCATGTACCTCAAAAATACCACAGACATCATCCTCCCATTAACAGAGGATGTGCCAAAGCCCACGGAGGACTACTACCACAGAGTGACGCTGAACGACCATGGAAATTTGCAGCAACATGTGTACCAGAAGAAGAACAACAGTCAATGGAAAATGGTGTGGAGAGTAATAACCGAGCCCTGCACGGTGAATGCTATTTGTGGGGTGTACGGGATTTGCTCTTCACCAGATAATGAGACAGTCAGCTGTGACTGCCTCCCGGGTTACCGCCCCTTAGATCCCAATAACATTGCTAAGGGATGCTACCCAAAGAGCAAGCCGGATCGTTGTATAGAGAAGCCATCGTTGACGAATTTCACGGTGGAAGTTATCGATGATGCAGATTTTCCTAATGCCGGTTTTGCAGATTTGGGAAGAGTAACACCAACAGACGAGGAGGGCTGCAGGAAGGCACTCATGGATGACTGTTATTGCATGGCTGCTTCATTCGTCAATTCAACTTGTTACAAGAAGAGGATGCCAATTCTGAATGCTAGAATTAGCCGCAATTCTACAAATGGGTATAAGGCGTTAATCAAAGTGCCGAAACAGATTAGTGATGGAGGAGGTATTCTGAATGGTGATCATCATGGCGGGAAGAAGTCTGTAAGTCGGGGTCTACTGAAAGCTGGTCTTTTCACAACTGCGGCGTTTGCTCTGTTGTTCGCAGCTCTTGCCGTCTACTATCACCCTGTAGTTAGACGATTCATCAGACGACCCAGAAGGCCCTCTGCAGATGTGGACGCTATGTTGATTAACCTGAGAGCTTTTACATTTGAAGAGCTGCATGAAGCAACATGTGGGTTCACAACAAGACTAGGCCGAGGATCATTTGGGATGGTTTACAGCGGGACCCTGGTCATAGAGGATAAACAGATTGAGATTGCTGTGAAGGCTCTGAAGAAGATAGATGCTGCTGAACGAGGCGAGGAGGAGTTTGAGGCGGAGCTGAGGGCTATTGGTCGAACACATCACAGGAATCTGGTTCGCCTGTTGGGCTTCTGTATTGAGGACAAACACCGGATTTTGGTTTACGAACTAATGAAGAATGGAACTCTCTCTAATTTGCTCTTCAAGCAAGGGGAGAAACGGAGTTGGGAGCACAGGGTGGAAATGGCGCTTGGGATTGCAAGGGGGGTGCTGTATCTGCATGAAGAATGTGAGACCCAGATCATCCACTGCGACATAAAGCCCCAGAACGTTCTACTTGATAAAAACTACACAGCAAAGATTTCAGATTTTGGGCTAGCGAAGATTATGATGAAAGATCAAACTCGGACTAATACAAATGTAAGAGGGACGGCTGGATACATGGCACCAGAGTGGTTGAAGAATGCACCAGTAACAACCAAGGTCGACGTCTACAGCTTTGGGGTCATGTTGCTTGAGATCTTGTGCTGTAGAAGGCACATCGATCCGAAACGGGTAGAGGAAGAGACCGAAGAGGTCGACCTGGTGTTGACAGAATGGATTGCAGATTGTATTAAGAGTGGGAAGCTGAACATGGTGGTGGAGGAAGACATGGAGGCATTGAACGATTTCAAGAGGTTTGAGAGGATGGCCATGGTGGGACTGTGGTGCGTCCACCCCGACCCACTTCTTCGGCCATCTATGAAGAAGGTGACACACATGTTGGAAGGGACCATCGAAGTTGGTATTCCACCTCTGCTTTATCCCGAAATGGTTTGAGATCAGTTGCATCCTGTAGCTCAAATCCAGGAAGGAATGAGAGATTTTGTACATCATGAGTTGTGGTTGTGGGCAAATTTGAACCTGCATTCTCAATTTGAGCTTGCATGGCATTTTGATGCATCTAAATTTCCATCCTAATCTGAGTTGAGCAACAGAGCGAGTCATTGGACACATATGAGACTATGCACCATGGTTTCTAATTTGTGTTTGGGGCATTTTGTTCTGATGCATATAGACACCGTCACACTCATAAGCAACAGAGAAACTCTTGGCATTTTGCATGGCACTCATAACGCACGCTATTTTAAGAATTTTGGTTTTTGGTTTCGGTTTTCAAAATTAAAAATTTGGTTAACAGAAAAAACTAAATTACAGTATATAACATTTAATATAGGGAAATTGTCTAAAACTTACCATGAGTTTTTAACATTTCCCTTAAACTCACCACAACTTTTCAAAATGTCTAAAACTCACCATGTCAGTAAGTTTTTATTTTCGAAAACTCACCTTCCGTTAGTACACCGTTAATGCTTCTTAACTGAAAAAATGGTATTTTTAGTTTTCAATTTTCTTATTTTTTTGCATTCTTAGTGTTTTGTTATAATCTCCAATGTTTTTTATAATTTCTTTTTTTTTTACATTTCCTATTTTCTACAATCTATAATTTTTCCTATATTTTTTGTTATTTATTTGTAATTTCTATGTTTTTCTATAACTTTTGGTGTTTTTTTTTACAATTTTTATTTTCTAATTTTGCTTTTCAATTTCTATAGTTTTTATAATTTGAAAATATTTTTTTATTTTGTTTGCAACTTCAATAATTTTTTATATTTTTATGTATTTTATATTTGAAAATATTTTTTGAACTTTTTCTTTTTTTTTCATGTCTAAATATTAAAATGGTAATATAACACCCGTTGATTTGTTTTGTATATATTTTATAATTTTCTAATAAGGTTAAAATGATAATATATTAATACCCGTTAGTCTGTTTAACGTTAAATTAGTGACATGGTGAGTTTTGGACATTTTGAAAAGTTGTGGTTTGTTTAAGAGGAATGCTGAAAACTCATGGCGAGTTTTAAACAATTTCCCTTTAATATATAATATATAACATATAATATGCTATACATTTGTATATTAATATATTATATATAATGTATTATAACGATATTCAGTTTTAATATCTATGTATATATAATAGCAAGACGGTCCACATCACCATGCCTCTCCTTGCTCCAAACCCCTTCCCAATTTCCTGTTTATTTTTTGAATTTTTTATTTTTTTAATTCTACATAATTATCCATTAAACCAATAAAGAAATAACATAGGCTTAATTATTTCTAACAACCATAAAGAAAAAGGGATTTGCTTTTCTAATGTTTAGCCAAGTGGCAACACCTTTCCCCACTTTCTCCTAGCTGTCTCTAATTCCCATTTATCTCCTAAATCATCTCTAACTCCTATTTATCTCTTAAATTGTCTCTAATTTAGTAGAAGAGTTTCTCTCGTAAACCATTTCTAATTCCTATTTATCCTCTCCCTCACTTTTTATTTACATTTATCTAAAGAAAGTGTCAATTGAAAATTTTCAGAATTATTTAAATATTATAATGAAATTATATACCAACTTTAAAAATTTTATCCAAAAAAACAAAAATTAATTATAATGGATTTAATAATATTCATATTATTAATAACTCTATATTTTTACAACATTCATTATGAAATTATGTAATAACAATATAAATCATAATTTTATGAATTATTCAATTTAAATGTTATTCAGATAATAAAATATTAACATTGAAAAATAAAACATTATTTAAATATTTCAATAACTAAATATCTTAAATAACAAAACATTAAAAACAAATAAATAATTATATAACAAAATATTTAATATCATGTAATAACTTTAAAATAAATAAAATTCAAATAATGAAATTTTTAAATGTTTTACATATTATTTAAATATTGAAATAACAAAATATTTAACATGACTAAATTTTAAATTGTTAAATTGACCAAATTATGTAATAAATTTAAAAAGTTTCTTAAAAGTAAAAAAAAAAATAATTATTATAATAGACTTTCCCTGGTCCCCACATAAATCTGAAAAAAGAACATGAAATTTTGTCAATGAGAACTAAAAACCCATCGACCAACTTCCCCCTCTCAAAATCCAAAAAAAAGAATAACCCCTTAATTCTAATAATCTGATTCAATTACTGGAACCATGACCTCAGACATCATCATCATCATTCTTTTTGGGGTAGCAAGCCTAAAGCTATTACTGCAACTTTTAACAGTTCATTAGGCTGTGTTTGGTTGCAGTGCAATTTTATTTATACTAGTACAAATGCATGGAAGTGCGAATGAAAAAAAAAATGCAAATTCTCAATTAATTTTGTTTTGGGTTTTATTTTACTTCATTCTGCTTCATGTCTTAATTTACTTCACTTGTGATGCAATCAAACAAAATAAGCTAAAATTTGAAACAAGAATAGGTCAGAATTTATGCTGAAATCATTTGCACTGCCACAGTTTCGCATCAGTGCAAATTTATTTGTAGGCTTACAGCTAATTTGGCTTTTATTTATAGTAGGGTTTGGGCTGCAACTGAGCCACACAGTATTCTCTCCCTTTCTCATATAAATATAACCTTTACAGTCAACCATAAAAAAAGCAGTGATCTCTTCTTCAGAATACAATTACCATTCAAAAGGGCAAAAACCCAACATACAGGAACACGATAGTTCACAGAAACCAATCGTCTATACTGGATCCTCTAGTAGACATGGCAAATTAACAATGATATTGGTTTTTTTTCATAGAATAATACCAAATCTCTTAGCATGAACACTTCCAGAAAAATAGAAGGTTGCAAAGACAGACAAATAACTGTTTCTCGAGAAAAGGATGCCTTTACTAAAAGTTCACCTTTTATACAGCATTCATCAAGATGGCACCAAACAAAGAATCTAGACAATCTAGACAATCAGCAAAAAATAATTGCTACTTGTCAAATAACAGGAGCAGGGCTTACAATATGCAACACTATGTCCTTGTGGTTGTGGTTTACTCCACACCATTAACTTCCACTGTATGTCTCAAAAGTGGAAACCAAGAAGCCTTCTTTGATAATGTAAGCTCAGTGATAGTCATATTGCAGGAGTTCAATGGCCTGTATAAACAAATATATTGGCTATTTGGCTTCTCAACAAAGTAGAGGGTGGAACTCTTTGGGTGCCTAGAGCCAGGTCCAAAAAAGCACAAATAACCATGAAACAACTTCATGAGGACACTAAAGAGGAAACAAAGGGGTTGTAACAAAAGTGTAGATTTATCGGCCAGATCAATCAAAATTATCCTGATTGACTGTTGGGTTTGATCAATGAGGAAAAACCAAAGGGTTTCCAAGTTCTTATGATTCATCTACCATCCTCTTCAGAAAAGTCAAAGACTAAAATTCATGATCACAAAGCCAAAGTTGCAAGCCTGCAAGACCATAACAGTTAAAACAGGTAGTTACAGCAATGGAACTGTACTGATAGAAAAAACTTGTAACACCTGGTTCTCAAAGATAAGATTGCAGATTAATGAGATCAAGGACGCCAAGTATAGAGGAGGCAAAACAAAGACGAGTACAAGGCAGAGTCGGCATGAGTCACTTCAGAAGTTCAAGATAATGGCAATTGTGGGACTGTTGTTCAAGCACCCAACTAGTATTGTGGTTTATTTCTCAATGCTCATCTATACCCCAGACCCAAAAACACAGTCCTCATCCTCACATGTCACATTTACATGAATAAACGTTTTTCTATTTACTTTTTTAATAGTCCACGAATAATACACGGCAGCAAGTAGAAATGTCATATAGAATGAAAACAAGGAGGGCACATATATTTGGTGGACTAGTTCCCATCAAAGAAGACCCAAAACTTACATGACCTTCAAGTCAGGAACTAAGTAACCTGAAGGGCATTCAACAGCAATTCATGTATCTTGAACCCAGATCTTTATTGTTCTGTCCTTGTCAAGACCTGCGGAAGCAATTTTGTTCTCGGTGGGATGGCAGGTTACAGAGATGACAGTATCCGTGTGGCCTTCTAGTTTCTGGACCATATTTTTACCTTGGAGATCCCACAAGTATACACATTTATCCTCTGATCCACTAACAATGTACTTCCCATTCGTAACGGAAAATGTGGATGTTATACAGTATACTCTATTGACATGACCTGTGTAAATCTTTAGAAACCTCCCTGCGGAGTAGTTCCATAGCTTCTGCAAAAAAGGATCAAATATAAAAGGAAAAATAAGAAGTTTGGTACACCCGTTTTGAATTATAAAATTAAGATTTAGTTCATACAAATACGAAATTCTTCTAAAACTGCAAACTAAGGTTTTAGGAATAAGTACATAAACAGACTTCTTAAGAGTTAGAGTAGATAAATTTTAGATAATTAACATCAATAACACACTAATTGGATGGAGAAGAGAACTTACAAGGGTATCGTCCAGAGTGGCGACAAGTATGAATTTCCCATTCGGCGAGAATTTCGCAAACGAAACTGCGGGAACCTTATCGTCGATGAGAGTCTTCAAGCACGTACCGGTGTCGGCATCCCAAATCTTGCAGTTGCCATCGTGACTCCCGGAGACGATAATAGAGCCATCCCTGTTAAAATGGACAGAGGTAACGGGCTCTGAATGGGCCTGAATCACATGAACGCATCGACCGGTCTTAACGTCCCAAACCCTAATGGTCTCATCGAAGGATCCAGAAACAATAAGGTTAGATTGAGGGTTGAAATTGACGCAGAAGACGAAGCCAGAGTGGCCACGCAGGGTCTTGACGCAGTCGCCGGTACGGGCGTCCCAGATACGGAGGGTGCGGTCGTCGGAGGCGGAGCAGATATAGTGGGAATCGGATGACCAGGCGAGGTCGGAGACGCCTTCGGAGTGCCCGATGAGGCGGGAGAGAGGGTTTAGGGTTTGGGAACACCAGACGATTAAGGTTTTGTCGAGGGAGGATGAAGCTAGGAGGGAGCCGTCGTTGGAGAACTTGACGCAGGAGACGGCTCGGGTATGGGCGGTTAGGGTTCGAACCAGTCGATAGGGTCGGTAGGGTGGTGATGGTGGAGGCTGGTTACCACCACCGCTCGCCATTCAGATATCAGAACCTCAGAGGAAACCAGCAAACCGCCCCTCAGTGGGTCTCTCTTTCCATTTTCCGACTCCAGAATTAGAGTTCAGAGCCCAGACCCAGGTCCCCGAACATCATAAAACGGATGAAGCAAAATGAAACAATTATTTGTTGTTTGGCATCATTGCTGTTGCTTTAGAAAACGGCGCCACATAGTAAAAAATGGTGTTATAGAAAATAACTATTTGTTTGAAACCGTCTTTTCATACATAATTTAGAGCAACGTTAAATTTGACATTTGTGGCACTAGATAATGGATAGAAGTGCATAAAAGGTTTCTTAGAGCAGTGGTACCAAACAGAAAAAATGCATCATTTTCTGAGAAATTAGTGTTGCATCTGCAGCATTGATGCCAAACATATACCAAACAAGTATATGTTTGGTTCCGTTTACGTTTATTGATGGTGCCACATAGATGCCCCATCAGCAAATGCCTCATTAATTGCATTTGCATGTATCGATGTTTGCAAAAGCACCGTGCGCCTCTAGTTTCAGGAAAATTCCTTTTGGAGCTTCCTAAAACGAGTAGGTGTTTATTGGCATTTTGCTGATGTGGTGCCTAATGGCGCCTATGTGTCATAAACGCCCATCATTAATTGCTTTACTCGGTTTTGCAATCACACAAGTACAAAACGTTTACTCAATAAACGTAAACGAAAACAAACACCCCACAAATAAATGATAGAAAACTGAAATGCTTTGATTTTTGTGCATGGGGCATTTGGGGAAACGTCAAATTCATGTTTCCCCCAATGCCCTAGTGTTGCTTGAAACTAAATGCTGATGAGGCAAACTTTAATGGGTATTAATCTGAGGTGGAGAGTAAAAAATGTTTAAAGTGAACCCCAACCAAACAACAAATACAAAAAACGTTTAAAGTGAAATAAAGTGAAAATGTACAAATTAACGACCTATCCCTAAATGCCCATAGAACCAAACACATACATAAACAGCTTCGAAGTTTGGAGAACAAACCAAGAAGAAAAAGGAGCGGTTGTGGTTCGAGCGATGGGATGGACTGAACTGGATTATTTGCCACCTGTCCCATGTACCCGCTATATCATTAGAATAGAGACTATGTTGGTTTGAAAGAAAAGGTAGAGAAATATATGAAAATTCTATGAGGGAAAGATAAGGAAAACAATACGAACCAAACACATCCTAAAGTTATATTTCTAAGCCCGACCAACCAATACAAGTTTCCCTTCCTTTTCCAACCTTTTCTTTAAAACCAAGCAAGCACATACTTAAATTATGTTTAGGGAAAATTTCTTAAATTATCCCTACTATTTAGCTAATTAACAAACAGTACCCTTATTGTTTAACTATTGTCTTAAACCTCTTCTCCTATTTTTGACAATTGTCTAAAACCTTATTGCCATTAACATATACTAATAGAAAGACAAAAAAAACTATTTTACCCTTATTCTCCTTCAAAATTTCAAAATAAAACAAAAAAAGGTGGGAGAGAGAATACAGGAAAGTAGGTATATTAAATCGATGTTGATGATGTATGCAGACATGATCATAATTGATGTTGATGGTTGTCAACAGCCAATTTTTGCTCAGTCCCTTCACCCAACCTCTTCATACCCTCCTTTTAGACCCCAAAACTTGGAATCACAACCAAATCAAATTGAGACTTTATAAAGCCAAAAATTCCTCTTTTGACACAATCTACAAGACAAATGAAAACCTCGAGATCAACATCGACATCTATTCAAATATGGCCTACAAACTTAGGAAATTATAAATTAGCCACACATCCACCATTCATCATGACAACATCCTTTATAACGATCCTAATCCAATGCATCCATTGCCTCAAGATCATTCGGATACAATCAACTAGCGAATCCCACTACAAGTCTACAACAATCAACCTTGAAAGCGTCAAAGTTCCATTTCGACGATCCTAATTTAGAAAACTTAGATTAACCATTTCTCTTTTAGATCAAAACCATTCACTTGACTCATCACCTTAATTCGTGCTTATCCGTCAAATTTCATTCTAAAACTCCTCTATTTGACCCACCATCAAGCTTACATCCTATTTCAACAAACCTCATTGACTAGAGCTTATCATTCACCATCCCAGCTTCATTTGATTGATTAGACCTCACCACTATGTTTAGAGACCCAAAAAACCCCGCGTCAAATTTCATAAGCAAACTTCTCCATTAAAATGTTAAAAATGTGAGATTCCACTTCGAGCCATCTTATTAATTGATAAACCATTGACCCAAATTAAATCTAACGATCTACACTTTTGATCAAAGATCCATCACTTCCATCAGATTCAAGACATTCAAAAATGTATATCCACCAAATTTCATCCAAAAATTCTCACATTTGACCATTTATCAAGCAAACTTTCTATTTTAGTAAATCTCGTTGATCTAAATTTGTCAGCCATAAATTTCCATAATCTCGACCCTATTAGGCCAATCATACCTCACTACTATGTTCAAATACCCAAAAAACCCCAACACGTCAAATTTCACGTCCTAATTCACCCATTTGACCGTTAAACTAGGAATATGTCATTTCGATGCACCAGATTGAATCACCACCTCATTTATCCCAATCTGAAACCTCAAAAGTGTGATGGCTGATGTCAGACCCATTCTTGACCTGATCAAACACTTAGACTCGTGAAATTGAGCCTAATAGACTCAAAAAGCTCAAAAACCCAAAGATACCCCCACTTAAAACTAAGAAAAGAGAAAACCACTTTTAAAAGTTCATCAAATTTACATTTTCTACCACTAACAGCCTCAAATATGAGACTACCATGACAAGCACGCCCCAAACTCCCATTGGACGCACAAAACCCATGAAAACCACCCCCAAATCATAGAAAACCTTTCACCAAAGAATAAGGCTTGACCGAGCACCATTTTCTTTGAAAAATCTTTACCCATTTTTGTAAAAAAGTTGTTTTCAAGCCCAAGTCCTTTGATTAAACGAATTTCAAAACTCTCCCCCTTCCATCCTCTATAAATACTGATCCAACTCAAACTCAAAAGAGGGGGGGGGGGATCTAAAGAGAGGAAAGACAAAAAGAAAGAGCCAAAAAAGCATTCCCAACTCCTATAGATGATCCATTCGTGAGAAAACCCCCCAAACATTTGAACCTGAAATTTCGAATCCACTCACCATGTGATAGATCTAAAATTGGCATAGCATATCCAAATTTCCAACTACCTAAAAGCTCTTCCAAGATCATTCAATCTCTCTCTTCGTTTAGTTTAGCTGTAGGAATCTCAATAACAAGGAAACATACGAGAGGTAAGCCTTTCACTACATTTGTAGCTCGAGCTTGTCTTTTATGGGTTGTTCGAAAGTTCTAAGACATTGGAGAACCATTGCTCTCAACTTCTTCTAGACTGAGCATAGAGGTAGAGAGGTGAGGGTCTTAGGGAAGTTAGTACCTAAGACCCGATAACATCGCCTCAAAATTAATCTTAAGAGAAGTTGAGAGCATGTTTCTCCAAATTTCAAAAATTTCAACAACTATTTTTGTTGTTTTTTGCTGAAATAGAGCCTAGACAACTCCTATATTGGGCTACTACAATATCTTGGAGTGAGGGTGCCTAAAACCTTCTCTCTCCCAATCCTTAGGATCCAAAATCTCACAGTTAGGTGTCTTTCCTAGCGAAGAACGAAATCACTATCAAAGGAAGTAAATCAATTTTTGAATCTAAAAATGAGGGTTCGTTTTCTCTAAAAATGGGTGGTGACTCCATTTCTTTGAGCCGCCGATGAGCTTCCTGGAGCTCACAATGATGTATGCAGAAATGTTGAATCACCTAGGACTTGAAAAGGCCATGTTCTTGCACAAGGCTATCATTCTCTCAACAGTTTTCTTTGGCACTTGCCTCCCACGATTGTATGGCTTCAATCAAACATATGGTGTTCACCTCAAACATCCACAGAATATTCTAGGAGAGCTGGGATTACAAGGCTTCCCTCTTTGAACCCATGATTGCAAGGCTTCCCTCTCTATGTAGTTTTCTCTGGCACTCACCTCAAACATCTACAAGAGGACACTATGTATTGGCGTCTGAGTATTGGCACAGAAAATCACAGCTCCGGTTTTGTAGGGCTTATAAGCTTATTTCGCCGTAAAGGAGAACTATGTTGCAATTGTGCCCTTTTGATCTAACGTGCGACGATAGGATTCTGGGTTTTAGTGTTGGTCGTCTAAGTATTGGCGTAGAAAATCACAATTTTGTAGGGCTGATAATCACAGAAACCAACGAGTAGAATGTCGCCAACAGCAATCCATACCTTCTTTCCTCCCCTACCATTGTCGTTGCAACTTAGCAGCGAGCCTCCTTGGGATTGTGGAAGAAAATGAGAAAGAGGCTTCCAAGGTGGAAAGCACAACATCTGTCAACTGTGGATAGAAGTATACTTCTTCAATCAGTCTTAGCATCCATTTCGACGTAGACTATGCAAACCACTTGAGTTAGGATTCCATTCTGTAACCCCATCGACAACCACCTGCTCTTGAGGTTTTTCAAGAACAAGGTGAATTCCGGTGGGGGAGACGGAGATGAAATTAGAGATGGACTGCACTTAGGCGAGAGGGTATTTTTAGAATTTTTGAAAAATATAGCAATCACGTGATGTCACATGTGATAGAATGTAACGGAAAGTTTACGATAAGGGTACTCTAAGACAATTGTCAAAAACTTAGGGGTACTCTAAGACAATATATAAATACCAAGGGTGGAGTTAGTCAATTAGCTAAACCATAAGGGTGGTTTAAGAAATTTGCCAAGCCTGGCCCAGCACAAGATCACTCCTACAAGACCTGATGTGGCTGAACTGAATTCCCATTGCATTGTATTTATTTGCTATACTTATTTTTGTTTAATATGATGAATATAGAAATGTTTCCAAATGTTTTCTACAATTTTTTGTATTTTTTATATTTTGTGTGTTTTCTTCTTTTTTTTACAAATTTTATTATTATTTAATTGTACCAAGGGTTTACATTTGACCCAAAAGATTAAATTGTTGACTTGTAACCAAACAGGAAAACAACTCCATTTTTGGGTTGGATTATAATTTGTATTTTATTTCTATCATCAATAAAAACAATTTTCTTTAATATGGTTAATCAATATAAAATGTTAGATATCTGCCCAAATCTTTTCTACATTTATATATTTTTGTATTTTTATCATTTTAATTTTTATTACTTAATTATGAGTAAACTATAGAGTCTTGTTGATCTACCGCTAAATAATTAAACAATTTCACTTATGAGTTAGTTTTAAATTTTATATTTTATTTCCATCACCAATAAAAAATTAAAAACAATTTTTGTTTATCATGTTTAATTTTTTAATATACTTAATATAAAATATTAGAGATGTGTCCAAATGTTTTTACAGAGTCCCTGTATTTTTTAAATTTTTTTATTTTTTATTTTTATTATTTAATTAGGAGATCAAGGTTGATACAAATGACCCCAAACGCTGAACTATTAACTCACCACTAGGAAAACAATTTTGCTTTTTGGGTTTTGTTTTAAATTTTATATTTAATTTTCCACGTTAATGAAACAACAATTATTTATCACACTTATTTTCCTTAATGTGATTAATATAAAATATTAGACAAGTGCCTAATTTTTTTTACAAGATCTTTGTATTATTACATAGTGTTTTGTATTTTTTTTATTTTTTACTTAATTATGATATCAAGAGTTTACACTAGAGGTGAGCAAAAAAACAAAACCGAAAAACTAAACCAAACTAAAAACCGATCGAAACCAAACAAAAAATCCAGTTAACTAGTCGATTTGGTATTTTTAAAAAACTAAAGTTACCGGTTTAGTTTCGGTTAACCAATATAGAAAACTGTCAGTTAACCGAATCAATCAATATATATATACTTCTATATATTTTATGTACATTTACGTATATTATATATATTTTATATCTTCTATATATTATAAATTAATAGATATGCATTATGTAAATATAAATATTTATTTATAATATATAATATATTATCTATTATTTAAAATATAATATTATATATATATTTCTAGTTTTTATTATATATTTATATATTTTTTTATAATATATATTGTAAATATAAAAAACTGAAAAACTGATGAATCAAACCAATGATTAACTCACCGGCTTTAGTTTAGTTTCGGTTACCGGTTTTCTAGAAATCGGTTATACCAGTCCGATTTCAAAAATAGGCCCACAGTTCGGTTAACCGAACCGTGAACACCCCTAGTTGACACATTTGACTAAAAATATTGAATTGTTGACCCACCACCACAATTTTTTTTGGATTATTGGTTTTAAATTTATATCTTAATCCAACATCAATAAGTAAAATCATTATTTATCACACTTATTTTTCTTTAATATGACTAATATAAAACATTAAAGATGTGCATCATGGATTGACTCATTTGACTTGGATGGTTAAATTGCTTACTTGCCACGAGGATTGAATAATGGTTCTCTTTTGGGTCAATTTAAGGCACTATTTGGATAGACTTCTACTTTTGTACTTTTAAAAACCAAAATATAAAGTACACAAAATTCTTTTACTTTGGTGTTTTTTCTTTGAAAACCATTTGGGTAAAACATTTTGAAAAGAACCATTTTCTATTTTGCAAAAACATGTCCGTTCATGCCTCTGATGATAATTTTCTAGTGGTTTGGCAATTTAAGACCAACAACGATGGTCCAACTCCAACAAAGGTAAGGTCGAGAGTTTTATCAAAGGGTGAGCACTTGAAAAAAAAAGTGTTTTTCCACCAAACACATAAGTGTATATAAGGATGAACACCACTTATTTATCCAATAAGTACTCTCAAACATGGATTAAATGGGCAAAGCTAAAATTAAGTCAATTTCTAAATCTATATCTGTTTCTATATATACTACTATTGAAAGTGTACATGAGAGTGTGAAATTTTTTGAACAACCACTTTTCGTTAACATTCAATGAATCATATTCTTGTTTATAATAGGGTGAAATGTTCTATACTACTATTAAAAGCTAAAATTAGGATGGAATTTTCTATCTAATTTGAAAAACCCCTTTTTCTCCTCATTCAAATCCTTCTCATTAAGGTTGCATTTGTTTGCGGTGTAAATACAAAAACTACACCGATGGAATTTAAAAATGCTCAGAATTGTCAATGTAAAAAGTGAACCAGCCTTTTGCTCGTTTTACACTTACATTTGGATGATCGATGTAAATGTAACTCAATCCTCATTGTGGCACGCGAGGGTAAGATGGGTTGTCAGATCCCACAGTCGAGGTGGAGCTTTGTTCCAGTTGGACGGCAAAGGAAGTGGCACTTTGTTCCGATCACACGGTCATCGTATGTAGTCAGAATCCCGGACATTGCATCGTGGTTTTGCCTTCACAACAAGCTATTTTCTTCTCCTCATTTTAGCAATGACAAGGGGATCACTTTGAGATTGCAACATGGTAGTTCTTGGGAGGAGAGAGAGAGAGAGAGAGAGAGAGAGAGAGAGTCACTCATACCAAAAGATGGAGAAGAGAGACAAAGAAGAGGTTTTTACATAAAAAATCAATGTACTTTTTGCACCGATTCTTGATGTAAAAGTCTAACAAAAATGCCATTTACACCGATGTTCATTGTTATTTTACATTTCATCCAAACGACCATAAAACTTGACCAAAGTGTAAAATAACAACGAACTGGGGATTTAGACTGCTTCCAAACATATCATAAGTATTATATTTAAGGTATTGACTCTCATTAACATTCATTGAATCCTATTATTGACTAGAATATCCCTATTTTTGAATTTGGTTTCTCCAATTATGAGGGCATAAAATGAAATTTGAGGATCCATTTGGTTCGAAGGAATAAGAGTCAGAAATCGAAATTGAAATGATTCATTCCCATTCTGAATGTTTGGTTAAACGGAATGGGAATCCCATTCCCATTCTAGGCGAATGAGGGAATGCCCATTCCTAACCGCACCCCAAAGAATGCCATTACCATTCTGGGGTGCCATTCCCATGTCGTATTTCATGCTACCAAAATGTCATACACACCCGCAATGAAACACAATATTCCCCATGTTCTTTTATTGTAATTTCTGTTTTCTGTTTTCTGTCAATTGTGACAATTGGGGTAATTTCTATTTTCTGTCAACTGTGACAACTGTGTAGATGAAGTTGAATATTTTCTGTCAATTTTGTCTTTTAATAAAAATGAATATTTTCTATTTTCTGTCAACTGTGTAGCGTTTGATAACAACTGTATTGCATAAAAATGAAACACGACAGCACAAAAAATAGTTTTCTACAAAATTATTTAATTTCTGCATTTCTTATAAAATTTCTACATTTTTTTAATATTTTCATGCATTTTCTGCTTTTTTATTTTTATTAGGGGCAAAATTGGAAATCGTGGCTGATTCCAATTCCAGCCTCTTAATGAACCAAACAGCATAAATCAGAATCAGATTCCGATTCTTGTCTGAACCAAACAACCAAGCGGAATAAGCCGTTTCGATTCCGATTCCAATCGCAAACCAAACAAGCCCTGAATTATTACATTTCTTCTCATTAAGTCTTATATTTAGGGTATTAACTCCCAATTTCCTAATTGACCATATGAAAAAAATAAGTATGACAAATAATGATTGTTTTTATTGATGATAGAAATAAAATACAAATTTAAAATCAACCCTAATGGAATTGTTTTCCTATTTGGTAGTAAGTCAACAATTCAACCTTTTAAATTAAATGTGTAAATCCTTAATGTCATAATTAAATAATAATAAATTTTAAAAATATGAAAGCAAAGAAAAGTATAACAAATACAAAAAAAAAACAATTGTAGAAGCCATTTAGACACATCTCTAATATCATATATTCATCATATTAAACAACAAATAAGTGTGATAAATAAGAATATAATTATAGAAAATTTTGAAAACATATTATCCATCTATCATCATCATCATAAATTATCAAATACAAATAACATGCACATTTTCTTTAAATATCTTTATTTATTTCATTATTTTATCTTTAAAACAAAACAATAAGTCTTTTAGTTCAGCCACAACTCCTAAAACCAGAAGATAAATAGAACTCTGGGTGAATTAACCTTAGTTCCAAGTTCACAAGACTAAACCTAGCCCAAGCTATGCACCCCTACCTTTCATTTACATGCATAGCACATATAATGCATTATGAATGTACATATTCGTGTATTTTTTGAAATTTTACGTATTTTACCATATTTGTTACTGCAAAAGTACTGTTCGAGAAATTCAAAGAATTTTTTTTTTTAGTTTGTAATTAGTCTTGGTATGCAACATTAATAACCTAGGTTGTGTTTGGTAGAGGTGTAAATTCAAATTTACACGGATGGAAAATTTGATCCGAGTTTAGTGATCGATGGAAAATTGAACCAGGGTGTTTTGGAATTCTTCTCTCATGTTGTTTGGTTGTTTCGATGTAAAAGTGAAACTCTGGAACTCTGCTCTGAAACTCAGTGCGAGCATGGCGGCACTAAAGAGCCTGGAACGGATGTTCTTAGGCTTGGAGAAGGAGATAATAACAGGGGAGCTTGCTCGAAAGGTTCACGAACTGAAAGACACTGAGGAGTTCCTTAATGATAATAAAGCACACCAAGCTTGCGCTGCCAGAAAAAAGACTGCAACTGTAGAAGAGGAGACGGCGAAGGGAACGCTACTGCGCTGCAAGAGCATAACAAGCTTCTCTCAGAGAGTCTCCTCAGATCCTTAGATGGGTACCGATTCTTGACAAAGAAGCTGAAAGAATCATAGCATACTCAAATGCAAGGAAGGATGGTAGAGATGGGCTAGCAGTTTCAGGCAGCCGCAAGAGGATTTAGTATTTCCGATAGCGAGTCACAGAATGCAATGAGCGGCAGAGAGGGATTGAGGAGGAGATGGTAGAGTTGGAAAATATTTTCCAACTATTAGAGATGAAGGCTAGAGCCAACCTTAGTGCAGGAAACCCAAACCCTTTGCCCTAGGTTCGGTTTGGAAGGAGATTTTCTCTGAAACTCCATGGAGTCGACATCGAGCCCGCAGATCACTTTCTCCATTGATGACAATGATTTCATCTCCATAAACCCACACTCTGAGTATGTTAAATAGCCAGTGATAGAATGTTAATGGCCGACGAGCTCTTCTTTGGACGGAGACCATTGGATGGAAGAGGTTTCTCACGATCAGAGGAGAGGAGATCTTTTCACCCTCTCTTCAACTCTTCATATAGAGGAGACCATTCAATGGAGAAGGAAAAGTTTACATCGATTTTATCGATGTAAATTTTTCATTGATTTTCAATGTAAATATTCGAGAGAATGGACTTTTAATTGATTCACGAGACAATATTAACACCTCTACCAAACACGTGTAAAATCGAACCGGGGTGTAAAATTTACCCCGATTCAATTTTCCACCTCAAACAAACGTAGCCTTAGAGTTTTCCAGTGAAACTTGTTTCTATGTCATGGCTTTGGTTCCCATGGCCATGGGGGTGGAAAGAATTTGGAATCACTACATTAGCAAAACAAAAAAAAAAAGTCCTTGGACTTTGTTTTTGTTTTTAAAAGAAAATACAAGTTGGTTTTCAGTACATGTTTTTGGAACCAATAAAATATTGTTTTTTAAAACAAAAACATTTTTTTAAGGGAGCGCTCTACAATTTGAATTGTTTTTCTCGTTGCTGGTTCCAAAAACAAATCAAAACCATCTTCTTTGAAAATCAATTGTTTCTTAAAAGTTAAAACAAAAACACAAAATGCATGTTCTTAGTTGTGTATGTGTTTTTTATTTTCAAAACTAAAACCAAAAACATGTTCTTCATTATGGCTTCAAAAACAAGTTTTCATTTGATTATTGAACATGATGTTCCATAAAATCACATAATTTATATACTAGAAAATTTGTTTTTGTTTTAAAAACCAATATTTTATTGGCCCCAAAACATATATATTTTTTTGAAACAAAACCAACTTGTTTTTCCCTTTGAAAACAAAAACAGAGTTCAAGAACTGGTTTTTGTTTTTTTACTAATGTAGCAATTCCAAACACAAATGAAAACAAAAACATTCATGTTGTAAAACCGAAAAACAAACAGACAATCAAGAATATGTTTTTTATGTTTTTGTTTTGAAAAAGAATCTGTTTTCAAATCAGGTGGTGGAACCGACAACAAGAGAAACAATTCATGTTATAGAACGCCCCCAAAGTTTTCCCAATAAGGGAACAGTGCTATATGCTATATCCAGTTAGTTTGTGGTGGCTGGAATGCATGCAAAGGCCCATTGGCATTTACCATATGTTGAGCCTGCCTTCTAACACGTTTGAACCCAACCCTTTGTCAATAGGGGTGCAACTTGGGCAGGCCCAACCCGAGCATAGACCGACCCAACTCGCAAATTTGCATGAGTTGGACTTGTATTTTTGGTCTTCGAGCTGAGACTGAGCCCAAAAGTTTTTTTTTTTTTTTGGCCAGACTCAGGCCTAGGCGCCTGGCGCTTAGGTAGTCTGAACCTGGCCCTATCTTATTCTAACCCAAGCTCGCCCTGCCTATGTATACATATCTGCATATACAAACATATATATGCATATTTTTTTATAAATCATATAAATATACATACATGGATACATATATACATACGCTTTACATCAATTTTTAGTATGGGCTGATTAACTAATCCAAACTCAGCCCGGTCCTAAACCCAACTTGAATGCATCAAATTTTAATTCAAGCCGGGCCTGAATTGAACAGTTCAAACTTAATCTCAGACTCAGGGCTAAATCGGGCCTTAGCCCAATTCTTTGGACTGGGCCTGGACTGAGCTTAAATCCAGCCCAGCCCGCCCGAATTTGCACCCATACTTGCCAAAGGGAGGGGTGCTAACCGACCGTCTGAACTACTAGGTCAACGGCATAGGAATTGCATTTAATTTATGTGAATATTTTAATCCATTTCTCATCCCCCTCTTTCTTCATTTAGTTTCTCTCTCCTCCATCCCTCTTTTCCTCTCTCATCTTGACAACTCAACAAGCTCATATATTGACCAATAAACTAACTGATACAAATGCTTATTTTTATTATGTAAACAGGCAAGACATAGCGTAAATTCCTCTAAACAAAAACTTGATTTCTGCATTCCTTGCAGATGTGTAAAAGAATGAGATCAGAAATGTTCTGTTAAACAGGCTACACTCTTACCTTCCACGCTTCCATCAAAACTTATTGAATGGTTTTAAATAGTGTCATAGTGCCGTGAATAAGGTTGTTGATAGCTGGGGTGTCAATTGGTGAGTCCATTACAAATGGGCCTAGTTCAATCCAGTCTAATGAATATTTTGAACCGGTTTAGAGATTGTTCAGTCTATTCAAATTCTTGTTAATTTAGATTGGTTCCAACTCAAATCTGGTCCACTGACATTTATGTTCTTATCTTTTATTAATGGATCAGATATTGGCTCAATCCAAATATAAATTTATTATGGACAGATCAGGTCCAATTCAATATGTCACATTGGTCAGTCCAATCTGTCCAAATTCAATATGTCTTATTGATCCGTTTAATCTGTTCAAATTGATTTTGATTTGGACGGAATCCAACTCAAAACCAGTCTATTGATGCCCCTAATTGATAGAGGATATTAATGGTCTGTAAGACTCAATAATTAGAAGCTCTAGAAAAAAAAAGAAAAAAGAAAAGAAAGAAAACTGTTATCATCAAAAGAAACGAGAGCAGTTTAGTTTTTTTTTTTTTTTACTTCCATAAAAAGAAATTGTTATCGGGGAAATGGGAAAATTTTCCATCCCTAATGGGAATATATTTTAGGTATCAAATTTCAGGATTCTCATTCAGAAAAACACCTATATAATTAAAAAAGAAGAAAAAAAACAGTTTGGGTAATCATTTTCTACTTCCATAAAAATGCTGCACTTGTTTTAACTTGAAACAGGCGAAAATATTTTTAGAGTGAAATTCTTGAGTCATAATTTTGGCTCTTCTACATATGATGAAAATTTTATTTTATTTTTGTCATTTTCATAAAGAAAAAAAAAAGTTATGTTAGCACGCACGAGTTAGAGTAATCTGAGTAGATACCGGATTAGATGGATTTCAATAAAAGTATGTTTGGGTTGCCCAATGCCAAAAGACAAAACTGATATAGTGAGCCCAAAAACTGATAGTGAGCCCACTCCTCAGCTCCATGCATAGGCCCACACATCAGCTATCCATGATAAACCTCATCCATACGCCAGCTAACCCAGATAAGCCTCATCTTCTATAACTAATTAAGATAAGCCAAAATTCCTAACCAATCTGATTTCCACTTATATTTATCCTAGTACATGATAACCATACCAAAACAGCTATAAATACAATCAATGATCACCCAGTTAAGTGTGTGATCTTTCTATTCGAAATCATCCTTGTGCTCACTTCTTTATGGTATCAGAGCCTTAGCAAAATTGCATCATCATCGTGTCAACTTCAACATCAACTTCCCAGATTGACGTCAGTTCATTCCCAACATCCTCTTCATTGGTGATATCAAATATCTCCAATCTTGTGCCCATAAAGCTCGACAACACAAATTATCTCCTGTGGAAATCATTGTTCGAGCCCATTCTCATAGGACATAGGCTTATGTCTTTCATCGATGGATCCAAATCAGCTCCAAGTACTGATGATCCAATGTTCGAAGCCTGGTACGAACACGACCAGATGCTTCTCTACTTCATCGCCTGAAAAAGGGATCTCTCACCATGCACGACTACCTTCAGCAAGTTAAATCTACCAGTGATCAATTTGCAGGATGTGGTGCACCCATGTCTGATGATGAATTACAGATCTACATTTTCGACGGATTGCCTTCATCATATCGTCATTTTGCCTACACTATTTGTGGCCATGCTCGGATTGCAGCAGTCACATTGGAAGAACTTCACGATCTGCTCATTTGCGAAGAAATGTCCCTTGCAAAAGATGCTCCTATAGAGAACTCCCATGCCCTTGTTGCAGCCAAGACACGACAACAACAGCATTCTCGCCATCCCAACTCTTCAAATCGCCAGTACACTCCACAACATGATTCCAAACGCCAGCAGCAAAATGCAGCCGCCCCGCAACCTTCACAATCAAATCAAGGGCACCACCAGTCCACTTCATCTCAACGTCCAACCAATAAAAACTCTAGACCAACTTGCCAAATTTGCAACAAAGTTGGACACATAGCTATTAACTCTAGTCGCCATGGCAGCAGCTTCCCGTGATCCTCTTGATGATGGCACATGGTACTCCGATATCGGAGCCTCTCACTACATCACTCCAAACCTTGGTAAGGTTTCTAACCCGCTCCCTTATGCTAGCTCCAACTTGGTCACGGTGGGTAATGGACATGGCTTAGACATCAAACACACCAGCACCTCCACCCTAACTTATCCATCTTCTACTTTTCATCTGAATCATGTTCTTCACTGTCCCGATGCCTCCTCTAACCTGCTATCAGTTTACCAAATTTCAAAAGATAATAATTGCAAGTTTGTTTTTTATGCTTCTGGCTTTGTTGTACAGGACAAGAAGACTGAGAGGATCCTGCACCAAGGATCGACTGAAGGAGGACTCCACCCCTTTCATCCCACAGTCACAACTAGAAATCCCACAACTCTCACCGCCCGCAGCCCCGCTGAAACCATCTGGCACCATCATCTAGGCCATTCCTCCCGTGACATTCAATCAGCAATTTTCTCACAATTATCTCTCAAGAATAAAGACAGTAACACAGTGTGTTCATCCTATCAACTTGGCAAAAGCTGCCATCACCCCTTTTCTACTATCCATCACCATTCCAACAAACCATTAGAACTTCTACATTGTGATTTGTGGGGACCAGCCCCGGTTTTGTCTATTTCTAAGTTTAAATACTATGCTTTATTCGTTGAAGATTACACTCGCTACTCCTAACTCTTTTCATTGTAATTAAAATCAGATTTTTATGACTTTTTTGAATCCTTCAAAGGTAAAATTGAAAATCTCCTTGATTCTAAACATCGCCACATCGTTGAAATGAGTCTCACCCTTCTTGCTCATGCATCATTACCCTCCCACTTTTGGCTTGAAGCCTTCACCATTGCTCTTTATCTCATCAACCAAATGCCCCTTTTAGGTTCCCGCTCACAGTCCCCATTTGAACGGTTGTTTCGCTCCCGTTCGGATTACACACATCTCAAGTCGTTCGGCTGTCTTTGCTTCCCTTGGCTACGACCATATTCTACACACAAACCTCACCACCGTTCTACCCGTTGCATTTTCTTGGGATACAGCCCATCCCACAAGGGCTATAGGTGCATGGACATTACAAATGGGCGAATCTACATCTCTCGCCATGTTGTCTTTAACGAACACACATTCCCCTCTCTCCTTTCAACCCAAACCACCACACCATCAAAACCTCAGCCGCCCACAAATTCCACTTGGCTACCAAACTCCTATGGGCCTACTAATGTTATCTGGCCCACATCAAATGCCCATTTCCCCAACCACCCATCCTCCAGGTCCTCCACGGTGCAGACTCCTGGTCCGCAATCTCACACAGAAGCACTCAGCCCCGTCACTAACCAGCCTCCAAGGCCCACTAGTCTAGCCCACTCTCCTTCTCTAACCCAGCCTGCAACCTCACCTGAACCCTCAGCTACATCTCATTCTCCACCACCATCAAACATTACACCCACTGGCCAACCACCATCTACTCAGTCCACAACACCTCAACGCACTCATCGTATGGTCACCCATTCCCAATCCGGGATCTTTAAATCCAAAGCGTACAACACCAAATACCCCCTTCCGACATCTCTTACAGCCTCCCACCTTGCTGAACTTACCTCTTACACCCAAGTGTCCAAACACCCTGACTGGCGCACCACTATGGACCAAGAATCTAATTCACTTCGGGAGCAAAAGACCTGGTCATTGGTTCCCTACCAACCTGGAATGAATGTGGTAGGCTGCAAATGGGTGTACCGCATCAAGCGCAACCCCGATGGATCAATACAATGCTTCAAAGCCTGCTTGGTTGCCAAGGGTTTTCACCAACAGCTAGGCATTGATTTCATTGTAACATTCAGTCCTGTAGTGAAGCACACCACTATTCGCGTTGTACTCTCATTAGCAGTTACCTTGGGCTGGCCACTATGCCAACTAGATGTTGAATGTGCATTCTTGCATGGTGACCTTCACGAAGAGGTGTATATGACTCAACCACCAGGCTACATGGACCTCACTCATTCTGATTATGTTTGTCGTATGCACAAATCTATCTACGGGCTTCATCAAGCCCCACGGGCCTGGTATGACAAGTTCAAGTCCATCATAGCCGAACTGGGCTTTCACACCTCCACCTCATATCCATCTTTGTTTATTAACCATCAAGATGGCACACATGCTTTATTACTGTTGTATGTTGATGATATAATCTTAACAGGCAACAAACCGTCTTTCCTCTCTTCTCTCATCAAACAACTCAGCTCATTTGTCAAAATGAAGGACCTCGACCCGTTATCATATTTTCTTGGCATTCAGGTACACCGCACCAGTGATGGATTATCCATCAGTCCAAGTACATTCTCGACTTGCTTGATTGTGCAGATATGGGTGGCTGCAAACCTACTCACACACCGACGTCTTCTACCAAAACCGATGCCTCCTCGAGCCCACCGGTGAAGGATCCAACCGTCTACAAAAGTCTGGTTGGGGCACTCCAATATGTCACTCTCACCCGACCCGACATTGCCTTCCCAGTCAATCAAGCTTGCCAACATCTCCAGCAACCCAATGAAGCACACCTCACCGTAGTGAAACGGATTCTGAAATATCTCAAAGGCACCACCTCCTCCAGGCTCTTCTTCACTCTAGGCCCGATTCAGCTAAGTGCCTATTGTGATGCTAAATGGGCTGGTTGTCCACTAGATCGCAGGTCTACCAATGGCTTTTGTGTGTTTCTTGGGCCTAATCTCATTTTCTGGTGTGCTAGGAAACAATCCACAGTTGCCCGTTCTCCATAGAAGTCGAATATCACTGCCTTACTCACACTGTTGCAGAAATCTCCTGGCTATTCTCTATGTTCAAATAATTCCATGTTCCTATTCACACCACTCCGATCATCTGGTGTGACAACATGTCAGCTATTGCTCTCGCCTCCATTCCAGTTTTTCATGCTCGCTCGAAACACATCGAGGTCAACTACCACTTCGTCTGAGAACCGGTTGCTCACAACTTTCTGATGTCCGTCACGTACCATCTCATGGGCAACTAGCAAATCTCTTCACCAAAAGTCTGCCAGCTGCCCATTTGCTTCATCTTCTTCACAAGCTACACGTATGCACACCCTCGTCCAGCTTGAGGGGGGATGATAGTGAGCCCATTCCTCAGGCCCATGCACAGGCCCACACACCAGCTATCCATGATAAACCTCATCCAAATGCCAGCTAACCCAGATAAGCCTCATCTTCTATAACTAATCAAGATAAGTCAAAATTCCTAATCAATCTGATCTCCACTTGTATTTATCCTTGTACATGATAAACATACCATAACAGTTATAAATACAATCAATGATCACCCGGTTAAGTGCGTAATCTTTCTGTTCAAAATCATCTTTGTTCAGAAAAACACCTATATAATTAAAAAAAAAAAAAAGGAAGAAAAAACAGTTTGGGCGATCATTTTCTACTTCTATAAAATGCTGCACTTGTTTTAACTTGAAACAGGCGAAAAGATTTTCAGAGTGAAATTCTTGAATCATAATTTTGGCTCTTCGAAAATTTTATTTTATTTTTGTCATTTTCATAAAGAAAAAAAAAAGTTATGTTAGCATGCACAGGCCAGAGCAATCTGAGTAGATACCAGATTAGATGGATTCCAATAAAAGTCTGTTTGGGTTGCCCAATGCCATAAGACAAAACCTTATAGGATTTCAACGGGATCTGGGTTAAAGGAACCGACACCCAAGAAAGGATTTACAAGATTATAAACAGAAGTGGATTGGGTAGGTGATTACCGCTCCTGATTCCTGACTATTATTGACTGTTATAAGAGAGAGAGAGAGAGATAAAAAAGTGGATTGGGTAGCTGTAAATGAATCTTTGTCTAGCAAGTAGCAACACTATAAACAAATGAGATAAAAATCAAAATAGATTGAAAAGTTGAGCGCTGTTATTATTGTTTTGATTTTTTTTTTTTTGTCTGTATTGCGCGTAATAGGCAATTGGTCGAGAGGACAGAGAGCACAAGAGATGGTCTGGACTCTGGACTCTGGTCTGAAGCCGAACTCCTCTCCTCAGACTCAGAGAATCATGTCACAGACATGACTTTCCCAAAACAAGAAATGGGTGAGTTTCATCATAACCCCGTCCACATTCCACAAGGGAGAAAAAGGAAATGTGAACCTGCAACTAAGATCATCTTTGATTGATAGCGTGAAGAACCCAGATCCATCAAAGCATTTTCATTTATTCCTGATTGATGATTTCTCTTGGTTAAGTTAATCGGTGGTTAACTGGTGAGTGGTGACTGGAGAGTTTACTTTACAGCAGAATTAAGATTAGATAATTAGGGTATAAGCTCATACTTTAATTCCCTTTTTTTTATTTCTTTCTTCTTTCAGCCATGGGAATTGATGGTGATAATGAGTGCGTCTGATATTGCCATCTTGCACGCCGTTTGTTTCTGGAACTGATTGCGAGAATATAAATGATGATACCCACTGCACGCTCCCTCTCTCTCTCTCCAACAGAGATCCCGGATTGTGAGAGAAATCAGAAATGAAATCTCAGAATCCCTCAAAAACAACAAAACAAAAAATCTAACCTTCTTTTGATGTACATGGTCATCCTATCATCCATCACCATCATTTCTTCTCTTTCTCTTATTGTAAACACCCATGATGATGCATGATGATGACATGATGACATGATGACATGATGAGATGCCCATGCCACCCCAGCTTCCATTAACCCACATCATGAGTCATGACACCCTGGTTTATTCTCTGTCGATACCCTACAGCTACATTAGGCATTTTTGGTACTTACGATACGACAAAGTATTATGTGAAGTGAGAGTCCCTGGGTTGTGATTGGTGATGCATTCACACAAACACCCCCTACCCCCCTCTCTGTCTTCTGATGAATTCCTTACTTCCTTGTGTCCTTCCATTTCCATAGTTCCATGGGCATCACCTTTGACCATCAACCCTTCTGTCCCACTTTTCCGCTCAAGACTGGTTCGCTGTTTGGTACAACAATGGGGTGTTTGGATGATTTGGTTCGTTCCACTTATTTGTTGATGAACCTCATCAAGAGTTGAGTGGATGATGGTTCAAATTACCATCCGTATCCATCAATCCAATGGTCCTTGTATATGTGATGCATATGCATTTTATGGGTCCCAGAATTGTCAACATTCAGCAAAACGTGGCAAAAGGTAATGTGTTTTTCTGTTCCTTTGGATTGGGATCAGGGAGCACAGGAATCCAAATCCCTAAATCAGGTCATTGGTGGCCCTGTTGGGTTGAGTTTAGCAATGTATATCCGGTCTCAAACCAAAATAAATATTCAGAATACTGGGTTTGGGTCTTAATGGGTTCAAAGCAACCGAAACCGATCCTGAAATCTGAATGACCATTGATAATTAGGACACATAATGCAAACCCGAACCTTACGTGGATATGGATATGGGTTTGATTCAATTGTGTGTCAAACTCAAATCCACTCAACCCATGAACACGGATTATTCTTGCCATTACAAGATTACAGTCTAATATAAAAGGTCCTAATGTCCTATGTTTACACAGTTCATCAATGTGTAAAAGCAAAGTATAGTAGATTCAAATCCAATGGAAACGATAGAGCATATTTTAGTATCCATTTGGTTCACTTATAGAATTGGAATCCAAATCTCTGGAGTTCAAATCAGCCCTCCACAACATCCCACAGCACATTTACACCATGTATTGGAAACATTTCCTGATGATGACATCATACTTTTTGGTATTATCATTGGGAGATGTTCCCAATACACGGCAGGGATGTACTGTGGAACATTGTGGGGGGCTGATTTGATCTCAAATCTCTCAAATCTGAATCGGAATGACCATTGTGGGGGGCAATCCAATGGGAATGACCATGTGGGGAAATGGGAAAAATGCCATTTCACCAGAAATGAAAATGGGATTTCAATTCTGTCCCACCAAATGATTAGAATCGGAATAGATTATTTCAATTCTAAACCCTTATTCCCACAAACCAAACAAGCCCTTAATTATTAACACAAAATTTTATTCCAAATAAAAGGTTGATCAGTACATGACCCACCAGCACCTTGTCTCTAAACCCAGTATTAAAAAAGTTAAATTTCGTTACGGAATGAGCCCTACCACGATACACCTTCATCTAATACATCAGAAGTTTTGATTTTAGTCTTGGTGCAACACTAAAACCAAGTCATAGTTTGTCAACCCACATTAATACTTCTGTTAATTGTTATATTATTGTACTCTACTTTTTTGTACTTTATTCGCATTTAATTATTTCTTTAAGAAGCCAAGTTTCATCCAAACTAATAAAAGAAAATGAATGTAAAGAAACCCTTTTTTTATTTTTTGGGTAACTGATAAAATAGTAAGTAAAGCATGCTACATTCAACAAAAATTGCTTAGGCATAGCTTTAAAAATAATGAAAATAAATAAAAAAAAAAGTTTCCTGCACTATTTTCATCTGAGATGGGAAATTAGTTGCTTTATATCAAAACATGATCAATAATTATTTCTTGGAGCTGCAGGTTCTATTGGCTACATTTGTTGCTAAAATCAATAATCAATGGTTAAGTACACGATTCTTTTCTATTCTATAATGTAGTGAGAGGAAATGTGAAAAAAAAAATGTGCATATATAAATGATAGTTCTTCTGACGGAGGCTTTGATGGCGATAGTCCTAGTCCTCTTACCCTTTGATTCATATTATTATAAAGTTAGACTCAGACCCAATAAACCAAATTAAACGATCGGAGTAGGGCTGTCAATAGATTTGATATTGAATAATCAAATTCAACATGAATCCTTCACTAGGTCTAATCCAATCTAATGAATACTTTTAACAATTCTGGACTAGTTTCTTGTAACGTTTGGACTATTTAAACTATTGTTCAAATTGGTTTTAGTTTAGATCGAGTCTAATCTAAATCCAGTCCATTGATGCCCGTGCTTTTATCTTATGTCAATGGGCTGGATATTGGTTCAATCTGATCCTGTCCAATATAAATCCATTACAAATGGATTAGGTTCAATTCAATCTAATAAATGCATGTTTTAGACCATTAAATTTGGACCGGTTCAATTTAATATGTCTTATCCTCTATATAATCTGTTCAATTGATTTTGATTCAGGCAAAGGCCAACCCAAACTCAGTCCATTGACACCTCTACATGAACAGCTCAGTTGTCTAAGTGTTGATCAAGTTCAGATTTGTTAACCATGAGTTGTTCCCACATTCCTACCCACTTGTAATATCAGCTGCACATTAAGAATATATCTCTCTTATCATTCATGGAGAGATATTTCCGATACACGACAGTGGTGTTTCCTATGAGTGTAGGAACAATTTGTGAATAGAAGATCGGGAGTGGAGGGTGAATCATATAATTTTTTTTCCGTTTTATTTAAATCTCTTAGACCCGTCAGATTTCCGATCCATCAGTAAACAGATCGGGATGGGTCTGCATGCATGACCTGAGTTGGTCCGACCAAGGGTCGACGCATGATTATGGAAACAGCATCACATACACATGTTTGATGAGTAGCAAGAACCAAGAAGAGAGGAATGAGGAGATACTATTATTAAAGTATAACAACACACCCACAATCGCAATTCACAAAGCAAGAATTATAGGGCCTAATGCCGAATCGTCGTTAGAAATCGCGAGATATTTTTCTTTTGGTTTTCTCTTTTCTGGGTTGCGAAAATCAAAGCTCTTTTTTTCAAGCTCGAAAGTCGTAATCCAACTGAATTCCGACCATTCCAACCCACACCGAAATAATAACCCATTTCGATTTCCCTGCCACTCCCCTCCTTATAATGTTCACGCCTCTGCACCACCACCCATAACAAACGTCCAAACACCATCACCATCGTTCATACCCTCTCTCTCTCTCTCTCTCTCTCTCTCTCTCTCTCTCTCTCTCTCTCTGCTAGCTAGTTCTCTCTTTCGGGTTGTAAAGGATGAACGATATTTCTGGGTCGAATGAAAGAAGTGGCAATGGCGACCTAACGAGTGAAGGTCGGAGGAAAAGCTGTTGGTATGAAGAAGAGATTGAGCAGGATTTGAGATGGTGCTATGCTCTCAATAGGTGCATATTCACACATTGGTCTATTATTCCTTGTTAATGCTCTAGGACTTACAAAACATAAACCACTCTACAAACTTCTTCTCTCATTGAGTGAAGATGGGGGAGTACCTTCATTTTGTTTTTTTTTTTAATCTTTACTCTCATTTTTTTTCCATTCTTCTTCTTCCTAAGATGAAGAGCTTCCTTTCTAGTTAGTTAGTTTTTTTTTTTTCTTTATTTCTGCAGAAAAAGGTTATAATTTAGTTATTTAGCTATGACAAGGATCAAGCGCAAAATGATGAGGAAGATTCATCAGAAGGAAAAAAAAGATATCTTTTTATGAGTTTGAGTCGAGACAGGCAAAAATGGGAAGCTTTCTGTGATATTGCTTTTCAAAGACAGATTTTTCTTCTTTTAAAACCAATGGTTTGTATAGTAACAAAAGTAGTATCTAATGTGGTCAGGTAAAAGCTAGACAAGATTAAAGGTCATTAAATAAGAAAGGAAGAGTTGCTCTACAGTGATACCCACCCAAGTTCAAAGACTAGCATTAAGTGTAGCACCTTACTCTTTACTGTTATCTTTTCTTTGTTGCAGTATTTTGCATACAGGAGCTAGTCAGTACCAGGACATTGCGTTGTTGGACACAAGGCCCTTTGGAAAGGTTTGTAGCTTCTTCCCACTTCTGTTTTCTGGAGGTGAAAAGAGAAAAGTCTTCTTTCTCTAAGCGTTTATGTATTATATAACAGGCTCTAGTCATTGATGGGAAGCTTCAAAGTGCAGAGATAGATGAATTCATCTACCATGAATCGCTTGTTCATCCAGCACTTCTTCACCACCCCAAGTCAGAAAAGTTCTCCATTTCCTTTAAATTCTTCAATCCATGCATCATCTGGTTAAGTTGTTTACTTATTGGTTTCTAATTTTCAGTCCAAAGACCATATTTATTATGGGAGGAGGTGAAGGTTCCACTGCAAGAGAGATCCTGAGGCACAAAAATGTTGACAAGGTGGTCATGTGCGATATCGACGAGGTATTTTTGTTGTTGTTTTAGCCTTAGAATCACTCAGACCATTCACTCACTAGGCCATACTTTGCAGAGCTGTTGAGAACAGCTGAAGTGGCTGAACTCAATGGTTTTTTTTTTTTTTTTTTTGCTTTGTTCTCTAGTGGAAGTGGCTAAAATGTCATGTAATAAACGCAACATGTCGTTCAGCCATTAAGAAAACTTTCAGTTTATCCAATTCGACTGTAATCAAACAGACCCTTGATGGTTGTTGGAGATAACTTGGGGTCTCCCCAGTATTGAGGAAGATATATCCTTCTATCTCTCTGCATTTACAATAGTGATGTGGGTAGATGAAAGCTTTAGTATCTTGAACAGGGTCGAGGCCAAAACATCGATCAGAGTGTTACTGTCATCACTTTTCCTTTGTTCCTTATCCCTGTTCTTGTTTTCTTTTGGAAGAAAACATTACATGATGTTGCTTCACCTGTTTTATGGCGCAGCAAGTAGTGGATTTCTGCAAGTCATACCTGGTTGCAAACAGAGAAGCTTTCTGTGATACCAGGCTTCATATCACAATCAATGACGCCAGGTCCCTTGTTTCCTTCAATCAATTTTTCGTCTTCATCATTGTTGCTACTGTTGTTGTTGTGAAAATTAAGCAAGTTGTTTGGATCGGATGGCAGGGCTGAGCTAGAAAGGAGAGAAGAATGTTTTGATGTGATAATCGGTGATTTGGCGGACCCCATAGAAGGGGGTCCATGTTACCAACTCTACACCAAATCATTTTATGAATCCACCGTTAAACCCAGACTCAATGAGGGTGGAATTTTTGTTACACAGGTATGTACTACACAGTCTGTATGTGTGTGAGAAACTCTGTATAGAACGTCTGGATTTAACAGTTTTATCTTGACTGTTGTCCGTGCAGGCTGGGCCAGCAGGAGTGTTCAGTCATACAGAGGTTTTCTCTTGCATTTACAACACTCTGAGACAGGTTTTCAAATGTCAGTGACACCGTTGTAGCTCTGTTTCTCATTTTTGTTGTTCAATTCGATGGAAATGTTTAACCTGTTATTCATCTTTGGTTCCAAAATAAACAAACTGGGGTTGTCTCTCTCCATCTGCAGATGTTGTGCCTTACTCAGCTCATATTCCATCCTACGCTGACACTTGGGGATGGGTGATGGTATGTCAACTGAAAGTCTCTCTTTTTCTGTTTTTGTTTATGTCGATTGAATGATTTCTCATTTATGTTTGGGTAATTTCAGGCATCAGATTCCCCGTTCAAAGCAGATACCGAAGAGTTGGATGCCAGAATCAAGCAAAGGATCAAGGGGGAGAACAGTTATCTCGACGGGAAGACTTTCGCGTCTGCTTCAATCTTGAGCAAAGCTGTTAGGAAATCGTAAGTTTTCCTCTTTGTGGGTTCATCTCTTTTGATTTGTGCCGTTGTAATCGTCATAACAACATTCATTTCATATCAAAATAGTTGGCAATTTGAGACCTTGGTTCTTGTATTCCCGTTGTGTTCTGTTTTTATGGAACAGACTAGACAAGGAGACTCAAGTGTACACAGAAGGAACAGCGAGGTTCATCTACGGCCATGGTACTGCCCACAAACTCAATCATGCTCATGCTTAGAAGAGGAATGGAAGGGAGCCCCTTAAAAAGCACACGGACAAAGCTGAATCTCTCTCTGTTTACCTCTGTTGTTAATTTGCTATGCTTAAAATTGAAAGGAAGATACAATGGTACTGCTTTATAAGCTTTATATGTTATTAATCCTTATTGCCATATGGATCACTGTTTTAGTTTCATTTAAAAGAATGAGTGACATTACAGATTGAGAGAAATCCCTCGTCAATTTTGTGACATCCTAGAGTATACCCAACAAAAAAAAAAAAAGAAAATTACATCTTAGGCCGTTCATTTACCATGGGCAATTGACTACAATCCCAGCATTTGTATGTTACTATATTGGGTCCATGATAAGCTAAGGCTGCATTTGGCATTCTTTATTTTAATGGCCTATTTCCTTTTTGCTGTTAAAAATTCAGTATTGACAGAGGCATTTTAACTGTAAAAAGAAGATAAATCCTTAAAATAAGGAATGCCAAATGCAACCTTAGATATAAAGATCGAAAATATTAGTTAACTGAATAAGTGATAGCTTTCTAAAAGGTGGATAAATAACTACCCAGTTACCCATGGCCCATGTGCTATCCCTCCCACCTCTGTTTTTACCCTGATAACATGTACTGCACACTGCCGCAAGAACCTCACTAACCTGGGCAAGGGGAAACCATATTTGCCCAGAAAAATAAAACAAGTGGGGCCTTAGAGATATCCTACACTTTCTCTTGTATTTCCATTGGATCTCTGACAGGTGTCTCCTTACACGTGTAAAAATATTCATACACATGATGGGATACTTCTCACAGATGGAATGTAACTATGTAAGTGTAGGAAAAAGTTGTACAGAGATGGGTTTCAAGTTTCAACCATTTGTATGAACTTTGTAAAGAAAGCATCTGCCGGGAACCAGTCATTCCCATACACCTGATATCTAATCTCCTCAAAAGTCAAAACATCTAAATTTCTCAACCCAAAAAGAAAGGAATCCATTCATGAACATGAAGATTGAAGCTACCATCCAACCATGAAGGCTCCTAACGAGTTGTATATCAGAGCACTTGTGCCTCAACCAAAAGAGTTGCTGTTTCTGGCGAAGATGCTGACCGTTTCCAAATTTCTCTCAACTTTTTCCCTGTATTTAGGGGGTAGTGACTATAAGGGCTTGAACTTTTAAAAATATAATTCCCTGAACTTTTAAAAATATACACTCAAGTCCAATATGTTAAAACTGACATTACGATGAGGGTAAAATTACAAAAATGATCATAATTTTTTTCGCTCACTGAATTTTTTTCTTTTTCTTTTTTTTTTTTTGCATATGTAACCATCTCTATACTTCATTTCAACAAAGAATAAAAGCATTTGAATGGAAAAATGAAAAAACAGAAAGAAAAAGAAAATCTGGATATGGGCATTGTTGTTATTTTACTCACTGTAATGTTAGAATTACGCAACTGGACTCAAGTGTATATTTCCAAAAGTTCAGAGTACTAAAAAATGTTGGAACATGAAAGTTCAGGCCCCTAAAGTGTCACTACCCCTCTAAGTACAGGGTACTATCTGTAATTTACCTTGCTTTTGTTTTTCCTTTAGGCCACGTTTGTTTGGGGTGGAAAATCGAACCAGGGTAAACTTTACACCCCAGTAGTTTTATACATCGGTGTAAAACTGATTTTTAAAATTTCTTTACACCAATAATCAATGTAAAATATACATCAAAATTATCGGTGTAGTTTTACATCTCTCTCTCCCTCTCTCTCTCTCTCTCTCTCTCTCTCTCTCTCTCTCTCTCTCTCTCTCTCTCTTCTTCTTCCCCCTTTTTTTTTCTCTGTTCCGTCACTGCCACTGCAACCAGTTGCAGCAGCAGATCTGAAACCAGGGCAGCACCGGCATTTCTCTCTCTCTCCCTCTTCTTCCCCATTTTTTTTCTTTCTCTGTTCCATCACCGCCGCTGCAACTGAACCCACCTCCCATCTGTCTCTCTTTCGTTCTCTCTCTCTCTTCTCCTCCTTTTTCTTCTTCTTCTTCCTGTGTAAATTTACACAGAATTTACACCTTGACAACCAAACATATGAAGGGTGTAAATTTTCAAAATCTACCGGTCCTAATTCCCATCAACAACTAAACCGGTTCATATTTCCCATCGGTGTAAAACTGAATTTACACCTAAAGCAAATGCAGCCTTAATGGATAAGAATTTTATTGTCACTGGAAATCTAAACTTCGACTAACAAACTTCATGAATCTAGGCTTAAATCTCCAACATCACATGCTCCAATAACTCCTTTGTTACCGTCAAACAGAAAGCATGGTTTCATGTGCAAAAACGTAACAATCTCAATGGAAGTTCATAATTGACCTAAATAACCCAATGGGCTGATATACATAGAGAGAACTTAATTGTTGGTGATATACATAGAGAGAAACAGTCAATTGATCATAGCCTATACAGTATTGTTTGCATTCCTTAATTGTCGAAAAGGATTAGCTAAGGACAATATATTTCGGAGAGAGACAACACATTCTTCCCAACAGCACAAACTAATTACAATTAATCACAAAGGATAAGTTGATAAATTTTGGTAAAGAGTCATATGTCAAAAGGAAAAGCCCTGAAACTGGAAGTTTTACAGGGGATTTTTAATTGTATCTCCCCCCGCCTGCTAGTAAATATGAAAACGTTGGTTGAAAATTTACAGAAAATAATCCAAACTGAAATTTTCTGCAGAATCGGTACATCCTCATGCACAGAATCAGAGTAGGAAAGTTTTTGAAATTAAATGAGTTATATAAAAATCAGCCGATCAAGAACTCGCTGCTTGCTTTGCTGGCTACTGTTTTTCCAAGTTGCCACATATTCCATGATAAAGACTTCCTGTTTGCCGACAAAAACATATGGGGGTATTCATAAAAAAAGAAAAAAAAGAAAACCAAAGACAAAACAAGATAACAGTTTGAGAAATTGGCGACTGCAAAGTATTTAATTATATATTTATTCTTGACCAAGCCAAGATTTGATAGTAGAGCTCAAGATTACAGAATTCACCACTGACTAATACGGTAAGAATCCGACCAAAACAAAGTGGTGAGCATAAGTAGTTTGAAATCATAAAACGATCCTCATCTAAAGCAGTTAACTAGCTCATTAAGAACTGCACTTGGAGAGAGAGAGAGAGAGAGAGAGAGAGAGAAAGAGAGCAAACTCTTTTGCTGACTCAAAATCCACATGTGTAGCCTGCCTTTAATCTTCACTATAGAGCCAGTTCAACCTCGTCTGCTGAGCTTTCCTCATAAAATACATAAGCAGCATCTCGGCTATCCTCATTGCCACTACCTTGATCACTGTTATAGCTACCATCTGATGAACTTGTAAACAGTGAACCATCAGATGTGGGAATGCTTATGTGCGATGGCAAACTGGCATCACTATTTACATCACTGTCAATTATTTGTTCGATCTCCATAAAGCTGCAAGAACAATCACAAATAGTGGTCATAAATGTTTCCAAATCATTGATTGGTATTAATCACAATTGAAAGTAAACCAACCTCCCCTCAGAAGGAAATTCAGCCAGTATGCAGATCTCCGGCCTTTCTTCTAGAACACGCTTTATAGGAATCAAACTGCAGGCATGCACAAGAGAGGATTAAGCACAAGGCACCATGGAGTATTAAACAACAATCCAGCAGGAGTAATTACTACCTTGAATTGTAGCATCTCTCAATCCAATCACCTTCAGATGCTAGACCCTCCCTGTTGGATATATCCTATTTGGAAGCAGAGTCAGGACAAATGCTATATAAAATATAAAACCTAAAAGCTATATTAGTTTTTTGCAGAAAGAGATCAAATTTGTGTAAAAGAAAATGAATATTCCTGCCTCTACCCACAATGTGTCTAAGAAGTTTGAAGTCCCCTGCAAGAACTGATGCTAAAAAACGAGCAACTTCCACCTGTATATATGACAAACACATAAACGAGAGAGAGAGAGAGAGAGAGAGAGAGAGTGAGTGAGAGAGAGAGAGATGACAGTCCTCACTTCCTTGAGATGCATGCAGTCACGTAAAATCAGAACCTCCAGTGAACTGCCACTAGAACCACTGCCTAGATTCCTAAAGCACCAAAGACAGTGATAGGAACTAAGGACAATCTGAATATCTCGAAGGAATGATTTGAACAGAGTTCTTTGGGAATATCCAAACCTCAGGAAGGTGCCTGTAATTGAGTATGATGTTGAAAAATCAACAAATCTTATCTTGCGAAATCCCTACAAAAATATGGATCAAGTGAAGAAGAACCAGATAAGCTTAAATTACAGTAGTTGGTTGACAAGTCTGAAACTAACCGTAGTCAATTTTCTATGAATCATCATGAGCCAATAAGACAAGTCAAAAGTCACCAATCAGACTACAAGGCACACAAAAGTTTCTTTGTTGAACAATCAATTACTTCCAATCATGCAAGCAAACTAATTTTAATTTGGTGTTTGTAAGGGTTAGCGTAGGGGTATTTCTGTCTTTATACCTTGATTAATGTTGCTGATCTGTAAGGTTGTGTTGGAACAAGTGCTCTTAACTTAAGTAAGAGCACATAGGTCTTTTCAGTTATGTTTTAATAATAATATAAATACTTACTGGCCGACTGGGAGAAGTCAAGTTGACTCTTTCAGTTCGAACCAGAATTCTCTCTTCTCTCCTTCTCTCTCTCTCTCTCTCTCTCTCTCTCTCTCTCTCTCTCTATCACCTTTTCTTCTTCTACATAACTGAACTCAGTCAGGCCGAACTCTAAGGCAGACCTGAATTCTATCATGGTATCAGAGCATCTTGAATCTGCCTAGATTTCTGCTTGCCTAGGGTTCATTCTCTGCGCACCCTATCTAGGGTTTTCCTTTTTTTTTTCTGTGTTCGATTGGAGATAAGGAAGAGGGCTGAAAAGGAGTGATCACCCTCTTCCCTTGGAGGTCTCTATGCCTCCAGTCAAGTCGTATGTGGTCGGTTGCTGTGATTTCTGAGATCGCCCTCTCCTAGTAGAGGAAGAATAGAGGGTCGAACTGTGTGGGCAGTGGCTGTTGTGTGTGGCTGGTGTGTGTGCAGCGGCTGTCGTGTGTGGATTGCTTTCCTGCTCGTATGGGTGTTACTTCAGTGATAAGGTAAGAGATTTCAGTGCATGATATCTGTTATGGATTAAATAGAAGGTGTGTTTCAGACCATATGCTAGGGTTTCGGCCAGTAAGTGCTAGGGTTTTTACTGGTTTCTTTGTGCATTTTGAAGAGATATGATCATATAGTGGTGAGATTTCAGGTAGTTGTAGGAGTAGGGTTTGTGGTGTGAGCACACTTTTCAGCAACAAGTACTGAAATCAGTGTGACAGGTTTGATCTAGGGTTTGTGGTGTAAAGAGCATACATTCCAGCAACAATAAGTGTTGCAATCAGTGTGACAGGTGTGACCTAGTGGTGTGTAGTGTGCAGACCTCAGTGATAATAGAATTCAGCAAGTGGACAGAATTGGTGATAACATAATAGGAGACAATAATGATTATAAACCTAGTGTGGTGGTGCCTACAGACTACCTGAATGTTCAGATGACCTCCATTAAATTAAATGGAGAGAATTATGTGCCTTGGGCTAAATCCGTTGAAGTCTTTCTGAAGGCAAAGAAGAAGGTAAAACACATCAGAGAGGAGCAACCCTCCTCTGACTCTCACGAGTATGAAGACTGGGAGCAAGAGGATGCTCAGATCATCACATGGTTGTGGAACAGCATGGAACCCAGGATTAGTGTGAACTTCATGTTCCTTGATACTGCCAAAGATGTGTGGGACCATGCGAAGAAATTGTATTCGGGGCAGGACAATACAACCATAGTTTATCAGCTTTATCAAGAGTACTTTAACCTGCAACAGTGCAATCAGAGTCTTGAGGAATGCTATGCCAGCATGAGGAACATACGTAATGAGTTGAATGTCTATCATCCTCTCACTTCTGATGTCAAGATTCAGCAACAACAGAGAGAGCAGCTTGATGTGACTAGATTTTTGGTGGGACAAAAGTCTGAATATGAACCAGTACGGGCTCAGATATTAGGGGGATCAGCTCTTCCGTCCCTAGAAGAGGTATTTGCTCGACTCCGGAGGATTTCTATCAGATCTACTGAGAACTCTAATATCTCAGATAGATCTACCTTTGCTGCATCGAGAGGTCGTGGTGTTAGAGGTGGAGCTCGGGGAGCTCAGTCTGGCCATGGTGGTGGTAGTGGTTCTGCATATGGCCGAACTGGCAATGGTGGGTCTACTCATAACCGTGGTGGTGGTCGTACTAGGAGCAGAGGTTCAGGGGGAGCCCGTGGTAGAGGACGTAGCTCAGGCCCGAGGAAGTGCACTCATTGTGGTATGGATGGACATACCATCAACTATTGTTATGATCTACATGGTCCTCCCTCAACCGGGGCCAATCATGCCGCGACCGGTGACTCAAGTTCCTGCTTTAGACAAGAGAATCATTCATCTTACCAGATGCCTCCTACATCCACAGATGGTCCCATGAAGGAGATGGTGAGTGTTCCCCGTGATGAATATGAGAGGTTTATCCAATCACAGCAGAACACGATGACTTTTGCTCACTCAGGTATTGCTTGTCTGGCATCTACACCCAATCCCTAGATCATTGACTCTGGAGCCTCCGATCACATGACTAGAACTCCAGGTGTGTTTTCCTCCTTATCTCATTGCTCAACATCACAATCTGTCACCCTTGCTAATGGTTCCACATCCTCAATTTGTGGTGTTGGTAATGTTGACCTAGATCCTATATCCCTCCCTTCAGTTCTGTATGTTCCTAAATTGCCTTTTAACCTTATGTCTGTTAGTAAGTTGACCAAATCACTTAACTGCTCCATTACCTTTTATCCTTCTATGTGTGTTTTTCAGGATCTCAAGACGGGGATGAAGATTGGTGGAGGGCATGAAGCAGGTGGACTGTATTATCTTGATGGTGGTGGTGGTGGAACCTCAACAGCTCTCCAGTCGTCTCTTTCTCCTCTCCAGTGGCACTTCCGATTTGGTCATCCATCGCTAAAAGTCTTGAAGTCCTTGGTCCCGTCCTTGAGTCAGCTTTCTGTTTTGGATTGTGAGTCGTGTCAGTTTGGGAAACACCATCGTGTTCCCTTTAGTTCTAGGGTTGATAACCGTGTGTCGAGTCCTTTTTCTTTAGTTCATTCAGATGTTTGGGGTCCTTATAAAGTGATGTCATATAATGGATACAAATATTTTGTCATTTTTGTGGATGATTTTTCAAAGATGACGTGGCTCTATTTAATGAAAGAAAGAAGTGAATTGTTTACCATTTTCCAAAAATTTTATGTTGAGATTCGTAACCAATTTGGTACCCACATCAAAGTGTTTCGTTCTGATAATGGCCGCGAATATTTATCCTCATCATTTCAGGAATACTTGGACCAACACGGCATTGTACATCAGACCTCGTGTACCTACACCCCACAACAAAACGGGGTGGCTGAAAGAAAGAATCGCCATCTCCTTGAAACAGCAAGATCCCTAATGCATCACATGCATGTTCCCAAACCCTTTTGGAGTGATGCAATGCTTACCTCTTGTTTTTTGATTAATCGGATGCCCACGTTCATCCTTGATGGTCATTCTCCATTTCAGGTCTTGTTTCCCACTCCGTTCCCTCTTACGCCGAGAGTTTTTGGGTGTGTCTGCTTCATCCATAATCTGGGTCCCGGGAATGACAAGTTCAATGCCCATTCTCTCAAGTGCATCTTCCTTGGCTATTCTCGAACCCAGAAAGGGTATAGGTGTTACCATCCTAGTTCTCGATGGTCCTTTGTGTGTGTTGATGTCAGTTTCTTTGAGTCTACTCCGTTCTTTTTGGGGTCCGGTGATGCTTCTTCCTCCTCATCACCTCCTCCTCTTCCACTTCCCGTTGTCGATCCTCCTTCCTTTGTTCCAGTCGTGACCAAATCCTTGCCTCCGGTGCCACCACCTGTTGAACGCCCACCTATCCGTCATGTGTATACACATCGCCCACGCGCACCAGCTACTACTCCTCCGGCTACATCTCCATCGACGGATCCGGCACCAGACCCGCACTTAGCATCTGAGCTTGATCTACCCATTGCTTTGCGGAAAGGTAAACGTACTTGCACCCTTCATCCCATTTCTAATTATGTTTCTCTTACTCACCTTTCCGCTTCCCATCGCCATTTTGTTACCTTGTTATCATCAGTTATTGTTCCTAAAGATGTCCAGGAAGCCCTTGCCTCTCCGGGATGGTGCCGTGCCATGGAAGAAGAACTCTCAGCCCTTCATCATAATCATACTTGGGACCTCACTGCTCTTCCTCCTGGGAAGCAAGCTGTTGGTTGTAAATGGGTTTATACGGTTAAGTATCTGCCTGATGGTAGTGTTGAACACCTGAAAGCGTGATTAGTTGCAAAAGGGTACTCCCAAACCTATGGTATTGACTACAGAGAGACCTTCTCACCGGTTGCTAAGATAGGGTCAGTTCGTGTTGTGATCTCTCTTGCAGCCATGTATGAGTGGCCACTATATCAGCTTGATATCAAGAATTCCTTTTTGCATGGTGACTTACTCGAGGAGGTCTACATGGAGCAACCTCCAGGGTTTGTTGCTCAGGGGGAGGATGGTAAGGTGTGCAGACTAAGGAAGGCTATATATGGGCTTAAACAGTCTCCTCGAGCATGATTTGGTAGGTTCAGTGAGGTGGTAAAGAAGTTTGGTATGAAACAGTGCAAAGTTGACCATTCTGTATTTAGTCATGACTCTCCGGGAGAAAAAATACTGTTAGTGGTGTATGTAGATGATATTGTTATTACTGGGAATGATAACATTGGTATTGACAGGCTGAAGACTTATCTGCAGGATCACTTACAGACAAAGGATCTAGGTAAACTGAAATACTTCTTGAGGATAGAGGTAGCGAGATCCAAGTATGGGATTAACCTGTGCCAGAGGAAGTATGTGCTTGATTTGCTGGAAGAAACAGGCATGTTGGGTGCCAAACCAGCTAACACACCCATGGACACAAATACCAAGCTAAGCAGTGATATGGGTGAAGTGTTTGAAGACCCTGGCAGATACCGACGACGTGGGCAAACTGAACTACCTAACCATCACCAGACCGGACATCTCATTTGCAGTTAGTGTGGTAAGCCAGTTCATGCAAAAACCTCTGATTCCTCATTGGAATGCAGTTCTGAGAATTGTGAAGTATCTAAAAGGGGCTCCGGGTCGCGGTCTGATATACAAGAGTGGGGGAAAACTTGAAATAGAAGGGTATTTTGATGCTGATTGTGTCGGGTCTATGTCTGATAGGCGGTCTACTACAGGCTATTGCACATTTCTGGGAGGTAACCTAGTAACGTGAAAAAGTAAGAAGCAGACAGTTGTGGCAAGAAGCAGTGCAGAAGCAAAATATAGGGCTATGGCGCACACCGCTTGTGAATTAGTGTGGCTAAGGAACCTTCTACAAGAAGTAGGGTACAACATTAACACTCCAATGAAGCTCTACTGTGATAATTAGGCTGCAGTTCATATCTCCTCTAATCCAGTGTTTCATGAAAGGACCAAGCACATTGAGGTTGACTGTCACTTTGTGAGGGAGAAGGTGCCGAATGGAGAGCTAGACACTACACATGTTAATACAGGAAATCAGTGGGCTGACTTATTTACAAAAGGCTTGAGTCGGGGAAGAGTGGACAACATATGTAACAAGCTGGGAGTATATGATATATACTCACCAGCTTGAGGGGGAGTGTTAGCGTAGGGGTATTTCTGTCTTTATACCTTGATTAATGTTGCTGATCTATAAGATTGTGTTGGAACAAGTGCTCTTAACTTAAGGGCACATAGGTCTTTTCAGTTATGTTTTAATAATAATATAAATATTTACTGGCCGACTGGGAGAAGTCAAGTTGACTCTTTCAGTTCGAACCAGAATTCTCTCTTTTCTCCTCCTCTCTCTCTCTCTCTATCACCTTTTCTTCTTCTACATAACTGAACTCAGTCAGGCCGAACTCTAAGGCAGACCTGAATTCTATCAGTAAGCAGGGGTGTTCATGAATCATGTTTACTACTTCGGTGTGTAAGCAGATAATTGCTCAGATGCAGTCCTCTAGCATGTTATTTTATCATTCAGCTACCAATGTCTGTTCTCGACAGTCAATCCCCTTTCTCTGTTTTATTCCCCACTTTGTCTCCATTTCTTTTGACTCCCATGGTGCTTTGATGTACTTGTTTTGTTCAGAGCCCTAGACCTAGAATTGACAAGTTAGAGTTGTTAAATAAATCTTTCTTGGTTATTTTGAAACTCAAAAAGGATATACATGTTAGTCTTCGCTTAAGACAATCATTTGTTTGCTCGGATGTGACTTTCTTTGATTTTTTATCCCTTCTTTAATGATGGTGGTGATTCCTCTAGTACATTATTTGTACCTCCACCTCTTCCCATGGAATCTACTTCTACAATTGATCACTCTCCTGCACCATTTACTAAGAAGACATTGATGGAAGTCTACACAGAGAAAAGGTCCTGCTCCTCCAGATCCCTCCCATTGCCAAATTCATCTCCCTTTGTTGATGTAGACCTTCCTATTGCTCTTTGAAAATGTAAGGGGGTCCTGTAGTACTTATTCTATCTCTAATTTTATTTCTATTAAGCATTTATCCCCTTCCTATATACAGTTTATTTCTTTGCTATCTTCTGTTTATGCTCCTAAATCTATTCAGAACAATGTTTTGAAAATCGTAATCATATCATAAATAGTAGAGAAAATTGAATTGAACCGAATCGTGAACCGTATCGTAAATCGTAAGATTATTTCTATTTTTACAAACTTGTCAAAAAAATTAAATGTAGATATATTAAAAGGCTAAATATATATAGGAAAGTGATTTTATCCTATTTTAAATCCATATCTATGATATATGTACCTAAAACAACAGAATTTACTAATACAATAAAAGCCCAAGATGAAATAAGCAAGTTTGACTTGAAAGTCAACTAAATTCACATACAATGGCACTTTAACCTATATATGATGCAAAATAAACTCAATGATGGTCTTAAAAAGTGACTGACCAGGAGACAGAAACTATTATCTTCTCCTGCCAGAATTATAACCACATTCTAATTTTAGAACAAATATCAACACTAAGAATACAACAAATGAACTCGATACATGATACCTAAAACTTTAGAGTATAAAAAATGTATTGCAAATTCATATTTCATCCAGTTAAAAGAAAATTCCTGGATGGGCATTACATACAACGAAGTGGAAATGTGACCAAACCATTAAAACTTAGAATTTCAAAAACATCAATTAGCATAAAGAGAAATGTACACTCAATTAAGAATCTATTAGGCTCCTGTCCTATTAAGAAGATTCATTTCCAATCCATCAAAACGTAGAAGTGAAAATACAGACACAAATCTAGCAGATCCAACATGTACCCCATTTCCTGGTGTGCCCGACAGGAGCATCTGGGTAACATGAAAGATACAGGCATTCATTTAAAAAAGACATACCTTAACAAGTATACGGACTTTATAGTCAGGAAGCTTGAACCCTCTGAGAGCCAATGAAGTTAGATGAGGGCAACCATTTACCAGATCTACACAAGTTGGTGTTTTCAAGCTGTCATCTCTGCCTGATGATGAAAGAATAGATAGTGAGAACCTTCAATGCATGAAAAGAGGAAAAACAGAAGATGCCATACCTGTTTTAGAAGACTCAAAGAACAAACGCTCCATGAAGTGACAATTTGCACTCACAGACTCCAAAGTTTGCCTCAATTCAACATGACTGTTCACAGTATCAAAGTTAAGGGTCAATAGACCCAAAGACTCACAAAAGGCAACTCACCAGGCAGAGAAAAGGCAAAAAATATACATGTACTAGTCAAAAGTTCCAAATATGTAAAAAACAGTAATTAAATAGAAAATACTTTCTTTCTTCTTTTCTTGGTCAGAGGCATGAAAATACATCATATCAATTTAATTGCTACCTTACCAGAAAGTAAGACTACTTGTTAGGAGTGTTATCATACCTAACAAAATTTAGATAAATTTCACTTTTTATACTTATTTGTCACCTCTAGTTTCACTATCTGCATCTATACCAAGCAATGGCTCCTTAATATGTGTGTGTGTGTGTGAATATATATAGTATAATAGAAGACCTTTGCAAATAGTTTTACTATTTGTTTGCATCTCATATTTTATTATATTATATATTCCAATGTCCCACCTACAGCACCTGTAAGAAGTGATCCGTTACAAATTCAAGAGGCTAGAAGGGCTAGGGGTAGACCAAAAAGGACATGGATCGAAACAGTTAGAAATGATTTAAGTGCTCATAATTTAACAATGGATATGGCATTAAACAGAATGGAATGGTGAAACAGGATGCATGTAGCCAAGTCCATATAGTTGGAATTAGGCTAAGATGATGATGATGATGATATATCCCAATGTTGTTAGATTCAAACCAGACCAGGATGATCACACCATAAGAACTGGGAACCAGCAACTAAAACAGTTTTTTGGTTGCCTAGTTCTTAGAAATGTTTACTTGGTCAAACTTATCCCCTTTATATGTGCTTTTTTTTTAAAGATGAAGTGTTCAATTTCAACAAACGACAAGAAAAAGAATACAAGATAGAATGCCGACACACACCAAAGTACAACAGAAATGTGCCCTCTATATGTCTTAATAGGGCTTATCTTGATGTAAAATAGTTGTAAAAGATAATGTTAAACCAATTTAACTTTTTAATTTTTTTTTTTTTTTTGCATTTTATTTGAATGAGTCAAATGGTTGAATTTGACCCCTGATCCAGTCACAAAACCATACTATACGTGGTCCAAGTCTGTCAACATTGATACATTCACACAGACAAACACACACACACACACACGCACACACCAAAACCATATTATTGTCCCCATGAGATCTTCCTTTTTCACCCATGATCCACCAGAAAGAGCAATTTACACAAATGCTCTTTACAACAAAGTTCTAATAAAAAGGGATATAGAAAGCACTGAGGTCAAGTATAACAATTAGAATGACAATATATTCCCCCTACTTGGGAAGGAATTACCTGACTATCCCCTAAGCCTTCTGGTAGTTAAATCTACAATTTTGTGTGGACTGTGGAGATGCCGAGGAAACCGCTTCATCTTTTAGTTCAATGCAAATTTTCAATTTGCATCTGGAGTTTCTTTTCCAGGTTATTTGTCTTGGTCAGATTGTTTCCTAGAAGTCCAAAGGAAATTTTTGCTTTCCATCCAGTTCTAGATGGGAGTAAGAAAGAAAAAACAGCATCTTCCTGTGTGCTTTTTGTGGTCTGTTGGGAGTTTGGAAGGAGAGGAATAGAAATATCTTTGAGGACAAGGCAACAACTAAGGAGGAGTATAGTTCACTTACTGGGAGAAGAGTTCAAGAATGAGAAGTGGGATGGCAGGTTTGCTGTGCAAGGTGGATTTTGAGAAAGCCTATATTAATTGGCAATTTCTAGATTATATGCTCAGAAAAATGAATTTAGGTTCCGGGTGGAGGAATTGGATGAAACTTTGTGTTGCCACCCCATCTTTCGCATTTTGTTTTGAGAAAAGGAAATGTATTGTATTAAAAAGATAAAAAACACCCCCATGCTGCACAGCAAGAAACTGTGTATATACTATCTCCACCTGTACAAAAAGTATCGCTCCACCATTACAAAAATAAAAAAGTGGAATTCAAAAATTCTTCCACTACAATTGTATCTTCTGATTTCTCCAAAGCTTTGAAAATTCTTCTGTTTTAGTAAATGGAGTATCTTAGTAGAATGAAGAGAAGGGGACCCTGTCCCCTTTCTTGTTCATAGAAGCCCTTAGTAGACTGAAGAGAAGGGCCACATCAGGTGGATTTATAGGCTTTACAGTAGGAAGTGAAAGGGTGGAGGTTTTGATGCTCCAATATGCTGATAACACACTTATGTTCTGTGATGCATCTCATGAGCTACGCTGTTATGTCATGGTAGTCCTTAGATGGTTTGAAGTTGTATCTGGATTGCATGTAAATATGTATAAGAGTGAGCTAGTTGCTGTGGCCTGTGGGGGAAGTTCAGGAGTTCGAAAATTGGGCAGTGGAGTGAGGAAGCTGCCTCTAAAATATTTGGGGATACTATTGAGTCCTAGGTGCAATTCTAAATCAATATAGGAACCAATTGCTGAAAGAATTGATAAGAAGTTGATCTCATGGAAAGCCAAGTATCTCTCTTATGGAGGAAAATTTACTTTGTTGAGAAGCATGCTGTCTTCTTTCCCTAAGCATTATCTTCGTATCCAACCCTGACTGGAATGGCTAATATAATAGAGAAGGTGAGAGATTCCCTATGGAGAGGGTGGAGGGAAGAGAAGAAGAAATAATTTGGTCAGCTGGAATAAGGTGTGCAGGCTTAAACATCAGGGAGGCTTGGGTTTGAGAAGGGTGAAAAATGTAAATATGGCTCTCCTGGGAAAGTAATTTGGAGATTTGGTGAGAATCAAGGGGGACTATAGAGGAGGGTGGTGCTGGTATCTAAATAAGGATATAGAAACATGGGATGCAACCAGGGGTGCCAAACCAATCATACAGGTGCTTGTTTTGAAAAGGCAATGGGAAAGCCTATGATTCTTTCTCAAAGGGGGTGAGGTTCAAATTTGGAGGACTTCATGTGAAATTCTGGAAGTCTGTATGGTGCAAAAATCGGCCATTGATGGAAATGGTTCCTGCCCTCTTTGATCTTGCTGTGGATAAAGAAGTTTGTGTGGCGGATTGCATGCAGGCAGAATGGTAATGTGATATGGGTACCTCAACTTAGAAGGAATTTGAATGATTGGGAAGTAGATTCAATGGTGAAAATGTTGTATAAACTGTATAGAATTCAGGTGGATATTGGGAGGAATGACATAAGAATTTGGGAGTGGTAAAAATACGGAAATTTCTCAGTTAAATCTTTGTACAATTTTATTTTTAGATCTAAGGACCAGATAATCCCAGTCAATATTGTTTGGTGCAAGAATGTTCCCACAAAGGTAGCCTTCTTTGTGTAGACTGCAGATAGCCTCTTTGAACATATTATTAACTACAGATAATTTGTTAAGGAAGGGTATGTTGTTAAAACTCCACCAATTGTGATCTCTGTGTGGAGCAAACAGAATCAGTAAATCATTTATTGCTACACTCCAGCTTTTATTTTGAAGTTTGGAACTTGTTTGAAGTGAAAATCTACTGCCCACAATCAGTGGTGGATTTTGTGAAGGGGTGGAGAGTTGAAGGCTTAACTAAGAGAGGAAAGCTGGCATGGAATATCACTCCTGCAGCAATTTTCTGGTGCATTTGGCAGGAGATAAATGCAAGGATATTCAAGAACAATGTTCAGAGAACTGGACAAGGGAGAGGTTCACGGGTCAGAGGTAGGCCTGTTAATGGGCCGGGTAGCCCAACAGGCCGGCCCAATCTAAGTTGGGCTTGGACAAGATTTCAGGCCCACAGGCTTGGGCTCGGGCTCGGGCCTAAAATGTCGGGCTCGACTTTTTTTCGGGCCACCCGAGCCTGACTTGGTAATGTATTATATTAATAAAAATATATTTTATATAATAAAAAAGCAAATATATAATATATTTTTCTTCTCTTTTTTCAAGTAATAATGAGACTTTTCATTATTTTTTTTAGGTTTTGAGGTCTTTTAGTATAAATAAAACAACTTTTAATCAAATTAAAAAGGAAAAATCTTTTTTCTCCAAATTTCTAGTCGGGCTCAAGCTCAAGCCCGGGCTTCAGGCTTTATAGTCGGGCCGGGCTCAGGCTCGAGCCTGAACATTTTCTGTTAATGTAAAGGCAAAGCCCGGCCCAGCCCGGCCCGTGAACAAGTCTAGTCAGAGGCATGGTTCAAAGTATCGATACGCCTCTGTGTATCAGCATAGGCATAACAGTACTTAGATACACACGGAAATACTTTTTATTTAGTTTTTTTTTCAAAATTTGGTTTTTTGGAAGATATTTAAACATATTTTTTATTAAAAAAGAGTGGGGGTCCCGAAACACCTATAAACAGGTGTATCGGACCTCCAAAGATACAATACAACGCCTGTCAGAGGTTCAACCACAGTCAAACTGAAGGTTGAACCATGATGATGTGACATATACATATATATTTTATAGGTCATTTAAATACTATATATAATACATTTCACAAGTATTATTACACTTGCATGTGGTGGACAAATGGCTTGTTTTAGGTTTTTAAAATAAAATGCCAGGGTTCAAGTCTCTTAACTCACATTTTCTTTAAAGTACGTGTTTATTAAAGCAATAAGTACACTAAAGAGGCACAAAGCAATAAAGAGATGGGTTAGTGATAACAAGACAACACACATGAGTAAGAGGTCTTGGGTTCAAGTCTTGTCAGTAACATTTTGAAGTTTCTATTCATGTTATGACCCAGGCAGTTTCATAAAACGGGGACTAGTTCACTAGTCTTCTGGTTAAACTGGCCGGCCAGCTGGTTTTGCCTTTTTTTTTTTTTGATAGATGGTTTTGGCCGGCTTTTCATGAATTACGATTTTCAGTATATGATCAAACCAGCCAGAGGGCCAGGTCATTGTTTAACTGGTCCAACCAACCAGTCCGGTCTGGTTTTCTAAACAATGTTCAAGAACAAAAATAGTTCTACAGACACATTGTTTCAAAAAATAAAGGGAAATTTATTATCTTGGCTTACCGTAAACAAGTTGTTCAAAGATAGAAATTACAGCTCCTTTTTTGTATATGATAATCTTTTTGTAAAGCAGGATGTGGCAGGGATATGCTTGGGCAGTGGTTCTATAATCCCAGTGTACAGCAACTTGTTGTACATGTTTTTTTTTATTTTAGTTATTTAATACTATACTATGCTCTACCTTTCTCAAAAACAAACTTTAAGTAGCACTGAGCAAGATGGTTCTTCTAATGATACTGTAATGCTCAAGTCAAGAAAGGAATGGCAGTAGATGTAATATCAGATTAATGAGACTTACAGGCCAACAATTTCCAGATCAAGGAGAGATGGACAGGCTGATAAAGCTGTACAAAGTGCTGCATTGTCCATTCTGTCAATATTGTAGAGGTGCAACCTCCTCAACATAGCCCTTCCAATACAAAAGGCAAACATTATGAACAGAATATCAGAGAATTACTTGAAAATACCAGATTTCTTATTCAACTGAATTACTCAACCATACCCAGCAGTGCCACCTTCTGCACTTAGGGATGTTAAACAGGACCTTGTCAGAATGGATGACTCTTTCCCTTGTCTGGCTCTCTTATCATTCCATGCAAAACCAGATGAATCTACAGAGTTCTTGATGGAATAAAAAATAGATCGAGAAGTTCCAGAGGCAGTTGGTCCTGACAATATACCAAGCTTGAGTGACCTGAATATAGGAATGACTTTTAGTCTCCAATCATATGAAAAGGAAATGAAAAATGATGCATGGAAAGATCACCTACTCTGAAAAACAAAAGATCAAAATGCAGACTCAAGAGCATACATAATAAGACAAAAGATCAACATATCAGGAGTATATACATACTACACTGAAGGAGAGAACATTCTGTAGAATATTGCAAGTGTTAGGATATGGTTCAAAGTATCAATACGCATTGTATCGTATTGTATCCTATGATATGTATGGTTTTTGAGGTTGATAATATGCTATACATGAGGAATTTGAGACCTCTGTTATTTTCAATAAGCAATCTAGTTGTGCATTTCCGATAGACGGAGAGGCATGGACTGAAACTCAATTAAAATGTAAGTATCAATGTTTGTAATGGCTCGAACTATTGATACCTTGAACCATGTGTTAGGGGTGTGAATAAACAATACGTCATTCACTTAAACCAAGCCATATCCCAACTATAATAGGGTTCACTACATGGATCCTCTTTTATAATTCCACTCTATCAAGGGCCACATTGTTAAATTGTGAGCCAAACGATCATTTCTCAATACCTCAGCCCATGCCCTTTTTGTCATGCCACTAGCTCTTCTGTACCTTTCAATCTGCATCAGATCACTCATTCTAATCTATGATACCAGGATACCTGTACATGCCGAGCATACCAGTATCAGACACAATGGCCTGAAACAACAGCAGATCATGCACGGACACTACAGAGTGTATTTTTAAAGATTTGGACCTTGGACCACATTTTGGACCTGTAAAAGAAGCTTCTTCTATATGTGTAGTATGACATGCAAGCAGAAGCATAACTTAGTATATACAGTTTTTATCTTGGACCACATTTTGGACCTGTAAAAGCTTCTTCTATATGTGTAGTATAACATGCAAACAGAAGCATAACTTAGTATATACAACTTTGATGCTGAAATTGCTTCAGATTGCCAATGCTAGTTGGTTTTTACCAGCTATTTTAGATCATTTCTGGACCCACATAATCCTGAAAAGATTAGCACTCCATATGTCTCTATCTCCTATTCTTGGTTCTTATGACATGACTATATTGCTGCAAAAAACCTTGAAGTTTTGCATGTATTTCTATAAAGTAAGCTATTCAATTGGCATTGCATTATTGGGGGTATATTCCCAGGGAAATACATTCTATAGTTATTACAAACCTACACACTGCTGCATAAACTTTGAAGTGTTGCATGTATATCCATATAGCGAACTATTCAACTGGCATTGCACTATTGGGGGTATATTCCCAGGAAAATACATTTTTTAGTTCACTATATACCTACAAAATTCTGGATATATTAACAGTCCATATTTCTATCTATCTTCCTTGCTTTTTGCTTCACTGACATTGCACCAGTGGTGTATTCCTTGGTGCCAAAGACACTGGATATTAATAGTAGATAAAACTATTAGAGGTGAGCAAAAAAAACTGACCAAAATCGAACCGAAAAATCGGTTAACCAAACTGGTCGGTTCGATTTCGGTTTGATGTTTTCAAAAAACCGGAAGTTTTGGTTTGGTTTCGGTTAACCATTTAAAAAAATCGGCAGTTAACTGAACCAACCGATATATATTTTTATATGATATTATATATTTTTTTTTTAATCTAATAAAAACATTCGATAGTCTGAAAGTGTTTAGACTGCCAAACTGAGAGCTGAGACTTTCAAGTTCACCAGTCTAGCAAACTGGCAGCCAGACTGGCAAACAGCCTGACAGTCTGAGTCGTTTGAGTTCTAACACCCGTTGCACAGGCCTTTCTTTCCCTCTCTCTCTCTCTCGGACTCTCACTCTCTCATACTCCCTCTCTCTCTCTCTCTCTCAACTTCTCTCTAAGCTCTCTCTCTCTAGCCTCTCAGTCTCTCTCAGAGCTCTCTCTCTCTCTCTCTCTCTCTCTCTCTCTCTCTCTCTCTCTCTCTCTCTCTCTCTCTCTCTCTCTCTCGCCTCTCAGTCTCTCTCTGAGCTCTCTCTTGCCTCTTAGTCTCTCTCTGAACTCTCTCTCTCTCTCTCTCGCCTCTCGGACTTTCTCTGGGTTCTGGCCTTTGGCGCTCCGCCCTCTGACCGATTCACCAACGGCCTCCAACACTGGCGATCCACGACACTGGAGGTTCAGTTGTGGGTTAGAGGCTAATGCATCTCGGTGACACTGGCGATCCCAGTTACTGTGTTTTTCCTTTTTTTTATTTTAAGGGCATAAAAAACCGAACCGCGGTAACCGGTCGACCGGTTAACCGATTGTACCAGTTCAGTTTCGGTTCGATTAAATGTAAAAAACCGAACCTATCCCCTAATTGAATAACTCCTTTTTTCCCTATAATGGTACCCAATACAATCCAATTATCATAATATTTTTTTTTTTTGATAGATCATCATAATAACCTCTTTTGATCAATAACAAACATAATAACTTCCAAAAGTCACCTCTAGGAAAAGTTGCAAAATTATGTCACCCAATATCTTTTTCAAAGTACTGATTAATGTAACTTCTTTTTCCTTTTGAAAAGAGAAAGTTAGGTCCAAAATCTTTGCAAAATTAAAAGAGATAACAGCAACTACTTAATGAAAAGCATATGCAGGAAAATATTCAAATCTATATAAGACAGAAAAAAAATGATGAAATATTGCACAAGCATGCCAACAATGAAGCATATAATTTATGGGGGCATCTAAGATGATGAATATAATGCGTGGTTCTAGCTAAATTTGTGGATAAATGACTCTTACTGGAGGTTCTTTCCTGCTCGTTGGATCATTGTAGATACAACCACATTATTGACCTTTGGAACCGATGATATTAAGTCAATATCAGCATAGCACAGCGGACACATGGCACACTTGTTGAACATTGAACAAGTAGCTGCAGCGTAGCATAAACTTTGTGTATCAAGCATGGAAAATACCTTCACACCAGGAAACACAATGAGATTACTATATTAATGGATTTTACCCACAAGAAGAAAACCAAACAGTAAAATAAAATGTATTTTGTGTATACGTGTATCAAGCATGGAAAATACCTTCATACCAGGAAACACAATGAGATTACTATATTAATGAATTTTACCCACACTAAGAAAATCGAACAGTAAAATAAAGCACATTGTGCACAAATGTGTATCAAGCACGGAAAATACCTTCATACCAGGAAACAGAATGATATTACTATATTAATGGATCTTACCCACACTACAAAAATCAAACAGTAAAATAAAATGCATGATGAGCAATTATGTTTAAAGCTTTACACCAAAACTATGATGCCGAACTTAAAACAATTATGTTGCTCTATAATTAGATCTAAAGCATTTATAGGTCCTGTGTGTAAAAAAATCTGTACAGGATTATGGTAATGACAGCACCCAAAAGCTTATAATACCATGTAGCATGATAATAAGCAAAATCAAAAAGATCAGGGGTAGGGGCATCCAGAGGCAATGCACCATAATCCAAGGTCTAAGTCTATCAACTGTTTTGTTGATGATCGCCTCAGATGACTAGTTCTTTTGTACAAAAATAAATAAATAAATAAATAAATGCATTTATTTCCAACTAACTCTACGTGATTCAAGTGGGGCGAACCCAACCAACAATATTACATGCACTTCAACGCTCACACTGTGCAAATACTGAATATCCTACTAGACCGACTAAAGCAACAGCCATTGGTTATCAACTTATTATTTGAGCTACTTAAACATTGGAATTGGGAAAAAAAAGTGATGTTCACAGTCACTCTTCATTCCCCGAACACCATTAGTTTATTATCTTCGACTCGAATGTTATCTACTTCATACAAAATGCAATTATAGAACACAATCAAATGCAACTATAGATTACAATCAAAACTAACGACAAGAAACCATTTCTACACTGGAAATAAAATCAGCGGCTAAATAGTTATCTACAAATTTAATCTAAAATTTTCTTTACCGAAAAAAATTAATCTAAAATTTGCAAATCAACCACTGTATACAAACATTGAAACAAAAAAAAAAAAGAGCTCAAATTACTTTATTGGAGGAAATAAACATACTTTAATGGTGAAATAAACAACATGAGAAAATAAACATACTTTAATGGTGAGATCGGGGGGAAGAGCCCAAACGGCCGAATTATGCTTGGAAGCACGCCTTCTGGCAGATCTTTTACCGGCCTCAAGCAGAGAGGATCCCAATTTAAGAGCGTTCTCGATCAGCTGGTTCTTGTCGGAATCACGAGCCCTAGACTCAAGAAGTCGCTCGAGGGAGAGGTCAATAGAGAATGAGGAATCAGAGAACCCTAGAAATGTTTCTAATAGATCATCCATCTGTTGTGGTATGGAAACCTTGGGAGTTTCCATCGGAAGAGGGTCTCCGCTGCAACAAGGTCGTTTTAGCAGGGAGGGAGACTGGAGGAGCGTATCATCCATATCGGGTGGAGCAGAAGAAATGGCGCGAGGCAGGAGGAAATCGACGAACCTGTTTTTTCTCGTCCCTGACCGTCTAGTACGGGCAGTCGGACACGTACGTTAGCAACGCCACGTGACCTATCGTACATGCACGTGACAATTTAAACAAGGATAACGAGCAAAGCATGCCAGCATAGTCCGTAGACCGTAGCCATGAAAGGCTGAAACTGATGTCTGAAAACGGCTCGGATTCGGATGTCCTATATCCGCATCTGATCCACTCAAATATTCCGCACGGAAATTGCTGCCACTTGAACTAAATGCATTGGGAAAATTCTGAAATTACAGAATTCTGAATTCTGAAATATGGGGAGAAGTATACCGTAACCAATGCACAACTCTGAAATTACAGCCCCACAATCTACTTGGTCAGGATTCATCCCGTGTGTTCGTTTTCTTTTAATTTTTATATTTTAAGAGAAATTTTTTAATTTTAAGAGAAAATTGGTTGTTATTTTCCTCTTATCTCTTATTTTTTTAAGTGTAATCATACAACTTTTTGTTTTCTAATGATAACCCAAAATAACAAATAAAAATTTTCATATATAGAGTCAAAATGGATATTTCATAGTTTTTACAATTTATAACAACATTCTCTACATTCAGAGTTTAGATGAAAGAAAAATTCACTAATACCAATATACCTCTTAATGTAATTATTATATTTCAGACCAAACAAACAGGCCCTAAGGGTGCGTTTGATTCACGAGCAAGACCGGAATCAAAATCCCTAGGAATCGGAATCGGAATAGGAATCACCTATTCCTAGCATCTATTTGATTCAGTCAGGAATCGGGATCGGATTCTGATTCGCTGTTTGATTCAACTAGAAGATGGATTCAAAATTAGCCAAAATTTTCAATTTTGCCCCTGTTAAAAGAACCTCAAAGATTAGTAGTACATCTTTAAGTGTAATGCTAGCTTATCATTTGCTTGTTGGAAAACTTTTGCAAATATAGGGTTTGCCATGCTTCATTTGGACTTTTGAAGATATAGCATCAAAAAATAAATAAAAAATCTCGTGGCACAGTTGGTTGGTCAGCCTCATCTTGATCACGAGATCATCATATTCCCCAATCTAGGTTATTCGCCATCCAACTTCAAGGTTCCAGCTCTGGCTAAATGGGTTTGCAACCACATTGCAATAAAGATATATGTCCCAGTCCGGGCAACAAAAATATAAAAAAAATACAAAATAAAATAAAAGATAAAAAGCAAAAGCATACGGTAGAAGAAGACCTAACCTTCAATCATTGTTTCAACCTCATAAACATTAGATTGTGGCTTCAGCTGAATATAGTCATTCATCACAGCTTCTATCTGATCAAGAAAGATAACACGTCAAAAAAAAAGCTATATATGTTTTTCTGGATTAAGTACCATTCCTAAACCATGGATTAAAAACTTAGGTGGTTATCATTGAAAACTGTTGATGGAGGCCCATCACAAGAAAGCCCATCGCACCCCTAGGGGCAGCAGCTCTAGGATAAGGATAAGGCAAGAAGTCAAGATAGAGAAGGAGCCAAGATTATCAAGATTAGTCCAAGAGAGATAAGCAAGAACAACTCAAGACTCCCAAGACTATCAAGATTAGCAAGATAAGGCAAGACTCTTCCAAGATTATCAAGAAAGACTCCAAGAAGCATCAAGATTAGCAAGATAATCCAAGATACATGCATCTAGGGAGATCGAACGGTGGAGATCAGGCAAAGAGGAATTCGATCCTATCTAGATTAGATGTTTTGATCTATCCCAATTGTTCTTTCCCAGTTCTTTCACAATTTCCAGTTCTTTTACAATTTCAATTTTCATATGTATTATAAATACTGCTATTTTTCAGTTAATGAACACAATTCATACTTCAGATTTTCAGATTTTCTTGAGTTCTCTTCTTTGAGTTTTCGCCACCTTTTCTCTCTCGTAGAGAAATCTGTGTTATTCACTAGGTGCTAGCGAACGCCCGGTGCTTGCATAGCCAGCTCCAGTTTTCATTGCTTCCACGTTGCGTCAACTGTCTTAGCAAAGTCATAGATGATGTACAAAGTTTAGACCAACTCCACAATTTTCACTTATTATGTGCTATAAGGTGCTTGAAGTTCTACTCTTTTACTGGCTTTAACAAGTGTTCCCAAAATATAACCAATTCAATGTACTATGCTTGAAATATATAATTATCTATTTTATGGGGATGAACTAGAAATTAGATGTCTTTTAAACCGAATTCAGAGTCCTTGTTCTCTAAAAGAGGTTTATTTACAATGGGGTTTGTGAGTTTGTCAAAACAAACTAACAGAACAATCCAAACTAAGGTTAGTGATGCTACAGTAGGAAAGTAACTACAAGGATTGCCAAACTAAATTCCACCAAGATGATTATTATGTCTTGGGAACTTTGTTTTATTCCCTAAAATTCGCAGCCAATTTCTTATCATTCATATAGTCTTAGCATTAGAATACAATTAAACAACAAAATAATTTCTTTTGTTTTTTATTGGTAACAAGATGAAAAAGATTTTATTTAAAATTAAAGGTGGCAACCCTTCTCAAAAGTTTGTGGTAGAAAAAGAGATTTTATTAAGAAATGAAATGAAATGTAGGCAAAAGGAAAAACATTTCAAACTAGATTTATTTTTTGGATTAATATATTTCAAACTAGAATTTGCTTTCTATGTATCAGGTGACTTGAAACTAAATCTCTTTCTATCAGTAAATGGAATGCATTGATCAGGAAGAAAACGAGAAGGTTGAGACCAGTGCATCCTATTAGTTTTGAAATTGGAACTGTATAAATTGGGAAAGGCTTGGAGGAGTTTCAGACCAGGTAATTCATTGACACATCTTTGCTTCAACCTGACCAAAGCTAACCTGAACAAGGAGAGTTCAGTGTAAATTGTTAACAATATAATCGTTTTCTAAATACAGACAATTCATGTAAGTTTTTCTTAATATATAAGTAATAAAAGATTTGAGCGTACAAATTGGGAAAGCCCTGCCTTGCCTTCCCACTCATCTGGAAATGGAGTCTTTGGAAGACCATTCTTGGAGAAGAATTCGCTCTCCTGTCATAACACAAATATTGAAAGCAACTTCAGTCCATTTGTCCACTTCTTGTCTCATAAAAGAAAATTTTTAACTAAAACCCAATCAACAGAAGAAACTTTTGAATATATATATATATATGTTATATATTTCTAACTGCCTAAGAACTCTTGACTTTTTCTGAGCATCAAAACAACCCAAAATGGGAATGAAAACTAGAAAAAATCTAGTAACAGAAATCTGACTTCTAGAGCTATCAAACACATCAAAAAATGGAAAAGAAAATAAGAACATCTTCCAACAAGGGACGTTGTTGCGGTACCCAGTTGCCAGAACAACCGAATCAACATCAAGTTTTTCTCCATCGACAAGCTCCACACTATCACGATTGAACCTTTTGATTCCGGTGACAATATTAATGTCACCAGATTTGATCTCCAACAGTGTACCAATATCCAAAACAGGGGTCTTTCCAGCAGAGTTCTTGAGCTATAAAGGAACCACTGAAGGTCGTTTCAACCCGTATTTCAAAATGTTTCCAAGCACTAACCATGCCAAAATCAACAACAACATATCAACCAGCCACAAAGGCAACCATTTCATCATCAAAACCGCCAATTCAAATGTTGATTTCCCGAGAACCTCTCGAGAACCTGTGGATTGAAGTCAAATTCATCCTCGGTTAGAAACAAGTGTTTGAATTGAACAAGACCAATGGAAGGGAGTGAATGATATGTCATGGATTATTCACCGAGCTTCAAACCACCATGGATGGGAAGGCCTCGTGGTTGCAGAGATCAAGAGAGACTTCCATGCCGGAATTGCCACACCCAACAACTAGTACTCGCTTTCCACAGTAGTCCTCACACGGACCTGTAATGACAGGAATGAAAAAGAGTGTGAGAGAATACCTAAACAAATCAAATCTCAATTATATTGATTTAATGGGATAATACTTGATTTGCACTCATATAAATAAATACCTTGTGCAGCCTTTTAGAATGAACTTTTGATTCATAAGCAAGTGAATAATTGATCTGAGCAGACTCAACATAGAAGTGATCCAAGATTAAAACCTGAAAAGTGCTCCACAACAAAATTGTCTAAAAGTGAAAGTTTTCCATGGTTCGACTTAGGTACAGCAAAAGCATCCTACATGTCCAAAGTGTAAATGGTTGTGTACTATTCCTTCCAACTTTTAGAAGAGTTGTCAGAATATAGATTTTGTCCTCCACTGTTCTTACAACACTTCATTCATAGTCATGTAGAACATCTTCCCATGAATGAAGACATACAAGTATAGAGATGATTTCAATGCACAGTTGCAAATTTTATTATGAGGATGTTGTGAGGATGAAATCCAATTTTGTGTTGTCAAACTTAAAAGCCAAAATGGTTTTTGGTTGCCCAATTTTTGAACACATTGATCAATAGATGATTTGTCAAAAAGAAAAAAGAAAAATTCACTGCCCACTTTGGGCACGAATTCCTACTCAAAATGCACAAAGGTGATGCCACATTACATTAGTTGATTTTTTTTTTCATTTTTTCAAATAAAAAATACAATTTTGTGGAAATAAAAAAAAAACTACTAATGTGGCATCACGATGCATAGAGTATTGGGTAGTAAAGTTTTTCTGTCTTAACATCTGCATAAGTATTCCATAATACTTATTATTTTAACAAGTGAGTATGCACATGCTTTGCGCATGGCAATTTTTTAGGATGATGATGATGATGATAAATAATATGTTTCCAAAATTTTCTACAATTACTCTATATTTATATGTCTATACAAATATTCCTGTTTGTTACACTTATTTTGGTTTAATATGATGAATATACAAATGTTTTTTTACCATTTTTTGTATTCTAATACTTTTTTATGTCTTCATATTTTTTTTAATTTTTATTATTTAATTATGACACCAAGTTGATACATTTGGCCCAAAAAGGTTGAATTTGAATTATTGACTCACCACCAAACAAGAAAACAACTCAATTTTTTGGTTGGTTTTAAATTTGTATTTTATTTCCATAATCAATAAAAACAAATATTCTTTGTCACACATATTTTTCTTTCATATGTTTAATTAATATAAAATGGTAGAGATATGTCCAAATGTTTTCTATCTAATTTATATATTTTTTTATGTTTTTATGATTTTAATTTTTATTATTTAATTATGTAATCATGGGTTGACACATTTGGCCTAAAAGGTCGAATTATTAATCTACCACCAAATAGGAAAAACATTTTCACTTTTGGGTTAGTTTTAAATTTTGTATTTTATTTCCATCAATAATAAAAAGTTAAAATTATTGTTAATCGTGTTTAGTTTTTCATAAGATTAATATAAAATATTAGAGATGTTTCAAAATGTTTTCTACAAAGATTTTATATTTTTATATTTTTTATTTATATATGTATATATATTTAATTTTTATTATTTAAATATGAGATTAAGGATTGACACATATAGCCTGAAAGGTTGAATTATTGACCAGCCACCAGGAAAATAATTTCATTTTTGGGTCAGTTTTAAATTTTATATTTTATTTTCAACATCAATAAAAAAACTATTATTTATCACACTTATTTTTATTTGATATGATTATTAATATAAAACATTAGGTAAGTGCCTAAATGTTTTTGTTTTTACAAATTTTTATATTATTACATAATATTTTTATATTTTTATCTTTTTAATTTCTATTTAATTATGATATATCAAGAATTAACAAATTTGACCCAAAAGGTTGAATTGTTAACCCACCACCATAGATTGGTTTTAAATTTATATTTCATTCGAACATCAATAAGAATAATTATTACTTATCACACTTATTTTTCTTTAATACGATCAATATAAAACATTAGAGATGTGCCAAACTTTTTTATATTTTTACTTTAAAAATTTTTATTTCATTATGAGATCATGGATTGACCCATTTGACCTAGATGGTTGAATTGCTTACTTGCCACAAGGATGGAAGAACAACTCCATTTTTTGGTCAATTAAAAAACATGTATTTTATCTATACTACTATTAAATATATTGGATATATATCTAAATGGTAGAATTTATTAGTCAAAAATAGCTTAAATATAGGATTCAATGAGAGAATGAGAATTAATGGTCTAAATATAAGACTTAATGAGAGGAAATTGAATGAGGATAAATGTAGTAATTCAAATAAAATACATTTTGTGTCCTTAGAGGGACCAAATTTTAAAATAGGGGTATTCTTGTCAAGAGCAAAATTCAATGAAAGATAGTGGGAGTTAATACCTTAAATTTAAGATTCAATGAGAGGGATTTGAATGAGGATAAAGTGGTTATTTAAATTATAATTCTATCATTACAATTAAAGAGGGACCAAATTCAAAAATTGGAGTATTTTAGTTGAATAAAAATTCCACACTCTCATTCACAATTCCAGACCCTCATTCCTGCGAACTAAACGGGGCCTTACTTCAAAAAGATAATAGGGGAACTATTATTATTTTTTTTTCATTTTTATCTGAGTGAATCAAATTTATGATATCAATTGATTGGTAAGAAGTTTTTTTTTTTTTTTGTTATCATAGTCAAACCCTATTATTTTATATATCAATAATTTTGTTTAATAATTTAAATTAGGATCCATTTGGTTCACAGGGTGCTTGGAATTGGAATTGGAATGGCCCATCCTCATTCCAACCATTTGGTTGATTGGATGGGATTCCCATTCCCATTCTAGGTGGAATTGGATTCACACATATGTAGGAATGGCCATTCCAAACCCCCTATGAATGTGATTCCCATTCCAGGCTCTTTATTTTATTTTAAGGTCTGTTTGGTTCGTGATCAGAATTGGAATCAGAATGGGAATCCCTTGGAATCGGAATCGGAATGGTCTATTCTCCCTACCTACCTGTTTGGTTCAAATAGGAATCGAAATCGGATTCTGATTGATGTTGTTTGGTTCATCAAGAGGCTGGAGTCGAAATCAGCCATGATTTCCAATTTTGCCCCTAATAAAAATAAAAAAGCAGAAAATGCATGAAAATACCAAAAAATGCCAAAATTTTGCAGGAAATGTAGAAATTACAATAATTTTGTAGCAAACTCAGAAAGATGCATGAAATTTTTGTAGCAAATTCAGAAATTTTGCTTGTAGCTATCTATACCGCTTCTTCAAACGTCTCCTCCGTCTCATTGTTAATCCACCCACAATCGCTCATGAGCAGACTGACTAGGGTTTTTGGAGGGTAATTAGCAATAAAATCCTTCCACACGTTATCACCCTCCAAATCCCTAACAACCTCCAGAAGGTAGTTGTTGCACTTGAAACCTCCCCCGAAGCTGATCATCATCACCCTGTCACCTCTTCTTGGCCTCCTTGCTGGCTCCAAGTCGTACCCCGTCAGCCCCAAACTCTTTCCCACCCCGTTGATAACCGCCTTTCCGCCAGTGTGAAGGCAAAAATGGTCGATCCCAGTCTTGAAATTCACTCCTGCTTTGACACCATCGCTCTTACCGGCAGACGCACTGTCGTTCTTGGGCCGAGGAAGGAGGCGTGTTACTATAACATATTGAAGCAACTCCCTTAGCGGTAGCACCTTGGGTGTTAATACCCTGAGGTTTTCAATGAAGGCACGAGTGGCAGATTTGGAGTTCTTGCCAAGGTGAAACCCTAGTCTACCCGCAGCATCTTCCTTTTGAATTGCACATCCAAAAAGAAAAAAAGGAAACTAATAGCGGAATGGGAATCACATTCCAGGGAAGGGGGTCGGGAATGGCCATTCCCCCATATGGGAGAATAGCATTCCGCCTACTCATTCCCATTCCGGTCGACCAAACATCCGGAAACGGAATGATCCATTCCAATTCCGACTCCATGGTCCTATTCCCTCGAACCAAACAGACCCTTGTTTTTATTTTATTTTTTACAAAACCTCACTTGTTCATGCCTTACTCAACCCCAAGCCCCCAGACCTTCCTCCATCCAAGGTGATTGGTGTTTCATACTATCACGACCACCATCTCCGACAAGGTAAGACCGGTAGCCAGTCGGTGGTCATTCTTTTCTTATCTCTCCTCTCCTTCCTCTCCTTCCTCCCCCTCTTCTTTCTCTCCCTCTTCCTCCTTCCCTTTGTCACCATTACTTCTAATACAGCCGGTAGTTGATATTATTCTATCACCCTTTTTCCTCCCCTCTCATTTATTCTTTCTCCCCATCTTCTTCCAAATCTATGCCACTGTGACAACAAGTCAACAACCAAACAGAGTAGATCCACCCTCTTTCTTCCCCTCCTTTTCTTCTTATTCTTCTTCCAAATCTCCCTCTACCATTGTGACACCAACTACTTAAATAGAGCAAACCTGCCCCTCTTCTTTCTTTTGCTCTTCTTCTTCCAAAGAGTAGGAATCAAGGTTTTTAAAATCGAATCGGACAACGAATCGGTCAGAGGTCCGATTCTCGGGTTGAATGGTCTAACCATTCAAGCTAAACAGACGACCTGTTCTGACAAAAAAATAAATAAATCAGCCAAACTATTGAACGGTTCGAACAGTTTAACCGCCCGGATCAACAGTTTGCTGACCAAATCAATGATTTTCGGGAAAATAACGGTTCTAGGGTAAAACGGAAACAATCACCTAAATGTTTCCCGATTTTTCTGATCCGACCATCCGGTCAGGTCCAGTTTTGAAAACCATGGTAGGAACCAATAAACCAGTATGATACCGTATAAAAACTTAGAATCAATAAACTGACATCATAACAAACAAATAGGAACCAATTAAGTCGGTTTTCACCAAAATTTAATGGGGTTATGATTGGTGAAAGCCTTTTATTATGTCTTTCCGGCATCATAGGTTTTCTCGTTAAAGAAATAAAAAGCCCTTATTAGATTTGATTTATGAGAAGGAAAAAATTAATTAACTTAGATTTTTTTAATGGTATGAAAGTGATGGGCACCGAACAAAGCAAAATGGTGGAAGTTGAGAGAGGTTGGAAGGGGGTCAGCCAAAACATATCACTTATTTCTACTATTAGACCAGCAACTCATTGAAGTTCGTTTTTTTCTTTAATTTGTGATGAATGATGAGATAAATGGTTGAATGGTCCATTTGGATGTGACAGAACTCCTAACGTTGCATTATTAGCATTTTTGGTTAAACTTCAGTGAAGACAGGCTTGAAGATCTTTTTATACACTATGCTTACATGTGGAAACTGAGGTGGTAACCCAAACAAACGGGCCCCTGTTTTTCATGGCGTTTTCTCCCTTCAGCCAGGTCAAGTTCTTAATCTGATAACTACAACATCACATTCCTCCCGGTTAAACCCAAATTCTCTCTCTCTCTCTCTCAAAGGTTGTGAAGGTTTCTCTTTTCCTACTTTTTCCTTCAAACCAAACCTTATCTAGCAAACTTCGCTTCCATGGAATTCAATTGAGTAAGCCCCATTAAAATTTCAATTTGGCTCAAAAGCTAAATAAATCCTCTAGTGTCAATCAATGGTCATCACAGAAAAAAATGAAAATGAGAATTACATTAAATGCTGAGTAGGGACAAGAATGCCGATTTTGATGAAAATAAAATCCTCGATAATTATCAAATTATGTGGACGTCAAGTAAGGCAACTATGCCACCGTAGCGGATGTGCTGTGATAACTGTTCACAAATCACAATATGACTATAAATATCATTTCGAGGGCGTACCTCACATTCACATCACAGTATAATTCGTCGTGAAACATTTTTCATGAATAATAACATATAAGTACAGAAGATATTCCTCACATATGATGGAATGTGTTTATAAGGTCGGCATGAGAAGAATTATATGAGGGGTAGATCCAGACTCCACTTAGAGCAGACAACAAGCAGATGGTGACGGGTGATGAGGCAAATTTTGGTTGCTTTGTTGGAGTTAGTTGGCTTGTATGGCTGGTGCCTTGGTAGACATGGATGCCATTGATTAATTCTATATATTCTAATTTTACCACTCTTGAGACAAACCTATAGGACCCAAGGCTAATGCATGACTCCAACAACTACATTTTTTTTTGGTAATTTCGAGTTTGATCATCAAATTAATATTAATGCAAATTATCGTTACAAGTAAATTAATTGATGTAAAAGAATAGCTTGTGTCATTCATGTCTCACAATATATTGTTTAGATTCATCAATAAAATGTGTGTATATTAATTACATGCATTATATTATTAGAAGGTGATGATTGGCTTAGTTGGTTAAGGTAGTGTTTGGGATCAATGCCGATTTCTCAAAAATTGATTTTATATTAGAAATACATTAGCAATTCCAAAGTTGTCAATTATTTTACTATTTGATTGTCGATTTATGAGAAGTTGATAAATCTTAAAAAGATGAATCATCATTATTTCAAGTCAATTCCAATTATTTTTGGATGATGTGGTATGGATGGGGGAGATAGTTCCCATAAATATAAAAACCATTACTAATAACCACTATTGTTTGACATGACAACAATAGTACTATATAAGCATTTTCTATGACTTCTAAAAAATTAGTGATCTAAGAAACCAATGATTTTTGAAAAATCTCATAAGACGAATCAGTATTGATCCCAAACACCTTCAAAACACAATGGGCGAGCGCATAATAGCTATGTGACACATGTCCTAATTAATGCGCCTTTCATCTAAACGTTTTTGCTCCGTTAGACAGAAATTATTCATTATTTTATTATCTTTGTCAAAATAATTAAAAATAAAAAATAATGAAAAAAGAAAACATAAACGTGTTGGGAGTTGGGACTCATTTACGCTTTCCTTTTTCATTGTTTTTTATTTTTAATTATTTTGACAAAGATAATAAAATAATGAATAATTTCTGTCTAACAGAACAAAAACGTTTGGATGAAAGGCACATTAATTAAGACATGTATCACACAGATATTATGTGCTCACTCATTGTGCTTACCTAATGTGCCTAATACATCCGAACCCTAATTATGAGTATGGGGAACTGGGGCTATCACTTGTTATGTAGTTCCATGAAGCTCCAAATAAGAATACATGCATGTTGGATTGTCCAAGGTCTCAACCCTAAGCGATTTGAAATTAAGTCTTAGATTACTATAAATAAGCTATATAATCATAAAAAAATATATATTTAATTTAATAATTGCGTGAAGCGAAAAATTAAACCATCATAACGGAAATGTTGGAAATGATAGAACAAGTAAAATATACATGTATATCCCCATTCTTAAGAAATCAATATAATTATTTATAATATATAAATTTAATAATTGGTTTTTTAATGCCTTGACTGATATAAACTAATAAATCAGAAAATGTCTTAAAATTAAAACTTAGGCTCAGTATGAAAAGAGTACAAATATAAATATGTAAAGTGCAAAACCTTGTATTTTGTATTATTTTGTACGTATTTGTACACTACATATTTGCATTTATACTCCTTCCAAACTGAACTTTAAAGCAGATATGATAAAATTATAATAGATATTAATGAAAGTATGGTGTGGTGGTGGATTTGTTTGTCTTTCAACCATGAGACCAATGGTAAATTCATTATAGGGTAAGAGTTGATTAGGGGAATTTAATCAACTTAATGATAGGAGAAAAGATTAATGATGAATCAGAGGAACAAATTTAAAATTGAGTCAACCCATATGATAAATACATATAGAATGAAAAGGATATCAACTTGTTTGGATTAATGCCTATCATTACTTTAAACCTTTACTGTTGAGATTGGGTTTAAGCTAAAATGATCCAAGATGCATCTTTAGGAAAAAATTATTGTTTCCCCAAATACCTTAATCTCAAAATTAATAATTTCAAAGAAAATGGGATTATTCAGTTTGAAAAGAGTATAAATACAAATATATACTGTATAAATATTGGCTTTTCATTCTATACATTTGCACTTGTACTCTTGCAAACTGAGCTAAGGTCAATTTCATTAAAAAAAAATGGGAATTACACCTCCCATCAATAATATATTTTCAAAGAAATGCCGAAATGAGAAATAATAGACCATGTGAGAATTATTAAAATCATATGTTATTGTCACATCTAGTGAATTGTACTGAAAAGTGGGGTCATACACGAATGATGATGTGAAACCAATGATAGTAATAAAATAGTAATAAAATACATTGGACTCGATCACAACTCGGATTAACTGAACACCTCATGCCGTTTAGCAAGCTGTGGGGCCAATAAATGCATACACACTAGTTTTACACGATAAGAATGATTCTCGTGTGTGAATCCTTCTAACGGTGATGAGAGGAATGGTTTGAAAATGTTCATTTGTTTTACTTGATAAAATGTAAAAACTCAGCTTCAATTTCTGATAATCATAAAAAACCTCCTATAGTTTCATTGTAACAAATATCTCTCCTGAAATTTTGAGAAAATAAAAAATTCCCTTTCTATAACTTATTCGGATAGAAAATGTTAAAATGATTCATCAATTTTTTTGAATACCGATATTACCTTTTTATAAATTATTTTATATGCAAAATTACTTAAATAACCCATTTTAAACTAGACAAACACCTAAGAATCTTATTCGAAAATTTCATCAATTCTAAGAGAGGAACCCTATTCAAAACCCTTGTTGATATGTAAATTTTTGGCCTAAGAAATAAAGTAAATAAGGCCCATACGAGATTGAATGAAAAAGGACCTATTGGGCCCACTAAGAGGAGAGAACGGCATGGATTGAATGAGTTAACGCCTCAGCTCAACAGCTAGTGAAATCAAATGAGGGCATGTTGGGCTCACTAAAGATGAAAGGCTTCTTGGTAGGACCCAAAGTATTAGCCCAATTAGCCCAACAAAACATTGGCGGGTCTAATAGAAAACTCCTTTGATGCAAAGGTGTCATAAAAGAAAGGGAATTTCTTTTTGAATTCAAATCTGTCATCGGTTGATAGATGAGCTGAATCTTAAAGTAGGATATATGGAATCACCGAATTGTGTATGCGCCAAATCCCTTTGCCAGTGGTGCTTGATCCCGAGTGTTGGGAGATAAATCCAATATGGAGACTAGAGATCTATCACCGAATTGTGTATTAGTAGTGCATCACAATTAGAAAAGGGAAGAAAAGGAAGTGTTGGCGCCATAATCATTTAAATATGCTAATATCCAGGAGTGCGCTACAAAGCATTATAAATATGAGTATACAAACATAAGCCCCCTAGAAAAAAAGTTTTCCAGGCAAGTTTGAAAAGATGACCTGGAGAACCACATTGTCGTTCCAGAGCTAGACCCCAACGTGGAGTTGTGAGACCAGTTCTTAGAAGAATATATCTTCGACCGCACCAGAACTGCTATCGACACGAACTCCACCTCTTCAACGTGAAAACCTTGGAGGTGGAGGCCGCGCGTGGGGAGTTCTACGGATCTATGATCTATTAATCCCTTGGTGACGGCATGTCCCTCGTATCTCTACTGCTTGCGTGCACCCATAAGATCTCCCTCCGATCTAAAGAGCATTGCTGACGATTCTGGTTCAGAATAGAGCGGCTACGAGCTCCTGATTCCTGTGGGTCCTCTTCTCGGTATTGGCAGAGGCGTAAATCGGGCTGTGCCATCCGCGGCCTGGCACAAACTTGCATTGGCCCGGCACGATGGTCCATAGGTCGCGTTAGGCCCGTCACAATCATGCGGGTCATGTTGGGCCCAGGGTTTTAGGTCTACGGGTTAGTATAGCCCATATATATTATATATTTTATATATTTATATAATATTATATAAATTATAATTATATAATTATATATAGTATATAATAAAAATAAATATTTTTTTTATTATACTAATTTATTTAATTATTGTATATATAAGCAATTGTATACACAAAATTCATATAAAATTAAAATTTTAAGTTTTTTGTCAATTTTTTTTAAATAAATAGCTTTGGCCCGATGCACGGCCCGACCTGACCCAAGGCTCAACCTGTGACATGGCATGGGCCTGGGCCATGGGCCATGTCGGGCCGACCCCTAAAATTTTCACCAGGGAGGGTGGCACAGCTCATAACAGTTTATACCTCTAGAATTGGTGACGTCAGTGTTCCTCAAAAACATGGGTACGTCTCTTAAAGGTGGATTGTTGCTAATATTAAGGCTCAGTTTGGGAGGAGTATAAATGCAAATTGTACGCGTAAATATATACAAAATATAAGGTTTTGCAATCTACATATTTGCATTTATACTCCTTGGTGAAGAATAAATTGAAAATAGTAAGCCGACAACTCCCTGAGCATTGGTTGCTGGGACAGAGACATGACCCTTCGTTCTTCATGTTTTGCTGGGGCCACCACCTTTTAGGAGCCCTTATACCTCTGACTCCACAGATGTTGAGTGAATGAGATGATGCTCAATTGAGGGCAAATGTGATATTTAATGATATTTTTAAGGGATAATCCACCTCAGAAATTTGAATTACAGCCCCGCTCTTACTAGTAGCTCCCCCGCTATAAACCTCATCCTACTTGTAAATTTAGCATTAATCCAAAGATTCAGTCCACCCTCTAAAAATCCTAGCTCCACCGTAGAGGTGGACTAAACTATAAAACCCCTATTTTTAAATGATGCCCCAGGTGTAATTTCATGAATTTATACGTTTTCCGTCCTCTAGGTAAGTGACAAAAGGAAAGTTTTTTGTTGAATTTCTCACAAGTTTAAGCCTTTAAGGGAGGTATTTGTTACAATTGAACAATAAAAAGGAGGTTTAGGGAGAATTTTATATTTTACCCTGTGGAAGTCTCTAATGATGAAACCCACACACTAAGCGATTCTGTACGCATTGATTTTAACCCATCCCTTGGTGGGTTTTTGTCATTCCACCAAATCACCGACCGCTCTCTACTTGCTCTGCTCTTCTTAAAAGGGTGAGAGGAAGGGCTACTACCTACTATGGTATAGGCAAAGGCTCGGTTTGTAGAGAATGTAAATACAAATGTCTTCAATGTGATATCTTAATTAATATAAGTATTTGGAAACCTTATATTTGCATTCTTCTCAACAATCCAAACTGAACCGGCTGCTGTAAGGATTGAGATTGGTTTAGTCAATACTAGAAAAAATAGCATGTTTTTGTCTCACCAAATATAACATAAGGCTTAGTTTAGGACTACAAATACAAATATATACAGTATAAAATAATATAAAATGTAAGGTTTTGTACTCACTCTCTTTCTCTATCTATCTATCTATAGATTCCTTCCAAACAGTATTTAAAGTTGTGTTTGGTTGTAGTGTAATTTTATTTGCATTAATATAAATGTATGGGAGTGCAAAGAAAAAAAATGCAAATTCTCATTTTATTTTGTTTTGGGGTTTTACTTTAGGGATTATAGTGATAAGAGCAACTTTTGGGCCCCAATATCAATAAAAATAATCATTTTAATAAAATTTCTAAAATATGTTTAACTTTTTAAAAAATATATCAAATAAGGGCAATTCATCTTTTTCCTCCTCCAAACTACTTCTGCCCCAACCCTGTGAACCTCAATGACCACCATTCACCAATGTCGTCACTGCCATTGCTTTCGCCCACCTCTAGCAATGCCAATCCGCTGCCCATCTCCGCCTCTGCCTCTGCCCACCAATGCCAACGCCACCCACCTCCATCTATTTTAATACCCAAGAAGATGAAGATCTCCAGATCGACCACCACCCCAGTCTCGCGACCTTTTTCATCATCGGACTACTGACATGGAATCTCTTTGAACCATATTTCCTCTAGAACCGACTCCTGATTCCCCAGTCCCAAGGTTGGTGTAGTAGAGGCATGTCGTCAAATTAGTGTTGCCGAAGATGGGCGGAGGCAGTAGTAGCGGTGCTAGTGGATGGTGGTCATTGAGGTTCATAGGGCTGGAGTAGAAGTGGTTTAGAGGATAAAGCTGATGAATAATGTTTTTGCCATTACTTGATATATTTTAAAAAAAATAACCTATTTTAAAAATTATATTAAATTGATTATTTTTATTGATATTAAAGCCAAAAAATTGCTCTTATCAACTATTATTCTACTTCATATCTTAATGTACTTCATTTATATTACAATCAAACAAGATAAGCTAAAATTAAAAAAAAAAAAAGGTTAGAATTTACACTCAAATCATATGTACTGCCATAATCTTCTCCGGCAAGCGTATGAAAAAGAAGGAAGGAGAGTGTCACATGCCAACGTTATACTTGCTAGTACGCCAAAGCGGACCTGTCATTGACTAAATTGCTCAGCTCAGTAAAGTACGTACCGGCTCGTGTTTGGAGCCACAAAAATGCATTGCCATTCAATCATCGACTAGGGGTCCATTTGGGAGGGCTTCAATGTCGACTGAGCTGTATTGACTTGGCCGTTTCAGAAAAACTATTAAAAATAGCATTAACTTCCACATGAAAGGGATGCACAAACAAGTGATCTTACATTTCTTCTCCTTGGCAAAATTTCATAAGAGGGGGAGGGGGGGGGGGTTAAGTTAGGGATTAGAATTGTCATTCCTAGGTTTTTCAAAATGATGTCTAGTTTAGATGGAGCTTGGAATCTTAGGGCCCATTTGTTTCATAGGAATAAAGGTGTGGAATTGGAATTGGAGTGGGCCATTCCGTTCCCAATTATTAGGTTGGGTGGAATCAGGATTTCATTCACATTTCTGATGGAACGATACTTTCCATTCAAGGGAATGATCATTCTCTCTCCCTCCCTTGGGAATGAGTTCCCATCCCAACCGATCTCATTTGATTTTGATTCCTGTACAAATCAAATAGACTATAAAAATAAACCATTTCAATTTCAATGGATTTGTATACATACTGTGAGAAAATTTCCACTCATTTTAACTATGTGAATTCTTCTTTGGACGGTGAATATAAGCCCCATGTAATAAGATTCTCTAAAATATGGGTGGGTGATGTGGCTTAATTCCCTCCTTTTGTAAAGGATTAGTTAAAAATGAATTCACGTGCTTAATTAAAAAAATGAATCCACCGCCCAAAGAGCATTCCCTTGTTTTTTTTAAATGAGCACTTGTTTTTTCTGTTTTGAAAGTATTTCTCAGAGCATTTCTTGTAATTTAATTTGAGTGATAATTTGGTTCTTGAACTTTAAAATGCAATAATCTAGTATTTGAACTTTTTAAATGTGACAATCCAGTACCTATTGTTAATCAGTATGTTAATTAGTCCTTAAGTGACATTTGAAAAGTTAAAAATGCTTTTTAAATGCCATCTAATTCTCTATTAACCATTTAAATATTGACAAAAAACTGAACAGTCCCAAATCCTATATTTTTCTATTCAAAAAAGTTGGTGACCGTTTAGAAGAAGCTAGATTTTAGGACTGTTCATTTTATTGTCAATGTTTGAATGATTGATAAAGAGAATTAGATGGCATTCAAAGGACATTTTGACCTTTTAAATACCACTTAAAGTCTGATTAACAGAATGATTAATGGCAGGTACCGAATTGTCACAGTTCTAATACTAAATTATCATATTTTAAAAGTTCGATACCGAATTATTACATTTTAAAGTTCAAAAACCAAATTATCACTCGAGATAAAGTATAAGGTAATGATTGAGAATTTTCTTAATAAAATAAGAAAAAAAAAGGAATAATTGCTGAGAGGTTTCGGTAACTAAAAACCCAAAAATAAATAAATCAAGTTTACAATTCCAAACGTGCTTTCTAGTTTCTAAATATAATCAGGGATAAATATAATAGTACTACTTGGTCAGTAGCTCTATAGGTGGAAACCTGGATCCCGTGGCGGTTTATGAGTTCTGACCACTGAGTTATCATGGGGCTTCGGTCGTTTTGGACTTGGAGTCGCATGTGGGCCCCCAACCCACTTTAGATGATCTGAAGATAACGGCAGACATTACGTTAGAAATTGATGTCGATGGGCACAGTAGGCAGGGCGTCTTCTCTGGTTTTCTCCCTTGTAGCGTCTCCTGATCGAGAATCTATAAATAGAGCTTCTCTCCAGCACACTCAAAGGGTTGAAATTTTCTTAATTACATATTTTCAGTCATTCATCTCTTCCTTGTTTTCCCCTCTTCAATAATGGAGTTATGCAGCAAACCTATTCAAGAATTCACTTCTCCTTTCGATTGTCTTCTTTTCGGTAAATTTCTCTTTATCTTTTTCTTTTCTTTTCTTTCTTCTTTCAATATTATTGATTATTGGTTGAATAATTCTGATTCCGTAAGTTGGCAGATCTCGATGACACTTTATACTCGTTGAAGGTGGGAATCGGTGAAGCCTGCAAGAGGAACATCGAAGGTAAATGAATTTCCTGCTAAAATAGAATGAATTTCAAGAATTTCATGAGCTGATCAGCGATCTCTGTCCTCGATGTTATTTCACCACATATACAGAATTTCTTGTGAAGAAATGCGGATTTTCAGAGGTTAAAGCATCCAGTCTACGAGTTGAGCTTTTCAAAACATATGGGAGCTCTCTTGCCGGCTTGAGAGTAAGTAGTTATTTAACCGATTAAACAGAAAATGAAAGAGGAAGAACTTAATTTATATCTCTTGCTTCTTTTATGAGTAATTACTTTCTATATTTCATTGCAGTTTCTAGGCTATGACATCGACGCCGACGACTACCACGGGTAAGAAACCCAAAACAGAATAGACATGGAATATGACTTCTTCTTCTTCTTAACAAATTCGGCGTTGTATTATTGATTTGATTAAGATTATGCCATTTAAATCTTAATTTCTTACCAGTTTCGTGCACGGAAGGTTGCCTTATGAAGCGATCAAACCAGATCCTCAATTACGAGCTCTTTTACGAAGCATCAACCAGAGAAAGATCGTAAGATGAATCAAATAAAAACAATTCAAATAAATCTCAGGCTGTTCACTCGATTTCAAGGAAGCTCCTTGTAATGATAGATTAAGAAATCTTCGTAATCTTATTTGATTCTTCTCTGCAGATTTTTACGAATTCCGATAGGAAGCACGCGATTAAAGTTTTGGAGAGGATAGGATTACAAGACTGTTTCGATGAGATAATCTGCTTCGAAACTCTTAATCCAAACATTTCGAAATCCAGTCGTCTCAATGAGTTTCCCGTTGTTTTGAAGCCGTCGATCGACGCCATGAAAATCGCCATCGATGCTGCACAAGTTGATCCTCGTCGTACGGTACGCCATCTAGACATTTTATTTATTTATTCTCTCTTCTCGTCGAGCCATTAACTATTATTTTATTGTGACAATGATCCTTGCAGCTGTTTCTCGATGACAACGAACGGAATATTGCCGCCGGAAAAGCCGTCGGGCTTCGTACCGTCCTGGTAAGCCTCCTCCCCTGTTCTTTTTGTTTGGAATTTGGTTGATGGGCTTAATTAAGCCTCCAATCGGTTAGGAACTTCAGAAGAGACACAGTGCTCCATTGCCTGTCTACCTGAGGAGAGTCCAAGACCACAGTCCACAAATAGACAATTAAACATTGGGCCACCCCACACGGCCCACACCGTTGTATCTGTATGGGTCAAGATCCAAGGACCGAAGTGTAGATCCAATTCTGTGGGCCTATGGTCTACCACTCTACCCAAAACAAAACAACTGCTTTGTCTTCATGTGATTAAACGCGAACAATTTACGATTTCAACTAATTAATTACATTGATCTGTCATTGATGAAATGGGGAAAAGGTTGGGAAGCAAGTGAAGAGCAAAGAAGGCGATTACGTGGTTGAGAGCGTGGTTCATCTGCCACAAGTGGTTCCAGAAATATGGGTTAGTCCAACCGACAGCAAAGACCAGAGGATGAGTCGTGGCCGGAGTGAGATGGATCCGGTTCTCAAATCGACAACTGTTGGTGCTTAGTTGATGAGTTGAGTGGTTGACCCTACCCTACAGACGTTCTTGTACATTTTGTTCATATATTAATAATCGTATGGTGGTTGTATGATGATGGGCTGTGCAGAAGAAAAATGGTATTTAAATGGGTGGTTAGTTATGTCTGTGTATTGTGATGATATGTCAATGTTATAAAAAATAAGTTGTCCACGTGTATCCAAACAGTCATCTGATAAAGATATGGACAGAGGCAGGACCACATCGCACGAATAATTGATGGGAAGGCAGAAGCCTCCATTCCATCCTTGTCATAATTGATAATCCTCCCACCTCTCGCTTATTTGGCTAAGAAGCCAAGGCTGTACCTGTACTTGGCAGAGCTTGTTCTGTGGAACGTGGGAGACTGTTTTGGCTTACATATAAAAGTGAAGCGAATAAGATTGTATTTGGTATCATTCTTGTTTTTACTTACAAGGGTTTGAATTTATGGATACAAATTATAATGATTAAACTTTACTTTTCGAGTAAGAAATACCAAACCCAATTTGGTGTTTCTAGAACCAGCCTCCTCAATATAAGAAATAGCAGATTATATATTAATCAATTCAAAACATTTCAACTATAAAACAGTATCAAATACAACCTAAGTGAAATCATGATGTTTTTTATCATTTGTTTCATATTATAAACAAATCAACCAAATGAATCTTAACTCTTGATGGGCTGTTTAGGAGTATAAATACAAATATGTAAATTGCAAAATCTTGTATTTTATATATATTTGTATTGTATATATTTGCATTTGTAATCTTTTCAAATTGAATCATACAAAATAAGAGATATATTGATCAATAAGTTAAGTAAAATAGCTTTTTTTTTTTTAATTTAGATAGTGATGCTGCTAAATTCGAGGTAGTGCACGAATTGAGGAGATCGAATAGATAATCCTTGTTGACTAGGTAGTGCCGAGTTTACAAAGACGGTGCTGCACTATGTAACCTGTGATCAAGAAAAGTTGTCAGAGGCGCGAGGAGTTGTCCTCGGGTAGACATATCGACGCTCAAGTCAGTGAGAGGACGATGAATGGTCGGGCCAAGCAATGAGGGTGCTAGTCTGAGCAAAGTAACAGTGTGGGTGCTAGAAGTTGGGGGATGCCTTACCTTGAGCATGGAGTACCTTTTTATAGCAGAGGTTTCGTCTCCAGGTTGGATTAGAGTTCAGGGATAATCGGGATAGAGCTCTCTGCTGGGGTAGAATCCTATTCCTCGACAGAGTTGTCTTCCCACCTTTATCCGTGGTTGGGTTTTTCCGCGTGGCATGTAGCTGATGTGGCTGGAGGGATAAGGCGGGGGACCACGATAGTAATATAGCTCGATCGAGCTATGCCGACATGGCCGAGCTAAGCCAACGTGGTCGAAATAAGCCGACATGGTCGGGCAATGACTGGGCGGCCACATGTCTCTTTGGGCCAGCTCGGCCATGACTCCAACACCACTCCCCCAGTTCCGAAGTTGAGGGATGAGGTTCTCTTGGTTCGTTGCTCGACTGAGGAACTTTCGAGTTGTTGTCTAGTCTACGCAATGTTGGTCATTGCCGAGGATTCCTTCAATCCTCAGCTATAGAACTTTAAATAAGAACCAAAATTTTGGATACCGAACCACCCCCCCCCCCAGTTCTGGTGTCAAGGAGAGGGAATGCTCAGTTGGACTATTGCACGGTTGTGTAGACTTGTCTGGCATCAGGGCTCTGTTGAGGTCAGCACTGGGCATTCCAGTTGGGCCAGCATTCTTGAGCGGCACAACCGAGGATCTGCATCGGTGGTTAGATTGGCACTAAGGGTCGAACCGACGCAATTAATGGTCGTAACCGCTACCTGTCGGGGGCACCACTTTGGTTTCCGATGCTTTGCGTGTGCTTTATCAGTCGCATCAATTGGCCTTCCAAGGAATTGTCAGGGGTTACTTCATCTGTACCGTTGATCTCTCCTCAATCCGTGCTCCTGGTGGTTATAAAAGAAAAGCCCCCCCCCATCTGTCATTTGCGAGGAAGGTAGCTTGCATTGCTCGGCGGAGTGCGGTGCAATTACTCGGTAGTGGTTGCTCGGTGGTAATTGTTCGGCAGTTTTCCCTTCCTCGGCTTGGTATGTCTTCCTTATCCCGTCGATACACTTCCTCTTTTGGGAACTCTAGTAGTGGTTTCAGTTCCAGCTCTTCCCATGGCTCCAACTACGAATCGGAGGTGAGGGATTTTGTGGCCACCGAAGTCGAGGAGGGTGAAGTTGGCCCTTCTGGGATGGAGGCGGAACTTCCCATGCGGGCAGGTCGCCGGTTTGGCACCATGCCCTACATCTTGGCACCTAGTGATATGGCTCAGATCTGAGCTATGTACGTCATCCCCGCAGAGTTCCAGATGAGGTGTCTGCAACCCAACGAAATGGCCACTGATGCTCAGCCCGACGAGATATGTGTGTACGAGCATAGCTTGGAAGCTGGGCTGAGGTTCCCATTAAACCAGGGGGTCGCCGAGGTATTGGGATGGTATAGGGTGTTGTCGGTGCAGTTGATGCCAAACTCCTTCAGGTTATTGCTCAGCCTCATGTCCTACTGTGCAGTCCGTGATATCGAGTTGACCCTGTGGATGGTGAGCTTTATGCTTCAGCTGAAGCATCATCAGTAGGGTTACTACTATTTCTCCAGTAGGCGGAATGTCCGGTCGTTGGTCGGGGCTCCTTCTTCTGTGAATCACTAGAAGGAGTGGATGGCGCTTTTTCGATCAAAATATGGAAGTCGAGGACAACTGTGCCGCAGCCTGAGTGGATAGTGCTTTCTTGGGAGGAGAGGTTGGCCCTGAGCATGATCCATGAGATAGACGTTATCGCATACACATGCTTGGAGATGTTGGTGCTCGTCGGGTTCATGGAGAGATTGGCTGGTTTGTTTCTTTTACCGTTTGTTTGTTGAGTCACTATTCCCTTGTTTGCTTTCTACTTATCTTGGGCATTTTGTATTACATGTATAAGGATGGCCAGCGAAGAAGAGATTGTTCGTCGAATGAGAGCGCTTTGACAGAGGTAAGGGTGGATTAGTATGCAGCCAGAGGCTCGGTCCAAGGCAGCAGACCAGCCATGACCCGCGGGTAGGGTGGCTCGTTAGTAAAGGAGAGTTCGACAGCGGGAGGCCGAGGAGGACAATGTTGTCGTGGTTGACCCTTAAAGGGCTCATCGTCCCATGAGTGCACTGAGAACGGAAGTGGACGAAAGTAGCTCGGGCCTGCACATGCCGCAATGGTTGGTTTGTGTTGACGAAAACTTGGAGACGCATGGGGTTCCCGGGCAGTTGTTGCGAGTGATTATGACTATGTCAATGGCTCAGGCATTGGTCGGGGTCGGCAGCAGAGCCTTAGAGTGCATGCTTCAACAGTGCAGCCCAGGTGAGTTCCTTTCTTATCCCTCGTGCTTTGCTCTTTTTTTTTTTTTTGGGTGTATACTCATCATTCTCTTCTGCAGAATTCTTGTGCGACAGTTGTGTTGGTCGATCGCCTTCGGGACATTCAATCAATGTATGAGTGAGAACATCCCTAGTATCTGTAGTAGAAGGCCCAGTTGGTCGAGCTTCAAGCTGCTGGGGTGGTCAAGCATAAGGCACAACTGGCCAAGCAAGCCAATGTTGTCTGTAGGCTGAAGCAGGAAATCTTTGAGCTGAAGGCGGAGCGAAAGAGGCTGAAGTAGGAGGCTACCGAGGAGGCAGTCAACTAGTACAAGGTGTTGGAGGAGAAGCAACTGCACATGGATGAGTACGCCGAGGCTTCCTTTGCAATTGGATTCAATGTCTTCTGTCAAAGGATCCTTCACCGCCACCCAAAGCTAGCCAAGGAATCGCAGGGCTAGGGAGCCTGCGATCCGAATACTCCGTAGGGTTCCGTCAAGGAAGTCAATGAAGAGGATGGGGACAAGGCTGAACCTATTGATGGGGCTGCAGACTCTCCCGCCAAGGATTGAGCGGCTATTTTTTTTTCTAGTTATGCTTTTTTTGTGTTTTTTGTGATCTCCTTGCTTTTGCTATTGGCTCAGTATGCCAAGCCTTAAACGATGCAATGGACCATCTTAAGTTGAATATCAATTATTCTTTGCGTTGACTATATGTATGCCTCTTGTTGTTGTTGCCATTTTTACTTGTGCATTTTTCCTTTTCCAGCCGAAGCGTGGCCAGTCGGGCTATTACGTGGGCCGAGCTGGGCTATGCCTTGGTTATCCTCTTCGTACTTGTGCAATTTTAGTTCGTTGGCCAAGGCATGGCCGACCAGGATATGCCTCTATGTCTGCGGTGTAGTTGTCTGGGATCTTTCAGTTTCCTTTGCCGGCCGGGCTATGCCTCGGCGTTTCCAGTCTTCTGTTGATCGAGGTGTAGTTGTCCGAGATCTTTCGGTTCCCGAGCTCTCAGCCAAAGGATGCTCAGTTTTTTGTCTCGGGAGCCTTTGGGGCCCTTCTAGGGCTACCCATTTCCCAGCTAGCTCGGTCATTAAGCCAGCAGTTGTGCGGAGTTCCACGAGGTACAAACACACTCACCGTTAAGCCTGCTAGCTCGGTATCAGTCGGCCTTCGAGTCTATAAGTACTCGATCCGAGAACCCTGGTGATTCTGTATGGCCCTTCCCAGTTTGGTTTGAGCTTGCCTTCTCTGGGCACGGGGATTATGACTCTGCATAGGACAAAGTCACGAGTCTTAAATTCACGCCTTCTGACTTTGGAGTCATAGTGCCTTGCCATTCTTTGTTGTTGCACGACCATTCTTACATGTGCTCGGTCTCAGGCTTCTTCTACTAGGTCCAACTCCGTGCATAGATCTTTGTCATTCTGCCCCTCGTTGAATAGCTCGGTTTGGATAGTTGGGGAACCTATCTCCACGGGGACTATGGCTTCGGCCCCGTAGGTCGGGCTAAAAGAGGTCTCTCCAACGGCGGCCCGTGGGGTCATCCTGTATGCCCAGAGAATGCTTGGCAGCTCCTCAACCCACCTTCCCTTGGCTTGATCTAGGCACATTTTCAGGTCGTGTAGTAAGGCTCGGTTGGTTACCTCGGTCTATCCATTACTCTGGGGTCGGTGCACTTCGATAGTCTGATGATCGATCCTTAGGTCGGCATAGAGGGCCTCGAACTTCTTGTCACTGAACTGTGTCCCATTGTCCGTGACGAGCATGCGAGGGATGCCGAAGCGGTAGACGATACCCTACCAGAAGAAGTTCCGGGCATTATGGGCGATAATGAGTTCCAAGGCTTCGGCTTCCACCCACTTCGTGAAGTAGTCCACTGCTACGAGAAGGAATTTCTTCTGTGCAACTGCGGTGAGGGGCCAAGGGTGTCCATCCCCCACTGGACGAACGACCACGGGCTGGTGATTGGCTTCAGGGGGTGTTAGACAGTTTTGTATGCCCTTAGCTTCAATCAGAATGGTGTACTTTATGTGTTTATTGTAAATGAATAAAAGTGCATATTTGATTCATGTTCCCTTAGTATGTTTCTGTGTAATACCCTTAAACTGGACACTTAATGAGACTTGTGTTAGTTTAGAATGTTCACAGCCAGTGGATCGGTCTAGGGAGACCTATCCTGACAAGGCTGACACTGTGGTGCCACCAAGTCGGTTGGGGTGGCTTGTCTCAGCTACCAGGGTGAGGCCCTAAGCACACACAGTGTGGGATTAATTGAATCTTTGAACTGGACTAGATTTTCAGTATTGCCCTGGACCTTGGAGATTGATGGGCAAAACTGGAAAGTTACACCCGACCCCTAGACTCGATTATGATACTGCACTAGGTGTCGGATTGGGCTGTTTTAATGTACCAATCAGTGAGATCCTTAGCGGGGGTCAAAACCTGGGTATGTTGGGACAGTCTGAGAATTCATCTAAGTGGGTGATCATAGTGACATGATCAACCCCTTTGTCGGACAACCGCCGCCTATAGCAGTTCGATCTCCATTCCTTGGGAGAAATCAAGATTGGATATTGATTCCAATCTTTTGGAGAAAAGATTGGTAGGAGTTGTATTCACAAGCCGTCCAGGTGATTCTTGGGAAGAATCAAGTTCTTAGGAAGGACACTGTTGATTCTGTTCCACCTTGCACTGCGCCATCTTTAGTGGGAGCAGATTTTGGTTTCTACCTTGGGCGTGAACACCTCCATTGAGAGATATTGTTTCTCTATATCAGGTATTATCTCTCTCCTCCTTTTGGTTCAAATCTGGTTCAGTTTATGGTTCAAGAATGATCATTGAAAATATGATTTTCTAAATAGGGAATTCGATTCCCAGTTGAAGGGAAAGAAAAAAAATTTGAAATTCGCCCCCTTTATTCTGTAATCTTGGGGGTCCATATGATGGATTTCCTATTTCTTCAGGGGGCCATAGGCTAGTGATAGAGATTGGAGTGTCGCTGGCAACTATCACACTTCCAAACTAATTGGGCGGTGTCCTGATTCATTGTCAGCCAGAAGTAGCCCTACCGGAGTGCCTTATGGGCTAATGTGCGCATGCCAGGGTGATCTCCACAAATACCGTCACCTACCTCCCTTAGGACATAATCTGCTTCTTCTAGGGGGAGACACTACAAGTATGGGAGAGTATGGGAACGTTGGTAGAGTTGGCCCTGTATTAGGCAGTAATGGGCTGCTCTGTGTTGGAGCATCTTCGCTTCTTCTCGGTCTTCTGGGAGAGCGCCTTCTTGGAGACAATCGGTTATGGGGTTCATCCAAGATGAGTCACGCTATACCAGGAGGATGAGGAGGGTTGTTGGTGCGATGCTCGGCTGAGTTAGTGTATCCAGTCGGATAGTTGAGCCATGGTTGGTCTACGGCACGCTGGCTAACTTCGAGAGGGCGTCGGCTCACGTGTTCTCTGCTTGAGGGATCTACTGAATATCGAAATGCTCGACCTGCTGAATGAGCTCCTGTATTGTAGGTTACTCGCCATGGAGGGGATCCGAGCCTCAAACTGGCTGTGGATTTGGTTGACCACTAGCTGTGAGTCACCGAAGGCCTCGATTCTTTGGGCCCCGAGGTCCAAGGTAAGGCGGAGCCCAACAATCAGGGCCTCATACTCGGTCTCATTGTTGGACACCTTGAACTCGAACCTGAGGGCGTGTTCCAACTGCATCGTTTGGGCCGAGGAGGATGAGGTCGGCGTTGTTGCCTTGCTAGTTTAACGAGCCATCTACGTGCAGAGTCCATACTTGGGGTGGCAGGGCTGGTTCCTCAGTGGTGAATGTACATTCTGAGATGAAGTCAACTAGGGACTGGGCTTTAATTGCCGATCGGGGTGCATACTCGATGTCGAACTCACTTAGTTCCACGCTCCACTTTATTAAGTGGCCAGATACTTCCGGCCTTTGTAGTATTTGCTTAAGGGGCTGACCAGTAAGTACTCGGATGTTGTGGGCCTGGAAGTAGGGCCTAAGCTTTCTAGTGGTGCTGATGAGAGCTAAGGCTAACTTCTCCAGGTTGGAGTATCAGGTCTTTGCGCTGTTGAGGACTTTCCTAGTGTAGTAGATCGGCCTCTGCACCCGGTCTTCTTCCTTAATCAGTACTGAGCTTACAACCTCGTCTCCAGATGAGAGGTAAAGCAATAGCTCATCCTCTGGGTTCGGCTTGGTTAAGAGGGGTGGCGAGGTCAGGTACTGCTTCAGCTCCTGGAAGGACTTCTCACATTCTTTGGTCCAGTGGAAATCTTTTGGCTGCTTAACGGCTTTGAAGAAAGGAAGACAACAATTCACGGATTTGGACATAAATCTGCCTAGTGTGGCTATTCTCCTAGTGAGTCGTTGCACCTCTTTATGGGTCCGAGGAGATGGCATGTCAAGGATGGCCTTTATCTTCTCTAGATTCGCTTTGATCCCTCTCTGTGTTACCATGAACCCTAGGAACTTGCTGGGGCCAACCCCAAAAGCGTACTTGGTTGGGTTTAGCTTCATCTTGTATTTTCTAAGGGTGTCGATGACTTCGCGAAGGTCGGCCAAGTGATGCTCGGCCTTCTTGCTCTTCACGAGCATATCGTCGACATATGCCTCTACATTCCAACTGAGTTGTTCTTTGGATACCTCGTTCACCAGCCATTGATAAGTAGCGTCAGCGTTCTTGAGGCCGAAGGGCATTACCTTGTAGCAGTACAGGCCGCGGTCGGTGATAAAAAGCTATCTACTCCTGGTCATCCAGGTGCATCCAGATTTGGTTGTAACATGAGAAGGCCTTATTTATGTTGGTGAAGTCAATGCAGATTCTCCACTTTCCGTTTGCCTTCTTCACCATTACTACGTTGGCCAGCCAATCGAGATACTTGACTTCCCGAATAAAGCCGACGTCGAGCAGTTTTTGGACTTCGTTAGCGATCACTTGCCATCACTCTGTGGCGAAGTTCCTCTTTTTTTGCTTCACAGGTCGGTAGCGGGGGTTGACGTTTAGCCGATGTGTGATAACTTCAAGGTCGATCCCAGGCATGTTCGCTGCTGACCAAGCGAATATGTCGGCGTTGTTCCTAAGTAGTTGCACGAGTTCTTGGAGGTGGCCGTCTAATAGAGAGCCAACTTGGACTGTCTTTTTGGGATCTTCTTCAGAGAGGGGGACCTGGACATGGTCTTCCACGGGTTGGCCCCACTATGCCTTTACCTCATCGCGTAAGTCGTAGGCCTCCGCCATCAGTGTCTCAGTGGTTGGATGTGGTCCTCAGTAGGAGAGTTGATAGCAATGCCACGCTGTTCTTTGGTCTCCGCGTGCCACCCCTACATTGTACTTGGTTGGAAATTTCATGGCGAGGTGGTATGTCGAGACTACGGCCTATAGGGCGTTGAGGATCGGCCTTCCAAGGATCACGTTGTAAGAGGAGGGGTAACACACCACAATGGAGTCAACCATAGTTGTCACAGTGACGTCACCGTCTCTGATCAAGAGGGGAAGAGTTATCCTCCCAGTGGGCAGGAGGGACTATCCCGAGAATCCCATCATGGGCGTGCTAACCGGCGTGAGCCACTCTCTGTCGATGCCGAGATTTTTGAATGCATCTTCGAACAGTATGCCGACAGAGCTCCCTGTGTCGACTAAGACCCGCCGTAACTCGAAGTTTGCCACCTCAGCTGTGATGACCAAGGCGTTGTCGTACGGTGTCTGGACCCCTCAGAGGTCATCATCGATGAATGTGATGGATGTGCTAGGTTTCTTCCTATGACCCCGATCATTGACTCGCACAGCCGAGCATATCTCTTACAACCCAAGCTACTCTCCCCTCCGATAGCGGTTCCTCCTGATATGACGTGGATAACGCCAGATGGGGGCCCTCGGGGCGGCAGTTGTCAATCTTCATCCATTATCTGCTCTTCTTGGGCTGGCTTCTCACTTCTGTCGATGAAGCCACAAAGGTAACCACCCCTGATCAAATCTTCGATATGGTTGCGTAGGTCGAAATAGTTCTTCGTGTCATGGTCGTGGTCCTTGTGGAACTCGCAGTACTTGTCTCGGTTCCTCTTGTTACTTTGCGTCTTCATCTTCTCGGGCCACCTGACGTAGTTGCGGTCACGGATTTGCATCAAAATTTCAAACTGTGGAATATTGAGCGGCATGAAACTCCGGTAGGTGGCTGGAGGGGTCCGAGGTCTATGGTCTGGTCGGCAATCTTGTCTCTTGTGATCTCTGTCCAATCTCTCAGACTTCCTCTCGTCGGTATCTCTCCTCTTCTTATCGGGCTTCTCATCTTTGTCTCTGAGCTGAACCTAAGCCTCGGCATTGATGTACTTCTACGCAATGCTCATTAGTGCGGCTAGCGTCTGAGACGGATTTTTGGAGATGGAGAAGTTGAACTGGGAAGGGCGGAGCCTGTGCTGTATGGTCATAACTGCGACTGATTGGTTCAAGTCCCTGACCTGGAGTGCTTTCTTATTGAACCTCGACAGGTAATCTCTGAGGGACTCCCGCCTTCTTCTATTAGATTTGCATGTGGCTGGCCGAAGTTTTCCAATGCTTCTGGCTAGTGGTGAACTGCGCCAGAAACTAGGTCTCCAGCTGGTCCCATGACATTATGGAACATGGTGGTAGGGAGGAGTACCACGCCAAGGTTGGGCCTTGTAGGGTAGCTACAAGGTCTTTGCACACCAGTCCTTTCGACGTGTCGTGCAACATCAATTGAGCTTTGAGTGTTGCGGCATGGTTAAAAGGGTCAGTATTCCTGTTGTATTTGTCGAACTTGATAGTATGCATGGCAGCACGTGTTGGCTCGTCCACAGCAAGTGTCATGCTCTTGTGGGTCTAAGTGCATTCCAGTTCTTCTAAAAGTTGTCGGAGCTCTTTGATCTTGGCATCTTTGTTGTCCGGGGCCACAATGTGGGTGGCCTTCTCCTTCTTAGGTCACATAGGGTGATCCTTCACTGAGCTTGACTCAGCCATGGAGACCACAAAGGGCGGCATCCTCTTACCGAGCCTCTCTCTGGCTAGGATCCGAGCTAACTGGCATGTCTGGTTGTGGTGATCCTGCTCTCGGGAGTGGGCAATAAAGGCGGGCCTTCGGGTCGTGTCTTGCCTCTCTCACTAGGACCGCGCTCCCCTCACATCCGATCAACGTACTTTGGGGTCCTCGGTCCGAAAATCATCCTTCATGAGCGGGGATGGCTCGGTTGGGCGGCGCAACGGACCCCAACGCTTGCATGAACTCGAAGATACTATCGACATTCTCTTGCATAGCTCGAAACTATGTTGGGTCCACTATAGCCGAGGGCTGCGAGGCTTCTTGATGGGAGGAGCTGTGATGTCGGTTCTCCCGATCGTTCGAATGGGTTTTTAGGCATCTTGATCAGTTTTGAAGTTGCGCAACAAATGATTTTTTTTTGCTTTCGGGAAGGATTTTTGTCAGTTCCCATAGACAACACCAATCTAATGTTGCTCAATCCAAGGTAGTGCACGAACTGATGAGAGCGAACAGATAATCCTTGCTGACTAGGCAATGCCGAGCTTACAAGGACAGTGTCGCGCTATGTAACCTGTGATCAAGAAAAGTAGTCAAAGGCCCGAGGAGTTGTCCCCGGGTAGACACTTCGACGCTCAAGTCAGTGAGAGGGTGGTGAATGGTCAGGCAGAGCAATGAGGGTGTTGGCCTGAGCAAAGTAACAGTGTGGGTGCTAGAAGTTGGGGGATGCCTTACCTTGAGCATGGAGTACCTTTTTATAGTCGGGATTTTGTCTCTTGGTCGGATTAGAGTTCCGGGATAATCAGGATAGAGCTCTCCACCGGGGTAGAGTCCTATTCCTCGGCGGAGTTTTCTTTCCACCCTTATCCATAGTCAAGCTTATCCGCATGGCGTGTAGGTGACGTGGTTAGAGGGATAAGGTGGGGGACCACGATAGTAATATAACTCGATCGAGCTATGCTGACGTAGCCAAACTGAGCCGGTGTGGCCGAACTATGCAAACGTGGTCAAGCTAAGCCAACGTGATGGGGCGATGACTATGCAAACACATGTCTCTCTGGGCCAGCTAAGCGTAGGGTTAAATACTTAAATATTCCTATGAAAAACGTATCCTACTATTTGAGAAAATTACTTAAATACCGCTAAGAATTCTGAGAATAGACAAAATCCTCTTTACCGTCACAATCAATTTACAAGTGATTTCAAAATTACCCTTTCATAGTCAATTCTACCCTTCATTATTCTTCAAATTTTCAAAATAAAACCTTATTTGTCACTGCAAATTGCAAGTAATTAAATAACCAAATTTTATAAGACACTACACGAGATCAATGCTCCTAGATTGCTGTTACATCCGTGCGCAGTCTTCGTCTGTTTTTCTCGAGATGGAAGCAAGGGGATTAAGGTTGCCGATCTGACAATGAGATAGATGAAAGCAGGAGATTATGACACTAAACTTTTGAAATATTATTGGGCTCAAGTGAACAGCATCGGCACGAAAGGTTACAACTAAAAGCCTTAAAACTGTAGAGTTCAAGATAAACTTTCTTTTGTGTATGCATCATCATCAATCCAGATTATAAGTTAAAACAGAGAAATTCCTTTCTTTTATAAAATATCAACAAAAATGCCATTTCAGTTAGAGATTTGCTGAATATAAAGGAGATTTCTTTTTTCTTTTTTTTTTCTTTGTATTGAACCATTGAAATTAATTGGAATTCAAGGCAAGTGATGCAGATAATGCCCTGAACCATCCATCCTCAAAAGCAAGCAAACATACACTATAATTGGAGTAGAATAGAGTTAAAAATATATATTGGCTCATAAAAGTTCAGCACTACTCGGGCATTCTCAAATCCTTAGAAATATTCAAAGAATCACGTCAGGAGTGTCGGTCCCAGCTCTGTTCAACAATTTCACGTACTGTCCTGTTATACTCACGACGTTTGTTCTCGCTGAACATTCGTGAGCTTCTGAGTTCGCAGGTGAGTTCGGATTTGGATCACAAAGAAACGACTGGATAGATCATAGATGTAAGTATGGCAGTTACATCGTAAATGGGGGCTCCATTGGTTCCATAGAATATCCAAACAGGTACTCCCATCGGCATAAATGTTTGGATGGAACATTCGAGAAATAAATCACACTGTAGGTGGTTTATTGGGATAATCCTCTGTAAGCTGAATTGTCAACTTAAACGTACTTCTATCCGAGGGAGTGTGATCAAGGCCAAATATCACAGCACTCCAAAGTATTATATTGTTGTCTTGAGGTGCACCATTATTGGAAATAACAAATTATCATTAATTGTTTTCCAAATCGAGAATTTGTAGGACTATATTGTTGTAAAATTATGAATTTGAAAATTTGCAAAGAGGAAAAGGGTTGAATTGTGTCACTTGGTCATTCTCCCTAAAATTGTATTTGCTCTGTTCGTGTGGCAGTTGAATAATTATAAATTGGTCATCAAGATAAAATAGCCCACAGGCCACTTGTAGGCGTGCACTTGCTTACAATAAGAAAGCAAACTATATTGTGTGCATTGTTGTGTCTATTTGGATCAACCAATACTCTTTTTATAGAGTGTTTTAAATTACCCGAATGGACATAAAAGGTCCCTTTAGAGAGATGTTTCTTTAAAATAGTTCACATATTTGAAGAGACACAAAAAAGAAGAGACACGAAAATGAAGAAGAAAATGTTTAAAAAATATATTTTAAAATTCAAAAGTCAAACTATTTAAACCAGTCAAAACCAAAAATGATTCGGTGTAGCACACAAAACCTTGAATTTTTAAAGAGAGAGACTATTGATGCCTGCAACAACAGAGTCTTGCTGCAACCTTTCGAAATCCTTCATCAATTTCTTCCTTGCAGAGCCAACAGCCTCACCACCCATTGTCAAACATGGCAGAAGTCGGAGCATATTGCTTTCAATATCTTGTTTTCCATCAAAGTGAGATGAGGAGGTGTCTGTTCACGTTTCCTAAATCTCAGAGAAGATTTATCTTTGACTTTTTTTCTCAGTTTTTTTATTTTCTCTCTTGAATTTTTTTATATGTTGGGCTTTATTTTGAAGATTTGATAAATAATGGAGGGCAAATTTGATATTTCACTTTTTCTATCAAAATTTATCACAATGTCTATTATCAAAATACTCAAGTATATTTCAAGTAATTTTTCAAACGGTAGGATAACTTTTTGTCTATTTGTTAAACCATAAGGATACTTTAAGTATTTAACCATAAAAAATATAAATTCATTCATCAAACTATTTTTTCATTGTGTAATTATTCAACAATGAATATTAGATTTCTATTGAAGGTGTTGTAGCCTAATGTTTTATTTTCAGCAAGGCTCTAATCCAAATGGGATATTGATCGTAAAGAGGTGTAATTCATACTGCTTAATGTGTTAAAAAGAAAAAGAAAAACATTACTCCTTAATGGATTGTATGGAGATCTATACAAGGAATCCTCTTCTTTGGTCCCTCCTTTTGCCACAATTATTGGAGTAAGGCTTCCATCATTCTTCTATAAAAAAAAAAAATTGCCTAACTTATGAAAAATATGCATATATTTTGAAAAAAAAAAAACCAAGGACATGTTTTTGGCTTCGGCTTGGACAAAAAAAGAAATGAACTACAAAATTAAAAACATTCTTTCTATATTTTTGTTTTAATAATTATTGTCTTTTCAAGCAAAGTGTTAGACCTTGTTTTATAAATTGAGGGGAGTCGTCAAAAGTCAAAATCAAGGATGCATGCATGTACACATGCATAGGATTTGAATACAAAGAGAGACACCATATACAACCCAAAAGTTAAGCTATTGGTTTATGGGCCACTAGACTTGGCAATTGGGTTGGGTTTGAGTTGGGTCAAGGTACTTTGGGTTGATTTCAGGTCGGGTTGAATTTTGGATTGGGTTATCAAATGCTAGACCCTAACCCTAAATGTTTGGGCTAGGGTTGACCCATGGGTCAGTTCGGACCATTCCAAAAAATAATTGAAATTAAAAAAAAATAAATAAAAAAAATTACATAAAAAATGTCAAAATTAAAAGAATTAACCTTAAAATTCCAAATAAAAATAAAAAGCTGAAACACTTAACAATTTAATGAGTAAACAATAAAAAGTAAAGACTAAATAGAAAAAAATTAAAGAGTGGAAACTTCTAACAATGCATAAATAATCCTAATTAGACTTGATAAACGGATCAGCGGGTTGACCCATGACCCAACCCAACCCAACCAGTTTTTTCAGGTTGGGTCATTTTCACAGCCACTCTTGTATATTAGTCTCTTGCACATTTCATTCTTTTCCAATGTGGGTTTCTCTTCAACTATTTATACATGAATCTTAACAACCTCCCCCTCATGTATGAGTCATTTCCACATTAGGTGCATGCATTTGTCAATAACCGAAAAGTTAGGCCATTTAGGAGAGTCGTAAAAAGTTAGGGCTCGTATATGTGCACATGCATAAGGCTTGCACACAAGAGAGTAACACCACATACAACTTAAAAACTTAAGCTATTGGATCATGGGTTACTCTTGTATATATATCCTTTGCACCTCATTCTTTCATAATGTGAGATACTACTCATACGTAAGTCCCAACATATGTAAAGTGCAAAACTTTATATTTTGTATGTATTTGTGCTTTACATATTTGTTTTTGTACTCTTTCCAATTTGAGCCTTGGGAACTTGCAAACAAGAAAAAACAATTCACATTCCTTTCGATTATGAGATAGATTTCCTTGATTAATACGGTGATTATGCTATTTCATATAGATGTATGAATCTCTGGCACAGTAACACTATATCTTATAATAAAACTATTATTGGTGTATTACTAATATTTAAGTAGATCAAAGATCTGACTTATTTGAAATTTGTCCAATTCATATATCCTTCGTAGTTTAATGTAGGATTAGTATAGGTAAAAGATGTAGCATGCAATTGGAACAACTCAATTAAATTCTGATGCAATATTAATTTTGTTTATCTTTCAATGATAATTTCATATCAACTTGCACCTGTAATTTCCCCCGACCTCAGCTCCCTAATTCTCCAAGTGATGGTGAATGGTGATGAAACAAACGAACATTACAATAAGGGCCCAAGTAAATAACCAACTGATTGAAGCAACTGAATTAAACAAAGTTACAGTATCACACAATATACTTGTTCTTGCTTTGCTTAAGTTTTGATTTAGGTTCTCAAAAGGAGAAGATACCCAGTACAACAAAGAACAGTAAGTAAATAAAGGCATGCTCGTTCACAAATTACATCTGACCTCACAAGTCATAAACTTGCTTGCCAGTGAACTTGACCTCGATGGGGCTGACGTTCTTTCCAATTGATCGGAAGTTCTGTCCCACTCCTTGACGGCCTGCGTTCACCTTCTCTGGGTAGACCCCATCCTTAGGGTGGAGGTATTGGACCTCTCCATTAGGGAATACCCTGTAGAATTGGTACTTGATCTTGTACTTAGACCTCAGTCTAGTTCCAAGGGCCAGACACTGCTCCTTCCTGGCCAATTTGAGCAAATTTGGTCCCTGCCTCATTATGGCTGCACCCCCGGTGGGCATCTCAAATATTTGTTCTTTTGGGGAGTCCCATGTGATCACATAGAACTCTTCCACTTGCGCCTTGCGCAACAGTCCTCCAGTGCTGCCGCCGAAGATCGGAGATGGGGTGTTGGGGTCTAATTCAGGTGGGGTGAAGCCCACGGGAGCCTCCGCTGCTGGAGGAGCTTCAGTCTTCTCATCTGCGGCCGCAGCCCTGATGGTCCGCTGTGCCACGGACAAGTTGAGAGGCCTTGGACTGATGAACGATAAGGATGTGGAGGATGGTTTCCATGGAACAAGGGCACGATTGCCGGATTTTGGGGCGGAGAGGGTTGGAGTGAAGAGTGCTGCCTGGGTTGCCATGGCCATGGAAGAACGGTGGGATAGGATGGGATGGGTGGCGAGGTGGTGGATGGTACCACTACCAGTGCTAGTTGCTGTTTTGGATCACAGGAAGAGAGAAAGATTATGTGCAGAGTGTAGGATTTTGGATGGGTGGTGGGGAATTGGGTTTGGATAAGGCGATATGGGTTGGACCAATGAGAATTTGGGATTTTGATACTTGGTCTTACCTGCAACTTCCCTCCATATCTTGTTTTGGCTAAAAAAAAACCTTGATAGCCCAAGCTGTCTTTAATCGATTTTTATTGATTGTCTTGTGTTGTAAAAGGAAAAAAGAAATTGAACACAATAACAGTGACATTTCATATCTGCCTTGCGTTTTTTTTTTTTTATATGAATTTAGTGAGATGACATACAAATAGAATATTTTGCCCCAGTTGAAGCTCGTCCACATGTGCAATTATTTCATTAGGTACACATTACACACCGTTTGATGGAGAAGAGTTGTTGTTCCTTGTCATTGAGTACAGAGCCACTACATCCGTTGATGGTTGATAAGAAACCTACAATAACTAGATAAGGATAATGAAATCATGAAACCAAAGTGGGATACAATCCTGCAAAACATCTTCGTCTAGGATGCCTAGAGGAAATTCAGAGATCAAATGTGTTGATCTCAGCTTTGCATTGGAGCGGTAACCGGTGACCAGATTTTTATTTTTGTGTGAAATATGGTCATTATTGGTTGAGGAAGCAACATACCTGGGGTAGTTTAGTAAACAGCATCTCTAAGTTTATATCATAGACACCCAAATTACAATGTGATTGAAATTATGAAAGCCAATGCCAAAAGGAACCAATTAACACGGATTGTGTGGTATTCTGAATCTGTGCACAAATAGACAAGACTCATGCAGGCTTCACTGTTGTGGTTCTATTTAAATATTAAAAACTTAAGAATCACTCAATAAAAAAACAAAAAAGTTGATTCAAAGACTTTGGTCACAGTGTAAAATTAGTGCTGTATGGTAACTAGCTATTCTTGGATGCGGGCATCAGCCGCAGCCTTTCCTCTGAGCTTTGTGCCCTTTCTTCATTCAGAAGGGAGTGCAGGTCACTCCCATTAGCCAAGCTGTTGAACTCAACAGCCTTGGATGGCATTGTAGGGTACCTCCGTTGGCACAATGTCATAAGTCTCTTCACAGATTGTAGATACTTGCGAGTCGTCTCATCATTCATGATATGAGCCACACTGTTGGTGTAAATCTTCTCCCGGGCTGAACGTTCGTGGATACCAACCATAGTCACACCAATAGGCCAGGGTGCATTTCCAATGGCCATCTTGATGTACTGATCCATTGCAGCTAAGTAATCCCTTTTCATGCAGCATTCAACTACCACCAGCAATGCTTGACGAATATCATCTGGAAGAACCTGAAACGTGTAACACATGTATCAGGACAAGTTCAAAATCCTAGTTTCACATTGAAAGAGGGAACATATACCAACAAGGGACTAGGTCATTAATTATTGATAAAATAAGCAGTAAGAAACCCACAAATCCAGACAGTGGTAGTATTTGGCATGGATGCTGCTTAGTGTTTCTATTTTGTCACAATTGGCAGAACAATACCAATATATGTTGTGGCAGTGTTTTCATTACAAAGGCATTCTGGTAGCCATAATGCTGATGTAGCATTAGAATGTCACAACTCAGAAAAGTGTTTTGGTAGTTCACTTTTCAAATTGAATAAAGGAATGGATCAAACTTTTTTTTATTTTTTTATGGGGCTACACAACAGGTGGGAGTAGCCCATCATCCCCCAAACCTATGAACCCCAACCCTGGTGAAGGCGGGATTCGATCCCAAGTCTCTGCTACAACCAGCCTCCAGAGACCTTACCAACTAAGCTAGTTGGCACCTTTGGCCAAAACAAAGTTTATTGCAATAACCCTCGTTATCTTTTCATTGTACTTCATAATTGTGACAAGTAAATTGTTTTTGGTATGAAGGGCTATTGAGTCAAACTTCCACTTGTTTTTATTCTTTTTTATTTTTTCATTGATAAGGAAACTTAAGATAACCTCCTTGAATCTTGACATAAATCATTGGTTCTGAAACAGAACTGTGGGTTAAACAGTAGATCCGTGCAATTCACAGTTAGAGCAGTTAAACTGAACAAAATTTCAAAATCACCTCAATTCACCAGCCTGGAATCTTGACTGTTAATGGGTTTAATCAATTCAACTACCTGCTCCAGTTCAGTCTTCAATATATTGCTCTAAATAATGTCCAATGCTTCAACCTTTAGTTCTTCCATAGATCATCTATTCTAAACCTTATTATTGCTGGACAGATTGACGGATGCTTTAATCAATTCAACTACCTGCTCCAATGCTTCAACCTTTAGTCCTTAAAAAATGCTACTATAAGAGAAAAAGAGATTGCTTTATTATCCGAATTCATTGAGTAGCCTAGTCATTCCTGAGCATCATCAATCAACTAGGCTACTCATCAACGGAGGTAAAAGTATTTGCACATCACGCAGACGCCATGAATAAACTGGCAGAGAGACGTGGACACTGGATAATAGTTACTTAACATAGGATGCCTGGAACAAGTCATTGTTGGGTTTACTTGACTCAAGAGTTTGTTGATATAGATGACCCATTGTTTCCAATCTGTCAAAGCAAATTGACACAAAACCAACCTAAGAGTAATCGGGCAAAAAAGAGAAACAATGTTTTAATTCCCTAGTTATCTATTATGCTTAGTCTATATTTAAGAAAAATTGGGTGGTACATGAAGCATCAAGATGATAGAAGATAAGCTGTCATTTTGATATTAAACAAGAATGATTTCCCTCTAACGGCCCTCCAAGGAATTCCCTCTAATATCAGATTCTAAAATCTTCTGAAAATAGCTCATATGCAAATCCAAGCTCTATTCAAAACTTCATATAGTCATAAAACCTTAACAATAGTACCGATAAGAATGGTTGGCTCAATCACCACTGAGCTGTTACTACCAACCATTTGCCCTGTAGAACAAGTGAACTGTATTGAACAATGAATTGATGCATGCCAGTTAGTTTCTTAGTCAAAGCGAGATTTTAAGTTCCATCTACTCAGTTCAAATATAATCAATTGTTTAAATCTCATAACCGAACAACACCGACTGCAAGACGAGGTAAATAACAAAAAACACAAAAAGGAAAAGAGAAAAAAAAAAGGAAATAGAGAACATACCTTTTTCCTGCAGAACTTGAAGAGGGGATTGAGGTACCGGGCACACTGCTTGAACGTGGCAACCATCGATTTCCCTTTAGCAGTCCTCTTCTCGGCCTCTGGCATTTCGTCGAGCTCCTGATTCCACTCATTCAACAGCCTCTTAAAGAATACAAGAATCCTGTCCTCATCACATAAATCCTCGAAATTCGCCTTCATCCGCTTCAAATCCTTATCATTGTCAACACCAGAGGAGCCTCCATCTCCACTCAAATCATCATCAGCGCTTCCTCCGCCCGCCTCTCCATCCTCAATCCCATCCTCCTTGTTCTTCCTCTTCCGGTCACTCAAAATCCCCGTTTTCTGCCGCTTCCTTAGCTCCGCAATGTCTCGAAGGAAATCATTCGTCTGTCCTTCCGTCATATCACTATCAACCTCAAAAACTCCGGCCTTGAGGATAAGCTTAAGCCTGTCGAGCCGCGCTTCATCGTCTTCACCAAAGAGGGTGATAGGTTGCTTAAGGAATCGGAGTCGACGGATTACTTCTTGTTTAGGGAGGACGAGTTCGTCGATTTTTTTCTCGTCAGTTAGGGTTTCTTGTGCTTTGGAGGAAGCAGAGGCGGAAGAAGGAAGATTCGATTTAGAATTAGGGTTTGAAGAGGAGGTGGTGGAGGCGGTGGCGCCGGAGGAGGTGCTGGAGGAATTGTGCTGCTTGTCGCGGAGGGCTTTGGCTTCTAACTCGCGCTTCTCTTCTTCACGAAGTTTCTGGAGTTTCTTCTGTTCGATTTCGGATCGTTTGAAGACTTTCTTGCCTCCGACGTCTTCTGCCAAGCTTTTCCTCTTCTTCAGCAATTCTTGTCTCAGGATATCCATAGCGACGAGATGTCTCTTGATTCTCGTCCACTCTCCGGAGTCGATTGTATTTTGTGCTGCGTGTTCCGGAAAGAGGACAGAAGGTCGGGGGTATTTATGTTCAAGCATTTATTTCTGCTAATATAAATAAGAGAGGAGGTTGGTTAGGAGTTAGGACTTAGGGTAGGAGAGGAGACTAACATCTTAGAAGTTAGAACGCGCGCTACTCTTCCATCCGCGTTGTAACACCTATTATTTATTTTTTTTAATATTTTTCAACCAAAAAAAAAATTTATAACTTACCTGCCAAGGATCTCTTCCAACTTCACAAAATTACAAGAGGGTCATTATGCATTCTAATAAACAAATTTATACGTTATTAATTAGACCTTATTAGTTTTGACAAAAGGTGATAAATTATTATAGCAATTCCATATAATTTTTGTAGTCTGCTTATAACTTAAATCTAAGGCTTCTTATTTAAATTGTTTAGCATCCGTTTGGTTTATGGATAGAATTGGTTTTGGAATGGTCTATTCCTATGATTCGTTTAGACCTATCAAATGAGTTGGTATGGTAAATCATACCGTGCTAGCCCATGGGCCATCTCGGGCCGTGCCTCCCTCTCTTAGATAATTTGGGGGGTCCACTTGGCATGGCCTATGGCTTGAGCTTGCATGGGCCCATGCGCATGCCATGCTATGGGTTAGGCTAGTCCATGGGCCATGTCTTGGGCCAGGCCAAGCTATGAGAGGTCCATTTAAAAATAGTTAAAAAATGTTTAAAATTTTATTTCATATGATTTTTTATGTATATAATTGTTTATATATACAGAAATTAAATAAAATTATAAAAAATTATATATATTAGTATATTATATATTATTATATAATTATCATATATAATATATATAAATACATGGGCAGTGTTGGGCCATACTGGCACACGAGCCACGGGCGGCAAGACCTACTCAATTGTGTCATGTCGAGCCAGTCCATGGACCTAAAACCCTTGGTCCGACACGGCCCATTTCATCATGTCATGCCTGGCACGACAGCACGACCCGCATATTGTTGTGTTGGGTCATAGGCGGCACGGATCGATTTACAACTCTAGGTCCATTTGGTTTAGATAGGAATAGGAATCCCGTGTGCTAGTCTAACCCATTCCATCATATCGTGTCAGACACAACCCGCATTTTGTTGTATCGGGTCGTAGGCAGCACGACCTGGTTTACAACTCTAGGTCCATTTGGTTTAGATAGGAATTGGAATACCGACCAACATGGCCCGCTCAATTGTGATGTGTCATGCCAGCCCTGGACCTAAAACCCTAGACTCAGCATGGCTTATTCTATCATGATGTGCTTGACACGACCTGCATATTGTCGTGCCGGGTTGTAGGCAAAACGATCTGATTTTGCAACTCTAAATCGATTTGATTTAGATTATAATTAGAATCAACTACAATGGAATTTCAATCTATTGAAATCGCTATAGATATAGAGTACCGCAAAACATCAAAAGATATAAAAAAGAAAAAAAGGTTTAAAACGTTTTTTTTTTACATAATAGATTTTTGGTTGTTCAATCTCTTACCTTATTTGCAAAGGTTTTCCCCTCTTTGGGTTTTTAGAGCAGCTCGTCAATAACAAAATTTAGTGGGTAAGTTTAAAATTTTTCCTTTATTTTTTGGGTTGAAAAAAAATATAGAGAGAGAGAATTAATTAGTAACGGGAGCTAACACTCCCGTCCTATACTTTTTTTTGTACATCACTAAAACCATCTACGTGTTATAACGCAGATGTAGAGTCCATCTGACCTCGATTATAAGTCAGTTGTTGAGATTTCTTCCGTGGAGAAACGTAGGATACTTTTACGCGTGTTAGAGATGTCAGTTATGATCATAGATTCATAGGATATTCGTTTTTGAGGCTTCATGGATCCCATTTGAGCAATCAAACGAGATCATGATCCCGTGACTAAGTGTGTCTTAATGTTTGAAAATTGATTAATGCTATTCTTACCGTTTCCAACAATTTACTAATCCTTATTACTCATTAACGTTTTCAACAATTTATTAATCCTTATTACTCATTAACGTGTATTACAGCGATATAAAAAGACTATTATACCCTCCACTATAAATTATTCGGATCATCGGATTTCAGATCTGAGTATTACTCATATCTTAGATCTAGGTTCTTCACTCCGATCTCTCCCTCTCCCTCTCATTCTCTTCACAAAAACTACCAGGATGGCAGATGATGACCGGATCTTGAAATATTCTCGGGACTTACACGGTAAGAATGGCAACTGGGTTACTATCTTTGAGCACAGCTGAAGTTGCAGCGGCGACTATTAATAGTCCTTGTTGAGGAGGGCATGGGCACCAACACTGAAATCAAGGAGATTTGATGAACTCATCTCTATTCAATAGTGTGAGGGTTGTAGTAGATGAGAAATAGAATGACCGTACCTAGAGGTTGAGGATAGTGACAACAACTACACTGGGCAATCACGATGTCAACACCAATTACAATCAGGGCAGAGATGCTGAAAATGATCTTCTTATGACAGAGATTAGGAGGGAATGACCCCATGAATCAGAAGATGGGTTAGGGTTAAGGACAATTGGTTTGGAAATGATAGCAGAGCATGAGTGGTTGACGGCAAAACCACATAGTAGAGAGTAATGGGTCTCTCCTACTCAACCTAAGAGAGAATCACATACATTAACATGGGCATGTTTGGCACGTCTTCTTGAGAAGATTTTGTAGCTTTGACGGTCAAAAGACGTATTGAGCTTTTGACATAAGATTTGAGCAGCCCGAAGACAGTTTGGCAAATGTGCGTCTTTCCTTGTGTTTGCTTGCGTCTTTCCACGTGAGATTAAAACGCGAAAGATGCGGGAAGCTTCATTTGAAACTTCCTCTTCCTAAAATCAGCACAAAATGAGCTCTCGTCTTTCGGTGCACTGTCTTTTGACGGCTAGGTTTTCCGTGAGCCAAACGGGAATAGACCGAAAATCGGTCATCCCCACTTGTAAATAGCCGAAAGACCACACGAAAAGATGCACCAAATGGTGCATGGTAAATCAACCCTCTTAGTGACCATCCAAAATCTGCCTTGCAATATCCCCATTCATAGCGATCCATCAGCCCAAATCTTCCCCTCAACCCCAAAAGAAAACAAGCATGAAATCCAGAGCTCTACTCCATCTAGAATTCCATCATTCAAACCATTGATTGAGGGTCTGTTTGGTGTGTCTTTTCCACATGGTCTTTCAGCTGTTTATAATTCAGGAAGACTGATTTTTGATCTATTCCCGTTTGGCTCACAGATGATCTAGCCGCCAAAAGATGGTGCGCCGAAAAGACATGAGAAGTCCATTTCAGGAAGCTTCGAATGAAGTTTTCTATGTCTTTCGGGTTTTAATCTCGCACGAAAAGACATAGGCAAACACACAAAAAGACATGCGTCTGCCAAACTGTTTTTAGGCTGGCTAGATTGTCAAAAGCTCAATGCGTCTTTTGACTGTCAAAGCTACAAAAGAAATTCTCAAAAAGACGTGCAAAACAGGCCTTGAGTCTTCAATTAGCTGTTTGCGACAACGATCCCATCTTATCTTGTCTCACTAAATCAGCCCTCTTAGCCATCACTACACAAGTCCCCATGCATTTGGCAAAGTACGTTACAGGTGCTAGAGTCTGTACAACCCATGTTAAACGAAAAAGACACCCTATTGTCCCCAGCTTTTACGAGACAAACCCATCGACAAGGGCATAGTATTGTGAAGGTTGATAACCAAAATGGTGCGTGGTAGCTGTTTGTCTTTCATGAGAAGAAATGAAAACGGACCACTGTTGACTGTCTAATCTTGTTTTCAATCGATAATGTTTTCAGACATTCAATCCAACTTCAACGGTTAATCTCTATAACCGATGCTATGCATCTTTAGACTTGTTATTGTGAAGATATGATCTAACCCCATTCAAAATGAATCTCTCTCCCCTTGCCAAATTGGTTTAAGAAAAATTAAATTGGGTTTTTTCAAAAAAATATATGTTATCGAAATATTAATGGATACAAACAGTAAAGATAGATCTAGTCAATTATTAGAAACAACAAATATAGCATTGGTCAATTTTCTCCCCTTAGTCCCTCACCTTAGGAACCTAAGTATTTCCCAAATGCTCCTCTCAGGGAATTGGAGTGAGAATCTTATTTGTTCCTTATTTCCATTACCCGAGTTTACCAAAATCTCGAGAACCCCTATCTTTCCCTCTGACAATGATCTTTCCTGGATTTGGACAAATCACATTTACGGTAAATATTCGGTTAAAGAAAATTATAAGAATGAATAGCGTATATTTCTTCCCAATGTCACTCCTGATTTCAATTTTTGTTCGACAAAAATCTAGAAATTGTCTATCCATCCCCGATTTCAATTGTTTTTATGGAGAATTATTAACAACTTCATCCCAGTAAGAGAACTCCATCAACAAAAACTTCGTGTTCTATGCAAAATTTGAACCAGAATCCTCAAGTCATTTGTTTCTATTTGCAAATCCTTGAAAACTTCAAATGCCATATATTTTTCAAAACTCTTGGATTTCGGGTATCCAAAATTTGCATTACATAATTTATGCAAGTGTTGGGATGGATAGCCTTGGCTTGTTATTATATTTGATATGCTCAAAAATAGATAAATTTTGCCATTTTCAATTGCCAATACCAATATGGTGAATCACTCTTCCCAGCTATCCCTAGGTAATTTAAATGTTACTCAATCTATATATCGAATCATTTAGGAGAAAATAAAATTTCTCTTGTTATAAATCAAGATACGCAAGAAAAATATCACTCTCTATATAGCTATGGCTTCATTATTTTATCACAAAATTTGTCCTGCTTGAAAATTATTGGAGGCTGAACCTCTCAAGTTACTTCTGTTATTCAAGCAGAAATTATTTGCTATTATGCAGGTTTTACTGGAACTTCAACACTGGAATTCTGAACAAGCCTGTATCTGCTTAGATGCACAATAAATTATAAGGGCTTTTCAGCATCATGTGGATATTCAGTCATCAGGCCCAACCCAGAATTTTACATGGGTTGGGCTTGGATTTTCAGTCATCAGGCCCAACAAGTAGGGTTAGGCCCGAGCCTGGCCCAATTATATACATTTATACATATATGCATATATATGTAAATGTTGCGTACATATTTACACATATATAAATACATATTTGTATAGATTTTTTGCATAGATCTTTACATACATACATAAATGTATGTATATATTGCATAAATACATTTATATATATAATTTTAGAGTAGATTTATTGACCAACCCAAGCCCAGCCCTGGCCCAAGCCCAACTCTAATGCATCGAATTACAGGATGGGCTGGGCTCGGATTGGAAAATCAGGCTTAACCTTGGGCTCAGGACCGGGTGTGAGTTGATCATAAATCCGGCCCAACCCGCCCGACTTGTAGCTAAATCTCACTTAAGATAAGGGTATTTTTAGAAATTTACCTTTTATTTATGGTGGTTGTGAGTTGTGCCCCGCCGCTGCACCTGTAAAATTTTCATTTCTCGTTTGAAAGGAGGAGCTAGAGAGAGAGAGAGAGAGAGAGGACGGCAAGAAAAAATAGAAGTTATCGCTATGACAACTATTCGGAGGTTTTGCTGCAATGATCTTCTTCGCTTCGCCTCTGTAAATCTTGATCACCTTACTGAAACTGTAAGTCTTTGTCTCTTTCTTGCTTTCCCTCTCTCACTCTCTCGGGGATGGCTGTTGTTTCTAATGAGTTGTTTGATATGATGAGCGGCAGTTCAACATGTCCTTCTACATGACCTACTTAGCTCGATGGCCTGATTACTTCCATGTGGCCGAAGGTCCAGGAAATCGAATCATGGGATACAGTACGCCCTTCTTTTCCTTACCCACATCCCGCCTCCCCTCCCCCCGCCCCCCACTCTCACACACAAATAAGAAAAAACGTTCTTGTTTCTGTATTATTTCTGGATTTGGGATCTTTCTTTTTGTAAGGTGACTTTTTTTTTTTTTATTGTCTATCTTTTAGTTGGATTATAAGAAAGATGGGTATTCTGGATACCCATGTGAATGGAAACGTTGCATAGTTTAATTTGAATGAATTAACTAGATTTGAATTTCTTACATGGGTTGAATCCTGTTGTTGGGATGCGGACACAAGGTTTAATTTATCTTCTGATTTTGGACTACTTACTGCAGAACCTTTAAAATCCTATCAGAACTAAAGTATACGATAAAGAAGGATTTTTTGCTTGCCTTCTAATAATCTTTTGATGGTACCAGATGCTTGTAGCTAAGGTTAGGTATAGAGTCGCACCTCTTAATGCCAACTTAGGTAAATATTAGGTATTTCACTTTCAAATCTTTCTATAACCAGATTGCTAGGGTGGAGGTTGGTTCCTTTCTTGCTGATTTGATTTGGTGATCTCCTGTTCCCTCTAAGGTCTCTTTTCTGGTATGGACTTCTCTTAATTCATGTTTGACCAAGGAAAACCTGATTAGGAGGGGAGTGGGGTTGAATTGGGATATCTGTCCCTTGTGCAATGAATCTACATAGAATGCTAGTCATCTGTTCTTACATTGCAAGATCTCAGATACTCTTTGGAGATGGGTTAAAGATGTCTTTGGGGTGTTTGGATGTAATTCAGAATCAGTGGAAAAATTTATTAAGTGCTGGAAGCTACAGTATCTCAGCAATGACGAGAAGATTGTGTTATGGACTGCTCTGTTTGTGGTTTTTTGGACCATTTTGAATGAAATAAATTCAAGGAATTTTGTAAACAAATCTGTGGCAGAAGATGAATCTCTAACTAAATTGGAAGCCAGAATTTTACCTTGGTCGGGTGTGCGTAGGGTACTTTATAGGAAGAGCCATATGATAATTTTGTTGTTAAAAGAAATCTTTTTGTAAACCCTGAGATATAAGGTTGTATATTACCTCTATAAGTCCCTTGGTGTACTTGGGATGTTCATAAAGATTTTGATTAATAAGACTATACTTAACCATTTTTAAAAAATAAAGGTAAATGTTAGTGTTTCTGTGCTGAAAAATCACCCCTTTGTTGTTGTTTTGAGGTCATAGGGATTTGAAGATCCAAAGCTGTTGAAGTGATGAGGAAAGTAGGTGTTTGTGCTCCGTAATCCTTTTCTGTTCTATTGTTCTGTTTCAGAACCTAGCAAGCAAGTTCAGTTGATCATTTTAAGTTGGTTAAATGTTTAATGTATTATAGCTTCCACTCATAAAAAAATATATGATAGCTTCCACGTTCATGTATCTTTAGGGGCCATGTTTTCCTTTGATAACAACTTGACAATATATTTACATAGTTTGCATCTTTTCTTCTGTATGTGGGGGTGGAGGCATAGGTGGAGCCCAAAAGTGTCCTCTATGGTGTCTTGACCATTAGTTGTGGAGGATGTAGGGTTCTAGGAAGAAATTATCGAAGTGCAATATGGTCTTAAAGTGGCAAGTTGGGTGGTAGGGGCCAGTATGAGTACAGCTACCAAAGCATTTAATACATGTCATTGGCTGCTTTAGGTTTGCTGAAGCCGGTAAATTGCTGGAAATCTTTGATATGATGAAGCGTTACCATTTATTTTATGCTACCCTGCATTTGGTGTTGGTTGTGAAAGTTGGAGAATGTTATGACTTATAACTGGGTTTAGGGGTAGGATGAACTGTGGACTATGTAATAGGGGTTTCCAATTTCCTTCTGCAATTCTGTGTTAAACAGTGGATATGGTACTATGAATGTGTAGGAAATCAATCTCCTCTTTGCCAAGGAGTTACAAATATGGAAGCACCATAGCTTCACAAATATCGTAGTACTAGTGCCACGCTTAAGCTTGGACGTCTAACTTACTATATCTATCCTACCTCTAATCCTCTCTATATAGCCATAACCATGTATCAAAGAGAGAATGAGAGACTGATTCATACTTCTAACTGGTCATTTTGCTTTGATTTGTATTGATTCTTGTGCTATTTGGTTTGTTTGCATTTGTGTACAATCCCTCAGTAAATCATGCTTAATAGCTTAGTTTTGGGTTTTATGGATTGTACTCATGTTATAAGTTTTAATACATTCTTCTACTTTTATCAAAAAACCTTGTAAGTGGTCTCTCAGGTAACATGCAGATGGGTACCAAGATCAGCTTTTTTTTTTTTTTTGGCTGATTCTCTTGCTAAACAAGGGGTGGGCAGGAGACTATTTTTTTTGGGTTCAATTGTAGAATTTTAAAATGATGTGGGGAGGGATAGCAGGGGCTATGCCCTTTCAGGTTGTAATGATTGTACAGAAAGATTCTCATGATGTACACCATTAGTTTCTCTATTATTTATCCAAAAAAAAGTTCAAAGAGAAGAAGAAAGATCTTCATATGGTGTTCTGTGTTCATTGATCTAGAAAAGGTATATGTCATGATAGATTTCCTAGATAGATAATATGGTGGGTCTTGCACAAAAAGGAGGAAAGAAAGCAAGTTTAAGGGAAGAAGAGAGGGGAGAGGTAAGAGGGTAAAATTGCACAAAAAAGGTGAGGGAAGAAGGGGAGGATATTGAAGGGGGTGAAGTCAGGAATACAGAGGTCTACAATTTAGGGGAGGAGGGTAAAAAAGGAGAGAGCGAATTGATGCTTCTAATAATCTATTAAGAATTGATGTCCAAGTTGGAAGACTTGGAGTGGACTTAGGACGGAGGAGAATGGTGAACAAGGAAGGGGATGGGGATAGGTTGGGGATTGTTAGCGTAGGGGTATTTCTCTCTTTATACCTTGATTAATGTTGCTGATCTGTGTTGGAACAAGTGCTCTTAACTTAAGTAAGGGCACATAGGTCTTTTCAGTTATGTTTTAATAATAATATAAATACTTACTGGCCGATTGGGAGAAGTCAAGTTTACTCTTTCAGTTCGAACCAGAACTCTCTCTTCTCTCTTTCTCTCTCTCTCTCTCTCTCTCTCTCTCTCTCTCTTTATCACCTTTTCTTCTTCTACATAACTGAACTCAGTCAGGCCAAACTCTAAGGCAGACCCGAATTCTATCATGGTATCAGAGCTTCTTGAAGCTACCTAGATTTCTGCTTGTCTAGGGTTCATTCTCTGCGCACCCTATCTAGGGTTTTCCTTTTTTTTTTTTTTTTTTTTTCTGTGTTCGATTGGAGATAAGGGAAAGGGCTGAAATGGAGTGATCGCCCCCTTCCCTTGGAGGTCTCTATGCCTCCAGTTAGGTCGTATGTGGTCGGTTGCTGTGATTTCTGAGATTGCCTTCTCCTAGTAGAGGAAGAATAGAGGGCCGAACTATGTGGGCAGTGGCTGTTGTGTGTGCAGCGGCTGTTGTGCGTGGATTGCTTTCCTGCTCGTATGGGTGTTACTTCAGCGATAAGGTAGGAGATTTCAGTGCATGAAGTCTGTTATGTATTAAATAGGAGGTGTGTTTCAGACCATATGCTAGGGTTTCGGCTAGTAAGAGCTAGGGTTTATGTTGGTTTCTTTGTGCATTTTGAAGGAAGAGATATGATCATATAGTGGTGAGATTTCAAGTAGTTGTAGGAATAGAGCTTGTGGTGTGAGTACACGTTTCAGCAACAACAAGTGTTGAAATTAGTGTGATAGGTGTTATCTAGGGTTTGTGGTGTAAAGAGCACACATTCCAACAACAATTAGTGCTGCAATCAGTGTGATAGGTGTGGCCTAGTGGTGTGTAGTGTGCATATCTCAGTGATAATAGAATTCAACAAGTGTGCAGAATCGGTGATAACATAATGGGAGACAATAATGATTATAAACCTAGTGTGGTGGTGCCTACAGACTACCTGAATGTTCAGATGACCTCCATTAAATTAAATGGAGAGAGTTATGTGCCTTGGGCTAAATCTGTTGAAGTCTTTCTGAAGGCAAAGAAGAAGGTAAAACACATCAGAGAGAAGAAACCCTCCTCTGACTCTCACGAGTATGAAGACTGGGAGCAAGAGGATGCTTAGATCATCACATGGTTGTGGAACAGTGTGGAACCCGGGATTAGTGTGAACTTCATGTTCCTTGATACCGCCATAGATGTGTGGGACCATGCGAAGAAGTTGTATTCGGGGCAGGACAATACAACCAGAGTTTATCAGCTTTATTAAGAGTATTTTAACCTGCAACAGGGCAATCAGAGTCTTGAGGAGTACTATGCCAACATGAGGAACATACGTAATGAGTTGAATGTCTATCATCCTCTCACTTCTGATGTTAAGATTCAGCAACAACAGAGAGAGCAACATGATGTGACTAGATTTTTGGTGGGACTAAAGTCTGAATATGAACTAGTATGGGCTCAGATCTTAGGGGGATAAGCTCTTCCGTCCCTAAAAGAGGTATTTGCTCGACTCCGGAGGATTTCTATCGGATCTACTAAGAACTTCAATATCTCAGATAGATCTGCCTTTGCTGCATTGAGAGGCCGTGGTGTTAGAGGTGGAGTTCGGGGAGCTCAGTCTGGCCGTGGTGGTGGTAGTGGTTTTGCATATGGCCGAAGTGGCAATGATGGGTATACTCATAATCATGGTGGTGGTCGTATTGGGAGCAGAGATTCAGGGGGAGCCCGTGGTAGAGGACGTAGCTCAGGCCCGAGGAAGTGCACTCATTATTGTGGTATGGATGGACATACCATCAACTATTGTTATGATCTACATGATCCTCCCTCAACCTGGGCCAATCATGCCGCGACCGGTGACTCAAGTTCCAACTTTAGACATGAGAATCATTCATCTGACCAGATGCCTCCTACATCCACAGATGGTCCCATGAAGGAGATGGTGAGTGTTCCCCGGGATGAATATGATAGGTTTTTCCAATCACAGCAGAACATGATGACTTTTGTTCACTCAGGTATGGCTTGTCTGGCATCTGCACCCAATCCCTGAATCATTGACTCTGGAGCCTCCGATCACATGACTGGAACTCCAAGTGTGTTTTCCTCCTTATCTCATTGTTTCACATCACAATTTGTCGCCCTTGCTAATGGTTCCACATCCTCAATTTGTGGTGTTGGTAATGTTGACCAAGATCCTGTATCCCTCTCATCAGTTCTGTATGTTCCTAAATTGCCTTTTAACCTTATGTCTGTTAGTAAGCTGACCAAATCACTTAACTGCTCAATTACTTTTTATCCTTCTATGTGTGTTTTTCAGGATCTCAAGACGGGGATGGAAATTGGTGGAGGGCATGAAGCAGGTGGACTGTATTATATTGATGGTGGTGGTGGTAGAACTTCAACAGCTCTCCAGTCATCTCTTTCTCCTCTCCAGTGGCACTGCCGATTTGGTCATCCGTAACTAAAAGTCTTGAAGTCCTTGGTTCCGTCCTTGAGTCACCTTTCTGTTTTGGATTGTGAGTCGTGTCAGTTTGGGAAACACCATCGTGTTCCCTTTAGTTTTAGGGTTGATAACCGTGTGTCGAGTTCTTTTTCTTTAGTTCATTTGGATGTTTGGGGTCCTTATAAAGTGATGTCATATAATGGATATAGATATTTTGTCATTTTTGTGGATGATTTTTCAAGGATGACGTGGCTCTATTTAATGAAAGAAAGAAGTGAATTGTTTACCATTTTTTCAAAAATTTTATGCTGAGATTCGTAACCAATTTGGCACCCACATCAAAGTTTTTCGTTCTGATAATGGCCACAAATATTTATCCTCATCATTTCAGGAATACCTGGACGAAAACGACATTATACATCAGACCTCATGTATCTACACCCCACAACAAAACGGGATGGCTGAGAGAAAGAATCGCCATCTCCTTGAAACAGCAAGATCGCTAATGCATCACATGCATGTTCCCAAACCTTTTTGGAGTGATGCAGTGTTTACCTCTTGTTTTTTGATTAATCGGATGCCCACGTCCATCCTTGATGGTCATTCTCCGTTTCAGGTATTGTTTCCCACTTTGTCTCCGTTCCCTCTTACGCCGAGAGTTTTTGGGTGTGTCTGCTTCGTCCATAATTTGGGTCCCGGGAATGATAAGTTCGATGCCCGTTCTCTCAAGTGCATCTTCCTTGGTTATTCTCGGACCCAAAAAGGGTATAGGTGTTACCATCCTGGTTCTTGACGGTCCTTTGTGTGTGTTGATGTCAGTTTCTTTGAGTCTACTCCGTTCTTTTTGGGGTCTGGTGATGCTTCTTCCTCCTCATCACCTCCTCCTCTTCCACTTCCCGTTGTCGATCCTCCTCCCTTTGTTCCAGTTGTGACCAAATCCTTGCCTCTGGTGCCACCACCTGTTGAGCGCCCACCTATTCGTCATGTGTATACACATTGCCCACGTGCACCAGTTACTACTCCTCCGACTACATCTCCGTCGACAGATCCGGCACCAGACCCGCACTTAGCATATGAGATTGATCTAACCATTGCTTTGTGGAAAGGTAAACGTACTTGCACCCTTCATCCCATTTCTAATTATGTTTCTCTTACTCACCTTTCCGCTTCCCATCGCCATTTTGTTACCTTGTTATCATCAGTTATTGTTCCTAAAGATGTCCAGGAAGCCCTTGCCTCTCCAGGGTGGTGCCGTGCCATGGAAGAAGAACTCTCAGCCCTTCATCATAATCATACTTGGAACCTCACTGCTCTTCCTCCTGGGGAGCAAGCTGTTGGTTGTAAATGGGTTTATACGGTTAAGTATCTGCCTGATGGTAGTGTTGAACGCCTGAAAGCGCGATTAGTTGCAAAAGGGTACTCTCAAACCTATGGTATTGACTACATAGAGACCTTCTCACCGGTTGCTAAGATATGGTCAGTTCGTGTTGTGATCTCTCTTGCAGCCATGTATGAGTGGCCACTATATCAGCTTGATATCAAGAATGCCATTTTGCATGGTGACTTACTCGAGGAGGTCTACATGGAGCAACATCCGGGGTTTGTTGCTTAGGGGGAGGATGGTAAGGTGTGTAGACTAAGGAAGGCTATATATGGGCTTAAACAGTCTCCTTGAGCATGGTTTGGTAGGTTCAGTGAGGTTGTAAAGAAGTTTGTTATGAAACAATGCAAAGTTGACCATTTTGTATTTAGTCATGACTCTCCGGGAGGAAAAATATTGTTGGTGGTGTATGTAGATGATATTGTTATCTAGGAATGATAACATTGGTATTGACAGGCTGAAGACTTATCTGCAGGATCACTTTTAGACAAAGGATCTGGGTAAACTGAAATACTTCTTGGGGATAGAGGTAGCGAGATCCAAGTATGGGATTAACCTGTGCCAGAGGAAGTATGTGTTTGATTTGCTGGAAGAAACAAGCCTGTTGGGTGCCAAGCCAGTGGAAACACCCATGGACATAAATACCAAGCTAAGCAGTGATATGGGTGAAGTGTTTGAAGACCCTGGCAGATACTGACGACTTGTGGGCAAACTGAACTACCTAACCATCACCAGACCAGACATCTCATTTGCAGTTAGTGTGGTAAGCCAGTTCATGCAAAAACCTTTGATTCCTCATTGGAATGCAGTTCCGAGAATTGTGAAGTATCTAAAAGGGGCTCCGGGTCGCGGTTTGATATACAAGAGTGGGGGAAAACTTGAAATAGAAGGGTATTCTGATGCTAATTGGGCCGGTTCTATGTCTGATAGGCAGTCTACTATAGGCTATTGCACGTTTTTGGGAGGTAACCTGGTGACATGGAAAAGTAAGAAGCAGACGGTTGTGGCAAGAAGCAGTGCAGAAGCAGAATATAGGGCTATGGTGCACACCGCTTGTGAATTAGTGTGGCTAAGGAACCTTCTACAAGAAGTAGGGTACAACATTAACACTCCAATGAAGCTCTATTGTGCTAATCAGGTTGCAGTTCATATCTCCTCTAATCCAGTGTTTCATGAAAGAACCAAGCACATTGAGGTTGACTGTCACTTTGTGAGGGAGAAGGTGCTGAATGGAGAGCTAGACACTACACATGTTAATACAAGAAATTAGTGGGCTGACTTATTTACAAAAGGCTTAAGTCGGGGAAGAGTGGACTACATATGTAACAAGCTGGGAGTATATGAGGGGGAGTGTTAGCATAGGGGTATTTCTGTCTTTATACCTTGATTAATGTTGCTGATCTGTAATGTTGTGTTGGAACAAGTGCTCTTAACTTAAGTAAGGGCACATAGGTATTTTTAGTTATGTTTTAATAATTATATAAATACTTACTGGCTGACTGGGAGAAGTCAAGTTGACTCTTTCAGTTCGAACCAGAATTCTCTCATCTCTCTCTCTCTCTTTATCACCTTTTCTTCTTCTACATAACTGAACTCTGTCAGTTCGAACTCTAAGGCAGACCTGAATTCTATCAGGGATGATGAAGAAGGTCAAAGATCTAGGTAAGTTCCAAATTGTTCATGTCTCAAAAAGTTTCTCAAGACTAAAGGACCTGATTGGAGCTGGTCCTACAAACAAGTTTAAGAAAGTTTATAGGAAGAGAGGTTATAGGGTTAGTGGCCTAAAGAAGAAGCTTGATGAGAAATGGGGCATTGTGATTCAAACTAGAGAGGAGGAGTTGCTTCGGTGTTCTGATCCTAAGAATGGCATGACAACTAGGTCGGAGGAGGAAGAAAATGAGACTAGGGGGGGTCGAGAGAGTAAGACGACTCTAAATGATTCATTGGTCATTAGAGTGGAGGAGAAAGGAAGAAGGATAAAGATTGAGAGTTTGGCAGAAAGGGATGTTAGGATAGGAAAGAGTTTAGGCCTATTTTTCTTAGGTGGAGAATAGTTCGCTAGAAGGGCTTTCGAAGCTTTTGAAAAAAAATCAGAGAAAAGAGTGTCTCAAGAAGTTTGGTGCCGGTGAAGGTGGAGAGGCATGGAATGAGGATGGGGATGGACAAGATGAAGCTGCCGAAGATGAAGTTTAAGTTATGTCTTGGTTGGGGGGACTCTTTTTGCTTTATTTTGAGTTGTAATGTTGAATTGTTCTGCTGATCATTGGGTTGGGTGTTAACTTAACACCTGTTTTTTCTGTTTGTAATTTGCTTTTTTATTTTTATTTTAACGAAAATTTCTTGGGAAAGTTTCTTGAGCTAGCCCTACTGTTTAGCTAATTGACAAACTCTACCCTCACTGTTTATAAATTGTCTTGGAACAACCATACTGTTTTTGACAATTGTCTAAAACCTCCCCTACTGTCAACTCTGTCATAAACCGTTCAAATGTGACATCTCGTGATGGACAAGGAGGCAGTGGAGGTTGGATGTCGACATTGCTGCTATTTTGGCTGCTTCAGAAGGGTTATTTTGGTGTGATGAATATAATCATGGACAAGGAGGCAGTGGAGTAGCAGAGGCAGAAGGCTGCAACTGCACTATAGGCATCGACAGTAGCAGCTGCAACACTTCAAATTCCAGCTACAGAACCAAAACCATAGAAGCAAGATAGGAAACAACAACTACCTTCATTGTTAGATTACAGTAATGGCAGCAGTACGGAACCAATGCCAAATAAGAAGGCCGTGACGATAGCTGCAACGCCATCTGTTTTCCAAGGGGTTTTCTGTCGGGACATGGCCGTAGTTGGGCATTTGCTGTTGTAGGTCAGGTTTAACCACTCAATTCCAGTAAAATACGAGGCATTGAGTTGCTAATAATGAATAAATAAACTTTGGGACCTCCGTAGAGGAAGTCCCTTTCTGCCGGAAGGGAGTTAAATAGCAATTTTGTTCAATTGGGAACCAATAGATGATAGATACGCCAAGCTCCTCTTCCTTTGTAGCGACAACTCCAACGAAAAGGCATAAAAGAAAAAACTCTGGACCGTATAATGAATACCACTAATCGTAAGCAAGCATAGAGCCATTCTTTTGGCTAATCCATCATCTGTGAAACCACTGCCTTTGAGATGATTGGAACGGGAAGATGGAGATCATCTGGGGTTCCTATTGTCCTAGCTGCCCAAAGGGTGGTTTGTCGTATGTGATAGGTGGATCCTATCAGTTGGGTCGTTGAAAATGGGGCTATGTTCGCTAGATTCAAGTAGGATCAAGAGGAGAGGTCCATCGCTGCAACTCCCCTGTTCTCGTTGACAGAGAGGGGAGTTGTAGTGGCCTGATAGTGAACGAAAAAAGAAGCTCAGTCGGATCAGAAACTCCACCATTTAGAACTCACTGGAAAACGACTTTCGAAGTAGTTCTGGTAATAGAAAAGCGGGGGTGTTGGATCAGAAGCTCCATCATTTCGAACTCACCGAAAATGACTTCCAAAGTGGTTATGGTAATAGAAAAACGAGGGTGTTGGATCAGAAGCTCAGTTAGAGAGAGGGAGAGGGAGAGAGAGAACCAGTGAGAAAGGAGAGAGAGGTCGGAGTAGGAAGAGGAGGTCGCCACTTCTGGTTAGGTGTTGAGAGGTAGAAGATGAACAATGAAGTTTTTGACTGTTTCAGCAACGGACCCTCCACCTCCGACCAGTTAGGTGCCAGTTGTCGCCCTACTGTTTTCATCACCACCGCTACTTCTATCTGCAACTCCTTGGACCCAATACAAGAAATGTTCTTTTTAAACCATCGGTCGGATGTTGCAGTGGTGCTAAGTATTGCCAACATTCGATGGTCAATAGGTAATTTCCCTTTCACACAAATGCTAGCAATACTTAACTGAAGGGGAAAAAGGGCACTTCAACATATTCGTTATGATTTAACGGCGGTGACAATTGTCATAAACAGTAGGGGTGCTCCAAGACAATTTATAAACAGTAAGGCTAGAGTTTGTCAATTAGCTAGACAGTAGGGTTAGTTTAAGAAATTTGCCCAAATTTCTTTAAACATAAAAAAAAAACGGTCGGTCTTGGAAAAGAAAGGGGTTTAAAATAGGTATAGAAATCTAATTAAGGATAAGAATAAGGGGCCAACAACCAATGTTAGAATACCAATGGGATAAACTTTAGATTTTATAGTTACTATGGGTCTTCACCAAGGTTTAGCATTTTGTCCTTATCTATTTGCACTGATCATAGATGAATTGACTAAACATATTCAGGGGGAAGTTCCATGGTGCATGTTGTTTGCAGATGGCATTGTTCTAATTAATGAAACTAATGGAGGATTAAATGCAAAATTAAGCTTATGGGCAAATGCCTTAGAAGCAAGAGGTTTTAAAACAAGTAGGACTAAAACAGAATATATGACATGCAAATTTAGTAATAATAGGAGTGCAAATCAAGATACACTTAGGATTGGAGACCAAGAGATGACACACCGTGATCATTTCTGATGGGCAAAATGGAGGGGTGCATCTGGACTTTTATGTGATAGGCGAATACCACTTAGATTAAAAGGAAAATTCTATAAGGCCAACTATGTTGTAAGGAGCGGAGTGTTGGGCAGTCAAAAAACAACATGTCCAGAAAATGAATGTGGCCGACGAGAATGTTAAGATGGATGAGTGGAAAAACTAGAAAGGATAGGATTAGGAATGAAGTTATCCATAGGAACCTAAGATTAGCTCCAATAGGTTATAAAATGAGAGAGAGAGTAGAGTAGATTAAGATGGTTTGGTCACGTGCATAGAAGACCACCAACTGTGCCAGTTAGAAGTGGTGATTTGTTACACATTGAAGGGGCTAGAAGAGCTTGGGGTAGACCAAATTGGACATGGGTAGAAGTAGTAAGAATTGATTTAAGTACTGATAAAAATAGAAATGGCTTTAAATAGAATGGATTGGTGAAGCATGATTCATGTACCCAATCCCATATAATTGGGATAAGGCATGGATGATGATTAAAAGTGGTTATTTTCAAGATCTTCTGCAGCCATTAGAGAGCGGACCCAGGCTTAATCCATGATATGGCATTTGGTCATCCTTCATTGTATTCCCCAAAGAGTCTATTTGTAGCTTTTTAGTTCACCCAGCAAGTGCTTGTCAATAATACAAAGGGCGATAGTTGCTAGTTTCTTTCATGATGCAGACTTCTTTTCCACCCTTTTGATTCTAGGTAATTCTTTGAACACCTTTCATTTAAAAACTGTTTGAATCATTTTGGTTCATGAATAGGATGAGTTTGTATCAATGAACAAGGGAGAGATTGAGGAAGATGCCACCCATAAAAATAGAGCAAGATGGCAAAATGGAGGGGTGCATCTAGAGTCTTTTGTGAAAGGTGAGTACCACTTAGATTAAAAGGAAAATTCTATAAAACAGTTGTAAGGCCACCTGTGCTATACAAAGCGGAGTGTGGGCAGTCAAGAAACATGTCCAAAAAATGACTGTTGCAGATTTATCAATAAAAGAAGGCAAAAATGCATAAGGTAGGATAGATGAGTGATAAAATAGAAAGGATAGGGTCATTTAAAGGAACCTAGGAGTAGCTTCAATAGGTGATAAAATGAGAGAGTAGACTAAGATGGTTTGGGCATGTGCATAGAAAGGTTAGGGGCAGACCAAAAGGGACATGGGTCAAAGTAGTAAGAAATGATTTAAGCATTCATGATTTAAGAATGGATATGGCATTAAACAGAACAAAATGGCAAAATGGGATTCATGTAGCTGACACCATAGGGTTGGGCTAAGGCTTAGATAATGATGATGATGAAACTTATTGCTCGTATTTCAATTTTCATGATGTATAAGTGGCATAGTATAAAGTGTAAGGAGAGAAAAGGAAAGAAGATCACCATCTTCCCCCAAAAGATCCTCAAAGATCTATTTAGGCATTGCACAACTTTCCCAAAATTAGTAAAATTCCTAATCGGACTCAAACCTTCCAGAATGTCGTCTTTTACTAAATTAAGAAGTAACCAAACACGGACTTAAAATGTGCTAAAATGATAGACATAAAAATTACTATAAAAGTGTTTAGAAAAAACCCATGTTTGGAGGCCAGAACAATGGAATCTGGGCCTTAAAAATGTAAACGAATCCAAAAGGCTTAATTTTCCAGTGCGTAGTGCTTGTTGAGACAATTGTTTTGATATATTAAGACCAGACACTCGGATTAAAAGTTGAAGTCGTTTGAAGTTTCAGTGCTTGTTTTGTCTTCTTTTCTTTTCTTTTCTTTTTGATTATGGGTTTCTAAAACATTTTCAGCAGCATGTTTTACATCAAGAAAAGTGTTCAGTCATGGTTTTGGTGGTGGACTGGAGCCCATGTTCCAGAAGTTGTAATTGTATTGTAAATTATAGAGAAAGTTGAACTGAATCATCATCATCATCCATGCCTTATCCCAACTATATGGGGCTTACACGAATCCTGTTTTGCCAATCCGTTCTATTTAAAGCCATATCCGCTGTTAACTGAATCAAATCATGAATTTATTGCAAACTATAATATTATTTATATGTTTACAAACTTGTCAAAGTCCATTACCTAATGTTGGTCCCAGCTATCTGGGATCTTGGGAGGGGTAAATTAGGCAGTCCAAACCTTGGGCATTTTTTCTTTGCACAAAGTGGCCACCCTCAACTTGAACTTATGTTCTCATGCTTGGTGACCCTGGAATTTACCATTACACAAAGGGCTGACACTTGTTTTACAAACTTGTCAAAAAACAAAAAAAAGAAGATATATACTATATATGTAGTGATTTTACCCTACTTTTTTTTGATGAATAATGATTTTACCCTACTTTTAGTCCATATCTACCATACATGTACCTAAAACAATAGCACTTGAACACTAGAACCCTACTTTTGATCTGAAATGGGTAGAATTCTTGTATCTATTTCCTGAAACATGGCTTCCATTCCATTTTTGGCATTCTTTTGCTCAAAATTTTTTTTGATAAGTAATAGGATTTTACACAAGTCAAAGGTTACATGGAACAAAATCTCCACAATGAGGTGTGAGATGCCACCTCTAAACTATAGCACACAACTTACAGTTGATCCCAAAAGAATTGATTCCTATGTACCCTTTGTTTGGCTAAAAAGTCTGCCATCCCATTTTCTGACCTTCTTTCCCATTGAACTCTGACTGTTATATTAGTGGTTGAACATTTGAACCTTCTTATAGCCCCCCTATAGGACCAAGCTACAGTTTCTGGCTCTTTCAGCCATCCAATAACCAGTTTGGAGTTGCCTTCAATTATCAAATATCCCACATTCAGATCCTTCACAATCTCTGTTCCTTTAAGTACAACTTGGACTTCTGCATTAACGGAGTCTCCCTCACCAATAGGACCAGAAAATAAGGCTACAATCTGGCCCTCAGCATTTCTAAAGACTCACCCAATTCTGGACGGCCCTGGGTTGCCTATACTACTGGCATCAAAATTTAGTTTAATAACACCTGTTTTTGATCAGTTAATTTAATAACACCTTCAGGAGGCCTCCATTTTTTTTTTTGATCAGCAACTTAAAGAGATTTAATAGAACTTAAAAGGAGAATAGTACAACAATAAGTTGTTAGAGATAACACCAAATACAACAGAGAGCCCCACTACCCAACTAACATTGAGCCCAAAACAAATAATGTCTATTCATGCCTTGTTTAGCTAAGCCATCTGCCAAACCATTTGCAGACCTCCTCACCCATCTTAACTGGATTTGCATGTCTTGACAGCAGCTTGAACCACCTGAGATCATTTCTGAATTGCCATAATACCCCTTCTCTTTTTTTTCAGCCAACCACTGATTATTTTAGAACCTCCTACTATTAATCATGTAATTCCCATTTACTTCGCTTTCCCACCCCCCCAACAATAGTTGCCAAGAGCTCAACTGTCACTGAACCACCCTGCCCAATAGGCCCAAAAAACAAGTTACAAATGATCCCACTCCCATCCCTATTTACTCCTTCAATTCCGGAGGGACCCAGATTACCAAAACTACTTCCATCGAAGTTAAGTTTCATCCAGCCTTCGCTCGGGGGAGACAAAACCTCCAAGACCTTTTAATTCCTAGACGAAGAAAAAGCAATCGACCTCCAGTTTCGGAAAAAAGTCCTCCATTGAAATTAGAAACAAGGGAAGATCCCCAACCCACACAACAGGAATTTCAGATTCTCTTAGGTTTCTCACAAACCCCAAATTCCAGCCCTCCATAGGGGAAGAAAACCCAAAGAAATTAGAAGCAAGGGAAGATCCCCAACCCACACATCTTCCCAAAATCTGATCCTAAAACCAGAGAGACCTAGTCATACCTGATGTGCTCAAGGAATTGAGGAAGAATACCATGCACTGCTTTCCACGGTGTAGCAACCCACACATCCTCCCAAAATCTGATCCTAAAACCAGAGGCCAAGTCATACCTGATGTGCTCAAGGAATTGAGGAAGAATACCATGCACTGCTTTCCACAGTGTAGCATTATTAGCTCTTTGCAGAATACCAGTATCCCAACCGTTTCTTGAAAGCCCATGAACACTTGACACCACTTTATGCCACAACCTGTCATTCTCTAGGGGGAAATGCCACAACCACTTGCTTAAAAGTGCGGTGTTTTTCTTCGTGATGTTTCCCAGGCCCAACCCACCCTCTTCTTTCCTTTTGATCATCTTCTCCCACCTAACCAAATGACCTTTTTTTCTTTTTTTTTTTTTCTATCTCTGAGCTCCCACAAGAAGTCTCTCATCAAGTTTTCTATTTGTTGAGTGGGCTGACTTGTGTTTAGTTTATTTTCTTTTAAATTAAGATGTTGTTGGGCCTTGGGCCCATTAGTTTTTATTTTTTAAAGAGCTGCAATTACTTAGTTTGAGTTGTCGCCCTACTAAGGGCATCGTTGTAATATCTCATACTTAAGTTAATTATAAATAGAATGAGGGGCTGGCGGCTAGGGTTATGTTAATCTATCCTAGTTGACCTTCTTCTCTTTTCTCCCCTTTCCTCTCTTGCTGAAATCCCCAACTTTCTACTCTTCCTTTCACAAGAAGCTTGGCTGAAATCAGCACATAAGGTTTTCTACTTAGTATCAGAGCAGGTTGAAGGTTCTTGAAGAGATTTATTCCTGCAGCCCCAGATCGGCCGACTGCATGGAGTTTTAAGAGGCTGATCGAAGCTTTTAGGTAAGCCCAGTTTTTGGATTTTCTTGATGGATCTGTATGCCCTGTAGCTGGTCTAGGGTTTCTCATCAGAATCAGGAAAAACTGGAGAAAGGGGAGGAGTCCTAATTTTTTTGGACTCTTCAATTTTGACCTAGGTAGTGGCGCCCTATTTTTCTAGGGTTCCTCTGGGTTTTTTGTAAGGGGCGATTCAAGTTCCATGTGGTTTGGAGGCCTCTAGAGAGGGCGGTTGCTTCTTCTCTCTCTTCTCCCCATTCCACCGAAAAGGAATCTTTCGTGGGAAGAAAGTCTAGGACACCAAAGAAGTGTCGGTTCCAGAAGGTATTCTGTTTATTCTTGTTGCATTTTTTCAGTTGTTTTTTGGACCTCATTTAGACACATGGAGGGACATAGAATTGAATATAAGCCCGGGAATGAAATGAGACCAGTGGGAGGAGGTGTTGGAGACCCTTTCAGAGCTGGAACCATTACTACAGTTAGGTTGGACGGTACAAATTACTTAGAATGGTCCCAATATGCAAAGATGGCCATTGGGGCTCTGGAAAATTGGGGTATATTACTGGTGAAGAGGTAAAACCCAAAACTGGCAACTCCTGGTGGGTGCAAGAAAATTATATGGTAATGACATGGTTGTGTAATTCTATGTTGCCACATATAAGTAAAAACCTTTTATGGGCAAACACTGCTAAGGAGATATGGGATGGAGTTGCAGAGACCTATTCACAGAAGGAGAATGTTGCTAGGGCTTATCAACTGAGAAATCAGATTATTGCTACTAGGTAGGGAGATAGATCTGTTGCAGCTTATTTTTCAGTCCTTAAGACCCTGTGGCAGGAGATTGACCATCTAGAGACCTTTGCTTGGGAAACCACCAAGGATGCAGCTACCTATCAAAAACACTTACAGAAGTATAGGGTGTTCGAATTCCTTGCTGGCCTTAACCCTGAGTATGACATTGCACGACAACATCTTTCCAGGGATAGTGTCACTCTCTCCCAAGCATATGCATTTGTCACAGGAGAGGAGTGCAAGAGGGATGTAATGATGAAGAATCTCATGTCTGATCAGTCTGCTATGGTAAGTGCTGTGAAACCTAAACAGAATGGCAATGAGAACAAGAAGGAAGACAAAAGGGACTTAGTCTGTGACTACTGTAAGAAACCAAAGCATACAAGAGATACTTGCTGGAAGCTTCGCCCACATCTTGTGCCGACCAGATTGAAGAATAAGAGAGGAAATGCACATATGGCAGTTATTGGTAACACTCTGGCCCCCCCTACTACAGCTGCCTTAGAGTTTGTTGCAGCTGCTGCAGTAAGGGCCGAGCTTGAGAGGTTTGGGTTGCTTCTGAATCAGAGGGATACAGCTAGTTCCAATTCAGCCGCAACCGGACAACAAGGTACAGGTAGCACATGTGGAACTCACTCTACCTCCCTTGCCCACACAAGTAGTCCACATGTCACTGCAAACTATGTTTCTGTTTCAGGTAAGGAGAGATCTCCTTGGGTTATAGACTCTGGAGCCTCAGAGCACATGACCCATTGCTCCACCATTTTCTCCTCTTACCAGCTCAGTTCTGGCAGAGATAGGGTCTCCACAACTAATGGATCCGATGTTCCTATTGCTGGGAAGGGATTTGTCAAGATTAATGATTCCATTTGTTTACCCTCTGTCCTCAACGTTTCTAGATTGAGCACCAACTTGTTACCTGTTAGTAGTTTGACTAAGAATCTGAACTGCTCAGTAATTTTTTCTCTTGGACATTGTATTTTGCAGGATCTGGATTCAAAGAGGACGATTGGGAGTGGTCGTGAAGTGAATGGAATCTAACTCCTGGATATTCTTCCAATTCACCAAAGTCATCATGTTTGCAAGGACAGTGAGTCAAAACTTGTGGATCGGATTATACTTTGGCATAATCGTCTGGGTCATTTGTCTTTTTCTTCTTTAAGTTCTTTGTTTCCAAAATTGTTTGAGTCTGTGAGTCTGTCAAGGTTAAAGTGTGAAGGTTGTGAACTTGGAAAGCATTGTAGATACTCTTTTAAACCGAGTAATAAAAGATGTTCTTCTCCTTTTGATGTTATTCATTCGGATGTGTGGGGCCCTTATCATATTCCCTCTATGGGCGGCTATCATATTTTCTTCTGTTTGTGGATGATTTCTCTTGATATTCCCGGATTTACTTGATGAAATCACGTGATGAGGTACCATCCTTGGTGAGGCAATTCCATCAGATGGTATTAACACAGCTTGGAACTAGAATCAAGATGTTCAGATCTGAATGCTAGAGAATATTTTGAGAGACATCTTGCCTCATATCTGCTGGAGTATGGTGTTGTCCATCAGAGTAGCTGCTCCTACAGTCCACAGTATAATGGTGTTGCAGAGAGAAAGAACAGACACATTGTTGAGACGGAAAGAAGCATGATGATCACAACAACAGTTCTGGTTCGGTTTTGGGGTGATGTTGTTCTCACGACAGTATATCTGATTAACAGGATGCCTTCTCGTATACTTGGATTCAGCACTCCATTCAGCCTTCTTTTTCCTTAGGGGGAGATGTTTCATATTCCCCTAAGGGTGTTTGGGTGTGTCTGCTTTGCGCATATTTTTGGTCCTTACCGTTCGAAGCTTGATCCCAAGGCAAAGAAATGTGTCTTCCTTGGATATGCAGAGAATCAGAAAGGGTACCACTGCTATGATTCAGTCTCTGGGAACCGGTTTGTTACTATGGGCATCACCTTTTTTGAATCTACATACTTCTTCTCAAGGAATCCTTCTCAGGGGGAGTGTTTTGGGGAAGTAAGTCAGCAGTCTATTCCTCTCCCAGTTTCAGTTCCTGTGTCTACTACTGTGCTTGACAACCATCTGATGTCACCTACCTTGCCACGCCCTTTGCGTTCCGTCTCACAGTATTACTCACGGCAGAGACTTCATAAGGAGGTTGATTCCACTACGATAGAACTCACACCACTTCCTGTCGATCCCTTAGAAACTCCAGATTCGACTGATACAGATCCAAGTATTCCTCTTGATCCAACTATTTTTTCAGTTCCCATTGGTCCCACTAACACTGTTACAGATAACCTTGATCTCCCTATTGCTCTTAGAAAAGGGAAGAGGAAGTGCACTGCTCATTGCATATCACAATACTTATCCTATAGTGGACTTTCTCCTTCCTACCGTGCTTTTCTCTCTTCTCTTGATTCCGCGTCTATACCCAAGGGTGTTAGTGAGGCTCTCTCCAAACCTGAGTGGAAGGCAGTTATGCAAGAAGAGATGGAAGCTTTGATTAAGAATCAGACATGGGAGATTGTGGACCTACCAGAAGGCAAGGAGGCAGTTGGATGCAGATGGGTTTACACAGTAAAGTATAAGGTAGATGGAAGCATAGAGAGGTACAAGGCAAGACTTGCTGCAAAATGATACACATAGACCTATGGCATTGATTATCTAGAGACCTTTGCACCAGTCGCAAAGATGACCTCTGTTCGGATACTCCTTTCTCTTGCTGCCTCATATTCTTGGCCCTTGTTTCAACTGGATGTGAAGAATGCTTTCCTAAATGAGGATCTACAAGAAGAGGTGTATATGGATCTTCCAGCTAGTTTTTATGATAATGCTAAAGAGGGAAAGGTATGCAAGCTGAAGAAGTCACTATATGGCTTGAAACAATCCCCCAGAGCATGGTTCGACAGATTCAGAAAGGCCCTAATTGTTTTTGGCTACACTCAAACTCAATCTGATCACACCTTGTTTATGAAGCACAGGGGATCCTTGGTGTCAATCCTAATTGTTTATGTGGATGATATTGTTGTCACTGGGAATGATCTGAGTGAGATTGATAGTCTGAAGAGGAACATGCATAAGGAATTTGAGATTAAGGACCTTGGAGAACTGAGATACTTCTTAGGCATTGAGTTGCAAGATCGAAATATGGAATTTTTATCTCTCAAAGGAAGTATGTCTTGGACATTCTCCAAGAAACAGGGAAACTTGGAACAAAGGCAGCTAGCACCCCCATTGATCAGAACCATAGAATCAGTGCATCAGAAGGTGAACCAGTAAAGGACCTTGGGAGGTACCAAAGACTTGTGGGTCGGCTACTATACTTATGCATGATAAGACCAGACATATCCTATGCAGTAAGTGTAGTGAGCCAATACATGCATGCTCCACGAGACCAGCACTAGAAGGCAGTTGACAGGATCCTTGCTTATCTAAAGGGACATCCAGGCAGAGGCATATTGTTTACTGATCATGGACAGCTCAAGCTAGAGACCTATACAGATGCGGATTGGGCAGGATGCCTCGATGACAGAAAATCAACTTCAGGAGTGTGCACCTTAGTTGGGGGTAACCTAGTCTCATGGAAGAGTAAAAAACAAACAGTTGTGGCAAGATCAAGTGCAGAAGCCGAATATAGGGCCATGGCACACGGAGTTTCAGAACTTCTCTGGATCCATTCTCTGTTGGAAGAAATCGGTGTTTAGGCAGAAGAACCTATGATGCTATACTGCGATAACCAGGCAGCAATTAATATTGCTCATAATCCAGTCCAGCATGACCGAACTAAGCACATTGAAGTAGATAGACATTTTATCAGAGAAAGGGTAACTTCTGGAGAAGTTTGTCTTCCATACATTTCTTCTGATCTGCAGCTTGCTGATGTCCTCACAAAAGGCGTTGCAAAGAATAAGCTGGAGCATGATTTACGCAAGTTGGGGATGTATGACATCCACTCCCAACTTGAGGGGGAGTGTTGAGTGGGCCGACTTGTGTTTAGTTTATTTTCTTTTAAATTAAGATGTTGTTGGGCCTTGGGCCCATTAGTTTTTATTTTTTAAAGAGCTGTAATTACTTAGTTTGAGTTGCCGCCCTACTAAGGGCATCCTTGTAATATCTCATACTTAAGTTAATTATAAATAGAATGAGGGGCTGGCGGCTAGGGTTATGTTAATCTATCCTAGTCGACCTTCTTCTCTTTTCTCCCCTTTCCTCTCTTGCTGAAATACCCAACTTTCTACTCTTCCTTTCACAAGAAGCTTGGCTGAAATCAGCACATAAGGTTTTCTACTCTATTCTCTTTACAATTGCTTGAGGCATCCTATAGATAGACATAAAATAGACAGGGAGGTTAGCCAACGTGGATTTGATCAAAGTCCCCCTCTAAAGATATGTAATTCCTTTTCCAACCAGCAAGCCTTTTCTCAATTCTCTCCACTATAGGGTTACAAAAACTGATAGACATTGGATTGCCACCAAGAGGTAAGCCTAAATATTTTAAAGGCCACACACCTCTTTCACACCCCAAGATCTCTGCAAATGAGATCAACTCCTCTTCGACAACATTTATATCCACCACCACACTCTTATTTCAATTGATTCTTAAGTTAGACATTCTTTCAAAGAGGCTAACTACTAGCTTCAAGACTTCTACCCCCTTTGTATTTTCCCTCTCACAAAAGATCGAGATGACATCTTCAAACTGGAGATGGGATACCACCACACTATTCCTTCCCACCTGCCATCCTTTAAAGAGATGCAACTGGCTAGCCTTAGAAATCAATCTACTTAGAACCTATGCCACCAAAAGGAAAAGAAAGGGGGAAAGGGGGTCTCCCTGGTTTGTTTCTTGCGACAGAACTGTTGGCTACTTGCTCCCATTGTCTCCAGATGTCGTCAAAAGTGAAAGATGAAAAGAGTTCTAAAGACTTTACCCAATTTATGGCCCTATTTAAAATGCTTTCCCAAATACTAGTCTCATCCCTTTCTTTGTCGTTGAAGATTCTAGCATTCCTTTCTTCCCAAACAGTCCACACCAAAGCAGCTTTAGCACACCTCCAGAGGACTCTACCCCTTCTCTTTGGCCACCTAAAGGTTGAAGGATCAAGCAGACTGTTGATCTACACTGGCTCAGTCCACCTGCAACCAAAAAGACCACAGAGCTTCTCCCAAAGATCTACAACAACAGGACAGGATATTAGTAAGTGGTAGCAATTTTCGCCGTTTGCTTCGCAGAGGGTGCACCAGTTAGGGGAGATACAAAGACCAGGTCTTTTAACTTGCAAGACATCCAAGGAAGAGCTCCCACTTTTGGCAGAATAGGTTTGGACCAAACTTCCTTGCAATGGAATGGCTGGGTATTAACTGAGCACAAGGAAAGGATGCACAAGTAAAGGAGCCCGAAGAGCTAGGAATCCAAATGTGACCATCAGGTTTGGAAGGATCCAAACAAACCGGATCCAACTTCCAAGGTCTTAAGGAGCAAAGCAACCTGATCAAGCTCAAAGTCTCTCAAATCCCTCCTAAAACCCAAATTCCAATTGAGACTGGTAGAGAGGGAAAAGGATACAAAACTCTTAATTTTCTTTTGCTCAAAATATTGTTATAATGTTTCATTATTTGTTTTGTTTTAATCTTTTCATTGTATTTTAATACTTCTTTGAATAATTTAAAATGAATATAAGTGGGAATGGTACCCATGGTGTACCAGGGTAATATTCTATGCAGATGTGCTACTATAATCTGTCTGTGTCATATATCATGGATGCTGGTACTGTGGTCATAGGCAGGTGTTCTGTATGATGGTATTATAGGTTTCTGCAGCAAAGAGATTAGCTTTTCTTGAATATTTTGAAGTTTAAACTTGTGAAATTGAGAGTTCAAAAGAGAAGATCTTCTTAAATGGTTATTTCATCTGTTTATTTTAACTGTTAGTTTTTTGCATGTTCTGTCCAAATCAAAGGTCAATTCCCTAGACTGAGATAAGTTTCCCTATGGGAAATTTCTCTTTTATGGGGTTAAACATCAAATATTCATTAGTCTTCTGTTTTGACATATTCCAGGATTTATTACTTTCTGTATGTTCATTGGGAAGCAAAAAATTATCAGTCAGTGTTTATTGGGAACTCAATTTACCTATTAAAGCTAACTTTGGATAGCTTGCTAACCAACCTTATTTGGCTTATGCCTCATCAGTTTATTTATTTTTGATAGATAATGATAATTTTATTAATTAGAATAAAAACGCAGTATACATCATACAACTCCCCACAAAGAGGCGCGAGGTGCAGCCTCCAAGCTACCTCATAAAGCTTACACTTGAGCCCAAAAGAGCTGATTCCTATGTACTCCTTGTTTGGCTAGGAAATCTGCCAGCCCATTTGCCGATCTTCTTTCCCATTGAACTGTGACTGAGATATTTGATGTTAGCCAGTTAAATCTTCTCTGGTTCTCTGGTTCTTTTTTAGTTTGAAGGGAATTTTAGTATGTATGTTTTCAAGTTAGACAATTCTGTGGCCCCTTGCACTCAAGGTTCAAAGTATCGATTGACACACCTCTGTGTATCGGTGCTTTATACAATGCACTTTTTTATTTTTATTAGTTTTTTTTCAAAATATTTATCTTCAAAATTTCATTTTCAATAAATAAAATGAGTAGTTTCCTCAAAACACCTTTAAATAGGTGTATCATTCAGCCACTGATACGATACGGCCCGAAACTGGGTGTATTGCATCCAAATTTTGAACCTTGCTTGCACTTCATTGCCGAATGACTCGCTATGTGTAAAACTTTTCATCTTGTAAATTGAAGCAACTCAAGCAAGTGTTCTATCAAAACTTTACTTTCTATGTTTGCAGTAATGGGTAAAGTTGAAGGACAAGGGGAATCTTGGCATGGACATGTTACCGCTGTAACAGTATCTCCAGAATACCGGAGGCAGCAATTAGCGAAGAAACTCATGCATTTGCTGGAGGACATCAGTGATAAGATGTAAGAATGATACATTTACACTCCGAAAAAAATGATACATTTTAAAAAGAAAAGAAATGTTTTGCAGTCTCTTTGGTTCCTTGATTTAGGTGCTAATGGTTCTGATAAAAAGAATGACCCTATAATGAGTTTCACTGCTAAATTCTAAATGCTTGTTCACATGCATATATAATGCTAAATTAATGTTTTAAAAGTATACAAGGCTTCACCTTGGGTCAAGTTAAATCAGTGTTTTAGAAGCATCCAAGGCTTACACCTCGAGGGCTGAGACTTGCCCCAAGGTGAGACTGAAGGGAAATGCCTTGGGACTCATTCCTGAAATTATAGAGCACATTCCTCAAGCCATGAGATGCCTTTTGAGTTTTTTCCCCTCTTCTGTGTGTGTGTGTGGTTTATGCTTAATGCATCTAAAAGGGCTTGGCATGGTGCCTTGCCTCATGCTTGAGCATTATTGTAAATAAGTAATATCAAGATTTTTCATCTTTTTCTTGGATATCAGACTTTGTAACCTTTTTTTATCAGTAAGACTTTGTAACATATTTGTTTTAGTTGATTTTCTTTTATCTATAAATTTGTTTATTTATTTTTGGTCCTGTGTTATGGGCCTAGGTCTGCAACCTGTCCAACCTCAATCTTGAATTTACCATTATTCTTTCTTTGTTTCTCCCTTGGAAATTAGTATATTTGTATTACTGGTGAAGGTCAGAATCACCAGAGGTCATCTTAATGTAGTGTCTTTAGGGAAGACCAAGAACCACTTGTAGCTTATAGGCCTGATTTATTGGAGAAAAGAAGAGTTTATTTCGGTTGAAAAGTGGGTAAAGTAACTATATTGTGTAAAAAGAAGAAAATAAGATGAACTTGGGTAGCATCTTAAGAATAAAAAAAAAAGATAAAAATTAACATAAGCAAAGAATGAGCCCTAATTGGATAGCATGTAAAATATAGGAAAAGCACACTCCAAGAATTAGAAACTAGGGTTAGCATTGATTAGCTGGATAGTCAAACTCTTTCAGCATCTGCAAGGTAAGTTTAATCCAACTAGCAAGCAGTTAAAACAGATGTGAATGGTTGCATAAGAAATTTAAAAAATAGCAGGTAAGAATAAACATAAACCAAGAATGAACCTTAATTAGGAGTTAGAACCTGAAGTACTTTTTAATAGCAAGAACAAAAAATTTTATTAATGAAAAAAAAGAAAAGCATTACAAGGTGACTAGAAATTACTCAAAAGCACCAGCCATGCAAACGACCAAAACCAAAAACACCTAAAAGGGGAAACCTTAAAGAAGGAAAGAAGCTAAACCTCTTCACTTGGGCACAATTTAAAAATCCCCCCCCCCCCCCCCCCCGGTACCAAATATTTTCCCAAACAACCACTTCAGAACATGAAAGAAACTACCTTCTTGAAACAAGTAACCTTTAAACTTGCCTACAAACTTTCAGACTCCCCATACTCATCTTCAATCTCGGACTTCTCCAATTCTTTTTAAGTCCTTTACTTTGTTAAAAAAATCCCACTGATTTTACTAACATGAACTTCCACATTGACAATCTTCTCCATTTCAAACCTTTTCTCAATCAACCTAACTTGATCTGCCACAACATCTGCCTCAACCTCTTGTTCCTCAACAACAACTAAACTAGATTCATTTTCTTCCCCTTAGGCCTTGTCAAACTTTCCCCAACTCCTTTTTACTTGTACTATTCCCTTGATCTGACACATCTTGATTTTTGCCTACTTTTTGATTTTTCAAGTTAAATTTCACTTAAATGTATAATCCAAGGAATCGAGTATAAAAGAAATAAAATATAGGAATAAACACACCTCAAGAATTAGAAACTAGGGTTTGCATTGATTAGCTGTAAAAGTGTGAAGTAAATTTAGTCCAACTGGTAATTAGTTAAAGCACATGTGAATGGTTTCTAATGTCCAACTTCAATTTCACGTCATTCTATGCCTTTTCATCATTGATGTTTTGATGTCAAAAAGAAATTTTGTATTAACTCATTGTTATTTCATGCATGTTTCATTTGTTAAAGTGGACTGTTGCGGTTGTTATCTCACTTGAGAAAATGTATTCTGGAGAAAGAGAGAGTGGAAGAAAAAAATAAAAAAGGAATACACAAGGCTGTGTGTTATCATTATAATTTTTTGTTTGGTTTATTCCTTTGAAAACATGCAACTACGATTGACTTGCATGGCTTTCATATTATTGATCTTGCGTCCTTTTTCTTTTGGGGTTATTTGATCCTCATCTTGAACAATCAGAAATGATATACGTTCCCCTTTTTTTCTCTGGTAGAGATAAGGCTTATTTTGTGGACCTCTTTGTGCGGGCATCAAACACACCAGCCATAAAGATGTATGAAAAGGTATGCTTCTTTAATCTTGGGAATATTTACTTTATGTCCTACAAATCTATTGCTAGCTTATAAATTATCAGCATGCAGTTAACTGTTAATTAGGTTGCTAATTTATTGATAAAAAATTGAACTTAATTGATATATAATGGATTTTGATCATGTTCTTACTCTTCTATTCTTTTGTGTTTGTTTTTTGACAAACTTTGACCAAGAATCATTTGCAATTTTAACCACCTTATTTTTGTCTAATAAGTGCACATGTTTATTTGTCTTTGCTTGATCCACCACAGCATTTGCTACCAGGGAGAGAACTACTTGGGCATTTGGCAATTTTTAAAATTTGCAAGTTATTGCATATTAGAGAAGTGATTCAATGATGGGACTGTCCAACCCAATGAGCATGAGTACAACATTTTTTTTTTTTATTATGCAGCAGAAAAACTATTAACACAAATATGGTTCATCATCCACACTGGAGATTCATCATACCATACCTCTTGGTATAAAGAAGTTTTCATAAGTTGAGCTATAATATTAGCTGGCTCAACAACATCCCCCCGAACAAAACAAAAAGAAATAGATGCAAAAGATTTACATAACATTTTAGTATTGTCAAAAATATGAAAAGATTGCCAAGGGATGTTCTCTAATTGCTCCTCTATAGAGAAGCAAACTAACCCCATAGTTCCAATATTATTGGAAGAAAAACCACCTTCGCATAAAATGTTAATCGATTTAGAAGCCAGTTGTTGGTTAACTCCTAGTCCTAGACATGGATTAAAATTATTTCTTTCCCTAGTTTTCTCACTGAGAGGAGAGATGAAGTTTTGGAGAGTCCTGTTGGTATTCTGTATCACCCAATGAACAGTAATCATGCGAATTTGAAACGCCATGGAATTATGGGCATGATCCAACGTGGGATATCTTTCAGCAGGCAATTGTCAGGCACGTTAATCACTAAACCACTGATTGGGTTCAATCACGTCCTGTCATCCATTGGTTCAAACTTGAGGCTTCAAGGGGAACCTTTCCCTCTCCATTTAACAGAAACTGCACCATGATTTCATCATGATCATTCCTCTACAACTTTTGTTTTTTACTAGAATAAATCTCTTGATTACAGTCCACAAATAAGTTAAATCTGGGAAGATAGTTCTGTATATTGTCATATACACTGTGATCATGATTTTGCTCATGCTATCCATCTTTCTCTTACTTTCTCAGCTTGGATATGTAATTTATAGACGGGTATTGCGATATTATTCTGGTGAGGAAGATGGTCTAGGTAAGTCTCCAGATTCTTCACATAACATAACATTTGTGATTGCCTACTTTATCTCGTCTCTCACACCCCATTCTGTAAACCAATTTCAGATATGAGGAAAGCTTTATCTCGGGACACTGAAAAGAAGTCCATCATCCCCCTTAAAAGACCAGTTACTCCGGAGGAACTGGAGTATGACTAAATGTGCTTTCTCAGCTGTGTCTACTAAGTTTATGGGAACATCCCTGAATGGTTTTGCTGCTTTTGGGAGTTCGTAGAGAGGGCATAGCCGGTTAACGCAGTGGATTGTATTCTATTAATGGAGGTGATAAAATTGACATGTCTACCATGTTTGATATTATTTCCCATTATATAAAATTGACATGCCTACCAGTCTGCTAATTGATATTTTATCAGATTTATTGTGAACTTTGCACGGGCCATTGGATATCTGCATGGCGTATCCCATCGGCCATCGATACTCTTGAACTCTAAAGTAAAAGAAAAAATAGGCTGGGTAGTACGTATTGAGTCTGTCATTGCCCATTGCTTGGTGTAGTAACTACTAAGTAGTGACATAGGCATAATAAGACGCTCTGCGCACACAAATTCATAAATCCTCAAATTGTAAGCAAAGAAGCACTCTCTCTATGTCTGAAGCGTTGTGCCATTTGGGAGGATTTTTGGGATGTAGCTTCTTCTGTGTTGTCATTCACGTATCCCATCCAGATTCCTCTCTCTCTCTCTCTCTCTCCACATGCTCATGAGTCACATCGGTGGGTCATACCCATACTCTACTCCATCAATGTTAGGTTGGCTAAACTCACGTTGGTTGGTGCTGGTATAAAGTTTTTTCAATTGCCTGACTACCTCAATGTCTCAACCAGCTTTTACCCACAATTCTACCATGAATATCAAGCAACTTGTCATAGTGCCTCGGGTTCATGTCAAGGTCTGGGTCGGAAATATGGAATTGATGAGCCAACTTCCAAACTTTCGACTGTGCTGAGCTTGAGTTTATTTATTTATTTTTTGGTTTTACCCCGAACTTCAGGTAGAGGGGTGCCACATTAACAATTTATTAGCTATTATAAGAAAAAAAGAAATAAAGCACAGCCCAAATCTGCCCAAATGAAAAGAGAAAAAAAAGAAAGAAAGAAAGAACAGCAAAAGGCTTAGTTACTCTACAAAAAGAAGGCAACCATAGGAAAGAGCATTGATCATTTGGTTCTTAACTCTTAAGAGAGGAATATATAGATAGTCTTCATGCAGACAATGGAGAGAGAGTATTTACGATCAGGGTTGGGTTGAAAAATATTGCCCAGTAGAAAGCATTCAGATCTCGTGCAGGAACTTGAGGATGCTGGGCCAATCATGAGAGTTCGGATCTGTTTCTCAAAGAGTGCGCCTCACACTGACCTTACAGCATGTTTAGCCATGCATCTGGAACATCTCCTTACTTGAAAATATTTATTCATGGGAAGATGTTTTCAATGCACTGTTGAAACATGCTGTGAAATCACTGACCTTACAGCATGTTTAGTCCCCCTGTTCCAGCCCCAAGGGAAGAGGATGAAGGGAGGGTTTTAGAGTAGGTAGTTAAGAACTGAACCCTAACTACCTATTATCATAGCCCCATTTATGTTGGTTTCAGGAAGCTTTTAATTGAAGGTGATTCACGTCACGATTACCAGTATCAGTGCCCTAGAATCTAATCCGACCAAATCATAGGTGAAATGTTCACCAATATTTACTTGCTGTGGACCCGACCCACCCGAAATGACTAGAGTACAACTAACATCACCCGCAAGAAAACTACTTGCTTGCTCATGGGGTGTTTGCCGACATAAACTTAAGAAAAATCTCTTCTTTCTCCGACGTATGATTTTGATGGGGCCATTAGGGATATATTTGAGCTGAGCCCCACAGTTGAATATCTGATTATTTGAATTTGATTGGTCAAAAAAAAAAAAAAATTAAGACTTGAGATCGAGCTCAAGTTCAATTCAAATTCGGCTATATTCAAGTTCCTATTCACAAATTCATTATTGAAGGTTTCGATAACTGTAACTGTAAGATCCCGCTTCTTTCCACCATTCACTTTCTTTTGGTGATCTATCTCTTTCCATATCCAATCAAACTTTTGGTTTGCTGGGTTGTCTGGTTTTCAGAGCATCTCCACCCAGAATTGAAGGAAAAAGAAGAAACTATGGAAATACCAGCAGCTCCAACTTCTGATACTTAGCTTTCAGAATCATTTAAAAATTGATGGTTGCATTGAATAAATTCTTACCGGATGAAATGGGATCAACGTGTTCTGTTGCTTTCCTCTTCAGATTCATTGTCGTAGAATAAAGGGAATCTTTCTCTGGCCGCCACCACAATGAAAGAATTCTGCACAATTGGGCGACGACTAACGTCAACGTGGTCCATCCACAGCGTCACGTATCCGATTGGATTAACATACATAGATTAGACTGATGAGATCAATCTCAACTCCGAGCTTTAGTTAGCACGTCCGATTGGTTTCCGTTCAGAGTCGAAATTAAGCTTAAGGGATAAGTTGACTGCACTCAATCTCACAATTCTGAATTCAACTGCAGACCTAAATAATTCAAAATTATAAATACGTACCCTCACCTATAACACCTATACTGAATTGGTTTCAATTATAAGCTGGCACTAGGGGTATTCACGAAAAATCGAAAAATAGAGTCGAATCGAGAAAACTAAATCGAAAAATGCGGTTAACCAAATTGGTCGATTCGGAATTTTTGAAAAACCGAAGGATCAGTTCAGTTTTCAGTTAACCTATAAAAAAACCAATGGTTAACTGAACCAACCGGTATATATATTTATATGTATATTTTATATATATTTAATATGTCACTTATTTTCTATGTATTTTTATAAATATATATTCATTATATATAAATATATACTTATATTATATTCATAATGATCTATTTACAAATATATTATATATTTTTAAAATATTTATAATATATTATATATCATTTATTATTTATAATATAATATTATACATATATTTATATAATATATATTATAAATATAAAAAATAAAAAAACCAAAGTATCAAATCAGTCAAAAACCAAAACTGCAGACCAGTTAACTGGTGGTACCGGTTCAATTTTGGTTTGACGAAATGAAAAAATTGATACCACTGGTTTAGTTTATAAAAAGGGGGCATGGTTGAGTTAACCAAATTGTGGACACCTTTTGCTGGCAGTTACCCCCCAATTATACAGAAAAGATTTCTGGAGGTGGACTTGAGCAGTAAAAACCCCTAAGCTTAATTGGCGTCAGTGACAATGATGGATGGTGCAACATATCATTCATTATAGAATTAGCTGATGTTGATGTGTCTTTTCGTGCGTTTTTTAGTTTTCGGGAAGCTCAGACACCAAAAAAATGGTCCTTTTTTTGTTGTCATTTGGTATTGCATAAATAAAAGACTCAAAAGAGTGTACAGAAAAGTTCAATACATTTTCTCGTCTACTGGACTGTTGGAAGATCTACTTAGAAAGAATTGCCAGGCAACATCTTAATTAAGGGGCCGTTTGGCAGGTTTTTTTGAGAAGATATTTTGATAATTCTGACAGGCAAAAAAACGTATTGAACTTTTGTATTAAGATCTGAAAGGCCTGAAGTTCGATTAGTTAAGGTATGTTTTTCTATGTATCTTTCCACGTGAAAATAAATAAAAAAAAAACGCAAAAATTCCATTTAAAGCTTTCTAAAAATTGCTTCAGCACGTTGCAACCGTTCACGTGGATTTTTTGCGTTTCTGAAATGAACTAATTGCTTGATTTCAAATCCCCATGGGAATCTTTAAAATGTGGTCATCGGTTACCACATTTTAGGTGGTAACCCTGGATTTCAAATCCCCAGGATTTTGGTAACCCTGGATTTTCAGAAAGCTCAAAACTGATCACATGGCATTCTTTAAAATGAACTATTTGCTTGATTTCAAATCCCCATGAACATCCCAAAAAGTTTGTTATGGAGAATTGAGCTGGGAATTCGTTTCTTGTTGTTACAACAAAATTTAAAACTTTAATGATGAGTTCATTTTCAGGAACCGGGGATTCATCCATAAAATCACATTTGGGGTGTCAATTGGACCGGATTTGGTCTCAGTCCAATATGAGCCCATTACAGAGGGATCGGGTTCAATCCAATCCGATGAATACTTTGAACCATTTTGGACCAGTCCAATTCAATGTCTGAACCATTTGATCTGTTCAAATTAATTTTAATTTAGATTGGATTCAATCTAAAACTGGTCCATTGACACCTGTATTCTTATCTTCTTTCGATGGACTGAATAACGATTCAATCCGAATGAAGTCCAATCCAATATAATTTAATAAATATTTTGGACCATTAAGTTTGAATCAATTGTCCGTCCAATCCGTACAAATTGATTTTGATATGGATGAGATGTAACCCAAAACCGGTCCATTGACACCCCTAACCATATCCAATTGATCATGATCGGTTGGTTTAATGATTATTGTTTGAACCTCTCATCTCTTTTCTGCTTTGCTGTTCATTCAAATAAAGAAAGACCGTAAGTAAATATTGTTTGAACCTCCCACTCGTGTCCTACATCTGGCATAAGTCTGACCAAAAAAATAAAACAAGCGAGGTATCGATGGCTTTGTGTGCCATCACCATTGGAAAGAAGCAAATGAGAAAAAAATATCAAGGTTGTTTCTGTCAATCCCAAAAAGATCAAGTTGCTACTCTCATCTCTTCCCCTTAGTTGTTGGGCACTAACATGCAAAAATAGTTGAAGTGGGTCATCTTGTATTAAGCATTAGTCATTGTCTTTGTCTCTATAATATCTAAATAGGCGAGTATCTCCATTTCTCTTCTTTTTTTTCTTTATTTCACCTTATTCATGGTAATAATAGAAAGAAATCAAAATATTTGCAATGTAGTCTTGTGCAGGGTATCTTGTCTGCCATTTCCAAACGTAAGGGCAGTTACAGTATAATTCCATCACTAAGGTTGTGACTGGAGCAGTGGCATTGCATTTCTTTGGCTTTTTGAGTTGATCATCAATACAATTTTGTGAAAAATATGTATTGTCGGGTAAGTCTATGATGCGGGAAAGATATGATATGAAAAGAATTTTGACCAATCAAAATCCACCCATGAATTTTGATAAATAACACCTTATTTGCTATCACATTTATGATTCTACTTTATTGATAGGTTGTTTTCCAGATATCTTATCTTTTTCATATCATAGTTGCACCCATGTATTGTCATATCATATAAGCATGAGTGTGTTTCAACAAAAAGAGATGCATATGTAATTAGTCATTATCATTGATGGTTGAATCCTCAAATTTGACATTTTAGATAGAAATAACAATTTATATTAATAAAATCAAATAACAAGGGAGAGGTTGAGAAGTATACCAGCTAAAGAATTAGAATAGGATGGGCAAAATGGAGCAGAGTGGTGGACAATCAAGAAATAATATGTTTAGAAAATAAATGTGGAAAAAATAAGAATGAATAGGAATGCTAGAAAAGATAGGATATTAGGAATAAAGTTATCTGTAGAAACCTAAAAATAATTACTCCAATAAGTGATAAAGATGAGAGGAAATAAACTAAAATGGCTTAGGCATGTGCATAGGAGACCATCAACCATGTGAATTAGAATAAGTGATTTGTTACGCATTGAAGGAGCTAGAAGAGTTCGGGGTAGACTAAAATGGGCATGAGTAGTAATTAGAAATTATTTTAAACACCAATAATTAATTTAATGGTAGATATGGCTTTAAATAGAAGGGATAGGCAAAACATGGTTTATGTAGCCGACCCCATATAGTTGGGATAAGGCATGAATGACGACGACGACGGCAACGATGACTTTGATCAAATCAAAACGTTTAAAAAAAGCTCTCACAAATTTATATTACACAACAGTCACTAACACAATACTACCATACCAAACACCCCCTAAGAGTTTTTAAAATCCCATGCATCTACAAACGTTTTTGTATGATTGAGATTTGAGCATAGTAAACAGTTGTTGTACTCAGAATCAGAAGTATTTTGGATTGAATTGAATCGCTTTTGAGAATAATTATTTTTCAGGGATTTACACAAATACAACTGTATCTGTATGTAGGAAATTCAAGTTACACAACAAAAAAAAAATCAGTGTACACTCTCAAAGAGAACTTTGGCTATGTGGAGGTTGATCATGGCTGGCGGACAATGGGCGGTGTAGTAATAACTCTTGGCAACGGCAAGGAATGTTTGCTTGATCGCAGGATCGATGCCATCAGAGCTCCGGAGCACACATTGGACTAGCTCTTGCATGTCTGATTCGATTTCACAGGTGGTGATGCTGCTCGTATTTGGATCATCGCTGCTCCTTTCGTTTACCTGATTTAATACACCAAAAAAAATATATACATATATCTATCAAAATGGTAGTAAACAACATATAATAATCCCATAATGGATGGATAGAAAGAGAAGAAAAAACATGAGAATTGCTGCTGCGTTCTCCACAGGAATTTGCTCCTGTTGGATGCCTCAGATGAAATGATCTATCTCCTTGTAGTTTTCATTTGTTTGTTTGTTTCAGAGCACAAGTTCACTGTCTGCCACAAATGGACCGGCCCCCTCCCCATTGACAATAGAGAGGCATCCATCAATCCTACTTCTCTCACCCATCACTTTTACACGTGTCCATGTCCCATGTAAGGTAGTGCAATTACCAAAACACCCTTGACATGAATATGCATGTAAAAGTGCTCACGCTCACAATTAATGGGGTTGGTTAGTATTGATGGATTATTACAATGAGGGTTGCTTGAACATTAACTCACTTTGAAATGAATCCATTTAATTTCAATTGAGCAGTGGATGACTGGAAGTGCGTTTGAACTTCAAAGTTCAAATTCCATGAAATGATTCCATTCTTGGTGGCATCCAAAACTTAGCATGTAGAGATAATTATACCCTGGAGTCCCTGACCCTGAAGTGGCTGACTACTGAACTGACTCCTGACCCTGAAATGAAAGGGCAGAAGCTGTACTGGCCCCTGGGGCAAGAGGGTTTGTGACTTTGTGTCAATGGAAAGAGATCCTTAATTACAAACCTACCCTCCACAACTAATGGTTGAAAGTTGAAACACTATTGAAATACCCCCTTCAGAACTTGTATAGTTCTATATTGTGATGGGAGCGAGAAACATCAGGTGGAGGGCTCCAGTAGGGAGCCGATAATACATTGACATCTCTCTCTTTGAAATAACAATTCTACTGGTCCAAGACATGAATGCATCAAGCTATCAACTCTTTCTGGTTGTAGTTTCGATGGAAACACAGTCCCACAGTGGGGATTTTGTTTGGTTTTGCTGGTTTTTATTTCTGCCCAACCCATTTCAACCCGACAGCAACAGCGAGTGCTTTTTCATTTCTTGCAGAGAATTCGACCAGAGAGAGTAAAATCCAAGATAAAATTCAAACAAAATGACGCCTCACTCGTGCACCCACAGATGAGAAGATGATAGGTAGGGATTCCCAATAAGGGGATTTGTGTTTCTCTCTCTCTCTCTCTCTCTCTCTCCTGTTCTCACCTTCCATTCACGGAAACGACGAAGGTGGTGACAGACTCTGTTGGTGAGTTGGACGAGGCGACGATAGTGGGGATGGCACAAGAGCTCCTCCGAGAAGGGACGACCGGCGCAGAGATTTATGGTGCGCACAAGGAGCTCTGCCTCTCTTCCTGTCTGTTGCTTGTCTTCTTCTTCTTCTTCTTCTTCCTCTGCTTCATCAAGCGATATCAGTAGCCACGTGGCCCACTGCATCCATTAGGATTTTTGTTTATTACAAGTTGAAACCATGAAGGTGAAAGAAACGAATCAATTGAAAAACTTGGTTGGAATCATGAGTACTTGGGTAGTTTGTACGATACTTTGTTTTCAGAATTTTTGTTATTCTATTCTATTTCTTGTTTTTATGGACTAGGTGGCGTGGTGGTAACTAGGTTGTATTGTAATTGTACTCACAGCGCGTCGTAAGCGGAGGAGTACGTCTTGGCCGTGCGCCAGCAGTGAGTCCAACGATAGTCGGTTGAGGGTCCCCAGTAGGGCCTCAACGAGTATCTCCGCTGTCCTCTTCGATCCCCACCTCCTGCATAAAATCAAACAAATATTACTTTTTCCTTCCTCTGTTTCCCGCTACAAATCAAATCCATCTTTGAAAAGTTTACACCAACAAAAAATTGCAATAATATATCTAAATTCTAATGGTCCTTATATACTGCTCTCTCTCTTACATCAGAGAATGTACATGTACGTGTCTTATGTATGGGTGGGTTTGGCAACTTTGAACAGATGAAGACGGATTCAAAGACAACGAACAAAACAAAACGACGGCAAACGGCGCCGGGAAGAAATATTGAAAAGAACGCCTTGGAATTTTGTGTGGTCATCATCAGTACATATTCCTACCAGTTACCGTCTACTAGTGTCAAGTATCAACGGTGGATTCTTTGATTCTTTCATAATAAAGAAATACGGTATTCGGTATACCAACCAAACTTGCATAGTATCTCAGTATATACCTCTTATCAAGCTTGTTTTTGTTGTCACTGCTGAAGATGCTGCTGCCGCCAATGTTGCTGAAGAAATCATGGACGAAGGCTCCCCTCTGTGGGTCTTCCTTCTCCAAGTACAAGGAGACCGCCTCGACAAGGACTGCCGTTCGGGCCCATGCTAGCCGCTCAGTCCATCTCTCGGGCTCGAATATGCTCGCTGCTGCTACGTAGTAGGCCTGGAGAAGTGTCCCCCTGTTCACCCCAAACTCTCCAAGGTTGCAGTCTGTGTACCATCTGCATATATAGAATATATAGTACAGTATGTGATAGTTATTAAAGGGATATCGTATCTCATATCTGGGCGTTGGAAGAGGAAGGAGTATAGTTCTGCACTGAATGTTTGGCTACTTACTTTTGAAGATTGACCCATTCATGCTGATGCAATGCTTGGCAATTGTTGAAGTCTAACTTTGCAAGCTCAAGATAGACGTTGTTGTTAACTAAAGGCATCCTGAGTGTATAGATGAATAAACCCTTTATATCAGAGAGACAAAGAGCAAAAAAAGAAAGGTCTGATATTGAGTAGAAGAAATATTTACAGATGAACCTGTAAAGTGTTTTGCCGATCCACACGTCGTCTTCTCCACCATACTGTTCTAGATAATATCTGGCCTCCAGCCGGGGGAGACTGGCGTACCATGGAATGTCAAGAGCATATCTCACCTAATCAAGTTAAATTCATTGAACCCTTTTTAGTTTTGATTCATTTTTTGAAATGGGCATATATAGATTTGAAACTTTGATATGATGATCAGTTGAGTTGATTCTTAATTTGATAACTATACCTCCCCAGGCAAGTCCTTGGTTATTATCCATTTATCTAGTAGTTGATTGGAAGCCTGTTTTTCACTTAGAAACCTGGATGAAAATGTCTTTGCTTCTTCAAGGATCTTCTCTCCGGGGAACAATACCTGAGATGCCCTGTAGAGATTGAACATTCCGGTAATTGCCTGGTTTGATTGTCCTGCGAAACAAAAGAATTCGCCACCTTTCTCGAAATGCCGAAATGCATCTGTTACAAACATTAGATCATATATACATTTGCTGTAACTAACTTGGAAAGTAATTTATTTGTTCATCATCAAATAGAAGAATGGTATATAGTTTCTACTATTTTGTCATGAATTACCTGGGGAAACATCGTGGCCATGTAACCTTAGGAGCCTGAAAGCCATAGCTGTGTCATCAATGTCATGTACTGTTGAGTTTCTAGCCCAACAAATTCCATCTTCAGTCCAATACCTGAAATTTTTATCGAGATTTTACTGTTAAATTTTTATATTACCATAAAAAAGGGGTCTGACCAGTAAAATAATCTAGACTACTGAACCAACAATGGGACCTGTAGACATAATCGAGACATTCTTTAATTTCTGATTGGAAGTATCGAGAAATGCCAAGGCGTTCCAAGCGATCCACAGCCCAAATGTGTTCGAACAAATCAACAGGGTAGACATTGGGTACTGTGAACAAACACATTATAAAAAAAAAAAAAAGAAAACTATTTTAAGTTAGTAAAGTTATAAAATAGAAAAAAAAAGAAACTTTTGATTTGAAACAGTTAAAAGTGACAAAAGGTAACTCCTCTACGCTAGATCTACCTCCTCCATTGAATCTTTCAACAACTCTTTTGAGATATTTTAAGCAGTTTTCATCTTTAGTCTGCATGAGGGCAAAGGCTGTGGAGGATGGAGAAAACAGGAAGGACCCATCTGGGCTCTGCAGCTTGAGAAGCTTTTCCCAGTCCAAACCAGGCATTCCTTCCAAGCTATGGAGGAGCGTTGTGGGCACTATGTGCATCATTTCCTTGGGTATCCTGTATCACATATATAATTATTACATAAATCCAACAACACAAAATCCCCTAATTAAGTTCACAAAGCTATTGTGGCAGACCACTACTTCAGTCCTTTTCTAATCTTTCTGAGATATTGTACTAGCCATTACTAGAAATAATTAAATTTCCATTGCCAAAAGTATAGAAAAATAATTGAATTACTATAAGAAAAAGAAAAGAATGATGGAAGATTTTGTTGAGGAATCACCTAGTAAGCTTTAGATTTCTCTTGGCACTTATCATTTGCATGACAGTAGAATCAACAGGAACCTGCAAATGCAGCTTTCGAGCAATTTCGATGAGAGAAGGGAAAGCAACTTCAAAACCTATGGACATGTGCTCTGGGTTTTCTCTTTCGAGCTTACTCATGTTCTCCCGAATAAATACCACTCCTATATTATTAACACACACAAAACAAAACACCCCAAGTCAGCTACTAGTTACCACATTCATTTGAACTGATGAAGCTAGCTAGCTACAGAGCTTTTGTTCTACCTTTATCGCACTTCCTCGGACAGATATTCCATGATTTCAATGCAATCACACAGGCCAAAGTGCTAATGATCCGATCGTGAGCAGAAAATATACGATGATCGCCCCAGGAACCATCGGGGAGTTGATTGTCGACGATCCACAGAAGGCTAGAAGGGAACTGGGGAGCACCACCTCCATGAATATCTTCAACCAGAGATACCCATGCGGTGTCATAAGCTGAGATGCTAATTTCTCCATCTTCCATAGAACTCAACATAGCTTTAATGGAATCCACCCTCTCTACTATCTCGTTAGAGATGGAAACCTTTGATATCACATCCACAAATAAATTAGCATTTCACGCTAAGAGTTGATATTTGAAAATCAACAGAGAAAAAAAAAAAAGATTTATCAACCTTAGGAGCTTCCCCTTCTCTGTCATTCTTCAGAGTCTCCAGCCATTCTGCCGTTGGTAGGCCATTCTGAAGGATCTCCGTGTAGACTGCACAAACAATCATCCGAACATATCATGTACGAATATATGTATGTGTTTATGTACGTATACGTCTCTGTGTATGTAATGAAATTTGCTATACCGTGAGCAGAAATCCTGGGTATTGCGTTACGTCTGGAGCGCAGAAGACCAAAGCCGGACCTTTTGTTTTCAGTTGCAAAAGAACAAACACCTGCAACAGATAAATAGGATTCAATTTTCATGTGGAAAATGACGATGCTGCCACTCATTAAAACTTACTATATTGGGGAAACTTCTCGTTTCACGAGGAGATTTCTCCCACATACCCAGAAAAAGAAACACGCTCTTGGGTGAATTCTGTAAACTTCTGTGTTCTGTCGTCTGTATCACTCTCACTACTCACTGTACAGTACAGTAGTCATTATAGGAAAAACCGAGCTATAAGCAAAGCAACGAGCTGGAACAGCTAAACGTTGATCTCTTTGCTAGAAAGATCATGGAATAAAGAAATGAGGAAATCCAAAACCAAAAGAGACTTTATCAGCAAATAGATTCCTCATGATATATCTCTTGATTCCAACCGTTCAAAACTTAAAAAATAGCAATATTTCAGTGGAAATTTACGTTTCTATTTTCCTAAATGGTAATTTTGATCGATTCAAAAGGGAAAAAATTAGAGTCTATAGACTCTATTGCTTTGTGGGTAGCTGCTGGTAGAACTCTATTGCTTTTACCAACTGGGTTAGCTAGTGTGGATTGAAAAAACCAATGGAGACTCACCGGAGAGAACCGCCCCTGGATCTGACGATGGATATGTGCGTGAGACGGGAACCGGCGGAAGGAGGCGGAGGAAAGCGGTGGTGTTAGGCATTTTTGATTTCAGGGTGTGAGAGAGGAAGAGAGCCGAGAGAGAGGGGGTGTTTGGAAAGTGACGCGAAGAGCAGAGAAGGGAAGTAATTTAAAGGGGAGGAGAGGAGGCGGTTGGTTGGAAACTGAAATGAAAACCGAAAAGCAGAGTGAGTTGTGGAATAATTTAAACTTTTAAAGCACAGAGAGAGAGACGATGGAATTGAAAGTCGGCCGGGGGTTTTTACGTCCTTTTACCTTGATTTTATAACCCATGAGAGAGAAGGGATTAGAGTGTACTATGTGATGAATTGCATGTGGTGCCAAGTATATTACTGTAGAGTGTAGAATGAGAATGATTGAACCACGTAATACGGTCTCAGTGTACAGTTGTCAGATGACGTGGAAGAAAGGGAAAAACTTTGGCTGTTGGGGGCCTGTCTGGGCTGTTGGGAATTGGGATGGTTTCAGGCATGACACGTTACAATTGATGGATGGGTAAAAGAGTCATTGCGTTTAATAAAAGGAGTCGGTTTTCAAAACGACCCCTAAAAGTTAAAAAGAAGCTTTTTGTTCATAAATATAGAATTTATTACAGAATCCAAGTTGTTTTTGTTGAGCTTCTTGTTAAATGCAAATAAAATTGTTCATGGGCCAGGCTCGGGTTTGGGTTTTGCCAAACTTTGAATGGAACCCGGCTCGAAGTTCGAGCTCGATACAATGTAAATCAGGCTCTAAACCTGGCCCGTGAGGTTGATACATGTGGCCGATTTACGTTCAAGTGCTAGTTTAAGAATAGAACCCATAGACGTGTTAAATTCTGATTAGTGGTAGTTCAAGAAAATAGCCCACTAACATATAGAGTGGAGCTCACCTAAGAAGTGGGAAGTTTCCACTTTCAATTATTTCCTAAAAAATGTAAGTTGTGCTATTAATTACTATTAACTACTAAACTAAATAATTAACTTCAGCTACTAATTACTAATAATAATTACTATTAACGACTTTTAATGAATTAATTGTTAACTACATCTAATTAATTAATTTCAAATATTAATTACTAATAATAATTACTCACCGATAATAATTAATTACTGAAAACAATTTCTTATAATAATTATTGCTATAACTTAATTGCTGATAATAATTAATTAGTGATAATATTGCTCATTATTAATTCTAAATGATAATTAAGAAATATTTTCATAATGGTAATTAATAATTCAGAAATAATCTTTTTATATTTATATTAACTCATATTAATTATTTTGAAATAAATATTAACTCATATTAATTATAATTAATAATATTATATTAATGAATATAATTATTTTATTATTATAAATAATTATAATTAATTATTACTAATACTAATGATGATAATTATTACTTCGGAATGTTAATTATGATAATTAATAAGTATTTTAATAATGTTAATTATTAATTGGGATATAATCATTTTATATAAGTATTAATTCATATTAATTATTTTATAAATATATAATTAGTGTTATTTATTTACATTACAAGTAATTATAATTAATACTATTATTATTCTCCAATAAATATTTCATTTAGTGAAAGTTGAATTATTCAATATTTTTAAATTTAAAGAATTATAAAAGCAAATATTATTTTATAAATTAACTAAAAATTGTAATTATAACAAATTAATTACTTAATAAAAATAAAATAACAATAATAGTTCTAATAATAATAATAATTATTATTATTATTATTATTATTGATTTCACTATTATTAATATATTATTAAATTCACTATTATTAATATATTATTAATCTGTTAATAATACTGATTATTATTAAAAAATGTTAATAGCAAAATTTAATTACTTAAAATAATTTGTTGACTTGAAATTACCCATTTTAATTCAGAAAAATATTAATGATTAATTTCTTAAAATTATTATTTACAGAATAATTTTAATTACTCTTTCACTAATGACCTTATTTTTGAGTAATTGGTTTTTTATGTTCAATATTTTTTTTTTTGCAAAAATCCAAATAACTTTTCATTTACAATGATAACCATTTTATTTTTCTCTTATTCAGTTTTCCAAAAGATAAAAAAAAATTAATGATATTTACCTATTTTTATCAAATTATGTATTTATCAAGTTGTTGTCATTGATGATGATGATGATCAGCCAACTTTTTGAAGGAAAGGGGTACTAATAATAATTAATGACTTCTAATTAATTAATTTCAACTATTAATTACTAATAATAATATCTCACTAATAATAATTATTTCTAATACTTAACTACTGATATTAACTAATTACTAATAATATTTCTCATTATTAATTCAGAATGATAATTAATAATGATTTTCATAATGGTAATTAATAATTCAGAAATAATAATTTTATATTTATATTAACTCATATTAATCATTTTGAAAATAAATATTGAATGTTAATTATTTATATTTATATGAAATAATTAATTATAGTATTATTATTATTAATTATAATTAATACTTATATTAATTAGTATAATTATATTATTATTATCATCCAATATTATAATTAATTATTACTAATAATAATTATTTCTGATAAAAATTTACTATTGATTATAAAAATGATAATTATTACTTTGGAATGTTAGTTATTAATGATAATTAATAAGTATTTTAATAATGTTAATTATTAATTGGGATATAATCATTTTATATTTATATTAATTAACTGAATACTATTATTATTCATTCTCCAATAAATATTTCATTTAGTGAAAGTTAAATTATAAACTTTCAATTATTCATTATTGCTAAACTAAAAGATTTAGAAAAACAATTATTATTTCATGAATTAACTAAAAAATCATAATTATAACAAATTAATTACTTCATAATAATAATAATAATAATAATAATAATAATAATAATAATAATAATAATAATAATTACTGATTTAAAAATCAATACACACATAATAAGAATATATTATTAGTAAATAATAGTAATAATAATATAATTATACTAATTTCATAATTATTAATATATTATGAATCTATATTACTCAATAAAGATATGAAATAAAAAATATATATATATTCAAATTACCACTAAATGAATGAACCAAAAATCTATGAGTATTCTAATTGACTTGAATTTGACACATCAACATGCTCAAAATTATAATTTCAACCTACATTTTATATTTCTATCTCTTAATTCCCATAATTCAAGCATACCATTATTTTATGTACATGTTTCCCTATCTTTTCCTAATGATAAATTGTAGCCAGTCTATGTGCATTGTGGGGAGCTTAGACTTAAAATCCATAACCATGATCGACCAAAATAAGTGTTGCCACCTAACTTGGAGGTGACTTTCATACTTAGGATGGTCTCATTATTCTCCTTTCTTTCATGTTTCCTCTATTGGATGGGCTTCAAACTCCTAATTATATTATCAATTGATTGTAGCCATACATTATTGATGATTTGATTGTAGTTATATATTTTTCATCTTTTATTTTAGAGGATGGATGCATCTACAAATGTTGTTTGGCATGGATTATTTTTCTTAGCAGCTCTTTGAATGATTTTCTTCATTCTTTGCCTCTTTGAATGGATATCATAAATGTTTTTTATCCATTCATATGTCCCTAAATATTAAGCAGTATTTGTAATAATGTTGTAAACATCCATCTAAGTTTACTATTTTATAAATAGATTAATGATTTCAAAGTTATTGATACTTTTTTGGGGGTGGGTTGTTTAACATGACATTGATTTTTTATTGTTAAATAGTAAAATTTAAATTAAATGATATTGTAGTTGCCCCTTAGTATGGGGTCATTGTCTAGATAAAAACATGGTAAGTCTCTTAAATCAAATAAAGAGCCTACCCAAAATGTCTATTATAAATAATTAAAAAAATAAAATAATTTAGATTAAATCAAATAATTACTGAATTAAGTAAATAATAATAACAATCAATTATTTATAGAATTAATTAATAATAATAACAATCATCAAGTACTTATTTAAGTAAACAATAAAAAACTAAATAACAATCATCAGTTACCATTAATAGTAATAATAATGGTTAAATTAAAGTAATAAATGTTTCAAGTTGAGTTTAATGACCGGTATAATTTTACGGGTTTGACATATAAGGGTCAATTTATGTGGACCCGTAGATTGTACGAGTGTCTTAAATTCCAGGTATTGATTCAAAGCCTGTTTTTGGTATTGATTCAAAGTCTCGAGAGAAGCTCATGTTTTAACGCTTCATAGGAGTTTGTTTAAGTGGTTGTAGATTGTCTGTTAAGTTGTCCTCGTCAATAGAAGTTTGTTTTAAGTGGTTTAGTTTGTTTTTCTATTACCTGGTCTATAGGAGAATACATAGCTTTAGGAGTTGGTGGTTGCACTTCCTAGTTTCAAGCACTTATCCGTTTGGTTTTAGCTCTATAAATAGGGCAGCTTCTTATTGTGAAAAATATCAGATTTTGGGAAATAACAAAGTTCAGTCCTTGTCTCTATTATTTTTTCCTTTTTCTTCCAAGATATTTATTTATCAATAAGAATGAATACATATCAAAATTGAAACTTTAGAGGGAAAGACACACGATTTTTTCCTTTTTATTAGGTAGTTTGAGGTTGACTAAGGCTGCATTTGGCATTCCTTATTTTAAGGATTTATTTCCTTTTTGTAATTAAAAACTCAATGTTTATAGGGGCATTTTAACTGCAAAAATGAAATAAGTCCTTAAAATAAGGAATACCAAGTGCATCCTAATTGGTTTAATCTTATAATTGCTAAGTGGGTCTAATCTGAAACCCATATTAGAAGCAAGAAAAAAAAGTAGAACACCTATCCAATGAATTAAAGAGAAAATGTTCTTTTCTTTATTTTTTCTGCTCTAAGGTCGTCTAATATAAAGTGGGAGCCTTGATGGTTGGATCAATGGAATCATTGAGAACTAAATTGGATCATGATTCAATCGGATAGCCATGAAAGCCTGCATGCAACTTTAGTGGAGAGCTGGTAAATCTGCATCAACAATACATCAATAGACATGAAGCAAATTCTTAGAAGTGTAGAGAAAAAAAGAGGATATGAATTCCAATTGATTTTTCACCCCTTGCATGTATTGATTGATTATGAAAAATGGGGTCATAGAAGGATCATATTGGGTTGGTGCTCGTTGCTAGAAGGGTGGATGGGTTGCTAGAAGTGGGGAGGTTGTTCTAGTTTTCAGGATTTTCTCCTTTGAAAAGATGGAGAAGAGTAGAAAGGTTGTGTTCAAATGTTTCATTTTGAAGGTTTAAAGAAGAATGATGGGTAAAATAGTCTTTTCAATATTTTCGTTAAAAGATGCTAATGGAAGAGGAGGATTTAGTCAATTGTTAAGGGTATTTTAAGACTATGTAAATAGTAGGGGTAGATGTAGTCAATTTCCTAAAATTTAGGGGTACTTTATGAAATTTACCCTTTTTCTTTGGGTAAATTGCATATTTGTATTTTATATTCTATGGAGTTTGGATAATATCACTTTAGTATCTGAACTAAAATTTGCAATTGCAATACTTGAACTCCCAAAAACTACCAATTTAGTACCCGCGACCACCATTAGTAGTATGTCAATTATTTATATCACATGACAACATGTACGGCTTAAATTTTTTATGAGAAACCAGAGCTACCCTTTTTAATATTTTTGAGACCATTTTACCTTGATTGTCTTCTCCAATAGTGACAAGAATTACTCATCTTCTCCAACAACAATGTGATATAAACACCCTTTCTTATGAATTGAGTAATTGGAAAGAAAAGGATTACAAAAAAGGGGAGAGTATAGCAGTAGCTTTCTTCCTATCTTTTGTATTGCAGAGAAAAAAGTGTGAAAGTGTCACAAAGTTCATCCTGTATGGCTACTGATAACTTCGTTCAACCTGCCATCCCGCGTTTTGATGGTCACTATGACCATTGGAGTATATTGATGGAGAACTTCTTAAGGTCCAAAGAATATTGGCAGGTCGTCTCCAACGGAATAGCAGAACCAGCAGTAGGCACAACAGTGACAGATGCACAGAAAACAGAATTAGAAGGACAATGTTTGAAGGATCTCAAAGCAAAAAAATTATCTTTTCCAAGCCATTGATCGTTCAATCTTGAAAACCATTCTTTGCAAGGATACATCCAAACACATCTGGGATTCCATGAAGAAGAAGTATCAAGGTTCGGCAAGGGAAAAGAGGTAGTAGCTTCAAGCACTTCGTTCGGAGTTCGAAACACTACGAATGAAATCAGGAGAGTCAGTCACAAATTACTTTTCACGTACAATGGCAATTGTCAATAAGATGCGGATCCACAGCGACAAGACGGAGGACGTCACCATAGTAGAGAAGATCCTTCGGTCCATGACACCAAAATTTAATTTTGTTATTTGTTCCATAGAAGAATTTCATGATATTGATGAAATTTCAATTGACGAATTACAAAGTTCTTTGTTGATTCAAGAGCATAAAATCAACCAGCAGGAGAAAGAGGAGCAAGCTTTGAAAGCATCCACAGAAAATCATCTGGAACCAAGGAGAGATAGAAGACGAGGTAGAGGTAGTGGCAGAGGCAGAGAAAGCAATGATCGTGGAAACCAACAACAACATCAACATCAAGACAACCAAGTTCAAGGAAGAGGAAGATGAAGAGGAGACCACCACTCGACTACATATAGACCAAGGTCAGCAGACAAGTCCAATGTCGAGTGCTACAGATGTCACAGGTATGGCCACTATAAGTCTGAATGCCGAACTAATTTAAATAGACAATATGGAGAAATGTCTAATCTTGTCGAGAAGGACGAAGAAGTATCATTGTTAATGGTTTGTCATGTAAAGGAGGAAACCAACAAGAATTTGTGGTACTTAGACATAGGCTGCAGCAATCATATATGTGGAGACAAGTCAGCATTCTCTTATTTGGATGAGTCATTTCGCGATAATTAGAAGTTTGGTGACAATTCTAGAGTCTCAGTTATGGGAAAATGAAAGGTGACAATCCAAACCAAGGGGGATTCTACTCAAACAATCTCCAATGTGCTCTTCGTTCAAAACTTGAAGACCAATCTGCTTAGTGTGGGTCAACTGCAAGAAAAGTGATACGAGGTTTCTATCAAAGATGGAGTTTGTCAAATTCGAGATGCAAAGTTAGGCTTAATCGCTCAAGTTAACATGACAGTGAATCGTATGTTTTCGCTTTATCTCCACAACATCACTCATTCATGCTTCTCAGTCAAATTAAAGGATGCAGCATGGCTATGGCATTTTTGCTATGGTCACCTAAACTTTGGTGAACTGAAGACTCTACAATAGAAAAATATGGTGACTGGTTTTCCTCAAATTACAGCTCCATCTGAAGTTTGTGAAGAATGAATTGTTAGAAAACAACACCGTAATCAATTTCCGAAAGGAAAATCATGGAGATCGAAAAAGGCGTTGGAGCTGGTTCATTCCGATCTTCGCGGGCCAATTGATCCATCTTCCAATGGAGGTAAGAAGTACATAATTACCTACATTGATGATTATAGTCGAAAAGTACGGGTTTATCTTTTGCAAGAAAAATCTGAAGCTTTTGTAGCATTTAAAAATTATAAAGTGCTTGTTTAGAAAGAAGTTGGCAGCCCAACAAAGGTTCTTCGCACTGATCGTGGTGGAGAATACAACTCACTTGAATTTGCAAAATTTTGTGAGACCAATGGAATCAAGAGGCAACTTATGACAGTTTACACGCCTCAACAAAATGGAGTTTGTGAGCGAAAAATCGCACTATTTTGAATATGTGCAAAGTTTGTTGTAGAGGAGCGGCATTCCAAAAACCTTCTGGCCTGAAGCAGTTAACTAGAGCATTCATATTTTGAATAGGTGTCCCACACTTGCTGTTCAAAATATGATTCTAGAGGAAGCATGGAGCGGAAGGAGACTGGGAATAGAACATTTCAGAATTTTTAGGTGTGTTGGCTATGCTCATATTCCGGACCAGAAGAGAACAAAGCTAGATGTCTAGGGAGAAAAATGCATTTTTCTTGGTGTTAGTGATCAATCAAAAGCCTATAAGATTTACAATCCTATCACTAAGAAAATTGTTATCAGTCGTGATGTCGTTTTTTATGAAGAAAGTTTTTGGCCATGGAATAATAATGTTGTCAAACAGCAAATACCCGTCAACTTTGATGGAGACAATGAAGAGGAGAGGCAGTAGCCAATAGAAAATGATCAACAAATTCCACCAGATGGTCCAACAGACGTTCCAAGCTCGCCAACAACAATAGAACAACCTCAACATATTAGAAGAAGGCCTGCATGGATGACTGATTATGAGGTAACCGAAATTGACCAATCTGAGGACCCACTTACATATTTTGCTCTATTTTTGGATTGTAATCCTATAGTTTTCGAAGAGGCTGTCAAAGAATCCAAATGGCGGAAGGCAATGGATGAAGAAATTGCAGCCATTGAATGGAACAACACTTGGGAGTTGACTGATCTTCCAAGAGGGCACAAGAAAATTGGTGTCAAGTGGGTGTACAAGACAAAATTGAAGGATAATGGAGAAGTTGACAAATACAAGGCATGCCCAGTAGCTAAAGGCTATAAGCAAGAACTTGGAGTGGATTATAGAGAAGTCTTTGCTCCTGTCGCAAGACATGATACGATCAGATTGGTGATTGCATTGGCAGCTCAACATTCATGGCCTATCTTCCAATTGGATGTGAAATCATTATTCTTGCATGGTGAACTGCAGGAACAAGTATTTATTGATCAACCTCCTGGTTATGTGAAACTTAGAAGTGAAAACATGGCTTATAAACTCAAAAATGCATTATACGGGCTAAAACAAGAACCACGTGCTTGGTATAGTCGTATAGATGCTTATTTTTCTAAAGAGGGATTTAAGAAATATCCATATGAGCACACACCTTTTACAAAGATTGAAGATTGAGGAAAATTGCTCATTGTTTGCTTATATGTTTACGATCTTATTTTGACTGGAAATGATAGTGCCATGTTTAAAAGTTTTAAGAAGTCCATGATGATTGAGTTTGATATGTCTTACCTTGGAAAGATTCATTATTTTTTGGGTATTGAAGTGGTGCAATGGAATTTTTATTTCACAAAGGAAGTATGTGCAAAAAATTTTGGATAGGTTTCAAATGAAAAATTGCAATTCTGTTAGCACGCCAACTAAAGTGGGTCTGAAGCTTGTTCAAAATCTTGAAGGAAGGAAGATTGATAGCACTCTTTACAAGCAAATTGTAGGGAGTCTAATGTATTTAACGGCTACAGGACCTAGCATAATGCTTGTTGTGAGTCTCATAAGCAGGTTCATGGAGTGTCCGAAAGAGATTCATCTCTTATCTGCAAAAAGAATCTTTCAATACTTGTAAGGGACTGCTAGTTATGGGTTGTTCTACAAGAAAGGATAAAAGTCAGATTTGTTCGGTTTCATTGGCAGTGATTATGCCAGAGATTTAGATGGTCGGAAAAGCACTTCAAGATATGTTTTCATGCTTGGTTTTGGAGTTGTTTTGTGGTATTCAAAAAAGCAATAAATTGTCACTTTGTCAACAACTGAAGCAGAGTTTGTAACTACAACAGGCTGCGCCTGTCAAGCTATTTGGCTGAAGAAAATTCTAGAAGAGCTAAACTTTGAACGATAAGGAACTACAATAATTTTTTGTGACAACAGTTCTTCCATCAAACTCTTCAAAAATCCTGTTCTACATGGAAGAAGCAAGCATATAGATGTAAAGTTTCACTTCCTAAAGAACCTGACAAATGAAGGAGTCATTGATCTTGTCTACTGCAAGTGAAGACCAGATTGCTGATATAATGATCAAACCTCTCAAATTGGCGTCGTTTGTGAAGTTTAGAAAACTGCTAGGTGTCTCCACTTTGGATGGCCCAACTTGAAGAGAGTTCGTTGTTTTTTCTAAACTGAATGTTCGAAAACTTTCAGTTTAAGGGAGGGATAATTGTTGAAATATTTACTAAGTCTCCTAGTTGTCCTCGTCAATAGGAGTTTGTTTAAGTGGTTGTAGTTTGTTTTTCTGTTAAGTTGTCATCGTCAATAGGAGTTTGTTTAAGTGGTTTAGTTTATTTTTCTGTTACCTGGTCTATAGGAGAATACATAGCTTTAGGAGTAAGTTGCATGTTTCTAGGAGTTGGTGGTTGTACTTCTTAGTTTCAAGCACTTGTCCGTTTGGTTTTAGCTCTATAAATAGAGCAGCTTCTTGTTGTGAAAAATATCAGATTTTGAGAAATAACAAAGTTCAGTCCTTGTTTCTATTTTTTTTCCCTTTTTCTTCCAAGATATTTATTTATCAATAAGAATGAATGCATCTCAAAATTGAAACTTTAGAGGGAAAGACACATGATTTTTTCCTTTTAATTAGGTAGTTTGAGGTTGACTAAGGCTGCATTTGGCATTCCTTATTTTAAGGATTTATTTCCTTTTTTCAATTAAAAACTCAATGTTTATAGGGGCATTTTAAACCCATATTGGAAGCAAGAAAAAAAAGTAGAACACCTATCCAATGAATTAAAGAGAAAAATTTCTTTTCTTTATTTTTTCTGCTCTAAGGTCGTCTAATATAAAGTGAGAGCCTTGATGGTTGGATCAATGGAATCATTGAGAACTAAATTGGATCATGATTCAATCGGATAGCCATGAAATCTTGCATGCAACTTTAGTGGAGAGCTGGTAAATCTGCATCAACAATACATCAATAGACATGAAGCAAATTCTTAGAAGTGTAGAGAAAAAAAAGAGGATACGAATTCCAATTGATTTTTCACCCCTTGCATGTATTGATTGATTATGAAAAATGGGATCATAGAAGGATCATATTGGGTTGGTGCTCGTTGCTAGAAGGGTGGATGGGTTGCTAGAAGTGGGGAGGTTGTTCTAGTTTTCAGGATTTTCTCCTTTGAAAAGATGGAGAAGAGTAGAAAGGTTGTGTTCAAATGTTTCATTTTGAAGGTTTAAAGAAGAATGATGGGTAAAATAGTCTTTTCAATATTTTTCGTTAAAAGATGCTAATGGAAGAGGAGGATTTAGTCAATTGTTAATGGTATTTTAAGACTATGTAAATAGTAGGGGTAGATGTAGTCAATTTCCTAAAATTTAGGGGTACTTTATGAAATTTACCCTTTTTCTTTGGGTAAATTGCAGCGGCATGTTTTGAAATTCAGGTACTAGAGTGAGAATAGCCCTAAAGTACAGGGTACTAATATACAATTTACCCTTTTCTTTTAGTATTAGGCAATACATTTTAACATAGTTGGTGTTGAGGTGTTGATTATATGGATAGTTTTCAAGGAGCCAAGGCGAACCTAGGCGACAGGGGAGCACTTAGTCATCTAGTTGCCTAGACATTGCTTAATGTCTCAAAAAATACAGGACAAAAAGGGGATCAACCCTTATTTTTGTCATACAAACACAGGAAAAAGAAGGGCCAAAGCCTTTGTTCTTGTCTTAGAAAAAAGAAAAATAAACAAAAGAAAAATCTCAAAAATGATGGAGAAGAATTTGTTCCAAGAGCCTCTGTTTTTTCTTTTTCAAAAAAAAAAGAAAGAAAGAAAGAAAGGGCAGAGCCCTTGTTTTTATTCCAAAAAAAAAAAAGAAAAAAAAGGGGGCCGAGCCCTTATTTTTTGTTCTAGTCCACCCCTATTTTAAGGGGTGGAGCCCCCATTTTTGGTTCCAAAAGGAGGAGGAGAATAAGAAGAAAACAAATACACATCTTATGTGATTTGTTTATTTTCCTTGATTCTTCAAATACATAAAACTTGTATCACTCAAGCCCTCACAAGAATATCTATCAAACTCGTTTAGAGCTTCAAATATTTAACAGAACCCTAATAAAATAAGAATGTAATAAAAAAATATTATTTAATAAAAGACCCCGGATTAGAGTTTCAATCGGGTTTTTTGAATTTTAAAAACCAGTCTAAACCATAAACCAATATAAGTATTCATTTGACATTTAAACATATTATATATCCAACTCTTTATAGATTCGACCCCGGATTAACCATCGGACACCTAATCAAAATTAGGTGGCACTTGTTAACATTTCTATTTGGCATTTGAAATTATTATTTATGCAGGTATATATGTTAGTTGAGATTTTTTAATTGGGTTAAGCCCAATAAAATGTCCCAAGCCATATCAGAAACCAGATTAGACCATAATAAAATGATCTGGTTTTGTCCTATTTCTATACTAAAATGGTTTGGTTTGATGTGAGAATTTTTCATATTATAATTTCTTGGTTTTGTCTAAGATTTTCTTTAAACTAGACTAGACTTGACCATGGACACCCTTAACCAAGTGCATATGAGCCACAGTTACATGTACTTGATCCCACATCTCCTATTTAGGAGGGATATGGAGTAACAATGTCAAGCACAAGTAGCCATAGAACTTACCAATTGAGCAACCTTCAATTGGTATTTTGTAATGAAAGAGAGAGAGAGAGCAAAGCAAGTCGGTGATTTAGAGCTAACTTTTTCATTGGTAATTATTTTTCATTTTTCTCCTCCTAAATTTGAGCTTTATACCTCTTTCCTTTATGAAGGTTTGAGCCTTTGAGGGAAGGGAGTTGCTTCCTCTTTAGTCCTCAAGCAAATTAAAAATTTATTATTAGAAATCAATTTGTTACAAAATAAACTCTCCTCCTTGGAATCAAATCCTAGTGTTCTTCAAATATTATACACCCCTTTGATTCCTATTAGAAAGGAGAAATATCACTGGATTTCTTGACATCCTCTACTTTCAACTTCAAGTTAAACATGGATGATAGGGCTGTCAACATTATTCGAAAATCCAATTTCGAAATCAAGATTCAACATAATCGAATCGAATTTGAATATGACTTGATTTGATTTGAGAAGTATTCGAATTCGATCGATTATTTAATTATTGCATATAATATATAAAATATTTAAATATTTTATATAATATATAATAATTAAATTATATAAATAATTTATATATTTATATACTTTATATAAATAAAATATTTATTTTAAATATTCACTAATTACCTAAAATAATTAAATGGTTGAATTTGAGCCAAATCAAATATTTGAATATTTAATCAAATTTAAACTTAGATATTACTTGATCCGATTCGAATTAGATCCATTTACACCCCTAGCGGATGGTGCTTGCAAAAGGAACCAGGGGAGAATATTGGTGGGAGGTATTCTCAGAGATGGTAATGGAATTTTTCACTATGCTTTCTCTAATTATTATTTTGATGCTTCTTCTCTTTTAATAAAATGTAAAGTGCTTCATGATTAGCTTTATTTACGCTATAAGAATGGTGTGACGGAGATGGAAGTGGAAAGTGATAATAAATGTATCATAAACATCTTGGTGGAAAACTCCTACTCGTTTTGATCCACCATATTTTGAGAGAAGGAAATTGATTGATTGCATGAGGATTAAATTCAAATATACACTTCACGAAGGGAATAGATTTACAGATTGGCTAACCAACACAGCTTTTTCCCACCAGAGATTCCATATTTTCAACTCCTTTCATAACCTATCGCAGGAGATTAAGAACCTTTTGAAGGAGGATTATATGAGACTCCATGTGTTACGTATTGACTAATCAAGGATCAAAATTTTGTCACGTATCGGCCGATACATATCATATTGGAGCCTTTTTAATATACCCCTATAGAGGGTGTTTCGGATTGACGAGTGATTCAGGGGGTAGACTGGCCTTAACCTGATGTATCGGCTTGTATCAATATTTAAAACCGTGTGACTAATATTGTTGTGCTCCTTAATTTCTTGGCTTATTTATTTATTTATTTTGTAACTTTGAGCAGGGTTGAGTGAGAAAGGTTGTCTGATCTTTGTTTGGGTGTTGGGGCAAGGCAAGCTACATCCTTCCCTCCTCCCATGTACCTTATTTTCTTTTTGATATGCAATGATTAATAAAATACTTAGGCTATGTTTGGTTTGAAGGAAAATGTAAGGAAGGAAAGGAAAGGTAGGGACACCTTTACAAGCCTTGTATTAATTTTCTTGTCTTTCCCTTCCTTTCCCTACCTTTTCCTTCAAACCAAACATAACCAGGTGGCCACCCCTTCACTTAGGGCCCGTTTGTTTTTTTCGATTTTGAGAGGGGGAAGTTGGTCCATTGACCAAGATACCCATATTATTTTCTCAGATTTATATGGAGTCCATGAAAAATAATGTATTTTCCTGGTAAGTGATACCCATCTCCCAGCCTACCATGTGGATAAATAACTTTCTCAGCTGCGGGGAGAAAGTTGACAACACTTGGATGTGACAAAAATTACCCTTTTTAAGAATGACTTTTAAATCTTTTATGGCTAAAATGGTCATTATCTTAATTACTAGGGAAATAAACGAACATGGGTAAGTGCAATTACGTACGTAAATAACTTCTTGAAAAGCGAAGAGGACTTAAAATAAATTTTGGGTTAATGAAAAATGGTAGTGTTATAGAAAACTGCAACTAGGGATGAAACTTGGGCAAAGTTAGACTGGATTGAGGCCAACCTAGGGTATCGAACTCCTAACCCTAACCCAACCAGGCCTTTACACCAGTGTTTTAAAAACTGACCTAGAACTAGAACCTCTTTGGCCATTGGTTTTTGGGTCAGTGATTTGACCATCCAATTTGAATGAATGACACGTTAAAAAATAATTAATTCAAAAATGGTAAAAAATTATTATCCAAAGAGACAGGTCAACCGCCTGGGTCAACATGTTACTGAGCAGTCAATGGATTTTGGCCTAGGAACAAAAGGTGAAATGAATCAAGTTGCCTGAACGGTTTCCGGGCCAAATGGTCCAACCATCCGAATAAACTGTATTCGAAAACACTGCTTTACAAGCCAACGCGACCATTGGATTCGTGGTCCCAAAAAGGGATGTAGGTGGCGCCACTTTGTTTAAGGCAGTCCCCTGATGGGTCAGATCTCAGACCTAAATGGGTTCCTATATATATACAATAAAAAATTGTATATATAAAAGAAAAAAAAAAAAAACTAACAATGTGCGGAATCACATCAACTTGATCACCCTTACCCCAAAAAAAGAATAAATAATAAAAATGTGAAAGTGTTTGTTTTAGGCCATCGAGATCTGAGGCAATAGACCTCGAATCATCACCTTGAGCAATATCATGTATACCTAATAGACACCTACTTAGCCTCCTGAGGCCTAAAAATCTGGCCAGTGTCCACTCTCTCCCTTGTCAACAAGTGGACACTTGAGATAGACAGATGCCCTAAAGTGATTTCTTTCGCACTTCCCGTGAAATAATTGAAGCTAATTTGGGATATATAAATTGGCAATTCCTATTAAAAATACTGAACGTTTGTCCACTACTTGTTACTTGTTAACTGGGCCTTTCTTCATGAGCTGGACCTGAATCTTAACAGTCTCATGGACCCAACTTGAACTCCTTTCTGATCAGGTCCAAAGTTTTTGGACCTACATTAAGATCTAGGTATCCCTTATTATGTATGTTAGGCACCTGGGCAATCGACTACCCATTTTACTACTACTATTCAAGAAAACAGTCATTCGGGTCATGCTTATCAAATTCTCTAGACCCACACATGAGCAATGAATTGGTTCACCTAAAATCAGTTCTATGTTCTCTGTCAATGGTTCACCAACTGGACTGAATTGACACTCCATAAGAGAAAATTTTTTGGCGCATGTTATCCTTTGGATCTTTTGTTTTCTCCTTTCAAAAGAATCCAACTCTTTCATTATGATTGATATTGACTTATAAAACTTAAAATTTATTTTGGGTCTGTTCGGTTCACAATCGGAATAGCTATTCCCCTCACATATTTGGTTGAGATTGGAATTGGATCAAAATTAGTTGGAATGGATTTTCATTGCTAGAGGGGGAGGGAATAGGGCTGTTAATGGGTCAGGTCTGACTCGATGGATCCAATGCAATCGGTTTCACCCAGTTTCGAACCGATTCAAATCCAATCTCAGTTATATTCATATAACACATTATATATATATATATATATATATATATATATAATGTTTAATATTTAATACATATTAAACATATTTATTTATTTATTATAATTGGATATGTCGGGTCAGACCTGATTATCTCAAGAACCCATCAGTACAGTTCTGGATCTAAAAATTTTAGACCTGGTTCAGTTCCAGGTCTTTAATAATTCCTATGAAATTGGTTCCAGTTCTAGTTAGTCCCAACCCAGACCCAGTTGACAGCCCTAGGAGGGAATGGAAATATGATTCTGATTCTATTCCCGCAAACCATGATTTCTCTAAGGCTGTGTTTGTTTCTGGTGTAAATGTAAATCAACGTTAAAAATCCAACATGATTCGCATTTGTATACATTTATTTTCAGTGTAAAAGCGGACCGGTATAAAACTCTACATCCCATCCACTTTTTCATTCAATTATTTTCAATATAAAATTTATATAAAAAATCGATGTAAACCATCTAATCGACCAACTTTTTCATCATAAATCAATATTAATATATATTGACGATTCTCACATAAAATATCCCCCACCACGATTTCCACTACAATCAAACGCAGCCTAAGTACTATCTCTACACGGTTAACAAACCATTGTTAAAATATGGGTGTCTCCACACTGTAGTTTCTACGAAGAATAATGATGTGGGCCCCAAATCTGATTTACTTCCTCCTAGGCCCTGATAACGAGGAATAATGCGTGTGTGGGTGCGGCCACATGACAAGAGCCCATACACAGTAGAGAGTAATGCTACCCATATGGGTTGGCCCATGCTATGGGCCTCTATGTTTGGTTTCAGGGCCCACACAATGTACCAGGTGCATAGTATTCATTTCAAGTATGGTTTGACTAACTCGTATAAAGAGCATTCTTCTTCTCTTCCATTGTGAATTTGTGATTCAAGATGGTGACACGAAATAACAACGTCCTGTGAAATTCCACTTCAAAATCAAATTGAAAGCCTATCTCCCTTCTTAAGAGCCCACCATGGATATCCATGCCCTGACCCACTAAGATACTTTTTGGCATTGTAATTACTGTACCAATTTGGTAGAGGAAAAAAATGAAGAGTAATAGATAAAAAAATAACATCGTTTTATAGGAAAAGTAATGTTGTAAATTAATGGGGTTAAGAATAAATAAATAAAAATACACGAATCGAAGTAGTAAAAAACTATTTAAGCAGTCTGCATTCATAATTTAATAAAAGGTAAAAAAAATTACAAAGAACAGAATGAAAAAAAAAAACAGGATTCATATAGCTGACCCATATATGGATAATGGATGATGATGGGTTTATTGAAAATTTGTGTTGCAAATCACATAAGTTGTTTGTTTTATAAAGTAAGCTGTTGGGTTGACGTTTTTTTTTTTTTAAAGGGAGAATGACGATTCAGCCCAGGGTCAGAATCTTTAAGCCTAAAGTGTGGGATTGGTGCCAGCTCGGAATTGATGCCAATTCAGGGCGAGTATTGATGTATAGAGTGAGGGTTTTTGATATTTTGAATGTTTATAGATCTGCATTGGAATTCGAAAATCTACATTACTATAATCAAGATAATAAAAACGAATTCCCCCCATGCCACCATTTATAATCCCATTTTTGCATGAATAGCAATAACAATAAGTTTTGTTTGTTTATGTTAATTTGGGCTAAGTACAATGGGACTAAAAAATTCTGACGTGGACTGTTGAGTCATTCTCCCAACATTTTTTAAGCATTTTAGGTTGTTTGGAAAGCACAGCACTCCAATATTTTATTTTTAAGAAAATAGTTTTCTGCAATTAAGATGTGACAATTCATATTTTAATTTTCCACTTTTTATTGTGCCACATAATGGATGTTTCCATAGTCACCCTGCACCAAATTATAGGAAGATACATTGTTTGGCACTTTTTCTCTTTCAGGTGCTAATGTCATAAATTATTTAAACCCAATATATAAAAATTTAATAAGAAAAACCCAAAAATGCACGTCCTTGTTAAATCATAAAAATACAACCTAAAACTCAAATGTTCCATTGTATCTGCACGAAAAAATTGTTTAAGTTTTGATTTCTTGGGTCTCCATGATCGACAGACCACACTGTATTATTTGTCTCCGATTGACCAATTCCATCTTGATCTATAATTTATTAAATGAGTTACTAAGATTAGTATTTATACTGAAAAAAAAACCGAAAATTAGATTGGAATTAAGCAATCCTTTGTATTTCTTTATCTTATAAACAGGTCTTTATCGATTATTCAACTTGGCCTCAATGGCCATTCTGACAGTCAAATGGCCATTTCTATTCTCCACAAACGAGTATTATTTGTTTCAATCAAACAGTGGAATTCCTTTTTTTCTCTTACTGTAGAATTTTCTTGGATTCTCTTCTTAGAGATGGACAAATCCTTATTCCTTTCCCATATATTTTTTCCTTCCAAATACAGTTAATCTATTTGGTTCAAGGGCCATTTCCATGTTTTGTTTTAATCAAACAGCTAGATTCCCTTTTCCAACCAGTTGTGCCCATAACTTTTGAGACATGTCAGTTGTTGTCAGTAAGACTCTCTCTCTCTCTCAACTTAATACAGATGACTTGATGCAATGAAAACATAGTGAAATAGCATAATCGTGGATAGTGATGATGAGTCATGATCTCGACTGCTTAGTTACTTGACCTTTTCCCCAAATCCCAACTCCATTAGTTTCCCGAAACGGCTGCATTAATTGAATGGGAGGTTCCATTCCCACAATGCCTTGCATTGGCATCAGACAAGATTTATGACAATACAAGCTGGTTAGATATACAAATGAATTTCAATCCAATATGAATTTATGAACAAGGGTCTCCTCCCACCCCGGCCCCACCACATCAAATGTGTTATATGAATATTTTAATTTGTTTTAATTTTCTATCTAATATTACAAGGTTCAAAATTGGATATGATACGTCCATGGCATATCATTTCGAATTGGTGGTGGGTGTCTGATATTCAAAATATAGGGGCTTGGGCATTTTGATGCATTATAGGAGGTAGGCAGCCCTAAAACTTACCCCTGACTTATTTTTAAAAATAAAAAAATCAAGTCACATTGACCATTTTTTGCACCTTCATTTTATAAAGGGGAAAAGTTGGTCAATGAGATTATGGTTTCCATTGATCACTTTTTGCATACTCATTTTTCAAAGTGAATATCACTTATTGGTGTAAGTGATACTCATTTCCCAAGTGGATAAATAATTTTTCCACTTAAGGAAAAGTTACAAAACATACTGAAACAATTTTGCCAATTCCAACAATGACTTTTTTTTATGGATAAAAAGTGTCATTGTATAATTTACTTACTTAAAACACCCCCTTTGATGTATCAAGGTTTATTGATGCTTTGAACCTTGGATTAATACACCTCTCATTTAATCTAGTTTCATAGACAATATCCCTTGTATAGGGCCTTTCCAAACTCTAGCTAATTAATTAAATGTAGCAATCATTCCTATGTAGATTATGTTGGAAAGGTTTTCTTCTTATGGATTCTCTTAAGTTGAACCATTCATTGGTAGACTCATAAGATTGTAACAATATTGTTCTATTACAGGCATCTATTTGTACATCATGTGTCGGATGGTAATTTCTCAACTAAATGTCATTATGCAATTATTTCTTATTTTAGCAAGTGGTTAATACTCCCTTTTTGTTTGGGATCCATTATCATATCTTTTATTTTATTTTTTTTATTTTATTTAGAAAGCATGAGGTTTATCTTAGTTCCTTCCATGAAGTCTGAAACTTTGGCATGCCAGCAATGAAAATTAGAAAGTGGTTCATGAGATGTTTAGTCCCACTGTTGACATTATGTTTGATAGGGGTCCAAGGGTTGTTAAAACAGATGGGCTCAGCCATGCAAGTGAGGAAATGATCTTCTAGCCCAAGGATGCAGTACGGGATTCGGCACAACTGAGTAAATAATTACTAAGTTGGCTTTGACAACCCATCTTAGTTCGTTTTTACCAAGTTAACGCCATCACTGAATTCTATCTTACTTTGTATTTACCGAGTTAGAGTAACAATGGGATTTTCGAATTTGTATTCAACTAAGACTTTCTTTTTTTGAAGAGATTCAGTAGGATTAATAAGGAGTGTTTTATTGGATTAGGAAATTTCCTTGCAAGAGGCATAAAGGTGTAATGAAGTCTATATAAAGAGTAGTTAGGGCAAAGCTAGGAGAGTTTTTTTGTTGATTTTCTCTTAATTATTCAGTGGAGAATTGTTCTTTTTGTTTATTTTGGCTTTGATTCTTTTCTTTGAAGCTTCTCTGAATGTGATTTGTTTCCCAATTGTGCCATTTGGTATCAAAGCTCAAGTTTGAAAATTCTTTAGATTATGGCTTTTAAGAAGAAATAAGTGGCTCACATCATGGAGCCTGAACTCAACAACAAAACACAGGAAGAGATGTCAGAACTGAGAAAACAAGTCGATGCACTTACTAAGAGTTGAAATCGCTATGTTCTCATTCTGAAACAAGGGACAACGACTCCAACGCAAGTGTCTCCAGTCGTTCTTTTTCATCATCAATGCAAGTAATCAGATTGGCTATAATTGCAAGTGTTGACCAGAAACAGTGGAAAACAAGTTTCAATATTGATATCCCAAAGTTTCATGGAGGTTTCTCTCCTCAACAAGTAATTAAGCTAGTTGTAGTTGTGGGTGGTGAACAAATGTGATGGGAGGTATAACCCCAAATAAATTCAAGGAATGGAGTTCCGTTGAAGAGTTATCAGTTTCAAAATCTAAAACAAGGGACAACTTTGATGATTGTTTTAATATTGTTGAGAATTGTAACAAAAAGCTTGTGTGCCCATTTTCCTTAACAATATATATTGAAGACGAACTTGTTGACTAGAACAAAAGTTTAGAACAAACCTTCAATCTATGATGATGAACCCATTACTCGAGGAATATATTGTCCTTAATGATTTTCAAGAGGACAGGGACAATATTTATCATACTAGAGGCTTTAATAAAATTGTCTTTATACAAGTTTGTGAGGGCCCATATTGGCAAGCATTTTGCAAAGTTCAGAATGGTTAGTGAAGGGAAATTGAATTATTTGAAGATAAAAAATGTGTTTCAAAAGTTTAAAAATGTAATAAAGACATTTCAATTTGTATTTGAGGTTTACACCACCATCTATCTATCAGAAACTTATATTTAAATTATTTTAGATTGGGCTTTTTACTTGACTAGCAAATATGCATGTGGTAATTTTAGATAATGATGATGATGTTGCTATCATAATAGTATTAATATATGTACAATTTTCTATACTTTTCTTATATTTTCGTGTTAAAAATATTTTTTATTTATTGCATTTATTTTTGTTTAATATAATGAATATGTGATATTAGAGATGTGCCCAAAATTATCTTCATTTTTTATTTTTTTGTCATTTTTATATTTATTTCTATTTTAGAATTACATTATTTAACTATGACATCATGGGCTTGACCCATTTTGATATGGACGATTGGATTACTTGCCTACCACCTGGAAGGAATAAGGATTTTTGTTTTGGGTCAGTTTTAAGAAACATGGGTTTGTATTGTTAAAAGTATTTGATATAGAATAAAACTCAGGGTATTTTATAGATTCCTCCACCATAAATTTTTATAGGTTTGTATAATTAAAACAAGTGGGGAAATCAATTACAATATAAAGGAGGGGAATACTATAGCATGGGTGTGGGGGTTTGGGATAATACATTCAAAAAAACCAATGAAATGAGGGGAGAAAACCATAAATTTCCATTAAATTTAATAGAATTTATTGGTGAAAAAATACCTTAAATAAATTATTTAAATAGAGAGGATGTGAATTAATAACTTAATGAGAGTGCATTTAATAAGGTGGAAAATAGTAGTTCAAATTACATTTTTTTGTTCTCATAATTAAAGAGGGACCAAATTCAAAGGTATGGGTATTTTAGTCTAGAAAAAAAAAAGTTTCTTAGTAGAAATTATTGGTGAGAAAAAATATCTACAAAATTATGTGTTAATGGACATAATGATAGCTAATACCTTAAACACAAGATTTAATGTGAAAAAAATGAATGAATCAAAAATAATAGTTCAATTTACATTTTCTGCCCTCACTATTAGAGATGATTAACAAAAAAAAAAAAAAACATAAAATTCAATTCAATTTCCCTTTCTTTCAATATCAAACTCTCACCTGCCCTCAGGCTTGATTAGGTCTTAAACATTTTTATCTAGTAAAGTTGAAAGTGAACCAAGTCGGCATTTCCCTTGCCATAACGGTCCATTTTGAGAAGTGGGAGGTTTTGTCAGCTATCCAAGTAGAAGCAATAGTTATTTTCAGCTTTGGAGGGCATAAAAATTGGGTTTCATCGCTTTGTGCCAGTCATATTTGTGTTAAAAGTGGCTGCTTGAACCCAATCTAAGCAGTGGAGAGAGGAAATTATCAGATGGCTAAGGATGCTTTTTTTTTCCCGAATGCAAATTAGCTGAATGTTTTAGCTGTGAAGCAGGCTCTGGAATCAATGATAATGCTCTACACGAGTGATAAAATGCATGGGATGCATACAGCAATATTGAATGAATGTGGATTCCATATATTTTATGACTGATGTGAAGTATTATTATTGGTCCTATATATAGCAAAACGTTCAGCTAATCCTATCTTTTTTTTTTTTTTTTTTTTTGTTGAGATAGTTAAAGCTTCAATAGTAAGGGGGGTGTCGGATAACAAGGTCGGTTTTGTTTTTAAAAAGTGAAAAAAAAAAAAAAAAAAAAACTAACAATCAATCAACCTGAATCATAAAGGTAGTAACTAATCAAGTGGGTTTTCTATAAAATTCATGCAGGGTTGTGATTGGTCAAAACCTTTCTGCTCATATCTTTTCTTTCTGAAATAGATTGTAGATTTTCTCAATTATATTTAATTTTACTGATGTGAGGTTTTTTGTTTTCAAAAAGAAAATCAATGGTTTTTAAAAATGAAAAGAGGGCTGGTGGAGTACGAATTTGGCAAAAGAGGGCTGGTGGAGTCTGGCTTCTTTATTCACTCCTGCCCATGGTTTTTAAAAATGAACCGGTGACCGAACTGGTCAGGAATCCGGTTATCAGTTTGAACGGTCCGACCATTCAACCTGAACGACTGGCTTATTCTGACAAAAAATAAAAAAATTTAAAAATTAGAAAACGGTCAAAATCGTTCGTATGGTTAATCGGCCGGTTCAGCGGTTTGCTGATCTAAATCAATAGTTTTGGGGGAAAAAGTGATTTTGGAGGAAAATGGAACCGGTCAGGTGACTGATTCCCAGTTTTTCTAGTCCGACTGTCTAGTCCATTCCAATTTTGAAAACAGTGCTCCTGCCCGAATGGGTGGAGATTCTGGTTAGTCATGACTTGAATTGTAAGTAGTTGTTTGTTTCTCTTCGTTTTTTGTTGTTCTTTGTTGTCGTTGATTATCCTTTACCAAAAAGAGTCGGCATTTCCCTTCAAAGAATAAAAAGTCGGCATTTCCTTATTGGCCTAATAAGATAGGCCTACCAAATTTGTGAGATCTTTCGAACTAATTAGTTGCATGAACGTGTATGAAAGGATATCATTCACTTAATAGTCATTGATGTCTTGTCCAAATCCTTTCTTTGTAGTTACAACAATGCTCAGTTTGGAAAGAGTACAAGTACAAATTACAAATATGTAGTCCAAAACTTTTTATTTTGTATTTTTTGTATGAATTTGCATGGTATACATTTGTATTTGTATTTAAATTGAGCCTAATGTATGCAATAATGCATACATACTCTTTCCTCGCACAAGTAAGTGAGAAAACTAATATACAACAAGCAATGAATTGAATGCTAGTGGAACGCTAACACTCAGCTACCACAATGGCAGCACGTTAATAGGCAATGTTTTCTAATCTTCGTTGATCTAGACGGTTGGACCATTCATCCCGAGAACCATTCAAGCAACCAATTCCGTTTTACCCCAAACCTGGTCTCTGGCCAAAAACCGTTGAAATGGTCAATGATCCATTGACCCGGGTGGTTGAACCATCAATCCATTTAATGATTTTTGGCCACTTTTATTTTAATTTATTAATTATTTATCAGAACAAGCCGTCCATTAAAACTGAACGATTGAACCGTCAGCCCTGAAAACCAATAACCAAAACGGTTCCAATTTCAAGTCAATTTTTAAAACATTACTAGAAGGTACAACCCTTTTAAATCTTGCTGAAACAGCAAAGCACGTTCTGCGTCCTCAACTTTGCTGTCAGAGCTTGCTGGAGCCGCCCGATCTACTGTCTTCCACAAGCTGGAACAGGTTGGGCTTGGGCTAAACTGAACTCAACATAGGCCACTAGCCCACTCAGAACATAGGCCATTCCAACTAATATACACTAAAATGCACGAATCTATAAAAATATAATATAAACGCAATATTTTATATATTTACATAAAAATGTACTTATTCATCATTTAAGTGTAGATTCATGTTACATACAAAATTTTTAATTATATATAGATGATAAAATAAATTAAATCAGTGATTGTATCTCAAATAAATACAAGATAAGTATTTCAGTGTTCACTACAAATTTGAATGAGACCCAATTTCAGTGAACCTGTTCTCTTGGGGTAAATGTGAAACAGGCCTAGCCATTGCATGAACAAATTGTAACTCTATTGGGGAGGCATTGGCCACTGGGTTGGCCTCAGCCTGGTCCAGCCCGAACCAATATGCAGCTCCAGTTAGAATTAGGGGCTATCCAGACAATCAGACATAGATAGCCTAAGGCCTATCTTACTAAGGTTGCATTTGGCATTCTTTTTACATTAAAATGTTCATGTTCTTATAAATATTAAATTCTTAACAGCAAAAAAAGAAGACAAATCCTTAAAATACGGAATGCAAAATGCAGCCTAAGTTGGGCTTGACTAGATGTCTCATTTGAAAGTTACATCACACCATTCAATCCATTGGTTAATATCAAATCACAACCTAACACAATCCCATTGAATTCATTTTTATTTCAACATAGATGAAGTAGAAAAGTTGACATCTAGTTAGGTAGCTGCTGACATTCTTGTAAATTCTTGTAAACTTTATACACCAACGAGGTTTTGAGAAGTTTCTAAGGTTTTGCTTTATTACCATCACACGGATCTGCTGGTTACCTATTAGTAGGATCCATATAAGAATAGTATAAACAGTCCATGATATTATGGGCTTGAGGATGCATTCCTATTAATGCTATAAATTAACTTAGTTGGTAAGGTTTTTGGCTGGTTTTAGTAGAGGTTGAGATTAAATACTTCTGTCACCGGTGTTGAGGAGTTATGCGTAGGGCAATAAGCTATTTCCCGTTGTGTAGCCCCATGAAGTATTGGGTCCCTTTTTTTTTTTTTACTTCATGGGCCTACACAATGCAGTCCAGATTAGTTGGAGGCAAAGTCATGCACACTAATCAATCAAGGGCTGGCTTGTTAGTGTGTTAGCTAGCTGGTTTGTTCTAGCGTTGACATAGAATTAAGTCCTGCTACTAGCACTTGGGGGAAAACAGTGGCTATATGTATAAACCTTTAATTACGGTTTTATACGAAACTGAAAGTATATACATCATATTATAACTACGGTTTGGACAAACTGTGGCTAAAACCTGACTATGGCCATGGTTTATTCCAAAAATGTAGCTAATTGTTTCAATCTAACAATGGGTTTTTTTTTTTTTTTAAATAACGATAAAATACCTGTTCCATTCATACATTCCGTAACTAATTATTCAAATTAAAATAGTAAAATAGCAATAATCGATACTACCACCTTAAAGCAATGTCTATTTTATTCATACATCAAATGAATATTATATATTGTAATAAGAAACTACATGCCATGTATAATTTGATACATCCATTGTGCTACCAACAAAAATATATTATAAATGTCAAATTTTCCTCAATACATATTAAAGATAAGATGACATTCAAATAAAAAATTCTAAATATAAAAGAAATATCCATTGTCTCCAACCATGCTTTGAGTCACTCATTGAATGAAAACCTACAAAGAAAAACAAAAAAGAAAGGTTAAAACAAGGGCTAATTTGATGATCTAATTAAATATACAACATACAATGAAAAAATAAGTGAAAGAAGAGCTAGGTAACTAAAATCAATAGTATGTCAATGCAAGATAAATATTAAATTTCTAATTAAATGTGTTTGATTCACTTGTTTGACTACTTTCTCATGAGAAAGGATGAAAAATATATTGCTTGTAAGTTATGCCCCGCATCAGCTTGGCATTAGAATCGTCTTAGATTAAGGTGAGGTGTTTGGTTATGAGCAGTGGTTTTTTGGGCCTTTAGTCGGTGGACAACGTTAGTAACAGACCTGTTCATGGAACGGACCGGGCCGGGCTTGGGCCGGGCTTTCACTTGTCACTAATGAAAATATACTAGACCCGAGCCCGAGCCCGAGCCCGGCCCAACCAGCAGGTCTATAACTTGGGCCCGAGCCCGGCCCTGGTAAAAAGCCCGAAGCCCGAGCCTGAGCCCGAGCCCGGCCCAACTAGTAGGTCTATAACTTGGGCCCGAGCCCGGCCCTGGTAAAAAGCCCAAAGCCCGAGCCTGAGCCCGAAGTCCGACCTAATTGAAAAAAAAAACAATTTTCCCTATTCAAATTAGAATAAAAAATTCAGATAGTATTTTTTTTCTATTTAAATGAACAATGGGCCTACAAGATGGTATTTTTCCCTTTCTTTTATATTTTAAAACACAATTTTACATTCTTAAATCAAAAAATTTATTCAAATGGACATAATCACATAACTAATTTTAAGTTTAATATTAGGTTGGGTTGGGCCGGGCTCCGGCCAGGCTCTTTTGACAAAACCCGAGCCTGGCTCGAATTTATTGCGGGTCGGGCTTTTTGGCCCGAATTTAAGCCCACGGGCCTATAAAAATGTCCAAGCCCGTCCGGGGGCCGGGCTGGGCGGCCTGTCAGGCCACCCGGCCTATGAACAGGTCTAGTTAGTAATAAAATCTCTTTCCTAGATTTTCCATTGAACAACTCAATTAGATGGATCCTAAGGTTGATTGGCCCATTAGCTTAATGGGTTGGAGAAAGGAGGAAAATTTTGAATTTTATTTGATTTATTTATTTTCTCCATTTTGTGAATTTGTTGCTTGTAGTTTCTGTAGTTTTTGACATTAATATTATCTATTATTGATAAGGAGCTAGGACATGTTTTAGCAGCATAGGAGTTAGGATCCTCAGTCTAAAAAGTTGGAACTGAGTTTTGATCTCAGATTGTTGCAATTTTTAGGTAGAATTTAGCATTCTCATGGTCATACTCAAGAATCAACTTGTTGGCATTCTGCATCCATCCACAATGTAGTAATTTCAATTTCTACTTGCGCAAAGAGCTCTAATGTCAAGTTTTCAACACTAGACACAATACCTTACTCCTTTGAACAAATTTCCTGCCATCTAAAACTTCTAGTTAATTAATTATGCTAAACACTTAACGAAGAGGAGCTTCTCCTATATCTATGATTTTAGAATATAGGAAGCCTCTGATGGCCCCTTCACCTTTAAATGGCATTTTTAGATTTCCATTTATCCATTTTATTGGGGGTAATATTTTTACATTCCAAGGAAAGCCAAATTCTGGAGCTCATGTCATAACCAAGAATACCCTTGATGCTAATCTATGTTTAGTGACCTTTATTTGGCTCCATAGTTAATCAAATGTATTTTTTTAGATGTTTAGTTTAATTTTTGGCTTGATTTGCTATATTAAATTTCTGTAAGGTTATGCAAGTAATAAATAGGCAAACAAGATGGAATCAATACTAAGAGAAATCTATATGGTCCACTGCTTGTGTAGATAAATCTATGTAAATGCATATTTGATATTTCATTAAATAATGTCTTGCTTTTCAAATATTAGGCACTTGCAAACAAGATGGAATCAATACTATGCTACTACCATGCCTTAAAGTATGCAGCAATATAAAGGATGTCGTATCATTGTCAAAACTTATTTTATAGTCATTCATGATGAATGTTGATACGTTGGAATTCACCTACTGATATATGAGTCATCTGTTGCATCAATAATTACTTCATCTCCTGTTCTGATGAAGGATGATACCTGGAGTATGTCAAATTTGCTCAATAAGAAAAACTGTAGGTATTAATAACCACAAAGCCATTTTACATTTGAAAGATAAAATGTTACAACATTGTAGTGGAAAATAAAAAAGCATGTAGAAAAATGGAAGGGAAATTATAAAATGGTAAGTTTCCTTTTACCTTACAAAAATCATGCATGGGTTAAATGAATAAATGACAATACTCATGTCCTGAGTGTTCACTATAAATGAAACTACAGCTAAGTGATCAAAAACTGAACGAAGAGCAGGTGAAGAGCAAGAATGGAAGCAATATGTGTGAGCGTCGGAAAACGACACACTTGGGGGTCATTTGGAGTTGCCACCCATCATTGATGTAAATTGGGAGTGATGGGCCTCCCAGTTTATTTATACATGAAATCATTTTGACCCAAGTAGTGACTCCATACCTAAGGTACCGATCTAACCAGCCTACCTAAGACTTGAATGGGAGAGGGAAGGGATTAGGCACCCCTCTCCCGTGTATGATAGGTTGGGGTTCACATGGGGAAGAATACCAAAACAAGATAAATAAATAAAATAAAAGAAACTAGATGACACGGGAAGTGAGTTATTTTGCAACCCAAGAAAAACATAAGAGAGAGAGTGTTATGGATACATTCCTCGGAAAGACGTACCATCGCCGCCGGCAGCAACAGGAACCTGACCCACCGCCAGATTAGATTAGATCATCTTGCTTGTTCTTATCTTATTCTATTGCTCTTATCTTATCTTGTTAGTAAGTTATCAGATTAGGATTAGTTTATCTTATTATCAGATTAGGATTAGTTTATCTTGTTATCAGTTTAGGATTAGTTTATCTTGTTATCAGATTAGGATTAACTAATCTTATCCTTAGCAAGATAGAATTGGAAGTCTCCCTATTTAGCAAGGAGACTCCCTAAGATTAGGACTCTTGTAATCTCCTATTTAAGGAGACACCATTATTGAATGAGGATATCGAATATTCAGTCAAGAAAGAGAGTAAAGGAGAGTTAGGTGATCTCTTGAACAAATCACCATTATGGCGCTTAGATAGGTCCATCAAGAGCATGGAGGAACAAGAAAAACAGAGGGTTATCCCCGTAGACCGACCCGTGACGAGATCCTATTCTTGGGCCCATAACAGAGAGAGAGAGAAGGATCATTAATAAAATATGAGAATAACTTCCAAGCATAAACTAGCAATTATTCAATAAGTCAAAGAGATACATTATTTGGCTAAGCTAAAAGGAAAGTTATAATGAAATTGAGGTCAACAGTTTCACCTTGAATTATTCACAGAGACAGAGATTGTCAATACAACATGAAGTAACCCAAGACTAATCGCAATCTTTTAACTTAATTAGCTTCAACTAATGTTAAACGAAGTGTAAAAGCCTAAGCCCTAAACAAACTATTCTAATACCGAGGTAATAGTCCAAGTGGTAGTTAAGGATTATGCATATAAATCAATCTTATACACTATAATGACTAAAAACATAGACAACAAGAACATCCGTGGTATTTACCTTCCACAATTAAGTGAATATCATAACTAACAAGACATAATGAATTGATAATTAACCATGACTGAAATATTCATTACAAAAGTGATGTAACACCGATAAATTTAAACAAAACCAACCTAACGGGATTATGGGAGACTGTGAACAACTCAAAACCAAATAGCATTGTAGAATAAAAACCGATCAATGATAACGAGATAAATAAATAAAACTAAGAAGAAGCTAAATAAGAAAGGAAATAATAATAAAAGGATAAGAAATATATCAGAAGCAGAAGCAAACCAATGTATATCCCAATGTGAGAATTGTAGTAGGATGTTGGGATGTGCCTTCAAATCTCCCCCTGAATGTGACAAAGGGCTGAAGCTATTGATTAAATTTCATGAGAGTGGGTCGGTGGACGGTGGTTACTCAGACGTTGAAAATGAATGGCAATGGGGCTTGTGACATTAAGCATCCGATGAGAGGAAGCAACGGCTCCTTTATTCAGTTGGGGTGGAGAGCAAACTAGCTTGCACTTCTAGCACGGGAGTTAGCCACAACAGAAATCTCTTCTTGCTTGATCTTATTGTCGGTGCTCTGCCATAGGTCAATTGTGGCGATGTAAACAGACCCCTTTGAAGGGAGAATACCAACTTGATGGATTTGATGAAGGTTGGATTGGGACTGTGTTTTCCATATGGATTGAACAGGGAGAGAGAATGTTGACCTATGGGGGCATCACCATGAGTTATAGAGAAAGAGAATGGGGCAGAGGTTCGGTGGAGAAGACAAAGGAACAGGGGTTGGACTTAAACCAGTTATTCACAATTTTAACTGTAGGTTTAGATACTTGCCTCGTAAATCGTAATAGCTCTCAACCGATGAAGCTCACATACACCTTACCTCTTTTTCCCCGTAGAGGTTGAAAATCAAAGCTGCAACCGGTAATATGCCCTAGATTCACGATGCCGGGGACGAGAACTGTTGCTATTGTGGTCAAACCCGTGTATGCAGTACTGTGAAGGTGTCAAACTTAAACTCAGTTACTGCCATTGTCAAGTTTCTGTTGCCGCTAATGGGTTCAAATGGAGAAGACAGTGATAGTGAACAGTGGAGTTCCGTGTTGGGGTAGAGAGTTAATGAAATCGGAGAGGTGGAGAGAAAAAATCAGCAAAAGAAAGAAAGAAAAAGAGAGGGAGAAGAAGTTGGGAAATGGGAGAATGAGAAGAGGTTCCTGAGAAGAGGTCGGGGGAGAAGAATTAACTACAAATTTCTAGTGGTTTTCATTCAATTTGGTTAAAACTAAGAACCTAACATTTTCAAAAAAAAAAAAAAAAGCTAAGAACACCTAACTAGCATTTCAATTTATCCATTCTTATGAACCAGATTGAACCGAACTTGATGTCATAACCCAACTGAATTTAATATAGTTTGGTTCAGTTTGGAGCCACTTATATTAGTATTTATAAACTCGTGAATAATATATTATTATTATTATTATTACCGTATAATAATATATATTGTTCTTTATAAACTTATAATATATATATATATATACTTCAAGGGGCTAGACAATGGGAGGTATCATATCCCCAACCCTAGTGGCAACATAATTTGCTCATAGGTCTTTGCTTATTTAGTTTGGTTGGATTTGGTTTTCATTTTGGTAACCAAATTTGAGTACCCCTCCTATCTTTCATTGCTTGTGGCATGACATTTGCTTTTTGAGATAAAAAATGAAACACCAAATATGTCATGACCCATGCCATTGGTTGTAGTGTGTTTATTGTCTCTATGTCATCACTGAATAAAGGTCAATGGGGATGGTTGGTCATGAGTGTTATAGACTGAACATTAGATTTTGGTCACTATGACCTGAATAAGATAATGTCGCAACACAAAAAGGTTTCACTAAGAGGGGAGAAGAGAAGAAATCTGACTATTGGGTTGGGTTCGAATCGGTTCAAGACTAGGTGGAACCAGTTCCAAACCGATAATAATCGAGACAATATATCTGGAACCAGAGTCAACTCATTGGTTCCGATTCCTAGAACCATAACCAACCTAATCAGTTCATGAACATTGGGTTCGTTGGATTGAACCAAACTCATTGAATGCCCTATTTCTATGTAATATAAAATAACATATATATTATCTATAATATACATATAGTTAAATATATGTGGGTCAAGTTGAGCCCAAGGCGGGTTTTAAGTATTAAGCCTATGCCCAACCCTAAAATTTGTGGTTATAATGAGGGCCCGAGCTTCGGCTAGGGCTTAAACACAAAATCTAGGTCAAAGAGCAAAATTTTTCCAATTCACTAAAATGATCACCCTTGTTTTATGGCAAAAATAGCAGGGTAAGGTGCTTTAGTACTTTAAAACACATAGGTAGCAAAAAAGTTACCCAAGACCAATTCATTAGTTCTTGGGTTAGATCAATTTGGTGGCTTTGGCGTTTTTTTTTTTTTTTTTTGGGGGGGGGGGGGGGACGAGGGGTGGGGGGTGGAGTAAATAGGGTTAGGTGTATGATCGAATTGGTTAAGGGTTGGGTCATGGTTTAACAATAATCTAACTAGTTGGTCTCGTCCAACTTTTTAAACATTGGTTAGTGTTATATGTTTTATTATATAGAATAAATAATGTTGTTTTGAAATATGTAGAATATATATATATATATATATATATATATATATATATATATATATATATTGATTTATTTATATTTTATTTTAGTTTTTCATCTTTCACAAATAAAAAAGTTAAAAATTACACTTTGAGGCAAAAAAATTGGTAAAGTGGTTGAAATAGTTTATTAAATAAATTATTAGTTATTATGTAATTAATAAAATAATAATTCATAATTATTTATCTATATTGTATAGCTATTACTTTATTAATAATTTATTTATGAATTTAAATAATTTAGTTTAATTGTCAATGTTATTTTTGTTCATAGGTAATTAATTAATTTACTATTAGTGGTTTTGATATTTAGTTTATTATTTTCTGTTAATTATTAATTTGCTTAAATAATCAAATTAATTTTTTATAATTAGTTTTAATTAATCAAATAAAAATTAATACTTATTATTTCTATTTTAGATATTATTTTCTTTTTATTAATGTACTTATGAAATTATTAATAATTTATTTTATAGTTTAATTATTATTAAATAGAAATCATTAATTATTATTGTTATGCAATAGTAATTTGTTAATTATTAATTATTTATATTCATTTACTTTAATAAATTCTTAATTATTAATTTACTTTTAAAAAGTAATTAATAAATAATAAATATTTTAAATGAATATATGATTATTATTTATGATCTAGGAATAAAATGATTGTAGCTAAAGATGATTAACTTCGTAATTATAACCACGGCATTTTAGTTATCCATGGCTATAGTGATAAGTAGCTCTTTAGCCACAGACAGAATAACTTTTAACCACACACAAATTATCCGTAGTTAAAAGGATAGAATAACTTTTAACCACAGATTTAGTGTTCGTAGCTAAATCTCAACTTCTGCTTTTGCAACTTATAACCACGGATACATTATAACTGTGGCTATAAATAGCTTTTAGCCACGAATGGAATAACTTTTAACCACAGACAAATTGTCTATAGCTAAAGCTCAACTTTTAACTATGGACAAATTATCTGTAGTTAAAGTTCAACTTTTGCTGTTGTAACTTTTAATCATGGACAAATTGTCTGTAGCTAAATCTCAACTTTTTCCACGGACATCAAATTGTCTGTAGCTAAATCTCAACTTTTGCCATGGACATCAAATTGTCTATGGTTATATCCCATGTTTTAGCTACGGTTTTTCTGACCGTAGCTAAAGTACCATAGCTATAGCCCCATTTTTCGGTAGTGATTCTAATTGACTAAACAACTGCTACACAATATTATCCACAAAAAAACTAATTCTACTGGCCAAGGAGAAAAGGTACCCTACAACATCAATTATGGGAAAGCTGTTATAGAGGTGTAAAAAAAATAAACAAAACTCATATGAAGATGAATTTTCCAGTTGTGGAGATCAGTACCTTGCTCCACATTTATTTGTTTGATCTACTAAGACTGCTTTTGTTTCCATGTAAATGGGCTAGAAACAAAGTTTTTACTATAAAATTTGCAAAACATATTCAATTGAAAGAACTTGAGCTTCTTCTAGGATGAAAAAGTAGGAGTCTAAGAGGAATAAAAAGAGAGTAAAAAGGTAGGTGCAAAGATACACTTCCCCTTTGCTCTTTTTTGGGGAATTTTAACATGGTTATTAGCTGGTTCGACTGCAACCCATCTGTTAATTTGCATTCCATCCACAACTCTCTTTCTTTTCAGATATATTAATTTTATGACATGGATTCCAGATATTATAATTTTCTTATATTTGTTGGATTTTAATCTGATTAGAGATTAAATTCAATAGGATTTGATTGGTCAATTACATGAAAAAATACACCTGCACACATGTTTTGAAAAATAGCTTTTTCTTTAACTAAAATCAATTATTAACTTGTCCCACATTGGAAAAATACAAGAATTGTTTTGGGCTTTTTGATAGGAGCTGATTTACACTCTTTAGATATAAAAAGGAGAGTATGGAGGCTTGCTACTATGCAACGCATGTGCACGGCACAATGAGGTGCACTTTGCTCGCACTGTTGATGTGATCAATGACCACGATTTGATTATCTATGATCAAGAAGCACCATTCAAAGTTAACAGTTGTTACCTTTTAATAGCCACAATTTCAAAGAGCCTTTTCTAAACCAGCACATTCCTCTGCTCCACGACTCTTCAGAAGTTATTTAAGGAGCGCGGATCAAGCATTTACACACAATTTTCGAAAATCACTTTGTCTCTCTCTCAATCCGGTCTACTACTGTCTTACTGAAGGTTTCTTTGGAGACTCTTCAACTTTGTTGATTGTAGATTCTCGCCCAAGGCTCTATTGTATCCTAGGAACGGATTTGCCTATAACCTAATAGCAAACTTAGTAGAACTGAACGGGGGCAAATAACATTTTAAAGATAGTGTCTTCAGACACACCTCAAAACTTCTCCTCCAAGTTTCAATGACCCCATTTCCCACATGTCATAATCTTACAACAAATGAAACCAATGTCTGTGAAAATCATTGCTTCCGTAGATCACTTGAATATATGTTGGGTTTTCAGGACAGGGGTTGTGAATAACCGTAACCAAATGAACATGAAGACAAACAACAACGGTGAATATAAACAAAAAAAAAGAGAAATAAAAGTGAAAATGGAAGAAAATATAAAGAAGAAGCAAATCGAAACCCTATAAAATCAATTTCGGAAGAGTGTAAGCTCAAATTTGTGACAATGAACAAGAAAAACAAGATAAAATGGAGGCTTTGAGACCCTGGATATACCTGGTGCAGCGGTTGGGTAGTGTAGCAAGTTCCTTTGTCGTTCAAGAGGAAGAACTCAAATGAGGTAATTTTGGATTTAAAACAAGGGCATACATTGTCTTTTTGAAATTATTTATAGGCATTTTAGACTTTGGGCTAGATCTGAAATGCATTTGACCGCATTCAGTGCCTGACCTGGGTTTTATGATTTTAGAATCTGTTTGATTTGAGGGAATAAGAGTCTGGAATCATAATCAGAATGGTTCATTTCCATTCTGGATGTTCGGTTAAACGGAATGGCGGTATGGGATTCCCCCATATACCCCACCCCAAGGAATATCATTCCCATTCTGGGGGTGCCATTCCCATGTCGCGTTTCAAGCTACCAAAATGTAATACACAGTTACACACCCACAATGAAACACGACATTCCCCCATGTTTTTTTATTGCAACTTCTGTTTTCTGTCAACTGTGTTGTTACATCAGATAAAGGCGCTGACTGTAATGTAGTGTTCCATCCGATATATAATTTTTCATGCAACTGTGTTGCATCAAAATGAAACACGACAGCATAAAAAACAGTTTTCTACAAAATTATTTAATTTTTGTATTTTCTATAAAATTTCTACATTTTAAAGTATTTTCATGCATTTTATGCTTTTTTATTGTTATTAGGGGCAAAATTGGCTGATTCCGATTCCAGCCTGTTAATGAACCAAACAGCATAAATCAGAATCCAATTCCAATTTCGATCTGAACCAAACAACCAAGCGAAATAGGCCATTCCGATTCCGATTCCAAGCCAAATGGGCCCTTAGATCTGAAAATGCATTTAAGATCTTTTTTCAGACTCAGACCCAAACATATGTTGCATCTCAAAAGTAACATTTTCATATATGAGAAGTGTTATCAAACGCCACCTAAATGAATGGAAAACCCCTCCCAAATCAAACGCATCGAACCACATCCCTTCCCTTACCTTAATTAATTATTGTAGCTAGGTTGGACTGGCAGTTATCCCATTTCTGGTATGTTGTCTCCACGGCTTTCTAGAGCATTGCATTAAATGTGGTTTTGATCGTTAGTGATGAGGGCGGATTTGGCCCTCCAATAACCTCATGACACATGGCATCCCGAAACAGTTGGACGATGCCCAAATGCCACCTAAGCGATGATTTAGAGTCCCAGATCGTAGTTCATCTTTGCCCCGACTTGGCAACCTACCTTTATCGCTGATTTGGCGGCCTCGACCACAACTTAGGTCGGCTTGCAGCACCTTGTCCAGGGCTGACCTGTAGCACTTCGTCACCGGCCGAAGTGACCTCAACGCGAGGCATGACCTCTCTCGAGGGCTTGTCGACCTAACTGAGGACCAGGCGGTCACCTACGAGATGTGCTTGCCGAAAAATTTGGCATGCATACCCCGACACTCCCAAGTTTCTCTGAAGTTGGTTCGCGTACTGAATGTTCCAGACGATGGTCAACATGCATAGCGGTTGCCTCCGAGGATTTCAGACCGATAAGGTACGACCTCCCAAAAATCTCGGATGCGGTGCGCGAAGCTTACACCAAACAATGCCTATATAAAGGCACCAACCGCAATGACACAAGGTACGCATGATTATTTTACTCACTAGCATTCAAGCACTCAAGTATTCAGCTTGCATTCACAGTATAATACTGACTTAAGCATCGGAGCGACCTCGCTAGGTTAGATACCCCGGGTTCTCTGATCCACTATTTTGCATATTGGTCCAGCTCGTCGCACAATTGGAGTTCAGATTGTCTTCCAACTAGGAGTATCTAGACCGCACCATCAATTGGCGCCGTCTGTGGGAAACGCAACAAGAAGATAAGTTCTCACCTTCTAAAAAGCTAAGTTCTCATCTTCCAGAAAGCTAAGATCTCGCCTTTTAAAAATTTAAGTTTTCACTCTCTAATTTTCATTTTTATGAACTAAAAAGCATTTCTGAGTAGCACCAACATCCAGAACGAATATCAATTACTAGGGGGAAAGAACATCTATGATGAACCTTGAGAACTCCCCTATGACCATAAGACAAATTCAGGCCGAACCCAACATTCCTAGTGCCCCAGATAAATATACCACTACCGCATGTGAACGCCCCTCTCCCCACGATAGAGCTATCAGCAGTTCCCACCGGGATTGAAGCGTGAAAATTCTATAAAATGAAGCTTGAATTTCCATATCTAAGCATGGGAGAAGCCCGATGTAGATAGCAGCAAAACGACCTCAACTCATCCTCAATAGCAATAAGCCAGGACGAGACCTCATCAACTCCGTTTTGTGAGGTTGCCTCTACAAGTCGAGCCTTCCAAGGCTCCCGTGTGAGCTGGCAACCTAAAGTCAGTAGTGCTGCCCCCGCTGGTTGAGCTCCTAGTGGCTTCTTGTAGGAGTGGATGACCGGCGTCACTATGAGGCTGATGCAGTGCAGCCGTAGCGTCGAATTTCCGATTCACGCTGACAACAGCTTTATGTATCAACAACCCTCACAAGGGGGGCGGGGGGGGTAGAACATGTACATTGTGTTCTTGCAAGCACTCACCTAGGAAGATAATCCCACGGGGTGACGTAGAAGCAGCCATATGAGAAGTTACTACAGAATGACCACCTGCTTAGGCGGAGAGGCTAGGCCGCACATCGAATAAGACCCAGTCGCCATATGAATAAGACCCAGTCGCCTCTTTAGCATGGGCAACTTAAGACCCAATCGCCTATTCGGCATTGGCAGCATAAGATCTAGTCGCCTCTTTGGCACAGGCAGAATAAAAAAGTAGTTCACGTTCAGCCCCATCGGTGTGCAGACAAGTCGGGTACATACCTTTCTACCTCAGCCTCATCGGTGTGCAGAAGAAGAAAGACAAAAAAAGAAGTGAAGAAAGGAAGACTAATTTAGCACAAGAAAGAGAAACAAAGGAAAGACTAGACCATAACAGACGCAAACTTGGTCGATCTCTTCACAGTAGACCTCCACCTCGGTTTCAGGCTCCGCATCAAAATCGCTAGCTACTCTTTTGAGAACTAGCTTGAGGGACACTGCATCGAAGTCTACCTAGGTGGAACAACCTGATAAAGCAGTCACATAGAACCCCTTCTTGAGGATAGCATGATGAGCTTTGCTCTTGAGGTACTTAGTCGGATTGCAGAACCCCTTGATGGTCGCATCCCTAATAAGGTAGATGTCTTCGGGGTACCTGTTCCACCTCTCCTCGAGCGGATTAAATTGCTCTTGTGCCTCGATAACCAAGACTGTGAGGTCCTGCGTAAGGCTACAAACACTTGGACTCTTTCGACCTAAGGAGCAAACAGGATTGAAACCAACGACTACGAGCTCATCAAACAGTCATTCCAGGCCAAAGGAACAATCTATTCCCTTCGCCGAGTTGCCCTCAGCTCAGGAGTGGGGGGCAATTGATGAGGGCGAATTTGGCCCTCCAATAACCTCATGACACATAGCATCCCGAAACAATTGGATGACACTCAGATGCCACCTAAGCGATGATTTGGAGTCCCAAATCGTAGTTCATCTTCGCCCGACCTGGTGATCTGCCTTTATAGCTAACTTGGCGATCTCGACCACAACTTAGGTCGGCTTGCAGCACCTCATCCAGGGCCGACCTGTAGCACCTCGTCACCGGCCGAAGTGACCTCGATGTGAGGCACAACCTCTCTCGTGAGGGCTTGCCGACCTAATTAAGGACTAGGCGGTGACCTACGAGATGTGCTCGCCGACAAATTTGGCATGCATACCTTGACACTCCCAGGTTTCTCTGAAGTTGGCCTGCGTACCGAATGTTCCAGAGGATGGTCAACGTGCATAGTGGTTACCTCTGAGGATTTTGGACTAATAAGGCACGACCTCCTGGAAATCTCAGATGTGATGCGTGAAACCTACACCAAACAATGCCTATATAAAGGCACCGACCGCAATGACATAGGGTACGTGTGATTATTTTACTCACTAGCATTCAAGCACTCAAGTATTCAACTCTCATTCACAGTATAATACTGACTTAAGCATCAGAGCAACCTCACCAGGTTAGCTACCTCGTATTCTCTAATCCAGATTAGTCTAGCTTGCCGCAAAATTGGAAATTGGATGTTCTACCTAGGAATATCTAGATTGCGCACATCTGTCAGCATACGACCATGGAGAGGGAAAGGTATTTAACACCGGGCGACTATTATTGCTATCACAATAGCCGCGTGTAAATATCTTAGGCCCCAAAAGGCAATGCTCTTCACAGGACGGGCCGTCCAGAAAAGTGTCCCTAACTATGACTATAATTTTCAGTGTTGTAGATCATCACTATATTGCATTCAAGATTTCATTTCTGCATCCATCCATGGTGTCTTTACGCTTCCCCTTCTCGTTTCCTCACCCCTCAAAGCCTCCTCACAGCTCCCATGTCTCTTCTCGTTCCTTCTCTGCAGCAGCCATGGCGGGGTCTGTTGCAGCTGCAGTAGGTGTTGGCATCGGAATGGGTTTCGCCATTTCTCATAAAATTAAAAACCAGAAAGACCCATTTCTCCAGAATGCACTGGATTTCTTCTTCTCCAATTACCGACCCAATTGCTCTTCTCCCATGTGGGGTTCTCTTTCCTTAGCAGATAATACCACCGAAGCTGTTGAATCGAAAACTGGTGCTTCATTTCCCTCCGTTTTGAGCGACACACAACAACTGCTTGGGATTGGGTTGCGGAAGAAAAGTATATTTGGATTAAAGAACATCGATGTCTACGCTTTCGGTATATATATATATATATATATTTTTTTTTTTTTCTGCAGCATTAGTTTAAGCAATGCACATAACCGCATTAACCGCTCATATAATTTGCTTTCTATTTTTTGAGATTTGGTGGGTTTGTTAATTCCCTGCAGCTAATGTTGCATGTTAATTAATTTTTGGATAAATTTGCTGTGTTAGAAGGTTTCTTTTGCTATATGACAAGGGGGTAACAAAGATTTTGAGTAAACTTAAAAGAAAAAAAAAAGGGGTTTGTGTGCATTATTAACAACGATTATATTCTTTATAATCCTCATGTTTGTCTACGACTATCTGCAACTGAAAATTGATGATGAGAAGTTTGTCATTGTCATTAATAGGTCACGTGTTCATTATCTTGATGTTTAAACCAGTAAACAGATTCCAATTTACCAAATTAAGTGGCAAAGTTACAAGATTTCACTCTCTAGGTTTCTCCTTTTACTCCACGGGGAGGTGGCAGGTTGTGAACGGCAGGATTGAGCTTCACTAAGTACCAGATAACTATTATTCTTAATGTTTTAACTACTATAGGTTGCCTTGTGTCTCTGGTCACTGTTTATGACGTTCTCTAATCCTATACAACATTTTTCCTGTTCTAAACACATTTGCTCTATTTCAGATGATAACCCTCTTTTTTGAGGGAATGGTAAATGCATCGATATTTAGTATAGGTGAAAGGATAGTACATGAGGATGATAGGATGTTCACTTTGTTTATTGGCCTATTGAATAAATGAGAGGATGTATACTAATACACAGATATGGACCGACAATCCTGTCCTTGCAAAATCTAATCAGGCAGAGAACCGTTGCCATACAAAAAAGTTCCTTTCAAATCCCAATCTAGTTAAGTCATGTGCTATTATATTTATCACATTGGGAATCCATCTGAAAGCTACATTCATGTTGGTTTCACTTTCTGTGTTTTCATTTAGATTTAGATGGTAATGGGTACCATGCATCCTTGCCCACCTTTTGGATCCTGTTTCTACTGTTGCTACAGTAGTCCGAACCAGTAAGGAGAAGAAGAAGAAGATGAAAGAACTGTTGAACTTGATAACTCAACCCTATCAGTCAACCTCTTAATAGTGATTAGGCTCTAATTAAATGTACAAGGACTAAACTGCCCCTACTTAAGTATGGGACAGAGAACCTCTAATAAGACTGCCACATAAGCTCATAACTTAACCAAGGTGAGTTGACTAATCTACCCTTATTCGGCTAACTCTAACACTCCCCCTCAAGCTAGAGAATATATGTCATATAATCCCAGCTTGTTACATATATAGTTCACTCTCCCTGAGCTTAAGGCTTTTGTAAACAAATCTGCCCTCTGATCACCTGAGCCTACATGTTCTGTGCGTATCTCTCCAGTAAGAACCTTCTCCCTCACAAAGTGGCAATCAATCTCTATGTGCTTTGTTCTCTCATGGAAAACTGGGTTGGATGAGATATGGAGCGCAGCTTGATTGTCACAGTACAACTTCATAGGTTTATCCATGTGGAACCTGATTTCTTGTAGGAGATTCCTCAACCACACTAATTCACATGTAGTGTGTGCCATGGCTCTGTACTCGGCTTCAGCATTGCTTCTAGCCACAACCGTCTGCTTTTTACTCTTCCACGTCACAAGATTTCCTCTAAGAAATGTGCATTAACCTGTAGTAGATCTTCTATCAGACATAGAGCCCGCCCAATCTACATCCGTGTACCCAACTACTTCAAGTTTTCCTCTTGGTTTATATAATAGCCCACAACCCAGAGCTCCCTTCAGATATCTTACAATTCTAAGAACTGCATCTCAGTGAGATATACGAGGGTTCTGCATAAATTGGCTCGCCACACTGTCTGCAAAGGAGATGTCTGGTCTCGTGATAGTCAAATAGTTCAGCTTCCCCACTAGTCGTCTATACCTTCCAGGATCATCAAATATTCCCCCTGTATCACTGCTCAACTTAACATTTGGTTCCATAGGAGTCTCAGCCGGTTTTGCACCTAGCAGTCATGTTTCGTCCAATAGATCGATAACATATTTTCTTTGGCACAGGTTTATACCTTGTCTTGATCTAGCAACTTCTATACCCAAGAAATACTTCAATGTCCCAAGGTCTTTTGTTTGAAAATGATTTTGCAGAAAGACCTTTAGTTTGTCGATCCCTAATTTGTCATTGCCAGTTATGACAATATCATCCACATAGACCACTAATAAAATCTTTCTAGCTTCTGAGTCATAGCTAAACACTGAGTGATCAACCTGACATTGTTTCATTCCAAAATTCTTCACCACTTCACTAAACTTCCCGAACCAAGCACGAGGCGATTGTTTCAACCCATAAATTGCATTTTTCAGTCTACACACCTTACCAGCCTCCCCCTGAGCAACAAACCCAAGTGGTTGCTCCATATATACCTCTTCTATAAAGTCACCATGAAGGAAGGCATTTTTTATGTCATGTTGAAATAGGGGCCAATCATACATAACTGTCAGGGAAATTAACACACGAACAGAGCTAATCTTAGCCACTGGAGAGAAGGTCTCCATATAGTCCACTCCATACAACTGTGAATAACCTTTAGCAACAAGTCTGGCTTTCAGATGCTCCACACTACCATCTGGCAAGTATTTAACAGTATACACCCATTTACATCCCACAACATGCTTACCAAGAGGAAGAGTAGTGAGTTTCCACGTGTGAGTATGCTGAAGAGCGGAGAGTTCCTCCTCCATTGCCTGCCTCCACCCAGGTGAACTGAGAGGCTCTTGGACATTGTTAGGTATGGAAATACATGACAATAGTGAAATAAACTGGCAATGTGAGGCGGAAAGGCGAGATACTGAAACAAAATTGGAAATGGGATGGAGAGTAGAACTACGTTTACCTTTTCGTAAGGCAATGGGTAGATCAAGTCCTGAGGGTTCAGCAACAGGAGCAACGACAGGATCCGCGGACAAGGTAGAAGCTGGAGGAGGGGCCGGTGTCGTTCGACATGTATACCCTTGCCGAATTGGTGGTCGTTCAATAGGGATCTGCACTGGATGAGGTGAACTCCAACAGGAACACCCGGAACGGGATCACTGACCGGAAGAGGAAGAGGAAGTAAAGGTGGAGACGAAGATGCTTCAGTTCTTGAGAAGAAGGGAACAGACTAAAAAAATGTGACATCAGGACAAACAACACTTCCGAGTAATGGGATTGTAACACTTGTATCCTTTTTGAGTCCGAGAGTAGCCAAGAAAGACACAGTTAATGGAACGTGCATCCAACTTGTCTATTCCAAGACTCAGATTGTGAACAAAGCACACACAACCGAAGATACAAGGTGTTAATGGAAAAGGAGACAAGGTGGGGAACAAGATAGAGAAGGGAGACCGACCATGAAGATTAAAGGAGGGCATCCGATTAATGAAGAAACACGCAGTAAGTACAACATCACTCCAAAACCTTTTTGGAACACTCATATGATGAAGAATAGACCCAGCCGTTTCAAGGAGATGATGGTTCTTCCGTTCAGCCACCCCATTTTGTTGAGGAGTGGATGCACATGATGTTTGATGAATGATGCCATGCTGTTCTAAATACTGTTGAAAGGAAGTAAGAAAATATTCACGACCATTATCTGAACGAAGAACTTTGATTGGAACACCAAATTGTGTACGTATTTCAGCATGGAATTTTTGAAAAATGGAAAATAATTCACTCATATCTTTTATTAAATAAATCCATGTCATTCTTGAACAATCATCAATAAAAGTGACAAAATACTTGTAACTATTATAAGACTCTATTTTGATCGGGCCCCAAACATCTGAATGAACCAAAGCAAAAGGACTCAACATACGACTTTCAACTCTAGGACTGAAGGAAACACGACGATGTTTCCCAAACTGACACGACTCACATTGTAACATTGACAAATGACTCAAAGACGGAACTAGTATCTTGAGTGCCTTGAGAAAAGGATGTCCCAGTCGACAATGCCACTGTAGAGGAGTGAGTGAAGTTTGAAGTGCAACTGATGATCCACCACCGTCAAGATAATACAATCCACCAGCTTCATGCCCCCCCACCAATCTTCTTCCCCGTCCTCAGATCCTGAAAAACACAAGAGGAAGGGAAAAAAGTAACATAACAGTTAAGAGTCTTGGTTAATTTACCAACAGACATAAGATTGAATGGAAACTTAGGGACATACAGAATAGATGATAAAGAAAGAGAAGCCATGTCAACATTGCCAACACCACAGATGGGAGAGGAGGAACCATTGGCAAGGATAACCGTTTGAGATGTGGAAGTTTCAGAGAGAGAAGAGAACACACTTGGAGACCCAGTCATGTGATCAGAGGCTCCAGAGTCAATAATCCAATGAGAGGTTTTAGATGACAGGCAAGCTATACCTGAGTGGGCAAGAGTAGCAGTAGTGTGCTGTGAAGTGGACTGAAGGAACCGCTCATACTCATCACGCGGTACACTCACCATCTCCCTTCCGGAAACAGATGTAGATGTGGAAGGAGTTAGGTCTGCCTGTTGATTATCATTGACATCAACCCCACCAGCAACAACATGATTGGCCCATTTAGAGGGAGGGCGGCCATGGAAATCATAACAAAAATTTACCGAATGTCCTTCCCTGCCACAGTGGGTACACTTCCTTGTAGAGCTGCCTTTTTCTTTGCCATGGCCTCCCCCTAAGTCACGACCACCGCCACGACCAAATATGGAACCACCACGACCTCCTCGGGAGGCATGTCCACCCCCTTTCGTATCACGTCCACCTCCTCTGACTGTCACAAAAGCTGATCTATCAGACTGTGTGGGATTCTCTGTCTGTCCCAAAGAAATCCTGCGAAGCCGAGCAAACACTTCCTCAAGTGTAGGAAGGGTAGAGCCCCCCAATATTTGGGCCCTTAGTGGTACATACTCTGATTTCAACCCCACTAAGAACCTTGTGACATCTAGTTGTTCCCTTTGTTGTTGCTGAACCTTAACATCTGGAGTGAGAGGATGATAGACATTGAGTTCATTTCTGAGGTTCTTCATACTGGCATAGTACTCTTCTAGGGTTTTATTTCCTTGTTGCAAACTAAAGTACTCTTGATAGAGCTGATATACCCTTGTAGTATTATCTTGCCCAGAATACAGCTTCTTGGCATGTTCCCATATGTCCTTAGTTGTATCTAAGAACATGAAGTTGGCACTTATTTTGGGTTTCATACTGTTCCATAGCCATGTCATGATTTGAGCATCCTCCTGTTCTCAATCATCAAACCCTGGAGAGTCAGCCGGTGGTTTATCTTCTTTCGCATGCTTCACTTTTCTCTTTGCCTTGAGAAAAACTTCCACCGACTTGGCCCATGGAACATAGTTCTCACCATTTAGTTTAATTGAGGTCATCTGTACACCTAGATAGTCAGAGGAAACCACCACACTAGGTTTCTGATCACTACAGCCATCTCCCATTGCTGCCATGATACTCTTTCAATGCTGCCTCTAATCTGACTTCCCAATCACCAACTAAGTGCTGTTGTCAAGAGTTTGATGTTCCAGAACCTACAATAGTCTCTAAACACAATAATAGATACACACGCCTTTGTTCTTATCCACACCACTACTGATTTCACAAAAAAACACATACACCGACATTAATTCAGCACTTACTAACCACATGCAAGATCTCTTACAACTACTCAACAGAGTTTGTGCATCACAAGCACCACCACACAGCCATAGCTGTCACACACAATACAGACCTGCTTTAACGCTTTTAAGAGGGCACCACAAGACCAACAAGAACTCAACTAGTACCATTGCATTACACCTTGCACCATTTGGCCACCTATAGTAGCCCCTACACCATTTGGTCACTGTAAACACAGCCTGTTCTTAGAATTTTCTCAAGAACCAGGGCAACAACCAACCTAGTTCTTTAGGTTCTGATCAGTCCTCTCAAGTTCTTGAAGATTTTCAACCCAGAAATACCAATAGCACAAAGAGAAGAGATAACCAACCTTCGTTTGAGAGCTTCAGCCAACCATTCACTGCTGAAGTTGTTTTCTTAGGAAAGGAGGTTCTGCACACCAGAAAAAAAGAAGAGCTGAGATGTTTCAGGCCTGAGATGAACCACTTTTCTCCATTGACAGCCTAGAGAAGAAAAGGAGAGAACTGAAGTTGTCACGAATTGAAACAGGTCACGAACCTTGCTCTGATACCATGTTTCTACTGTTGCTACAGTAGTCCGAACCAGTAAGGAGAAGAAGAAAGAGAAAGAGAAGAAGAAGAGGAGGAGAAGAAGAAGAAGATGAAAGAACTGTCGAACCTGATAGTTTAACCCTGTCAGTCAACCTCTTAATAGTGATTAGGCTCTAATTAAATGTACAAGTACTAAACTGCCCATACCTAAGTATGGGACAGAAAACCTCTAATAAGACTGCCACATAAGCTCATAACTTAACCAAGGTGAGTTGACTAATCTACCCTTATTTGGCTAACTCTAACAGATCCAAAGTACTGCATTGGCTGAGTGATCAATATTCTAGAGGTGAAGTGATTTATCTTATGATCAATCCTTTTATGTTATCTGCTTGGGATCTTCATGTCAGAGTTCCTTCTTTTTTTTTTATCTTTTCATTTATAGTTTTTGAAACCCTGTCAATTACCATTTAAGGTTTATCATCTTTGACTCTTCTCTTAGTGTCCTGTAAGCTTTGCTTCAATCTTAATCTTCTTTCTAGAAGTTTGACTTAATACTGAAGTCTTGTGTAAGATCCATTCTAACTCACTATGCTCCAAGATTTACATACAAAGTGGATACCTAGTGTCATTGGGGTAAAAACTTTGTTGAGGGTACATGGCACATATTACAAGTCCAGAAGAGATTTTACTTGCATGATACAGCTTGAATGCACTCGTTAATTTCACCAAGAGACAATATGCATTAGTTATGCCACATACATTAAATACATGTAGATGATATCATGATATGCAAGCCCAAAACACAAAATATGAGTAGACCTGTGTTCTTAATTTATTTTAACAATGTGTTTCTCATGTGTTGTTTGGGGCTAGCATTAGCATCCATGTGCGTTGTGTGACACAAGTCACAGTGGCATACCCTCCTTTCCCCTATCATCTCTTTAAATACTTTTCTTGTATGATTTCTTTTTAACTCTTTTTCATCTTTTATTTTTCAATCTTTGTAAGAACAGAAGCTCTAACCATGTATCTTGTTTGCAGGTGTTTATGCTGATTATACTGACATGAAAAACTCTCTGAGTGAAAAATATGGGCAATTTTCTGTCTCTGAATTGAAGCAAAACAAAGAGTTCCTTGAAGATGTTCTTGAAAAGGATATACGCATGACTGTTAGGCTTCAAATAGTTTATGGAAGACTAAGTATTCGTTCTGTACGCAGTGCTTTTGAGGAATCTGTAGGAAGTAGACTTCAAAAATTTGGGGGACCAGATAACAAAGAATTACTTCAGAGGTATTTATTTGTTTATTTGTCTCCCTTAGCCCTACTGTTTGGTGGGAATGTGTAAATGGAAGTAATATCTTTATTAGAAACTGGCCTGTTTTTTAGTGCTTAGGATGTATGAGCATTGCCGTGTTCATAACTATTGCATTTTTCTGAACATGTTCTATCACTTCTATCACTATAGTAATTTCCCTTGTTGTTGTTGTTACCAAACACTTCTATCACTTCGTTTAAGTCTGTTGCTGGTGCTCTTCTCCTTTTGGTTCTCCTCTACACCTTACTGTAGTACGTACTGGGCTATTAAGCTTCAGAAATTGTTTCTGTATAGTCATTTATGCATCATTTACGTCAGTTGTTACTGATCCTCTTTTAGGTCATACCTCTCTTTGTCATACTTTTACCCAATATTATAGTTATCAACGTGTTCTTAGGAAACAGAGAAACTAGTTGTTCATATTTGTTTGTTTAGTAAAGAAAACATTTTATCTACTGGATTTTTCCTTATAGTGCATCAATCATCATGATTGTAATCTAAGTGATTGTTTTTGTTGCAGATTCACCTCCCTATTTAAGGATGAATATAAAATACCACGGGGATCAGTCATAGAACTGTCAAAGGAACAGGGCCATGTATTATGCACAAAAAGTAAGAAATCTTTCTTTTTCACTCTAGAAATCTATCATGCCAAATCATGGTTAGATCCTTTTATTCTTCTTAATTTAGCCGGGACCAAAGAACCCAACCGAGAATTTTGAGCTGGGTTCAGGAAAAATTAAGGGACTGATTGATAACAGCTGAAGTTGCTAAACTGAATGACCTGCTTTGGATAAAATAATTAAATAATAAAATATTCAAAGGTATAGTAACCTACCCAACTTCAGCTTCAACTATTAAGGAGCTCCCAACCTCCTTAAAATCTTATTCACTAAAAGACAAAAGTAATAAGCTTTTCAACTTCAGCCACGTAAGCTGTTATCAAAGGCCACCTAATGCCCCTTTACATTCATTTTTAGAGCTTATAACAAGTTGGTGCTGTTCATGACTCTAATGGTAGGGGGTGGGGAGAAAAGTTAGACACTGGAAACCTTAGAGATATGCCATCAGAAACACTTAAAAAACAGGGGAGTTCATGTATCGGCAATCAAACTACAACCCTCTAAATTGGAACCCAAAAAAGACTACAATCCTCAAAATTTGTCTTCAACTGAATGATACACTACTAGAATATTTTTATTTACAGAGAAAGTAGATAATACATGTATATTCTCTCATTCTTTAAGGGAAAATATGGAAAACCAATCATAACAGGCAGCAATATGGTCATTTCTAATTGTTACAACTATTATTTCCTCCTCCAAGGAGATCTCAACCTTTCCATTTGTACAGTCAATGAGTCAAATTGTAAGTGTCTATCGAAGCACATCTTAAAGGTTTGGGAAAATAGATTAGATAACCTATCTTCTTCTGGCTATCCAAATAAAACATCCATACTATTTGAAGGATAAATCAGATAATTTTTTGCTCTCCTGTAAGACAACTCCTGAGCAAACACGAGTTCATATTTACTCTCGCATGGATCAAGATCGTTCTAGTTTCTAATTCTTCCTGCCTAGGCATAATGCTGTATGTACATCAATTGATTTCATACATTGTTGTCCTCGCAGTTGATGGAAATGATGTTGGGTGCATTCAGAGCAAACTACTGTGCCGGTCAATTTTAGATCTTTATATTGGTGAAGACCCTTTTGACATAAAAGCCAAAGAAGAAGTTGAACTCAGTTTGGCATCTCTCCTTCAGAACTAGGTAATTTGGCCATAGGATGGAAACTGGTAAAGGCATTAGCAGTTCTATCTGACATGGAAATATGTAGCATTAAGAAGCTTTTACTCCATCTAAGTTAATCGATCCTTTCTTGCCTTGGCAAAATGGACTGCTGCAAGCTATTAACAGTGACTGTAAGGGAAAAAAAGGTTTAGACATAAAAGGGCAGCCCAGTGCACGAGGCTTCCCCCAATGTGGGGTCTGGGGAGGGACAAATGCACGCTGCCATACTCTGTAGTCTGTACATACAGAGAGGCTGTTTCCAATATTTGAACTCTGGTCCCCCAGGTTGCAATGTAGCAACCCTACCATTGCGCCAAGGTCCAACCTCAAAAAAAAAAAGAAAAAAAAAAACCCCTTAGACATCCATCAGTTTAATTCATGTATTACCAGATACTTTCCTGCCTTGGAAATGGATTGCTAGATTTGTCATCTAACAAACGAGATGTAGACAAGCCATGTGTAGCAGTTCGGATGACGGCCCAAGAAGATTTTACCTGTTGATCACATCATCTTCTATTCTTGTGGTAGCTTGTAGTCCAGCATCTCCATTCTACATGGAAAAGGGAAACACTACGGCATAATTTTTAACATTAAGAAATTTTGGGGTTCTGCCTGTGACGAGGATCCATCCCTCCATGTGGCCAACGATAGAGATTTTCTAGCACTAGATCAAATTTTCCATTATTATGCTTTGGGTGCCTTTTTTTATAGGTAAACAAACAATTTATTGTCTGATTCATTATGCTGGATTTCATGTTTTAGCTTTATGAGCACAGTATAAGCAGCATAATTATAAGTTGTAGAAATACAAAACTTTACATCCTCACAGTTTTACAAAGTTCCCCTAATCATATCCAGGATAACACTATTGGCCCAATACGTACTAGCCTCGGACCATTGCAAGTCAAAATTGTATTCAACGAGTCTGAATACACAACTGCAGCCCTCCATTCTTGATTTTTAAGCATGTAAATTGACCAGAGTTCTGCTCCTTCACTATCTTCTTAGAAAGACGACCACCTGTTTCCATTAAGAATTGATTATTAAAAAACACATAAAAACCATATGATCTAGATTTTTTTCATATTACAATAATCCCAACACAAAAGAGCATGTCTCTCTGATTTTGAAGCCAAAAGGAAGGATAAAAACTTAACAGAGTTTTTAACGCGATCCGTTTCTGATTCATGAGGAACTCACATGGGACAATTGTTGGATTTGGATTGAAGAATCTCTTTACCATTTTAAATCTCTTTAATGGCAGAGGTCTTTTGAGTTGGGTATTAGTGTTTTCACGGGGTGTGACCCATAGTCATGTAGGGCCTTTATGGCCAGAGGAGCAATTGAGCAAAACCAAGCATCACGGCCAGTGTCCATCATGGAACCTTGAATCACAATTGAACAAGATTGGGTTTCAGTGGAGATAGTGGATATGCCCATGACGCTATTATTTACATGATATCAAGTTTTCCATGCTGTTCTTTAATCAAAGAGTCTTGTTCTTGGCTGCATCCGGCCTCTGCCTCAAGTAGAACTATAAGCATGTATTTGATTATCTTTTATTTTGAGTGTACTTGTTTAGTTATTTCTACAGTCTTGGTTTTTTTTTTTTTCCTTTCCCCTTTGGAATTTATTTCATACGCTGAGGGGCCATTAAGTGGTATAATGGTAAAATCTTAGGCTGGCATTTGAGTATGAGGGTGGCGACTTTGTGCAAAAAAAATTCCAAAGGTTAAGACCATACTCAAGATCCCATATCACTAAGACTAACATAGGGTAATGACCTTTTATTTATTTCATACACTGGCGGTTAGACCCGTCTCAGTGGCTATTTTATTTTATTTTTTAAATTCCATTGTGAGCTTGATGATTCAGAGAGACTTTCATGGATTGGGAGTTAACATGAACCCCATTCATGGCTCCATGAGAAACCTGCATTTCAGAAGATTGGTTGATTTTGCAACCTCTGAAGAGATAGAACCGAATGAATTCAACTCAAAAGGGAATTCTGGAAGTGGAAATCTAAGGTGTAATAGGCAGGGTTGCCACCCCAGTTAGGGTGATCTTCAAAGTCGAAACCATACACAAATTATCACTCTTTTTGTCTAAATTTATATGCTTATGCATCAGTTATCAAATTTGTGATTTTCTTTTTCTCCGGTGAAGATCACTCATCTCATTCATTTCCTCCATTAGTCTCATTTAAGGATTTCTCTCTCTCTCTCTCTCTCTCTCTCTCTCTCTCTCTATTTGGGTCGAAAGAAGTCCTTGTGACAAATTTGCCGGTTGGAACTGTCAAGCATCATAGCCTATGGTTGTTTGCAAAACAAGTAAACAATTTTGAATATCTAGTATCTGTACGTACATTTGCCTTCACTACATAACTAGAAAATGCAGAAAAGAGAAGGATACAGAGAGGCCTCAATACGGCCTTTTATTTGAGAAATATACAGCTAGGTAGCCGAAAACATTAAGTCATTAACTTCTCCAGAACTATGATAACCAGGTCATGAATTTTAAATTGAAATGCTATTGGGAATTCCCCTGCCAGTGAGCCCTCCAACACCATACACATTGGAGGTGTCCGGAAATAGCAAGGTGTATGGTACTTTGACGGGCCCTACTCTGTTCTTCAACCGTTTGTCAAGGTTCATCTCTATGATTCCGTTCTCAATCTCCACAAGTTTCTCTCTGAATCTCTCAAATGCTTCTACTGGTGCTGCATCCGTTGTCCATTCTGGAGTGTCTCTTTGCCCAAGATAGACCTCATCAGAAGAATGCCTGGACAAGATCTCTATGAGGGAAACACCAAGGAGAGTCTGGAGCTGGGCTGTAATTGTTCTCAGGTAGACTGTATCAGGGTTGGACTCAAGCTCAGCATACTCGGGAGTACCTGGCTCCGGCATGAAGCGACGGCTTATGGTAGGACGGTTTGGGAGGTAGCCTGCATAAGGGTACTGTCCGAAATTGACTGCCGCATGGAGGGCTGAGGCTACCCATATGATGATAGTACATGTTTGGGTCAATTCTGAAAGTGTCTGCATCTTGGGCCACCATGGCTCGTCCTTCTTGTCACCATGCCCCACATTGCGCAGCTCTGACCACCAGGATTGGAGTTCAGAGTCTCCCTGGATCAAGTCATCGTTGGGGTAATAGAAAGAGCAATAGTCATGGACCCATGTTTCAATAGCAGACCAGATTTCAAGTCCATCGACAGCATAAGGGTAGTCCTCAATCAGAAGGCGAAGGCCATGGGGGCTGTTGTTGTCTGGAACTGCTACTCCCCTGAAGGAAGCAAAAGGCAACACTTGTCATTACATGGAGATGAAAAATTGAAGGCTTCATCTAAAGTCCTACTAATACAAAGGCTTGTCATTTATTTACCTCTTGATGAGATCTACAGGGAGTGCCTGCTCGGGGAAGACCCAACTCTTATAAACCACAGAAGACATTTCCATGGCAAATTTTGCTGGAAAGACGGTCTTCTCCAGCACCCCATCAGCATTGATGAGAATCTGCCGGGCCAAGGCATTTATGTTCATTGTGTCCCGGAAGTGAGGATGCAAGAGCTTGTAGATGGGGTGAAGCACACTCAACTGTCTGTTTGTTGCAATCACAAATGGCTCGATGGCTGCATGAGTGTTCAGCCTGCAACCAAAATAGCAAGAGAGTTAAGAAACCTACTCCGATTGAAAGCGCTTAAAAGTTTTCACCAGCAGAATTTTACCAGTGGCTGATGAGCTGATGAAAACCGGAGTCATTAACAGCAGCGTAAGCTTTGGCGAGCTGCCAAATTGAACCCTGGACGCCGTGTTCAGCTGGAGTGAAGACCTTACTGACTGCACCGTGTTGCTCTCCTTCTGGGTGTGGTAAACTCAGTTCAATTGCCAACGGTTGCAAGGTCCCATCATCCTTGAGGAAGAGGAGAGTTCTTGTGGCATAGGTTTTAGTGGTTGTTGAGTTTATCCGTGTCAGGTATGGCATCAATGCATCATGATAATCCAGTATGAATAGCTTGCCGTTTTCCAGAGCCTACACAAAACAAAAGCAATATTTTCAATCGCCACTTTGGGGAAATTGTATGATCACCTACGGCGCGCATGGGAAGGATTGCCTTCTCATTTCTCAAGGTTGGAGCTTATCGACCAAAAAGTTTTAATAAAAAAGAAGAAAAAAGCTAATGATACCTCATCGACTGTTAGCCCATTTAGGTTGCTTTCTATATGTTCTTTGGTTATTGAACTGTTCTGATTGCCATACAATTTAGGGTCAAGATTGCTTGCTGGGGGAAACTCCTGCATATTAGAATCCGGTTAGTTGCTGATTACAAAGGAAAAAAAAGGACTGAAAATCAAGAAATTAATTCTGGGTTAAAGAAATAAGAACATTAGAAACAGTAATTTACTTGAAGACGGCGAATGGAAACGGGGTTCACTCCAGCTAGCATTTCTCTGGCGAATTCTTCATCCGTCCTCCAAGCAAACTTATCCTCTGCGTGCGGTAATGCCATGTAAACAACATCAGGTAGGGTTCATGAACATAATAATACAGAGCCACTGTGCCAGTGCCACCCACTAGACAAATAGATCAATTTTAGCCTGTTAATTCCATGTCACGTACCTTGGATCACTTGAGGCATGGGGAATTTGAGGAGTTGCTCACCATCTGTTCGAACAAGTTCCTTGAGCATCTCCAAGGGGATTGCTTCCTTGACACTGTCTAGTACACCTTTCGGTAGCTGGATTCCTCCCTCGTAGAGGTCTAATACATCTTGAAAGGTGTCGAACTCATTGGGAGTGTTGTCACAAAAAGCTTTCAGCTCCGGGAGCAAGAATTGGACGAGGGATTTCAGAGCATAGGCAAGGAAATCCGACATCTTCAGGTGACCAAAACGTTCGTCTCTTGGGACGTAAATGTCCAGGCTCAGAAGTGGCAATCTGCTTTCCGTTTTGGGATCTGTCAATCAATCGATATATGCATGGTTAGTGTTGGTTGATTCGTTTTGGACTACTCCATTAACAATTGAGAAAAGATGATGACTTAATGTGAAACCTGTCTGTGTGGGTTTCCGGCCGGTTCTTCCCCTGCGTGGGTAAGGGTACTGTGTGGAGCCTCCGAGGACTGGACGTGCGGAGTCAGGACCCTTGTCAGGATTCCCCAGGTCGTTGTAGTAGGCGTAGTCATAGACTCGGTCCCATTCCTGGAGCTCTCCTGTTCCATCTCCTCTAAGATTCACAAGCTCTTCTTCCCTGTATTTGCGTAGGGGTTCTGGGGTATTAGCCGGTAGGTAAGTCTGTAGCAAAAACGATCAAGTTGATATCAGTATAAAATTTGGAAATCTCCTGAGGCTTTCATGGACATGGACCGATATCAGTATTATACCATATGATTAATTTGCTGTTAATTCTTCAACCCAAAGGAAGAAGGTAGAACCCATTCCGCATTTTGCAGAAAAACCTAAAAGGTGGATCCTACTGCCTTATCTCAAGGTTGAATAAATTACACATCAAAGCAGAAAGAAGGGATGGCAATTTGAAATTTTGACCCGTCCCCACCCTCCCCCACACTGGTCGGGGCAATTTTTTTACCATCGGTTGGGATTCAGGATGGGTTTTGGGGAAATCCGAAACTTTGGGGACTGAGGGGTGGGAATCTGTTTCAAACCCCAGTGGGGTTTGGGGGCGAGGATGGGACACGCAAACCCTAGCCCGCCTCGCTCCAGTGCCATTCAAGAATATTAGTTCGAAATAATTGAGCAAGGAAGCTGAAAGGAAAACTGGATCTGGGGTAGGGGTAGCAGGAGGACTAAAACTACCAGTCCATCTCCATCATTGCATGCCCACGTTCTCTTTTGAATCGTTGGCTTGTTTGTTTGTCTGTTTCACAATGAAATTGATGAAGAAGAATTTGTATTGAGTTAGTAGACTAACCTGATTGGAGAAGAAAACCCGGTCATACTTGTAATGCTTAGTGGGATAAACCCATGAGTTGCAGATGAAGTGGACTCGGCCAACCCCTGGAACGTCTTCAAGTGTGACTGTCTTGAGGAAGAAGTGACTGTGGTGGAAGTTCCTAATGATAAAAGCTCCCGGAACTCCGATGCCCTCGTCCCAGTCGAATGTGATGTTGAATGATGACTCCCCGGCCGACAACGGCGTGATGGTTGTAATCCATTCTTCCAAGTATGCCTCTTTTCCAAGCTTGCCTCGTAACCCATTAGCTGCACACGGACACACAAACCACTTCGGGGTGTAATTGACTCGAGCCGATCCAATAATACATTGTACTACTTGAACTCAACTCCGCTGAAAATCTCGTTACTTGAAAGTTGAGATTGAAACTTGACTCAATTACTAAGGGTGAAACTTGACCCAACTTAAATTTTGGTTGGGCTTGGGTTGAGGCCTCAACTAGTTCGAACCCAACCCAACCTGAGATCATCTAAAAAAAATACACACATATGCGTATTATATGTATATACAAATATTTTTTTCTCTATTGTGTATATTTTTGTATGTGTAAAATATGTATACATATATTTGTAAATAAAATTTATACATATTTTTTATTAATTATACTCTTAAATTGGTTCATAAAGCCTAATAAAAGATGACTATGTGTTTTATATGTTAATATATACCCAATCCAACCCAACCCAATCCGAGCCCGAACCCAATCTGAACTATGTTGGGTTATGCTTGAATTAAGCCTGGATGGATAAATTTAGGCTTAACCTCGAATTGGATCAAGCCCAAATCCAAATTTTGCACATTTAGGATTGGCTTGGGTTAACCATCAACTAGACTCAACCCGCCATCGATTAAACAACCCTATGTAAGAACCATAGAATATTAAAGAACATCAAAACATTATGAATAGAAATATATTAAAAATTAATCGGTTAGGCTTAACTGATGGTGATGAAAACAAGAATTACAAAACTCGAACCTTGACTCGTTGAGTTCGGCTCGAACTCAATTATTTGAAAATCAGATTGAAATATTTAACTCGTTAACTCCGTATCTTGACTCGCTTACATCCTGACAAAGTGGATGACGCGTGTATTGAATGGTTCTGCTTGAACAACGACTCCCAATAAAATATCCCCCCCCCCCCCCCCCAAAAAAAAAAAAAAAAAGCACAAGAAAAAGACATTTGCGTCAAGAAAACATTCAGGCAAGGACATAAATATTTCGAACTTATCATTCCAATACAATACAACCTACCACGACGACATGTTCCTCTTTCTCTCTCTTTCTCTCTGTTCGGATTTCAGAATTCTTTTCGGTAATGTCTGTCTTTAGGATTTTGAGGATGGGAATTGGGAAGTGGGCACCTTCACACTTCTACTCGTAATACAGGACAAATCAATGTACGCCACGTCAGATCATATACGTAGATTTCACATGTCAGATTGAGACTGTGTATCTCTTTTGATCCGTTGACTTTGGGTCAATGACCAATGTACATAGAACAAGAGTCCATTTTGTGGGAGACTTCAGCCCTCCCCACCCCCCCTAAACTACTTTTTCAGTGCAACAAAAATTGTTTCTAGCAAATCCTTTAAGCACCAAAGTATTTTGTGGGAGACTTCAGACCTACTGTGTTCTGAGGATGATACTCTTATGATCATCAGATATTTGGGCCATGATGGCGTCCAAACTCAGTGTGGATTCTTATAGGTCTCGCTAGCTAACTAACACAAAATGAAAAGAAAAACAAAAGAAATCGACAACCCAATAACCAGAATAGAATTAATGGCAGATATATGAAGTGAAAATTCTATATCAGCAACAGACTGAATTACAGAAAAAGAAACAAGAAAGAGATATTGGACATTAAAGCTTCAAGTCAATTAAAAAGCTTGGCAGAATCCTAATGAAGCAAATAAGATTACCCAGAACAAGGAAAGAGAAACGAGAAATCTAACCTGGATCGGTATTCACAGAACTGATGAGCTGCAGTGCAACGCCTTTGCCCACTAACTCGTGAACCCGATCAAGGAAGGAAGCGTGAAGGTCATTGAAATCCAGCACATTCTTCTTCATCAACACAACCGTCCCTTTGATCTTCTTCTTCCCACCCACCCCAGCATTCAACCTGGTTTCTTTCCCTGTAACAGAATCCATAATCTTGTGAAACATCCCTGGAACTTTGAACAAAGCAGAGAACAGAATTCCCATACAAGAAGAAGGAGAAGAAGGAGAAGAGAGAAAGCGATACAGAGGGTACAAAAGAAAGAGTAATTGTTGAATGTGAGTTCAGTGATGAGTGCATTTATAGGTCAAGATCAATAAAAAAAGAAGCATCAATCCAGGAAGTTTCACTTGTTGTGCAGTTCGTGTCCATTCCAGTTTCCTATGAAAGACTTATTAAAAGACCTAGTTATCTCATCTCAGAGTTTCTATCCTCATCTGAATTGTGGTGGGTCCTTATTAAAACATCTCTCTCTCTCTCTCTCTCTCTCAAGGCGGACCCGATTCGATTTTGTGGAAAAGTCATTTATTCTTTGCATTTTAATGTTCGCTCTGTTCTCAACTTTTTCTTTTTAACTAAAATAATTACACAGAAGATTCGTTTCCCCTTGTAGTACGATAAGATCGATCTGTTGAGGCTGCTTCTTCTCTGTCGGTCGATCTGGTCTTTTGAAAATAGAAAGAAGTTGTTTGATTGGCACGTTCTCTATAGTTTCTTATATCTATCTTTCTTCTTTCCTGTAGGCTCTACTCTTGGTCGCCATTCAAAATCCTCCTGCTCTGCCTCGGCTGCTCATTTGATTAACACTTAAAAAAATACCGTGTGGGTCATCTTCAAACCCAACGGCGGAGGAGCTTTGTGTTCAGTGTTATCCTTTCTATTTTTGCTACCGAAATGCTTTGAATGGGTTTGCACCCGACCCATATATCAGAAAGCACAAATTAATCGTGATGATGAAGGAAATTGCAGTGGTGTTTAATTTTACTAATTTCTGAAGGCCAGGTAGCTAGCCTACCCAAAGCAGCAAAGAGATTCCCACTACAATAGAGTTTACTATTGAAAAATAAGTGTTTATGATTAAGTACTTCCTCTAATAAGCGCTTAATTATGAATGTTTTGTAAAAAAAAAAATTCATAAGCCATAAAGTAAGAGAGAGAAATATAAATATGGATCGCCTGCTTCTGCTTCTACATTAAAGAGCATCAGCTGTTATTGATGAAGTAGGTGAGAGATCATGTGAATGGTAGGTCCCCTGATAAGCAATAAGCCAATAACTGAATTATCAAAGTGGGGAACACTTATTATAAGGACACCAAGACCTAGCTGAGTGGTGCAGGTTCACAGAGAGAGAGAGAGAGAGAGAGAGAGCAGTCGGATGTAATATTGAGACATTTAGTAATGGTGTAGATCTGTTAATGGCCACCAAGCCAATAGGCCATTGGCATTTGGGCTAGTTTTGTCAGACGCCCTTTATTAGAGGGAAGGCCCATTGCCGGACAGCACTAAATAAGTAAATACAACTGCATTGCAATTGCTGTCTCAGATCCGTATTAATGTTAGCTGAATTCATTTATTAATTAAAGCACTCTATCATTTGCATTTTGCCACCTGTCAAAACCATTTATAATTCATTCAATTCAAGGATAAGCAGCTTTTCTATATATGACTCAAACTGCTAATGAACCCCTGGTTTGTGTCATCCATTCAACTCTTCCTTTAAATTCAATGGATACGCGGTTTTCTAACCTCTCCTGGCAATCTTTTAATTTGCATCCACAACTTCCCTTTTTGGTCTTATATATGGACCATGTCAAAGAACTGGGGATGTAGAATAGAACCCATGATTCCTTAAAAAAATAGTTCTTCATAACTTACCACGTGGCATAGCTTTAAAGGATGCTGATTCTTAATTTAAAAGGAAAGCATGAGTCGATTATTAGGAGATTTGGGAAGATAGCAAGAAAGTACAATAAATAAAGCTTATAACTGTTCATGGGTCGGGTGGCCCGACAGGCCGGCCCGACTCCCGAACGGGCTTGAACATGCAAATGAACCTGCAGGCTTAACCTCGAGCCAAAAATCCTAGCCTGCAATAAATTTGAATCGGGCTCGGGATTTGTCAAAATAGATTGGCCCAACCTATAGACTAAACTTAAAAAACCCTAAGCCGAACCTTTCTTCTCTTTCACCTCTTTCCCCTTAGCCGAACATCTCTTCTCTTCACATCCTCCTCAGTCCTCACACTCTCAAGCAACCACACAACCGATGAGGCAGCGAACATTCACCGGCGCAACAACTCCGGTGGTGAGTCATCTCCTTCTCTCTCTTTCTTTCTCTCTCTCGTTCCTCTTCTCACTTCTCTTTCAAATCTTAGACACCAGCAAGGCGGCGAATATAGGCACCGGCGGTGGCGGTGAGTTTTCTCTCTCTATCTCTTAGACGTGAATTGACACACTTTTCACTGTTAAAATCGCAGCTCACTACGAACAAAGCTCCGACGAACACAGTCACTAGCGATGAGTAAAAGCCCAAGCTCGGGCGTCAGGCTTTTTATTAGGGCCGGGCTCGGGCTTGGGCCTTACAATTTTCTATTCATGAAGAGTAAAAGCCCAACCCGACCCATGAACAGATCTACTCAAGCGCTTTTTCTCATTTGCTATAACCACGTGGAACCAACTGAGTCACTAACTGTTGAGTGGTACATGCATACGCAAGAGAAACCTAAAGAGATATATTAAGGGCTGTTTGGCATATTATCTATCCCTGAAAATCTAACAAAATTTTGGGATGGCCAAGGCTAGCATGAAGTATCAACGTCATAATTATCTTATTCAATGAACCCCACTCACCCACGATCATGTTTGATATTGTATTATATATCCTAATCAGAACAGTCGTAGTCTCTGTTAAAATATTCAAGAGGAGTGATTGAGGGCACACCCCTCTCACCCTGATCATCAGTTGGAATCGATACACCACATCGTATCATATCATTCTGACTTCTTGAGTCCATGTGTATGGAGCTGATGTGGTATATCTTTATTGGCGCTGTTTTATGTAGTATTTAAGGGGAGACCGGATGCATGCAATGCACGAACTTTATTAAGCTAAAGTTAAACAATAGAAATATATAAAAGTATATAATTATTTTATAATTTTAATTTTCAATAACCAATTCGATAGAATTCCATATGAGTTGGTTGATTTTCTATTATTTTCGATTGGTTTGGTTCAGTAACTTTTCAAACCGATCAAATTAAGTCAGTTTCGATTTGGCTATTTGTATATCAATCAAAACTGAACTGACCCAATCATAGATATATTAATATTTTATTTTTTTAATATGATTTTTTAATATGGGAGAGTGGGAAATTTCCATATTTCTTAGTCTAAAATATTTTATATCATAAATTTAATTATTTTTTAATAATATCACTATAATTTATTAATTTTAATTCAATTTTTAAGCTTAAATCTTTTGAACAAACAAGCCAAACAAAAAATAGGCCCAAATCGATACAACCCAAGTTGATGGTTTTTCACTAATGGTCACTCAGTTTTGGATGACAAACTCCCGACCTGACCAAGTTGATACGGTGGGCAAAACAACCTGAAACCAAACCGAACCAATCCTTGAACACTTCTAATTTTAGCCAAATTAATAGTTTAATCTCCAATTATAATAAAAAATTTATAGCAAAAATACACAATAATTGAAAATGAATTTATAATGAAAATATAATAATTAAAAAATACAATAAATACTAAAAATATATTAAATTAGTCAATAAATAGTGTAATCTCAAATAATAGTTTAATCTTTAATAAATATTAACCAATAAATTGTAAAAATACATAATTACTAAAAATAATTTATACCAAAAAACAATAAATTAAATTTCAAAAGTTAAATAATAGTTGTTTAATCTCCAATAATTATTGACAATTTGTTGTTAAATAACAAAACAAAAATATTTATAAATAATTATTGAAATTATATTTGATGAAGGGGAATTTAGCCCTCTAGTGACATCACATCGCATGGCACTTCCGAACCATTGCTTAACACCTTGGCACCCGTAGGCAATGACCTACCTTTGCCAAGATGATAGAGTCCACCTCGGAACCACCTCAAATGCACCTCGGGCATACCGTGCACACCATGAGACCATATCGATGCCACCTCAGTAGGGCTGATCTGTAGGCACTTCGGCATAAGGGGTGACCTCCCGCCAAGGTCCCATCGGCCTAGCTAATGTTCAATTGGCGACCGACCTCTCCTATGTGTGCCTTATCGTCTCCAAATCCTCCAAGATCAAACCACCTCACCATTTGAGTTAGCTCCCACGCCGCCCACTTCAAAGGTAAACGGATAAGAACTATCGCTTTACATTGAGACTGTCTCCGAGTGAGAAACCACCTCCGAGCGTGGTGGGCAAATAAGCCACGCCCTCTTGAAGATCTCAGACGTGCTATGTGAAGCTTATGACTACTTGCGCCTATATAAAGGCGTCCCCTTCAAATTGAGAAGGTACATGCGATTTAGCTCTCTTACTTTCTCACTTTCCGGTTCTTAGTACACTCATTCCTAACTTAAAAATTATTGGAGTGCCCACCTCGGGTAAAGCACCCCGACTACTCTGACAATTTTCTTGTAGCTTAGCCATCCAACCTAGTCAGCACGATATCTAAGTTGTCCTCCAGCAAGGAGCTCCAGATCGCGCACCATCAATATTTATCAAAAATACAATAAATAATTGCTAAAAATACAATAAATATTAATTTTAGTACATATAAGTATATAATGAATATAAATTATTATCAGAAAACTATTACTAATAAATATTAGTTTTTTTGAAACTTATTTTCTATAATTATTAATTGGTATAAGTGAGATTAGTTATTTATAATATTATTTAGTTGCTTAAATAATATTGTTATTTAAAATTTTAAAATATTAATTATTTATTGAATTTAATAATCTATAAAATTATAATTAGTACTATCACTACATAATTCGTTGTTAATTTTGTAAAATATTAAATTATTATTAATATGAATATTATGAAATCTAATATAATTAATTTTCTACTTTTAAGAAATTTTTAAATTTATTACATGATTTCGTTATTTTAACTATTTAAAAATAAATATTTCATAACTTAAATATCTAAATAATAAATAAAATATTTTAAATTTTTCATTCTTTGAATTTTATTTATTTTAAAGTTATTACATAATATTAAATATTTTTTATATAATTATTTAGATATTTTAATGTTTTTTTATTTAAGATATTTAATTATTGAAATATTTAAATAATATTTATTTTTAATGTTAAATTTTTATTATTCGAATAACATTTAAATTGAATAATTCACAAAATTATAATTTATATTGTTACTACATAATTTCATGATGAATTTTGTAAAAATATAGAATTATTAATAATATAAATATTATTAAATCTATTATAATTAATTTTTGTGTTATGAATAAATATTTTAAAGTTAGTATATAATTTCATTATTATATTTAAATAATTCTAAAATTTTTTAATTCACACTTTCTTTATATAGATGTAGATAAAAAGTGGGGGTCAAGCCCCCTTTGCCTGTGGCAAGCACGGTTCCGTCAGTGGGTCGGGCCTATCTAGCCCAAACCCCTACACCATGCTAAGTTTGGGTTTCAATTTCTTGTCTATCTTGTTAATTTATTTGAATTTTTTCAAATTTTCTAAAAAAATCATTCCACCGACAACCTGCCTGGCACAAGCCCGCTTGGGCTTGGGCTGTGGGCTGCCCTTTTTGAGGGATTCTGGGCTAGGCAGGAACAGCCCACCAAGGCCCATGTTCTGGCATGACTTGCCGCAGTGCAGGCAGCCAGCAAAAGTGGATCGTATCGGCCCAACACAACCTACATTACATTTAAACCTGTTCATAGGCTAGGCTTGGACTTGGCTTTTGTCAAAATTTGAATGGACCCAAACTGAATCTTGAGCTTGAAGCAGTATAAAATTTGGCCAGAACCCAGACTATGAACAAGTCTAATTACATCTTTAGACTTTGGCATTAGCCAAAAATTTATGTTCACAAAAAAAAAAAAAGTTAAAATCTTATCTTGGGTTTTTAATTTTTTCACTGGGGAGAAACCCATCTTCACAATGGTATATCTTCTTCACACTGGGAGAATCCCACCAAAATACTTTACTAACAAATATATCAAAACACAAAGAGTCACAAAGAGTCAAAGAGGTTGTGACAACGTGAAAAATGTGAATCATTCAACCTAAAAGGTTGATATCCTTGAATAATTTAAAGTGTGGATAAGCATAAATCTATTATTTAGTTAATTATATTAAAAGCAATTGGATTTCATACTATCTCACGGTACCATTCAACCTAAAAGTTTTTAGGTGAGGCCCCTGAAATTATCAAAATTAAAAATGAAGTAAAATGATGTAATGAAATTATCAAAGCAATAGGAAAAAGACAATGAAAACAGGAAATAAGGCTGTTTGTTTAGGTAGGAATTGAAGGTCATGAAGTGACGTGTTCCTCGCTTTATATGATAGAAAAATTAAAGGGAAACGATGGTGCTTTGCATTGCCGGCAGTGTAAATAATACAAAAACTCAAAAGTGCAAATTTTACATCAGATCAAATCATTGTTATAAATAAAAGGGTGCAAATATGAATCAGATGCAATTTTAAGAACGGGAAAAAGAAAGGAAAAACAGTAACTTGGTTTTTAATATTTTAAAGGTTCGGGTAAAATGTTTGCAACATCTATGTACTTGGGATCAAACTGTTGACAGTTCATTATCTATCAAAAACACTGTTCATAGCATTGTTTTTGAATCATCGTTGATCCGGATGGTCAGACCGTTTTGCCCGGGAATCGTCCAGGCAACTGGTTCCGTTTTACTCCAAACCTGGTCCCTGACCAAAAATCATTAAATCGGTCAATGATCCATTGATTCGGGCGGTCGAATCATCAATTCGTTCAGTGGTTTGGGCCATTTATTATTATTTTTTAATTTTTGTTGTCAGAAGGAGTTGTCCATTGGAACTGGACGGTCGAACCTGCAAGCTTTAAAACTCATTCAATTGATGAACTTGAAACAAATCAGATTCAGATATACGTACCTATTTACATTTCACTCTGAGATCCGACCATTATTGTTGAATGTTTGTGTTGTATTTCTTTCTTTCTCAGCTCTTTGAGTTCATTGGTCTCTCCGGATCTTGGGGCCAACAGTGATGGGTCCAGAACCACTATATGGTTTTTTATAACCCCCATCCAGAGGTGACCAGGACTCTAACAATTCTTATTACTGATTGAGACTAGTTTCACATCAAACTAATCTCAATCCAGTCCTACCACACTTAAAATCCCCCTCTAAATAAGAGTCTATCAGAACCGTCAATCCAAAAAGCGGTGGCCAGAATGATTTTATTTCCGGATTGTTTTTTAAAACCATGGTTCATAGTTCATTCATTGTTGACTTCGAACCTAAAAGATAAAACAGAAATGCTCAGACTTTAGACATGAACGGTTCGAATTGCATTGCGACAGCAGATTCAGATACGAAAAAAGGAGACATTTTCGCCTTCTTTTACCATCTTCCAGGCACACCACAGGCTTAACTTTGGGGCCAGAACGCTGGTCCAATCAGATTGGGCATGCCATTGTTCCTTAACACTCAATAAAGCTCCTTCGATTTGGGCAGAGCGATCCAAAAGTGCACTGCCAAAGAACACTTCAGAGTATCGATACCCACGAATAAAGGTTATCTGCCACTCTCAGACTTTGGCATGCTTCTATGACCCTAGGTACTATATGCTTCCCTGTCTTCCTCTGAACAGTGAAACCAACTCGGCAGCTCCCATTATAACTCAAATAGGGGTGCCAATAAATTGAGAAGTAGCTTAGTTGGTGCGTTCGATGAATTGTTTCAGCTGTAGTGCGGTTTTTAATTCCACTGTTATCATTTCTATAAGAAAAGAACTGTTGATGTAATGTTCTATTGTTTATTTAAAATAGAGGTGATAATAGACCAGTTTTGGATTAGATTCTATTCAAATCAAAATTAATTTAGACGGATTAGACAGATCAATAAGACACATTGAATTGGACTAGTCCAGACTTAATGGTCCAAAGTATATATTGGATTGGATTGGATATGGTCCATCCATAATGAATTTACATTAGATTGGTTGGATTGAGCCAATATCTAGTCCATTGGTAGAAGACAAAAATATAGGTGTCAATGGGTCAGGCATGGGTTAGAATTAAAAATAATAATAATAAATAAAATCTATATTAAAATAAATTTAAACAGATTGGACAGTCCAGACATTGAACTGGACCACTCCAAAATGTTCATTAGATTGGATTGGATCTGATCCATTTGTAATGGACTCACATTGGACTGGATCAAATCGGACCAAATCCAATCCAATCGACACCCCTAAATCCAAACATATCTAAAATTTGTGTATTCATGCAGATTTTGGCCATGGTTTTGAAAACCATACCAGATTGGATGATCGGATTGGTTGACCAAGGGATGGTCATGGATCTGGGTCTGATTTTGGACGAAAGAACCATCTAGATGGGGTTTAGACCAGATCATTAGACCATTGACCTGAGAATCAGTGTTCAAAGCAGTTTTGTTTTTGGATTGGTTTTTAAAATCACAGTTTTGACGTAAGCCATATATTTCAGACTGATTCCTTCTACCTTTTAAGTACCCATTGAGGAAGATCTTATTCTCCTTGGTCTCCTTCTTGAAGAGTTAATCAAACATCTACCTAAATTGTAGAATTAATCCAAAAACTAATGTGGTTGTATGCAAAATTCGCCGTTATTGTAGATGAACAGTAGTAAATAAATGGAAAGAGTTCAATGAATTTGACAAAGGAGAAACAAGGGTAAGATGACTGACTGACCATTACTAGTAGACATAGCAACAACAGAGAGCTTCTTCCTCTTTTGTTCCTGCATAGATGGGAGGCTGGATTGCTTCGAACTGAGACGAATGTCTCCGAACAATTCAGAGGCAGAGAATTGACGATGAACACTACCTCTGAGGGTGATGAATCGATTAGGAAACGGAAGCAGAGGCCGGCAATGGAAGTTGCGGAGACAGGAATTGTACCCTGATATTCTCATGAATTATGCACTCATTTCCACCATTTTTATCCGATTTATCTTCTGGTCTTCAGGGATACCAAAGACACTAGCAGAAACCTCCCTCAGTATTCAAGGGAACTAAATAGCTTTGATTGTTTCACTGTTTGTTTATGAGAAGATTTCAATTTTCAAAGCAAGATCGAAGAACCAGGCATAAAGGTCAATGCATCAAGACAACCGACTTCACCCATCATTATCATGCTTGGTTAACCAAATATTTTTAAGTAAATCTCGTCTAATTTGTCCAGGTCAATCATATTAACTTTTCGGATCATTCAAGCTAACTGGACGATTCCAAACAAGAACTTGGAAAAAGAAACACACCCATCAACCACCACTCCCATGCATGTATTAATTAGGACCAACCGTTTCATGGGCCCTAAACAACGACAGCAACAAAAAGAAAAGTTAATTTAGGGTTTGGATTAGGTAATAGGATTCATGCTAATTAAGGTGGGACAAATTTTATTTCTATGACGTTGAATAAAAATCCTGAACTCAGACTATATGATTTACATATTATAGATTATAGAATATCTCCTCTCTCCTACTGCCCTCCACCATTCACAAAAGTCGATATATAGCGACAAGTCTTGGTTCTAGCTGTGCAACTCAGTCCAACGGGCTCTTTTAAGCCTGGTTTAATTCCATATGGCATGAGACAAGCAAAAAAATGGAGAAAATAATTAATTAAAATATTGATACATAAGCTTTTTAAAATATTTAAAGCTTTAAAATAATTAATTTCATCCCTATAATCCTATTAAAATGAAAAAAAAAAGTAAAAATGAAACAGAAAATCTTGGAGTATCGAGCATATCAATAAGCACCGATGCTTAGATTTTGGTATTGAGCTAGGTTGCAAATGGTATCCATTTGATGAAGGATGATTTGACTCAACCTATGAAACGGTGATACATAGACACTGACTCAGCATAAGCGACAGCTCAGCATTGTGGCCCAGTACAACCAAGTAACGGGCCCATAAAGCAGCTCGCTACATTGTAGCGCGCAAAGGGAAGAGCTCGCCACAACACGAGCTCCGGGTTTCCCCGAGCTACGTCTAAAGGGATACTCCGAGGCAACTGTAGCTCGCGAGCTAAAGTTATCAGCTCGCTTGAGCTCCCTAGCAGACAGGTCATTCCGAGGACCAATTTCACTAAGGGTAATCCTACAATGTTCCAATCCCACCACGAGATAGCTCGCGAACGAGCCGCACTAGCACCCTCCAGGAAGCTTCCGACTGACAGACCGTACCGGTCAGAGTGCGTCATATCCTCTACTGACAGTGCAGTCCCAGTCCTTTCGTTTGTCTGCGTCCACGTCTCTCGACAGGCAAAGGCGTGCCTGCCACTTTGGAAACATGTCACTCACCCAGATGAAGCGTACACCACAACGGCCACCTGCGCAGCCCTGGCAGGTAACAGCTGCGGCAAGAGCCCAGTGGCGGTTATGCTCAACCTAATGTGTGTGTCCCTATAAAAGCCCTCAGGGCAGAAGGGAAACTTCTTCTGGAGAACTCTAATCTCTCGAATATAGGGATAAAGCGTGACCTACACTCTTAGCTACCAACTCTTCTTTTCCTTCTTTCTTGTGTTCTAACTTAAGCATCAGAGTATTCCCACCGGGTAAAATCCCCGGGAATCCTTCCTTTCATATTCACAGGTGTCGTCCGTTGCCAACGAGGAGCCAGTCAGCAACCAATTAGGAGTGCTCGGATCATGCCGCATCATTTGGCGCCGTCTGTGGGAAACACTTCAAAAGGCCTTTCTCTCTAAACTTTCTCAGTTCTTATCTTCCTCGAAACAATCCAATGCCCATGGCTTCCTCTGGCAACGTCGGACGAAGCACGAAAATGGACAACTCCAGAGAACAACCCCAACTTCCTATTGTCTGTATCGGACAGTTCACCGTCCCCCTCTCAGCGGATGGAATCCCCAGCTTGAATGTGCCTCTCATAGTGGCACCTGTCGTCGCCCCACTCCCTGTTACTGTTGGAGCGACGTTCACCGAACCTTCGGTCGTGCCCCCAGCGGCCAGCTCAAACCAACTGGAGGACTTGATGCAGTGCATGCAAGCCATGCAGGCCCAAATGCAACAGCTCTATCAACAACACGTACTGCACCAGGTCTCCCAGCATCAGTATCAGCAACAGTTCCCCCAGCTGCCCCAACTTCAACTTCAGTAGTCGCAGTTCCCGCCTCGCCACCCGGCCTCGCAACAAGCTAAGTCTCGCCGCCAAGACGAACGCCCCTCAGGCCAAGGAGAGGTCCCCCAAAACCTCCCAAAAAACCAGGCCTCCCCCCACAGTAGACGAAAAAGACCGGCTACCTTGATCTCACCGCGGGGGGACGTGTTAGGAGGACCCCAGCTTGCCAGGTCTACGTCACCGCGGCAGTCGAAATTTGAAACCCCTCTCCTTGAGAACCAGTTCGAGGTCCTGGCAACAAATTCCAAGCAGGACCCCTATGTCTGCAGCCATCACCAACGGACCGGGCTACTCCTTGCACAGACCATTCCGGATAGCACAGAGATGAGTAGCACGAACGCCGAGCCCACCAAGAGGCAGAGACGCCGCCGCCGAGCTCGTTGATCTGTCACCCGTGGTTTGCCCGAGCTCATGGGCAAAGAAGAGCTAGGCTCGGTCGAAGTAAAAGCCCCCTCCTCTCGGTTCCATCCCCCCTGTCTCCCAAACTCCTAGCAGTCCCAATGCCTAAAGACTTCAAGCTCCCCCCTCTTGACAAGTACGATGGATCGTTCGACCCAAACGATTACATAGAGGCCTTTTAGTCGCAAATGCACCTTGCGAGAGCTAGTGAGTCGTGCATGTGCGTGACCTTCTCCACCACTTTTAGAGGAGCAGCCCGTACATGATACTGGAACTTGGCACCTGGGTCGATAATAAGTTGGGTGCAGTTCGCACAAGCTTTCACATCCCACTTCGTCACCAGCAAACGGTGCCCCCGAACTGAAGAAAGCCTCGTCAACATAGTGCAGAGAGAGGGAGAGTCCATCCAAGGCTACATCAAGCGGTTCAACGATGCTTGTATGCAGATACTGCGCTTGGACCCCGTTGTATGCCTTGCAGCAGCCAAGAAAGGCATCACACACAAAGAGTTCAAGTGGCACATGGTCGTCAACCAATCGGCGACCATAACCGAGTTCCTGAAGCATGCAGACAGGTTCATAGCCACCGAAGAGGAGATCAACCAAAATGGCGAGGGCGCGCCCGAAAAAAGAAAGAGAGAAGGAGAGCTTTCCAGTCAAGGGGACAGCCGAAAGAAAAAGGACACGGCCCGGGAGGCAAAGCCCGGTCAGCTTTTCCGACCTTCTGTAGCGGACCGGGCTGATTACACCCCACTAAACGCGAAGCGGGCTGAAATCCTAATTGCGGTCAAGGATGCCCCGTACGTGAAGTGGCCACCCCGTCTGAGAGGTCATCCCAATGAAAGAAATAAGAACCTGTATTGCAGCTTTCACAAAGATCACGGTCACAGTACTGAGAGTTGTAAAACCTCTGTGATGAGATAGAGGAGCTCATCCGTCACGGGTATCTAAGAAACTTTGTACAGAATAACAGAAACAATAATAAAACAGGTCGGCAAGGGGAGCACGGTAAGGATGCTCCCGAGCCCAGCAGCAGGCCGGCCGAACAGTCGTAGAGGCAGCCTCCAGAAGAGAGGCCAGTCCGGGGAACCATCGACATGATAGTAGAAGGTTCTATCGTCGCGGGTTGCACTTCAGCAGCAGCCCGGACTTCAGTTCGTGAAGCCACTCGGGAGGAGCAGAACCCCCCAAAGCGGCCGAGGACAGAAGAGCCAATTTTCTTCAAAGAAGTTGACGCGCGAGGAGTCCAGTACCCTCATGATGACACGCTCGTGATAAAACTAAGGGTCAACGACTTTGAGGTCAGGCGTGTACTCGTCGATTCAGGCAGCTCAGCCAACATCCACTTCAAATCTGCATTTGACCAGCTCCAATTGCAGAGAAGCGACCTGAAGCCCGCAAACACTCCTTTGGTAGGCTTCAGTGGAGAAGAAGTCCGACCCCTTGGGAAAATAACAGTACCTATGGAAGTCAGCACGTGACCTTGTGTGGTCAGATTCAAGCACGACTTCTTGGTGGTCGTGACCCCCTCCCCCTACAATGCCATAGTAGGTCGACGATCACCCATGTCCTACGGGCGGTGGTCTCCACTTACCATCTGGCTATGAAGTTCCCAACCGACTTCGATGTAGGAGTAGCGTGGGGCAACCAGCTCGAGTCCCGTAAGTGCTACGTCACCGCTCTGAAAGGAAAAACCAAGGTAGCCGATGACCTCGAGTTGGAGCGGCCTATGGAGCAAGGCGAAGAACGAGCCGCGACAATAGAAGAAACAGTTGCGGTTCTGACCTCAGCAGGGGACCCAGCTCGAACGCTTCAGATCGGCGCTTCCGTCCAGGAGCCTCTACGATCAGAACTAGTAAATTTCTTACTTCAAAATTTAGATATTTTTGCATGGTCCGCGGCAAAGATGTCCGGTATAGACCCTAAACTCATAACTCACAAACTAAACATTGATCCTGTAGTTAGGCCCATTTGACAGAAGAAACGCAACCTAGCCCCGGAGAGGTGAAAAGCGATCGACGAGGAGGTCGAAAAGCTCCTCACAGCGGGCTTCATAAGAGAAGTCCACTACCTGAGCTGGGTAGCCAACCACGTCCTGGTAAAGAAGGCCAACGGCAAGTGGCGCATGTGCGTCAACTACACCGACCTGAATCGGGCTTGCCCAAAAGACTGCTTCCCACTCCCCATAATCGACCGCTTGGTAGACGCGAGCTCAGAGCAAGAGTTGCTAAGTTTCTTGGACGCCTATTCGGGCTATAACCAAATCAAGATGGACCCAGCAGATGAAGAAAAGACTACCTTCATCACGGAATTTGGTCTGTATTATTACAAGGTTATGCCCTTTGGGTTGAAGAACGTAGGGGCAACCTTTCAAAGGCTCGTAAATAAATTGTTTGCACCGTTAATCGGTAGAAAAGTAGAATGCTATGTAGACGACATGGTCGTCAAAACTCAACTCTCACAAGAATTAATACAAGATTTGCACTTTGTTTTCAAAATTCTGCGTAAGTTTAATACGAAACTGAACCCAAACAATTGTGTGTTTGGTGTGACCTCGGGCAAGTTCCTAGGATATATCGTTAACTAGCGCGGCATCGAAGCCAACCCGGATAAGATTAAGGCCATTTTAGATATGAGACCACCCCAGAAGCTGAATGAGGTTTAGAGGTTAAATGGCCGTATAGCCACCCTGAGCCGCTTCATGTCTAAATCGGCAGACCGTTGTTTGTCATTCTTTAAGGCAATTAAGAGCAAAGGGTTCGAATGGACCAAGACTGCCAACTCGCGTTTGATGAGCTCAAGAAATACCTCACTAGTGTGCCGACCTTAACCCGGCCCGATGAGGGCGATGTTTTAGAACTATACCTCTCGGCGAGCGACGAAGTGGTCAGTTCGGTACTAATAAAGGAAGTAGATCGGGTCCAACGACCCATCTACTATGTTAGTAAATTATTGAAGGGAGCAGAAACGAGATACCCGGAGATGGAAAAGGTAGCGTACGTATTGATAATCGCAGCTCAGAAGCTCTGCCCGTACTTCCAAGCTCATACTACGTCGTCCTCACCAACAGACCTCTGAGGCAGGTGTTGCTTAAGCCTGAGGTCTCTAGCCGGTTGACGAAGTGGGCCGTTGAGCTCAGTGAGTACGACCTCCAATACAAGTCGCGAACTGCCATTAAGGCCCAAGCCTTAGCAGATTTCATAGTCGAATGCACATTCAGCTCCGAAGCTCCCAGGCCGGTTGAGCGCAAGGCTCCCACCTCGGGTGAGCTCGAAGCTCCCGGGTCGGTCGAGTCCGAACCCCGTGAGGTAGCAGCCAGTGTGGCACCTCTCCTAGCTCGGCCAACCGTGAGTTGGGATGAGGAGCCCTGGATCCTTCACGTAGATGGCTCCTCGAACCAACAGGGCAGTGGTGCCAAAATAGTTCTGTACGACCCAAGCGGTACGAAACTAGAATACACGCTACGCTTCGAGTTCGCGGCGTCTAACAATGAAGCAGAGTATGAGGCGTTGATAGCTGGACTAGCCATAGCCAGAGAAGTAAAAGCAAGGCACATTGTTATCTGCAGCGACTCCCAGCTCGTGGTTAAACAGGTCACCGACGAATATGAAGCTCGCAAGCCAACCATGATTGCCTACCTAACCAAAGTTAGAGAATCCCTGCTCGACTTCCAGTCACACTTCATCAGACAGATCCCTAGGTCGGAGAACACTGAGGCCGACGCTCTGTCCAAGTTGGTCAGCACTAGCGACATCACCAGGAGAACCGTGTACATAGAGGACCTGTCTCGGCCTATCATTCTTAGGAGGGCAGAGGAGGTCGCTCCCGTCGTCCAAGTAGAGCCGAGCTGGATTGACCCGCTCGCGAGCTTCTTTCTACATGGGACCCTCCCTGCAGATCGCAACGCAGCCAGAAGGGTACAACGCCCGGCAGCCAAATACGTCATTATGGACGAGCGGCTGTACAGGAGATCCTACACGCTCCCCTATCTGCGTTTCTTGCAGCCTACCGAAGCCAAACTCGTACTCCGCGACATTCATGAGGGATTGTGCGGCGAGCACTTGGGGGGTAGAGCCCTTGCCTAGAAAGCACTTTGACAAGGGTATTATTGGCCAACAATGAAAGCAGATGCCATTGAACTCATTGGAAAATGTGACAAATGCCAAAGACATGCCAATGTCCACCACCAACCTGCTGTCGACCTCAAGTATCTCACCAGTCTGTGGCCCTTTGCACAATGGAGCATCGATCTAATCGAGCCACTCCCTTCAGCAACCGGTGGAAGGAAGTTTTTAGTGGTAGCAGTGGACATTTTTACCAAGTGGGTAGAAGTCGAACCCCTCGTAACGATCACAACCCAAAATGTTCAAAACTTCTTTCGGAAAAATATTGTATGTCGCTTCGGATTACCTCGAGTATTGATTTCCGACAACGGCAAACAGTTCAAAAACATCAAATTCCAAGATTGGTGCCAAGACATGGGAATCCGACAAAACTCTACTTCAGTCGCACACCCTCAAGCAAACGGCCAAGCAGAAGTAACGAACAAAGTCATCCTCTGCGGATTAAAGGCACGATTGGAACGAACTAAAGGATTGTGGGCAGATGAACTATCCAGTGTTTTGTGGGCGTACCGGACCACAGAGAAGACCGCCATGGGAGAAACTCCCTTCAATCTCACCTATGGCACTGAAGTAGTAATCCCTACAGAGATCGAAGTGCCCATGCTGCGACTAGAAGCATACAGTGATCAGACGAATGAAGATGAGCTACGTACCAACCTCGATCTACTCGACAAAGTAAGGGACCTCGCGTACATCAGAACCACAGCCTACCAGCAGAGAGTAGCTCGGTACTATAACGCCAAGGTCAAGAGGCGGAACCTCCACGTTGGTGACCTAGTCCTTCGTAAGGTTATGGTACCTGAGCCCAGCGCTGGCAAGCTTGGGTCCAACTAGGAAGGCCCCTATCGAGTCAAGTGAGTGCTCGGGGAAGGAACGTATGAGCTCGAGACTCTTGAAGGGAAACAAGTACCTTGGGCATGGAATATTATCAACTTAAGGCAATATTACCTGTAACTACTGAGTAGACCACGAGTCACTCCCAGAGCCTAAAGGCCAAAATGCTGAGCTAACACGACTTCGGCGCTATAAGACCCAGTCGCCTCCATGGTGTGGGCAAACCTCAAGGGCAGACTATAAGTCACCCCCTCAGCCTAAGGGCCAAGAACACCGAGCTAACGAAGACCTCGGTATCAAGAAAGACTTAGGCACTTCAGTGGCAAAGTATGAAATATCAGAGGCGAAGCAGCTCGGGTTTAAACCTTATGAAGCATAGCTCGTCTCAATACGTTGGTTGAATTGAGGAATAACCAACGAATGCATAGTTCGGGCATACATGGTAATCACTTCGCGGTGTACCATAGAGGCCTTAAGCGTTAAAGGACAGATTGGGGTAACGACTACCGAAAAGTCCTACTTCGGGCATGTAGCTCTAAAAGCTCAGGTGGTGAGATCGCTTTAGCAAAAATAAAGGGAGCACACCATACGTACAAAAAAAAGGGAAGAAGTTTCATTACCAAAAAAAAAATCGGGCTAAACAGCTCGAGAAAGTTTAACAGAAGGTGAAAAGGGCACAACCGCCTAACAAGATCTTTTCAAGACCGGGTTTGTGGCACCTGGAAGCCACCAGAAGCCTAGAGAAATGCCACCTCAAGGATCCGCCTCCTCATCCTCTGGAGAGTCAGGCTCCTCTTCCTCCACTTGGTCCGTCGTCTCAAGGGACAGACCCTTCATAGTAATGCCGTTGAGGTTGAGTCTGGAGAACTTCTTCCGAACCAGCCACCGACAAAGCTTAAAACCCGAGCGATACGAACCCGAACCGTACTCCGCCTGGAGGTCCTGAAATTCCTGGGAGTCTTTAAAATCCCAGACCGCTTTCTCTTGCTCAGCCTCCACCATCTGATCAAAGTTTCAAGTCCGATTTAGAAGAGTGGACTCCAACTCCCGCACCTGCTGCCTGAGGAGCTCCCTCTCTGCCGCCATCCTCGACGATTCCTCCATGTAATGTGTGCTCTCTTCAGAAAGTCGGGTGATTTGAGCCTCCTGGTTGTGGATGAACAACTCCTGAGACTCACTCCCCTTGCGGTTGTAATGGAGCTCGCCCCGGATCCGGTCGAGCTCGCTCTAGAGCTTCTGGTTGGTAGCCCGCGGGTCGAGGGTGTCGAAGCGATGGATGCGCGTCTGGAGAGCCATGGCATGGATGGCGGAATTCACCTGCCGACGAAAAAAAAAAAGATCAGAAGACAGCGGAAAAGGGAAAAACAAGAGAGAGAAGAGGGAAAAAGGTCACTTACCACCACGCAATGAGCAGAGGCAAACGCGGAGAGGTCCCCGGGCTCCATGTTTCCCCACTGAGCGATCTTGTCATTAGTGATCACCTTCCGGCTCCTCCGGCGAGCCACCAGATAATCATTTACCCCTTCCTAGTTCTCCACTGGGAACCGGGGGTAAGGATGGGGCTGAAGGGGATTACAGGGAACCTCCCCGGGCTGAGGGAGCTCGCTTCCCCCAGGGTTAATCCCACTAGCCTCCTCGGAATGGGGCATCAGAACCTCGGGCGGAGGAGAGGGTAGGACCGCCTCAGCAGACCTGAACTCAGTACTTCCCGAAGGAGGGGTTCGATTGGGGCGCGTCCTCTTCGCATTATGTCTCTGGCTGCCCGAGAGAAGGCAGCGTGAATTGGCATTGGACATGATGGCTGCCAAAAGACCACAAGATATTAGTTCGACAAAGAACAGAATACGTGTGTACAAGGCACTACACGACCTAAAAGGCCAACCTACCCAGACTCAAGCCTGCCTGCACGAGCTTCTCCTCGGTCAAGTAGTCCGAGCAAAGGAAGCCTACCGATGCCCAGGACAGCATCGTTTTTTGAGTTTCAGGGTCCAGCTCGGCCCCAGGGTCCTGGATGGCACCCTCCAAGCAGTGGGGAAGGGCCACCCCTCAGGGTTACGGACCACAATAGCTTATAGCCGTGACGGGGAGAGAGGTAATAAAAGCGCCTCTCCGGAGGAACCCCAGGAGCAGTGTTCTTTATACAAAGGATAGAGGCAAAAATATCAAGGTCCAAAGGAAGGCAGTACTCGTAACACAGGGATATAATCCCAACCATGTTTCGAATGGCGTTGGGATGAAGCTAGTCAATGGTGTCGTTGAAGTGGTTTAACACCTCCACTATCAAGGGGTGTAGGGGGAGACGCAAGTCAGCCTCAAGTTGTTCCTGAAAGACTAATATGTCGTTGGGACCATGCTCCCAAGGGAAGTTGCCAGTAGGGAGGCTATAAACCAGGTCCCCAGGGAGGCGAAAGTAGCGGATCAGAGACTTGAGTCTCTCCACTGTCATTAAGGAAGGGCCAAAAGTATCAGGCTCCCTCTCCCTAGAAGTAGACGCCATGTCGCCAGAGGCCTCCCGAGCCTCTGGGGTCTGCTCCCAGGCTCCCCCTGAGCTCGAGGGAGCATCATCGTCATCCCGGCTATCGCCCCTGTGATAGGTGTGGTATGGGTACCCAGACATGGCTGACAACGATTGAGATTCACCAGAGTAGACGAAGCGGAGTAGACTGAGGAATTCGGATAGACTAGGTGAAGTGCGCGACCTTAGAATCCAAAGACAACAAAGATGGCGTGGGAGAAAATAGGGCCCGAGGGGGCCCCCTATTTATAGTCTCCACCCTTACAAATTGATGGCTCGGATCAAAGCAGATCCAACGGTCTGCGGGTGCCCTGACCGCACGCCTTCTGAAAACCGAAGGCAATTGGCAGCACATCTTCCATAATTAAGGTAGTCGCAGCCGCACGACATTCGGAGTTGAAGGCCACCTCAGCGCGTTTTCTGAATCCGAAAAGCCAAGAAAGTCATAAAATCTCTTGATTCCCACAAGTGCATTTAATAAGGGTAGTCAATCAAGTTTGAATTTTGGTTAAATCGATCCATCACACTTCATAAACTCCCCACGCTAAGGCGGTGCTCTTAGCTCGAGGAGTGGGGGGCAATTGATGAAGGATGATTTGACCCAACCTATGAAACGGTGACACATAGACACTGACTCAACATAAGCGATAGCTCAGCATTGTGGCCCAGTACAACCAAGTAACGGGCCCATAAAGCAGCTTACTACATCGTAGCGCGCAAAGGGAAGAGCTCACCACAACGCGAGCTCCGGGTTCCCCGAGCTACCTCTAAAGGGATACTTCGAGACAACTGTAGCTCGCGAGCTAAAGTTATCAGCTCGCTCAAGCTCCCTAGCAGGCATGTCATTCCGAGGACCAATTTCACTAAGGGTAATCCTAGAATGTTCCAAGCCCACCACGAGATAGCTCGCGAACGAGTCGCACTAGCAGCCTCCAGCAAGCTTCCGACTGACAGACCGTACTAGTCAGACTGCGCCATATCATCTACTGACGGCGCATTCCCAGTCCTTTCAACAATCTGCTTCCACATCTCTCGATAGGCAAGGGCGTGCCTGCCACTTTGGAAACGTGTCACTCACCCAGATGAAGCGTACACCACAACGGCCACCTGCGCAGCCCTGACAGGTAACGGCCACGGCAGGAGCCCAGTGGTCAGAAGGGAAACTTCTTCTGGAGAACTCTAATCTCTCGAATATAAGGATAAAACGCAACCTACACTCTTAGCTATCGACTCTTCTTTTCCTTCTTTCTTGTGTTCTAACTTAAGCATCAGAGTATTTCCACTGGGTAAAATCCCCGAGAATCCTTCCTTTCATCTTCTCAGGTGCCGTCTGTTGCCAACGAAGAGCCAATCAGCAACCAGTTAGGAGTGCCCGAATCGTACCGCATCACCCTTCATCTGAGCTTGATTAGTTGAAAGGTCAATTCAATTAAGGATGATTTGAATCAAATGTGGATCTGCCTTTATTTAATTCAATTCAATTTAATTGCACGTTTCTATTTATATTATTATAAATCAGATACCTTATTTTCAGTGCAGGTCATGAAAATTAAATTAAAGTATAATATGTTATAATATGTTATAAGCTTAATATTTAAATATTTATCCTTTTATCTTTACTTTGTACACATCAGCAAATGCCCTAATTGCCTTAATATTTAATACGTTCTAAGGTTCATAAAATATATTTTGTTGATATTATACAATATCAAAATCATTTTTAGTTTATTATATTAACATAATATTTTGATCAGTTTTCAGTTTAATTACTTTGTTAACGCTATTATTCAATATCTGAATCCAATATAAATCCAACGGATAAGATTCAATTCAAATGTGATATAAACGAATCAAATTCGGATGTACTTTATATTTAATTTGACCCGTGTTCATTTGTAACCCTAAGAAAGTTGAGGGTAATATCTTGATCAGTATATACAGATGTTGTGGAAGTCTTTTAGAATTTTCCTTCACAATTTTCCTTTTCTCTCTTATTTTCTATCTAAACAAAGTTACTGATTCAGACCAACCGTACATTCCCATTACCTTTTTAAATCCCATGGAAGCTGTTTGAAAAGATTTCCCACAACAAGAAGATAGACTTTTAGAGCAATTTCTAATTCTATGAGTTCTAACTATGTGATATTAGAATTCAAAAAAAAAAAATATATATATATATATATATATAGATAGATAGATAGATAGATAGATATCAAAAACAAACATCATTGCATATTAATATTAATATTATTAGTTGGGTTATTAGAAAAATAGTTTGCATTGAGTCATTGATTATAAGTAGATGCATCTACCCAACTATACAGTAGTTTTGACATTTTTTGTTGATATGCGTCATTGGATTGGAGCACCATGCATGAACTTCATATTTTATTTGTCAGGAATCAATCACCTGACCAGTTCTGTTTTTCCTCAGAACTGTTTTTTGGCCAAAAACCGTTGATTTGGTCAGCAAACCATTGATCTGGACAGTTGAACCATCAAACCGTCAATCCGACAATGATTTTATACTATTTTTATTTTTTTATATTTTTATCAAAACGGATCATCCATTCAATCTGAATGATCACACCATTCGACATGAGAACCGGTCTCATAACGATTTCCTGTCCAGTCCCGTTTAAAAACCTTGCTTTTCTTTATTACTTTTCCATTCTATATATGTGTGTGTTGATTGAGCTAATAAATCAACTTTCCGGCAAATAAAGGCGTGAAACTAATTTTAATAGTTTCCGATCAATCTATCCCTCCTAAGACCTTAGACAGTTGGGACCAACAATGGATAATGGCCTTTTCATCTGCCCATGCTACTCAACTAGTGTCACTTAAAGCATACAAAACCCAAATAGAGATTCTGATATTATGGGATTTTAGATCATACTCTTATACTTTTGAATCCAATCCATTTAAATATTGTGAGTTTATATGATCCATAAAAGCTTTAAACCAGCACCTTGGAAGAGGCTTCACAAGAGACTTTAGTATGGATAGCACACAAGAAATACTAGAACATTTTAAATTTTGATTTCTATAGTTAGGAATCAAGAGGCCCAAGTCATGGTTTTCAGGCTCAGCCATTTCTAATTCATCTGCTGCTACATCTTCAGTGTTTCATATTCAGCAGAAACCATATTGTGATTTTAACTCAAAGCAATCCAAGGTAATTAGCTGAAACCATGTGTATATCTAGTTCTCACAATCTGTTAATTGATGGATGGACGGGTTCTGGGTTAGAGAATCAAAATCAAAATCAGTTTGGATGGATTGGGCAGACCAATAAGACATTGAAGTGCACCAGTCCAGATTAATGGTTCAAAGTATTTATTGGATTGGATTGAACCTGATTCATCTATAATGGATTTATATTAGATTGGGTCGGATTGAGCCAATGTCAGGTCTATTGATAAAAGATAAGAATATTGGTGTCAATGGACCAAATTTGACTTGGAACCAATCTAAATTAAAACCAAATTCAATAAATTAGATGGTTTAGACATTGGATTGGACTGATCCAAAATGTCTAGAATATATTAACTCCCCTACTTGCAGGTAAGCAAGGAGAAGAATGTCACTGGCAACCTCCCAAAATCGGTTGATGTAGATTGTACCTAAGGCTGCATTTGGAAACGATGCAAATAAGTGTGAATGCAAATACATAGTGTAAAACGGTCCATATAAATTGTAAAGTTGGGTTAGTTTTGTGCTGACAATTTTACCTTCTTACCAAACAGACTTTTAGTTGTAATGGATGCAATCATACAAACACAAATTCCAATAAAGCATATGCCTTTTTTTTTATCAAAAGCCCACTTGAATGCAAATTTACTTCTTTTTTATTGATATACTTTTACATCTTATTATCAATGTAAATATGCATTGGAAAATGTGTTTTTTGTCATTTGTCAATGCATAAATGTATGTTGCCAAACACAGGCAAAAGTGAATTAGAGTGCAAATTTACCCTAAACCGAGATTTACACTCCATTTGCATCGTTTCCAAATGCAGCCTGAAGGATAATTGATCGAGCACTCCTCTAATTATTTGATCGTGACAATAGAGAAAAAGCAGTTAGTGTAACAAATGTCAGAATTGAATGGGGTGATCCACTACAGATCTTGTGTTATTTATTTATTTATTTTATTTTATTTTATTTTTTTTTTATTATTATTATTATTATTATTATTATTATTATTATTATTATTATTTTGTATTTGGTGCCATGCACCATTAATAATTTCCCCTATTTACCCAAAGTGTTGGTTGCAATTCCAACTTCCATGTCACAAACTAGCTAATACACCAACGAGCCAGCCCTCACTTGGTATGCCTTTTTCTTCTAGTGGTTGTAAGATGTGACTTGAGACCAAAAGTCCATATGGGTATCAGGTAGTGATAGCAATTTTCCCATTCTAGGTACCTGCCCTCCCCAACCTAATGGGGATGGGGATTGCTTTGATGGGGCGGGACGAGGAAAGGGATGGGGAATGAAGTCTCAGCCCCAATCTTGATTATACATATTAAATTTTATTCGTATTAAATATTGTTTGTATTATTTATATTATATATTGAAATATATTTAAAATATTATTTATATTTTATTTTTTATTTTAAATAAATTTATTTTTCAAAAATACTATTAATTAAAAAAATTTGAGGATTTGAGTCCCTGCAAGGAATCTATCTCCATCGGGGATCGAGGGTGTAGGACAACTTTTATTCCCAATGGGGATTGGGGTTGGAGATGGGGATCTATTTTAAAATTAGGGTCGATGATGGAGAATATAATCCTCATCCTATAGCCATTCCTAGGTAATGGGGTATGGCAACCAATAAAACATGTTCCAATATCTTAATTACCAAGACAACCTGATGAGGGCGGATTTGGCCCTCCAATGATATTGTGACACATGGCACCTTGGAACAACTAGGTGACACCCGGAACCACTTTGGCAACAACTTGCCTTAGCCAAGTTGATGGTGTCCCACTTAGCGGCCTGGCACAGACGTAGCCTGGCCCCGGCACGAACTGGCAGCCTGGCACAGGCGCGACCTGGGGGCTTGGCCCAGGCGCAACCTAGCGGCCTGGCCCTGGCACGACCTGGCAACCTGTAAGACGTGCTCGACGACAAAATTGGCATGCATATCCGAACACTCCCACGATCCTTGGAAGTTGGCCCACGTGCCGAACGATCTGGAGGGTGATCAACGTGCATGGCGATTACCTTAGGGAATCTCGGACCACTTAGACGACTACTCAGAAATCTCGGATATGGCGCGTGAAGCCCATGCCAAACAATGTCTATATAAAGGCACCAACCCCAATGGCATAGGGGGCAAGTAAGAATATTCTAGCTCTCATACTTTGTGATTTTTAGCTCGCAGTCTACTATGAGAGTACTGACTTAAGCATCGGAGCGACCTCGCCAGGTTAGCCACCCCGGGTCCTTTGACATTTGATTCATTGCTGGTCTCTAAAGAGCAACGAAGCTCATCAATCCAGCTAGGCACCTAGGCAGCCTGACACCTCACAGGCAGCCCGGCACCTCATAGGCAGCTCGGAACTATAGTCAACTCGCCACCTAGCCTGCCCGGCTCGATTCAGCTCAACAGCCAAAATTCTTCACTTCGGTCTGAGTCATCGGCCACTTGGAAGCATACCAAATGACGAGGTACTTAGCCAAAAAATTGATACTTAACCAAAAAGCAATCCATCACAACCTAACATTACACATCTCACAATGAGACCAGAATCTACCATAAAAGTGGGACCCGGTGATATATGAGATGTGTGATATCGAAATTTGTTGGTAGGGTGTTGGAATGTATTTTGTTTGATGGAAATCAAGATTTTTAGGTAACCTCCCGACAATCGCTGAAAATTCTCCTCCTCTTTACTAGGCAATTCCCCCTCCTCTTCCCAAAGAAAAAAACTCCAACTTTGGAAATCCTATATTCATTAGTTTTCTTAGTTTGTTCTTCACTTCTAACAGGTTTGCCATCAATATTTTATGATGAAAATTTTATGGCTATTCATCTCTCTCCTTTTGTTCATTGTTATCTTTGAATTTTACGAGTCTCTCTTCAGATTTGGTTTCTCTACATCATTCTCTTTTTCTCCCAAGATCCGTCTCTGCTTGCGCTCTTCTTTCAATCTTTTCACATTCAACTGCAGAGATTTACACAATACACAAACAATATATATGCGAAAGAGATTTACATGATACACAAAATAGTGTATCTTTCGATCTTTCACTTTCAATTATAGAGAGAGAATAGTGCATCGTTCAACCAATAGATGAATAGTGACTTACACAATTGAAAAATCTTATTTGTCGAAGTGGTGTCAATCCCATTGATTGATCCACCTCTTTTGCTTAGGGAATGACCCACCAGAGAAATGGTTAAACAATGAAACTATTCAGGTTATGATTGAGTTGGCCCCGTATGCCACGTGTCACCTTCGTGGCCATCTTATCTCCTCAGCCACGTCAGCGTTGCGTCACCTCTGCGGCCCATCTTATCTCCTCGGCCACATCGGCACCACATCATGTGGATAAGTGCGACCCAGATAGGAGAATGTCGCACATATGAGGACTCTACTGGGGATTAAGTCTTATCATAAAGACCTCGGCAGATGACCTCATCCCGACAAACCTGAAAGCCTCATCCGATTAGGACACAGATCCTTGGTTATAAAAAGGTACCTCTCGTTCAAGGTAAGGGATCCATCTTTTGACTTCCATACCGTTATTCTGCTTGGACCAATACCTTTCTCTAACTGCTCGGCCTGACTAACCACCTTTCCTTGGCTAACTTGAGCGTTGGAGTACCTACACGGGGATAACTCATTGGGCCTCTAATTGTCTTCTAGGTTTCAAATCTTGGAGAGTGGCTTCATCCTTCCACCTCGGCTCTGCCCAGTTGGAAGGATTATCTGACTACAACTTCGGTTCAAAAACTACCTCAGATCGAGCAGCATCAGAAACCATTTCTCATCGCATGTATTCACAAACAAAAAAATGTTGTGGCTATGAATTCAATGGATTAAAATGTAGAGTTCTTTTTATTATTAAAATGTAGATTCAGTCCTAACAATTTATATGGGTGGTAGATCAAAAGGCCCAAGTATTTTTAAAATATCCATTATACCCCTCTTGATTAGTATGAATATTTTGTAAGGGGTGTAAGAGTGTGAATTGGTGAGGTTTTATTATTATTTATCATGTTTTATAGTGGAGAAGAGTTCACATCAGCGCCCCACAGCACATCTCGACCTTGCATTAGGAGCATTTCTCGATGATGCCTCATCATCTCCCGTATTATCATCGAGAGATGTTCCCAATATAAGGTCGGGATATGATGTGGGGCATCGTGGGGCATTGATGTGAAAAGCTCTAAACTATTTCCCATATATATGGATGAAGGTAATTTGGCCAAACCATATTAAAATCTAGTATTTTCTCTCTTTCTCTTTTTATTTTGGCTTTTGTTGTTTTCCATTATTAGAATAAGAGAAGGAGAAAGTAAATTGTATTACTTGAATATAGTAATTACATCATATTTATAAAGTAAAACAGATAAAACCTGTTCAAACTCAAACTCTTAGACTCTATTTAGGACTCTATATAGTCTATCTCAACCAATCTCAAACTCTATTATAACATAATAAATTCTATCTAAACTCTAAACTCTATCCCAATCCAATTAAAACTTTCCATATCATCCTTATCATATAATAACAAATTCAATCTTATCTCAACTTCCTAACACCAATTTCTTTCATTTTTTGCTCAAATAGATTATATTATCCATTGTGCCACTCCCAACAACATTGTTCATAATTAGCATCAAGTCTAGTGATCATGCGGCACTATTGAGAGAGAAACATCAGGTTTGCATGGCACTGCATACCAAAAAAACATGTAATTTTTGTATGATGTTCAATTGTTTCTACCGAAAGATAGGAGGATTACAAGGTGAAGAAAATGGATGAATATAGATTATGAAGAAGTATATTTGTGATTTAGAAAAACACGTACAAATCTTGTATGGGTTTCCTTACTTTTAACCTTTCCCTACCATTTCCTTCAAACCAAACACAACCTAAGATGATAGCCATTCAGTGGTCATCTATCCATGGGTCACATGAATATCGGTTATTCTATTCAATAGTGCATCGTGAAGTAGTATTTGCTTTTCTAATATTTCAAGGGGCCATGATTATCCCCACCAAGCTAACTTTGGCTGCCGGGGGCCAACAGTCTTTGCTGTTGAGAGTATTTTAGGGTTGGACACATTCACCTATTCACGCCCATGTCTTTCTTCTTTCTTTTTGGTCAAAATAAAATAGGAGCAATTACTAACTTATCCACTCTCATACCCAAAAACGCTCTCAACAGCAAGGCTATTGGCCCCTAAACAGCTAACTGTATTCCAGCATAAAACCTCCATTTCTCATTTTCAAGGGCAATTTTGATATTTAGAAACATTTAGTTGATGACAGTAGCAAATTTGGTCAACTTTTTAAAGGAGACGACGTAAGTGAGGGGGTGCACTTGCACTAATGGTGTAAACTTTATGGGAGATTCAGCAATTGTCAAAAAATTTAAGGGATGTTTTAACAATTTACCCAAAATATATTTTACTTTCATGAATTCTTGGGTTTTGGAAGGTTTAAAATATCACCACACACAGTTTCATATTAAAATTTTGAACATTATATAATTGAGGGATAGTTCAGTTGGTGTGTTGAATGAATTGTTCCAACAGTCGTGTAATTTCAAATCTTGCTATTATCATATTTGTAAAAAAGAGCTGATTAATACAAGAAAAAAATGATACACTAAATATAATAATAATAATAATAATAATAATAATAATAATAGTTAAGTATTGATGGGTGTAAAGAATCAGATAACCATGGTTTCTTCTTCCCAAAAAAAGAAGCAAAGAAAAAGTATGCATTTGAGCCCTAACCCTTTCTTTCATTGACTTCATTAAGTTTGAGTCTAGCTTTTGCGACATTAAAAAAAAAAAAAAAAAAACTCCCCTGAATAGGTCAAGGAGCGTCATCAGCATCCCCAATTGACTTGTCCATGTGAGCGGATGATGTGGACAATAAGACAATTTGAGTGGTCCATTCCAATTTCCCTAGTTCAATAAATGAATGGGATAGCGAGAGCCAGGGTCATATTGCGTTTCAAACTTGTGCGTTTCAATTTTCAAATTAATTACCCGTCCTATTTGAATACCATGTCACGTCCGTCCGGGATGTGCTTCGTTTGGTGCGACAACCTTATCTTGTTCCTCCAGCTCAGCTCAGCTCGTGATGTGTTTTGACACGTGATGATATTCAGGCTGCTCTCCACACAACATTCCTACTTATTCACCTCGTCGACTCAATTAATTAAATAATAAGATTATTTTTTTTCCTCAACTATCCATCAGGCCCAAACCTGTCTTATAAGGAGGTTGGATCTGGTGATCACAACACATTGATGGCCGCATTTTCATTTAACTATATATTGGGAATATCGATGAAATAAAATATAAGAGATGTTTTCAATGTGAAGCTAGATAAATGTGATGAGCATTATGAATCCGGATATGTTCCTCACATTGACCTCATAGTGTGCTCTAGCCTCACATTGAAAGCATTTCCTGTATGTGTACTTATAAGTTATGTTTCCAATAAATGTGATGGTGAAATCGGTGTGAGGAGTTCTATGTAAGGAACAAATCCCATCTCCAATAATGTATTATGGTCAGCAGATCCCTTAATAATAAATCCCATCACCAACGATGTATTATGATCAGCAGATCCCTTATTAGTAATAATCATCTATTATTTTTATAATCTAAAATTGTTGAAAGAAATAATTAAATGGTTGTGGTAGGGATCTACTACCAACAAAAACACTTCCAACAGATAAATTAAACTTGTTGAACAAAAGATGCAAAGCCAAGTAGACACGTACACATCTCAGAAACATCTTCCGTCTTTGTCATTGAGATATATTCTAAATACACGATTGGGATTAAATTCACCCAAGCCCTACCCATTCTGTGGGCTGAGAATGAGATCGAAGTTAGGTTTATAAGGTTAAATTGGGGGCAGTACCTATCCAATTTATATAAATTGAACGAGTCCAGGTTGACCTCGGCCACTGCCCAGCCCAATCTGAGCAGCCTTATGTTCAAACTTCAAACTTCAGAGCCTGATTACCAAAGACTCAATCCCGTTTTCATTTACTAGTCTATCCATCAAAATAATATTATTAGAGAAGAGGCGTGCATCGACTGGACTATGTCATTCCTATGTTCTTAGATAAAACTAACCTCTAATTAAGCTACATCATCATTCAGTTTTCTTTAAGAGCTCCAAGGTGATCCATTCAAACAAGTCACTCAGTTACATCAGCATCTAATGTTTGAACAAGAAACCGAGTTTAGATTTGCTATCAATCAAACTCTCTCATAATGTCCCAACTCCAAACTGACATCTTTTCATGGAATTTGGATTTGGTGCTTATAAGACCGTCTTTATTCCTTACGCAACTGTACATTATTGAGAATATCTCTCCATGAATAAAAATATATAAGTATGAAGATGTTTTTGATGCATTACAAAAGGTTGTAAGGACGGCTTAAGCACAATTTTGTGAGGGCCAAATCCAATTTCTTTTCTATGAATAACAAGGGAACGTTTTTTGGTAGCATATCCCTACCCCAAGGAATTCAGGCACTGAAGACCAAGTATGGATAGAGATACAAGTAAGAGCGCACTGGGCTAGCCCGGTCCCTACGTGCAGCTGAGTTACAAGACCTAGGCAAGTAAGTAGCTGAGGAATTAGTAAGGTGAACTAAAAAAAAACTCTTGCAACTAGCAGCAGAGATCCCCAAATAAGTAGCACAGCGGAGGCTTTCCAAGAGAACTATTGCTTCAATTACAATGGCTGGTTGGGGATTAATAGGAATTAATTGGAATTCGGATTAGTTGAACGCTTTAGCTGTTTAGCAGACTGTGAAACCAATGATGAGGTTCCACGTATTAAATTCATGGGCCCCATTGTAAAAGATGCAGGTCCTATGTATTTAATACTGACGTAAAACCTTATAATTGATTCCACAGCCCGCTGAACATACACAAAGGAGCCCTTCTCATTGCCAACACAACAATGCCAATGGAGGTGGTATCATCAAAATTGATCCTGAGGGAACCAGCTGGTGATCTCATGGACCCGTTCACAGGCCGAGCTTCAGATCCTATTTTACATTATTTTAGACATGGGCCTATACAAATTTGGGCTAAAGCGAACTCTGAGCCCGGCCCATGAACAGATCTCTGACATGTGACATCCATTGCGCTCGCACCTGAGATGCCGGAGAGTTTGAAGTGACGAATTGGGCCCATTCATGATTTTCAACCAGCAATTGACGCGCGTCACGCGCCTCGGTTAATACCTCATTGACTGCGTCACTGCCCCAAGCGCAAAGATTGGGCCCATTCATGATTCATCTTTATGTTTGGCCGCTCACACTATTATATAAGTGTATAACCACTAAATTTTGTGGACTTTTCAGCTTATTTCGCTTTCCTTTGTCATCTCATCGTCCCGCTGAATTTGTTCAAAAGATGCCGTGACTCGTGAGTGAGTGAGGGCCGGTTTCACAAGACAATGATACAAGTCTATATGACACAGAAAATGAGCTATACAAGTCTCCTGTCTGAGGGTGGCTGTTCCTTTTTTTTAGTACATTCCACATTGTGCCCCTCAAACATCCATCTCAAAAACTTGCTTAAAATGCTATAGAACTGAGGGATTGTTTGATTTGCAGTCGAAATTCTTTGGAATTAGAATAGGAATGATCTATTTTCATAGTTTGTTTGGTTCAAAAATAAATTAGAATGGGAATTAGGTTCAGCTGGAATGGGATTTTATTCTTAAGAGAGGAGGAGGAAATGACCATTCCCTCAAATGGAGAAATGTCATTTTGTCAGAAATGGAAATAAGATTTCAATTCTACCCAACCAAACAACTGGACATTCTGATTCCGATTCCAAACCCATATTCCTGAGTACCAAACTGGACCTGAGAAAATGTAGACGTATCAGATGATACACTATTTGGTTTGAAAAAATGATAAAAGGAATATGCATCATTTATCTGTACTCTAAAAAATAGAAAAAGGAACCGGAACCCCAGAAGATCAAAACCTATTATTCGAATTTCCATCATCTCGTCTGTTGTGAATACTGACAAGTGAATATCACGTTCACTTGCCATGTATTTCCTTCCTATGAATGGAGACCTCTAGTTAGCTTAGATATCATTGAAGACAATGTCTTATATTCAACTATCAAGGCTCAAGAGGGAGGAGAATGATATGGACAGGTTGGGCTTACCACCTATGATAAAGGCTATAGCATATGCCTATCCATGAAATATAAGCCTTGGTCCAGGTTTCTATGGGCCCATGCCAGCCCTAAGTCATTAGATCTGGGACTCATGGTCATAGATGGAACACCGGCTCTGTTCCCATTTTCATAATAAACGAATATTTGGAGCATGAGTAAGTTCACTATTTCAACCCTCCATGAGTATTTTCTCAATGATTAAAATATGGATACCCATGTATATCACGGGTTAACCATCAACCAATTTGATTAATTATTTCTTTTTTGTTTCTATCAATCTTTTTAATGGTGTCATACCAAGTTGATGATCAGAGTCGTGAGTCATCAGACCAGGCCAAAGAATGAATAAGAGACGTTTTTTGTTGATGTTTGGTCCCATTTTAAACATCATTTTGTTGGGTACTGGTAAATATTTACATGCATTTGTACGTGGTAATATCTCTAAGACAAAACTATTTATAATTCATGGACAGTTATAAGTGGGCAGTTTCTAAAATGAGAGTAAAAGACATATATGCCCTCTTTATACCCATAGTATGTTTAGATAAGGGGGATAGAAAACGTCCTATGAAAACATTTGCTCTTTTATAAATAGTATAGATATAGATTAGGCACAGTAGCGTAACACGTAAATTGGTGGGGGAGGGATTTTTTTTCTGTCAAAGTCTGTAGCGAGAGTGTATATTCTTCATTCTTGACCATGGAAAAAGTGCTAGATGACCATTAAGGGTGTAACTTGGGCAGGTTCGACCCAAGTTTTTGTATGGATTGTGCCTAAGTTTTTGGGCTGCAGGCTGGGCCTATGTCAAAAAACTTGGGCCTGACCTATATTTGGTTGGGCTTTGGTTAATGTTTCAGTTACCCAGCCCAATCCAACCTCAACCTGCCTGAAAAAAGTACACACATATGTGTATTTTATTTATATAAAAGTATTTTTTTTTTAATTATGCATATTGCATATATATATATATATATATATATATATATATATATATATATTTATATATAAGTATAAAGTATGTACAGGGTGGATTTGAGCTAAGTCAAGAATTCAATTCGAACTAAATACTTGATCTCGAATTCAGCTTGAGTCAAAAGTTCATAAGCTCGAACTCAAATGTAAACTAAACATTTTATAAATATAAAAAATTATTTTTTATTTGACATATAAAAATTAAAAATTATAAAAAAAAAACTAGTTATTATTATATATAAAATAAAAATACTATATATAATTATATATATATATATATGTATATATTATAATACATAATTATATATTATATTTGATCTAAGTCAAATTGCGCCTGGGTTGATAAACTTGGGCTTAAACCTCATATTGGAAGGTGCCAGACTGCTAACTAGCCTAACTAGTCTAATCATTTGTGAATTGTGATCATCCAAGTCCCCCTAAAGGCCTAAACTACCAAGTCATTTGTGAAGGTGCTAGACCGCTAGGGACTTATATAGACTTTATAGTCAGAACCTAGGCCCAGATCCAGAAATGTGTGGGCCAGAGACAGGCAGGCCGGGCTTTCTGTACCAGGCTAGCAATGACCAATGATCACCCTACCAAGTACCAAACCTAAGCTACCCCATGGTTATCTATCCCCCATTTGCCAATCCCAAAAAACCTACATATATATTGTTGGCTAATGAATGCACAGCTTTTACTACCTGGGATTCTGGAAAAATGTGAAAAGAATTGAACTTTCTTAAAGCAAGAACCAGAACAACAAAGGTCGCCCTTGTTCTTACTAAGTAAGCTTTTCAAATGTGAAAAGGAAAAAGAAAAAAGGGCCACGACAAAAAAGTTTCGAAGTCTGAAAACGAGAGAAGTAGAAATCAAGCAAGAATCTCTGTGTAGGTAGGCTTTCTGTGGCCCAAAAACCAATTGACTATTTCTATTTAGGCTCATGGATTGATCCAAACATGACCCAGTTCTTAATTACTCATCATCCCTCGTGGACCCAATAATTAAGTAGGTGGGTCCGAAAGAAGTTAAACTCATCTCTTACTTCCATAATCCCTAAGTTTAATGAGAACAAATTAATAACAAATGTGCCTTATGAATGGATAAGGACCAGTATGTCATTAAGAGTGTGTTTGATTTGCAGAAATAAGTGTCTAGAATGGAATCAGAATGGGTCATTTCAATTATGTTATGCCTGAGCCAATATCTTTTGATCACAAAACGTGTATCAGTGTATATACAACATCTACATCTATTGACTTCACAGGGAGATGTTTTCAAAGTGTGGCTGTGGTGTTATGTTCACATAGATTGTGGCCAGTGTTCTGTGGTCAGCTGATCATTTCCCTACAAATCTTTCTAAACGGACCCACCCACATTGTAAATTGTTTGGATTATAATCGTCTAATGGAGGAGCAATTATGCAACTCTTATTATGAAATCTAAGACCTGAGAAAAAGTTGGAAGAAAGCAAGTTAGGGTCCCCCATTAGTGATCCAAACTAAGAAGGTGCCTGGCCCAACCCGACCCGAAAGGAATTCAGGTTGGGTGTGATCAAGTCACGAATCACCTTATTTTCAAACCAATGTTGACCTGAACATTTGAACTGTTCAAACTGTTTGAACTGCACAGTTAACCTCATATTTTGGTTAAAAAATGTGTTGACTTGGTCACAGATCGGCTGACTCAGGTGGTTGAACCGGTGATTCTAGGTCAATCCTAATCTATATACTTAGAGTTAAGAATCAATCCCCCCACCAGAAATTGCCTTTATCTAATTCGAATCGACCAAATTGCCATGTCTACATCAAACCTTTTCTGCTATTTGATTTTAGGCTCCATTTGGCTTGCAGGAATAGGGGTCTAGAATTGGAGTCCGAATTGGTTGGGCGGAATTGGAGTCACATTCTGGCATTCCCTCGTTTGAGGAAAGGGCCATTCTCTTCCCCTCTTTTGGGAATGAAATCTCATTCCCTGCTTATTTCAATTCCCATTTTGATTTTGATTTTGAATCGGATGATCTATCTAATTAATAGAGGTGTAATGGGTTGTGTCGCGGCCTGGCACGACAGAACGCGAGTCGTGCCAAGCCCAACACAATGGTACATGCCATCCTAGACCTAGGGTTTTAGGTCCATGGGCTGGGCCGGCATGGCCTAGTGCATGACCAAGCGGGCCGTGATGCCTGTGGCCCACATATCGGCACAACCTAGCCCGGCACAGCCCAATGCATGACCAAGCGGGCTATGACACCCGTGGCCCGCATGTTGGCACAACCCAACCCGGCATGGCCATATATACCATTTATATAATATAAATTATAATTATATAATAATATATAGTATATAATGTATTAATTAAATAAATTATTGTTTTCAATTTTATTATACTAATTTATTTAATTATTGTATATATAATCAATTGTATACATCAAAATTCATATAAAATTAAAATGTTAAGTTTTTTTTCAAAATTTTAAAATAAATGGGCAAAAATAACTTTGGCCCGGTCCATGGCCTGGCTTGGGCCAAGGCTTGGCTCACAGACCAGCCCAGCCGACGACACAACTCGGCATGGCACGGGCCCATACAGGCTTGGGCTGTGGGCCGGGCCGGGCCAACCCCCAAACTATTCATTGGGGAGAGCAGCACGACTCATGACACCCCACAAGCCAGCACGACACGGCCCGCACTTTGCACGTACCGGCTTAGGACAACCCACTTTACACCTCTACTAACTAAATGGATTGGATTGGGATTTAACCCCATTTACGTACAATTAGTTTATAATATATATTCATTTAATGTATAAATTTTATATAATTATATATATTATGCTACATAAATATATATATAAAGTAAATTCATTATTTCATATTTATATTAATTTATTATATATTTGTTAAAAAGTAATTATTTTAGTTACAAGAGAAGTATTGGAATCCTTTCCATCTCTCTCTCCTCTTATTTTTATTTCATTTGCTTAAACGGAACGCATTGTGTTGCTTGTAACTAGAGGTTGCCCATAAATGAGGAATTCCCTGCTTCCAATCCTTCTCTGCTTGCGTAGAGTCCCCGTAAAATCCAATCTAAAGAACACATCCTTCGCAAACCGCAAACTAGATAGACTAATTGAGGGAGCAAAGCAACCGAAAACGAAAGTATCATCTCATCTTCTCCTTTTTCCCGTTTTTGAGGCTGAGTGGGTTGCTATGTAAGAAAAGTAAGCAAAGTCCTCCCAACTCCCAAGCATTATTCACATAAACCCTGGCTCTATCCCCGACAGAGAATGGAATCCATTTTTTTTTAGCTTAATTGGTTACCTTCCATGAACACAGAGAGAGAGAGAGCAGTATCCTTAGTTGGGTCCAGTCTATGAGAGCCTTTAGTATAGAGGGAATTAAAAAGCATTTGAGTCAGAGTGCAATGTGCCCTTGTCTCTCAGACTAGCTGGACCCCACTACTGTATGCCTCTCATCTCAGAGATCAAATCAGCTCCACCTATATAATATACCATCGCAAATCTATCTTTTTAGTACCAAGAGAAATAACTTTTTCTCCGTGAAAAGCTATATATAAAAAAGGTTCCAACTCCCTAGTTAGTTCATATGGTGGTGTTTCTGGATACCACCAGGAATGAGGAAAACTTCACAATTCTGGTAGGCTTTGTGTGGGTGGTTCAGTTCATCTCTTCTTGTTGGTTTTGTGGGTGGAAAGGGGACAAGGATGTGCATCCTTCTCTCTTCTCAAGGATGCAATCAAATTATTCAAGCTTCAATGAAATCTTTTGGGTTCAAGTTCAATTAGACTCGTTTTGAGTTTAATTCTAATTGAATTTGAATTTTAAGATAAATTTGATTAGATATACTGGAAAATAGAGTGATTTAACTAGAATTCGAGTTCAAAGTTTAATCTGTTCAGCTCAATTACACACCTGGCTACCCCTCAATCCCACTACTACACAAAATATATGTAATACAAAAGAATAAAAAAAATTAAATATAAGTAGATAAATACAATCCAGTTTGATTGCAGTATAAATTCATTTGCACTGGTGCAAAACTATGATAGTGCAAATGATTTGACTGCAAGTTGTGATTTATTTTTATTTCAAGTTTTACCTTATTTTGTTTGGTTGCATTGAAAATGAAGTAAAATAAGACGTAAAGCAAAATAAAGTAAAATCCAAAATAAAATTAGACCAAAATTTGTAATTTTTTCATTTGCACTTTCATACATTTTTACCGGTGCAAATAAAATTACACTGCAACCAAAGACAGTATAGAGATAAATCTGTTTTTCTTTTTCTTTTTTTTTTTAATTGTGCAGTTGGAGGATTTTGCTGCAATAAAGGTAACATCCTTGACAGCTGGCTTCTTTTGTTTGTCTGAAAAAAAAAAACGTAAGATCTTAAGCTTAGCTTCATTCCATTGATATAACTAAGGTACAAGTAATGCAATCACTAAAATTTCGTCCCTAGTCAACTTCATGGTTACATAAATTTTCTTTTAACCAACAATTTATTTGATCTTAATTTTTTTTTGGTAAATTACAAAGACCCTCTTTTACTATGGTTCAGTGACAAAGTACCCCTATTCTTTTTTTCTTGCCACAAAGATGCCTTGAACTTTAGCCATTAGACAAAGATCCCCTTGGCCGTTAAGTCAGATGACGAAAAGCATTAAATTACCAAAATATTCCATTAAACTTTTTCTATTTTATTTTTCTTACTCTTTTTTCTCTTAAAACCTATTTAACTTATTTTTTTCCTCCTTTTTGAGTTTCACTTCACATATGATGATTATGGCCTTGACATTTTCCTATTGACTGAAGCTGCCTGGACTCTTTCCCTCTTTTTCTATTCATTTTTTCTTGCCAGTGCTCTTCTTGTGAAAAAAAAAATGGAGGAGCAGAGAAGAATCTAGTTTCAGTCCAGGTAGCTTCAGTCAGGAGGAAAATATCAAGGCCATAATCATGGTATGTGAAAGTGAAACTCAAAATGAAAGAAAACAATAGATTAAATAGGTTTTAAGAGAAAAAAAGGGCAAGAAAAAAAATAGAAAAAATTTAGTGGGGTATTTTGGCAACTTAATGCTTTCCATCATTTGACTTAAACGGCCAAGGGGTCTTTGTCTAACATCTAAAGTTTAGGGGAATCTTTATTGCAAAAAAAAAAAAAAATACAGGGGACTTTATCACTTACCCCATAGTACAAGGGGGTCTTTATAATTTACCTTCTTTTTTAATTTTTTAATTTGATATAAAGTCTGATTAGATAAATATAAATAGATAGAGATGAATGCAGCGAGGAGAAGGGCTATCAACGGACTAGAAAATCAAACACCCATATTCTTTTCCAAATCTAATTATCGTGTATTTGGACATTGGAACTTGTACCCAATTAATAATTTTAATGTAGATTTAATGCTATCCGATCTGATTAAAATTCGAGTCTAATAAAAATTATTATTATATATTATAATTATGTATATATATATAGATATTATTTATAATTTATAAATTTATAGATATTTATTATACATATATTTAAAAAAATAATTAATATTTTTTAAACTTTTTTTAATATTTTAATCATTTTAAACACAATAAAATAGTTATAAATGAAATCCCAATCTGATCTAAAATCTAACATAATAATCGAAGTGTCGAACATAATAATCTAACATATATATTTTAATTATTCGAATGTGCATATGGAAACAGCTGAATCCGATTCGTTTACAATCGTAGTGCGGAGAGAAAAATAAATGAATTAAAATTTTAGCATGGTACGTAGTATCGACGTGAAGCCAAGGCAAGAATTGGCTTTATTTTCCATGGTAGAGATTGTTGTACTGAATCGTTATCTCCATCTGCACTTACAGTTAACTTGTTAGTCTAGGATTGGTAGTTACAGACCAGTAACATTAGGGTTGGAAGCTCTTGCACGTGCTTACCACTTTATTATTGAATTAATGATATTTAAATTTGAAAATTTTAATGTTTTTTATGTATTAAATCTAAAATTAATTGTAAATATTGAATAAACATCCTAAATAATTAATTTCCTTTATTTTGAGTCACTCTTGTCGCACTCGCCTTGCGCTGGGAGGAGCGATTCGCGATCACGCAAAATTTGTGTTCCTTCTCCTTCTCTCTTTCTCTCTCTCTCCCCTTTTTTAAGCTTTCTCTCCTTCTACGTTCTACCTCTGCTAGATCTGCGATTCGACTCGAAAAGCATCAAAAGGAACAAAATTTTTGTTTTTGTCGGTTCTTTTTCTCGTATTCGGCTTCTGCCAATTAATCGATCTGGATCTCTGGATATTTTGAGGACCTGATTTGTGATTTTCGAGGCCTCTGTTCGTTGAATACAGATGAATAAAGCATTTTTTCGAGGGTTTCCGACTCGTGATTAGTATGTAAACGAACATGAGGTCTGGGATGCCTGCAACGTCCACTTCAACCTCTCCGGTTCCGTCTGAAGATAGTGCTGATATGTCCATCTCACGTGAGTCTCTCATTTTATTTTCTTTCTCCTTTTATTTTTGTTTGAACCGTCGATTCGGTTAGTGTTGTTCCGATTATGGTCAAATGGCGATTTTGTTGATACTTGGTTGGATTCAGGATTGTAGCTTTTGGCTTTTTTTTTTCCTTTGCAAATATACATATTTCCATCCTTTTTGTTGGGGGGCGGGGGGAGAGGGATTTTAGCTGATGAAGTATATATCTTGAACGAGATTTGTGGTGAATTTTTCAAATTTTAAGTGATTAATCCGTTCACCAAAGCCCGTGGGTGAATAAAAGCCTAAGCCAATTATTGCATCGATTAGAAGTCTTTTAATTGGTCGCACTAGGGATGTATTGATAACCATCTTGGGTAAATACTAGCATCAGTTGGGGCTTTTGACTTGTGTGATGGAATTCATCTGAAGGTCTATGGCATAGTGCTAGAAGGATCCAAAATGCTTGAGGATCGGTGTACAGCAGCCCTAAATATGTATCTCGGACTGATCTAAAACCATGATCAGGTTCGATTCAGGACTATATATTCTGCCTTTTATATACTAAATTCATATTTATGTGATTTTTTTTGGGGGGGTGTGTTTCTGAGATTTTTTCTATAAAATAGTTGTAAGGCCAGCTATTGCCTTTATGAAGTGGAGTTTTTGGCAGTCAAGGAACAACATGTCCAAAAAATGAGTTTGTCAGAAATGTATAAGTTGAGATTGGTGAGTGGAAAAGCAGAAAGCATAAGATGAGAAATGAAGTCATTTAAAGCAACCTAGGTATAGCTCCAATAGGTGATAACGTGAGAGAAAGTAGACTAAGATGATTTGATCACCTAAATAGAAGGCCATCGACAGCACCTGTTAAGTGATCTTTTGCAAGTTGAAGGGGCTAGAGGGTATAGGGGTAAAACAAAAGGGGCGTGGGTTGTTGTAAGAAATAATTTAAGTTCTCATAACTTAACAATGGATATGGCATTAAACAGAGCTGAATGGAAAAACTGGACCCATTAACCGACCCCATATAGTTGGAACAAGGATTGGATAATGATGATAATGACGACTTCTGTGTAGGTAAAGGTTAACTGATAAATGTAGGGTTTGTTAAACTAAAAAGTTTCAAGCCCACCATAAACGATCCATATACTAGGGCCCATGGATGAACAAAAGGCTTAAGACAATTGTGGTGTTGGAGTGAGTCTAGATGTATCATTGTGGAAACAATGGTTTCACTTGATTGGATTTATGATATATAGATAATTATCTTGGATGAGTACAGGTGTCATTTGGAGGAGGACCTTTGAAGATATGATTTATTTGAATGTGTATGCTAATGGTGCCAATTGGACCTTGGATGCTCCAAGTAATAGGGTAAAATAGGAGTAACCAATAACCAACTTAATTTTCACTCCTTTCCTCACTTGGTAGATGTCATGGTTGTTTGGAGTTTGGACAGCTTAGTGAATGTGAAGCAGATGTAGAAAAGGAGAGACTGTTGAAAAAGAAATCAACTTTCTATAAATTCATTCACTGACAATTTTGAACTTTAGGTGTTTCTGAATTTGATCAATTTGTGTTGTTTAATAGTTATTTTCTGGTTTGTTGTTCCAATTGGAATAAGATTAATCATCTTAAAGGGTCAAACTGGTAAATGGTTTTTTAATAGAGTTTCCAAAATTTTGAAAAAGTTAAAGTTGGAATTCTATCACTTTACTTTCAACCTTTTTCTTCAAAGTTTAAAACTTGTCTTTTTTGAATGAATTTTGTGTCATTAGATAGGTCATTTGGTTATATATCCAACAAGGCCAAGATATTGGAAATCTGACATGATTTGATTTTCTTTATAATTTTTTTTTGGGTTGATTTAGTGTTTCTTTTGGCCTATTTAGCTCTAACAGGATTGTTAATCAGTATTTCTAGTTGTTTTAAGAGCTGGAGTCCATACTCCATTCTCAAGTGTCTCTATAGGTTAAGTATATGTTTATCTTAGCTTTGAACTTTTGAAGCAGTTAGAAGTTCTTTTTGGTCAGTTTCTTTGATGAGTTGAAGTTTGTAAAGGGAGATTTGAGTCTAAATGTGGAGCCTATAAATAGAATTTCGATAATTGAACTTTTACAAGAGTAATAATAAAATGAAAGTTTTAAGTTTGAGTATTTTCTTTCTCTCTTTTCTTCTATTCTATATTTCAGAAACTCTTCTATTTTCCTTTTCTTTGTACCACATCAGATATGAATTCTTTCTTTCCCACCACTTATACCATAGTATGACTTCTTCCTACCTGTTCTACATCACTTATTTAACGTGCTTTTAGAGGGGAAATCCTTACTGGAATGGTTTTAGCAGTAAGATAGGATATGAAATGGCTGTTCAACCCAATTTCAGCTTGCAAAATAGGTATTCCTTAACTGAACTCAATTGAGAAAATCCTTATTTACAACTATTATGACAATGAGCAATGCAAACTTCTTGTTCTCATCGTAAGGGAGCAATGATGTCGAGAATGGAAGAATGTTCAATGTACCAAATGTTGTATCAACTTTCAATCATCACAAAGAGATTCTCTTATTAGTCTCTAATAACATCGACAACAGATTGTATTGTTAGTTCCTGATGCTCCAACAACAGGTAATCAAACTTCTTTCCTTCTATTGTTATTGATTAAAGAATAGATCTCTATCTATCCATCTAGTCAATTGCCAGAGATTAATTTTTTTCTTCTCTCCTGTCTATCTGTGTTGCAGTTTAATTTGTCTTTTAATTCTTTCTTCTTGTTGTTTTGGATTGGCAAAATGTATAGTTCCTCATTGTATTGGGGTAGAATCAATATTGGAAATTTGGTTAACTTCTATGCTTTCTGTCTAATACATTTACCCTATTCCCAAAAAATGTGTCTTTTCTGAATTCTTTATTATTACAGTTCCAATATCCTCTGACCACAATAACTGTGATGCATTAATTTTTCTTATTATAAGGGAAAAGGAGAAAATAAAAGAGAAGACGTTAATATGCTCAGGCATACCTGAAAATTGAAGTATGTTTTTCCCAAAAATTTCATTTTCTGACAGATTTATTCTTTTTTTTTTCAGAACTCCGTGAGAAGCATCAATTGGAACTAGAAAATTTGACTTTCACAACACAACCATTCAAGACATTAAAGCTTTTCACATTGGCTACCACTGATTATGTTAAGAAGTCAATATTATATATTCTGACAAGAGGTGGTTGGCCTCTGCTTTTGTGTACTTTGGTATTGGCTTCCGGAATTCTTCTTGTTACCTTCTTTGATGGTCCTCATGAAAAGGTATCATGTTAAATAAACACTTTTAACTCCTTTCTGTTTTTTCGAATGCTTTATGCTTGTACAGTGCTATTGTATACCATTATTAATATGCTTAAAAAAGGAAAGAAAAAGAAAAAGAAAAAGAAAAAGGGAAAGAAAGAAAATAGAAAGGTTTTCTGTATAGTGTCAGTAGTCTGCCTATATAATTTTCTGGGAGGTCTTTTTGTGTCATTTTCATCCCCTCTGTGTATATTTTCTTGATATTTTGTTTTTTATAATACACAGTTGCTTTTTTTTTTTATCAAAAATTTGAAAAAAAGAAAGAAGTAACAACAACAACTATATAAAGTTTTTTGTGAGGTTTTCTTCTCAGTAATCTGTTTGTACCTTCTCTCTTTTCAATCTTAATACCAACTATTTTCAAAATATAGTAATTTTATAGTCATCTGAATAGTTGGTTTTAGTTTAGAGCCAACTATGTTTCTTATGTGAAGATGATATGAACCATGCAAATTTTACTTCAGGACTTCATAGGAGTGAATTTCATGTCTTTATCAACTCTTTGATCATGTATACTGTTTATGGTCAAATTTTCCCTCAGGTTGATTTGATTAAAATGACTTTTTCTTTGACATTTTCCCAGCATGTTCAGGAGTTTCTTCAATATTTCCATTTTGGATTGTGGTGGTTGGCCCTTGGCATAGCATCATCAATTGGTTTGGGTAAGTAAAGTTATTCTTTCTAGTTCTATAAAAAGCTGCAATGACTAAGTCTTGTTAGAATGAACTTTTTGTTGTTAGGATCTAGCAGCCACAGTAGCTATTCCCATCATAGACATAAAGGGTGTACTTCTAAATCAGCTTCTGTGCATTTGAATTTACCTTCCTTCTGCACCAAATTCACTTATCTTCTAAAATAGCTTCTTTTACTTGTCTTACTCTTGGAGTTAAAGGTTTATCTTTTTTTCTTTTTTGAATAGATACAAGAAAATCCCCTAAGAAGCGCAAGGGGCAGCCTCTCCAAACAGCAAATACACAAACTACAACAGAGAAAACATGAATGTTGAAATTAAAACAATAGTTACAATTGTGCCCAGAACAATGTTTCCCTATTTATCCCTTGTTTTGCCAAGACATCAGCAAAAGCATTAGCTGATCTCCCAACCCATTGTACTGTTATAGACATATTTCTTGTCAGCCATTTGAATTTCTTTAATTCATTTTTGTAGTCCCAAGTGACATCCTCCAGATTATTTAACCAGTCCACCACTGTCTTAGAGTCTCCTTCAATCAGAAGCTGCTCCACGCCCACTTCTTTTGCAAGAAGTATTCCTTGTATTGCAGCTAACAGTTCTGCCCTGATAGAGTTCCCAACTCCTAAAGGGCCAGGGTAGATTAAGACAACCTCTCCAGCCTCATTCCTCAGTACACCTCCCATCCCAGAGGGACCTGGGTTACCCTGGCTACTCCCATCAAAATTCAGCTTCAAAGAACCAAGAGGAGGGGGGACCCAACTAGTCACTACCCTTCCCTTGTAGGAGGAACAACTTGCTACCAACTTCCAATCCTTCCAACAATCAGTAAAAGTGAAATGGTTAAATAATTCTAGTCTTTAACCAACGTAATGACCTGGACATAATGCAGTCCTTTAAGGCTTGACTACTTCTTCCTTTTTCTTGGAAGATTCTGACATTCCTTTCTTCTCATACTGACCATAACAATGCTGCTCGCAAGCATTTCCACATTTTCCTTCCTCTTTTATGGGGCCAAGAGAAGAAAGAAGGGTTAAAGATTGTGCTTACTTCTGCTGGCATATCCCAACTAGTGTTTTAAAAGGCGTGGGAGGCATACGCCTGGAGGCGTGCCTCCAGGCGAGGCGCTCCCAAAATGCCCTAAGGTGTATGCCAGAGGCGCTGACACCTCTGAGGCGTACGGCTCAAGTGTAAGAGGCGTATGCCTCTTGCGCTTTTCTCATGAGGTGTGCTAGAGGCGTACGCCTCATGCGCCTCATGCACATCTGATATGAAAATACAAAAATAAAAAGAAAGAAGAAAAAAAGAAAAAAAGGAAAGGAAAGGAAAGGAAAAGACAAGAAAGGGAAAGAAAAGGAAAGGAAAGAGAAGAAAAAAAAGAGAAAAGGAAAGAAAAAGAAAAGTAAGGGAAGGGAAGAAAAGATAAGGGGAAAGAAAATGGTTTGCACCCTGTCCCTTCGATTGGGGGGCTTCGCCCCCCAGACCCCCTGCCCCCTTTTCGATGCAGCCTAATTTGTATTTTTGAGTTGGGGGGGTCTTGCTCCACTTCGCTCGCTCACCTTCGCTTCGACAAGACCCCCCCTTTGAACTACTGTTATGCATCTTTATTCTTCTTAATATAAAAGTTTTTTATTAAAAATAAAGAAAAAACTGAGATCCCCCCTTCCTTTTCATCCTCCTCATACCCCCCTCCTCTTAAGGAGGCTTACGCCTCTTGCGTTCTGAATTACGCCTCACACCTCTAGGTAGAGGAACGCCTCGTGTCACGCCTCCGTGTTTTAAAACACTGATCCCAACTATACCCAAACAAAGATAGAAGCCAAGCCCTGAGCTCTGCAGTTACACTACAAGATAAAAATAGATTATTACAATCCTCACCATGAGATCTACAAAGAGTGCACTAGTTTGGTGAAATACAAAGGACAAGTCTTCTCTTTTGTAGGTTATCCATTGTGTTTACTTTACCATGGCACACTTCCCAGCACCAAGCCATAACCTTGGGGGGGACCGGCCTACACCAGAGTTCTTTGGAAGGGAAACTTTGTTGAGAGGGAGATTGGTAGAGAACTTGAAAAAGGAGCCACAAGAAAAAGACCCATTGGAATGAATGGCCCAAATCCTTTTATCAGGTTTCGAGGGATCCAACCAAACCTTATCAAGGAGACATAGAAGAGTAGACAAACACTCAATTTCCTCATCCCTTAACCCTCTACGGAAACCAAAATCCCAAGACAAAGCTAGTAAGAATAAATTCGATGGAAGGAATTTTGAGATCACCTCATTTTTATACAAGGAAACAGAGTACAACGAAGGAAAAAGGTCTTTCAAAGGGAGATCTCAAACCCAAATGTCCTTCCAAAACCGAATAGAATTACTTGAACAAGCATCATACCTGACACAGGTGAGGAGCTACAGAAGAATTTTGTGAATTGCTTTCCAAGGTGTGGCTAAGTTAGCCCTCCTTGATGCACCAACATCCCAACCACTCTCTGAACATCCATGAATACTCTTCGCTACTTCGTGCCAGAGTCTATCCCGCTCCAAAGGCCATCTCCACAACCACTTCCCTAACAGAGCTAAGTTCTTTTTAAGCACATTCACGAGCCCTAATCCTCCCTCCTCTTTGCTTCTACCCACAACCCCCCAATTAATTAAATGGTATTTTTTACCTTCTCCCGATTCCCATAGAAAATCTCTCATCAACTTTTCCAACTTCTTCACTTCCCTAGACGGTATCCTAATGATAGAGAGATAATAGGTAGGTAGATTCATGAGGGTAGCTTTTATCAAAGTGAAGAGATATATTTTTTCTTCCACATAGCTAATCTCTTCTCTAACTTCTCCAAGATTGGGTTCCAGAACCTACTCTCCCTAGGGTTTGCTCCAACAGAAACCCTAAGTAAGACAAGGGCCAGGAGGAAATGGAGCACTCAAGACAGCCTGCAATCACCTCAATCTCCTCAAAAACTAAATTTACTCCAGCTATGCAGCTTTTTCCTAGATTGATTTTCAAATTAGAGACTCCTTCAAAAACTGTAATCAATTCTTTCAAAATTTCCACTTTCTCACCGAAGCCTCCCTCACAGAAGATCATCAAGTCATCTGCAAATTGAAGGTCAGTGACTGGAATTCGGTTTGTGCCTACTCTCCAACCCCTTATCGCATCTTCCCTATCAGCTCTAGTGATAATTCGACTAAACACATCAGCTACCAAGGTAAAGAGGAAGGGTGAAAGTGGGTCCCTTGGTCTGATTCCCCTACTAGCTGGAAAAAAAATACCTCACCACCCCGTTTACTAGGATGGAATAGTGACAAGAGATAACACAACCAGTTATCCAACTACACCATCTTCCCCCAAACCCACACTTCCTCTAAACCTCTAGTAGGAATTGCCAGTCCACCAAGTCATAGGCTTTCTCCAGATCAAGCTTACAAACAAAGCCTCTCTGCTTGGGCCTCTTCATCTCTTCCACACATTCATTGGCAATCAGAATCTGATCAATTATCTGATGCCCTTGGATGAAAGCCCCTTGAGCCTGAATAATAATGGAGGGGAGGATTTCTTTAATCCTTAAAGACAGGACCTTGGTCAGGATTTTATAAATACTAGTCACCAAACTAATTGGCCTAAAATCTTTAGGATGGAGAGCATCAACTTTCTTTGGAACTAAGGCCAAGAATGTGGAATTAATGCCTTGACTGACTATATGCTTCTCTGCGAATGCATTAAAAACCTCACAAAGATCACCTTTTATCACCTTCCAACAATCCTGGTAAAAAGCCATTGTAAAACCATCTGGTCCTGGAGCTTTGGAACTGTCCATCAAAAAAACTGCCTTCCTAATCTCTTCTTCCTCAAAGTTTCTTTCCAACCACCTAATCTGATCTTCCTCCAACCTTGGCCAATCAATCCCTTTGATTCCCTCCTTTCTTCCAAGGGTCTTCTGTAAATCAATTTGAAATGTTCCACAAACTTCCTAGCAATATCATCCTGGTTAGTGAATTCCTTCCCCCTACCTCTAACTTAGACACAATTTTTTCTCCTTATTTGCTACATCATGAAAAAACTTAGTATTTCCATCACTTTCCTTAATCCATCTATGCCTCAATTTCTGCCTCCAGCTTATTTCTTCCCTCAGTCGGACCTCTTCTAGGTCCTTCTTCAACTGTCCCCTTGGAACTCTCTCCTCCTCCTCCATTCTAGATTGAGCTTCTCTTTCATCCAACTCTTCTATCCATGAGTTTAGATTCACTTTTTGCTCCTAAAGTCTTCCAAAATGTTCCTTATTCCAAACTTTTATTTTGGCTCTTATCCTCTGCAGTTTCTTGTGAAATCTTACCCCTTTCCATTTTATCCCCCTCAATTCCTCATTCCACCAAAATTTTACTTTATTCACAAAATCCGGGTGGGTTTGCCACATGTTTTCAAACCTAAAGGGTCTAGGTCCACTGATAAAATCTTCCACACCTATTCTTATAGGACAATGATCTGAGGTCACCCTAGGCAAAGCTCTAGATACTAAGTTTCCCCAATAGTTCTCCCAATCAACATTAAAGATAAATCTATCCAACTTCAACCACAAGGGCACTTCTTGTAAATTAGACCAAGTAAATCGAGCTTGCACTAATGGGATCTCCTTTAACTCACAATCAGCAATAAAGCTATTAAACTTTCTCATGCTACTTGTGATGGTTTGTTGGGAGTTATTAGTTTCTTCAGAAAATCTTATCACATTAAAATCCCCTCCCAAACACCATGGACCTTCCCATAAACCTTGAATTGCATATAGTTCCTCCCACATGTCATTCCTTTCTCTATAATAATTGGGACCATAGACATTAGTTAACACCCAAGTGAAGTCATCCTCTACATTCTTAAATTTGATGGAAACTAAGAATCTCCCTATTAACTCCTCCACTACCTCTACTACATCATCTTTCCAAAGTGTGACAATCCCCCCTGAGTCTCCCCAAGATGGGGCTGGAATCCATCCTACTCCTCTAGACCTCCACACACTCCTCATCCATCTTCAATCCAGCTCTGACAACTTTGTTTCTTGCAACATAACAATGTCAGGCCTTTCCCTTTTAAGTAAGTCCTTAATCACCCTCATTTTCCTTGCATTCCCTAAACCCCTAGCATTTCAGCTAACTATCCTCATAGGCACAAACCAATAGATCACCCTCAACCTTAAACCACAACTCCTTCAAGCCCTTTCTCCTATCAAATTAGTCTTTCCACCTCTGACCTTTTTTTCTTTTCTTTTTTCTTTTTTCCCTCCCTCTTCTTATTGAATGTTTCCATCTGTTCACTCCTTTCAGCCCTTGCATCAGCCTGATCCCCCTCACCAAAAACCTCCACTAATGAGGTCTGAAGTTCTCCTCTAACAGGGTCATCCCCTTCCTTTCCCCTACCCAAGACCGCTTCATTGAACCCATCCATATATCCTTCATTTTGCTTGAGTAACACAAACTCTGCAAATCAGTCTCCAAATCAGTCTCCAAGCTTCATCTAATTCTTCACTCTTTTCTTCAAGATTCCCTTCCCCAACACTCCCTTCTTCCACCTCTAAGCATACTTTTGTCGTACCTTCTGGATGGGATGCTGGTACATCTGTTTCAGGCATAGCACACTAGTTAGTATCCACAAATAAATTGACAATCATACCTGATTGGTTAGGGAGAGCATTCAGAAAGCTAGGACTGGGCTGTTTGCCAAAGATGATCGAGTCTGGTGTCATTTCCTTACAAGGGGACTTTTGTAGTGTGTTCATGGTAAAGTTAACAACAACGCCTTACTTACTCCCTTGAAGACCCAACTCCAGTACTCCCCTTTTTGGTTCATCCTTATCCAAGTTCAATAGAGAGGGTTGAGTTTTTCCATTTAAATCCCGAGTGCCCTGAGAGATTATGTTGACTTCCTCAGTTTGAGATATAGAAGGAACTGTCCAGCATTTACAGCACCTCCTGTACTTCTTTCTTCCTTGGAATAGTCTGCAACAGTCCCCTCTTCTTCTAAGAACAGAACCTCTGTATTCAAGCTTCCTGTTTCTATCAAGTTTTTGTCTTGTGCACGGATCAAGACTACCCAGACTCGAGGCTCCATCTGACTCAAAGTCCTCATCACTACTGCTTTCTTCTCCAGGCCAAACACCAGATTCTAGCCTTTCTAACACAGACCCCTTGGTGCTTCTTGGATTCCGCCTCTCAGGCGACAGCCGATTCAGGTTCTTCGCTGGGATCCACTGCAGGGAGCAGCTTGAGTGTTGACTCTGCCCTCCCTTTCGAGAACAAGCAGAAGAACTCAAGGATGAAGATGATAGATGATTAACATCGTCTATAAGAGGTTCCCTCCCACTGTTCCGTGCTGCATTAAGTGATCATGTGACCTCCCTGTGGTCACGTGTGGACTTAAGTGATCATGTGACTTTAGCTTTTTAGAAATGGGCTCAAAACTGGGCCCAACTGAATAAGATTTTCTCTCCCTTGGCCCAGGAGAAATAAGAGGGTCCACGGGCTTAGCATTCTTGCCCGGCCCCACCTGAATATTAGGCCCACCATCTCAACCCACCCCCAGTTCACCCAGTTTCTTTGTCGGCCCAAAAGCTGGCTTCTTAAAACTTGCCTCTTCTTTATTCCCCCTCCCCAACCTTAAAACTTTTCGTGGCATTGTTCCCAACCACTTCCCATTGAACAGACCAGCCAGAACTCTTTGAATAATGTGATTACTGAAAGGGCATTCTCTTGTGAAATATGGTTCTTTATACCATTCTATGATAGGTCTGAATCTTGGGGAAGAAAGATTTTTTGAATTTGCACATTGTCATAAAAGTGACGTCTTCTTTTATCTTGTTTCTGAGAAAGTGAATGAATATACTCAAACTCAGCTCATTTGGCTTTGTTTCTGTTGTATCTTTTGCCAACATGGTTTCTGATAAAGCTAATGCTTTAGTAACTGTTGTTTTTACTGACTGACTGACTTCTATTTTCTTCTCTCTTTCTTCTTTTTTCCATTTCTCTCTCAGGGTCGGGTTTGCACACTTTTGTGTTGTATCTGGGCCCACATATAGCACTTTTTACAATAAAAGCCATGCATTGTGGCCGAGTGGATTTGAAATATGCCCCATATGATACAATTCAATTGAACAGGGGCCCTTCATGGCTTGAAAAGGATTGCTCGGAATATGGGCCTCCAGTCTTTACATCCTCAAATGGTGTGATGGTTCCCCTCAGCAGTATATTACCTCATGTTCAGCTGGAGGCTGTTTTATGGGGCATTGGTACTGCACTTGGGGAGCTTCCTCCTTATTTTATCTCAAGAGCAGGTAAGTCTTCAATTAACTAAGGTCTTTTAACATGTTCATATGTAATAAAAAGAAAGGTTACCGGAAAGGAACTGTACCTGTAAGGTTGTTAAAAAACAGATGCAATGCTTATTTGTTTATATTTGTTCATATGTAACTCAGCCATGAAAATTAAATGTGGTGGGATTTTATTTTAGTAGCTGTCAACTATGTAAGAGAAACTCTAATGTTTGAAGGTGTTGATTTTTCAATGTGGCATACAGTTGTTAAATATTTTGGCACTGTCAAGAGCACTTCGACAAGAAGAATTTCTAAGTCATGGTTTACTGAAATAGTAGTATTTAGAAAAAATATAGGATGCTATGGAAGTTTATCAGGATGATGTGGTTACTGAAACATTTTAACTTGTATTTTTATGCAGCAAGTCTAACAGGAAACAAAGTGGATGCTATGGAAGAACTTGATACCTCACCAAGAGAAGATGACAGTGTCATAGCCAGTCACCTGAAGCAAATCAAACGCTGGCTCCTTTCACACTCTCAACATCTGAACTTCCTTACCATTTTAGTACTTGCTTCGGTCAGCTTTAGCTTTCCTCTCCCTCTATTTATTTAATAGAACTTTTGCAGTAAAGAAATTGATTTTCTTTTTCTTATATAAGAGAAATAATGCTTGTGTCTTTAATATTAAGTTTCCAATTAGTAGTCTTTTGATCAATTATGTTAGGTTTCTTTTATCAATAATAGAAACGATTTCATTAAATAAGAAGTTTAGTACAATTAAAAAGGAAAAAAGGGGAAGGAATAAACACTCCTACCCCTCCCCAACAGAAAAAATAGTTACAACACAGCCCAAAATAAACTATTCCTTCCCACCCCTTGTTTAGCTAGTCTATCAGCAAAGGCATTTGTGTCTCTTCTGACCCAATTGCAATTCACCTCTATCCCTTGTAGCAGTTTAATGGTTTTCCTCTTCTCACATATATAGCACCACCATCCAACCTCCTCTTCTTTTTGGAGCCAGCTTATTACAAGCTTTGAATTACCTTCAATTAACTTCTTCCTTGCATTCAGCTTCTTAGCCTTTTGAATCCCTTTCATAACAGCCATAATTTCAGCCCTTAAGGAGTCCCCAGTTCCAATTGGACCCGAGTAAAATGCAATGACATTTCCCTCCTTGTTCCTAAACATTCCTCCTATGCCAAGTGGGCCGGGATTGTCTTCACTACTACCATTGAAGTAGAGCTTAATAAAACATCTAGGCGGTGGGAACCAAACAGGCCTAACCACCTCCATAAAAGGGGCAGAAACAACTACCTCTCTCCAATTTCTCATCACCTCACCACAAAGACATCCTTGGAAAGATCCAATGACTTCACCAAGCGGACCACCTTGATTGTAATAGCTTCAATGGTAGCTTCTTTGCTTCTTTCCTTTTCAAGAAATTTTTTTTGGTTCCTCTATTCCCAAATTGTCCAACACACTGCTGCCCTTGTGCAGCTCCAGAGCATTATTCTCCTCTTCTTTGACCAGCTTACAAAGGTAGGTGCAAAGAAGCTTTGTATATTAGGTGGAGGGTTCCACCTACACCCAAACAAAGAAGAGAACTATTCCCAAATTGAAGAAGAAAAAGGGTAGGAGATTAATAAGTGATAGCAATTCGTGCCATTAACTTTGTAGAGGGAGCACCAATGGGGGGAAGGCACTAATTAGGTCTTTTTCTTTGCAGTAACTCACAAGTATTAATTTTTTCTAGATACATTTCCCAGCACAAACCACCCACCCTAAGCGTAACAGGTTTGCTCCAAATCTCCCTAAATAGGAAGGTAGACCCTTGATTTTCACTTGGTTGAATAAGGGATGAGAAAATGGAACCACATGTGGAGGTGCCAGAGAGTGATAGGGTCGAAATTCTCCTATCCCTTTTTCCAACATCTAGACAAACCCCTTCCAAGCTTTGTAGTAGGTTTATGACACTGTCCATTTCGAAATCATGAAGCCCTCTTCTGTAACCCAGATCCCAATTACACCCAGCACTAGAACTAGATGGATCCAAGAAACAAGATATAGGTTCCTCCCTATGTTTGGAAAGGGGATAAAAAGAGGGGAATTGTATCCTTAGTGATAGGTTGCCCACCTAAACATGATCCCAGAATTTGACAAGATTTCCAAATCTGGGACTATGTTGGAGTCCAATAAATTAATTTGTGTCATCTATCTGTTGTTTGAGCTGCTATTACTTACTAATATTGTTTGTGGCAACTCCATGCCAAAATAAACTTTTTTCATATAAACATGTATTTGAATTTTGCTTTCATTTTGGTGCTTGGTATTTAGTATAACATTTCAGTCAAATCTTGTTTAACTAATTCAGATTTGCACATGTAAGATATGCTTTGAGGAATCAACTTCACATGAGCATATTCTCTTGTTAATTATTACTGCTGCAATTTGATGTATATTATGAGTTGGGCTTAAATTAAGTAAAGCTTCAGTTTAGTTTAATAAAACAAAGAAAACATGTTTTAAATGGACAATAAGGACAGAAGAAATAGTTCAAAAAGCCAAAAAAAAAGTGTTTCCATGTACTTGGGTCCTGTATTTCAATTCCATAGAGAACTTTGGTAAAACATTTATTGTAACTAAGAGCAATATCCGGATGCAGGTATTATTGGTATCTCGTACTATCATCTTTCTTGGTAATATGGGACCAAAACTATACCTTTTAGAAAAATGCCTTCAAAGTCAAATGACATAAAGATTTCCCGAATTCTGTCATAGTATAGCACTATCACCACTTCATACACATGTCCTGTTGATTTACATTTTAGTGTTTTAACTGGAAGGATATTTTCAGGTGCCAAACCCACTATTTGATCTTGCTGGCATCATGTGTGGCCAATTTGGAATTCCATTCTGGAAGTTCTTTCTTGCTACATTAATTGGAAAGGCTATTATTAAGACCCACATACAGGTTTGTAAAGCATCTGCTCATTCTTTAGATCCTGGAGGCAATGTCTAGTAGGGGTATTTGGCTCTTTTGTTATTTTTGGTTTTTATCTTCTTTTTTTTTTGTTTATAAGGTTCTATCTCTTCTTATCATTATCACCCAACACTAAGTTTGAGAAGATCTTTAGAAGTACAAAAAGAAAATAACTGGCATATTGCTGTGAAGTGTCTTGATTTGCAACTAGATCACAGAATCTGGATCCAGTTTGAAAGTCATGTCCCTATTTTTCTATCTTGCAGACGGTTTTCATCATCTCAGTTTGCAACAATCAACTTCTCGAGTGGATAGAAAATGAGTTGGTTTGGGTTCTTGGTCATGTCCCTGGTCTCTCATCTGTCCTTCCCAATGTTGTTGCTAGGCTGCATTCCATCAGACAGAAATACATATCTCCCCCAGTTCCGGTGCATTCTAATGTTAAGGTATTATTTCTTTGTTGAGTAGTATTACCCACATACACAAAATGTACATGCTTTCATGACATAGACACAGTCCCACTAACACAGATGTTTGCATGTGACTGGCCATGCATTAGGCCATAGTTTTCAAGGCGCCAAGGCGAGGCTAGGCAACAGGAGGGTGCCTAGTCGCCTAGGCAATGGATTATTTTTTTAAGTAAAAGCATGTATCCTAGGGTAGTCCCCTAGGTTCCATAATCATATTTCCATAATAAATATCCATAGTTTTCATAAGTATAAACTTCATATTAAAGTATAGAAAATCAACATTTTCATGAGAAGAAAAAAGAAGAAAGAAAAGAAAATTAAAAATATTATATATATATATATAGGGGCTGAACCCCTATTTCTGTTATAGGAAAATGAGAAAAGAAGAAGAAGAAGAAATTAGTATATAAACACACAAAATTAGTAAAGAAAAAGAAGAAAATGTGTTGATTGGTTCAGGTTTTGAAGTCTTTGAGGGTTGAATACAGCATTTAGCAATGTTTATGTTGATTAAACCCTAACAAATAAGAAAATAATAAAAATAAATTAGTATATAAACACACAAAACGAATATTTTAGTTTTAAAAAGGTCTATTTTATAATTATAACCTCAAAAAATTAAGAATATAAAAGTTTTTCATAGCTCGCTATAGAACACTGCTTAGCGATTAGGGGTGAGGCGAGCCTCCAAGGGCACCTTGTTGCCTAGGCGTCTCCTTGACAACTATGCATTAGACTTGCCTTTGTAAATTTTTACCTGCCATATGATGTGTTTACAAATGTCAGTAATTACAATAAATATATAATATGGCAAAGCACTGGTATGGAATTATCATCTAAGCCTTGTCCAACTATATGGGGTTGGCTACATGAATTTTTTTCTGCCATTCCAGGATGTAATAAATCTCAGCTTGATTTCTGTTCTTTTAGAGCTTCTGTGATTTTTTTCTCCATCCCCCCACACCCTAGTGAGTCAAGAACTACTGAATGAAATGAATACCATTTAGTCTTGCTCTTGCAATACAATTTCAGTTATTTACTTCAGAAATTTGAAATTACTGAGTAAGAGGAATGCTAGTATGGCATTTTTATTTGTTCACAAGTGTATCATACACCACAAATTGGGAGCATTGCAGCAGCACAGTGCGCCTCTCATTTGATTATACTAGCTCATTTTTCCAGGTTTGTGGTGTGTTATTCTCCTGTATTGAAAAAGAATAAAATAATTATATTGCTAAAATTTCTGTACGAGTAATAACCATAATGCATGTCCTTGATGCAACTATAGATATACCTTTTTCTTGGACTGGTAAGGTGTATCAGACTATCAGGACATAGTGGACCTCTTCATGAGCCATTTGGATCACTTAAACTCTAGACTATTGTAAATATTATAACAACTTTATGAGATGGTAAGAACCATCTCCATGGGTGATTCTTTTTCTTTTCCTAATATAGAATTACCAGATGGAGCACATTGATTCGAGTGTCCAGACTGATAAAAACGTGGAAATACATATGTTCTAGATATTTGAACTGTTTTTAATATTCAAGTTGTTGTTTTAAAAGGAAGTAGAGGCATATTGTGTGGCTGGATACCAAGCTGTGAAACAACGAAGGGCGGAGACTTGGACTGTTCCAGAGGTGGAAGATTACAATTTAATTTTGATGGTTGTAGTCTGGGTAACCTGGGGAGTTCTGGAGTGGAGGATGTAATTAGAGATTATTACCAGCAAATTCCTACTCAGCTTTTCTGGCCCAATAGGACAAGGAAATTCCTCAAGGATAGAAACAATGTCTTTGATTCAAGGTTTGAAACTAATAAGCATGTATAGCATGAAGGATATGGAAGTTGAGACTGCCAAACAGTGATATTTTGAATGCAGAAATAAGAAGATATTCCATGCAGTTTTAGATATCTGGTTAGACAGGCACAATATCTAGGCAACAATTTGAATGGCTCATTCAAATGGGTGCCTAGAAGTACAAATTCCATAGCTGATTCATTGGCTAGAGCAGGAGCAGTAAAGGACCATTTTAATAGCTCATTCAAATGGGTGTGCTGTTTTGTATTCTGTTTGTATTGGAATTGTACGTGTACAGTTTTGGCCTGTTGCCTTCTCAGTGGGGCAACTTGGAGTTCTCTTATGAAATGTCACCTGTATTAAAAAGGGGGCAGTGGAATTATACAAGAGGAGCATATGCCTTTATGCTTCTGATGCACTTTACGCAGGAGGCGTATGTGTCATATGCTCTTAGCTTTTGAGACTATTTTTATAATAAAATATTATAAATAGAAGTGGACAAATGATTTCATTACATTCTCCATTACATATATTAAAACAATAAAAGCATGGAAACCCTCCAAACTTAGTTTTTTGTAACACCTATAAAAAACTTAGTTTATTATAATATCTATAATAAATAAAATACTATAAATTGAAGTGTGGGCACCATTGCTTTGATTGCCTTTGATGCTTTACATTCATTTAAACTTGGGATGGCATATTTTTTTTTTATAATAATGTTTTTGCAATTCATGTAATTGTTCTGAAATTTTGCTTAGCAATTTTGCAAGTTATGTATTAATAGCTGATGATACTTATGATACTAAAATGTGGTACCTCAAATTTATATTTTGTTGAGTTGGTCCGAGTTGTTTTTTATTTAGTTAGGAAGTTGTTGGGCTTTAGGCCCATTAGTCATATGTTTTTTTAAGTTGTGACTGTTCAGCTATATTAGGAGCCGCCCTACTAAGGGCATCCTTGTAATATCTCATCCTTTAAGTTAAGTATAAATATAATGAGAGGCAGGCGGATAGGGTTAATTTTACAATCCCGGTTGACTTCCTACTCTTTTCTTATTCTCCCTTCTTCTCTACTGTTGAAATCTTCACCTTCCCCCTCTTTCCTTTCACAAGAAACTTGACTAAATAAGCAATTAGTGATTTCTACTTGGTATCAGAGCGGGCCGAAGGTTCCTTGAAGTTGTTCTCTCATGCAGCCCTAGATCGGCCGACTGCATGGTGATTTAAGAGGTTGATCGAAGTTCTCAAGTAAGCCTAGTTTTTGGATTTTTTTTGGTGGATCTGTGTGTCCTGTAGTTGGTCTAGGGTTTCTCACCAAAATCAGGAAAAACTAGAGAAAGGAGAAGAGTCTTGTTTCTGTTGGACTCTTCAATTTTGACCTAGGAAGTGGTGCCCTAATTTTTTAGGGTTCCTTAGAGTTTTTTTGTAAGGGGCGATTCAAGTCCTGCCTGATTTGGAGGCTTCTAAAGAGAGCGGATGCCTCTTCTCTCTCTTCTCTCGTTCCACAGAAAAAGAATCTTTTGTGGGAAGAAAGTCTAGGACACTAGAATGGTGTTGTTGGTTCCAAAAAGTGTTTTGTTTGATCTTGTTGCAAATTTCATTTATTTTCTTTACATTTTTTGAGAAGCATGGAGGGCCACAGAGTTGAAAATAAGCCCGGGAGTGAAATGGGACTAATGGGAGGAGGTGCTGGAGACCCTTTCGGGGTTGGGACCATTACTACAGTTAGGTTGGATGGTGCAAATTACTTAGAATGGCCACAATCTGCAAAGATGGCCATTGGTGCTCGTGGGAAATTAGAGTATATCACGGGTGAAGAGGTGAAACCCGAAACTAGCAACTCCCGGTGGGTACAGGAGAATTATATGGTGATGACTTGGTTGTGTAATTCCATTTTGCCCCATATAAGTAAAAATCTTTTATGGGCAAATGCAGCTAAGGAAATATGGGATGGGGTTGCAGAAACCTATTCACAGAGGGAGAATGTTGCTAGGGCTTATCAGTTGAGAAATCAGATTATTTCTACAAGGCAGGGAGATAGACCTATTGCAGCCTATTTTTCGGCCCTTAAAACCCTGCGGCAGGAGATTGACCATTTAGAGACATTTGCTTGGGAAACTACTAAGGATGCAACTACCTATCAGAAACATCTAGAGAAGTATAGGGTGTTTGAATTTCTTGTTGGCCTTAATCCTGAGTATGATATTGCATGATAACACCTTCTTTCCAGGGATAGTATTTCTCTCTCCCAGGCATATGCCTTTGTGTCAGGGGAGGAGTGCAGGAGAGATGTGATGATGAAAATTCTTATTCCTGATCAGTCTACCATGGTAAGTGCTGTGAAACCTAAACAAAGTGGAGATCGGGGTGGCATTGAAATCAAGAAGGAAAAAGAGATTTGATCTGTGACTACTGTAAGAAGCCTAAACACACAAGAAATACTTGCTGGAAGCTTCACCCACATCTTGTGCTGACTAGATTGAAAAATAAGAAGGGAAATGCACACATGGCAGTTACTGGTGACATTCCGGCCCCTCCTATTATAGCTGCTCTGGAGTCTGTTGTAGCTGCTGCAGTAAGGGCCGAACTTGAGAGGTATGGGCTACTTCTAAACCAGCGGGATACAACCAGTTCCAGTTCAGCCGCAAGCGGACAACAATGTACAGGTGGCACTAGTGGAGTCCACTCTACTTCCTTTGCTCACACATGTAGTTCACACGTCATTGTAAATTATGTTTCTACTTCAAGTAAGGAGGGACCTCCTTGGATTATAGATTCTGGAGCCTCAGAGCACATGACCCAGAGCTCTATTATTTTTTCAACTTACTGGCTCTGTTCTGGCATATATAGGGTCTCCACAGTTGATGGATCCCATGTTCCTATTGCTGGGAAGGGATCTGTCAAGATTAGTGATTCTATTTCTCTATCCCTTGTCTTTCATGTTCCCAGATTGAGTACTAATTTGTTATCTATTAGTAGTTTGACTAAGAACATAAACTACTCAGTAATTTTTTCTCTTGGTCATTGTATTTTTGCAGAATCTGGATTCAAAGAAGACAATTGGGAGTGGTCGTGAAGTGAATGGAATCTACCTCCTGGATGTACTTCCTCCTCATCAGTCATCATATCAACAGGGATAGTGAGTCAGGGTCTGTGGGTCAAATTATGCTTTGGCATAATCGTTTAGGCCATTTACCTTTTTCTTCTTTGAGTTTTTTGTTTCCAAAACTTTTTGAGTCTGTTAGTTTGTGAAATCTGGAGTGTGAAGGTTGTCAACTTGGAAAGCATTGTAGACATTCATTTAAACCCAGTAATAAAAGATGTTCTTCTTTTGATGTTATTCATTTGGATGTGTGGGGGCCTTACCATGTTTCTTCTATGGGAGGCTATCGATATTCTCTTATTTGTGGATGATTTCTCACGATACTCTTGGATTTACCTGATGAGATCCCACGATGAAGTATCACCCTTGGTGAGGCAATTTCATCAAATGGTACTAACACAGTTTGGAACAAGAATAAAGGTGTTTAGATCCAACAATGCTGGGGAATATTTTGAAAGACACCTTGCCTCATATCTGTTAGAATATGGTGTTGTCTATCAGAGCAGTTGTCCCTACAGTCCATAGCAGAATGGTGTTGTAGAAATGAAGAACAAACACATTGTTGAAATTGCAAGAAGCATGATAATCACTTATACAGTTCTAGTTCGGTTTTGGGGTGATGCAGTTCTCACCTCAGTATATCTGATTAACAAGGTGCCCTCTCGTATACTTGGATTCAGCACCCCATTCAATCTCCTTTTTCCTCAGGGGGAGATGTTTCATATTCCTCTCAAGGTGTTTGGGTGTGTCTGCTTTGCACATATCCTTGGTCCTCACCGCTTGAAGTTTGATCCCAAGGCGAAGAAGTGTGTCTTCCTTGGATATGCAGAGAATCAGAAAGGGTATTGCTGCAATGATCCAGTCTCTGGGAGTCGGTATGTTACCATGGATGCCACCTTTTTTGAATCCACGTACTTCTTCTCAAAGAATCCTTCTCAGGGGGAGTGTTTTGGGGAAGTGAGTTAGCAGTCTATTCCTCTCCTAGTTCCAGTCCCTGTGTCTACTCCTATGCTTGACCACCACCCTGTGTCACCTACCTTGCCACCTCCTTTGCATTCTGCTTCTCAGCATTACTTACTACAATGACTTTACAAGGAGGTTGATTCCACTACAGCAGAACTCGCATCACTTCCTGTCGATTCCTTAGAGACTCCAGATTCGACTGACATGGATTCAGGTATTCCTCTTGGTCTCGCTACTGTTTCAGTTCACATTGATTCTACTAACACTGTTACAGATAACCTTAATCTCCCTATTGCTCTCAGAAAAGGGAAGACAAAGTGTACTGCTCATTGTATTTCATATTACTTATCCTACAGTGGACTTTCTCTTTCCTACCGTGCTTTTCTTTTCTCTCTTGATTCAGTGTCTCTACCCAAGGGTGTTAGTGATGCTCTCTCCAAACCTGAGTGGAAGACAGTTATGCAGGAAGAGATGGCGGTTTTGATTAAGAATCAAACATGGGACATTGTGGATTTACCAAAAGGCAAGGAGACAGTTGGATGCAGATGGGTTTACACAGTAAAATACAAGGCAGATGGAAGTATAGAAAGGTACAAGGCAAGACTTGTGCAAAAGGGTACACACATACCTATGTCATTTATTACTTAGAAACCTTTGCACCAGTTGCAAAGATGACCTCTGTTCGGATACTTCTTTGTCTTGCTGCCTCATACTCTTGGCCCTTGTTTTAACTTGATGTGAAGAATGATTTCCTAAATGGGGATCTGCAAGAAGAAGTGTATATGAATCTTCCTGCTGGCTTTTACAATGATACTGAAAAGGGAAAGGTATGCAGGCTTAAGAAGTCACTTTATGGCTTGAAACAAACTCCCAGAGCATGGTTTGACAGATTCAGATAGGCCTTGATTGCTTTTGGCTACACTTAGACTCAATCTGATCATACCTTGTTTGTGAAGTGAAGGGGATCTTTGGTGTCAGTTCTAATTGTTTATGTGGATGATATTGTTGTCATCTGGAATGATCTGAGTGAGATTGATGGTCTGAAAAGGAACCTACCTAAAGAATTTGAAATTAAGAATTTTGGAGAACTGAGATACTTCTTAGGCATTGAAGTTGCAAGATCAAAACATGGAATTTTTCTCTCTCAAAGGAAGTATGTCTTGGATCTTCTTCAAGAGACAGGGAAGCTTGGAACAATGGCAATCAACACCCCTATTGATCAGAACCATAAAGTCAATGCATCAGAAGGTGAACCAGTAAAGGACATTGGGAGATATCAGACTTGTGGGTCGGCTGCTATACTTGTGTATGACAAGACCAGGCATTTCCTATACATTAAGTGTGGTAAGTCAAGTTGGGAATGTGTGACATTCACTCCCAACTTGAGGGGGAGTGTGAGTTGGTCCGAGTTGTTTTTTATTTAGTTAGGAAGTTATTGGGCTTTAGGCCCATTAGGTTATGTTTTTTTAGATTGTGACTGTTCAGCTATATCAGTAGCTGTCCTACTAAGGACATCCTTATAATATCTCATCCTTTAAGTTAAGTATAAATATAATGAGAGGTAGGCGGCTAGGGTTAATTTTACAATCCCGGTTGACTTCCTACTCTTTTCTTCTTCTCCTTTCTTCTCTACTGCTGAAATCTTCATCTTCCCCCTCTTTCCTTTCACAAGAACCTCGACTAAATATGCAATTAGTGGTTTCTACTTATTTAAATATAGGGATTTTATTATAAGAAATTGCAAAATGTAAATGTAAAGTTTTCTAAATTCTCATTAAATTTCCTGTTTTTATTTATGTATTTGTAATTAAAAACATCCATTCTCATGAGGCTTACAACTTTCACACCTTAGGGTAGTGGAACATCTTGTATCATGCCTCCACATTTTAAAACATTGATTTAAGTAACTTGCATTGCTTTGAATTTAGGGGTCATTACTTGGTATTCTAGTTAATATCAGGCTGGCAAGCATTAAAATGCTGGTTCAAGTTTAAGAGCAACCTGTTTGTGCTAAAATACCAAGAGTAGTTCTGTATCCAGTGCACCTTTCTCAAGATCCTGGATAGCCAAGACCTGCATTGCATGACCTATTTATTTCCTCGAATTCTTCTCAATCAGTTGTTAATGATCCATTTTTTGATTTTGACAGAAATATTTAATTTATTGTTAAAACTGACCCATATGCATGAGAATCTTTTTACCAATACCAGGGATTCATTTAGTACCTGGAGGATTATTTTAGTGGTCATTGAGTATAACTAAACTTGTTTTATTTAGCAGTTTGTGTTTCTGGGATTTGTCAGGTTATTCTATCGGCGTAAAAGGATCTTATCATTTCCTTTTCTGTTACCATCATAATGACCTCTGATTTTCATTTTCTTTTGCTGTTATTTTCAGGTCAAGAAATGGGATCTGTCCTTGGCATCAATCTGGAACACTGTTGTTTGGCTCATGCTGCTTAATTTCTTTGCCAAAATTGTGACAGCAACAGCACAAGGGTTTCTTAAGAAACAGCAGGAGAAAGAGTTGGCTGCATTGTCATCAGAATCCAGACATTTAAATGGAGAGACAGACGCAGTATCCAATTGAACTCGTCTAGTCTCACCGGATCCTTGTACTGTTTTTGTTTCAAACAAGCAATTGAAGGTGATGACATTCAAGTTTGGCATTATTGAAGCCACCCCGAGCTTTCTCTGCATCAAGTCTCCCATGTGTACAGAAAACAAACATGAAAGAAAATGGAAGGGGAAGTTGCAGGATTATTTATTGTAATAGGAAGCATGTCGAGGGTGGTGCATCAGTGCATTATTCTAAAATTGTTGGAATTGTGAAGCAGGAGCATTATTTTCCTTGGCCAACACCACGATTTTTTTTTCTTAACCATGCCTTGTTGAGAAATAACTCTTAACGTACAAGACCATACTTGAAACATTTTCCAAGAGGCAAAAACGAAGCATATCTTTCTCTCTCTCTCTCTGTATGTGTGTTTGTAATATTCATCACAAAGACACGAAAAAAAACATGTTAGGAACAGAATTTCCTGGGTAACCATGGTGGTTCAGTTCTTAAAATTGGAGGTTCCTGGTGAACTCTTTTGCCGACTCATACAGGGCAGGCTTGTATAGCTCCTTATCTTCAGAATGCCACTTGGACTACTGCTAATAAAAAATGAAAAACACTATCCGTAATTCTGCGAAGCTTTCTATATTTTGGCCCGGATGCATATGCAGTCGGTTATTAGAAATCTAGATATCTAAAAATCAAAAGCATTTGTGAACCTTCGGTTTCAACGTTCTAGGTTTGATCTATGGTACCCAATTTGGTAGCAAATTGCAATCAATATATAAGTCAGCCAAAGGACTACGAATCCAACAATAAAGGCTTGCAAACAATTGATTGCCACTTCTAAATGATACAGTAGTATATACAAGTACAACTAGTTCAATCTAGCAAACATTGTTTGAACATATTACAAGTTCCACCAGACAAAAAGCAAGAAAATCTCATGGACGGGGAACCGATCAACCCTCTTTACTGTTGAAATTGCACAATGACTATTGAACTAGGACAACCTTGCATGTTCTTCCCACCTGAGGTCGGCAGCAAACTCTGTGAATGCAGCCCGAGGATCACCATTTGAAATAGACAAGTAGTATTCAGCAGTACCATCATCAACATGCATGCTTCTCCTCAGTGAGTCAACCACCCTCTTCTTGCCTCTGTCGGTGATTGACCCATTTAACAGACAGCTTGGATTTTCATCAGGACCACCCTCTAAATACAGTACTGCGACTTCTCTTTTCGCATATGTGTCGAGTTCTATGTAGCATGTGCCATCTATAAGAAGGTCTGCTTTGCTTATAGGGATTAACAACCTCTCTCTCGAATAGATGCCATGGTCACTCATCATATTGTTCAAACGTTTAATGTCCATAACCTGCAGATACAAAGAATATTCCCAAGCATGTCATTGCATTTAAGGAAAGAGATCTATATTTGAGGTGACAATCTTTAAACGACTCTTAAATGGATGACCAGAAGGGAAAATATGAAAATGGAAGCAAACAGCCAGAAAAAGGGCAATAACAATTTTCAAACATGCTTATCAGTCAGATAGTCTCAGACTTGATAAAAATGACTAAAGAGATCGCCAACTCATCTGATCTTTGCATGTTTTCCAGACACCAAAAGTTGAATTTTATCAATTAATCATTTCTAATAGGGATTTGAAGAATGAGCCCTCTGTACTCCTCCAATCATGACCTGACATCTACTATCTACTGGGACCATTTTCTCAGTTTTAGCTAAACAAGCATCACCTACTCTCAGACTATACATTAGAACCAAAAAGGAAACAAAATGAGCTCCTCTCCCATTCCGAGTTTAGCTGACTAACATCAAATTTAAGCGTGATGACATGGAACCTATAGGTTCTTTCCATGTCTCGAGTTTTAACATCTTCTCTGCCACTGTTCTGTATCATTGATCAATCAACGCAACTACTATGCAAAAAAGTAGGATCTTTTTCCTGAGAAGGCCTCAAACATAAGGCAAAAAAACCAACAGTGGTGTCAATAAATTCATCCAGCTGTTATTCAATTATATCCTCAACCAACACGGAAAAACTGAGACAATTGATTGTCAAAGAATTAGGAAAAACTCAAATTTCTTTGGCACATGATTCCAAACACTAGTGACAGGTACGGAACATATGAAGAGAAACTCCAAGTTACCCTCAACATCTATCATCTACATATCATAGGAAAGCTCAGAACAATGAATCTATGGTGGATGGATGATCTAATATTATTACTTTAGGGAACACCAGTCTGATAGTCAATAGAAAATCTGAGGAAAGGGATAGGAGTAGGAAGTAGAAACCCCACCATGGAGATTCATCCACTTAGTCGGAAATGTATGAACTGCTCTCTCGTTTTGCTTTTTTACCTCTAATGTGCCAATATCAGCAAATGACACCCCATATTCTGATGCTAATAATGGAGTTTGTAAAAAGGTTTGCTCTAGAAGGCTTACATAGTGTTGGTTGCTTGTGATTGCCTCTTGTTTCTCCCACCATTAAATCCATCTACTCCTCTTTTCTTGATGAAGTTTTCTTGCAGTTGATAAAAAGAGGAAACTAATTGCAGTCACCTAAAGGAATATATTCTTAAAGCGTAACCCCTACTAAATTGTTATCCACGTCATGTAGTGGGATTTGAAAAAAACTAATTGCTGTATTCTTCAAAGACTATCTTCTCTTCATTTTGGTTTCTCGTTAAATTAAGGTCCTAGACTTTCTTCATGTTACAAATTCTTGGCCACAAAAGCAGATAGACAGTGCAAAAATGCAGCTTAGTTACAATTGAATAAGGTTTTGAGATTGAACTCTCTCACAAAAATGTACTACTCTGCAGCAGACATTCTCTGAAATCTCTAACTATCTACATTTGTAAATTATCTTTTGTGGGTTCACAAATTTATGCCTCATGCATCTCCCACAACGAATGAAAAATGTTCTATATCTAATCAGTAACTTGCCACCGTAAAATGCATGTTTAGGAAAAGGGGGAAAAATGACGTCGGACAGAAACGATGACTTGAGCAAGATCATTCAACCAGAAGTAAACTTCCCCAATTCGCAAGTTTTCTTGGATTCCCCATGTAGGATTCCGAGAAAGAATTCTGAATATATTGTGAAAGTTTTCCCACTGCAAACGAAAATATGTTATATGTCTCTCTCATGACTTCTTATACCATCTGGGGAGAGAGAGAGAGAATACCTGAACACAATATTTGACAGCGAGGCTAGCGACAGTATCTCCACGAACGAGGCGGTGAGAGATGGCGAATCGACCGAGTCTGTTATCGCGCCAGAAGCTGGTGGAAGTGGGATTACCAATGACGTCCTTCAATTTCCATGGGGATTTGAAAGCTCTGGTCTGAATCTGTCGATCGGAGGCGACAGAGTTCCAGAGATGGCAAACGCAGGCAGCTCGAGCGAGGTCCGACGGCGGCAAATTCTGAAAGATGCTCCGGAGAATGTCGGTGCAATTGAGGGCGGGGAAGTTGGAATTCATCGGAGAGATGACGGTGGCAGAGGAAAGGTCGCCGGAGAAATCCATGATTGTGTTGGTGTCTGGGAGTAGGGGGGGGGGGGGGGGGAGCTTTCCTTGGGCCAAGGCTTCGGGGAAGGAGATTGAGTGGTTGGGAATGAGCTGTTTCAGAATGTCATCTTCTTCGTCTCCACAACGTTTCCGTCATCCCATAACGCGTTCAGAAGAGAGAGAGAGGAACCGAACATGGGCAGAATCTGGAAACAAGGGGTATAGGGAATTGACGCGAAGAGTGATCTCTGAACGTTGGATTCAATATATCTAATAATCAGTAATAGTTACTGAGAGGTCCGACATCAATCAGACGGTCATGGAATAAACCATTAAGGTAGGGAGTAGGGACTATAGGGGAGTACAATAATAGTAGGAATTGCGAAGTAGGGAGAAAAATGGATTGATTGACTGATAGGTGTAGAATCATGCGAACAACCAAACTAACGATTTGCGAATGACGAGTTGGTGGACGTGGGGTCCATTCCACGGTGGATAACTAACCACCTTGAGCCGGCGCCAGTAGGGGTGAGTAGCGGTCGGTTCGCTTTGGTTCGCGGTGGCAAGAACCCCTTCCAGACACTACAGGTTAGTTTAGTTATCCACCGTGACTACTCCCCCTATTCACGCCGGCTTAAGGTCATTAGTTGGTGGGCAACTTTTGACCCCTAATATTAATACAAATATTTTTTTAATATAATCTTTAAAATAGGTTAATTTTTGCAGATTGGATTGGATTGGATTGATTGGAAATTACAGAGTATGGTTGTTTGGCTTTGTAACTTTCACCGTCAATTATTGTCTTTGTTGGAAACCTCTCACATCAGTTAAGTTCTTCAGTTATAGTGGTTTGGAGATGTATTTATTAATTTAATTCACCTTGTTTTAATTGCAGAAAATTTTCCAATTCTCTTTTATCCATTTATTTATTTTATTCTTTTTTGAGAAATTATCTCTCAACTTTGATTGGCATCTCTTTGTATCAACTTCTTGAAAGAATAAAATATATTTTAAGCCTTAAAAAAGAATAAGCTACCTTTTTCGAGAAAATATAAAATAAGAGTAAAAATTCTATTCACCTCCTTCCTCCTTTGAATGATTCACGCGAGTAGGACCTTAGAGATCTCATCGCGCGGGTCCTGACACACTACCAATAGTACTTGGAGGAGAAATCCCCCGATTCAACTCCTTATAGCGGGCCTTGAACTAGATTAGCGGATTCAGACCCGGACTGGTGTTCCGGCTCGTTGCCAATTCCATTGGGGACCTATCGCAGGATGGAAATGCTGAGGTTTGAGACAAGTGTGAAGGAGTGGCAATTGGAGGAGGAACTGGCGAGGCTACAGGAGTGTAATGGCGCCACCCCTTTCTGAACTTCTGAGGCGGGGAGGGAGGGCGGTGAATGGGGAGGAGGGGAATGTCAATTCTGTGCTTGAAAGCATGATAACTGAGTTCGGGATTTTGCTGGGGAGTGCAGACATGCTACGAGCAAACACTACAACCAAAGTGATTCGGATACTAAGCCCTGTTCAGACTGTGAGCTTTTTAGCAGCCGCATCGCAGCTTCAACTCAGGATTCGAAGGTCGGGTTTTCAAAGAGAGGCTGAGTGAGAGGGTAACTAGAAACCGCTAATACTCTCTCTCTCTCTTCTTCACATCTGAGTTGTTCCAAACTCAGAGCAGAACGATGAGATTCCTCTCCACTCTGCTCTGCTATGAACAGTGAGATTCCTCTCCCTCTCCACTGTACTCTGCAATACATTTGTCGCACCTGAGTGCGCCGGGTTTGATGGCTTACCGTCTACCGTCTACCGCAAGTTGAGTTAAATAGAACGAATAGGTTGTGGTGAGAGGATAGAGAAACTATGCTCTGCTCTAAGTTTGAAAGAAATCAGATGCAGAGAAGGAGAAGGATAAGAAGAAGAAGAAGAAGAGGAATAAGAGACCTGGGGGAGATTGGAGGTGGGTAAAGTTTGCTTTCATTTGATTTTTTTTTTTTTTTAAAGTAGCATATTATGAAAATTATATTACAAATTTTATTTTTATTGATATTAAGGGCCAAAAGTTACCCTTGTCAGCAGAAACCTCTTTTTAGAAACAAAATCATCTATCTTGTAAAAGTGGGTTATAGGGTTGGTTCTATTTATGAAAGTTGGTAATTATAGGGATTGGGTGAGGGTTGCCCAGGTTGCCGATCAATCCCAAGAATCTCGAACCAGACCCTACCCCATAACAAATTGAGTAGGGTTGGTTTAAGGTCGATTCAAGGTTGATTCCACCCCTAGGCGTTATAAGGGAAAATACTTGGCTTCTACCCCACTGGAAGGACATTTCACACGTTAACTTGAGGGTTTAGGAATAAGGTATAGGGGTTTAAGATTTAGAGGTTAAGGGTGTAGAGTTTAGTTTTTTAAGATTTGGGGTTTAAGGTTTAGTATTAGGGGTTGGAGGTTTAGGTGCCATTTGACAACTTTGAAGTCTGATGTTTGAAAAATTAAAATGTTGTTATTAATGTTTGACGTCTAAAAAGATACAAAAAAAATGATTTTTTTATTACTTTTAAGGCACCAAAAAAATACAAGTGTTTTGAGATAGAATGATTGTAAAACATCTAGAACTGTTAAAATTACTTACCCTTAAAATGTTACTATTTTCTACTCGGGATTTGCTACCCACTAAATGTCCTCACATCTATATCCACAGAAACACCACCACCGTGTATTAGGAACATCACCCTATAAATGAAAAGGGAGATATTCTAAATGCACAACTGTAATGCCCTGTGGGTAAAGATGTGGGAACAACTTGTGGTAGCAGATCCAAGCCCACTATATATTTTCACCCAATGAAAGGGGAAACACGAAAGAACACTTTAAAAAGAAAAAGTGTAAAAAAACAGCCATCAAATTTACTTGGAAGTGACCAGTAATGATTATTGGTGGAGGAAACGCCCTAAATTGATTCCTTTCGTGAGAAAATAATGCATTTAGATGTGTTAAAGCTTCCGTTCAACTAGTGGCACTCATAGTTCCATTAACGGAACCGTGGGCCTATTTTTCCAATAACTAACGATCAAAATAGATTATTATTAAAGGGCCAAATGATGTCAATATTGGAATAAAAAAACAAGGATGTTTTAGACATTGAATCATTTTGTCATTGATATTTAAAAAGCAAGTTTTTTAGACTTTAGACCTTGAATAAGTATTGTCAAATGCCCCTTTAGGCTCGTTTGGAAAGAGTATAAATACATATAAAATTAAATTTTGATAGTTACAATCACTTCCCTTGAACTTTATGATACAATTGCAAGTAGACCCAGTGTCCAAAACACCCATACAGTTACTATTAAGGCCGATTTCTACAGAAAAAATAAATAAATAAATAATATGAACTTTATAGCTAAGAAAAACAGATAAAAGCAAATTTGAAAAAGATATCACTTTCAGAAAAAAAAAAAGATTGGAAGAGTTTGAGCTAGCAATTCATATGAAGAAAAAATTTTAAAAATAAATATTTTGATCAAAAGTAACTACATAGGTATTTTTGACATTTACAGGCCTCTTTTTGGAGAGTTCTAACAAAGGACAACTATATCAGAAAGCTTAGGATAGGTGATTTCAATTACCAAACTTATGGGAAAATTCAGTAACAAACAAAATCTTCAGGTGAGGTTTCAGCAATTTACCCTTTTAATTAAAAAAATCTTTATTGCAATTACTCTTTTACCCCACACTTATGCTAACATGTCATGCACACGAAGATTTAAAACAGCCCGGGCTCTTTTTTTCACAGAGAAAGAGAGTATAAAAGTTTACTGTCAACTGGCAATTGTGCATAGGTGACAAAAATTCTAAGAGATTATTTCAAAAACTGGAGAAATGTGATCAATTTGCTAGTGTAGGAGTACAGAATTATTTTCTCTTTCTTGTGACTAAGGTTCAAAATATCCATAGCTTTTTAATACGCCCCCTCCAGGGATTATATTGGGTCAGGCCATGGTTCAGAGGGTAACTGGGCCTTAAACCAACCCCTCATAATCAATTTTGAAAATAAATAAATAAAACATAAAAAAAAAAACACCGATACACTCTACTATGTAGATACTTTAAACCTTGTTTGTAACATTTCAAGGTGTCTCAATAGTGTTTTTTTGATAACTCAGTAGTCAGTTTTTTTGCTTGTGCCAGTTTTTTCTTGCATTTCAAGTTGTCAAGGGTGTGTCGACATGTAATGGACTTTAATTAGGGAAGATGTCAGGTGTATTAGTTGGTTCAGAAAGTTCTAGTCCGGATTCCATTTAATGCAATTATGTTTCATCAGTTGCTGTTTGAACAGCAGAATTGTTTGAGCTTGAAACAATTTCAAGATTTCTGCCACTCTTGTGAAATGCTAGAGCAATAACGCCATACAAGGCCCCCTGATGCACTTGTTATATCGATGTTCTCAGAGGTTGGGTTGTACAAACTAATAGTTTCGGATTGATCTCCTTCCTTGTCCAGATGGTGACATAGTTGCTGATAATAGAAGAAAGCCCATTACCCAATGTCAGTCTCAACTGTCTAGATCTGGTCTTAGAAGAGGAAGACTGGATTCAAATAGTAGTTATCATTCTCAAACCCATGTTCTGGTCCGAGTGGCTAATCATTTTTCAGTACTTCGATCTAAGTACTATTTTTAGCCTCCTTTATCTCTTTGAGCCTTCAGTACAAAGCAATGCACCACTCCCTATACCCGTAATAATCTTTGTCGTACATGAACGCAACACATCTCAATCGTATCCACTAACAAATGCCCCTATTGGGCCCAGAAAAAAGGGTATAAGAAAGAAACAGAAAGATGAACTTGTCCATGGAAAAACAGAATCCAAATATGCATAATGTTGAGTCCATGTGTGTATCCACCTTTACTTTTAGTGCTATCGTTTAGGAAAGCATACAACATGTTCCATATTCCCGTCCTGATTGATGACTAAGTTTATGGCCAATGAAATTGTTTGGATTCCAAGGCAAATTACTTTCTACATAGAAGTATTTGAAATGCATATTATTTAAGCTCTTTAGGCTGTGTTTGGTTGCAGTGCAATTTTATTTGCAAAGGCATGGAAGTGCAAATTAAATTCTCGTTTAATTTTATTTTGGGTTTTACTTTTAGTTGCTTCATGTTTTAATTTATTCCATTCATTTGTATTGCAATCAAACAAAATAAGTTAAAATTTGAAACAAGGATAGGTCAGAAAATACATTTTAATCATTTACACTGCATAGTTTTGCATCAGTGCAAATTTATTTTCATTGCAATCAAACACAGCCTTACAGTCCGTTTGGTTGCTGAGAAGGGAAAATTTATTTTCTCAATTTTGTCATCTTGTTCTTGATTGCTGAGAAAATTTTACAGGATGATTCGACACAATGAAGAAAATATCTCATAGACAATCTTCCCATGAATCAGATCCGATGTTGGATTATTCAATGTTAATATTGGAGAGAACACCTTCACAACAGATTTCACTCTTTGATGTCAAGCTAATCAGGTTGACGATGTAGAATCGGCTGAACCACCAGATCTTGATGCCTCTACTGCCATGATTTTAGTAGTAGAAGCAGATACAAGGCAGTTTACAAAGAGCTATTCTTTGTAGCGAATAGAGAGAACCCTAGCATTTTCCTTCTCCATCAGATGAATGTCGACTGTTGTAAACGTAGGGAGGTAGTGAGAGTCGGTTAATTGTAGAGTTATTCTTTGCCAGAAACATCACCGGAGACTTGACCGTTGTAAACGTAGGGAGGTAGTGAGAGTTGACTGTGGAGTTTCAGATTTTCATGACTTTTTCTTTTTATTAGAGGGAGATTCAAATTTACAAGAATCCATCTCCTCCCTCCCTTGTTTTTTTGTCTTTTCCTCCCTTAAATGATTTCTTGTCCCACATTACTTGGAAAAGAGTGAAAGTGGAGTATATTTGTAGCTTTGTTCCCTCTATGGATAGGGATCCACAAGAGGAAAAGACTAGATATTCCATGCATGTGAGAGGGGGTTGGGGGTGTTTTACACACGTGTGCGTCGAGTCAGGCCAAGTCGGGGGTGAGGGCGCATTGCATCGAATTACACCTTTTTCTTTTTTAAATTGAGTCTTTTCAATTTCAAATTAAAATGTTTTCTCTTTTCTATCTCTTCTTCCTCCTTTTGTCTCTTTCAACAGGTACATTATTCTTAAGAGTCTCTTGTCTGAAAGGACACATGTGTGTCTATTCAGGTCTAAAAGCACTCTATAAGAATAGTACTGACCGATATAGTCTACACACACACACCATTTTCGACATTCTTGTTTTCTCTAAGAAATCTGAGCATCAATCTTTTGTGGTTCGCAGAAGCAGAGGTATGGTAAGCGAGTGCACGCCTACCAGTGGCCTGTGGGCTGCTTTATCTTGGCGACTACTTTGCAATCACCCGGTTGCACTATAAGGGGCAAATACGGTTTTAAGGAGAGTGACCAAGTGGCTCAATTCAACCCTCCATCTTCCTACAATTCCCAATTTCGAGTTCTTGCAATAACTTCACACCACTGCAACTTTAATTTAAAAAGCAATTACCAATAAGTTCAATCTGCTCTCTTTACTATTATTACAACACTTGGTCACTGGGATTACACCATTTCAACGCAACCCTGTATCCTTAATTTTGGGAACAAGCATCACATGGTTTCCCTTCCCATCTCGGCAAACAAATACCCAAAAATGAAAATCTAATGGAAAACTAATGGGAATATTCCCATTTTCCCATCCTGGCCATAGAAACAAAACGTACCGTTAGTGAATGATTGCTTTACTATTTATTTTAATGGGAAATACGCCTTTGTGAATTTTGATGATTACCATTCCATTTACCATTCCATTGGTCATCTCTTTTATAATACCAATTGATTGGCTGAATTTGATTCCCGTTTTGAAACTGGAAGGCAATGCATTATGCATTGTTTGTTTGGGGAGTAAGTTTGGGATAATTTTATTTTTTTGCAACTTACCTTAGAAAGTTTTATCCACGTAGGAGATAAGTTATCTTCCCATGAAATAAAAAATTTTGCTATATGTGACTAAAATATCCTTATAAAAAAAAGTAGGGATCTTTGGGAAAATTCACTCAATTACCTGACATAATGTGCTTACCAGAATAGTATTTCCCAAGTAATATTTACATGAGTAAATCGAGTTAAGATTTACGCCCCACATAGTGTACCCTACAAGCACCCTACATTCGCATCTCATTATGCATTGGAAACATCTCCCATTATTTTCATGGGAAGAGTTCTCGATACACGGCTGCGATGGGCTGTCCATGTGAATCCATTTAACCAGACCAACGACATTAGGAATAGACAGTCTACAAGTGCATTGCATCACAAAGGTTTTTTTGTGTTTTACTGCTGACCTATTTTATTTACGTTTAGGCCCCATTAGTTTATCAGTAAATATGCATGAGAAAGTTGGCCAATGGGTATCCTATTCCTATTAATCAGCTTTCTCATGTTCTTTTTGCATTAAGCAGCGGACCCTACGGTAAAATCACCTTTATTTTCCTGAATAAAATTTACCCATCTCACAGGTGAATAATTAACTTTGAAATCAAAAGAATATGGATAAGTGAATTTAACTAGGTAAATGTTACCCATGAACCATTTACTTGACTAATTGCACTTACTCGATTAACTTGTATAGTTGTAAAAGAACAAGGGCTTTACTTACTATGACTAGAGCACTTTGCACAAAATAAAGTGCTTTGAGAAAAAATATATAATAATGGTCTGATAGCCTAAATCCTAAGCATAAGTAGAGGTGTAAATCGGGTCGTACCGCCTACAGCGCAGCACGACGACACATGGGTCGTGCTAGGCCCGATACAATGGTTTGGGCCGTACTGGGCCTAGGGTTCTAGGTCCACGGGTCAGCACAGCACAACACAACGCGATTATGTGTAATGTGCTGCCTATGGCACGACCCGTAGGCCTGTAGCTATATAGGGTTTTTTTTTACAGAAATACCCCCCAACAATTATAAATAGCTATATAGGGGTATTTATGTATCTTGGTATTGGGGGAGAAAGAATGATACAAAATACCCCAACATCTATATAACAACTAGTTTGTGGGGAGGGAATTTTGGGTAAAGTGATAAATGAATTTATAATGACCAAAATACCCCTCCCAACAACTAAAAACAATTAATTTTAAGGGCATTTTGGGCAATTGAATTATTTTCAATTCCTATAAATAGTTTTATAATCCACTATTCTCATCACACCAATTCAACAATTCCTATAAATAACCCTATCCAACACCATTTTCAATTCCTACAATGATCAAAATCAATGAAGTTAATCTTTTTTTTTGTATACTCAATAGTTGTATAGCCCTATCCCACACCATTTTCAATTATGTAATTTTTTATTTTTAATTTGTAACTATATTGTGTTTTTTATATTTATTAATTTATTCTACTTTTCAATTTTCATATTCCATTCATCCAACCATTGTATGCTCTGGTTAAGTATTTTTTTTCATTTCTTTGTTAGATTACTTATTTTTTCTAATAGTTCCTAAAGGAAAGTTAAATACTTTAGTTTTACTTAGAAAAAAAAATCAAAAAAAAAATCAAAAAACAAAAAAGAGAAAAGGAAAAAAAAAACAATCTAATCCAATTCAATCCACGCTTAAGGCCTAGCTTGTGGCCTAAGTCCATGGCACAGCCTACAACCCGCCTGGCCAAGCCCACGGTGTGACACGAGCACGCATAAGCTTACGCCATGGGTCGTGCTGGGTTGACCCCCAAATTATCCCTAGAAGGGCGGCATGACCCTAGACAGCCCACGGGCTGGTTCGACTGGCCCAGCATGGCCCATTTTACACCTCTTGGCATAAGATATAGTTGCGGTTACACTGTATCGTTGTCTTTTATAAGATCTTACCATTTTTATATAGGCTGTCTTTTTTTTGCAACAAAACAAGACTTTTTCATCAAGATTGATTACGAGCAATACAATACAGCCCACTGTATCGTTCTCATATCTTGGATGTTAAAACTGTCAAGATTAGAACCAAGCGGAAGAATGGGCTGCCTAAGAAGCCATTAAAATAGCTCTGATATCCCATCAATTCCCGACCACTATTGAAAGCGATGGTGATATTGTATTTCAACCAGAAGATAAAGCCCCCTTGGCTGCAATAGGATGTTTAAGACTTATTTTTCGCCGTGTCTACATAAAAGTGAACCCGGCCACGGATTAAATAGCTCGTGAAGCTCAGATTGCTACTTCGAATTTTTTATGTTTTAGCTTTTCTTCCCTCCCCTTCTCTTCTTTTTATTCGTCTTGCTGACTTATGCGGGCGCATTAGTCATTACCCCATTTGTTGTAATGCTCTTTGGTTTTTTCACTCATAAAACAAAAACATGATTCGCTTTATTTTATTTCTATTTTTATATATTTTGTCAGAAGAAAATGGGTGGACCCCATTTACCAGTGCCCGCCTAAATTGACCGTATACTATGCAGTTGGAGAGGGTCCACATATTTATTTATTGGGTTATTATTCATTTAAAGATTTTTTATTTCATGATTCTCCTGCTCCTTGGGTCCTTCCTCTCCTGCTCTATTAATGGTTGAGACTTGAGACTTGAGCGCCGCAGCATTAAATTAGGGATACGGGATACACTCCCCTGGTTTTACCTTCCTCACTCACAGTGACAGTCACAGAGCCCAGAATCCAGACTCAGAAATCAGAATTCAGAAAGAATTGAAGGGATCCAGAGATCTATCGATAGAGAGAGAGAGAGAGAGAGAGAGAGAGAGAGAGAGAGTCCCATAACCCAACCCAATAACCCATTTCTACGGCTATACAATGTACCACAGCACCAATACTACTGGTTTTCACTTTTCGGCTCAACTGCCAGATCTCAACTCTCATTGGGATATTTCTGCATTTATTTCTGTGGAATTCTAGCTTGATGAACAAGAATACCAAAAAGGAGGATGGATCCGTTATTACTATTCTACCCTACGGCTGACTAGTCCCGTCGCCGCAGATCTCTATCTCTCTCTCTCGTCGGTGAGATGTTCGCTGCGACCGGATAGCGCTCGTCAAAACCAGGAAAAGAGAAACAGTTCTTAAGCATACCTTATAAGTTAGAATCCATCCTCCAGCTGAAGCCACACCAACAGTATGCGATAGCAGATGTGACTACGTCAAAGCTGCCGTCAGCTACCGCACTGGATGACCGGAGAGAGAAAGCGCTCATTCAGATAAGAGATTGGTTTGCAGCGAGAGAGAGAGAGAGGGGAAATAACAAAGGTTGGATTATGTGTCTATTCCTATTTCTAACCCTCTGTAAAGTGGAATGTAGCAAATAAAAGTGTTTGGAGGCAGTGTCACACATGATTTAAGCAGACTTATCCGCGGATTAGAAAAGGATGCTTGATAGAAAGAGACAGCTGCCATTGCCAGCTGGTGGTCCATGTTCCACAGCCCAAAATCCAGTAACTAACAACAACAAATACTGGGCCCCCTGGACCTGGATCCGCCAAATGAACTGCCCAAACTAAACCCCACAGCCCACGGGCCATGACCGTTTTACTAACTAACCCCCATCCAACAATCTAACCCTAACAAACCCTTTAAATTAATCTTTTTCTATGTGTATTTGGGCAATTGGGCTCGGCCTCTCTTATTTAACCCAATTACAAATAAAATACCATACGAGGTCAATTCCGCCCCTCCCCAAATTCCCTGTTATAAAAGCAGAGAGATTCACAACAAATCGTGGCTGGCTTTCACTTTCCATTAAGACAACGATTGAAGTAAAGTAGTCATCTCTTCTCTTCACATGACGGGTAGACCTAGCATTTATTCAGTGTTTATTCGTGTCGGATGCAGTACACTGTTTATATTAACTAGATTCCAATCTGACGTCAGAAGCAGCGGAGAATAGAAACTAAACAAAGGATGGATACATTTTGTACACGTGGCGTAAATTGAATTCAAAGTTACGGGTCGGGAAGGATGTGGGCGCGTGGGTCAGGGTGACCGATGGACAGTCCGTCCAACTTTTTGTTGACCGGTGGGAAATGAAATCTATCTTTGCTTGTCTTGTGAGACCCGACTAACGACAGACACATGGTTTGCGTCGGGTGATGGATAGGGCTGTTCATAAGGCCCAACCTGATCAAACCGACAAATCCATACCGACTTAATCCGAGTCGGTCTAGTTTTCATCAGCACCGATCGATTTTGGATTGTATAAATTCATAAATCGATAGTTCGGGTCAGTTTTAGTTTTTTGTATGAAAATTAAAACCGATCCGAACCGAACTGATTTAGTTCCTACTTAACTATTGAAATAAATATTTTGATTTTAATTTAAATCGACCTAATCTATTTAAATATATATTTTTATTTTAATTTAATTATATTTTATATTTAAAACTGTTAAATAAAGAAATTTCAGTTTTATATAAAAACTGAAATATCTAACAACCCAAACTTGACCACACAGGCACATGGGCTATGGGGGGCATGGATGAACTTAAAACCGGAACCGACCCCAAACGACTCAACCCGACTCAAACCGACTAGGTTGATTTTGCTTAACACTGGATCGATTTCGGTTTCTACCTCAAGTAACCCGATCAAATTGAATCGATTACAAAAACCTCTGTAAACCGACCCAATCCAACCCATGAACATCACTACACTGATGGATGATGCACGTGAAATATAAAAAAAAATGATTTAATTCAAAGATACCTCTTCCAATTGGGTGGGGTTGGGGGACCCGCATACGTGGACCTTCTAGGTCCGATTTCCAACATTAAAACAATTCTCTCATGAGTCATGATCTTATCTTATTTGGCAATGGCAATTGGGATTTGGGAAGCCTCCTCAAAGTTCAACCTCAGATCCTAATCACTTTTTTCTAACGTATATCATATTATATTAACAAAGGATTGAAAATATGAAGTGAATGGGTGACATAGAATTGTCGGGTTCGACCCGAACAAATTTCGTCTACATATACACGCTGGCAGCCTACACCCTATTGAGCCTACCCTACATTTGATTTGGAATTATTACAATCTTTTCAGAATTGAAAACCCATATCTTGCGCTCTCCACCTTAAGCCCAATTATCAACCATAATAAGTGGATTGTGTTTGTGCGTGGAGCCGTGGAGGGTTTTCAAATTTCAATCTCAACCAACCAAACTGTGGAATTGGAGGCCGACGTGTTCCAACTTCCAAGTTTCAAACTTCAACTTGTTTTATTCTAGATATCTATCACGGTGGTGGGAATAAGCAGAGGGTCTGACAATAAATGGATGGACGGACGAGTTTGGTCAATCCAGACCGTCCGTCAAATAGGGGGGCAATCTTTTTAATTCCCCAAAGTTGCGCACAAGATTCATCTTTCATACTTGCCACGTGGTGGGAGGCTATTGGAGAAATAGATTCTTGGTAAAAAGGTGTTCCATTCGATGGTGGAGCCAGAAAGATGAAAAGTTGTTGATAGGGAAGACTAATAAATTTCAGCTCTGGGTATTTTGATTCCTTTTGGATTTTGCTTTTCTATTCTAGGAGACTAGGACAGTAGGACTATTTGGCACCTTTAGATGAGTTTTTCCTTTCCCCGATTTCCAAGGATCACAGTTCCCACGACCACGACGAATATCAGAGAGAGAGAGAGAGGGGGGTGGGCATGGTGGCAATTGATTTAAGGCCCTTAATAAGGGTTTGGAATAAGAATCAGAATAAATTATTCTAATTCTCACTGTTAGATTGGGCAGAGTGGCATATGGACATTAGAATGAAATCCTATTTCAACATATTGATGTCGATTATGACAATAGACCATTTGAAGGAATTTTGAATCCATTCTGAATGAGAAGCAAACAGACCCTATAGAGCCAAAATTGGGTGAAAAGCAAAGCGAATAAGGAAAAGTAAAATTGGTTGGGGCATGAGACTTGACAGGCAAGGCATGTGATGACATGCGTACCACCACGTCGATCCGATCTTCATCAGATAACAAAAACTAACCGGAAGCAGCAGGACTGTAGCAGTGACAGTGCGGGTACCACAAAACCGAACCACACCACCCCCAACTTTTGTTACTGAATAATAGTAGAAGATTCTTCGTTTTTCATTTTACTTTATTCTTTGAGTTGAGATATTTTTAACACTATTAAAAGCATAGTGTATCATAACGTGCAATATCAATATGCAAACAGGACACGTGTTATATACTGACTACAAAGAGCCAATGCTTGCCCCTTTTTCCAACACAACAGCTAGAGAGAGAGAGAGGAGTAGAGAACCACAATCCAATCCAAATCAATCCTCCACGGCTCCAGCCATAAAGCCCACCGCTGAATAAACAAAACAAAAAAGCTCGTGCCTCGAGAGCCAAGGCTCCTCTACAAAGAACGACAAACCCGACTTTTAATTTAATTACTGAATCAAAAACAATAACCAAGATGATCCAATGTCCAATTCCAACGCCACCCGATTCAAGCCCAAAATAACAAATAATAATTCAAATTATTTTACTTAATTAATAATATCATAAATAAAAAATAAAAAATCATAGTGGACTTTGGGAGGGAGGGATATCCACCTCTCTAAATGGAATATTTTAGCATTTCATCTTTCTTCCACACACCATCTTCCTCCTATCATCACCCCACGCCCCTCCAAATCCAGAGTCATATCAAGAGAGAGAGAGTGATAAAAAGAATTAAATTGATAAAGAAAAAAATTGAGGGTCTCTGTTTTCTTCTATGTGCCAGACATATATACACCCATCACAGATATAGGTCATAAAAACCAATTCCATCCTTTCCAAGGAAAGAAAATTATAAAAAAAAAAACAAAAAACGCCCTTCCCTACACCAACATACAAGGTAGGTCCTGATCGGACTTTTCTTTTACCATTTTTTATATAACCGTTGATCATTGTAGACGCCAATGTTTTTATGCATCGATGGATCCTCTGTCTCTTTCTCCAGCCAGTCTCTTCACCACCAAAAACCAAACCAATCAAAAATTAATTCCCTAAGGTCGATCGAGATCCACGACGGCCTGAAAACATTTAGCGTATGAACATGGGATACATCATACATACACTCAATCGTGATGATGAAGATGAACCTTGTAGCCTTCAGTCCTTCAAAATTGCAGTCATATTATTAGATAAGAATCTTTGGTGCGTGCGTGCGTCCCCAAAACAGCGCAGGTTAGTATATGGCCTATGGTGGACGTGCACGTGCACGTGCACATGGCGCCACGTGTCACACGGTACGGTCAACTCCCCGGTGTCGTGGGCTGCAGCATGCCATCTGGAAAGATAGATGGGTTCTGAACTCTCCGCTTTCACTTGGGTTGGCTTCATCATTTTATCTCTTCTCAGGCTGCCAGCAGGCATGCAAATTGTCATTTCCTGGGCAAGAAACCGTCGCCTCCTTCATAAATATATAAGCCCCAACAATACAAAAGTTCCAACTCTCGTATCTACCCGTATTCTTTATTCAAAATTCCTTTTGAATCAACGAAATATTTATACTAATAAAAAGGAACAATCTCTACTTACCGGCAGGTTGTTTTTGCTCAGCTGGTTTCACAGACGCAGCCTGCACAGCATGCATGTAGGGGAAGGTCGTAGACATGAGTGGGTGTGGGTTCCCAGCAGCCTGTGCCGCAAACTGAGCAGCGTGGATGAGTCCTGCTGGCGGCATGCCTCCCTTCATATTGTTAGCAGCAGCTGCTGCTGCTGCAGCAGCAACTGCTTTCGCAGGATCAGAAGTGGTGGCACCAGCTAATGAAAGTGAAGGACACAGCGAAAGCATCCCTGTAGACGCAGTGGACGACCCTTTCTGCTGCTGTTGTTGCCTCTGATGGTAATACCCCATTGTGGCCGATGTAGCAGTAGCTGCTGTAGTAGTTGTGGTAGCAGACTGGGGAGATTGGGTTTGCATATAGGCATTGGTGAAGAACAGTTGAGGCTGCTGCAAAGTCTGCTTCTGTAGCTGTTGTGGCTGCAACTGCGGCTGTGGCTTAGCACTTGAGCAAGGAGCAGTTGCAACGTGAGAGTTGCCCAGTATAGAAGGCACACTCCTACCACCGACAGGAGAGGACTTGCTGCTGGACCCGGAAGGCGAATTCTTAGCCTGTTGTTGAGACGATAATGTAGGTGAAGGGCCTGTTTTACCACCAGCAGAAGTTCTTGGACTGCCCCCAGCAGTCTTTGAGATTGAAGAAGTTGGAGGAGACCCCACAACCACAGGGGGTGATGCTGCTTGGTTCACAGGGTGCTGTTGCCCCCCTTGTGGATTGATCGATTTTGGATTCACCCCAAATGATATCTGCGTGTGGCCTTGGGTCCTGCTCGGCTGAGGGAGATTCTTAATGGATGAAGTGGTCGTTGAAGCCAGTGGTGGTGAAGTAACCGGAGAGGTTGTCCTTGCCGAGTTCTTCCATTGAGAGGACTGGGCAGAACTGCTACTTTGGATAAGAGGCTGCGAAAAGAGTGCATTTGAGAACTTGGAAGAGGATGAAGCAAGGTGATCGGAATAAATACTGCCACTGCTAGCTCCTGATGTTTTACTTCTAGCCGCTGCAGCGGCAGCAGCAAAATGCTGCTGCAGTTGGTTTTGCTGCATCTGCTGTTGTTGCTGCTTCTGAAGCTGAACCAGCTGCTGCTGCTGCTGCTGCTGAGAATTAGAGACCACAGCAGCTGCAGTGGAACCAGTCATATTGGAACGGGATGTTCGATTGCCACTGACAGGAGCTGACATAAGGCCAAGAGTCCGAGAGCTATCAACAACGGTGTTGCCTAGAATTGTGGGTACTGCCTGGTCAGTGGAATCTGGCCTAGAGAAGGCAAGAGACTGCCCAGCGCCTGCTGGGGATTTCCCAGTCAAAGCCTTCCTTTCATCATCAGCATTACTTGAATCACCAGTCTTTGCATCTTCAGAAATCTGGTGGTCCTTCTTCTGCTGTGCCACCTGAGCAGCAGCAAACTGGTAGCCATGCCTAGCCGCATCTGGCAGGCTATGGAAAATTGCATGATTCTGGGCCATAGAAGAGAAATCAAGCCCTGTAGCAGATGAAGCTCCATTGAAGGACGCAAATGACATGGCAAATGGTTGAGATGGAAGAAGTTCAACTCCGCCCTTCAGGCTCTGCTGTTGTGATTGCTGCTGCTTCTCACCATGATTCCCATTACCACCAGCACCACTCAAAGCTGCAGGAGTCATCAAGGCAAAGTTCTGCGGGTGAAACTGCAATGCATAGTTCTGGCAATACAAATTCTTGTGTGCTTGAGATACTCTACTATCTGCGGTCGATGGGCTATCTTCCCCACCCACATCCGCCTCAAGTTGGCGAGCCTGATGAGATGGTGCCACATGCAGGTTCTGCTGCTGTGGTGGATGCTGTGCAGGCCGATTCTTTGAGGCAGGAAAGTTATTAGAGTTTCCACCTCCACCATTACTACCACTACTTTGCAGACGTTGCTGATTCTGCTGATGCTTCTGTGATGATGAGGAGCCACTTGAAGTGCTTGCATTCTGATGGCCCTGTTGGTTTGGTTGTGTCTGGGAATGGGGTTGCTGCTGAAGTTGAGAAGGATGTAGCACCTGAGAAGAATAGAAAGGCCCATTGAAGAAAGGCATTGCCGGAGTATGCGTTCCTCCTCTGAAAGGTGGTGGTGCTCCAACATGGGTTGGGAAAGGGAATGGGTATCCATTGTTCTGCAATATCGCCAAGTACTGAGCTTCATTGGCAGGCAAATTTGGGTAATTGAAGTTTACAGTCGTGGTGGTTGCTGCCGTTGACGCAGAGCTCACAGGAGCACCTTGAACTGAATTAGCTGCACTTGAGGAAGATGCACTGCTGGTGCCAGTAGAAGATTTAGCAGCCCCGGACCGGTTGGTAGCTGCTGCAGCAGCAGCAGCTACTGCCGGTTGATGGCTTAGTGGGAAGATGAAAGCAGGACCATGCTGAAACAGGACCATGAACACAAGTAATTACCTAAAACATGTCCTCTAATTAATTCAGACTCTTAAGAAAGTGAGGAGAGGACCATACCAGTAAATTACCAGCAGCAGCAGTCTGCGGAGCTTGCTGAAGAATGAGCGGTTTTCTCTGGGCATCAACGAAGTTGGGTGCCGCAGACACAGAGTTCTTATCCTTTGCAGCATGACCTGAAAAAGTGCCAGCAATCTGGCTTTTGTCTGGGACTGGGTTCAAATTCCTCCCTGGGAAAGTCCCCTGTAATGGGTTTCCAAGAATTGCGGTTTCTGTTGGAGGCACAACATTGAGGTTGTACGGCTTGGCTCCAAAAAGCGAGGCAGAACCGGCAGCTGCAGTCCAGAAGGGATTCATCCTTGTGAACTGCTGGTGACAGTAGATGTTTCGAGCAATATAACAATGCGTCGCACACCTCTTTGGCCGTGGTTGGGAAAGAAGAAAATGGGGCGGCTGCAACGTTTTCACACGAAACCCCGATGATAAATAATCATAGAGCTTCGACAGAACATTTTTGTGGGGATTCGGGCCAAGGAAAAGAAAATTGATAAATACCTGGCTCGGCGTTGAGGATCCGGAGCTCCCGTCCATTGACGCAACTGCTTGCATTGGTGGCATATATCTGCTTACGAAGACGGAGTTACTTCTTAGATATGGAAGATCTAGTGTACGGTTATAATGACAAACAACCAAAACAGCCATGGAAACATAATGAGGAGATCGGATTCGCACCCCAGAGAAGTAATCCCGCCGGGCCAGCCAGCTACAGTCATCGACATAGGCAGAGAGGTGCATTGGGCTGAGAAAGAAAAAGAAAAAGAAGATGAGAGAAGAAAAGAGAATAGAAGGGAACCATCACGACGGTATGGGGTCACTAGAAAAGATGCCCTGCATAACTTTAAGCTCATTTACCAGGTTTCTCCATCTTCGCATCGTTTCTTGTGGACTTTGGTGGCGGCGGCGGTGGCGGCTGCTTCTGAACTTGCTGTGGCTGTGGCTGTTGCTGTTGCTGCTGTTTGCTGTTGCTGTTGCTGATACTGCTACTTTCCCTATCAGTTTTCTCCAAATCGAGCTGCAGGTCGAGGTTCCTTTCCCTATTCGCAATCGGCCTCAGTGGTTCAGATTCTTCGGCCATTGCCTCTATCTTTTTATCCTCCAATCCATTCTCCGCCGTATCCTGCTTAACAATTTTCTCGCCCTTCTCCTCTGCCTTGATCGCCGTAGTCTCCACCCTATGCACCTGAAATAGGATCGAGAGGATTTTTAACTAAAACTAAAAGGAGGCAAAAAAAAAAAAAAGTTCAAGAAAAAAATTACTCTTTGTAACCTATCGACCACCAAGGGATATGTGAAAATAATAGCGAGGTGACCTACTCACCACGTCGACATCGGGAACCATAGAATTAGGATCTGGTACAATATCAGCATCACCATCTCTTTCTGGAGATGATTTCGAAGGAGGAGCCTGTGGAGAAATTCTTTGAGTAAAACTCTGTAAAAGGAATAACTACAAAAATCTTATCCAGATATTAAGAGAAAATCTTCACCATCAGGTCGATCTTAAATTTTTCCTCCCGCTTGCTTTCAACCTCTGATCCTGCCGAGACTCTGAATAATCGGAACCATCAAAACGAAAATTAGACATATCAGAAACCTCAATAAGAATATGGCGGAAGAAAATTTCAAAACAGCAATAGATCTATTGAGCTCACGATTTTGTCGCGGTCTCATCCTCCAGATCAACATCCAATTTGGAACACGCAAATTCCTTTTTGGGTGATGGGACTTCCTTTCTCGTCTGAATCGCATCACGATTTTCTGATTCTTCAGTCAAGGGCTTTGATTCCAAGTTGGTATTGCTCTCAGGCTTATTTGACTCCGATTGGAGCGGTTCCGAAGATGACACGGCTGCAGCAGCTTGAGAGGAACCCAAATCGAAAGAAACCGCACCATTTTCCATAGTGGATCCCGACATTTTCTCTAATTTTGGAGAAGAAATATCCATTTTCGGTGGCTGTTCATTTTCAACTTTAGCAGCAGCGGATGAAATGGAACCATTTCTGACCGGAAAATTAGCAGGGCCACTCTCTTCTTCAAACTTTACCGGCCGCGGCCTTTTCCTCTTTGGTGCTGCAGATGCTCATCAAACCAAGACTGCCATCGTCAGCCCCAGAAGGAGATTTCCAAAGGATCAAAAGAAAGAGTTGGGAAAAAGAATCCAACTTCCAGGACTACCAGCTCAAAATACTCACCAACAGCTGGTAACGGAGTCGACGAAGTGCTAGAATTCTGAGGCAACGTCGACGACTGAGGTGCCGCAGCCGAAACTGATACTGAGATCGGAGAAGAAACTCTCGACTTTGCCTCGTTATTCGATCCATTGGTCTCTTTTGAATCTACCTTCTGTGATGCGTTTGCTGTAATTTCTTGGTTTGGCGGGCACTGTGATTGCCTTTTCAATCCATACAGAACCTCTGCGACCTCGATCTCAATCTCCTGTATTGAAGAAGATGAGGTCTTAGTAATCTTTGGAGGCCGGTGCTTAGCTCCGATAGGTTTCTGCAACATAAGTTCAAACTTTCAAAAGATGAAACTCCGGACACAGACAGAAACAGCAAAATAAAACCAAATAAAAAAGGATAAAAACTAACCATCTTCTTCCGAACAGAAGCATTGGAAGAAGGCGAGATCGAAGCCGGTGAGGGTACTGGCGCACTTGGTCTCGCAGGTGAAGTTGAAGCCTGACGGTGAAACGGCTCGCCGCAGCCACCACCACCACCACCTCCTCCTCCTCCCCCACCACTACCACCTCCACTTGAGGTCCAACATTCATGTGACCTTTTAGCCGAAGCTGCAAAAACAAAAGAAAAAAAAAATCCTGTTAATATCCACACAGAAAGAACATAATAGAACATCAAACTTCTCGTAAGCTCCATCCTCGTCTCTTTCTCTACCTGACCGAGCTTTTCTCGGTACCGACATCTCATCAGGGACCTTCCACGTCGGGGTCACCCTAACAACCTTAGCAGGCGGAAAGCTCTTCCGATGATGATGATGATTCGACAGAGAGGACGATGGAGGATTCGGGGGAAGCATCCGAACCGCACCGGCATCTTCGTCCTCATCCTCCTCATCATCGTCAACGCTTTCTTCGGTACTTTCTTCTCCACCTTCCTCCCGATTACTCCCATGCATCAATCTCTCTCCCCTTCTTCTCTTGTTCCGACTCGACCGATCCCGATCTCTATCTTTCTTATTTACTCGATCTCGTAACCTCGCCGTTTCCTGCAATTCCATCGACCCATCTTCCTCTGTAAAATCAACAAAGTAAAGAATACAACGTCAAGATCAGAGGAAAAATGAATAAAATTGGTGAGAAACAGTACTAAAGACAGATCTGAGAAATCCGAACCAGGCGAATCCCTCAGACTGCTGCTCCTTTGTCTCCTTCTCGACAATCCATTCGCCGCCGCTAAGGTTCCTCTCCTTGCTTCTCTGTTTCTATCCATCTCTTTTCACTTCTTCTCATGAAATCAAATACAGATGAATGTAAATCTCATCGTCTTACACCTTTCTTCTATAAACAGATCTTCCGACCGAATTGCTACCATAATTCACCGGATTCAGTGGAAGAAAACTCCAGATTCATGCCCTCCTCCGACAAGAAAAACGATTGTAGTGTCAAACTCTTCCGAAACAGTGAACAGAAAAAGGTTGGAGAAAAAAAAATCTCAGCTTTTACTTGTTCTCTCCTCTACCTCCTCCTCGCCGCCTCTGTTTTTTCGCCTCTCTCCCGCTCTGCTTTTCTTGTCTCTCTTTTCTGCTATAATCTCATCTTTTTAGTTTTGGTTCACTCTTCGCGAAACCCACTCCGAAGTCGCATTTACGGTTAGGATCACTTGTTTGCCACTGATTTAATCTGAAACGTTGAATTTACAATTAATCACACGGTTGTTGTTGGCTAGTGCCAACATGGCAAAAGAATCCGCCGTTGGATGTACAAGACAACAAAGAGCGTTAACTCTTCCGGATTTTCCCGCCACGTGTCGATTTCCATTACGCTTTTCTTTCACCCCAAGCTTGGTCATTTTACTCTCTCCCCCCTCCTAAATATAATGATATTCTAGTCGCTCTCTTTACGACGCCGACAACAGCCCGTCGGATGCAGATATCTCTCCTGATTTCTCACCGCTACTACCGGTTACTCGGTTAATTGTAAAAACTATCGGGGGATTCACGTGGGTCAGAAGAATGCCTCTCAGCGGGAAAATATCAGCCCAAGCCGGTCAAATACATTATTTCATCTCCCAGTTCCAAACTTTCTTTAATTTATATTATTAAATATATTATTTTCCTATTACACCACATATCTTGTGTCCTTTTAATATGGGGTTGACTGCTGGGCCCACCACGAAAGCAACTGTATAGGGGCGCCCAACGGTTTGGATATTTGTGCTGAATCAGGAGAGCCTTAAGAACCCTTGGATTGTAATCCGACGTGGCATAGAATCAATTCACACAAAGCAGTGCTCAGAGCCGAACGACCGTCAGTCCGAGCTGGCATCAAACAACCCACCTCATGCGTGTCGAACAGTTCCATCGGACGGTGGAGTTTGGAGTGGCAGGAGAGGAATAAAAAAAAAAAAAAAAAACCCTCGAGTCATGGTCATGGAAGTTCCGAGAAGGGTGGGGCCCATGTCATCTACTGATCTTGAATTATTTCCTCGCGGGTCCTCTTGTCGCGGCAGCCACGTGGCAGATAAGTGACGTCACAAAGAAAACAAACTTCTGCCTTCCCGGCCGCAGGCCGCTCAAAAAAAATTAAAATAAAATAAAATAGAAAAAAAAAAAGAGTTTTTCCAGTCAAATTCTGCGGCATAGAACTTGGGAAAAGAAAGCCAAAAAAGGAATATTTAGAGTTTTAACTGTTTAAGAGGTATTTAAAAAAAACGAGAAGTTTCAGACTTTCAGTGTGTCACTCTCCACTTCCTTCGCATGGTTTTCCTCCACGCGCTTCAACTTGCCAACGTGTGACTAACATTGATGTGCCACGTGGCAACTGATGCGTTTTTATTGGTCGTACCGGATCTGGTTATTGGTCACCCTCACCCGCTCCACTTCCCCGTGCCAGCAAATATCTTGCACAATAAACAAGCGGGTAATTAAAACTATTTGTCCGCTACGTCATTCTACAGGCCCACGGTAGTGGATCCACCTTTCTCTCTCTTTTTGTCGCCTTCGAGTCTTCCCTCCGTTTGTAAATTTTGTGATAAATAAATAAAAGGAAAGGGAACATTTTGGAACAGCCACGTGTACGCCATGTCATCCGGTCTACGTGGCATCTGCTTTACCGTAAATCCCATAGACTGAGAGAAGACGACAACAGCATCAATTTGTTAATCCCAAAAAAAAGTCTAGACGGATAAGTAATAATAAATAATAAATAAGAAAAAGAGGAAAGGAATATAAAGGGTGAGGGCCCCTTATCCTTGTTATTGTTGGAATATTTTTATTTATTTAATAAAAATATGGGGGAAGAAAACGATATAAAATCAAGCAAATGGGGGGTGATGGAGCTTATTCTAAGCAAGACAACAAAGCATGTATTATTCTTTATTGACCTCTACACTGTTTTATATTGTGTTTTCTTATAAAGCATGCTCCTTAGGCTTTTCTAGCTATTGAATTCGAGTTGAATGCTGGACATGAAACCCTAGAAAAGGAATCTATCCCTGCTTTCCATCTACCAAGTACAATAATAAACCTTTTCCGCACATTAAAAATACTACTTCCTTTTATTATTTTATTAATAAAAATTTGATATTTTATGTGGCTCATATTAGTTAATGCCTAACCAATACAGTAACATATACTAGTGTGTAGCTGCATTTAATTAAAAAACTATATATATATATATGACAAGTTCATTGAGACCTTCTGAAGATAGGGGAAACTACTAATGAAATAAAATATAGTTATTTTCTGTCTATATTTAAATCACTAGATCCAATCTTTTACAAATAGACACAAGTATGGATTATATGTCTACACTTAGTTATTAAGAAATTGGTAAGGTGGCAGGCAATAGCTGGTGAAATAAAAATATAGTTTTTTTGTTATATCGAAAATATAGTTCCTTCTTCCACATGGCAGCTATTAAATTGTCCTCGTTGATCCGAATATCGAATACGTACCATTGGATTTTCAGGGTGTGATATATGAAATATTGCAAGAATCAATATGTTCAAATCTTAGGGCCCGTTTGGTTTATGGGAATAGGGGTCTAGAATTGAAACTGTTTGGTTATAGGGAATCAGAATCTTACTCCCAGAATAGCATTCTTCTATTTGAGGGAATGGGCTATCCCCCTCTTCCTCGAAATGAAATCTCATTTTAACTTATTCCAATTATGATTCTGCTTCCTATTTGAATCAAATAAATATCGAAATAAATCATTCCAATTCTGATTCTAAGAGATTTTGATTTTAATTCTAATTTCAATTATAACGGAGAGCCAAAAGAACCCTTAATAATATTTATAAGGGAGTCCGGGTCTCCTCCTAATTCTGATTCTAAGTCTCATCTACATCAATATTTTTTGTCCAATGTTACAAGATTCAGATCGAATGAGTCCGGATCACTTTCTATTAAAACACGTCCCACATTTTCGACATGATGAGTCTCAGTCTCATGGTGAAATGTCCAGTGTGTAATATCAAATTGAATGGACCAACTGTGATATTATCTAATAGAACTGTGACGTGTTGAGCATTCTAATTTGTAGTCCCATCCGAGTCTTATAAGTTATAACATTGCTTTGATTCTTGCTACTAAGAAATAAGAACTAACATTTATAGGATTCCGATGTTTTTTTTTTAATAAAATAAAATAAGACACACAACAGAGGGATTTATTATTTGGAGTGGGAGATTTCGGCCACGTCAGCCAGTGCGTGTAGCGAAACCTGTTTTGTCTAAGCATCCAAGATTGAAAATTGTCAAGTATAGATAATTTTATTTGGTCACGCAAGATTTTATTATTCTGGTCTTCATTTATTATATTTGTTAGTTGATAAATAATGCATTTATTTTCAAATAAACAAATGAAGTTGCTTTTAGTAAAGCAATAACAGTCCGAACAAACAATTCAATACTATCTAAAGGAAAATTCTTTATAAAACCTTGAAGTTAAAGCAATCTGAAAATATAAAATAAAGATAAAGATATTGATTCAGAGGTTCTTAAATAAACATTATTAACCTGAAATCTGAACAGCTCCAGCTCCAGTACATTGCATCCCTGGCGAGGGCGAGACTCAGCTGACCGAGTCATCAACCCGTACGAGTTGCCAAAGTGTCGTCACGTGGACACAATGGAAGATCAAAACAAAACGAGAAATAAATATGCGATGACTTAGTTACTTAGTTGTCATTATCCAACATTAGAGGGGAATATCAGAAATTACAAATTAAGGTTCCGGGTGGATGGGGGTGTCAACCTGTCAGGTCTGTGTAGGACTGGAACCAAGCCAAACTCAATAGTTAGACTTATTGTCATTATCCAACATTAGAGGGGAATATCAGAAATTACAAATTAAGGTTCCGGGTGGATGGGGGTGTCAACCTGTCAGGTCTGTGTAGGACTGGAACCAAGCCAAACTCAATAGTTAGAACCAATTCTTGAGACAATCGACTTGGACCCAATTATAATAAGTCCGTGGAAAATATTTATATATCAATTTATTTAATAATATTAATATATATTCCTAGTATATATAATTTACTTAATATATAATATATATTGCTCGAGAATCAGATGGGGACCTGGTAAAACCAGTTTTGAATCAATAATAATAATCGGGACAATAGATTAAGAAATAGAGACCAACCCATTATACTAATCCTGAAATTATAACAGCCCAGTCTATGCAGGTCCATCGGGTCAAACCCAATTCATTGACAGCCCTGGAGGAAAAAAAAGTGCCCCAACCCGATGAAAGTAGTTTAGGGTCCCTTTCCCCAACCTGAAAAAGATTCTGGATTGGATTTGGTTGGGTGATGGATCACCCCTTTTGAGACAAACATTTTCAAACCAGCATTGACCTAAATAGTTGGATTGTTCTTACCATTTGGAACCATATGATTATTGAATCCTTATTATTATTTTTTGTTAAAAATTATAGACTTGGTCAAAGATCAATCGATTTGGGTAGAAAAACCATGGACCCATCAATGAGGATTTAGGGTTAGGGTTTAACCTTTTCTGGCCCAATCCAAAACTTGGTTCAATCCTAAATCACCCTAACTCAATCCAAACCTAGACAGCCCAATTCGATTGTGAGGATCTAGTAGCTAGGGATGCAAATAGATTAATTCGAATCCGACTTGACATTGTTCATATTGTATCTGGCTCGATTCAAAGATCCGTTCGAATTTAATAAGACTCAATTTGAATTTGAATTCTATCGGTAAGTTAGATATTTGGATCTAACCTGATCCATCTTGTTTTCTTTAAAAATTAATAAATTATTAAAAGAAGAATAAAATATAATAAAGTATGCTTTAATTATTATCATCATTATATATATACATGTTTTTATAATAAATAAATAATATAATAAATTTATAAAATTATAATATAAAAATATATTTATAAATAAATAACATATATTATATAAATATATAATATATATGGGATTGGATAGGGGTGATCGATAACAATCCAATGGCATCGATAAATAAATAAATAACATATATTATATATTTATATTTGTAATCGGATCCTATTATAGCAGGGGTAATCCGAATCCGACTAAATAAGATTGGACCGGAGCGGATCGATTTGCACCCCTACTTACAGCTACACCTACAAAGATAGATTGCCGGCTGCTTGAAATGGCATCGATAACAATCCAATGGCTAAAATCTGAGATGGGAATGTGGGTCCAAGTGTCCACAATTGATTGGATATTGGTGGTGGCTGGACGTTAGGTGTCACTTTCCGTGGAAGATGAGATTAGGAAAGTATGTATGTATCAAATATATCAATGTATGGATGAGCAGGACCTACAACCACAACAAACCAAGACTTTTCACGAAAAAACAGATATTTGCACGGACACGTAGGCAACGGCAACGCAATGCCGATCACGACCACGACCACGACGCTCTCTCTTGAGTGAGTCTTGCCTTTGTCCTTTGATCGTTTGTGTGTGACGTAGATACATCACATCACAGATTTCATTTCATTATCCTCTCCATCTCATCTCATCTCACCACACCAGTTTGATGAATTTTCATTTGAATTTTTCCAAATGGCCAGACATACACCCTCAACGTCTACTTAATTACGACCTTCGCCATCCCAGTCTCCACTTATGGCGTTGTTATGTCACATTATAATGATTCCCTCCACGTCGTGGTGAGGCTTGTGATGTGCCAAGGTAGAACAGGTCTAATCACTCATGCATGTTAGGGTTTTGATGGCTGGTTGTCTTGTATACTTTTTTTGGAGGGAAAACCAAAATCATATTAACACTGTCCTCCTGTCCTCACATCACAAACACCTCTGTTGTCATAACTGAGATATACCTAATAAGCATACACCTAACATGTCAGGCATCTGATTTGTCCTAATTAAATGCATTCATAACCCTAAGCCTATATTGTTACAGCTCCGTTAAACCCTAAGGTTGTGTTTGGAAATCATGCAAATAAGTGTGAATGTAAATATATAGTGTAAAAGAGTTGATATAAATTGTAAAATTGGATTAGTTTTGCATGATAAATTAATCTTCTTATCACAGACACTTTTAACTGTAATGAATGCAAATATGAATTTTAGTAAAGTATATGTTTCTTTTTTATCAAAAGTCTACTTGAATGCATATTTATTTATTTTTTTATTGGTGTATTTTTACATCTTATTATCAATATAAACATGCATTGGTCTATCATTTATCAATGCATGAATATAATGTTGCCAAATACAGGCAAAAATGAACCAGAGTGCAAATTTACCCTGAACTAGGTTTTACACTCCGTTTGCATCGTTTCCAAACACAGCATAAGTTGAAGTCTCTTGCAGCTTGAAACAAAAACCCATTTTACCATAAGTTTCCTAGTGTGGATCCTATCATAACTCCATTAATAAGATGTACGGGAGAAGATGGAGCAGCTTCCTATAGGCAAGGTTCAAAGTATCGATATAGGGTGATATGTCGGTAGAGCATATTGCCCTGTATCGTACTCTTTTTTTTGTTTTTATTTTTTATTTTTTCGAATCTAGTTCAGAGGGACCGGTTTAAGGCCGATCTATCCTCTGAACCACTTGCCAACCCGAAACACCCCCTATAAGGACGTATCGAGAAGGCTTCGAAAAAATATGTACGGGCCGATATGTATTAGTACTTTGAACCTTGCCTATAGGGGCTCCTTTGGAAGAAATTGAAATTGATGCTAAAATATATTGAGGAGTGATCGATCTTTGATGGGAATTTTAATAAAAAATATTTTTTTTTACCTTTTCTTTTGGTGTTCGTGATGTGGCTTTGATCTTCATAGGGACAAGGTGCTTTATGCCAGACCCAATCACTAGGGTTTGAGGTACCAAGGATGCATGCAGGGGCCCATTAAACATTCATTCATGTCATGGAGAACCTCCCTTTTCATAGATTTGAACTTGTATTATCCCTTGATGAGAGCGATCTGTCAATTGTTTGCTTTTTATTCTACTAAGAGAAGACTTGTGTGATGCATGGGCTGGATTAAAAAGATGCCCATGTTCTAGAAAGGAGTAATTACATTCAATTTCCTAATAATAAGGAAACTTAATCAGTTGTCGCTGTGAGGAAAAATATGTTGGTGAGATACATAGCCCATGTTTGCTTATTTTAAATACAAAAAAAGCACAAAATTCTAACGAGGTTGAGAAGCAATACAAGGAGAGAGTGAGAGAGAGAGAGTCAGTAATTTGATGTGGGCAACTGCGTTTTGGGGGGTGTTTGGTTTGTGATTGTGTTCTTTTTCATTTAGTTCATGAACACAATTAGCATTCTTTAGGTTATTTAAATGTTCTTGCTGGAATCAAATGTCAATTTTAAACCATGGTTTTGGAACCAACAAAATTACCCTTTTTTTTCCAAAACATGGTTTGCTGATGTAAGCATGACATGGAGTTTATATGGTATGCCATATACAATAATATTGCTCAAGTTACACTATTCCTTTTGGGAGACCCGATCTGCTCCTCACACAGGGTGCCTCACATTGACCTCATGGGCACATCCCACCATGCATTGGGAATATCTCCCACAAATAATAACACATAAGTACAGAAGATGTTCCTAATGCACAGTGAGATGAAATTGTAAAATCATTGTAAGGTGCCCTGTGTGAAGAGTAGATCCCAATTCCTCCTTTGGATGATAAAGTAGATAAAGTACATATACACATGAATCATACAAAACAATTCTCACACATCATGCTTCAAAAAGTAAACCATGAACAAAACAACCACTTTCTCATTGTGTGGCTCAAAAAACCAATCATTTTCAAAACAAGTTTGGCATGGCACCATACCACCCTTTTTAGAACCATTAACCAAACATCACCTTAATTACATAGAAAAGTTTTATGTTGTGTTTATCTTGTTTAATGATTATCTCTTACCAAAACTAAACATATAGTTTAAAACCTCTATTATGGTCATATTTATTGCATTTTATTCAATTAAAAGTCCATATTTAAACCATACTTAACAAAATATGGTCCTAAAACTTTTTCTTTCAGCAAATCCTAAAACTAATCCATGGTATGTGAGCATATCTCCTGCCTCCCTATATGCTCTTTCTTGGAAGCAAGGATTAGCTGAAGGAGATAGCTGTTCAGTAGGCTGTGGAACCAATTATAATGTTTCACACAAATAATAAAATACATGGGACCCACACCTTTTATAATGAAGCCTATGAATTTATTATTGATGTGGAACATTATCATTGGTTCTATAGCCCGTAGAACAGCTACATCTTTCAGCTAATCCAAATTTTCCTCTAGGCTGGTGTTGAAGTTAAGGGTAAACCTTTTTCTTTGATAAAGCCTATGGAGGACCGAGCTGTTGTGGTCAATCTTGAAGCAGTTCCAAGGATTGAAGGAAATATCAAGCATTCAATGTAAGCAATCAAACTAATGAGAAAGGGGAATTACTTTCCACCATTCAAAACCACTTGAAAACTCAAACCAGTATTTAATCTCGATCTAGGAGATCTTCAGCCCTCTTCACCTCTTTTGCACTGAGCTATGGTGGCTCTACCTTCATGTTTGGACCCAAAGATGGGTGGGAGAGTTGAGACCTACCCCTTTTATAACTAATTTCCCCCTCTCATAGCTCAAATGAAATCTGAAATTACTAGTAGCCCCCCTATAAACTGCATCTTGTCCATGAATTTGGCATCGATCCATGGTCAGGATTCATTCCACCTGTATGGTGGGGTTAAGATTTGTAAGGGTGGACTGAACAATAAAAAGCCCTTTGAAAAACAAACCACTCATAATGTAAGAAGCACCAGTACCTAACAATGATAGAGTTCCCCAATGTACTGATGAAAATCATGGAAGTCGTTTTATCAATTTTTTCAATGCAAGACTATCCATAGTTACAATGCCAATATGCCCAACTCCGAAGTCCAAACTTACAAAAGTTAACCATGCCATACGCAGGTCCAAATTGTTTCTCATAATATAACATAAACAACTATAATTTTCATACACACACACCAATATGGAAAAATGAAGAAATGGGTGAGGATAACATCATGCAATCACAACTATCAAAATTGAGCCATACACAACCTCCCATTAACCAAGAAATTAGAGTTGTCAAAAAGTGTCATATAAGGCACATGCTCAAGTACAATATGGATGGAAAGCCCTAGTGTGTTCAACAATCATTTGTTCTATACTCTATAGACACTAGCTAGTTTTACATCTTCTCTCTTACAACAAGGCACTTAATGTTATGTATTTGTACTTTGGAGCTCTATTTACTTTTATTGTTCTTAAGGCTCAGTTTTGGAATGAGCACAAATACAAATAATAGAGTGCAAAACCTTGTATTTTTGTATTATTTTGTATGTATTTGTGTTGTACATATATGTATTTGTACTCTTTCCAAAATAAGCCTAGCAAACATAACTACAACAAAATTGTCACAAAAAATCACTAGTTGTCTAGAAATTGAATCCAACACTTCTAACCTTGAGATGAAATTCTGTAACCATAATGCATGATTTGCGGCTTCATAACATGCTATGAATTTTGATTCCATCATGGATGAAGCTATGAGTGTTAGTTTAACACTCTTCCACAAGTGGATTTCTTGGCATCCTAACAACCAATAAAGTTAGAATCTAAATATTCCATCACTTCAAGTTTTCTTGTACTCCAATATATGAGTATATAATTGATGATGCACGATCTAGTAGCTCTTTACTGACTAATGACTCAGTGGTTGAGCTGGAGAATTCCTTGCTGGAATGTGACTCGGATGTCGAGTTGAGTAAGGCCGAGCTAGAAGATAGCTTGGATGTGGAGTCATATAACGGAGAGTTGTGTAATTTTCTGGGAGACCTGTAGCGGAACAATATTAGAGTGCCCAGGTTTCTTTACCTGGGGTGGGCACTCCGATGCATAAGTCAGCGAATAGAGATTTTTGAGAGAGCTAGAGAGTTGTGAGAACTAAATTACGCATGTACTTTGTGAGGTTGGAGGTGATGCCTATATATAGGCATTGTTTGGCATGGGTTTCACGCATGGCGTCTGAGATCTCCGGGAGGCTGTGGTTGGCTGGGCTGAAGTCTTCAGAGGTAGTGGCACACGTAGACTAGGCTTTGTGCCTTCGAAACATTCGATGTAGGAGCTGATTTCCGGAAAACCTGGGAGTGATGGGATTCACACACAGAAGAGATCGGTGAGCACGTCTCGCAAGTTACCACCTGGACCTCAGTCGAGTCGACAAGTCCTCAAGGGAGGTTGCTCCTCGCGCTGAGGTCACTTGGTCCAATAACGACGAGGTACCACAGTTCGGCCTTGGACAAGGTGTTCCTAGCTGCCTTACCAAGGTGCCCAAGTTGTAAATGAGGTCGCTAGCTAGGACTCCAGTTAGTCGATGGAGGTAGGTTGCTAGGTCGGATTTCAGCTAAGGCAAATCATTGCCTACGTGGTGTCGGAGTGTCATCCAGCTGTTTTGAGATGCCACATGTCATGATGTCAGTGGAGGGCCAAATCTGCCCTCATCAATAATCCTTGATCATTTGTAGATATCTCATTAATTTCTTTGTTTCTTGTCAATGATCCGTGCTTGCATCACTTTGATATCTACCTAGCCATCAAATGCAAAATGCAATATCTAGTTATGTAGAAAACCTAAGCATACATTAAGCTCCCAACTATAATGCATGTACAAACCTAAGCATACACTAGAACTTACCAAATTTATCACTTTTGACTACAGACATCTTTCCACCTTTACAGTTTTGTATGTTGGATCTTTTCAAAATCATATCAATGTAAGATCTCTGTGACAAGTAAAAGAACGCATGAGACCTATCTTGATGAATGTGAATGCCAATGACAAATAATATTTCCTAAAAATCTATCATTTCAAAACTTTGAAACAAAAATTGTTTGATCTCATGTAATAGGCCAATGTCACTATTAACAAGTAAAATGTCATCAACAGACAAAACTAAAAAGATGAATTTGCTCCCATTCATATTTAAATATATGCAATCATAAATGCTTGTTTTAACCCATAAATGGTTTTCCAAAAGCTTACGGACTAAATGTTCTTTGCCTTCAATCTTAATTCTTTTTGGTTGAACCATATAGACCTTCTCAAATAAGTCACCATTTAAAAATGCAATCTTCACATCCAATTGATGTAACTCTAAGTCATGATGAACTACTAATGCCATTGCTACTCTAAAAAATTCTATCTTTGCAACAAAGAGAATGTCTCCTTATAGTCAATGCCTTTTGTTTGAGTAAAACCTTTAGTGTCAAGCCTAGCTTTATATCTTTCAACTTTGCCTTTTGAGTCATGCTCTCATGTATGTTGATCCCAGAATTTTTTTTTTCTTTTTTCATAGAGTTAAAGTCATCCTTTATGGCATCTAACCACAAAGAGATTGATTTGCTATCTCTTAAGGGTTGTTACTAAGCTTCGAAATCCTATTCATAAAAAGAGGAAAATATAGAAAATAGTATAAAATGAAAAAAGTTGAAACATAACAAAAAGAAAATTGACAAAATGCAACGGTATTGCAGAAAATAAAGAAAACACAATAAAATAAAATGAAGAAAATTCACAAAATAGAAAAATATAGTAAGTACAAATGAATATACAGAAATGGGTTCGACTATGGTATCAGAAAAAACTTATAACCAATCAACTAGTATTATAAAAGCTGTAATCAAGTAGTATTCATCAAAATTTACAAGGGGGTTTTGATTGCCCAAAGCTCTTTTGGTATCATGTCTTTTTGACATCATAACTTTACTCTAGAAAAATACTAAAAAAGAAAAAAGAAAAACTCAAAAAAAAGAAAAAAAAAGAAATATAACAAATACTATATAATTTTCATAATAAATGTGCATTTTGATTTTTGTATTCTATGCAAATTATTTAGTCACTTTTTGTACAAATTTTGTAGTTCACTAAAATTTCTATAAATCTTGGCTTTTTTTTTCTATTGTATTGTCATGATTCTTTTTTTCTAATCTAGTAGAAATGAGTTCCTTATCAACAAGCGAATATCTGTTTTTCTACATTTTGTTGTATTTTTTTCTTTTTATTATTTTTATTGTATTTCTAGAATCTTTATGATTTTTCTTTTGTTTTCCATTTTTTGTTGCATTATATCAATTTTCTACAATTTCTTGTTTTTGTTGCATTTTTCGTTTTCCCATACTCTTCAAATTTCCCTAAATTTTCTCTTATTTATTATAAATTTTGCTTCATATCAAGATTTGAAAATACTTACATACATATATACATACATACATGCATACATACATACATACATTAAAATGAAAATAAATATACCAAAATTTTCATAATAATATCAATAACCAAAATAAAAAAAAAAAGGTAAAAACCTATTTGGGATCAAAAGATCGAGACATGCATGTATTAATGGCTGATGGTGTTTATAGTTGAAAGCATTGATGACTGTTTTTTTTTTTTTCAATTCGTTGTGAATACCTTGTTGAACAGTTCCATCTGTTTCCAAGAACAACTCTATTGAGAGGAAGAAGAGAATAACTACTAAGAGATAGGGTTTTACAAATAAAATAGGGAAAGGGAAATATAAGGACAAAGTACAAGGTGGTTGTTGTATGCAATTTAGCCTAAAGATAATTATTAATTTATCTTGGATGAATCACCAAAATTTTAGCTTTTAAAAGATTTCAACTTTGAACAAATAATTTCTTTAGTTGTCAAAACCATTATATTTATTATGCTATTAAGAATCATGGCTAGTCTTGCAAATACATTTAGGGATGGGAAAAGAATTAGAAATGATTATATTTGATAACAATTAAAGGTAGCAACAATATGTACAATAAGATCAATAAGATGAAGACATGGCCAAGTGAAATAAAGGACTATAGATGTACTAGCAATCAAGAATAATATATTGCAAATTGGGTACCTAACAGTGAGAAGAAAATTGATAGCTTTTTTTATTTATTTATTTTAGCAAAATATGTGGCGTAAGAAGGATATTAGAAAAAAAAATATCATTCAACCAACCCCACTTAACTACGATAGGCTAGACAATGATGATATTGTAATTATGAATGTTATTGATGATATGGTTTCAGAAAAGAGATATTAAAGTTGATCCATAGGACCATATGTGTTTACCAAACATAGACCCCCTTTTATTCTTGGGAAATTTATTAAATTAAGGTTTTGTGCTTTGGAGGTTAAAAGTGTATTGACTTTTGATTATTGTGTTTTTAGAAGCAATTCTTTTCAAATGAATAAAACACTTTTTGGTAGAGGTGTCAATGGTATTCGAAAATTCGATTTCAAATTATAGATTCTACATAATCGAATTGAATTCGGATAATTCAAATATCTAATTGGTCGAATTCAGATATCCTATTCATACCGAATAGTTAATTGGATTCGAATTCATATATGACTTGATTGGATTTGATAAATATCCGAATTCAACCGATTATTTAATTCTTATATATAATATATAAAATTTTTAAATGTTTTATATAATTTATGTATAATAATTAAATTATATAAATAATTTATATATTTATATAAATAAAATATTTATTAATGACCTAAAATAATTAATTAATCGAATTTGAATCAAATTGAATATTCAAATTTGAATATTAATTTTCAATATTCGTCAAATATCAAATTTTTTAATCAAACTCAAATTCGGATATTGTCTGATCTAATTTGAATTCGATCCATTTACACCCCTACTTTTTTATATACTTTTGATTTCCACCTGCCAAAAGCTCAAAATCAGAAAGCTTATCCAGAAACAGAACCTAAGCAAAAGCCCCATTTTTTTAGTATAGTACCCAAATATTGATTGGGCTAACTATTAACCATAGTTTTATGTAACCTATATATTATTTATTTGGTGATTCATGAAATAATACAACTTTATGATATGAAAAGCTTTCCAGTAATATCTCACTAAATGTTTATTACTACTCATTAACACAAACAATGCTGAAAAGGACTTGGTAAAATTCAATCACAAAACAATCACTTTTCTTAACACTAGATTCAGAAATAGAATTCTCAGAGGATGCAAATCATGTAGTGATTGAGTTCATATTTTATTACGTAAAAAGAAATTAACAAAACTAGATCATGATTGTTCTAGAAGCTTGTAGATGATAAAAAATATATCTTGAAAATGGGAAGAATAGCCTTTCAAATGCATTTAAGGATTTTTTTTTTTTTCATTTGCAATCAAAATTCAGCAAATGGTGAAACTTTTCTGTTGTGTTTGGGAACAATGCAAATAAGTGTGAATGCAAATATGTAGAATGTAAAACGGTTCATATAAATTGCAAAATTGGGTTAGTTTTGCAATGATAAATTTACCTTCTTACCAAACAGATTTTTAGCTGTTCCAATAGTGCATATTCTTTTTTTTATCAAAAGTCCACTTGAATGCAAATTTACTTCTTTTTTATTGATATACTTTTACATCTTATTATCAATGCAAATATACACTGGTCTGTCATTTGTCAATGCATAAATGTAATGTTGCCAAATGCAGGCAAAAGTGAACTAGAGTGCAAATTTACTCTGAATTAGGATTTACACTCTATTTGCATTGTTTCCAAACGCAGCCTTCATGTAAATTTTGTAGGGCACAAAATTAGGATATATAAATCAGGATCCATGATCATGAGAGTTTGGCAAAGGCTTAAGTGAACGTTATGCTTATCTGACCTAAATTAAGGATATAATTGGATCATTTTATTTGGCTTTGGTAGCCCATTCTCCATACCCATAACCCTCCAACTTGAATGAAGGCAAGAATCAATCCCAAATCTCCATTACAACCAGTCGCACACCAACTTTGTCCATTGGCACCTTCAGCTTGTTTAAATTCATTCTTGATAAACATATCAAGTCTACTGTAGTTGGGTCTTGAGAGATGCACTTATAACATGTTTCAAATCTGATCCAAGGGTGTCTCATCACAATTCACAAGCCTCACATGGAGTCTCCCCTTCTCTCCTTCACACATGTGGAATATTAAAAATAAAGAATTTACCAAAATAAAAATAATTTTTTTTTCTCCACTTCATGGGGCTGCACAATGGAGGGTAACCAATCCTCCATCCCCTTAAGCCTCCAACTCTGGTGGAAGTAGGATTTGATCCCAAGTCTCTACTACAATGAGTTAGAGATCTTACTAACTTAAATTAAATTAACTAATTTAATCTTCCATCATAAAGTCCCATAAATATCCATGTACAAAATCTATCATTACTCTTCTCTAATAAGATCATTCTGAATTCTCTTTCCCCCTCCTTCAATAGTCAATGCTTGTAACATCTTCCCTCTCATTTCCCTTCCTTTACCTACCTTTTCTTTCGCACTAGAGACAGCCATACTTCCTAGAGACAGCCAGTCCTAGGCCAATCTTGAACCAAATTGATGTCAAAACCTAAATTTGTCAACACGAACCTAACCAAATTTCTATTAAACCCCATGCATTTGCATGGATTTACTTGCTATAGTTTAATCGAATTCAACCAACTAAATCACTATTTGATTCACTTAGAAGTACTGGTTTGTAGACACTCCACACCCAAATAGGAGTTTAGGCTGTGTTTGGTTTGAAGGAAAAAGAAGAAAAAGGAAGGGAAAGGCAAAGAAACTTATAAAAGGTTTATAAAGGTTTCCCTACAATTCCCTTCCTTTTCCTACCTTTTCCTTCAAACCAAACATAGCCTAAGAGAGAACTTGATGCTGTAAATGACCCTTGATCGGTTTAACCCTTTTACTGAAATTTTGTATTATTATTTTTTATTATCATGGCTTCATAATTTGACCCGTTGATTGAAATGGTTGAACCAGTGACCATCCACCAAAGTAACAAAAGGAAAATGGTTCAGCCTCCGAACCAGGTTTTAAAATCTTCACTTGTTTACCAAGGGAAAGCTACGGTTCGATTTTCTAATATTTTAAGATTAATGAATTTATCCACATCCCATCTTTGATATAAACAGGTCATGTACTCATGTCCTTGTCAAACCGACAGGCAAGAGATTCTCCGACCCATTGTGGGTCGTAGTGGAATCCTATTCGATGGGAGGACAACTAGGGTTGCCCTTAGAAGACTAAAGCTGTCATTAGAGTTTTTCTAGGAAGCATTGACAATTCAATGACCTTGGGATCTAGATGGTTGGACCATTAGAACTGGGAACAGGTAGCTCACATATAGTTTTTCAGTTGTGGTTCCTAGAAATACGGACCGGATCAAACGGTTGAATTTGAATAATCGGACCGTTCAACACATAATTCAGTGACCAGAACGGTTTTGAGTCCTGTCCGAGCCAAAATATAGGGCTGTAATTGTATCAGATTCGGATAGTGTCCAGTTACATCAATGTGATCATTAAACCTTCAGATCCGAGTATGGTCGGAATTCAATAAATCGGATTTGGATCAGATTCAGATTTAATCCGTATCTAACTTTAATTTTTTGTGTTTAAAATGATACAAAAGTTAAAATAAGTTTTAAAATTCCATTACTTTTGAATTGTATTATATATATATATATATATATATATATATATATATATATACATATGTATAAATTAATATTTTTTAATCGAACTCGAATTTTAATTAAATTGGATAGGATTAAATATAAATTAGATTTAATTATTAATTATATGCAGATTCTTACATTCAAATCTAAAATAATTGGAACAATGTCGAATGGGTATCAGAGTTCGAGAATCCATAGACAATCCTAATACATAACATTGCTTAGGGTTATGTAAAAGTACTGATCTTCTATCAGTGTTCATATCTAATAGCGATTAAAAATTCAATTATTGCTCCTCAAAACAACCCCAAAGATTAAAAATCCTGAGATATTAGGTTCAGTTTGGAAAGAGTATATATACAAATTTGTAGAGTATAAAATTTTGTATTTTGTATTATTTTGTATATATTTATATTTTAGATTTAAATTGAGGTTGTGTTTGGTTGCAATGCGAACACATATGTACACTGCATATTTACCCTCTTTTCGGTTCATGAATGCAAATACGGTTCAGATTTTAAACCGTTTTTTCACTCACCTTGTTTGTTTGAAATTGGTGTTAAATATGGGCCCCATCATTAAATGCTCCAAATACGTTCCAATGCCTTAACTTTGATTAAAAAGTTGATTATCAAAAGAATACAAATTTGTATCCAAAAAATAGATATTATAAAACTCTATTTTTAGAGTACAAAAACATTAGAAAATACATTTTTAATCTGATAATCATTACTTTTTTGCATGTAAAACAAACACTGACAAATACAAACCACGATACATAAATACCCCAGTTCAGCATTTGTATTACAAACAAACGGAGCCTTAGTTTCAATTTAAAGAGGACAGCCTCTCCGTTGTTCCCTTGATTAAAATTTAAAACCCTTCTAAATAGTAATGGTAATGGTTGGTTCACCAGCGGGTTAGTAACCTGTTGATGACAAAGCCAAATTTCTAGCCAAAAGGCGGATCAAAACCACTCCAACTGAATTTGTTCTATAAATAGACCCCACCTGTAAAATTTGTGTCTAATTGAAGTTTGCCATGTTATCTAAAACTTTATAACTCTGTTTAGATAGATCTTTTATCCATGTCAATATCGCTGGTGTTTGGAATGGATGTCGTTTCTTTAAAAAAAAATATTTTCTCAAACCATGCTTTAGAAATCAGGAAAGGTATGATCTAAGAAAACACCCTTATTTTCTCGTCTTTTACTATTGCTGACATAAAAAGAAAAAAAAATGTTGTTTTTTTTTTTTTTTAAAAAAGCATGTCAATACAACGCTATTTTCTCAAAAAATACCTCTAAAATGGGTTAAATTTAAATTTAAATACCGTAATATATTATTAACATTTAATTGGACATATATTATATATATAACACGTGACCTAAAACTAAATATATATAAAAAAAACAAAAACAGCTTAAAAAATGGATAAGAATTTCTGCAATATTAGTAAATTCTAATTATTTTTCAATTCTTGTTTGAATCACTGTTTTCAAAACCAGATCGAACTGGACGGTTGGACCAGAAAAACTGGGAACGATCACCTGACCGATTTCATTTTCCTCCAAAACCGCTTTTTCCCTCCAAACCCTTGATTTTGGTCAGCAAACCGCTGAACCGGCCGATTGATCGTTCGAATAATTTTGACTGTTTTCCAATTTTTTATTTTTTTTTTGTTAGAACAGACCAGTCATTCAAATCAAATGATCGGACTGTTTGAACCGGTAACCGGACCCTGACCGGTTCGTTTTTAAAAACCATGGTTTGAATTGAGACAAGAGATACATGGCATTGAAACTTGGAAGGTGAAGATTGGTAGAGTTGGGTGGACACATGGGCCCCGCTGGTCCCATAGCACCAAGTATGATGTAAAGAACTGTCTAAGGACTTCTACTGCTGTTACTGAAATATAAAGAATCTCAGCACATGATCCGGCTCACCATATAAATTCTGGAGCTTTTAAACCTAATTTCTGCATTATTTTATAATATAATGTGCCTTTTTTTTCTTTCTTTCTTCTCTTTAGGTAGGGACCCCAAACAATATTGTCTACTTGCATGTGTAAAAGAGACAAATGGACAAAGGAAGCCTAAAATTAATAGGTCACCTCTCCATCCCACAATATCTTCGCGAGTTTCTGTACCACTATTCTTTGGAAAGGGATTAAGGGTATTAATAGTATTTAAAAATCTGATTTTAAATTCGAGATTTGATATTGAATTGAATTTGAATATGACTTGATTCAATTCAACAAATATCTAAATTTAATCGATTATTTAATTCTTATATATAATATAAAAATTATTTTAATTATATAAATGAAATATTTATTAATTACTTAAAATAATTAAACAGTTGAATTCGAATCGAATATTCAAAATTTTAATTGAATTTGTGATATATAATTCTTGTTAAGCATCTGGGTCCTGATGAAAGAGTGGCTCCAAAGCTGGATGGGAATTGATTACAGGTCAGGTCATAAAGGCAATTGCAAGACGTGATGGGAACCATACTCTGCCCAGATTGGGTGTCTGGATTCTTAGTTTTGTGTTCGAATTGGATTTGCTTTTGGGAGTTGAATCGTTGTCAGAATCCAGAACTCGTTAAACGTGATTCGGGTCCAATTTGGAGCCCGCTCAGCAGCAAATCTACAAAATATGGTAGGTTGGTTCATATTATAAAGTATAGAATCCCTGTTTGGGAGGGCTGAAGTTTTGGATGAACTATTGTAGGAGCTATTAATAAAATTTCCATGGAAAGTTGGTTTTTTCTATTTCCTTTTTTTTTTTTTTTTTTGGCTTTAAGATAGTTATTTTGGGCTTTCCTGGGTTTTTACAGCACCCCACAGGGGGGGTCGTACAATGCCTTACAGCACACTTCAACCATGTATTGGGAACATCTCCTCATAGTAAGTACAGGAGATATTCTCAAGGCATGTTGAGATGTGCATATAGGGCGCTGATGTGATATTTAGAAAGTTAGAATAAGGAAGCCTGGCCTCATCATCTACTATAAATTTGGGGCTCTCACGGTGAACCATGAGCACATTTTTGAAATCAAATCAATCCTATAGGTTTTGGTTTTATTTTTTCGATTTCTCAGGAGCACCCCTACCATGAATTGGGCCATTTCCTTTTTTATATTTGCTGTGGCCTATGTGAAATTCCTTTCAATGGGACACTTGGTAAAGGTTAGGCAAGATTTGGGGCTATTTGGGAAACTGTAAATGGTCCTTTACTCCGGATAATGACATCATTGATTTTAGTATTATCATCAGAAGATGTTTTCAATACATGATCGAGATATGCTGTAGAACATTGTGGGGTGCCCCTTTGTGAGGCGCAGATGTAAACTCAAAATCTCAAATACTTATAACCGGATATCCTGGTGGCAATAGTATTCAAGTTCACATTGACTCCCTACCGAGCAAGCCTCACAGGCGGCAATATATGATGTGGAGCGCCCATGAAACGCGTTCTATGGGGCGCCTTTTCTGAGTCTTATTAATCCATTCCCTCAACTCTCTCTCTCTCTCTCTTGTGCAGCTGTACACTTGTACAGGTATGGTGATCGCGGCATCACATTGCCTAGTTGTTGGAGTGACAGGATTTGCTCCTCACGAATGGGCGCTTCACAGACAAATCCACCTTGCATCGAAAACATCTCTTATGAATAATAATAAATAAGTATGAAGGATGTATGTGTGAGGCGGCAGGAGTGAGGAGCAGATTCGGTCTCGTTGTTGGAAACCTCGGCCATCGGATTGGCACATGTCAAACCCGAGGAGATATGTATGACTCAGGTTCCTTTGTCTGGGTTTTGTATACTTTTAAGCAGTGTACCACGCGTAGAAGCAACTTCCTTCTTCCATTACGTGAAAAGGCCGACTCTCATACTTAAAATGGGCCCCTCACATTTTGTTGTCTCCCTGTTTCCGTACTATCCTTCCCTCCAATTTTAACTCAACCCGTTTTATGGTTTTTAAAACAAGACCAGATCGGACGGTCAGACCAGAAAATTGGAAATCAATTAGGTGGCTGATTCTGTTTTTTCTAAAAATTGGATTTCTTCTCAAAATTATTGATTTTGGCCAGTGAACGTTCAATCAGATAGTTAATCATTTGAACGATTTTGACTGTTTTTGATTTTTTATTTTTTTGTCAAAACGGATCGAACATTTGATTTAAACGGTTGGACCATTCAACCTGATAACCAGACCCCTAACCGATTCGATCACTGGATTGGTTTTAAAAACCATGACCCATTCCTTCATTTAAACTAAAATAATTGTGGACTAATTGACAAAGCATGCATGATGAATATTGGATTCGATTCGAACGTTCATAATTTAAACAAAACATATGAAATAAACAATTTGATGTTTGTGATTATTTCAAATTACGACTCAGCGTGTTATAAATATTTATTTTTATGGTGCAATTAAACTTTATAATTTAACAATAAATATAACATTAACCAGAACTAAATGGAGAAATAAATCTCGCATAATCAATTCATATAATTGGGATAAGGTTTAGATAACGATGAAAAAAATTAATTATGATTGGTGCAAAGACAAACACGTTATTATTGAAGAAGACTTGAACAAAATAGAATATTAGGGTGGGTGGAGTGGAAAAGAAAGATCTCAAAGCGTGGGTGTGAGGCATTTTTTTTTTTCCTTTTATTTATTTATTTTAATTTGTGTCTGAAGGCTTATATAACTAGGGCCAAGAAAGACAAAAGCCTCGCTTGTCCAACTTTTTGGTGGGCTGGGCTCCACGCCTTCACCCAACCAAGAAAATGACTCGCGCCTTTGCAGCCCCCACCGAAAGATGTATTCACCCAATACCACAGCAATTGTTGCTTGTCCAACGCGGCAATGCTCAACCCCAGCCCAATGTTGGTATCTATTTCTTACAGACGTGTTGTTGACTGTGAGATCGATTGGAGGAATAGATCCGAACTATTTTATATACGTGTCATTCGGAACTCTAGTCTCTACTCATTCCCTACATCATGGCACATTGGCCACCCACCAGGGTACCAAATCAACAATGCCAACCATTTAGGATTTCTTTTGTGTCGTGTTGTAACAACTGTTCTCTTTGCCGTGCCTTTAAGTGCCAATCACCATGCCTACAACCGCCACTTCAGCGTCCAAATGTGTGTCATGGGTGGGCTATACATGTACTTTTGCATGGGGGATTGCCAATGGCACTATTGTAATACTGTAGTATTCTTTTTCACATTTTTGATATTTCTTATTGTCACTCCCCCAAAAGCTTAACGTATTCTTTGAGGGGAGGTAGGTAGTCGAGTGAGTTTATAAGCGTGTAAAGGTTAAGCACGAGATCCCCTCGACATTGTATTGTGTGCTTGTGCTTGCCACTGATTATTGCAATACAAATAGCCTTTTGCTAATTCGCGTTCCATCTTGTTGCCTTTTTCTGTGTGTTTGCTTTGTTGCGTAGGCTTACTCGCCCCTTTCGAGTGCCACACAGGGCCCCAACAATTATCCCCGTGACAGTTGGTATCAGAGCAGGAGCTCCTCTTAAGCCATTCGACCCGCGACGTGAGTGACAACATGAAGCACAGCAAGGACATCGTGGTGGAGATCGAGCATGGACTCTCCACAGCCCATGAGGCTGATGATGTGCCCGCCGATGACATCGGCATGGACAAGGAACCGAAGCCCAGCAAACGTGAGAAATCTTCCGACAAGCATGCAGCCGTTGAGTTGCGCATGCTACGTTGCGAGGCCACCGTAGGTGAGATGCGAGACTCGATAGACGAGCTGCATCAAAACATGGAAGCCATGGACAACACACTGGTTGAGATTGAAGGTCGCTTGAGTGGAGTCGTGGACGAGGTCTGAGACATAATCAATGGCACGCTCAAGCAAATTTGCAGCACTGCGCGCCAACAAGAAGCAAGCTCCTCCAACTCGCAGGTCCAAGACAGGCTTGATCGTTTTCAAGCCCAGCTCGATGAGATAAAGAACGAGTGGGCAACGTGGAGAAGAAGCACCTCCACATCAATGGCCGTCCAGGCCCAGCTAGATGAAATGAAAGCGGAGTGGGCCTCAATGAAGTCCGCCGCATGTTCCTCCTCCAACACCCAAGCTCAATTAGAGGAGCTTAAAGCAGAATGTGCAATCCTGAAGAGGGCCATCGCTAATCCAACCAGCACTTCCTTTACGCATACGCCCTCCCACATCAAGATTAGGGAGCCAACCCCCTATTCGGGAACCCACAATGCAAGAGAGCTTGACAACTTCCCGTGGCAAATGGAACAGTACCTTGCCGCCGCCAATGTGACTGATGAAATGACTCAGGTACGTACTGATACTATGTATTTGACTGATGTCGCTATGCTGTGGTGGCGCAGAAGGTGTGTTGATATAGAACGTGGTACGTGTGTTATCCGTACCTGGGTTGACTTTAAAAGAGAGCTAAAGGGACAGTTCTACCCAGAGAATGTGGAATACCTTGCTCGTCGCAAGATGAAGACTCTCAAGCACGGTGACTCCCTCCATGACTATGTCAAAGAGTTTTCAGCCCTCACATTAGAAGTCACCGTATGTCAGACAAGGACTTATTGTTCAACTTCATGGATGGTCTAAAGCCTTGGGCTGAGCTCAAGCTCCAACGACGCAATGTTCAGGACCTTGCCTTCGCCATGGCCGTGGTCGAACAACTTAATGAACAAAGATTGTCAGATGACGAAGGAAGCAGACCAGCCAGCCCGCGTACCACACATTTGAGTGGGGGAGATAGACAACCTAGTCCCCCGAAAGAGAAGCCACCCTTCAACCACAAACCAGTCGAGCACCACAATGGGAAGCAGCCACAAGGAAGTCAAAACTACTACAACAACAGATATCAAGGGAGACCAAGCCGTCGTCCCATTTGCTACATTTGTGGGGAGGAGCACTTCACCAGGAATTGCCCAAAGCGAGCAAAGCTGAATGCTCTCATTGCCAAGCTAAGTGATGATGAACAGAGTGATGGGGAACGGAGTACCCAGGCGCCAAGAGTGGGTGCCCTCCAACTTTTCAATGCCATGAAGAAGAAAGGGGTTGCCTCTAAACAGCCATTCTCAGTCAAAAGAGGACTGAGGTATGTTGATGTAACCATTGGCGGGAGGCCAACCAGGACCCTAGTTGACACAGGGGCCACTCACAACTGGCTGGCTCAAAGCAGTTAACACAGGTGCCAAACCTATTGAAGGCATGGCCCGCCGAGTAAGACTACAACTCGGTACCTAGGATGGAGAGATTGATCTCTCTGTCGTCCACATAGATGATTTCAATATTGTCCTTGGAATGGACTTCATGATACAGGCCAAAGCTGCACCGACGCCTCACCTCGACACCCTGATGATCTTGGACAAGCAGTCACCTTGCATTGTTAACATGATCGGCACCGCAAGCACCAAGAAGAAGCACGTCTCTGCCTTACTACTCCAACACCACCCTCCACCATTGTTGCCCGAGAGATCTACAACTACCACCATTGCAACAGGAAGTGATCGCAGCAACTCTGGGAAGAAGTTAGCGTCAGTGCCAGTGCCGCCACAACAACAACAGTGGAAGGCACCGTTGCACCAGAAGCCGCACACACCCACAACTGGTGGGCCCAACAGAAGACCCAAGGCCGCATCAAACTTTGCCCACGCCTACTACCACAACCATTAGGGAGAACGAGTGCCACCCGAGCCAACTAGGGACCTCATTCACATCATCCCTCAAGATAAATTCCGTAGTAGCCTTGTGAGTCACCCTTGAGGAAAAATGCATGGGAACCAATACCCTAACAATCCAAAATACCATTTTGACCTAGCCTTGGCCACCAACTTTCCTACCACCATCAGGAACAAGTCAAAATCCTACCTTGAAGCAGCCAAGCAGAGACATAACTTAGGGACTGGCCATAGGTTTTCCCACCATCAAGAACATCCACTAGCAATTTACCCAACCTATTATCAGGGCCTTGGAAGAAACCCGATTCGTAGAGCAGTCGAAGGACCTTCTTTCACCAACAACAAGTTCAAGCCTCAAACAGAAGATAGTCTTCGAGGACGAAGACTGAATTGAGTGGGGGAGACTGTAACAAGTGTTCTCTTCGCCGCGCCTTCAAGTGCCAATCACCATGCCAACAGCCGCCACTCCAGCGTCCAAATGTGTGCCATGGGTGGGCTATGCATGTACTTTTGTATGGGGGATTGCCAATGGCACTATTGTAATACTGTAGTGTTCTTTTTCACATTTTTGATGTTTCTTATTGTCACTCCCCCAAAAGCTTAACGTACTCTTTAAGGGAAGGTAGGTAGTCGAGTGAGTTCATAAGCGTGTAAAGGTTAAGCACGAGATCCCCTCGACACTGTATTGTGTGCTTGTGTTTGCCACTGATTATTGCAATACAAATAACATTTTGCTAATTCGTGTTCCATCTTGTTGCCTTTTCTGTGTGTTTGCTTTGTTGCGTAGGCTTACTCGCCCCTTTTGAATGCCGCACAGGACCCCAACAATTATCCCCGTGACAATGTGGCATTTTGCCATTAAGTTTTTAACTGAAATTTGTGGTTACCAAGTGGAGTCATTTTCTTTGGTTTAGCATCCACGTGACGTGTAAGATTTCAGGGATTTGGATTTACCTACTTTTTCCAATATGACCATTTTATCCAACAAAATCCATCTTATTGTTAGCTATGCTATATATATATATATATATATATATATATATATAATTTTCAGCACAGTGCAATCGGATTGATCTGGTCAGACGTAAAACCTGTGGATCAATCATATATATATATAATTTTCAGCACAGTGCAATCGGATCAATCTGGTCAGACGTAAAACCTGTGGATCAATCATCCGGTCTGACGGTTCAATCTAAAAGCCCCGTTTGGGAGTGATTATTTTAAAGCATTTATTTTAAAGCATTTATACGTGTTTCGAAGAAGTTAAATTTTTTTGACTTATTTTTAAGCATTTTTTGCAATTCTAACCTGTCTTGGTCCGTCACATGATTTCAAAATATCTATATTACCTCTCCAAGAAACACTTCACCAAATACTCATAAACACTTATCAAGATAAACGCTTATTAAAAAGCATTTATCCAATAAATATTCCCAAACGGGGGCTAAAAAGGAGAGGCTGGATTAGCTCACTGTTCTAAGTTCTAACACATTCTAAGTTTCCATGTGCCCATACATTGCAAACCTGATGGGTCCTAGTCTCATGGTGGGTCTCAATCACATGGTGAGACGTACCACACAAATCATGTTGGAATCATCTTCGTACAATTTTTGTTGTAACTTGCAAGCAGATCCATTTTTCTTTTGGTATTTAAGCAGATCCCAATTCTAAAAAGCAATGAATCCTACTAAATACATATTGTTGGAATCCGAATTTGTTACTCACAGAGTGCGTCCCTACAACCTCAGAGTGCGTTGAAAACATATCCCATACTTGCATTTGTAAAAACGAGGCATCCCAAAATGGGTTTTTTGCTTTGGTTGCCATGTCCGGTTCAAATAATTCGACCATCCGGTCCATCCGAGTCTAAGAACAGCGGGTTAGTAAGTAATAGAAGTTGCCATAATTCATAGCTGATGAGAATTGACAATGTAGATTGTAGAGAGAGAGATAGAGAGAGAAAGGACGGGGAAGGAGACATAACAGCTGTTAGCCGTACGAGGCATAGAGTCAAGAATCCATGACGGATAGAACCAAGTATTCAACGAGAAGGATTTGTATCAGGACAAAGAGTGATAGAGTCGTCGGCAGATCTTAACCGTTGATTGAATCACTTACATTGTGCTGACTTTTATGTGTATTCAATTGGGGGGTTAACTTTGACCCAGGGGATCTCCCACCAGGTGGGATCCCCAAAGTCGTGATGGTGGGTCCATGTGCATGACACTGCATACATGCTCTCCCAGCATAATTTTCTTTGTTTAATCCAGTACAACACAAGATTCTGTGAGACCGAGGGCACCCAATACACTGAAGCAATCAGCTAAATGTAAGGACTGTTTGTTTTGTTGCCATCTTCTTGTCTCGTCTGCTTACACTTATCTTCTGATGAAAAATAAATAAACGATTATGTCCTCTTCCTCATTCCATCCCTGCTTCCCATGCACCTTCTCTCACAATGATAATAAATCATCCATCATTAAAAAAAATATATATATATTTTTTTATATTAAAAATTTAAAACACGTGCCTGCAACAAGGGTTACTTGCTCACAGTCAGACAGTGACATGTGAGTGAGGTGATAGCGACAGGTGGCATGATGAAGGACCGCCATGTCAGCTAAAATGACGGACCCACAACTTTCTTCTTCTTTGGTTGGTGCGAGCTTCAAACTTCAAAGCTTAAAAGTCAACACAAACGCTGAATGGTCAAAAATCTCGATCGGATGGTTCTAATCTTTCAATCGTGTTGACATTCTAACCAAATCCCTGGTGGCTCCTAATCCTATCCTATCCTCATAGGTCTGATTATCTTGCACCATGCACCTTGGAGCAATGGGTCATGCCGACGTGGCGAACATCAGAACCGTTGGATCAGAATACTTCTTGCAAAACTGAAAATGTTCTATTCAAAGTAAAAAAGAAGTAAAGATTCCAATCTAAAGAGTATCTTTGGGAGGGAGGGAACCTTGTCTACTCATTCAAGTCTATCATGTCAACTCAGTAGTCATGAGGGTGGGGGCCCACCCCTTTCCTCTTTGTGACAAGGCAAAGGCCAAGGGGGAAGGGGGTTGGCCCGGGGGTTGAGGGGGAGGAAAGAAAAGTGTTAACGGCCCTTGGCTTAAGCCCCTGGTCAATATAAAAAGCCTATTTTTGTCAACTCAGTCTCGAATCTCGAACGAGGATTAGGGTTTCGTGGCACCACAGTCACCTGATGCTTATTTTAATCGCACCATAAAAAACACAAATAAATAACAAATTGCGTTTGCCCGAGGGTGGGGGCCACCCTCTCATTAAGTGGCTTATGAATAATATTATAAAACTTTTGGTAGTTGATAACATAAGAAAACATAGCTTTCTATATCTTATCTATTTTAAAATGAGATTTTCTTTATATTTTATTCAAATCTTAATATATTAATCTATTTAACACGAATTCTGATTCTATATGGGCTTTCTTTTCTCACCTTGAGAAACCATGAGACAGACTTGATTAAAGGAGTTTGAGCTGAGACTTTTTTAAGTAGTATTGGGGGGGTTGGGAGCATTACTGTCATTTCGGCATCTATGTAATAACTCAACCGGTCGACCCGCTTTGGATAGGATAAGTTTCATAAAGTAGGGTGGTCCACCACCATTTGATGATTCTGGGTTTAGACGGCCGGCCCCACTTGATTGTATGATTGGCAGTAAGCCAACATACAGACATGGCAACAGGGCTCAGGGCGGCTTCGAGTTGGGCCAGCCATGGCCCATTTGATAAAACAAAGCCAGCAGCCCAAGCCCGGATCTGCGGGCTTCATTCTTCAAGCTAAGCTGAGGAGTCAGGATGCCCATCTTCACCAATTGTCCATAGAATGGGCTACACATCTCAAAGTGCAGATGCTCTTTCACTGTTTCAGGATTCCTACTGCCTCAAATGTACAATGTATCTGCGGGTACAAAGCTTCTCTTTTTCTTTGGCGGGGTCGGGGGACCTTGGATGGAAGCAGTGGATATAAAAAGCAAATGAAAGATACCCATTGGATTGGGATCTAATCCTCGGGGACCAAAGACTTTGGGCTGAATTTATAGCCCTAAAAAAGTACTTGGGCACCAACTACCTTTTGCCTTGGGGATGATATTTATGACCCTGAAAAGACACTGGGCAACCGCGTGCAACAACAACTACGTCTTTTTGATGCTGATGTATCGCTAAAGATGTGGCTCAACTTATGATCATAGCCATCCAATGATCCCATGTGGTTATTCTGGGTCCCACCATTATCTACCCAGATGATATACCAAGGTGATAGACTGTCTTTAGAGTCCACTGAACTCCCTATGTCCTTTTTCAAGTGGAGATAACTGAGGATCTGGCTCTTAAAAGGAACAATTGGAACTTTTTGTACCAGTTGCAGATGAGAGACTGAATTCCTCAATTGGGATTGTAGTCCTTGTACAAGAAACCTTTGCTGCACTGTGGTTTATGTTTGGTTCCGCAAGGGCTATAATGTAGACCCTGTATCCTCTATATAAAAATTTTCAATTCAATGGAAATTTGATTATCTAAAGTCAACCAATTAAAAGTTCAAGCCAATGTATGGTGCTATTCATTCACAACTTTTGTTTACTCTAATACAGTGGATAACTTTTTTTTTGGTTAAAAATTTGATGACTTAAAGACAAAGTGCAACCCAGATCAAATGGATAAGGATGGATCGATTGTGATTTGTAGTCAAAAGGAATTCCAGACATTTCTCTCTGCCATTAAAGAGTTCTTGTACTGTCAGCAAGTCCTGAAAACCAACCATGAGATAGATAATGTCAAACATTGAAAGAAAAGTGAAACTATTGAAAACTATGGAGAGTTCAAACTATGAGGGGCAGAATTTGATATATGCAATTCAGAAATTTAAATTTATACTTGTACACTAAGTCCTAATCAGGAATGAAGTTTTCTTCTCTAGAGTTTATTCACACACATCACTGCTAACTATCATCAGTTTTCCTTCAAAAACATGCTTAGGGCCACCCATGCTACAATGGTGGGGAGAAATAAAAGGTTCAATGTTGTACAAGTTAGGGCTTTTTACCAGTATTTACACATAATCTCAAATGTAATCAAGAGGAACCAACTACTCAATTAGTGCAACCTAGCATTTCCTAGACATAAACAATCTCATCAGGTGATACTGAAGAATTCAAGTACCATTTTCTGGGCCATCGAATGGCCAAAAGAAGGTAATATATTGATTGTCAGGGTATACTTGATCACATTACATTTAGTACAGGTTTACCTTTGTAGTATCAATGAAATTGATGGTCAAAGGGCTGACAAAATTGAGAACACAAAGCCCGTTTATTTTCCATGTCAAAAGAGTGTACTGCTTATTGAACATATCTATAAATTCTGAATTTGACCTATAGATTTCCCCAAATGTTGATATAATTTCTGCAAAAGAAAGTTAAGGAAGCTTCCCCCATTTTTGACACTCTTAAAAACATTGACCTGGTAGCTACTGTTTTTACTACCAAAAAGAAAAAAAAGGTAGCAACTGTTTGCATTAGGCACAGATGTTCTTCAAAGAGGGTGGGTCTTGCACAATGGTTGGGTTGCTCCGTTGTGCCCTGTGTGACCAGGGTTCAAATCTTGGAAACAGCCTCTGTATGTGCAGGGGTAAGGCTGTGTACATCTGTCCCTCCACAGACCTTACATTGGTGGGAGCCTCATGCACTGGGCTGCCCTTTTTATGTCCATAAAAAACAGACAAAAAGAATAGAGATTAGCTAAAGAACAAATAATAATGAAGGAATACATGGGAGGTCACGCAAGTTGCTAATGCAAAATATCCTCAAATCCCTCATCCCACATTCAACTCACCAGCTATAGAAGATAATGTTAGTTATGCAACATCATATAACAAAATTAAGTTTCCTTTAGGCCTTTATTTCTGTTATTTTTGTTTCGTCTGAGACAAAGGAATGCTAAGATTTGATGGTCATTATAATTTGCTTCTGTTAAAGCAGAAGACATAGCTGGTCCCAATCCCTGGAGCATATGCTCATGTACAAAACACAAAAAAGACATGTTTCACCGAGAATATTACAGATTTTTTATTAATCCATAGAATTGAGCAACAGTAGAACATTCTTTTTTTGTAGATAGAATTATTTTTGTTCATACACTCATCCTTAACTGCAATACGACAAATTTATGAAAAAATTCAGTCTTTAAGAAGTGGGACACTACACGGTCAGTCCCAGGAAATAAAAGTTGTAGATTAAGGTGAAGAAAGATAGATAAATGCTGGTTTGCATGACAAAGGACAACCAAGTTATTCTGTACCTGAAAATCACTAGACAAGTCTTTAACATTGTCTTCAAAGAGCTTTCTCTCCTGCAAAACAGAAGATGCATCAGGCAACAAGAATCCGATGAACAATTAACAAGTAGATAGGCACACCTTAAAGATGGAAACAAGATTCTAAATATCGATACAGGCTGATGTGCTGGTTGGGATGTATCAGCCTGTATGATTAGGTGCTTCTCTTTCTTTTTTTTTTCAAACCGGTTCAGTGAGTTGGTTTATTGCCCATCTACCCCCTGAACCAGATCAGACCCCAAAACACCCACTATAGGGGCGTACTGGGGAGTCACTGATATGATACATATCAGCCGATACACCCCGATACGTTGTGAAATTTAAATCCTTGCACAGAAAAGGAAAAAGAATTATTGATAGATAAAGATGAAAAGATTGTTGAGTTTCTCATAAGCTTTTAGGCATATTTTATTATATTTCTTAATGCCACACGAAAATGATAGATAATTGAGGTCTCAAACTTGTTTCAAGGAAGGAATTTCTGAGGAAAATATTGGCATTGAACAAATTGAATAACTAAATATATTACAGCAAAAAAGTCAGGTACCTAGCTAGTCACAACCCCCTGTCAATTCTTCATTGCCATTATAAAAGTATTCCTTGTCCATCCACTCTGGAATTGAAAAAAGCTTGAGCTTTATATTCTCTAGACAAGATGTCAGTTGAGACCTGCCAATTAAAGCTTCTAGCTGCAGGTCGGAACCAGATCTGTTCACTAAGTGCTCAAAGCCAATTATTACATTTCCTTTAAAGATAGTGTGTAGAAGGTTAGATCAGTTGATCAGGCTTTTGTCTAGAGATTCCCTTAGGTAGGAAGAACTCAACAGATGGCAGGCACATCAAGGGGTTAAAACTAGCATATTCAGCAGGCTTGTCTGGGCTAATAGTGGCAATCACATGGTTGGGACAAAGCTTAGATGATGAAATAGGATTCATGTAGCCAACCCCATATAGTTGGGACAAAGCTTAGGTGATGATGATGATGAACTGGTTTCCCTTGGGGGTAGGCCTGTGGATATTAAGATATTTGACAAAGGGAAGCAAATGCATCAGCCACCAGCTTAAACTTTCTCAGTCAGGTGGACTCCAGATCAACCAATAGCCTATCTGACTCCTTGACAAGGGAAGAGGAAGGCAGGAATGAACTATTTTGCAGAGCATCAGGCCTGGGGATGGATTTGTAGTCCTGTTTTGATTCATATTTTTATGTATGTCAGCCTTGACTGTGTTTGTACCCCTCCTTATCTTTCTTGAAGAGCCGGGTATTTTAATCTATCTGATGTATTATTCCTTCAAACAGAATCGAGAAATAACAGAGGAAATTATAACATTTTGGCCATGCACATTAAGGATAGTTATTTTTTGATAATTGCACACTAAAGATCCTTAATGAAACATACTTTCCCTTCATCTTTTTTAGCCACAATTTTCAGTAACTCCTGGATTCAACATGAGAATCAAGGAGGGTTAGCAATGAAAACTTTTAGAGAAAATTCAAAGGAGATTGGCTTTATTTCATCTCTTTGTACAAGCTACCATATTGCAAACTATCAAGCATTCACATATTCAAGTTTGGCATCCAGATTGTGTACTAGAATAAGGAACTAATTTAGGAATTAGGATAACAAATTGAGCTCATTTTTCAGTTTGGTTCATGGTATCTTCTGCAAACTTAAATTATCAACACATCATCAAAATTATAAGTTTGAATATTTTAGGGGTGAAAGGTAGAAATAAGGTTCCCATCTTGCATATAAAATATATTGCAACATATCAGAGGGAGGAGGAAGAAGGTGGACCAAGGCAAGGATCGCCAAGAGAAGGGGAAGAAATGGATCAAAAGGGCATTATAATAAGTATAAACCGGTTCTTTTGGAAATCTGGGAATAAAGGTGCAACAACACGGTTATTTTCTATTATCCCTGTTTCGGATTTGATGTACATACGACTTTAACATTAAGGGTTGTTTCGGTTATTCATAAAACACTATTGTTTCCTTGAAGTATGAGATAATACCAATATATACCTTCATCCTATCACATGTCAATTGCAGAACAGAAACTTGAATCACTTCTCCATCATTGTTTGGAGTTAAACCAATGTCTGAATTGACAATGACCTTCTCAATAACTTTTAAGCTGCAAGACAATTGACATTATGAAAAAGAAAAATGACAAAGACATATACGCTATTAAATGAATTCAATTATACTTTACCTTTAAAGTAAAAAAAGACACAAAATTTAACAAGCCTAAATATAAAAGGAAATACATGGGCATTGTTGAGAAAATAAGAAACCTGGCCATTAAAGTCTGAATAATATATGTGGAAAGCATTATGTGATTTGGGCCAACAATGGATGTGTTCAACCATGAAGAATCTTAATTTAGACTTAATTGGAGGATGTTCATCCAGTATATTCTTCACTGGGTAGTCAGAGGATGTATCCCTATCAAGAAGCCTTTACAACAGATTCTTGCAAACAAACAATTGGATTGACCCTTCTCATATTTGATTGTTGAGGTGGGATTCATAGTGCTTACCCCCTTTGTATGTGCAATCATATCAGCCACAACATAAAGGTCAGGTCAGAAGAATTTCTGATTTCCCCAAGAATAGTTTTCTCCAATACTTCTATGAATACTGTACCTTAATTTGTCATATGGAAACTTGCATCAGGAGTATTGATTTGTGCAATGCTCTTCAACCTGACAGGAGTGCCATAGTACTCAACCTGAAATATCAATTTCCTACATTAAAAGATAAAACTATATAGAGCAAAATAATAATTCGAAAACAGAAACAAGTACAATAACAATAAGGAGGAGAAAGGATCTTCCACCTAATGTTAATGCACCTAAACATGTTCCCCCTGGGGGATCTTCCACCCAAATCAAACCCTAACACATGTTCCCCTTCTTAGGGGATGTTTGATAACAGCTTAAGTGGCCGAACTGCATGACACAGATTTGCCTTTAAGTGGATAAAATAGTCATTATAAATATTTTAGGGGCATAGTAATCTATACAACATTCCATTTAGCCATTTATAACCTCTTAATGAATTATCCACAAAAATACACACAAAAAAAAAGTTAGTCAGTTCAGTCACTTAGGCTGTTACAAATGTCCCTTAGCCTCAATTTATAGAACTTGAATGCAATCATCTCATGCTAGAGAAATGCCTGAAAGATACTGAAAACCAAAACGTTGAGTACAAAAGGGTTCCTACTTTTAAAGTGAGTCAGGTCACTGGTTCAGTTGAGCCAAAGGAGATCTATAGTGCTTATATAGAAAGGTATGTGGCTTTTTAATGGATTGGCCACATTCTGTGCATACAGTCAACTGAAGCACAAGTGAATCATCATCATTGTCCTCTGACTTTCTAGCAGTTATTTTGATTTGGCAGTATGGATACCACTCCAGAATCTATTTTACACAGTACCATATAATTGTCCTCTGACCTTCTTAGGGGATGTTTCTTGATTGTGACTCCTCACTGATACTGCAAAATGGCCTACATTTCACATAATAAACCATCATGAACAACTATCCCTTATTCATTAACTATTTGATCTGATTCAAAGTTCCTTTAGATTGGTTAAGTTTTAATTCTCCTTGCCGGATTTTGTTATTCATAGATCACAACATCTGTCACCCAACATTTTGCATTTGAAGACTTATGTAATTGTAAGGGGATGAAGGCTTCATAAGACTAGAAATGGAATGAAGGGAACAACAGGTTCTATCATTGCTCTTGTTTTACAAGAGTTGCACTGAAAATTAAGTATTCATCTTCTGATTGATTTTGGGATTTAGATTATTTTTCTTCACTCTTAATCATAGGATGCTATTGGTGATATTTCTCATGATTTAGAAGTGAAGTTTCTTGAGGTAGTATTTATCTCAAATAGATAGAAAATCTATTTGATGTTAAATAGATTCCTCAGGCTCATGAGATATTTATTTTCTGATTAATTTTTCCTAATCATGGCATAAGAACATCTAATCCTTTATTTGGAATATGGGTTTCAGAGTTTCTATTCAAAGCCTTTTATAGGATAAAAACTATATCTACCAACAAGCACAATTAATGCAAGTTCTTGTTCTCAATCCAGAACTTGGGCTTCAATTCTTCCACTGAGTGCCTTCAAAGTTCCTGTTAGAGAATATCAACCTATTCAGGGACCTCACCTAACAGCTTAAGCTTTTAGGTTGAATGGTTCTTTGAGATGGTACCAGAGCTATTTTGACCAAGTGGTCTAGTGTTTGATCCTCATTACCCCCACTATAATTAATTAAGTTTCAGCACAAGGTATGGATGGGCCTGTGATTGTTCACACTTCAAGCCCAATGGGCTTTCGTGAGGGGGCGTGTAAGAGAAAATCAACCTATTCAGGGACCTCACCTAACAGCTTAAGCTTTTAGGTTGAATAGTTCTTTGAGAGTTTCCTTCTCAGTTCAAATCTCTGAGCATTGTAGTATCCTCGATAAACCTTAAGCCTAATTTTCTAAGTAAAACCATAAACCAATTATCATCTTGCCCCTTCAAAATCCTAACTTACAGAGTTTGGAGATTTAACAGGTTGTCCTAAATTAGTACTTTACTTGCATTTTTCATTCTATTGCCACCCCCTGGAGGTTCACCTACAAAAATGCCATCCAACCATCCAATTGGTATAAATGTTGGCAATAGTTCTAGTGGACTACTTTGAATGGTTGAACAACATCTGACACAGATGCAGCACATTCAGAGAGAGGGAACGTCTGCAATGAACAAATGCAATATAAATAATATTGATTAATCTTGGGAACCTTTATAACTTTAAAAGTGCTTTTCCTTATGTAACCACATCTCTATTTGAACCCCAGGAAAATAATTTCTCTCTCTTACATCCTTCACATGTAGAGATACAACTTTGGTTGAGATGGGTTGCATGGAGTTGAGCTAAACGAACCCAACTTAACACTTAAGTGCTGAACTCAATCATAACCTGAACCAGGCAAACAGGTTGAGACTGGATATAATTAAGATGAGAAATAATACAAACATGGCTAGAGATAATAATATGTAATTCTGATTGATACTTGAACTGATCAGAGAATTCCATTACAGGCTCTCTAGTCCCCTTGCCTGGAAAGTAAGAGGGGCCTTGGCAGTCCATGTACTGTTTCCTACACATTATCCATGAATAAAATACTTTATTTTGGTTGCTGATTAGAAAAAAATAAATTGAGGAAAAATAACATACTAGGAGACATTCATAAGATTTGGACACTTCTAACATACGATTCCTGCCACTAGATCAGTTTCCTATTACTTTGCTACTTGTTTCAATATACATATTAAACAGATAAATGTCAGGTTTTTGGTTGCCTATGGACTCAATATGAAGCTTACCTATTAGAATGTTGTTTCAAGGGATACTTCTTTTCTTATGTTAATATGTAACAAAAAGCAGGATAAAATGGTCCCCTTGTTTGATTTATAGTATTTTATCATAAAATTGTTAACTTCAAAGGGTAAAATCCTAGGTGACACATGCCTAGTTGCCTACTAAATAAAGCACAAGGGAGGCATATGCCTTGTGTTAGAAAATAAAAAACCTATTCAGGGACCTCACCTAACAGATTAAGATTTTAGGTTGAATGGTTCCTTGACATGGTATCAAAGCCTATTTGACCCAAGTGGTCTAGTTTTCAATCTTCACCACTCTCATTATAATTAATTAAATTTCAGCACAAGGTATGGTTGGGTGGTGGGCCTGTGCTTGTCCATGCTTCAAGCCCAATGGGCTTTCGCGTGAGGGGGCATGACAGAAAATAGGAAAAGTATTCAGGGACCTCACCTAACAGCTTAAGCTTTTAGGTTGAATGGTTCCTTGACACCTTACATGAGACATACCTCTATATGTACCCCTATACAAAAGGCATACACCTCGATTGTATCCATGCCTCTATAGTCTGCCTCAGGGCATCTTCTTGGTGGATGACCTGGAGGTGATGCCTCCATCACTTTCAAAACCCTGATTGCGAACACCAACATGAGTTTGATAATGTTAGCCTTGCTAATTCAGATTTATGTTTTGTTGTGTTTCATAATTTTGCGGCCTTGATAATATCTTAGCAGTCATTTCCTATTTGTGCAACTAACTAACTACAGAAGACCATCTGAACTATAAGACAAATATTGCAGACCTACAAAAAAAATCATACCTCAATTCCATCTAGCATGGCCTGGTTTACTCACTCTGTCCTTACTGCATAGAAATTTCCTCGAACAGTTTCAATTAGTCTTTTTCATCCTTCCTTTCCGAAGAATAACAAAATCATTTAATGTTAGTAATTGCTAAAATGAAAGGAATCCTGATAGCAACTTTAGGAGACTATTCCACAACAATTATTCTTTTCAAGTTCAAGCCTGCACTGCACTATACCATGATAGACCCACTCGCAACATTTTTCTCAATCAAGGATTCCTCAGCTTCGATTTCTTCAATGGTGCATACCTCAGAACTCCTGCGCTGGATACGAAATAGGAGCAAAATCAGAAACAAAAAACATCAGAGGAAAAAGGGGAAACCAGAATTGTGTAAACACTTGATGAAAACAACCTAATTGCAAGTATAATGAAGAAATGATCCAGGAATGGTCTTGGCTCTTCTGTTCCGATTGTTTAGCAACGACGAGCTGTCCAGGAAATTTCCTGGCGGCAAACTGAAGATTTGCATAATTTGCAGCTGAGCTCCAGGAAGCCACGTTTGAGCATGTGGAATGGCATTTCGTGTAATTGCTTCCTCTGCAGTGAGAATCTGAAAGTATTCTCTGTTACTAAATCGCTTCTATAAAACAGAGATGCTCTCCAACTAATTATAAAAGGCCATAAAACTCAACAAAAGACTGCCCACTGTAAAGATTGACTGGCCGAGTATTTTGGAATTTGGAAGCTGCATGGCCAAATCGGCTGACCATATATCAAATTCTACGTTAAAACTTAAAACCCCGAGTTTCCAGCTGAATTGAAACAGAGTGAGGGACTCCGGATCTCCTGCGCACATGAACTCTGCCTACGTCTTCCTACATTACTTAGCAGCCACACATGGGGAACATCTCATCTCCGTTCCCTATGTGTGGCTGCGATGTTATATGAGTAGATGTGGGCAGATTTCTACAGGAGATCCAGACCGGAGGGAGGGAGGTAGCTCTCAACTCTCAAGTCTCAACTGACTCAGACGAACTGACTCGGATCGGCAACTCCCACATCCCGTATAAACAAACCGTTACGTGAACAAAATTGGTTGGTGAATCACAAAACAGCTGACGACGATTCGGGGAGTAACTCGATCGTGTCTCATTGAGAAACCGAACGATCCATAAAATCGTCAGGTTAACATCAAATTCTATCAAATACTTGAGAGGTGGAATCTTCAAAAAATAATTAAATAAATAAATAAAGGATACATTTTTTAAACTATTTCTAACTCTACCCACGCCTAAGGTTTAAGAAATTGGCTCCACAGCCTGTTACACAGTAAATTTCATCTAATCCGAATCCTTCCTATTCCCACCTCATGTTTCCTCATTATCCTTCCTACTATCTAAGCACTGCACTCTTCGTTACTTTCAATTGCCCCCTCAAACAAATTTGTTTTTTTAGATTTCAGTTTTTAAAGGAGATATGGTATTAAGAGTTTAAGACTAAGATTTTAATTATATAAAGGTTTGTTTGGTTTGTATTACCAAGATGAGAAAATAGGAATATTTGTCCAAGATTTCAAATTTTTGATGTTTGTTTTGGGTGAAAGAATGAGATGCCACGACACGTATTGTTCGATACGGGGTCTCATCAAATAGGTGTGACCCCAGTGGGGAGCCCAAACGATACGTATCGGCCATCCCGATACGCCGATATGAACATATCAGTGGGGGTGCTGGAACGATACGTATTGTTCGATACGGGCCGATATGTGTCGATACTTTGAACCTTGGTGACTCCATTGAGAAATGAAAACAAACGGCACTTGTGAGAAAATTTTGTTGAGAGCAGCAACCCCGAGCGTCTCTTCTACTTACATGCTGTCCAACGGTCATCTCACCGGTGTCATCTCCAGTAATTTTTTAAGGTAAACTCAGTTTTGGCATCCTCTCGCGAGTTTTGTTCATTTTTGTACAATTTTTATATTCTTTCACGGAATGAGTTCCCCCTTCAAATTTTACTGTCGTCTAACTCCATCCCTTGGTCTCCAGACCAATCTCCATTGCTAGAAAATGTTTGATCTACCGTTCAAGGCAATCATTTTAACATCGGAGCTCCAAATCTGGCTTCCAACGTCTGCCTCTTCTAGAGTTGGTGTTTTTCTAAATTTGTTTTGTTTTAGATTTGTTTCAGGTTTGCCGTTTTACATCGATAGTGTTGGCCTTAGACCTATCGTTGTTTTATTTTTGTTTTGTTTCAGTTCTGGTGTTTTGTTATGCTGATAATACTCGATCTCAGATCAACCATTTTTTTTCGTTTTTATTTTTGCTTCGTCTCAGGTCATCACGGGTAACCAAGTAGGGGATTCTTAGGCTGAGGTACCACATACCCTGTATATGTTGGTTGCACAATCTCTATTTCTTTTTTCCTAGTGAAACCAATAACTTAATACCAGCATGATTTTTTTTTCTATTGATTCTATCTCTGCTAATGCATGTAACTTCATACAACAGCAATCAAGCCAAGAAAAATATATTATTCAAGCCAAACATATGTTACAAAGGAGCAAACCTCCTTTGCTTGTTTCTTATTTGGTTAGGGTAGCATTTTTAATTATGAATGTGTAAGTGGGACCCACAAGTAATATTTTTCATATTTGAATGTGTTACTAGGTCCTACACATAATACTTAATATGTATGTAAGAAGAAATGATAAGCATGTTTGCCAAATCATCTTTCAATCTTTCTAGTTTTTGAAAGATCTTTAAAAAAATTGCAACCAAACAGTCTTTGGTCTTTGAAGATTTACCTATGAAAGTTCATCAGTTTTTTGAGGTCTTAAGCTTTTGGAAGATCTTCCTAAAAAGACTTGCCAAACGCCACCTATGTCTTTTTGTGCAATCAGATTTAGAAAACTCCATAAACTAGTGGCTATCCATTTTTAACCATGAATGTGCCTCTTAGGGTCTTGGGTTGGTTCAAGATTCAAAATATCAACACGTATCGGCTGATATATATCATTCCGGCACCCCACCGATACGCCCCTATAGTGGGTGTATTGATGGTCTAACTGATTCAAGGTGTGGTGAAGACCTAAACCGGCTCCCCTGAACTAATTGGCGAAAAAAAAAAAAACACCAATAAGAGTATCGATTCGCCCGATACGCCCAAATCGACGTATCAAGTGTATCGATATTTTGAACCTTGAGTTAGTTTTGACTATTGAAATGAGTTATTCACATTATTTTGTTTGTACAAAATCAGAAACGTGAGTAATAGAGTCTTGGGTTAAAGGATTGTGAGGGGTCTGGAAGTGGAAGAAGGCTTGGGTTGCTTGGCATGCAGATTGGTGATATGCTACTTGTTAAGTGTTATTGTGTTAGTAGCTGGAGATTATCTAGTGTTAAGAACAGGTAACAACCTTTCAGAAATGGGTATGGCAGAAAGAGATGGGAAGGCATAGAGTAGAGTAGATTATCATTGTATGTTTAGGAAAGGATGCATGGGCCTTTGTTGAAGTTTAAAGAGGAAGGACTGTTGCATGGATTTGGTGGGGACCTTTGGGTGGGGGTTGGACTGCCCACTAACAATCTTTTATCCATTATAGTCAAAGGAGAAGGATGGGTGAGCAGAAGAGGGAGGGGAAAAGGGTGGTTGTAGTGATTGATGATCCAGGAGAAAGTGTAGGGCAATGACAGGCAAAATTCAAAGTTTGAAGCTTTGGAATATAAGGATTGGTCGTAGGGGCGTAAATGGATCAAATCCAACTCGAATCAAACAATATTTGAATTCGAATCCAATTAGAAAATCTGAATATTTGAATTTGATTAAATATTGTAATATTTGATTTGATTCAATTCGAATTCAATCAATTAATTATTTTAGGTAATTAATAAATATATAAAATAAATATTTTATTTATTTAAAGTATATAAATATATAATTTAGTTATTATATATAAATTGTATAAAACATTTAAATATTTTATATATTATAGATAAGAATTAAATAATTGGTCGAATTCAGATATTTATCGAATCGAATCAGGTCATATCCGAATTCAAATCCGATTAGCTATTTGATATGAATAGGATATCTGGATTTGACTGATTAGATATTTGAATTATCTGAATTCAATTCAATTATATTGAATCTTCAATTTGGAATCAAATTTTTGAATACCGTTAACACTCCTAATTGGTCAGGATCCTTTGTATTTACTAAAAATGAAAATTTGGACCATGTTCAATCTTTTGATGTATTGTATAAAAAAACAATAAAAATAAAAAAAGGACAAAATTCAAAGCATCAACATGTTTATGTCACATCTATAAAAAAACATGTTTATGGTACATCTGTTCCAATTGCAACAGTAGCAACTTGATATGTATCCAATACCCAAAAACCCAATAGTTAGGAGCACCTCTAGGATCCATGTAAAGAATACTAACATGGAGGTGAAGGCATCAAAAGAACTCCATCTACAATCGTCAATCATTATTGTGTTGGTGGTCAATTTGGTGGTTATGCCAATTTATACTTGTTTGGATGATGGTTGCAAATATTTGGTTGTTATGAGCCTAGGGAACCGACTTATGACATTTGTGTTTGACGAAACTGTTTATGTTAACTATTATAATTAGGCTATATATTTAATATATATGAGTTTTTAATTGTGCCCTATCAGCATGACATGTGGCATTGTTAAAAAACTATTGTGCTGCGTCATCACAAAAACAAGTCTTGTGATGTGGAATCATCCTACAAAATTTTCTCAGCAGCCAAACACAGGTGACTGGATTGAGAAAAAAATTCTGTCATCCTATTCTTTTTTGGCAACCAAATGAACCATAAAGTTAATATATATTTATATGTTATTCATCATCAACATCATCTAAACCTTGTCCCAGCTACATATGGTCAGCTCCATTTGAGCGTGTTTCTCCATTTTGTAATGTTTAATATCCTACTCATTGTTATTACAATTATAAGTGATTAAGCATATGTTTGGTTTCATGGGAGTTTCTTGAAAGACGTTTTTTAGATAAATGTTTATCTGAAAAATGTTACTTTAAACGTTTTTTTTTTTGGCTTTTTCTATTTGATTGGATGTTTTATGGGTGTTTCAAGTAACACCCTATAAAGTTGCTCCACCTTAGATAATGTGTACCACAATCAGCATTTCACTTCAAGAAATGCCGAGGCATTGGAGAAACATGAATCTAGCATTTCCCCAAATGCCCCATGCACATACATAAAAGTGTTTTAGTTTTTTAGTATTTATTTGATAAACAGTGAAATCAAACAGTGGTCTCATATGCAATAAACAACAATGCCTATGTGGCGTGATGTAACGACATTTTTTTAATAAACGTCCACAGAACCAAACGTATACTAAATCATTTCTTATCTCATTTGAACAACCGCTAGCCGGCTAAGCCCTTCTATCCCTTCAACTTGCATCAGATCACGTATTCTAATGGGTGCTGTGGATCGTCTTCCATGCACATGACCAAACATAATAAAAGTTACTACTGCCCAATGAACAGTTCAACTTGATGGTTATGATGGCTAATTCAATGTTAATCTTAGTATATGCTGGGTTTAACTTGACTACTTTTAAGATGCAATACTAGTCATTTGAGAAAATGTTAAATGTTAATTTGAACATTTGAAAGGAGATTTAAAGACCCATTCTCTGATTTTCTTCTTTTATATAAACATCCCCTCCTCTAGTTAAAAAGAAGAAGAAGAAGAAACTTTACCCGTGGCTTTTGCTTACAAAATGGATCAAATTTCTTTAAGCTCAGTTTGGAAGGAGTATAAATACAAATATGTATAATATAAATAGATACAAAATATAAGGTTTTGTACTTTACATATTTGTATTTGTACTCATTCCAAACTAAACCTTAGTAACTTGTTTTAATTCTGAAACGCCACTTCTTTGTCAAATAAATTGTAGAAGCGCTTGTAACTTGTAAGGAGCAACTTCATATACATGATTTCCCAAGATTCAAAGGGCCAGCACTCCATTTTTTTTTCAGCATGAGCTTTTTTTTTTTTTTTTTTCACGCTCGGGGTGTCAATAAACTGGTTTTGGGTTGGACCCCATCTAAATCAAAATCAATTTGGAAGAAATGGACAGATCAATAATACATATTGAATTGGACCAAACCAGATGTATTAGTCTAAAGTGTATTTGATTGGATTGGATTGAGTCCATACATGGATTTATGTTGGATTGGGTCAGATTAACCCCATATCTGATCCATTGGTACAAGATAAGAATACATGTGTCAATGAAATAGATTTGGGTTAGAGCAAATTGAAATTAAAACCAATTTGAACATATTAGATGGTCCAGACATTGAATTGGACCGGTCCAAAATGTTCATTGAATTAAATCGGACCTGGTCAATTTATAATGGACTTATATTGGACCGAATTGGATTGGACCTAATCCAGTCCAATTATCACCCCTAGTTCTAATGTTTAAACATGCATAAAGAACCCTCCAATTCCTTGTATTTAGCATTTATTTTCATAGGCTCAAAAACTGATATGTTGAACCTTGACTCACTTTGGAAAAAGTGCAAATACAAATATGTATAATATAAAACATTGTATTTTGTATTTCTAACTTTGTATTTGCAGTTGTATATATTTATATTTACACTCCTTCCAACAAAACCTAGGGTCTGTTTGGTTCGTAAGTGGAATGGTTCATTCCCATAGTCTGTTTGGTTCAGACAGGAACGGGAATGAGAATTGAAATCAATAAGAATGAGATTTCATTCCCAAGGAAGGGATAAAGAATGGTCATTCCTTCAAATAGGAGAATGCTATTCCAACAAAAATGGAAATGGAATTCTGATTCTACCCAACCAAACAGTTGGAACCGGAATAGCCCAATATTACATGCAATGTACATGTCTGTTGGGATAGCCAAATTATTTTTACCAGAGTCAAAGATATTTTGACTATGATGCAAAAATTAAAATTAATCATATTAGATACACCTTGTTTGATTTCTAATTCCATGCACGATGCAAATGTATATTGTTGGGAAAAATAATAATAGGTCTTTTGATCGTGATAAAGCTGCACAATTTCAATTAAAAAAAGAAATTTTTAAAAAATAATATTTTCACATCTTGGGGCCGGTTATCAGTTTCTCCACTGGGTTGACAGGGATTGTCAATGCAGTTATGCAGGGACTAGCCTCGCTTGATTGTATTAGCTTTATGAATTTAAACCTATATGATTCAACACCTGACTTTACTCATTGACCCATTAACAGCTGAACTAGCTGGATTTAATGACTTACTGCTTTCATTTTTTCAGTAGACAGATTGTTAAGTCCTTCCTTCAGTCACTTCATCCTTATCAAATAGCAAAATATTTATTACGCTTTAGGCTCAGTTTAAGAGTACATATATAGAAATATATATGTAGGGTGCAAAATCTTATATCTTGTATTATTTTGTATTTATTTGGAATGTACATATTTGTATTTGCACTCTTTTCAAATTGGAGTATGGATATATTAGACACACTATTGTAAACATATTCAATGAGCACTTGAAAAGTATTTTGACCCATGTTTTAAAAACCGATCAACCTAGAACCGGAACCATTTGGGCCACTAGTTCTTGAATCAGCTGTTTGATTATTTGGTTCAAATGGATGACCTAATTCAAATTAAAAAAAATAAAAAATAGCCAAAATTATTGTTTGGGTTGAAGGTTTGATAGTACGGGTCAGTGGATCACTGATCAAGTCAATGGTTTTTGGCCAAAGAATGGGTTAAGGGTGAAATGGAATTAATCTTTTTCAAAGTCAGGCTGGGGGTATTTAAGGGACAGGTAATTACTCAATGTGCTCATTATGTGTACCTACCTCATCCGAACTGTCCAAATTTAGCTTTGAAAAGAATGCAAATACAAGGTTTACAATACAATATACAAAGTTTTGCACCGTACATAAATACAAATATATAAAGCTCAGTTTGTTTGCTGCACAAATTTCATTTGCATCAATATAAACGCATGGGACTGCAAATAGGCTGATCAATGTAAATTCTGGTTTACTTTTGCTTAGAGGTATGACTTTGTCTTTTTTGTTTATAAGAAGTAAAATAGGAGAGGTTACTTGCTTGAGAATGTGAGAGGAATTAAGATGGTGTGGTCCTAACTTTATATGAGAGAGAATGGAGGTAGGAGGAAGGTGGTTTAAATTATGCATCAGTTTGTGATGCAAAATTTACAAATCAGAAAAAATACAAAATTTGCATCGAGAGCGCAAATGTATCTTTTTTTGTAAAATTTACAAAATTTGCATCAAGCTAGTGTTACATCTCAAGACCTTTTTGTAAAATGTATCTTTTTGTATATTCCTAGAGCTAAGAATGTAGTGGTACATGAAATGGTGGCCTCTACGATTAGGATGGTGTTTGGTATGGTTTTCCCTTATTTGAAAAACGGTGCCAGTTTATCGCTATGACGAGGGCATTTGTCTAAAATGTTATTTTGTAATCCCGTTTTTCAATTATATGATGTTTAATATGGCTTCATTTTATTTGAAAAAATGTTTATATTTGATTTATCTTCAAATTTTAAGCAGGATTAAAATTTGTAGTGATTCAAATGACCTGGGTGGGTCGTAAGAATCGGTTAAATTGTTGAGACGACCCAGCTGGTTTTTAATGGTTGCATCAGGTTTTGACTGATTTTACTATTTCTTTCAAAAATTTGAAAAACCTAAGCATTTAACCAAGGTTCAAAATATCGATACACCCAATACAGCTTTTGGTACTTTTTATTATTATTATTTTTTTTGCGACTAGTTCAGGTGAATCAGTTTAGGCCTCCTCTACACCTTGATTCGGTCAGACCCCCGATACATCCACTATAAGGGCATATCGGAGGGGTCCCGGAATAATACATATCGACCGATACAGGCTGATATATGTCAATACTTCAAACCTTGCATTTAACAACTGAAATGACCTTAGTGTTTTGGGCTTTACAGTCCGATCCTGTGGTGCAAGTCTTATAACACTTGGGTAGACAAGAAAGATAATAAAACCTTGGAAGCACAATCGCAAATGTAAATGAACACGTTGATTTTGCATTCCTTTCCAGTGCCAAACCATTAATTGCAGAAAAGAAGTTTTCGAGTATTAAAGAATAAAAACCTATTCAATAACTTTACCTAGCAGCTTAACCTATTTTAAGTTAATTTATTGGTCAGGTTCCTGAATAGATAGAGACTACTTTGATGCCAAGCCAAGTGAAATCTTAAATCAAAAAGAGCCATCACTTTCAAACACGAGTCAAACCGTGTGTGTATATTAGAATCAAACTTTAAATATTTTAACCTAAATTTAATTAAAATCAAACTCAAACTGAACCTAATCAAACTTGATATTGAACTATTTAATTAGAGCTCGATTGATTATTTATCTATTTTGAGATGCAGTTGCCTTATTTGACCTTCTTTCTCACCAGGATGCTTTCGAAATGGTTTAAAGTTTCTCTCTTCATCATCTTTATCACTTTCTCCTCTTCCACACAATTCTCACACATTTTCCAATATAAAATCAGGGGACTCCAAAAATCACATCACTTTCAAACACGAAATTTCGTCGCCAGATGAAAGAAGTTCGCTGTTGCTAGCTTGAATTCACATCAGTGCCCCATAACACATCCCGATCATGTATTAAGAACATCTCCCGATAATATCATCAAGATTAGGAATATCTTCCATATTTATCATGAAAATGTTCTTAATACACGATTGAGATGTGCTGTGGGAGACTGTGATCTCCGCTAACTTACTTTTAATTAAAGGGACCAGAGACCCTTTTGATAACTACTACCAAATACCAATTGATGTCCTCTCATGCTCTGCACCAGATGGGCTCTGTTGGTCTTAGACGACTTAGACTTTTCTTTACAATCTCTGTATGGTAGGAGATTAACCTGTGGGGCTCCCCAAAATTCATGCTAGTGGTGTGTGAAATTAAAGGGGTTTCAGTCAAAAGGTTGCATGACTCTAATGCACGAGGCGCCTGCTTCTTAATACTGTCCTTTTCCTTTAGACTTGTTTGTCTTCATCGTTAATGAAGTAAAACTTCATCATCCTCATTTATTCAAAAACCTGAGGATATTAAATTGAATTTTATATCAAACCTCACTACCTACATTTCAAACTGAAGGTGACATCTGAGGCCTTTGGTAGTCTGGCCTAACCCCAGTCTTTCCCACCTCACCACAAAAGCATAAACATACATTTCAGCTTACAGTGTAACGATAGAATTAGGTCCAACCATAAATCTATGGACGTAAAATTAGTCTATCCTATATTTTTCATTTTTAATGCATTCATTAATATTAGTTATACTTTAAAATTAAATACAGCAAGATTTTTAAAATTTAATCGGACAACGAATCATTCAAAAGTTTGTTTAATCGTTCGAATCAAATGGATGGTCCATTCTGACGTAAAACGAAATTGATCATATGACCGATTTTCAAATTTTCCGATCCGATTTTAAAAATCATGTAACCAATAGCGTCTTTTGCTACACGGTACAACAGATACATCATTTGATTTTGTCTAATTCTTTTTTATTTTCATCAAATTATTACTTGCATGTGTATCATGTGATGTCACATACATTCATTACGTGAACGTGTGATGTCATTCATATTGTATTTTGACCATATCTGCTATATAATTTACATTAATTTGTCCTCTTTTTCTTTCTTTCTAAACGCATATAACACCTTTTCAAAAAAATTGAACAACTATATCCAATCACATTTATTCTCATTCCTACCCCGATAATTGAAAACAATCTACTGCTTTGAAAGTAACTTTTGTAGATGGAAGATTCCATACACAAGCGTGTTGAAGTTAAAAAGTCGAAAAAGCCATTTGAAAATCTAGTAGTTGGGGTGGTCCGTATACAACTCTCGTTTGGATAATTGCTGTCTTATATGACAACGCCTTGGGGACAAATTCCTACCTGCCTTCATGCTTTCGCGTATCCGAAAATTTATCCGAATTCGAATTTGAGATTTGATATAATCTATTTGAATTTGGATAATAATATTAATCACTTGAATCTGAATATTAATCATATTAATTAAGGTTCTGTTTCATTTGCAGGAATCTAAATTTATTTATTGTTATTGGAATTGGGATGGTCTATTCATATAATTTGTTTGGTTCAGGCAAAAACTGGAATGAGAATTAAAATCAATTGGTCTGAAATTTTATTCCTATGGGAGAGGAAGGGAATGACAATTCTGACAAGAAGGGGAATGGGATTCCAATTGGGCTCATCAAATAATTGGAATTGGAATAGTACATTCTAATTCCAATTTGAAACTCCTATTCCCGCAAACCAAATGTGCCTTATTTTATTGAATCTGAATTTTAGGCAATTAAAATATAATGTATAAATTATATATTTATATACTTTATATAAATAAAATAAATAATTGGATGAAATATCTGTATCTTGAATTCTCTAAAGTTTACTTTGGGAAGAGTGCAAATACAAATATGTTCAATGCAAATGTGGTATTTCTATACATTGTATTTGCATTCTACAAATTTGTATTTACAATCTTCCCATATATATATATATATATATATATATATATATCAATACAAATGGATGAAAGAATGCAAATGAGAATTTTATAAATTTTGGTTTATCTTTGCTTGCAATTTTACTTTAGTTTCTTTTAGCTATTATTTTATTTTGTCTGCATTGAAAAAAAATAGTAAAGTGAAATCTATAATAAATTAGACCAAAATTTGAATTCTAATTCATTTGCATTCTGATCCATACTTTTGCACCAAAGCAAATAAAGTTAATTACACTGCAATCAAACAAAGCGTTTATTTGGCATCGATGTCATTGCTCCAAAAAACAGTGCTAATTTGGAGCAACGCTGAATTTGATGTTTTCTTAGATTGGAGCTCGTTGTTACCAATGATGACATGAATTTCCTATAATGGGTGCCAGTGCTGAAAACAGATATAGAGCATTAGTACCAAACAGAAAATACTACTGTTGTTCTAGGAAACGTCTTACCTAACAGCAAAATTTCCCCCCCCAAAAAAAAAGGATACCATTTTCTCAAAAAAGAATACTTCCAATCCACACATCAGCAACACCATTTTATGAGACAACACTGCTGTATATGCAGCAACGATGCCAAACATATACAAGATCAATTATAGAATTCCATTTCCATTTACACCCCTACTTTTTTGTGAGAATTAATGATTTATTTTATTTTATTGAAAATCAATATTAAGAAAATTTAATACAACCACAATACCCACGTTCATTTGTCGCTATATTTGGCTCACGGTAACTAATAATTGATATTTCCTATAAGGTGGATAAACAAGACAACTTAACATCTTTTGCTGAAGCCGATAAGCACTCTCCCTCTAATCTCTCTTTACCCGTATAACTGGTATAGTGTATAAGAAATACTCGCCCCAACTAACATACTTACCCAAAGTTCCAGATGAATGAAAATCAATGGGGCTTTACTACGGTCTACGAAAATGCCGACATGGCAAAGTAGAGTAGCCTACCGGTAGTAAGATACCGACAACTTGGGGTACGTCAAAAGTCAAAACCATGGTTCCCATACGCCCGATTACAAAAACAAAGGCACCGTGGCTCGTGGGGTGGGGGCTACACGTAGCTGACGCTGCTGACCATTGCCTACTCACATTTTCTTTGAGAAGCGCAATTTGACGCTAATGCCCCTCACATAGCCCACAACTCCAAATCGAACTCAGCTCTCTTCGAGCATTTGACCGACGAGAATGTGGTGTTGCTTTCGTAATTCAACACGTAATTTCCTTCTTCGTAGCGAAAAGAACACGTTAGTTTCCTTCTTATGGTTGGATCATTTGGATAAAACTGAAAACCACCGATCGGATGTACAGCCGTTCGTTGACAGGACTCGTTGACTGGCTAGCAGTCACGGTGTATAACCATTAAAATATTACCACGTGGCAAATAATCGTCTCGCTTCTGCCTCCTTCATCCGTCTATATAACAGAGGGCGACCAACAATTCTTCATCCACTCCTGCTCACTATTTCGTGCTTTCTTCTGCTCTCGACTAAAGGAAAGATCATTCGGCTTCTTTTTATAGTAGTAGATACTTAAACATCTAGTCATCCCAATCATGCCTGCCGGAGGATTTTCTGCTCCGGCAACCGGCGGAGCCGAGTTCGAAGCTAAGATTACGCCGATCGTCATTTTTTCTTGTATAATGGCCGCCACTGGTGGTCTGATGTTCGGTTACGACGTCGGAGTTTCAGGTTCATTTCTCGATTTCATTTCATCTTAAATTTCATCTTATTACGGTTTCTTCGGTTATATGATTTCAAAGGAAATATCCTGCGAACGTCATGATTCTAATGATCACGTATTCTCGTTATCTAAATTTGAGTGGAAAGAGGAATGATTTTAGCAAAACTTTTTTTTTTTTTTTCCATCGTTGTTTTCGTGATAAACTCTCTGTTTTCTGGAATCTTGAAGATGTACTTTTCTGAGAATATTTTCACTTGTTTTCATGCACTGCTAATAATTCTGTTAGGTTTATGAATTGAACAATTTTTTTTTTCTTAATTGAAATGAAAAGGAAGATTTGTTTATTTTTTCTTTCCAATTTCTTTGACTGGGAACTGTTAGATACGGGAGAAACTCAGATCTTGATTCATTGGAATACGTTAAGCCTTAAGGCAGACCCCAGAGGAAGACAATATTCGTCGGGGAAAAAGCAGTGAGAGAGAGAGAGGGGCCTCCCGGCAGTCCAGAATCAGAGACCGGATATAGGGCTCCTCACACGCACATCGTACTATCCATTGGGAATATCTCCCGTACTTATATAATATTATTCATGGGTACGGGAGATGTTCCCAGTGCACGGTGAATGTGCTGTGAGGCGCCCAAATGTGAGGAGCAGATCCCGTTCCCCAAGAATCAGGATAGATGAGTGTGATGAAATTTTGATAGTAGAGTTTAATACTGGAATACCAAAAATATCCCTGAGCTTAAGGAATCTTTTTCAAAAGACAACTCGTAGTTGAATTTGCTAACTAAGCATTTTTTATTATTTATTATTATATATTACCAAAAGAAAAAAAAAAGGGACTAATTAGCGTTAATTTGGTAATTTGATGCAGGGGGTGTGACATCCATGCCGCATTTCTTGAAGAAGTTTTTCCCTGTGGTTTACCGGAAGACCAACGAGACGGAGGATAACAGCAATTACTGCAAATATGATAACCAGGGATTACAACTCTTCACTTCATCACTCTATCTGGCTGCGTTGACCGCCACCTTCTTCGCATCTTACACTACAAGAAGGCTTGGCCGGAAGTTAACAATGCTTATCGCCGGTATATTTTTCATAGTAGGAGTGATATTCAATGCGGCGGCCCAGGACCTCGCAATGCTGATTATAGGACGGATCCTCCTTGGTTGTGGTGTTGGTTTCGCTAACCAGGTTTGTTACTCTACTAATTGTACTCCCAGGTGTGATGGTTACAAATTGTATCACTTAGGCCTCGTTTATTAAACCGTAAATCATTTATCTAGTTAAATGCACTTATTCAGGCAAGCGATTCTTAGGAAAACTTGCTTGAATAAGTGCATTTATTAGGGCCTGTTGGGTTTGTAATTGGAATTGGAAATGAAATGGTTTATTCTCATAGTCTGTTTGGTTCAGATAAATATGGAAATAAGAATTGGAATCAGTTGAAAGGGATTTCATTTTTAAGGGAGAGGGAGGGAATGATTATTCTCTCAAATGGGGGAATGACATTCTACCATGAATGGGAATGGGGTTTCAATTCCACCCAACCAAATAATTAGAATCAAAATAGCCCATTCCAATTCCAATTCCATACCCTTATTCTTATTCCCATGAACCAAATGGGATCTTAATTTTTTTTATTTTTGTTTTTTTGAATAAAATTATATAATTACTATTTTATCCATAAAAATATCATTATTAAAGGTACAATATTATCACATCATATATTAACAAAATTTGACATAACCAATAAAATAATTTAAGTAAGTTTTAAGAAAGTATTATTTATCTAAGTAAATGAGGTGCTTGAAAATCGTTTTTCCTCTACGACCTCTGATACCAAAACATGAACAAGAGTTTCTCGTTTATATGGGATCACCAACTTATTTGCCCCCATTTACGCGTACCCTTTGTTGTAGCATTTAGGGTATGATCGAAGCAATGGCATCAAAAGTCTACACTTTTAATAAGCTTATTTTTTTTAGGTTAATCCTCCAATTACATCGGACATTGGATATGGCATAGAATTTGGCATGTGCATGTGCATGTGTCATTGGATGATATGGGATCTACAAATATCATGCCAAATCAGAAACAAAAGAGAGTATATTCTCTGTCATTCACCCCGGCCCATTGTCCTCCACAACTTTATTCCTTGGAAGTTCAAAAACAAAGCAAGTTCGATCGACACGTCTTATCTACATGGTAATTTGGTAAAGTTGGAACTTCCCTTTGGCGGTTTGGCCTCTCCCCCTTTCCAAAGGAATAATGTTCCAGTTCCTCACACTAGTCCGAATCCGCTGCACTTTTTGCTCCTGCAGTCGATTCCCATTACCTTTTCTTCTACATATTGCATCTATATCCAGAGTCCGGAGTCTCTCTTTTCTGGGACGGGGTTGGGTTGTTGTTGTTGGATGATAAGGTCTTTTTTGGTAATGTGCGCTTCCGACCAAAACCGTTGGCTCAAAACTATAGAAAGGGCGGAAGTACGTAACGTAAGAGATTGTTTAAGCCACCACTCACACTCACACAGACCGGTTCTGTGGAGTTCGAATCTGTTACCGACCTAGGCGGCAGAAATGGTGTGCTTTTCAGCCAAACGTACCCTAGTGCAGCGTTAGGAGAGGACAAGGGTGTAACCTGTCCCATCCACATGGCTGGGCAGGGCAGGGCTGCAGGGGTAAAAATCCCCTGCATTGTGGGTCACCCTTGGTCCAACGTGACCAAATGGCTGCCTGTCCTCTTGGTAGGGCAGGATATTCAGGACAGTGTAGACCTTAAGGATCAGGCCCCACGTACTCCTACCGCAAATTTTCTAGGATAATCCACTCCATCATCTGACCACGTGTCTCATAACAATTTTTGCTAAAACCAAAGAACAGATTTGGATGATGTTATGCCCTATCTAGAGAACAAGCTTTGGGGATAGATCATGAATTAATTCAAATCCGATCGACGACGTGTGACTCACCCTTGGTTGACCCAAATGAATCGTTAACTTGCCACGTGCAAAGATGTTGGGGATAGATCATGGGTCTGGTGGATCCAGAGCCAGAAAAAATATGAACCATGTATAGACCGTTGATTTAGCAACATCTAGTGATCACTGGGAGTGCAATTTAATTTGATTAAGCAATTTTTAGATTATAAACTTAATTTGGGCCCTCCATCTGCATCTGGGCATATCTGTTAATCACTCCTTGCGGTATTCTTGTTGCACTACCCCCTGTTTCTGCGAGTGCTTTTCTTCCATTTGTACCAAAAACGGAGTTTCTTGTTGTTACAAAATTGTGATATTTCCCTTTCATTAATTTGGTTGTGTTCTAATAAATACAACAGGCTGTTCCTCTATTCCTCTCGGAGATTGCACCCACCAGAATACGTGGAGGACTTAACATACTGTTTCAGCTGAATGTCACCATCGGTATACTCTTCGCCAGCCTCGTCAATTACGGAACCGCCAAGTAAGCCATATAGTCCTCTCTCTCTCTCTCTCTCTCTCTCGTGCATTTGATATGCTTATTAATTTACATGTTTGGTGGTTAAGATAGAGCGATTAATGCATTATTAATTATATGTTTGACTTAAAGAGGAGCCTACAACCCATAATTTAATAATTATTACATAGGCTGCTGATTTCCTAGATTGTTCTTTCTGTCCTATTCCTCAGGTTTCAATTCTTACATAATCAGTGACTGCCATCATTTAATTTCTTTTTGGGAAAAACAGTCGGGTCTGTTTGCAATTATATTCTTATATATAGCTGAAAAGTCAAGCAAGAAACTGAGTGGGGGCCGCTGGTAAAGCTAAAAGCTCCCAGACTGAGACAAGTTGAGATGTATAATGTGTGCTCTATATATGGTTCTAAACTCAGTCTCTTGTATTTCTGTATTCGATAAATTCGATGCTGACCTAACAAGAACTTGATGATTATTTCCTATGGCAGAATCAAAGGGGGTTGGGGATGGAGGCTGTCGCTGGGGCTGGCTGGGATCCCTGCATTTTTGCTAACTGTGGGAGCTCTTTTTGTGGTGGACACTCCTAACAGCCTCATAGAACGTGGCCACTTGGAAGAGGGAAAAGCCGTCCTCAGGAAGATAAGAGGCACTGACAACATTGAGCCCGAGTTCCAGGAGATACTGGAGGCAAGCCGCGTGGCTAAGCAAGTAAAGCACCCCTTCAGGAACCTCCTCAAGCGAAGGAACCGACCCCAGATGGTCATCGCCATAGCCTTACAGGTCAGGATTATGCTTATTTCAGTTTGATCTCTTGGTGGCTATTATTTACATAATATAGATAATGACATTAAGTTTCTAACAAGATTTATTTTTGTTGGTGGCGCAACAGATTTTCCAGCAATTCACGGGCATCAACGCCATCATGTTTTACGCCCCTGTGCTGTTTAGCACACTGGGATTTCATAATGATGCATCTCTGTACTCGGCCGTCATCACCGGCGCTGTCAACGTTGCGTCCACTGTCGTCTCTATATACATAGTGGACAAGGTGGGGCGTCGGATACTTCTACTTGAAGCTGGAGTCCAGATGTTCTTATCTCAGGTGGTGATAGCGGTGCTGTTAGGGATCAAGGTGACGGATCACTCTGACAATCTCAGCAAAGGCTATGCCATCCTGGTGGTGGTCATGGTTTGTACGTTTGTTTCATCGTTCGCCTGGTCGTGGGGGCCTCTTGGGTGGCTGATTCCAAGTGAGACGTTCCCCTTGGAGACGAGATCGGCGGGGCAGAGTGTGACGGTGTGCGTCAACATGCTCTTCACCTTTGTGATTGCTCAGGCCTTCCTCTCCATGCTCTGCCACATGAAGTTTGGCATCTTCTTGTTCTTCTCCGGGTGGGTAGTCATCATGTCGTTGTTCGTGTTATTCCTTGTTCCGGAGACCAAGAACATCCCCATCGAGGAGATGACTGAGCGAGTGTGGAAACAGCACTGGTTCTGGAAAAGATTCATGGATGGGGATGACCATGGGAAGGTGACTGAGATGAACGCTTATGGGACAATTGAGATGAATGGCACCACAACTAACAAAGAAGGGAAGAGCAATGGATTTTAAGTTTTATCCATCTTCACTGCTGTAAAGAATTGGATAAATAGATCGATAGTTATAACTTGCAACTGTTCCTTTTAATAGGTTTGGGCAAATTTTAGGTAGCCCAGAGTACCCCATTACTTCTTCTTCTTCTTCTTTTGTACTTTTTATTTTGATTTAGTACCACATGTATCGTATCTCTCATATTCAAAGGAAATGCTTTGATAAAAAAAAATGCTATGTTTTTCTCTATGCATCTGTGTTAGAGTTCAGACTTTACCCTGTGTTTAATTCAAATATAGTAGAAAGTATCTATTTGTTTTGTTGATGGGCTCCACGTGGCAAGGTCGGAGATCACTAGGCTTACCCGTTTAGTTCAAATATAAGAGGATAGGTTTCAGTAGTGAGAGTCATAGGGGTGTCAATTGGACCAGATATGACCAATCCAATCCGGCCAATCTGAATCCATTATAGATGGACCAGATCCAATTTAATCTGGTGAGTTCTTTGGACCATTTTGGACCAGTCCAATTCAATGTCCGGACTGTCCAATCTATTCAAGTTGATTTTAATTTAGATTGGTTCCAATTCATTATAAATCTTTTATGGATGGACCAGGTCCAATCCAGTCGAACAAATACTTTGGACCATTAAGTCTGGCCGGTCTAATTTAATATCTCTTATTGGTCTGTCCAATCCATCTAAATTGATTTCGATTTTGATGGGTTGAACCTAAAATCGGTCTATTGACACCCCTAGTGAGAGACTTGCGACCAACTCTTTGTAAATCCACTGAGTTGATGATAGACTCCCTGCTATAAAAAACATAGTATAAGGTTAGCAAAGCTGAAAGACCCTGGTGATTCTTTAGCTCCGTTCGTAAGTTATTTACCCGGGTAAATACAATTATCCAGGTAAGTGTTTCTCAGGAAAGACTTAAAGATTTATCTGGGTTAATGCATTTATCTATGTTCTTTTATTTTCCATGTAAATAAGGCAATGGCCATTTTAGCCATAAAAATCCAATATTAAAAGGGACATTTTTGTTCCATTCAAGTGTTGGCAATTTTTTCCCCAAATGGGAAAGTTATTTACCTACTTAGGAGATGAGTATCGTTTACCCTGGAAAATAAACTTTCCCTGATCCCCGCTTAAATCTGAAAAAAGAACATGGATTTCTTAATTAATAGGAATCAAAATTCCATTAATCAACTTTTCCCCTCTCAAAATCCAGAAAAAGAACACCCCCTTTAGGTGAATTGATGATTTGAGTTATATGTCATTATCAATATGTTAATTATAAAAAAATTAATTTAGTATTTCCCATACCAAAAATGGGTTTTGAAATAAACAGTTCTCTAAAATGTTTACTAATTAGTCAAAGATTTCATAAATAACCACACTAATATTAGGTACTATAATATATAATTTTTTATTGTTTCAGGCTTGCATTGACATAAAATGGCTGGGTATAAGTTATAAGCTTTTTATATTTTTTCTGAGTTTTTGTTATCTTTTTCTCTGAGAGGGTCAAGCAGATGGTCCAGACAATCGGACCAGTTGACGCATAACATGCCAATCTCAGCAGCAAGGGGTTCGAACATTGGCCATGGTCAGCTGAACTCAATCCAGTTGACTCTTGAGAAATTGACAGACCCCCAACCCATGCATGAATAATGAATAATGAATAATGCTCTCTCTCTCTCTCTCTCTCTCTATATATATATATATATATATATATATATATATATATATATATTATTTGCCTTGGGTCTTGAAAATTGCCAACACTCTTGAGCTTTAGTTTTGACCTTTTGTCCCTTTTTCATCCATTTTACAGTGAAATAAATGAATCTCCTAAAACTCAGTTTTAAAAGAGTATAAATACAAATATGTAGTGTAAAATCTTGTATTGTTTTGTATGTACTTGTATTATATATTTATATATATTTTTAAATTAAGGCCGAATTTGGAAAGAGTACAAATATAAATATATGTACAGTGCAAAACCTTGTATTTTGTATAATTTTGTATTTAAGTTTCAAACTAAGGCTGAGTTTGTATGTAATTGTATTATATATTTTGTATTTAAAATAATATCTTTATATGTACTGAAGTATTTAAGTACAGTTTTGTTTCTTTTACAATAATAAATATTTTATTTTCTTGCCATTTATATCAAAACAATAGCTTGGAATTTTGAATAAATGAATGCGGCATTAATGTAAAAAAATCATATAGAAACAAAAAGGATTTATGAAAAACTATGCGACCATAAGGTTCTGTTTAGAAAGAGTATAAACACAAATGTTCACAGTGCAAATACAATAAAAATGCAGTGGGATGATAGGCTAGGATGTCTGCAAAATAAATTCTTTATATTTTAATTGCCTATGGGATCTTCGGATGTATGTACTATGTAGTGATTCTTAATGAAGATATCTTCTACTGGACTATTATTTCAATAAAGTGGAAACGCATGATTGGAAGCATTTGGAGGAATAAAGTATTGCAATTACCTTTCATCTAATGCAGAAACAAGACCCAGAAAAAAAAAAAAAATTGAAAACCCATTGAAAGCGTATACTTAGACATAAAGGAAGGAAGATCAAAAGAAAAGAAAAGAGCTCTTTTATTAAAGATAAAACTGCTAAGTTTTTAGTGTGTTCTTTAGAAGATAAATCTTGGTCCTTTACTTTGACATAATACGCTAGCTCCAGAGATGTAATGGCATAATTGGCTGCTAGCTAACTTCTTCCGTTCTTCAGCAGTCCCTCGTTCTTGAACCCGATTGGTGTTAACTTTTGGTTCTTGGTAGTAGAGAAAGATGAGTTTATTAAGATCAACAAGATGAGTCTATTTTGCAAGCATCCTATCATCCCAATCATCCCACCTCCACTAATGGCTGATACTCTATGTTTCATTGGTTCTGGAACAATAAGAAAACAAAAATTTATTGCAAGGGATGTAAATAAGAAAAATAAAAAAAGAAGAAGGTGGTCGGAGATTGCCGCTGGTGGCCGGTTGCTCTAGCTACAAACCGGTTGAAGGGTATCCCGTGAACCGATGGGTCCATAGGATGCGAACTCCATTTTTGAAAACCCAGAGATTAACCGTTTACCAAACATTCTTTATCTTTAAAGACAAGACCTGGAGAGCTGAATACATATCCTTTTGGCCATCTTAATTGTCGAAGATCATTTGCAAAAAAAACTTGCCAAATGGCACCGTGATAATGTCACACTTATCACTCTTAGAAGACAAATCGAAAGAGAATTAATTAATTAATTAATGAATCCATTAACTATTGAACTTAAAAGTCAAAACATTAAAAGAGTACTACTGGCCTGGGGTTATCAGTGGATGGTCAATATTCATTCTGCTCAGATCATACATCTCTCTCTCTCTCTCTCTTTCGTTCTTCTGCATGTCTATGTTGTTATCTAACTTGTTGTGGTTGAAACCTGATAACTTGCTGAAGTTTTTGAGTAGGGGAAGCAGTTGCACAAGTGAGCCATTCCGACTTCCAAGCATGCAATGGAACTTCTCCCGTCGCCGTTTACGCGACGGGAAATGACTCCGTCTCCATCGAAACCACCGGCCACCACTGCTTCCTCTGCGGCTTCCCTGGCCACTGCCAATATGGACAGAAGCTCCACATCAACGTCCCTCCTTCCGCTGCCGCAACATCGGCTCCTGCTGCTCCTCAGATTAGCGCTTCTCCATCTTCTTCTAAGTTGAGGCAACTGGCTTTCGCCATTTTTACAGCTTCTGTGCTGTCTCCGCTTTTGCTTATTTATGATTTTTAGTTTATCGGTTAATTTTGTGGGTGCCTGTTATTGTTTTAGCTGCAACTGCCATGGGGTGTATTACTCTGAAGTCTGGACCGAAGTCAGGTTGATATGGTCTTTCTGTATTTTTTAGGCAAAGGAGATTTAACGAATTAATAGGCCGTTTTTAATTTTTTTTATTAATCATCTCTGGTTTCCTTCTCCTTCAAAGTTCAAATCTTCGATTAGTAAATTCGAATTTCTTTAAATATTACGATGGAATGGATTTGGCTGAGGGGCCATTGCCCACTGGACCACCATGTGATGGGCTTATGGACTGTGGTCCAAATTGACGACCACCAAACTCCCAGTTGAATGAAAAAACAGAACAGACAAAGATGGAAATATTGTGAGGATGCTTTTATTTAGAGAAATGTAGGTATGATAGGTAGTAGTTGATGGGCGTACATCACAACATGATCGTTCAAAGATGGTCGTCGGTCCATTTTCAAACTTCTTATTGAAGGCCCATTTTCAAATCCAGTTGGATGTATACAACTTGCATAATATTCTGGGACTCAAATGGCATTATCCCCCCACCCTCACCAACACCTAATTGCAGGAGTCTGCCTTGACTCTCTCGCAAAGAATACACACACACACACAAAAAAAAAGTCTTTCATTGATCCAAATATTCAGGATCTTCTTGAGGGTCGGTTTAATATGTGGGAATAGGGGTCTAGAATCTGAATCAGAACCCAACTGTTTGATTGAACAGAACCAGAATTCTATTTTCATTTCTTGTGGAATGAAAATCCAATCCAATCAATTTTGATTCCAATTCCAGTCTAAACAAAACAGGTGAGGGGAATACGATTCCAACTGTGAACCAAATGGACCAAATTGTTTGGTGTTCTGGGTAATGGTGAAAGTACAAAAACTCCATTCATTATTCATCATATGACTCTATTTTATGTTTAAACTCAATCAAATACAATAAAATAGTCAATTGAAAGAAACCATATGCATGAATTCTTGAAGCATTAGCTTACTTATAGCAAACAAACAAAGAAATAAAAAGAATGGATAAGTGAATAACAAGAAAATAAAGGAGAGAGAAAAGAAAGGGGAAGGGGAGAAAGAGAGAGCCAGGGAAGAGGCAGTGCATGGGAAGAGCAACAACAGCTCCACCCCTCTGTTGATTGCTCCATCCCATGCTCTGCCTTATCCCTGCCTATCTCTCTCTCTGTCTCCCCACTCCACTTCCTCTAATCCCTCTCTGTATAACATACCATTTGGTCCATTTCCGTTTCGTATCCTTTCGGCCCAAAGTCATGCATGGTTTACATCAAACACTTTCCTCTTGAAGAAATTACTTAGCAAGCATCTTCATCTTCCCCAATGCAAGCCCTTTGGGAGGAGGATTCTCAATTCTTTGTAGAACTGAGGGAGGGGAGAGGGCTTACTTTATATTCTTGTGTTGCATATAGTTGCAGTAGTACAGGTGCAAGTACTAACCAACCAGTCCACACCCATTTACCTCTTCTAATATGTACTACCAATAACGTCTTCCAACATTCAAAATATACTAAAACATATATAATTCAAATAAAAAAGTTGAATTATATATGGTCCCCGAAATTTAAAATGCGATATCTAAACTTTTAAAATTTAATAATTCAGTATTTGTGTTAATTAGTTGTTAAGTGACATTTGAAAAAGACACAAATGTTCTTTAAGTGTTGTATAATTTTTTTTTTGTCAATCATCTAACTAAAAATTAACAACCCCAAATTCTTGCCTTTTCCATTCAAGAAAATTGGGATCACATTTAAATGGACATTCTAATGACCCCAACTTTCTTAAATAGAGGAGGTAAAGATTTGAGACTTAATTTTATCAATGTTTGGATGGTTGATAAAAAAAAATTAGATCACATTCAATGGGCATTTGTATCTTTTTCAAATTCTACTTAACAGTTGATTAACAACTAATTAACAACAGGTACTGAATTATTATATTTTGAAAGTTCCGATATTAAATTATCGCACTTTAAAGTTTGAGAACTAAAATGACACTAGACCCAGAATATAGGATACTAATCAAGATTTTTCCCTAAAATTATACTCAATTGGGGTCAACAGGTCAAATCCCATCTAATCTATTGGGTTAGTTAGGCGGCGGGCAAGGCAGATGAGATCTACCAACCGATCAACGGCACATCGACCATATAAAGTACTGATTGTAGATGGTTATAATTGTGTGAGACTATTCCACAATTATCCATGTACTGTACTACAGCTCCCATTCACCATATAGAAATAGTGATTGTAGTAGTAGTAGTACAACATATAGAAATGGTGATTGTAATAGTAGTAGTACAACATAATTCCTTTCTTCCTTCATGTACTCCAGTCTCTTCCAAACAGCCCATAAGAGACCCAACACCTGCTTTCTAAGAAGTCGGTGAAAATATCTGCAGTAAAGACGCATTGGTGGTGTTTGGTAAAACTGAACTCAGATATCTGAAAAGTAAGGAGGATCTGAATGTTGCCATGGACCCTTATGTATTCAGAATCTGTCGTTTTTTCTTTCTTCTTTTCTATAATTTGAATGTAGTCGAACTATTTGAATATCTGAATGTTGTACATCGACTACTTCACAAATCTACCTCTTGGATGTATTTATTTGATGAATCTAACCATGAAAAAAAAATCCAGCACTTGATATTGCAAGACAAAATTTCAATAAAGAGATATCAAAACTCATATAATTTTTATCATATTTTATGTTTGAAACGGTAAATTTTATAGATAATATATAAGATTAATATTAATTAAGATGTTTACTTTATTAGTATATAAATAAATATACTTTTAATTTAAATAAATAAATATATATTTTTTAAGTTATTATTAACTAAATCGGTTCTGGGCCTGTGATTTTGTGTTGATTAATAATCAGTTTGGAACTGAGACCACCCTGTCCCGACCTATACCCAACCCACTGACAATCCTACTCTGGCTTACTCTGGTTTAACCAAATTGATCAACATTGGTCTGGTTTCCAGAAAAACAGTCCGGCTTCCAAAAAGACTTGACTCAACTGATAAGAATTATTCTAGCAATAATTAAAAATTAATGTATTTAAATAACTGAAAAGCTACACGGATGCAGCAGATGTGAACCTATATTGATCACCCTAAATTTTTGTCGTTTATTATGGAGTTTTTGCATACTTAGACTGATAAAATATGTTGATTAATTAATTAATTATTTAGTTTTGATTAGTTTTAATAAACTTAGGTTAATGGACAAATAATTTAATCAACTTACACTAGATTAATTATTTATTATAGATTGTATTCTTCCTTCAATATCTTTAGTTTTTGGCAAAAAAAAAAATCTTTTAGTTTTTAATTTCAGCATGTTCTTTCATTCAAGTTTTCAACAATGTCAAATACCTGTGCATTGCTGCACATATCCCCACCAGCGATTTATTATAAGAATGTGGCCAATGGAGGCATAAGATGAAAGATTGGAAATGGAGAAAGTAGATACATGGATAAAAGATCGATAGAACTCTTAAGAAAAATAATAAAATAGATAATGAGAAATTGGAAGATGAAGGATTTAATTGGTTAAATAGAGATCTTGGAAAACCAATTTAATAAAGACCAGGGTTCCTAGTGACATGATGAGGAAATTAGAGGCAGAGCCATCAGCCATGCCAATTCCAAGTAGGGAAGTCAGAGATGAGATAAAATGGGGATTGGACCCTAGGGAAGTACTCAGTCAAATCAGCTTACCAAGGCTTGATAAAAGGACAGATGGTGCAAATGGTGATGATTTTCTCAAATTAGTATGGCACATGATTAGAAAAACAAAGTGTAGGCCTAAAAGCATGGTGCCAATCAATTATGGTTTTTTAACTGCCGTTGATTCAGATGATCGGACCATTCAGTCCGGGAATCGTTCAGGTAATTGATTTCGTTTTACCTTAAAATTGGTTTTTGGTAAAAAATGGTCGAATTAATTAACGATTTATTTACCCGGGTGGTCAAACCGCCAATCTGTTGACCCGTTCATCAATTTTTAGCTGTTTTTTATTTTTTTTGTCAAAACAGACCCTCCATTTGAACCATCGACTCAAAAACTAGTGGCCATAACAATTTCATTTTCGGGTCTGTCGATTGTAACATACTTGGGATCAAATCCTACCTATGCTTGGGTTGGGGGTTATGGGCTACTTGCCTTGGTGCTGTTCATGGGTCGGGTTGGGTCGGTTTACTGAGGTTTTTCCAACCAACCCGACCTGGTCGGGTTACCTGAACTTGAAACCGAAACCGACTCAATGTTAAGCAAAACCAATGTAGTCGGTTTGATTCAGGTTGGGTCGGTTTCGGCTCTAAGTTCAACCATGCTTGACAGAAACTCAACTGTAATATATATGTGGGGGTTGTGGCACCACAGTATGTGAGGTAGTGAAGGCAAGAAAAGCCTTGTTTTTGATAAACATGATATACCTCTAGTCTATAGTTTGGACTTTGGAGAGGAGAAGAAGAGCAAAACCCATATATAATAATAATGCCTATTATAGAGGTATATATGTTATATATCTTTTCAGTAATTAAGTTCTATCTCCAAAACCACCAACCTATCCCTTTGATTATATATTCATTTTGAAGTTTAATTGTCTTAATTGGGATTTGGGTGAATTTTGTAGGGAGACTTCAGGACACTTAATTACAATCATTAATCTAGCCAATGTAATAGATTTGAAAAGGGACAATTAGTTATGGGGGCTTAATTAATTTAAACTTCATAAAGGGACAATTAGTCAGCTCGGTTTGGGTTGATTTCAATTTTCATACAAGAAAACCAAAACCGACCCAAACCATCGGTTTATGATGTTTTACAACCCGAAACCGACCCGTGCTGAAGATAAACCAATCGACTCGGGTTGGGTTGGTTGGTTTGGTCGGACTGGGCCTTGTTATGAACAGCCCTAGCCTGCCTACCGTTGTATAGCCCCTTGGAGAAAAAAGAAAAGAAAGTACCCGCCAAAAATAAGAGTATTCCTTTGGTCGCTAGTTAAAGGCAAACTCCCAACCAAAAATCTTCTCCACATGAGAAAGATGCAAATAGATCTTTAGTACGCCTACTGTGGAGAGCTAGAAGATGTGAATCATGTCTTCATCGCAAGCCCTCTCTCAAAACAGGTTTGGATTCTCATAAATCAGCAAATTCCAGATCTAAGCTCTAAGCAGGAGAATATTGGGTGACTCGCTTAATGGACGAAAGAATAAAGAGATAATTTACCCAAACCCATGGGGAAAGTTAATTTTATTTTGTGGGAAGTAAGAGAATTTTGCAAATAAAAATGGGAACCCTTCTCTTGTCATTGAAAGTGGGGGGAGATCTAATGGAGTTCTGTTAAGCCAATGAAAATCCCAATATTAGGAAGAGTAATAATCCTAATTGGAGATGGATAAAATTAACTTTGATGCTTTGAGATAGAATAGTGGAAAATGTGAGATTTCAAAGGAGAATTCTTCAATCAAAAGCAGGTCAAATTGGAGCGCACCAATCAATCAATTAATGCTGCGGAATTCTGGTTAGCAAGAGAAGCAGGTGAACTAGAAAGACAAAGTAACGGGAGAAACATTTAGAGTGACGGTGATTTTGAAGCTGGTCATCAATTCAGGGGTTCTCACGCTTTGTTTAAAATTTTGAAATCGAACCGGGGTTATCGGTTTTTAGAAAACTGGTAATCAAAATTGAGTCAAAGTCGATTGGTTGATGGATTCAGTTAATTATCGGTTTGGTTCGTTGGTTTTTTGATTTTTTTTTTATTGATATACAATATTTATTAATTATAGAAAAATATATAAATATATAATATGATATTTTAAATAATAAATAATATATTATATTATATATAATGCTTGTTTATTAATTTATAATGCATAAAAAATAAAAAATAAAAAATATATAAATATACATTAAATATTATATAAATATATGTATATCGATCAATTCGATTAACCATTGGTTTTTTATTCTGATTAACCGAAACCGAAATGCTACTTTTGGTTTTTTAAAATACTGAACTGAAACCAAACCGAACAGTTTAATTAATCGAATTTTTGGTTCGGTTTCGGTCAGTTCGATTTCATAGTTTTTTGGTTAGCATACTAAGAGTAATAAGGAAATTCCATCCCTAGCTACACAACAAAGCACTACTGGAGACTTTGAAATCGTTTATCGTCACACGTGGAGGGAAGGCAATCAAGCTGTAAATTGGTTTGTTTATTTCAGAATATGAAGATTGCTGGAAATTATCGGGTTTTGTTGTGTAGCCCTATGAAGCGAAAAGAAAAAAAAGGGATTTAATATTAAATTCACCCTCACAAATCTTAGTTTTAGTGTATAGTTGGGGTAAGTGTTTAGGTGGAGGTGTTTGAAATTTTAAATTGCTGTAAATGTGTAGTGAAATTCAGAAGTTTGAGATGAAGTGCAGTCTATTTATTCCAAGAAAAGAAAATTAAATTGACTTGGATTATTAAAGGATGAAGTAAGGTTCAAAATATCGATTGGCAGAGATGTATCGGTACTAAAACCTATGCACATTTTGTTTTTTTAAAACTTAATTTTTGGATATGTTTTTTATTAAAATAAAGGGATCCCAAAACACTTGTTTAAAAAGATACAATACCATATGTCCAATACGAATGAGCTATATTATCAAAATTTTAAACCTTGAGATGAACTGCTATAACCAATTCAAGTTGACCATCTCATTTGGAGTTTAGATATACTGATCACAACACATTACTGATCGATCATGTCCATCCAATCGCATACTGAGAATATCAGTAGTAATATAAAGTATATACGGCTGGGTGAATGATCCCAACTCCACTAAGCGTCTGATTCATGGGAAAAATTTCCATTTGATCAATGCAATATTAATGGCAACGGTGACAAAGGACCTAATCCTCAACAACCTTTTTAAACCCACAGAGAATCCTCTCCATTCAAGATTCTAATGCCAGTCGGTCAGCTACGGACTCACCCAAGTTCCCGGGGCAAAAAATATTAGGAGTTGCATAAAATTGGCTGTTTACTAGAAATTGGTTTGTTACTGCCTAATATATTTTACGACGTTAGCTGCACATTGTCGCCCTTCACAGGATCATCACAGACGTGGAAAAAGATCGTGAACAATTTATTCTTAGGCTTAGTTTGTAAAGAGTACAAATATAAATATGTATAATGTAAATACATAAAAAATAAAAATAGGATAGGATAAATTACAAAGATCCCCCTGCATATTGGGGTCTGTGATAAAAGACCTTCTTGTACTTTATTTCGGGACAAAGATCCCTCTGTACTATAACCGTGAGAAAAAGACCCCCCTTTTGTTAGTCTTTCATCCAAAAAGGCCCTTATAATATTTTTTAACCCCCATCCTACCCTTTAAGATGGGAATTGAAAATACTAGGATTGAACCCATTTAATCCCGACTACAACCAAACGGCAATTAGCTCCTGATACAACGCTACTGGATCAAGCCAATTCTCATTTGAATCCCATTGATGCGGCAGCTAATTCTAATGCTTTCTTGGCAACGAGTTCAAGGGGGTTTGCCTGAATTGGCATCCACCAATATGTTCATCTCCTCCTCTTCATTGGTCGATTACGGAGGATGCGTTCAGCCGCAGTGGCCGTCGACGGGTGGGAATCTGTCTGTATCAACATCCCCGCGTGGATTAAAAGAGGAGAATGGAAACAAGGGCCAGTTGGTAGAAAGCTTAGCGCCTTTGTATTCCAACAACAACCAAAACCAGCAAGCAAACTCAGCTCACATGGCCACATGTCAGTGACTGCACTTTTACACAAGGCACCTCAAATGGGATCGACTAGGAGCAACCCCTCATTGCTCGGTAGCTTCGGAGTGGTGAGCTCATCTTCCTCAGATACAACAAGCTTCAACCCTCACGCCCAGAACAGAAACAAGTTCCAGCAGTTAATGAGGCAAGCTGCAAAGCAACCGGAGAACATAGACGAGCTGATGAATCGATATGCACGGCAACCGCCACCACCGGGGTTGGTGATGGAATGATGGGTGGGTTGAATTTAAGCACATTAACGGGCACAGTAAACAATCTCGACCGTCTAATGATCCCGCAGGGTGGATGACAAGGCCAATAAGTTCCAGTTCCACAAAAGTTCAATGAAGTGGAACACAGTCTTACGAGAGATTTCCTAGGCGTAGGAGGAGATGCCGCCAGGCCATTCTTACAGCAAGAGTTAGCGAAATTTGCTTCGATGGGTTCAGCCATGAACTTGAGCCAATACAGTATCACCCACTGAACTGTTGCTCCATTACATTATTTTGACAAAAATCCTTGTTGTATGATACAATTACAAGCAGCGTAAGAGTAAGACAAACAGAACAGAAGTTACTGTGGCGAGAACGCCTAAACTCTTAAGGCCTTGGTTACCGAGTTGGACCGGTCCGTTGAAGCTGCAAAGAGTTCTCCACACAGCGACGGCTGTGGCTGTGTCTGTGTCTGGAGAGAGAGAAGGAGGAGTTGAGAATGACCGACTGTGAATCGTCAGAGACGGATGGATGGGGGTCAGTTGTCAGTGCAGCAGGTGGAAGCAACTCGGCATTGTGGAGGGGGAGTCCTTGGAGTCATGCATGTTGTTGGTTAATCTATCAGGGCCTGGCCCTAGCTTTCTTCCCAAGTCCCCATCATTTCTTGCTTTGAAACTAAAACAGCGCGGAAAACCATAAGATGCGTTGACTGCCGGTCAAAGTATACTGGCCGATGGTGTCAATGTTGTTTTGAATCTTCGGAGTTCGGATCGATGCGTTTCTTTCCCTTTGACGTTTCTTCCAATTATCTCATCAGTTCTTCATCATTCGTAGTTTAAATACATTTTCTTTTTTCTTATTTTTGTTTCTTCTCATCTAGATTACGTCTCTTCTAAACTCAATTATAATCGAGATTGAACGAACTCAAAAAGGAGTAATGAGAGAGGACGGTGAGGGAGGGGAAAAGAAGAGGAGAAGAAAGGAAAAAAGTTTATGAGGTATTTTGATAATTTAACGGATTCCATCATCTGACTTAAGGTCAAGGGGGTCACGGGGGTCTTTGTCACAAACCTCATAGTACGGAGGGTTTTTATAATTTATCCTAAAATATAACACAAAATATAAGGTTTTGTATTCTATATATTTATATTTTTACCCCTTTCAAATTAAGCTTAAATTTCAACAAATAGAAGTTGAAGAAAATGAAAGGGAAAAAAACGCCCTCTTCTGATCAATAGGAATGTCAAATTGCCAATGGGCCAGATTAGGGCTATCCAATTCCAATTCTATAAATATTGTGATCGCATCGGATCAAATTAGGTTATCTACCTACCATGCTATCAGTTAAAATTAAGAAAAAATAAATTAATTATCAACATGGTACGTTTAGGTATTGACGATTATACAAACAAAATAGTTGCTTCTTATTTTTGATAAACTTTTGCATTTGAGCTTTGGGCTGTGGGAAGTAAAAATGAATAAAAAATCGAGCTTTTGATAAGAGTTGTACAATTTAAAGCTAAAATACTTTTAAGCCCCAAATAACAAAGCCAAAATTGGGGTTTTAAATGCAACTACCCTATATCACTTATCTATTACATAATTAGTATCTATTAAAATGAAGATGGTCACGTCAGATAACTTTTCCTTGCTCTCTTATCCCGAGTCCGAATTGGCTGGAGACTAAATCATGTTCATCTGGCTGGGCTACCTATCACAAGTGCATACACCAATGTTAAATACAGATTTCCTTACCCCAACCTTGGCGTGGGTACTCGTGATAGCCTGGTGTGCACAATTTTGTCTTTGGTTCAACCAGATTTCCTTACCCTAACCTTGCAATTTTAGAGGGTCTCCACTATTTCCGTTCAAAGTCTCTAGAGTTGCAACCTCAGCATGACCTCTCCCTTTTCTGCCCTAAATTATAAACAAAATCATTTACGATAGGTATGGTCTTATTTTTTCAAAATTTTATATAGTTATTTGTTTTTTTTTTTGTTGCAATCATTAGTTTCTTGCCGAAAACCAGTTTCTGGGTGACATGACAGATTTTCAATGATCACAGAGGGCTTGCAAGTTGAGTATATATTTGGCATTGATGCTGCAGATACAATACTGTTTTCTGCTGATGTGTGGATTAGAAGTATCGTTTTCTGAGAAAACAATGCTTTTTTTTTTTTTTTTTTTCTGTTTGGAAACGTTATTGCTAGGTAGGACGTTTCTTAAAGTAATGATAACACTTTCTGTTTAGTATCAATGCTCCATGTCTGTTTTCAACACTGGTACTCATTATAAAAAATCCATATCACTGCCACATCATGCTCTTATCAGGTGCAATCTGAAAAAATGCTAAATTAGACATTGCTCCAAACCACGCCTTTTCAATTTCAAAATATGACTTGGAGCACCATTTTTTTATAAAAAAATGAATCCAAATAAACAGACGTTTCCTCAAACACCATTTTTCAGACAGAGCACTGATGTGACTGTTTTCTAGTGCAACGGCATACATGCCAAATAGACGCTAAGTTACGACTATTGTGTTTGTCCTGTGAACTTTACCGGAAATTGGTTGTATAATTTGGTTTATGGTCAGAAGTTCTACTCAGAAAGTCGCCAGATTTCAGTGGCCTGTTGATATGGAGTTACCAGCTGTAAATAAGCAGTTTTTGTCAGCTTGTAAATCAAATGCAGAGGACCTGCAAGTCACGTTACGACTGCTGTGTTTGTCCTATGAACCTTGTCGGAAACCGACGGTATAATCGGTTTATGGTCAAACATTCTCCTCAAGGAATCGTCGGCTCCCGATGACCTGTTGATATGGAACTACATGCTGTAAATCGGTAGTTTTTGTCAACCTGTAAGTCAAACCCGTTTCATAGCATATGGGTGAAGAAGAAAGTCTAATCGAGTTGAGTGCAACCTGGTCGATCTGAACATGTTTTTAAGTTGCCCCGCCTGCCTTGTTTGCCCTTAATAACTTGCTTGTTTTTTTGGTAAGTTAATTAATGTGATTGCTTGACATGGTCCCAAAACATAATTTGTTGGCCTTAAGATACGAACTATGGGCCCAAACAGAGTGCATGATGTGTCGACCTATAATTGGGTCGAACTTTTTGGGTATCCTAATTAATTGTAGTTTTTATTTGATACATCGCCATGAATTAGCCACGTCAAACCACATATGGCTTAGTGACAGAATAAGTGGCCTCCAACTTGTGCAGACGCAACAAGTGAAGACTGAAGAGTTTGGCACATCTAAAAATTGAAAAAGTTTACATAATATACCGCAACTAAAACAAAAAATAACGTAATTAATTAAGACTGAACCTATTTAGCTGGGCTTACTCTGTCTAAATTAATCTTGTTAAAGCAACTCTGTTCACGTAATTCATAAAAGATAAGGTAGTTGTAGTTCTATTAATTTCTAGACTTACCCTATTTAACATAACTCTTAATAAATTCCATCAGAGCCGAAATACCTAATCTGCTTTAAGTAACTCTATTAATTTAGGCCTTTAGGGTCATTTTTTAAAACACTCCCTGTATTATTAATTAAAATTAATAATTAATAATTAATAAAGACTAGAATTAACAAGAAATGCTCTAAAATTATTTTTATTAATTTATATTCCATTTAAAACTAACAAAAGCTAATATAAATTATCTAATAATACTGATAAAAATAAAATTAGTAATAAAATTAAAATCCATTTTAGAAATAGCATAAATAAAAACTAATAAAAGTTAATAAAAATACATTAGCTTTAAAGCTGTTTTCTAATTTAAAAATCACATATATTTCATTGGCAAATAATAAAAATAATAACATTCATTAATTATAGAATTGTTTTTATTAATCCAAAGTTTATGTAAATTCCATTTAAATGGATAGTGTAAATCAGGTGGACTAAGTTGGATTTAAACTCAACCTAATACTTGGGTTGAGCCCAGAGTCAAGCGGGCTCGATTGGGTTTATACTCAATCCAAGCTCAACCCTAATAATTGGACTTAAGGCTCGAGCCCGAAATCAAGCAAGCTAGGTTGGGTTTAAACTCAATCCAAGCTCAACCCGAGGAATTGGGCTTAAGGCTTTAACCTGAAGTCAAGCAGGCTAAGTTGGGTTTAAATTCAACCCAAGTTCAATTCTAAAATTGTGCCTAAGGCCCTAAGGCTTGAGCCCAAAGTCAAGTTGATCTAGCCAACTCGGGTCTAGCTCATGCTAAAATTTGATGCACTTGTGTTAGCCTTGGGCTTGGTCTTGGTCTTGAGCGAATCATAAGTTGGTGAAAGGTCGAGCTAGGGCTAGGCCTGGGTGCAGCCTTAAAAAATAAAAAGGTCAGAACTTTTGGTTTATCATAGGACTTGAGGTCTTGAGCAAAATTAATGCTTAAAATGGACTTAGCCTGGCTTGGGTCAATTGGGAATACCATCTGGTTCTTACTTAAATTTGGTTAACAAAGTCCGTACATCACATGGGTCCCAACTAGTACATGGTTAATACTTAATTATACACACGGATAGCACAATATCATCAGTCTTTTCTTTTTCTTTCCCTTTTAAACTTAGATATGTGGAAGGGATGCATGTCGGGTTGCCCAACCTGAATTGTTAAAACCCCAATAATAATAATAATAATAATCCAACCCCGAAAAATCAGGTTTGGTTTTGGTCAGCCCAATTTCTTCATTTATTTTGCTAAACTTTTCTTATTACTTAGACTTAAAGATTTGTGGATTCAGGTTCATTGATTTTAGCATTTTACAAGAAGAGTTATGATACATTATGAGTATTGTAATGATATTATACCATAAAATTTTCCCTTTCAAACTTAAAATTACTGATACATATATATAAAATGAGTTTGACTATGATACTAAAAAGACATTATATCGGAAAACTTACAACCAATCAACCAATATCATGAGAGTGATAACTAGGGGTAAATTTAGGTCGAGCCGAGCCAAACAACTAGTTGTTCGATAGCTAAGATAGTATGAGGCTTGAGCTCGAGTTTGGTTCGAATTAGAACCTTGAGATCAAGTTCGGCTCAAGTCAAAAGATCGTTAGCTCAAACTCAGCTCGAGCTCAACTTGAGAAAAATGTTTTATAAAAATAAAAAAGTATATATAAAAATTATTATTTATTTGATATTTAAAAAAATTAAGAATTACAATAATTAGTTATTATTATATATAAAAATAAAAATATTATATATATAACATTTTTATTATATATAATATTTTCTATCATGTTGTTATTATTATTATTATTATATAGAAGTTCGATTAGGATCGCAAGCCTCACGAGCCGAGGTATTTTCATCAGAATTCACTGAGGTTTTGATGGGTCAATGCTCTTTAGGTATCAAAGCTTTCTGGCATCATAGATTTTCCCATATAAAATATATAAATTCAACGATGCATGGTTGCATATTTACATACATACACATGCATATAAACACATACCAATACACATGGATACATTTACATGCATATATAAAGACATTTCAGGGTTTGGGTAGCCCAAGGCCTTCCTCACCCAACCCTAAGCAAAGTCATGTTCATATTTTTCAACCCCTTATTCTATTCTGAATTTCAAGCCAAGTTGCAGCCCCGGTATTAGGCATCTCCAAGTGACTAGTAGGTTTTACTCATCCAAATAGATTGAATACCATTTCCAAAAGATAAATGATTAGGAGTTACATGAACTATCACCAAACCTCATGGTTTGGTGGCATCTTTGGTGTATCATACACTAGAAACCCTAACCACTGAACATCAGAACACCAAGAGAGCGAGAAATATAAACCCTCACCACGGAAGCCAGATGGAGAACCACAAACCCTAACCATCAAATCCATGGCAAAAACCTACAGGAGACATCCTATGCCAAGACACCCTAACTACTGATATGAAATGCATTAAATATGGGGGTCTTGAATTAGATTCGAATCCTATCAGATTTCATATTTAATATGAGTTTTCACAATCTTTAAAAATAAAGAAAAGATTAATCACTATCTTGTGTATGCGTGCATGTATGTAATTGGAATTTAGCTCTTAAAATAATTGAATATGGTTAGATCCTGTATCCAATCTGATTCTTAAACAGCCACAACTTTTAAAATCTGAATATGATCTACTTATTATGTAAAAAAAAAACGAAATCCAAAATAATTGGATTGGATCCCGAAATTTCAGACTCCACTGATAGCCCTAGCTCTAATTCTATGGGCAACATCCTCCTTAATATTTCTTTTATCATGGCTGATTGATTCAAAATACCAGACGTGGTTAGCTTGGGGCATCTAAATAGAAGAATACACACGGAATCTGCCCAGTCAAAAAACCAAGCCACCTTCCAGAGAGACCAAAGACCAGCATCTATAAAGGGCCTATAAAAAAAATACACAAAAAGGAAAAAGAAAAGAAAACCACAAGACACAACCCAAGGAAACCACCAAAGACAGTATGCAACAATCACCCACAATAATGAACTGCTCCCTAAGCAGCAGAACAAACCAAACATCCACACCAGGGAATTAAACCATAACATTCCTCCCTCATTCACTCCTACCCCACCCCTAGAACTCTTAATGCAAACCTGATACCAACCCAATATATCCATCTGTTTTAATCCAAATAACTCAATCACTCATCAACTCACTCTACTCCCATTAAATAACTTATTAACCCTAATAAAAACTACCACCTCATTAACTCACACTTTCAAGTCTCTTAATTTAAACTCAAATACTCTTCTATTAAAAGAAAGGAAAAATGATTTAAATGTGCCCTGATGCATCTGACAAATACTAAAACATATCCTGTGGTTTCTGAGATTACTTTAATATACCTTGTTAGGTGACGTCACTTTAACACACTAGATAAGAAAGAGCCGGAAAAAAATGGCACCACACCTCCAGATCAGCTACAGAGAAGGGTAAGACAGACTGGATATGAAAGAGCCCAGAAGAATGGCATCACACCTGAAAGGTAAACGGACAGTGAATCAACAAATGATTCACAGAATCAGGAGCTTGTCCACACAAGCTACAGGTGCCTTCAAAGTTCAAGCCTCGCCTAAGTAGAATGTCCACTGTTCGGACTTTTCCCTTTGCCGCAAACAATAAGAGGAACAGAAATTTCAGAGGAACATGACTCTTCTAAATCCAGGAGCAGGCCACTTTAACACCACGAGAAATGGCTGCATAACAAGATTTTATAGTGAACAGTCCACTCTTTTCACAAGTCCACAATCTAGTGTCACAAGAGCTGAGAATAACATGAACCTACTGCAAGATCCCTAAAACATTTTGAAGTGCATCCACTTTCCAATCATTAAGATTCCTTCAAAAACTGGGGGACCAAACTAACTGGTCACTAACAAATTTCAAGTATTATGAGCTCTCTCTTACTAACATTAAGAACTCCTCTTATCAATACTTTGTGAAGGGCATTTTTGTCCTTTAACCAATTACATCAATCATAACAGTAGTATGTTTTGACATGGCATATTTAAGTAATTTCAGAAACCACAGGGTATGTTTTAATATTTGTCAGATACCTCAGGTTATACTTAGGTAATTTTCCTAAAAGAAAATCACATTATTTGCAGGAATATAACCCTGGTTACTAACATCAAAGATGATGGCCTTTACATTTATGCTGTATGATACCGACTTGTTAAAGATGATGGCCTTTCCTTATCTATACAAATATACATGCATATTTTAATCCTACTATTTTCTAATTTTCTGTGTATTCTGATGGTTAATACTCCATATAAACTTTTACAATATATATTTTTGTTTATACTTTATATATAATTATTTGAGCCTTATATTTGGTTTCATCAATGTATTTATGGTGTCAAACTAAGTCCCCTTATATTTCATGCGTATCTTAATTTTTCCACTGAATCAATGTTATTCCAAAATGTATCCTTATGTCTCTTAAAGTTGTCTTTCCAATACTCTTTGCGTCTTTGATACTTAGAACCTTGGCATTGATGTGGATTATAAATGGGAATGTAACACTGCAGACCCAAACATCACCTTAGGTTTTCTTATTATTTAATCAAAAGCAGGAAATAAGAAACAATTCCTATATTAGATACATTGACTGATTCGGTAACTATGAACTGATTTCCAATTGTTTACTTTTCCTAAATAATTTAACCAATTCTTGGATATGAAAATTTCTAAGATCGTTTACAGTCAACAAGAAACAGAAAAAGGACACTATGTGGCACAAGAAAGCAAAGAAATTAGCTCCTTGAATGGACACAAGTATACTTTCAAGTGCCCCACTGATGGACACATAACCAGCATTGTATTACGGCTTGAAATTTTCTTTTCAGGCTGACATTCAACCTGATTACATGTCCATCGTTGAAATGCTCAGGACCTTTCAAGGAGTGAAGATGAACATGCATGAGAAATGTGATATCCTAAATGAAGTGAAGCTCTAATTACAACTCTTACCAACTTACTGGCAGAAAGATACATGGATCCTGCAACAAGCCTGTGAGTCAAGACTTAAGCTGGCATTTTCAGAGGCTTCTACAGCATGAATTCCATAATAGTCAAACATAATTGTAAGGAATACAAGGGATATGGTAAAGCATTCAAATCCTGATAAACACAAGCTTCCAAATATTATAGACCTGGATTAATGGGATATCCATGGGAGTGGAGGAAATGCTACAAAATTTCAAATAGTCAAACTTTCTAATAAGAAAATAATGATAAATTGTGGAGAGTATTGATACAATAAAAAATGATACAGTAAAACCCCCTCACCTCCTTCCCCAAAGAAGGGGAAAAAAACTCGCTCTAGGTGTCTCCATGAACAAATAGCAAAACAACAGACCTTAAAACAACATTTTTGTGCCTAGTTCCTTAAGACCTATTTGACTATTATATCTATATCTAAATTAATAAAATGCAAGAATTAGATAGGTACAGTTTATAAGCCCCTTTGTGTTAAGGAGGAGCACACAATGCACATAAAATGACTGCTAAACCTAGGAAAGTTAGTATGGAGGTAGTTTGAAAGAATTAAGCCTCAAGAAAGGTAGGACAACAATGTTTGTTCATTACTCACTCTTGGACAAGAAGACCATCAAGAAGTGGATTCTCTACTTCTGATCTTCTTCTGTTCACTCTTTTATCATGTTGACGAGCTCTGTTCAACAAAGAAATAGAAAATTAGGAAGCAATATAAATGAAGTAAACAATGCTCTGGCAATTTTTCTACTCTATATACCTGAGAAGAACTCAAACAGACAGTAAACGTTTACAATTCCAAGTGATAAGAACTGTGTGGTGGGCAAGGAAGCAATATGATAGCTCAGTTTAATAAAAACACCTGGAATTAGGGATGTAGTCGGGTTCAGTTTGTATAGTGTAGGTTTTCAGGACTGCTATTCAGTCTTGAACACTAAGAGATTTCAGGTTCGATGAGAAGAGAAAGTGAAGAAGTAGAAGAAAGAGTGGTGAAAGAGCAGTAGAACACAGATTTTGAGGAGAAGAACAGAATGTCAATATTCTGCCGCCGCCACTTTAAGTTAATATATATATGTTATGCTAGTTACATGAAAGGACATATCTGCCCTTGGTGTTTACATCATAACTGCTAACAAATAACAAACAATATAAAACTGAAGCTAGGAATAACAGAATAGCAAAATGACCACAGCTGTGACTAGATACATTTTACCCTACGGACAGAATGGGCCCACAGCTGTGGGGCCCACATCAATGTTCTCTACATATAGGTACCATCCAAATCCAAACCCGGTCGGAGTTAGGGATTTCGGATCGGGTCCAAATCCTGTTGGACATAGATGGGACTTGATTCGAGTCCACCATATACATCATAACAAATAATGCCAGGGCGCAACACATTAGGAAAAACAACAATCTATAGGTAGTGGACCCATGGAAAGATAGGGCTGCAAATGGACTGAGAAGTAAAACTTGAGCTAAGTGGAAGAAGATGAAGAGAAGAAGAAATGTTCGTATATATGGGGTGTGTTACTGTTCACTCCCACAAAGAAGAATTTATACTAGGTGGCCAAAATACATATGTGCCCTTAGCTATAGGTGCCCAAATACAAATAGATGAAAAAGACAAATAAGCCCTTACAAACAAAACATATTCTCAACACTCCCTCTCAAGATGAGCATAGATATCTATCATGCCTAGCTTGCTAAGATTGTTGTCATGTTTTGGTTTGGAAACCCCCTTGGTTAAGCAATCAGCTAGTTGATCTTCTGGCTGACAAAAGGCAAGCAAATCTCTCCATTGGCAATTCTCTCTTTAATGAAGTATCTGCCCACTTCAATAAGTTTTGTGTGGTCATGTTGAATAGGATTATGTGCAATATTTATGGAAACTTGATTATCACAGTATATCCGCATTGGAACTCCTGTTTGTATCCCAATCTCTATCAACAAACCCTTCAACCATAGCAATTTTGATACACCATAGGAAATTGCTCTATATTCAGCTTCTGCACTAGATCGAGCTACAACAAATTATTTCTAACTTCTCCATGACACTACATTGCCATTGTTTTCTTAGTAGAATGTGTTAGAAAATTAGAGGGAAGAGAGAAGAGAGAGGAAAACAGAGAGAAGAGAGGAAGAAAGATTTAGAGTCAAAAAGATTAGGTTGGTGGTGCCAACACTTTTATTTATATTAGGGAGACCCAACTAAAAAATTAAAAAAGATGTACAAAGATCAAAAAGCCCTTGCGGCCTAAGTACAAATACAATTAACACTCCCCCTCCAGTTGGGGCATAGATATCAATCATGCGAACTTGTCATACAAGTCATTGTGTCACAGGTGATGATGGCCCTTTGTGAAGATATCTGTAACTTGCTCTTTAGAACTAACATAAGGAGTGCATACTTTTCCACTCATGATTTTCTCCCTGATAAAGTGTTTGTCCACGTCAATGTGCTTGGTCCTATCATGAAAAACTGGATTGGAAGCAATGTTGATAGCTGCCTTGTTGTCACAGTACAATGGCATAGGGCTATCAATAACAAATCCCAATTCATCTAACAGTTATTTTTTCTTTTCTTTTTTTTTTATCCACAACATTTCAATAATACCATGGGACAACTTTGTATTCTTCTTCCGCATTGGATCTAGATACCACACTTTGTTTCTTACTCCTCTATGTGACACAATTTCCTCACACGAGAGTGCAATATCCACTGGTAGATTTTCTATCATCCAGCCCAATCAACATCTATATAAACTTCCACCTTTAAATGCCCATGCTTTTGGAATAACAAACTGTTGAAACTGAAGAGAGGAGAGTTGAGTGTTCTGCAATGAGGGTTTGAGAAGAGGATTTCGAACACACCTCTCTCAGCCCCCTAACACTGTTTTATTAGATATATTTGAATAATTACAAGGAGGCCCTTAGTTGGGCAAGAATTTACAAAGAACATAATATTGACAGGATGGGCCCAAAATAACAAGAAGAATAAACAACCTATGGGCCATTCGGCCCATCTTCTCTACACTCCCCCTCAAGCTGAGCATAGATGTCAGTCATGCCAAGCTTGCTGGTATCATGCTGAAGTTTTGCCTTGGGAATGCCTTTGGTAAGAAAATATGCCAACTGTCCTTCAAATGTGATGAAAGGAAGACACACTTCACCCGAAGAGACCCTTTCCCTAATGAAGTGTCGATCAACTTCAATATGCTTGGTTCTATCATGTTACACTGAGTTGTGAGCAATGTTGATGGCAGCCTGATTATCACAATACAACATCATTGGCTTGTCATATTCAACTCTAAGTTCTTCCATCAAAGATTTTAGCCATAATAATTCAGAAACCCCATGTGCCATGGCCCTGTATTCTACTCCAACAGAAGACCGAGCAACAACCGATTGTTTCTTGCTTCTCCAAGAAACAACATTACCAGCTACCAAGCTACAATACCCAGAGGTAGATCTGTCATTAATGTTCCCGGCCCAGTCAGCATCGGTGTAAACCCTTTCCTGGGGAGCCCTTCAAATAACATAGGATTCTCTCTGCAGCTGCCAAATGAGTGTCTCGAGGAGCATGCATGAATTGGCTAATGCAACTGACTGCATATGCAATATCTGGCCGAGTCATGCATAGGTACAAAAGTTTCCCAAGAAGTCTCTGAAAGATTCCTTTGTCTTCTAACAATGTCCCTTCTGAAGTTGAGAGTTTATGACTCATATCAATAGGAGTAGCAACTGGTCTAGCACCCATCTTTCTAGTTTCAGAGAGCAAGTCAAGAACATACTTCCTTTGGGAGATAAGAATCCCATCCTTGGATCGAGCCACTTCTATGCCAAGAAAGTATCTCAATTCCTCCAAATTTTTAATCTCAAACTTTGTATGGAGAAAAGATTTTAGATCATGAATTCATGAGGCATCATTGCCCGTCACTACAATATCATCTACATACACAATGAGGTATACTGCCAGAGGTCCACTCCTCTTCACAAAAAGAGTATGATCGGACTGTGTTTGCACATAACCAAAGTTAACAAGTGCTGTTCTAAATCTCTCAAACCATGCTCTAGGGAACTGTTTTAGTCCATAAAGAGTTTTCTTCAACCTGCATACCTTCCCTTTCATATTAGTTCCATACATCCCTGGAGGAAGAGACATGTAAACCTCCTCATGTAATTGACCATTCAGAAATGCATTCTTCACATACAATTGATAAAGGGGCCAGTCAAAGTGAGTAGCTAAAGATAGAAGAACCCTCACAGATGTCATCTTGGCAACAGGTGCAAAAGTCTCTAAATAATCAATCCCATATGTCTGTGTATAGCCTTTTGCAACCAGCCTGGCCTTGTACTTTTCAATGGTGCCATCAGCTCTGTATTTGATAGTAAAGACCCACTTGCAACCAACAGGATCCTTCCCTTCAGGCAAATCCACCACTTCCCATGTGTCATTCTTGTGTAGGGCATCGGTTTCAGATTTCATAGCATCCCTCCATTCTGGAATCTTAAGAGCTTCTGACACAGACCTGGGAATAGGATGAGAAGCAACAGAAGAGAGATAGGCAAAGTATGAAGGTGAAAGCAAACTGTAAGAAAGGTGCTTGGAAATGCAGTGTGCAGTGCACTTCCGTTTTCCTTTTCTAACAGTAATGGGAATATCAAAGTCAGGGGAGGATGAATCCAAAGGTGCTGAACCAGTACCTGCTGTCTCTTCTGTGACTGGAAGTGTATGAGGCTCATGTGTTGTAGGAGAAACAACCTGCACATTTCTGGATCTTTGCCTTTGATACACCTTGGGATTGAGGATAGGACGAGGAGGTAGAGTATTGGGACAAGGAGAATGGAACGACTGATCCACCCTTGATTCATTTGAAGGAGAGGCAGACACATCAAGGGACTCAACAGGGACAGGAAGAGGAATAGCAAACACCTGTGTCAAATCCTCCCCCTGTGGACAATGTCCTTTTGGAGAGGAACCATAAAAAGGGGAAAACTCATCAAAGGTGACATCCATTGAGACATACCGATTGCCAGACTTTGGATCAAAACAACAATAACCCTTCTGTGTAGGGGAATAACCAAGGAAGATACACTTTTGAGCTTTGGGTTCAAACTTATGCCTTTGGACACTTGGAACATGTACATAACAGGTGCAGCCAAAGACACGAATAGGAACAGAAAAAAGGTCTTTGTCCGGATGAAGAAGAGTGAAGGGAGGCTTAAATCCCAAAACCCTGGATGGCATGCGGTTTATAAGATAGGTAGCAGTAAGTATAGCATCACCCCAAAACCTGGTAGGAACATGTGAAGCAAATAAGATACTTCTTGCAACCTCAACAATATGCCTGTTTTTCCTCTCAGTAACCCCATTCTGTTATGGGGTCCTAGCACATGAGCTTTGATGAATAACCCCCATGCCATAAAGATAGCAGGATAGGTTTTTCTCAAGGTATTCTTTTGCATTGTCCGATATGAAGATTTTAATCCTGGTATCAAATTGGGTTAGAACAAATTCATGGAATTGTTTTACAAGTCTTGGAACTTCATCACCGGATTTCATCAGGAATATCCAAGTGAACCGTGAAAAATCATCAATAAACAGGATAAAATATTTGTAGCCACCCAAGGAGGGTAAGTGGTAAGGTCCTCACACATCAGAATGCACAATATTAAAAGGAACAGAAGATCTTTTATTGCTCAAAGGATACTTGCTTCTACAATGCCTTGACAATTCACAAGACTCACAATGAAGACTGGACAGACTAATTCCCTTAAACATTTCAGGGAATAGATGACTCAAGGCGGAAAAAGACAGATGACCGAAACGACAATGACACAACATAATCCGACTAACAGACTCTGAAGAGACAGATCCAAGAGCAGCATTCCCAAGATGATTAGTGCATTGTCCCGGAGTATCAAGTAGGTATATTCCGTTCGCTTCATGGCCACTCCCAATCACCTTCTGAGACTCCAGATCCTGAAAAACACAGTAGGAAGAAAAAAGGTTACACAACAGTTTAGTGACTTGGTTAAACTGCTCATAGACAACAAATTTGTATTTAGTTTAGGTACATGAAGGGTACAAGGTAGGTACAAGGAATCCGTAGCCTTGATGGTTCCCTTACCAGAGATAGGGGCAAGTGAACCATCAGCTAAAGTGATTTTATCACGTCCAGGAAGTAAGTCATATGAAACAAACAAGGTAGACAAATTGGTCATATGGTTAGAAGCACCTGAGTCAATAATCCAAGGGATCTTGAGATTACCTGAAGAGGTAGCATGATTAGCAGAAGCCCTTATACCTGAATGAGCAAATGCTGTAGTAGAATTTCCTGAAGGGTCGGAAGGAGAGGTCACATCACTTAGCTGACTGATCATCTTCCCAAACTTTTCATATTCTGCTCTCATGGCTGCCAACTGTGCAGAAGCAAACATCTCTTCACTATCTGGCCCGGCAGCTACATTTGCACTTCCTGATCTTTTACTATCATATTTTTTCTGAAACCGAATGGGAACAAGATTAGGATGTAACTTCCAACACTTGTCTTTGGTGTGCTTCGGCTTCTTGCAGTACTCACACATAACTTCTTTCTTTCCTGTGCCACTAGAAGTTCCAACATTCCCTTTAGGTTTAATCCCCATATTGGCAAAGTGATCATTAATATCAGCCCCTTGAACCTGGACAACCCTTCTGCTCTCTTCACTACTCACCAATGCATAAGCTTGTGACAAAGAGACACACTCCTTGGAAAGAATATTCTGTTTTGTGATATCATATTATGGGTTTAGTCCAGTTAAGAACTCAAAAACCCTGTTCCTTTCAGCCAATTTCCTGTAGGTCTCTGCATCATTGGTGGTGTCCCAAGTTACAGCTTCTATTAGGTCAATCTCTTGCCATAGGTATTTTAGGGTTGAGAAATATACAGCAAGAGGTTTCTCTCCTTGCCTTAAATTCTTTACATCACTTCTCAATTTATATGCCCAGGCCACATTGAGTTTTGGGGAATAGGTTTCTGCAACACTGTCCCAAATTTCTTTTGCTGAATTCATCCATAGGTAGTGTTGACTGATTTGTGGTTGCATTGAGTTCACAAGCCACCCAATGACAGTGTAATTTTCTTGCATCCACTTCTCGTAGGATGGATCATCTTCTGGGGGAGCCTTCTTACTCCCGGAAATGAACCTCCACTTTCCTCTACTACATACATGAATCTTTACTGATTGTGACCATGCCAGATAATTAGTTCCATCTAGTTTAATTGTGGTCATAGTCAATAAGGAATCACTTGGAGTCCCCTGAACCAGTCCATATTCAGCACCACTTTTGTTTTCAAACTCTGAGGAGTACATCATGTAAACACTCCAAATATGATTTCAGATGACTTCTACAAGTATACTGAATAAGGACAAGCAATAACTGAGTTCAGCCGACCACAAGGAGGCAACACACTGAGTTCAGCAGACCACAAGAAGACAATACACTGAGTTCAGGCTTCAAGAAGTAATTAGAAACTCCTAGGCACTGTGCACTCAGCCGAAGTACCTTTTCAAAGTTGTACACTCAGCCAAGAAGAGTAAGTACCAATCGGTATTGCTGAATAGGCCTTTTCACAAACACAGTGTGGGCAATAGAGACAACCCCACTGTCAAGGAAGAGAAAAGACCCCAAAAATAGTTCGTATAGCCCCCTAAAACAGCCAAACAAGAGTAACAATACACAACCTTGTTACAAGAATGTTTCGGCAGGTTTTAACAGTCCAAGAAGAAGAGAAAAACAACCCAGAAATTTATGGGTTAAACTAGATTTAATGCAGTTGAAGGTAGTACAGAACAGCTAGGATTTTCGGACACTTCAACAGTCCAAACACAGTCGAAGGTAATACAAAATAGAACCAAAAAACTGAGCACAACTTACAGTTCAAGCTTCAACAGTCCAAACACAGTCGAGCTTCAAAAACAGAACCAGAAAACTGAGCACAACTTACTGTTCGAGCTTCAACAATCCAAACATAGTCGAGCTTCAAAACAGAACCGAGATGTTCCCCTTCCCCCCCTTTTTTTTCTTCTTTTCTGATTCTTCCTGGTCACCGAACCCCTTCTCCAAGAGATTCTAGTCTTGGGCTCGTCCAATGACCTCCAAGAATCAGGCAGTACGTGACTAAGCCTCCAGCCCTAGGATATTCAAGTTCAAATACGCTCTGATACCATGTTGAAACTGAAGAGAGGAGAGTTGAGTGTTCTGCAATGAGGGTTTGAGAAGAGGATTTCGAACACACCTCTCTCAGCCCCCTAACACTGTTTAATTAGATATATTTGAATAATTACAAGGAGGCCCTTAGTTGGGCAAGAATTTACAAAGAACTTAATATTGACAGGATGAGCCCAAAATAACAAGAAGAATAAACAACCTATGGGCCATTCGGCCCATCTTCTCTACACAAACCAAGCCCTAGATACTTCTTGAGATACCTAAGAATCCTCTCAGCAGTCTCCATGTGGGCATGCATCTAATATTTTATGTTAATCATTTTTTAACAAAAGGAAAGGAAAATAAATGTCTAATCTATGATTCACTAACCAGGTCATATGGTTCAGCAGTTTAATTGGTTGGGTAACTTGGTCATTACCAAGTCAGTTTGGGGGTGAAATGGATCCAAAATCTGGCGGGATGGCAGGTCCAACTGTTCTGACCAAAGGTTGAAAATATTGCAATTAACATGCATTGGTATCATGAATTATCAATGGTATCATAAATATAAGATTCTGACAATTATGATTATGCTATAACTCCAAGGAATGATGGAGGAAATTCTGAGGTAAAGGGGATTTGGGGAAATCCCATTCCTCAAAGGGTGGAAGCTTTTGCTTGGATAGTGGCATTGGATAGCATTATGACCTTAAAGCATATTGAAAGTAGAGGCTTTCATTTGGCTAGTAGGTGCTATTTATGTGAGAATGCAAAGGATAATGTCTATCACTTGTTTATTGGTTGCCCCTACTCTAAATTCATCTGGGGTTTCTTTCTTTGGGCTCTTCAAATCTAGTTGGATGGAGTCTAATTCGGAAAAGGAGTTATATTGACTAGGTTTCCAACTATGAGAGGAAATATCAAATCAAAGATTGCTTGGAGTTGCATTCCTTTTGCTGTTTTCTGGGAAGAATGGTGTAAAGAGACTGAGCTGAATGGGCCCTAGTATCTGTTTTTATGTTTAAGTAGTATGTTATTTGTTTTGTATGTTAAATGGGCCTGTTTATCTCTTTTATAAGTTCTTTTAAAGTTCTTGCTTAGCTGGCCGCCCACTTAAGGGCAGACTTTTAATTAACCTAGTTAATGAGGATTAATAAAAGAATTAATGAGGGTTTGGTGAGTCAAAATCTGGCTGTAGATTGCCAAGAAACTGTTTGGGCATGGCACTCAAGGCTTGGAGGGCTCCTTTTGATCTCCAGAAGTGGGCGATTGCAATTGGAAGAGGTTTGGGAAGCTCTGGTAGGAGTGGCTAGTTCTTCTCTCTTTCTCCCCAGAAGCCGGGTGTAGTAAAACCCTAGTTTTGGGACCTTTAGGTGTTGAATTGACCTCAGTTAGGTCTATAAAGATTGAAAACCTTGTTTTTTGATTTTCGTTTGGTTAATAGAGAAATTTGGAAGTGAGATGAAGTAGATCCCGATGTCAGGGGTTGGTCTAGTAGATTCCCTTTTGACAAGAGTGATGACTACAATCAAACTGGATGGAACAAATTATTTGGCCTGGGCACAATCTATAAAGATTTGTCTGTAGTAGAGGTAAATTGGGGTTTCTCACGGGCAGTAAGGAGAAACCAGCAAAGATTGTACCTACATATGAGAAGTGGATGCAGGAGAACTACATAGTGATCGAATGGTTAGTCAATCCTATGCAGCCTCACATAAGTCAACATTATCTTTGGATGGCTTCAGCTAAGGAGATTTGGGATTGTGTTACAGAAATGTACTCTTAGAAATTGAATGTTGCAAGGGCCTACAAGCTGAAGAATGATGTGAAAAATCTGAAACAAGGGGAGAAGAGTGTAGCTGTCTACTACTCAATGTTGAAGTCACTATGACAGGAGATTGATGTTATGGAAACGGTGGTATGGGAGAGCACCAAGGAAGTAGAGACATTTAGAAAATTCATGGAATGAAATAGGGTGTTTGAATTTATTATAGGACTCAACCTCGAGTTTGACATTACTAGGCAGAATATTTTGGCCAAGGATGAGGTCACTCTTGCTCAGGCATATGCTATGGTAAGTAGTGACGAGAGCAGGCGACATGTATAGCTACAAGGTCCACCTACAGAACACTTTGCACATGTTGGAATAAAGCCAAAGGGTCCGATTGAGAAAAAAGAAGTGATATGTGAATACTGCAAGAAACCAATACATACTAAGGACACCTGTTAGAAACTTCATCCAGATCTTCTCCTGGACAGGTTTTGGAATAACAACAATAACAGTAATTTTAGGAAGAATGGTCAGACTGGAAAGCCTAAGAATGTTAATGTTGCTACAGTGCTTGAAGGAGGGAATAGGGAAAGTGAAGAAAAATCAGCTATGGAGCAGCTGGCAGCAGTAAAAGCAGAGTTTGAAAAGTAAGGGAGGTTACTGAATCACTTGGAAACCACTGTCTCAGCATCCAACCCTTCCAACAACACTTATCATCTGCATTTGTTGAGTTTGGGCCGATGTTAAGTTATTAGGCCCAGCTTTGTTTTATTTTATTTACTTTATTTAGCTAGGAAGTTACTGGGCCTTGGGTCCATCAGCTTATGATAGTTTAAGTTATGTCTTTTCAGCTACTTACTAGTAGCCGACTTACTAAGGGTATTATTGTACTTGTTCATTCTTTTTTGTGAAGTATATAAATCAGAGGAAGGGGGCAGCCAGAATCTATTCTTTTTGGCTTCCTCCCATTCTCTTCTACTTCTTCTCTTTCTTTCTCTCTTGCTGAAATCTTTCAGCTTCTTCTTCACTTTCTTTATGGGCCTGTTAACCTCTTTTATAAGTTCTTTTAAAGTTCTTGCTTAGCTGGCTGCCCACTTAAGGGCAGACTTGTAATTAACCTAGTTAATGAAAATTAATAAAAGAATTAGTGAGGGGTGAGAGCAGATTATTGAACTCCTTTCTCCCTTCTTCTCCATCTTCTTCTTCTTCTTCTTCTGTTATTGGACTGGACCACATCTAATGGAAAGAAAGAAATAGGAGAATGATAGACCCGCTTTGAATTCTAAAACTCTGAGCTGGTTTGAGGGAGCTTACCCTCCTGAAACAGAGTAGAAGAAGAGAAGGAAGAAGAGAAAGGAAGGAGAAGAGGAAGAAGAAGGGAGGAGCATAGTAGGGTTTTTCTTACTTGCCGAATAGATGGGGTTTACAATTATTTATACTCTTCCCTCAATCTCTCCTGCACATGGATTCGGTTGCAACTGATAACTAACTGGAGGGACGTGGCCTCCTCACATAAATGAACCTCAGTGGAGGTTGCACATGGGTGATCAGGTGCTTCTCTCGTGCAGGGTCTGGTCGCTGAGTGTCTTGGGCCTGGGTCTCCTGGCATGGGCCCAAATGGGTAGTTGAGGGCCTATCAGTCCCACCCTCTTCAAGAAACACCTTGTCCTCAAGGTTGATGTGGGGGTACTGATCTTGTAGTTTGTCATAGTCCTCCCAAGTGGCATCTTCTGGTGGCACGTTTTTCCACATGACTAAGGCCTGCTTGTGTAACTTCTTGCCTATCTTGACCCACCTTATATTTCTGATTTGTTGTAGTTCAATCAGTATGTCCTCGTCTTCTGTGAATTGAGGAAGGGTTGGGCTGACCTTTGTTGTAGGATTTAGGCAAGGTTTCAGCATACTAACATGGAAAACCAGGTGTAATTTCGAGGAAGAAGGAGCTCCAATTTGTAAGCCACCTGTCCCACTCGTTCAATCACCATGAATGGACCAAAATACTTGGGGGGCTAACTTCTGCCAAACTTGCTGAGCTACTGAAGCTTGCCGATAAGGCTGGAGCTTCAAATAGACCCAATCCCCAACTGCAAATTCAAGCTCCCAGTGATTGCGGTCATAAGCCAACTTCATGCGCTGTTGTGCTCTCTGCAAATGCAACTTAAGGGATCTCAATATCTCATCTCTGTTCAACAGCTGGTTTTCTACCTCAACCACTGTAGAAGTCCCCTTTTCATATGGCAGCACCGCTGGAGGTTCTCTCCCATATACTATCTTAAACAGAGTGGTTCCTGCTGAAGCCTGATATGTGGTGTTATACCAATATTCTGCCCACGACAGCTAGTAGGCCCACTGTTTGGGCTTCTCCCCAATGAAGCAATGCAACGTTTCGAGGCACAGGTTGATCACCTCGGACTGCCCACCAGTCTGGGGGTGGTAGCTGGTTGTGTGAAGCATGTGTACCCCTTGAGCTGAGAAATAAGAATCCCAAAATTTGCTCATGAAGAGGGGGTCCCTGTCATTCAAGATGGAATTTGGGGTGCCATGTAATTTGGCTACCTCCTTAACATAGGCCTGAGCCACTGTGGAAGCTGTATATGGTTGTGGTAACGCTAAAAAATGAGCATATTTGCTCAAGCGGTTCACAATCACCAGAATCACAGGCAATCCACTGTGGAACCTGACAGATATGCACCTTCCTTCACACTTGATCCCTTGCCCACTGCCACATTGACAGCAAAGGGAGCTATGGGTTCCACATCCAATCTGAGTCTCCGAGTCAACCCAGGGGTGATGAAATTTAGGGAACTTCCACTGTCAATTAGTACAACCACCTTTTGGGCCTTAATCCACCCGTCAACCCTCATGGTACGTGGGGTCTAGCATCCTGAAAGTGCTTGAAAGGAAATCACATAATATTCAACTTTCATAGATGGACCCGCTTTGATGCGTCCAACTTTCGGCATCCTCTTCTTCAACTTGCAATAGGTAGATGTGCGGGGTCTTGCACCGATGCCACAAGGCAAATTTTTCATCACAGTTGTAATATAGCCCCTTCTCACGACGGGCCTGCATCTCGGTCCAGGTTAACTTCTTGTAGGGTACAATCATGGTTCTGGGGTTCTTGGGTACTGGAATTTCGGGTTTAGTGTCAGGGGTGGGAAGTAATGGTCCTGGGGTGGAGTCCCCTAGATTGGGTGGGTTTCATAACAGAGGTCCAGTCGTGGGTCCAACAGGTCTAGTGGACTTCCTTAATCGGTTAAGCCTGCCTTCTTGGAGTTTAGCTAATCCGATAGCAGCAATAAGGGTTGAAGGTTGAAGTGATTTCACTTCAATCCTTATGTCTTCCCGTAATCCTCCAATAAAGCAGCCAACCAGAGCAGTTTCAGGTCAACCATGCACATGGGTAGCTAACCTCTTGAACTCAGTCTGATATTCTTGTACGCTACCAGTTTGATTGACCTGGGACAGTGATTCATCAAAGTTTTCGTACCCAGATGGTCCAAACCTCACACGTAAGGATTAGGTGAAGTCCATCCAAGTAGTCTAGGGGTGGGTTTTCCGGTACCATTGATACCACATAATGGCCTCCCCATCTAGGTGGATAGAGGCAATAGGCACTCGTTGATGCGCCAGGGTCTCATGGTATTCAAAATAACGTTCAGCTCGATGAATCCAGGGTACCGGATCATCACCTGAGTAAACTGGAAAGATGATTTTCGTCACCTTGCCTGGGGAGATCCCATCGCGTCTTCCCACGCTGTTATTGGATCCTTTAGCTTCCAGTTCCCTTGTCATGTGGTTCAGTGAACTTCCACTTCAATATGACCGACCCGTTCATCTACTGCAGTTGATCTTGTGTTAGTCATCGGTGCTAGGCTTTGATACCAACTGATAAACCCGCTTTGAATTCTGAAACTCTGAGCTGGTTCAAGGGAGCTCACCCTCCTGAAACAGAGTAGAAGAAGAGAGGAAGAAGAGAAAGGAAGAAGGGGAAGAGGAAGAAGAGAAAGGAGGAAGGGGAAGAGGAAAAAGAAGGGAGGAGAATAGTAGGGTTTTTCTTACTTGTCGAATAGATGGGGTTTACAATTATTTATACTCTCCCCTCAGTCTCTCCTGCACATGGATTCGACTGCGACTGATAACTAACTGGAGGGACGTGGCCTCCTTATGTAAACGAATCTCAATGGAGGTTGCACATGGGTGATCAGGTGCTTCTCTCGTGCAGGGCCTGGTCGTTGAGTGTCTTGGGCCTGGGTCTCTTGGCATGGGCCTGAATGGGTAATTGAGGGCCTATCACATCTAATTGAAAGAAAGAAATAAGAGAATCTTTGAAAACAATTCACACTCAAGAGACCATATCACTCTTCTTTGTGGGAAAAGAATCATGGATTGGGTTCTCATTCATCCAAAGTTTGAGGAGGTTTCAAAAGAAGATCTTGGTGCTGGTTTTTGGAATCTCCTTGAGTTGGTCTAGAGTTAAAGTCTTTCTTATTATTGTATTTCTATCTTCTTATACCTTTCTGTCTTTCTTGGTAATATCTCATCACCTTCAGTTGTACCTTTTTTCTTGTTGAAGATTAATTAGTTTTATGATGTTTTTTCTGAGTAGATGTTTTATGTTAGTTGTTAGATAAGAGGTGGGGACCACTGTAGTTATGTGAGTTCAAATTTTATTATGTTTTTTGAGTGTTATATATGCTGTTTTATGTTTTGCCGCCCTATAAGTGCATAGTTGTCTTTGTACTGTTCTATTATTTTAGTATAAATAATAAGTGAAGGGGGCAGCCAGATTATTTCTCTCTTTTCTTTTCAACTTCTCTTATTCTCTTCTTCTCCTTCTCTCCTCCTCTCTTCAAGAAACTACTTTATTTCATTTTCTTTTTTTTTTTAATTCAGCAGATTCCTACTTGGTACCAGAGCATCGGCTAGGGTTTCTTGAAGCATTCTCATGCAGCCCTAGATCAGCCGATTGCATGAAGTAGTAAAGGGCTGATCGATCTGCTATAGATTGCGTAGTTCTTAGAGTTTTTGGTGGGATCTAGACATCAGGAAGGTGATCTATGGTTCGGCATCAAAATCAGGAAGAACTGGAGTACCGGGAAGAGTCCCAGAAAAGTTGGACTCTTTGTTTTTGATATGATCTTGGGCGCCTAGGTATTGTTAGTTTTCTTTTGATTTTCTGAAGAGGGCGGTTTGGTTTCTGGAATTTTCTAGGCCTCTCGGAGTGATCGGTTCACTTTTCTCTCTGTTGGAAGGCATGGGGAGGAGAGAGATTTCCATCCAGCTAGGGTTTTCTTCTTCTGGAAGGGTTGGTTTCTGTGTGTGTGATATTAAATTATTTTTTGAAGGTCTCCAATCTATTTTTTCCTTACTGTTGAACTATTTGAAGTAAGATGGAGAGTTGGAATACCGGGATGAAATCTACTGTTACTGTGGGACTGGGTGTTGGAGGTATTAGTGATATTTTTTGGTATGAGATCATTACTACAGTAAAACTTGATGGTACAAATTATTTGGAGTGGGCACAATCAGTTAAGATGGCTATTGGTGCCCGTGGAAAATTAGGGTATCTTAGTGGGGAGGAGAAGAAACTTGATTCAGACTCTTCCCGATGGTGCAAGAGAAATACATGGTAATGTCCTGGCTATGTAATTCTATGTTGCCTCATATTGCAAAAAAATTCCTATGCGCTAATACTACTAAGGAGATTTGGGATGGAGTGACTAAAACCTACTCTCAGAAGCAAAATGAAGCCAGAGCCTATCAGTTAAGAAATCAAGTGATAAGTATGAAACAAGGAGAAAAACCTCTTGTGTATTTCTCCATGCTGAAAACCCTATGGAAGGAAATAGATCACTTAGAAACTGTGGTATCGGAAAGTGTAAATGATGCAGAAACTTATCACAAACTGGTAGAGAGGAATAGAGTTTTTGAGTTCTTGGCAGGGCTGAACCCTGAATTTGACATTGCTAGGCAACATATTCTTTCTAGGAAGGATGTGACACTCTCTCAGGCCTATGCTTTTGTCTCTGGAGAGGAGAGTAGGAGGAATGTAATGTTGAGACAGCCTGGGATTGACCAGTCGGCTATGGTTGGTACAACAAAACCTAAGCCGAATGGAGACAAGGGGAGTAGTGAGACTAGAAAGGAAGATAAGAAGGACTTGGTGTGTGATTATTGCAAGAAGCCTAAGCATACCAGGGACACTTGTTGGAAGCTTTATTCAAATCTTATGCCTGGTCGGATAAGAAACAAGAAGGGAAATGCAAATGTAGCCACTACAGGAGACTCTTCGGCCCCTCTCTCCCAAACTGATTGGGAATCCATTGCAGTAGCAGCAGTGAGAACAGAAATGGAGAGGTTTGGACAGCTTATGAGTAAGAAACATTCACCCAGCTCTAGCCTTCCAGATGGACAACAAAATGCAAGAGCCAACTACACCACTTCCTTTGCATATACAGGTAGTTCATATGCAACTGCAAATCTTGCATCCACTTCAGGTAAGGAGGGACCTCCCTAGATTATAGACTCAGGAGTATCTGAGCATATGACTAATGCCCCTACCATTTTCAGCTCCTATCAGTTGTGCTCTGGTAGAGACAGAGTCTCTACAGCAGATGGTTCACATATGCCCATTGCTAGGAAGGGGACAGTTAGAGTGACCAATGATATAAGTCTGTCTTTTGTTTTACATGTCCCTAGACTTCATACCAACCTATTGTCTGTTAGTTCTTTGACAATGTTAGAATGCTCGAGTCAGGGGTATTTTGGTCATTCTGGATTATCTTCTTGAGAGTGAAAGGTCTATTGTATCTGAGTTTAAGTTATGTGTCCCATCTTCTATGAGGGAGAAAATAGTCTTTCCCGTAACTCTATGTTTTTGAATAAATACAAGTGGGTCAGCTAAGGAAGAGTGATTTTTGATTCTCTTCTAGTCTGGCTGAACCTTTCTTCTTCTTCTTCTTTCTCTTTTCTTTCTTCTTCTCTACTTCAACCTAGAATCTGCTAGGGTTTACTAACATGGTATCAGAGCTGTAAGTTCGTATCCTCATTTCTTTCTTGCTACTGTTCTCTTTCTGGGTTCGCCGCCAACTTTCACAGTCATCTTCTTCCTTTTCGACTGACCTGAGTGGAGGTTCGATAAGGGGCTGAAAAGGAGCTGTCGTTTTGTGGGCCTGGAGGTGAGGATGCCTCCGGTCGTTGCTGTGGTGGTCGTTGTAGTGGTATACTAAACCCTCTATTCAGTATCGAAGAGGGCTGAATGTGGACAGGTATGAACACTACTGTTGTTTGTCCAAGTAAGGAACTGCGAATGTTTCCTTTTATTTCAAAAGTTGGTTGTGGTGGTGCTCAGTGTGACTAATATGCATCTCAGTCGTGTTCCTCTGCATTTCTCTTCGTATGTATGTTGAAAGAAGAGTTGTCGACTGCTGAAGTTCACAGCAGCAGTAGATTGGTGGTGGTTGTGTCGTGGTGATTGGTGTATCTATGTTTCAAAATATTTAAAAGTGATCTCCTATACCTTGTGTGTAATCAGTTCTACAGTGTGCAGCCCAAGTGTTTGATGTGAGAACTGAGTGATTTCAGTCTTAGTGTGCTGGTGGTGAATGGTTCTGCAGTGTGCAGCCCAGGTGTTTGATGTGAAGACTGAGTGATTTCAGCCTTAGTGTGTGGTGTGTAATGTGTATTTAAAGAAGCTGGAACTGGTGGTGTTATAAGTGAGATAAGTTTTGTGAAAGAGTGTGAGGTTGTGTTGTATATTTGAAGGTGAAATAATTAAGATGGCTTCATTTGAAAATGGGGATGATAACAAAACAAGTGTCATGCTTTCTCCAGACTATTTAAGTGTTCAAATGACATCCATCAAGTTGAATGGTGAGAATTATGTACCATGGGCAAAATCTATGGAGGTGTTCCTGAAGGCCAAGAGAAAGGTAAAACATGTAAGAGAGGAGAAACCTCCCTCTGATTCCCATGGGTTCAATGATTGGGAACAAGTAGATGCATAGATAATGACATGGCTCTGGAACAGCATGGAACCAAAGATTAGTGTGAATTTCATGTTCCTAGATACAACTAAGGAAATCTGGGATCATGCTAAGAAGTTATACTCTGGACAAGACAATACAACTAGGGTGTATCAGTTGTACCAAGAGTATTTCAATTTGAAGCAAGGGAGTCAAAGCTTAGAAGAGTACTATGAAAGTTTGAGGAACATTCGTAATGAGCTTAATGTGTATCATCCTCTAACATCAGATGTTCAGATCCAACAACAGCAACGTGAGTAGCTTGATGTGACAAGGTTTCTTGTGGGGTTGAAGGCTGAGTATGAGCCTGTTAGAGCACAAATATTGGGAGGATCTGCTCTTCCCTCACTTGAAGAAGTCTTTGCTCGTCTTAAGAGGACATCTATTGAGTCGGGAGAATATTCTTCTCTCTCTGACAGATCTGGTTTGGTAGTGACTAAAGGGGGTGGTCGTGGAAGTAGAAGTGGTGGTGTCAGGAGTGGACTCCCAAGCAACTGTGGTGGTCACATGTTTAGCAGAGCTAGTGGTCGGACTGGAGGCCGAGACTCAGGGGGAGGTCCGGGAAGAGGAAGGAGTAATACTCAGAGAAAGTGTACACATTGTGGTTTAGAGGGGCACACAGTTAATTCTGCTATGATTTGCGTAGTGCACCCAACACTTGGGCTAACCATGCTAGGACTAAGGGTAGTGACACAATTACTGAAAGTCAGCAAACTGACCCAATCCTCTCCACATCTACTTGTGCTTCTGAGAAGGAAATGGTGAGTGTACCACGTGAAGTATATGAGCAATTCATTCAAACATCTCAGCAGAACACCGCTACACTTGCCCATTCAGGTATGGCTTGCTTAGCTTCCAAAGACTCACACTAGATCATTGACTCCGGGGCCTCGGACCATATGTCTGGGACTCATGATGTATTTTCTTCCCTTTCCCACTCCACACCTCAAACAGTTACACTTGTTAATGGTTCTACATCTCCTATCTGTGGTGTTGGTGATGTTAATCTCTCCTCCTTGCCTTTATCATCTATTTTATATGTTCCTAAGTTTCCTTTTAACCTTATGTCTGTCAGCAAATTAACCAAGTCTCTTAATTGTTATGTAACCTTCTACCCTTCTTCTTGTGTGTTTCAGGATCTCAAGACGGGGAGGAAGATTGGTGGAGGGCATGAAGCAGGTGGATCATATTACCTTGATGGTGGTGGTCCTCCAATAGCTTTTCAGTCATCTCTTACTCCTCTTCAATGGCACTGCAAACTTGGTCATCCTTCTCTCAAGGCCTTGAAGTTACTGGTTCCTTCCTTGAGTCATCTTTCATCATTAGATTGTGAGTCATGTCAATTGGGTATGTTAGAATGTTAGAGTGATGTTCGGCTGATAAGAGTTCGTATTAGCCCATTCTTATGTTTAACTTTTGTAACTGGGCTTGTGTTAATGGGCCTAATCCTGTTTAATGATTTAAGTCATCTGGGTGTCCCATCACTAATCAGGGGCATCCCAGTAATTTCTTGTACCTTGTACTATATTCATCTATAAATAAAGGACTGGTCGACTGGATAGTACAATTCGACATTCTCTTCAGTTCTGTGGTTCTCTTCTCTTCCTTGCTACTTCGAGTATAGCTCTTCAGATTACATGGTATCAGAGCATTAGCTCCTTCCTGGTTTCAGCAGGCGCACTCTTTTCTCTTGCTGTCTTTTCATCTTCTCTCTTCCTTTTCTGGGTTGCTGCAGTGAAGACCTAGGAGTGTAAGAGAGTAAAGCAAGTTCGAACCTAGGGTTTCTCTTGGTTGTAGGACTCAAGGGAAGTAAGACCCAGAAGTAGATGTCCTACTAGATTATCTCCAGCAAATAGTAGCTATTGGGCTACTAAGAGAGGTCTGTATAGGACAGACCTAGTTGAGGACTGATTTCAGCAGTCCTAGCACTAGCCGAAAGGGGGAGAGCTTCCTCTACAGTTGCAGCTTCGTGCTCCAGCAAGACTTGCACAGAACAAGTGGTAAAGACTTAGCCTTCTCTACAGTTGCAGCTTCGTGCCCCAGCAAGACTTGGGCAGGACTGTGGTAACTTCAGTTACAGATTCTCTTCAGGTCGGTTATCAGTCCTACTTTGTGAACTTCGGTTACTGCACTGCACCGACCCCAGAGTAACGAGTAGACCGAGATAACCAACCGAACCCTACTACATGGCCTAAAATCACGCCTAGATCAAGCCCTAACTGAAGTAACTTCAGTTACTAGCACTGTGAACTGGTTTAGTTACTTCGACCAGTCCTAAACAGCACTGCACAGTACCCGAACTGTGAACACTTCTAGCAGCACTGTGAACACTGTGACCACTTCGGCCAGTCCTAAACAGAACCACCTACAGCACTGTGAACAACTCTTGGATTGAAGTCAGGATGTCCTCACTATCCGGTGAAGTTTCCTCTAGAGATAACAGACCTGTTACAAGGTCCTCAAACCTGGAAAACCCTAATCTGCACAGCTTGCAGATTACAAGTGTGCTGCTAGATGAGTATAACTTCAGAGAGTGGTCTGTCTCAGCAATGTTGTTCATTACCTCTCGTGAGCTCACAGGCTATTTGGATGGAGACAAGAAACAACCAGAAATTGGCAGTCCTGAATACACCGTGTGGCGCAAGGAAAATGCCACAGTCATGTCTTGGTTGCTGGCCTCTATGACTCCTAGGGTGGCCAGAACTGTTCATCACTTCCCCACAGCTGCTAAAATTTGGGAGAAAGTATCTAAGACATATGGCCAGAAAAAGAACAATGCTAGAATCTACAGGCTGAACCAAGACATTGCAGCCCTAAGGCAAGGAGACATGTCCGTGGCAACCTACTTTGCAACACTGGAAGGCCTCTGGGAAGAGCTTGACCACCATTTGATTTTGGATTGGGAAAATGCTAATGATAAGGGGAGGCATGATAAGCAGATTGAGGAGGGCAAAGCCTTCAAGTTTCTGGCGGGTCTTGACCCTGTATATGAAGGTATAAGGTCACAGATTCTAGGGAGAGATGAATTACCTGAGCTTCACCATTTCTACTACCTGGTGAGGAATGAAGAAGTAAGGAGAAAGGAGATGCAAGTTGACTCCCAGACACAGTCAACAGAACTACCTGGAGAACATTCAGCCTTAGTCTCCACTAAGGGGAATAGATTTTCAGACAAGAAGTCCCTCAAGTGTACACATTGTGGTGGTGAGAAACACACAAAGGAGAAATGTTGGGTCCTGTACCCTCATCTGAAGCCAGTTGCTCTGAGAAAGGACAAAAGGCAACATAAGGGCCACACAACAAGTGGGAATCTTGCCACCAACAACAGTAGTGACAACTCACAGAGTATTCAGACAGTGTCATCTTCCACCGCAAGGCAGGCTGCCGACTCCTCTGGACCAAGTACTTTGGGCTTCACAGCTAGTGAGGTAGAGGTTCTCAGTCGGGCATTAGCCCGTCTGAAGAACAATTCTTTAGCTTCCACCTCTCTTGCCAAATCAGGTACAACCTCTGCATTTAGTGCATCTAGTTCCATTAATTCTACCTCTTGGGTGATTGATTCCGGAGCCACTGACCATATGACACATATGTCCTCCTTATTCTCCACATATCATTTGTTGTCTGGCTAGGATAAGATGAGAGTAGCTGATGGGTCCCTCTCCACCATCTCTGGAAAGGGGGTGGTTGACCTAAGCAAGGATCTCTCTCTTAAATCAGCCCTACATGTTCCTAGTCTTACCTCAAATCTGTTGTCTGTTTCAAAGCTTACAAAAAACTTGAACTGCAGTATAACTTTCTTTCCTTCTCATTGTGTCTTCCAAGACAGATTGACGAGGAGAACGATTGGGAGTGGTCATGAGTATGGGGGCCTCTACTATTTTGATGAAGATGTCAGCTCAGCCTTGCAAGCTTCTACTACTAGTCCAGAAAGTGTGGAGTCAATAGCTAGGCTGCACTTGTGGCATGCTAGGCTAGGTCATTTGTCCTTTTCTTCCTTAGCAATGTTGTTTCCCGAATTATGTAAGGGCATTCCGAGTCAGAGTTTAAATTGTGATGTGTGTCAAATGTCAAAACAATGTAGATCAATGTATCCAATTTCTAGTAATGAAATTCAAGCCCCTTTTGATTTGGTTCATTCTGATGTTTGGGGTCCTTCACCCATTGTTTCCATTGATGGCTTCCGTTACTTTATCAGTTTTATTGACCATTATTCTCGGTGCACTTGGATTTATCTGTTGAAAGGACGTGAAGAAGTTCCCCAGATAACTATGATGTTTTGCAAGATGGTTGAAACACAATTTGATAAAAAGATCAAGCAATTTCGTTCAGACAATGCAGCTGAATACTTTGAAAGATCCCTGAACTCATTCATGGAAGATGCAGACATGTTACATCAATCATCATGTGCTTACACCCCTCAGCAAAATGGGGTTGCTGAGCGCAAGAACAGGCATCTATTGGAGACAGCTCGAGCCCTTCTTTTCTAGCACAATGTGCCCAAGCAATATTGGTCTCAAGCTGTTCTCACTGCATCATACCTAATAAATCGGATGCCATCTAAGGTACTGGGTATGAAGACCCCTTTCTCTGTTTTGTGTCCCACTCTTCCAGAATTTCCTCTTCCCCCGTGGGTTTTTGGTTGTACATGCTTCATACATGTGAAATATCCAAAGAAGACCAAGTTGGATCCTAAGGCTACAAAGGGAATACTTTTGGGGTACTCTCCTACGCAGAAGGGGTATAAGTGTTATGATCCTGTCTCCAAGAAAAAATGTCACTAGGGATGTAGTCTTTTTTGAGTCTCAACCCTATTTCCAGTCTTCTCAGAATCCTCTTCAGGGGGAGAGTAGTGGGTTGGAAGAGGATTCTCATTATCCATTCTTTTTTGTTCCCATTTCATCACCTTCCACTACTACTAGCTGTAACATTCCGGGTCAACCTAGTGAGACTTCCACTGTGCCAGTTGCTTCTCCAGATTTGACTGATGCTTCTAAAGGTTCCAGTAAACAAGAGAAAGAGATACTTACATACAGTAGAAGGAAGAAGGCCCCTCAACCTCATGATTGCAACCAGCTGAACTCAGATCAATCTGTCTCTACAATCCAAGGTAATTCTGATTCACTCAATTCAGATTTGGATCTTCCTATTGCTCTCCGTAAGCCTGTTCATTCTTGTACCACTCGGCATCCCATAGCCGATTATGTTTCTTATTCACACTTATCCCTTGCCTATCATTCCTTTGTGTCTGTTCTTTCCTCTGTATGTGTCCCTTCCAGGTATTCAGAGGCGACATCTGATCCAAGGTGGAAAGAAGCCATGAATGAGGAGATGAAAGCCCTAATGAAAGCAAGGACATGGGAATTGGTGGACCTGCCAGAAGGGAAAGGCACTATTGGGTGCAAGTGGGTATTCACAGTAAAGCACAGGGAAGATGGGTCAATTGAGAGGTACAAGGCCAGACTTGTGGCAAAGGGATTTACACAAAAGGAAGGAATTGACTACAAGGAAACCTTTGCCCTAGTAGCAAAGCTCAACACAATCAGGGTTCTACTATCACTAGCAGCAAAATTCTCTTGGGAACTTCATCAGATAGATGTGAAGAATGCCTTCCTAAATGGTGATCTTCATGAAGAGGTATTCATGGAACCCCCACCTGGATATGATGTTGGAAAGAAGGTATGTAAACTAAGGAAAGCATTATATGATTTGAAGCAATCTCCCCGGGCATGGTTTGAGAGACTTTGTTTGGCCATGAAGAAAGTAGGGTACACTCAGAGCAGTGCAGATCATACATTGTTTACAAGGAGACAGGATGACAAACTTACAGCACTCATTGTGTATGTGGATGATATGGTGATTACTGGAAATGATGTGAAAGAGATGAAGAGGCTGAAGGAGTTCTTAGCTTCAGAATTTGAGATCAAAGACCTGGGAAATCTGAGATACTTTCTTGGAATTGAAGTTGCTAGATCAAGAGAAGGAATCTACATATGTCAAAGAAAGTATGTGCTAAATCTCCTAGAGGAAACAGGCATGATGGGGTGCAGACCAGCAGACACTCCAATAGAACCAAGCCATGGATTACAAGAATCAATGGGTGAGGAATACTGTGATAAGGAAAGGTACCAAAAGTTGGTAGGAAAACTGATATACTTATCCCTTACTCGGCCAGACATTGCCTATGCAGTGCATGTTGTCAGTCAATTCATGCACTCACCAAAGACCTCTCATATGAGAGCAGTGGAAAGAATCCTCAGATACTTGAAGACTTGCCCAGGGAAAGGAATTCTATTCAGAAAAAACAACAGACTTGAAATTGAAGCCTACACTGATGCTGATTGGGTTGGGTCCGTTGGAGGCAGAAAATCAACCTCAGGTTACTGTACATTCTTGGGAGGAAACCTAGTCACATGGCGTAGTAAGAAGCAGAATGTTGTGGCTAGATCAAGTGCAGAAGCAGAATACCGGGCTATGGCACACGGGGTTGCTGAACTCTTATGGCTCAGGACTCTCCTTAATGAGCTTGGTATCAAGACTGAGGGTCCTCTCAAGCTGTATTGTGATAATAAAGCTGCTATCAACATTGCCAACAATCCTGTGCAGCATGACAGGACAAAACATATTGAAATTGATCGACACTTTGTCAGAGAGAGAATTATTTCAGGAGAACTTTGTGTGCCTTATACTCCATCAGAGATGCAGATTGCAGATGTATTAATTAAAGGGCTGGCATCAACGAAGTTCAGGGACATACTTGGCAAGGTAAACATGATTGATATTCATGCTTAGCTTGAGGGGGAGTGTTAGAATGTTAGAGTGATGTTCGGCTGATAAGAGTTCTTATTAGCCCATTCTTATGTTTAACTTATCTTGTAACTGGGCTTGTGTTAATGGGCCTAATCCTGTTTAATGATTTAAGTCATTTGGGTGTCCCATCACTAATCAGGGGCATCCCAGTAATTTCTTGTACCTTGTACTATATTCATCTATAAATAAAGGACTGGTCGACTGGATAGTACAGTTCGACATTCTCTTCAGTTCTGTGGTTCTCTTCTCTTCCTTGCTACTTCGAGTATAGCTCTTCAGATTACAGGGTAAACATCATAGAGTCTCATTTAGTCCAAGAGTTGATAGTCGTGTCTCAAGTCCTTTCTCTTTAGTTCATTCCGATGTATGGGGTCCAATTAAAGTGGTGTCATACAATGGGTATAAGTATTTTGTAATATTTGTTGATGACTTTTCAAGGATGACATGGATTTATCTTATGAAAGATCGTAGTGAGTTGTTCCCTATTTTTCAAAAATTTTATGCTGAAATACACACTCAATTTGGTGTTCATATTAAAATTCTTCGCTCCGATAATGCCAAAGAATACAACTCACCATTTCAGCAATACCTAGAACATCATGGGATCATTCATCAAACTTCTTGTGCCTACACCCCACAACAGAACGGTGTAGCTGAATGAAAAAATCGACATCTTCTTGAAACTGCTCGATCCTTGATGATTAATATGAATGTCCCAAAACATTTTTGGAGTGATGCTGTTCTCACATCCTGTTTTCTGATCAATCGGATGCCCATGTCAATCCTTGGAAGTCAATCCCCTTTCTCCGTATTGTTTCCCACCTTATCTCCATTTCCTCTTACCCCAAGAATCTTTGGTTGTGTGTGTTTTGTTCAACACTTGGGGCCTGGGTTAGACAAGCTAGATGCTCGAGCTACTAAGTGTATCTTTCTTGGCTACTCAAGGACTCAGAAAGGGTATAAGTGTTATAACCCAAAATCCTATAAATCGTTTGTGTGCTCTGATGTCACCTTCTTTGAGTCAGTTCTGTTCTTCTCAGATGTTGGGGTCTCTTCCTCTCCCTCTGTGGTTCCCCTTCCTGTACCTGTTGTGGACATTCTTCCAGTAGCTCCTGTTTCTACTGCAGATGCACATCCTATGCCTGTTACTACTGAGAAGCCGCCAATCACTCAAGTGTATACCCGCAGAAGTGCATCGGGCCCTCCTCCACTTCAGCCCCTGTCGACAGATCCTGCTACTGCTCCTTCTCCTTCAGATCCTGATCTTCCTATTGCTCTGCGAAAAGGTAAACGTACTTGTACTTCTCACCCCATTTCACACTATGTTTCTACTGCTCACCTTTCTGCTTCTCATTGCAAATTTATATCATTACTCTCATCCGTTCCCATTCCCAAGACTGTCCAGGAAGCTCTTGCCTCCCCAAGGTGGCGGAAAGCCATGGAAGAAGAACTCTCTGCTCTACAACATAATCACACATGGGAACTCACCGCTCTTCCTTCTGGTAAGCACACAGTTGGGTGTAAATGGGTCTACACAGTGAAGTTTCTTCCTGATGGCAGTGTGGAGCGATTGAAGCAAGGTTGGTAGCCAAGGGTTATTCTCAGATGTATGGTGTGGACTATATGGAGACATTTTCTCCTGTGGCTAAGATTGGTTCAGTTCGGGTGCTGATTTCATTAGCTGCTATGTATGATTGGCCTCTTGTACAACTTGACATCAAAAATGCCTTCCTGCATGGTGATCTAGTTGAGGAGGTGTATATGGAGCAACCACTAGGGTTTGTTGCTCAGGGGGAGTCTGGCAAAGTGTATAGGCTCAAAAAGGCAATTTATGGATTGAAACAATCTCCACGTGCTTGGTTTGGCAGGTTCAGTGAAGTGATGAAAACCTTTGGGATGAAATAATGTCAGGTTGATCATTCTGTGTTCAGCTATAACTCAAAGGATGGGAAAATCTTGCTAGTCGTGTACGTGGATGATATTGTCATAACTGGGAGTGATAGCAATGGAATCAACAGGTTGAAGAAATTCTTACAGGATCACTTCAATACGAAAGATCTGGGGAAGCTGAAATATTTCCTGGGAATAGAGGTTGCGAGGTCAAAACATGGGATCAACCTATGTCAGAGAAAATATGTTCTTGATCTACTTGAAGAAATAGGGTTGTTAGGTGCTAAACCAGCAGAGACTCCTATGGAACTCAATGCCAAGCTGAGTGTTGATGCAGGTGAAGAGTTTGATGATCCTGGAAGATACAGAAGGTTGGTGGAAAAATTGAACTACCTGACCGTTACCCGACCAGATATATCATTTGCTGTGAGTGTGGTGAGCCAGTTTATGCAACATCCTCGGGTTCCTCACTGGGAAGCTGTTCTGAGAATTGTTAGGTACCTAAAAGGTGCTCCAGGTCGTGGTTTGTTATACCAAAGTGGAGGAACTCTTGAGATAGTAGGGTACATAGATGCTGACTGGGCTGGTTCTATATCAGATAGGAGATCAACTACAGGGTATTGTACCTTCCTCGGTGGCAATCTTGTAACTTGGAAGAGCAAGAAACAAACAGTGATGGCAAGAAGTAGTGCAGAAGCAGAGTACAGGGCTATGGCCCATACCACATGTGAGCTAGTATGGATGAAGAACTTGCTTCAAGAGATGGGATTCTCAATTGACAAACCCATGAAACTATACTGTGATAACCAAACTGCTGTTCACATCTCTTCCAATCCTGTCTTTCATGAGAGAACTAAGCATATTGAGGTTGATTGTCACTTTGTAAGAGATAAAGTGATAAGTGGGGTGATAACCACATCTCATGTGAGCTCAGGAAATTAGTGGGCAGATCTTCTCACAAAGGGATTGTCTCGAGGAACCTATGATGTTAAACTGTGACAATTAGGCTGCAATCAATATTGCCTACAATTCAATTCAGCATGATAGGACAAAACACATTGAAGTTGATAGACACTTTATAAGAGAAAGGGTAACAACCGGAGAAGTTTGATTGCCTTATGTCTCTTCAGAATTGAAGCTGGCTGATGTTCTCACTAAAGGGGTGGCAAGGAACAAGCTTGACATGATCTACGCAAGTTGGGAATGTGTGACATTTACTCCCAACTTGAGGGGGAGTGTTGAAGATTAATTAGTTTTATAATGTTTTTCTGAGTAGATGTTTTATGTTAGTTGTTAGATAGGAGGTGGGGACCACAGTAGTTATGTGAGTCCAAATTTTGTTATGTTTTTTGAGTGTTATATATGCTGTTTTATGTTTTGCCGCCCTGTAAGGGCATAGTTGTCTTTGTACTGTTCTATTATTTTAGTATAAATAATAAGTGAAGGGGGCGGCCAGATTATTGCTCTCTTTTCTTTTCAACTTCTCTTCTTCTCTTCTCCTTCTCTCCTCCTCCTTTCTTCAAGAAACTACTTTCTTTCATATATTTTTTTAATTCAGCAGATTCCTACTTTTCTATTACTAATATAATTTTATTTTTTATTTACTTACCCAAAAAATTATTCTATAACTCCAAATGTAAGGTAGAAGAGAAATAAAATGGGTATAGCTGCATTAAGACCTTATAATAGTCGACCAGAGCTCCACTGTAGTAGGATCCTCATTTTCCTGCATTCCAAGAAGCAACTGTCAATTACTATGCATTGAGATGAAGTAGAAAAACATAAGAGATCCAATTAGGTACCTCAACTAACAAATCTTTCCTAGTAATCAAGCCAACAACATGAGAAGCACGAGGGACAACAAATATGTGCCTCAATCCTAGTTGACGAAAAAGATAATACACCTGTAATATCATTTTGATGTATTGTTACAAACAATGATTCAATTATATATATATTTATTTATTTATTTATTTATACTGGAAAAGATCTACAAATAAAGTTCAATGTTTTTTTTTAAGGATTGAACCATCCTCACCTTTGCCAAAGACATATCTTCAGGAACAATGTATGGAGAGGGGTTCAGGAAAGGGGCAAGATCTATGTACATCTCCAGATCATCTGGACCAAGAAAAATATCATCCATGGATATCCCTTTACTGGAGACAGGTTTTGCAAATTCAGTGATGTTGTGCCTGGGGTATTCAGCCACTTCCATTAACTTCTGGAAAATAAGGAAGAAAAGATGACTTTGGACTAATATCAAGCCTCTCCACCTACCTGATTGGTATGGATCCACTTCTCAGTGCACAAGGCAAATGGCTGTGCTGGAAATCTACTTTAGACTGAAGAAGCACCAATAGGTAACTGCACAAGAACCAACCATTCCAGTTATTTGAATCAACTAAAATTTGATGAAGCATGATTCAACTTCTTCTGGAACAAACTCATCTAAAGCAAGAAAACGGGATGAAGCATGTCATACCTACGAAGTATAAGTCCAATTACAAGTGCCTCTCCGCTCTTTGTTTGATCTACCACCTACGCAACAACAACAACAAGATACAAAAATAACTAAAAAATCCAGAATTTTAAACAAGCCAAGGAAGAGGAACCAGAATGACCTACAGGGAACCCATTATGCTTGCTGTTACGCAAAATGGAAACTGCATCTGCAACTTTAACAACACGAGGGAAGTAGACAACCTTTCACATATAGTAGTCAAGCCTGTAAGGTGAAAGCTGGATACAAGGACATTAGTATAGAAGAGGCAGGTAAAAAACTAATGATATTGACCTTTTGATTCCTGCAGGCTTCTTTTGCTTTCATTTTCCGCATGTGGTATTTCGGTTTTGACTCAAGTAATGGAATGCCCCTCAAGCGGGCTTGCATTTCATACAAACCTTCATTGAAGGCATCACCCACAGCCTGCACCAGAGAAGGTGTGTTTGGTTTAGTGTGTAATCATCAATAACAGAAATACAAAAAAAATCACATTAAAGTGCATACCTTTGATATAAGAAGAACAAGCATGATAAGAGGTAGAAATTTCAAATTATTTGTAATTTCAACCATAATGACACAAAGAGATACTGTCATCCTCATGGAACCTCCAAGGAAAGAAGCAGCACCAAGTAGGGCATACCTGAAAATTCCACAAGGAGTTTAGGAAAAAACATTTACAGACAAACGGTATACAGTGCCAAGCTCATTCATTGACAATAGGAAACCAACAATCATTACTTATTGAAAATTAGCAAAGTTGAGCGAAGGCAAAGAGGAAGAAAAAAAGGGATACAGATATATTATTGAATCTGAAGAGACCAGAAAATGGAGTTAATGCTTGTAACATATTCTTCAGAAAAATTGAAGACTATAATCCCAAATATGAAGCAAATTTGACTAGAAAAAGGACAACAAACTAAATCAGGAAATTAGAGTCTAAACATAGGCTATATTGAGAATAACAGATAATTGAATTCAACTCAGCAATTCACTTCTAATTCCAGTAAAATAAATTTGTAATTACTAAGGACCTTAGAAAAAGACAACATATTTGATGTTTAAGCCATAGAAAACAAAAGTATGGTAAAGATAAACAAGGGAGAAGCTTCAAAAGATTCTATTACAAGCCAGTTCCTCTACTCACATGACTTTCTAGGTGGTGAGATGTCTTCTTGACAGTTCATGAGGTGCAAATGGTTTTCTATATATCATATTATTGAAGGGGTCTTGGACTTGGAGAAATTGATGGGAGTGCAATCCATAATCTTTAAATGTCTCTCATAGATTCAACTTCCCAAAGTTTACGAGTTTCATGTTGCACTCGGATAAGCTTCAGGGTTTGTGCTTTTTAAAGCCCAAAAGCACAAAAGGCTTTGTGCCTTGGGGATTAAAAGATTATAATGTGTTTTGGAATGGTAGAATACTGATATGTTTCATTCTATTGCCAATGGGCATTATTATACAGTAAGCTGCTGCAATAAATAGAAAGAAAAAATAGAAAGAAGAAAAAATAGAAAGAAGAGAAAATAGAAAGTACAAAAATAGAAAGAAAGAAATAGAAAGAAAAAACTTTCTAAACAATCCTAGTAATATATACAATTCTATTTTCAGATCTGAACCAATAACCCCACGTTTTCCAACACTCCCCCTCAAGCTGGTGAATAGAGATCCTCCATTCCCAGCTTGGCTATAATTCTCCGAAAGTCTGTACTATTAAGCCCTTGAGTAAGTACATTGGCCAGTTGTTCTTTTGTAGACACATAGGGAGTGCAAATCAACTTGCTGTCCAGTTTCTCTTTTATAAAGGGTCGGTCAATTTCGATGTGCTTCCTCCTGTCATGTTGAATAGGATAGTGAGCAATATTGATGGCTGAATTTTTGTCACAATATAGTTTCATAGGCTCTTCTCGTGGAATCTTCAGGTCTTCTAAAATTATCTTCAACCAGAGTAATTCACACACTCCTTGTGCCATTAGCCCTGAATTCTGCCTCTACACTTGACCGAGCCACTACATTTTGCTTCTTACTCCTCCAAGTGACTAAGTTTCCTCCTAAGAAGGTACAGTAACCAGAAGTGGACCGTCTATCTACTGGAGATCCTGCATAATCGGCATCTGTATATGCTTCAAGAGTCAGTCCTCCATTTCTTCTGAATAAAATTCCTTTTCCTAGATTGGCTTTCAAATAGTGCAGAATTCGATGAGCAGCCTGCAGATGAACTTCTTTAGGATTATGCATAAACTGACTTATTACACTTACAGCATATGCAATATCTGGTCGTGTATGTGCAAGGCAAATGAGTTTTCCAACTAGTCTTTCAACATCTCCTTGTCTACACTTGCATTATCGTGGGCTTCTCCAAGTTTATGATTGGGATCTATAGACGTGGAAGCTGGTTTACAGGCCATATTTCCTGTTTCTCTCAAAAGATCAACAACATACTTTTGTTGAGAGATAAAGATGCCTTGTTTAGAATGTGCAACTTCAATTCCGAGAAAATACTTTAGTCTCCCCAAGTCTTTTATCTCAAATTCTCTGGCAAGGCAGTTTTTCAATGCTTCCTTCTCCTTTTTATCATTCCTAGTAACGATTATATCATCCACATAGACTAACAGTGCAGTAACTCCCCCTAAGGCTGTGTGTTTGATAAAAAATGTGTGGTCACCTTGACTTTGCTTGTAACCTGTACTCAGCATTACCTTCGTAAACCTTCCAAACCATGCTCTCGGAGATTGTTCGAAACCGTATAGTGCTTTCTTCAACTGACTAACTTTGTTCCCGTTAATGCTTTCTCCAAAACCCGGTGGAATGTCCATGTATATCTCCTCTTCTAGATCACCATGGAGAAACGCATTTTTTACATCAAAGTGTTGCAAATCCCAATTATAGTTAGCAGCCAACGACAGTAACACCCTTACTGTATTCATTTTAGCTACTAGGGCAAAAGTCTCCTGATAATCTACCCCATAAGTCTGTGTATATCCCTTGGCTACCAGGCGTGCTTTATACCTTTCTAATGACCCATCAGATTTGTACTTAATTGTAAACACCCATTTACAACCTATTGTCTTCTTGTTTCTTGGTAGATCCACAACTTTCCATGTGTTGTTTTTTTCTACCATTTTCGCTCTCATGGATTTTCTCCACTCCTTATTAGAAAGTGCCTCGGCTAGAGTATTAGGAATTGAAATGGTGTTAAGGCTGGCTAGAAAACTTTTATGGGATTTAGAGAATCTTTGGAATGATACATTTTGGCTAAATGGTACAATGGGCGTTTGGCACATTCTCTAGTTCCTTTTCTCAATGCAATAGGTAGGTCATACTCATACTTAGACTGTGAAGGTGTAGGTTCAGGATCTAAGCATCCCTCAGTTCTAGGATTAGGAGTTGAATCTTGGACGTGCACAGGTTGAGGATCTGGATTTTTTCTCCTAGAGTAAACCTGCATATATCTCACATTATCATGCACATCATTCGTGGGGTTAACAGTTCCGAATTTGGTTCAATGGTCGGGTGGTTTGACTCTTGTTGGGACTCTGGAATGTGGGGCTCAGAGGAATGTGACTCAAAGGGATGTGATTCTTGACGATTGAATGTCTGTGAGGAGGGTAAAACATCTAGGGAGAAAATATTCGATGCCTTATCTTCCATTAATGAGGGCTCCCCCTGAAGACAAGGTTGAGTGAAAAAAGATTTTCCTTCCTCAAATGTGACATCGATGGAGGTGTAGAATTTTCTGGTGGCTGGATGATAACATTTATAACCTTTCTGAGTTGGGGAATATCCCAAGAAGACACACCTGATTGCTCGTGGGTCTAATTTTCCCTTATTATGGACATGAAGAAAGGCAGTGCAACCAAAAATTCTTGGTGTGAGATTATTTGAGGCTCGAATATCAGGGTAAAATTGAGAAATGACTTGTATTGGGCTTCGATTGTCAAGAACTTTAGATGGTAGTCCATTTATGGTGTAGGGAGCAGTAAGGACAGCTTCCCCCCAATATTGTTTTGGCACCTGATTTTGAAAGAGAAAGGCTTGGGTGGTTTGCAAAAGATGGCCATTTTTTCTCTCAACTACCCCATTTTGTTGGGGAGTGTTAACACAGGAGGATTCATGCACAAGGCCTTCTTTCTGAAAAAATGGGGACAAATTTTGATTAAAATAATTTGTAGCATTATCAGATCAAAACCTTTTAATTCTCACACCAAACTGAGTTCAGACCATGTTATGAAAGTTGGGAAGAATCGTACCCACATCAGATTTAGACTTAAGAAGAAAAATCCATCTGACCCTAGTGCAATCATCAATAAAGGTGACGAACCATCTGGAACCAGTAATGCTGGGAATTTGAGAAGGGCCCCATATATCCGAATGAATCAAATAAAAAGGAGTTGAAGATCTTTTATTGCTGATTGGGAAAGAAACCCTTTTGTGCTTAGCAAGTTCACAAACATCACAATGAAAGGTTTCAACATCAATTCCTTTAAACAAGGAAGGAAGCAATGTTTTTAAAAAAGGAAATGAAGGATGGCCAGAACGGAAATGATGACGCCAAATTAAATCTTTATTGGAGGTAGATAAGAATGACTCGTGTGTGACATGCATAACAGTGTGAGATGATTTGTTGGTTGCTTCAAGGTAGTAGAATCCATCTCTTTCCTTAGCAAGTCCAATCTTCTTCCCCGAAACCTGGTCCTGAAATACACAGTAAGAAGGGAAGAACACAACACTGCAGTTCACATCCTGGGTGAGTTTATGTATAGAGATAAGGCTAGTGGATAACTTAGGAATATGAAGCACATTTTTAAGCAATGGGGATGGAGTAATTTGAATATTCCCAATCCTTGCCACTGTGGTGAAAGAACCATCAACAACAGAAAATTTTCTATTACTAGGACAGGGTGTATAGGTGAGAAAATGTAGTGAAGAGGGTGTCATGTGGTCAGTAGCTCTAGAATCAAGAATCCATGGAAAAACACTAGCTGAGGCATGTAATCCTAGAGATAAAGACTCACCTGAGAGAGCAAGAGAGGTAGAACCACTTCCTGGTTTCAAGGATTTCAGGAAGCACCTTAGCCTTTCAATTTCTTCATCATTAAATGGTCCCTGACTTGAGTGTTCTTGCTGCGGGGTTGTGGAGACATTATGGGCCTGTTTAACTCCTTTTGGAACTCCTCGATTTCCCCATTCCTTGCTGGATGTGGAAGGTTTCCCATGAAGTTTCCAGCACCGATCTTTCGTGTGTCTGGGTTTCTTGCAATAGGTGCACCAGAGGTTATCGTTAGAGTCACGGGTGGTTGTGTCACGAGCCAAGTTGTGATTGTTCTCACCCTTTGAACCACTGTAACTTCCTCCCCTTGCCACCATGGCTGAGCCTTCGAGATCTTTAGGCTCAAGCATGATTCCACGACAGCTTTCCTCAGCTCTGACAAGGGCTATGACTTCATTCAATGGAGGCACTTCTTCTTTGCCAAGAATTTGTAATCGGACCTGATCAAATTCAGCATTCAGTCCGACCAAAAAATCATACACCCTATCTCTTTCAATAAAATTCTTCAAGATCACAGCATCATCTGCACACTTTGTCTCAAGAACCCGATAATGATCAAGCTCGTGCCATAAATTTTGCAGGAGATTTTCATACTTTGTAACACTCCTGCTCCCTTGTTTGGCCGCCATAGTCTTCACTTTGACCTCATAGACACGAGCAGCGTCATGGGCTTTAGAATAGGTTTGTCGGACAGCACCCCAAATAGCCTTTGCAAAGGGAAGAAAGATACAAGTATCACTAATCTCGGGTGTCATTGAACTCCACAACCATGACATAATCATGGAGTCCTCTTCGTCCCAAGCATCAAAATTTGGCTTGCCCAACCTTGGTCCTGTTCCAAGGAGGTGACTAATTTTTCCTTTTCCCTTCAAATAGGTACGCACTAGTTGTGACCACTTCAAGTAATTCTGGCCATTCACTCTATATGTTGCCTGAATATTCTGCAAATCACCAGTGTGAGGATGAGAGTTTGTTGCTCCTTCATTGGTTTGGATGGGAGCACTTGTTGCAGTCATGTCGGACATTGTTAATGGAGGAAAAATAAGGCCAGCAGGAATGGAGAATAAAGGAACACTTCTGGTTACAGATCAACACTAAAGGCTAGAAGAGAAAAACACAAAAAACTGGAAATGAAGGCCGAAAAAATCTCAAGGTTGACAAACCTAGAGCTCTGATACCATGTTTTGGAATGGTAGAATACTAATATGTTTCATTCTATTGCTAATGGGCATATTTATACAGTAAGCTGCTGCAATAAATAGAAAGAAAAGAAAATAGAAAGTACAAAAATAGAAAGAAAAAACTTTCTAAATCAATCCTTCCACAATCCTAGGAATATATACAATTATATTTTCAGATCTGAACCAGTAACCCCACGTTTTCCAACATAATGTTTTTAAAAACCAACTTTTACCAAATTCCCAAAGCATTTTTTGGATCAATTTTGTTTTCCACTGCATAAAGCTCAAAAGCAAAAGCTTATTTAAATGAATTCTTAGTTTATTTTGCATTTTTTGAAAGTTCTAGCAAGTGTTTAAACTTCACTATTTGCTTTTATTTAATTTCATTATTTATTGACATCTTAAGTTCTCTTAATAAGGTCTAGAGGTCGGCAAATTCCATTGCAGACAGTCTAGCTATAAAACAGCTTGAGAGACTGATGTAGGACTGGTTGGGGATTCTGTTGAATAGTTGTTATAGGCAGACTGCTATAAAAAATAAGAAAACTTTGGAAAACAAAACCTTAAAAGACAGGATTTGGGTTGGGAACTGTAGAGAGACTGGGCCAAGTGGGCCCTAGCCCATTATTATCTTATTGATTAGTTCTTTCTTGTTATTTTGTTCTTAATGGGCCTTTTCTTGTTATTGATTAATTCTTTTTATGTTTTCTAAGTATTCTGATGAGGTGGACACCCATTAAGGGCAGGCTTGTAATTTATGTAATCTTAGTAAGATTAATAAAAGATTAGAGTGGAGAAAGAGGAGATTATCGAACTCCTCCTTCTTACTCCCTTCTTCGCCATTCTTCCTTCTTCCTCTTTCTGTCTTCTTCTTCTTCTCTTCCTTTTCTTCTATAATCTGAAATATTTTACTATTAGAGTGGAGAAAGATGAGATTCTTTGATCTTCCCCTTTAATACACCTGACATAGTTTAAATCTTTTCCTTTCCTTTCTCTCATCTTTGCTAGTTTATAAATTCCTTTTCCTCCCTCTTTAGTGCCTAGGTTATGATTGTATTGCCTTCAGTTTAACTTCACTTTCTTTTTAACTTTTTTTCTTATGGTTTTATATTTTTCTCTATTTTTAGGTTTTTTCAAATCCTTATAGCATGCTTGTTATGCTTGATTATATTTTGAACCTCTTCATTCAACCACCAAATTTCTTTAGAACTTTTCCATTTCCCTTTATATTTTGTTAAAACATATTTTACTACTTTCTTCATGCAGTTTGCCATTTGAAGCCACATCTTATTAGTCTTTCCATCTAAATCTCATTTTCATTCTACTATCAACCTGTCTTTAAATTGTGCTAATTTTTCTCCTTTTAGATTTTCATACCTTATTCTTGGACACCTATTTTTCCCTATTTCTATTTCATTTTCTAATGCACACATCTTCCACCACTAATCTATCTTACGTGGTTAAGCTTTTCCTTGGGATAACTTTGCAATCCTTACACGTCATTCATTCTGTTTTCCAATAAGGAAAAACTCTATCTGTCTTATGTTTGATCCACTTTTAAATGTTATCAAGTGTTCATCCTTTTGGAAAAAATGTGTTAACAATTGCCATACCATAAGCTACTACAAATTCTATGACTATAGGTTAATAGCATGATTAAGTCTTGCATTATGCCCTTGGCTAGCCACCAGGCCATCCCCCTTATATATGGTTCCCAACATTCATAAAATGACTTCTAGGAAATGGTGTCCATCTTACCTATTCTTTTCTTTAATTGGTGCCATCCTTTTTGTTACCAACAAACAGCTAACAGCTTATTAGATTGACAAAAAGAAAGGAAAAAGTCTATTATGTGTTAAACTTGGTACACATAAATGTATCAAATACATAGCCTTTGAAATCTACCTATAAGAATTTATAGCCCCTTTATACAATCCATATTAACATAAACATAACAATGCTCAATGACAAATTAGATTCAAGCAATAAAGCTATCTACATTCCATACTTGTTATTCAGCCCTGTGTGCAAGGGGTGGATCATACTCACGTTCCCTCCTCAATGTTGAGCTTCTTGTAAAAGTTAACCACAAACATCCCCACAAGCCGTCCATATGTTGAACCTATCATTATTTCGGGAACAAATTGACCAGCCGGAACAGCAGTACCAAATGTCACCACTGCCAATGTATAAAACATAACCTGCAAAGATGCAACCAAAAAGAAATTATTACATGTATGAAAGGACTAATAAATGGTAGTAAAGCTCACTGTAGAAGGTGGGGACAGTTAGATTGTTTTTTTAGTTCTTCCTCCTTGAAAAGCACACCCATTTCAAACACTTCTTCCCTATATTCATCTTCTCCATTATCCCTGTGTCTGAAGATGTGCATCTTATCCAGCCACCATCAGCCTCCTCAACGTTGTCATCTTGATCTCCAGAATATCTGGGATTCAGCCAATCCAGATCGTTTCTGGTTGCAGGTGTAGGTACATAGTGCTTGCTCAGTCCCTCAGAGTATAGAAGACATTGAATCGATACCATATGGATACCCACGAACAGTCTTTAGCTTACTGGCCATCTGCGATGAACTTGTAGTGTATCACACGTTTGTGATAAACACACGACTCATTGCACATTCGCAATGGACTCACGTTTGACATGAGCCTAAAATAAGTTATAGTTAAACCAGCGATGAATTCTATACACATTCGGTTCTACGATGAACCTTGGACGCGCGCAACTCTGCGATAAATCTCAAACACACGCGGTCCTGCGATGAACTCCGGAGGAGCACAGTCTCGCGATAAACCCCAGACCGTTACAAAGCCGCGGCTCATCGAGAACCGGATTTAAGTATTAATCACATGTGTAATTTTAAGTTGCACGCGTGATAAGGCACCACATGAGTTTACTAAAAGGCTGCCCTCTACGCAATGATGCCACTAGCACCAAGTCGGTTAAGCAAGGTGCAAAAGGCGATAGTACACGTGGATTATGAGAATCCTCGGGTGAAAGGAAAGTCAACCCTTGAGAAATCTCATAAAAACACATGGCAAAACCCTAGCAATGTTCCTTAATGACCGACAAACGAATCTAATATTCTCTTTCCTAATAGAAAAGCGTGCTTTTGGCTCCTTCCTTTTGGGACCTTCGGGTCCGTCCCTATAAAGAAAGGTCCTCCTCATAACGAAGATGCATTTGACTCTCAATCAACCCTATCATCAGACTCCCTGCCCAACCGTCTCCTCACTTCCCTTACCCTAACCTCTTCGTTGATTCTTTGCTCCTAGTCTTCCTCTGTCTTTCAAGGAGACCACTCCCCTAGCCTAACCACTCCCTACTTATAGCACGATTACCTTGAACATCAAACATCGGTCTCTAGGTCTCTAGTGCATTGCAGACGACCTAGTTTGTGTAGAGGGGCTGCTTGGGGACAATGATAGATGTAATTTATCATCTCTAGTCGGCCTACTTCCAAAAACCTTATTTCCATTTCCATCAGCCTAGCATGCCTCACGTGTGAGCAAGGTTTTGCTGAACACTTTGGCTGTTCAATAGGTTGTGGAACCAATGAAAAGGTTCCACACTGGTAATAAAATACATGGGGTCCACACCTTTCAAAGTGGGGCCCATGAATTTATTACTGGCATGGAACCTCACCATTGGTTCCATAGCCTCCTGAACAGCCAAAGCGTTCAGCTAATCTGAATTCCTCACGTGCATCCTTTTTAGTTGGCCTACCAACCCAACCCAAGGCCTTAATTCCCAACCCAACCGGCTCAAAGTTTATTGGCCTGGGTTGAGCCTGACGAGATGCTGGATATGGTCCAAGATCAGTTGCGGCCCCATTCTTAACCATGCCAGCAAACGACTTAATAACATCACTCCTTTTCATTTTTCCAAAAAATTTTGAAAATGTTTCCTTTTTTGTTAAGGCTCCCGCTCAACCATTTGTAGCCAACGACTTAGCTTCAATCAACACCTACCCCTCTACACTTTCTCTAGCTCCCTTTTCCTCTCTTCTCCATGTGATCCCACCCCCACCAATAGCATCTATATATTACATCCTAAAAGGGAATATTCCATGTCAGCATGTCTCTCCTTGTGGGAAATCCCATTCTAATTTTCTGTTACTTTTTTATTTTTCTTTTTTTAAATCAATGTAATTGTAATCAAATCCAATGAGAGGCGAGAGACGTTTGGACTTCCAAAACGTCTCCCGCCCTCTGACCTTTTTGTCTTCTCTCAAGACAAAGAGAACTAGGAACAACATAGTTGAGTCTGTATCTTGCTTTCTTTTTCGGTTGCTAATCTCTCTCTATGTTCACCTGTAAATTCTAGAGGAGCCTTGAGATCCACGGAGAGTAGAAACAAGAGGATAGAGTAGGTATTTTATACTTAGGTGACCAAGAAGTTTGAGCATGAACCGATTCAATCCAAAAGGTATGTATGTGTTCATTCTACTTCTTCTTCTTCTTCTTCTTAATTTTTTTCCTCTCATTTTGACTCCAAAACAGCAAGAGTAGCCATGAAATCCATGGAAAGGCAAACAAAAAGAGGACCCAGAATATTCTTGACAAAGAGGACCCCAATGCAACCAAAACATGTGACTCCCCTGAATATTCATGTTCAATCCATCTTTTTCAGCTATTCTTTGCAACCCTGTTTTCATCTGTGTTTTATAGGTTCGAATTTGAGGTGTTCTATTTTTACTACCATTGCGTGTTATTTTTGCAGGCTAGAATGGGCATCGTATGTTTGTAGTAATGACATAGAAAACTTGAGTTTTAATTTTGTAGAGAAGATGGGACAATGGCCCATAGGTTGTTTATCCTTTTTTATTTTTTATGTTCTTCTTTGTTGTAATGGGCCTTAATCTGGGCTTTATTATTTCTTGTGTTATGTTTTTTAATTTTCCACCCAACTAGGGGCCTCTCTGTAAATTATTAAAGTTTAACTTAATGAAATATAATTAGGGGTGTAAGAGAGAAGGTTATGTTAAAAAATCTCTCTCTCTGAACCCTAGTTGCCGCAACCTTCTTCTTCTTCTCGCTTCTTGAAACCTGATTTCTACTGCTTCTTTTTTATTATCTGCAACTTTTTGAAGTCCTTTCTTTTCAAAAGGATGTTTTTCTTCTTGGTATCAAAGTTGGCTCGACTTTTCTCTTTTTTCACCTCTTTTTTCCCATACACAGTGTGTATGGAGAATTGAATTGTATGAATAGTTAAAGAATCCTATTTCAGCCCAGTTGTTAGTGTCGTCTGGAGAGAAGGGGACTGGTTTTGTCGTCCTCCTGACAGATTCAAGTGTTGCTCGAAACCCTAATTTTCTAGAGAAATCTGATTGCAGGCCCCACAGGGAGTTTGACATGGGCACTCAGTGACTGAAAGTCTTCTCATCCTTCATCTTGAAGATCAAATCAAGTGGATTGGTGTTCTGTGAAGTCTACAAGGAGCGGCTGAGATTTTTCTATTTCTCCTGGCTTCTCGGTGTGAGGTAGGTAGCTGGTACGGCTGCATAGAGGTTGGGTCACAACACAATTTTTGTTCTGTCTTCATTTGTTGTTATTCAAAGTTGTTAGAAGTTATTTTCGAAGTATTAAATAAGATGAACCCCTCAGAAGTTGAAAACAAGCATGTTGCTGAATCCGGACAGGTTCCGGGAGCCTCTGTAGACTCTTTACTGGCTGTGACCACAGTCAAGCTAGATGGAACTAATTATCTGGCTTGGTCACAATTAGTAAAAATTCATATCTGCAGTAGAGGCAAATGAGGTTTTATCTCCAGGAACAAGAAGGCTCCTTCGGATGATGATCCATCATATGAAAAATGGATGCAAGAAAATTGTACTATTATTGGATGGCTTGTGAACTCAATGCAACCGTAGATTAGTTAGCACTATTCGTGGATGAATTCAGCAAAGGAAATTTGGGATAGTGTTGCTGAAACCTATTCCCAGAAATTAAATGTGGCCAGGGTTTACAAGCTAAGAAGTGATGTGAAGAATTTGAGACAGGGGGAGAAACCGTTAGTTGTTTATTTCTCAATACTGAAGTCTTTATGGCAAGAAATTGATTTGATAGAAGCTGTAGCCTGGGACACCACTAATGATGCTGAGACCTACAGAAAACTTGTTGAGACAAACATGGTGTTTGAGTTTTTGACAAGGCTGAATCCAGAGTATGACATCACAAAACAAAATATTTTATCCAAAGATAGTGTTTCACTGCATCAAGCCTATGCCTTGGTAAGTAGTGAAGAAAGCAGGAGACTTGTCCAGGTTCAAGGGGTTGGTCTAAATGATCACTTTGCTAATATGGGAGTGAAACCCAAGGGAGTTGCAGGGACTCCAAGTAGATCAGGGAGTGCCAATATTGCTGCTGGCCCAGATAGTGACAAATACCAAACTGAAGAGATGATTGATAGTGAGTAGTTAACAGCTATGAAGGCAGAATATGAGAAGTTTGGAAGGATGATCAGTCACCTAGAGGGTGTGGCCTCTTCTTTCAACCCTCCAGGGAATTCAACCTCTTCTACATTTGCTCATTCAGGTATACGGGCTTCTGCCAATCATGCAACTATTTTAGGTAATCGTAAGATCCCTTGGATTATTGATTCTGGTGCTTTTGATTATATGACCAACCTTTCCACTTTATTTGTTTCTTATGATTTACTTCCTAGCCGTGACAAAATCACCCTAGCCGATGGCTCCCTTGCCCCTATCTCCAGCAAGGGAACCATTAAGGCTACAGATTCCTTGGTACTTCCCTCTGCTCTTCATGTACCCAAGCTAAATACTAATTTGTTATCTGTAAGTATCCTAACTAAGTCATTGAATTGTTATGTAACCTTCTTTCCTTCCTACTGTGTTTTTCAGGATCTGGAATCTCAAAAAGTGATTGGGAGTGGCCATGAGGCGAATGGAATATATCTATTGGACACTCCTGGACAAAGCCATGGACAACCTGAAAAAGCTGCTTTTGGGTCTACATCTACAGAGTCCATCAGTCGAGTCATGTTATGTCATTTTTGTTTGGGTCATCTTTCTTTTTCTGCATTAAGTCATTTACTCCCATAACTATTTAAGGGAATTAGTCTGTTTAGTCTTCATTGTGAGTCGTGTGAGTTGTCAAAACATCGTAGAAGTTGATATCCTCTGAGTAATAAAAGATCTTCTCCATTTCATACTTGCACTATGATGTGTGGGGGCCTTACCACTTACCTTCTATGGGTGGCTACAAATATTTTATCTTGTTCATTGATGACTTTTCTCGGTTCACTTGGATATTTTTGATGAAGTCTCGTGATGTTCCCAGACTTGTGAGGCAATTCCATGAATTTGTCCTAACCCAGTTTGATACCAGAATTAAAGTTTTCAGATCAGACAATGCAAAATAATATTTTGAAAAAACCTTACCTGTTATCTCACTGACTTGGGGGTTATTTACCAAAGCTCGTGTTAGGACCCCAGAACAGAATGGGGTTGCTAAAAGAAAAATCAACATATTGTTGAAGTTGCAAGAAGTATTTTATTTGCCTCACATGTCCCTACAAAATTTTGGGGTGATGTTGTCACTGCAACCTACCTAATCAACTGTATGCCATCCAGGGTTTTGGGGTTTAAGTCTCCCTATAGTCTTTTTCATCCGGGCAAGGATCTTTTTCCTATTCCTTTTCATGTCTTTGGCTGCACTTGTTATGTACATATCCCAAGTGTCCAGAGACATAAATTTGAACCAAAAGCCCACAAGTGTATCTTCCTTGGTTATTCCCCCACACAAAAGGGTTACTGTTGTTTTGATCCAAAGACTGGCACTCGGTATGTCTCAATGGATGTCACCTTTGATGAGCTCTCTTCTTTTTATGATTCTTCTTAGGATAAACATTGTCCAAAGGGGGAGAATTTGTCACAGTTATTTGCTCTTCCCCTTCTTGTCCCAGTTGAGTCTTCTGTTGAGACTCTTCCTCCTTCAAATGAGTCAAGGGAGGATCAGTCATTTCATTCCAATTCTAGTGTTCCTATCCCTCCTCCTTTACCTCCTCGTCCTCTTTTTAATCTTAGGTTGTACCAATGGCAGAGAACCAGAAGTGAACAGATTGTTTCCCCTACAGCACATGAGCCTCCTGCACTTCCAGTCACAGAAGAGACAACAAGTACTGATACAGCCCCTTTGGATTCATCCTTCCCAGACCTTGATATCCCTATTGCTATTAGGAAAGAAAAAGAAAAGTATTGCACATTGCATTTCCAAACACCTTTCTTATAGTTTGCTCTCTCCATATTTTGCCTACCTTTCTTCTGTTGCTTCTAACCCAATTTCCAGGTCTGTGTCAGAAGCTCTTACTGTTCCAGAATGGAGGGATGCTATGAGAACAGAAATTGATGCCCTGCACAAGAGTGACACTTGGGAAGTGGTTGATTTTCCTGAAGGGAAGGATCCAATAGGTTGTAAGTGGGTTTTTACTATCAAATATCATGCTGATGGCACCATTGAAAGGTACAAGGCTAGGCTGGTTGCAAAAGGTTATACAGACATAAGGGACTGATTATCTGGAGACCTTAGTTCATGTTGCAAAGATGACTTCTGTGAGAGTTCTGCTATCATTGGTTGCACACTCAGATTGGCCACTTTATTAGCTAGATGTAAAGAATGCATTTTTGAATGGAGAGTTACATGAGGAGGTCTATATGTCTCTTCCTCTAAGGATGTATGAAACAGATATGAAAGGGAAAGTCTGCAGGCTGAAGAAATCTCTTTATGAACTTAAACAGTCCCCAGGAGCATGGTTTGAAAGGTTTAGGGCTGCTCTTGTTAGCTTTGGCTATGTACAGACACAGTCTGATCATATCCTCTTTGTGAAGAGGACAGGATCCTTGGTCGTTTACCTAATTGTGTATGTTGATGATATTGTTGTGACCTTTAATTAGAACATCAGCCAACTGCAACTCTGAAGAGACATAAAGCAAATAAACTTCTCCTGTTGTTACCCTTTCTCTTATAAAGTGCCTATCAACTTCAATGTGTTTTGTCCTATCATGCTGAATTGGATTGTGGGCAATATTGATTGCAACCTGATTGTCACAGTATAACATCATAGGTTCCTTTGCTTTCACCCCAATCTCACTCAAAAGAGATCTAACCCAAAGAAGTTCTGAGACACCATGAGCCATGGATCTATACTCAGCCTCTACACTTGACATTGCCACAACCGCTTGCTTCTTACTCTTCCAGGAGATCAAGTTTCCACCAACAAAGGTACACACTCCTGATGTAAACCTCCTGTCATCTAAGCATCCTGCCCAGTCTGCATATGTATAGGATTCTAGCTTCAAATTCCCATGATTTGAGAAAAGAATGCCTCTGCCAGGGTGCTTTTTCATATATGCAAGTATTCTCAATCGCTTCCCAATGCTGAACCCGAGGTGCATGCATGTACTGACTCACAACACTGACAGAATAAGAAATATCTGGTCGTGTCATACACAAATACAGTAGTCGGCCCACCATTCTTTGATATCTCCCCACATCCTTTACCAACTCACCATCCACACCATTATATTTGTGATTTGGATCAATAGGATTGTTTGCTGGTTTGGTCCCCAGCTTCCTAGTCTCCCGTAGTAGGTCAAACACATATTTTCTCTCTGAAATGAAGAATGCTTGGATCTTGTAGCTTCAATCCCTAAGAAGTATTTGAGCTCACCAAGATCTTTGATCTCAAATTCTTGTTACAATGATTTTTTGAGATCATCAATCTCATCCATATCATTTCCTGTCACCACTACATCATTCACATACACAATTAGAATTGAAACCAGAGCATCTCTCCTCTTCACAAAGAGGGTGTGATCAGATTGTGTCTATGTGTATCCAAAACGGATGAGTGCCCCTCTGAACCTATCAAACCAAGCCCTAGGTGACTGTTTCAGTCCATACAGAGATTTTTTGAGTCCGCACACCTTTCCTTTGCCAACATTTTCATAAAATCTTGTTGAAATGTCCATATATACCTTCTCCTGTAAATCACCATCAAGGAAAGCATTTTTGACATCAAGCTGGAACAAGGGCCATGAATAGGTAGTTGCTAGAGATAAAAGGATATGAACTGAACTCATCTTAGCCACTGGTGCAAAGGTTTCCAGATAATCAACACCATAGGTCTGAGTACCCTTTTGCTACCAACCTTGCCTTGTACCTCTCTATCTTGTCATTGGCCTTATACTTCACTTTGAATACCCATCTACATCCAACTGTCTCCATGTCTGGGGGGAGATCAACTATTTCCCATGTTTGGTTTTAGATCAAAGCATCCATCTCATCTTACATGGCTGTTTTCCACTCAGTTTGGAGAGAGCCTCAGTAACATTCATGGGTATAGACACAGAAACCAAGGAAGAAAGAAAAGCATGGTAGGAGGGTGATGGCACTATAGGAAAGATGGTGTGAAATGTAGTGAGTTGTACACTTTCTCTTCTCCTTACGAAGTGCAATGGGAAGATCAAGGTCAGTGGGATCAGCTGCAACAATGGTGTTAAGGACAAAAACATTATCATAAAAAAACATAACAGGCTCAGGCTCAAGAGGAATACCTGGAATTGTATCTGCCGAATCTGGAGTTTCAAAAGGACTGACTGAGAGTGGTGTGGGTTGAGAATGTGTGGAGTCAACCATCATCTGCCGACACTGATATTTCTGTGAGGTTGCCTATAGTGGCTCGGGTAATGAAACTGGAGGTGCAGGTGCTGGCTGAACCGATGTAGGTGCTGGCTGAACTGATGTAGATGTTGGCTGAACTGATGGAGGCACCATAGAAACAGGAAGAAGAATAGAATGTGAGTTCTCCACCCCAAAACTCTCCCCCTAAGGAGAACAACTCAAGAAGAAGAATGTGGATTCAAAGAAGGTAAGATCCATAGTGACAAATCTGCTCCTCGACACTGGGCCATAACAGCAATACCCCTTTTGGTTGTGAGCATACCAAAGAAAAACACATTTCTTAGCCTTAGGATCCAATTTCTTGCGATGAGGGCCAAGAAGGTGAATAAAAGAAACACAACTAAAAACCCTCAGAGGTATATGAAATATCTCTCCATCTGGAAAAATAAGGCGAAATGGCACCTTAAACCCCAAGGTCCATGAAGGAACACAGTTAATCAAATGCACGGCTGCAAGAACCACATCTCCCCAGAACTGCACAAGAACTGAAGCACACACCACAAGACTCCTTGCCACCTCCACAGTGTGTCTGTTTTTTCCCTCAACAACTCCATTCTGTTGTCGTGTATATGCACAACTGCTCTGATAAACTACACCATGTTCTAAGAGATACGTGGTCAGGTCCTTCTCAAAGTACACTCTGGCATTAACAACTTTGGGAAAAGACATTTCAAAGAACTAAAAGAAATATGTCCCAAGTGATTGTACCAAAGCATAATCTATTTCATTGACTCTGACCCACTACTACTATTGCTTCTAACATGACCCTAATGTCTCGGAATCTCATCTAGAAGGTAGACTCCATTCACCTCACGACCACTCCCTATCATCTTCTTTGACTCCAGATCCTGCAAAACACAATTACCAGGAAGAAAGGTCATGGAACAATTCAAATTTTGTCAAAGAACTAACAGACAATAGGTTGGTATGAAGTCTAGGGACATATAAAACAGAAGATAGAGTTATATCATTGGTCACTCTAACTGTCCCCTTCCCAGCAATGGGCATATGTGAACCATTTGCTGTAGAGACTCTGTCACTACCAGAGCACAACTGATAGAAACTGAAAATGGTAGGGGCATTAGTCATATGCTCAGATGCTCCTGAGTCTATAATCGAGGGAGGTCCCTCCTAATCTGAAGTGAATGCAAGATTTGCAGTTGCATATGAACTACCTGTATGTGCAAAGGAAGTGGTGTAGTTGGCTCCAACATTTTGTTGTCCATCTGGAAGGCTAGAGCTAGGTGAATCTTTCTAACTCACAAGCTGTCCAAACCTCTCCAATTCTGTTCTCACTACTGCTACTACAATGGATTCCTAATCAGTTTGGGAAAGAGGGGCTAAAGAGTCTCCTATAGTGGCTACATTTGCATTTCCCTTCTTGTTTCTTATCCGAGCAGGCATAAGATTTGGATGAAGCTTCCAACAAGTGTCCCTGGTATGCTTAGGCTTCTTGCAATAATCACACACCAAGTCCTTCTTATCTTCCCTTCTAATCTCACTACTCCCCCTGTATCCATTCGGCTTAGGTTTTGTTGTACCAACCATAGCCGACCGGTCAATCCCAGGCTGTCTTAGCATTTCATTCCTCTTACTCTCCTCTCTAGAGACAAAGGCATAGGCCTGAGAGAGTGTCACACCCTCCTATAAAGAATATGCTTCCTAGCAATGTCAAATTCAGGGTTCAGCCCTGCCAAGAACTCAAAAACCCTATTCCTCTCTACCAGTTTGTGATAAGTTTCTGCATCATTTACACTTTCCGATACCACAGTTTCTAAGTGATCTATTTCCTTCCATAGGGTTTTCAGCATGGAGAAATACACAGCAAGAGGTTTTTCTCCTTGTTTCATACTTATCACCTGATTTCTTAACTGATAGGCTCTGGCTTCATTTTGCTCCTGAGAGTAGGTTTCAGTCACTCCATCCCAAATCTCCTTAGCAGTATTAGCCTATAGGAATTTTTTTGCAATATGAGGTAACATAGAATTACACAGCCAGGACATTACCATGTAATTCTCCTGCACCCATCGGGAAGAGTCTATAATAGGTTTCTTCTCCTCCCCAATGAGATACCCTAAATTTCCACAAGCACCAATAGCCAACTTAGTTGATTGTAACCACTCCAAATAATTTGTACCATCAAGTTTTACTGTAGTAATGATCCCAGACCCAAAAATATCACTACTACCTCCAACACCCAGTCCCATAGTAACAGTAGATTTCATCCCAGTATTCCAACTATCCATCTTACTTCAAACGGATCAACAGTAAGGAAAAAATAGATTGGAGACCTTCAAAAAATAATTTAATATCACATACACATAAACCAACCCTTCTGGAAGAAGAAAACCCTAGATGGAGGGAAATCTCTCTCCTCACGCCTCCCAATAGAGAGAAAAGTGAACTGATCACTACGGGAGGCCTAGAAAATTCCAGAAACCAAACCGCCCTCTTCAGAAAATCAAAAGAAAACTAACAATACCTAGGCACCCAAGATCAGATAAAAAACAAAGAGTCCAACTTTTCTGGGACTCTTCCCCGTACTCCAGTTCTTCCTGATTTTAATGCCAAACAGTAGATCACCTTCCTGATGACTAGATCCCACAAAAAACTCCAAGAACTGGGCAATCTATAGCAGATCGATCAGCCCTTTACTACTTCATGCAGTCGGCTTATCTAGGGCTGCATGAGAATGCTTCAAGAAACCCTAGTCGATGCTCTAATACCAAGTAGAAATCTATTGTATTAAAAAATATAAAAGAAAAGTAGTTTCTTGAAGAGAGAAGGAGAAGAAGAGAAGAAGAAAAGTTGGAAAGAAAAGAGAGCAATAATCTGGCCGCCCCCTTCACTTATTATTTATACTAAAATAATATAACAATACAAAGACAACTATGCCCTTATAGGGTGGCAAAACATAAAACAGCATATACAACACTCAAAAACATAACAAAATTTGGACTCACATAACTACCATGGTCCCCACCTCCTATCTAACAACTAACATAAAACATGTACTTAGAAAAACATCATAAAACTAATTAATCTTCAACAATTTTATTAATATATTACATACTATATATTATTTATATAGTTATAATTTATATAATATCTTATATATTGTATATATATATAATATAATATGTATATATATGTGGGTCGTGCTAGCCCGCGGGCCACGGGTGGCATGACACAACAATGCAAACTGTGCTGGTTTGGCCCACTAACCTGAAACCCCAAGCCCGGCACGGCCTATCTTCCCATACAATCGTGCTGGGCCACGGCATGGCCCATGGACCACCAGGCCAGACCGGGCCCACTTAAAATCGTGCCAGGCCGTGAGCAGCACGGCCTGATTTACACCTCTATGCACACATCTTCCTGCTATGACTTGCACGGCTGTCCATCTTGGGAAAATCATGTTGTAGTTGAGGATGACACAAGTATGAATGATGCTACTGATGAGTTGCCTGTCCCAAGGATTAGTAGAACAATGAGCTGGTCTCCATCACTCATGAGGAATATGAGAGACTTCATCAAACCTATTCTTTGCCTTCCATGTCCACTACTACCCTTGCTAAGTCAGGTACAACTTGTTTAGTTTCTAGATCTAACTATTCACCATGGATAATTGACCTTGGAGCTTCAGATCATATGATTGGAAAGTGTCCTTGGCAACCATCTCTAAGTCGGCTTCCCCTACACACCTAGGCTCGACAACTTCTTAAAATGAAACTTCTCATTGAAAAGTGTCCTTGCTAATATTGCTATTTAGTTCACAGATCTCCTAATCCATTGACTCTTCTGTTGTAGTGAATTATTGAAAATTGGATGTAACCTCACTTTCTTTGGGGAATTTGATGCTTGGTATCCAGTATGGGCATGTTGTTTGGATGGACACAAAGATATGCTAACTCTATAGCTAGAGGAGTTAATTGGGAAAACTTATAGTGGAGGTCTACCCCAACCGAGGGTAGTGTCAGAGGGTGAGGGAGATTGTGTATTGAATATGATGCTTATTTGGATAAAAAACATCTCTGCCTAGTAAAATCTATACTTCCCATATCTCATCTCTTTACTTGCATGAACAAAGCTGCTTGATCAGTTACAACAAAAAATGGTAGGTCTTAGTGCCTTCTTGGGAAAAATATAATAAATGATTTTTTTGGCAAAAGATTAACCCCAAAACAAAGTGTAGAAAAATGCATTACCAAAAAGGTTAGAAGGCTTTGTGCACTGTACTCATGAAATGTCCTTGCACTAAATAAATTGCGTATGGCATCATCCTGCAACCATAAGCACTAATGTATCAAAAAAGTGAAATACACAAGGAAATAAGTATTAACTACAATACATGGCCAACTGGTGTTCATTTCATCCAAAAAAGGAAAAAACAAAGGAAAACAGAAAACAACAGAAAACAAACATCATAAAAGAAAAAGAACAATACAAGTTGAGAGAAAATCAAAATCCACACCTGAGTGTTGAAAAAAATAGTTGCCAAATCATTGTATTCGCTACCCCTTTTGCAGTAAAACTGAAGATAACATTGAAAAATGTCAAGAACAACACTTCTATGCATAAACATTAAGAATGAGATTAGACCATAAAAAGTAGAGTTTAGTAACTTTATCACCACGGATCTACATGATAACTTGTAAAACTGAATTTCTAAATTTAACAAGGTTCAATGGTCTCATGTATTCATGCTATGAAAATGTAGACAGTGCAATATTAATAATGTAGAACCAAAAATATAATAAGATGACCAAGTTAAGCACATAAAAATGTTGCTAGATCCAGAAGATAGTCAAGATATGACTTTTCCCAAATTAAAAAAAATGTATAATGGAAATTTCAATTAGCCAAGGTAAAGTGGTTTTCTGATAACTTAATTTTTGTTTCATTAAAAAAAAAAAAAAAAAAAAAAAACACTAAGCTATACATTGTTATGATACAACATCAGAATCTAACACATATCATGTATGGGGAATCAGACTCAACAAAATTGAAAAGTAGGTCTTTGGAACTTAGATGGAATGCTTTAATTTTTACAATTTATTTCTTAGAATATTTTTATTATATAATTAAAAAAAAAGTGATAAAATAGAGAACAAATTAAACCTGTAAGTTTAAATCAATGAAAACAACTCCGAACAATTAAATAACTTATAATATTAAATTGGTAAAGTATTATGAACTTATAACAGATGTTAGGGGTGGTACCCTTACTGACTTATATATTAGGCTGTTTAAAAGAAAAGGAGATTTACAAGAATACCCTTGATTACAACTTAACAGGGAAAATACAATATAATTGGCCCACTAGCAGCCTAATAACAGTCCTAACAACACTCCCCTCAAGTTGGGCTGTATATATCCATCATTCCCAACTTGGTGCATATGTCAATATGTCAGGCACTTTAAAAACCCTTGGTGAAAATGTCACCTAACTGATCCACAAAATTTACATAAGGAATGCGGACTTCGCTGGCTTCAAGTTTCTTACGAATGAAATGTTCATCAACTTCGATATGTTTTGTTTTCTCATGCATCACAGAATTGTGGGCTATATTAATTGCTGCCTTGTTGTTACAATACAATGACATTGGGCTGTGGACTTTAACTCCCAACTCCTTTAACATATTCTTCAACCACAACATTTCTGCAATTCTATGTGCAATGGCCCTATACTCAGCTTCAGCACTTGACCTAGCAACCACCATTTGTTTCTTACATAGTTTTCAAGGCGCCAATGCGAGGCAAGGTATCAGGGGGGCGCCTTGTCGCCTAGTCAGCTAGGCGGGCGCCTAGGCGATGGATTTTTTTATATAGAAAACATAGATCCTAGGGTAGTTCCCTAGGTACCATAGCCATATTTCCTTAATAATTATTCATAATTCTCATAAGAAAAGTATAGAGTTCATGTTAAAGTATAGAAAATCAACATAATCATGAGAAGAAAAAAAAGAAGGTAAAGAAAATTCAAAAAATATAAGGGTTGAACCCTTATTTTTGTTATAGGAAAAGAAGAAAAGAAATAGTAGAAAATGTGCTGATTAGACAAAATTTTAAGTTCTTCCTTACTTATTGGTTCAGGTTTTAAAGTCTTTGAGGGTTCAATACAGCATTTAGCCATGTTTGTATTGATTAAATACTAACAAATAAGAAAATATTAAAAACAAATTAGTATATAAACACACAGAATGAATATTTTAGTTTAATAGTGCCTATTTTATAATTATAATGTCAAAAAATAAAGAATAAAAAAGTATTTTACAAGACATAGTACAAAACTGCTTGGCGATTAAGCGAGGTGACCTCAAAAGGCGCCTTGTCACCTAGGCATCTCCTAGGCGCCCACCTAGGCGTCGCCTTGACAACTATGGGTTTTTACTTCTCCAAGTTACCAAATTCCCCCCAACAAAGGTACAATAACCTGTGGTAGATCTCCTGTCATCAAATGAGCTTGCCCAATCATCATAAATGAAGATTTTGGTTCAGTATTTATCAGTTCCCTCTCAAGTGGTTGATCCATTTTGGGCTAAGATTTTACATCTTGTGTTGCCCTAGGCTACTCTTTCAGCCCCTAATTTTTGGTGAAGATCTGATTTGTCTTTCTAGTGGTTTAGATCCCTTCTCTTGTTTGATTCATCTGAGAACTTTCCTTTTTTGGACTATCGAAGGTTTTATACTTATTTTCAGCCTTCCTATGATTGTTCTCTAAATTCTACCGCTTCCAATGGCTTCCAAAAGAGGTGATGTGCTTCCCATCAAGTTTGATGGCATTGATTATGCCTTATGGCAATTTCATTTTCAATTTTATGTTGAAGGGAAGGGTCTATGGGGGTATATTTATTGAACCACCACTAAACCTGAAGAAACAGATGTAACGGGGCTGCAACCCTAGAGGATTAATAAAGCTTAAGATTGATTCCTGGATTCTCTGAATTCTCAATTCGGTTACAACAAAATTTTCCATCTCTATGAGCAGTCTTGGGACAACCAAGAAGATTTATGATTATTTGGAATGTTAGGATCGACAATACAAGGGTAGTTAAGTCTTTTGTCTATCTAATTAAGGTTGAATAGTCTGTTTTGTCTGAGTTTAAGTTGTGTGTCCCATACTTAATGAGGGACAACATTATACAACTAAGGAAATCTGGGAGCATGCTAAGAAACTCTATTCCGGCCAAGATAATACCACTAGAGTGTATCAACTTTATCAAGAGTACATTAACCCGAAGCAAGGTAATCAAAGCTTGGAAGAATATTATGCAAGTATGAGAAACCTCCGTAATGAGCTTAATGTGTATCATCCTCTGATTCTGGATGTTCAAGTTTAGAAACAACAACAAGAGAAACTTGATGTGACAAGGTTTCTAGTGGGTTTAAAGGCTGAATATGAACCTATTCGAGCACAAATATTGGGTGGGTCTGCTCTCCTCTCTATTGAGGAAGTGTTTGCCCGTCTTCGGAGGATTTCTATTGATCCTACAGAATCTTCCTCTCTCTTGGATGGGTCTGGTTTTGTGGTAACAAGAGGGGGAGGTCGTGGAAATAGAGGTGGTGGAGGTGGCCGTGGATTTCCAGGGAATAGAGGTGGTCCTATGTGTAACTGTACTAGTGGCTGTAGTGGAGGTTGAGAGTCGGGGGGAGTTTGTGGTAGAGGAAGAAGTACTGGACCTAGGAAATGCACATACTGTGGATTAGAGGGACATACTATTAATTTCTGTTATGATTTACATAGTCCACCCAACACTTGGGCTAATCATGTTGTGACTAGTAGCAGTGGTACAGTTAGTGAGAACTAGTAGACTGATCAGACACCCTCCACATCTATTAGTGCATCTAGGAAGGAAATGGTGAGTGTTCCCACATGAGGTATATGAGAAGTTTCTTCAGACATCCTCTCAATAGAACACAACTACTCTTGCCTATTCAGATATGGCTTGCTTAGCTTCCAAATCCTCACACTGGATCATTGGCTTTGGAACCTCAGATCATATGTCTGAGACTCTAGATATGTTTTCTTCACTTTCTCCATCTTTTACTTCTCAAACAATTACCCTTGCTAATGGTTCTACCTCTCCCATCCGCAGTGTTGGTGATGTTGATCCGACCTCCTTATCCTTATCCTCTGTTTTATATGTATCCGAGTTCCCTTTTAATCTTATGTTTGTTAGTAGATTAACCAAGTCAATTGTTCTATAACCTCTTATCCCTTTTCTTGTGTGTTTTAGGATCTCAAGACGGGGATGAAGATTGGTGGAGGGCATGAGGCATGTGGGTTGTATTATCTTGATGGTGTTAGCCCGAAAGTAGCTTTTCAGTCATCTCTTACTCCTTTCTAGTGGCACTACAGACTTGGTCATCCATCACTCAAGGCTCTGAAGTTGTTGGTTTCATCCTTAAGTTGTCTTCCATTGTTGGATTGTGAGTCATGTCAGCTTAGGAAATACCATAGAGTCTCTTTTAGTCCAAAAGTTGATAGTTGTGTTTTGAGTCCTTTTTCTTTAGTCAATTCAGATGTTTGGTGTCCAAACAAAGTAGTGTCAAACAATGGTTATAAGTATTTTGTAATTTTTTTTTATGACTTTTCAAGGATGACATGACTCTATTTTATGAAAGATCGAAGTGACTTGTTCTCTATTTTTCAAAAATTTTATGCTTAAATACGTACCCAATTTGGAGTTCATATTAAAATTCTTCGCTCAGATAGTACAAAAGAGTACACATTAACACCATTTCAGCAATACTTAGAGCACCATGGGATAATTCATTAAACTTCTTGTTCTTATACCTCACAATAGAATGGCATGGCTGAACAGAAAAATCAATACTTAGTTGAAACTACTCGGTCCATTATGCTTGATATGAATGTCCCAAAGCATTTTTGGAGTGACGTTGTCCTGACATCATGTCTCCTCATCAATCGGATGCCCATGTCCATCCTTGGAAGTCAATCCCCTTTCTTAGTCTTGTTTCCTATTGTTTCTCAGTTCTCTCTTACCCTTAAAGTCTTTGGTTGTGTTTGTTTTGTTCATAATTTAGGGCCTAATTTAGAAGATAGATGCATGTGCTACCAAATGCATCTTCCTTGGATACTCCAAAACCCAAAAAGGGTGTAAGTGTTATAACCCTAGCTCTCATCGATCCTTTGTGTGCTCGGATGTCACTTTCTTTGAGTCCGCTCCATTCTTCTCGAATACTGATGTCCCTCCTCCTGCTCCTATGGTTCCACTTCCAGTTCCAGTTGAGGACCCCTTACCCGTGTTTCCTGTTCTATCTCCGTCCCCGCCTTCCCCAGTGCAAGTTAATACTAAGAGGCCACCAATCACACAAGTTACTCACAAAAGACCACCAGCCCCTCCTCCAGTTCAATCCTCATTGATATCCTGTGATTGCACCTCCTTTTAAACTTCATCTTCCTATTGCACTGCGGAAAGGTAAACGTAGTTGTACATCTCATCTTATTTCTCATTGTGTTTCTTTTGCTCACTTGTCTGCTTCTCATTGCCATTTTATATCTTTGCAATCATATGTTTCCACTCTTGAGACTGCCCAAGAAGCCCTTACTTCTCTAGGGTGGCGACAAGCAATGAAAGAGAAATTGTTTTCTTTGCAACACAATCACACATGGCAACTTACTACTCTCCCTCCCAGTAAGCATGTTGTTGGATGTAAGTGGGTTTACACAGTGAAGTATCTTCCAAATGGCAGTATGGAATGATTAAAGGATAGGTTAGTGGCCAAATGCTATTCTCAGTTTTTAACTATATGGAGAAGAAGAAAAACAATATTCTGAAAAAAAAAAAAAAAAAACGGACTGTTTAAAAAGGTGCAGAAAAGTGAAAGAGAACAATGGAAACAGAGAATCAAGAAGAGAGAAGAGGAAGAAGAAGGTGGTGGCAATAAAGGTTTAGAAAGAGATTTTTGAATCTAATCTCCTCTTACACCCTAATTCCTATTCATTAACTTAATTTTAGTAATTTATAGGGAGGCCCTTAAATGGGTGAATAATTAAAAATGGCATAACATAAGAAAGGCCCACGTTGAAGCCCATTACAACAAAGAGCATAAAGAAAAGAAATAAGAAAACAGTCTATGGGCCATTTGGCCCATCTTCTCTACACTCCCCCTCAAGCTGAGCATAGATGTCAATCATGCCAAGCTTGCCAATATCATGTTGAAGTTTATCCTTGGGAATGCCCTTGGTAAGGAAGTTAGCTAATTGTCCTCCAGAAGAGATAAATGGTAGACAAACTTCTCCAGAAGCCACTCTTTCTTGAATAAAATGTCTATCAACTTCAATATGTTTGGTTCTGTCATGTTGCACCAGATTGTGAGCAATGTTGATGGCAGCCTGATTATCACAATATAACATTAATGGCTTATCATACTCAATACCCAGTTCCTCCATCAAGGACCGAAGCCACAGTAGCTCAAAAACTCCATGAGCCATGGCTCTGTATTCAGCCTTGGCTGAAGATCTGGCAACAATTGATTGTTTCTTGCTTCTCCAATAAACAATATTACTGCCACCAAGCTACAGTACCCAGAACTTGATCTTTTATCATCAATGTTTCCGGCCCAATGAACATCTATGTAAGCCTCCAGTTTCATATGACCATGCTTAGCAAATAGAATTCCCTTTTTAGGATAACCCTTTAAATAACACAGAATTCGTTCTGTTGCTGCCATGTGTGTGTCCTTGGGAGCATGCATGAACTGACTAATGCAACTAACAACACATGCAATGTCCGGCTGAGTCATGCACAGATAGAGCAGCTTCCCAAGTAACCTCTAGAAGACTCCCTTATCTTTCAACAATACTCCATCTGAGGCAAACGATTTATGACTCATATCAATAGGAGTAGCAACTGGTTTAGCACCCATCTTCCTTGTTTCAATGAGCAAGTCAAGCACATACTTTTGTTGAGAGATAAGGATCACATCCTTAGATCGAGCAACTTCTATGGCAAGAAAATATTTCAATTCCCCCAAATCTTTGATCTCAAACTCTGTATAAATGAAAAATTTAAGATCATTAAGCCACCATCATTACCAATCACAACTATGTCATCAACATAGACAATAAGATATACTGCCAAATAGCCTCTCCTCTTCACAAAGAGGGTATGTAGCCAAAATTAACAAGGGCAGCTCTAAACCTTTCAAACCATGCCCTAGGTGGCTATTTGAGTCCATAAAGAGATTTCTTCAGCTTGCATACTTTTCCCCCCATATTTGTGTAATACATCCCCGGAGGAAGAAACATATAGACTTCCTCATGTAACTCACCATTCAGGAATGCATTTTTCACATCCAGCTGGTAAAGTGGCCAATCTGAATGTGCAGCCAGAGATAGCAGAACTCTCACTGAGGTCATCTTTGCAAAAGGAGCAAATCTCCAGATAGTCAATCCCATATGTCTATGTATAACCTATTGCAACCAGCCTAGCTTTGTACCTTTCAATGGTGCCATCAACATGATATTTGATGGTGAAAACCCACTTACAACCCACTGGTTCTTTCCCTTTAAGCAAATCAACCACTTCCCAAGTGTCATTCTTATGCAGGGCGTCAATTTCCGTTCTCATAGCATCCTTCCATTCTAGAATATTAAGAGCACCAAAAATTGACCTGGGTATTGAGTTAGAAGCAACAGAAGAAAGATAGCCAAAATATGAAGGAGAGAGCAAACTATAAGAAAGGTGTTTGGAAATGCAGTGTGCAATACACTTCCTTTTACCTTTCTTGATAGCAATAGGGACATCAAAGTCTGGGAAGGATGGCTCCAAAGGGGCTGTATCAGTACTTGTCTCTTCTATGACTGGAAGTGCAAGAGGGTCATGTGGTGTAGAGAAAACAATCTGCTCACTTCTAGTTCTCTGCCGTTGGTACAGCCTGGGATTAGAAAGAGGACGAAAAGGTAATGAAGGAGGAATAGGAACATTGGAATGAGAATGAGATGACTGATCCTCCCTTGATTCATTTGAAGTAGGCGGCTTAAAAAATGACTAAGTTGGGACAAGAAAGGGGAGAGCAAATAATTGTACAAATTCTCCCCCTTTTGACAATGACTCTCCTGAGAAGGATAAGAGAAAGAAGAAGACTCATCAAAGGTGACATCCATTGAAACATACTGAGCTCCAGACTTTGGATCAAAACAACGATAACCATTTTGTGTGGAGACATAACCAAGGAAAATGCACTTATGGGCCTTTGGTTTAAATTTATGTCTCTAGATACTTGGAATGTGTACATAACAAGTGCAGCCAAAGACACGGAGTGGAATAGGAAAAAGGTCATTGCCCATATGAAGAACACTGAAAGGAGACTTGAAACCCAACACTCTGATGGCATACGATTGATTAGGTAGGTTGTAGTGAGGACAACATCCCTCCAAAAATCTTGTAGGGACATGTGCAGCAAACAGGATACTTCTTGCAACTTCAACAATATGCCGGTTTTTTATTTCAGCAACTTCATTCTGTTCTGGAGACCTAACACAGGAACTTTGGTGAATAACCCCCAAATCAGTGAGATAACAAGTTAGGTTTTTCTCAAAATATTCTTTTGCATTGTCGGATCTAAAAATTTGATTCTAGTATCAAATTGGGTTAGAACAAATTCATGGAACTGCCTCACAAGTTTGGGAACTTCATCATGGGACTTCAACAAAAATATCCAAGCATATCATGAAAAATCATCAATGAATAAGATAAAATATTTATAGCCACCCATAGAGGGTAAGTGGTAAGGCCCCGACACATCAGAGTGCACAATATGGAATGGAGAAGAAGATGTTTTATTACTCAAAGGGTAATTGCTTCTACAATGTTTTGACAACTCACAAGACTCAAAATGAAGACTGGACAAATTAATTCCCTTAAATAGTTATAGGAATAAATGACTCAATGTAGTAAAAGAAAGATGACCCAAACGAAAATGACATAACATGACACAACTGACAGACTCTGAAGATGTAGATCCAAAGAAAGCTTTCCAGGTTGTCCTTGGCTCTGTCCAGGAGTATCCAACAGATATATTCCATTCGCCTCATGGCCATTCCCAACCACTTTCTAAGACTCCAGATCCTGAAAAACACAGTAGGAAGGAAAAAATGTTACACTGCAATTCAAATACTTAGTTAGGTTGCTTACAGATAACAAACTTGTATTTAGTTTGGGTACATGAAGAGTAGAAGGAAGTAACAGAGAGTCTGTAGCCTTGATGGTTCCCTTGCTAGAGATAGGAGAAAGAGAGCCATCGGCTAGGGTGGTTTTATCACGGCCAGGAAGTAAATCATAAGAAATAAACAAGGTGGAAAAGCTTGTCATATGGTCAGAAGCACAAGAAACAATAATCTGAGGGATCCTACGTTTACCTGAGATAGTTGCATGATTGGTAGAAGCCTGTATACCTGAATGAGCAAATGCAGAAGTGGTTGAATATCACGGAGGGTTAGATGAAGAGGCATCACTCTTTAGGTGACCGATCATCCTTTCATACTTCTCATAATCTGCCTTCATAACTGCTAACTGTTCACTAGCAGTCCTCTCTTCAGTTAGGCATCTATCATTATCTGGACCAATAGCAATATTGTCACTTCATGTCTTCATATTTGTTTTGGAATGGTAGAATACTGATGTATTTCATTCTATTGTCAATCAACATATTTATACAGTAAGTTGTTGCAATAAATAGAAAGAAGAAAAAAATAGAAAGCAAAGAAAATAGAAAGTAGAAAAATAGAAAAAAAGAAAATAGAAAGTACAAAAATAGAAAGAAAGAAATAAAAAGAAAAACTTTCTACATCAATCCTTCCAATAATCCTAAGAATATATACTTTTCTATTTTTACACAACTACCAAATATAGATCAGCACCAGTAACCTCACGTTTTCCAACACTCCCCCTCAAACTGGTGAATAGAGATCCTCCATTCCCAGCTTGGCTATAATTCTTCGAAAGTCTGTACTATTGAGCCCTTTAGTAAGTACATCGGCCAATTGTCCTTTTGTAAACACATAGGGAGTGCAAATCAACTTGTTGTCCAGTTTCTCTTTTATAAAGTGTCGGTCAATTTCGATGTGCTTCGACCTGTCATGTTGAATAGGATTGTGAGCAATATTGATGACTGACTTGTTATCACAATATAGTTTCATAGGCTCTTCACGTGGAATCTTCAGGTCTTCTAAAATTATCTTCAGTCAGAGTAATTCACACACTCCTTGTGCCATGGCCCTGAATTCTGCCTCTGCACTTGACCGAGCCACTACATTTTGCTTCTTACTCCTCTAAGTGACTAAGTTTCCTCCCAAGAAGGTACAGTAACCAGAAGTGGACCGTCCATCTACTGGAGATCCTGCATAATCGGCATCTGTATAAGCTTCAAGAGCCAGTCCCCCATTTCTTCTGAATAAAATTCCTTTTCCTGGATTGGCTTTCAAATAGTGCAGAATTCGATGAGCAGCCTGTAGATGAACTTTAGGATTATGCATAAACTGACTTATTACACTTACAGCATATGCAATATCTGGCCGTGTATGTGCAAGATAAATGAGTTCTCCAACCAGTCTTTGGAATATCTACTTGTCTACACTTGCATTCTCGCTGGCTTCTCCAAGTTTATGATTGGGATCTATAGGCGTGGAAGCTGGTTTGCATGCAATATTTCCCGTTTCTCTCAAAAGATCAACAACGTACTTTTGTTGAGAGATAAGGATGCCTTGTTTAGAATGTGCAACTTCAATTCCAAGAAAATACTTTAATCTCCCCAAGTCTTTTATCTCAAATTCTCAGGAAAGGTAGTTTTTCAATGCTTCCTTCTCCTTTTTATCATTCCTAGTAACGATTATATCGTCCACATAGACTAATAGTGTAGTAACTCCCCCTGAGGCTGTGTTTGATAAACAATGTGTGGTCACCTTGACTTTGCTTGTAACCTGTACTAAGCATCACCTTTGTAAACCTTCCAAACCATGCTCTCGGAGATTGTTTGAGGCCGTATAATGCTTTTTTCAACCTACAAACTTTGTTCCCCTTAATGCCTTCTCCAAAACCCGGTGGAATGTCCATGTATATCTCTTATTCTAGATCACCATGGACAAATGCATTCTTTACATCAAAGTGTTGCAAATCCCAATTATAGTTAGCAGCCAAAGACAACAACACCCTTACTGTATTCATTTTAGCTACTGGGGCAAAAGTTTCCTAATAATCTACCCCATAAGTCTGTGTATATCCCTTGGCTACCAGTCGTGCTTTGTACCTTTCTAATGACCCATCAGATTTGTACTTAATTGTGAACACCCATTTACAACCTACAGTCTTCTTGTTTCTTGGTAGATCCACAACTTCCCATGTGTCATTCTTTTCTAGTGCCTCCATTTCCACTCTCATGGCTTTTCTCCACTCCTTATTAGAAAGTGCCTCGACTAGAGTATTAGGAATTGGAATGGTGTTAAGGTTGGCTAGAAAACTTTTATGGGATTTAGAGAATCTTTGGAATGACACAGATTTGGCTAAAGGGTACAATGGGCACTTGGTACATTCTCTAGTTCCTTTTCTCAGTGCAATAGATAGGTCATACTCAGACTATGAAGGTGCAGGTTCAGGTTCTGCATATCCCTCAGTTCCAGGATTAGGAGTTGAATCTTGGACTTGCACAAGTTGAGGATCTGGATTTCTTCTCCTAGAGTAAACCTGCATATATCTCACATCATCATGCACATCATTGGTGGCGTTAACAGTGTCAAAATTTGGTTCGATGGTCGGGTTGTTTGACTCTTGTTGAGACTCGGGAATGTGGGGCTCAGAGGATTGTGACTCAAAAGGAAGTGATTCTTGACGGTTGGATGACTGTGAGGAGGGTAATACATCTAAGGAGAGTAGATCTGAGGCCTTATCTTCCATTAATGAGGGCTCCCATGAAGATAAGGTTGAGTGAAAAAGGATTGTCCCTCCTCAAATGTGACATTGATGGAGATGTAGAATTTTCTGGTGGCTGGATGATAACATTTATAACCTTTCTGAGTTGGGGAATATCCCAAGAAGACACACCTGATTGCTCGTGGATCCAATTTTCCCTTATTATGGACATGAACAAAGGCAGTGCAGCCAAAAATTCTTGGTGTGAGATTATTTGAGGTTCGAATATCAGGGTAGAATTGAGAAAGGACTTGTATTGGGCTTCGGTTGTCAAGAACTTTCAATGGTAGTCAATTTATGGTGTATGCAGCAGTAAGGACAGCTTCCCCCCAATATTGTTTTGGCACCCGGTTTTGAAAGAGAAAGGCTCGGGTGGTTTGCAAAAGATGGCCATTTTTCCTCTCAGCTATCCCATTCTGTTGGGGAGTGTTAACACAGGAGGATTCATGCACAATGCCTTCTTTCTGAAAAAATGGGGACAAATTCTTATTAAAATAATCTGTAGCATTATCAAATCGAAACCTTTTAATTCTCACACCAAACTGAGTTTGGACCATGTTATGAAAGTTGGGAAGAATCGTACCCACATTAGATTTAGACTTAAGAAGAAAAGATCCATGTGACCCTAGTGCAATTGTCAATAAAGGTGCCAAACCATCTAGAACCAGTAATGTTGGGAATTTGAGAAGGGCCCCATGTATCCAAATGAATCAAATAAAAAGGAGTTGAAGATCTTTTATTGCTGATTGGGAAAGAAACCCTTTTGTGCTTAGCAAGTTCACAAACATCACAATGAAAGGTTTCAACATCAATTCCTTTAAACAAGGAAGGAAGCATTGTTTTTAAAACAAGAAATGAAGGATGACCGAAACGGAAATGATGATGCCAAATTAAATCTTTATTGGAGGTAGATAAGAATGACTTGTGTGTGGCATGCATAACAGTGTGAGATGGTTTGCTGGTTGCTTCAAGGTAGTAGAGTCCATCCCTTTCCTCCAATCTTCTTCCACGAAACCTGGTCCTAAAATACACAGTAAGAAGGAAAGAACACAACATTGCAGTTCACATCCTGGGTGAGTTTATGTATAGAGATAAGGCTAGTGGATAACTTAGGAACATGAAGCACATTTTTAAGCAAGAGGGATGGAGTAATTTGAATATTCCCAATCCCTGCCACTGTGGTGAAAGAACCATTAGCAACAGAAATTTTTCTATTACTAGGACAGGGTGTATAGGTGAGAAAATGTAGTGAAGAGGGTGTCATGTGGTCAGTAGCTCTAGAATCAAGAATCCATGGAAAAACACTAGCCGAGGCATGTAATCCTAGAGATAAAGACTCACCTGAGAGAGCAAGAGAGGTAGAACCACCTCCTGGTTTCAAGGATTTCAGTAAGCTCCTTAGCCTTTCAATTTCTTCATCATTAAATGGTCCCTGACTCGAGTGTTCTTGCCGCAGGGTTGTGGAGACATTATGGGCCTGTTGAACTCCTTTTGAAACTCCTCGATTTCCCCATTCCTTGCTGGATGTGGGAGGTTTCCCATGAAGCTTCCAGCACCAATCTTTTGTGTGTCTGGGCTTCTTGCACTAGGGGCACCAGAGGTTATCGTTAGAGTCACGGGTAGTTGTGTCACGAGCCAAGTTGTGATTGTTCTCACCCTTTGAACCATTGTAACTTCCTCCCCTTGCCACCATGACTGAGCCTTCGGGATCTTTAGGCTCAAGCATGATTCCACGGCGACTTTGGTTGTTTATTTCTTAATGCTGAGGCTCAGTTTGTATGCCCTGGCTACATTCAGTTTTTGAGAATAGGTTTCAATAACAATGTCCCATATTTCCTCTGCTGAATTCATCCATAAATAGTGTTGATTGATTTGATGTTGCATTGAATTTACTAACCATCTAATTATAGTGTAATTTTCTTGCATCCATTTTTCATAGGATGGATCAACTTCCGATGGAGCCTTCTTGCTCCCGGAGATATACCCCACTTGCCTCTACTACAGACGAATTTTTACCGATTGTGACCATGCCAGATAACTGGTTCCATCTAGCTTGACTGTGGTCACTACTAGTAGAGAGTCAACAGAAGCCCCCGAAACCTGTCCGTATTCAGCAACATGCTTGTTTTCAACTTCCGAAGGATCTATCTTCTTAAAACACTCAAAAAATAACTTCTAACAACTTCAATTAACAATCGATGAAGACAAGAAAAAAATGTGTTGTGAATCAACCTCTATCCAGTTGAACCTGCTAACTGCGTCACACTCGAAACCCGGGAGAAGCAGAAAAAAAACCTAGCCACACCTTGTAGACTTCATAGAACACTAAGTAACTTGAATCGATCTTCAAGATGGCGTACAAGAAGTCTTTCTATCACCGAGCGCCAATGTCAAACTCCCTGTGGGGCCCACAAGAATATTTCTCCAGTTAATTAGGGTTTCAGGCAACACACTTGATATTGCCAAAGTGACGACAAGGATAGCCTCCTCTCCAAAAAACCACTAACAACTGGGCTAGAAAAAATTTCCTTTAACTATTCATTCAATTCAATTCTCCATACACACTTGTGTATGGGAAGAAAGAGGAGAAAAGAGAGAAAAGAAGAGCTCGTTGTGATACCAATAAGAAAAACAACCTTGTAAAATAAATGGATTGTTTAAACAGGTGCAAAAAAGTGAAGGAGAATAGCAGAAACAGAGAATTAAGAAGAGAGAAGAGGAAGAAGAAGGTGGCGGCAATAAGGGTTTAGAGAGAGATTTTCGAATCTAGTCTCCTCTTACACCCTAATTCCCTATCATTAACTTAATTTCAGTAATTTACAAAGAAGCCCTTAACAAGGCGAATAATTAAAAAAGACAACATAAGAAAGGCCCATGTTGAGGTCCATTACAACGAAGAACATGAAGAAAAGAAATAAGAAAACAGTCTATGGGCCATTCGGCCCATATTCTCTACAACAGACATTCTCTCTTGTGGCTAAGATTGGTTCAATTCGGGTGTTAATTTCATTAGCAGCAATGTATGATTGGCCTCTCTTCCAGTTTGACATAAAAAATGCCTTCTTACATGGAGATCTAGTTGAGGAAGTATATATGGAGCAACCACCAGGGTTTGTTGCTTAGGGGGAGGATGGTAAAATTTGCAAACTTAAGAAGGCAATCTATGGACTGAAACAATCTCCATGTGCGTGGTTTGGTAGATTCAGTGAAGTAGTGAAGAATTTTAGCATGAAACAATGTCAAGTAGACCATTATGTGCTTAGCTGTGACTCAGAAGATGGGAAAATCTTGTTAGTGGTGTATGTGGATGATATGTCATAACTGGCAGTAACAACAATGGGATTGACAGGTTGAAAAACTTTCTATAGGATCACTTTCGCATAAATGACTTTAGTAAGCTGAAATATTTCCTGGGAATAGAAATTGCAAGATCAAGGCATGGAATTAACTTGTGCCAAAGGAAATATGTCCTTGATCTACTTGAAGAAACAGGGTTGTTGGGTGCCAAACCAGATGAAACACCCATGGAACCGAATGTTAAGTTGAGCATTGATGCAGGTGAAGAATTTGATGATCTTGGAAGATACAAGAGGTTGGTGGGAAAATTGAACTACCTAACTATTACCCGGCTAGATATATCATTTGCTATAAGCATGGTGAGTCAGTTTATGCAGCAACCTCTGGTTCCATATTGGGAAGTGGTTCTAAGAATAGTCAGGTACCTGAAGGTGCTCTAGGTCATGATCTGTTATACAAAAGTGAAGGAACTCTTGAGATAGAAGGGTATATAGATGCTGATTGGGCCTGCTCTGCGTCGGATCGGAGGTCTACTACAGGGTATTGTACCTTCCTTGGTGGCAATCTAGTAAGTTGGAAGAACAAGAAACAAACAATGGCGGAAAGGAGTAGTGCAGAAGCTGAATACAGGGCTATGCCTCATACTACATGTGAACTAGTGTGGCTGAAAAATCTTTTGCAGGAAATGGGGTTCTCAATTGACAGGCCCACGAGGTTGTACTGTGATAATCAAGCTGCTGTACACATTTTTTCTAATCCAATCTTCCATGAAAGTATAAAGATATTAAAGTCAACTGCCACTTTGTACGAGAAAAAGTGATCGATGGAGTGAAATAAAGCTCATGTGAGTTCAGGAAACTAGTGGGCAGATCTGTTTACAAAGGGGCTGAGTCGGGGAAGAGTGGATTACATATGTGACATGCTGGGACTATTTGTCTATCTAATTAAGGTTGAATAGTTTGTTTTGTCTGAATTTAAGTTGTGGTCTTATACTTAATGAGGGACAACATTGTCTTTTGTAGTCCAACACATAGAATATAAATACAAAGTGGGTCGGCTGGGAAGAGAGACTTTTCTTCTCCTAGACCGAACCCTTTCTTCTCTTCTTCTTCTTTAGACCTAGAACTAAACTCAGATTAATCGATCTATTCACATGGAAAAAGTCTATCAATAGTCTAACATCTCGAGACAATACCAAATCTAGATAGAGATACTTTCATATAGCCAAGGTGAAAGGATGATTTAGGAATACTATGCTGATTTCATCAATCTCTAGACAGAGAATGAACTTGTTCACACCGGTGAAGTATTATCAGTCTATTGTATCAAGGCTTTGAAGGAACATTGTACCTTCTGATTAGATCAAATATTTTATGTAGGGACATTGTAACTACACTTGATACCATCCTTGTTGAGCTACTTAGGAGAGAAACTAGGATGATTACTCAGTCAACAATGAATGCTAAGATTGATGGAGTGGAGACTGTGTTTTTAGTGGAAGTTAAGTCCAAATCAAGGGACTTATCCAAAGTGCAATGATATGAATGTAAGGAATTTGGGCATGTCACATCTCACTACAAAAAGAACACTTGTACTTATTACAAGAAGCATGGACATATTATTACTAAATGTCCTACTAGGCCACCTAAGGGAAACCAATCTAGAGAGAAGAAAAATCAGCATGGGGCCTATTAGACTGTTGTTGAGGGATCAGATGATGCATCATCTTCCAATGCACAAACCAAGAGAGATTCAGCTAGTGTTGTTATGATTGAAGAGAAGACTCGGCAGCTAATGTCCTTAGCAATCTCTTCTACCTTCTCTGCTTTTGGCTTGTTTGTTGAGTGTACCTACTATTGTGCTTCCCCTAGTCATCTTTGGATAATAGATTCTATCGCCTCCAATCACATGATAGGGGGTCACTTGTGATCAGTTTTCTTACCCCCCTTCCCTCTAATAGACATATTGTATACAACTAATGGTGAAAATTGAGAAACTTGATATTGTGGGTTGTAATGATCTCTCTTTGTCTACCTCTCAATCTACCCCTTTCAAATTGCCTCAAACTTATATTTGTTTCTCATATTACTATCAATTTAATACATGTTGGTTAACTTGTTGAGCATGGCCATACTATCACTTTCTCACATAACGGTTGCTTGATACAAGACAAATGCATTGGGGAGGTGAAGGAGAAGAGGTGTAGATTGGGATAGTTATTTGCTCTAGAAATTGAGAAGAATCTGACCTCTTCTACTACTAGTTCTTGTTTACTATCTACTACTTTTTGTCCTGAAATAATGACTGGAACATTTGGCACCGAGGTTTAGGCCATCCTTTTGCAAGAAAAACCGATTCACTTATTTCATCTGGTTGTTAGCCTTTATCTACTTCCGCTTCTAAGAATGTTGACCTCCTAGTCCATTTAAAGGTTTCCCAAGCTTCCCTTACTAAGTAAGAAATTTCTCTCATTTTCTATATACATGTCCAAATTCCCAAACTCTTTATTTGAAGCCAGCCTATTAGTTTAGAGTCTCCTTCAACCTCAAGACTGAATTCCCCATTGTTTAGCCAATCTCTAGCCTTGGAGTAGTGCCAAAATCTAAACCCTCAGTGAATCACCCATGCCTATTAGTCTAAAATACAATGCAATCAATCTACCCTCCCCATCTTTGAAAACTCCCCTCAACTCCAAAGGGACCCGGGTTACCTAAGGAGATTCCATAAAAGTTCAACTTCAACCTTTATTGCACTGAATACTCCCCCTAAAGAAATGTAATTTCTCTTCCACCCTACAAGCCTCTTTGAGAATCTTTCCAAAACTGGGTACCAAAAGCTTTCAAAGTTTGGGTCCCCCCCCAATGGTAAGACAAATATAGTAACGGCCAATCCCCTACCTCACAACCCAACAACCTAGCAAAGTTTTCCACCTCTTCTCCCTCTTTATTTATTACAGCTACACAACTCTTGCCCTAATTTACTTTGAGATTAGAGACCCTTTCAAAGTGGGTTACCACCCTCCTTAGATTAACCAATTCCTCCCTCTCCCCTTCACAAAAAACAACAAGGCCATCAATGAACTATAAATGTGTCACCACCACTACATCTCTCCCAACTCTCCAACCTCTAATTAGATTATTAACATCAGCCCTTAAAACCAAATTATTAGAACATCGGCTACTAAAGTTAATAGAAAAGGAGATAGAAGATCTCCCTAACAGAGACCCCACCTAGCCAGAAAGAAATCCCTTCCATTAATCAAAATAGAATAGTGGCAGGAGGAAATACAACCCCTTACCCACTTACACTCTCTCCAAAATCCCTAGATTTCAACACTTCTATTAAGAAGTCCCAATCCACTATGTCATAAGTGATATAATTCAGGTCTACCTTAGAGTTCAGCCTGACTGAGTTCAGTTACGTAGAAGAAGAAAAGGTGATAAAGAGAGAGAGAAAGAGAGAGAGAAGAGAGAATTCTGGTTCGAACTGAAGGAGTCAACTTGACTTCTCCCAGTCGGCCAGTAAGTATTTATATTATTATTAAAACATGACTGAAAAGACATATGTGCCCTTACTTAAGTTAAGAGCACATGTTCCAACACAACATTACAGATCAGCAACATTAATCAAGGTATAAAGACAGAAATACCCCTACGCTAACACTCCCCCTCAAGCTGGTGAGTATATATCATATACTCCTAGCTTGTTACATATGTAGTCCACTCTTCCCCGACTCAAGCCTTTTGTAACTAAGTCAGCCCACTGATTTCTTGTATTAACGTGTAGTGTCTAGCTCTCCATTCAGCACCTTCTCCCTCACAAAGTGACAGTCAACCTCAATGTGCTTGGTTCTTTCATGAATCACTGGATTAGAGGAGATATGAACTGCAGCCTGATTATCACAATAGAGCTTCATTGGAGTGTTAATGTTGTACCCTACTTCCTGTAGAAGGTTCCTTAGCCACACTAATTCACAAGCGGTGTGCACCATAGCCCTATATTCTGCTTCTGCACTGCTTCTTGCCACAACCATCTGCTTCTTACTTTTCCATGTCACCAGGTTACCTCCCAGAAACGTGCAATAGCTTGTAGTAGACCGCCTATCAGACATAGAACCGGCCCAATCAGCATCAGAATACCCTTCTATTTCAAGTTTTCCCCCACTCTTGTATATCAGACCGCGACCCGGAGCCCCTTTTAGATACTTCACAATTCTCAGAACCGCATTCCAATGAGGAATCATAGGTTTTTGCATGAACCGGCTTACCACACTAACTGCAAATGAGATGTCTGGTCTGGTAATGGTTAGGTAGTTCAGTTTGCCCACAAGTCGTCGGTATCTACCAGGGTCTTCAAACACTTCACCCATATCACTGCTTAGCTTGGTATTTGTGTCCATGGGTGTTTCAGCTGATTTGGCACCCAACAGGCCTGTTTCTTCCAGCAAATCAAGCACATACTTCCTCTGGCATAGGTTAATCCCATACTTGGATCTCGCTACCTCTATCCCCAAGAAGTATTCCAGTTTACCCAGATCCTTTGTCTGAAAGTGATCTTGCAGATAAGTCTTCAGTCTGTCAATACCAATGTTATCATTCCCAGTAATAACAATATCATCTACATACACCACCAACAGTATTTTTCCTCTCGGAGAGTCATGACTAAATACAAATTGGTCAACTTTGCACTGTTTCATACCAAACTTCTTTACCACCTCACTGAACCTACCAAACCATGCTCGAGGAGACTGTTTAAACCCATATATTGCCTTCCTTAGTCTGCACACCTTACCATCCTCCCCCTGAGCAACAAACCCTGGAGGTTGCTCCATGTAGACCTCCTCGAGTAAGTCACCATGCAAAAAGGCATTCTTGATATCAAGCTGATATAAGGGCCACTCATACATGGCTGCAAGAGAGATCACAACACGAACTGACCCTATCTTAGCAATCGGTGAGAAGGTCTCTGTGTAGTCAATACCATAGGTTTAGGAGTACTCTTTTGCAACTAATCGCGCTTTCAGGCATTCAACACTACCATCAGGCAGATACTTAACCGTATAAACCCATTTACAACCAACAGCTTGCTTCCCAGGAGGAAGAGTAGTGAGGTCCCCAAGTATGATTATGATGAAGGGCTGAGAGTTCTTCTTCCATGGCACGGAACCACCCTAGAGAGGCAAGGGCTTCCTGAAAAACTTTGGGAACAATAACTGATGATAACAAGGTAACAAACTGGCGATGGGAAGCGGAAAGGTGAGTAAGAGAAACATAATTAGAAATGGGATGAAGGGTGCGAGTACATTTACCTTTCCGCAAAGCAATGGGTAGATTAATCTCAGATGCTAAGTGCGTGTCTGGTGCCGGATCCGTCGACGGAGATGTAGTCGGAGGAGTAGTAGCTGGTGCACGTGGGCGATGTGTATACACATGACGGATAGGTGGGCGTTCAACAGGTGGTGGCACCGGAAGCAAGGATTTGGTCATGACTGGAACAAAGGGAGGAGGATCGACAACGGGAAGTGGAAGAGGAGGAGGTGATGAGGAGGAAGAAGCATCACCAGACCCCAAAAAGAACGGAGTAGACTCAAAGAAACTGACATCAGCACATACAAAGGACCGTCGAGAACCAGGATGATAACACCTATACCCTTTCTGGGTCCGAGAATAGCCAAGGAAGATGCACTTGAGAGAACGGGCATTGAACTTGTCGTTCCCAGGACCCAAATTATGGATGAAGCAAACACACCCAAAAACTCTCGGCGTAAGAGGGAACGGAGACAAAGTGGGAAACAAGACCTAAAACGGGGAATGACCATCAAGGATGAATGTGGGCATCCGATTAATCAGAAAACAAGAGGTAAGCACTGCATCACTCCAAAAAGGTTTGGGAACATGCATGTGATGCATTAGGGATCTTGTTGTTTCAAGGAGATGGTGATTCTTTCTCTCAGCCACCCTGTTTTGTTGTGGGGTGTAGGTACATGAGGTCTGATGTATAATGCCGTGTTGGTCCAGGTATTCCTGAAATGATGAGAATAAATATTCGCGGCCATTATCAGAACAAAAAAACTTTGATGTGGGTACCAAATTGGTTACGAATCTCAACATAAAATTTTTGAAAAATGGTATACAATTCACTTCTTTCTTTCATTAAATAAAGCCACGTCATCCTTGAAAAATCATCCACAAAAATGACAAAATATTTGTATCCATTATATGACATCACTTTATAAAGACCTCAAACATCTGAATGAACTAAAGAAAAAGGACTCGACACACGGTTATCAACCCTAAAACTAAAGGGAACACGATGGTGTTTCCCAAACTGACACGACTCACAATCCAAAACAAAAAACTGACTCAAGGACGGAACTAAGGACTTCAAGACTTTTAGCGACGGATGACCAAATCGGCAGTGCCACTGGAGAGGAGAAAGAGATGACTGGAGAGCTGTTGAAGTTCTACCACCACCACTGTCAAGATAATACAGTCCACCTGCTTCATGCCCTCCACCAATCTTCATCCCCGTCTTGAGATCTTGAAAGACACACATAGAAGGATAAAAGGTAATGGAGCAGTTAAGTGATTTGGTCAGCTTACTAACAGACATAAGGTTGAAAGGTAATTTAGGAACATATAGAACTGATGAGAGGGGTACAGGATCTAGGTCAACATTACCAACACCACAAATTGAGGATGTGGAACCATTAGCAAGGGTGACAGATTGTGATGTTGAGCAATGAGATAAGGAGGAAAACACACCTGGAGTTCCAATCATGTGATCGGAGGCTCTAGAGTCAATGATCCAGGGATTGGGTGTAGATGCCAGACAAGCCATACCTGAGTGAGCAAAAGTCGTCGTGTTCTGCTGTGATTGGATAAACCTCTCATATTCATCACAGGGAACACTCACCATCTCCTTCATGGGACCATTTGTGGATGTAGGAGGCATCTGGTCAAATGAATGATTCTCCTGTCTAAAGCTGGAACTTGAGTCACCGGTCACGGCATGATTGACCCAGGTTGAGGGAGGACCATGTAGATCAAAACAATAGTTGATGGTATGTCCATCCATACCACAATGAGTGCACTTCCTCGGGCCTGAGCTACGTCCTCTACCACGGGCTCCCCCTGAATCTCTACTCCCAGTACGACCACCACCTCGATTATAAGTAGACCCACCATTGCCACTTCGGCCATATGCAGGACCACTACCACCACCACGGCTAGACTGAGCTCCCCGAGCTTCACCTCTAACACCACGGCCTCTCGATGCAGCAAAGGCAGATCTATCTGAGATATTAGAGTTCTCAGTAGATCCGATAGAAATCCTCCGAAGTCGAGCAAATACCTCTTCTAGGGACGGAAGAGCTGATCCCCCTAATATCTGAGCCCGTACTGGTTCATATTCAAACTTTAGTCCCACCAAAAATCTAGTCACATCAAGCTGCTCTCTCTGTTGTTGCTGAATCTTGACATTAGAAGTGAGAGGATGATAGACATTCAACTCATTACATATGTTCCTCATGTTGGCATAGTACTCCTCAAGACTCTGATTGCCCTGTTGCAGGTTAAAGTACTCTTGATAAAGCTGATAAACTATGGTTGTATTGTCCTGCCCCGAATACAATTTCTTCGCATGGTCCAACACATCTTTGACAGTAACAAGGAACATGAAGTTCACACTAATCCTGGGTTCCATACTGTTCCACAACCATGTGATGATCTGAGCATCCTCTTGCTCCCAGTCTTCATACTCGTGAGAGTTAGAGGAGGGTTTCTCCTCTCTGATGTGTTTTACCTTCTTCTTTGCCTTCAGAATGACTTAAACGGATTTAGCCCAAGGTACATAATTCTCTCCATTTAACTTAATGGAGGTCATCTGAACATTCAGGTAGTCTGTAGGCACCATCACACTAGGTTTATAATCAGTATTGTCTCCCATTATGTTATCACCGATTCTGCACACTTGCTAAATTCTATTATCACTGAGATTTGCACACTACACACCTGTCACACTGATTGCAGCACTAATTGTTGCTGGAATGTGTGCTCTTTACACCACAAACCCTAGATCACACCTGTCACACTGATTTCAGCACTTGTTGTTGCTGAAAGTGTGCTCACACCAAAAACCCTACTCCTACAACTACTTGAAATCTCACCACTATATGATCATATCTCTTCCTTCAAAATGCACAAAGAAACCAGCATAAACCCTAGCTCTTACTGGCCGAAACCCTAGCATATGGTCTGAAACACACCTCCTATTTAATCCACAACAACTATCATGCACTGAAATCTCTATCGCTGAAATAACACCCATACGAGCAGGTGAGCAGTCCACACACAACAGCCACACACAACAGCCATTGCACACACAGTTCGGCCCTCTATTCTTCCTCTACTAGGAGAGGGCAATCTCAGAAATCACAGCAACCGACCACATACGACCTGACTGGAGGCATAGAGACCTCCAAGGGAAGAGGGCGATCACTCCTTTTCAGCCCTTTCCCTTATCTCCAATCGAACACAGAAAAAAGAGGAAAACCCTAGATAGGGTGCACAGAGAATGAACCCTAGGCAAGCAGAAATCTAGGCAGATTTAACCTAGCTACCATCCCCCTCCAACCTTTCTCCCATTTTGAAGAAAAAAGAAAGCTATCCAGTTTGCAACAAATGGGTGCCACTTGAAAGTACCTTTCTCCCATTTTGAAGAAAAAAGAAAGCTATCCAGTTTGCAACAAATGGGTGCCACTTGAAAGTTTGACCAAGTAAAATTTGCTTGTAACAAAGGTAGCTATCTCAGTTTATTAGAATCCAGAAACTGATTGATTTTTCTCACACTATAGGTAATCCTATGGCTAGGATTGTTTGTTTAATGTAAGAACCTGATCACATAAAAGTCACCTCCAAAACACCATGGACCCTCCCAAAGGCCTTTGCTGTTAATTTCTCCCGCAGGCCCTCCCTTTCCCTATAAAAATTGGGCAATTACATATTCATCAAAACCCAAACTACTCCATCTTTTCTATTTAATTTGACCAAAATCGTGAAATGTCCAACCACTTCCTCCAAGCACTCTAGGTCTTCATTTCTCCAAAAAGTGAGTTCCTCCTGAAGAAGCCCAAGATTGTGAAAAAGCCCAACTAATTCCTCTAGCATCCCAAGTACACCTTGCCCACCTTATCCACTTCAGGCAATTTGGATTCTTAAATCAACACTATATCTAGTTTCTCTCTCTCCTCAATAGTTCTCTGATCATTCTCCCTTTTCTTGAACTTCCCAAACACCTTAGATTCCAACTTATTATCTTTATGTAAAACAAATTAGAGTGGTCCATTTGCAAGTTTACTCCTCTTTCCTTCCTTTCCAAATTCCCTTTGTCATAGTCCACTTCACACCTAAGCCTCCCTGCCTCTCTTTTGTTTCCACAGTACCTATCACCTCTGTTTCTTTAGACGATTTACTAGCATTGGCAGACTTTTGAGTAGGTCTGGCCTTACCTATGAACAAAGCAGAACAAGGACTAGAAGAAGCATTAGTATCAACAAAAATTGGACAACACAACTTACCTTCGGAGGGCTATTGTTGGGGGTAATTTCCTTAGAATCATCTCCTGTACTTTCAGCCTGGGGAAGTGGATATGTTGTAGCCTTTTCATACAACTGTGGGTTAGGATTACATCTGCCATTATCACCATGTAAATGATCCTTGTCTACAACTAGCTCTTCCCTCCCTTCCATTCCAGACTTCTCACCTGAGAGAGCATTCTCCTTCCCCAAGTCTTGTTTCAACTTGGTCGAAGTCTCTTTTTGTGTCTCACTACTTTCATCTTCAGATTGCAAAGTCAAATTGGCTTCATCATCAACCCCAAAAATAGATTTGCATTTACTTTCCATACTTCCTATGCTGGACTCTTCAAAAGAACCTTCGACATCCATATTCTCCTCTCTTAGGCTGACCCAGTCTGAATCAAAGTCATCATCCTTTTCCTTTCCATAATCATATCTCAGATTTGGGCCATTTGGCTTCTTTGGGCTTATGGAGTTAGAAACCAGCCATGATTTCCAGACCCAAACCACTCCCATCACTGCTGTACTTTGCACCTTAGACATGAAGACTTTCTTTTGGAACGATGATAGAGCATTAGAAATGTCTAGCAGTGCTTAATTAAAGTCTAACTTAATATCCTTAAAATCTTCTTTATCAGTAAAAATGTTCAATATCCTTAAAGTCTTCACAAGCTAATACCCAATGGGCTACCCCATTACCTTGATCAGTTTGATCAAATACATGCACCTCCAACTCATTGTTATCAAATGCTCTTGCATTTCTTTCTCCCAGTATGCTCCATATGATTGGAGCCCTTATGTAATGCCACATCAGTTTCATTCTATTAGTTCTACAACCGAGAAAATCTTGTGAAAAAGATCCAAAATACTTTGAGGGGCAGACCAAGATTTACTGAACAAAGAGAAGAAATAGTTCTATACCTGACAAATATAGTGACACGATAAGAAAATGCGGTTTGAGTTTTCACCACTTCTGATACAGACAATGCACACTACTGGATGCAAGATTATCGGTTTTTGAATTTTACATTAGTATAGTCAGATGCTGAACAAAGACTTCCAAAATACAGAGGATAGAATTGCCAATCAGATAAGATTGCTAGATTATCAGTTCTTATATTTTACATAAATAGAATAATCAGATGCTAAAAAAAAACCTTCACCAATCCAACAAACTGGTAGCTTAGATGTGGTTGTACTTCTATTTCTCTTGTGGTATCATATCACCTGTCTTTGCATTCCTTTTAATTTAATAAAAATTTCCTTTGTTATCAAAAAATTGTTGAACAAAGGTGTTGCAGGCCTTGAGGCATGTTGTAGAGAAAGAACTAGGAACACAAAACCTCCACTTAGTCTGGAGATAACCTAAAAAATAATGGCCTAGATGGAACCTTACATTCACATAATTTCCATACATTCCTGGTGGACGAGGGCATTCTATAGAAGAATTAGTTTCCAATTTTGGGCATGGACTGCATTTTCTTAGAAGTGGCAATCCAAAAGAGATGGTTGAGGTTATCAGAGAGATAAAGCACGCTTCAATAATCTGCAACAATGAAAGAATAAATTTAGACAAAAAGGTGATAATTGGATGATATTGTGAAGATGGATCTAAGCCACAAGGCCCAAAACAAAATAATATGAATGGCTACTTTATATCAAACCTTAACTCTGTTTCCCTTTTTGTGTAAATATTTACGGCGCCAGTAAGTTATATACAGAGTCAGCTGATTAAATAAGGCCCCTGAAAGGAATGAACCATTAAATAACATCAACAGATGATCAACAAATAATAGGAGGATATTAATATATAGACTATTACAAGAATCTCATAAGACCTACCAAGAAGACCTCCAATAACCCCAATGACAGCCATTGGCAATAATTCCTCAAATGAGTAGTCATTTTGACCACTTTAAAACAGAGCAGTGCCAGTTAGAACAGAAATACAAGTGGCTTAAACGAGAGAAATGTCCCAGAAGGAAAAGTTTAGATTCTAACCCAGATATGTCCCAGATTATAAAACCGCCAGAACCAAAATGCCCACACTTTCCACTTTTACACCAGCCCATTGCAGTGCGCACCACAACAGCGACAACAGCAGATGTGAAAAAGACACGCCACATTAGTTGGCTCCTCCACCTTTAGAAACAAATAAATAAAATATGTAAATAAAACAAAAAAACAAAATTTTGGGAAAAACTGTTTTCCGGTACGAGTTTGAGTGTTTTTCTGCCTCTTTATATAACTAAATTGTAAAAGAAAAAAGAAAGAATAAAACTACCAAGATGTAACCTCTTCTAGGGCAAATAATACACCACCAACTGGAGCTCTAAATGCAGCAGCAACTCCAGCTGCACATCCACAGGTTACCTTTCAAAACATTAAAAACTGGTGAAATTGAGAATAGCACATATGGTAGCACTTTAGCTTATCAGAAAATAGCACAAAGTAATGGCAGAAAATGGTTGTCAAAGCAACACCTAGGCAACATGATACTTTCCCAAAGTCACCTTGCATGGAATACATTTGTACATGCATTTGTGGTTTAAGTGAAGGGTTGCAACTTGCAAACAGATTAGATTTGAACCATATATACCTAGATCCAAATTTGATCCATTAGTGTTTAGATTCAAATGGAATCTTATCCATCAGGTTCATATCAGTTGGATTGAATTCAGATTTTAGTTATTGCACACAATTATTAAATTAAACTAAAAACTATTGGAATATTATGTTAATAATATGAACTAGAAATAACTCTGATATTATTTCATGAACAAAACAACTTCTATGAAACTTGAACCTATGAGTCTATGACTCTTAAGTAAAAATTCAACATTGAAACCAACTTTGATAATAAAAAAATACTAGCTCAATGTAGATGTATGTGTAATTATTTAAATACTATCACATTCAGATTGAGTCAGATCAGGTCAGTGATTTAAAAAGTGTTCCTAGGCACACAGGCGAGGCACATTTCAAGGCCTGCACCTCACCTAGGTCCAAGCACAGCCCCTTTAAAAAGGCACACACCTGGTGCACCTAGGCATACACCTAGTGCACCTTGCGCCTCAGTTAAATTGTGCGCTTTTTGTGTTTTTTTAAGCATGGTGACCGGGCCGGGGGCCCCAACCAACCCCCTTGAGGCAAGCCCAAATAAGTCCACGCTAGGGTCTTAAATTCTTAATCAAGACTTAAAAAAAAATTGTTTTATAATTTAGTTAAAGTTCTTTATCTTTTAAAAAATGTCTTTTATTAGAAACAATGAATGAACAATTGGGATGGATCCATATTTGGTCCAAATATAAAAAGGATTGAATTTGGATTGTCTCCACTAGATTAGAGTCAAATTCAAATTCAGAAAAATGGATACAATTGCAACCCTATTTAAATCTTAAGGTGTATAGTTGATGTAGGACCAGCTCAGTTCTAGTCCTTAGAGAATGTGAATGATGGCTGTAATGGTTTCTTGAAGGAATAAGAGAAAAAATAGGAGATAAAGAAGAGAGAAAATACCTGGAATCACTCACAGGGTGCCTAGAATCACCCTAGAGCATGGGAATCACTCACCATAGTTAGCATAAGCTGAAGAAAACTCAATAAACTTCATTGCCTTTGTGTAAAACGTCCATACATATTTATAGGCTCTAAACTCACAATAACTCTAGGAGTCAAAATGTTAGGCTCATAATAGTCTTAGGAGTCAAACTATTAGACTCAATAATCTTAGTAGGACTTAAACTAAGTTGTCATATCCTATTTCAATTCAAAGAAGACTCAATAACTTTAATCCGAATTATGCAATGACTCTGAAATTTTAAACATAAACAAACTATAACTATACAAATTAAACACTACCAATGGACCCCACAGAAAATTGCAAAATGATAAAAATAGCCCTACTGTCCAAAAATACAGAAATACATAAAATTTCATAAAATTCCAATTTTGACTCTTCAGCTCCTGCATCAATAGTACTTTTAAATACCTGAACTACACCATAGCATATAATAATATAAAGCATATATGGATTGGAGAAAAGGATGTTGGCTCTTACTATATTGCCTAGGAAACCAACTAGGGGAGTGGTATAGATAATAAGCACCTTTAACACAAAAGAGAGAAGTGATTATGTTCCTTGTATATATCCCTATGTTGGGTCATTATGAGTGTATGAAGAACGAAAGATCAGGGCTCTTGATCCCTTTGTAGTTATGCTTTGAATTGGATCAAGGAGGTGTTATTCAAAAAATTTATTTCTTTTCGAAATCAAGTGTAAGCTGTAAATGGAAATAAGAACAGCAACAGTATTGAAGTTTAGTTATATGAAATAAAAATAAGAGAAAAGAGGGTATTGTGGTAGATGACGTGTTTAGTAGGTTCATTTCGAGAGCTGATGGTTTGGACATGTTTAGAGGAAGGAAGGTAGGAAGAGAGGGTATTGTGGTAACACACTTTCAATTTGATACAATCATTTTTTGTGAGACTGGAGATCCCTTAAAGGCTAGGAACTTGAAACGAGTAATAAGGTTGTTTGAATGCATGTTGAAGATGAAGGTCAATTTTGAAAAGAATTGTGCAGTGGGGGTAAATTTGGAGACTGAGGAATTGAGTGAGGTAGCAGAGTCCTTAGGTTGCCTTACCTCTAGCTGGCCTTTGAAGTACTTGGGTATGCCTTTAGGAGATAGTCTCAGAGAAGGAAGATTTTGGAATTCGATTGTAGAAAAATGCACAAAGAAGCTAGCAGTTTGGAAGAGAAACTACATTTCCCTCAGGGGTCGTATCACTTTAATAAGAGCTACTCTTGCGAACTTGCCAACTTACATTCCCTCGGTCTTTAGAATGCCACAAAAGGTGATTTTGAAGGTAGAGAAATTCATGAGGGATTTCTTGTGGGAGTCGGGGTAAGGGAGGAAGGATCATGTGGTTAAGTGGGAAATAGTGTGTAGGAGGAAGGAGCAGGGGGGTTTGGGATTAGGCAATCTAAGGAAGAAAAATATAGCCTTAATGGTTGTGGAGGAAGCCTCTAGAAAGGGAAAGACTTTGGCATAAAGTTGTAAGAAGTGTGCATGGTGTTGCAGGCAATGGTTGGGATGCTGGTGTATCTCAGCGGGCTATGCTGAAATCTCCATGGAAGGGTATTCATAGTATTCTTCCTGTTTTCTTGAACCTGATCAGGTATGACGCTTGTACTGGAGATAGGGTTTTGTTATGGGAAGATGTTTGGATTGGTGACTTAACCCTCAAGGACCTCTTCCCCTCCTTGTATTCCATCTCGTGTTTTAAAAACGAGCCATGTCAAATATTTGTGTCCTCCTCCTTTTCTTCTGGTATAAACTGGAATTTGGGTTTTAGAAGAGATTTGAGAGATTCTAAGCTTGACCAGATTGCTTTGCTCCTTAAACTATTGATCCTGTTTGCTTGGACCCTTCTTCTCTAGATACCCGTATTTGGAAGCCTTTGCCCTCGGGATCCTTTTCTTGTGCTTCTTTCTTTGCTTCCTCATGCTCCTCTCTGTTACCTCAATCGTTTCATAGCAAGGAAGTTTGGTCCAAAAGTGGGAGCCCTTTGTTGGGAAGTCTCCCTTGGAAAAATCAACACTTTGGATGTTTTGCAAAAAAGAAGACCTAGTCTTTGTATCTCTCCTAACTGGTATACCATATGCAAAGCAAATGAAGAAAGTTGCTACCATATACTAATCACTTGCTCTTTCATTGTAGGCCTTTGGGAAAAGCTTTTTGATCTTTTTGGGTGCACGTGGACAGAACCGGAGCAGATTTGCAATCTTTTTGACCCTACAACTTTCAGGTGGCCAAAGAGAATAGGAAGAGTTTTGTGGAAGTGTGCTAGAGCTGCTTTGGTGTGGACTGTTTGGGAGGAACGAAATGCTAGAGTCTTTAATGACAAGGAGAGGGATCAGACATGTGTGTTAGAAAATATTTTATGTAGGGCCATAAGCTGGGTAAAATCCTTAGACCTGTTCTCATCCTACACTTTTGATGATATACGTAGGAATTGGGAACAACTAGCCAAAAATTCTCCAGTCAAAAGCAAGTCGGTGCTGGATTGGAAGCCTCCTGATGTAGGCTTCATTAAATTAAATTTTGATGGCAGTAGTTTGGGCAACCTGGGGCCATCAGGAATAGGGGGAGTTTTTAGAAATGATGAGGGCCAGATTGTAGATCTATTTTCTGGTCCTATAGGGATGAGAGATTCAGTCAATGCAGAACCCCAAGCTGTGATACAAGGAGCAGAAATTGCAAAGAGTTGGCAGTGGAGCATTTAATGATTGAAGGTGACTCCAAATTGGTTATTGGATGGCTAAAAAAACCGGAGATGGCAGCCTGGCCTTACAAGAGGGCTTTGAGAAGATTTAAGTGGCTAACATCAAATATTTCAGTCACAGTTCAATGGGAAAGAAGATCGGCAAATGGGCTGGCAGATTTCCTAGCCAAACAAGGAGTACATAGGAATCAGCTCTTTTGGGCTCAATTGTAAGCTTTATGAAGTAGTTTGGAGGCTGCACCTCGTGCCTCTTTGTGGGCAGTTGTATGATGTATACTATGTTTTTTCTTTTTAATAAAATTATCATTATCTATCAAAAAAAAAAAAAACAATACAAATTTAAATGTTTCATTTTATGAAAAGGATATGATACTGCAGTGTTACAATAAAGAATTCATTCACAACTAACTTACAGGGAAAAAAAGCCTTAAGAAAGATAATCATATCTAACTTCAATGGTGTACTAACATGTATGACACAAGTTACTACAACAAGAAAGGAAGAAATGAACAAGTTATGTAATGTAGCATATCTCAAACAGCATAAATTACTTACAAGATCGCGCCGATGTCGATCACTTTTAAACATATGTAGCCACCTTGAGTTCAGATGATACTTTGTAGATCCACCCTGAATATATGTACAGCATGAAAAATTATATAAATATAAATATATATTCATAAGAATAGACTCTTATGAAATGTATGTTATATATGAACCAGAAAAGCATGTACAAGCAAAGAAGAGTTTGTGTAGCTTCCTTGCAGGAATACATACATACATGCATATCAATTTTAAGAATAAAGTAGCATAAAGCCTTTATATATCACAATATAGTGGGATCATATATGCATGGGAAATAGGAGTGTAGGACAGGGACACCAAAGCACACAACGAAGACTTTTCTTCTTTTTTTTCTTTTTGGTAGAATACAAGGAAGACTTTTTGTTTTTTGAAGAATACTTTCACAGTTTATATTTCCACAGAAACCACCAACCACACCTGTAATTAGAAAAAAAAAAAAAAAAAACACAAAATACTTGCCTTTTTGATGCATCAAATGTGTTAGTGTAGGGGTATTTCTGTCTTTATACTTATGTTGAGGTTGCTGATCTGTAATATTATATTAGAATTAGTGTTCCTCACTTAAATAAGGGCACATGTGCCTTTTCCATTATATTAATAATATAAAAACATGTCTGGCCGAATGGGAGAGCAACTTTCCCTAATTCGAACCAGACTTTTCTTCTCTCCTTTTCTCCTCCTTTCTCTCTCTTTCTTCCCTCTTTCTTCCTCTTTCTTCTTGGCTATTATCAGACTAACAGAACTCAAAGGCAGGCTGAATTATAACATGGTATCAGAGCACAACTAGGCAACTCGGATCTGCCCAGATTTCTGTTCTCTGCACACTCAATCTAGGGTTTTCCCTTGATTTCTCTGCCATTGATTGGAGATAAGGGAAAGGGCTGAAAAGGAGTGGCCGCCCTCTTCCCTTGGAGGTTTCTATGCCTCCAGTTGTGTCTTGTGTGGTCGGTTGTTGTGGTTTCTAAGAAGCCCTCCCCTAATCGATGAAGAGAAGAGGGCTGATTCGTGTGGCGCAGTGGGTGTCTTGTGTGGACTGATTTTCTTCTCATGTGGTTTGTCTTTCAAGTGATGAGGTAAGAGATTTCTATGCATATTTTCTGTTATGAATCAAATAGGAATTATGTTTCAGATCGTATGATGGGATTTCAGACTGTAGTGTGCTAGGGTTTATGCTGTTTTTTTGTGTGATTCGAAGGAGGAGTGGTGCTCATATAGTGGTGAGATTTCAAGTAGTCGTATGGTAGGGTTTGTGGTATAAAGAGTGCAATCTTCAGCAATAACAAGTGCTGAAACCAGTGTGATCAGTGTGAACAAACAGTGTGCAGTGTGCCGAATTTAGTGATAACAGAATTCAGCAATGGGAGATAACAGTGATAGCAAATCTAATGTGATGATACCTACTGACTACCTGAATGTTCAAATGACCTCCACTAAACTGAATGGAGAGAATTATGTACCTTGGGCTAAATCTGTAGAACTTTTTCTGAAGGCAAAGAAGAAGGTGAAACACATAAGGGAGGAAAAACCCTCCACTGATTCTCATGAGTATGAAGACTGGGAACAAGAGGATGCACAGATTATCACGTGGTTATGGAATAGTATGGAACCCAAGATTAGTGTAGATTTCATGTTTCTTGACACTGCCAAAGATGTGTGGGACCATGCTAAGAAGTTGTATTCTGATCAAGACAATACAACCAGAGTATATCAGTTGTATCAGGAATACTTTAATTTGCAACAGGGCAATCAGAGTCTTGAGGAGTACTATGCTAGTATGAGAAACATCCGTAATGAGTTGAATGTTTATCACCCCCTCACTTCTGATGTCAAAATTCAACAACAGAGAGAACAACTTGACGTGACTCAATTTTTGGTGGGGCTGAAATCTGAGTATGAACTACTATGGGCTCAAATACTAGGAGAGTCAGCTCTCCCTTCTTTAGAAGAGGTGTTTGCTCGACTTCAGAGGACTTCTATTGGATCTACTGAGAACTCTAATGTCTCAGATAGATCAGCCTTCGCAGTGTCAAGGGGCCGTGGTGGTAGCAGTGGTCCTGTATATGGTCAGAGTGGTGGTGGTGGACCTACATATAACCGTGGTGGTGGTCGTACTGGAGGTAGAGATTCAGGGGGAGCCCGTGGTAGAGGACGTGGCTCGGGTCCGAGGAGGTGTACTCATTGTGGTATGGATGGACATACTATTAATTATTGCTATGACTTGCATGGTCCACCCTCAACCTGGGCCAATCATGCCATGACTAGTGACACCAGTTCTAGTTTCAGACAGGAGAATCGCTCAGCTGATCAGATGCCTCCTACATCCACAGATGGTTCCGAGAAGGAGATGGTGAGTGTTCCCCGTGGTGAGTATGAGAGGTTTGTCCAATCCACATCTCAGCAGAACACGGCTACTTTCACACACTTAGGTATGGCTTGTTTGGCATCCACACCCAATCCCTAGATTATTGACTCTGGAGCCTCCGATCACATGACTGGAACTCTAGGTGTGTTTTCTTCCCTCTCTCATTGCTCAACATCACAATCTGTTACCCTTACTAATGGTTCCACATCCTCCATTTGTGGTGTTGGTAATGTTGATCTGGACCCGGTATCCCTATCCTCAGTTTTGTATGTCCCTAAATTTTCGTTTAACCTTATGTCTGTTAGTAAGCTGACCAAGTCACTTAATTGTTCCATTACCTTTTACCCTTCTATGTGTGTTTTTTAGGATCTCAAGACGAGGATGAAGATTGGTGGAGGGCATGAAGCTGGTAGATTGTATTATCTTGACGATGGTGGAAGAACATCAACAGCTCTCCAGTCATCTCTCTCTCCTCTCCAGTGGCACTGTCGATTTGGTCATCCTTCACTGAAAGTTTTGAAATCTTTGGTTCTTTCGTTGAGTCAACTTTTTGTTTTAGATTGTGAGTCGTGTCAGTTTGGGAAACACCATCGTGTTCCCTTTAGTTCTAGGGTTCATAATCGTGTGTCGAGTCCTTTTTCTTTGATTCACTTGGATGTTTGGGGTCCTTATAAAGTGATGTTATACAATGGATATAGATATTTTGTCATTTTTGTTGATGATTTTTCAAGGATGACGTGGCTCTATTTAATGAAAGAAAGAAGTGAAGTGTTTACCATCTTCCAGAAATTTTATGCTGAAATTCGCAATCAATTTGGTGTTCACATTAAAATTTTTCGTTCTGATAATGGTCGTGAATATTTATCTTCATCATTTCAAGAATACTTGGACCAACATGGCATTATACATCAGACCTCATGTACCTACACCCCACAACAAAATGGGGTGGCTGAGAGAAAGAATCGTCATCTCTTGGAAACAGCACGATCCCTCATGCATCACATGAATGTTCCCAAACCCTTTTGGAGTGATACAGTGCTTACTTCTTGCTTCTTGATTAATCGGATGCCCACGTCTATGCTTGATGGTCATTCTCCATTTACTACCTTGTTTCCCACCTTGTCTCCGTTTCCTCTTTCTCCACGGGTATTTGGGTGTGTCTGCTTCATCCATAATCTGGGCCCCGGGCACGACAAGTTAGTTGCACGATCCCTAGTGCACCTTCCTTGGCTATTCTCGGACCCAGAAAGGGTATAAGTGTTACCATCCTAGTTCTCGACATTCCTTTGTGTGTGTTGATGTTACCTTCTTTGAGTCTACTCCGTTTTTCTTGGGGTCCGGTGATGCTTCTTCCTCCTCGTCACCTCCCCCTCTTCCACTTCTAGTTACTGATTTTGTTCCCCTTGTTCTAGCCGTGACCAAGTCCTTGCCTCCAGTGCCACCACCTGTTGAACGCCCACCTATCCGTCAAGTGTATACACATCGCCCACGTGTACCGGCTACTACTCCTCCAACTCCATCACCGTCGATAAATCCGGCAGTTGTCTCCACACCAGCCCCAAACCCAGTATCTGATCTTGATCTTCCCATTGCCATGCGGAAAGGTAAACGCACTTGCACCCTTCATCCTATTTCTAATCATGTTTCACTCACTCACCTTTCCACCTCCCATCGCCAGTTTATCTCTTTGTTATCCTCAATTGTTGTTCCTAAGGATGTCCAGGAAGCCCTTGCCTCTCCAGGGTGGTGCCGTGCAATGGAAGAAGAGCTCTCAACTCTACTTCATAATCATACTTGGGACATCACCGCTCTTCCTCCTAGGAAGCAAGCTGTCAGTTGCAAGTGGGTTTATATTGTTAAGTATTTGCCTGATGGTAGTGTTGAGCGCCTAAAGCTCGATTGATTGCAAAAGAGTACTCCCAAATCTATGGTATTGACTACATAGAGACCTCCCCAGTTGCTAAGATAGGGTCAATTCGTGTTGTGATCTCTCTTGCAGCTATGTATGATTGGCACCTATATCAGCTTGATATCAAGAATGCCTTTTTGCATGGTGATTTGCTCGAGGAGGTCTACATGGAGCAACCACCAAGGTTTGTTGCTCAGGGGGAGAATGGTAAGGTATGCAGACTAAAGAAGGCTATATATGGGCTTAAACAGTCTCCTCGAGCATGGTTTGGTAGGTTCAGTGAGGTGGTAAAAAAGTTTGGTATGAAACAGTGCCAAGTTGATCTTTCCGTCTTTAGTTATGATTCTCCGGCAGGAAAAATACTATTGGTGGTGTATGTAGACGATATTGTTATTACCGGGAATGATAAAATGGGCATTGACAGGTTGAAGACTTTTCTACAGGAACATTTTCAAACAAAGGATCTTGGTAAATTAAAATATTTCTTGGGGATAGAAGTAGCAAGGTCTAAGCACGGTATTAATTTGTGTCGGAGGAAATATGTGCTTGATTTGCTGGAGGAAACAGGTTTGAGTGTTAAACCAGCTGAAACACCTATGGAAACAAATACTAAGCTGAGCAGTGATATGGGTGAAGTGTTTGAAGACCCTAGCAGATACCGACGATTTGTAGGTAAACTGAACTACCTAACCATTACTCAACCAGATATTTCATTTGCGGTTAGTGTGGTAAGTCAGTTCATGCAGAAACCTCTAGTTCCTCATTGGAATGTGGTTCTAAGAATTGTGAGGTATTTAAAAGGGGCCCCTGGTCGTGGTTTGATATACAAAAGTGGTGGAACACTTGAAATAGAAGGGTATATTGATGTTGATTGGGCTGGTTCTATGTCTGATAGGCGGTCTACCACAGGTTATTGCACTTTTTTGGGGGGTAATCTGGTGACATGGAAAAGTAATAAGCAAACAGTCATGGCAAGAAACAGTGCAGAGGCAGAATATAGAGCTATGGCAAATACTATTTGTGAATTAGTGTGGCTAAGGAACCTTCTACAAGAGATAGGATGCAACATTAATACTCCAATGAAGCTCTATTGTGACAATCAGGTTGCAGTTCATATTTCTTCTAATCCGGTGTTTCATGAAAGAACCAAGCACATAGAGGTTGACTGTCACTTTGTGAGAGAGAAGGTGTTGAATGGAGTGATAGACACTGCATACGTTAATATAAGAAACCAGTGGGCAGACTTATTTACAAAAGGGTTGAGTCGGGGAAGAGTGGACTACATATGTAACAAGCTGGGATTATATGATATATACTCACCAGCTTGAGGGGGAGTGTTAGTGTAGGGGTATTTCTGTCTTTATATTTATGTTGAGAATGCTGATCTGTAATATTATATTAGAACTAGTGTCCTTCACTTAAATAAGGGCACATGTGTCTTTTCCATTATATTAATAATATAAAAACATGTCTAGCCGAATGGGAGAGCAACTTTCCCTAATTCGAACCAGACTTTTCTTCTCTCCTTTTCTCCTCCTTTCTCTCTCTCTCTTTCTTCCCTCTTTCTTCCTCTTTCTTCTTGGCTGTTATCAAACTAACAGAACTCAAAGGCAGGCCAAATTATAACAAAGTGTTCACTTATCTTAATAAGAATCTTAAATATGAATGCATTACTGTTAAAATGAGGAAACATGGCATGGTTTAATTATAAATGTCTGCAAAGTACCCAAATGAAGTTAAATTTTCCAACCAGGATACACTTACTTGTCCAAGAAGAGAAGCAATACAAGCACCAGTATGAACAAGAGGGCCTTCTTTGCCAAGGGCAAGGCCTCCTCCCACTGAACCAATGCTTCCAAATATCTGTAACGAAAAAATGCAAAAATTAGATTGATGAAAGTTAAAAGCAATAACAAATACAAAAGAGTGCAGAAAAAAAGTATCCACACCTTTCCGATCAAGGTTCTAAAAAGAAGGACACCATGTGTATCAATACCTGCACAGCTACCTGATTATCACTAATTTCTCAAAATAAAATACAATACTTAGAAATACTTTACCAATAAGCACAGCTTACCATTCAAATAACCCTTAATTTCAGGAATACCAGATCCTGCTGCTGCTGGGGCAAATTGTGTGACAATATATACAGAAGAAAAGACTAAAGCCAAGTTGATTAATATGTATACTATAAATCCTGCCAGGTATGAACTTTGTATAATAGAAAATGTTGCTGCAAACTTCCACCCAGCAAAGTTCTCCACAGCAAGATTGATGAACACAGCAGCTAATCCGGTGCCTGGAAGTAACCAATACCAGTTGGGATATGATTGAACAACCAGAAAAAGATCCAAGATAATAGCAGAAAAGAAATGTAACTATAAATTTAATCAACACAAATATTTGAACTTTTCCATCAGCAATTTAAATATTAGTCCAACAGCTTCACAACATACCTCACATATAACAAAGGTGCATCCTTAATTGTTCTGAGCAATTTAAATATTAAACATAGTTCAACAGCTTCACAGCATAGTTCAAAAACAATCTCTGAAAAAATAACACTTGGGAGGATTCACTGATGCATGTGAAGATCTAAATTTCTTCAAAATTTATTAAAAAAACTCAATGATTTCCCCAACCCAATTGAGCCTCATCCTATGGAGAGAAAAAATAAAAACGAAAAATGCAGAAAAATGAGAGAGAAAACTTTACAACTTTACCAAAGCCAAAGACTGCAGGCAGGGAATTAGGTTCTCTTCCTTTATTAAATTTCATAGAGAACATCTTGATGGCTTAAGCCAAGATTCAAGAGGAACTAATTACATCATACAAAAATTAACCAATTAGTTGCATCCTGATTTCTCAAGGACAATTTTGCCAATCCATTTTGGTAGCATAATCAGTGGTTCTCCATAATACTTTTGTCCTCTAAGAAAATAATACATTAAATACCAGTGGGGTGACGATTTCAGACCCAACCCTCCCATTACGTAGCGGGTTGGAAATGGATTGAATCACCCATTGGATCGACATAAATGGGTTGGGAGGGGCCAAGTCAGGCTGTGGGTACCCATCGGATTAACCATATATGAATGATACAAGTTTAGGTTGCCTCACCATTTTTTCATCAATTCTCATCGTCCCTTCATTTAAATGCAAATAACTCTTAATTAACTACTGTAATTAATTCTCAATCCATAATTAATGTATTTAACTTATGATTAATTGCTGGAAATAATTATTAACTCAAACTACTAATACCTAGCATTAACTCAACCTGTAATTAACAGTTGCAATTGATTATAAGTAAAGCAGGGTGGCAATGGTTGGGTTTGGCACAAATATGGTTCAACACATACCTGACCCAAATTAGCTTGAGTCCAACCTGGTCAAATTACTTAGCAGTTGAAACATTCAGTTTATAGAGCAATTGACAGGATTGACTGGTCTGACCAACAGGTCAAATATGCCAGACATGAGTCCAAACCTTGGATGGGCTGTACCCTGTGGAGCAATTGACAGGATTGAATTGGCCATCCATATCTGTTAGCCTCTGGAGAAGGATCATCGTGGATAAGTATGGGCTCACAAACCTTGGATGGGACTTGGGTCCCGGTCTAGTCCCATGGGGCTGTACCCTGTGGAGCAATATTGTCTGTGTCCTTCCTGATTTCTTGAAGGGCATGATGCAAGGTTGGAAAAGGTAATCACATCATGTTCTGGCTTGATAAATGGTGTGGGAACCTTGCTTTGAGTGAGAGGCTCCTCTCTCTTTTTTATATTGCACAGGACAAGGATTCTTTGGGTGAAGACTGCTTTGATTCAGTAGATGGTGAGATAATTTGTGGCCCTACTTTTAGAAGAAATCGCAATGGTTGAGAAATTGGTTCACTGACTGAGCTATTAAGTCTTATTCAAACTATCAACCCCAATCCTCAGTCTGATGTTGAAAGGATCTGATCTTGGGAATCTTGTAAGTTTTCATCTCAGTTCTTCTACAGCAACCTTGTGTCTAGAGAGGACAGAAATTTCCCTTGGGCTTTAATCTGAAATTACCACACGACCTCGAAAATAGCCTTCCTGGTTCAAACTGAAGATCTGGGTAAATGCCTAACTTCAGACTGGCTGCTCAGAAGGGAGATGCATCTTCCTAGTATCTTGTGGCCTTTGTGCAAAGAGGTCCCTGAATCCTCCAATCACCTCTTCATCCACTGCAGCTTTTCCCATCAGCTGTGAGAAATGGCTTGGTCTTGTGTTGGTGTTCGTTCTTGCCTACCTGAATCAGTCCTCCAGTTTCTGCAAGGGTGTACTCTGAAGGGTTCGAACACAAGGGACAAGCTGCTTTGGAGGATTTTTCCAACTGCCATCTTGTGGGCTCTTTGGAAGGAAAGGAACTTCCGAATTTTTGACAATAAAAGTTCTGATGTAGCTTCACTTAAGAACAAAATCATAGGTTTTCTGTTCTTGCTTAGGACAAAGAACTTTCAATGGTGTCCAGCTTTTATCTTTTTTGCAAGTTGGACCATTCTTTTACTGATTCCTTAGGTCTTTTTGTATATTCCCAATGTACAGGCTCTCATTGCACATGGGCTGATGTATTTGGTTTTTCTATCTAATGCATTGAAAGGTCTGTGGTGTTCGCGAGGGGATTTCAATGTGAAATTATTTTCTGAAGAAACTAATAATTCCCAACAAACCATCACAACTAGCACGACAAAGTTTAATAGCCTTATTGCCAATTGTGAGTTAAAGGAAATCCCACTGTTACAAGCTAGATCTACTTGGTCTAACATACAAGAAACTCCCTTGTGGTTGAAGTTGGACAGATTTATCTTTAATGTTGATTGGAAAAACTATTGGGGAAACTTGGTATCTAGAAATTTGCCTAAGGTAACCTCAGATCACTGTCCTATAAGAATAGGTGTGGAAGATTTTACCAGTGGACCTAGAACTTTTAGGTTTGAGAACATGTGGCTAACCCACCCAGACTTTGTGAATAAAGTGAAATTATGGTGGAATAAGGAATTGAAGGGGATAAAATGGAAAGGGGTAAGATTTCACAAGAAACTGCAAAGGCTAAGATCCAAAATAAAAGAATGGAATAGGAATCACTTTGGAAGACTTGAGGAGAAAAAAGTGGATCTAATCTCCAGAATAGAAGAGTTGGATGAAAGAGAAGCCCAAACTAGCATGGAGGAGGGTGAGAGAGATCTAAGGAGACAATTGAAGGACTTATAAGAGGTTTTACTGAGAGAAGAAATAAGCTGGAGATAGAAATCGAGGCATAGGTGGATCAAGGAAGAAAATGGAAATACTAAGTTTTTTCATGATGTGGCAAATGGGAGGAAGAGAAAGAACTTTGTGTCTAAGTTAGAGGTAGGGGGAGGTATAATCAAGAATTTAGGAAGATATTGTCAGGAAGTTTGTGGATCATTTTAAATCGATTTATAGAAGACCTTGGATAAGAGTTGGAAATGGAAGGGGTAGATTGGCCAAGATTGGATGAAGATCAGGTAAGGTGGCTGGAAAGAAATTTTGAGGAAGAAGAGATTAGGAAGGCAGTGTTCTTAATGGATAGATCCAAAGCTCCAGGCCCAGATGGTTTTACAACGGTCTTCTACCAAGATTGTTGAGACGTGATAAAAAATGATCTTTGTGAGGTTTTTAATGAGTTTGTAGATAAGTGTATAGTCAGCTAAGGCATTAATGGTACTTTCTTGGCTCTAATTCCAAAGAAATTTTATGCTATCCATCCTAAAAACTTCAAGCCAATTAGTTTGGTAACTAGTATTTATAAAATCCTAGCCAAGATCCTGTCTTTGAGGATTAAAGAAATCCTTCCCTTCATTATAGGACAATGTCGTTTGTGTGCAGTAAAGTTGTTTGGCTTTAATCTCTATTTAAGGACCTTGGTCATTCTATCCCCACACCTATTCCTCTGTATGCAGAAAACACCAGTGCTGTAAACATTGCTTCTAGCCCTATCTTTCATGAAAGGACGAAGCATATTGAGGTGGACTTCCACTTTATTCGAGACATATTTATTGCTAGCTCTATTTCTCTTCCTCATGTGGTCTCAAACTTGCAAATTGCTGACATCTTCACAAAAGCCATGACGAGATCCAGACATATATTTCTTGTGGGCAAACAAATGCTCATGCACTCGCATCAGTTTAAGGGGAGTGTGTATAATCTTGATGTTGTACCTTATTACTATAGTCCCTGATGTACACTGTCCTTTTTTTCTTTCTTGTATTTCCTTATATATATATATATATATATATATATATATTCTAGCTCTCTAGAATGGGGCGATTCATTCTAATTCACCCCTGACTTCTGGTGTTCTCATTCCCTTGTACGAACTGGTTATTATATATATAATTATATATATAATTATATATATATATATATATTATTCTAGCTCTCTAGAATGGGGCGATTCATTCTAATTCACCCCTGACTTCTGGTGTTCTCATTCCCTTGTACGAACTGGTTATGTGACATATGTGATAGAAACCTTTGCACCAGTTGTGAAGATTACAACAATTCGTGCTCTTCTAGCTTTATCTGTTGTCCAATCCTAGACTATCTGCCAGTTAGATGTGAAGAATGCCTTCCTTCATGGATAGCTAAAGGAAACAATCTACATGAAGCCTCCTCCTAGCTATTGCAGTGATCCTTCTTTGGTATGTCATTTGAAGAAATCTCTATATGGTTTGAAATAGGCTCCTCAGGCTCGGTTTGAGCATTTTTGAGATGTTTTTAGTTACTATTGGATATAGTCAGAGGTCCCCTGATCACTCTTTTTTTGTTAAGCGATGACCCTAAGATATTACTATTATCCTGTTATATGTTGATGATATGTTGTTGACCGGCAATGATCATGAAAGCTTTCAGGAGTTGAAGTCCTTACTTCATGATTCCTTCCACATGAAGGACTTGGGCCCTCTCACCTATTTTTTGGGCTTGGAAGTTCATCACAATAATCAGGGATACTTTGTTTGCCAGTAGAAATATGCTTCTGATCTAGTCAAACTTGTCGGCCTCGCTGACGAGAAACACGTTGAAACACCTCTAGAGCTGAATGTTAAATTATCTAAATCTGATTGCCAGTTGCTACCTGATGCTACCCTATATTGCCAGCTTATGGGATCTATTTTTTTATAAGTAAATGGCAAAAATTTTATTAAAAGAAAAGAAATTACAGATCAGGGTGATGAGACAGCACCCGAAAACAAAGAAAAACAAAAGAGCCTTCTATCAAATTAGATAAAAAGCTCTACACTACATACTTGATATCCCAAAATCTCTCCTAACCCACTCCCAAAATCCTCCTTTTTTTTGTTGACTGAATTCAGGAAGAATCAACACCCATTCTACCACTGATCTGCCCATAGCTGCAACCATCTTCTCCATGCTACAAGCCTTGTCTTCAAAAGTCCTCCTGTTCCTTTCCTTCCATATGTTCCAACATATTGCAAATGGGATACAACTCCATAGTAACCTCACTTTCTTGCACCCGGACAGCCTAGGCCATGTTGAAAAAATCTCAGCTGTTGTGGTTGGGTGAAATCCAGAGACCCTAAACATGGAAGTAAACACATTCCACAGGAATCTTGAGAAGTCACATGAGATGAATAGGTGAATCATGTTCTCCTCCTGCTCCTCACAAAGGCAGCATTTGGAAGCCATGTTAAAGCCTCTGGATTTCAAGTGATCGGCTGTCAAAATGCTGTCCATTGCTATCAGCCAAGCCAGAACTTCCACTCTTGGAGGAACTGGGTTTCCCCAAATGCCCTTAATGTGATTCACATCTGAGATAGATCTGCTGAGAGCCAGATAACATGACATTACTGTAAACTTTCCATTCTTGCACTCTTTCCACCAAAGCTTGTCTCTGAGCTGAATTGTAGGTTTTATATCCTCCAGTTTCTCCAAGAGAGAAATGCATTCTTCAACTTCTCTGTTCAATAAAGGCCTCCTGAATTTTGGACTCCAGATCAGCTGCTCTCCCCTCCTTTCATAGCAACCACTAATAGTGACTTCCACCTCTGTTAATCTATACAGTCTTAGACATAGGTAACAGAGCCTTCCCACCCCACACCACTACTACAAAGCTTGTTAGGTCCCTGAATTCCTTGTTGAAGGTCATGATCCCCTTCCACACACTCAGCCCATAGGAATCCCTCACCTTCTTTGATTCCCAACCAAATCTCACAACTCCATACTTCTCCGCCACAGCCCTCCTCCACAATGAATTCTCCTCCCCTCCTAAGCTGAACCTCCACAGCCACTTCCCCAACAAAGCCCTATTGAAAATTTCCACTCTCCTTATCCCTAGCCCTCCCCTCTCCTTTGGCCTGCACACCCTATCCCAGCTTACCAAATGAAATTTTCTTCCCACTCCTCCCCCTCTCACCCCCTCCCAAAGAAAATCCTTTGGAGCTTCTCAATCCTATCTGCCACCTTAGGTGGAATTTTCAGCAAAGATAGGTAGTATGTCGGAAGACCGGAAAGAACACTTCTAGTGTCACCCTTCCCCCCCTCCCAAAGATAAATACTTGGCTTTCCACCCATCTAACCTCTTTTCAACCCTTTCCAAGAGTGGTTTCCAAAGGTTCTCTGACTTCACTGCACCACCAATTGGTAATCCCAAGTATGTAAATGGGAGCTCACCAATTCCGCACTCCATGACATCAGCACACTCCATCAACACTTCACTCCCAACTTCCCCAACTGCAATTGTTGTGCTTTTGGATAGACTTATCTTCAGCCCTGACTGCATCTCAAAACTTGCCAAGATTGCCCTCAAGTTTAGAATCTGTTCTACCTTTGCTACCAGGAAGATTAGAGTGTCATCTGCATACTGTAGGTGAGATATGATAGGTCCATCGCTGCCCACCTTGAAACCCTCTATCAGCCCCACTTGACCACTCCTTTCTAATAACAAGACCCCTAGAAGCCTGAAAGAATTCTGATGAGATTCCATTCAGCAGAATTGAGAAAGATACAGTAGACATGCATGCAAACATCCAGGCCCTCCACTTCTCCCCAAACCCTATAAAGCTTTGAATTTCTTCTAGGAATCCCCACACCACATGGTCATAAGCCTTCTCAAAATCAATTTTACAAATCAAACCTGATCTACCACTTCTTAAGCATGAATCAATGCATTCACTAGCCACTAACACCTCATCCAGTATTTGTCTCCCTTCTACAAAAGCCATTTGAGCTTCCCCTACCACCTCATGCAACACACACCTCCATCTCACCATGACTCGTCCTAATACTTCACATGCTGTTTAGGTTGTTAGCTTGTCTCTACTCCTTGTTAGCCTCGTATAGCTATTGTCCATCGCACTATTCGCTATGTCAGAGGCATAATTTCTCAGGGGCTGTTCTTCTCCTCCTCACCCATTCAGTTGAGAGCATATGTTAATACAAATCGTCTGGTTGCCCTAACACTTGTAGATCTACTTCTAGATGGTGTGTTTTTATGGGTAATTTTCTTATCTCCAGGAAGTATAAGAAGCAGCAGATTGTCTCCAAATCTTCCACTGAAGCCGAGTATAGAGCTATATCTTCAATTTGCAGTGAGATTGTTTAGCTACAATCTCCCTTTGCAAACCTTGGTAATTCACTTCCTACTCCTATTCCTCTCTATGCAGACAATACAAGTGCTATCAAAATTGCATCTAACCCTGTCTTTCATGAGAGGACTAAGCACATCAAAGTGGATTGTCATTTCATTAGAGACCTTTTCACTACTGGATCTATCTCATGTGGCCTCGGACATGCAAACTGTTGATATCTTCACTAAGGTCATGACTAGAGCTCTACATTTCTTTCTTGTAGACAAACCGATGCTTATATCTATACATCAGTTTGAGGGGGAGTGTGGAGACTGTAAGACTTAATGTACCTTATTAGTATAGTCCCTATTGTACATTTCATTGTTTATGTTTATATGTATTCTTTTATTTTTTTATCTTTCTGCCCCACATGGGCATTCTTGTAATTGTGCATTCACTTTAATATATAAGTGACTCTTTGAAGTGGAGGTCAATTATTCTAGACACTCCTAAGTCTCTTGTACTCTCCTTTTTGTTCAGCCAAGAAGGTTTACATTACCATTTGTAACATTTTCTCATCTCTCTTTTCTTCAACTTCTAAAGTCCATCCTCTTGCTAGGCCTTTTATTATGGATAACTATGATTTAATGTATAAATTTTCAAAAATAAAAGAAAAAAAGAATGAGGACTTCTACTCACAAGTTTGTTTAACAATTTTAGCCTCAATGCAATATCACATTCAATACTATTATTTATAATATTTTCCCATCTCTCTCTCTTCTCTTCAACTTCTGAACTCCACCCTTTGCTATGCCTTCTATAGTGGACAACTATGATCCAATGAATATATTTCCTAAAAATAAGAAAAGAATAAGGCCCTTTATTTGGTTGTACGTGGAGGGCTTAACTAGTCAATTTGCATGGGGTCATGGGCTTAACTAGTCAACTTGCATGGGGCGATGGGTTTAATTAGTGAACTTGCATTTTGTGATTTAAAGATACAACTAAGAAACTTAGATTGAGAGGATCATCAATAGGAAGATGCAGCCTTCAGATGCAATCAAGGAGAGCATAATAGTATGAATGTTGCATTGGGTCAAAGCCCTTGATAATTTTGCATCTTTGTCTATTAATGGCATCTGTAGAGAGTGGCATTGGAAGTGTATTCCTAGCATCATGAAGCCCACCTATTACCCATCGATTCAAACTAAACTTTGATGGATGCAACTTCAGTAATCCAGGACCTTTGGGAATTCAAGTAATGCTGAGATATGAGCAAGGAACCATTTTAGCAATATTCTTGGAAGCCAATAGGAGCCAGTGCATCGACAAAGAGCAGAACTACTAGCTGCTCCACAGAGCCTTAGGATGGTTAGGACATTGGATTACTTGAGCTTAGTGGGTCAGAGGGGATTCTAGGGTAGTTATAAGCTAGCTGAAAAATGAAAAACCAGTAATGTGTTAGTGCGGAAACAACATGAAAGGAAAAAAAAATACTTGATGAAGCAAGAATGCAATGGACATCACACTCTCTTGGATTCAAAGATAGCAAATAGAGTATCTGGTTTACTAGAAAAAAAAAGGAATAAGCAGGGGTTGGTTTGGAGTAACTAATAATGTAAACTAGAAGTTGGGTTAGGTAGCTTTTTGATGGTCTAATATTTTTGGCTGACTGCTATGCATAATTGATTCTTTATACACAACCAATAGAACTTTACCGCTACCAATCAGAAAAGAAAAGAAGAAAAAAAAAAACATAGATTATATTTATTCCATAAAATTATTCCTACAAATTTTAACGAACTGAAAGAGAAACAATAGAACTCTAGTTGTAATACTATGCTTTGACATTACAGTAATATTGAATTAAAAATATAAAAAAAAAAAAAGACATTATAGTATAACCACCCGCCCAGGAAATTCCTGGGAGAGGCAAATTTTGATTCTAGCTAATCTATTCTGTCAGCAAGAACATTAACATCATTGAACTATAATAATCCCAATCAGGGCAATTCCCATGAGAAGCAGAATTGGGTTACCGAATTTAACATTATACTAGTTAAGATCTTTTGGGACTTAACAAATGAAATTCCACGTACAAGGAAGTTCAAGGCAACATTTTATGCAAGGCACTTATATAACCACTCAAATTAAATAAAACAAAAATTATCACAAGAACACGGCTAGAGAGATATCCCTATCATCTTACCGATTCCAATGAGCAATGCAAAGAACCATTTCACCGCAACATAACATCCAATATATAGCCTTCCCCTTTGCGCCTGTTTCGAAATACAAAGAAAAGATCAGGGAAAACAGCACAAATTTCAGAACAATTTCTATCTCACGAATCTCCACAGAAACCCAAGAAACATAACCTGTTGTTTCCTATAGGCGTAATTCTCGATAACTTCATAATCGAGACTCTCGACGTTGGTGCCATTACGCTTCCTCGATAATTCCACTCCATCTTGTTCTTCAGCTTCCTCCGAGCTTGGCAGTCGAGACCAGACATGCTTCACCTTCTCAATACCGTTCTGGAAATGGTTCGACGGCATGATTTACACTCCAGAGTCCTCCCACGTAGAAGAACAGCCGAGAGCCAACCACGAGGACAATACCTTCGATTGGCAGAAAACCCTAAGCAGCTGATTCTCGTCCAGAAATTGTTCCCGGTCCGTACAACATTACATTGGTTCTTACCACCTATAGATAAAAGTTAGAATTGCGGATTTCAGATGGAAGAAACATTATATCGATTCGGCAGAAATTTCAGAATCAGAGACTGTTCATTGGAAGAGAACCGTTTTTAGAATTCAGGAAGAGAGGAAAAGAAGAATTTGTGACCCCAACAACGAAAGGTCAGAATTGAGTTGGGCGGGGCTGACACCTGACAGTTGAAGGAAATTGACTGTATGATCCCATTGACGTTCATATTCGAATCGAATCTCATCCGTCAGCTTCATTTCGGATTCGCGAATCAAATTTTTTTCAGGAAATTATATTTTATTAACAAAATAAACTAAAATTGACTAATATTACATACCATTGACAAGATGAAACGAAAATAACTTGTATGAAGCTTAGACCCATAATTTTATTAATAGAAATTAGAAACAATATAAATTTTACGTATATATAGGACAATACATATAAACTAAATCGAATCGAATTATTTATGAATCCATATTTGTGCACTATGTATATGTATGAATCCATATTCGATCCAATTGTAAATAGACCGATCCAATTCAAGTTCGAATAGGTTTAATTTGCAGAATTGCAGCCCTAATAACGCATTAATGCAAGTTTCACTTTCTCTCCTATATGGACCATGTCGTATTACGAATTTACGATCATGTGACGAATCGTGCAATGAAAATGGATGATGGGAAATATTAAGGCCCATGGGCCCTGTTAAATCATTATGGAGTCTTGACTCCATGACCTCTAAACCCATGACCCTAAACTGATGAGGCATGGCCCACCCCACAATGATTTGTTACAACGGTTCTACAACCCACTAGTTGCTCTATAAAATGTGGTGTGGGGTGATCCACAACAACGTGTATTATGTTTTCTTTTTTTTTTTTTTTTTGTAAAATAAGGTTATGTTTGGTTTGAAGGAAAAAGTAGGGAAAGGTAGGGAAACCTTTATAAATCTTGTATAAGTTTCCCTACGTTTTCTTACACTTTCCTTCAAACCAAACATAGTATTCACAATTTTTTTTTGGATATCATGTCTTTCTGGTATCATAGTGAACCCTTTTTGAAAGAAAAAATTTTTGTACAACACACAATTTAAGTTTATATCTAAGACCATTAGTCAATAATTGACAATCTGTTTTTCAAAAAAAAATCAATAATCCAGAAAATGGAAGAAACAAAAAAAAAAACACTAGGAACTAAAATGTTTAGCACAAAATAAAAAACAATGCAAACCTACATCTCAGGAAAAAAACACGTACAATACTTCGTGATGTGGCGGTTTTCGGCCACGTACCAATGTTTTGTGATGTAAAATTTTTTGGCAAAGTACCTCGTTATTCGACCCAGTGGTGGCGTGCCTTAGTGACGAGCCACTTGGTGGCGAACTCCCTGGGGGAGAACTGCTTGGTGACGAACTGCTTGGTGGCGAACTGCCTGGTGGTGAACTCCCTGGTGGCGAACTGCCTGGGGGCGAACTGCCTTGGTGGCGAACTGCCTGGGGGCGAACTGCCTTGGTGGCAAACTGCCTGGGGGCGAACTGCCTTGGTGGCGAACTGCTTGGTAGCGAACTCCCTGGTGGCGAACTGCCTAGGGGCGAACTGCCTGGTGGCGAACTCCCTGGTGGCGAACTGCCTGGGGGTGAACTGCCTGGTGGCGAACTGCCTAGTGGCGAACCGCCTTGGTGGCGAACTGCCTTGGTGGCGAACTGCCTGGGGGCGAACTGCCTGGTGGCGAACTCCCTACTAGGCGGCCGATGCCTTAGAGAATGTTGGAGCTCCCTGGTGCGGCGCAATCCGACTGCCCTCAACATGAGGTGGTCTTCTTTCCTTTGTAGGCTGCGGGAGATGAGGGACCTGCGAGAACTTCATCTTTTCCTCCTCTTTGTAGGTGGCGGGAGCTGAGAGACCTGCGAGAACTCCATCTTTTCCTCCTCTTTGTAGGTGGCAGGAGCTAAGGGACCTCCGAGAACTCCATCTTTTCCTCCTCCTTGCAGGTGGCGGGAGCTGAGGGACCTCCGAGAACTCCATCTTTTCCTCCTCCTTGTAGGTGGCGGGAGCTGAGGGACCTCCAAGAACTCCATCTCTTCCTCCTCCTTGTAGGTGGCGGGAGCTAAGGGACTTCCGAGAACTGCATCTTTTCCTCCTCTTCGTAGGTGGCGGGAGCTGAAGGACCTACAAGAACTGAATCAGAGGTCCCGGGGGTATTTTCCCAGTGGGGGCTCTCCGATGCTTAAGTTAGCACTCTTATTGTAGAGAGCTTTGAAGATGATATGAGAGAGCTAGAGAGCAGGGTTACTTCCCTTTATTTTTCATCCCCGTCCCCTTTGGGGGGTGAGGTCTTTATATACCGAAGTCCTCGCGGGTTAGGTGGGTGAAAAGCCTCCAAACGGTAAGACTCGTCGCATCCTGTCAAAACCGGGGTACGGTGGTGAATTCCTCGAGGTCGTCAGGCTGGCGCTTGTGTCAGGCGGCCAGGTCGGTGCCTGGGCCGGGTTGTCAGAGGGGTGCCTACGTCAGTCGGCGGTCAGTGTCGAGGCCAGGTCGTCAGGTCGGCGCCTGTGTCAGTCGGCGGGTCAGTGTCTAGATTAGGTCGTCAAGCTGGCGCCTGTGTCAGTCGGCGGGTCAGTGTCTAGGCCAGGTTCGTCGGTGGGCGCCTTGGCCGGATCATGCGCTAGGCTGGTCCAGGTCGGCCAGGTCGCGCAAGCCGTGCGCAGTTCGCGCAGGCCACGTGCGCGCCGTGCAGGTCGCACAGGCGCGCGTCAGGCTGCATGCATGTCGCGCCAGGGCGGCCAAACTGGTGCTCGGGTGGGTCACCAACTTCATAAGTTTATTGGTTGGGTGTTTTCCTAGTTGTCACGAGGTGCCATGTGTCACAATTTCACTGGAGGGCCAAATCTGCCCTCATCACTTCGCAATAAGGGGTGTCGGTGGTATTCGAAAATCCGATTTCAAATTCGATATTCGACATAATTGAATCAATTCAGATAATTCGAATATCTAATTGGTCGAATTTGAATATCCTATTCTTACCGAATAGTTAACTAGATTCGAATTCAGATATGGCTTGATTCGATTCGATAAATATCTGAATTCGATCGATTATTTAATTCTTATATATAATATACAAAATATTTTATATAATATATATAATAATTAAGTTATATAAATAATTTATATATTTATATACTTTATATCAATAAAAATATTTATTTTATATATTTATTAATTATCTAAAATAATTAATTAATCGAATCGAATATTCGAATATTTAATCAGATTTGAATTTGAATATTAATTCTTAATATCTGTCGGATATCGAATTTTCTAATCGAATTCGAATTTGGGTATTGCCTGATCTGATTCAAATTCAACCCACTTACACCCTTACTCGCAATGTGCGGCTGCAGTGGCCCCGTCGGGACAGGTTGGGAGTGCTTTTGTTGGTAGCAGATCTGAATCTATACCACTTTGCAAAAGGGTGACAAACAAAAGAGAAAATCATTATAACTCATTACCTAAGAGTAATTATTAGAGATTCCATGAATTATAAAATATTATGGTCCTATTTGTATGGGCCTCCTTGTAATGGATGAAGAGCAAACTAAAACAAAGAAGGAAAAAAAAAACGAAAAACTCATGTTGGCTTTGGGAGATAACTAGGTTTCTTTCTTTTAACATTTATTTTTTATTATTATATTTGTATATATGTGTGATAATGGGCTACACGAGGGGCAACCCTCTCGTTACAACCAGTTAGTAGGGCTGAGCAAGAAAAACCGAAAAACCAAACCAAATAAAAAACCAATCAAAACCAAACCAACCGGTTTAGTAACCTTTTGGTTTGGTATTCTTAAAAGACCAAAGGTACCAGTTCGGTTTCGGCTAACCAATATAGAAAACTGGTAGTTAATTGAACCAACTGGTATACATATATTCCTATATATTTTTTATGTATTTATGTATATTATATATATTTTATATATTTTATATATAATGAATTAATAAATACACATTATATATAAATATATAAATTTATAATATATAATATATTATTTATTACTTAAAATATAACATTATATATATTTAGTTTTTTATTATATAATTATATATTTATAATATATACTGTAAAAACAAAAAACCAAAAAACTAACGAAATGAACCGCCGGTTAACCTATCGGCTTTGGTTCAATTTTAGTTACCATTTTCCATAAACCAGTAGTACCAGTTTGGTTTCAAAAATAGGCCCATGATTCGTTTAGCCGAACTATAAGCATCCCTACCGGTTAGAGACCTTTTACACACTACAGTTATGCTCCCAATAAAAGATAAAACTAAGGGATTGTTTGGTTTATACAGAAATTGGAATAAACTGAAATGAAATTTCATTCCCAAGGGAGGGGTGGGAATGGCCATTCCAGCAGGAATGGAAATGGGATTCCAGTTCCCTCAACCAAATAGTTGGACCCATTCCGATTCAGATCCCAGACCCCTAAACAGGCCCTAAGATATTTAAGAGGTTGAAAGCTCCTTAATGGTTGAAGCTTAAGTGGAGTTCACTACCATAAGCTCGGTAAACTCAATTTGAAGGTGCGCTTCCTTTTTGCACTATTATGAATATGAAATTTAAGGGAAACAAAAATTGGATTCAAATCAGCTACTCCTATGAGAATAGGATTGACTATGAATTTGAGACATGGAACATGATTTCACAAAATTCATACAATTTTTCTATGTAAAAACTTGTACATGAAAGAAGGTTTTCACTCAGCATGGTGTATTCAATATATTGGTAGGAGAAAAACCAACTTGATATTTTTTTTAAGGGCCAAGAGATGTAATTAGATATGGACTTAACTTTTGGCATTTTTCTTTGAATAAAGTGATCACTCTCATACTAAAACTCACTTTTATAGTAGTTTATCATAATAGAAAAAAGACATAAATAGGAGTGCAATTTGGGATTGAATTGGACTTGATCTATCTGCAATGGATTTATATTAGACTGGATTGAATTGGACCCAATCTGGTTCAATTGACACCCTTAATTGTGAGCAACTTGATTTGCGGTCAATATTTCCACGTTAAGTGCTGTCCATAGGAAAATGACAAATCAACAAACTTTTGTCAACATCGTGAAAAAATCAAAACCTTTTGCTCTAGCTCTCTGGATGTAGCTTGTAGGCAGAATAAGGAATAACGCGGTTGAAGCAGATTTTGGTTGGCATGATTTAGGATCTTTGATTCGTTGTAGCAGGATCTGGGATCAAATTCAGCTGCCACCAAGGTTGGGGGATATGGGGTGATGGGCTAGTTAAGTTGGGATTTCCTGCCAATAAAAACACGTTTCCAACTCACTCCTACTAAGTTATCTGACACCACACATTTCATTATGAAATTAGGATCCGTCATAAAAGTGGGACCTATTATGTATGATGAGATTTTCCATGTCATATGATGTTGATAAGGTATAGGAATATATTTTGTTGGCAAGTGATCCGGATTATGGCTAGTTACCTCCGTTGTTTAGCCCCATGAAGGAAAAATAAACTATTACTTAGAAGATTATCACTAGGGCTGTTCATGGGTCGGGTTGAGTCGGTTTATTGAGATTTTTTCAACCAACCCGACCTGGTCGGGTTACCTGAAATTGAAACTGAAACCGATCCTGTGTTAAGCAAAACCGACCTAGTCGGTTTGAGTTGGGTTGGGTCGGTTTCGGCTCTAAGTTCAACCATGGTAATAAATTGAAATTTCAAAATTTTGATTCTTGAGAGTCAAATTGTATTAGAGATTGTGGTTGAATTGAGGGGCTAAGGGGGGAAGACCATGTTAGAATAGAAGTTATCAAGAAAATAGAAAGTCAAACTGTATTAGAGAAAGAAGACTGAAATTTGTATATTTCAAGAAACCTTCTAATCTAAGTAAAAAATGACACATAATTCTAATTGTAATTGGTTGCCTATTTGGTGTAAAAGACCATAGAAACTAGGATCCTTTGATTCTTTTCTTTAAACTTTTCCAAAAAAATTCCTTGTCTAGTTGTCTTACAATACTTGCCATTAATGTCATTCCTAACTAGAAAACTAGAAATTAAGTTATGTTGTAAATAGGATAGAGACAACTTAGTTAAGTAGGAACTAAGTAGATTGTAACTACTAACTAGGAACTAACTACTAAGTCAGTTCGGTTCGGGTCGGTTTCAATTTTCAGACATGAAAACCGAAATCGACCCGAACCATTGGTTTATGATTTTTTACAACCTGAAACCAACCGATGCTGAAGAAAACCCGGCCAACTCAGGTTGGGTCGATCCGGGTTGGATCTTCTTATGAACAACCCTAATTATCACAATAAGCTTGTAAAATATTGCTGCAATATGAGATGTATGCTAAAGATAAAATTCTATTAATCTTAAGGGGTTTTTGCCAAAGGTGTATGATTTTATTTTTCAAAATAAAAACAAATTATAAAATGAAATTCCATTAATTTTGGTTATATAGCGCAGTTGTTTTTTATTTTGAAAAACAAAACCAATCATGTTTCGGAATACACCCTTAGCTATCTAATGAAAATTGCTTCTTGGTTCTATCACTAGATAGTGACAATGTATCAATCATATTGGTGACAATGACAAATGAGGGTTCATATGTAGTAGGCACATTAGGTAAACACAATGAAGAGCACGTAATAGCTGTGTGACACATGTCCCAATTAATGTGCCTTTCATCCAAACATTTTTGCTCCGTTAGACAGAAATTATCCATTATTTTATTATCTTTGTCAAAATATTTTTAATTATTTTGACAAAGATAATAAAGTAATGGATAATTTTTGTCTAATGAAGCAAAAACGTTTGGATGAAAGGAGCATTAATTGGGACATGTGTCACACAGCTATTACGTGCTCACTCATTGTGCTTACCTAATGTGCCTACTTTGCCTAATTGTTGACAATCATTTTAGTGGTGAGATGTTGGGAAAACACATCAAGGACAATCATTTCATTTAGATGTAAATTTCTTATTCAAAATTTGATGCATGGTTAGTTGGTTATAAATCTCTATATATAAAAGTGTGGATGAAATGTTAAAATTTTTTTATTAAAATTACCATCTACTTCTTTACTTGAGAAAGGGTATAAAAGTCATTTTATTATAATTTTAATGGCTACTAAAATGCCTATATTTGTGTATTTAATCCATGAAAGTGTAACTTTAATTATTACTTTCCACCTCATTTAATCCCCTCCCATTAAGTCTTATACTTAAGGTATTAAATCTCATTTTCTCTTATTAAATCCTATATTTTTAATTTATTTTCATTGATAAATGCTATTAATTAGATCTATATCAATATTTTTTACAATATAAACCCATATATTTTAAAACTGACTCAAAAACTAAATCATTTTTTATCGAAGTGATGGCTAAGCAATTCAACAATCTGAATCAAATTGATCAACCTACAAAGTCATGGTTAAGTAATAAATTTTTTAAAATATAAATAAATATAGAAAATTATAAAAAAATTAGACACATTTATGATATTTTTATTAATCAAATTAAAAAATAAGTATTATAAACAATAATTAATTTTATTGATAATGAAAATGAAATACATAATTTAGAACTAACCAAAAATGAAATATAAAAATAAATAATAAATAGTTCAAGTTATGGGTTAAATGTATTAACCTTTAATGTCATAAATAAATAATAAAAATTAATAAAATATCAAAATACAATATATATATATATATAAAATTTTGCAAGAAAAGCATTCAAGCACATGAATAATATCATATATTTATCATATTAAATAAAAAGTAAGTGTGATATATTAGAATTCTTTTTACACACAAAAATACAAAAAATTGAACACACCTATAATTCTATATTTACACTACTATTAAAAATATGAATAAAATTGTGAAAATTTCTTTTGACTAAAATACTTATTTGTGAATTTAGTCCTTATTTAATTGTAAAGTTTAACTTGTAAATTTAACTACTACTTTTCACCTCATTCAATTCTCTCTATTTAAATCTTACAATTTTTTAATAAATGAACAAAAGAAAAAAGATACACCAAAAAGAGAAAACACTACAAGAAGAAGAGTCTAGCCAAGCAGGTAGGCCTGTCAATGATACTTGAAACTTCACAATTCGATCCGGTTATCACATATTTGGATGAGGTGATTATGTAATCATATTAGATTTGTAATTTGCATATGATTAATATTAAGAAACAAAAAAAAAATACATAAAATTTATAAAAAAATTGAATATATTATTAATATCAATATCATCATCTAGAATTGTCACATGCAAAGCACGTGCATGCTTACTAGTGTTAATAAAGTTAGAAATGAACTTATGGATGGTAAGAATATATCTATAGTACGGGTGCAAGTTGGGTCGGGTTGGGTTGATAATAGGGGTGGATTTGAGTTTAGCTGAATATCTAATTATTCAAATTTGGCTCGACAAAACACAAGGCTCAAGTTCAAAGTTGAGTTCATTTTTAGCTAGAAACATAATCTCAAATTCGACTTGACTCAAAAACTTATATGTTCCAACTTGGTTTAAACTCAACAATTAGCCATGTTTCATATAAAAAAATTAGATAAATTATGCATATAAAAATATTTCTTATTGTCTATATAAAAAGTTATTTATTATTATATATAAACATTAAAAATATTATATATGATATAAGCTTGATTAGGCTTATAAGCTTCATAAACCAAGTTTCATTGGGCTCAAGCTCTGTTCAAGACTAACCAATACCTCAAATGGCTTGTGAAAAACTCGGTTATTAGAAATTTGTTAAATTTTCAATGGGCCCAAAACTTAATCTCAATGTTGAAATTCTTAAATCAGGTAACCCAACTCATAGCCACTATCTTTAAGTTTATTAGTTGGAATCTTAGATAATAAATTCAAATGATTTAAGAATATCAAGGTGGTTTGGATCATAAAAGAATCCACATGTCCTCTCATCGATCTTCTTTCATATAGAACTATTTAACTTGAAACCTTTTTCCTTCCTTACATGGCTGAGATAACTCCTCAATTTTCTGGTACTTTAAGTCACCTTTCTTTTCTTTTCTTTTTCTTTGATATTATATTAGCTGGCCAGGTTAGTTGGTCAAGTGAGATTAACAGGGCAGGAAGGTGGAGATGGTGCAGTGGCTATGACGTAGAAAGCTTGCAGTTCTATGCATGGGATCAACCTTACATCTCCACTTTGGGAGTGATGTCAAGTGATTATCTTAGTCTTTAGTTCATTTTTTAATTTAAAGCAACAATACTTCGGAAGGCTCATGTGATTCAAAGATAATTCTAGGTTGTGTTTGGTATCATTGTCATTTCTACTTAAGACACTTTGGGTTCATCAACCAGAGATGTATTGCCACATCAGTATTTGAGAGTACTTCGACTAGAATAATTAGTATTATTGCTGTTTCCACCTGAAACGTCAATTTGGATGTCTAGAAATAGTCTCCTACACATGTATTTCTAAGGTATGCTTGTTTCAAATATAAATAGCCTCAAATAACAGTTGTATGTCAATTTATATTGATCACCAGTACCTTTCAAAGTAGAAACAGTAATGGTATCAAACACAACCCTAACACAAGGTGAGTGTAGGGCTGATTTGGATTAGTGGAAAGATGTGACTGATCCAAATGGTCCTCCATTTTGAAACAAATAAGGGCTATATTCATGAAAATGGTCACAACAGATGTGAACTTGTTTAAGTCTTGATGAAAAATACAAAATTGATGAAATCTATGATGCCAGAAGGGTATGATGGCATTGGCATAATAGACATATAATAGATAGGATAAATTGATGAAACATCCTCTGAAGTTTCTGGTTATTGTTGAAACCTCCTCTTAAGTTTGATAATTGTAATCTTCTCTTCATATGAATGGTTAGCCCAAATCCTTCAAATCTCTTTTCTGAAATTGATTTATTATCCAAATTTGTCTTTCATATCAATCGCTAGCTAAAGTTGTAACTTTAAATTCTCTATTTTTATTGTTTGTAAACTTGGTATTGTTTTTTCTGTAGTAAACAGCCTCAATAATAATTGTATGAGTATTTTGGACATTTCCATGCCTCTTATTATAAGATTCTAACAAATGGGCTCTACTTGCAATTGTGTCAAAAAAGTTCAGGGGAGATGACTATAATTACCAAACTTCAATGAAAGTTTTAACAACAGTCAAAATTTCGGGGAGGTTTTCAACAATTTATCCTAATAGACATTCTAAAACAAGGACAGTTCATGCCATCCTATCAACTTCATTTGGTTCTTTATAAGTGTTAACGACCAACTAAATTAGTCATTATCATGGCTTGAGACTTTGAAAAGTGAGGAACCGAACCAATGGTAAGGTTGAGGAACCACCTCACACGCCAATCATGCATTTTGTTTAATAGACCAATGGTAAGGTTATACACCAGTATTTAAATACATGGAGTTGGTACCTTTTACAATGGGGCCTATGAATTTATTATTTGCATAAAACCTCATCATTGATTGTACAACCTGCTGCACATGCAGCATAAACCATTGGCTTTATGTAACGTCTGAGTTCATGCCAATACAAGATCAAACATGGTGTTTATGGATTTTAACCCGACATTCTCAATTAGTGTATTACTTGCTGGAGTTGATATTGATTTATATGGGTGAAGTAACAAATAAGTAATAAAATTAACAAATCTCTTATATCAATTTTAGATCAATTTAGGCAATCCCAATGAAATGTGATGAAAGGAGCATTTGAAATAAAATATCAGTTGATGTGATGGTTTGAATTTGCACCAATTGCATAGAAACAAAAGCAAGCTCCAATTGTATAGAATTAAAAGCCATTTGCACCATAAAGTTACACCTATGGGAATATGTGGGCCGGATTGAAGCCTACTAATAACACCATACAACTTGAGTAAAAGAAAATTATTCTTTGGATTTAGAAATCCAAAGAGTCCAACCACACACACCAAGCAATCTCAATTCGGCCCGCTAGATGAAATAATATGGAAGTTCAAATCCAATTCAACCTGTTAGGTGAGATTATCATTCAACCTCTTCGCACGAAAGTCAGGCTTGAAGTGTGAATAAGCAGAGGCCTATCAATAAATTGTGCTTAAATTTAATTAATTATAAATGGGGTGATGAGGATCAAGCACTAAATGATTCGAATAAGTTCTGATGCCAAGAATCATTTAACCTAAAAATTTTAATTGTTAAGTGAGGTTCAAGAATAGACTTTTATTCTCTAACACATTCAACCAAAAGTATGTTTATAGACGCTCCATTGCAACATGTCAAGAGGTCAGGCTTGACATAGGGTAATGTCAGCCTGAGCCCAAACCAAAACCTGATCAAGGCTGGTAGGGTCGGGTCAATATTGCGGTTTTATATATCACTTACAAGTTACAAACCCAAAATGGGAGTGGTGCAACCAAATCCCAGACTGTTTGACCCGTGATCCACAGTTCCCATTTTGGGTTTGTACTTTAGAAATGATCCGAGTAACCCAAATGAATCTAACTTGATCAGGTCAGTTAGAGCACCAAGGGTGTGTGACTCGGGCACAGTGTTCAGCAGATTTCACTGTTGAAGTCATTGACTTGTCTTGAGAGCAGAGGTGGATTGGCGAGGGCAACTCAAGGATAAATTAGATTTGGATGTGACTAACATGTTCCTGAAACAATTGGATCAATGACGTTTCGATGAGGGTTTTCATTTGAGCGGTGGGTTTCTTGTTTGCATCTTGCACGTCTCCTTTACTTGGCGATTAGGTGGGAGTTCAGTTCCCATCTTCCAATTCACTTGTTTCTACCAAACACTCAATGAATATTAACCTGTAGTTTTTTTTTTTTTTTTATTACTTTCAACCGAATTTTAATGTTCAGAACAAGGTATTAAAAATCGACCCGGAATTAGAATTGCTTTGAACCTTTGGCCATTCGTTTTTGGGTCAGTAATTCAACTGTCCGGTTTGAATTAATGGATGTCCCAATTAATAAAAATTAAAAGAAATTAAAAAACTATTGTTTGGATCGGTTCAACCGCCTGAGTCTCGATCAAGGACAGTTTGAAAACACTGGTCCAGAGGTTTTCTTTTCTTAATTTTAAATTCTTTTTTTCTTTTTATAGTGTTTTTGTTTTCAAGAAAAAGCAAAGTTAAAAAAAAATGCACTGGCATTTACGTTCCAGCGGCAAATCTGTCAAACCGTCCATGTGAGTACAGGGATTTTACTTGGGAGAAAGAAAGTCATCCGCATATCCTGCCACCTCGTCTCTCTCTTCTTGTGCCAACTTTCATCCATGGAAGATGAGAATTCTGGTGACTTAAATTTATTTTCCTCTCCCAAATAAAAGAAGATAAAATATTACCAATAGCCCCCTCTTCACAAAGGTATTGAAGTTTGGTGCTTCAATGTCTCAAATAATGTGAATTACATTTTTAATGACCTCATCCTTTATCCTTTTTTTTTTCCATTTTTATGAGTATTTAAATTTGATCTTCAAGTACATTTATGGGAAATTTTCAGTCTTAATCTTAAAGTATGATATAACTTTTGATTTTCAAGTATTAAAGTATACTCATAAAATATGGAAAAAAAGATAAAGAATGAGGTCATTAAAAAATGTAATTCACATTATCTGAGCCATTGAAGCAACAAACTTCAATACCATATATATGTGAATTACAGATAACGTGAATTATTGAAGTCTGTTGCTTCAATGTTAATGTGAATTACATTTTTTAATGACCTCATTCTTTATCTTTTTTTTTCCATATTTTATGAGTATTTTAATTTTCAAGTACATTTATAGGAATTTTTTGGACTTTTATATTTCAAAATCAAAAGTTATATCATACTTTAAAACTAAGACTGAAAATTTCCCATAAATGTACTTGAAAATCAAAATTCCCATAAATAAAGGATTGACGAAATCCTATATTTTGTTTATGAGAGTAAAAAATGTATTTTGAAATGCCACTTTTTCACTTTATTTAATATCCTCCCATTAAGTCTTATATTTAAGGTATTAACTACTATTCTCTTTCATTAAATCTATTTTTTTCATCAATAAATTTCATTAATTATATTCATATCCAGCACTTTTAATAATACAAAATCCATATCTCCTATATCATATATTAATTGGATATATATCCAATACTTTTAATATCTCTAGTATCATATATTCATTATATTAAATAAAAATAAATATAACAAACAAGAGTTATTTTTGTAAACATAGAAAAAGAAAAAATTGTTGAAAAAATTGAACACATTATTATCATCATCATCTAAAGTTGTTGCAAAGAGCACATACTTACTAGTTATAATTTATAAAAACTAATAAAATCCTTAAAATTCTTCCTAAACACAAAAACACAAAAGTAGGCGGTTAGAAGTCATTTTCCAAATTTTAAATGTGAGTATTCAGTGTCAATATCTTATTGGAAACACGAGTAAGGTTATTAGTAGGGGCACAGTAACGGGCGTCCTCCTCAGGTGGACAACTTAAGGATTTAAACTAGTAGATTGGAATTTCTGCAAACATTTTCACTGGATGCAGGATTGATGGAATATATTACACCTCATAATTAGAAATAAAGAATCATACCACATAAAAATTAAGAATCATGCTAGAAAGGAATGGTACCAGAAGAGTTTTGATCAATCAAAACCTATCTATAAATTTTGATAAATACCACCTGATTGTTTAAGATATTTATAATTTGAGTTTGTTTATCCTGATTAATTAAGTTTTGTTAGATTTTTCTTTCTTTTTTTTGTTTTTCTTTGGGTGAGCCTGAGATGGTGAGAGAGAGAGCTATGTATGCTTGGGTTATGGGGCAAGGTGGGCTAATTCCTCTCCTGTTATTACAATTTTTTTTTTGAAAATAGTTAATAAAATTTAAGGTGGTCACCCCTCCACTTGGAGTAAAGTTTGGGGTTAAAAAATGATACCCGTTAATTTGGTCATAAGTTTTTTAGATATCGTATCTTTCTGGTATCACAGTAGAACCCTAAAAAAATTACTTGGTTGAACAAGTACGTTTATTATGTGATTTCATGTCCCAAACAAAACTTAAGAGTGTCATATCTTATATCTTATACACCCAATAGCATTCCATTGCTATTTTAATCCATCTTTCACATATGGTAGCTGAGGTAGGGTGTATCAGCCTGTATGGGTACTTTTTCTTAGGTTTTACTTATTTTTTTGGAAACCAGTCAAGAGGGATCGGTTTAAGGCCCAGATACCCTCTAAACCAGTGTCTAATGCAATACAATGTTTGGAGGGACATATCGGAAAGCCATAGACACAGAATACTTTCCAAACCAAGTGCAGCTGCGCAAGTATCGATACTAAGTCCCTACTCCCTAGTAGGCTATCTTTGAATATCATTTTAAATGAAAATTTATTTGGCATACATAAATTTTAGGATATTTCTATGCAGTTGTGAATAATTTGATATGAGTGACAATCTAAATTATAATAAAACGCAAACAAATCAATTAAACCCGTTTAATATTGATCGGCAACCTTGTTTTCTGTAACATTCCCCAGTTATTAAATTCAATAGAAGTAAAATACAAGGTAGCAGTAGCTTAAGATTAAGGCGTTGTTTGGATAAGCCGTGGAAAATAAAATCAAGCCAAAAAGTGTTTTTGACCGTGGGGCAAGAATTACTTTTATAAACAGTATAATCTGAACCAATTATAAGTCCCAAAGCAGAAAGCCTAAAATTGGAGCTTTGTGTTTTTGGGCTTTAAAAGTACAGATCCTGAGGCTTATCCAAACGTAACCTAAAAATATGAACTATATAGCCAAAATTGCAAAACAGGTGACAGTGGGTGCCTGGCCAAACTGATCCAGTCCCATAATAGGACTGCATGGCTGAACTTGATTTTCAGTCTATTGATGCTTAATTTCTATACATTTGATAGTGATACATATGGATAAATACACCTTACAACTCATTGGATAAATGGTAGTTTTGGAATTACCCAAGGATTTTACTGGAATGAAGATAATGTTGAAACGAAAGGAGAAGGGATAAGGGTAAGGGATTGAAGCAAAATAGCATGTAAACACGTTGAGAGCATGATATTGAGCCACATATTAATATGCTAAATTCATAGGGAGATGTTACTTGATGTTGTGCTTTCAACATGTTTGCACATTTTTTGCTTTTATCAGATCCGGGTTCGAATGAAAGTGACATACTAATTATAATATAATAGTGAAGATAGTGGTAGTTGCATCAATGTCTTTGCAAGTATTGGCATTATATAGCAAAGATATCTTTTAGTAGGAGGGCTATCATCTTTTCTCCCAAGCGATCTTACTTAATTCACTCAATATTGTCAAGGAAGCAAGCATATATTGGTCTGGTTAGCTTATTTGTTTTCATTTCTAGGGTGTCTGTCGTTGTGAAGGAGACGTCTAGGCCCATAAATACCATGATTCTGCTTAATTTGCTTATTACTCAAAGAGATGATAATTGTTGTTCGTTGACCAGACTGATGCAATTTGGTGCTTTTTTGCTGGTAATAGCTCGACAAGCTAGGTATTAACATAATGCACAGAACCGTTCTATGTGGTAATTCTTCCAGTACAACTTGGAGAAAGTCCATGACTAAGAATCAGCCAACCTTCATCCATACCCCTCCTCTAGATCTTCATTCCTCATTTGCCTCTTCTTCTAGGATGAAATTCAGTGCTCACAAGACCATGCTTACACTGTATTTATAGCAACTTGCATCTGTATATTAAGAATATATATCTATGTATACTTACATGTTTTTATTTATGGGTAGATATTCTCAATGCACAGCTGCAAGTGGTTGTGAGGCCGATGTGAGCATGGTCTTGTGAGGATTGGATCCAAGTTCTCTTCTTTTACTCTTCCCTTCTAATTTTGATTAAATATACACATGCAAATGGTAAAGTATAAAAACCTCCCCTAAGGTTTACTTTAATAAAAACATCCCTTATAGTTTTGGAAAAAAAAAAAGCATGTAGTTACTTCCTTTTATCATTGTTCAGACTTGGAAGTTACAAACTTGTCCTTACAATTCGTTAAGACATCTTCTAATATAATTTATATTGTCAATTTTGCCCTTCTAGACTTTGTTCGATCCTTGTGAGCTTACAAAGTAAAATTACATTAGTAAAGTGCACAAATATAAATATGTGGTACTCTATATATTTGTACTTGTGCTCCTTTTAAATTGAACCTTACTAATGAGGGCGGATTTGGCCCTCCAGTGAAATTGTGACACCTGACACCTCATGAAAACCAAGTGCAGCCTCTTGACAACTGGGCAGTTTGGGAAGCTCGGGCAGCTCGGCAGAGCTCGCCACAAGCAGCTCGACATAGTTCAGAGAGTTCGGTATAGCTAGGGGCAGCTCGCCACAGGCAGCCTGGCATCTTACGAAGAGCTCGCCACTTAGGGGCAGCTCGTCACTTATAGGTAGCTCAGCATAGGCAACTCGCCACAGGCAGTTGGCCACTCCGCAAGCAGCCTGGCGTCTTACGAAGAGGTCGCCACTTAGGGGTAGCTCGGCATAGGTAGCTCGACACTTAGGGGTAGCTTGGCGTATCGCAGGAAGATTTCCTGCCTGACAACCGTACCTGACAGATCCGGAGACCTGCGCCCACGTCTCTCGCTAGGCGGCGCCGTGCCTGCCAGTCCTGAGAGTTGTCCCTTGACTGGCAGAGCCGTACTCTGCAGCAGCCGCCTGCACCCGCCACCTCAGCTCTAGCAGTAATGACTGCGGAAGAGAGAGAGGCACGCCTGACTTGACAGAGGATGTTACGCCTGATTTGACAGGACACCAATATATAAGGACTTCGACCCCTAAAGACAAGGGAGGGAGAATGAAAAAATGGAGGTAATCCCTGCTCTCTAGCTCTCTCATTTCTCTCCAAGCTCCCAACAATTAGAATGCTAACTTAGGCATCAAAGAGTCCCTACCGGGAAAATACCCTCGGGTCCTCTGATTCAGTTCTCGCAGGTTCCTCATCTCTCGCTGCCTACAAAGGAGAGGAGATCACCTCATGCAGAGGGCAGTCAGGTTGCCCTACACCAGGGAGCTCCACCATCCCCTGAGTTATAGGCCGCCTAGGAGCAGGTCAAATGACAAGTCCACCCAGGGAGCTCATCACCAGTAGCTCACTAGCAGGGAGCTCGTCACCAGGTAGCTCATCACCAGGGAGTTCGTCACCAAGTAGCTCTCCACTAGGGAGCTCGTCACCAGGCAATTCTCCACCAAGGAGCTCGCCACCAAGTAGCTCACCACCAGGGAGTTCTCCACCAGGGAGCTTGCCACTAGGCAGTTCTCCACCAGGGAGCTCGCCACCAGGTAGCTCTCCACCAGGGAGCTCGTCACCAGGCAGTTCTCCACCAGGGAGCTCACCACCAAGCAGTTCTTTACCAGGGAGTTTGCCACCAAGTAGCTCTCCACCAGGGAGCTCGTCATCAAGCAATTCTCCACCAGGGAGCTCGCCACCAGGTAGCTCTCCACCAGGGAGCTCGTCACCAGGCAGTTCTCCACCAAGGAGCTTGCCACCAGGCAGTTCTCAACCAGGGAGTTCGCCACCAAGTAGCTCTCCATTAGGGAGCTCGTCATCAGGCAGTTCTCCACCAGGGAGCTCCCCACCAGGTAGCTCATCACCAGGGAGTTCGTCACCAAGTAGCTCTCCACTAGGGAGCTCGTTACCAGGTAGTTCTCCACCAGGGAGCTTGCCACTAGGTAGCTCACCACCAGGGAGTTCGTCACCAAGTAGCTCTCCACTAGGGAGCTCGTTACCAGGGAGCTTGCCACCAGGTAGCTCACCACCAGGCAGTTCGTCACCAGGCACTTCACCATTAGGTCAAATGACGAGGTACTTAGCCAAAAAAAATCGATACATCACAAAAAATTGATACGTGACCAGAAACGGTTACATCACTTGCTGTTTTCAATCTTACTTGGGGGATTTTTTAGTTAAGAGTTGAAAGTTCTTTTAGGGGCATTATAGTAAATCTTTGTTTGTATTGATAGACACAAGGGTAAAATGGATATTTTAAAATTTAATGCATTAACCCTACATTTTCCATTTGGGACAATGATGGAAGGGAGGCAACTGTATTTTTTTTTTACTACAAGGGAAGGTTTTTGTTAGAATGAAATCCCACGGGACGTTTTTATATTTCACCTTTTTTAATGTAAAAATATATAAATAAATATCCCATATTTTTCATATTTGTTTGCTTTTCTTATAATTCAATTTGGTATATATTTTTTTCTTAAAAAAAATTTAAAACCCATTGTCTTAGGGTTCGGAGGCGTTCACCAATATATATATATGACTGTTTTTAAAAGTAAAATTATATTGGTTGTGCTGATGTGAGAATTGTTTCTTTAATAAAACCATACATTATTGTTGAGCATCCGTGTCCAAAATTGGGATGCAAATCCAATCCAATTGATACTTGATTTAAACATGTTCTGCCTTTAATAAAAAAGTCAATTAACATCACGTTCCATGAGTTTTTTTTTTTTTTTTTTTTTTTTTCACTTTTGCTACTTAGCTCTAACCCAATTATTAGGGTCTATTTGGATTCAATTTACAAAGCAAATCAACCACCCAAGGTTTGTACTTGGCTTAATCAGACCGGATTTAGATCTCAAAATGATCAATATAATCAACAAATCCTTTCAGTATCCTCTTGATTACTCAATTTTATTTTATTTTGTAATAATATGAAATTTGTGTAAAACTTTAGAAAAAAATACGTGTCAGATAATCTTTTTTTTTTTTTAATCTTGCCATTGTTAGGTTTCCCCTCGAAAGAGGCTATCTAGCTGTGTGGTTCTAATCCATATAATTTATGATATATAATGTGGTTTCTTGAACAAAATCATGATATTTCCTCCATTTTTATTAATAAATCTACAGTTTTTATTTTTTTTACCAAAAACCAATGTATTAATGATAACGCCACGTCTTCACTATCCGGTTCTGGCTGTTGGTCACGGGTTAAACGATTCGACCATAAATATATTAGTTGTTGCAGGATTTTCTTTGGAAAGATGAATGGTCCAGGGTTGGGCCCAGTAGTAAAGAAAAGGTATGGGCTTAGTCTCATCTAAGCTTGACTAAACCCGGCCCATGTACGCCGGAAAGATCAATCAGTCAAGCAAAGTCACGCACGCGTAACGTCTACGTGCACTAAATGCGCATAAAACTAGAATTCAGCAAGTGCGATGCTGGATTTACGGTTACCTACAAACTACAAATCTCGTTCATGGATAGCATAAACGAATTTGATGGTGAATTCCAACACCTTACCAATATTACACGTTTCATGCATGGTGGGTCTCACTTTTACAATGGCCTTAGTTTCGTAGTGAAATGTATGATGTTAGACTAATGCTTTTTGGTGAGTTTTTTGTATAGGCTGTGGTTTTTAAGAAATTTTGATAATCCACGTTTTGTTTTTTGTTTTTTGTTTTTTATTTTTTTTTCTATTTGATTAAGAAAAGATTTAATTGTCAAAAGTTATAACCTCGGAAAGACATGAAAGGCCCATTTTAGATTATTTTTAAGAAGCTCTGAATAAAGCTTTTCACCTTTTTCAATCATTTTCATGTAAAAAAAAAATGCATTTTAATCAAACAGTCTTTAAAGTGTTAAAATCTTAATGCAAATATTTACATCGTCTTTTAATTGTTAAATCTATTAAAAGATTATTTTAAAAAAGACTTGCCAAACGATAGTAAGTTGGGAGGGTGTTGGAATGTGTTATCTTGGGCAGATATCCCAACTCACACAAGAACACATAAGTACAAGAAAAATATTAAATAGGGGACCGAGAAATTGCGCCGAGCCGATCAAATAGCCGAATCTTTTGGCACTGTTAGCCAATAAGACACGCCGTAGTTACACGTGCGCGCGACAGAAGGAAGCAAACACGTGTCGCCGACCCAGATTAAACGGTTAAACACATATTAAATATATAAAAAGTAATCAAAGAGTAAAAGGAAAGACGGAGCGAACTGTAGAGGGGTAGAGACTAGAGAGGTATTCGTCGATAACTCGATATAAATACTCTTATACTCCTGAAACGTTCCTCCCGCACTCAGAGTCTCAGACACGCTTACGCAGAGAGCCAGAGAGAGAGCGTAGCAGAGTCATTGATACTTTGATAGAAAGAGTGGACAGTGAAGCAAAATTTTTTGCTCCATTAATGCATCTCAAGAAGAAAGCGTGACCTTTCCTTTTTCACGGATTCCATCTCAGAATCTGCAACGATCGACAGCTTCAACACCTCCTAAATACCTCCTCATCAAGTCTTCGGTCTCATTCTGCAAATCAAAATGGAGCTTAGTAAAATGACGTTAGAGATATTTTCGAAACTTGAACAGAAATGGCTCTCGCATTGCGAGGACAAGAAAACAAGAATTCTCAGCATCGATGGTGGAGGAACCAAAGGCCTAATCGCCGGTGCAGCCTTAATCCATCTCGAAGAGCAGATCCAATCCAGGACTGGCGATCCTCAATCTCGTATCGTCGACTTCTTCGATGTCCTCGCAGGTACTGGAATCGGCGCCATTTTTGCTGCAATGCTGACTGCAGATGACGGCACCGGTCGTCCGATCTTCACCGCCAAGGATGCCGTTGAATTCGTGATGAAGAATCAGTCCACGATGTTCAAGATCAAGAATGGTGGTTTTCTCCGTCGCCGACAGAGATTTTCCGATAAGTGCATCGACAATGTTTTGAAGGCGGTATTACGCAGGAATGACGGTAAGTTTTTGACGTTGAAGGACACGTGCAAGCCTCTTCTCGTCCCCTGCTATGACCTGAATAGCTCTGCGCCATTTGTCTTCTCCCGTGCCGACGCTTCAGAATCTCCAAGCTTCGATTTCGAACTCTGGAAGGTCTGCCGTGCCACATCCGCCACTCCGAGCCTCTTCAAGCCGTTCCAGTTAACCTCCATTGACGGCAAAACATCTTGCTTGGCTATCGATGGAGGTCTTGTCATGAACAACCCTACCGCCGCTGCCGTTACTCACGTCTTGCATAACAAACGGGATTTCCCTTCCGTTAACGGCGTCGAAGACTTGCTCGTTCTATCGTTAGGTAACGGGCCGTTGAGTAGCTCCACACGCCGGCGACTGAAATGCAACGGCGAATGCTCGACGCCGTCAGTCATTGACATTGTTCTTGACGGCGTCTCTGAAACCATCGATCAAATGCTCGGGAACGCATTTTGTTGGAATCGTATGGACTACGTGAGGATTCAGGTATCGTATTCTAGTTAATCTTGTTTAATTTAACTCGCTCTCTCAGGCTCTGATACAACTATCTGTATGCAATTATATCGATTCGGGCTTCTTTACGGGCTTCTCGATATGTCTAATACCCACTTGGAATTTGGAAACGCTTGACGTGGATACCAAAATATATGCCTCGCATATCCCCAAAATTAACAAATGCAATTGTAGGACCCCCGTCGTTAATCGGAACCGTTCGCTGGATGTAATGGACGGACCACTTTCGTTAATGGATCGATCATTCCCAATGGAACGTATGCTCTTAGCTGTTCCGGTTTTCTTTTTGGAATTGGGCCGTATTTCACATTAATGCCACGGAAACGGGTCATTGACGAACGGGGGCACTTCCAAAATTCTTGGTTTGGTTTTCACAAAATTTTCATGAATCATAACTGGTTCCAGGAAAGTGGTTTGATTAAACTTTTGGGAATTACATAATCCATATATATATGCCTCGTTGCCGGCCGGCACCAAACTTGTTTTGAAGGAAAAGGTAGGGTTCATGGTTCATGAGAATAGGGATTTGGAGTCGGAATCAGAATACTAGCTGCTTCATCATTGCCTCCCCTTTGAAATGAGAAGTCTCATTCCAATCAGCAAGTGGCTTAAAAATCTATTAAACCCTATTTCTCCTTACATGAAATCTTATTCGATTACCATTTGAATCAAGCAAACAAGCGATTCCGATTCTAATTTTAAGAAATTTTGATTTTGATTCTGATTTTAATTCCAACGGTTAATGAAAGGGATTCTTAAATCAGGTAATGATTATGCTCAGTTGAAATCGGATTTGATCCTCACAAGTACATGTACAAAGATATTTCTAATGCATGAGAATCTCTCTCCTCATGAACAAGACATACATGTATGAAAATATTTCTAATGTATAACTGTAAAAAGCTATGAAAATGATGTGATCATAGAAAATACCACTCTTGTCCAAGGGATCAAAGCAAATCAAGGAATTGGAGATGGAGAGCTTTTACAATAGAACGACCTCTTCAGCTTGTTAAGCCAGTAAAGTAAAGGTTGGGTATGGGACCCAAGTCCCAACCCCGTTGTAGTTTTCCAAAAAGTGAAGCTGGTACAAAGAAAAGTAAACAGGAGGAAAGGAAATCCAAATTGAGGAGAGAGAAAGAGACTGGGAGAGAGGGAGAGAGAGAAATGGTTTATTATTAGAAATACCAGTAGCATAGGTGTTACTTAATGGGTATGCTTTTTGGTAGGTAAGTTTGGTCGATAAAGAATGTACTTCCCTCTTAATGTTGGCGTGGGGCTTCTCAGCCATTGGTTCTTCACATGCATTCAATGTCTTTCATCTCCTCCTCCTGTCACCGTGTCTCACCTTGCGTCTTCACTTGGTGATTTTTCTTTTGGACTGTGGTAGTAGATAAGATAGCAGCAGAGTTGGGTAGAGTATTACTTACTTTCCACACCCATCCTCTCAGTGTTCAACACATTGACACAATGACCAAATATCACTTAAAGACATGCTGGTATCCAATGACCTAATAGGGCTCCCTTCCTTCCCCACGTTAAGCTTGTGGGTCATCTGTTAGGTTTGTTGGCAAGGCTTCTGTGCATAGGTCGTTGCATCAACATCTTGTGACTTGAGTAGATCAGCAAGCTGGCATCCTATGCCTAGATCACTATCCCATCCTCTCACATATATATACCCTACAACCTATGTGTTTGGGGTTAAAAGAAACAGAAAAAAAAAATGAAACAAAATAACCCCAATATTTCTGCACTTGTACAGTAGTACTCTCTTCTGCTCTTCACATTGGCTTTCCCAGATGTAGAAAGGTAACAAAATCTCCTCTAGATGATACGATACCTTAAGCAAATTAAAGTGCAATAGTGCATCCCATTCTCCTCAGGTTATATGCTTTTTTTGGGTTATTAAATGTAACCTTAGGTAATTAAATTCAGATACAGAGGACAATTATCTTCCTTGGATCCCCTCTTCTGTCGTAGATGCGTGTCCCACTTGAGAATTAATATATTGCTACAGCTTACGACAAAACACATACACACAAATAAATAAATAAGTAAATAAGCCCTTTGTTTTTGTCTTCTCTTTGTGATTGAGAACTAGATTAATTAATGTAAGAAATAACTTTCACAAGAGCAAGAGGAAACAGATTGCTACATACAAGCATAATTACTTGATCACTCAGTTGGGTAATTCCTCCATATTACTTCCTGAACAAAACACTTTTCCTTTTGAGCTACAAGATGTGCAAAAGAAAATCTTGAACCTGTTGGGTAGTTTTAGTTTCCGACCTTTGCTCAACAGCATTAAAATTAAAACCCATTGGGCAAAATCTGTCTTCACCTCACCTGGTCCATTCCTTGAAGCAAAATTCTTTGACAGAATTTAAGATGTCATGACCAATTAATTAGCCTGTTTTGTCCTTCCTACAACTCTTGAAACCATGAGATTTAAGATGTCATGACCAATATTGGGTGATTTTAATTTCCAACTTTTTCTCAACAAACATAAAAACCCCATTGGGCAAAATCTGTGTCTTCACCTGATCCATTCCTTGAATCAAAATTCTTTGGCAGAGAATTTACCTAAGTTAGATCCCAGTTAATTAGATGGTCTTGTCCTTCCTACAACTCTTGAAACCATGAGTATTTAAGATGTCATGAGCATTGAGCAACAGGGACCAATAAGGCTGCTCTTAGGAATGGGGAAATAAAACAGGACCAGCTTCTGAAAATGGTTGCAGAAGCCATGTAGGAAAGGGGGTTTGGTATTCTTTGAGCTTTGCTAGTCAATTCAAGCACATAACAACCTCAACGCCATGAAAGGTGACATCTCACGCTTCCAACAATTTATCCTGCCAAAACATCCCACTGTAGATAGATAACGGATCAACTCCACATGACCCACAAGGCCACACCCGTACCAGTTTGAGGGGAAAAGGCTACGAACCACAATAATGACAGAAGAAAGAACGACGGTCGACGGTCGTTATTAACTGTAAATCACTAACAACAGGAGGAGCAGATCCGATGACCAGCAAAATGTGACAAGAGGCTGCTGAGCAGGTTGGCACTTGTCTACTAACGACTATAGGTTGACGTGGTAAATATGTGGACCCTTTGAGGCCCACAGAGTTTGACACGTGGGATCTGGGTCACCTGGATGTTTATACCAAAGATACCAATAGGAGTTGGGCTCTCAAACTTTATCTTATACGCGATACCGCATTACTGGGGCCTATCATAAAAGGAATTGGGATATGCTCCTCGCACACGCCTCACAACAACTTTACAATCACATTCCATCGTGTATTAGGAACATCTTTCACCGTAAAATATATCTGTGAGGTTGGTGTGAGGCGCCATGTGTGAGGAAGAGATCCCGTCTTCAAAATGTGATGTTGATAGGGTATTGGAATGTATTCCATTGGCAGGTGATCCTGCTCTTACCATTAAGGCTGTAATTGGATGGAATTTGGATTTGGATATGGATCCACCTGCATTTGCATTCGGCTATCAAATCTTTATATCTGTATTCACGTCCGACTATCACATTGGATACGACTCAAATTTAATCCTCAACTATTTTATTGTGTTTAAAATGATGAAAATTTTAAAAATTAAAAGTATATTTTTAATTCATTTATATATAATAAATGCATATAAATATAAAATATTAAATTTAGGAGGCCTAATGTTATTTTGGTCTTTAAAGTTTAAAATGCAATAATTCAATACCCAGACTTTCGAAATGTGCCAATCTAATGTCTACTATCAATAAACTGTGAGTTATGTGTATCACATGACATGTGTGATTTAAAATTTTTGAAAATGTAAAAATTACTCTTCAAAACACTTCATCATCTTCTTCCTTGGGAATTATGATTGAACTAAAGTAGTGGTGAACAACTCCAAACCCACCGAGAATCCAATAAACAAAAACTCTTGAAAACACAAAACAAGAAACCAAATCTGAACTCCTCACTATTTGCAACTAATTATTCTTAGTTTCAGAAGCTAAGGATGTCAGTAAAATGTTTAAAATCACAGCAATGTCACCTATCTAATGGATCGTCTAGAAGGTTTAAAGCACAAACAATAGCACAAAATGCACGCCTACCAAACCTTACAATAGAAAGAACACAGAAGAGCAAAGCCATTCTCCATAATCCAGAAAAAAATCAGCTCAAATTATGTGTGGACTTTTTCTGTAGCAGTGATGCATGAAGAAGATTAGATGACACCTGAAGGGTATTTGTGTCTTTTCACATGTCACATAACGACTGATTAATGGCAAGTAGACCTGTTCATGGGTCAGGCCGGGCCAGACTTTCACTTATCACTAATGAAAATATACTAGGCCCGAGCCCGAGCCCGGCCTTGGTAAAAAGCCCGAAACCCGAGCCCGAGCCCGAAGCTCGACCTAATTGAAAAAAAAAATAATTTTCCCTATTCAAATTAGAATTAAAAATTCAGATAGTATTTTTTTCTATTTAAATGAACAATGGGCCTACAAGATGGTATTTTCCCCTTTCTTTTATATTTTAAAATACAATTTTACATTCTTAAATCAAAAAAATTATTCAAATGGACATAATCACATAACTAATTTTAAGTTTAATATTAGGTCGGGCCGGGCTGGGCTCAGGCCGAGCTATTTTGACAAAACCCGAGCCCGACTCGAATTTATTGCAGGCCGGGCTTTTTGGCCCGAATTTAAGCCCGCGGGCCTATAAGCATGTTCAAGCCCGTCCAGGAGTCGGGCCGGGCCGGGCCACCCGGCCCATGAACAAGTCTAATGGCAAGCATTGAATTAGTACGTTTTAAAAATTCAAGCACTGAATTATTGTGTTTTAAAGTTTGAGAACCAAAGTCACACTAAACCCAAAATACTGGTCCTACCGGATACCAATCAGGAATTTTCCTTTAAATTTATTATTATAAATTTTATATAATTATACATAATATAAATATATATTATATATACATTCTATATATAAAATAAAATAAAATAACTCCATTGACAGCCCAAGTCACCAAAGTCATTCCCTGTAATGCTATCAAGAAAGGCCTTAACTTGCTGGCTCGGAGTCGGCTAAGTTGAGTGGCTCTAAAATGGACCGCGTGCTGGGCTGATCGGGTTTGTGACCACCTGGTAACCGATAAAATTGGGAAGCGGTCAAATACTAGGGTGTTCCACGTGTTGGTCCACTCCCCATAAATGCGCTTGAGTGGGGCCTACTTATTCATGGCTCAATGCTTCGATGGCTTATTATAAATTAATATTAGTTAATAATAAATATAATAAAAATAACATCGGCCGGTTCAAAGCAAAAGTACCAAAGCTGAAAAGTCCAAGCCACTAGGGTAAAAACCTACTTCCTAGCCTAGAGAGGTCCTAATCTTTAATTAGTTTATATTAAAAATTTACAAAGCCTAGAGTAGAACTAGAATCTCCTTTTCTTTTGGTAGGCTTTTCTTCAGTTATTGGGGTCATTCACAAATTTTCTATTAGAAATTTTGGAGGATGGGGTTTTGTTCTTTTTGGTAAAGTAGATTCAAGGTCATTATTATTGGGCCAAGTTGAAACTTTTTCAAGTGGGACTGAAATGATTTCAGGATAAAACTTGAGAAATCAGTCTTAAGATGATACCTGGGTAAGAAGCAAAGGATTGTTTAATTCTATGTAAATGGGAAAATGGGGAGAGTATAGTGAGCTTAAGTAGTTGGTCGGCCACTCGACATCCATTTGACGTAAGATTCATATTTTGGAAGGAGTGTAACCAATTAAAGAGAGTATTGTAAATTGAAGTGGTTGGTATTGCTCCCCTTAATGGCTTAATCCCATTTCATTAAGACATGCATTGGTAATCAGAGAGAGAGAGAGAGAAAATTGGTGGGCCAATTAAATACCCATGAAGAACTCATTTGATTAATGAGAGAGAGAGAGAGAATTGGTGGGCCAATTAAATACCCATGAAGAACCCATTTGATTAATGTGAGAGGGAGAGAGAGAGTGTTGGTGGACCACCCCAAAACCAAATTGTTTAAATACCCATGGAAGAACCCATTTGATTAAGGACCACGTTATCCTCTGAGAATCCATCCCTATTTCTACCTACCTAAGCATGGGTGCTCCTTAAAACCTTTTATATGAAATGATCACCGCAGAGTATTTGGATACACAATCAGGTTTCCTTAAGCTTTAGCCATACAAAGTTCCAAATTCAGAGGCAAATAAAATATAAATAAGGCGTGACAATATATGAAATCAATCCAGAAGGAGACCCCATTAAATGCTGATCCAATAACTGATACCAGGGATACGTGTTTATTATTATATCCAAACAGCTGTTCTTGTACATGTGAGTTCTGGGCAGGACAAGACGCCCTTATCAACCTTAATGGCAAAACAGAAGCATGTCAACTGAGGCAGACTAGTGTATAGGCGTATAGCTCCATGAAGCTTCCGAGCACTTGCTAACTCCATTAAGGGGCGAGAGTCAGACCCCTAGACACCTCTGCAACTCTTTGAGTAAAGAATCTAAACAGAAGCATGCCAGCAGGAAGCCAGGCCAGCTTCTACATATACAAATAAGAATAACTGAACCTCGAAGTCCCCTCATGTACCTCTCATCTCCTTTCATTTCTCAATGCATGAACCCATTTAATTTAGGTGCAGCTTTGTTCTTATTCTCTCAATTCATTCTCCAGCTCTATTATAAACATTGAAATACTATTAACGCCCCTTTGATTCGTGGGAATAGAGTTCTGGAATCGATCGGAATGGGTTATTTCAATTCTAACTGTTTGATTGGATGGAATCAGAATCACATTTCTAATTTTGTTAGAATGGTGTTCTCCTATTAGAGGGAATGGTCATCTCCCCCTCCAATCCTATTTTAACTTACTCCAATTTTAATTTCAATTCTTATCTAAAATAAGCTATTCCAATTCTAACTACAAACCAAACAGACCTCAAATGTGATGGTCATTGTGTTGATGTGAAATCAATATTGCAACTATGACATTATATAATAGTTAATTGAAACTTGTCCTGCCACTACCTAAAGACTTTTGATGGTTTGGGTTTCATTCTGAAAATAGGTTATCAACTCTAAATTAAAACTTGATTTATTTTTATAAATTAAATAAGAAACCCAATCCAGATTAATCTCAATCAAAATAATAAGCAGTCACTGGTCATTGATTAATATGAAGAAGCCAAGGAGGATTCACATTGATGTGGATTCCATTCTTCTAGACAAAGTGAGTTGATTTAATTTCCTAAATCAAATAACAAAACCCAACGTAAATGTTTCAAAAATTTGTCATGCATACAAGTGGTTGTAGCCAATAAAATTGGAGCACTTCAATGTTTCATCCCCACTTTTTAATTACACTCAAGTTATGGCCATCATTATGATATTGATAATTAACTGTTTCCTTTTGGAACGTCATGATATCACATCCCATTTAATAGTATTATACTTGATTATCACCTAAAATTTTCACTACAAAATTTTCAATCTATTACCAAATTAAATTCTAGTAGCCTTTCCTTTCAATGATATTAATTAAAAGTTAATTGAACCGACCGAATGAAGTTATTGTGTCTATAACATCCCTACTAATTAATTCAAATGTTCAAATATAGATACCTTTTTCTTTTTCTTTTATTTTATTTTCAAGAAAAAAAAGGTTCTTTGGGCCTTTTACATGCCTTGTACTCAAAGAAGTTGAAAAAGGTTTTATAAGTTGATGAATCTCAGGGCACTTGAAAAGATTCTCTAAATAGATCACCTAGATTTCTTCACCACATTGCCTTTCCTATTTTAGCCATGAATGGATGGTAACTTTGTGTTGATGCTTAAGTGAGTTTGGATTTCAATGTTTTAACTAAAAAAATGCCTAATAATAAGGCTTTCTTTTTCATTTGAATATTAAATAATAATAATAATAATAATAATAATAATATTATTATTATTATTATTATTATTATTGTTATTATTATTGTTATTATTGTTATTATTATTTTATTATTATTATTATTATTGTTGTTGTTGTTGTTGTTGTTGTTGTTATTGTTGTTATTATTGTTATTATTATTATTATTATTATTATTATTATTATTGTTGTTGTTGTTGTTGTTGTTGTTATTATTATTATTATTATTATTATTATTGTTGTTGTTGTTGTTGTTGTTGTTGTTGTTATTATTATTATTATTATTATTATTATTATTATTGTTATTGTTGTTATTATTATTATTATTATTATTTTTTTTTTTTTTCAATCTTACTATCCATATATGTAATATGCCCAACCTCCTATTTAGGAGTGCAATTTGGGTGGTCTCAACCTGAGATCAGACCAACCCGGTTCAAAATTTTACACAGGTTAGTCTTGGGTTTTCGATCATCAAGTTGAGCCTAAGCCCAAAGTTCAAGGTTTTTTGGGGATTGGATCCATTCTTAGCCTTTAGGTGACCCTGGACCAAACCCAGCCCAATTATATATATGCGCACAAGTATATATATATATATATATATATATATATATATATATATATATATATATATATATATATATATATATATATATATATATATATAAGTGCATCAAATTTCAATTTGGGCTGGATCTGGGTTGGACAAATTGGTCATGACCTTGGGTATGATTCAGACTAAAGCCTTAACCCTATTCTTAGGGTTAAGTGTAAGCCCAACTCAGCTTGCCCGATATACACCATACTCCAATTGATAGTTTCACAATTAATATTAGCTATTCAAAGTTTTTATTTTTATATGATGTAATGCTTATCCATAAAACTTGGCTTATTTTGCACAAGTATCAACATATTTTAGGCCATTTTTTTCAATATATACAGTGAATAACTTAGAAATTCACCCTAAATTCCAAGCAAATCTATATCTATATCTATAACTGTATTACTATTAAAAGTATGAATGAGCTTGTACAGCTTTTCTTCTTGATTAAAACATCCCTATTTTTTAATCTGGTCACTCATTGCGAGGGCAGATTTGGACTTGCACTTTTTGCCTCATTTATTTTCCTCTCATTTAGTCATATATTTAATGTATTAATTCATATCCTCTCTCACTAAATCCTATTTTAAGGTAATTTTCTTACCACTGAATTCTACAAATCAGATCTATATCCAATACTTATTAATAACATAAAGCCTATGTTTTTTTAACCAACCCAGAAAAACAAACCTTTCTTCCATCCAGGTGGTGGGCAAGCAACTTAACCATTGATCAAATGGATCAATCCATGGTGTCTTTGTTAAATAATAATGCTTTAAAATACAAATTAATTATAAAACCATAAAAATTATAAAAGATTGGGACACTTCTTTAATATTTTATATCAATCATATTAAAGAAAAATAAGTATGACAAACAAGTTTGTTTTTCTTGATGTTGGAAATGAAATACAAAATTGAAAACCAACCCAAAAGTGAAATTGTTTCTTGTTTGGTGACAGATCAATAGTTCAACCTTTTGGGTCAAATGTATCACCCCTTGATATCATAATTAAATAGTATAAACTAAAAAATACAAAAATTTTGTAGAAAACATTTGGGCACATCTATGATTTTATATATTCATCATATTATAAACAAACAAAATAAGTATGATAAATAAGAATTATTTTTATATACATAGAAATATAAAAAGTTGCAAATAATTTGGGCACGTGTTATTAGTATCATAACCATTTGAAATTGCTATGTGCAAAAGCACGTGCCCTTTTGCTAGTTTACTAAATATGACATTAATTGGTTAATCATTTGGGGAAGTTTTGGTAACAACCCAACTAGTAGATAGGGGTCCGACTTGGGCAGGCCTGGCCTAAGCTTGACTCAACCCAACCCAAGTTTTTGCATGGGTTGGACCTAAGTTTTCGGGCTGTAGGTTGGGCTTGGGTTGAGGTCTCGGGTAGCCTGAACCTGGCCCAACCTGAGCCTGCTTGAACAAATACATACATATATGTATATGTATAAAATATATATATACATATCTATATGTATAAAATATGTGTATGTGCATTTATGAATGAATTTGTATATGCTTCCAATCAATTATAATACTAAAATTAGGCCATAAAGCCCAATAAAAGATGATTATATAAAAATGTAACATAAATTCTTTCAAACCTGATCAGTATGTCCAAGCCCAACTAACTTGGCCCAGCCTAGCTCGAACTTGAGACTAAACCCAACACAAGTTATGTTGGGTTAGGGCCAGGGTTGATAAACTTGGGCTTAATCTTGGGTTGGGCTAAGGCCAATCTCGAGGTTTGCACCTTTAGGGTTAGGCCTTGGTTGATCTTCAACCTGACCTAACCAACCTGAGTTGCACCCCTACTAGCAGATCCCCTTGTAGATTTTTTATTTTTTCTTTCATTTTACAAATACAAGTTGTTGAATTGAATTGGGGTGACTAGGGGTGATCATGGGCCAGGCTTTGCCTTCATAACAATGGGCTTAGGCTAGGCATAGGCCCAGCTCGACCCACATTATGGGCCTAAAAATATAAGCCCGGGCCTGACCCTACATGGGCTCAGGACAGGCCGGGCCAAGATTCTAGGCCTAATTATTGTATTTCAGTTCCAAAATTAAACAATTGTACTTTTTTTTTCACTTATTGCCGTGGAAACTATAATAACTTGTAAGAAACTTTAAACTTAATATCAAGATAAAATCTTCTAACATAAAAGAAACTAAATAATTATACCTTGTAATTTATAAGTTTCAATTGGTCACTAGTATGCTAAAAATGATAATTTTAACAAACCAATTCTTCAAAAGATCAACCTAGAACCTATAATATCTATCAAAAAAATAACCATCCATTGTCATGTAATATCCACAAAACAACTTTAAACGTCTCTATAAGGGGCTTCATCTTCCATTCAACTCCTACAAATAAAAGGTGAAATAAAAAAGATATTAGCAAACTAAGAAAAAATAGTCCAATTTAATGTAAATAAATAAGTAATAAAATATTGAAAATGGTTTCAATTTTACCCAAAACTTGCAACCATTCTAAACTTTAGATTTATCTTCGTCAATGGAGTCTTCATCACTAGAAGATTTGTCTTTTGGTGAGAGAGATATTGGGTGCGGCGGTGGTTTTGTGAAATTGGTGAGAGAGAGTCGAGAATATTAGGGTTTAATAATTTTTTTAATAATTTCTATATTTCATTAAATACTAGATTAGAATTTGGTAAGATCTAAGACCACATGATTAAAATCTTTAATCTCCTACAAATCTCTATTTAATATATAAAACGTCAATTATCAAATAATTTTAAATAACATATATACATAAAGTTATATATCATTTATAAATACCTGGCCCGGGCTGGGCCTAAAAAATTAGACCCAAGCTCGGCCCTAAATTTCACGGGCTTAATGCAGGCCCAAGCCGGCCTTTAACAACAAACCTAAGCCCAAGCTCAAATTTTCCGGGCCGGGCTGAAATGATCACCCCTACGGGTGGCCCTACTTTGCAAAGAAGAGTGAGAGCTACAACAATAGCATTTGAAATGTGGAATGTACTCGATGTGCCAAACTTGCATTATTAGGGTGTTGAGGAGTTGAACAGCATTGGACTTATTAGGGTTAGAACACCGTCTTTGGTCCACTGATTTATTTTCCTGTCCATTCCCGAAAGCTGACAAAGTTGGCGATCACAAACCCCACCATGTAAACTCTCAGAACAAGAAGAAGCAAGAGGGGGAGAATTATGGATCCTCATTCATCTGTTCTGACTAGCTTGTGAATCTTGGCAAGTCCAAACATTAAGGCCCTTGTTCTTTCATGGAAACACAAGAATATCAATTGTTTAAATGAGATATAGAATGGTTTAAAGTCTAAATGAAAAAAAACATTTGACAGTGGAAGTGGCTTATCTTTGCCAAAGTCTGATCCTGAGTTTAGGTGGGGTCACCTTAAAAGCTTGACTTTCTTAGTGATTAAGGCTTTAATACTCTAATTTTAAAACTACACATAACACATAAAAGGGGCTTTGATTTTTGAGCCCCACAGTAAGCTGAAAAGTGTCCCTTAAAACAAAGGATTAGTGAAAGGTATCACCTTTTTGAGCCTGAAACCATGCTTTCATGCTTTAGGTAGATTGTTTGGTCATCTAAAATTCTCTCTCTAAAACAGGCTGACTATTTCAAAGTCAAAAGCTTGTGGAACGCATGCCTACATCTAAGGGCTCCATATTGGCCGCATTATTAACTCAGTCTTTGTTCTTGACTCCCTTCACATAGAGAGAAACGCAGCATAGACAACAAACAAAATGGAAGAAATATGATGGTTGTGAACATTCATTTATGTTTTAAGTGCGATAATATGAAAGTTCTTATATTTACCAAGTAATTAAGAGCATTTTATGCATGCAATCTATAAAATATAAAACCATTTTTACTTTTTTTTTTTTTATATATTTTAGATCCAAATAATAGTTTTCATTTTTACTTTTTAGGCTTGAGATTGAAATGCCCCTTTAAACCAAAAGAATGATCACTTAGGCGGTATTTGTAATTGGTGTTGTTTTTTTTCATAATATCATTTCTCAGACAATGCCAAAATGGTACTGTATTACTGTATAGGCATACCGTTTTCTTAGAAATAGATTATTATTATTATTTTTTTTGTCTGAGACCATTGCTGCCATATAGGCACTTTCAATGCCACGTTAATACACTGTTGCTAACAATAATAAAAAAATGAGAAAGCATAAAAAAGGGCACTTTCTCAGACCATGCCTTTCCTGATTTTCTAGGTGTGGTCTAAAAAGACATTTTTTGAAAAAACGCCTAACCAAACCATGAATGTTTTTTCAAATAACATATTTTAAATATAGCACCCATTTGCTGTTAATGCTGTTTGGCAAGTCCTTTTAGGAAGATCTTCTAGCAGTCTCGATGGCCAAAAGACGTATTAAGCTTTTGGGGTCTTGACTTTAAAGACATGCCATTTGACAAGTGGCTTGGTCTTGTGGGCTTTTCAAAACACATTTAGAAGCTATATACCATGATGGGAAGACAAAAAAAACTTTATTTGAAGATTCTTGAAATTCTACGCTTTCAGTCTTTTTAAGTCTTTCTACATGTGCATCTTTTGATCTTACCAGCTTTTGGTTACCAAAAAAAAGGAGTAATTTTTGGTCTTCGAACTTGATGAAGCTCGAAAGACTGCAGGGAAAGACTTGCAAAGCATCACCACGGTTTTTCAAAAAGCATAATAAATTTCAAATAGTTACTTAGGTGCTGTTTGGCAAGTCTTTTTTAGAAGTTCTTCCGACAAACCTGACAGCCAAAAGATGATGTGAGCTTTTGCATTAAAATCTGAGTAGCTTGAAAACTGTTTGGTTAAGGTGCGTCTTTCTGTGCAAAAACGAGTTGAAAAAAAAAGACAAAAAGTTTCATTTAAAGCTTCTCAAAAATAGGCAGGCTTTCCACATCTTTTGGGGGCTGTGGTTTTTGACGGATAAATCTTTTTCCCAACCAAATGAAAAAATACCAAAACTCCATCTGTCGGGTTTTTAAAAACTGCCAGCCTATGTAAAAAGACATGCCAAACGGGGCCTAAGAAAATATTCTTTATTTATTTATTTTTCACTTCCCACGTGCTCATAAAAGTATCATTATTAGATGGAACATTGATGCCTGTGAATTGACATTAGTTTCTCTAGTCTCGGGACTTGGAGGTGACTTTGTTTTAATTTTGGTTCTTGTTTCTCGTGGAGGAGGGTTTACAAAACTAACAAAACTACCTTTCCTAGTGCTTTCCTTCCTTAGTCCACTCCAAGTAGTGCAAATGGAGGGGAAGAAATTGATCGATGGAGTCAACGTGTATGGAAAATTCACTTTCACTTGTCCTTTTGTAAAATTTTGGATTGCTACATTGTTCTTTGGAATTAGTGCCACTTTAGTCCCCAAACTTTAAAATGCAATAATTCAGTATCCAAATTTTAAAAATATGCCAATCCATTACTTGTGTTAGCCAGTTCATTAATCAGTCCTTAAGTGGTATTTAAAAGACATAAATACCCTTCAAGTGTCATTTAATTCTCTTTATCAACTATTCAAACATTGATAAAAAATGAACAATCACAAATCCTTCATCTTTTATTCAAGGAAGTTGGGGTCACTAGAATACCCACTGAAACATGATCCCCAACTTTCTTGAATAAAACAAATAAGGATTTTGGACTGTTCATTTTTTATCAATGTTTGGATGGTTAATAAAGAAAATTAGATGACACTTGAAGGGTATTTATATCTTTTTAAATGTCACTTAATGACTAGTTAACGATAGGTACTAGATTGATAGGTTTTGAAAGTTTTAGATGCACATTTTAAAGTTCAGGGACCAAAATGACACTAGGCCTAAAGTAAAGGATACTAATCAGGAATTTTCCCTTATTCTTTCTACCAAGTCCAAATAAAATAACAATTAAACATACAACTAATCAAGATCTAACCATCTGACTCACTTAGAGCTGGTGCAGCAAACACCAGGCCACCCATAACGCCATGTCGCCAGATCATACAAACCCCTACTCTCTCTCTCTCTGGTCTATGTGAATAGATTATGTTAAGATCCTGTCTCCTCATCTCGGTTCACTCCATCCATTTCATCTCCCTTGTCTTTTTCACCGTACACAGCAACGAGGAAGCTGTTCATGTCCATCACCACATTTTGATGGTCTTCTTCCTCGCAGGATCCCAGCTTTTTTTGGTACACCACTGTTGAGTGCAGTCCCATATGCACTAAACCAATCAAGATCATCCAACTTCTGCTGGGTGAAATGGTTCAGGCTGAGCCTGTATGGGTTTATAAGGGAAAGTGATAACCAGAGATGCTCTATTTATTTGCTTTCGTCAGAAAAGCCAAACTGAAATCAATGAACACCAGGAAGGTAAAAAGGGGTTTTTGGAAGGGTGGCAAGGTTGAACCAGGAACTGAATACCAATCAGGAAAAAGAACCAGATGGTTGATGGGTTTTCTGATCTACCTGCCATTGCCAGCTCATACCTATGACAAATTGCATATACCATGTATATGTATAAACCCAATTGCTTAGAAAGGCTGAGCTAAAGGACCTGTCACCAAAAGATAAAAGCCATTTATGTAGGAAAAAAAGAAAGATGAAAGCTATGTAGTAAAATTTCTTCCTCTACCAACCTTGCAGCAGAAAAAATAAATAAAAAATAAAGTCCATAACTTCAGAAAGCAAGTGGGATTTGTTTATAAAATACACTAACTTTGGGATGTCACGAGCGGCCACAGTACTAAAATTTATAGGAGTTTACTGGAAACAACACGTCAACACGTCCATTTCTCGCATAAAATTCCTTGCATTGATATACGATAAGCTGCTGGCTGTCCTTATTCCTTCTCAATTTAATTTATTGAAGCCAGTTTACTCAGTTTAATCTTTGTCTCCTAAATCACAACTTATAGGCTCATAACTGGGTCTCGAATATATATAAAAAGTATAAATTCTGTTGACGGCTTGACGCTTTGTAGAATATTTTAGGAGCTAAGGATGTCTTGAGATTGTGAAGAGATGGACTAGTAGTCTAGGCTGAAGTATGGATCTCACTCTCTTAGTTGAGAATTGAGACTTCGGATCTGTAACTTGGGTTTAATTTAATCAAGAGTGATACTTCACACACAGAAGTCTAGAAGATATTTTTAAGTTAATAGCTCACTGGGTTGGAAGTTCACAATCACAACCACCTCACCTGATGTATATATATATTTGATTATGACAGTTCATGGTGCCCTTTTTATATGCTTTCTTTTTTGACCACAATGAATGAAGTCCCCTGAGAGACCGTATGATTTCGATCTTTCAATAACCGAGTGTATATTGACCCAGTGGGTCTCTTAGTCCTAGGCTGGACACACTCCTCTTGCACGTGGGCCAGGTGTGAGGGCCACGTGTTTGGAGGGTTGTAATCTGAGTAGCTGTCCACACCTAGGCTCCTAGCATATAAAGAGTCAAAACCTTAGGGCCTATATCTCTGGGAAGAATCTTATTAAGCTATTATTTTCGTTCTTGTTGCTATTGTTAAATAACTTAATAACTAGAAGAAGTTGCATTGCTTCTGCCTCCTGTTGCTACTTGCTAGCATCCATGTCTACTGCACCACTTGGGACTTGGGGACCAGGGAGTCCCACCGACGCTATCAAGAAACCCTATAGTATCTCTCTCTCTATCTATCTATCTAGTACTAGTAATAGTACCACCAGCACATAGCACAAATCACGTATGATGAATTGATGAATACCTTGAGAGTGGAGATTATTTTGCATGTCATTATCAATCATCCATGCCTTATCCCAACTATATGGGCTCGGCTACATAGTATGAGCTTGTTTGGGTGTTTCAGCCGGCACTTAAACTTTTACAAAACTCTCACGATATGGATTCTGATTATTTTGCATGTACAATGCTATTTTGGCAATAGCGTGTTACAATTACAATGGTTCGTTCTAAGAGACGGATAATTCTTATACAACATACATTACAGTTACAATGGTGAGACGTGAGATATCACTGTACTCGTTTAATCCATTTAGTTTCGACCCAAAAGAAAAAATGCTACATTTTGAACTGTATCATGCAAAACCCTTGTTTGCAAGGTGTATGGCATCTCGGTTCTGCAAGTAGAGGGCCCTAGCGAGAAGAACAACTCTTGTTTCTCTATTTCTTATAGGCTAGACTTCACAACTTTTTTCTTAGGGGCAGGATCGGATGTAGAAAGCTGCGCATACATGTCTGATATTGCTTTTGCAAAGTAAGCCTTTGCTTGAGGTCTTTTTATCTGGAAAAGGTAAAGAACAGAAAACTGTAAGACAATCTCGTTTTAATTGTGTTTCAGTTCTTCCCATACTGGGTGAAACATGACACTTGCCTTGTGTGTTGGAGTAAGAAGGCCATTCTCCATGGTGAATGCTTCAAGCACTGAAGTTACAGATTTTACAAATTCAAAACCTCTCAACTGCATGATGGGAAGATTAATAGTTAGAATGTTAAATAAATAAAAAAAAAAAAATGAAAAGGAGCTATCACTCTTTCGTATCTTAAGAGGGCTAGTAGAATATTTATTGAAATATATTACCTGAGCTTTCTTTCCAACAGAATCCATGTCTGCCAGGACAGCTTCCCTTGCTCTTGTATCGTTGCAAAGTTGTCCTAGATCATCATACTGCACATATGCCAGGAAATAACTTCAGATCATATTCCTTTTCTTATTCAGATTAACCATGTGGACTATTTTTCCCTTACCAAACAGGGGTTCAACATAAGAGGCCAATCCTTCACCACCTTGGTGAACTTGAATCAACTGACTATTTGGCCTTGATATCCTTTTTGTGTAACACTCTATGTACAACACATATAAACAAGACCAATTGGTATGAGATATGGACGCACAAACTAAAGAATAAATTACTTTGGCTCTAAAAGAACCGACTGTTCAAGTTTGACGCAGCAAATATATCTTTGGAAAGTGGAAAATATCTGGATAGGCTGATAAATCATATGAATTGTGCACAATGACTGACGGGGAATCAGATGTTTGAATAATAACATTTGTTTGACTAAGAAATGGTAAATGCCTGAAATGTAACTTGACAAATGGGCAACTAATATGGCAGAATTTTCTGAAGTGCTTTTGTTACACAAAAGTAGCATCTCTTCCTTCTTCGTCACAAAATGTCAATCCAAGGAAAGTTTAGTCCAAAGCTTTTCAAAGTCAAACAGATTTCAGCTCCTTAAAAACAAACTTGGAACAGAAGTCTTTTCTGATGATAAGATGCAGAACAGAATATGTGATGGATTTCATGGCCCAAAGGGATTTTCTTGCTTTTCAATCTTTTTAGCCCTGGACTAAACATAGAAACTAAGGTAATAAAAAATCAAAAGAAAATAGAATAAATATTTCCTAAGCAACTAAAAGTAGAAAGCTAAACAGAACAGTTTATCTAGAGGTAATGATCAAAGTATTGATACTCTCTCTATAGAAATTTATTGTATCGAGAGTTTCAAATAATCGATACTCTTTTTTTTTTTTAATTTTTTTTATTTGGCATTTTAGAAGTGGTCCTGCCACATCAGCATTTGACTTAACCAAACAATTAAAATAAATGACTGGTGGGGTACACCAGACTTTCATTGTATAATTTTTATGAGCTGTGATCATCCCCATATATAGCTTGAACTTTGGGGCTTAAAAAAATTAATCTCCTCTCTATTAGTGTATCAGTTACCCTGAAAATAGATATGTATCGTGCGATAGACTACGATACCATCGATACATTGAACTTTGTCTGCAGGTACACTGTTTATGGAAATGAGGAGAAGATAAAACATCATCCACTCCTAGGAAAAAACAACCATTACTTAATTAACTGTCGTCAACTCTTCCATGTAGAGCAGATCAATTTGATGGGAATCCTAAACAGCTTCTTAGGACATATCAGGAAGAAGAAAAGCATGGTCCAGAAGTTCTAATATGGCGTAATGATGGTTCAGGGCCACTATGGTTTTTAGTTTTAACTAATTTATTCTATTTGGAAAACAAGGGTATTTTAGTCCTTCTGCATCAAAATACATGCTTATCAGCTATGTTGTATGATCCTTCCAATCTCTCTGTCAAAATTTAATAAATGAATTTGGCATCATTTTAAGTCATTAGAAATCTTATTACTGTGAAGGGTATTGTAATCTTTTAAGCTGTTTTCAGGCTGGTATCCAGAGGGAGGTATTTATAGTTATTATGTTAAGGATTTCTGCTTCCACTCCCCAGACTGCTGGAACCCAAATTTTCTTTCCCCACCTTACTCTTTTCACTGAACCTATAACATGGAATAATAGTTTAGATCCACACCAAAGTTTCAAACAGAATAAAATCTGATCTTTATCTAAATACCATTCATAGTTCACAAGGTAACGCCTAGGCAACTCCTAGGCGATGCTCATGGAAGGTTGCCTCGCTTAATTGCCAATATATTTTTTAACATGGTGCTCTTGGATACTTTTATATTCTTAAGATTTTGAGATTATAATAATATAAAGAATATTAAACTAAACTATTTAGTTTAAGTTAAAATAATAGTTTCCTTTTATTAATTTTCACATTTGTTAGGGTTAAATCAACAAGCTGCCTAGAACCCTCTTAAGACTTCTTCTTCTTCTTCTTCTTCTTCTTCATCCTTTCTTTTCTTTTCTTATTTTCCTAAGACAAAAACGGAGGCTCAGCCCCTCTAGTTTTGATAATTCTGTTCTTTCTTCCTTTTTTTTTTCATATGCTGAATTTCTATTTTTCAAATGAAGCTTGTACCATTTTTATGAAGATTATAGACAACTATTAGCAAAAGATGGTTACTGCTGCTATAAAACCCAAGGCTTAGGATCCATGGTTTTTATTCAAAAACTAGGTGACTAGGTGACAATTAATAGTGAAAGATGGGTTTTATAAAAAACTAGTGGGGACCCGTGTGATGCATGTGATTTGTTAGCAGCAAGATTCAAAACTACTGCACGTGCTAGCGCAACAAGCAACAGCTTTGAATCGCTTGCTCGGCTGCACGAGTTAAAGATAAATAATAGAAACATGTAAGAGTATACAATTGTTTTATATAATAATTAATAATCATTTATATTTTATATACTACTTTTTAATAATTTATTTACAATACAAAAATAACAATAATTAATTTTAGATAGGGTTGTTTATCAAACTTAGGGATGGCAATTTTCCCCATTTCCATGACCCCCGTGGGGATCTGCCTCGAATGGGGTGGGGATGGGGATGATTTTTCCCTCCACGGGGTCGAAGATGGGGAAATTTTCAGATGGTGCAGGGATGGGGAGAGCACTCCCTGCCCCACCCCATGGGATCCCCGCTAATATATATGTATATGTATGCATATGTTTATATATGTATATATGCATACAAACGTTTATATGTTAATATTTTTAAAAATATGGTTGAATATGTTTGAATCTTTTCTAATAGGATTATAAATTTTAATTATTTTATTTTTATTTTTTAAATAAAATAAAAAACAAAAATAATGGTTGACATTATAAAGAATCACGTGGAGTGGGGATACCCATGGAGATGGGGATGTGAATAACTTTGTCCTCATTAGCAGGGATGGGGACAGGGACATGGATGGAGATTTTCGTAGGGACGGGGATGGGGAGAGGCTCCTCATCCCCGCCCCACCCAATTGCCATTCCGAATCAAACTAATGAAACTGACCAACCCAATTTCTAGGATTTCCAATCGGCTTTGGTTCAACAATTTCCCAACCCGACTGGGTTGAATCAATTTCGCTTTGGCCATTTGTAAACTGACTAAAATAGAACGACCCGACCATAGATATATATTAATATTTTATATTTTAAATATATTTTTTATATGGGAAAGTGGAAAAATTCCAATATTTCTTTGGCTAAAATAGTTTATATCATAAATTTAATTTTTAAATTTATTTTTTAATAATGCCATTGTAATTTTTTTAAACTTAAATTTAATTTTTTAAGGTTAAATCTTTTGAACCGACGAACCAAACAAAAAATTGACCCAAACTGATATAACCTGAGTGACCAACCCCCCAACCTAACCAGGTCAATTTGGTTGGCCAAACAACCTACAACTAAACCGAACCAACCCGTGAACAATAGTTTAATCTCCAATAATTGTTAAAAAGAACGTGTGGGGGAGAGAGAGAGAGTGATTTTAGGAAGATTTTTGGGGAAAGTAGAGTTCTAATTGATAGTTTCGAAAATTACATGGATTAAAAAAATTAAAAACTTCAAAAAAGGAGAAAATTTCTAGACTTCCTTCTTTTAATATAATATATCCTTGAAAACTATTCCTCTAGGTTTCACTACATGTGGAGTAATGAGTTCACATGGTCAAAATGCTTCTTTTAACCCTTCAATAGAACATGACATGCTATTAACCAAATCACCCAATTAGTGCTTGCCTAGGTGATTTGGTTTTGATGTGTTCACATGGGTCACAACACTTGTGACCCTCTAACAAAACATAGATATGCTATTAATCAAACAAAAAACAAATTATCTAGTGAGTGCATCTTAACATATGGAAAAATAGAGATTGCCTTTAGGCTGTGTTTTGTTTTTCACTACCTTTCCCTATTTTTTCCTTCAAACCAAACATAACACTAGGGTCTACTACCTTACTATGACAATTTAGAAACATCAAAGTAACCTAACGTGCTGAGTGATTAGTTCAAACAACTGCGGCATTTTCATGCAACCCTCCAATGAAACACAAGCATGCTATCAATCGAATGAAAAACAAAATCACTGAATAAGTGCATTCCTAGGTGGTTTGGTTTTGATGGGTAAATACATGGTCACAACACTTTCATGCAACCCTACAATAAAACATAGAAATGCTAACAATCAAATGAAAAATCAAATCACCCAGTCAATGCATGCCTTCTTCCTGCCTCAAATGATAAAAAACAACTGCTCACATATGAAAAAATAGATACTATCTCTAAGGTCTACTACCTTACTATGATAATCAAGAAATGCCAAGGTAGCCTAACATATGTTATGATGTGTTCACGTGGTCACAATATTTTATTATGGTCTTCCAATAAAACACTAGCATGTTATCACTCAAAATAAAAACCAAATCACCTAGTGAGTGCATGTATGGGTAATTTGATTTTGATGAGTTCACATGGTTACAACACTTTCTTATGACCTTTCAACAAGTCACAAACATGCTAATTATCCAATTTAAAACCAAATCACCTTGTGAGTGCATGCCTAGGATATTTGGTTTTGATTAATCCACATGATCACAACACTTTTTTGCAACCTTGCAATAAAGCATACAGTCTATCAATCAAATGAAAGACAAAAATACCTAGTGAATGCATGCTTATTGTTGCTACCCTAAGTGATACATGAATTACCCGCTATTATATGATAAACTGAAGACTACCTCTAGGATCCACTACCTTATTAGGAATATCAAGAAATATGAAGGTAGTTAAACATGTTGAGCAATGAGCTCACATAATCATTAACTTTCTTATAGCCTCTAAGAAACCTAAACATGCTATAAGTCAAAGGATAAACCACATCACCCAGTGGATGCATGCCTGGGTGATTGGGTTTCCATGAATTAACATAGTCGCAACAATTTCTTGCAACCATCGAATAAAACACAAGCATGCTGCTATCGATCAAATGAAAAACCGAATAACCTAATAACTGGAAAGTGGTCCAAAATCAGCAACTAGGTCTACAAGATCAAGATTCTAGATGCTGGAAGTGGTTCCATTCAGGGGAGTTTGCAGTGAAATCTTTCTACAAAGGCCTGGTGGGAGAGAGAAAATTATTTCCCAAACAAAGCTATTTCTGGGACAGATGCTGTTCCAAAAGTAAAGTTTTTCCTTTGGGTGGTAACTTTGGAAAAATGACTTACTAAGGATACGTTGCTGATGGGCCCTGTTGCTTTGTAACAGAGGTTGAGACTTCAAATCACATGCTACTTGTTGTTTCAGTGCTTCTGTCTGAACCATTTTTTCAGAGCTTTAAATCTCCAATGGTGCATCCAGGTCAGTGAAAAAGTTGTTAGAAGCTTGGCAAGTCTTGACTCTTGAGTATGTCTAAGGAAGGAAAAGTTTGCTGGGCAACTGTCCCGACAACGACTACATGGGTTTTATGGTTTGAGAGGAATAGAAGAATCTTTGGACAGAAGTCAATTTCTGAGGCAGGGGTGTAATCAAGACGGTAGTAGAGGACCTGGGGAATTGGCTTTCTGTACACAATGTATTTAAGGATGATTTGTTTTCTTCTTTTTTGAGATTGAACTTTTTTAGAACCAAGCAAGCTATGAATATGATACATATGCAATGGTTCATTGTACAGAGGACCACATTTTGATATTAATACAATGCATTATACTTTACCTTTAAAAAAAGAAAAGAAAAAGATACAACAATCCACTATCATATAAAATAGAGACTACCTCTAGGATATACTACCTAACTATGACAATCAGGTAATATCAAGGTAACTTACCATATAGAGAAACATCTAGGTGATAAGGCACTCATGAAGGGTCATCTCACTTAACTTTCTGAGATTATAATAATAAAATACACATTTATTAAACTAAACTATTCAGTTTGAGTTAAAATACTAGTTTCCTTTTATTATTTATCTTATTTGTTAGGGTTCAAAAAAGTTGTACACTATTTTGAACCCTGTAACACTTCAAAACCTGAAATAACAAGCATGGAAGAACTAAAACTTACACATATTGATCTTCTTTCATCCTTTATTTTCTTTTCTGCTTTTCCAAGGACAAAGTTGGAGGCTGTCGCTCTATTATCTGAAATTTCTTTTCTTTCTTCCATTCTTTTCATGAATATGATGATTTTATATGTTTTAAATGAAGTTCATACATTTTTTATGAAGATTATAGACAATTAATAGTGAAAGATGGTTGCTGTTTACTATGGAACCTAGGAAATTACTTTAGAATTCATGGTTTTTATTAAAAAGAAAAAAGCCCATCATGCCCATCATAAGGCGCCCCCTATTGCCTAGCCTTGCCTTGGTGCCTTGAAAACTATGATACAAACTGCTAACTGTTGTTTCCTTTGTCTTTATTTTTTTAAGGTAGATTTAAAATGCATTTCTCTACTCCATGGTATAAGATGTACCTAAATTTCCTAATATTTCCACAACATATTTCCATTTCCATGGGTAGTGACATGAAATTTTACTAAAACCGACATATTCCCCCAATGAACACTACCAACACTATGTGGAGTACAAGAGAGTTTCCATGACATATTTCCATTTCCATGGGTAGTGATATAAAATTTTACTGGAACCAACATATTCCCCAGTGAACACTACCAGCACTATGTGGAGTACAAGAAATAGTATAATAACATAAGTTGGTCACAATATTGTAGATATTTGGAGTAGCAATGTTATTGCCCACATAACTTACATGATTACCACTTTGAATGAGCTCGATATTCATTTCCAACATGAAGTTAAATATTAGTTTTCACTTGTTTAATAAAATATTTGGTTGATTTATTAGAACCATTTTACATTTTCTATGAGTTTAAATTTTGCATATTTAGAATATGCAAAAATTCATATTTTTTCATATTTACAATGTTTCCACCAAGTCTATAATTTTTACAATATTTCCAACATTTCTAACATGTTTCCTATATTTGGACAACCGACATTTCCACCAACACCGACATTTTAAACCTTGCTCTACTCCACTACTTCAAATCCTTGTGCTACTAGTTAAAGAGTTTTCTCTGACTTTCATATTTACTGCTACTCAAGCTGGATATGTGATGCTTCCATCATGTAGAAGTGATTCCAAAGAGAATCCTAAAATAGTATCAGTTTATCTATGTTTTGGTCCTTTAATTTTTTGTCCTCGTTTGCTTATTGCTCTTGATTAAGATTGCTGGTTGAAATTAACCTGATACAGGTTTAAGAGAAGCTAGTGCCACACCTACCATCCTGGACCAGCCAAATCACCCCATTTCAGAGGCCTACTAAGGCATGGTCTGGGAATATATACATATTCTATATCCTGTATATTTACATATATTGTATATTTATACATTATATTTTGTATGTAATACATGGTTTATATTTACATATTCTCTCATGTTTCTTCCAGTTAATATCACTCACTTACATCCAAATATACACATATCATATATATTGTAGGTTATACTGTATGGTTATGCTGATATATCATAAATAACTTTATCTACATATTCTATAAAGTATATTTGTTACTAGCATATGGTTAGGATGTATGGGAAAGGTTTTAGATATGAAATTTTCACTAAAAATTGAAGTATTTTACATATTTTAGCACCTATGCACAGTTATCTGGGTATCAATAACATAGTTGTACATTAGAAACAGCTACACCAGTCCACCTGTAAGTGGTAAATTGTACCTTCTGTTGTCTTCATGATTAAAAACTTAAAGCTTTGAGGGCCAAACAAGGTTCTACCTACCAACAAACTGTCAGACTTGCTAATGCCAAACCTTGAACCTAAAGAGGAAAAAATAAACAAAAACAAAAACAAAAAAAAAAAAAGAAAACAGACTGGACCTAGATGTCTGGGCGTGGGGCCCAGGCCTGGCCAGTCCAGTCTAGGGATCCAGCCCTGTGGCCCTTCCAAAACCAGACCTCACCCATGACGATTCCTATTTCTCATGTAATCAAAACCTAGTTTTTAAGCATATATAATAATTTCATTTTTAATTGCCACAAACATTTTCACTCTTCACCCAAACCCTAAATTTCATTACTTCCTCCTATTCCCCTCCAGTCTTGCATCAAACATGTGTATGGAATTTTTAAATAGTCAAGGTACTTGGGTCATATTCTTAAGCTCATTGATTCCAGTGATATGTTTCTGGATCTCTTCATTAACCCCTATTTTCCTAAAACAAAAATAGGGGTTCAACCCCTATATATATATTTTTTTGAATTTTCTTTCCTTTCATCTTTTTCCTCTCATAAATATGTTGATTTCTAGACTTAAATATGAAGTTTATAATTTTCTTATGAAAATTATGGATAGTCATCAAAGAAAGTTGGTTATGGAACCTAGAGAACTACCCTAGGATATGTGATTTTTACTTGAAAAAAAATCCATCGCCTAGACGACTAGGCGACAAAGCACCCCCTGTCGCCTAGCCTCACCTTGGCGCCTTGAAAACTATGTTGACAAACCAATAACTTAACAGAATTACACTGTAGAGGGTCAAAATTACAAGGATTCAGTTCCAAAGTGCTTCAAATACCCCTGAAAACCATAAAATTTACCAATCCCCCTGACACCCCCAAAGCTTTAAGCTCCACCCAATCTCCTCCCTCTTCACTCCATACTTCAAAGCATAATCCTCACTATCTCCCTCTTCCATCCCTCATATCCCTAACATTCCAACTGAGAATCCTCAGCTTCCTCCTCTTCTCCCTGTCTTCCCCCTCCCCCCAATTCACTCAATGTTGTCCAACCCCTCCTCTTCTTCTCCTTCCTCGTCCCACCCCTTTATTTTTTCTAGATATTCTTCCCTCTTCTTTTTCTCTTCTCTTTTCTTTTTTTCAAACTTCTCAATGCTATCTTTGCAAAGCCTTCCCCACCTCAAAAAACTAGCCTGAGAGACTTTTCCACGTCCAACTCCCTCTCCACCAGTTTATTAATATTCACCTTCCCGTTTTCAACTATTTCCTTGACATCTTGATCTTTTTTGTGTCTGTTCTACTCTCTCTCTCTCTCTCTCTCTCTCTCTCTGTATCCCTATCCCCAGTCTCAAGACCTTTACTTGTGATTGTACCAACCAATGTTTACTGCAGCACTCAAATAACTATTTTCTTCAGATTCATTTAGGCATACAATCTGGTCTATGAGTTCTGTTACTTAAAGTTTGTTGAATCAAATATTCCCTGCTCATGCTTAAGTCTTAAAAACTTTACCATATTAAAAAAAAATGAAAAGAAAAAAGAAGTAAACACCCAAAAAGAAAAGAAAGAACTAAAACCCACCTTGATGCCTTCAGATGCAGCCCAAGCTTTCAATACATCTTGGTCCACTGAGACAATGGCTACTAAGCAAGAATTCAAGCTGTCACCTATCACCGTGAAACCATTAATGAACATCGGCAAGGAGAAGGGTTTTTTCGATTGGGCATCATCAAGGACAAGATTAATCCACAGTTAACAGCAAAATTTATAACCTCGGATACTTACCATAAACAAAACATTGGGAGACAAACTTGCACTTAGCATATACACTCTCAATCTTCTCTGGGGCTATGTACTCTCCTTGTGCCAACTTAAATATGTTCTTTTTCCTATCATGATTCCAAAGACTATTTCAATATGATGTACAAAGAATAACCAGGAATGCTTTGACTTATGTGCTCAGAACTCATTAAATAAGCATAATTCATTTCTATATTTGGCATAAATGAAGATATTCTAATGCATGAGGTAATGCAGATAAAACGGAAAAGGGAAGAGAATGCCAAGCACCACACGAAGAATGGTGAAAATGCCAATCGCATGTTTTCTCTTGCAGACTTGCTTTTATGCCGCCCATATTTAAGGGTTTATTTGAGGTGTTCCCCACCCACAATGAAAATTATATGGAGTTCCACAGGGGCAGCAATCTTATAGACCATTTGGGAGGAGCTTAACAATTTTCAGCAAAAGAAACAGGAGAGCAGAATCATTGACTTGGTGACAATCAGTGTTGGATGGACACAAACAGGAGAATCCATTTGTTTGCAGTGCAAATTTCATTTACACTGGTACAAATGGATGGGAGTGCAAACGGGCTAAGTGCAAATTCTGCTGTACTTTTGTTTCAGGTTTTAACTTGCTTTGTTTATTAAGAGTAAAATGACGTGGTCTCACTTTATATGAGAGAAAATACAAGTAGAAGGTTCTTTGTTTAGTTCTCAGTATGGAGTCTGTAACTTGAATTGCCTCTAGGCCTTTCTTTTGGTCTGGGCATTGTTGTATTCTCTCCTTGAATAAAATTACTTTACCTTTTCCAAAAATATATTTGGAGGGTCTCTTATACACTTCTTCTTTTTTATGAAAATCTCTTGTACACTTCTTAAGTCTAGGATTTCTGCCTAGAACTTGGATGGTAGACATAAACAGTTTTCTCCTTCATTTTTCTCTTAGCCTTCTTTTGAGATTTGGTCAAAGATTGATGAATACCATATGGCATCTACATCAGCGCCTCCCTGGAAAACACTTTGTCCAACTGAATAAAACAAAAACTTCAAGAGAATGAGGATCTAACAGCTGAAACTCTGGAACATTTTCATCATCCATCTTCCATTGGATCAAGTATTTAGCAAGCATCTTTCCATCAAAAAAAAAAAAAAAAACACCCAGCTGTTAATAATGTTGTCAATCTCATCTTCTTTGCCTTCCTTACCATGATAAATAAGAGAACAACAACATTAAAAATAAAATCAAGCTCAAATCAGTTGGGAAGTCAACTTCATAAGCATTCAAAATTTTGAAAGGGCCAGTCATCTACTTGTTAAGCTTTTTGAAGAGGTCATCATCATCTAAGCCCTGTACCAAGTACATAAGGTTGGCTATATGAATAATTTTCTTCCATCCCAGCTAATAGGTACCAGCTAGAAATCTTTTCTTACACAAGCACACCATTACCATATCACCTTCCTTGAAAGCTTGGAACTTCCTTCTCTTATCAGCAATAGTATAAACTGTGAAGAATGCAAACCTATTCTTATCATCAAGATGAACCTTCTTATAAAATTGCCATGGTGGCCTAAAGTGATGCACCTCTATGACAACAATATCATACAAAACCTTTTCTTGATATTTCTTGCCAATAAAGAAATTAACTAAGCACTATTTAGTCACATTTATCTCTCCACCCTTCTTAAACCAAACTATAAAATATGGTTTGAGGAGTCATTGAGTCTTGAGATCCAACTTATCACCATCTTGACCAACAAGGGTCTCACAACTGCCACTATCAATGATGACACTGCACAATTGATCATCAGCATTACATCGTGTCTTGATTAAATTGCTCCTCAACCATTCTACACATGTTGCCTTGGGCATGTAAAGAATATGTCTCACAACCAATGCCAGATCATTATACTTCATCATCTTCCACATTCTAGTTTAGCAAATCAGCATAGGATGGATCTTCTTGAAACTATTCTTCGTATCCTTGGTGACTGTTGAAGGCATTTTTTTATTAAATCCAAATAATATTTAAATAGATTATAACCCTAATAAGTGGGTTGGCTAGTCTACGATCCAAATCATCAAAACTATAAAAAAAGTGTCCCGTACAGGAGTTCCCTCTCTTCAATTGGGAGGGACAGGTGTCCTTCACCTAGGGGGAGGAGGTAGATACATAACTACCTCACTCCTTATTTAAGCTCCTTAAGGGAAGCTAGATTGCTCTCTTCGGAGAAAATTGTCTCAAGAGATTCTTAAGAAAATCCAAGATAAAGAGAGAAGAAAAAGAGAAGAGCTCAAGGGAAGACAGGGAAGGAAAAGAAGTTTCACTAATACAGGTAGGAAAAGGAAAGTCCTCTTCATGAATACTTCCTATATATGTCTTCTGCTATGTATCCTTCTTTCTCTCTCTTTTATTTTCACTTTTGAGAAAGGAAATAGAAGGAAATAAACCATCTAAGACCAGATGCTTCTACTTGGTTGATTATGGTCCCTCTTTCAAGACAAAGTTAGGGACTAAACCATCTATAGTCTAATTCTCAAGGGCGGATTATGGTTCCCTTCATATGAAAATGAATAGGGTATAAAAACTGTCTACAATCAAACATTCAATTTGATTGACTACGGTTCCCTTCTTGTACGCAAAAATCCAAAGGATTAGTCATAATTTCATTTATTGACTACAACTTATTGTGAAGAAAGGAGTGAGAAGGCAATCTCTGTATCAAAAAGAAAAGAAAGAGAGAAATGTATTGTTGTAGAGTTTCTCAATTGTATTTTCTTTTTTTTCTTCTCATTCTTGTACACTTAATGTAAAAGAAATGCAAATGAAAAGTTCTTTTTAAGAAGTACCCTATTGTTCTTTTCTTTTGTTCTATGCATTCATTTCTCTAAGTCAGAATCAAAAGGTGTTCTCTACTTTCTTGTGGAGATGTAATTAAGGGGAACAATCTATACAATTCTCTAAATGGACCTTACCCAATATAATAGAAACTCAATCACTTGATTGAGTGAATTATGTTGCATGAGAATTTATTAAAATTTTCACACCAACAGTGACAAGGCGAACTTGTCTAGCACAACATTGGACTGAAGTATGGCCTTCTTCCAAACATCTGTAGTATATAGCATGCGGTTCAACACATTAATTTCCATATGCACCACCCCCATAGATTTTCCTTGTTAACTAGAAGTAGACGTTGCATTTATTGGTCCCAATGCAGACCTGTTTTGACTTGAACTAGCAATTACAACCTTCTCTTTGCTCATCATGGTCTGTGTCCTTGTAAAGTTGGTAATTGGATGTTAATTACCGGCTTGAAAAAGTTGATTCTCCACCTTTACTGCAAGCCAACTGCTCCTGTCTATGTCCAAATAAAGTTGTCACTAAACCAAATTACCAATACACTATAAGACCCACCAAATGCGTTCGTAAGGTTTGCATATCAGATTCATTGAGGTATAGACAAGTTCTTATCTTGTAGAACTCATTAGCATATTCCCCAACTGTCCTATATCCTTGGTGCAAGTTTTGGCACTGCTTAAATAGCATTCCTTCATGGTTCAAAGGAAGAAATTAACCCCTTGACCCCCTTTGCATTTGGTCCAGGTCTGAATTTTCTCTTGCCTGCTTTTAAATGTGAAATCTGACTTTTTTTTTTATCAGCAAGAAATTTTTTAATTAATAACAGAGAAAAAGTTACAATCAGTTACAATAATTATAGGTTGCAGATCTAATCTGCAACCACTTGCAATCAGCTACAATTCTGCCCAGTACAATGTAGATCTATTTGCCCCTGTTTTGCTAGGGTATCCGCCATCCCATTTGCATTCCGTTTGATCCAACCAAAGTGAGAGTTGATCCTCCTTGCAAGTATGTCAATTTCTCTGAAGATAAATTTGAGCTTCCAAGGTACTGATGTGATGTTTTGAGCCCAAGAAATGACCAGTAGTGAGTCTCCTATTTCTAAGTCTGTTGTTCCTATCTGCCCTTCCAGCGTTACCAAAAGAACTCCCATCAAAGTTTAGTTTTAGTTTGTTCAGTGCCTGTGGTTTCCATTCCACACTCACAATTACTTTGGGTGCATCTGTTTGTTCTACTTCAGCCCAACTTCTTAGAATCTCATTTGTGGAGTAATTTTTGAATAGCTCCATGGTCTTCACCCAATGTGCAGTTCTGATTTTTATGGCTTCAATAACTTCCTCCTTTGATTTACTTTTTCAGAGGGACCATAATCAACCAAGTAGAAGCATCTGGTCTTAGCTCCAAATATCTCCAAATATCCATCATCTATTCTTCTCTATGCTGACAATACTAGTCCCGTCAATATTGCTTCTAATCCTGTGATTCAAGAAAGAACTAAACACATCAAGGTGGACTGTCATTTTATCAGAGACTTGTTTCTTGTCAGTTCTATCACTCTTCCTTATATAGCCTCTGACATACAGGTTGCTGACATCTTCACAAAGGCTATGACTCTATCCAGACATCTCTTTCTTGTTAACAAATTGATGCTTATGTCCTTGCATCAGTTTACGGGGGAGTATAGAGAATCTAGGAGCTAAATGTGTATTTGTATTGTATTATTATAGTCCCTATTGTCTTTTACCACGTTTTTCATATTCATTCTTGCTGCCCTGCAAGGGCATTCTTGTAATTGTACACAATATCTTATTCATTAATATATATTGGACTCTTTGGGGTGGGGGTCAATTCATTCTTGACACCCTATATCTCCTTTTTCCCTCTCTTCTATTGTTCAAACTTGAAATGGCAAGCATATTGAATAGATTGATACCAAGGTGTACTAATGTCAATATTGGCATTACCTATGAATCTAATCTGTTGCAATTGATTGCATAGATTTGCAATTTGGTGCTGTGGTGCTTCAAATTCTACCCTTGTCATTGTGTTCCTCTTTTCATTTCCTTGTTGTATAGCTTAGTTTTGGTTATTGGTATTCTCTCTCTCAAAATCATAGATCCACATAGTATATATCCAATGAACTGGAGCTCTGATACAAATTAATGCAACTGGAAATTTGAAACCAGCTTGAATACTAATTAATGTAAGGTGAGTTGTGAAGTCACCTTTCATATACTAATCTCCTGTAAGTCTGTCTGTAACTTTGTGGACTATTGATATAGGACCAGCTCGGTTCTAGTCCTTAGAGAATGTTGAACGGTATTCTTGATCAGAATTTTATGTCTGTTGATGGCTGAATGACTTCTTGAAGGAATAAGAGAGAAAATACCTGGAATCACTCACAGGGTGCCTAGAATCACTCTAGGGCATGGGAATCACTCACCATAGTTACCATAAGCTAAAGAAAACTCAATATACTTCATTGCCTTTGTGTAAAACGTCCATACATATTTATAGACTCTGAAACAAATAATAATCCTAGGAGTCAAACTGTTAGACTCATAATAATCTCAGGAGTCAAACTATTAGACTTAATAATCCTAGTAGAACTCAAACTAAGCTGTCATATCTTATTTCAACTCAAAGAAGACTCAAGTTCAAAAAAACTTGTCCTCGAGTTTTGAAGAACTTGCTGATGAAAAGTTGATATGCCCCAATTACAGGAGTAGTAGGACTTCCGACAGCTACATGATTAAACTGTAGAGTAGAGGCCACACACGGAACTAGAAAAGGATCTTGAAAGAAATGTATTTCTGAAACATTGCCTTCCATAACCATCTTTGTTAAATCGTCAATAACATTAGTTTCTTGAATACTCAATTCATCAACCAGCCTTTGTGATGAATCTTCCCCTTGCTTATCCAAATTCTCAACTGCAACATTTGGAACTTTTTCCTTCAACCTCTAGCTTAGGAATCACCATCTCTATGAGTTCTGCTATCCTTGGTTCTTCAACAAACTCTAGCACTCCTTCCATTGCTGATGTTGGTTGAACTTGTGCTACGCCAAGTTGTAATTCTAGTTTAACTTGTAAGGTAAAGTCACTTACTTCCTTACTATGATCTACTACAATCCGCACATTTTTATCTTGCACCTGAATTTCTTTAACTTGCTCCACTTCTATTTCTTCTTTGTCATTTACATCAAGTTGATCATGAGTGTTCAATCTCCAACAATTTCTGGTATTTCTTGGCCTGCAACTAGGGGTGTCACCGAAAAACTGAAAAACCGAACCAAACCGAGAAAACCAAACCAGTCAGTTCAATTTCGGTTTGGTATTTTTGAAAAACTTAAGGACCGGTTCAGCTTTCAGTTAACCTACAAAAAAACCAGCGGTTACCCGAACCAACTAGTATATATATTTATATGTATGTTTTATTTATATATATATATTTAATACATGTCACATATTTTCTATATTATATATAAATATATACATATATTATATTTATAATAAGCTATTCATAAATATATCATATATTTTTATAATATTTATAATATATTTTATATCATTTATTATTTATAATATAATATTATACATATATTTAATATATTATAAATATAAAAAACCGAAGAACCGAACCAGTCAAAAACTAAAACCGATGGACCGGTTAACCGGTGGTACTGGTTCACTTTCAGTTTGGAGAATTGGAAAAACCGATGGTACCGGTTTGGTTTACAAAAATTGCCCATGGTTCGGTAAGGACCGATTCGATTTTCGGTTAACCTGCAAAAAAACCAGCGGTTATCCGAACCAACTAGTATATATATATATGTCACATTCTCTATATTATATTAAATATATATATATATATATTTAATATATGCCACATTTTCTATATTATATATAAGTATATACATATATTATATTTATAATAATCTACTTATAAATATATTATATATATTATATATTTTTATAATATATTGTATATCATTTATTATTTATAATACAATATTATACATATATTTATATAATATATTATAAATATAAAAAACCGAAGAACCGAACCAATCAAAAACTGAAACCGATGGACCGGTTAACCGATGGTATTGGTTCAGTTTTAGTTTGGAGAAATGGAAAAACCGATGGTACCAGTTTGGTTTTGTTGAAATAATTTAGTTATTTGTGTTAGGGTCTGTTTGGCTAGTTAAAGCCTTTTTTATTTTTTGTTATTGTACTTCACTTACAGCAAGGGCACAAGTGTCTTTTCCCTTCTTATTTCTGTCACCCTATATAATATAATAGAAGCTAGTGCTGCCAGCACTGTTCCATTGCTCCAAACCTTTTCTTTTTCCTTTATTTCTTCTTCTCTTCTCTCTTCTTCCCTTCTCTTCTCTTCTTCCTCATTTTTCAATTGGATTTATTGCCAAGATGGTATCAGAGCAAGGCTGTTGACTCTGGGCGACCAAGTTTTCTCTTCAAGTTGCTGAATCTAGGCGGAACAAAGGAATGAATCTGGGCTGATCAAATCAGATCCACAACTGGTACAACCCTAAAGTTTTTTTCTTTTATTTCTTTCCTTGGTCGTGTACCAAGTGGAGAACAAATGAATCCAAACCACTGAATGTCGGCAGACTTTTGTGAAGGTTATACCTCTTTTATTTGTTGGATCGTATGATCCTGTACCTGTGAAAAGGTGACTGTAGGTCACAGATGACCTGTTTTCTCTGCTCGTTAGTCTGATTTCATGTGTTAGGATCTCTCTTATTGATTAATGCTGCGGAACTTACTGGAAAACCAGTAGGCTGGGACTGTTCTTCATGCACATCTGAAAATCAGTCTCATCAAAGTTCTTCTTTGGAAATTGGTGCTGTTTTTTGTGCTCAGATTAAGTCCATAACTGAATTGTTGTGTGTGGAGTTTTTGTCGATATAAAGAGGGATCCTAAGTTGAGAGTTTAGATAAAAAAAAACTCTGTTTACCATGTTGCCTAAGAATTCTGCTACTTCAGAGATTTCAGGGAGCCACAATGGAGTGAGTGGGGGAATGGATATGAATTTCCCCATGGTTGTTATTCCCTTTGATGGTCTGAACAACCTTGAGTGGTATAGGAGAATAAAACTCTACATCACTTCTAGGGGGAAAATAGGATACATCAATAGGAGAGTGAAGGAACCGAAGAACGGAAGTGCTGAATATGATAGGTGGAACCAAGAGAATAGTATGGTGATGTCATGGCTCTTGGTTTCCATGCTGCCACAGGTAAGGAAGACATTTATGTGGGCTGAAACTGCTTGTGAGATATGGGAACAAGCAAAGTCCACCTATTCAGAGCAGAGACACTATGCCAAGATATACCAACTGCAAGCTGAATCCTCTACTTGCAACCAGGGGAGAGGAGTCTCTCGATGTACTATTCTGATTTGACATCGATATGGAAAAAACTTGATCACTACCAGAATGTGAACTAGAAGTGTGATGAAGATGCAAAGGCATATAAGTCACTTGTATCTCAGCAACGGGTCTTTGCCTTCCTCCTAGGGCTGAATCCTTCATATGAGTTCATCAGGGTGCAGATCTTGGGTAGTAAAGACTTGCCATCAATTCAGGAGGTGTATGCCTTAGTACAGTCAGAAGAGAGTAGAAGTGTGATGAATTGTGCAAAGGGGGAGTCAGTTGCCCTAGCTGTCCGGGGAAATTCAAATACAAATGTCGGAGGTGCTTTTAAGAAAGGTGACTCTCAAAAGAGAACAAATGATAAGAGTAAACTTTGGTGCACTCACTGCCAGAAGACAAAACACACCAAAGATACATGTTGGGATCTCCATGGAAAACCTAAATGGGCACAAGATTTGGGTAAGAAGTCAACACCTGATCAAGGCAAGAAACCAAATCAGCAGAATCAAAAAAAGTATAACTCAGCTAATATGGCATCTCAAGAGACTAGTCCATTGGTAACTCAGGAGAGGCATCCCAATTCTGACCCTAAGGAATAAATTATCAACTCCTTTCGTGACCATTTGGAATTGTATGGTAGGACTCTCCGCCAGATGGATTCTAGTCCTACTCCCTCTACCTCTCTCGCGTCTACATTAGGTACGCTGCTACTGCCTTCTATGTGTCATCTCATACCACTGATTCTCCTTGGGGTTATTGACTCTGAAGCCTCAAACCACATGACCGGTAAGTCAAATTTATTTCAGACATATAACCTTCTCTCTGGGAGAGATAAGGTGAGACTAGCTAATGGTTCTTTCTCTACCATAGCTGGCCAAGGCACCATTCCTCTCCCACTCGGCCTTACCCTTTCTAATGTATTGCATGTTCCGAAATTACCTATAAAATTGTTGTCCATTAATAGTATTACTCACTCCTTGAACTGTTCAGTCACTTTCTTTCCGTCTTTATGTGTATTTCAGGATTAGGCCTCAGAGAAGATGATTGGTAGAGGAAGCATGGTGGATGGTCTCTACGTGTTGGAGAATAAAGCTGGTCTTGTGGCTACAGAGTCCATGAGTTCGTCCAGTGAGAGTCAAGCCTATTTATGGCACAATCGTCTTGGTCATCTTTCTTTTAAGTCATTAAAAGTTATGTTCCCAGAGTTGTTTCAGTCCTTGTCAGTGAGTCAGTTATAGTGTCAGACATGTCAATTGAGTAAACATTGTAGAAGTTATTTTCCTTTGAGAAATAAAAGATCTGAATTTCCATTTCATATTGTTTATTCTGATGTTTAGGGCCCTGTTACTTTACCTACTAAGGCTGGATATAAGTACTTCATTACCTTGGTTGATGATTACTCTAGATACACTTGGGTTTACCCTATGCGATCTAAAGATGAAGTGCCAAAAATTGTGAAAGACTTTCAACGCATGGTGTTCACTCAGTTCCAAACTGAAATCCATATCTTCCAGTCGGACAATGCGAAGGAATACTTCCATAATGATCTAACGGAGTTTTTTGCTTTGAGTAGGTCACTTTAACGAAGCTCTTGTGCTAGGACACCCCAACAAAACGGTGTTGCTGAATGAAAGAACCGTCACCTTCTCAAAGTAGCTCGTGGCTTATTAATTCATATGAATGTGCCAAAACGTTTTTGGATGGATGCAGCTTTGTGTGCTACATACATCATCAACCGTATGCCATCTCGATTACTAGAGTATAAGGCCCCTTACATTACTTCCTTGGAATTAAAGTTGCCCGCTCTCACAAGGGCATCTGTATTTCCCAACGAAAATATGTACTAGATCAACTAGATGATACAGACAAGTTGGGGGTAAAACCAATTGACTCACCAATTGAATCTAATCACCAGCTTGGAGACAGTCAGGGAGAGTTTTTGAAAGATGTAAAGAAGTTCCAGAGACTTGTAGGGAGACTCTTGTATTTGTCTATGACCAAGCTTGATGTTGCTTATGCAGTGCGTGTCCTTAGTCAGTTCATGCACAATCCTAGGACAACTCACTTTGAAGCTGTAGAGAGGATCCTTAGATACCTCAAGAAGTTCCCCGGAGCTGGTTTGTTGTTCCAAAAACATGGACACTTAAAGGTGGAAGTATATACTGATGCTGATTGGGCAGGGGCAGTTGATGACCAAAAGTCTACCAGTGGGTATTGTGCCTTTGTAGGAGGAAACCTGGTCACATGGAGAAGTAAAAAACAAAGTGTGGTGGCTAGATCTAGACCTGAAGCAGAATATAGAGTGATGTCTCATGGGGTTGCTGAAATCATGTGGATAAGAAATCTGTTAGGTGAACTGGGTTTTGCAGTGAGAAACCCTATGTCACTCTACTATGACAATAAAGTTGCCATCAATATTGCTGCTAATCGAGTCCTGCATGATAGCACGAAACACATTGAAGTGGACAAGCATTTTATTAGAGAAAAACTTGTAAATGGAGAAGTGTGTACTCCATATGTCAGCTCAGAAGAACAACTTGCAAATATCTTCACCAAAGGTCTTCATCATGTGCGGCACAATGATTTGTGTGACAAGTTGGGCATGATTGACATCTATGCTCCAACTTAAGGGGGAGTGTTGAAATAATTTAGTTATTTGTGTTAGGGTCAGTTTGGCTAGTTAAAGCCTTTTTTTTTATTTTTTGTTATTGTACTTCACTTACAGCAGGGGCACATGTGTCTTTTCCCTTCTTATTTCTATCGCCCTATATAATATAATAGAAGTTGGTGCCGCCAGCACTGTTCCATTGCTCCAAACCTTTTCTTCTTCCTTTCTTTCTTCTTCTCTTCTCTCTTCTTCCCTTCTCTTCTCTTCTTCCTTATTTTTCAATCGGATTTATTGCCAAGAGGTTTACAAAAATTGCCCATGGTTCGATTAATCGATCTGTGGACACCCCTACCTGCACCCTCTTGATTTTTGATATCTACAACTTCTATAGCTTGAACTTCTTCTTCTTTAGCTTCATCCTCAACTTCCGCTCTAGGATAGGCATCAACTTGCATGGAATCATCTACTTCTTTTCAATTTCGTACCTTCTTCCCATTGACTTCGAAGTTATTTAGCGTAACCTTTTACTTCTTTTGCTCGGAATTAGTCAACTCCATATATAGATCATAATGAAGTTTAGTGGGATGTACTTTTCTTGAAAACACTTCATCTCTGCCTCAAGAGTTCTCCACCATACTTTAGCATGACCCATCAGCTTCATGTGCGCAAATCTAATCCTTTGTTTGTCAAACATATCATAACAATCAAAACATTCTTCTAGTTCAGCAATCCAATCAAAAAATGCACATGGATCATCATCTCCTTTGAAATTTGGCATTTCCCATTCTCTTCTAAGATGTTTGAAAACCTTACTCCCGTAGCTAACATTATTAGATCTGTTTTCTTCCACCATCTTCTCAAATAAGTCAACCAAAGATCCTTCATATGGTTCAAAAACCCAATCATCATTGATTTTCAACTTGTAAACTTGTTTAGAAGATACCTAGGCCTATAGAATCGGTCACGTTGTGAAAACATAGTGAATAAACCATTAGCTCTGATACCGACTGATATAGGACCAGCCCAGTTCTAGTCCTTAGAGAATGTTTGGTCTTCTTCAAGAGAGAAAATACCTAGAATCACTCACAGGGTGCCTAGAATCACTCTAGGGCATGGGAATCACTCACAGGGTGCCTAGAATCACTCTAGTCATTGCTCAACAGAATTTTATAGACTCTAAACTTATAATAATCCTAGGAGTCAAACAGTTAGACTCATGATAGTCTTAGGAGTCAAACTATTAGACTTAATAATCCTAGTAGAACTCAAACTAAGCTGTCATATCATATTTCAATTCAAAGAATACTCAATAACTCTAATCCTACTTACGCAATGACTCCGGAATTTTAAACATAAACAAACTATAGCTACACAAAGTGCACCCTACCAATGGACCCCACAAAGAAATGCAAAATGTCAAAAATACCCCTAGTGTCCAAAAATACAGAATTACATAAAATTTCATAAAATTCCAATTTTAACTTCAGCGCCTGCATCAACTATATAGGAAAAATCAAATGCTAGTTTCTTTACCAGTTCTCAATCAAAGGGCTCATTAATGGGACTGATTGAAATTAGTCATATATTGGGTGAATGTTCTTTTACTTCTTGATAGATGATATTCATAGAGGATGGTCAATAACAGCATCAATCCCAATAGGAAGGACTAATAATTAAGTCACCTTGAACACCACCACCTAGGAGCTGGATTAAAGATTTTGATGGATGTAGTCTATGGAATCCTGGTGAATCAGGTATAAGGGTGTATTTAAATATTTCAATTGCAACTCAAAACCCTAGTTCGACCTACCCTTGAGAGACTATTCTTCTCTTCTTCTCTATTGTGTTTTTTCTTGCAAAACATCAGAGAAATGCCACTCTAGAAGTTGGAAGTGCACATCGATCCTCACTATTCCACTACACCATCTTCAGTTGGGAGGATGATTTGAGATTGAATTTTGGGCGTGAGCTGCCACTCTAGGAGTTGCATATTGTGGTTTCCATATCAAAATTCAAATATGCTCTTTAATATAATTGAAATAAAATCTGATCTGATCCAATCATCCAATGCTAGATCGATCCTAGGAGAATTCGATTCTCAATGTTTGGATTGTCAAAATTTTAAAATTTCAGCCACTAAACCCTAGCAAGGTTCTACCTTTTCTGTGTTTTAACATTTCAAACAGCAATGTCAACTTTGATGGCAGTTACATAGGCAATCAAGCATCAACTGGGATGGAAGGGGTTTTTCGAGATTTAGAAGGGAAGGTGCTAGCCTTATATTCATGACCTGTGGCTAATGGTGATGCACTGATAGTAGAGCTGTTTAGTCTACTCCAGGGACTTAAACTTGCTACACAGTTTGGATTTCATAACCTGGAGGTGGAAGGGGATTAACAAGTGTGTTATCTCATGGACAAGTAGTACCCAACTCCCATGGATTTACAAGCATGCAGTCCAGAAATAGAAACTTCAGCAAGGGAGATGAATGTTTCCTTTAGATGGGTGAGAAGAACGGAAAATGGGACGGCGGATACATTAGCTAAACAAGGGACTGCTAGACAACAAATATTTTGGGCAAAACTCTAATTTTTTCTTGGTGGAGAATTTGCCACCTTGGTATAATACCTTCAGTTTGAAATTAATAAAATTTCCCCTTATTGGAAAAAAAAAAAGAAACAGTGTAAAGGATATTCTCCCCATGCCAAAACCTGTCCACTTACTCCATGGGCTGGTGAACCAGCAAGTGTGTTAGCAGAACAAAGAATCCAATGGAAACTTGCACCCAAATCTGCTGCCAACTATCTTTCCTTAACTGATGCTTAAGTTTCCATGGTCCAGCCATTTCACTTTTCATCCAGGATATGATGATTTTAGAGTTCCCTTCAACCATGATATCCTGAATTCTAGAAGTTGTTGCCAATCTCAGTAGAGAACAAGGTGCAAGAATGAGGTGCACAAGCATGTGTCAACTTCTACTTCTTATCTCCCTTTTTAGGTAAACTAATTCTAATGTAACCAGGATTATCCAAATCTGATTTGATTAGACCTCTAATTATACTAATTATTAGGGAGAGATCCATACCCAAACCCATATCCATATCCAACCCAAGCACATGACAACTTGTGACTAGTCTAACTAGCTAATGGGTTAAAGCCCATTAGTTATGTGATTCACTAACATAACTGTTTCAAGTCTTATTGAGCTTGAATAATGTATGGCATGGGACCCACATGGGCCAAACCCATGGGCCAAACCCATGACAACTTGTGACAATTTGACTCGTGTGCTTTTCCTACATGGGCCAAACCCATTAGTTATGTGATTCACTAACATAACTGTTTCAAGTCTTATTGAGCTTGAATAATGTATGGCATGGGACCCACAAGGTCTTATAATGTTCCATATGGGTTTGGCCCATGTAGGAAAAGCACACGAGTCAAATTCACCAGGTAAACCTAGTGAACCCCTGAGTCAATCGAAGGGCTTAGTATGGGCCCAACACTTAAGTTTAAGTGACTCTTGGTTTCGGCCACCCTATGAAGCCCAAGGATAAATGGACTAACATAAGAAAAAGCTCATCAACTTTCAGCCTTTAATGGCCTTTTGCTCTTAACCTCTCAGCCCAAAATAATCAAACACTGCTCACAAGGAAGCACCTCTTACCTAACTACTTAAGGACATTCTGCTCAAATGGATCCCAGGTATTTGACTTCAGAACAAGTTGAAATCCACTACCCAAACTACTTAGGTTTCCATTAGAGAGTGTTAACATTGATATTCTCTTTGCCTGACAAAGGGGTTAATCCTGTCACAATGATTATCACTTAAGTAGTATTCTAAAACTGCTCCAACATACCCAGGTATTTGACCCTAAGAGTATCTCACTAGTTGGTATATCAAAAGTAGCCCGGTCCAAAACCTAGTGCAATATCATTATCCAGCCTGGGGTTATGTGCAACTTTCCAATTTTTGCCCATTTGTCTCCAAGGTCCAAGGCATAACTAGAAATTGGGCCTTGTTCAGTGTTTCTCATAAACACCCATTGACTGTACCTTGGGCCTAACCCTAGCAACTAAGACAAGTTGCTCCACCATTTTAGCAGTACATCAGTGTCAGCCTTGTCAGGATAGACTCCCCACGTCTATCCAATGGTTGAGAACTTTCTAAAGTAACATAAATCCCATAAATGTCCAATTTAAGGGGTAATACATAGAAAACACACCAATCACAAACATGAAATAATAATGATCTGCTTTTATTAATTCATATAACTCAGTATACAACAATTTGGATGGAGCCAAGGGCATACACTGTATAATAGACATTACCACTTCCTTCCACTTTATCAATATATCATTTAGTGAGAAATTTTGAAAGTCCTCTATGGACTTTACCAAGTGAGCTACTTTTATTTTTACTACTACCAAGATTCCCAATTTGGTCCTACTTTTTCAATGAATATCGTTCCATTTCTTTCTTCTTTCCAAACAGTCCAAATCAAGGTAGTTCTTTGTAGAGAATGAAAGAATGGTAGGATCAATCCAATGGACGCCATAAAGGTTGCGGAATGGGTGGGCGAATTTCAAAAATTTCCTACATTCTCCCAACTGGGAATCATATTCCCTAAATTTAGAATACAATATTCAAGGATCCTACTTGAACCATAATCAAACCAAATCTGTACCAAAAGACAAATGGGAGGAATATACCTGATCCGGAGAAGCACTATCTCCCAAAGTTGGTGTTCACGCCCAAAGAATGCTCCAAGATCCGTTCCTGCTGAAGATGACACAGCTGTGGATGGAACAAAACCAGCAGAGTGCGTCCTACACACTGGATCCTTCACAAGAATCCTCTGGAAGTACTAAACACTGAATCTTTTCCAGTCTTTCTTGCAAGACTGATGTCAAGAACAGATTTCTCGACTTTCTTTTTCTGCAAAGATCTAATCTTGCAAAGGAGATGGTGGCGGCAGGAGGAGAACTCCAAAAGCGAAAAAGCTGAACTGCTTCTTCTTTCTTTTTCTGGAGTATGAGATCTGATCTCAATTCGCAGGAACCTTTCTTGCGATTTCTCTTGATTCGAAATCTGTTGTATTTCTCTCCTTTTTGGTTAGGATTTCTCCTCCTTTCTTCTTGATTAAGAATCCTCCTAATTAGGAGTTATCCCAATCCAAATCAGTATTTGGATAGGGGATAATCTTAATCCTATCTACAGATAAAGTTAGCTTACTCCTGATCTTATCAGGAGGTTACCAGATTCAAATCTAATTTGAATTTGGTCTCCAAGAGTGGATAAGGCTAAAGGCCCAATCCTTTTACTAACATTAATCTCAAACTCGCCCCAAGGATGGGTGATCATATCAGCCCACCTCGAAATGGGCTTCTGGCCCATTAAGTGTTCAGTGTCTAATTACTTTCCAATCTGCTGCCCAGTTGGGCTTCTTTGTATGGCGTGGGACCCAAGCATTGATCTACACACCAGCCACATGGGTTCGGCCCAGCCTTTAATACAAGGCCCAGCCGAATTCACTGAAAAACTCAATGAACCCCTTGAGTCCATCATATGGACCCTATGGGCCCAACACTTACATTAAGTGGTCCCTGGGCCAAGCCATCTTATAAAAACCCAGGGACTGTGGGCAGGTGCAAGATTAGCCCATCAGGTATTATCCTCAATGGTCTTACACTTAACCTCTCAGCCCTTAATGATCAAGCACTGCCCGACAAGAGAGGACCTCTCCCTCGGCTGCAAGGAACAGTGCCGCACTCTCCACTCACATGGATCCCGGAAATCAAAACCATTTGCAAACAATTTGAAACCGTACATATATATAAAAATATATTAATTTTGCAAAACAAAATTCCAACGATTGAAATCAACTGCCGGCAGTTTGGTTTCCATCAGAGAGAGTGCATTCCCGATCATTACCCTTTGTCCGACAAAGTGGCTGATTCTGTCACTATGATCACCCACTCAGATGAATTCTCAAACTGCCCCAGCATACCCAGGTTTTGATCCCCGCTAAGGATCTCACTGATTGGCATATCAAAGGCAGCCTGATCCAACACCTAGTGAAGTGTCATAATCGAGTCTAGGGGTCAGGTGTAACTTTCCAGTTTTGCCCATCTATCTCCAAGGTCCAGGGCAATACTGGAAATCTGGTCCGGTTCAAGGATTCAAGTAATCCCATACTGCATGTGCCTCGGGTCTTACCCTGGTGGCTGAGACAGGCCATCCCAACACTTGGTGGCACACCAGTATCAGCCTTGGCAGGATAAATCTCCCCAGACTTATCCAACGGCTGTGAACATTTAAAACTAACACGAGTCTCTATAAATGTCCAGTTTTAGGGTTTTACACAGAATTAAACCAAACAACATGAATCAAACATGCACTTTATTTATTTCCACTAAATAACAAAAGTACATCAAATCAGATTGAAGCTAAGGGCATACAAAAACTGTCTAACAGAGAAGATGGGCCAAATAGCAGTACTGATTTCAGAGAAATTATTGGGCACCACTCTCAATCTCTGATTTAAGCTCTAAATCAGGAACCAACCTGTTTTCTCCGATTCTTCTTGGTCACCAGACAGCTCTCCAAGAGATTTGAATCTTGGGCACCTTCTTCAATCTCTAATGACCTCCAAGAACCAGGCAACTCAAGCTGAAGTTTCCAGCCCTAGAACAACTCTCATGTAGTCGATTGGACAACACCTACATGAGAGCCCAAGCCAAGTTTAGGCCAGCTCTGATACCAAGAAGAAAAACAATCCTTGAGAATAGAGGACTGTTTAGAACAGATGCAGAAACCAAAAGAAAACCGCAGAAATCCTTCTTCTAAGGAAGAGAAGATGAAGATGGCAGCAATAAGGGTTCAGAGGAAGAGAGTTTCGAACCTTAATCTCTCCTCTTACCCCCTAACACTATTTTATTAAGTTAAACTTTAATAATTTACAAAGAGGCCCTTAGTTGGGCAAGAAATTAAAAGAACATAACATTGAAAGAATAGGCCCAGAATAAGGCCCATTACAGTAAAGAACATAAAAAATAAGAAAGGATGCCCATCTTCTCTACATTCTTGCAGATTTCCACATCAACCTTGCTCTTTTTTTTTGTGGCTATTGTAGAGAACACTGATGTGGGCCCCACTGCAGTGGTCCCCACTGTGTTCGTAGGACAGCAATGTAGTTATTTGTTTCAGTTATAGTAGTGTCAGTTTGAGTCAGTTTGTTAATTTAGTTGTTATTTATTATTTAAGTACCAAGGGCAGATGTGTCCTTTCCATTATGTACTAAACATAACCTATAAATATTAAGAGAGTAGCGGCGGCAGATGAGCAAGAATCTGTCCCTCCTTTCAACAACTTTTGTTCTCTTGTTTCTCTTCTATTCTCTCTCCTTTCTCTCACTTTCTCTTCTGTTTTGCAAACCTAAAACCTTTTAGGATTCAAGACTGATTACAGTCTTGATCCCCTACTTGGTATCAGAGCCAATCTAGGGCTTCTCATGTGTGTCTAGTCCAGCCAACCACATGAGGACTAGCTAGGGATGGAAGCTTTGAAGAAGTTTTTCGGTGGCTGAATTTTGGAGATTACCAGGAGAGGTTCACAACAGTTGAAGACTTGTCGCAGCTTGCAGAGAGTTGGTAATCAGGAAGAGGCAGCGAAGGTTAGGGTTCAGGTAACCCTAGAAGACAATAAACCGAAGTACATAAGTTTTTTTTTTTTACTGAGTTTCAGAGACTGCAATTAGTCGAGATAGGTTGGACCTATCTAGAAAGAGGGGCCAAACTGTGTTCAAGTTTGTTCTAGGGTTTGGCTTGCCGAACTGTGTTTAAGTTTGCTTCTAGGGTTTGACTGTTGGGCCGAACCCCCCTCTTCAAAGGTGATTAGTTTTTAGGGTTTCATATTGCCCTACGATAAGTCCCACTTGTGCAGACTGCTTGGAGAGTGCAGCTGAGCACTTACTTCAGACCTACAGTTGAAACCCTATTTTTGCTCTCGCAACAGTGGGCCCCACAATAGTGATTTCAAAAAATAGCATCTCAAATTGATAGGTTGCCTAGTACTGTGCATGCCAATTGATTTCAGATCAGATTTGGGTTGGTTTCAGATCGGATCAGATCAGATTTCAGATCAGATCATATTTGTGTTGGTTTCGGATCAGATTTCAGACTTACTTGTTTGACTCTATTTTCTGGTATAATTGCTCTAACAGTTTGTAGCCACTGAATCTTGATCAAAGATGGAGTTTAAGGATCAGGGAGAAAGTAGTTTTGGAAACCACAATTAAGGTAGTGTATCTAAAACCGGGTTTCAGATTACAACTATGAGATTTGATGGGTCAAATTATTTGGAGTGGGCGCAATCAGCCATGATGGCTATTGGAGGAAGGGGAAAACTGGGTTACCTCTTGGGAGATGTGAAAGAACCTTCCAAGGAGGACCCAACATACACCAAGTGGGTTCAAGAGAACTATTTAGTTATGGCATGGCTGTGTAATTCTATGCAGCCACATATCAGCCGAAATTACTTGTGGGCAAAGACAACCAAAGAGATATGGGATGTTGTGAAAGAAACATATTCCCAACCCCTTAATGTTGCCAGAGCCTATGAACTGAAGTGTGAGGTGAACAGCCGTAAACAAGGAGAGAAGCCAATTTCTGTCTACTTCTCTACCTTGAAATCCTTGTGGCATGAGATTGACCATCTAGAGACCCTTGAGTGGGAGAGTCCCAAAGATGCACAGACTCACAGAAAGCAAGTCGAGATGAATAGGGTATTTGAGTTTCTGGCTGGTTTGAATGCAGAATATGACATTGTGCGACAACAGATATTGACAAGAGATAGTGTGACCCTTTCTCTACTCCCTGGTGCATAATGAAGAGACCAGGAGGAAAGTCATGATGCAGCCTCAGCCCTCTTTCCCAACCTTGACAGCTATTAAACCCAAGCCAGGGGTGACTCAAAAAGGGACCGGAAGAAGGAAGATAAGCGGGATCTGGTATGTGAACATTGCAAGAAACCTAAGCACACAAAAGATACTTGTTGGAAGCTACATCCTCACTTGGTCCTAGCAAAACTAAGAAATAAGAAGGGTAATGCTCATGGCAGTGAACACTGATTCAACATCCTCATCAGGCACATCCCTGGAGACTTTAGCTGTTGTTCGGGTTGCCCTCATACAGTTGGAAAAGAAAGTTGGGAGTTCAGCTCAGCCATCTCAGTCACCATCAGCTCCTGCCACATCTGCACTTGCACATTCAGGTACTCGAGCCTCAGCTTACCATGCTTCAGCTCCAGGTAATACTGATCACTGCTAGGTAATAGATTCAGGTGCATCTGACCATATGACTAGCTTGCCATCTTTGTTCACTTCTTATCACTTGTCCTCTGGCCGAGATAGAGTATCCATTGCTGATGGCTCTCTTGTTCCCATTTCAGGCAAGGGGGACATCAAGCTATCGGATACTATCTCTTTATCTTCTGTCTTGCATGTTCCTAAGCTTGATACTAACCTGCTTTCAATTAGTAGTATTACCAAACACATGAACTGTTCAGTAATAAAAGGAGTGAGAGTTGTGAGTTTGCCAAACATTGTAGAACCTCTTATTCTTTAAGTAATAAAAGGAGTAATTCCTCTTTTGATATTGTGCATACTGATGTTTGGGGGCCATATCATATCTCTTCTATGGGTGGGTACAGATATTTTCTACTGTTTTTTGATGACCATACCCGGTTTTCTTGGGTCTATCTTATGCGTTCCCGGGATGAGGTTCCTACTCTGACCCAAAACTTCCATCAGATGGTTCTCACTCAGTTTGGGACCAAAATCAAAGTCCTTAGATCTGATAATGCAAAGGAATACTTTGCTTAGCCATTGACCTCCTACCTTCTTAGCCATGGAGTTATTCACTGAGCACTTGCCCTTATACACCACAGCAGAACGGCATTGCCGAAAGGAAGAATAGGCATTACTTGGAGGTGGCTAGAAGCATTATGTTTACCTCCAATGTACCTATTCGCTTCTGGGGTGATGCTATCCTCACGATAGTTTATCTCATTAATCGAGTTCCTTCTCGGGTCCTTGATAATGAGAACCCCCTTTTCCCTTCTATACCCAGACGAGGAGTTGTTCATTGTTCCCCTTAAAACCTTTGGTTGTACCTGTTTCGTTTAGCTTCTCGGGCCTCATCATTCCAAGTTTGAATCTAAGGCCTCCAAATGCATTTTCCTTGATTATGCACAAACTCAAAAGTGTTATTGCTGCTATGATCCGGTTTCAGGGAAACAGTTTGTCTCCATGGATGTCACCTTCTTTGAGGAGACACCCTATTATCCTAGGGTTTCTCCTCAGGGGGAGAGCAGTGAGAGTGGGGTTGTTTTGAGTTTCTTTCCTCAGGGGGAGAGCAGTGAGAGTGGATGTGGGGCTGGTAGAAGTGGGGTTGTTCCTTTACCTATTCCACTGGGTAATGAAGGTTGTAGTGGTAAGGATGGTCAGAGGGAGCCGGAGTTGAGAGTCTATCACAAGCGATGCAAGCAAGTTGATCCTAGTCTTCAGTAGTCCCGACCAGCTCCAGTTCCTTCTACGCCTCCAGATTTAGAACCTACTGAGATACCTCTCACTGTTGCACCACTTCTACAAATCACAGCATCTCACAGTTCTTATCCCATGATCGTCTATCACCATCTTACCGGTCCTATCTCACTTCCATTGCCGATGTCCCTATTCCAAGAACAGTGCAAGAAGCCTTATCAGTTCCAGAATGGAAAGATGCAATGCAAGTCGAAATAGATGCCCTGTTGAAGAAAAATACCTGGGCACTGGTTGACCCACCAAAAGGAAAGAAACCGATGGGATGCAGATGGGTGTTCACTGTGAAGCATAATGTTGATGGCTCTATTGAAAGGTACAAAGCCCAGCTGGTTGCAAAGGGGTTCACTCAGACTTATGGTATAGACTACTTGGAGACCTTTGCCCCAGTAGCCAAGATGACCACCATTCGAGTTTTGTTATCCCTTGCAGCAAATCATTCTTGGCCCCTGTTTCAGATGGATGTTAAAAATGCCTTTCTGAATGGAGACTTACAAGAAGAGGTTTACATGCAGTTGCCTCCTGGATTCTATGATACAGAGACAGGTAAGAAGGTTTGCCGACTGAACAAGGCATTGTATGATTTGAAGCAGTCACCTAGAGCTTGGTTTGATAGGTTCAGATTAGCCCTTGGAAGGTTTGGTTATGTATAGGCCCAATCAGATCATACACTATTCACCAAGAGGGTGGAGTTCTCTCTAACACTACTAGCAGTATATGTTGATGATATTGTGGTGACAGAAAATGACAGTCATGAGATTGAGTCCCTCAAACAGCTCCTTCATCAAGAGTTTGAGGTGAAAGATATTGGTGCACTACGATACTTTTTGGGTATTGAGGTTGCTAGATCCAAGCAGGGGATTTTTATCTCTCAGAGAAAATATGTTCTAGATCTGTTGGCGGAAACTGGAAAGTTGGGTATTAAGTCGGCCGATACACCCATTGAACAAAATCACAAGATTAGTGCAGAGAGTGGGGAGCCTCTTGAAGACAAAGTTTTGTTCCAGTGGTTGGTTGGAAAGCTTCTATATCTCTGCCTCACTCGGCCGGATATCAGCTATGCAGTTAGTGTTGTTAGCCAGTACATGCACTCCCCTAGAACTTCTCATCTTCTTTCGGCAGAGAGAATATTAGCATACTTTAAGAGATGCCCGGGTAGAGATATATTGCTCAAGAACAATAATCACATGAGTGTGGAAGTCTATACAGATGTCGATTGGGCTGGAAGTGTTGATGACAGAAGGTCTACCTCTGGATATTGTGCCCTGGTGGGAGGTAACCTTGTCTCTTGGAGAAGTAAGAAACAGAGTGTTGTTTCCCGCTCCAATGCTGAAGCGGAATACAGGTCAATGGCTAATGGAGTGGCTGAAATCTTATGGCTGAGGTCACTACTTGAAGAGTTGGGTATTGACTATGAAAAGCCCTTAATGTTGTATTGTGATAATTAGGCAGCTATTAATATAACCCACAACCCAGTGCAGCATGACAGAACTAAACATATCAAAGTTGATCGACATTTTGTGCGAGAAAGGGTCACATCACAAGAAATGTGTCTTCCGTACATCACATCTAATATGCAGCTCGCAGATATCCTCACCAAGACTGTACCAAGGAAGAAGTTAGAGACAGACCTATCCAAGTTGGGCATGATAGATATCTACCCCCAACTTGCGGGGGAGTGTAAAGAACACTGATGCGGGCCCCACTGCAGTGGTCCCCACTGTGTTCGTAGGAAAGCAGTGTAGTTATTTGTTTCAGTTATAGTAGTGTCAGTTTGAGTCAGTTTGTTAATTCAGTTGTTATTTATTTCAGTTTTTATTTACTTTATTTATTATGTAATTACCAAGGGTAGATGTGTCCTTTCCAATATGTACTAAACATAACCTATAAATATTAAGAGAGTGGCAGCGGCAGATGAGCAAGAATCTGTCCCTCCTTTCAACAACTTGTGTTCTCTTGTTTCTCTTCTATTCTCTCTCCTTTCTCTCACTTTCTCTTCTATTTTGCAAACCTAAAACCTTTTAGGATTCAAGACTGATTACAGTCTTGATCTTCTACTGCTATCTCAAGAAGTTTGGATCAAAGAGACCCACCACATATTGAGGAGTCCACCTGCAAACATTTCTTTATTTTGAGGGTCTTTTAGGAACATAAGGAGTGTAGTGTGTAAGTGCATACCATATAGAGAACATATACCAATACTCTTAATAAAAGCATATTCAGTTGCCAGAGAAAAAAGAGATCTTAAGATTGAGTTTAATAGTTTTGTTAGAAAATGTCATACTTCTGACCTTTAGGCGTCAAATGATAAGTAAATGGGAAGTATTGTATCTAGGTTTCATTAAATGTTAAATGTTAAATGCTTTTGTCCAAACTAAGTTTTGGCATGTGATATGCATTCTTTTAAGGACTATGGAAAGAGATTGTTGGATCTCACCTATCAATGATCTTCAAGCGTCCTCCAGGCAACCACAACCCTATGTCTCCTGTATGCAGCCAATAATCTTCATCAATCATTTCTTGGCTGTCAAAATTCAGAAAATTGTCAAGAGAATCCATTTTTATAACTTTTTAAAGCACAAACAAGAAACTGAAAATTGTTGAGTTAGTACGTTTGCACTTCATCTTTATGGTAGCCTTTGAATACAATAGGACCCCTGACGCAGATTTCGCCTCGAGGATAGGGATGATCATCAGATGTATAATTCATTTCAGGAACATCCACAAGCTTTACCTCTGAAACAAGAGAAGAGGTCAATTCTTGGTTCTTTATGGAAATGAAATTAGTCAACATTTTCCAGGATTTACTATACTCAGATACACAATTGAACCAAATCTTGCAGAGGAAAAAAGTTGATAAATTACCATGCTCTAACCAATTGTCACACTTAGATTCTTCAGAAGCTTTATAAGGTGTCAGTCATGAGAACACAACATGGTTGTGGGTATGTGATTATGAGCAAACAGCACTTCATCTTTATGGTAGTCTTTTAATCGTATTATGTTATGCCACTTTCAGTTGGTTCATTTGTCCTTTTAGTCTATTATTTCCTAAGTTATTTAAAAGTGTTAGTTTGTCTAATTTTTATTGTGAGTTGTGTCAATTTTCAAAGCATTATAGAAATTCTTATTCTTCAAATAATAAAAGATCTGAATTTCCATTTGACATTCTGCATTCTGATGTGTGGGAATCAGACCATATGCCTTCTATGGGTGATCACAAATATTTTCTCTTGCTTATTGATGCTTTTTCCAGATATACCCCTTTTGAGCCATAGGATACATAAGGAATGGAATGGGGGACTAGCGTACCATGAGAGTGAAACAAGTCATGAACAAAACAGCAACAACCAGAGGTACAAACCAAAATAGATAACAATGGAGACTTAGGGAAGAGAATCTGTTGTGAGGCCTTAAATTGAAGGATCCGTGTGGGCATATGATTGATGTTGTAATATGTTATGTATTGCCACAGGATATTTTTGGTATTTTTCCATTCTTTTATTGTAATCTGTCACCCTAAGTATAAATACTAATTTAGGTGCTGCCTGCCATATAGTTTTGAAAAGGAACTCTTTTCTTCTCTTCTCTTTTTTCTTCTCTTTTTCATCTCTTTTCTCTTCTCTCTTCTCTTCTCTTTTCTCTTCTCTCTCCTATTCTCCTTTCTTCTCCCTTTTTCTACTTTTCTTTTCTTTCTTCTTTGCTGGACTACATGGAAACAGAGCACTGATCTGGGCTTAGACTTCTCAGATTTTGTTTTTCATCTGAAACTCACCTTTTTTTATTGGAAGAATAAACAAAGCCTCATCGGACTGAACTAGACACATGTTCTATCCTTTTTTTTTCCTTTCCTCTCTTGGTCATTGTACCAAGAAGAGGCTCTGTAGTGTTGTGGTGGCAGCCGAATGCAGTTAATAGCATTCTTTGAGATTACTGCTGTACTCCAGGTATATACTGTTACATTCATATCTCAGTGTGTGATAGCTGTGAATGTCTCAATTTGGAGTTAATAATTTTCATTCAATTATCAAACTGTCTCAACTTGGAGTTGTAGAGGCTGGTTGTCTCCTTGTTATAATCTGTTGTTCATTTGGCTAGGGTTTTCTGACCTCAGTCCTGTTGAACTAGCTTTTTGAAGCCGCTTTTTATTCAAAGGTGGTTGAAGTTCTGTTGTTCCCTTTGTTTGGAGTGTTGTCCACTGCCCGTGTGGCTAGTTGGACCATTATTTATTCTAGCAACTGTGCTATAAAGGAATAGAACCTCAGTTTCTCAGCTCTTTCTTGGGAAATCAGCAGTGAAACAGTGTCTAATGATGGCTGAAGATTCAACATCCTCCAGTATTACTTCTCCTCAAGCAACCCTTAATGGAGGGATGGATAGCATAAATTTTTCTATGTCTATCACTCCCTTTGAAGGACTAAATTACCTGGAGTGGTCCAAGGGTATTAAACTGTATGTCATGGCAGGAGAGAGAAGAGAGAGAGGAGAGAAGAGAGATACGAAGAGAAGAGAAGAGAAGAAGTATTTGAGAGTCAAAAACTGAAGCTGGCGGCCCCCAGCTTCCTATTTGTATTAATATGATGTAAAATAAAAGAAACAGAAATTACAAGTATGCCCTTAGTGGCCCACCCTAATAATAAGAACTTAAACAAAGAAAAGAACATGCTGACAGCATCCTAGACTGAAAGCACCCTAACAGCAGAAAAAAAAAAAAAAAAAAAAAACTAATTCTAACAACACTCCCCCTCAAGTTGGTCTGAATATATCTAACATGCCCAACTTGTCACACAACTCATTATGCCGCAAGTATGGAAACCCTTTTGTGAGAACATCAGCTAGTTGCTCCTTGGAGTTGACATAAGGAGTACAAATTTCTCCCTTCTCCAGTTTCTCTTATGAAGTGCTCATCCACTTCAATATGCTTGGTCCTATCGTGTAGGACAGGATTGCTAGCAATATTTATAGCTGCCTTGTTGTCACAGTAAAGAGACAAAGGATTGTGAATAATTATCCCAAGTTCCCCTAGAAGATTCTTCAGCCACAGTACTTCAGCGACCCCATGTGCCATAGCCCTATACTCTGCTTCAGCACTTGACCTTACAACTACACTTTGTTTTTTGCTTCTCCATGTCACTAGATTTCCTCCCACAAATGTGCAGTATCCACTTGTGGACTTTCTATCATCCACAACACCTGCCCAATCAGATCTGTATAAACTTCCACCTTCAAATGATTATGTTTATTGAATAGCAACCTGTTCCTAGATACTTTTCAAATACCTAAGAATCCTCTCTGCTGCCTCCATGTGTGGTCTCTTAGGGGAATGCATGAACTGGCTTAGGACCCCAACTGAATAAGCAATGTCTGGACGTGTCATGGACAAATAGAGCAATCTTCCCACTAACCTTTGAAACTGTTTCACATCTTTCAGAGGTTCACCATCACAATCGCCCAGTTTATTATCTACATCCATAGGAGTATCTACTGGCTTTTCTCCTAACTTTCCTGTGTCTTGTAATAGATCAAGGACATACTTCCTTTGAGAAATAAAGATGCCCCTTTTTGAGTAGGCAACATCAATTCCAAGTAAGTACTTTAGTGGACCCAGATCTTTAACTTCAAATTTGGAGGCTAGGAACGTCTTCAACCTTTGTATTTCTGAGCTCCAGTTTCCTGTAATGATGATATCATCCACATACACTATCAATACAACAACTTGTTCCTGACATCTCTTCAAAAAGAGAGTGTGATCAGATTGACATTGTTTGAATCCTACTTGTTGGACCACCATATGAAATTTACTGAACCACGCCCTGGGAGATTGTTTTAAACCATAGAGAGACTTTCTCAGCTTGCACACCTTATTTTCACTCCCTTTGGCATAGAACCTTGGGGGTTGAACCATGTACACCTCCTCCTCCAAGTCACCATTTAAGAAGGCATTCTTTATATCCAACTGGTGTATTTCCCAATCAAGGTTTGCAGCCAATGATAGAAGAACCTGAATTGAGTTCATCTTAGCTACTGGAGCAAACATCTCATCATAGTCAACACCATAGACTTGATTGTACCCTTTTGCTACCAGCCTTGCTTTGTACCTTTCAACTGTCCTGTCCGCCTTGTGTTTCACTATAAACACCCACTTGTACCCTACTGGGTCCTTCCCCCTTGGAAGATCCACCAACTCCCAAGTCTGGTTCTTATGGAGAGCATTAATCTCCTCCTTCATAGCATCTGTCCATTTAGGGTATTTTAAAGCCTCTACAACATTTCTAGGTATAGGTATGTTATCAACTATAGATAGGAAAGCACGATAAGAAGGGGAAACGTGGTCATAGGAGACATATTGGGTAATGGGGTGTTTGGTAGTGCATGACCTGACTCCCTTTCTTTGAGCAATAGGAATGTCAAGGTCATCCACAACTGAAGAGGGAGTTGGGGTATCAACAGGTGGGATAGTACCTAGTTCATTTGGACTTACCTCCTGGGAGTCTGAAGGTGTCAGTTGCTCAATGTTTGGTGGCTCCACATCTTTGTCAAATTGCTGATCTCTATGGCGTGTATGTTGGAAGACACGAAAAGGAGTAGGATCCAGAATAGAAGGAAGAGGGACTTGACGGACCTGGACATGCTTCACCTCTTCCACGCTACTCTCCCCTTGAGGGGAAGCAGGGAAGAATGGTTCAGACTCAAAAAAGGAGACATCCATAGAAACAAAGAACTTATGATCAATGGAATTAAGCACTGATAACCCTTTTGAGTAGAGAGATACCCCAGAAAGATACATGGAATAGACAGAGAATCTAACTTGCCACGAGATGGAGATAAATCATGGACAAAAGCACGAAAACCAAAAACTCTCATGGGAATGGAAAACAAAGGAGACTGGGGAAACAACAACTAATGAGGAGCCTTGTAGTTCAGCACTCTGGAAGGAATGCGATTGATGACATAAGCAGTTAACATAGCACCTATCCAAAAATGCTTTGGTACATTCATGTGTTCATCCCTTGTGCAACCTCAAGGAGGTGTCTGTTCTTTCTCTCTGCAATACCATTTTGTTGCGGTGTTCTTGCACATGAGCTCCTATGAATGGATCCATGGGAAGCAAAGAACTCATTGAACTCACCATGGAAATACTCATTTGCATTATCTGATTGAAAATTTTGAATTTCAACATGAAATTGTGTAATCACCATCCTTTGGAAATCCCACACAACCTTTGGAGCTTCGTCTCTACTACGCATGGAAAACACCCATGTATAACGGGAGAAATCATCAATCATTGTGATAAAGTACTTATACCCGCCCTCCGAAGTTATAGTAGTAGGCCCCCACACATCAGAATACACAATATGGAAAGGGAAATTTGATCTTTTATTACTTGAATGAAATGTTGTTCGACATTGCTTGCTCAACTGACATGTTTGACACTGGAAATCTGATACTAAACATGACTTAAATAAATGAAGAAACAAAGACTTCATTATTTCAAAAAACACATGACCTAACCGATTATGCCACAAAAAAAATTTGACTCTTATTTGACTGACTAAGCAACTCTAAAGATGACACCGAGAAACCAGATTCGTTGTCGAGAGTGTAGAGACCATCCACTAAGCTTCCTTTACCAATCGTCCTCCCAGAAGTTAGATCCTGAAAAACACATGAACTAGGAAAAAAGGTCACACTACAGTTTAAACAGTTTGTAATACTACTAATGGAAAGCAGATTGATGGGAAGTTGAGGAACATGCAAAACATTATTCAAGTTAAGTCCATGAGGAAGGGATATTGATCCTTGGCCTGCAATGGAGGAGAATGATCCATCTGCAAGTCTTACCTTATCCCTTCCTGACAAAAGGTTATAAGACTGGAAAAGGTTTGGCTTACCGGTCATGTGGTTGGAGGCCCCTGAGTCAATGATCCAAGGGGAATCAAGGGCAGTGGATACATGGAAGGCAGAGGCTGCATTACCTGATGTAGACACAAATGAAGTAGAAGGGGTACCAGTGACTAAACTGTCCATCTGGCGCAAGGCCTTACCATATGGTTCCAAGTGATTTTGGAAGGAATTCATAGTATCTTCCTTGGGGTCAGAACTAGTGAAGTACTCCCGAGCAGTACCAGTCAACACTCCACCAGACTGAGCATCTTGGGTTGCCAGATTTGCCACATTATGTATTGTATTAGGCTTCTTCTGACCTAACACCTTACCCTGTTCTTGGTTCTTTACAGCCCACTTTGACCTCCCATGGAGCTCCCAACATGTGTCCCGTGTATGTCTTGAATGTCGGCAGTGGCTATAGAACAACTTATCCTTATCATCAGTTTTCTTAGAGCCACTTTTCTTTCCCATATTGTTACCACCCATTGTAGCTAATGCCACTTGTTGCTCCCCCTCAGTTGTAACCATCACACTCCTCCTACTTTCCTCAGATTAAACCAGGGCATAAACTTCTTGAACTGAAGGCAACTCTTTATTCCCTAAAATCTAAACTCTAAGAGGTTCATATACGGGGTTTAGTCCCAACAAGAAAGCAAAAACCCGTTGCTGAGAAACCAACTTCTTATAGGCTTTAGCATCATCATCACGTTTCCATTGTATAGCTTGATAGTGGTCCAACTCCTTCTATACTGAAGCAAGGGCTGAATAATAGGTTGACAAACTACGGTTCCCCTGTTTACAGGTTGAGGATTCAGCTTGTAACTGGTAAATCTTAGCATAGTGCCTCTATTCGGAATAAGTGATTTTGGCTTGTTCCCATATTTCACTAGCGGTGTCTGCCCACATAAAGTTCTTCTTCACATCAGGTACCATGGCTGCCAGAAGCCAGGACATCACCATACTGTTCTCTTGGTCCCACCTATCATGTTCAGCTGTCCCATTCTTGGGTTCTTTCACTATTCCATTTATGTACCCAGCTTTTCCCCTGGCTGTTATGTAAAGTTTTACACCTTTAGCCCACTCCAGGTAGTTCAGGCCACTCAAAGGAGTAATTGGCATAGGAAATATCATATTTTCAGCTCCCATACCAGCTGTACTACGGGTTGATGTAACCCCAGATGAGGCAGAATCATCATTTTCCATTGACAGAAACAAAGGCTATAAGACAAATCTTAAACCACAGGTGCACAAGACGACTTCAGTTATCATTGGTCTATGCACAATACGCAGCACATACCTGTAACATAAAAGGGAATCACACATCCCTGTACAGCACCTGTATGAAGGTGCAGTTCCAAGACTGAGTCTTCACAGAATCAGCCAAAAGAAAGAGAGCCTTCACAGCATCAGCCCCCTCCTACTAGGGTTACCTTGGTGCTACGACCAAGGAAGAACCCAGAAAAAAAACAGCAACAAATGATGGTTCTGATCAGTCCGATTAGGGTTCCTGCCTTCACTGTCCAAGAGTCAGAAAACTGGGTGGAAGGAATGTGATTCAGAGGAGAAAATAGATTCCTATCGCCCAGAGTTATGCTCTGATACCATCTTTTCTTTCCAGAAGAGAGAGAAGAGAGAGAGAGAGGAGAGAAGAGAGATACGAAGAGGAGAAAAGAAAAAGTATGAGAGTCAAAAATTGAAGCTGGCAGCTCCCAGCTTCCTATTTGTATTAACATGATGTAAAATAAAAGAAACAGAAATTACAAGCATGCCCCTAGTGGCCCACCCTAATAATAAGAACTTAAACAAAGAAAAGAACATGCTGACAGCATCTTAGACTGACAACACCCTAACAGCAGAAATAAAAAAACTAATTCTAACAACATATGGGAAAGTTAAAGAACCAAAATCTGGTACAACTGAGCATGATAGATGAGATCAAGAGAACAATATGGTTATGTCATGACTTTTGGGTTCTATGCTGCCCCATGTAATGAAAATCATATGGACTGATACAGATTGTGAGATTTGGGAATAAGTCAAGGCAACCTACTCAGAACAAAGACATTATTCTAAGATCTACTAACTTCAAGCAGAATCATCTACTTGTAAACAAGGAGACCATAGCCTATCTACTTACAATTCAGCTCTTACCTCTGTATGGAAGGAGCTTGACCATTATCAGACCATTGAACGGAAGAATGATGAGGATGCTAAAGCTTATATAAAACTTGTCTCTCAGCAGCATGTGTCTGACTTCTTGTTGGGGCTGAATCTAGTTTATAAACCTCTTCGGGTGAAGATTTTGGGAAGTACTCATTGCAAGAAGGGGAAACACTGGAATGAAAAAAGGGTGACTCAAGAAAAAATTATGACAATGATAGGCTGTGGTGTACTCATTGCCAAAAGCCTAGACACACCCGGGAGACCTGTTGAGAGTTAGTTGGAAAGCCCAAGTGGGCAACCAAAACTCAAGATAATTCAAAGAAGCCTACTTGGAAGAAATTTACCTATGCAAATCTAACCACTCAAGATTCTCAATCAAATAACTTGACTATTGATACTTCCCAAGAGAATTATGTTGGTTCTGACCCTAAGGAAGAAATCTTTAATTCCTTCAGAGAACACTTGGAACTGTATGGTAGGACCTTGGATAGATGAATAGGTCAGCTCCTACCCCCTTTACCTCCTTTGTGCCTACATCAGGTAAAAATGCTTCTGCATTCCATGTGTCTACCTTCGTTCTAGATTCCCCTTATCATTGACTAGTAAGTCAAATTTATTTCAGGCTTACAATCTTCTCTCTAGTAGGGATGAAGTGAGACTAGCAGATGGATCCTTCTCCAACATTTCTGGTCAAGGATCCATATCTCTTCTAGATGGACTTGTTTTACCCCATGCTCTCCATGTTCCCAAACTTCCTATTAACTTACCATTCATTAGTAGTACTACACAATCTCTAAATTGTTGTGTAACCTTTTTTCCTCGTTCTTGTGTTTTTCAAGATTTGGCCTCGATGAGGACGATTGGTAAAGGATACATGGTCGATGGCCTCTACATCTTCGAGAATAAAGTTGGTCATACAGCATTAGCTTTGGTGAGTTTTTTATGTCAGTCTATGAATCAGTCTGCTAAAAGTCAAGTGTGGTTATGGCATAATTGCCTTAATCATTTGTCCTTTGAGTCTTTGAAATTTATGTTTCCTAAACTATTTAAGTTTGTGTTTGTTTCTGGTTTTCAATGTCAAAAGTAGAAATCTGCTGAATTAAAAAATATGAAAGAAAGTAGTTTCTTGAAGAGAGAAGGAAGAGAGAAGGAGAAGAAGAGAAGTTGAAAGAAAAGAGAGCAATAATTCTGGTCGCCCCCTTCACTTATTATTTATACTAAAATAATAGAACAGTACAAAGACAACTATGCCCTTATAGGGCGGCAAGAGATAAAAACAGCATATATAACACTCAAAAAACATAATAAAATTTGGACTTGTAGTAAGAAAAACAATTTGAACACCAGTATCATGTTTCCTATCTATGGTAGACTGAGTAATAATTCTTGTTTCTTCCCCGAGGAGCTCTCCCAAGATAGAATCCAGACTAGGCAAAGTATCCCTACTCAAAATATTTGACCTAATCAACTCAAATTCAGACCTCAAGTGCATGAGAAAATGCGTAATATTTCTATCATCAAAGTGTTCTTTCATTATTTTAATACAACAAGCTGTCAAAGACTCCCCCAGATGGACTAATCCATATTCAGTCCACAAACTTACAAACCCGGCATAGTATTTCTATATTCTCTTCTCCCCTTAATTGTAGGAGAAGATTTCAGTTTCAATTTGGCACTATCTAGATAGGTTTGGTTTCTGAAAAACCTTCTCCATATAGTCAAACATTTCCTTGGCTGTTCTTAAACCACTCATCGGAATGGCAATATCTATCTCAATCGATCCAAGAATCCAAGAGACAATTCTAGCATTGTCAACTTTCCACTGTTTTAGTACTTTACTGTCTAACTCATATAGTTTGGGTGTTGAACCTTCTCCATATAGTCAAACATTTCCTTGGCTGTTCTTAAACCTCTCATCATAATGGTTATATCCATCTCGATCAATCCAAGAATCCAAGAGACAATTCTAGCATTATCAATTTTCCACTGTTGCAGTACTTTACTGTCTAATTCATTTGGTTTGGGTGTTGAACCTTCTCCACATAGTCAAACATTTCCTTGGCTGTTCATAAACCTCTCATCAGAATGGTAATATCTATCTCAAACGATCCAAGAATCCAAGAGAAAATTCTAGCATTGTCAATTTTCCACCGTTTCAGTACTTTACTGTCTTATTCATCTGGTTTGGGTGCCGAACCTTCTCCATAAAGCCAAACATTTCCTTGGCTGTTCTTAGACCTCTCATCGGAATGGCAATATCTATCTCAACAGATCCAAGAATTCGAGACAAGTCTAGCATTGTCGATTTTCCACTGTTTCATTACTTTACTGTCTAATTCATCTGGTTTGGGTGTTGAACCATCAATATATCCCCACAACCCTTGTCCTTCAATGAAAAACTGAAAATGAAACTTCCACATGGCATAAACACTTCCATTAAACTTAACTGGAAGAATTCATCTTCTATCTAAAGCCATCACAGCATAAAAATAACACCAAGAACATGTCTAACAAATGATAAACAGCAGGAGGTTGATATAAAAACATCCAAAGAGAGAGAACTTATCCAGGAGAGTAACTTCAAATGACCAAGAACAAGGACTAACAGTCCAAAAAAAGTAACTTTCAGCACTATCTATAAGAAGAGAGGGATCAAAACCCTTCAAGATCCAATGGTCTGATTGAGAAAAAAAAAAAGAGATACAATTCTGACTAGTGATTTCAGAGTAAAAACGAGAACTTGTGTTGTCGAAACAGCACTCAGAAAACTTGCAGAGGAGAGCAGAAAAATCGATCTGAAGTCCTTCAATCTTCCTTTTTTTTATAAATGTCCTTCAATCTTCCTTTGAATCCCAGAAATAAAACCCAGATTAAAAACAGGTCAGAAATACCTGCTCTGGTACGATGTCAGAACAGTACAAGAGAAACAAAATTAGGGCTGAATAATGGGTGTGTTTTCAGATACACACGCCCAAGAAAGAATATTGTTTATATTATACAATGAAATGAAAGGACAAATCCACCAACAAACTCTTCTGACATACTTTAAAAAACGCTAGCTGAGCACTTCCAAGGCAAATAAACAGTCCTGCTAGAAAAATAATAGAAAACCCAGATAACACTTCAAACTGAAGCCAAAATCACTCAAGGAACACCACTTTCAGCATAAAAGGACCAGAAAAGGAAAGAAAAAAACCCTACTCAGAGTCATGCAGTCTAAGCATCTTAACACAAGCAGATCACAACAGAAACATAACCTTGAACATTCCAGCCATCATACCTTTACAGGAAACCTAAGGTGTATAATGACGCTGAAGTGAAACCAGATCAGAAACAACAAAAAAGGTAAGAGGAACTTCCTCCAAACTTTTATATCTCCATTCACAGGATGAACAGGCACCTGAAAGAATGATCCTTTTGGTGCTACGACCAAAAGAAAAAGAACAAAAAGAAAGAGTTCCAAAACCTTTTCAGAGAAGACAGAAGAGAAGGAGAGTTACACATGCTTCAGATCAAGGTCTTTTCCTGCTCCAATACCATCTAGTAAAAAAGGGAGAAGAGGGAGAAGAGAGAAGAGAAGAATAATTGGGCAAAAGATGTCACAGTAGCAGCTCCTCACACCAACTTATAGGGTGTTTAAAACAAAGAAGAAATTACAGAAATACCCCCAGTTAGAACTTAATAAAATAAAAGGCATTCTAAACCTTCTATCAACAATTTCTATACGCTAAATCTACATGGAAAGTCTTGGTCAACCAATTAGCATTGCTCCTTATAAGCAACAGAGGACTTGCAAAACAATATATCAAGTGCATCATAAAGTTTACAGAATAAATTTCCTTTGAATGTCAAAAGAAAATAAAACTTACCACAAGCAGGATTAGGAGAGCCAACGTGACCTGACAAGTTGTCATCCTCACTCATTGAGCTTATAATACATGAAGCTTCAGTCATTCCATACCCTTCCATTACTTGGCAGCCAAAGCATCTGTTAAGTAATGCATGCATTTTTTTCTTGATAGTAAGAAGAAATTCGTTAAAATGAAAAGGAGCAAAACAGATGCCTTTTTAGAGTAATGCATGCAATTTTGTTATGCAACAAGAAGCCAATCATTTTATACTGAAAAAAAAGTAGTCAATCACTTCTAAAAAGAAACAAAACAGCTTTAGCAAACATGCACCATCCACATAAAGCTATCAACTTACACCCTCAAGAAGTCCATGACATCAGGAGACAGAGGTGAGGCACCTGAACCCATAAACCAGACCCGTCCTCCTAATTTTGCCTTTATTTTATTGAATACCAATTTGTCCCACACGGGTGATGGAGTTTTACCTGGAAGAATCATACACAAATCTAAGATGATAAACACAAACATGTATATGGAAACACATACTATGCTAACTTCAAAAATACATCAATATTGTCAGACTCAGACCGGAGATGGAACACTTTTTGTGACTAGGCCACTAGTTGAATGGTTCAAGCATTTATAACTCAATCAAATAAAAATGTGAGGTATTAAAATAACTAAAAAAGAAAATGATTTCAGATTTCTTTAAAAGCTATTTTACATCAGAATAAACTTCACCATCATCATCCAAGCCTTATCCCAACTGCATGGGTCGATGGCTAGATAAAGCCTGTTTCATCATTCTGTTTCATTTAATTACATAAGAATAAACTTAATATAACAAAAATTAGAAGGCATAGCAACTTTTATGCATGTAATTGGGGTAATCCTGACCAAACTAACATTTCCAGAAATTGGGCAACCAAAAATCCATTTTGGCTGAAAGTTCCCAGCTCTGATGGATGTGTCTGGTCTAGTCTGAGTCTGAGAACATTGCATCAGTAAGCAATAGCAACATGTCTGGCAACCAGTAGTGAAATTTTTGTATGCACTGCCAAAGGAGTCCCTTTCCTCCTTTGTATCTGCTTTGAGAGGGGTTGGTGGTTAATAAAAGTGCATTTCCAAGGTCACTATAAATATCCTTATTTGCATATCTATCATGGAAAATGATATTTTAATGTATTGAAAGCTTTGCAAACAGTTATTTCTCAATAGACCTTAACCAACCAATGTAGTTAAAGTGCCACCAAGCTGATGTCTTCACTGACTAGTTGATGCAAATTATTACAAGAAGATCTCAACAAGTCCTAAAGGAAGTGTTGGAGAATACCGACCTATTTAAGGACCTCACGTAACATCTTAAGCTTTTAGGTTGAATGGTTCTTTGAGATTGTATCAGAGCTATTTTGATCAAGTGGTCTAGTGTTCGATCCTCGTTACCCCCATTATAATTAAATAAGTTTCAGCACAAGGTATGGGTGTGCCTGTGCTTGTTCACGCTTCAAGCCCAATGGGCCCTCATGTGAGGGGCCATGTTAGAGAATATCAATCTATTTAAGGACCTCACCTAACAGCTTAAGCTTTTAGGTTGAATGGTTCTTTGAGAAGAAGAAATAGAGCAACCAAATACATGATGAGTAGACAAGTCCGGTGGACGGCCAAACAGTTTCTAAAAAGGAGATACATTAGCAAGGACAAAAAAAGGAATGTAGTTGATCAAGAACACAACTGTACAAGCTAACTCCACACAAAAGGAAGAAGGTGTGTGTGACTCTTGTAACAAGGTCCTCACAACACTGAGAACATATCCATTCTTGTGCTCAGCCACACCATTCTGTTGAGGAGTATCTGGACAACTTCAATGAACTTGTATCCCGTTAGTCTTTAAGATAGAAAATCTCAATCGATGTATTATCCCCCTAAATCTAAGCAAAGGATGCGTACACAAGACTGAAATCGAACTCATACCATGGTGTGAAATAGACAAAATGTTGGGAAGACTTCTGATTTGTGCCAAAGAAAATAAATCCATGTGTACCTAGTGAAATCATCAATGAATAGTACAAAATACTTGTATCCTATACCAGAAGTAATAGATGAAGTCCAAACATTAGTATGTATAAATTCAAACAAAGAAGTAGCATGCTCATATTTGTGAGAAAAAGGCAAAGTACAGCTCCAACTCAAGCAACAGAAACACATAAAGTATCAAAAGTTTGCAAAGAAAGAATTTTATTTCTAATAAAACCATAGCCAAACAAAAGCTTTAGTTTTTCAAAATGAGGATGACCAAAACGTTTATGCCAAAAGTCCCAAACAATGTTTTTTGACCCAAAAAAGAACTAGATAAGGAAGAACTAAAGTAAGCTAATGAATCAATTGTAAGAGACTTCTCAAACTCAAATGCAAACAAGCGGCCTAGCATACACCCCTTCCCTTTCACCTTCCCAGTGCACCAGTCCCGAACCAAGAAACCATTAGAAGAAAAAGTAAGAATGTGACCATCAACAAGCTGACCTACTGAAATAAGGTTCGTAGTGAGATTGGGGACAAATAAGGAACAATCTCCCAAGTGTGGTTCTTTATTAGGGTCTCCATCTCTTGGTTCATAGCTTCCTTCCAATGAGTGGACTACATTGCCTTTGTAACATTGTGAGAGCTAAAACAGAAGAAATAGTAGAAATATAGGCACAATAGGAGGGTGAAAGAGCATCATAAGACACATAGTTAGTAATAAGAAGATCAAAGTCAAAATCAGTAACACAATTATTAGAAGGTTCAAGAGTACCTAAGTCTAGGAGAACCGATTGTGATGGGCATTCACTTCAGGAGCCACCCTCTGAATTCGCCTGATGAAAAACTACTGCCAAGACTGAGGCCGATACACAAGAGGTGAAGGAGGAGGAGAAGGGGAAGGAAACCATTGTTACAAAGAAGAAAGGGAGGTGAAAGAGGAACATGGACAGGAACAAAAAGACAAAAGAGAGTCAAATCTTCACTTGCATTCTCCCCTTGAAGAGAAGGACAGGATGACTGGAAAAAAGAGGACTCCAAAAAGGTAACACCCTTACAAACATATCTCCTGCCAAAGAGAGGATCAAAACATTTATAGCCTCTCTCGACTGGAGAGTAACCAAGGAAAACACATTTAATTGATTTAGGGTCAAACTTATATTGGGCAAGACTCATATTATGAACAAAACAAACACAACCAAAGATCCCGAGGAGTAGATTACAGAAGGGCTCATGAGGGAAGAGATGTTGATGAGGAGACTGACGGTTAAGCACCCTTGATTGAAGTCTATTAATGAGATACACAGTTGTCTCAACAGCACCATTCCAAAACCAAGTGGGAACATGAGTTTGAAACAGTAAAGCTTAAGAAACTTCAACCACATTATTGTTCTTCCCTTCAGCAACCCAATTTTGCTGTGGAGTATGACTGCAAGAACTTTGGTGAATAATTCACTAATCTTCAAGGAACCCATGCAAATTGTTTTCAAAGTGTTCCTTGACATTGTCAGATATTATTTTTAACTCTTTTCTCAAACTGTGTCTCTACCATATTCATGAAAATTTTAACAATCATAGGAACCTCATCCTGACTCTTCATTAAGTAGAGCTACACATACTGACTATAGTCATCAATGAAGAGAATGAAGTATTTATATCCACCCATGCAAGTGATAGCAATGGGCCCCAAACATTAGTATGAACCAATGGAAAGCAATATTACTTTTTTTACTAATTGCAAATATGCGGTTCTACATTGTTTGGACAAATGAGAAATTTCATATTTAGGGTTCAATTTTGACACTGAGTTAAACAAGTTTGGAAATAAAAGTTTTATAGGAATAAAAGACATGAGCAAGACAACAGTGCCATAATTTCAAAAGACTCATTTTCTCATTAGAACAAAACTCATTCTGACTCGATAGCCCATGCTCTAAAGGTCCATCAAAGAGGTAGACTCCACCCACTTCATTCCCACTTCCAATCATCTTCCCCATGCTCAAACCCTAGAAAATACAATGGGTAGAAAAAAAGGTCACAAAGCAATTATGAGACTTTGTAAGGGAACTAACAGACAACAAATGTTTATGTAATTGAGGTACATGAAAAATAAATCCAAGAGAAAGGTTATGGGTGAGTTTGACTTCACCCTGACCCGAGATAGGGTCCAAGATCCATTAGCAACAGTAATCTTACATGTTGATTCGGCTGATTTAGTGTTTATGTTAATCATATTTGTGTCTTAAGTCCTTAGTTATTGGGCCTTGTTTAATGTTTTATTTTGTAGGGATGGCTGACGCAGATGAGCTGCCATTCTCAAATCAAACATGGTATCAGAGCACTAATCCACCTGTCTGGTTACAACCGCCACTTTTCTGCTCTTCTCTATTCCTTTCTTTCCTCTCTATCTCTCCTATCTTGGCCGCTGTGAAGAAACCCTAGGGTTGACCGTAGAACACACCAAGGTCTGTATCTAGGGTTTCCCTTGGTTGTAGGGCCCAAGGGGAGTTTGTTCCAGAAGTCGATGCCCTACTAGACACCTTGCAGCAGGTAGTAGCCATTTGGCTGGTAAGAGAGATCTGTGTGGAACAGATCTAGGTGGAAGGACTGACTTCAACAGTCCTAGTACAGATCGTAAGGGTGATCACAGTCTACGACAGCAGAAGTCAAAGCCCAGCCTAGTCCAGAAGTGTTCAGCACAGTACAGAGGTGGATTGTTCTTGGTTCCAGACCTGTTATGAGGGGTTCTCAGGCTTGTAACAGATTCGGTAAGTCTGAAATAGTGTTCCTTGTACTGAGTTTTCAATTGTGATCACTGTAAGAGGAAGGAGATGTCTTCAATATCAGGAGAAGTGTCTTCTAGGAATAATAGAACTGGTGGGAGGTCTCCTAATCTACAAAATCCAAACCCGCATAGCTTGCAAATCACCAGTGTATTGTTGGATGATGACAACTTCAGAGAATGGTCTGTTTCAGCCATGCTCTTCATTACTTCCTGGGAACTCACGGGTTATTTAGATGGACAAAAGAAGGAACCTGAAGTGGGTAGTGTGGAGTATGCAGCATTGCATAAGGAAAATGCTACTGTTATGTCCTGGCTGCTTGCTTCGATGACTCCAAGAGTGAACAGGACTGTTCAACACTTTCCCACAGCTGCTAAGATTTGGGAGAAAGTTTCTAAAACTTATGGACAGAGAAAGAACAATGCCAGAATTTATAGACTAAACCAAAACATTGCCGCATTGAGACAATGAGATATGACAGTTGCAACGTATTTTGCAACCTTAGAAGGACTATGGGAAGAACTTGATCACATCTTATTCTTGATTGTGAGAATGCAAAAGACAAGGAGAGGCATGATAAACAAATTTAAGAGGGTAGAGCCTTTAAGTTCTTGGCTGGTTTAGACCCAACGTATGAGAGCATAAGGTCTCAAATTTTGGGAAGGGATGAAATGCCAGATTTACATCATGTCTATTATCTAGTAAGGAATGAAGAGGTTAGGAGGAAAGAGATGCAAGTTGCCACTCAAATACAGCCAATTGAACAGCCTGTTGAACATTCAGCCCTGATTTCTTCAAACCAAAAGGGGAACAAGCATTCAGACAAGTGGCATCTTAAGTGCACTCATTGTGGAAGTGAAAGGCATGTAAAAGAGACTTGTTGGGTTCTTTATCCTCATCTGAAACCAACTGCGTTAAGAAAAGACAAGAAGCACCAGAACAATCAAACAGCAAGTGGGAACCTTTTTACTAGTCATAGTGGTGATAGCTCGAAGAAAACATCTACAGTTGCATCTTCTCCCATGGGACAGACTACTAATTCCTCTACATCCGAGTACTTGGGTTTCACTGCTGATGAGGTAGAGGTCCTTAGCCGGGCCTTAACCCGTCTAAGGACTAATTCCCTTGCTTCCACCTCCCTTGCCAGATCAGGTATTGTCTCTGCTTATAGTGCAACTAATTCTATTGACTCTACTTCTTGGATTATTGATTCCGGTGCAACTGACCACATGACACACATGTCCTCTTTATTTTTTTCTTATCAATCGATATCCGGCCAAGATAAGATGAGAGTTGCTGACGGTTCTCTCTCCACCATCTCTGGGAGGGGGGGTTGACCTAAGCAAGGACCTCTCTCTTAAATCTGTTCTACATGTTCCCAATCTTACATCCAATCTCTTATCTGTTTCAAAGCTTACCAAGAATTTAAACTGTAGCATAACTTTCTTTCCTAATCATTGTGTCTTTCGGGATAGATTGACAAAGAGAACGAGTGGGAGCGGTCATGAGTGTGGAGGTCTCTACTATTTTGATGCAGACATCAATTTGACCTTACAAACATCTGCTGCTAGCAGTCAGAATAATGAGGAGTCAATAGCTAGGTTACACTTGTGGCATGCTAGGCTAGGTCATTTACCTTTTTCATCATTGCAAGGGTTGTTTCCTAAATTCTTCAAGGGCACTTCAAGTCAAAGTTTAGTTTGTGAAGTGTGTCAGTTGTCAAAACAATGTGGAACTCTTTATCCAATTTCTAGTAATGAAATTCAAGCTCATTTTGATTTGGTCCATTCTAATGTTTAGGGCCCTTCACCCCTTGTTTATGTGGATGGCTTTCGTTACTTTATCAGTTTTATTGATCACTACTCACGATGCACATGGATCTACTTGTTAAAAGGACGTGATGAAGTGCCACGGATAACCATGGCATTTTGTAAAATGATTGAAACTCAATTTGACAAGAAGATTAAGCAATTCCGTTCAGACAATGCTGCTGAATATTTTGAAAGATCCTTGAACCTGTTCATGGAGGATGCTGGCATGCTACATCAGTCATCTTGTGCTAGTACCCCTCAACAGAATGGGGTTGTTGAGTGCAAAAATAGACACTTATTGGAGACCGCTCGAGCTTTACTATTTCAGCACAAGGTTCCCAAGCACTACTGGTCTCAAGCAGTCCTTACCGCATCATATCTGATAAATCGGATGCCATCCAAGGTGTTGGATATGAAAACTCCTTTCTCTGTCCTTTGTCCTAATCTTCCAGACTTTCCTCTTCCACCTAGAGTCTTTGGTTGTGTATGTTTTATACATGTAAAGGATCCAAATAATACCAAATTGGATCCTAGGGCTACGAAAGGAATCTTTCTAGGGTACTCTCCTACACAGAAGGGTCACAAGTGTTATGATCAAGTCACCAAGAAGAAATACGTCACAAAAGAGGTGGCATTTTTTGAGTCTCAATCCTATTTTCATTCTTCCAAGAATCCTCTTCAAGGGGAGACTAGTGGGATGGAAGAGGATTCTTCTTCCCCCCTCCTTTTTTGTGCCTCTTTCTGCCTCAGGCCTTCCATCTTCTCCTCCTGATCCTCCTAGTTGTAGCATCCCGGGTGAACCTAGTGAGGCTCCCATTGCACCTATTACCACTCTTGATGTTGCAGATGTAACTGAGGACACCAGTAGGCAACAAAAAGATATAAGAATCACCTACAACAGAAGAAAAAAAGACCCTCTAACTCATGGTAGCAACCAATCGGACTCGGATCAATCTGTCTCAGCAACTCCACGTAATCTTATCACTCATACTTCTGACTTGGATCTCCCTATTGCTCTTCGTAAGTCTACCCGTTCTTGTACTATCCGACACCCCATTGCTGAATTTGTTTCTTACTCACGTTTCTCCTCGTTATTATTCCTTTGTGTTTGCTCTCTCCTCCATGCATGTCCCTACTAGGTACTCAGAGGCAGCGTTTGACCCAAGATGGAGAGAAGCTATGAATGAAGAAATGAAAGCCTTAATGAAAGCAAAGACTTGGGAGTTAGTGGATCTACCATAAGGGAAGAGCACTGTGGGATGCAAGCAGATGTTCACTATAAAGCATAGGGAGGACGGGTCCATTGAAAGATACAAGGCCATAATGTGGTTGCTAGATCAAGTGCAAAGGCTGAACATCGAGCTATGGCTCATGGTGTTGCTAAACTACTGTGGCTTAGGACCCTTCTTGGTGAGCTCGGGATAAAGGTCGAGTGTCCTCCCAAGCTGCACTGTAACAACAAGGCTGCCATCAATATTGCTAATAACCCAGTGCAACATGATAGGACGAAGAATATTGAGATTGACCAACACTTCGTTGGAGAAAGAAGAGTCTCAGGGGAACTCTGCATTCCTTATACTCCTTCCAAGATGCAGATTGCATATGTGCTAACAAAAGGACTAGCTTCAACTAAATTCTTAGACTTACTTGGCAAGCTAAACATGACTGACATCCATGCTTAGCTTGAGGGGGAGTGTTGGTTCGGCTGATTTAGTGTTTATGTTAGTCATATTTGTGTCTTAAGTCCTTAGTCATTGGGCCTAAACTTGTTTAATGTTTTATTTGTCTAGGTGTCCCAACACTAATCAGGGGCATTCTAGTCCATTCATTTAACATTATTTTGTAAACATCTATATAAGATTGTAGGGCCGGCTGAAGTAGATGAGTCGTCATTCTCAAATCTTCTCTTCTTCTTCTTCTTCTTCTTCTTCTTCTTCTTCTTCTTCTTCTTCAGCTGTTGTGTTCCAGTAAACATTACCCTTCCCTAAGATTCACTTATATGATGTAAAATGTGAAGACATACCAGTCATATGAGCATTGGCCCCAAAGTCTACAATCCATGGGATGAAAGATGTGGAACAAGCAAGTGCAGTACTATTTTAACATATGAACTAGATGGATTACTAGGTCCAGAACCAGACAAAGAGGATGTACCACCCTTTTCCAACTACAACAAGATACTCCAAAGTTTATCCATTGCATTAGAGGAGTTAGGAGCATCGGAAGACTGAACATCATTCCCAATTGTAGCCAAGTGAGCATTGCCCTTCCAACACCTTTTCTTAGTAAGTCTTGGCTTTTTGCGATAATCATAAATAACATCCTTAGCCTTCTCAATAATAAGATGCTTATTGGTATTTTGCTTGGGTCAAGATGACATAAAGGAATAGTGATCAGTCACAGGAGGCTGCATCATGGTGGTCCTTTTACTCACCTCCCCTTGTACAAGGGAGTAAGCAGAAGTAAGGGAGACAATGTCGGCACTGAGAATAATGTTGCCTAGTGTGAACATTAGAAAACCAGCTCACTTTGCCACTTAGATTGGAAATGAAGTCCCCACCCATCAAGTAAATGAAGAGGAAGTGATGGGACCTCCGGATTTACATTGAAAAGCGCTTTTGGTTTATTAGTGACTCCATTGCCCGAGGCACTGGCTAACCAGTCCGAGTAAGACTCGGATGGGAGAGGGAAGGGGTTAGGCACCCCTCTCCCGAGTCCAAAGGTAGGGCCTACATGGTATCCCAAACAAAGACGATCACAAAAGTGCATCTATTTAATTAATCAAAACATACTAATACCAAAGAAAAATAAAGTTCTTTTTATTGTTATCATTTTTTGGCGCATTATTTACTCAATATTTCCTATTCTAACTACGACAGGAATAACACTGTAAAACCTTGTACACCGGAGCATTCAAATCAATCACCTTCTCTATCTCCAGTACCATTGATGCCTGATAATCAGCTTTCATTTCAAGAGGCAAAACCCAGCCACCCATTCAGTTAAATTAAGGCATTCAATCCTAAATTCATCCATTTTTCCATTCCAGCATAATCAATTATAAGAAGAAATAAAATAATATAAAATAAAATAGAGAATTCAGCAAGCAGTGACCATCACTGTATCAATAGAACATATGAGAATTCGACAAGGCCAGTTCAGCGACTATCTCATCAACAGCTCCATTAACCTCTCAGATCCCGATCAAGCCGTCACGAAATACAGGGAAATGAAACGAGATGACAGAGAAAGAAAAACAAGAAAAATAAAATTAAAAAAATGAAATAAAGAAGAGACTTAATTACCCGGTTGGGTTTTGGCCTGAACCCAAAAACTGCAAAAGGGAGATTTCGTCTCTCTCAAACAGCTAGTCGAAAAATGACAGGGACCAGGATTGAACTTGGGAGATCGCTGAAGAGAGGAATTTCAGTCTGAAATTGGTGCTGCAGCAAGGCCATTGTGAAGCTAGTCTCGAGTTGTTTCCAGAGGTCAAATGACTGAGGTCGTTTCGCTACTGTGAAGCTTCTACAATGACTGGGGAGAATGGGGAGTGGCGATTGCCGCGATGAGAGGGATATCGTCACTACTGAGGGTTGCAACGGCAACGACCAAAGAAAAAACTATAAACAGTAGATGGTTCGAATAGGATCCAGTAGATGTAAATTGATTTAGAAGAGAGAGAAGAAGAGCGTAGGGGAGGGAGGTCGGGGAAGGGATTCAGTAGTTGCTGTTTTGCTCTATCCGAACGATCGCCTCCTACGAATTCTTCTGCCTTTTCAGATTTATCAGCTTGTGACCAAGAGGTTCGACAATGGGGATATCGGCTCAAATGCTATTGCGTTCAATTGAGGAATAGAAGTTGGGGCCGTCGCTATCGTGATGTACCAAGGAAGGTGGAAACAGGGGATCGAGATGCACCAGGGAAGCTGGAGTGCCGAAATCGCCTGGTGTAAGTGATAATAACAGAAGAATAATGAAAAAACGGAAGGATTAATGAGGTGGAACGGACAAGAAAAGGCAGATCGCCGCTGTTGTGAGTTACAGCAGGGTGATGGTAACACAGAGAGTGAACAAGGGAAGTGACAGGATCGGGAGAAGACAAGAGTGAGAGAGGGAGACCAAAGATGAGGAGAGAATGATCGAGAGGGTGAGGAGATCGCCGTTGGTTCGAGTGTTCGAAGAGGGGAGACTCTTAAGGGGCAGGGGTATTTTTGTAATTTTAATGAATCTAGAGGGTATTTTGGAAATTTTTGGTAAGCTAGGCTAAACCGGGTTATAGGGTGGTCAAATCGGGGTTCTGGATGGGTGGCTGAGATTTTGGGTCAAAGATGGAGGGCTGAGATGAGTTTGATGGTTGAGAAGGGTTTTGTTGCATGAAGGCTAGTGAGATTGATTGAAACGGAATCTTTTTGGATGAAGAGGCAAACAGGGTTAGTTTTGATTGAAATTTCATGGGGTAGGGTTTTTGGACATTCTGGGTGGAGAGGTCAGGTCTGATTGGTCCGACTGGGCCCAGATTGGGCAGATCTGGAGAGGGTTCAATTTGATCGATCTAAGGGCTTGAAATGAAATCTGTGTGATGAAGGGGAAAAGAAAGGCAGTTTTGGGTGAAATTTCTCTGGGTAGGGTTTTTTGGGTAGTTTGAGATGATTGGTACAATCAGATTGAGCCAATTGGGCCCGGATCGGGCAGATTTGTAATCCGATCAATCTGGAACCTTGAAACGGAATCTTGGTATGATTAAGGGTAAATGGAGGTGTTTTGGGGTGAAATTTTACAGGTGGATATTTGGAGGTGTCTGGGTCTGTTGATGGGGTCTGATCAGTCTCGGTCAAGATCGTAGGAATTTGGGTCAATTGATAGTTTCGAAATGGAATCTTGGTTTAATGAAGGGACAAATGAGGGAATCTAGGGATGAAACTTCATGGGAAGGTGTTTTGGTGTGTCCAGAGTCAAAGGGTGGTCTGATCAGATCAGGTGGGTCAAGATCAAGGTAATCCGGGTTCTGAGTGTTTAGGCTAATAAGGGAGGTTGAAATGGAATCTTCGTTTCATGAGGGGGTAAACAGGGGAATCTTGAGTTGAAATTTTATGGGTAGGTGCTTTGGGAGATCCCGGGTCTAATGGTTGTGTATGATCTAATGGTTGAGGTGTGAGTGGGGTTGATTGGGGCCATAAGATAGGTATCAGGTAGGTTTAGCAGTGGTTCTGAGGGCTCTCGGGGTGAAACTTGGGTCTTCTGGGTTTCTGGGTGCTTCAAAGAGGTCGTAAGGGTTTGATCAAGGATTTGGGGCGAATTAGAGGTTCAGGCAACAAACCGAGCAAAAATCGGGTGATAACACCTAGTAAAGTCAAACTCTGGTTTAAGCCAACTAAGAAATGAAAGACTATTATTGTCTATGTACTTTGATTATTCTTGTCTATGTACTTGGGTCTTCTGGGTTTTTGGGTGCTTCGGAGAGGTCGTAAGGGTTTGATCAAAGATTTGGGGCGAATCGAAGGTTCAGGTGGCAAACCGAGCAAAAATCGGGTGTTAACACCTAGTAAAGTCAAACTCTGGGTTTAAGCCAACCAAGAAATGAAAGACTATTCTTGTTTATGTACCTTCATTATTGCTCACCATCTTCAGGATCCTTCCATCTACCAAAGCTTTCAAGTGATCCATTTCTTCCCAAATTTCCCAAATAAACTGTAGAGAAGAAAAATACATAGCCACAGATCTCTCCCCCTGAAGTATACTACAAGCCTCCCTGCAAAGCGAGAACACTCTAGCAGTATTGATAACTTGGGAATAGGTAACAACAACCCTATCCCAAATAGTGTCGCCTGAGGCACAAGGCGAGGCGTTTTTTAGAGCAAGCGCCTCACCTAGGTCAAGGCGGCGACACTTTAGTAAGGTGCTCGCCTCTGCGCCTAAGGCGTGCGCCTCAAAGCAGGCGCCAGACAGTCCAAGCGCACACCTATGTTTGGTTGCCCTTTGTTTTTATGTTTGTTATTAAATTGACTTTTATAGATAGATTATAATCATATATGTATATACAAAAGAAAGAATTCACGACCCTCTCAAGAGAAAAAACTTGCTATGCAAGGCTTCTTAGGCTCCCAATATCAGTCGAAGTCTCGAGCCCTCAGCCCCCACGTTCTTCTTTCTTCTTTCTTCTTTCCACAGTATCAGTCGAAGTCTCGAGCTCCTCCTCCGCCCCCACTGTTCCACAATATTTTTTTTATCAGCAACAAATATTAGTTTGAAAACAGTAAAACAGGGCTCGACCCCTTTCTATTTTTTCTATTTTTTAGTTTTTTTTATTTTGTGCGCCTTTTTTTAAAAAGGCATGCACCTTGCCTTGCGACTCAGACGCATTTGGAACCCGTCGCTTTTGTGCGCCTTTCACTTTTAAAACACTGATTCCAAATATCTTTAACAATTGGAATAAACATGTAGTTCCGAGCAATATGAGATTGCATTGAGCAAATCAACCATGACATTACAAAGGAGTTATCCTACTCCCACTTTGTAAATTTCAGATCTTTAGTATTTGGCTTCATTTCCTTTCCTGTAATGAATCCCTGTTTACCTCTCCCTGTGATGGTAGCTTTGCAAATAGGGACCACTCTAGAAAGTTAGTTCCATCAAGTTTAACAATGGTTATCATACCACCGGAGATATTTTCTTTTCCCGGGAGCATGTTGGAAACCATCTATACATCCTTGGATGCTTCCATATTCAATCAAACCACTTTCTCATCAACTAAAAAGACCTCCAATACTCAACCAAAGCAAAAGACCCAAGAAAATAGATCACCACATAATCAAGAGAAACAAGGAGGCCAAAAAACTAGGTTGGCGACAAAATAAAAGGAGAAGAAATTCTCCCAAAAATTGTATAGGGCTTAGAAAATTACGGGACTACTTCCCTTCACTTCAAACATGTAAAATGACCCAAATGGTCTAGGTTTTGCAGTAGAAAACCCCATTAAACTTGTTGTATGAGGCTCAACATCAAATCTGGAATTTCTGCATGTTTATCCTTGAAAAATCAACAAAAAATCATAGAAACTTCAAACCAACACGAGAGTCATACCAAAAAACTTCTAAAATCAGGGTGAAACATACCATGTAAGATTCATTGACTGCCACCATCACCTGAACAGATTGCTGACACCATCCGTTGGCAATCTGATGTCAGCAAGTCATCTCGCAGGAGAGGATCAGTGGAAGAAGGGTTGGGTTCCTAAGAGCCTCTACCTTGCTCTGATACCAAGTTGTTGTTCTAGGGTTTGTAAAAGAAGAGGAGAGGAGGAGAAGGAGAAGAAGAAAAGAAGGATGTATCGAAGAGAGGAGTGTGTGTTACTATTCACACCCTCGAAAATGTTATTTATACTTTGAAGAAAAATTACAAGAAAGCCCATACTTGGGCGCCCGAATACAAAAGATGATGAAAGGAGTAAAACACCTGTGTCCAAGCTTCTCAACACATTCAATTAAATCACCAAATTGCCACACCAGAACTGATTACTAACAGTCCCTCTTCAATGCATCAAATAGAGGGTTTCTAGAACTCCATTGAAACAACAACTACAACAGCCATTGGAGGCATGAAAACCTCCTTTACAGAGAAAAAATCACTCCTTTGTGGCCTCTCCCCGATCCACCAAGCGATCAATGAGATATCTTCAATATCGTATGATGCAAGGCGTTAAAAAAAGAAGAGGAAGGGTTGGCTATCAATGCTCTGATACCATGTTATCGGTTCGGGTAGCATTGATTTCAGTCCAAGACTAAACAGGAAAGAAGAGAAAAGAAAGAGAGGAAGAGAGAAAGAGACAAAGAAAGAAGAAAGAGAAAAATTTGAAAGGAATGGTTTCAACTTGAGAGAATTGACTTAGCTCTCTCAGCCAACCAGATCTATGTTTATATGTTTGTAATCCACAGGAACAAAGACTGTTATGCCCCTAATTATGTATGGTATACACTACTTAAACAAAATAGACAAAACAACTTTTAATAAATAAATGTAAAAGGATTAGAATACCCTTGTCTGTCAACTCTAACAACTTTGACCAGGATGCCTTTCTTTTGAAAGTTCTTGAGCCCTTTAGGCCTTTACTTTGGACCCCTCTTTGTCGGGTTCTAGAATGTGGACCCCTAACCCCAAAGGTGTATTCACTTGTGCCTCTTTCTTCTCCTCCTTGTTCTCAAACTCTTCACCCCCAAGGTTAGTGCTCTTTGTTGGGAAGTCTACCATAGATAGTTAAATACCTTGGACACCTTACAAATTAGAAGGCCTAAGATTTGCTTATCCCCTAATTGGTGTATCCTTTGTAAAGCTAGTGGAGACAGCTGTTATCATTTGTTTGTCTCTTGCCAAGTGGTTGAAAGTCTTTGGGAAAAGCTATTGGAAATTTTTGGGTGTAGATTGTCAGCACCTGTGCAAGTCAATGGCCTTTTCAACCCTTCTTTCTTCAGCTGGTCTAAGCAAAGGGGTAGAATTCTGTGGAGGTGTGCAAGAGCTGCGCTGATTTGAACCATTTGTGAAGAAAGGAATGCTAGAATTTTCAATGATAAAGAAAGAAACTTGGAGGCTCTGTGGGATTGTCTCAAAACTAAGGCTATACATTGGATTAAGACCTTAAAGTTGTTCTCTCCTATCTCCTTTGGTGATATTTCGTGGAATTGGGGAGCTGTGGAACACTCTTCAGATGCTAAAGCCAAGCCTAATCCAGCACGGGTTCCACCTAAATAATGGTTCCTAAAACTTAACTTTGATGGCAACAGGCAATCCAGGGCCCTCAGGTGTAGGGGGAGTGCTAAGGGATGAAGGTGGCAATATAATTGGGCTTTTTTCAGGCCCGGTTGGTCTAGGGAACTCCCATCTTCGCTGAATTCCAAGCCATTCTGCAGAGGGTGCAGCTTGCAAGACAGCTACATGTGGACAGATTGATAATTCTAAGCTGGTAGTTGGGGGGATAATAGATCCAGACTCTGTTATTTGGACCTACGGGGAAGCTGTGAAGAAGTTCAAATGGTTAACCTCTAATATGATTGTAAGGATTCAGTGGCAAAGGAGGGTGGCTAATGGTTTAGCAAATTCTTTAGCTAAGAAAGGGGTATTTGGGGAATCTATGTTTTGGGCTCAACTGTAAGCTGATTTGTACCTGAGGCTGCATCTCACAGCTCTTTTGAGATGCTTGTCTGTACACTTTTCTTAGCAAATTGTCTCTGTACACTTTTTGGTTTAATTTCTTAATAAAATCTCATTTGCTTATCAACAAAAAAAATGTTATCGGTAACTGTTTTCCTTGCAGGAAAAAATTTTCCTATTTTAACCACTTATAAAATCATTAAATGTACCTTTATTCTTTACAGAATGTTGCTACTGTAGATTTAAAATTGTACATAATATTAATAACCAAGGACAGAGAAGACAGCTAGAATTTTTATGCTTTCTTGTAAAAGTAATCTACTTGTTAATCCATTTACCACTCATTATTGCTCGCTTCTTGGCATCATATGCAGCATTAAAAAGCCTCTCACGTAGAGCCCCAGATGCCTTCACAGCATTTATAATACTGCAGCAATTAAGATTGTAATTGCAGACTCAGTGAAAAAAAAAAATGAAAGACCTTGCAAAATGCAAGTTGGGTTTACGCCACTAATCAAAAAAAAAAAGTTGGGTTTACCCAGCATAGATTCTGTTATACAGTCGAGGAACACTGCAAAATATTGTTGGTCTTAGAGCCGCCATGTCATCCATCAACTTTAAATTGTCCTGTACAAAAATCCCATTATTTAGTGTGGTTGTTGCAATATGGAGGTGCAATTCTTACATTAACATAGCAAACACGCTTCAGAATACATAGTTAACTTGTTATAGATGGAAGCAATATCTGGGAGAATTAAAAAAACAAAAAACAAAAAGATCTACTTATCCTAAGAAAAAGTTTGTAAACATTATACTGGTTAAATATTTCTACAAAGTCAGTGCTCATAAACATGCTAACTTTTAAGAATGATTGTATTGGCAATTCAAGTTTAACTATTCTGTCATTCTACACAGCAAGTGAAGGTAGATGATATAGTAGATCACATCATGCATATACATTTCCGAATACTCAAACAGTGTGCAAGTTGCAACAATGCAGACTTTTCTATTCCTATGGATTCCCTTCATGCATTGATGGTATGTGGAGGGAACCAAGCCAAATTGGTGTAGGAATGGCCTCCTAAGCAAGATATGGTACACCATGTTTCCTATAATCACCTGAAAATCATCCCAAGTTCTGAAAGGACTGAGCTTGACACAAACCACAATGGATCCCTAGTCATGGACAGATTAGCATTAAAATCACATACCTCCAATGGCAGGCCCGTCATTTGGCCTTCATTGATGCCCATGGATCTAAGAGTGTTGATGAGAGATGACATTAATTAAGTTTCCCAGGTCAATCTAAACTCTTCTCGCTTCATAAGCATTCAGCCTCACCATGACATTAAGTGGTCTGAAGAGATAAAGGTTGCCCATCATGTCTTCCAAGCTAATTTTACTTCCTGGGTAATTCCTAGTGGGGTAGATAACTTTTCCTTTTTTTACATCTGCTAGAGTCCTCAACATCAATTTCAATCCCTTCTCCCTGACTCTATCGACCTAGAAGAACTTCTGCAAATGATCACTTTGAGCAAATCAAGCAGCCAACACATTAAGACCAGCTTGTTCATGTTGTACAGTCATAATCACATGAACTGACGCAGGGAAAAGTGTTGGGGTAAAAGATCAGTGTCTATACTGCCACCTCCAGGATAGTCCTCTACCTGCACTAACCTCCCAAATATATGCTCAAGTGATAACAGTCCATGATGTGCAGCTGCCTAGTGAAACTTGCACCAATGAGGACTGTTTCTTTCTTGCTCTGTGGGTGTTCTAAGTGGCTCATGTGATTGGATCTTTCCGTCATCTATTGGCCTTTTCATAATCATCAAGATTTCAGACTTACTGCATGGGTATACTAGCGGAGGAGGCCCTAGCAAGCCCATGAACTCTCGACCTAAAGGTCCTTAGCCAACAGACTTTCAGTTGACAAGTTTTCAACTTCTCTTGTCAATTACATAGGGTTCTTTCCTAGCCGAGGCAAACCACCTTTCCCTTGTCCTTTGGTGGGTGGGTTAGGTCTTTCTACCAACTTATTGGTCCAATCAGCATGCTTTCAAAGTTTAGATAAGTCTTGGCTGTTTTGGTTTTCTATTACCTGGTGGTAGAAAGGATGTATACTTTTTTTTTATAATTAAAAATGATTTCATTAAGCAAGAGAAATAAGATTTTACAAGAATCCCTTGGAAACGCATGATATGCAGCCTCCCCTAAACAATACAAGAGATCAGAAGTAGACCCCTGTTTAGCAAGATAATCGGCCAAGGCATTTGCCTCCCTACCCACCCACTAATATCTACATGTTATATGCACCTTGTTAAACATTTAACTTTTTTTATGAGATCCATATAACTCCAAACAACTAAGTCTGGATTTGACAACCAGCCCACAATCTCCTTAGAATCCCCTTCAATTACTAGGTTATCCACTCCTAGTTGAGTAGCAATCTGAATTCCTTGTACTGCAACCAATATCTCAGCTCTTGTAGAGTCACCTATCCCTATCGGGCCTGAAAATAAGGATAAAATGTTGTCATTCTCCTTCCTCAATACTCCTCCAATGCCAGACGGTCCTAGGTTACCCTGACTACATCCGTCAAAATTCAGTTTAAAAAATCCTTTTGGAGGAGTTACCCAAACTGTAGTGGCTCTAGTTTTTTTAACTGAAGTGTGTGCAACTATGGCCCAATTCCTCCAGATGTCATAAAATGAAAAGGAGCTGAAAGAAGCCAAGGATTTCAGCCAATAGATAGCCCTGGTTAAGATACATTCCTTCACTTCTGTAAAGGACCTCTCTTTATCTTCGGAAATTCTAGTGTTTCTTTCTTCCCAAATTGTTCATAGGGTGGTTGCTCTGAAACGTCTCCACATACTCCCAATGTTTTAAAATGTGGAGGCGTGACACAAGGCATTCCACTACCCAGAGGCATGAGGCGTAGTTCAGAACACAAGAGGAGTAAGCCTCCCGAACATAAGGAGGCGTAAGCCTCTTTAAGAGGAGTGGGGTTAGGAGGAGGAAGGGGAAGAGGATAAAGAGGAAGGGGGATCTCAATTTTTCTTTATTTTTAATAAAAATCTTTTATATTAAGAAGAATAAAGATGCATAACATTAGTTGAAGGGGGGGGGGGGAGTCTTGTCGAAGGGGCAGGGGGCAACCCACTTTCTTTCCCCTTATCTTTTCTTCCCTTTCCTTTCATTTTCTTTCCTTTTCCTTTTTCTCTTCTCTTTCTTTTTCTTTCCCTTCCCTTTCCTTTCCTTTTTTTTTTCTTTTTTCTTTTTTTCTATCTTTTTATATAAGATGTGCATGAGGCATACGCCTCTTGCACCTGAGGCAAATGCCTCAAAGGTGTCAGCGCCTCTAGCATACGCCTCAGGGCGTTTTGGGAGTGCCTCCAGGCGTACGCCTCCCACGCCTTTTAAAACACTGCATACTAATCCCTCTTTTTGTTGGGCAAGCAAAGGTAGTTGGTGAAAATAATAATTTTACCTATGTTGGTTGATTCCACCTACATCCAAGCAAAACAAACATCCAATCCCAAAGAGTCGCATCAAAGGAACAAGAAACCAGTTAGTGGTAATAGTCCTCACTATGAGAATTGCATAGTACACACCAGTTTCGGGATAAATAAATGAAAAGTTTTTTTCTTTTGTAAGTTCTCCAAAGTATTAATCTTACCAAGGTACACTTCCTAGCAAAAAAAGCAATTTTGGGGGGCATAGGCTTTGTCCACACTTCTTTCACTAGGAAAGACTCAAATAAAGTACTTAAGCAAAGGGATTTGAAGAATGATGCACAAGTGAAAGAACCCTTTGGGATAGGAGTCCACACCCTTTTATCAGAAGAGGGGTCCAAACAAACACTCTCTAGAATGGATAGAAGTTCAATAACACAAGCAAGCTCCTCCTCCCTTAAGCCCCTACAAAAACGAAAGTCCTAGTTCAAGAATAAAGGCAAAACCAGAGGGGGAAGAAAGATAGAGATAACCTCCTTTTTATAAAGGGAAAGAGCATACAGAGAAGGAAATAGGTCTTTTAGAGGTTGATTACCCACCCAAATGTCTTCCCAAAAAAAACCAAATTTCCAGAGCAAGTGTCATACCTTACAAATTGAAGAAAATTGGGGAGGACGCCATGTATTGCCTTCCATGGTGTTGTTTGGGTAGCCCGATGAGATACCCCAACATCCCAACTAGAGACAAAACAGCCATGAATACTAAGCACAACCCTGTGCCACAAACTTTCTCTTTCCAGAGGCCATCTCCATAGCCACTTCCCCAATAAAGCTTCATTTTTTAGGACAAAATTACCTAAATCCCAAACCACCTACCTCTTTACTCCGACAAATTGTCTCCCAATTAACTAAGTAATCCTTTTACTCCTCCCCTTCTTCCCAAAGAAAATCTCTCATCAATTTTTCTAATTTCCTAGCCTCCCTAGTGGGGATCCCAAACATAGAGAGATAATAAACTGGTAAATTGGAAAGTGTAGCCTTAATCAAAGTTACCCTTCCTCCTATAGTGATATAATTCTTTTTCCAAGCTGCCAACTTTCTTTCAAATTTCTAAACAACTGGGTACCAAAATCTGCTTTCCCTAGGATTCCCACCCAAAGGTAAACCCAAACAAGTCAAGGGCCAAGAAGAAATGGAGCAGTCTAAAGAGTATGCAATAGACTCAACTTCATTGTCAACCAGATGACCCCTACTACATAGCTCTTTTCAAAATTGATCTTTAGATTGGAAACTCTCTCAAAGCATAATATTAGATCCTTAAGATTTCTCACTCTTCTCAGCTCGCTTCCCTCACAAAAAAGGATAATATCATCTGTAGACTAGAGATGAGTTACAGAGACATTATTCCTTCTGATCTTCCAACCATCTATTATCCCCTCCCTATCTACTTTTGATATCAATAGAGGGGAGAGGACAAAGAGAAGAACGGTCCCTATAATAAGATGCTCTGAACATAGCAAATAACTTGATGTACAGCAATCAAATGGAGTAGACAAGCAACAAAGACAAACTGACTCACAACCTAAACCGCATGCAAGATGTCAGGATGAGTCATAGTGAGATAGATGAGAGGCCCCACAAGTTGTCGATAAAGGGAGGCATCAAGCAATAAAGAACCTTCGGACTTGGAAAATTTAACATTCAACTCCAATGGAGTATCAACCTATTTACCATCAGTGAGAACGGCCAACATGACAAGATCATAGGCATATTTATGTTGGCAAATGAAATATCCCCAGTGACTCATTTGGACTTCAAGTCCTAAGAAATAGACCCAAATCCTTCATGTGAAAGGAACTATGAAGAAGAGACTTAAGGTCTTGAATTCCCTCTACATCATCTCCAGTCAACAACATATCATCCACAAACAAGAGGAAAATCATAATACCCTAAGGCCTTCTTTGAACAAAGAGAGAGTCATCAGAAGCACTCTAGCTATACCCAGCATTTACAACATCCATGAATTTTTCAAACCACACCCAAGGAGCTTGCTTCACCCCATTGAGAGATTTTTTTAACCAGCATACAAGGGAAGGATCACTACAGTACCCAAGAGGAGGTCTCATATATACGGTCTCCTTGAGATGCCCATGTAAGAAGGCATTTGTCACATCCAATTGAGAAATAGTCCAACAATATAATACAAAAAGGGCTAATAGAACATGAAATGCAGTGATCTTGATCATTAGAGAAAATGTTTCCTCATAATCAATGCCATACTCCTGCGTATGACCTTGGGCCACAAGATGAGCTTTGTATCAATCTAGAGAACCATTAGGTTTCAACTTGATAAAGTAAACCCACTTGCTCCCAATGATAGAGCCATCTAAAGGAGTTCGGATGAGGTCCTGAGTGACGTTCTCGTGTAGAGATTGAATCTTTGCATCTATGGCACCTCTCCACTGAGGACTGCTAATGGCCTACTAGTAAGAATAGGGAATATCTGTGGAAGACAAAACAGTAGAAAAGGAACTATAGTCTGAAGGAAAACCATAGTGATCAGATGGTCTAGAAACATGAGTAGAATGACATAAAGGAACGAAAGGAACAACATGGGTATTTGAAACAAGAGTATCACTTACATTACATGGTGATCTTGGATGGACTAAGGATTTGGACCAAGAGGAAGGGGGGTCAGAGGCACAGGCACTAGACCATGAACTCGCTTACGAGAGAAGACAAGACGATCCTGTATAGCAGTTGAAGACAAAGCATCATGTGAATCAAAGTCATACAAAATAAAAACAGAAGGTGCAGATATGCTCAAGAAAAACCATATTCCTAGAATTACGAAAACGACGGGCAGAGGGATCATAACAAAGAAACCCTTTGTGTTTAAGATTGTATCCCACAAAGGCACACATGATCAATTGAGCTGAAAGTTTAGATAGTTCACGAGAGGAAACATGTACAAGACATAGACATTCAAAAACATGAAGATAAGAAAGATTTGGATTGGAGGGCAACCAAACACTTTCTGTTGAGGAAACATGCTAGCAAGAATCTATGAAGGAATACAATTAATTAGATACACGACCGTACTAGTTGCCTCTACCCAAAATGAAGAAAGTGCATGTACCTCTTGCAGAAGAGTCCTCACAGCACTGAGAACATGGCCACTTTTCCATTCTGCCACACCATTTTGCTAAGGAGTGTATGGATAGCTCCATTGAATTTGTATGCCATGATGTTTCAAATAACCATGAGATTCTCCACCACTATAATCTCCCCCTGAGTCCGAAAGTAAGATCTACACACTTGATTGAAACCGAACTCAAACCATAGCATGAAACAACTGAAACCTTGGAAAAACTTCTGACTTCTGTCTAAAAAAGTAGATCCAAGTGGCTGATTCTTCTTCACAGTACCCTTAGAGGGACAAACTAGGCAGTCCGAAATGATATGACCATGCTGTTTACAATAAGTACAAACATTCTTTTTTCTTGCAATGTGAAGCTGTGTCCAAACCCTTTACATTCATAACATTTGGGTTTTAAAAAGATCCTTCCCACCAGATTTCTTACTCCCTTGTGCAATAAAAACTATATCAGCCCCTGAGTCAAGTTGCTTCCCCTCTACGTTTGCAGCAATCATGAGTCTAGTCACTTCCCTCGACAACTCTCCATCATATAATCAAAATCCGGAACGGTGTCTCTGCTCAAAATATTAGACCTTATTATCTCATATTCAGGTCTCAGTCTAATAAGGAACTGGTTCACCTTCCTCTCTCAAAATGTTGTTGCAGATATTTAACACACTCTAATGAATCAGATGAGTCAAAGTAAACCAGTTCATATTCTACCCATAAATCAATGAAGCCCGCATAGTGTTCTAGTATCTTTTTCTCACCCTAGTTGTAAGTAAATATTTCAAACTCAATCTGATATTGTCTTGACAAGTTGGACTGGTGATACATTTTTTCCAAATAGGAATACATCTCATAGGTTGTTCGTAGTCTTCTCATAGGAACAACAATATGAGGTACAATGGAACTTAGAATCCAAGAGACTAATTTCCCATTGTCAAGCTTCCACTAGGTAAAAGCCTTAGTGTCTATTTCATTAGGTTTACAAACTGTCCCATTTAAAAAGCCTTTCAGCCCCTTTCCTTCAACAAAGAAATCAAAATGGAACTTCCACAGACTGTAGTTGGTTCAATCAAACTTCATCAGAATAATGTCCTTGTCAGCCATCACAAATAAAAATAAACAGTCCAGAAAAAACGTAATGAAACAGAAGAGAAACCAGGTCCAGATATGTATAATCAAACAACTTCAGTTGTACAGTCCACAGAAATATGACACCCTATAGAGGAATCAAAATCACCAAAAAGCATGCCAAAACAGATCCAACTTGATAGTTCTTAGTGTTAACAGTCCAAACCAGCAGTGTTCCAGGACTGTCTAACTGAAAGAAGAGTGAAATATCTTTCAGAGCTCATAAAGAACTACAACTGGGTAGTTAGGAAGAAGAAAACCCTTGGGCAACACCAAATATAGGGTCCCAAGAGAAAGGAAGAAGCTGATTGAGCAGAAGAGGGAAATACACCAACATGACACGTATAGGTTTCCAGAAACTGCTCCAACACTTGCCCAATCTCAATGAGATTTTCTGAGTAGGTAAAACAGGTCTGGGCAACACCCCAGTTAAAGTTTAAGTTTGAATAGATGCTTTTTTTTTTAGATAAAAATGATATTTTATTAAAAAGAAAAAAAAATTGCATCCTGAGAGGTGATAAGGCATCACCCTCATACACTCAACAATAAAAGCTGATAGAAAAACAAACTAAAATCCATCCAAGTTACAAAGTTGATATTCCAAGATATCCCCTAATCTGTCACCCAAATCCTCTTTACTACTTGGATAAAAGCTGGAGAGACCAGAATCCAATCTACAATCAAGTTACTGACAGCTGCTACAATCTTATGGAGATTCCAGTATTTGTCTTCGAAAACTATTCTATTTATTTCCTTCCAAACGTTCCAACAAATAGCAAACAGTAAGCAGCTCCAGAGAGTTCTTTCTTTTTTACTTCCTCTTAACTTTGGCCAAGTACAAAAATTTCTGCTGCAGTTTCTGGCTGAAAATTTGGAAATCCAAACAGTGAGGTGTAGAACTTCCACAAGAAACCAGCTACCTTGCAAGAATGAAAAGATGAGTAACAGTTTCGTCCTGTTCTATTCAAAGAAAACACATGTTGGCCATGCAAATGCCTCAATACTTGGGGGAATTGGAATTCCCCAAACGCCATCTATCTCAGCTGTATCTGAGTCATCCCTAAGAATGGCCAAATATCCACTTGAAACTCTTTCCACCACAGTTCACCCCTTATTTGAGGTGATGGCTTTGTTTCCTCTAATTTCTCCAGCGGGTGTAAGCATTCCTCCACCTCTCGGTCTATTAGAGGCCTTCTGAACTTTGGACACCAGATCAGCTGATTCCCCCTTCTATCATAGCAATCCTTTATAGATACTTCATCCTCGGCCCATCTGTATAACCTTGGATACAGTTCACATAACTTGCCTGCCCCACACCAATCATCTTCCCAAAATTCATGATTCCTTTCCAGACACTCATCCAATAAGAAGATCTCACCTTTTTGGATTCCCACCCAAATCTTACCATCCCATACTTTCCCACCACCATTCTTCTCCATAAAGCATTATCCTCCTTTAAGATAAATCTTCATAACCACTTCCCTACCAAAGCCTTACTGAAGACCTTCACTCTCCTGAAACCCAGTTCAAATAGATGCTTTCCCAGAGAGTTCTATGAAGATTTCCCTTGCTGCAACCGCAAATAGAGTAGCTAGACTAGGGTTCCTCAAAACAGCCCTAGCTTCAGTCGAGGAATTCTGAATTTACCCCACCCCAAGGGTGGGTGGGTGGGTGTGTGTGTGTGTGTGTGTAATACAACAAGGACCACAGTAATGTAATACATCATTGGAACTGTTAACAAGTTGCACCCTTATTTAGCACCCCAAACAATTATTATAATGGCTTGTTTAGTAGTAGCTGTTTTGCACTTCATTGATTCACACAACAGAGTGTAGTGACCCATTTGCACTCTCTCTCTCTCTCAGCTTGTGTTTTGTTGGTTTACCCTCCTACAGCAGATTTAGGTGTAAAGCAGGTGGAGATCAAGGATCAGAGAAAAATAGCCATGGCTGGTTTGGGGAGGAATTTTTGGGCCCTGAATTTTCAAACGTTCATATCATAGAGGCTAAAGCTCTGGTGTTTGAGGTGAACATCTTTTTCATTTCTTCTTACACTTAATAAGTTATTTGATCTGGTTAATGAAAAAAAAATATGGTACATTTGTATTCACAAAAAACATGAGTTGGCAAATGTATCAGCCATGACCAAACAAGAACCAGGTTTTAGGAATCTCCTCAAGATGTGGAGGATTTGGGGAGTAAAACAGACCTCTTTTATTGCGAATGGAGGGACCTAAACCCTCAGGTGTTCTAAAGTCAGGAAGCCAGGTTCCACATCTAAAAATATAAAATTAGTGGACAATTGGGAGATTATATTTTTCTCTTTATTCACCAAGCCTTCACTTCTCCAGCTTTCCTTCCCCCTCTCTATCTCCATTTTTTCTATTCTGTGTACCAGTGTGGGATTACAATCTTCACAGCACTTTCCCTTCAGAATCTCAGATGGTTGAGCCCAAACTTTGACTTCCTAGCTCTTGATTGTCTATTCTTTATAGGTTTCAGTCAATTTCCTTTTGAGTCTCCTCCACCCCTATTTTGTATAAAATTCTGATCTTCAACATTGACCAAAAGGTTTTACAGAGTAGATTTACCAATAAAAAGCAGATCAACTTTCTTTTTTCATCCTTTTACCAGCATATAATCTTCTTCCTTCTAAAAAGCTTCAAAATAAATGAAATTCTTAACTCCTGAGGATGGGGGAGAGAAAATCCAAAGCATCTTAAGTTTTGTTCAATTGTGTCAATAAAACTTTCCAGTTTTATTGTTAGCTTACTTGAGGAAAGGGGATGTAAATCTTAATTTTCAGAAGAGCTCAACAATGTAGAATTTTGAGGGGGGGAAAAAAAAGATGAATACTTGGAGGTTGGAATTAACCTGTTTCCCCTAAAATATCACCTACTTCATGAATTTTGGTTATTTTCTCAAGAACCATAACAGAAAATTTTCAATGTATAACAATCCCAGCCAGTGCTGACAACACCATTTATGATTTTCTATGTATAAATATCTCAGCTAGTGCTGACAATGCCATTTTTGATTTAACTGCCTAAAAAACTTGGGACTAAAGATGTAACATAAAATGTTTCTCATGCTTTCTATTTGTTTGTTTATGGTTAGGCATTGCACTAGAATCTACATGACTTAAGTACTCCAGTGGTTCCTGCTTTCAAATTATAAGATCAGATTGTGTAACAGAATAGCCAATTATATGCAAAAATAATGTCAAAAGATCAAAGAAATTTGCTGCAGGAATGCTACTCGGTTAAGAGTTGAGATACATACCCCCTGGTAAAAACCAACTGCAACTCCATAGTATACCAATAGAACTTGGTTAGCCCGTTCATAAATGTGTGCTAATGGAAGATACGATATATAACTGCCAAAATCAACAAATTACTTCAGTAAACGAATGTGAAGTAGCTGTATATAAGTAACATTTGCAGTATACTGTGTAACAGAAAGAAATCAAATAAACTCACACATCTGAGGGGCAGAATTTGAGAGAAAAACTAGCGCCAGCAACATTTGCAATCAAATTTCCATGAGTTAATACAGCTCCCTTCTCAGAGGAACAAAACCACATTATGTAGTTAATATAAGAACCAAGATATTACCAGAAAACACTTCGGACACAAAAGAAGATAAGGAAATCAGTTAACAAAAACATAAAATATAATACCTTCGGTGTCCCAGTTGTACCACTAGTATAGCAGATGGTTGCAACATCTTCCGGTTTTGGAGGGCAAAAAGGCTGAAGACTACTATGACCCTAAATGCCATCCAATCATATAATAATAAAACAATTAAACCATAGCAATCAAAATAAAACAATTAAACTGATTTGCCAGAAGATAATGAAAAATAGCTCGATCTAATCAGGAAAGAGAGCCATGTTCAATATATCCAAGAGAGATAAAAAGCTTCTCCTTTGAGCTGATACAGACAAACATAAAATTTAACAAAATATATATCAGCTGAGGACCTGAGGTTTCTCATAATGTGCAAAATCCATTGCATCTTCAAAAGGATTTTAAATCAGTGTGAATGAAAGCAGGAACTTGCAACACGCATTAAAGATGGTGATTTTGTGAAAAATAAAATCCTTCTGGAAATCTCCTAGGAACCATTTAAATGTATTAGAAGCAAACATTACCCTCTTGGGTATACTGCAGCTCCCAAGAGAGAAAGTCCAAACCAGATTCTCATATTTGGGCTCCTGTCATTCTGCTTCTTTCTCATTTGCATCTTCCTCTGTGGAACAATCAAATGATTCTATATCCCAAGCTGTTTTCCAGTTTTCCATTTGGAGAAGGCTGGTCCCAACAAAAATTAGGGCTTTCTGCTTGGAGGCTTTTCATAAGAAGATAAATAGTTTTTGTCTTTGATTGGTGTATATGAAGATAAATACTTGTGACTTACTCTAAAACAAGAAGCCTTACTGGCGCCTATCACCCAATATGTGTTTCTTATGCAAAGCAAATGCTGAATCTTCTTTTCATTAATCTCCTGTTCATTTGAATCAGGTATTTGGGAGATTCTCTTTTCACTTTTTGGATGCAAGTAGACCACTTATTGGTCTCCTGTTTATTTGTTACATGTATTTTAATATAGTAATATATATACTATAAATTTTACATATAAAAACAAATATATTATAAATAGTATATATCTGAACTATTTAAAAATATAGGTAAAATATAAAAAATACTAAACATATATAAAACCTCTAGGCCAGGGCAGGCTGTCTAGGCCTAGGATTTGCTTGGCCCAGGCCCGGCCTGCATTATGTTCAAGCTTGATAAAGGCCTGGGCAGAAATGACCAAACCCTAGTACAGGAAGCCTAGACCTTTCCCTCCAGTGGATTTGATTGAGATACAACCATTTCTTCCCCTTTGCATCCTGACATAATTCTTTCCTTATTAGCTCAATAGCTAGCTATCAGGAATAATGATAGGACAACAACAACCAAACAACCAAAAAGGGGTAGCCATAATGGATATAACCAGGTTAAGAAGTTTTGTAGATCGAGTCAGACAGAGTACTTCAAAGACAAATCTGCCACAATGAATGCAACCGGTCCTGCTACATTTCATATATGACCACTTCTCGTCCTACTACTACTAGCCTAGTGAAGTACAGATACAAAAAGAGCAAGGTTAAACAATTACTAACATAGCCATAGTTTTTTTCTAGGGCTTCATGGGGCTACATGATGAGAATAAAAATTATCATATTCTTATCTATGAATATTCAATCTTTCTACACTTAATTAACACTTAATTGGACTCATTACTCTAGTATTTTGATTCAGGGCAAGGAAAGAAATCGTCAGAAGGAAGACAAGGCTAATCGGATGGTTTTTCACAGTTTCGGCACCGTTCAGCAATCTGGGCCTAACTCTCATATCCGAGCTCCGATTGGGCTGATTCAAGATGCACTGAAATCTACAACTTTCATGTTTTGGGTTTTGACAGATTCAACCTGCACCGAAGACAAAAACGGGCCCAAAGTCGAAGCGGATCCACAGTAAAGCCAAGCTCACAGCTGAAGCCCAAATCGCAGAAAAGCCTTGTAGCAGCCCGACTTATTAAAGCAGCCCACTCAAATTGAAGAATCCAAAGTCCTCTTAGATTTGAACTCTAAATGTAATTCTAGAAAGTTAAAGAAGATTGAGATCATTAGATAAGAGATAAGATAAGATAGGATAGGATCAGTGTAGAACTAACCTGGATTATCCATTCTTGAGATAACTCCAAGTAGTTGTAACAGACCCTCTCCAAAAACTATGTAAAAGGGTGGGCGTACCAGCACCTGGCATCAATGAATCAAGGATTCAATTACTGAAGTTCCCTCTGAAGTAATCAAGAAGATCATCAAGAAAACTTCAAGAAGAAGATCAACAAAAGGGAGAAAGCTTCAAGAAGGAGATCAGCGAAATCATGAGTTCTTTCTTTCCTCTTGTTTGCTTTATTTCTTTTATCATGAATTGATTTATTTATAGCTAGGGCTGTGGAAAGCCTAACCATGATAATGAATATATTTTTATTATTATGATTCATCCAAGATCATGATTTCCATATAGTCTATGAGTTATTTGCTTAATGCGATTAGGAGTGGCCATCTCTTAATTGATTAGGTTTATATGAATGAATCGGGAGAGGAATACATATATTAGACCACATAATTCATGGTGTGAATTGAATGGTATATAGGGATATATACACATGATTCATCTGAATGTATGAGGTTTTCTTGCACTTAATGCATTTCTATCTTGAGAACTCTAGTTGAGGGATCGAGGGGTTACTTGATAGAAGTAGGTTTAATATATCTTGGGAAAGAATATTAAATAAAATTGAGAAAACTTCAGCTTATGGGAATGACAAATTATCTTGGTTAATCGCATCCATTAATATTCATTGGAATGGTTAGGCGGACCAATGGTCCTAGCGATTTCAATTAATCGTTGCATATTCAGTTATTGATTACCCTTGCTTTTATTTTCTTTTTCTATTTTTAATTTTCAGTAGTTCTTATTGTTGGATCTGAATTTCGGTTGTCCAAATAATCAAGGAATGTTGTAGTTCTAATACTTATTTTGTTAAATCCTCGTGGGAACGATATTTTTATACTACTTGATAACTAGTGCACTTGCTAGGGTTATAATTTTAGCTATCACTACACAACAGGGGTAGCCCATCCCCTTAACCCCCCAACCCTAGTAGTCGTGGAATTTGATCCCACTGCTACGAGTCAGAGATCTACTGGCATACCCATAGTAAAAAGATGCAGATTAACCACAGGAGTCATTTATCCTTAATAGTGCAAAAACAATTTAAAGAAAGAAAAATAAATATTAGGGTTCAAAAATTCAATAGGTAGAACCTACTTCCTAGATGCATAACTGTCACATTTTTCTAGCCCCAATATCATTTTCTGCTTTCATGCATAAAATAATCTTTAAAGCATTCAATCATTACTCCATAACTGTGTTTCTATAAATAGATGCATAACTGTAGATAAAGAAGAAAATGCAATTACCTCACTAAGTAATTTTGAATATGATATAACTTCAACCCCTGCTGTTGATGGAAGTGATGGTATTTGTCCATCTAAACCTCCAACTACCTGTGACAGAGAGCATATATAAAAATTGACAACTGGAAAATCAGCATAAATCATATTTTCAGCTTGTTCAAGGCCAAAATAAAAGAAAAAAACAAGGGGGATCAAGTGAAATTTTCATACCACTATTAGACGTACTGTTGGGATCTCAGATAAGAAGCTCAGCAACTGTAAATTCCAGGTGACTACATAAGAAATGTTGCAGGAGCACAGTTTGGACAAACAACATATGAATGTGGCATTCAAAAGAATTTTGCATATGAGACATGAATACCAGCAATCAGTAAATCTAAAAGGCTTCAGTGGATTATACTTTGATACCATAAAGAATAACAATAGACAACTGAACTCAGCCTCAATCCAAATTATTTGGGGTCAATTATGATGAAATTTCATACCCTCCCATTTTATCATTCGATTACTCTCCCCCCACCACTCCTTAACTTTTTCTTTAAATACTAGATGACAAAGCCACATATTTCTCAAACCTAAATGGAGTTGGACCCTTCCCCTTAGATCATCCTTGGACAAGGAAATTGGCTAATGATCAGAAGTTATTCTAATGCAAGGTCCTCAAGGCCAAATCTTCCAAATAAATCTCCAAATCCACTGCGAAAAGAAATCTATCAAGTTTAGAGCAAGTTGGGTTGGTATGGAGATTGGACCACATGAAGTTGTTGTGCAAGAGAGACAATTTCTTAAGCTCAAAAGAATTTACAAACTCATTGAACTTCCTCACGCTGGTTGTAGTTCTTTGCCTCGCCTATTGGATTCCTCCACAATCCTTATTAAATTAAAGACCCTAGTCCCCACCTATACACTATGGCCCTTCCTGCAATCCCCATATGTCTCCATGCTCTTCCCACATCTCATCCCTCTTAGTGATTTCAAAGGTGTGCCTAGGCGCACAAGTGAAGCGCATTTTAGGATATGTGCCTCGCCTAGGTCCAAGGCGCACGCCTGGTGCGCCTTGCGCCTCAACCCAAGTGTGCGCCTTTTAAAAATTTGACGCTTTCTTGCACTTTTTGAACCTAGCGGCGAGACCGGGGACTCCACCCCCATGCCATGCCCCTCAAGGCAAGCCCAAACAAATCCATGTTAGGTCTTAAATTCTTAATTCTCATATAAAAAATAATGATTTTAGGGTATGTGCCTCACCTAGGTCCAAAGCGCACGCCTAGTGCGCCTTGCGCCTCAACCCAGGTGTGCGCCTTTTAAAAATTTGACGCTTTCTTGCACTTTTTGAACCTAGCGGCGAGGCCGGGGGCTCCACCCCCAGACCCCCATGCCATGCCCCTCAAGGCAAGCCCAAACAAATCCATGTTAGGTCTTAAATTCTTAATTCTCATATAAAAAATAATAATTTTATAATTTTAATTGCATACCCCCATGTCGCTCTGGTTCGCTCACTTCGTTTGCTCATCGAAGCTCCGAGAACCCCCTTTTTGCTAATATTGTTCATTCATTCATCCTAATAAAATATCTTCTTAGAAAACAATTAAAATTATAAAATCATTATCTTTTATATGAGAATTAAGAATTTAAGACCCTAACATGGATTTTTTTGGGCTTGCCTCAAGGGGCGTAGCACAAAGGCGACTCGTAGAACCAAGAATGTAATATGGTTTACATCACATTAGCTACTTGAAGTAATGCAATTGAGGAAAAAAAAAAGAGAGATGGGTTTTACATGCTTAAAAATGTTTTATATGTTTGATTTTATTTTTAAATTCTCATTTGAATATTCTTTACATGTTATGTTTATGTATTTTAATTTTAGATAATAGGTTTTTTTAAACATTTATTTTAAATTTTAAGTTTATATTCTTATTAATATTATGTTTAATATTTTTTTGGCATTTTTTGAAGTTTCTGACAATTTTTATTTTTTTAGCATTTTTTTGTTTTTTGCGCTTGCTTCAAAAGGCACATATTATGTTAAATATTTTTTGGCATTTTTTTAATTTTCAGACATTTTTTATTTTTTAGCAATTTTTCTATTTTTTGCGCCTTGCTTCAAAAGATGCGCACCTCGGGCACAAATTGGCCCCTATGCCTAGCGCTTTCAAAACACTGATCCCTCTCCCTATATCCATTAGGGCCATAAATGTTTGTCAAACCCATTCAAACCCGTCATTCAATTATTGGAACTTGACTGAAACTGTGAATTTCCCTACCAATTCTTCTACTCTTGCACCCTTGTCCCTCCAAATACTCCTAGCCCAACTGTCATCAAACAACAAAAGTTTAGATTCTTGAATAAGAACTATGTCCTGGTTCTCTTTCCTAGGCAACTCCTTTAGTATGGCTCTCTTTCTCGCACTCCCCAACCCTCAAACATTCCAACTTATAATCTTCATTCCTAACTTGTGGTACTTATTTCCCCCCACCTTATACTCTTTTACCTAGTCCCTCTTCTCCTACCCTTTCTTTCACTGAATTCCTTGTCACCTTCCACATCCAATCGTAACCTTTCAGCCTCACTCAATTTTTTCTTCCTAGCATTCTCATCTCCCTTCACTTTAGGAATGCTTCCAATTCATTTGGGTTCTTTAGTTTGCACCCAAGCTTTCCCACAAATTCAGCCACTGAGTCTTAAGTCCTCTCTTCATCACATGTAATTCCTACCTCTTCCCTCTCTCCACTACTCTAGAATTGGTGTCTAAGTCCTCCTTACTGATTTCTGGATCCAAAGAATCCTCTTTCTCCAGTTCTTTCTTTTTCAGATCCCCTAAAACATCCTCAATTAACCCCCAAATTCTTCTCCCTCTTTCCTCCTCAAATAAGGACACAAATTCTCCTCCTATCTTTTCCTTCTCAGCATGTGAATCTAGAAGCTTTTATACAATCTAGGGACCTAGATTATAGGCTGCAAACATGACACATGAACCAGTAGCCAAAGCCAAATTCATTGACATACCTAGGAGGATCTCAAGGAAGGAATCAATTGCCTTTTTTTGAACAGAAGATTGGGGGTCACTAGCCTTTCCAAGGTGAGTCTATTGTGGGCAATTTTCTGTAGAGGAAACACATTGTAGTCTAGTTCCATTGTTCTATAGTTTACTCCCTGTTGGAAAGTAGAAGATTGACTCTCTGATTGATTCTCCATAATTTTAGGTCCATCAGTTTAGGAAACATACATAAGTTAGTTTCCTAGAATCATGGGACATTAATTGGAGAATCCCACAGATATAGAAATTAGTTTTCTAGGAAAAGTTAGTTTCTTATTTTATCACCCTGTAAGTTAGCGCTGTAATTCTATATAAAGCTGTGTATATGCTCCTTCCAAGGCAATACAATCAATTCATTTTTTCTCTCAAATTCTCACATGGTATCAGAGCTGGTCCCGACCTAATCTAAACATAGTATCTCTTCGGTCATCTCTACTGCTGCTGGTTCAAGAACTCTCTAACAGTATTTGGGAGGTTCTTGAGTGTCCTTGATTCTTCTTCAAGATCGGCTACAGATCTGAACTCTACATTTTTTTTCTTCTTCTGGACTGCTGCGCCATCGGATTCATCCTTTTTCTTGAATCTCTTTGTAGAGGCATCGGATCAGTCTGAAATCTTAGATCTGGTGTTGCCCAGAGCAGATTTACTGAATCCCTTTGGTTTGGTTTGGATCAGTTTTGATTTTGAGAGGTTTCGATCCACTCTTCAGTTTGGCGGAGCATTACAGTTACCTTTTTTAGACATTGGCTGAAAGATTCTTTAGGCCTTCATCGCCAACCCTTACTAAATTTTCCAGACCTTCATTGTCTGTTTTTCTCTCTTTCTTGAAGCCCACCCAATATGTCAGAAGCCACCGTATCAAATACCACTGCACAATCGGAAGAAGTTTCCTCCCATCAAGCATCTGGCAACCTGCAAAACATTCAGGCAGCATATAGGTTGAATGAGAAAATTTATTTGAAGTGGTCTCAGTTTGTTTGAACATATTTAAAGGGAAAAGGAAAGCTTAGCCATCTCTTAGGGACGGGAACGAAGGAAGGAGATCCAAGATTTGATGCATGAGACGAAGCTGACTCCATGATCATGTCATGGTTATGGAATTCAATGAACCCTGAAATCAGCGACACGTGTATGCTTTTATCCATGGCTAAAGAGATCTGGGATGCCGTCCGACAAACATATTCAAAGGCACGTGATGCAGCACAAGTGTATGAAATTAAAGTCAAGACTGGAGCAACTAAACAAGGCAGCAAGACAGTTACCGAGTACGCAAATTTACTGCAGAACCTGTGGCAAGAACTCGATCATTATCGGTGCATTGAGACTAAATGTGTAGCGGATGCAGCAATCCTAAAGAGTTTTATCGAAAAAGATCGTGTTTAAGACTTTCTTGCAGGACTCAACGCAGAATTTGATCAAGTTAGGGTCCAGATTCTCGGCAAAGAAGAGGTACCATTTCTAAATGAGACTATTTCTCTTATTCGTGCTGAAGAAAGCCGTAGGGGGGTTATGCTTGAACCCCAAGTACTAGAAGGTTCGGCCATGGCTACAAGGATGGAACAGCCGAAAATACTGGAAGGAATGAAAACAGATTTGTCCTCTGCACGGGACAACAAGGAGTCTCTTTGGTGTACCTATTGCAAGAAACCAAGGCACACCAAAGAGAAGTGTTGGAAGCTGAATGGTAAACCATCGAACAGGGAATGGGGCTACCGAGGAGGACAACAGAAGAGTCGAAATCAAGCTAACTTCACCACGAATCAGCCGAGCCAAGAAAAGCCTCCAGACAAGACCAAGTTCAATAAGGAGGAGATCGAAAAGTTAAGGGGGCTTCTGGGATCGTTGGATAAACCTAGTGGTGCAGGCTCTCTTGCAATCTCAAGTAAGTTTTCTATTCCTCACGGACTAAATGTCTCAGATGAACCTACTAGGTATTTATGGGTTATTGACTCAGCAGCCACATATCACATGACTCACTCCTCACTACATTTTAGCACTTATACCCCTGCCCAAGCAATCGAAAAATAACCATTGCAGACAGTTCCCTTACTACTGTAACTGGCCTTGGGGATATCCATATTAATCCATCACTTACACTAAAAACTATCCTTCATGTTCCCAAATTGTCCACTAACCTGGTATCCATCCAAAAACTCACCCATGACATGAACTGTAATGTGCTTTTCTATCCTTTCAAGACCAAGATTCGGAGAAGAGGATTGGACTTGCTAAGGAGAAGAATGGACTCTACTATCTTGAAGAATCATGCAAATCAAATATTGTCCAGGATAAGTTATCTCTGTCATTCCTTTCACCATCCAACAAAAACACCATTTGGATTCATCACTTTAGACTAGGACATCCATCATTTGGAATTCTGAAAACTATGTTTCCCTCCTTGTTTAAAGGATTGAGTGTTGAATATTTTCATTGTGATGTGTGTGAATTTGCAAAACACAAGCGTGTGCCCTTCCAATCAGTAACAAGAGAAGTTCAGTCCCATTCTTTTTGATCCATAGTGATATTAGGGGACCCTCCACAGTTCCAAATGTGTTTAGCTCACGATGGTTCGTCTCTTTTATTGATGATTACACTAGGGTCTCTTGGATCTTTCTTCTTAAATCTAAATCAGATGTAAGTAGTGTACTCCCAAATTTCCATTACATGATTCAAAATCAGTTTGGGGTCAGAATCAAAAGATTTAGATCGGATCATGCACGGGATTATTTCAACCAAACTTTATCCCCATATTTTCAAAAAGAAGGGATTATCCATGAATCCTCCTGCATTAATACTCCACAACAAAACGGAGTAGCAGAAAGGAAGAATTATCATCTACTAGATGCAACCCGAGCCTTACTTTTCCACCGGCATGTTCCAAAAACCTATTGGGGGGAAGTTGTGCTTACAGCCGCATACATTATAAACCGATTACCTTCGAGGGTGCTGGGATTTAAAACACCAATGGAAACACTTTCTCAATTTTATCCCGATCTAGTACAACAAATAATCTCACCCCAAGAATCTTTGGATGCACTGCTTTTGTCCATGTCCATAGTCATAATAGAGGGAAGTTAGATCCAATAATCGTCAAGTGTATTTTTGTGGGTTATTCATCCGAAAGGGTTATAAGTGTTACCACCCACCTACCAAAAAATTCATTGTCTCTATTGATGTCACTTTTGAAGAAAAAACACCATATTTCACTCAACCTTATCTTCAGGGGGAGTCCTTGTCATTCATTGAAGATAAGGACAAAGATTTGTTCCCGCTTGGTCTACCTACAGTTTCTCAACACCCAAACTCAGCATCTATACCAGTTCAATCTGTATCTGCACCTATCGAACCACCTCAAACCAAACCAACTTCTTCACCCATTCATACCAGACCCATGATAGAGAATGTTGAACTTTGTGACTCTATGAGATTCCAGGTATATTCAAGAAGAAGAGACCAGGATCCTAATCTTGTGCAGGTTCAAGATTCAACTACTAATCCTGAGAATGAGGTAAATACAGTTCCAGAAATTTCTTCTGAATTAGCACCTGACCAAGATCTTCCTATTCCCCTTAGGAAAGGCACAAGAGAATGCACTAAACATCCCTTATATCCCTCAGCAAATTTTGTGTCCTTTAAAAAATTCTCACCATCACATAGGAGTTTCCTAGTTATTCTAAGCACCATTCATATTCCTAATACTTTATCTGAGGCATTATCTGATGAGAAATGAAAAGATGCTATGAGAGAAGAGATACAGGCTCTAGATAAGAATCAAACATGGGAAATTGTTGACCTACCACCAGGAAAGAAACCCGTGGGCTGCAATTGGGTTTTCACAGTAAAGTACAAGTCAGATGGCTCTCTAGAAAGATACAAGGCAAGACTCGTGGCAAAGGGATATACACAAACCTATGGTGTTGACTATTAGGAGACATTCGCTCCAGTAGCTAAGATGAACATGGTAAGAATTTTGTTGTCACTAGCAGCTAACTTCGACTGGTACTTGGAGCAATTTGATGTAAAGAATGCTTTTCTTCACGGTAATTTAGAGGAGATATACATGAATATTCCTCTGGGCTTCAAAGAAAATCTAAAAGGAAATAAAGTTTGCAGGTCGAAGAAAGCACTATATGGTCTCAAGCAATCACCTAGGGCATGGTTTGGAAGATTTACTAAAGTTATGCTTGCCATCAGATACAAACAAAGTCAGGGAAATCATACACTCTTTATAAAGCATTCGGATGCAGGGGGAGTTAGGGCTCTTCTGGTATATGTCGATGACATAATTGTGACAGGAAATGATGAAAAGGAGAAAGAAGCCTTGAGAAGATGCCTAGTCAGAGAATTCGAAATAAAAGAACTTGGGAGACTGAAGTATTTTCTAGGGATTGGAGTAGCTCATTCCAGAGAAGGCATCTTTATCTCACAACAGAAATATGTAACAGATCTTTTAAGAGAGACAGGAAAGCTAGCATGCAAACCATCCTCCACACCGATTGAGCCAAATCACAAATTGGAAGAAGCAAATGAAGATCCAGTCGTGAATAGGGAAATGTACCAAAGATTAGTAGGAAAACTTATATATCTTGCCCACACAAGGACAAACATAGCATATGTTGCGAACGTGATTAGCCAGTTTATGCACAACCCGAAAGAGGCTCACCTACAGGCGGTCTATAGGATACTACATTACCTAAAGGCTAATCCTGACAAAGGAATCTTGTTTAAAAGAAATATTGTATTAGCCCTAGAGGCATGCACTGATGCAGATTATGCAGGCTCTCCCGTGGATAGGCGGTCCACTACAGGTTATTGTACGTTCCTTGGAGAAAATCTTGTGACATGGAGGAGTAAGAAGCAGAATGTGATAGCTAGATCAAGTGCGGAGGTAGAATTCAGGGCAATGGCTCAGGGAGTATGTGAATTACTATGGCTCAAGATAATTTTGGAAGACCTAAAGATCAGATGGGAAAGTCCAACGAGATTATTCTGCGACAACAAGTCAGCTATTAACATTGCTCACAATCCCGTCCAACATGACAGGACAAAGAACATTGAGATAGATAGGCATTTCATAAAGGAAAAGCTAGATAGCGGATTAATTTGCACTCCATACGTCTCAACGAAAGGTCAACTGGAAGATGTGCTGACAAAAGGTCTTCGCAGTGTGGCATTCCAAGGACTTATCTCCAAGCTGGGAATGAAAGATGTATATTCACCAGCTTGAGGGGGAGTGTTGGAAAGTAGAAGATTGACTCTCTTATTGATTCTCCATAATTTTAGGTCCATCAGTTTAGGAAACATACATAAGTTAGTTTCCTAGAATCATGGGATATTAATTGGAGAATCCCACAGATATAAAAATTAGTTTTCTAGGAAAAGCTAGTTTCCTATTTTATCACCATGTAAGTTAGCTCTGTAATTCTATATAAAGTTGTGTATATGCTCCTTCCAAGACAATACAATCAATTCATTTCTTCTCTCAAATTCTCATACTCCCTTTTCCAGATTATTCTTGTGGAGCCTCTAATAACTCTCCACCACCTCCTTATAGACACCCTACCAAAGATTTCTATCGGACACTAGTTCTTCTATGTTACCTCACCAACACTACCGGAAGGGAAGGATGGCTGGAAGATGGTTTCTGAAAAACTCCAACATGGAAGAACCATTGTCTACCCCGTCCCAACCTAGGCCCTAAACCAGTCTGACTAAAAAGTGTGTATCTTTATATTATATTATATTATATTATATATAAAATAGTTCTAAGTAGGCTTCAAAAAAAATTAAAAAAAAAAATCAATTTGCACGTAGGACTGGAGCAAGACGGGGTAAATTCGGGGATCCCTATTCCCTACGGGGAAAAGGATGGGGTTGGGACTTTTAGCCCTTTAACCCCTTTTGAGTTCGCGGTCGGGGACAAGGCATGGGAAACCCAGCCCCGCCCTGCCCTGTTTCCATTCCTACCGACAGGCAAACCATTTGCCTTTTATCTTCAAAGATCTCTGTGACTGTCACATACCACCCTTTCCTATTCCACCGCAGCACCATCTCATACCTTCTATTCGGTATACTCAAAGAACTTTTCCACCCTTGTTCTAATAGAAAGCATTGCACCATCAACAAAACCCTTCAACCATTGTGTGGCTTCTATGACTAGGAAGATTGTAGCTTTCCTCTCATCCCTGATCATTAAAGACCAACTCCTACATTTTTCAAAGAGCAAACTTTTAGCTTCAACCTGTAAAGGCCTTTTCCACTTCCCTGCAGCCATAAACTTCCCAGTCTCCTCCATTTCAACATCCCCTTCCTTTGTCTTGGTAAAATTAAAGAATACTAAATCATCAGCAACCTGTAACAAGGGAATCTCCAAGTTATTCTCACCCACTGTAATACCTTCCAAAAAAACACCCGATACTGCTCTCAATGTCAATTTCCCGAAAACTTCCATCACACAAATAAAAGTAGGAGAGACAAGGGATCCCCCTGTTGGTCAAATCATTAAATGGTTTAAATTGATTATTACAAGGTTTTTCATGTTTTAAGGCCCACTTATGATTTGTTATATAACAGAACACTTGTTAGACCATGAAACTCGTAAGTACTGACAAATCAATTCATTTGTCTAGACAAAAGGATCATAAAATTAACATATGATTTCTGGGATGATTTTCAAGATAGAATCCTCCAAAAGAGCAATAAAATCTACCATATAGATCACAAAAAAAATTAAGAAGATGATTACTTAAGTTAGGATCAGATTTTCATAGCCCACTAATATTAAATATTAGCATATAACGTGCTAGCTCACCATTTATCAAAAAAAAAAAGAGTTCTAGCTCACCAGTATTCAAAAAAATGTACAAGCATTCATGGTGTGGGATGACCAAAGAAGATGTACTTGACTAACTTATAGGGATTAGTTAGAGTGTTAAATTGTGAAAGAAACCAGGAACAAACTCACAATGTTTAGTGTCTGTTGGACACAAAATATTGCTTGTACACCAGCATGGTTCACAACATACTTGACAGCATCTGGGCCTGCACGGGAAGAAAACAAAAAAGAAAAAAGAAAAAGAAATTTTAACTACCCTGCGGGCATAGGCAAACTAGGAATGAATCCATTTATAGCTCATTGAACCGACAAGAACCCACCGAGAGTGTCATACAAAGGAACAGAGATGTAAGAATATGCGGAGCAGGCATGATCAGCAATCAGCCACTCAGGTCTGTTGATAAAATATAGTCCAATACAAGATCCCTGCACCCAAAAAATTAAAGCACAAAAAGAAAAATTGGATTTTCGGTGAAGATTATGGACCTACAACTTTAGATACGCAACCAGATATTGAAAACAATTTTAAGATTCACAAAGAAACAAAAAAATAAAAACAAATGGCAATGATAAACAAGATTATCTGAAGATGAAAACTCACTTTTGGTATTCCATGGTACATCAGACCAGAACCTATCGCTGACCGGTAAGTACCTGCTCCTCCATATGTGATCCATTTATACCTTTGAGTTTAGAGGATTAATATAAGTAAATAAGGGAATGAAAATGAAATTGCAATTTGCAGTTTAATATTGTAAATAACTTACTCCCCAACTGTTCCATCCACCCTAATTCGTGTACCCAAATACTTGTGATCATGAAAAGTCTCAACTGCATGCCTAAATTCATAACATTAGAGGAAAGACATAAGCTTCCAGATAAGCCATTTAAGTCTTTCAGATGACATAAATGATACGATTGGGTACTTAAAGCTAGAGGACTAGTGGAGAATAGAAGGGACGCATACTTACACAAAGTTGTCATGCAGAGTTCCAATTTGAGGATGATCTGGAAATCTATTCACAAGCATCAAAGGAGATTGTGCAGATCTGCCATCCAATAATTGTATCTTAAACAATTTTGACAAACTAGTTAGAGGCAGTTGGGGTAAAAAAGGCACCAGCCTACCTATATACGTTCCACTTTCCTGTTTGTAATTTCTCCGGAAGCACAACACTGTAGCCCTGCCCTGTTCCAGATTTTAAGCCAATAATGTGCACAAGCATAAAGGCAGAATGAGGTAGAATAAGAAAAAATAGATAAGAATAATTCTACTTGATCAGTGATTGTTAAACAGGATAACCCTCCTCCCAAGAAAAAAAAAACAAAAATTCATGGCAACCAAAAGAAATACTGAAGAAGCAAAGCACAACAAATCCCAGGTACCAAATTATTTAAAACAACATCAGTGAGTCATTAGCAAAGTGTAGAGAAGACTGATGTGGACCCCACTGTATTCGTACGGCAGCATTATTTCAGTTAGTTATGACAGTGTTAGTTGGTAGTTATTTCAGCTTTATTATTAGTTATCTTTTATTCTATTTGCCATGTAAGCAATAAGGGCAATTCAGCCCTTTTACAACTAATCAACATTTATATAAATATTAAGAGTGGATCGGCAGATGTTAAGACCTTCCCTCTCTCTTTTCTGAAATTCTCTTCGTGTGCTTCTTCTCTTCTTCTCCTCTCTTCTTCTCCTCTTCAATTTTTGCATCTGTTTTTCTTTTAAATTCAAGACAGATTTTAGTCTTGATCGACTACTCAAAGGAAAATTTTCTTATGAATCCATGCATCCAACTAGGCCTCGGAGAATAAAAAACAGTAAAACATGGATCAGAAAAATTGCATGGTTTAAATTAAAATTCCTTAACCTAGAATCCCATGGTTTCATTGGCCATGCTCCATATATAGCTTGCCAACTATGAATATGTAATAACATAAAATAACAATTTAGTCATTAGGGATGCTATCAGTTTTAAGGTCATAAATGCAAATGCATGCATACATACACCCACCAAGATTTTTTTTTATTTAAGAAGAGACAAAGTAAGATTTTCATTAAGAGAAATAAAATACCCTGTACAGCTAGAGGCTGTAACGAACATATAAAATAACTAAGCCACCATCCCATCAGCAATTACAAAAAGATTTACATAATCAAAAAGGGAACTGTAATCTGAACTGTTTAAGTTAAACTGAGCTGATGACCAAGAAAACAGTTTTCCCACAATTTTTTTCCATACATCCTCCACCTGGCTGCCTTTGTTCTGAAAGATTCTAGAGTTCCTTTCCTGCCATAATGTCCACCACACTACTCCAAGAATCATTTTCCAAACGGCCTTTCCTCTTTTGTTCAGACCTTGTAGATGCCACTCTTTCAAGAAACTCTCCACCAACACCGAGTAACAACCCTTGAAGGAAAACAAGCTGTACCCTGTCAACCAGATGATAGAAGAGAATTTTCAATGTAATAACAGGTGATCAACAGATTCATCCGCCCTGTCACACAGAACACATTCTGAAGAATCAATTTCCACCCAGAAATACTCCAGAAAGTGGAGAGTTTTTGAAATTTGGCAGGAGCTGAGTTTAAGACTCAAGGGGAAGGTGTTTTGGGGGCTGGAAACATGGGAGAAAACAATTTTCAAATTACTACTATTAAATTTGATGGTTCTAATTACTTGGAATGGGCTCAGTCAGCCATGATGGCAATTGGGGGCAGAGAGAAGTTAGGTTATGTGAATGGAGATGTAAAGAAACCAGCCAAGAAAGGCCCTTCATATGCCAAATGGGTTCAAGAGAACTATTTGGTCATGACTTGGCTGTGTAACTCTATGCAGCCTCATATTAGCCACAATTATTTGTGGGCAAAAGCAGCTAAGGAAATTTGGGAAATGATGAAGGAAACCTACTCTCAGCCACTCAATGTTGATAGGGCCTATGAATTAAAATGTGAAGTAAATAATCTCAAACAAGGGGAGAAGCCAGTTTCAGTTTATTTCAATACTTTGAAATCTTTATGGCATGAAATTGATCATCTAGAAACTATTGAGTGGGAAAGTCAAAATAATGCAAAAACCTATAGAAAACAGGTTAAGACCAATAGGTTTTTGAATTCCTAGCTGGACTGAATTCAAAGTATGATATTGTGAGACAACTGCTCACAAAGGGAGAGTGTGACCTTATCTCAAGCTATTCTCTAGTGCATAGTGAGGAAACTAGGAGAAAGGTTATGTTGCAGTTTCAGCTTATGGAATCAGCCCTGGCAGCCATGAAACCAAAATTTGGGGGTGACAAGGAAAGGGACATAAAGAAAGAGGATAAGAAGAATTTAGTTTGTGACCACTATAAGAAGCCAAAGCACACCAAGGACTCTTGTTGGAAGTTATATCCACATTTAATGCCAACATAGCTCAGAAATAAAAAGGGGAATGCCAAAGTGGCTATTACTACTGATGGTGCATCCTCTTCCAGCACAAGAGCCACATCCTTAGACACTTTAGCCATTGTCTGAGCTACTCTGACTCAGTTAGAAAGTGAAATTGGTAATTCATCCCCCTCATCTCAGCCACTAATTACATCTGCTACTCCTACTTCGACATTTGCTCATTCAGGTACACGGGCATCAGCATATCATGTTTCAGGCCCAGGTAACAATGGACCTTATTGGGTCATAGATTCAGGTGCATTTGACCACATGATAGGCTTATCTTCTTTGTTCACTACTTATTGCTTATCCTCTGGCAAAGATAGAGTATCCATTGTTGATGGATCCCTTGTTCCCATCTCTGGGAAGGGAAACATTAGATTATCGGTTGTCATCTCCTTATCCTTAGTTTCACTAAAAATCAAAATTGTTCAGTACTTTTTTTCCTGATCCATGTATTATCCAAGATCTGGAGATAAGGAAGGTGATTGGGATTGGCCGTGAGACGAATGGAACCTACCTAATTAGAGGGTGTCTGCATGGGGAAGATAGAGAAATTGGAAGGTCTTTTGTTTCTCAGTCTGTGAGTCAGATTATGCTTTGTTATAATCGGTTGGGTCACCTGTCTTTTAAGTCTTTAAGGAGTTTGTTTCCTAGTTTATTTGAGTCGGTCCAGATGTCTAGTTTAAAATGTGAAAGTTGTGAACTTGCAAAGCATTGTAGAACAACCTATTCTTTGAGCGATAAAAGAAGTACTATTCCTTTTGAAATTGTGTATACTGATGTTTGGGGACCATATCATATAACTGCTATGGGGGGTACCAATACTTTTTGGTGTTTGTTGATGATTATACTCATTTTTCATGGGTTTATCTTATGCACTCTCGAGATGAGGTCCCTACTCTGACTTGGAATTTCCATCAAATGATCCTAACCCAGTTTGAAGTCAAAATCAAAGTTTTCAGATCAAATAATGCCAATGAGTATTTTGCAAAACCCTTTGCCTCATATTTCCTTGACCATGGAGTCATTCATCAGAGCATTTGTCCCCGTACACCTCAACAAAGAGTTGATAAGAGGAAGAATAGGCATATATTGGAGGTAGCTAGAAGCATTATGCTAAACTCCAATGTTCCTATATGTTTCTAGGGGGATGCTATCCATACAACCGTGTACCTCATCAACAGGGTTCCTTCTCGAGTCTTAGACATGAAAATTCCATTCAGCCTCTTATATCCCAATAAGGACTTGTTCACTATTCCCCTTAAAACCTTTGAATGTACTTGTTTTGTTTAGATTCTTGGGCCTCATCGTTCTAAGTTTGACCCTAAAGCTTCCAAATGCATATTTCTTGGGTATGCACAAAATCAAAAGGGGTAATTGCTGCTATGAACCTACTTCTGGGAAACGGTTTGTTTCTATGGATGTGACCTTCTTTGAAGATGTTCCCTACTATCATAGAGTTTCTTCTCAGGGGAAGAGTAGTGAGATGGGTTCACCCACACCCACATCAGAAATTCCTTTACCTGTCCCAATCACTGAAGGGGAGTGTAATGAGGAGGGTTGTCATAAGTGTAAGGAGTTGAGGGTGTTTCATAGGTGGTGGAGACAAGTTGATTTCAGTCCTCAGCAATCCAGGCCAACTATAGTTTCCTCTGCAACTCCAGACCCAGATACCACAACTCCCTCACAGCCTACTACATAAGAGCCATCACTGAGCCTAATGAGATGCCTCCCATTACTGAGCCTTCACCTCCTTTGGATGATCCTAATCTTCCAATTGTACTTCATCTATAGCATGTACTTCATCTATAGCACATTGTATTTCTTAGTTTTTTACTTATGACCATTTGTCTCCATCCATGGTTCAAAGTATCGATACGATATGCCCCGTATCGGGCGTATCGTATCGTATCTTTTGAAAACAATACGGTCTGAAACGCCTCCAATTTTTTTAATAATAAAAAGCATGCTAAAAGCTTCCCAAAAAACCAAAATTTGAAAACAAAAACTAAAAAAAAAAATAGAGCTTCGGCCATTTCTAAGTGTCGATACGATACGACCGAAACTCGTATCATATCAATACTTTGAACCTTGTCTCCATCCTATAAGTCCTTTTTAGCACCTATCTCTACTATTCCCATTCCAATGACAGTGCAAGAAGCCTTGTCAATACCGGAGTGGAAGGATGCCATGAAAGTAGAAATGGATGCTCTTCTCTAAAACAATACGTGGGAATTAGTTAATCAGCCAAAAGGGAAGAAATTGGTCGGATGTAGATGGGTATTTACAGTGAAACATAATGTTGATGGCTCTGTTGAGAGGTATAAGGCCAAAGTAGTTGCAAAGGGGTTTACACAGGCTTATGGCATAGACTACTTGGAGACTTTTGCACCGGTAGCCAAGATGAGCACTATCAAAGTTTTGTTGTCCATTACAGCAAATTTCTCATGGCCATTGTTCCAAATGGATGTTAAAAATTCCTTCCTCAATGGTGATCTGCAAGAGGAGGTATACATGGAGTTACCTCCTAGATTCTACAATATAGAAGTAGGGAAGAAGGTTTGCCGGTTGAATAAAGCCTTATATGGACTGAAACAATCACCAAGAGCATGGTTTGATAGATTTAGACTAGCTCTTGGAAAATTCGGCTATGCCCAAGCCCAATCAGATTACACTCTTTTCATTAAGAAAACAGACTCCTCCTAGACTCTACTTGCTACTTATGTGGATGATATTGGGTGACAAGGAGTGATACCCATGAGATTGACTCTCTTAAACAACTACTTCACCAAGAATTTGAAGTCAAAGACTTGGGAGAACTACATTATTTCTTGGGTATTGAAGTAGCCCAGTCCAAACATGGGATTTTTGTCTCCCAAAGGAAGTATGTTCTTGACCTTCTGGAGGAAACTGAAAAGCTAGGTGTTAAACCAGTTAACACACCCATTGAACAAAACCACAAGATTAGAACCAAAGGTGGAGAGCCCCTTAAAGACAAGGTTATGTTTCAAAGGTTGGTTGGGAAACTATTTTACCTTTCCCTTGCTTGACTAGACATTTCTTATGCAGTCAATGTAGTTAACCAGTACATGCATTCTCCCAAAACCACTCACCTTCTTACAATTGAGAGGATCCTTGCTTACCTGAAGAGATGTTCAGGTAGAGGAAAATAATGGTCATGTAAAGATAGAAGTCTACACAAATACTTATTGGGTTTGGTGTGTTGCTGACAAGAGGTCTACTTCTGGGTATTGTGCCTTCGTAGGAGGCAACCTTGTCTCTTGGAGGAATAAGAAACAAAATGTTGCAGCACATTCTAGTGTTGAAGCAGAATACAGAGCTATGGCACATGGTGTGGCTGAAGTATTATGATTGAGGTCCTTGTTTGAGGAACTGGGAATTGCTTATGAGAAGCCTCTGATGCTATATTGTGATAATTAGACTACTATTAACATCGCTCACAATCCGGTACAGCATGACAGAACTAAACATATTGAGGTGGATCAACACTTTATTATAGAGAGAGTTGCCTCTCAAGAAGTGTGTCTTCCATATATTGCCTCTAATATGCAGCTTGCTGATCTCTTCACCAAGGCAGTTACAAGGGCTAAGTTGGAAACAGATTTACGCAAGTTGGGAATAATAAATATCTATTCCCAACTTGAGGGGGAGTGTAGAGATGTAGAGCAATAATTAGTGTTGTTATATTGCTGCTATTTTATTTATTGTGGTCCCCACTGCTGTTTTTAGTTAGTTCCCACTTTATATTTGTTGTTAGGCTGCTGTTAGCAATTTTAGTTTTATTAGTTATTTGCTTATGTAAGCAGTAGGGGCATTAATGTAATTGACATCTTATATTTTGATGTTATTATAAATAGCTGAATGGGGTGGCAACTAAGGCCATTACTCTTTCTCTCTTCTTTCTTTCTTTCTTTCTTCTTCTCTTCTTTGGTAATTTTTCTTCATTAAATTGCATCAAGAATTGGACTGATTACAGTTTGGATTTGTCAACTCACTTTTATATTAATAAAAATAAACATTACAAAGAGGTCCCTGAGAACAGAAAAAAATACAGAAAGACCCCCTGTGCCTAAAACACATAATTAAAAGCACCTTACAACAATGTTAAAAGGATTTCCAAAGAAAGTATTTTGTGTTTAATTAATTTGGCATTTTGGGTTGTAGGGTGTGGTACTCTGTAAAGCTTCTTTTTCTTATTTGGGGGGTGTCTTTTTCTTATTCGGTAGAAAGAAGGGAAATCACAAGACAACCACACTCACTCAACAAAGCCCTGGGCTTCACTTCACCAACTCCAAAAGCTAGAGTAGAGGAGAAAGAGATAGGAGAGCTCTAAAGCTACTCAAGGAAAATTTTCAACTCAAATTTTGGATGCCTTTACACTATATGGGGAGGGTTATTTAATGTAGGAGCCAAGGCCTAGCAATCAATCCTAACCATTAGCTTAGAGAAATTTTAACTATGGATTTGAAGTAACTCATGACCTTTCATTCCCCCAATAAACTCTATGAATCTTCCTCTAAATATGACCAGATACAAATCCCTTCATCTCCCCAAGAAAGGTTATGTTTGAAGATTTAATGGCCTCTTAATAAGTAATAACCCTCTTTAATCTCTCATTAATTGAGGAGTTACATGATCCTCCTGTGTTTCATGCATTAAATACTACTGCATCATTAAATGTCAATAATTTCAAGGATATTCTACAAATAAGAATAACAAGGAGCGACAAAGATCACCAACTCAGAGAAATCCTCCAAAAACTAGACAATAATTGAACATAATTTTTTAAAAAATGCTAAGAGCATGTGTGTCAGAGATGATAAGAACAGATCCCAACATATACATACACCATTGAAGTGGAAATTCTATAAAAAATCCAATATGATTCACAAACAGCAACTCTCCATGAAAAAGTGTATCAAAACCCTTTAATTTTTTTATCAGTAAAAAGAGAAAATCCCTTAAATTTTTTCTCTCTCATAAAAGGCAACAGAGAGTAAAAAGCTTTCTAATTCAAAGTAGAAAAGAGCTACCACACCATAAATATCTGCTCAGCAAAGTAATGATAAAAGAAAGTATCATTACTATATTCTTCCAATATGATAGAGAGCACAGCCCAACCAAATCAAAAGAGTAACAAGGTAGCAGCAATACCACAAATAAAAGATAATCAAAAACTTTGAATATGATTCGGACTTCAGCAGCCAGGGTTTTTGTGGAAGTGGATCTTCTACACGAAAATCCTTCGAGAATCTGGATTGGAATTCGTAAAGAGGGTTTAGGCAACATATAGTCTATGAAGACTTGCCAAAATATTGTATTCATTGTTTCAAACAAGGGCATGAGAGTGAATGCACAACCAAGGAGAAAAAGAAAGACCCAATGAACACCGATGGTGTAGTGGAGAAGAATACAGCCAAAAAAGAAGATACAAGGGTACAATCCAAGAACATAGTGATGATTTTTCGACCAACGGGTGGTAAGGTGAAATCCTTTGATCATGACTCCAATGGTAGGCCGATTCGACTGATTGAGGGAGAAACATTAGCTTCGAGTGAGCCTATAGAGAAGGTTGCTAAAGATGTTGTTAAAGATACCCAGCCTCTCATGAAGCATAATCTTTGGAGGAACCTTTGGATCAAGGGAAAGATATAGAGGAAAGGGTGTTTATGTTTTACCTAAAAAGGACTGCACTATTATAGAAGAAGAAACAATTTCAAATCCGAAAGTCAATCTTTGCAGGTTCCAGAAATGGCTCAAAAGAATGGAGGGAATGGCACTCGAAGAAATTCCAATATGGAATCTAAGGATGAATGTGAAGCTCAAGATGAAGTTGTCAAGAAGGCGAGATGTCATATATGGATGGTATAAAAGGTTGAAATTCTTTGTCACCATAATAAATCAATGAAGCTTGGATGACATGGAGATAGGACATTGCAAGATCTCTTTAGTGGATCATGCCAACATTGAATACGGGAGTTGTAGACACTCATACGAAGAACATTAGCCCAAGGTTTAAAATTTCGACACAATATGCCTGATAAGGACAAATCATATTGCATCTTTGAATAACTGATAGGGGGAACAATAAGAATTGGTTGTTTAATTTTTCCACCATATCACCCTGTATCAATGGAGACGCTATGATTCCTAAAGGGTGGAAATGGAATATATATATAGGGGTAAGAAGGCTTTTAACTCCCAAAAGAAGCCTTTTTTTTACCCCCAAAAGCCCCTAAGATTGTGATATTTTCAAAAGCAAACAAGTGTCAATCATCAAATTTTGTGAAGATTTTTAAAATTTTGGAAAATATTGCAAAAAAAAAGTTTTTTTTTTCAACTTTTCTCAGAATATATTGTGATTTCTTTTTCTTTTTTTTTTTTTTTTTGAATGCTTGAGAATGGTCAAACATATGTTGATCTACACTTCTTGTGTTGAAAATCATAGATTTTCTGGTGTTATGTGTGCATATATATATATATATATATATATATATATATATATATATATATATATATATATATATTTAATTTGCCCATAAAGATTGAGTATGTTATAGATCTATAGGTAATCTATCATATCCATTGGACCATAGAACAATTGAAATTTCTCCTTCAATATTTTCTTTTATTTTTTTGTAATGTTTTGAATTAAATAACAAAAATATTTATTTATATTTTCTTGTGATATGGCCATAAGGATTCAGTGTGTTGTAGATATATGCATGGTTCAAAGTATCGATACGATACGCCCCGTATCAGGCGTATCATATCGTATCTTTTGAAAACGATACGGTCCAAAACGCCTGTTTCCAAGTGTTTCGGACCCCCAATTTTTTTATAATAAAAAGCATGCTAAAAGCTTCACAAAAAAACAAAATTTGAAGAAAAAAACTTAAAAAAATAAAGTTTCGGTTGTTTCTAAGTGCCGATACGATACAGCCGAAACTCATATCGTATCGATACTTTGAACCTTGGATATATGGATGATCTATAATATCCATAGAGCAATTGAAATTTCATCTTCAATATTTTTTCATTTTTGAAATTTTTGAAATTAAAAAATAGATAGTAACTATTTTAATAAGAAATAATTATTAATTATATATTCATTTAGAGGTTGTACAAATGTATGTTTTATGGTTAGGTAGGATAATTAAGCATTGATTTTTTTAAGGAAATTTGAAAACTAGATAAAATTACATAAAGAAAGAAATTGATATATTAAATATGATATGATGATACAATTTTAGGATTTCTTTTTAATTAAGAAGTAGAAATGGATATACCATAAACCGACACAATTTCATGTCAAAAAAATAATTTTTATTTTTTATTTATTTTAAAGTAAAAACAATTAGAAAATAACCATTTGAATACCAAAAGAGTTATTACTTTCATTCTTGTGAATGATTTCTAGTTTAGGGATCTAGAATATTAAATTCTTTCATTGTAGCCTCCATGGTTCAAAGTATCGATACGATACGATACGCCCCATATCAGGCGTATCGCATCGTATCTTTTGAAAACGATACGGTACGAAACGCCTGTTTCCAGGGGTTTCGGACCCCCAATTTTTTTAATACTAAAAAGCATGCTAAAAGCTTCCCAAAACTCGTATCGTATCGATACTTTGAACCTTGGTAGCCTCTTAGAAGTAAGAAATATGAATTCAAATGTGAAATGTCAAGTGTAAACATGATAGTTAGATACTTGGTTATATTTGAATGTACCATTTAAATGCGTTCTTGAATGTTGATTATAATATTTTTCATCATAAAACCCAATCAAATATATCATTTTTTTGTACATATACCTATTGATGTCTTATATTTGGTGTTATTGATGTATTTTTATGATTTATTGAAATATCTATATTTGTTTCAAATACACACACCGTGTTTCCATACTTTAAACCTTGCATTAAACGAAATGGTGAGGGTTTAGTGAACTGATAACAGTTGGTGAAAGTAAAGAAAAAAGATAAAAATGACGGTAAAAAACATCCTGGATATGATCCAAGTTCGAAGGTGGATAAGGAAAACAAGGTTATCACCCCCGATATACTTCAGAAAAAAATATATTTTATATTTCTTTTGCTGGTATATGGAGCAATTTCTTGCTCCTGATGTACTTTGGAGGGTCAGGTCTCCCCCCCCCCCCCCCCGCGCTGTTTGTTTGCATCAATGGAGCTTTATTTTCCTTGAAAAGCAACTGACCGCGCACTAATATAACCCGATTTTTGCAGGAACCCTAGCTTTAAGAATAGAGACAATAACCAGAATGTTTCAATTCAACTCATCAAAATTCTCGATTCAAAGTCTGAATTTCACAATTGGAACTTCGACAAAGAGAAAATTATACGATGTCAATAAACGCAACGCATAGAAGAGTTACCAGAGACGAACTCCCCAGCAGTCTCGTTCGTCCGAAGCCGCGACCAAGAGTCGCCGGAAGTAGAGATTAGATGACTTTGAAGTGCTTTCAGGCGACGGTGAGAGGATGACTCCATCAAATTTCTGAATAATCTTCGTTACAGTATATTCGGATACTGTATTCTCCAAGCTTCTATCTATGTTACTTGCTTTGTTTTCTGATCGAACTTCTTTGGTTGGACCGACATGCTCGAAGCAATGTGAACTTTTCTTATACTGATAGCGCATGCGGTTCACATTCACACTCCAGCGTAGGTAAATTGCCGCTATCACAGGGTTACGGACCGTCGGAGATAAAGAATACAGTAATTTCCTCCAGTATGTTAAACCGTTAAAGTTATCCTACCCATAATCTGGAAAAAGGGCAACAAAGGGGAAAAAAATGGTTTATGTTGCTAGTGCGCCTTTTTGAGGATTAAGGTAGGGCGTTCACGGGTCGGGTTGGGTCGGTTTATTGAGGTTTTTTCAACTGACCCGACCTGATCGGGTTACTTGAGATGGAAACCGAAATCGGTCCAGTGTTAAGCAAAACTGACCTGGTCGGTTTGAATCGGTTTGGGTCGGTTTCGGCTCTAAGTTCATCCATGCCCCATGTGCCTGTGTGGTGCAAGTTTGGGTTGTCAGATATTTCAGTTTTTATGTCAAATTGAAATATCTTTATTTAACGGTTTTAAATATAAAATATATTTAAATTAAAACTCAAATATATATTTAAATAGATTAGGTTTTTCATACAAAACTGAAAATCAAAGTTTTAAAGATATTTTCTGTAAATATATTTAAAACTGAAATATGTATTTTAGAAATATATATATAAACAAAAATATACATACAAATATATTGGAATATATATTTTCTGGAAATATATATATCTCACATATTTCATAATATATATTTTTTGGATATAGATTTTTTCAGATATTTCAGTTTTTATGTAAAACTGAAATATCTTTATTTAAAAGTTTTAAATATAAAATATATTTAAATTAAAACCGAAATATATATTTAAATATATTAGTTTTTTCATACGAAACTGAAGTTTTTTATGCAAATATGTCATCATCCGGATTTTTTTTCAAAGCTTAAACTTAAACAAAACACAAATAAAATATATCAACTTGTAACATGCATTAAATTAAAAATAAATAAATAAATAAATACTAACCTTTGAATGACTTAAGTTGAGACTTTGAGAATGAGACTTGAGCTTGAGTTGAGATAATGAGAACTTTGAGAAGATGGGAGTTGGGAGAGCAAGGTTCAAATGATGTCTTGAAGTTGAGACTTGAGAACTTGAAATTTTAAATTTTTTATTCTTGAGTTGAGAGTCAAATTGTATTAGATAATAGAAATTGTGCTTGAGTTGAGGGGCTAAGGGGGTGGACCAAATTAGAATTAGAACAAAGACAGAAGTTATAAAGAAAATAGAAAGTCAAATTGTATTAGAGAAAGAAAACTGAAATTTGTATATTTCAATAAACTTTATAAGTTATAATCTAAGTAAAAAACGACACATAATTCTAATTGTAATTGCCTAATTGGTTGCCTATTTGGTGTAAAAGACTATAGAATCATAACTAGAAGACTAGGTTAGGTTGTAATTAGGAATTAGGATAGAGACAACTTAGTTAAGGGGGAACTAAGTTCGTTTGGTTCGGGTCAGTTTCGGTTTTCACATAAGAAAACCGAAACCAACCCAAACCATCGGTTTATGAATTTGTACAACCCGAAATTGACTAGTGCTGATGAAAACCCAACCAACTCGGATTGGACAGGTCCGGATTGGTCGATTTGGTCGGATTGGGCCTTCTTATGAACAGCCCTAGCTTAAGCGTTGAACCAAAAAAAAAAAAAAAAAGCAAAATGATATGAACAATAAAACATTGAATCATGCATCTTTTCATAGTTTTTTTTTAAGGTTAATTAGCACAGATCCATGCAATGCATTGGGATTTATTAAGCTAAAGCTAAATAATATGAATGGTCATTTACAAAAACATCTGTTATAATTTAATGGGTTTATTAAAATCTATTCTATAATTAGCATTTCACTAAAAAACACTTGTAATTTGCAATGAATTTAATCAATCTTCCATTACATGAAAGTGGAAAATGGTAGTGTTGGTCCTAATGTTCATTTAAATAAATTTAATTAAAAAAATAAAATAAAAATATTATTTTTGCCCTTAATAAGACATGGGCAACCACTCTATTAGTTGTATTTTGTCAATTTTGTTTTCTATACAAAAAAAAAAAAAAAAAGTATTAACAGTATTTTTGGAATAAAAAGTCATGGGCCTAATGACAAAACAAACACTCCTTAATGAAAGGTTGATTAAATAAATAAGTTATAAAATATATGGGATATTTTAATAAAATGAAAACTAATAAGATGGATTTAAGTAAATATGTAAAAATATAATGTGTGTTCTAGTAAATGACCCTAATAGAAACACATAAGAGTATACAATTGTTTTATATTTCAATTTTTTTAATATTTAATAATTATTCATATTTTAAATACTACTTTTAATAATTTTTTTACAATACAAAATAACAATAATTAATTTTAGTTAGTTTTATTCATCAAACTGATGAAACCGACCAACTCGATCAACTCGACCTGAGTTGGTCGGTTTTCTACTATTTTAAGTTGGCTTTGGTTCAAACTTTCCCAATTTGACCAAATTGGATTAGTTTCACTTTGGCCATATGTTATTTTAAATATAATTTTTAATATGGAAAAGTGGGAAATTTCCTATATTTCTTAATCTAAAATGCCTTTTTATCATAATTCTATTTTTAAAAATTATTTTTTAATAATTCAATTTTCATTTTTAAAATTAAATTAATTTTTAAGTTTAAATCTTTTGAACCGACTGACCAAACAAAAAATAAATAAATCGACCCAAACCGATACAACTTGAGTAGGTCGGTTTTTCACAAAAAGGTCAATCGGTTTCAGCTGACCAATTCCCCATCCTGACCAAGTCAATTTGCCTCGCCAATTAGCATGCGACCAAATCAAACCAACTCATTAACACTCATAATTTTAACTAAACTAATAGTCTCATCTCTGATAAACAACAACAGTTTAATCTCTAATAATTATTAAAAATTTATAGCAAAAATACGCAACAATTGAAAAATATATTGATAATGAAAAAAATACAAAAATTACAAAAATACAGTAAGTACTAAAAATATATTAACATAGTCAATGAATAGTATAATTTCAAATAATAGTTTAATCTATAATAAATATTAATAAATAAGTTATAACAAAAATACAATACGTACAATAAATTAAATTTAAAAATTTCAATGACAGAAGTTTAATCTCCAATAATTATTGAAAGTTTTTTGTTAAATACCAAAACAAAACAAATTTATACATAATCATTGAAAAAACATTTATCACAAAAAACAATAAATTAAATTAAAAAACTCCAATAATAGTATTTTAATGTCCAAAAATTATTGAAAGTTTTTTGTTAAATAGAAAAAGAAAATGAATTTATACATGATCATTGAAAATACATTTATCACAAAAAACAATAAATTTAATTTAAAAATTTTAATAATAGTTGTTTAATCTCCAATAATTATTGAAAATTTTCTGTTAAATAACAAAACAAAATAAATTTATACATAATCATTGAAAATACATTTATCACAAAAATAATAAATAATTACTGAAATACAATAACTATTAATTTTAGCATATAGAATTATATAATAAATACAAATTAAGAGTTTAGAATTGTTATTAATAAATATCAATTTTTTGAAAGTTATTCTCTCAAATTATTACTTGATATAAGTGAAATTAGTTATTTTCAAAATTATGTTATAGTTATTTTCCACTTTTCAGAATTTTTTAGTTTTATTATATAATTTCTTTAGTTTAACTATTTACAATTTATTTATGTTAAATATTTTGTTATTTAAATACTTAAATTTTAAATACTAATTATTTATTGAATTTAATTATCCATAAAATCATAATTTTTACTATTGTTACTATGAAGAAATTTTTTCAATTTGTTATGTAATTTCATTATTTTAACTATTTAAAGTATAGTTATGATAAATATTTAGTTATTTAAATATTTAAATGATTTATAAAATATTTATTTTTTTTGTTATTTGAATTTTCTATACCTCCTTGTTTTAATAATATATATACATTATTAAAATTATTTTAAAAAAATATCGTAAAAATGGGTATTGGTACCCCAAAGAGACACTACAATTTGGGTTAGAATCTTACCAAATTAGTTTTTTATTTTTCACTATTATGTATTATGCATTAGTGAAGAGTGGCCATCTATATGATGCATGTGTTTTAGAATAAAAAAATTATCAAATATGATCTAAATGGGCAAATGGGTAAGAATAAAGCATGAATAATAAAGCAATTTATTTTATTTCACATTTTATATGAAAGTTTTTGTTATTTGAATGTTTATTTATTTGCTCATTATACCAATACATACAATATAATGCTTTTTTTTTGTCTTGATTTTATGCTTGCCCCTATGTAAACCTTCATATTCCACATTAGCATTTTGAATAGCGAAGGCCTAAGCCTTGGACATTTTGAGGCCAAAGACCCAAAGGTGTAGGCCTCAAACAACTCAAGGCCTAAGCCTGGTTGGTGGCATCAGGGGCTATTGAAGCCAGACCATTTTTCCTAGCCTCACTTCGAGGCTTAAGTATTTGGCTTTGCCACAACGGCCTTTTAAAACAATGGCTAAAGGAGATTTGCATTTGGCTTCGAATCAAATTCGGATACCAATCGTATTTTTTCTTAGAATTGCAATCGAATATTGAATAGTCGTTAATAAATTAATTATCCTCATTTAACCCCCTTATTTATTAACTCTCATTTTATCTTATTAAATCACAAATTTAAGTTATTTTTCAATAATAAATGCTACTAATTACATCCATTTCAATACTTTTAACAATATAAACCCATATAATTCAAAATTGATTAAAAAACAAAACCATTATTTTATCCAAGTGGTGGCTAAGTAATTCAACTACCCAAATCAAATTGATCAGCTTATGAAGTCATAGTTAAGTATTGAAAATTTTAAAATATAAATATACAAATTTATAAAGGTGTAGAAAAAAATAGACATGTTTATGATATTTTTATTAATCATTTAAAAAAAAGTGTAATAAACAAAAATTATTTATATTAACAATGTAAAATGAAATACATAATTTATAAGTGGTCAAAAATGAAATAATTTTACAGTTCGACAAAGATAAATAGTTCAACCTTTGGGCCAAATATGTTATTCTTTAATGTCAAAAATAAATAATAAAATATAAAATGTAAAAATATAAAAATACATAAGTTTTGCAAAAAAAATTGGCACATGTATACTATTATATATTTTTTCATATTAAACACAACGTAAGTGTAACATATCAAAATTATTTGTACACACAGAAATACAAAATATATATATATATATATATATATATATATATATATATATATATATATATATATATATATATATATTTTATATAGAAAAATTGAGCACATCTATAACTCAATATTTACACTACTATTAAAAATATGAATAAAACTGTAATACTTTCTTTTAACTAAAATACTCATTTTTTGAATTTATTTCCTATTTAATTATGAGGTTTAAAACTCATTCAATTCCCTCTATTTAAATCTTACATTTTTTTTTTTGATAATGAACAAAAAAAGATACACAAAAAATTTAAAACATTACAAAAAGAAGAGTCTAACCAAACAGGTAAACCTACCAATGATACTTAAAACCTCACAAATTGATTCGATTATCACATATTTGGATAAGACATTTTATGTAATCAGTTTTAATTTTTCAATCTACATCTAATTGATAATAAAAATATAAAAAACAAAAAATAAAAAATATATAAAGTTTATAAAAAATTTTGAATACATTATTATTATCATTATCATCATTTAGAATTGTCACATACAAAGCAAGTACACTTAAAGTATTAATAAAATTACCTGTAACAAAATAACCTAAAAAAAAAACCTTGATTTAGCCATAATTCATCATCAACTTTTTCAATTTGGGTTTGGATTGGCTTGATTTATATCCATCATTTTATCAAATGTACTTTATCTTCTAGACTCTAAAGTGTTGAGGCCAGTTCAGTTTTAGCACTATTGTTTTTAGTTTTTAGTGTGCAGTGGTGGTTCTTGCCCACACTTCACGATGAATCCATAAAAAATTAAATTAGAATATTTCAACAGTATCGTATAATGTCAATGTTTGCAAAATTGTGGTTGTATAAAGATTTCTTTTTATTAAGTTGCTTTCTTTTTAACCATGGTATGCAAATTTCAACCTTAACATTATGTTTGGTTTGGAGGAAAAGGTAGGGAACCTATACAAGGTTTGTAAAAGAATGATTTGAGCATTTGATGCAATTGATGTAATTGCTTTGTTATGGCATACTGATATTCTCGTAACGATAAAAGAGTGCTGTTAGTTAAAAGAGTGCTTTCTCTACTGGTTTTGTTGTGAGATGGAAGATGTTAAAGCTCGCTAGTGCCGAGTTCTTGTGTAACTATTTGACTATGGTAAGCTTTGTAGTCTGTTATATTCATGTCTATTTGTGATATAGGCAAAGATAAGATAAATCACTAGTGCTTGGGACTAGTTAGCTAGAACTTAATAAGTAGTGTTGAATGATTGGGGCTGCCAAGGCTTTTGTAGGATCATGCCTGGAATTGCTAGGGCCTTCTTGGGGTGAGATCACGCATGGGGTAGCAGGGTATGTAGAATTGCTCATGATTTTGAATGAATGCTTTCATAATACTATGATTTTCATCATAATTGCTGCCAATCTATAGAGTATTATAATTATTTTGTTTGTTTCTTTTTTTATGTTGTTTAGTGTTTGGTGTCTTGTCAATGCCATCATGTGTTCTTCTTTCTAGAATTCTTATAATATCTATCATATAAGAGTTCAAGCATTCATTAATATTGAGTGCATGTGAAATCCAAATCTCAACTATTTACTTTTTATTAGTTCACCTTTTTCAAAGTATGCTTTGTGCCTCATTATTCATTTTTATTGATTCAACATTTACTCATGTTCTTTTATTTTCGAGGTAAATAAGATAATGACCATTTTAGCTATAAAAGCTATTGTTAAAAGAAATAATTTTGTCTCATCCAAGTCTTAATAACTTTCTTATTTGACAAATTTGTCTTATCCAAGGTTACTTATCCACAAGAGAAATGTGTAAAATTACTTACCCGATATAATACTACTGAGAGAAAAAGGTATTTTCTATGAAACTTACATAAATATGAAAAAATAACATAAATATCTAGGTCAATGAGAATTAAAATTCCATTCACCAACTTCACACCATAAATTTTGCCTATAAATAACTTTCCCCTTTTTCCCTTTACCCCTTTTTTTTTTCAAAGTGCTGATTGCAAGATTTGCTTCCGCGTCAATGCTGAGGCAGCTCATCTTAGACACCAACGAGGTGCAGGGAAAGAGCGCGGAAGGAATCCTTAAAAATAATGTATTCTTCTGGATCCCATCCGATTTTTTTTTTTTTTTTTTTTGTTTGCTTTTGACAGTTAAAAGACCCCATCCGATTGGGACATGGGATCAAGTCAACCGACATGGCACTCAGTCACCACTTTTCTTTTATTTGTCAATCGCTCCATGGAACCAAGGCTGATGGCTGGTAGTACATGTTCAACAGCTAAGGTTACCTCCCAAGTCCCAATGCATGCAACAACCGTGCTTTACTGGGTAATGCATTGCCAAGCGTTCGCATTATAGCCTGTCGCCACTGCTCCTCAACGAAGCTACATTCCCTGCTGGCCAAGCAAATACAGCATTCTTCGCCATTGTCGTTCGTCAACTTAGGTCGAATGTGGGACTCTTGGTTATCCCCTCTTTAACACTATCGTATCGTCGATTTACTTGTACACACTACTTTAAATATTGTTTCGGGGTTTGACCTGCTTCAGCGGTAAAGGCTTTATATTAATCCCATGAATAAAGTCTGGAAAAAAATCTAAAAAGAATGAAGCGCTAAAGATACAGGCCAATACAATCCATCCCACATATTTAACTGTATCGATATTCAGAACCGTAGTGAGAGCATAATTGGGTTAAAACTGAAAGATCAAAATGAATATTTTGAGTTTAGTTTTTTCTCTTTAGTTATTTCAATTTTTGGTTTGGTTAAAATTCAAATTTTGAGAATATTAGTTCTTATTTCAAATTTTTAGAATTGAAAATTCAATTAACTGAAAAAACCAAATTTCAATAATGAAATCCGGTTTTAACTGAAAATGGAATCGAAAATTTTGTTTTTTGTTTTTTTTTTTTATAATTATGGGAAATAGTAATATGAAGTATGAATTGATTAATAATTATGGGAAATAACAGTATTTATAATATATTGAGAAATTGTAAAATAATTAGGAAAGAACATGAATCTTGATCTTGATCTTGACCCTCTTGAGCTGTCTTGATAAGGTCGAACCCTCTTGGAATTCTTGGGTTTGATCATCCACCGTCCGATCTCCTTGGTAGTCATCTATGCTTAAATCAAGGAAGTCTTTGGAAATCTTGATAGTCTTGAGTTGTTCTTGCTTATCTTTCTTGGACTAATCTTGATAATCTTGGGTTCTTGGCTCCTTCTCTATCTTGACTTCTTGACTTATCCTTATCCTAGAGCTGCCGCCCCTAGGGGTGAGATGGGCTTTCTTATGATGGGCCTCTATCAATATATATAAAATATTATATTTTAAATAATAAATAATATATCATATATTATAGATATCTATTTATATATAATGCATATTTATTAATTTATAATATATAAAAACATAAAAGATAGATATAATATACATAAATATATTTAAAATATAAAAATATATGTATACCAGTCGATTCGATTAATCACCGGTTTTCTATATTGGTTAACCAAAATCAAATCGGTACCTTCGATTTTTAAAAAAATCGAACCAAAACCAAACCAATTAATTCAGTTAACCGATTTTGATCGATTTTTTTGACCGGTTCAGTTTTTCTGTTTTTTGTTTGCTCACCCCTAATTTTTGGCCAAATACTGGGTTAAGGGTGAAATGAAAGCAGTTGTCTGGACGGTTCCCGACCGTGTGAGTCAACGGCTGTTCGAAAAAAACTACTTAAAAAGGACCTCACATTAACCAAGTCCTCAATGGTTGGTTGGGTTGAGCTGGCAATCAACACAACAGCCAAGGTCTTGTTTGAGTAAAAAAAATTACTCTTTATTCGCTGCTAGAAACGAGAGTGGCGCTACTCTAAAGAGGTCTAGCCTATGCGCCTCACTCGTACCAGTGGGCCTTGAGACAAAGCAGCCTTCAAAAAGCGCAACTCTTAGCTGTGAGAGTTGAGTTCACCAACACGTTTCTCCCATGTGTCATGCCAACCCACCTCCAGTCGGTGGTCCTCTGTCTTTGACGGGTTGATGGCTCGAATTCGATCGGCTTTAGAGTTGCTGCATCCGTGCAGGCATCAATGCAGTCCATTCGAGGTGGAAAGCTACGAACCTTCCATATCATATGCATATACTGCAACCTTTCCAGTCAAACAATGCACCCAATGAGCTGTTCATGCCAACTTAATCTATGTTAATCGTCTTCAATCTTGATGAAAAAAAAAAAAAAAGATTCATGGATCAGATATAAAGTATTTCCTGACATCCAGTATCGATGTAGATTATAAATCCAATTCTTTTAATATATGGGCTTATTTCTTAAATCATTACAATTGGGTGAATTTAGGGCCAGTTTGGTTTGTGGGAATAGGGGTTGGGAATCGGAATCGAAATGGCTCACTCTGATTCCTATTATTTGGTTAGGTGGAATTAAAATCCGATCCCATTTGAAGGAATGGTTATTCATTTCTCCTCCCTTGAAAATGAAATCCTATTCTAGCTTATTTTAATTTCAATTTCGATTTCTGTTTGAACCAAATAGGTTATGGGAATTGACCAATCTAATTTTGATTCTGATTCGGACTATGAACCAAACTGACCCTTAGTCATAAAATTTTAAAAATCTTAGGGTATATTTGGTTTACAAGAATAAGGGTCTGGAGTTGGAACCGAAATGGGGTCATTTCGATTCTAACTATTTAATTGGGTGGAATCATAATCTCATTTCTATTCTTGGTAGAATGACATTCCCCATTTGAAAGAATGATCATGCCCTCCTCTCCCTTGAGAATGAAATCCTATTCCAGCTAATTTCAATTCACATTCTAATTCCTATCTGAATCAAACGGACTAGGAAAATAGACCGTTTCAACAATACACCAAACGGACCCTTATATTTTGCATCATCCCATTTGATGTAATTGATAAAACAATTTGTCTGAAAATGTTCAGAATAGAAAAACATGCATAGAAACAAGTTAATTACAATAACAATTACTCATTAGGTGATATTCCCCATTTCGTGAGGAGGTCACCCAAACATTATTGAGGTCAATAGGGTCCGTGTATGGTGGTACTTCCAAAGCAATATATCACCAGCTTCCAACGTAATATCTAATTACTGAGAAGCTAGAGCTCATCATTCTATGTTCTAACCTCTAAAGAAGATTAAAGCACGCCAATGAAGCCTAATGTCAGAGATGTTTATTCGACACCTAATCATAGGCAATATTTTATACCCCCGACCATATGGATTGGATTTCTTGAATCTTGACGCAATCTCTCTCTTCTCGCGCCAGCAAGCTCTGCGTAAATTAATTGGGGGGAATCTCAAACATTAATGGATAGCTTTGATTCTTCACATCATCTTCATGGTTTAAAGTCACAGTGGTCCATGAGAGTTGAGACCTGAGTTGGGGGTCTTAAACCACCCACGAGGTAGCATGTGGAAACGTATAAAGCCTCCGACCAAATGCGGTACACAGCACATCTCTTGATTTCACTCCTTCCGTCATTTCATCAAACACATTATAGTATCCTTGCACGTCGCCCTAAACGAACCCAATTATGTGGCGGGCATCACGGGCTGCCTGCCTGGACGGAGATGGATGGAATTCTCTAAGACCTGGCTTAGACCCCTGTTATGTCCCGGGGTGGTCACTCACAACCAGACCCCATGTTGTTATTGCATTTACTGCACCAATTCTTATAAAATCACTTTTACAGCTGGGTAGGGGTAAATTGCATATTACTTTCACTTTAGTACCTAAATTTTAAAACATATCACTGCAGTACCTTAATTCTTGAAAACTGTTAATTTAGTACCTTTACCAATTTGTTTGTTATCTGTATCACGGTGATGATATGTATGATTTAAATTTTTTAAATTTCAAAATTACCCTTTAATATTTTCAGGCCATTTTAGTTTGATTGTCCTCCTCAACGATGACAAGAATTATACATCTTCTTCGGTAATAACGGCAGTCTAAACCTCCCTCTGTTTTGGATTGAATAACTGGAAAACAGGATTACAATGACAATCTCAATCCCTCTTCTTCAGCAATGACATTTTTGCATGTAGCGGTGCAATAGAACTCCAATTTGCTCTTCACAAAGTGTTCCCACACCAACCCATAAATGAAGAGATGTTCTCATTGCACAACTACAATGAGTTGTGGGAAGCATATCCTGATTCCTCATAGTAGTACGTTGAATGAACAATTTACAGTTTTAGCTCTGCACTAAAAAAACGGGATCTCCTATCAACTAAAACCATTCCAACATGGTAATTTGTTTCCACACATCTCAAATATAATGGTTCCGGTCTTGTGGTGAGATGTGTAGACACATATCATATTAAAATTAGAACACAATGGAAGGGATTTTTGTTTCCCAACTCTGCGAATAAACTACTTAGGGTCTGTTTCCCTAGAATAGATGCCTGAAATTGGGTCGGAATGGCTCATTCCGATTCCAACTATTTGTTTGGTTAGAATGAGATTCTGATTCGCATTTTTGGTGGAATGGGATGAGTTCAAATCAGTCCCCCCACAAGACTGCCCCCTGTAACATCCCACAGCACATAAACATCTCCTGGTCCTGATGATAATATCAAGAAAGATGTTGCCATTATCGGGAGATGTTCCAATACACGACAGGGATGAGGTGTAAAATGTTGTGTGAGGCATTCTTGTGGGGGGCTGATTCGGTCTCAAATGGGATTCCCCTATATGGGGGAATGGTAGGGAATGGCCTATTCTAGATTTCCCCCTTTGGAATGGGATTCTTATTCCAAAGTCTGTCAAGAATAATAATCAGATATTAGTAAAGTAATAATAAGATCATAATAATCATAGTTATGAATAAATTAGTAATAAAATATTAATAATTAATATTAACAAACAACAATATCAATTATTAAATATAATAACCATACAATATAAGTAAACTATTCATACAACAAGAATAAAAATAAAAATAAAATATTATTAAAGTAATAATTAGATAACAACAAGGGTGCGACTATGATATCATATCTTTTCCATATCATAGTCGCACCCTTAAAAAACGTGATTTTTTTTTTCAAAAGGGGAGAATAAAGAAAGAATAGGTTCCATGGGTAGAACCTGGGAACCAACCTTCACAGGGTAGGTTTTGGTTCCAAAAATGTATAACCGACCCCTAAAGGGTAGGTTCCATGTTTTGTCATGGAGATGAATTGAACCAACCCATATATGCTCACCCCTACTAAATACCACAAACCTGAGGTAGATTTTAGGGTTCAATATTATTGCCTTGCTACTTAAAAGGCATTATTATGGGTGCCAATATGCAACCACAAGGCCACGATGGAATATGATGCTGAGCTGACTATGGGGTGGGTTTGGGGAGAGTTTTGTAAATTATAGATCTTACTCGCCTCCCTAAACCTCTCAACCCGTATCCACTCAAAACTCGTAGTGGGTTGTATTTTGAGAATCCAAACCCTCTCTGCACATGAAAGTACAAAACCCTCCCCAACCCTACCCTCCCTGCACTCAAGGGTAGGGACGGATTGGGTTTAAAACCTGCATCTAATTTCCTATTATTTCTAATCATATATAACCAATAAATAACTACAATAACACAAATAAACATCAAGATTTCTAATTATTTGATTATGAAATATAAAAAATACATAAGCTATCAATTATCATTCACATAAAATTCAAAATATTATTAAATTCAACACTTAGTGCATAAAGTTTATATGCTTTCCAACAATATGCAGGTCAAGGAGGGTCGAGTTTAGCCTAATACCATATTGAACCCGAACCCATACGGGTTCTAGAATACCAAGACCCTCATTTAAGCAAAGAAAAAAAAAAACTGCCCCATTGGGAAGGGTAGGGGCGGGTGCCCACCTTGAAATTGCCATCCCTAATAGATCAATGTAACAACATATGGTTGTAAACATAGAATTTCTTGGCATCTTTACCGTGTCTTTGTAGCCAGTTTCAGAGTTGCTTCACACCAACCTTGCAGCACATTGCAGTTGTGAATTGAGGATCCCTGTGAATGACAATATACAAGTACATGAGATAGCGTGAGGCGTGTTCTGTGAGGAGCAAGTTCGGACTCTTTCAAGCCCGAATCTTTTAGAAGCAAAAGTGTATATAGAATCCAACCACACATTGAAATATCTTCCGTATATGTATCTAAAATTCACGGGGAAACGTCCCACATGTGTGACTGGATTCAAGGTATTTGAACCACCGTTGGCCTGGATGGTCGGACCGTTTGACCCGGGAGCCGCTCAGGCAATCGGTTCCATTTTATCCTAAATCTGGTTTTTGGACAAAAATCATTGAAAAAGTCAATAACCTGTTTACCTAGACGGTTGAATCATCGACTCTCGAACCATTCAATGGTTTTAACCATTTTTTTATCTTTTTTAATTAATTTATCAGAACAGGCCGTTTGTTCAAGCCAAACTATCGGACCATCAACCCAAAAACTACTGATCAGAACGATTCAATTTCCGAATCGTTTTTTAAAACGTTGACTGGATTGGATGATATTGACAGGGTACTTGGGTGAGGTGAGTGATCCTGGTCTTCTATCCCTCTAGAGTGAATTGCTGGTCTGGACAAATGGAACAGGTCTAACCGCCATTGAAGAAAAATAATACCTTATTAGTTATTACTTAAAAATGGATACGTCATTATTATATGATACGTATATTTGTCTTAGCTTTATGTCAATGCCATAAAAAAATAAATTAAAATATCTTAATGATATCATATAGTATCAATTATCAATTTTTGCAAACAGAGGTTGTCCAAATATTTTAATGTTCGTACTCAATAAATTTAACATTTAAAGAAATATTGTAAACAATTTTCAAATATAGTACCCAAAAGGGACACATTTTTTTAGGGATTACATGTTACACATCTCAGGGTATGGGGGTTACCGGGATAGGGCGGGTATGCAGAGCGGGGTACAAGTGAGGCCCACGGGCCAGACATACCGCATAGGGCATGAAGTTTCCTCCCACACCTTCAATTTACAAGGGTGCCAAGTGACCATCTCGACCATTTAGTCATTCACTTGACTTTCTAGTTAAAATGGGTAATTTTACGGAGTGTTAAGGTTAAAATTTTGGTATAATATGCTCTATATTCGATGTATCATATCATATTAATAATTTTTCAAAATCATAAATAAAAGGTATTTTGGAATTTAAGAACTTTGAGGGATAGGCACGTTTAAAACTGATCCCTTGAAATATTTTTGAAAAAAATTAAAGAAAAAAATTCTTAAATATCAAAATACCCGATATGCATGTTTATTTGCTGATGCGATAATTGTTTTGAAAAACAAAACTAACTATTGTTGTAAACCACCTTAAATGAACAAACTAGTATAGTAGATAGATATTTCAGATATGGCAGTAGAAGCAAGATCTACAATTGATAATAATATCATAATATCAAGAATTTAATTTGTAAACAATCGCTGGATTAGAAGGAAAAACATCTAGAAGTTCATACATGCAATGGTAAGGACATTTTGAGTGAATGTTACTTATTTATAGCCGAAGATCTGTGTCTAGTGATTCTTTCAGGGTTATTGGGATCAACGTTTTAAAAAAATGATTTGGAAACGGAATCGTTCTGGCCATTGCTGGGTCAACGGTCCAACCCTTTGGCTTGAATAGACAACCTGTTCAGATAAACAAATTAAAAAAATAATTAAAAAAAAAAAACGTTGAATGGGTTGAAGGGTCGATGGTTCGATCGCCTGGATCAACGGTTGTTGACTTTTTCAATGGTTTTTGATAAAAAACCGGTTTTTTGGTAAAATGGAACCAGTTGCCTGGACGGTTCCTGGGCTGAATGGTCCGACTGTCCAGATTAATAACGTTCAAAAACCTTGGTTGAGATGAGGTTATCCGCCGAAGTTTTTGGGATGAGCTCTATTTCCGGCAGAATTGTCTTACTTGTCCATATGGGACTGCTTTTTTGTCGCACTTATTTATTTTACGTGATGTTGACATGGCTTTAAATATAAAAGATCTTGAAGATCACTACATGACATCCGTGGCAAGTTCAACCATAACCCAAACAATAAAGAATCGCTGAATTATAAGAAAAAACATCTAAAAGTTCATGCATGCAATGATAAGTTGGGCTGCACTTATGCCAGACCCGTGGGCCGTGGCTGCAGTATTATCTCCCGTCAGCTTGTGCAGCCATCTCTGGCCAGCAGTAATGATCCATTAGATGGATGACATATATTACAGTTGGTTGAGTAGTTTAATCAAACAAAGGTTTGTGTTCTGTAGGGTTTGTAAATCCAGTGAATCACATATTTAATCCTTTACTTTTAACAACTTTCCCATCATTGGTGTGGGAGATGTTTCTTCATATTTTAGCAATTTTTTACTTTCATTATGCTTTCTGATTTTGCATTCATGACCCCTGTTCTTCAGGCTGTGTTTGGTTGTAATGTATTGATGCAAAATTATGACAATGCAAATGATTTAAATGTAAATGCTGATCTAGTTTTGTTTCAAATTTTAGCTTATTTTGTTTGATTGTAATATAAATGAAGTAAATTAAAAATGAAGCAAATCCCAAAACAAAAGTAAATGAAAATTTACATTCTTTTTTTCATTTGCACTCCTATGCATTTGTATTAATACAAATTAAATTTCACCTTAGGCTCAGTTTGGAAGGAGTATAAATACAAATGTGTAGAATGTAAAACTTTGCATTTTGTATTCATTTGTATTGCATATATTTAAATCTGTACTCTTTCCAAACATATTTTTATCCATGCCCTTGCTGTCAAAAGAAATTAAAGTTAAAACCTTCAGTTTAAAGCATAAAGCAGCAAAACTGAATTAGAATCCATTTGATTCAAAGTTACAATCTGAATCAGAATCAAGACCAGAAAAAGAATCAGTTGGAATGGAATTCACATTTCTTAAAGCTATGTTTTGTTTGAAAGAAAAAAGTAAGGAAAGGAAGGGAAAGGCAAAGAAACCTTACAAAATTTGTATAGGGTTTCATACCTTTTTCTTCCTTTCCCTACCTTTTCCTTCAAACCAAACATAACCTAAGGGAGGGGGAGGGAATGAATAAGGGTGGATTCGAGCTGAGCCAAGCCGAATAGTATGAGGCTTGAGCTCGACTCACCAAGGTTGTACAAGGCTTGAGCTCGAGCTTGAACTAGAACATTGAGCTTGAGCTCGGCTTGGCTCAAGCTCGATTTGAGAAAAAGGTTTTATAAAAATAAAAAATTATATGTATAAAATATTTTTTATTTGATATTTAAAAATTAAGAATTATAATATTTTTATTACATATTATTTTTCATATATATATTCGAGCTTGGCTTGTGAGCCTCATGATTCGAGCTCTACTAGGCTCGAACTCGGCTCATTTATTAATCAAGCTCGTAAATTGGGCTTGAACTCGGCTCGAAGCTTGGTTGAAACCGAGCTGAGCGAAGCATTTCACGAGCCAAGCTCAAGTAGCTTGTGAAGAACTCGACTCGTGGCCACCCCTAGGAATGACCACTCCCTCAAATGGGAGAATCCTATTCTGCCTGGAATGGGGTTGGATTCCAATTCCACCCAACCAAATGGTTGGATGACCATTCGGATTCCAAACCTCTATTCCCCCAAACCAAACAGACCCTTCTATTTTGATTAAAAAATCTTTAAATTCATGTTTTCCAATTTTAAGACCCCAAACAATCCTTCAATGTCAATAAAATAAAAGGAATTATGAAAAAAGAAAACAAGTGGAAAGAAAAAAACAAATACAATGAAAGCATATAGAGGCAAGTATATAAAAGCACAAAAACAGGGGAGCATAGATGCAAGAAATCCTATTTTAAATTGAAACATAATTGGCTTTGGCTCCTTTAACTGAAACAAACGGAACCCTAGGGACAGATCCTATATAGTAGTAATAAATCGGATGCTTGGACTACATGGTAGGTTTTGGCCCCATGGTTCGGACTAAAAGTCTACAATCAGGTGGCTTTGGGGCCTATTGATTGATGTCCCGTTTGGAACAGGGCCTAATTAAATAAAGTGCAATAGGCGTAAATGGGTACATCCAAAATTTGGCTTCACACGTCAAAAGCTCGAGTTGGGCCTTCTGAGCAGTCTAAGCCAAAGTTGAAATGAGTATCTGGATATGCTTGCACCGAACTCCTTGATTTGCACTTACACTCGAACAGGACCAGGCTCAATTTTCAATGGGAATAAAAACAAAACTGTGGACCAACCAAATCTCATACATTACAAATTTCAGATACCGACTTGAGATAATTGTGTGCATGCCGCATAATGAGATTAAACTCTTAATTGATGCCTTACAAAGGTCAAGTTCAACTCTCATGAGAAGATCCCTTGCGCTGGGGCCAATGACTGTGGTTTAGAGTTGAGAATGGACCAACCAGCGAACGTGGCCGGTGAATGGAGGGCCGTCCGCCTTGCCTTGTCCAAACAAAAAAGAAAAGATAAGAAACAAAAACAAACGTCAACATTAATTTTTTTGCTCATCAACATCGTTCACTTTGTTTGATTCGTATTAAAATTTTGAAAGTATCCAATAAATGTCCTTCACATCGTATAATTGCAATGAAGAAATGATTTGTTATAAGTTTGAGAGATCAAATTAAGACAAAAATGGATATAGGTTGAATAATAAGAAATGATTTAAGTAAGGGGTGCAATCGAATCGAGTTTCAATCGAAGAGATTGGGCTTGAATTCAATTATGCTTGATTCGAGTTTGGAATTTACGGTTAGTTTGATTAGTTATTCGAATTTGAGTTCGATTAAAATGAAAATTGACTCGAAAGTTCATAAGATTGATTCTATAAAAATATATTAGTTTTTCAAAATTTCAAGCCAAACTCAAATTCTAACATAATGATATTTTTGTTGAACCCCAAAGTTCAGTTCAGCTTGGTTTGATTACACACCTAGGTTTAATCATTCAGGAGGCATTTGTATTTCGGATTTTGAGAGGGGGAAGTTGGTTAATAGGATTTTAGTTCTCATTAGCCAATAAATCTATATTCCTTTTTCATATTTATGTAGGGATTAGGAAAATTTTATTTTTCTGGGTATCATTTACCCAGTGGGTAAAATAACTTCCCGATATAAGAAAAAATTGCCTAATACTTGGATGGGATAAAAATGTCACATATTCATTATCTTATTTACCTAGAAAATAAAATAATTAGATATCACTTATCAGTGAGTAAAATAACTTTCCAATATGAAAAATGCCCTACAGTGATTATCTTATTTATCTGAGAAATAAAAGAAAATGGATAAATGCACTTATATTTATATTTACCCAGATAAATAATTCCTCAAAAAAACGAACGGGCCCTCAAGTTAACAATAAATATGTGCCAAACATAATAAAATGGCAAAAAACAGGATTCAAGTGGCTGACCAGCTTGACCCTAATGAACCATGCACCCTGCTGCCCATTAGATTCCGAAATAGTAAGGAGGATCTTGTAAGCACTGGTGATATAGCACTAAGGAAATGGGCTGGGAGCCTGGGACCTCTCCTAGCTTGTCATGTATCCAGTGTTCAGTGAATCAGGACTTCCCACCACTAATGGATTCCACCTAAGAAAATACAAAAATGTGTATTTAAAAAGAAAATCAATCGTCTGGTTTGTTCACTAGTCTTAAAGGAATAAAACAGAGCAACAATTGTTGATTTCACCTGGTCAAGCTGATTCAATGGTGATTCAAAATTCTTTGAGCGCAGAAATATATATATTTTTTGTACATTCTCTTTAATCCCAAAGTCCCAAAGATAGCTAACGTGTCAAAATGAAGGGAAGCCCTATGACAGAAACAAAAAGGGTGAGAAATGACCCACCGTGTCTTGGTCGGAGAAATTCATCAAAGTGTTGGCCTGTTGGGACAATTTTTCTCTTATTACACCCATTTCGGCATTGGCATTCATCCATTTCCACGTTGAATAAGTTGGAAAGTTAGGCGATGTTGTCAGGTGTCAACTTCTTTGATCGAATAATCTTATCAAACCTCCTATTGCCCATTGTCGGCACTGACTAACGAGAGACTGAAGGGTGCGGGCAACCGGTTTGGGAGTTTGGCTGTTTGGGGGAAACAATCTAGATTTTCTGTTCGAGAGGGATTCTCCACCAACTATATAGAGTTAATAGACAGTGAATCTAGACCACCCAAAATCCCACGCCTTAGAACTTATATATAAATATATCCTTGTTAAGGGTATTTGTGTCTTTTAATGGTAATGAACTAATGAGTTAAGGGCTTTCAATGTACTCTTAAAGTCTTGATACGAGAATCAATTCTGAATCCTATTATTTTGAATTTGAATGTTAAAACGTGCATTCAATTAATAATTAGATCGGATACAGATTTAACTTTATCTGATTTAGTAAATATTTATTATTTAATATATGCATATAGTCAATATAATTATAAAAAGTTTATAATCAATAAATTTAATATTTAACATTTATATGTATTTATTATAAATACATATATAAGATAGAAATAATTAGTTTTTGACTTTCTAATTATTTGGTCATTTTAAACAAAATAAGATGATTATAAATCAAATCCGAATCCACTGAAATCCAACATGATAATCGAATGTAGATGCCGGTCTAAAGGTTTGGATGAAGGCGGATTTGGCCCTCCAATGACATTGTGACACATGGCACCTCATGACAACTAGGTGCAGCCTGACATTTTACAGGCAGTTCGCCACTAAGCAACTCGCCACCAAGCAGCCCGACACCTCACGGGCAGCTCGCCACCATGCAGCCCGGCACCTTACGGGCAGCTCGCCACCAAGCAGCCCGATACCTCACAGGTTGCGCGCCACCAAGCAGCCCGGTACCTTACAGGCAACTCGCCACCAAGCAGCCCGGCACCTCATAGGCAGCTCGCCACCAATAAGCCTAGCACCTCACAGGTAGCCCGGTACCTTGCAGGCAACTCGCCACCAAGCAGCCCGGCACCTCATAGGCAGCTCGCCACCAATAAGCCTAGCACCTCACAGGCAGCTCGGCACCTCACAAGCAGTTCGCCACCAAGTAACTCGGCACCTCATAGGCAATTCGCCACCAAGTAGCCCGACACCATGCAGCCTGGCACCTTATGGGCAGCTCGCTTCCCAGTTAGACTGATCTCCGCATGATAATTCCAAGGATCTCACCATCGTACCTCGTGTCTTATGGGATCGTACTTTGTAACGACCATATTAGCTCACCCACTCCCCAATTCAGGTGGAGATGGGCAACCTTAACGGTTGGTGGCATTATCCCCAACTAACACAGAAACATATCCCATCACAGCGGGGATCCAGGAACTACTCCACTAAACCCGTGAGGACTCCGGTATATAAAGACCTCATCCCCCAGGGGTGAAGAAGGAGGCATAATCTCTGCTCTCTAGCTCTCTCACAATCTAATATCATTTTCAGCTCGCAACCAAGTGCTAACTTAAGTACCTCGTCAGGTACACAACCCTGGATTATCTGGTTCATCTTTTGCAGGTTCATCGAGCCCATCATTGCCGGTAGCTAGATCATCTCCTGCAAGGAACAACTGGATTACGCCACATCAGGTTTCATAATTGGATACATATATGAACGCAATTAAATTCGATCCATTTATAACCCTAATCTGCACCATCAAAAACAGTGAAACACATAAGTCCCAGTTTTGAAATGGTTAATGGTAAATGTGAAGAATACATTAAACAATGGGGCTCATCTCCCTCATTGGCCATATGTGTATGTATGCATTTAGAAAATTGAGTTGGTCAATCACAAACCAGAATCAAGGTTATAAATATTGACATATGCTGTACGCCCAATGCCGGTGTTTTTCTTTTTATGTTTTATTTATTTTTTTTGAAATTGGTTCAGAGAGACTGGTTTAAAGCTCAATTACTTTCAAAACCAGTGGCTGACCTGATACAACCTCTGTCAGGGCGTATCAGAAAGCCATCGGTATAATACATATTGACCAAGACAAGTCGATATTTTAAATCTTAATAAAAAAATAAAAATCACGAACCTATACCATATGGTAGACCGAATAGGTTGAGGTATACCCGGTCGATCCGGATCAATGGGAGCACAAGGTGGTGGCATTTTGGTAAATACCAAGACTTCTACTATGGGTAAACAGGTTCAGCATTCCTGAAGAACATTTCCAACATATGATAATGGAAGGGCCGGTGCCGGTGCTGATAGCGTCCTTACAAGGAAGACATCTCTTTCAACATGTTGTATTCACTATTGGATTGGAACTTTTACTGGGATCCTCCCTGGGAGGACAACTGATGCTGTCCTTCTGTCCTTCTAAGGCTTAACTCTGTTTATTTGGAAGAACTGAAGGGTACAGAACAGTTGATCTTAGTAGACTTGCTGTTGTTGATTTGGACCCAATTCAATAAAATGACAATCAACCCCCTCATTTCTCTTTTGTGGCTCTACAATAATGCAAATTGAACCGTTTGAAAACACAATATTATCAATAAAGTATATAAAATGTATAATTCGGTTTGGTTTAAATCGAGTTTCGAATTGAAATATTTTTTAAGGCGTTTCGAATTGAATTCGAGTTCAATAAAATTCCACTCATATATATATATATATATTTATTTATAAAAAAAATCCACTAATATATATTATAATTCTTAATTTCTATATGCAAAATACAAATGTTAATTTTTATCTGTGTAATTTTTTATTTTTTATAAGAATCTTAATTCATAATAAAAAATTCTTCGAATTTAAATTTAAACCTCATAATTTTTTGAAAAAGGAAACTAAATAATCAGATATTTGACTCCACTCAGTTTGAATTTATCCAAACTAATAATTTAGGGTAATTAATAATTGGGGTAATAGCATATAAGGGTAACTTTTGGGGTTTAATATCAATAAAAGTAATATATTTTAAAAAGTTTCAAAAATAGATTAATTTTTTAAAAATAATATCAATAAAGGACAAAAACACTGTTCATCTTTTTTTTCTTGCTATATGTTCACTAGAGCCACCGTTCGCCACCACCCGCCGCTGCCTCCGCCCACCTCCGCCTCCGACAATGTTGCCGAAAGTGGTCGGACGCAGAGGTGGCGGCAACGGCGTTGGTGGTCATTCCTTTGTCTGCTGCTGCCTCCGCCACCTCTATCTCCCATCTCCGGCAACTTTATTGGAGGCGGAGGCGGAGGTGGCGGCGTTGGACTGAGAAACCACCAGCGCTGCCGCTGCCACCTCTTCCTTCGGCAACGTTGCCGGAGGTGGAGGCGGGCGGAGGCAACGACTTTGATGAACAAAGGGCAAAAAGAAGAAGATGAACAATATTTTTGCCCTTTATTGATATTATTTTTAAAAAGTTAACCTATTTTTGAAAATTTTTAATTCTATTACTTTTATTGATATTAAACCACAAAAGTTACCCTTATATGATAGAAACCCTTAATAATCTACGATCCAAATAGTGAGCGAAATCATGAAATCCCATATCTACCGACCCTCATTTTTTTCCCGATCGGAGCTTGAATGGAAGATGCTTACTCAACTCAACACGAACCCACTAGGGTGTCCACAGTTCGGTTAACCGAACTATGGCCAATTTTTGCAAATTGAACTAGTACCACCGATTTTTTCATTTCTCCAAACCGAAATCGAACCGATACCATCAGTTAATCGGTTCGTCGATTTCAATTTTTGACCGGTTTGATTCTTTGATTTTTCAGTTTTTTATATTTATAATATATATTATATATTATATATTATATAAATATATATAATATTATATTAAAAATAATAAATGATATATAATATATTTATAAATAGATTATTATAAATATAATATAAGTATATATTTATATCTATAATAAATATATAATATATAATATATAAAAAATATGTGATATATATATATATTGATCGATTCGATTAAGTATCGGTTTTTTTAAGTTAACCGAAAATGGAACCGATACTTCGTCTTTTCTAAAATATCAAATTGAATCAATTCGCTTAATCATATTTTCCGATTCCATATTTTCGATTCGATTCGATTTTTCATGGACACCCCGAAACCACCAAACTTTCCAATCGGTCAAGCCATGAGCCAAAATTATAAAAAAAATTCCATGTCATCAAAGTTTGAAACAAGGCCACTGCTTGCATATCCCGAACGCCATGACAACTTTGGAATGTATAAAGAATTTGGGGAAGCGAGATTAAGGAGTCCAATTTCCAACATAAGAGCCTTTTGATGGGTCTACAATTATAGGTTCGAGGCCTAATCTATGCATCCTCATAGCCCCCAACTAAAAGGTTCTGATCCAACAGTTTTGGCGTGAGAAGGACAAACCCTTGGCAATCCTCCCCCATCGTTGTCTAAATACAAGATGGTCAAAAAGTTAGAAATCAATTATCTTCGAGGTGAATTTCCGTATCTATCGAATCCTTCCAAAGCTCAAACTCTTTTGGATCGGTAAGCTGTCAACACTCAAGTACCCATCTTGACTCAATACCCGATAGGGCGAAATGGCGAATACTTCAAATGAGTAAAGCCGGTGAGTGAAAACTGAAACTCACATACGTGGCACGTGAGACCTAACTCAAATGATAGATACATGACACGTGACAGTTTCTGAATCATACACATGCTAACCAAAAGAGAAAGGAGAAAAAAAATAGACGGTTCGAATTCCCATGTGAACCACCCCTCTCACACTCTCTCTCTCTCTCTGCAAATTTGAGTCCACCACTATTATAAGTTCATTGCTCCATCTCAACCGGTTTATTTGCATTTGTTTATCTCTGCTCTGTGGGGGGCTTAACGATAGACATGTAGTAAGGAAAATGGGTAAGAGAAGAGAAAAAGATCCCAAATCTCTCACCCTTCCTTCATCCCCTGCTCACTCTTTCTCTTCATCATCTTCGTCGGACTTCGAGTTCACCATCTCTCTATCCCCTCGAATGGCCTCCTCCAATCTCTGTCCAGCCGACGAGCTCTTCTACAAGGGCCAGCTTCTCCCTCTCCATCTCTCTCCCCGCCTCTCCATGGTTCGAACTCTCCTGCTCGCCTCGTCCAGCTCTTCATCTTGCTCCGACTCCACTACCACCGCTTCTCGAGACTCGACCGGCAGCTCCAATGACTCTAGCTCCTCTTTTTCCGGTGACCTCGTCTTGTTCACCGAGTGTGACTCGTCGCGGCCGAGTTCGGTGACAGAGGAAGACGAGTTTAAGCGTCTCAACCACAATTATCACCATCAGAGCCCACAGATCAAGAAATCCAAGTACTTCTCTCTGGCGAGGTTCTCTTCTGTGTTTCGCAAAGACAACAACAAGCATAGAGATCAAGAGAATGCATCGGCTCCTTCTTCTGTGAAGCGGATGAGCGCGTCGGCCAAGGACGTGATAAGGAAGTATTTGAAAAAGGTGAAACCTTTATACGAGAAGTTATCACAGAAGCAGCAGCAACAGAAGGCGGCGGCGATGGTAACAGTGGCTTCGTTGGCAACGAGGACAGAGAAGTCCGGGAAAAACAGAGAAATCTCTGCTTCAAGTACGAGGAAAGAGAACAACAGTGTATTCTCTCATTCGTTCTCTGGAAACCTGAAATACCCACGAAGGAAAAAATGTGTTTCTAGTTGCCCGTCTTCGACGCGGTCATCGCCCAGTCATTCCGGTGTGCTTTGTCGAAGCGGAGTTTTTGGTGGTAACATCGTTGGAAGCATGCAGTATGCAGATTCATCGTCAATGGAGGAGTTGCAGAGTGCGATTCAAGGAGCCATTACTCACTGCAAGAACTCCTTGCTTCAGAAATCAGAACAAAACGCTGGTGAGTAATTAGATCTGAAAGTTAGTGTTAATTTTGCTCAGAAAGAATGTACCTAAATCTCTGTTTAATTTTTGTTCCTTTCTAATCTCAAGAACTTAAAACCAGATGTCTCTTAGAAAAGAATGTATCTAAATCTCTTCTCTTATTCGATGATGATTACTACGAGAAACCCATCTCGATTTTCTCTTGGTTTGGCTTGACAATTTACGTTTACGGATCTGGGTCTTGGGCTCTGAATTTATTTGGCTTAATGGATGTTCGACTTTTCTGATAAAAGCTGCATCATTTCTTTTCTTCAGTTTTTCTGAATCAACCCCATCTCTTTACTTGAAATTAAAATCAACATTTTTACTAAATTTTGTATGATTTCCACATTGCAATTTAGCTCCGGGTCAACAGGGAACCATCCATGTGCCATACCTTCAAATTTGCTGAAAATTAAAATCTTTTACTCGATATTTTTTCGAGGAGATGAGACACTGATATTTATTAGGAAACGTCCTATGAGCTTCTTTGTAATCTGATTCCTATTTTTTAAATTTAAACAAATAGCAATGTGCTTTTCAATTTTCATTATTGAAGCAAAAAAATATAAAATAATAAACAGATAGGCTTCAATTAAGGAGATCAAGCTTGATAGAATACTGTTAACACCTACGGTCATATGTGATGGCGTTTCAGAACCGTATTACATTGTTCGTATTCGTTTGTTGTTTACGCCGGCTCTGAGATCTGTGAATGCGGATAAAATAGACGGAGAGAGAGAAGACCTTTAATTTTTTGTTTTTTTTAAATCAGAGCATATTGATATTGACAAAGTGGGGCCAGTCCATCGAAGAGCTGACAGGTGGCAAGGAAACCGAATCGGGCCTTTGAATGATGAAGCAAATTGATGACATGTGGCAAACTAAAACCAATAACGGGCAAATCGCTGTGGAAGAGAAAATAAATAGTGCAAGAAATGTCTATCTTCATCAATGAATCTGCACACCTCACCGTACATCTGCTCATTGGCTGGTAAATCTGACAGTTCTTTTACGGGGTCCAGGCGCCCAGCTAATGGGAACAGTTTTGTCACAGCGGATATATGTACGTAACATGATGCTGACAAAGCCACCCAGCTTTAGCCGTTAGTAACATACATACTTATTATGCTGAAGGGATATGTCCTAGACAACTGGTGGCTTGAATTGCCACGTGGAAAGATCAGCAACCTACAGACTAGCTACGTGTACAGACGTTGGCTTGAAGCAGCAGTTACAAAAAACAAGTCACAACTCACACACAGACTGCAATTTTAGACCGGGCCGGCCGGCCGGGCCAATCTGTCCGAAGCTGTTAAGCACGAGACTCCATCCACACAGCTTCCCACATGAGCCTAGCCGCTCATCAAGTATAAATGAGGAAGCGCGTTTGAGATGTGCGGCTGTAGATCATGTTAAAAGTTGCTTTGGGTAGCAGGTAGGGTCTGGCGGTCTCCGGAAACCGGAGGTCCGGAACGATGCGTTTCGTACGCTTACGATGAGAATGTATTCAAATTTCAAAGTTCAAGTAATCCAGATGGATCTGGTTAATGTAAAGGGTAGTTAGGTAATTAAATATGGACGTACTATTGACGGGGAAAATGGCAACAAGGCCAAACCCCATCCATCTGACGACGGACTGTCCGCATTGAATTCGTATCTCCGGCCGCAAAAGGTCAAAGAAAACATTCTTTTTGAGGTAGGGCTGTGATTTGTCGAATCATACATTTAATACTCATCCACATATAATACGATACAGCTGAGCCCATCTTATATGATATATCCACTCTAACCCAACCAAATCCCATCTTCTTTAGAGGATATAGAAAATTAGAAATATAGGCCTATTTAGAGTTCAGTCTGAATCATCTTGAAATCAGAATGAATTAGAATTAGAATGTTCTATTCTTAAAGTTGGAATAAGTTGAAATGGGATTACATTCTTTAAGAAAGGAGAGAAAATTGTTATTCCCTTAAATAGGAGGTATGCCATTCTAACAGAATGGGATTTTGATTTTGTCCAACCATAGAGTGGGAATTGGAACCCGTTCTCATTCCAATTTCAGACCCTTACATGGATCTCATTTGGAAGGGCAGAGCTGAATATTCAAGGCCCTGTTTCGTTCGTGGAAATAGGGGTCTGGAATTGGATCGGAATAGGCTATTCCTGTTCCAACTGTTTTGTTGGGCACAATTGGAAATCCAATTCCCATTTCTGCTTGAATGACATTTTCCCATTTGAGGGAATGGCCATTTCTTGCCCCTCTCTTAAGAATACAATCCCATTTTTATCAATTCTAATTCTAATTTTCATTCTTATCTGAACCAAACAGATTATGGGAATAAATTATTCTGATTCTGATTTTAAAGGATTTTTTGCCCATTTAGGCTATTAGGATTTTTCGCCAGGTTGTCTGTGTGAAGCCCACCTTGAAAAGCTAAAAGCACATCCCTCTCAAGGGCAAATACTTTGGTGTCTGGGTTGTTAGGAATGTTCTTGGGGTTGACATGTTATCATAAGGGGCTATAAGAGTAATTGTCCACGATAATCTTTCAACCAAAGCTACAATCATGCAAACAATGGACTGAATGGGTTGACATGTCATGCCAAAGAAAAAGTTTCTCAACTGCCAAGGTATTCTCCTCATTTGGGCATATAAAAAGAGAACTGGCTGGTGTAGCCAATGTTAAAAAATTTCCATATGTATCAGACCGTATTGGCCGATATCTATCATATTGAGAGGCTACTAATACACCTCTACAGGGTGTGTTTCGGTGTATGATTTGGTTCAAGGAGTAGACGGACCTTAAGTCAGTACATCGGCCTGTATTGATATTTTGAATCTTGGGTGTATAGTCTAGGGCTAAAACCATGAAATCAAGGTGGGGCCACAGCAAGGCATCAAGGGCTGTGATTCATTGCTTTTTTTAGCTCAAAACTATGCCAACAGCCATAACAGATTTTCCTCAAAAAGAAAACAGAGGATTTGGAGATGAATAAGGGAGAAAGAAGAAATGAATTACCAAGAAGACCCAATGAAACACTATGGCTCACTAAGGTTGTGTTTGGTATCAATGCTGTTTCTACTATCAAGGTTTGGATTTTATAATATAATTTTTAAGAAACTATTTTGTCGCATCACATCAAATAACCACTTCCACTAAAAAATGTATGCATTGGATTGTTGTTGGCATTTATGATAGAAACATCAAAATTTTGTCAAAAATGAAATTTTTTATGCAAATGATTTCCTATTTTGTCAAAAATTTGTATCCATAAACCCCAGTAAAATTTATAATAAAAATAACAATAATACCAAACACAACCTTATTAGCGTATAAACCCCACTTACAGGTTTCGCTCTATAAATTCTCCCTCTTGATTTGGGAATAATCTTTTTGCATCCAACCGAGACTGGCGTTGTAATATGGCCCTATCTTAATACAGTATTTTCTTTTTGCCAAAAGAAAGTCCAAACTAAACATAGCCCACAGACTGGCGTTGTAATATGGCCCTATCTTAATACAGTATTTTCTTTTAGCCAAAAGAAAATCCAAACTAAACATAGTCCACCTAATTCCACCATGGGTTGTCACCATCACACTTTTCTGAACCAAATTTGCTTTCTAACGAGATAGATTCTTCTTTGGCCCATTGGACTGTCTAAATGACTTGGACCATCCATCCTCAAAATTTCCCCAGGTGTAAAGGTGAAAAAAAAGTTGGTTGGGTGAATGGACTTCATATACACTCTGATGGGTTCTGTCAGTTCTCTAGGGAAAAAAATTCCCTACGGTTGAACTTTGGTTCCACTAGGAAAAAGGAAAGTAATATAAAAAGAAAAAAACAAACAATCTTTTGTTCTCCTTTCTTCAAATTATACACTCCTTTTGGTTGCATGTGAAACGAAAGAAAAACAAATGATGTCCACGGAAACAATGCTAGGAAGGTAATTAGACCGTTGAATATCAAACCATTTTGGTATGAAAATCAAATCAAACCAAATTGTTTTATTAGGGCTTGGGTCATTCTGTTGGGCTTAAACTAATAAATATAGCCTTTTAGTCATCATAAATCCAATGAATCATCATAACCCGTATGCTATATAAGCATTAAGTTTGGTTAGAACAATATACTTTTAGGACCCTAAGCTCAATTCCATTAACCATCCGAACAACATTGAGTTTTTAGTTGATCTAACAAAAAACGAAAAAGCAATTACAAGGAATTCTAACATCAGAATTTACGGTTTGGTTTGGTTCTAAAATTCAAGAAATCAAACTAAGTATAAAAGAATGTCAAACTAAACCAAACCGCCAATTTTCTATTAAAATTTTTGTTTGCACATATATAACCAATACTAATAATCTGGCAATGTGGAGGAAACCGCCAAGGCAACACAAGTGCAAAATTTTGTATTTGTAATATTTTGTATGCATTTGTATTAAACATATTTGTACTTATACTCTTTCTAAATTGAGCCATAAACTCAGTTTAGAAGCAGTATAAATGCAAATATGTACAACATAAATACATACTAAATGATAAAAAATATAAGGTTTTGCACTCTTCATATTTGTATTTATACTCCTTCCAAAGTCAGCCTTAGGTTTGTAACTTAATCGGACCATGGCTTAGGACTGAGCACTAGTTTTCTGTAAGTTGAACTGGGTTTTACTTGTGGGTTGGGCCTAAGCCGAGATACCAGCCTAAAGTTGACTTCCAATGGTGATAGGACTGCATGTGCTACTGTTATTCTCATTGTTTGTGATTCTGGATTACTTGTGAGTTCCAAGTGCAACCCACTAAACTATGAATTATTAATAAGCTGTATGTTCTAACATTGAAATCTAAGGATAATTGGATCAGTTGTCCAATTGTGTATTGATAAATGGGTTACACAAACCCTATCTCTCCTTTTTTTTTTTTTCTCTTGATAGATAAATGTGCTACACTGCCCTCTCGAAGGCAACAAACCCCTAAGACTTTTTTTTTTTTTTTTGAGCAAATAGATTACACAAACCCTATGGGAACCCAAAAGTGTCATGAATAAGTTATACCACAATATTTTAATGGCATCATGTATAAGCATTATTCAGTTAAAACCGAAAACCAAACCAAAAATTGTGGTTTTGGTTTTTAGAATATAAATTTGGTTAATTGAAAAAAATCAAATTAACCAAACTTTGCTATATAACAAGTAATATATATTATATAACATATAATGTTTAATATATAATATATTTATATATATATTAATACATAACCTAATGACCTTTGATATTATATATATATATATATATATATATATATATATATTATTGAAATTCAGTTTTAATTAGAATAACTGAAAACTGAACCGAAAATTTCGATTTTAGTTAGTTTTTTTTATATTTCAGTTTTGGTTCGATTTTTATTTTTAAACTTTGATTTATTCGATTTGTTTTTTAACCAAATTAATACAATGCTCACCCCTAATCATATAACTTCACTGTTTGTAAGTAGTGGTTGTTTAATCATTCTTTAATTCCAAGCAATGAATTAAGACATTTGAAAATGTCCAATAAAAAGATACTTGTCTAAATGTCTTTTCACCTTTTTGCAAGCAATGTGCATGGTAACTAGTAAGCTTAAAAAAAGCAATTCTTACCAAAATTCTCAATACACTCTTTGGTTCAAACTTCAAAGTTATTGTTCACTGCACAAACTCAAAAGCAAAAAGCTTATGCAAACAGAACCTTTCTGAAAATGTACCCTTTTTAAAACCGCTGTTAATGTCCCTTTCTAAAATATGGCACCTTTTTCATTTTTTGATTTTAGGGGTGCAACTTGGGCAGTCTCAAGTTCAGCTTTTGCCAAAATTTGAATGGGCCCAATATGAAACTCAGGTCAAAAGTAGTGTAAAATGTTAACTCTTGTCAACCTTAGTTGTACCGTTAATTCAAGTTTTTTGGGTTATATTTTAACTCATTTAAACTAAGGGTGATTATGGATTAGGCTTGGCTTTGGACCTATGTTGTTACATTTGTTATACTTAATATATACTAATTCAATTTATAGATAAAATCCTTGTTGTTTCGGGGTATAACCTATTTTAGGGGATAGGCAACTATTCTTGATTGGAGGCATCTAACTTCAATTTTCTCTTCCTATAGTCTCCATCATATATCTCCACCAGACTTTGCAAGGTCTCTTGTACTAGATGAAATGTAATTTTGGGTTAATGAACATTGGCTTAAAAAATACATACAATATATATATATATATATATATATATATATATATATATATATGAGCTGGGTTGGGCTGAAGTTAGGGGTGTAAACGGATTAAATTTGAATTGGATCAGGCAATATCTGAATTTGAATATGGTTAAATATTTAAATTTCGATTCAAATTCCACTAAATGATTATTTTAGGTAATTAAAGATATATAAAATAAATATTTTGTTTAAATAAAGTATATAAATATAAATTATTTATATAATTTAATTATTGTGTATATAAATTATATATCATTTAAAAATTTTATATTTTATATATAAGAATTAAATAATTGGTCAAATTCGGATATTTATTGAATCGAATTGGGTCATATCCGAATTTGAATCCGATTAGATATTCGATATGAATATGATATCCGAATTTAACCTATTAGATACTTGAATTATTTGAATTTGATTTGATTATGTCGAATCTCTAATTCAAAATCGAATTTTCAAATACTGTTGACACCCCTAGTTGAAGCTAGGGGTGTAAACGGATCGAATTTGAATTGTATCAAGCAATATCCGATTTGAATCCGATTAATAAATCTGATATCCGAATTTGATTCAATATCCAATGGATATTAAAAATTAATATTCGAAAATCGAATTTGATTAGATATTCGAATATTCGATTGGATTCAGATTCAATTAATTAATCATTTTAGATAATTAATAAATATATAAAATAAATATTTTATTGATATAAAGTATATAAATATATAAATTATTTATATAATTTAATTATTGTATATAAATTATTTAAAATATTTTGTATGTTATATATAAGAATTAAATAATCGATCAAATTTGGATATTTATCGAATCGAATTAGGTCATATATGAATTCGAATCTGATTAACTATTCAGTAAGAATAGCATATCTGAATTCAACCGGTTAGATATTCGAAGTATCCGAATTCGATTTGATTATATCGAATATTGAATTCAAAATTGGATTTTTGAATACCATTGACAACCCTAATTGAAATTTAATGGACCGAGGCCAAGCGAGGTTAGAAAAGATCACCACTCATTTAAATTAGCTCAACCGATGGCATTTTTAGTAGGTGTGAGAATTCAATTTATTCGGTTAAAAATCAAATAGAATAAACCAAAATAAAAAAATGAAACTGAAAATTTTAAAATAATACCAGGCAATATTCGAATTCGAATTTGATTAAAGATTCAAATATTCGATTCGATTTGAATTCAACTAATTGATTATTTTAGGTAATTAATAAATATATAAAATAAATATCTTATTTTTATAAAGTATATAAATATATAAATTATTAATGTAATCTAATTATTATTATATATATATGTAAATTATATAAAACATTTAAAAATTTATATTATATATATAAGAATTAAATAATTGGTCAAATTCGGATATTTATCTAATCGAATCAGGTCATATCCGAATTCAAATCCAATTAGCTATTCGGTATAAATAGGATATCTGAACTCAACCAATTAGATACTCGAATTATTGGAATTCGATTGAATTATGTTGAATCTTGAATTCTAAATGTGATTTTCAAATACCAATTGACACCCCTTGCTGAAGCGTTAATGGGCGTAGGCCAAGCCGGGTTAGAAATGACCACCACTGATTTAAATTAGCTCAGCCGATGGCGTTTTTCAGTAGGGGGAGAATTCAATTTATTCGGTTAAAAATTGAATCGGATAAACCAGAATTTTTAAAACATAAATAAAAAAATGAAAACTGAAACCGAAACCAAATTACAATAAAACCGAAATAACCGAACCAAGATTTTTGGTTCGGTTTTCGGTTATTTCAGTTAAAAATCAAATTTAATTAATATATATAATATTATATTATAACCTATAATATATATTATAATATATTATGAAATTTATATTCATTATAATACATTGTATAGAATATATTGATATATAAATATATAGCATGTTAAATATTAAATATTAAATATTGTACATTATATATTATATAATATAATGTACTTTACTTAATTTCTTTTTTTCGGTTAATCGAATTTCTAAAACTAAAAACTAAAACTGAACCAAAATTGCTAAAAACTGAATTAACCAAACCGAATTACCCAAAAACTGAAAAACGAATCGAAAAAAAGCCGAAAGCGAATGGCTATTAGACATGCTCGTATACCCCTAGTTTTCAGAGCATATACCCCTAAGTCCCTAACATGCCTATTAGACCTGTTCATGGGCTGGGTATCTTGACGGGTTGGCCCAGCCCGACCTGATTTAAGTTGGGCTTGGACAAGATTCCAGGACCACGGGCTCAAGCTCAGACATAAAATAACGGGCCTGACTTTTTATGGGCCAGGCTTGGGCTTTCTAAAAAAAAGTGGTATGAGCTTGAGCTGGACTTGATAATGTATTATATTAATAAAATATAGTTTATATAATAAAAAAGCATTTATAATATATTTTTCTTCTCTTTTTTCAAGTAATAATGAGATTTTTCATTTTTTTTAGGTTTTGAGGTCTTTTAATATAAATAAAACAGCTTTTAAATGAATTAAAAAGGATTTTTTTTTTCTTTCCAAATTTCTAGCCGGGCTCAAGTTTGGACCTGGGATTCGGGCTCAAGAACTAGGCCTGATGGTCGGACCGGGCTTGGGCTCAAGCCTGAACTGTTAATGTAGAGGCAAAACCCGGCCCGGCCCGGCCCATGAACAGGTCTATTGGCTATATACTGATGCGAGCTCGGTTTAAGTGCCGTTTGGGAAGGCTTTATGAATTTGTAGAGTGAAGAGATGCTATTTGCTCCACGCTTCTTAACTCCGAGTCTCTGACCACGCAGCCCCTCTACTGATGACGGCTTGGAGCTGCTGGACCTAAATTCTTGAGGGCATTTTTATATCAAACAGCTCTATAATGACTGCAACACCTATAACTTTGCTTGTTGCGTCCTCTTTGATACTCTACGGGCTAAGGATCTGAGCTCGGGCAGTATCTTAACAGACAACACTTACCTCCTTTTAACAGTCAGGCTGCGTTTCATGGATGAAAGCGAGATGGGCGATCTGCAGATTCAAGTCCGACCTTCCCTTCTCTGCCATACATTCTGTCATGAGAAGCAGAAATCAGACTTCACAAGTTGCTTCCCTGGATACGATAAACGTCGGCTTTTCCCTCAACCCCGTAAATTTAAGCTCCCTCCTTTCTCTTTGTGGCAAGGAAGGGGATTTTCGACTTGGGTCTTGCATTCATGCCGTCATCATGAAGAATTTTGAGTCTTTCAATCTAAAGAACCAAACTAATATCCGGAATATCCTTGTTATTTGGAATTCTCTTGTTTCAATGTACTCAAGATGTGGAGAATTATCATATGCGGCTAAAGTGTTTGATCAAATGCCTGTTAAAGATACTGTTTCGTGGAATTCACTGATTTCTGGTCTTCTAAGAGGTCAAGAGCTTGATATGGGATTTGGGTTATTTAAAAAGATGCATGGCTCGGGTACTTTTCAATTAGATCGAGCAACTTTGACTACCATTTTATCTGCTTGTGATAAGCCTGATCTTCTTTGTGTGAGCAAGATGGTACATTCTCTGGTGTTCCTAAATGGATATAAGCGTGAGGTTTCAGTGGGAAATGCTTTGATAACTTCTTACTTTAAGTGTGGATGTTACACTTCAGGAAGACGTGTTTTTGATGAGATGTCTGAAAGGAATGTTATCACTTGGACGGCTGTGATCTCAGGTCTTGCTCAGAGAGAGTTTTACGAGGAGAGTTTCACTTTGTTCTTGAAGATGCGGCATGGGGAGGTGGATCCGAATTCTTTGACATACTCGAGCTCAGTCATGGCATGTGCTGGTTTACAGGCACTAAAAGAAGGGCGTCAAATCCATGCCCTTGTCCTGAAGTCGGGAGTTCACTCAGATTTGTGCATCGAGAGTTCTCTAATGGATATGTATTGCAAGTGTAATAGCATGGAAGATGCCTGCCGGATTTTCGAGGATGCTGAGGTGCTCGATGAGGTTTCCATTACCGTGATTCTTGGGGGGTTTGCTCAAAATGGGTTCGAGGAAGACGCTCTCCGACTTTTTGTGAAGATAATGAGGGTAGGAATTGAGATTGATCCAAACATGATTTCGGCTGTCTTAGGGGTGTTTGGTGTTGTTACATCATTGGCTTTAGGGAAGCAAATTCATTCCTTAGTAATCAAGAGAAATTTAGGGTTTAATCCTTTTGTAAGCAATGGGATCATCAACATGTACTCAAAGTGTGGGGATCTGGCAGAGTCTATAAAAGTATTTGATGGGATGGTTCAGAGAAATTCAGTTTCATGGAACTCCATGATTGCAGCGTTTGCACGCCATGGTCATGGTGTTGAAGCACTTCAGTTGTATGAAAATATGAGGTTAGAAGGTGTGGAGCCAACAGATGTGACATTTCTTTCATTGCTTCATGCTTGTAGCCATATTGGATCAGTTGAGAAGGGAATGGAATTCTTGGAGGCCATGGTTAATCTTCATGGAATTAGTCCAAGAATGGAACATTATGCATGTGTGGTTGACTTGTTGGGTCGGGCAGGATGTTTAAATGAAGCCAAGGCCTTCATTGAGGGATTGCCAATGGAGCCTGGTGTTCTAGTCTGGCAAGCCTTCCTTGGTGCCTGTAGTATTTATGGGGATTCAAAAATGGGGAAATATGCGGCAGATCACTTACTTTCAGTGGTACCTGTGAGCCCCAGTGCATATGTTTTGATGGCAAATATATATTCCTCTGAAGGAAGATGGGAAGAGAGAGCTAGGGTTATCAAGAAAATGAAGGAAATGAGAGTAAAGAAAGAGACAGGGAGGAGTTGGATTGAGATTGAAAAGGAAATACACAGCTTTGTTGTCGAGGATAGGCTCCATCCACAAGCTGAGACCATCTATGAGGTTCTGGAGGAATTGATTGGACTCATGAGAGATGAAGGATATGTTCCTGATAAGAGGTTTGTGCTTTATGATTTGGACCAAGATGGCAAAGGAGTTTCTCAATGTTGAATCTAGGTATTGTTTGCATGGGTGCAATTTATACGATAAGCTGATTTGAACTTGAATTTTAATACGAAAATAAGAAAATGTAATCTTAACAGCAATTTGCACCTGCGGGAGGGGGGAATGAGTAGCAAGAAAGATTACAAGCATACGACGTAATAATTTAGAGGCTGTTTGGTACAGTGGCGTTGCATTGCATTTTGGGTTGATCAATACAAATTTGTGAGAAATGTGTTGTCACATCATATATTGAGTGTCGTTTCAATTAGAAAAATGCATGTGTGTGATTAAGCATTGCAATTTATGATTGAAACTCAAATTTGGCATTTTAGGTAGAAATAACAATTTGTATTGATCAACTCAAAACACTTCAAGATAGAAAAAACAATCCAAAATGCAACACAACACAATGGTAGATGAACCCTAAATGGTTGTATTGTTGTCAACCTTGATGAGCTTCCCATAATTTTCAGCTATTAGCATCTAATATGTTTAGGTCAAACTCCTCTGTTCTTGTATGTGAATGGAGATGATTTATAATATATTAGCTATCATTCAACTGTTTTAGTTAGAAAATACCTTCATGTTGTCACCATCGGTGTTATTGGGTTACTGTCATCTTTAGATACTTGATCAATAGTCTTCTTCCTTCCATTTCTAAATTCCTTATTGTTTGTATGGTTGAAACCTTTTAGTTATAAAACACCTTAATGTTGTAACCATCGGTGTTATTGGGTTTCTTCTTCCTTTCATTTCCAAATTCCTTATTGTTTTTTATGGTTGAAACCATTGTAGGGATTGTTGGTTCATTATCTAATGATAGATGAACGAATATCTGTCTATCAAATTCTTCAACAAGATGAGATTGAAACTGAGTAGACTAGACAGGAAAGCTAGCGAGGCAGTTGGCAATGGTATCTCGTTCATGCTGACAAAAACTTCAACACCTTACAACGATGATCACCGGAAGCCCCATGACTATCAGGTCTGTGGATGTGGGTCTTATCTGGCAGGTTCCATATGACTGGTTTTGTGAATTCATACAGGTTTGTCAATTCACTAAATCCTTGATGAATAATGGATTTGCAATGTGGAAGTTGAAAATTACACCTACAGTAATTCAGATAATGCAAGAAAAGAAGAAAAGAGAGAAAGAGAAAGAAGTTTCAGAAATAGGTTGTGGAAGAAGAAAATAAGGGGAGAAAAGAAGAATTCGAACCACTCTCTCTAGCTCCCTTTCATCACTTTTATTAATAATTTTAAGTCTGAGTACAATTGGCAGCCAACACTAAAAAATAATTAAAGAAAATAAAAGAAGGCCTATAACTAAGAAACATAACTTTTAAATACTATTTAAAAGAAATAAAGAACACTAGGGCCCATTCTCACTATAGTGGACCACCTGGTAGAAAGAGCTGCTCCATCTCAAGGACTACCTTATAGGGGTGTCAATGAACCGATTTTGGGTTGGGCCCCATCCATATCAAAATCAATTTGGATGAATTGAACAGACCAATAAAGACATATTTTAATGTTCCAAAGTATTTATTGGATTTGATTGAACCTGATCTATCCGTAATGGATCTATATTGAATTGGGTTGGACTGATTGATTGAACCAATGTCCAGTTCATTGATAGAAGATAAGAATACAGATGTCAATGGACCAGGTTTGGGTTGGAACCAAACCGATCCAGAGTATTCATCAAATTAGGTTGGGCTTGATCCAGTGGTCCATCTGTAATGAACACGTATTGGACCAAATTGACAGCGCTACCTGAAAGATACCCTTTCCCTAACTTCTCAGGGTCCACACTCCACAGGTAGTGTCAAGCCTTTATCTCTTTCCACATCCCCCTTCTCCTCTCTTTCCATGGTGGATGTACGTCATTCCGTATTAAGATAAAAGGAAAATTTCACTCCAATAAAAGATGCAAGCTTCTATATGACCACCCTAGTGATGAGATGGGCTTCCCTCAGGTCAATCCCATGCCCACACCGTTCCAACCGCCATTTGCAATCTTGAATTGGGAATATCTTCCCATGAAATAAAGCAAATAAGTAGGGAGATATTCTTAATAGAAGGCTGTAAAGGCTGCTCTAATGGGCTTTGCCCTGACAGAAGCTGAACTTCCTAGTGATGAACATGTAAACGGAATTGTAACAATGCTTCAATGTTTTTTAGGCCGATGTTCTGCTTGGTCATGTGTAGATAAATGCTAAAGGGTAGATAAATTCATTTCAAAACATGTAGTGAAAGGACAACCCCTTCCCTCCTTTCTAAAAAGAGCAAAAGTTTTTTCTTTCCACGGAAATCTAACTTGATTACTTGAGTTCTGAGTATCATACCCATTACCCCAGAATCATGGCCTACATACCTAAAGGCTTGAGGGCTTTAGAGGTTGGGTTTTGGGGAGCAATGGGAACTGGGAATCATCAATATCGAATCCCCCCACTCTTGGAGGCCTCATGATCCAAAAGCGTACCCAAGTCCCAAGTAGACATTGCATCCATCACATGTGTCATATCTATGTAATCAACAAGGCATGAATCCTCTCTGAGAAAACGATCAGCACGAAAAAATTGTAAATATAAAAAATAGTTAATCGTCAATTAGGTTGATCTACAGTATCATACCGGCATGAATCCCCTCTGCTAGATTCCGTCGGCTCAATTAGTTTGGCCTTCATTAATGGGCCAGAGGCAAAAGTCATATCTAAGTCAAAACACAAAGCAGAGGTCCAGACTGATGGAACAGAGGACCCAATGTTCCAGTATCAATGTCCAAAACTCAACTTGGTATAAAATTTGCACAATCTGGTGATAGGGACTGTTCTATTGGAAAGGGCAGCCCATGGGCTTCTCTTGACAATATATCCAAAATTGACGATTGAGGAGTTTAGATATGCTACCAACAGACGTTCCCAACTTGCGTTTACAGTAAACATCTCCCCATGTATGACAAAGGAGATGTTCCCTATGTATGATTGCAGTGGCAGATGGAGACGTTGTTGGGAGCACTCTGTTGGTAGCAGATCTCTGCCCACAACTGAGATCTATAATTATAAGGTGTCCGGTTCTTCTATAACAATGGAGATCGGTTTCTTGTCTCTGCATTGCCATCATCCGTCCTACAACGTGCTTCTAGAAACTTTCAGATTCATTTCTATGATACCCCAAAGATGCCCTCCTATGCTTATTAGCTGTATGTTTAGAGCTGCCAAAATCTAATTAATAATGGAGGTCTTCAACAAATGAACATGATTATATACCATTTGTAGCCTTCCTTCCTTGGACAAAACTACCCTGTTCAACGGGTCAGGTTTCATCCAACCCGAACCCAACTCAATGCAACTTCAACCTGAATCCAATCCGCCTGGCTAAAAAAAAGATCAGGAATATCAATTTGACCCGATCCATCCCATATATAGTTCGGGCTACAAATGGATCGAACCGAATCAGATATAATTAGATCCAGATTTGATTCATTTATAATCGAATTTGAATTGGATCTTATTCTACGGATTTATATTGGGTTCAAATCAAATTCAGGTTCTAGTTAAATATTAAATAGCATAACAAATTAAACTAAAATCATCAAAATATTATGTGTTATTAATAAAATGACCAAAAGATGACTTTGATTTATATTTCATGATAAACAGAATAGAAAAATACTCATAAAACTACACATAATTCAGTAAAAGCACAACATTGAAACCAATTTTACTATATATATATATATATCAATTGGGGGATCCAAATATATGGGTCGAATTTAAAACACCCTTAATGGATCGAATTAGAACTTATATTTCAGACAATAGGATACCATTTGCAGCCCTGTACTTACATTCAATCAATCAATTATATTTATATATAACGAATTCAATTTTGCAATATCAACGGGTCAGGTTCAACACGGTTCGCTTAACCCAAAAGTCAATCGATCGGGTCAGTGAGGGTCAACCACTTAACCCGACCCACTTATATCCCCAAATGTTAGGACATGCAAATCAAATATTCAGATGACATTTTGGTCCACTAGCATATATATACCTGGTTTCTTTGATATAGTTGGGGAGTGAGCCATCACATGCCAAGAAAATTTCTCCATGTGATCACATGCTCCGGGACCATCCCATGTTTTAATCTTGTAAGCAAGGGAGTCAGGCCTTATCCCTTTGACCATTCCATATTAAATATCCATGCTCATAAAGCTAAATAAAAAAATCATCTACTGTCAAAACCTTTCTAGTAACTTGGAGCCCATAAAACAATTTGTTATATTGCTTCCCATTTACATGCAAAATTAGAGAAATTGAATCCTTCTGTGTTTTACTTCACTTGGGCACCATGTGCAGTTCATGTATTCTATAGTCTTAGCATGTTTCAGCATACCATGGTTGGGTGTATTGGCCTGTATCGATTTTTTCAAATTGGTTTAAGGGGTCAGTTTAAGACCCATTTACCTCTGAACCAGGTCAGACCTCACACCAAGGTCGGGTGTATTGGCCTGCGATTTTTTCAAATTGGTTTAGGGGATCAGTTTAAGACCCATTTACCCCTGAATCAGGTCAGACCTCAAAGCACCCACTATAGGTAGACCTGACAAAAAGTTGACCCAACTCGCTAATCTGACCAACTCAACCCAAAAAAACAGGGTTAGGGTTTCATATTTAGCTACTTGAATGTGAGAATGACCTGACCTGACCCAACCCGGAAAAAACTGGGTTGGGTTGGGTCATGGGTCAATCCGCTGACCCAATTGTCAAGTTTAATTGGGACTATTTTTTAATTTTTTAATTTTTTCTATTTAGTTTTTACTCTTTAAATTCTTAAATGTTCAAGCTTTTTTATTTTATATTTAGAATTTTAAGTTTAATTCTTTTAATTTTGGCATTTTTCATGTAGTTTTTCTTTATTCTTTTTTAAATTTTAGTTTTTTTGGATGATCCAAATTGACTCATGGGTCAACCCTAATCCGAACATTTAGGGTTAGGGTCTAGTATTTAACAACCCAACCCAAAATCCAACCCAAAGGGTCTTGACCCAACCCACCCAACCCAATTGCCAGGTCTAACTGTAGGGGCATATTGAAGGGCCACCGATACGATATGTATGGGCTGATACATCCCAATACGTTTCGATTTTTTGAATCTTGAACCATACCTGGTCTGAAAATCAAACTGGATCGGACTGGACTATCGGACCGTTTGACTTGGGAATCGGTCATCAGTCATCACTCTGAATCCATAACCGGGGTTCAGATTGAATGATCGGATTTTTTGATCCGTAACTGATGGCCAGGCGGTTGGTTTTTAAAACCATAAATCACACCTTCCCAACATTTACCGACTGAAAGCGATGATTTTAAATTAGAAGCGCCATCTGTCCATCTTCCCCTTATTAAACTCACTCATAAAAACTACAGAGCACAAGCATCAATGGCCTCCCCAGAGAGTCCGCAGTTAAGCTCTAGATCCATGGAGCCGACATCGAGCCCGCGGATCTCTTTCTCTGTCGACTTCGTCGACGACAATGATTTCATCTCCATAAGCCCGCGCTCTGAGTCGCCAAACAAGTTTGACACAAAACGGGAAAAGGGGCCGGTGCGCAATGTAGATTTCGAGTTTCTTTCTAGCAATTCCACCGGTGATAGGATGTTAACGGCCGACGAGCTCTTCTTTGAAGGCAGGCTCCTTCCCTTCTGGGAAATGCAGCATTCGGAGAAACTAAACAAGATCTCTCTCAAAACAAAGGATGCAGAGAAAGAGGAGAAGGGGAAGGAGGTAAGCAAGGAAGAGAGTGGGGTCAGCTGGTTTGTTGATGATGACCCATCTCCTAGGCCCCCCAAGTGCACTGTTCTGTGGAAGGAACTTCTGAGGTTGAAGAAGCAACGGGCAACCACATTGTCGCCGTCTGCATCGTCGTCGTCGTCAGCATCATCAGCGTCGTCAGATGTGTGTGCCATGGATGAAGGGAATAAGGATCCAATGGAAGACAGAGGAGTAGGGAGCAGAGAGAAGCATAGTAAGAGGATGAAGAAAGGGTTGGAGAGGACAAGGTCAGCTAGTGTTAGAATAAGGCCTGTTGTCCATGTACCCATTTGCACTCAATCAAAGATAAGTTCCTTGCCACCTTTGTTTTCTCTTAAGAAACCAAATCTAGAGAGATAAGAGGACGCTCTGTGACTGTGAAGAAATGAAGACAAGAGAGAGACTCCAGTTGGTTCCTTTTAGTAGGATTGTTCAATGTTTATGACCCTGATTTTTCTTTCTTTTTTGTTTTTCTTTCATAGTTGAATTTTCGTTTTTTCAAGTCAAGTTAGTTGAATTTTCATTGGTGGTGGATTTGTTGCTGTCTTGCATTCGATGATGCAATGTAATTTCTCCCTGTTTTTTATTTTATTCAATCAGTTCAAGTATTCAATAGTTTTTATCTTTTCTCTTATTTCCTGAAAATATAAGAATTCTGAGGTTGAGTGCAGTCTAAAAATCCCAATATTATTTTTATTTCATTTATTTATTTATTTGAATTCATGGGACTACACATAAGAATGGCAAGAGGGTGGGTTTGGGTCCCCGTCCCCGATCCCCGATAGGGATGGGTTCCCCATGAGGACCCGAATTTCTGAAATTTTTTTAAATAAATTTACTTAATCCCCATCTTCGACCTTGACCCCGATCAGAGATTCCTATTAATCCCCGTTGTTGTCCCCGCCCCGCCAAAACAATCCCCATCCCCAACCCCATTGGGTCAGGGAAGCAGGGTCTCCCTTGGGGATGGGGAAAATAGCCATCCCTAACTACACAATAGGGGTAACCTATCTCCCATACCCACAACATCCCAACCTGGTGGTAATGGGATTTGATCCCAAGTCTTTGCTACAACTAGTCAAAGACCCCTGTAGGGCCTTTCTTCTTCATTGTTCTAATTTTTGTGACATAAAAGGTTATGAAGCTTAAAGAGAATCTTAATGAATCCAAGTTTAGGCTGTGTTTGGTTATAGTGCAATTTTGTTTGTACTAGTACAAATGTATGGAAGTGCAAATTAAAAAAATGAAAAATTTGGTTTAATTTTGTTTTAGATTTTATTTTGTTTTGCTTTAGGTCTTATTTTACTTTATATGTACTGCAACCAAACAAAATAAGATAAAATTTGAAACAAAAATAAATCAAAATTTACACCCAAAACATTCACACTACCATAATTTTGCATAAGGGCAAATAAATTTGCACTGTAACCAAATACAATATTATGACTCATTGTCTATACATTTGGGCATGATCCAAGCGATTGAATCGTCTATTGATTTTTGGCATTTTTTTATTTCTTTTATCAGAATGGGTCATCCATTCGGTTCAAACAGTTAGACCGTTCGACCCGAGAACCGGACCCCTGAAAAGTTCGGTTTTAAAAACCTTGCATTTAGGGCGTTCACCCATGCAGCGCAGTTTTCTCAATTATTTATAAAACCTGTGATACTATACGTTTTAAGTGAAAATTCTGCACACACAGTAAAAGTATAGAAATTTCGGGCGGTCATTGGAAACATTTCTCGTAAATTAAGCATGCATGTATGAAAGATATTCTTAATGTACGGCTAAAAGTGATGTGAAATAGATTTTGCTTGCAGGAGATTCAGGCTCGGGTGAAAGAAACGTTTGAATGTGACAAATTTGAATGGTAAACTTGAGCTGGTAATTAACAATCATTTTCTCAAAGAGGCGATCATCACGCTACGATATGTATTGTACTTTTAATTGATTATGCATGTTTTGTTCACTACATGCAAATTAATGTTGTACTAAAAAAGTTATTATAGAGATTAATGATTTTTTTGCTGCTAAAATTTGCAATTAAGTAAAAATGGAAAATTATTAGAGATTTCGGATGATAAGATGTTACCTTGATCTTAAAATATCACCTCGTACATGAAATGTTCTTGAGGTTCCTTACAACTTGGACTGTGTTTTAAGGAATCCAGTGTCCGTGGTGTGTTTCAATCAATTTCACATTCATTGGTGAATTTCAGATGTCATTAGTTTTGATAGCAGTCGAAGAAAATGCGAATTCAACCCCTTTACCCTGAAAGTTAGGTTGATTTAGAAAAGAAACATAGCCAAAATGGTACCAAATCTAACACAACATAAATATTAAATGAGCATTTGATAAGTATTTTGACAACCATTAATCTTCTGTTCTATGGGTTTTAATCTGGTTCAACTCTTTGTGAGGCCTCAAATTTCACACTGCTCGAAACTCATATTGGAGATTAAGAACAAGCGTATTCATGGGCCCCCAGGCCCTATCCACCATTTATCTCAATCTCATGGTGGTCAACCTCAAGTATTCGAGACTCTTATAGAATTTCTTAGGTTGCATCAGAAAGTGATTTTCTTTTCTAATTGGCTTTTAAACAAGTGTTTTTTGAATAAATGCTTATAAGCGCATTTGAACATTCCTTATTTTAAGGATTTATCTACTTTTTTTTTTTTTTAAGTTAAAAACTTGAGTCCTTAAAGGAAGAATGGCTTTATGGGATCATATCTTTCGGGCATCATATAATTCTCCATCCTCGAATATTTCTTTACACAAGCATGCAGGTACACAAACCATCATAATCACCAGCAAGAATGGTTCAGCTGGACTTAATGGCTGCATCATGGGCTGTTGGGCTAATGACGTGATTTCTTGCAAGCAAAAACTGTGAAGTCATGCAAATTTAGCGGTATATTAGAAACATCTCTCCATGAATTTAAAAGATATTCTTAATATGTGATCAGAGATTTTGCTTAAAAGAGATCCGGGCTTATTGGGCCAATCATTAACACCTCATGGCAACCATAAAGTGCATATGACTTTGCAACTTATGCTACTTGCACCCGTCTCGTTTTCAAATTTTCATATTCAGGTAGTTGAACAGCATTAATAGGAGAAAGGATTAGCTGAATCTGGTGGTTGTGTTGTGTTATGGCTGTGGGACCAATAAAAAATGCCCCTATCCAGTCATAAAGTGTATATGGCCCACGACCATTAGTTTTTTTTTTTTTTCTTTTTTTTTTTTACAACAACCATTAGAGGCCGTTTGATAATCAAGGTTCATAATATCGATACACGAATCGATACAGTTTTTGGTGTTTTTTTTTTTTTTGCAATTGGTTCAAGGGAGCCGGCCTAGGCCTCTCCACACCCTGAACTGGTATGACCCTTGATACACCCATTGTAGGGGCGTATCGAAGGGGTCCCAGAACGATACGTATTGGTCAATACATGCCGATATTTTGAACCTTGTTGATAACAGTTGAAATAGTTTAACCGAATAGCTTATGATTTGTCATTTAGACTCCTTAAATATTTTACTATTTAATAGTTTCATCTATTAAAAGCAAGGTTCAAAATATCGATACGCTTGATACACCGGTAGGGGCGTATCGGGCTAATCGATACATATTTTTTTATTTTTTTCGAAATCGGTTTAGGGGGGCTGGTTTAGGGCTCCTCCACCCCCTGAACCAGTCAGACCCCCGATACACCCACTGTAGCGGCGTATCGAAGGGGTCCCGAAACGATACGTATCGGCCGATACGTGTCGATACTTTGAACCTTGATTAAAAAGATAAGCAATAAACTATTCAATTCAGCACTGTTATCAGACCCCTCGATTTTCATTTATTGCAGACATGGAGCATTATTATTGGCCCCACAGCCACCAAAGGAATGGGCCCGGGGCCATTAAACAAATAAGGGGAATTGTCTAAAATTCACCATGAGTTTTCAACATTTCCCTTAAACTCACCACAACTTTTCAAAATGTCTAAAACTCACCATGTTAACAAGTTTTTATTTTCCAAAACTCACATTCTGTTAGTGCACCGTTAATACTTCTTAACAGAGGTGTTCATGTCAGCATAAATAACAATTTTCATGACCAAATTTACCTTGAATGGCGAGTTAGAGGAAAAATGGTATTTTTAGTTTTCAATTTTCTTGTTTTATTTTGCATTTTTAGTGTTTTGTTATAATTTCCAATGTTTTTTATAATTTCTGTTTTTTACATTTTCTATTTTCTACAATCTATAAATTTTCCTATATTTTTTGTTATTTATTTGTAATTTCTGTGTTTTTCTATAATTTTGGTGATTTTCTACAATTTTTATTTTCTGATTTTGTTTTTCAATTTCTATAGTTTCTATAATTTGAAAATAATTTTTTATATTTTTGTAATTTCTATGTTTTTATGTATTTTTATCTGAGAATATTTTTTGAACTTTTCCCTTTTTTTCATGTCTAAATATTAAAATGGTAATATATTAACACTAGTTAATTTATTTTGTATATATTTCATATTTTTCTATAATGGTTAAAATAGTAATATATTAACACCCATTAGTCTTTTTAACGTCAAATTAGTGACATGGTGAATTTTAGACATTTTCAAAAGTTGTGGTGAGTTTAAGAAAAATGCTAGAAAAATATGGTGAGTTTTAGACAATTATAACAGCCACCAGTCACCACTCACCAGCTGCCCACAAACTTGCCCTAACAGCTCATCTAATAAATAGTTCAAGGTAATGAGTGAATTGACTTTCGCTCATTTCAGACAAAATCAGATTCGATTGGTGTAAGTTCCATTCAAACAGTCTTTATAGCCATGCATTTGAAATATCTCCTCCTGGAATAAAGCACATAAATACAGTGTACGGACATATCCCCAAGGTTGTAAAAGCTGTCTGAACAGGTCTTGCACCGACTAAAGCCGATCTCCTTCCAGTTCCAGACGTAACATTGTTATCCCTATTCCACAGTTAATTGTTATATTATTTTTAAGATAAAAGAACTATATTAGTTAGTAATAGGAATAATAAAGTTCATTACAGTATCCCATCCGGGTAGCCAAACCACAGTTAACTGTTAATTAGACTGCTTCCTCCATAAGGCTGAGTTTGTTTGTCCTGCAAATGGAGATCAAATCAGCCCCTCACAAGATTGTCCCTCACAATGTTCCCGATGATAATCTCAAAAATGTTGATGGCATCATCAGGAGATATTTCCGATACACGACGGGATGTAATGTGAGACGTTGTGAAGGGCAATTTTGTGGGGGCTTGATTTGAACTCGTGCAAATGTCAGTTCAATACATATATGCCCTCCCCTTTTGTTCAATTTTGTAAGTATTTGGGTAAGATATTTGTATTTTCTTTTGTTTCTGTTTTTTTTTTTGAAAATGCCAGAAAGATATCATACCGAAAGGCTTTGACCGATTACAACCCTAAAACCCATCTGATTGGTTTTTATTTTTATGATACCTGTTGACAATCATAGTCGAAACCTATTTTGTCAACAAAATGACAGCCATCCTAAGTTCCAAAAAATGTTTGCATTCAAAATGATGGCACTCAAAGTTAAAAAAAAGGTGGGTTCCGGTCTTGAGTTTGTATTTCAACATGAGTTCACATCTCCCCATCATCAGTCGCCCCACAGCACATCCTCGCCGTGTATTGTGAACATCTCCCAAGACATTGAATCTGTTTCAACACAACCCTGAATCAATTTCTGTTTTCATGAACCAACGTATTTGTATTTGTTTGTAAGCACTGCCAACAAACGCAGCCTAAATTGTAAATATTTGTTGAGGGGATTGGAAGGAGTAGGGATTAATCCCAAAAATAAATAAATAAATAAAAAAACTGGCAGCTGACGTGGCTTTCAAGAAGGTGCCAATGAGTTTCATGGTGCTTGGAGTTTGACGTGGCAACTGACTCCTGCCATGCTTTTCTTTTGTGACATGGCAGGAGTCATTTTTCTTTGTTATCCCACTATATTATCACACTTCGCTATTAAATTCAAACCTTCACACACAATAAATTTTCAGAGAGAGAGAGAGGGAGAGAACCGAAAGTATGGTATTCCTCTTCCTTGCTCTCGTCGCTCTTCCATTGGCTTCATCTCTCTGTGACAATTCCTCCGATTGCCTGTCCCTTCTCCAATTCAAAAACAGCGTAACAGACGACCCAGATGGTCATCTGCGAGGTTGGAATGAGGGCACTTCTTTCTGCAACTGGACTGGAATTCGGTGCCACCCACAGCTCAAAAACCGGATAGTTGCTCTTGAGCTAGTAAACATGGGGTTGCAGGGAACTATCTCACCTTCTCTAGCCAACCTTTCTCTGCTCACAGTCCTCAGCTTGCAAGACAACAGATTTTATGGAGAAATTCCAACAGTGTTGGGTAACCTATCTAATTTAGCCCACATGAATATGAGTGGCAACAATCTTCAGGGCCAAATTCCTGCCACACTCCAAGGTTGTCACAGTCTCAAAATGGTAGACTTGACTTACAATAATCTCTCTGGGAGCATTCCTGATGAACTGGGTCAACTAAAGAACCTGACATACTTGGCGCTCTCTGTCAACCACCTCACTGGTAACATACCAGAATCTCTATCAAACTTAACAGAATTGACAGACTTGGAATTGGCTGTCAACTACTTCAGTGGAAAGATCCCACCAGCGCTTGGAGCACTTCCAAAGCTGGAGATCATGTACTTCCACACCAACTGCTTCACAGGAAGGATACCAGCGGCTCTCGCGAATTGTTCTGCTCTGCGTGAAATTACACTGAGTGAGAATACCCTGACCGGAGAAATTCCCTCAGAATTGGGTAGCAGACTCCACAACCTACAGAGGCTGTATTTTCTGGAGAATCAGCTTTCAGGACAGATCCCAGTAAGCTTATCTAATCTTTCTCGGCTGACACTGCTTGACCTTAGCCTCAACAAGCTAGAAGGGAGGGTTCCTCTGGAGCTGGGGAAATTAGGGAAGCTTCAAATCCTTTACCTCCATAGCAATGACCTTGTTAGTGGCTCTGATAATTCTTCCCTCCGGATTATTACCGCTCTTACCAATTGCTCACTCCTTCAGAAACTTCACTTAGGTTCCTGCTTGTTCACAGGGAACCTGCCAGACTCTGTTGGTGCTCTTTCCAAAGATCTATATTACTTCAACCTCCTCAATAACAAAATAACTGGAGAAATTCCATCCAGCATTGGAAATCTAAGTGGCCTTGTGCACCTAACCCTATGGTATAATTACTTGAATGGTAGCATTCCTGCAACAATAGGGAGGCTTGGGCAATTGCAGAGATTGTATATAGGGCGAAACAAGTTACAAGGACATATCCCAGACAGTATGGGGCAGATGACTAACCTTGGCCTACTGGACCTTAGCAATAATTCAATTACAGGGCCAATCCCATCTTCACTCGGTAACCTCTCTCAGTTGAGGTATCTTTACTTGTCTCATAACAACCTATCAGGAAACATTCCCATGGAACTTACACGCTGTAGTCTTCTGATGCTGCTTGATTTATCTTTTAACAAACTACAAGGGCCCCTTCCTATAGAAATAGGTCACTTACCTAACTTGGCTCTTATGCTCAATCTTTCAAATAATCATCTTGAAGGAGAATTACCTGCAAGCATTGATCTGGAAACTGTCCAGGCAATTGACATGTCAGAAAATCAATTTTCTGGTCCAATACCTAGTTCAATTGGGAGCTGCATTTCTTTGGAGTATCTAAATCTCTCTAACAACATGCTTGTAGGCTCAATACCAGAGTCCTTAGAACAGATTAGGAATTTAGAAATTATTGACCTGTCTTTTAATGGGTTATCTGGTAAAGTTCCAATCTGGATTGGCAAGAACAAGATGCTCAAGAATCTCAATTTATCATATAACAGATTAACAGGATACGTTCCAAACAATGGGAGTTTCAAAAATATGGGAAGAAGTTCACTCATGGGGAATTCGGGTCTGTGTGGTGGCTCCGCATCAATGGATCTCCCTCCATGCATATTGCAGGATAAGAAAAAGAAGCATAAGATAGAGAAGTGGGTTTATTTTTTGGTTGCAAGTTCAATAATTTTTGCACTCTTGATATGTGCAATGGTTATTGTTTGTGTTCGCCAATTCTTATACAAAAAAGAAAATATCAGGTCAGTGAAACCAGCTTTTTTGGCTTTCCCTCGCATGCTTGGAGGACAATATTTAACCCAGAGGGAGATAGAAATTGCGACAGGTGATTTCCATGAGGCTAATCTAGTTGGAAGGGGAAGCTTTGGATCAGTGTATAAGGCTAGTATCAATAGTGGAAAGACTTTGTTGGCAGTTAAGGTTCTGAATCAGGATTCCAATAAGAGCAGCAAGAACTTCGAAAGGGAGTTTCGGATATTGTCTAAAATCAAGCACCGCAATCTAGTCAGAATGGTTGGAGCAATCTGGAGTGCAGATTTCAGGGCTCTCATATTCCAATTTATAGGCAATGGGAACTTGGGGCAGCATCTCTATCGCGATGGTGCAGTAAGGGGACAGGAATGTAGATTGACAATGAGAGAGCGAATGAGAATAGCAATTGATGTAGCACATGGCTTGGAGTACCTACATTATGGGTGTTCGGTTCGAGTTATTCATTGTGACCTGAAACCACAAAATGTGCTACTGGACAGTGATATGGTAGCCTATGTAGCAGATTTTGGGATTGCAAAGCTCATTTCATCAGACAACCTCAATAAAGATACTACCACCACAACCGCTTTTCTTCGAGGCACAGTTGGGTATATACCCCCAGGTACAACAATTTGTCTCCTGAGAGAACTACTTTCTTGCTTTCGTTAGCCAATTTTCTTCAGGCTTCACCCTGTATCAAGTATGTCTTCTCGTTAGATAGGTTTAGCAAAAAGGTTATATAGCAGCCAAATTGATGCAATCCTCCTTTATTTGGTCTTGGGGCAGGAACTGCAAACAAGACCCCAGCACTGGCAAAGTTGCTATCTGAATCAAGTGATCAAGTAAAATATTAACTGATGGAGTACAGTCTTTGATATGAATTATTAGGACGTGTTCTCAAGCAAATATGAAAAAAAAATCAGGACATGTATTAACTAGAAAAACTTGATGTTATTATTTGTGTAATTAGGAATCTCTTGCATAGGGAGCACTGGATTTTCAAAAGTTACAATGCCCATTTTGGTTAAATAAAATTATGCAACTGCATAATTTGCAATACTTTTCATCATCCAAGTAGTATAAGATATCCTGGATTTATTGGTTGAACAGTTGGACAAAACGACTTAAAATCAACAAGCTGTACAGAGCTACATTTTGGGAACACCATTCACTTAGTGCATATCAGAAAAAGGTCAATGGGAAATAAACCACCATAATGGAAGTGAATATAAAAAAGATACTTTATCTAGATGTACAGAATGACTCCTGTGATTATTTTAGAGTTTTTTTTTTCTGAAACTTAGTGATGATTCAAACTTGCTTAAGCTATTATGGCTGTGCTTATCCAAATTAAAGCCATAGAATGGGTCAGAATTAACAGCTTGCACCTGCACCGTATCCAGGCTATGGCATCTTGGAGTTTGCCAAATAGGTTTGGTTCAACCTTCACAAGGTTGAAGTTAGAGAGTTTACTTGCATAAACCTTAAGCTAGCCTTCCTAACTCTTCGGCAGCCATTTACTATCATTCATACACCCATCTTGACTCTTTATTTTCTTTTTTTTTTTTTTAAAGCCCAAAGACTAGATTCCATTCAACATCGACAAATTATACCTCAGAAACAATCGATGACCTTAGAAAAGCAAATATCTATATACTATACTTGATGATTTTGAAGTAAAAGAACACACTAAACTCTAGGTCAGTCAAATAAAAGATTGACATAAAATATACAAACTTCGAAGTTTTGAAATTGTCAATTTACCATGGTTCCCATAACTTAGAGCATATCCCAAATTTTGAATTCTTTTAAAAAGTCTCTCTATATCAATCAAAACGGAGGTAAATAAATCAGCATATACTATAAAAAAAATCATAATTTTTTTACAGTACTTCGCTATAAAATCTACAATATGAAAGGGAAAAAATTGTTATTGATGGAGCAAAATGGCCGGACAGGATTTGTTTAGCCGACACCAAATATTTGGGATTAAGACTAAGTTGAGTTGAGTAGAGTTCTACGCAAATAAAAAGTTATACCCAATCAGAAAACTTACTATTTGTTAGCAATGAACTGAATCCAACCATAATGAATCTACTAAATACTAAGACCATAATGTATTGAGACAACAGGTCCTATATTATTAGGATAGCTTATTTGATGATGCATGTTACTTGATTTACAGGAGGGAGGATATTTATCTTTACTGAGGAGAAGTCAATGATCACAAATTCTTCATCATAGCATAATTATCAATTACTTCTTTCTCATTAGCTTCTCCATAGGATATACTTGTTTCAACTGAATGAAAAAACATTACCAAATGGAAGCTATGATTGGCAAAACCTCAAGCCACAGCTTAGAGGGACCAATCTCTCTACTATTTTCATGATGATTCATATGTCTTATGTTTCACAACAGATCACTGACAATGTATTCATGGACACATAGTTAGAGAATCAATTCATATCTATGATTTTGATCATGTAGAGATTTTTCCCTTTCCAAAGTCAAAAGACTATATGATTTTCACTTCTATAGTTAATAAATAACAGAACCAAATGTTTTCAAGACTCAAATGAGAAAGCTTTTTTCTATTTTCTTCCAATATTTTGGTCCAGGCACATAATATTCAGATCAAACTAATTGATAAAAGTCCATAGAACATTATTAACACTGCTTTGAGTGGTTTATAATTAAAAGAGCATCTCATAAAATTAATTGATAAAATTTCTAATTCATTTAGTAAATTCCATTAATTTTGATTTTGCTAAGTGAATGCTTTTTTTTTCTTTGAAATAAAGAAACACTTAATTGAGCTAAGAGTTTCCAATGCTTCTGTGCAGAATACGGACAGAGCTTTGAGGTATCAGATAAAGGAGACGTGTATAGTTTTGGGGTAATGGTGTTGGAAATGGTAACGAGGAAGAGACCAACGAGTGACATATTTTCTGATGGATCCAATCTAAGGAATTGGGTCATTTCTTCATTTCCCAATCAAATTTTGGATGTTGTGGACATATCTCTAAAGAAGGAAGCATATAACAAAGGTGGAAGCAATGCTGAACAAAAGCTAGAAGAATTATGTACCCATATATTTGATATATGCTTGATGTGCACAGAAGAGAATCCGCAAAAACGACCCTCAATGTCCTCAGTCACACGCAGACTAGAGAAAGTTTGGGGAGAAATGGAAATTGAAACATAGAATAAAAATAAAGAGGTGGAAGCACTAAGTTTCATAAAAAAAAGTTATGTACTTGAACTGGTGTGAAGACCCACTGAAAATTAAATCCAATACTGATTGGGTTTCCTTAGTATGATCAAATAAATTGAGGGAGTTGAGTTTTTAGTGCCTTGAAGATGCCATGGATGGATTTGAGTTGCCTTGCTTTGAAACCAATATCATTCTTCTGTATTTGTAAATACCATCTAGATGAAGAATGAATAGTAGTTCTTTCTACATGGTACATATTACTATTTGTCAGAAATCAGCATGGTCTGAGACTCTGAAATGAATACGCTGTTTGTATTTAGTGAACCCTTCTCCATTTAATGTGGGGATATTTGAACTACTTAGAAATAAAATCATGTCAAATAAATAATAGAAAAGGAAATTCCAATTGAACTATGAGATAATTTGTTGTTTGTTCCTTGGATAAGGACCAAAAACAGGGTACTCCAGCTTAGTCCTTGCTGTTTCAAGTGGCAAACATTGAATGAACAGGCTGTAGGGGAATTACTACTTTGGCACGTATGCTGTGACAGGATCATCTGTTAATGTTTTCCCATTCTATTGAACTTTTGCAGAGGAATTCCTGCAGTCAGTCAATATAGAAAATATTTGGCAGTTGGCATAGAAGTTACATATACACACATAAATAATTGTTTCTATTTGCCTGAAGCTCATCCTCACATCATATGCATTAAACTATAGCTTTCACACAGAAGTGCCAGAATAGTACCCTGTACTTTAGGGGTTGTCACAAGTTAGTACTTAGTACCCGAACTTCAAAACTTGCCACTGCAGTACTGAACTCCCAAAACCTATCAATTTAGTCCAAAATTGTTAATGGACGTTAAGTGACATGTGAAATGACACAGATGCCCTTCAGATATCTTCTAATTTTCTTTCAATTAGCCTGTTCCTTCATCTTTCTCTTTTCTCATTCCCTCTCTCTTCTCTTTTCCTCCCTCCCCACCGCCCCCACACAGCCCGAATTTCCACCGCCCACACAATATCGCCCCTGACCTTCGTCTCGTCTCCAGCAACTGCATAATTCAGCAGCACCTGACCACCCATTTCTTCCCAACTCCCCATAACTGATGAATCAAAAGCACCATTACTTGATGTAGACACAAATGAAGTGGAAGGAGTGTTGGCTGCACCATCCGTCGGACGCAAGGCCCTACCATAGGTTTCCAGGTGATCATGAAACAGATTGATGAATTCCTCTTTAGGGTCTGAACTAGTATGATGCCCCTGGGTGTAGGGGTGTCAATGGACCGATTTTGGGTTGGGCCCCATCGGAATCAAAATCAATTTAGACACATTGGACGGACCAATAAGACATATCTAATTGGCCTGGTCCAAACTTAATGGTCCAAATTATTTATTGGATTGGATTGGATTGGACCCGGTCCATCTGCTATAGATTTATATTGGATTGAGTTGGATTGAACTAATATTTGGTCCATTAAGAATACAAGTGTCAATGGACCAGGTCCATTGAATTGGATTGGAATCAATCTAGATGAAAACAAATTTGAACAGATTGGATAGTCCCGACATTGAATTGGATTGATCCAAAATGGTAAGTATTCATCAAATTGGACTGGACCTGGTCCATTTGTAATGAACTCATATTGGACTGGATCGAATTGGACCAAATTCGGACCAATTGACACCCCTATCTGGGTGTTCCCAGTAGTAGTACTGTTAGGCTGAGAATCACATGCTGCTACATTGGCTGTGTCCTTGTACCTTGTTTGACTCCTGACTTTTAACTACCCACTTTGGCTTCCCAATAAGACCCCAACAAGTCTCACGTGAATGCCTAGATTGTTGGCAATGGGTACACCACAACTTATCCTTGTAATCCCCCTTCTTATAGTCATCCTCACTACATTGCCACCACCCTTTGCAGCCAAAGCAATCTGTAACTCCCCCCCGGTTGTAACCATCACACTTCTGCTTTTCTTAGATTGTATTATGGCACAAACTTCTTAGACTGAAGGAAGATCACTACTCCCCAAAATCTGAACCCTTAGAGGTTCATACACTGGGTTCAGTCGCAACAAGAATGCAAACACCCACTCCTGTGAAACTAACTTATTGTGCACCTTTGCATCATCATCATTTTTCCATTCAATTGTTTGGTAGTGATCTAACTCCTACACGGAGGGTTGCATACAAGCTATGGTCCCCCTACTTATAGATACAGGATTGGACCTGTAATTGATAAATCTTTGCATAGTGTCTTTGCTCTGAATAGGTTGATTTAGATTTTCCCCTGTTGTAACATACAGCTTTACTCCTTGGACCATTCCAGATAATTTAATCCATTCAATGGGGTAATACGCAAAAGGAAATTCATGTTGTCAGCCCCTTCGGTAGATGTTCCCTGAGGTGATGTAATTCCAGACAATGCAGAATCGTCAGTTGCCGATCAGTTGTTCACTCAAGCACCCAACCACCAAAAGCACAGCGAACTCAATAAACAGAACCCAGCACAGGCGATGGAAAAAATTAGGGACGAAACCAGTAAACCCTAGTCAAATAATAGGAACTGTTGAAGCCCTTCTCACACACTGGCTATACAGCCAAAAAACAAGTTTTGCTCATCACCAACACTGCGCACACTGCTCGTAGCACATACCTGTTGTGCACATGATCACACGATCCACTACAGCAACAAGAGAAAGGCACACGACCCTAAAAAAGACTGTTTACAGCATTTGGCTACCACCAATTGATTCCCTTGGCATTGGGGCCAAGAACAAAAGAGAATGAGAGATGTACGTTTGCTGGTTTGATCAGTCATAAGGAAAGAACTTTTTCCAAAGTTCAGGAAAAAATAGGAAAAGGATTTGAAGGGAGAAGTCGATCTGAGATCTTCTATTGCCCAAGAAGATGCTCTGATAACATATTCTTCACCAAAGAATTAGGCCCCGTTTGATTGCAGTAATAGGTTTCTGGAATCGGAATCATTCCGATCCAACTATTTGGTTGGGCAGAATCCCATTCCTATTCCTGCTGGAATGGCACTCCTCTCCATTTGAGGGAAAGACCATTCCCTGCCCCTCGGGAGTGAAATCTCATTCCTGTTGATTCCAATTCCCATCCTTATTCCTATGTGAACCAAACAGACTATGGGAATGGACCATTCTGATTTCAATTCCAAAAGATTTTGATTCCAATTCAAGCCAAAGAAGGCAAAAATCTTGTTTGACAGCATCCTTTGTATTGTTTATACTTGAGGCTTAGTTTGGAAGGAGTACAAATACAAATATGTATACAAATACAGACAATATTATAAAATATAAGGTTTTGCACTCTACATATTTGCATTTGTACTCCTTCCAATCTGAGCGTAACTGAAAAAGAAACAAGAGTGACCTTGCAGTACAAACTATCATAAAAAACATGTAAAAAATCAACATTATCAATAGTTAGTTTGTTGTTGATCAATTTTGAATGCAATTAGCGGATCGTTATGTCTCTTGCTACCTCCAAGTTACCATTGGTCAAGAATTGTCTTTCCCTTTGTCTCCCTATGACTCCATGCTTAAGCTTATGGGAGTTAGACAAGCTTCACTTTCTTGAGCAACCCAAAAATTAATGTAAAACGTGAGAATGTAATTTCAAGTTGCCCACTGAAACAACATCCTCTATCTCCAAGGACTGCTCTAAGAATAAAGATTCTTGCAAACATTAGCACATGTGCAATAGAAATAGAATCCAGACCCATGGTCCTAAGAAACCATGGAAGGCATTGAAGTGGATTGTCATTATATATGAAAAACTCTTTTTGATGAAATCACTACCTTTTGACATGAAATCCTAATAACTTTTATATTCAACATATTCGTTACGTATTGTGCAATATGCACTGATATGTTGTGATATTCTGAACCTTGAACTTGAGAAGGTTTCAACAGGGCCAGTAGAACACTAGATATGCTATACCACTTTTTTTTTTTTTGTGTGTGATATCCATGTTCATTATAATATTTTGCACATATAATAACAAAGTTATACATCCTAAGTGTAGCTTCTTATTATAAATTATAACTCGACTTAACCCAACTCAATTGATAGTGAAATTCGGAACTTCCTTGCAGTTGATTTAAAAGCAATCGCCCATTGATTCATTCGACCTTTCCTCTCCTAGCCATGTGTCTAATGCACTGCCAGGCATTTGTAAAAAGGGAAGAAGTGATTACACCACGTTCTGTGCAACAAAAACTAAAAATGAAGTATGATATATATAAACATGGCGAATGAAAATAAAAGTCATATATATCCAATTATGTCAAATTCTAGCTTCAAATACATGAAAGATGTATCCATACTGCATAAAGAAAAGCAAGAGAAACATTTACAGAGGACATAGGACTTTCTAAGTCATTCATCACTGGCAAATATTTGTGAGAGGACGCCTTGAAGCTTGCTGAGCAGAAAAAGAATCAATCTGACTGTGTACAGCAATCCGCATGTACATTGGTGCTCCAAATTGCACTAACTATGTCTTATTTCATCAGTATTTTACAGAGGTGCCAAACCGGGTGAAATTCCAATTCTGATACTTGAAATATGCATCTCTAAAGCACCCACAGAAATTTGTAGTAGAGTTGACTCTGGAATTCATAGAAAGAGGAATGAATTTAGTCTTGCCAAAGATACCAAGGCTCTATTAATTTCAGCACTATTATATTTTACCTTCATGCACAAATTAATTTGTTGGAGGAGGCGCTTGCACTAAAAATTGGTTCCCATAAGTCCTAGGAGGAAAATCAAATCAATTAATAGGTTTATCTTTAGTTAAATAAAGTGCAATCATAACTCAAGGATGTTCTGACTCACTTAAGGTTCAGTCCAGGTTTTACTTTAAGGCTGTTTGGGACTTCACCTCCAAGTTCGTTGTTTTGGAGGAAGCTGAAAACACAAAGGAACAATGACAGTAAGCATGTCAAGTCTCAAAATGATCTGTCAATTTCTATTACTCAATAAATAGAAAGATAAGTTGACACCTGAAATAAAATCCAGGAGGATTGACTAGTTGAGGTTATTCTTTATGGAAATAAATCAACACAAATGTAGATACCAGTCATGCATGGTTACGGATAACATAAGAATATTTAGTCAGATTGAAATGTGGTGATATTCCACCATAGAGGAAGGAGATAAGACTTATGAGGGAGCAAAAAAATAAAATAATTGTATACATAAATACATATACATGTATACTTACTAGAAAAAGGATTACACTACTTAAAAGTGTGCTAAACTGCTAATTTTAGGACATCATCAAATAACTAGACCATTGCAATAAAGGGATCATACAAAGCAGCATTATAATTTCGATTAAGACTAATGCTACAGTGAGCTTCTTATGACAGTGGGTAACCTTGCCTTGAAGAGCATGGTTCTGGTACACTGTATAGGGCTCAATGTTTCATGTGAAGCCCTAAAATATACGAGGCAAGGTACCCACCGTGCACTGGGTAGTTTACTGTAGCCTTAGCATTCCTATTCTTATTAAAACATAGTTTCATCATTTCTAATGATAGCCAATTTTCAAGTAATGACTGAAAATGAGGTGGTGTATAGACAGCAATGACTTGTTTTTAGGTACCACTACCACTTGAATCATTGATGAGTTGGATTAACATAACCTCTCATTCGTTCTTGATAAGGGTGTGGTGGTAGTAATGGATACCAACTTGTTTACGGAAGAACACCCAAGAAATTAACTTCAATTTGCTTCAAGTTTCAAGAAAGATGAAGAGTAAGTTCCCAGGAGAAAGTATTTCTGATTCATTAACATGCATACATTTTGTCTGAGCAAGAATCCAATGTATTTCTGGAGCAAGAACCCCCCCCCCCCCAACACACACACGAGATTACATGGTCTTTTACTTAGTGTCTCTTCTCATGTATAGAGTGAAATGAATCAACTCAAAAACAATGAAAAGGTCATATAACTGAAGGCAAATACACCATGATGTCAGTAAGCAAATCAGTTAAAAAAAATGGAAAAAAAGAGTCCAATAGAACCAAATTCACAACTGGTGAACCATTTGCAGGCTAAATAGACAGAAAATATCATCAATTATCAAGTCACAAGGTTATTAAAAGAAAGACATGGTACCAAACGGGTGGCAGGGTTAGTTTGAATGATGTTCAACCATAAATCAGTTATCAGCTAGAGATAGATAAGAAAGCAGTTTCAGTCAAGAAACCAATAATAGAGTTTCCAGTATGCCTCTGGTTTTTTAGATTATTATCATCTCCACTTATCAGCACATCCATATTGTTTCTGCAGGTTCTGGAACATGATTCTGGAGAAATTTAAACTGTACTAATTGAGAATCAAACCTATTAGGAGTTCTCAAATTTCTTGGTACAGGAATTGAAATCGGCTGCATTAAAGATAAACTTATGTCTTTGGGAAGATATTGTTCAATTAATAAGAAGAGGTAGCAGGTAGCACAGAAAGGAAGGCAAATTTTCATTATATTATTTCTGTATGGTTTAAAAGGTTAGAGAATCACTTCTAAGAACCTAATGGGACAAAAATGTGGACAATTGAATCCTATAAGATCAAGTCCATGATCAGAGAAACAGCAGATCTTGAATTTGACTGGGTTTTAATTGTAACCTTAAGATCTTATGGTTCCAATAAGAAGATCCAAAAGATAGCATCATTCATCAGAAACTCTATTGGATGTATTTGAGGGTAACTTTAAGCCTTGCAACAACTCCAAGTAAAAAAACTTTTGATGTGAAGTAGTTCTGTGAAGGACCTTAATGAAAGAACTAGCACTCTAAAGGTCTGGAATTCCCATAAGACCATTATAACCATGCATAACAGTAACAAGCAAATCATGGAACAAATCAAATAAAGTGAAAGATCAATTACAATGTCACTGTGTCATATTTAAGAGGACAAAAAGTATAAACATCCATAAATGAAACACTAGTGCAAAGCAAATATATTCATTTAATCTTAAGAAAATACAACTTACAGTTCACGCAGCTTGACAATGTTACCCAGCGACGGAGGAATCACCCCACTAAAATGATTGTCCTCCAAATGCCTTCAGTGAATGATGACAATAAATTAGAGAGGGTAAAGATCAAATAGCACATACACTACTTTACAAAAGTTGCTCTACAGGTTCAAACATAGATCATGCAACCCACAGAAGAGAGAGTGAAGAACTAAACCTACAAGAGTATGATGACTACATTTCACAGTCTAATGGTTGGTGGTCTAGGTCCTAGGGTTTAATAGCCCACGAATCTAGTTACTATGCTGCATCACAAACCTTAAGTTGTTTTAAAAATATCATATTTAAGGGAATAAAAGATAGGCCCATGACGTACAATGTCTCCAGCATCTTTAAATTGCTTAGATCAGGAATTGTTCCCCAGAAAGTGTTATTCCCAAGCCAGCTGTCCAGAAAACAAAAAGGCACTAGAAAAGTCTTGATCATCAAATATTATTCTAAGCAGAACAGTTAAGTTCAAGAATTTACATCTCAGTTAATGCAGTCAAATTGGCAATTTCAGGTGATAGAGGTCCTCTAATTCCCATGCTTGTGAGGTTTCTGGGAAAAAAATAAAAAAGTGAGTTACTTTATAATAATTTAAGTATTGAATGAACCATAGATGGCAATGAATAACAGTAAATCCAACTCACAAAGCAACCACACGAATCCGGGTTCCATAAGAGCAAACTACTCCCGTCCATGAGTATTGGCGAGGTAAACAAGGATCACCATTCCAATCAAGTGGAGGATTTTCTAGACTTTTATTCACTACGTTCAAAGCAACTACTGCAATAGGCAATGCAATGTCATATTAGGCATCTTTTCCAGGAGTTCATTCTCCTGCTCAGGGGAGCCATGCACACATACATGACATAAGTTCCAAATTCTACGGATTGTCTAGTTGACATGCCACTTCTTGGATTGAACATAGCCTAATACTTGGCCAATCTAACAGCTCAATGCAACACAGTATAGAATCAAGGTGTCAGATTGCATCACAGTGTGCCTCTTTTTCCTAACCATTCACCTCACTTTGTCTGTATCTTGCTTAGCCAGTCATGGTATGGCTCTAGTAAAATGGTTAGGTATGTAAAAATTGGTGCAATTTCAAGCTATATTCCATCTAAGAAGTGGCCTAACAAAGCAACAATCCTCGTACAGAAGGTAATCCCTATGAGAAAAGACACCATGTTTGATTAATAAAAAAGTAGAGTCAGTCATGAGTCAAACCATCTCGTGTGAGAGTTCTTCCTCCAAGGGGCAACACATTAAAAACCTCCCCAGCGTTGATCAAAGCACCCATAGCCGACCCAGGAGGAGGAGCCAAAGTTATTGTTGTAAGACCAGAGAGAGGCCATTGTGTGGCAAAAACAGCAACACCAGTTGAAGTCACAGACAGATTGCTGTAATATTGTATTCCATTTATAGCAATGTTTAATACTGTTATATTCCCTAGTGAAGCATCATGATCATCCGCGAAGTACAGAGCAATGTAGTAGGTGGAGTTCGGAAGAGATCTTTGAGGCCATCGCAACTCCCTGGGCATTCCTTGGTCAGACGTTAACTCAGTGCTAAATACCTTTGAGGGTGGAAGATTCCAAATACCAGAACCTGAGAGATTTCTAAAGCTTTGTATTGTAGGACTGATCTCTCCAAATGGCTCCCAGTATCGATCAAATTTGTCATCAGGGAATCTGGAGTTTCAAATTCAAAAAACAAAAAATATTTACATGTTTTCGGTGATAAATGGTTAAAAGGGAAAGGCGCACAATTACTTGCACCAAGATCCCTGGCAGGACAAAATCCAAATTAGTTACAACTTGCAATATAATATTTTTCCTGGAGAAAGCAAATACATTGTGTTTGTAGTTAGTTATCTGGAATACCAATTTCTTTCTAGATTACTATTCTTCCTGGATATTACATATGAAAAGAAATGCCTGCAAGAGAGATATGGTCTTAAAATTTCTTTGTTTGGTTGGTTGATCGGTTCTGAGCGTTGCTTTTCTTATCTTTCTTCTTTCCTTTTTGGTCTTCCTTCTGTTTCACTCTTTCAGTAGAGGATAATTAGACCAGAAACCTTGCATAGAATTCAACATTTATGAACTTCACATTTCTAGTTCTGTATTTACTATAACAGACTGCATATATCTCAACATCAGTTCTTTAATTTTAATTTTCCTCAGTTTCGGGTTCTAACCTGTCACTGTAAGCGGTGGCGTTTCAAATTTTATTTTTTTTCCAATAACAAGGTAAAATCAGTTCAAAGAAAGAAGAAGAAAGTTCAGAGGGCGATACAAGGACATAGCATGATCCCTAATCAATCAGAAAATGAAGATAAAGAGAAAGAAGAAAGGATAAAACACAAGCAGCTCCGTGAACAGAAAAATAAATGTTATATGTAACTTTGCACAACTTACTTGATGAGGGGTCCTCCATATCCAAAACTGTTCCTTGCAACCAAACTCAAACCATATTTCTTGAAATCTGTGGAGTTGTAAAGTGAATTGTCCAAACGAACAACTTCCAAAGCAGAAATGAACGGATCTGAATCCGTATACGTATTTCCAGCAACGCAGATGCTCATCGTCTTCACAGCAGGAAGAAAGACCCCTTCATAGTAAGACCATCTCCCCATGGCGTAATCCTCCGTCGTGTTCACGACGCTCCAGAACGTCCCGTCGACTATCTGATCAAAAACCGGAGGCGAATCTCTGCCATTGACTCCTCCATAGAAGTATGTGGTCCGTACGAGGTATTTGACATTGCGGGTGACCGGCAGAACGTAGCAGAATTTCCGGCGAATATGGCCTTCGAGAGGGAAAGACCGGACGGTGGAGAGCGTCCGGACAAAGTAGGGGTTTTCAGGTATAATTACTGATCTGGGAACTCCCGAGAAGACATACCCGTTGTCAAGGACCCATATATTATCGTAGCGTGCGGTGGCGCCGCAGTCGATGAATAAACCTGAAATGAATAAGGGAACAGAGAATGAATTGAGATAATGAAGTTTAAATTCAGGGAGACGGAGTGGAGATCGAACTACTACCTGTAGGCCTAGAAGGTGAGGATTGAGAATATACTGCAACGAATAGAGCGCAGAATAAGAAGAGATAGAGAGGCGACATGGTCGAGAAGGTGAAAGAACATGAGATTGAGAGACGAAAAGAAAGATTTACACTTCTACAGAAAGAGAAAGAGAAAGAGAAAGAGGGGTGGTTAGGGTTTGAAGAAGTCGTTGATGAGTTGAGGAATAAAGCTCGGTTCCTTCTGTTTCTTTCTTACAGGCGGAGATGAGATGACTGGGTAGAGGAACGCGGGAAAAGAAAAAACCAGGTCAGGTCAGAAGCGGCGGTAGTTAACTAAGGGATTAGGTACACTTTTTTTAAAAATATTAACGGTCATCATCAGTACAATAGATAATGGAAACAAGGTTTGGATTAGGGTCCCACACTCCGACTGACTATATTGGAGGTCAACGATCAAATACCGTCCGATACATTGGAAATCGCTTATAGTTGGTTTGTAGGTAAAATGAATCCGTTGGTTTTGGCCTCTGCATCCACCTTCCTATTCTAGATCACTTTGTATATAACTGTAAACCCGCAACGGACACGAGGAGAGTGGATAAGGTAACCTACTCGATTGTTGCCCCAATCCCCACTCACCCCTCACATCTGCGCCCCACGTGCACATCTCAGCGTGCATCGAAACATCTCCGGAAATTATGATTGGGAGATGTTTTCAATACACGGTTGATATGTGCTGTGGGGTGCCAGTGGGACGAGATCACTTCGGCTGTTTGGCAACCTGGCCTCTTCACATCTCCGCCCATCTACCAATATACGGCGGGATGTGCTGTGGGGCGTTGTGGGGCGGAGATGTGAACTCCCTTACCTGGTCTGCGGGCTCATTCATAATAGGTTTCTAAAACAGTTCAGGCTGTTAATTTTTTAAAAACAGCCAAAACGAGTTCTATGAGGCCCAAATGTGAATTCCCCCCGAGTCTCAGACTTGAATAGTAAACACAAATTGGTGTGTTAAAGCTTGCTGGGACCTCATTAGTTAGGACTTAGGAGTTCGGATCTGCTTCTTACACCGACCTCACAATATGTTTTGGCTGCACATCGGGAATATCTTTCATACTTATATTTATTATTCAATGTTTTCAATATGGAATGTGGTTGTAAGGTTAGTGTGAGGTGCATTTTGTGAGGAGTTGATCCCAATTTATTAGTTAAAACTCACTTTCGCTGAGAGTGCCACTGTGACCCATCACTATTGAAACTCCAAGTTTCGAGCTGTTGCCCATAAAATGTTGGCAACATCATGTGTCAACTATACATACATCATCATTATTGATATTGTTCGATCTGAGGTGTTCCAAACCGATGACACGATAAGATAATCCTGCCAACTAGACGGAGGCTAAGGTGGATGACGAAGTTGTGCATCGAGATCTGCAACCAGGGGAAAGGACGGAAGCCCGAGGAGTTAATCCCCAGATAGGTACTCTGACACTCAAGTCAGTTGGGTAGAGAAGGAGGTGGCCAAGCCAAGTATGTTGAAGTAGCGCTAGTCTGAGCCAAAAAGATAATGCAAAGAGGTATTCAAAGAGTGTCATCCCAAAGGTCCTTTACCTTGAGTGGGGAATACCTATTTGTAGTTGGGTGTTTGTGTTCCAGATGGATAAGGCTTCTGGGGTTGTTGAGATGAGGTCGTCTATCGAGGTCTTTAAGAGGTTTCCTCTTTCCCGGCAGAGTCCATTTTCTTGTCCGTGCAAGACACTCCTTCTTAGTCATGCTTTTTTGTCATATGTGGTGTCGACATGGCTAGAGAGAGAGTGGCCATGAAGATTGCCACGTGGCATCTTTGGCCAACTCAACCGTGACCTGAACAATTATCATTCATACCTTATTCCAATTATGTGGGGTCAATAGATAAATCCTGTTTGGCCAATTTGTTTTATTTAAGTTCATATTGACCGCTAAATTGTTAGTATTTAAATCATTTATTACTAATTCTACAGTCTTTTTTGGCCTATTTGAAGGTTCTAATCGGCATAATTGGTGGTTTTCTGCTCTCTCTCATTTTGTTGCCTAATGAATTATTCCTAAATTCCTATGATAATTTCATTGCTAAACTTATCATTTCTAGTTTTTCACTCATTAAGATATAACAACTACTCAGTTGCATATCAAGAATATCTCCCTATAAATTATAACAAAAAGCATAAGCTATTTTTGATATGTGAATGTAGTCTTGTAGCTAGTAGATCTGAACCTTCTCTGTGGCCCTGAATGAAAGTGGCAAGAAAGAATGAAAAATTATGCTGCCAAACAAAGATGATATTGATTTTTTTATATGATATTGATTGATTGGTTACAAGTTAGGTAGGAAGAATGATTAGATATGATGCATGACTTGATGATGCATAAAAAACTTTTCTTTTTTTTTTTATGTTTTGGTTTGCTGCAAAATAGGTCTTGATATATAGAAAACTAATATTTTTGATACAACTGTGTAGTGCTACCAGGACTTAACCAGGGTGCGCCTTTGTATTAAAATCTAAGGCCTAGACTGACCTAAATTTTTTCTTTCAAAATTTCTAGGACCAAGTTAAGAGTAGTGTCATAAATGCAGTCAGCGAATTCTTCTCCTTAGGTAGAATGTTAGTTGAGTTAAATAACACCTTCCTAGCCTTGATCCCCAAGTGTAGGAACCCCAAAGACCTTTCTCTTTTCTGGCCCATCAGTCTTTGCAACACTTCCTATAAAATCATTGCGAAGATCTTGGCAAATAGATCAAAGAAAGTAATGGACTCTATCATTGGGCCCTTTTAGGGTTCTTTCATCCAAGGAAGGCCGATCTCTAACAATATTCTAATAGCTCATGAGCTTCTCCATCATATGAATTCTAGCAGGAAAAAGGATAAAATTATGGCTATCAAGCTCGATATGACCAAAGCCTATGATAGGGTATAATGGCCTTTTCTTTGATCAGGTCATCGAAGGATGGGTTTTGGCCCAAAATGGAGAAACTAGATATAACCAATGTGTATCTATTGTTAGTTACAAGGTTCTAGCAAATGGTTCCCCTAACCAGATCATCCATCCCACTACAAGCCTTCGTCAAGGGGACCCACTATCTCCTTTCTTGTTTCTCCTGGCCTCTGAAGTGTTGTCTTCAAACATAGAGCATCTCCAAAATGAAGGTATAATTGAAAATTTTATTTTTATTTTTTATTTTTTTTGAAAATTTTGGTTTCTTTTCTAAGTAAAATTGTAAAATTAAAATATTTAACTTTCCTATGAACTTTGGGAATTAGGAACTATTTAAAAATTTAAGAAATGAGAAATCTAAGTTATTTAATACATAAATAAAAAAAAAATACTTAACCAAATTGAAATAAGAATGATGGAATAGAAAATTGGAAGAAAAATATGAATTTTATTTCATTTAAATTTGAATGGTACAAATTAGTGAATTACAAATACAATGATTGGATCATTGCATACTTGAATGAATGAAATATAAAAATGGAATAAATTAATAAAATATAAAAAATACAATATGGTTACAAATTGAAAATACAAAATTACATTGTTAAAAAATATAAATATATATCAAATAAATTAAATAAAATTAAAAAAAATTTACAATAATTTGAAAAAATGAAAAATTCTACAAGTAGTCAAATTCATGAATCATCATTCATGACTTTCATCATCTACTTCGGGTGAAATGTTCGGTGTTGTATCATGTCCTCCCTTGTCTTGTAATTTATCTTCTGCATGTAGCCAATCCTTGAAGAAGATGCACATCTCTATGCTCTCATGGTTCATGCAGCTTCTTTTGTCATCCAGCACTTTGGTACCTACACTAAAACAAGACTCCGATGGCGGTGAGAACTGAAGGGGTTAGTAAATCACACCAAAGGGTGTGATCCAGCAAACCCTTCTTTTGTCATCCATCACATTGTAGACACCGAAAGGGCTATAGTATATCACGTGTCATGGCGGCGAGAACTGGATAATTTTTCAAGTATTCACTCCACTAGGCTAAAATATCAAAATTATTTGATACTTCACCTAAATTAGAAAAATTTGCTTGCAAATAAAAATTAAGTTCAGTAAATGAACTTGTTGTAGAACTAGCAGATTTATGCCTTCTACTTATTAAATAAAAAAACTTTTCTCTTCTATTACTAGGCTCAAAGTTAGAAGGAGAAGAAGAAGAATATGAACATTCAAATTCAGACAAATTATACATTTCAAATAATAAATTATTAATTTCTTCTTTTTTTATTTTCTATATCAATATTCATATTTTCATAATATGTTTAAGGTAAAATATCTAAACCATCTTTCCTAATCCTAGGGTCTAATATTGTAGCTAAACAATTAAGGGGAGAAATATTCTCCCAATACTTTAATAAATTTATTTTCCATAATTTCAATAATACATTGAAATTGTGGACTATTCCTATATTTGGCAAAACAATCACTAATTACCATTAATTGATATGGTAAATTACAACTAGCTGGATAATAAATTCCGGATAATTCATTTGTTGCATCATAAAAATGTTTTAAAAAATCTCTTATAGAGACTATCATTTCCTAGTCTTCTTTAAATGTCATATCATTAGGCATTTTAAATTATAAAAATCAGAAAGAATTTGATTATGAGATATACAACTTTCTAACATAGCATAGGTAGAATTCCACCTATGCTTTACATCTAATATAAAATGTTTATATTTTAAACCATAATTTTGGCATAAATATTTAAATTCTTGTTTTCTTGCCCCTAAACTTTATATATATATATATATATATATATATATATATATATATATATATATATATATATATATATATATATATATATATATATATAACACAGATTCTAATTTTTGAAATATGATTTGAAATAATATTCAAGGCATCTTGAATACATAAATTTAAGATGCGACATGAACATTTAATATGAAATAATTTACCATTTAAGCATTGTTTTAATTGATATTTTAAAATATTTATTGCAGAATCGTTATTGCTAGCATTATCCATAAGCATGCAAAGTATTTAAAATACTTGCAGCAATAGTTGGGCCACTATGTGGCCATTCAAACTTAGTAAAACTTAAAATTCTTTTATTCAAAAGCCAATTTTCATCAATAAAATGGTTAGTAACGCAAATATAACTAATATTAAATTTGGATGTCCAAACATCCGAAGTAATTGCAACTTTAGAATTAAGATTTGCTAACAAAGAAATTAAATTTTGCTTATATGAATAAAAAATTTTTACAGCATCAATTCTTATAGTATTCCTATAAACTTTTTTATATTGTAGGCTTACAGAACTATGCAACCATTTTTCTAGCTTTGCATCTTCAGTTAACATAAATGGTTGTTCTACATGTACAATATACTTAGCAAGTTATTGTCTCATTTTTTCTTGTGAATATCTAAAAGTACCAAAACTAGTCCCTCTCCCAATATGTGTTTGGGTTGTTTCTCTCCCTTCATCTTCCTCTCACTCATGTGTGAGCAGATGTCTGCTCAAGTGACCTGTACCACCCTTGCTACAATAAATTAAGTCTTTCCTACATTTTTGGTAAACGTCCCTTTTCCCCTTCTCCTTAATATCCTCTACTTTGAAAAATTTTCAAACCGGGCTACTTAGCTTAGAAGCCTTCCTTTTTCCTATAGTACTACTACTACTGGGGGTGAGAGTTCCACTTCCATCGACATCAAACGCATCAGTGCTAACACTAATACTATCGTGATGCGATTGAATGTCATCCATGGTGAATATGTTGGGGAATCGGTTTTGAGAAGGGCCAGTCATTTTTTTTTAATTCTAAAAAGATAAAAATTAATCTAATTAGATTTACTCGGATTACTGGTTCAAAATCCCAACTTGATTTCAACGGTTGAAGGCTTTCAACGTCAAAGCCTCCCAGATTGAGATACTTGAGCTGGTTGAGCAAGCCTTCTTTTCGTTGAAAGTTGAAAGTTCGATAAAGTTGAGACTTGAGAATTGGAGAATGCAGAATCAAACAATCAACTAATCAGAATTTCTCAAATTGCAGATAATTGAGAATGTATAAGTATGAGAGAGAGAGAGAGAGAGAGAGAGAGAGAGAGAGAGAGAGAGAGTTAAGAGAATTGTTGAATTGGTGTGATGATAATGGTGGAGGATAGGGCTATTTATAGGAATTGAGCATAATTCAATTGCCCAACATACCAAAAAAAACTATCTATTATTTAGTTGTTGGGAGGGGTATTTTGGTTATTGTAAAGTTACTTATAACTTTACCCAAATGCCCCCTAAACTAGTTGCTATATAGTTGTTGGGGGGGCATTTATGTCATTTTCAACCCCCCCATAAGCAATACAGAAATACCCCCCTAATATGGCTGTTTATAGCTGTTGGGGGGGGGTATTTCTATAAACCCCTCAAAAGCTGAAACTAGCCCGTGCTTCATGCCGTGCTTTGCACGGGCCGAGCGTGGCCCATTATGGGCCTAGAGGGCCGTGCCAGGCCAGGCCATGACAGGCCACAGGTGGCCCAACCCAATTTACACCTCTAGTCTAGGTATAACTCACCTCTTATTTGCGGATGATAGTCACATTTTTATAAAGGCCTCCATTAAGGAAGGAGATGAGATTCTAAGGGTTCTTAACCATTATGAAAAAGAGGATCCAAAGAATGCTCTCCAAAGCTCTTGCTTCCAAAAGAGTGACTAAACCTATCAAGTATCATGGTCTACCAGCCAGGCAAATCAAAGAAAGAGGCTTTCAATTATATCAAAGAAAAGGTCATGGGTAAGGCTCAAGGATGGAAGGAGCAACTCCTTTCCCAAGCTGGAAAGGAAATCCTTATTAAAGTTGTAGCGTCAGCTCTCTCAGTGTACTCAATGTCTTGTTTTCTCCTCCCTCAAGCAATTTGTGATGATATAACTAAAGCAATGAGACAATTTGGGTGGGGATACAAAGATAATAACAAGAAAACCCATTGGATCAAGTGGGATCTATTCTGTAAAGCAAAAAAGGAAGGTGGGATAGGGTTTAGAGACCCAAAAAGTTTGAACTTGGCTCTCATGTGCCTGGCTAAGCAAGCTTGGAGAATCGTGTCGAACCCAAACTCTCTCCTCGCCATGGTGCTGAAAGGCAGATACTTCAAGAATGGGTCTTTCTTCCAGGCAACAGTTCCCCCGTGCAGTTCTTTGGGGTGGAGAAGCCTTATTAAAGGTAGGGAGGTTCTTCAAAAGGGCCTATTTTGGCAAATTGGTAATGGCAATTCTATAAATTTTTGGACAGACCCCTGGCTCCTAAATCTAGGTCTTCAGATAGCTATAACTGCTCGTCTCTCCATTGTCATGGTTTTTTCCATTTTTCTTTCATATAGCATAACTTGCACCAATTGTATGAATACAAAATTTGCATCACTCTGTGAGTGCAAGGCTCAAACGGGTGTCTTGATGCTTTGAACCTTGTGTAGGTGTTTGGTAGCATGGTGATGTATGACCATTGTATTTGTACCTGATTTCCGTATTGGAAGATGGAAAAAAGGGCTGAGCTACAGCTGGCAATTGGGTTGGGTGGATCGGGTTCAGGATGGGTTAATACATTTCGGGTTGAATTTCGGGTTAAGTCGGCAAGTGCTAGGCCCTGACCCTAAATGTTCAGATTATGGTTGATCCACAGGTCAATTTGGGTTATCTAAAAAAATAATTGAAATTAAAAAAAAAATAAAGAAAGAATACAAGAAAATGCCATAACAAAAAGAATTAGCCTTAAAATTCCAAAAATAAAATAAAAATCTTGAACATTTAACAATTCAAAGAGTATACAGTAAATAGTAAAAATTAAAGAGAGGGAATTTTTAACAATACATAAACAATCCTAATTAGACCTAACAATCAGGTTAGTGAGTTGACCCATAACCCAACCCAACCCAAATTTTTCCGAAGTGGGTCACGTCGGAGCATTCTCAAATATTCAGATATCTAAATATGAAACCCTAACCTTGTTTTTTCAGGTTGGGTTGGGCCGAGTTTACTGATTGAATCAACTTTTTCCAGATCTAGGCTGAGCACAAAGTGTAATACGACATTTGTTTATTACTTTTAAATTTTAATTATATACAGGGGCCACATAGAAGAAAACTCTCCTCTCTCCAGCATGAGATATTTGAATGATATTTTTTCTAAGTTTAAAAGTGAATTTCACATAAGCTGAGATAAGAGGCAGCATAAAATGTTTGTACATCAGCCCAACCAAATTGAATTATGGTTTGGTAAGGTCTAAAGGCCTGTTTGGCACCAACATGATGAAGAAGTGGATATGCAACGCAAAGATAGTAAACACCTCATGTTAAGAGTTAAAAACAGGTATCACATGTTTGCGCAATTGCAGCGCACCCTAAGAGATATCCAAGTGGGTGTGGTACCAACGCGTTGCGTTCTCATGCTGATTTCATGACAATCACTATATAGGTATATGTTTGGCATCGATGATGCTGATGTATAGGTTAGAAGCACCATTTTCTGAAAAAATATTGTCTTTTTTTTTGTTTGGAAATGTTGCTGCTAGGTAGGACATTTCCTAGAGAAACAACAATGTTTTATGTTTGGTACCAATGCTCCAAGAAATGTTTTCAGCATTGGTACTCATTATCCAATGCCACGTCACTACCACCTCATATTCATGTTGGCAACAACGAGTTACAACTCCAGAAAACGCCAGATTTGGCATTACTCCAAGCCATGCCTTCCCGATTTCTAAGGCATGACTTTGAACACTGTTTTTTATGAAAAAACGGTTTCAAACAAATGTCCATTTCCTGGAGCATTGTTTTTCTAACGTGACGCTGATGTGGTGCCGTTTTCTAGAGCAAGGCAACAATGCCAAATAGACGCTAGGTGATTTGACATTAACATCCCAAAACTTATTTTGTTGAATATGTTTTAAATAAAATGAAAATGCCAGAGTTTACCTTGAGCGCCATGCATGAAGGTGTTGGAAGAACGCCAAAAACGATGTTTCTTGCGTATCTTTCCCACTCCACTCATCCTATGTGGCACCAAATGTTCAACCTGAAATACTGCAGTACCAAACACCAATGCAAATAAACTTGCATTGATGCAAAACTATGACACTGCAAATGATTTGAGTGTAAATTTTGGCCTATTTTTACTTCAAATTTTAGCTTATTTTGTTTGATTGCAGTGTAAATGAAGTAAATTAAGGTATGAAGAAGAATAAAATAAAACCCAAAACAAAATTAAACGAGAATTTACATTTTTTTCATTTGCGCTCTCATGCAGTTGTACTAGTACAAATAAAATTGCACTGCAACCAAACACAACCTAAGGGGGTGTTCCACAACATGAAAAAGTTGTTTTTGTTTTCAAAAACAAAACCAACCATGCTATCCAACACCCCTTTAAATTGCAACAAATGTTCCAATATGCCTGAAATTCTCATCAAATGTAAGTGTTTTGAGAGAGACCCTAACACGGGAGATTATCACTCATTGGCTTGAAAATTCATATTATTGAACATGGACTTTCTATTTTGTTATATGTAAGGATAAATCTATGATACTGGAAAGACATGATACTAGAAGAGTTTTAGCTTTGACCAGTCAACCCATCTTTAAAAAATGTCTTAAAATTTCTGATTAGTAACGGCTGTTTAATGGTAGGTACTAAATTGACACGTTTTGAAAGTTTTGATACTAAATTGTCATATTTTAAAGTTAGGAGACCAAAGTGGCACTAGGCCCAAAGTACAGGTACTAATAAGAAATTTCCCCCCTTTTTTTGCTCCAAGGGACTACACAACATGGGTAGCCCATCCCCCAAACCCAAAACCCCCCAACCGAGATGTAGGCAGGATTGATCCCAAGTCTCTGTTACAACCAGCATGAGACCTTACCAACTAACGGATTGGCACCTTGTCACCCCTTATCCCCATTTGATTAGTTATTAGACTTGTTCGTTCAAATTTTGGAAAAAGCTCAACCTAAGGCCTAAGCCCAACATATGAATAGATTTAGGGTAAATTTCTTAAACTACCCCTACTGTTTGGTTAATTGACAAACAGTACCCTTATTGTTTAACTATTGTCTTATAATAACCCTAAGTTTTCTAACAATTGACTAGCTCACCCTTACCGCTAGCATCCGTTAATTTTCCATTAAAATCTGTATACACGTGACACTATGTGACTTTTAAATTTTTTAAAACCCAATATTAGCCTCATCCCTTTCCTCTGGACCGGAAGCCCCTACCTCCTCTAGACCTGGCAATTGGGTTGGGTGGGTCGGTTCGGATTAGGTCAAGGTATTTCGGGTTGATTTTGAGCGGGTTGAATTTTGGGTTGGGTTGTCAAATGCTAGACCCTAACCCTAAATGTTCGGGTTAGGGTTGACCCATGGGTTAATTCGGGTCATCCCAAAAAATAATTGAAATTAAAAAAAAAAAGAAAAATTACATGAAAAATATTAAAATTAAAAGAAATAACCTTAAAATTCCAAATATAAAATAAAAAACTTGAACATTTAACAATTTAAAGAGTAAACAACAAAAAGTAAAGACTAAATAAAAAAAAATTAAAGAGTGGAAACTTATAACAATGCATAAATAATCCTAATTAGACTTGATAATCGGGTCAGCGGGTTGATCCATTACCCAACCCAGTTTTTTTGAGTCGAGTCATTTTTACATTCGAGTAACTAAATATGAGACCCTAACCCTGTTTTTTCGGGTTGGGTCGTGTCGGGTTCACGTGTTGGGTAAGCTTTTTGCCAGGTCTAACCTCTCTCTCTTCCCTCCATCATTCTCTTTCTTAATTTTCTCCTTCTTCAAATTTGCCATCGCCATTTCAGGTTTTACAAACTTGTTCTCTACAGTCTATCTCCTCACAAGAATGTTGAGGATGATGTCTCTCTCACTTGCAGATCTACAGACAGGTGTGATCTTCTCCTTTTTTAAAGTCGTATGACCATCGGGGAAGGAGAGGAAGAAAGGAGAAATCTTGTTGACGGAAAATATTAGGGAGTTACAAATCTGAGAGGGGATGGAGGAAGAAGAAAATAGGGAGAACGAAGAGGAGAGAGAGAGAGAGAGGTGTTGCTGGAGAGGTCCGTTGACGTTGCAACTTGCAGCAAAAAACAGGGGCGGAAGGGAGGGAGGGAGGGAGAGAGAGAGAGAGAATGAACGGACGGGGAGAGAGAGAATGAATGACACTTGTTACCGCACTTGCCGCAGTTGCTGGCGTTGTAGGCTACATTGGTGCAGCTCCCATGGTAGCAGAGCTCTGCAAATCCACACTTGTGCCCGCACCGCCCACAGTTGTTCTTGTCTCCAAGAACATTATGGCAATGTGTCTTGCAGCACTGAAGAAGCCTGGTCCCGTTGTTCACCGATACCCTATTATAGATGTTGTTCCTAGAGACATCACAGTGTGCACCCTTCCTGATTCTAGCAAGGAACCATTTTCCGGCGAGGGCGTTGGTGAAGGGGTTGTCCATCACATAGTCTTCACTACCTTCTATGTCCTGGGAGAAAATGATGTGAGTGTGTAGGATCAGAACCAAAGCAAGGATTACAGTTACAGAGAAGATGGTGCGAAGTTTGAAGAAAGTGGTGGCCATTCTCTCTCGAGGGAAGGCGTCCATAAGAGTGAGGAGGGCAAGAGACGAACTGGGTATTTGAGAATGTGGCTATCTGATAAAATTAACATTCCATGATCAAAGATTGAGAGAAGTTTCTATTGATCAATCTTGATGGGTTTTAATTATTTGTGCCTTGACAGAACTACAGGAGTCCTTATTGCTTGACCGTAAAGTTGCCGGATGGTTGTGGCGATCTCCTTTTCCAGCGTGAAACGCATAATTAGACACTCGACTCAAGACTATAGAATCGGTGAGGGCAGGTTGAGCCTTGAGGACTTGAGTTAAGTTAAAAAATAGGGATAAAAATTCGCATAGGGTATAAGAGGCATTTTATCTTTTTTGTCCATGTTTAACCGTTTAGGATACACTTAGTATTGTCAGAAACAGTAAGGGTACACTTAGTCAATTTTCAAACAGTAAGGGTAGAATTAGTCAATTAGCTAAACCATAAGGGTAGTTTAAGAAATTTACCCATAGATTTGTTGGTTACCACTTTTATGATACAGGTTGATTGTTATTTTTCTGATCTCATAAGGGAACCCCATACAATGATACACAAGGGTGGTATGCAATGAGAGAGCTCTAATTGGATGAGTACCATTTTAATACTGTATAGTTTGTTATTCTTTTCTTTTTTTTTAAAGATTACTATATAATTTAGGGGTTTTTACTGTTTAGTCCAGTCCTAAAAATCTTAATTCTACCGTATAATTGGAGTAGATACCAACTCGAAATTGATACCAATTCACGGGCGAGTATATGTGTTATAGGTGAAAGTATTTATAATTTTAAATTATTATAGGTCTACGATTAAATTCAGAATTCTCAAGTGGAGTATAGTCAACTTATCCCTATATCAAGTACAACATCTATAGGGATAAGTTGGCGTTTTTGGTAGGAGTTTGAGATATCAAAGGGATTTTATATTATGGGTAATTCATCTAGAAACCCTCTTCATCCTTTTGTATGATAGTTAATGATAAAAAGAAGCCATATATTACAAATTCTATTTGGGATTCACCATAAATCTGAGCTTTCTCATTTGACTTGGTTTTATTTGCATTCAAACAATCGGCTTTACCTAAAGACTATGACTTATAGCGATGTTACATCCGAAGGTCTGTTTGATATGAACCAATATTTTCTTTTTAATTAGGAAAACTCAAATTTAAAATTATATGAGGCCCATGTTATATATTTAGTCTCCCATTTTCAAGTAAATCAATTAATTCATTACTTTCAATAATAAATTATGTATGGGTCAATATCAAGCTCAGACCTATTCCCTACGTGAACACTCCAACACCTATCCACACGATACTACAGTGCACATATGTAAGTGCATGGTTATACCTATATTCGATTGTGTATATTTTTGAAAAAATTGAAGGGTTGGTTTGGTTTTTAATTAACCTAAAAAAATGACAATTAATCGAACCGACCAGTTTTCCGGTTCAATTTTCAATTAACCATTCGTAAATGAAAATTCCACATCACCAAACGGCAAACACCACATAAAACATATTGGCTACTTCACACGTTTATTACATCACAATATCACACAATTTAAGGTTCCTGTTTATTTCAATATAAAATGCAATGAACTTTTGTTAGGGGATGTTTTTAAGCTCACTTTGAGAAAAGTGTAAATGTAAATATGTAGAATGAAAAACTTTGTATATAATATTTCGAAACATTATATTTATACTGTAAATATATTTAGAAATACCATTTACAAAGTTTTGTAGTGTATTGTATTTGCACTCTTCCCAAACTATAAATATGTACAATGCAAATGCAAGTTAATATTTATATTTGTGTTGGCGTAAAAAAATTATTTATATTTGTGTTCTTTCTCAATTGAACCTAAGGAATTTCATGAAATTTATTAAGAGCTTTTCTTTGATTTTCTACTTTTATTTTCTATAGAATCGAACATGGTTGTGTAAATCGTTGTTCAGTTGATGCAATAAAATAACTCTTTTCAAATAGTCAAAATCTTATGTCAATACCTATTGTGGCTACCCGGTTCAGAGAGAGGACGGAGGAATATGGAGTCACCACCTAATTTTTTCAGAATTCGGGAATTTAGGAACACCTGAGATTTTTACAAGAAAAAATAAGGTTTTCTTGATGATTTGTTTCCTTATGGGGTTGAGATTCTTAGGGTCCAGTGACCAAGGCATATGAAAAGGTGTTAAGCACCCCACACACACCTGGTTAAGCCGGCATATACTTTACCAAAATTCCAAGGAAAATTTTATAAGTTTTAGGCTTGAGGAAAAACGCAACAAATGAAAATTTATGAAGTAGCAATCTTAACTATCCAGTTATAAAAATAAACTAACCACAAGCAATAAGAAAATAAGACAACTAAATGATTATAAAACCAACTAAACTATTTAACATGATAATGATTTGCTAAAATAATACTAAAGCAATACAAAATCAAAGCATTGAAAGTTCTACGATAATGGAATTAAGGATTTAAAATTGCAATACTTGTGAAAACTTAGGCCTCATTTGGTTCGTGGAAAAAGGGGTTTGGAATCAGAATTGGAATGGGCTATTCCAATTCCAACTGTTTGGTTGGATGGAATCAGAATTCCATTCCTATTCCTATTAAAATGACATTCTCCTATTTTAGGGAATGGTCATTCCCTACCTGCCTCTCCCTTGGGAATGAATTCTCATTCTTGCTGATTTGAATTCCCATTTCCATTTCTATCTGAACCAAAAATACTATGGGAATGGGCCATTCCAATTCCGATTCCGGAGGATTTTAATTCCAATTACAACTACGAATCAAATGGACCCTTAAAATAACAAGAAAGAGAAGTTATAGCTAACACGCTTTGGTGAAAAAGAAAGTAGCAACCAAATGTTTTGTTTGCAATGTAATGACTATGCAATTACTATATATGCTGAAAATCATAAGAAAAAGAAATTGACTCAATGAACAAGTTATGACACGTTAACCATGCAATGCAAATGATTTAAACCGATAGTCGTTTTAAGCTGAAACACTAATAAGTGTGGATTTGTTAATTGTAGACCTGTTCATGGCCGGGTAGCCCGATGGCCCAGCCCGCACCCTGATTGGGCTTGGTCATGTAATTAGGCCCACGGGCCTGACCTCGGACCTAACACAGTAAGTCCGACTATATTACGGATCGGACTCGGGATTTGTCAAAAAGCTTAGCCCGGTCCGACTCAGCATTATATATTTTATAAAATACATAATATGTATTTTATATATTATATAAAAAATATAAATAATATAATATTTATTGAAATATATATTTATAATTTAATATATACATTTTTTTTTTATTTTTTCTTTATAATTTCTCTCTCTATTCAGCCGCTTCACCTTTATAATTTCTTTTTACGAGGGCCGGGCTCGTTAATCGTAACAAATAAAATCTAAACTCATAAGAAAAAAAACAAAAAAGGAAAACAATGAGACATATGTATACGTAAAGAAAAAGGTGAAGTCCCCACGGTTACCGCAATGAACAACTAAATGGACGCAAGCATGTAGGTGTGGTAAGCGAAGTACTTTACAAACTGTTTTTTTAACACTAGTTGACCTCTAGATTACACTAAAAGAAACTTATGCTCGGAGCTATTTAAAAAGGGTAAGAAAATCTAAAACAAAATCAGCCATAGATCAATTGAAATCCGGCATTGGTTTTATTTGTTAACACTAGCTGACCTCTAGATTACACTAAAAGAAACGTCTGTGCGCACATATCACTCTGTAAGAGAGCTCCTCTCATCTAGTTAAGCTGAGTTGTGTATTGGCCCGGTAAGCTTCACCCCACCCCCCTTCTGTAAGCGCACGCATAATGAACCCTAGAACCGATTTAGGAGAGAAATCTAATGAGAAAACTTTTGGTGGCGACTCTTTCGAGGAGAACTTTGAATCTCTGGAAAAATTACTTATGAAGAAGCTAGTCATTTCAGATGAAGATGTTGAGATGAATGCTCACAATATGGCAAACAAAGAAAGTCAACTTTGTCTCTTGGGGAAAATCATTGCAGATAAGCCTCTGAATATTGCTGGAATAAAGGAAGCTATACAAAAGTCATGGAAACACACGAACAAGGTTTTTCCATTGTTGACCTTGAACAATGAAGTGTTGTTCAAGTTCAATCATGAGGTCGATAGAAATACAGTGTGGAATGGATGCCCGTGGACAGTGAAGGGATATCCGCTAATTCTTCAAACATGGTCTTTGGGTGTAAGGGTGAGTATGATCGACTTTAGTACAACAGTTTTTTTGGGTCCATATTATCGATCTCCCCATTGAGTGAATGACTAAAAGTGTGGAAAAGCAATTATCAAGAGTTGCAGGGAGACCGATAACTGTGGAGACTGTCATTAATAGCCCTTCTGGGGCAATAATGAAGGAAATTGGTCATGGTATGATTTTCAATACGAGAAACTTCCAATCTTCTTTTTTTTCTGTGGAACCCTGGGCCACGAAGAAGCTAGATGCTACACCAAATATGCTTTAGAAAATGACTTAGAGAAAAAAAGGAAAGTCCCTTCCCAAAAAGGAAACTCAAGGGTCGAGTCCATGCTCCTTTGGCCCGTGGCTCTGTGTAAATAATTTTTAAAGCACGACCATGATGATTAAGGATGCAAACTCAGAGATGCCAAGGGGAAGATTTGAACAGCTCCCAAGGAAGAGAGGGTCACCAGGGTGAGGATCCAAATCCATTATCACTAACGATCTATATGGCGCTCAACCAAACGTTACCTCTCTAGAGGGTCAATACAACACTTCCCCAATGAACACCAGCCCTCTGAAAAGAGACGACAGGAACCTGTTTCCCCACCATCGGAAAAACTTTGCAACAGGTAAGTCTAGCCGGCTGGTCCCCGATATGCCGGAGACGGAGAAGGGAATAGTGCAGGTCAGCTTAGTCAACCCTTGGGAATGAAGATCAACAGGGATTGGAGGATGTAGCTCGAAGCACAGATGGCCAAACCAAAGAGCCAGAGCATGTTACTAACAAAAGTATGGAGAAGACTCTCAAAATCCTCCTCAGCCTAGTGTCTTACTGAAATAAGCTATTGCATGTAATGAGCCTCTTTCCAATCTGATGAATGGTGGTTGATGAAGGAAGATTTGGCCCGACCTCTCTATTATGTGACGTGGCAGAAACAACAGCTCGGCAAAAGGGGCCAAGCCTAGGCGGGAACAAGGGGACACACTTCGCCGAATTGACCCTTGTAACAGCTCGAGATACACATCGCCGAACTGACCCACCTTGTAACAGCTCGGGATACACTTCGTCGAACTGACCCACCTTGTAACAGCTCGGGATACACTTCGCCGAACTGACCCACCTTGTAACAGTTCGGGATACACTTCGCCGAACTAACCCACTTTGTAACAGCTCGGGATACACTTCGCCGAACTGACCCACCTTGTAACAGCTCGGGATACACTTTGCCGAATTGACCCACCTTGTAATAGTTCGGGATACACCTCGCCGAACTGACCTGCCCTATAGATACCTCTGAGCTCAAGACCGCCTCGCTCAGCACTTTGCATCACCTTCTGGGCACCAAAACCAAACAAGTCGTACCATGCCTAACACTAGGGAAGTCCGTGCCCGAGGGCGCCACGCCTGACTGACTTGGGATCTGACGTTTGGCAGCAGCACCCTAAACGGCCACCTGCCACCGCCACTGACACCGCCATCTCCAGTTAGACGGTTAGGCAGTGACGGTTCTGTCTCAGCAGAAAGGACGATGGCCGAATTGACAAGCACAAGGGTAATCATACCCGATCTGACAAGGGCCTCGGGACGAGTACACGGAGTGACTATAAGAGCCCCCTGCCCCCCGACAACGGAGGTATGCAAACTTTGCGCTATCTTGTATTACCTTGCTTTTGAAGGATTCTAACTTGAGCTTCGGAGCCTCTACACCGGGTTCCCCCCGGAGCTTTCCCATCTCCTCCGTTTTAGGTTCCCTGCTACCCCGTTCGGAAGCAAGGCAGCGGACAGCTAAGACCAGCCGGATCGCGCTCCATCAATTGGCGCCGTCTGTGGGAAACGCTTCAAAAAGCCTCCCTCCAAACTTCGATAACCCCTTTTTCTTCAAAAAACCCAACACTCATGGCCTCCTCCAGCAACACCGGACGTGGCACGGAGACAAACGCCACCGGGGAGCAACTTCAGGTCCCCGTAGTGTGCGTTGGACAGTTCACCATCCCCCTTTCGGCGGATGGGATCCCCATCTTGAACGTGCCACAAGCAGTGGCACCCGTAAACCCTCCTACCACAAGCGTCCCCTTTCCTCTCCCCATTGAGACAACCTTCACTGAACCAACTGCCGTCCCCCTGGCAGCTAGCCAAAACCGATTGAAGGACCTGATGCAGTGCATGTGGGCAATGCAAGCCCAAATGCAACAGTTCCAGCAACACCAGTTTCACCAGCACCAAGTGCTGCACAACATCTCCCAGTATCACTATCAACAGCAGTTCCCCCAACTGCCATTGAACCAACCACTACTTCCACCTCGCCACCCCGCTCCGAGGCCGGTCAAGGCCTCCCCGCAGGATGGGCGCCCCCGCCAGGCGAAGGCCTCCCGGCCCCAGAACCACCCCAACAGCCAGGCCTCGTCCCCAGGCCGAAGAGAGAAAAATGTCATCCCCGCCTCGCAACCCGCAGGCGGGTCGAGAACCTCGCCCGCGAGGTCGGCACTCTGGCGCTCCAAGCCCGAGCTCCCGCTCACCGAAAACCGATTCAGCGCCCTGGCGGTAGACTACCAGCATTCCGGGCCCATCGAGCTCGGTAACAGGGAGGCCAGCAGTGCCAGCACAAGGCCCGCTCAACGGCGAAGGCGCCGACGAAGTCGCCGAACCGCCACCCGCGCCTTGTCGGAATTCAGAGGCAAAGACACGAGCTCGGACGAGGTAGGGGCTGCCCCGGCTCTCTCCGTTCCTTCCCCCCTCGCATCGGAACTCCTGGCGGTCCCCTTACCCAGAGACTTCAAGCTCCTACCTCTGAACAAGTACGACGGGTCCTTCGACCCCAACGACCACATTGACGCCTTTCAGTCGCAAATGCACCTCGCCAGGGCCAGCGAATCGTGCATGTGCGTGGCCTTTACCACCACCCTCAGGGGGGTAGCCCGCACTTGGTACAGGAACCTGGCCCCCGAGTCGTTAAAGTGCTGGGCCCAGTTCGTGCAAGTCTTCACCACACACTTCGTCACCAGCCGACGGTGTCCCAGAACAGAGGAAAGCATCTTCGGAGTGGTCCAAAGAGAAGGAGAATCGATTCGGGGCTACATCAAGCGGTTCAACGAAGCATGTTTGCAGATACCACGGTTGGACCCAGCAGTGCAGCTCGCGGCGGCCAAAAGAGGGGTGACGCACAAAGAATTCAAATGGCACATGGTGGCCAACTAGCCTGCGACCGTGGCCAAATTCCTCAAACTCGCGGATAAGTTCATGAGGACAGAAGAAGAAATCAACCAACGAACCGAAGGCGGGAACGAGAAAAGAAAGAGAGAAGGTGAGCTCTCCAACCCGGTGAATAGAAAAAACCCGACCCGGGAGCCGAAGCCGAACCAGTCCTTCCGGGCCCCCCTAGCAGTTCGGACGGACTACACGCCGTTAAACACGAGGCGGACAGAGATCTTAATGACGATCAAAGACGCTCCGTATGTTAAGTGGCCACCTCGCCTAAAGGGAAATCCGAACGAGAGAAACAAGAATTTGTATTGTAGTTTCCGTAGAGACCATGGTCATAGCACCGAACAGTGTAATAACCTCCGGGACGAGATAGAGGGACTCATCCGTCGTGGATACTTGAGAAACTTTGTACAACACAACAATAACAATAAAGCATGTCGGCAGGGGAGCACGAAAAGGTTGCCCCCGAGTCTAGCAACAGACCTACCGAACCGTTGCAGAAGCAGCCTCCGGAAGAGAGGCCAGTTCGGGGAACCATCCATGTAATAGTGGGAGGTTCGGTGGTAGCGGGGTGTACATCGGCAGCAGCCCGGACTTCAGTTCGCGAAGCGGCCCTCGAAGAACGGAACCCCCCAAAGAGACCAAAGACCGAAGAACCAATCTTTTTCACGGAGGACGACGCACGAGGAGTCCACTACCCACATGATGACGCGCTTGTCATTAAGCTAAGGATCAGCGACTTCGAGGTCAGGCGCGTACTCGTAGATTCGGGCAGTTCAGCGGACATCCTCTTCAAATCAGCATTTGACCAGCTGCAGTTACAGAGGAGCGAGCAGAAGCCCGCCAACACTCCCCTGGTAGGTTTCAGCGGAGAGGAAGTCAAGCCCCTCGGAAAAGTAACTGTCCCTGTGGAAGTCGGCACATGGCCTTATGCGGTCAGACTCAACCATGATTTCCTGGTAGTCGCGACCCCCTCCCCATACAATGCCATAATAGGGCGGCCGATCACGCATATCGTACGGGCGGCGGTCTCCACCTACTATTTGGCCATGAAGTTTCCTACGGACTTCGGTATAGGGGTAGTGCGGGGCGACCAGCTCGAGTCCCGCAAGTGCTACGTTGCCGCCCTGAAGGGAAAAACCAAGGCCGCCGACGACCTCGAACTGGAGCGGCCTGCGGAGCAAGGTGAGGAGCGAGCTTCGCCCACGGAGGAAACAGTCGCAATCCCGACTTCAGCTACGGACCCAGCTCGCACACTAAGCATCGGAGCTTCCATCGAAGACCCCCTACGAGCCGAACTGGTGAGTTTTTTACTTCAAAATTTAGATATTTTTGCCTGGTCCGCGGCCGACATGCCCGGCATTAGCCCCGGACTGATAACTCACAAACTTAATACTGACCCTGTAGTCAGACCCGTTAGACAGAAGAAACGCAACTTAGCCCCAGAACGCTAGAGAGCGGTCGACGAGGAGGTCGAGAAGCTCCTCGCAACAAACTTCATGGTAAACCAAGTTACCGGCGAATACGAAGCACGCGATCTCTCCATGATCGCATATTTGGCCAAAGTAAAAGAAGCCCTGCTCAACTTCCGGTCACACATCATCATCCAAATCCCAAGGTCAGAAAACACTGAGGTCGACGCCCTGTCCCGGTTAGCCAGTACGAGTCAAAACAATATGAGAACTGTGTACATAGAGGACTTACCTCGGCCTAGTATTCTCGGGGGGACAGAGGAGGTCGCTCCCGTCTTAGAAGCAGAGCCGAGCTGGATCGATCCACTCGCGAGCTTCTTGATAGACGGAACCCTCCCTGCAGAACGCAATGCGGCCAAGAGGGTGCAGCGTCAGGTGGCCAAATACGTCATAATAGACGAACGGTTATACCGACGGTCATACACGCTCCCCTATTTGCGTTGCCTGCGACCTACCGAAGCCGAGTTCGTACTCCGCGACACTCATGAAGGCCTGTGCGGCGGACACTTGGGGGGCAGAGCACTCGCCCAAAAGGCACTTCGACAAGGATACTACTGGCCAATGATGAAGGCAGAAGCTGTCGAGCTCGTCAGAAAATGCGACAAGTGTCAGAAGCACGCTAACATCCACCATCAACCTGCCTCCGACCTCGGCGGGAGGTAGACGCCAACCTGCACGAAGCGACTCGACCTACTGGTTCGTAGTCCTCAAACTCCACCTCAGGATCACTGAGGCAGTCTAGGGACACGGCTCGGTTGGTGGAACCTACATCGGCCCTACTTGAAGAATCGTCTGAGCTTTCAAAGCTAGACATTGGGGAAAAGACGAATTCAAGAAAGTACTCACCGGAAAGTTTGAAGAAAAACCAAAGAACCGTGAAGACTGTATAACCAGCCTTGACGCGAGCTGAAAGGTTGGACGCGAACTCAGTAGACAAACCGCAGAAGTGACAAAACAACCGGGGTCCCCCACTATTTATAGCTACAGTAACCAAGAATCGACCGTGCAGACCGAAGATGATCCGACGACCCACGTTCTTACCAACCGCACAACCCTTAAGGTCGAGATGTGATTGGCGCACGTCTTTCCGAAAAAAGCGAAATGTCAGCGCACGTCTTTTTGAAACCGACGTCGCTTTGACACGCGCCTTTTCGAAACTGACGCGCAGCATGTCTCCCTGACAGTCGCCCGTGCACGTACAGCAGTGGCGCGCCTTTTTGAAATGACCCGCTGTCACGTCCCAACGGCGCGAATTGGTTTGAAATTTAAAACACGCGGTCACAACCACCAGCGTTCTTGAGTAAGCACGTTTCCAGCCTTCTCGGAAAACGAAAGAACCCTAGCAAAAGCGTCTCGTGCAGTGAAGGTTCGAAGGACGGGACAAATCCACCAGCTACCTCGCGAAAACTCCCCGCACCATGGCAAGACCCCCGGCGCAAGGAGTGGGGGGCGATTGATGAAGGAAGATTTGGCCCGACCTCTCTATTATGTGACACGTGGCAGAAACAACAGCTCGGCAAAAGGGGCCAAGCCTAGGCGGGAACAAGGGGACACACTTCGCCGAATTGACCTTGTAACAGCTCGGGATACACTTCGCCGAACTGACCCACCTTGTAATAGCTCGGGATACACTTCGCCGAACTGACCCACCTTGTAATAGCTCGGGATACACTTCGTTGAACTGACCCACCTTGTAACAGCTCGGGATATACTTCGCCGAACTGATCCACCTTGTAACAGCTCGGGATACACTTCGCCGAACTGACCCACTTTGTAACAGCTCGGGATACACTTCGCCGAACTGACCCACCTTGTAACAGCTCAGGATACACTTCGCCGAACTGACCCACCTTGTAACAGTTCGGGATACACCTCGCCGAACTGACTTGCCCTATAGATACCTCCGAGCTCAAGACCGCCTTGCTCAGCACTTCGCATCACCTTCTGGGCACCAAAACCAAACAAGTCGTACCATGCCTGACACTAGGGAAGTCCGTGCCCGAGGGCGCCACACCTGACTGACTTGAGATATGACGTTTGGCTGCAGCACCCTAAACGGCCACCTGCCACCGCCACTGACACCGCCATCTCCAGTTAGACGGTTAGGCAGTGACGGTTCTGTCTCAGCAGAAAGGACGATGGCCGAATTGACAAGCACAAGGGTAATCATACCCGATCTGACAAGGGCCTCGGGACGAGTACACAGAGTGACTATAAGAGCCCCCTGCCCCCCGACAACGGAGGTATGCAAACTTTGCGCTATCTGGTATTACCTTGCTTTTGAAGGATTCTAACTTGAGCTTCGGAGCCTCTACACCGGGTTCCCCCCGGAGCTTTCCTATCTCCTCCGTTTCAGGTTCCCTGCTACCCCGTTCGGAAGTAAGGCAGCGGACTATTAAGACCAGCCGGATTGCGCTCCATCACTGGTCGGACCCAAGAAATTCTTCTTGCAACTAACCATAATGGGAAAGAGACTATTGATCTTAATGTTATGGTTTCGACTCCAAAACCAATCCCGATGCAAATTGATCCCCCCTTTTGTAGCTCAAGTGAGCATCTTGAGAGCGATCAGGCTGGATTACGAAGACCAGACCAGACTGTAGCAAACCATATCCCCACTCCCAAGGTGAAGAGGGCCTTTTTTCCCGATGTTCTTACAACTGATGAACTATTGCATGAACCATGAAAAATGGCAAAACTCAACGTGATCCACATCAACAGGAAGGTACCTTTAGTTTCTTATGATTTGCTTTTAAATTATTATATTCTCCTCTATAATTTTGATTGTCAAACAACTAGAAAGTGTTTGTATTTCCTCTGGCCAAATTGTCCCCAAAACAAATTCAGGAAATACAAGTGGAAGATGAGGAAACGCATGATATTTTTTCCTCCACACTGACAAGCCTTTATCTCTCCTATTGGTCTTGTGAACTCCTTAAGGAACTCTCACACGTCCTTGGTGTGTGGTTGTGCTAAAGACCAATTCATGTTTCAAGTTCCAACTCTAATTCAATTATTGAATTGGGTTCTAGGTGATGTCCCCGAATAGCTCCACTGGGAGACATGATTGCCTTATCATGGAACTACCAAGGGTTGGGTGGGCCCAAGGTAGTTTAATACTTGCAGAACCTAATCCCACTGTGCCGACATTGTTTTCATCATGGTAACTAAAATCTCTGCACCAAGAATAACGAAGAAGTTTGGTAGAAATTCACATTGGAACTAGGTAGATGTGGAACCAATTGGCCTGTCTGGTGGTCTTCTTCTGCTCTGGAAGAAATCCATTATGATTCGAATTCTGAGCTCTTGTAAGTATGGTTTTGTTGCAGAGGTGAGTTATCCGGTAGGCAACATTTATTTATGGGGAGCCTAACAAGTCAAATAGAGAAGAGTTCTTCACCTTTGTATCTGATTTAGTGGCGTCTATTTACCAAACCTGGATAGCAATAGGTGACTGGAACTGCTTAATGTCTCCATATGAGAAAAAAGGTGGGAGTCCAGTGAGCTTCGGATCCTTTAATAGAGCTTCTAATGTGATTAGTAATTATAATCTTTGTTATTGTGAATAAACCCTAGTTGTTTCTAGGTCAAAGTAGAGAAGAAGAAAGAAGAAAGAAAAGAGAAAGAAGAAGAAGAAGAAGAAGGAGAGGAGAAGAGTGTTCGGTCAGACTAGAAGAGAGGATGTTCAAAAGTCTCTCTCCTAGCCGACCCACTTGACTTATTCATGAAAAACTTGAGTTACAAGAAAGACAATTTTGTACCTCATAAAAGATGGGACACATAACTTAAACTCAAATACAATAGACATTTCACTTTCAATAAGATACACTAAAATGACCAAAATGCCCTTGACTCGAGCATTCTAACAGTGACCTTGGATTTCTAGGATACCCCTTTACTTGGTCAAATGATATACCAGTTGGTCTAGTAGAAGAGCACCTTGATAAGGCCTATGCTAATGTTGAGTGGATGACTTTGTTTTCCAATGCTAAGGTTAAGCACTTGACTACCATTCATTCTTACCACTCCCTTATTCTCCTCAATTGCGACCCCCAACTAAATGGCGCCCTAGACCATTCAAGTTCCTAGAAGCCTGGACCACTCATGATGAGTGTAAGGGAATTACCTCTGAGGTTTGGGAGCAGAATTGGAAGGGTTCCCAAATGTTTAATTTAGCCAAACGAGTTGCTCTTATTAACCTGAAATTCAAGAGGTGGAATAAACAAGTTTTTGGTAACATTGGAAAAAATATAGAGGGCATTAAGGCGGACCTTGAACAAAATCTTTTGATGCAAGAGGGAGAGAAGAGAGAGATGAAAAAGGAAGAGTTAGAGAAAAAACTGGACTTGGAACTTAAAAGAGAAGAGATGTTGTGGGCTTAGAAAGCTAGAGTTAAGTGGTTGCGATGGGGTGACAAGAACACTAAATTTTCCATGCTACTACTATCCAGAGAAGACATCGGAATCGAATCAACAAATTAAAAGATGATGATGGAATTTGGATGGAGGATGATGAGATCATTAGAGATCATGTAAATAATTTCTTCCATCAGCTTTATACCAGTGAAAGTTCTAGTAGTGGGACAGAGATCCTTAGGAATATTGATTGCAAGCTCTCAAAGGATCAAAAGGATTCTCTTGAAAGACCAATTTTGGAATAAGAGAATAAGTCGGCCTTAAACCAAATGGCCCCATCAAAAGCCCCTGGTCCGGATGGTTTATCGAATTTCTTCTTCCAAAAATATTGGGATACAATTGGTCACAATGTTGTTGAAGCGGTCCAAGAATTGTTTAACTCAAAGCATTTGTTGAGAGAACTTAATAATACTTTTATAACCCTGATTCATAAGTGCAAGAATCCTTAAAGTATTAGCCACTTCCGCCCTATTAGTATTTGAAACACCCCTTACAAAATTATTTCTAAAGTTTTGGCAAATAGATTGAAGTTAGTCCTTGATAATTTGATATGCCCTTTTCAAAGTGCCTTCATTGCGGGTTGGCAAATTTCTGAAAACATCCTCTTAGCTCATGAGTTGATGCATTTTATAAAAGAAAGCCAAGGGTAAAGCCAAATTTATGGCCATCAAACTTTACATGATGAAAGCCTATGATAGGGTGGAATGGGATTTCTTGGACAGAGTAATGGAGCATATGGGCTTTGGCGCCAAATGGTGGATGTGGGCCAGGCAATGTGTTTCAACTGTCTCTTATTGAGTTATTGTTAATGGGTCTCTAGGGAGGGTCATTCATCCCTCTCGGTGACTGAGGCAAGGGGATCCCCTTTCTCTCTTCCTCTTCATGCTTGTTATTGAAGCTCTTTCAGCTAGTCTAGGGGAAGCAGAATTTTCTCAAAGAATTTCTGAAATCAAAATTAACAGACAAATTCCATATGTTCTCACTTACTATTTGTTGATGATAGTTATCTGTTTTGTAAAGCAAATTTGATAAATGGGAAGGAAATCTTAAACATTTTGAAAAAGTATGAGTGGGCGTCATGGCAAAAAGTAAATCTTAACAAATCAGAAGTTATTTCAGCTCAAATACCCCCATAGATTTCAGAGAATGATTTGCAAGGCCTTAAAAATTTGAAGGGTAACAAAGCTGGGTGTGTACTTGGGGCTCCCCCTAACATGGGTAGGTCAAAACGAGAAACCTTTAATTTCCTTTTAGACAGGGTCATCAATAGAGCTCATGGTTGGAAACATAAACTCCTTTCCTTCTCAAATAAGGAAGTTCTTATTAAATCTGTCCTAAACATTATTCCAATCTATACACTCTTGTGTTTTCTTCTCCCTAAATCATTGTGTGAGGAAATTTCTCGTGCCCAAAGAAGGTTTTGGTGGGGTAGCTCAGCCTCAAGGGGTAAAGTCAATTGGATCCGTTGGGTCACTCTATGCAAGCCAAAAAAAGGAAGGAGGACTTGGTTTTAGAGATATTAGAAGTGCAAATCTTGCCCTCGTTGCAAAACAAGGTTGGTTCCTCCTTCAGAAACCAACTTCCTTGTTAACTCAAGTGTTAAAAGCAAAATATTACCCTAAGACTCGATTTTTTGATGCTAAGTGTCCCCCAAGTGCATCTTGGGGGTGAAAGAGTATTATGATGGGAAAGAAAGTTATTGAAAAAGGAGTTGTTTGGCAACTTGGAAGTAGAAATAGTATCAATGTTTGGAGGAATCCTTGGATTTCTTCCTTGCCAGACTTTAAAATTCCACTTGATAAGCCTTTAGGCTGCGATTTGGAGGTTGTTTCAGACTTCATTGAAGGAGAAATCGAACTTGGGACTTAACTAAGCTGAATTTAGTCTTCCTTCAATGGATCACTCATGAGATTGTTAAAATTTATATACCCTTGTATGGAATAGAGGATAAGCTGTTGTGGTTGTTTGATAAGAAGGTTTATTTTCTGTGAAGTCAACCTATTATGTGGCGAATAAGGAAGGGCTTGGGCTATTGAGAGTTTGGACCTTAGACAGCACAGGAACTTCTGGACCATCTGAAAGTGCACTCTGGTGCTTCATATGGGGTAGGAACACAATCCCAAGAATTAAAACATTCTTGTGGAGGACCTGTTATAATAGCTTACCGGTGTGCTCAAACCTTCATAGTAGAGGCATTAGACAATCTGATGTATGTCCTATGTGTTCAATTTGTAGTGAAATGGTCGAGCATGCTTTACTCTATTGTGAAATTGCTAGGATAATTTGGTTCGGATATCAGTTGGGGTGTCGTTTTTCAGTCAGATGACCATACTAGCATTAAATCCTTGCTTTCATCTTGGCTTAATGACTCGAGGTTAACAAAGTTAGAAAAGCATAACCTTGGATTGTCTTTTGCTATAACGGTCCGGGTCATTTGGAACTGTAGAAATGATTTCCTGTTTAGTGGTCAAGTTTTAAATCCACATTATGCTTTGTATAATATTAATAGGTACCTCAGTTAGCCAACAGTGCCGAGTCAAACTCTCAATCCAAAGCAGAACAAGTTCGTAAGATTAAGTGATAACTCCCTTCGTCCAGGTGCGACCCATGTACGTTTTGAGATTCTATTGGTGGACAGAGCCTTCTCTTCCTCTAGGTATGTAGGTATCGGTTCAGTTCTTTTTGACATAGATGGCCATTTTCAAAGGTGTTATTTCTTCTAGTGTTTCCTCAAGATCACCTCTTTGTGTTGAAGCTCAAGCTTTTCTTGTGGGCATCAAACTAGCCAAAAGACTAGACGTGAAGTGCATCCAAATCTTTACGGACAATTTAACTTTGGTCAAGCGTTAGCGGCTCAACCCCTCCTCCGTGGGAGATCAGGTCCTTTTTTCTGGATATCAAGGTGGAACTTGGCTTTTTTTCTTTTCATGTTGTTTGTCTCTGTTATTTATCAAGGGAGTTGAGTTTTATAGTTCATCTCCTTGCTTCTCAAAAGTGTTGTAAAGGGGAATGGCTCCTCCATCCCCCAGAATGGCTTCTTCCATTGCTTGGTAACTTTGATGTATCCTTGTTTAGGCCAGTTTTCTTCTTCTTAATGTTATCCTTATTTATTACCAAAAAAAAGTCTAGCATTGAAAGAACTAAATACTATATATGATGCATATTTATAAAAAAAAAAAAAAAACATAAAAGAACCTAGCACTAATGTCTATTATGTGTTGAAACAAGAAACTAATAACAGAGAAAAACAAAAAAAATGTAGCACTAAACAATCTAATGGCTAATATGAGCTGAAAACAATAATTGAGCAAACGGATAAAACGTTGAACTCAGTGAAAATCAAGGAGTATAACAAACGAAATATGCATATGAAAGTCTACACTATTTAAGCAAGAAAGAGAAAGAAAAGAAACATTAAGTAAAAAAAAACACTATGAATGAAGCATAATAAATACCTAGTCCGGTAGCATTATAAAATGCTAACATAATTAAGCTCTATTCGGACATCTATTTAGAAGTTATTGAAGTGATGAAAATTCCTATAAAACTAACAAAATAGTAACAATTAAGCGGCTTCAAGTATAAGACTTTACTTGGAGTGCCAAATTCCTTAATCGATCTGCCCTTGCTGCACCAATTACACATCCATCTAGCCTGTTTGATCTCTTTCAATGCTTTCCCCAACCACGTGATAATGATTTGAGTGACTATGTGGTCCAACATGTGAATGAACGCCACTGGATGCTTAATACATTTTTACAACAACAATCAATTCAAACAAGTCCTATAGGTTTTAGGATTAGTTTTTGGGAGGTTGATGGGTTTTCTTAGCTTTTGGGTGAAGTGGAAATTGAGTTGTGGTTGTGGGAAGTAATTCCTAAGCACCTAAGATGTATGTGAAGGGTTAATGGAGATTTGAGAATGAAAACAAAGCCGTTATGGACTACAACAGTGGTATGGAATACTCATGGAGGAGTTCTTTGAACGTGAATGAGGTTTCCTCATGAGCTTGGACATGGGTTAGACTTGGAGCTGATTGGGAGGTGAAAGGAGCTAGAATGTGTCATTGTGTGTGAGGAAGGGGGTATTTAAAGAGTTTTGGTGAGGATTCTAAAAGGGAATGAAGGGTTGAGATAGGGAGAATATGAAGATCAATGGCTAAGGTTTAAAGGGTTTTTTTGAACGAGAGTAGTTGAGGGAAGGGGCTGTTAAGACAACTTTGGGAGAGAACATATCAATCAATTAAGATAATAAGTGAAAATTTTCATCAATTTACTTAAATTGAACATTCAAAGTTTAGGTGATTAGCTTGATTGATTGGATGATAGAGGTTGGGAGAAAGATTTGGTAATGTGGGTCCCAAGGTTCGAAGTTATAGTGAAGAGGATTCCAAACAGAGGGCCCAAATCGAATATAGTTTTGGGTCTCGAGATGGAGGGGTTAATGGTGTCGGAATTGGATGTTATCGGTATTGTTGGACTCGGAATTTCAAGCTATTTTCATCTAAAATGTTGTTTTTTTTAATTTCATGTAGGATATGGTTAAGGATAAAAAATGATCCCGATTGGACGATTGAAACTGATTCTAACTTCAAGCTTTAAGATGAAGGGGTAAACAATGTTGGATTTAGATGATTTTTGGTGTTGTCAGATTTGGATTTTATGGCTCTACTTGCCTATAGCTTCGGATTTCTGATTTGATGTGAGATGATGTTCAATATCAAAATGACTCCGGTCAGACAATCGAAATCGATTCCAATTTTGGGTCTTAAGATGAAAGGGCAAACGATGTCAATTTGGTGTTTCATTGACATTTATAGTGGAAGTATAAAATTTGGTGTTTTATGAAGAAACAACAATGATAAATAAATTTGTATTGATCATATAAAAGCATTTGTGGTGTGAAAAAATCATCTCACAAATTTGTATTGACCTCCCCTTGACGTTGTAGGTAGAAATGACAATTGCATTGTTTCATATCCATCCTTTTTTCATAAGGCTACCCAACGATGAAGCCTCCCCACCCCCACCCTATCTCTCTCTCTCTCTCTTTCTCACTCTTCTCCTAATACAAGTATGAAAACTTGGCTACAAAACCAATCACGAGTGAACACCCAACGTTCAATAACATGAGATCCACATCACATGGGTAGCCCTCTCCCAAACCCCTAGACTCTCCTAACTTGGGTGGAGAGGCTCTACCCTAGGTCTTTGCTTTAACCAGCTAGAGAATTTAGTAGCAAGTTAGGTAGTTAGCGAATATTTTTGTTAACTTATCCCCAAATTGCCACTAAAATTGGCTAGAGAACTTGTCAACTTAACCATTGTAGTTGGTCATCTGGTTTTATGTTAATTTATGGGTTTTGTTCATCTATTATTCTGAAATATATCTATAATAGAACCAAAGAAAAGCTAACAGTGCACCCTAGTAGTTTTTAGCAAGGGTGATCATGGGTTAAACCAAATGGTGCCTGAGTCCGTTTTGCACATATGATAAGGGCAATAGCTTAGGCATAGGCTCAACTATTGGCCCAAGTTTCAAGGTTGAAATATAATCTTGGGCTTGATTCCAATACTATTTCTTTTATATATATAACACTGTATATATAAGTGCTATTTGGCAAATATTTTTAGAAAGATATTCTAACAACCTAGATGACCAAAAGATATATTGAGTTTTCGGGGTATTGTCTTTAAAGCCAAATACCATTTGGCAAGTGGATCAATTTACTGGACTTTCAAAAATGTTTTAGAGGCTTTATGATGCATAAAGACCAAAAAGCTTTATTTGAAGATTCAATATTTTTGGTCTTTTTTCAGTCTTTTTGCATGCATCTTTTGGTCTTACCAAGTGGATAAAAAGATTGATTTTTGGTCCTTTGAGCTTGTTGAAACCCAAGAGACTGCATTGAAAGATTTACCAAATGCCATCACAATATTTTATTTTAAATGATATATAATGTATATAATTTTTATATGTTATATAATACAAAATATTATAGATGATATATATTATAAGTATCATGTTATAATATACATATATAATATGTATTTATCCAAAAAAATATGTATATATATATATAACATAAAAAAATCTATCTATCTATATATATATATTATAAAATACGTATATTTAATTTTAGTAGGCTAAGCCTGTGCTGAACTTGAACAGAAAGCCTAGGTCCAAACTGGGAGTTTCCGAGCCGGGCATGTTCGGGCGGGGCTGAAATTATCACCCCTGCTATTTGGCTTATCCACTATTCCATTTTGAAGAGCTACAAGCCTACAAATTTCAATATAAGAAGAGGAAAGGCGGGATTTATTTTATAAAAAAAAAGCTTTAAAAAAAATACTTATCCAGTTATCTATGAAAAGAAGAAAAAAAGAAAAAGAAAAAAAAGAAAAGGCGGGATTTGTTCGGAAATTGGGTTCGGAAAAGACTGATAGAGACCGCACCACCACCCTTTCTATGTGCTCCCCAATTACCCAAAATCTCTGGGTCCATCTCAAAATCTCAAAACCATTGTTTTCCATAAGGTTACCTTCGTCATTTTACTGGGAAACACCTTCCCGTCAAATTTTTAATCCTTCCTCGCAGATGATACCCATCCGTGACAGACAAACGTAGCGTAGTCAAAGATCCAGTAAGGGTCCCACCACCTAGACAATCACAGCCGTCTGATCTTAGTTTAGTAAGGCCATCACATGGGCCACCGGCCAGTACATGGAATCTTGAACCGGCGCAAGTTAGCCTAGGCGGGAGTGCAAGTTAGCAGTTACATTTGGGATGAAAAAAGCGCGGGGAATTTACTCCCCCGCCGGATATATCGCGGCCGCCGGGCGGTACAAAACCGATATGAGCAGTGTATTTTTTTCGTCTTCCGAAAGCTACAACAGTCGCAGCTGAAAAGAAAACATTAAAAAATAAAAGAGAAGAGCACCATCACACTTTTTTCCTTCCAAAACTGCCCTTCATCATCTCTTCTCGTTCTTCTTCTTCCACAAACCCCTTTCTCTGAACTCTTTGAGTCTTTTCCATCCGTCGCTCTTCTTTGTGTGTGTGTGTGTGTCTCTCTCTCGCCATGGAGCAGCTGCAGCAGCAGAACCTCCCTGAGAGGAAAGGGCAGAAGCGGAAACTGGAGGACGAAATCGAGGAAGAAAGAGAGATCTCTCTCACCTCTCCCGACGCACACCAAGCTTTGGTGGCCGAGGTGAGTGCGCAGGTTAGCATTCTTGACAGCACCTTCTCTTGGAAGGAAGCTGACCGAGCCGCCGCTAAGCGTGCCACTCACGTCCTCGCCGAGCTCGCCAAAAACGGTAAATTGAAACGCCAGCAGAACATCGATCTCGTGTTTTGTTTCATTCCTTTGCTCTATATGTGGTGATTTATTTATTTTCGTTTTCTATGCGTTGCCATTTTCGAAGGTTTTTGCGTTTTTTTTAATCTCTATTGATCTTGTTTTCTCGTGAATTCATGTTTTGGCTGCTGATCTATCCGTTTATCGATCTCTCCACTGGGGATTTCTGCAGAAGAAGTTGTCAATTTTATCGTCGATGGAGGTGCTGTCCCGGCTCTGGTGAAGCATCTTCAGCCACCACCTCATCCGAGAGAAGGCGACGATGGTCCGAAGCCGTTCGAGCACGAGGTCGAGAAAGGCAGTGCTTTCGCTCTTGGGCTTCTCGCTGTCAAGGTAGTTTTGCAATCTATATGCATCTCTTGGGACCTTACTTCCAAATTAATTTGTTATTTTTTTTCATATTTTTATGTTCTCTTGGGTTTTTATCTGATATCTGATTTATATTAGATCTGAACGCTTTATTTGCATAAGAGTATTACTATTTGACAGTGAAACTTTTCGACAACATTTTGGTCCAGTGAAGAGCTTGTTTAACTCTCTAAATTATAATTATTACTAGAAATACGCTAGTTGTACAGAATTGAATAATAATAACGAACTTAACGTGTAAGATCACTAAATATGTCAAGAAAAAAAAGATGACTAAAATGATTGGACCACCGACAACATAACTTCAGAACATGCCCAAGTGATTAAATTTGAATAAATCAAATGGTCTTTTTTTCCCCTATCGTTGTGATCATTTTTCTGTTGGGGTGCACTTTTCTTTGTCCTAGTCTTTTATACCCAATACTAGCAGTAGCAGCTGTAGGTGCACCTTCATTAATCACAAACCTAACCTGCTTATTTGCTGTGTTAGGTATACATATTTATCCTGGTCCAGGATGTCACACTACAAAAACTATATCCAGTTGTTGGAAAGTATTCTGTAATATGCAAACAAAGTCATTTTCCTGGTGCCATTTATTCCCCATTATCATCTCCCTTTTACCTAATTAAGAAAAGAATTTACTCCATGATCTGTTATACACCTATATAAAGCAGATAATTCCCTTGGTTCCGGTGAAGATCATGAAGTTAAGTCACATATTACTAGCATCATATTGATATAAGAGTTTTTATTTTTACTCTTTCATCTTTACTTCCACATGTGCATAGCATGTGCACTTACACGGGTTGAAATATTTAATCCAATGGCTTGGGAAATGGTGACTTCTATGTGGATTGTCATAAGGTCTTCCTGTTAACTGCAATGTTTGTCAGAATTGGCTATACCATATTGGCTTATCTCCAACATAATATCTAATTATCCATATCAATATAGGAGCTATTGTTATAGGCTGAATTAGTACTACACCGACTGTTGACACTGGCTCTATATATTTATGTTGCTCCCTTAGTCACACACAATACCCACTATTGGTTCTGTTTTAATCTGATTTTCCTTGTCAACATTGCTAAGGAAAACAGTTTTCAAACCATGCAGCACAAGTCACATAAGGAGTTCGACTCAAGTCAAATCTTGGATTTTAGATAGTGAATTATGGTCAGAATGCACCTAGTTTTATATACAAACAAGTTCTTTTATACTTTGAACTTTGTTTTTCCCAAGTTGTATAAGGAAGCTCTTATAGAAATCTTGAATTCATTTTGCATATTTATTCAGTGAAACTCTTTGGTTCTTACAATTGATAGGATGCCCTAAATTTGATATTGGAAAACCTTTCTATGGTAATAGAGATCTAACACTTGTGATTTTGTTGGCCTTTTTTGTATCAAACCCAACCTTCAATATTAAACCCCTCGTTAGGCCCAAAAAAAAAAGAAAAAAAAAAAGAAAAAGAAAAAAAAAGAAAAAAAAAGAAAAAAAAAGAAAAAGAAAAAAAAAGAAAGGAGATAAAAGAGTGAAAAGATCACATGCAATGGTTTCCACTTTGCTAATGTGTTGCCATTGTAGTTAAGGTGACCCTGATTGCACATGCACTTCAGCATGGCAATGGAAATTGACACCTAGATGACAATATGCTATATGCATGTATTGAAGGGATAGGATATCCATCACATGGACGCCTAAAGATTGCGGAATAAAGGGGTGAAATTCAAAATTTTTTTTCTCCCTTCAACTGAGAATCGCATTCCCTATTTAGAAAATCATATTTTCAATGATCATTCTTGAACCATAAACTAAACCAGATCTGAACCAAAAGGAGTAAAAAGGGATTATACTTGATACGGAGAAACAGTATCTCCCAATGGAGGTGTTCACGCACAAGGAAGGATAAAAAATCTGCTCCCACTGAAGATGGCGTAGTGCAGGATGGAGCAGAATCAACAGTGTTCTTTCAAAAGAACTTGACTCTTCGTAAGAATCAATAGGATGGCTTGTGAATACAGCTCCAACCAATCTTTTCTTCAAAAGATTGGTATCAAGATCAAATCTTGATTACTCCAGAAGAAAGTAGGAGATCGAATTGTTAGAGGCGGCGGCTGCAGGAAGGAGGCGGCAAGAGAGTATTCGCAGGGTGCATAATTCTCTCTTCTTGTGATTTCAATTCTGAAGACAAGAATGTGTTGGTTGCATATCTAAAGGCTGCCGCCCCCTCCTCATTTTATAATCTTAAAGGGATCAGTTCCTAATTTCATTAGGATTTGCTAATCCAAATCATATTTGGATAAGAAGTCCCTTTAAGTGATAAGTGATAACCCTTATCTTATCTGCAGATCAGATCAGCCATCTCCTAATCTAATTAGGAGGTTTCCAGACTTGGACTCTCTAAGTGGATAGGGTCTGGGCCCAATCCTATCAACTGATCCATCTCAGAATTCGCCCATTTAATTGATTGATCAAGTTAGCTCAGTTCGAATGGGCTTAAGGCCCATTTAAGGTTATGTATTCACTTAGCCTTCCAAACTGCTGCCCAGTTGGGCTTCCTTGTATTGGCGTGGGACCCTAACATTGATCTACACATTAGCCACATGGGTTCAGCCCAGCCTTTATTACAAGGCCTGGCCGAATACACTGTTATGGACAGTGCATCCCCTGAAACCCATCTCATGGGCTCTATGGGCCCAACACTTACCCTAAGTGGTCCCTGGGCCAAGCCACCTTGTAACACCTAGGGACTGTGGGCAGATGCAAGATTAACCCATCAGGTATTATCCTCAATGGTTTTACACTTAACCTCTCAGCCCATAATGATCACACACTGCCCGATAAGAGAGGACCGCTCCCTCGACTGCAAGGAACAGTGTTGCACTCTCTGCTTATATGGATCCCAGGAATTAAAACCTTTTTGCAAACATTTTAGAAACCATAATATATACATTTTATATCACATATAAAATATATTTTGCAAAACAAATCTCAACGTTTGAAATCGGCTGTCGGCAGTCTTGGTTTCCATCAGTGAGAGTGCATCCCCGATCATTACCTTTGTCCGACAAAGGGGTTGATCCTGTCACTATGATCACCCACTCAGATGAATTCTCAGACTGTCTCAGCATACCCAGGTTTTGACCCCCGCTAAGGATCTCACTGATTGGTATATCAAAGACAACCCAATCCGACTCCTAGTGCAATATCATAATCGAGTCTAGGGGTCGGGTGTAACTTTCCAGTTTTGCCCATCAATCTTCAAGGTCCAAGGCAATACTAGAAATCTGGTCCAATTTAAAGATTCAATTAATCCTACACTATATGCGCCTAGGGTCTCACCCTGGCAACTGAGACAGGCCACCCCAACCGACTTGGTGGCACCATAGTATCAGCCTTGTCAGGATAGGTCTCCCCAGACCGATCCACCGACTGTGAACATTCTAAACTAACACGAGTCTCATTAAGTGTCCAGTTTAAGGGTATTACACAGAAACATACAAAGGGAACATGAATCAAATATGCACTTTTATTCATTTATAATAAACTCATAAATTACATCATCTTGATTGAAGCTAAGGGCATACAAAACTGTCTAACATGTATATATAGCCATACAAGCAGCCATTGCCCAATATTGGTCACTCTAGGAAAATTGTTGGCCCTGATTAGCTTGTCAAAAGTTTTGTAGTAATAGTGGAAAAAAGCAAAGTTGCAACTGCCCCGATCTTTTGTGAATGTTTTCGAAACTATCAATAGTTGACATGCTAGTGCTAGTACACATATTACCAATATTTTATATGATTGAGATTTCATTTAATAGATATTTGGGGACTGCTTTAAATGGGAAATTATGGGAAAATTTCAGGACTTGTCTCTGGTTAATACTAATTTTGTTATTCTTGTATTAACAGCCTGAGCACCAACAGCTCATAGTTGATGCTGGTGCTTTGTCTCACCTTGTAGACCTGTTAAAGAGGCACAAGGATGGTTCTAGTTCCCGGGCAGTCAATAGTGTTATTCGCAGGGCAGCTGATGCAATCACTAATCTTGCTCATGAAAATAGCTGGATTAAAACCCGTGTCAGGTATGCTTGTTTGCAAATTTCCATTTGCTTACATGTTTATGTTTAGCAAAATATCTATTTTTTGATACTTTAGACTGTATTACCAGGATTGAAGGGGGAATTCCACCTCTTGTTGAGTTGCTTGAATTCACTGATACAAAGGTACAGAGAGCAGCAGCTGGTGCACTTCGAACTCTGGCATTTAAAAATGATGAAAACAAGAATCAGGTAGTTGGGCTTTATGTGCAACAAGGAAGTCTTTAGGATAGATGTGTGAAATTGTTTTAATGTCAACAGTTACTATTGCAGATTGTTGAGTGCAATGCTCTTCCTACACTGATTCTAATGCTTAGGTCTGAGGATGCTGCTATACATTATGAGGCGGTGGGTTCTAATCCAGCAATTAATAATGACTAGTGAACTACTGCAGTAGGTGTTTGTCTGTAAAATCATGTTGTAGCACTTGATGACTTTTCATGTATCTAACAGGTCGGTGTCATTGGGAATCTAGTGCACTCATCCCCAAACATAAAGAAAGAAGTTCTCCTTGCTGGAGCTTTACAACCTGTTATTGGATTACTCAGGTGTTACCACGTGACAGACTCTTTATCATCCTTGCTCTGTCTTCTACATTTTCTTTAGCTGAGTGCCAGATCTTGCTGTTTTTTTTTTTGATGGATAGCTGTTAGTGTTTTCCATATTTTTTGCTGTTAAAAAAAACTTTTTTGGGGGTGTTTCATGGCTTCATATATTGATTTTCAGTTCCTGCTGTTCGGAAAGCCAAAGGGAGGCAGCTTTATTACTTGGACAATTTGCTGCAACAGATTCAGATTGCAAGGTGGATTGGAAAATAGCTTTCTTTGTTATTCTTGAAGCTTGGAAACTTGCTATGCATTTAAAAACCACTTGCTATGCATTTTCTTTCTCAAAATTGAGGTTGTTGCAGGTCCATATTGTGCAAAGAGGTGCAGTTCGCCCTCTAATTGAGATGCTTCAATCCCCAGATATGCAACTTAGGGAAATGTCAGCCTTTGCACTGGGGAGATTGGCACAGGTTATTTACTTCGACATTCTCTTGAATGTTATTCTGATCAGATGGATATAGTTGGGATTTGAAAATCACCTCTTGATTTCATCTTGCCAATGAGTAGTTTTGTTTCTTAAAAACTTATTGTTATTTTATTCTTTGTGGAAAAATCACTTGCATAATTACTCTTCATTGAATTTTTGGTAGATTATCTAAAACTTGGGTTGTTTTGCTAGCTTACCCCTGAGTATATGGATTCCTTAAAAATTGGACTATGGGGAATTTCTTCATTGTAGTGATGATGTTAAGTGTTTTGGGGATGGAGAATAGGAAGAGAAGTGGTTGTGGTCACCTACTTGCAGCTTGCTGATGATATTATCTTGTTTTGTGATGGGGAGGAGCAACAGTTAGATGCATGAGAAAATTTTTGGTCACCTCTTTGTCAGGTCTTTTCTCGTGTTTCCTTCTTTAAAGTACACCATCTCAGCCCTCCCTCTCCTTGCTGTACCTTTTCCTGTTAAAACTTTTGGTGCAGATCTATTCCTCCTAGAGTTGTTGCTTTCAGTTGGGAGGTCTTCCATGAGAAGATTATTACTTGTGATGTACTTCCAAAGAGGAGACTATACTGTTGTCCATCTCTCTTGGTGTATTTTTTTGGAAGGCTAAAGGCAAGACTTGCTTTCACTTGCTAATCTCTTGTCCATTTGTTACAATTATTTGGGAATGGTTTTTTTCCCCCCTCTTTTTTGGTGCAGATGGATTCCTCCATCAAGTGTGCCTAAGTTGTTTGGTGCAAATACTTTTTTTTTTTGCCAAAAAAGAAAGGAAGGGTTATGTTGAGATGATACCAGCAATCATTTGGACAGTGTGGGAAGAAAGAATTTCAAGGATAAGGCAAGGATGCTTGAAGCAGTAATTGAATGATTACAATTAGGGCAGTTCATTGGATCAAAACTATGAAAAAGTTGTCAACAGATAATATTATTAGAAAATGGAAGTAGTAGGGACTTCAATGGGAAAGGTTTTGATATTGGACAACCCTAGAGAGAGGGCTTATAAAGCTCAACTTTCACAGGAGTGGTTTGGGAAATCTGGGGACTTTAGGTATTGCTGTATTGCAGGCGTTTTCAGAGATGAGGAAGGTCATATTCTATTCTTGTTTTCAGATTTGATTGGTATAGGTGATTCAGTAAGGGCTGAAGTAATGTTGGTTTTGGAAGGAATACAAAGGGCAAGGTTTATGAGCTTGAATAAGTCAAGTATTAAAGGTGGTTCAAGGATGGTGGTTGGATGGTTGCAAAAGGAAGGTGCAGCTCTTTGAGCTTACAGAAATGAAATCATGAAGTTCAGATGGTTAACTATATGGAAGTGAGAATCCAATGGTTTCAAAGAGATGCGAATAATATGGTTGATACACTAGCAAGACAAGGGGTGGGAGAGCAATTTTTTTAGGCAATCCTGTAAACTTGTATTGATAAGAGGCTAGAGGTGGGAGATGAAAACTTTTCATCTCCCTAATGGATGGTTGTAATCCTGTACTTTTCTTCTTTAATCAATTAATAAAGTGGCTGGTTATTGATCAAAAAAAGTTTTTGACTATTAACTGGCATTCTCTTTCTTTATGATACTCTGACATCCATAGATCAAGTTCTCTGGATTTCCTATACCCAGTTATTTGCCATGATGGTGATAGAATAAGCATGTCCAGAGCTTAGTGCTCACTGCCCAGAAGTGCAATTGTTGCATATGAACAAATGGGAATGCCAAAGAAAAAGCTCCAAAATTTTGGGGCATCTAGGGGATTTATTACAAATTTATGTAATTCTGGACAATTTTTAACTTTTGTATTTTTGTGCATCAGTATTTTTGCATGACCTAAACTACCTAATTACTAAGTGTATCAAATGGAATTATTTCTGTCATGCTAATACTTTGAACTATGCTCAAAAGTTGGCTTGTGATTCAGGAAATATGAAATATTACTAATCAAAGTCTAAAATGTGATTCAGAGGCCATTCTGTTCTAGAATCACTTGAATCATGGATCAGACAATTATTCATGCTTCTCCTGGGCAGTTTTGGCAATAAGGTTTGCAGTTGGTAGCTCTGACTTGAGTCATAATGTCTCCACATAAAAACCATGTATCTGCACTTAAAACTTACAGCTGGCTACCGTGTTGTGGAATCTGGAAAGGAAGCAGACTTGAATAGTGTTTTCTTTGTTTTTCCCCTGATTTATTGTAATTTGTTAAGTTAAATGTTACTTGTGCTGTGGACATCTTGGTCAGTGAAAGTATGGTCTTAATGTCTTATTACTGTTTTCTATCAAAAGCTCTTGCAATTTCTATTTTCATGTCCAGCAAGGCTTGCTTCATTGTCTGAGCTTCAATGTTTTTTTGATGAATGAAAATAATTTATTAACTCAGAATATAAGGCAATACAAGAAACCCATGAAGAGGCACAAGCTGTTACCTCTTCTAACAAAGTATTACATCAATTAAGAACCGGATAAGCAAAAATAAACAGAAATAAAATTACATAGCAGCCCAAAACAAATGATCCCTTGAAACCCCTTGCTTAGCTAGTCCATCTGCTAAGGAATTTGCTGATCTTTCTACCCAAAGAGAGGTAACTGTCATATTTCTTGTGAGCCAACTGACTTTCCTCAACAAATCTCTATATCGCCACATAGTTGAAGCTGGCTTTGTCAGCCATCCCACAACAATTTTAGAGTCTCCTTCAACTATCAAGTGTTGAACTCCTAACTGTTCAGCAATCTGGATGCCTTGTACAGCCGCTAAGATCTCTGCTCTATTTGAGTCTCCTATTCCCACAGGGCCTGAAAACAAAGCTAGGATGTTGCTCTCTCTATCTCTCAGCACCCCTCCTATCCTGGGTTTCCTTGGCCACTACCATCAAAATTCAGCTTTCCCAACCTTCAGGCGGAGGCTTCCACACTGCAGCTGCCTTGTCCCTCCTCGTATGACTAGTGGCTACCGCCTTCCAGTTACTCCAAATGTCATCAAAGGAAAACGTATGAAAGAAGTCCAAAGTTCTGCCAATGAATGGCTCTAGTCAATATACAATCCTCAACAGTTTGCAATCTTCCTTCCTTTTCTTTGAATACCCTAGCATTCCTTTCTCCCCAAATTGTCCACAATGCTGCTGCTCTAATACATCTCCACATTGTTTTTCCTTTTTTTGTAGGCCACACAAAACAAGAAGGATCGAACAGCTGAGCTTCAATGTTCCTGCATTCTTATTGTGGGACATTAGGGATAAAATTAAAATGAATAGTTGTGCATGTCTAGTGAGGTCAATATTTGTAGATTTGATTGGTGCTATAAAGCCTATAATATATATTGGTGGTGTGGTGCCCTTCATAGTCACAGGCTATTGGCCTCTTTTTGTTATAGTTACATAGTATGTTTTTCATTCCTGGCAAATAAAAAGAAATGAAATAAAAATTTCTTAGGAGAAAATGAAACCAATAAAATATCCTTTTTTCTTGTTTATGTTATTTTACTGAAGGCTGTATAGATGTTTGTGTGCATGCAGCCATGCATGTGTCATGCCTTATGCAATGTTAGCAAGACAAGGCATGGCCGCATGGGTACAAGTCCCACAACTTGATAAGGTGTCTGGCATGAAATTTGCACTAAAGTTAATGTAAGGTGCTTTCTTCTTGGTTGTTTTGTATGCTTGGTACTGAACTATGTTTGCTGGATATCTTTCTCTGGCTTGATTCCAGGATACACACAACCAAGCTGGCATAGCTCATAATGGTGGGCTTGTGCCTTTGCTGAAGCTTCTAGACTCAAAGAACGGGTCTCTGCAACATAATGCTGCTTTTGCTCTTTATGGCCTTGCAGATAATGAGGTATAGTTAAGTTTATTGAAGCTTTTCTAATAATTTTTTATCTTGTTTTGTGTCTCTTTCTTATATTGCTTCATTATCTTTTTATTGTAATTCTTTTTCCCTTTGTAGGATAATGTATCTGATTTTATAAAAGTTGGAGGTGTTCAGAAGCTGCAGGATGGGGAGTTTATTGTCCAAGTATGCATGTTTTTCTATTTTTTCTCATTGGTAGTTGATATTTCTAATAGACAATCCGTTATTGGTTCTATTTTGTTAATAATCATAACTTTCTATAATGGTTTAATAATTTCATGCCATTTGTGGTTTTCTATGGATGTTATGCAATTTCAGGCTACCAAAGATTGTGTGGCAAAGACACTGAAAAGATTAGAGGAGAAGATCCATGGACGAGTGAGCTTCTTGTCCTCATCCTCCCCCCTTTTCTCTCTCTTACATACACACACATGTCTATCCCCATGATTATGTTTAAGAAATTGAATTTTCTCCTAATAGGTATTGAGCCATTTGCTATACCTGATGCGCGTAGCAGAGAAACCTGTTCAAAGACGAGTTGCTTTGGCTCTTGCTCATCTTTGTTCCCCTGATGATCAAAGAGCGATTTTCATTGATAACAATGGTATAATATATTTTTAAAGCGCTGGTAGTGATTTTCATTTCGTCCCTTAATTTTGTTTGAGTGTTCGAGTTTGCCTTAACCATGGTGAGTGCATGTAGGATTGGAGTTGCTGTTGGGGCTTCTTGGGTCAACAAGTCCAAAGCAGCAACAAGATGGTTCGGTGGCACTGTATAAGTTAGCTAATAAAGCTAAATCACTTTGCCATATGGAGGCAGCTCCTCCATCTCCGACACCACAGGTGTGCATGCTTTTGAGACCTATTTTGGTTTATTGCATGCATATTCACGCTTTCTACTCAAGCATTTGGCTTAAAATTTATTAATTCCATATTCACGTTTTCTACTCATGATGTGGAGATGGTATTTTACATGGGACTTCGACTTTGGATTGGGAGATTAAGCTTGAACTCTTTTGTGAAGTCCCTTGATAATTGCATATGTTGGACCAAAGAAAGCTATCTTTTTAAGTTTTCTCTCTCTTATTGGATACTTAGAGTTGAGGCAGTGAACAAAGTTAGCTGGTTGGCCAGCCCAATTCAACAATTTGATAGTGTTTAATGTTATATGTTTAGTGAAATATTTTGTCTAATAATATCTTTTTTTTTTAATGAAAAATATTCATAAAAATGGTGCTTGAAAAATTACCAATCAGAAACTCACGTGAATTTGTATGAATACCAATTGATTGATTAATATTTTAGGTACCATACTATTTTGGTACCAAGGTGGCTTCTTTCAAAGTTTTGCTAAATTGAGCTTGATTCATTTAGATTGTTATATCTCTAACCATTAGGTTTTCAATTTAATTTCTGCTATCATAATAATAGAAGAATGAGATGCCTTACTTATCTTTTGATACATAAAACTTTTCATCCTATAAACTTTGAAGTGTTTAGAAAATCAAAGTGATGTTGGATTAAAATCTAAATGTTTCTATTGCCCTGACCCCTCCTCCCAAATACACAAGAAGAAAAAAAACAGGAAGAAAAACTTTTATTCTAATAAAGAACTTCAATAAATTCTCTAGCAGTGAGAACCTTAGGCATTCAAAGATCATGTTAGAAATTCATTAGCATTTAGGGTGAAAACCTTATTCAGATGGATATGTAAATTGGAACACTCTAACAGAGAACTAAGCCAGAGGAAAGGTGGGCGGAACAAAGTTGTATTGTGGAGTTCCTCACCAGATTAATGTATTCAAGCTGCAATTTGGCTTGGATGTTATATTTGTGATATATTTTATAATTTCGTTGATATTCTTGTTAAATTTTAAATACATAGCCCCACCTCTTGGAAGCTTGATGTTTGTACTCACTTTTCGTCTTTGATATGGTTACTGAAAAAATAGTGTAAATAAATAAGCATATGGATTGTTTTAATTTGAAAATCATGTGCATATGATCAACAGTAATTCTTGGTGTAGGTCTATTTGGGTGAGCAGTATGTAAATAATGCTATACTTTCCGATGTTACATTTCTAGTTGAAGGTAAATCATTCTTTCGATGGTTAAGTTTGTATGTCTTACTTTTTATAGATAAACTTAAGTTTGCCACTCCATGAAAGCCGTAATCTTAGATTTTCTTTGTGCTATAAAGGCAGGTACTGTTGCTGATTGTTTTCCCGTGTTTCTTTCAGGTAGGCGGTTTTATGCTCACAGAATTGCTCTACTTGCTTCTTCGGATGCATTCCGTGCAATGTTTGATGGTGGCTATAGGGTGAGAAACTGAGAACAGTTACCTTTTTGAACTTTCTCCTGCTCTTAGATGTTTCCATAGTGCTCACTATCACTTAAGTTCATAAAGTACATTTTTATGTTTCCATAGTGCCTACTGATCAGACTTTTGGATCTCAAATATTTATACTGCACTTTGCACCTCTGTACTTCCAGGAGAAGGATGCACGAGATATAGAAATTCCTAATATACGATGGGAGGTTTTTGAATTGATGATGAGGTTGGTTAATTTATATTGTGTTTTCCCTTATTGGTGGCTTTGTTCAGTGATATTCGAAGGTAATATGCTCTCTTTTTTGGTTATGGGATGAGCTAATAAACAGATTCATATACACGGGATCAGTAGACGTTACATTAGACATTGCACAGGATCTCCTTAGAGCTGCAGATCAGTATCTCTTGGAGGGACTTAAGCGTCTGTGTGAATATGCCATAGGACAGGTGAGAAGAAAATTCTCTTGTTTGCTGGTTACTTTATTGTAATAAGGTCGACCAAATTGCTTATGTTCAGTTTTCTCTTTCTGTTCTTTATTTATAATTTCTGAGTTTCTTTTCCGCATGCCTTTTTTCCCTTATTATTTTCTCCTTTTGATTTAGGATATATCTTTGGAGAATGTTTCAAGCATGTATGAACTTTCAGAGGCCTTTCATGCCATGTCCTTAAGGCATACATGCATCTTGTTTATTTTGGAGCAGTTCGACAAATTGAGTACTAGACCAGGGTATGTGGAGCCCCCATTCTCTCTTTCATCGTTTTCTGATCAGCAACTGTCAAATGTTTATTGATAAGCTTCTCATTTTCTATAAAGCATATGGGGCTTGTGTCTTTACTTGTTAAATGATGTGTAAGAATGCAATTGGCTTTATACAAAGGGGCTGTTGCTTGGTGTAATATTGGTAAAATCTCGGGCTGATGTGAGAATGTGGGTTTGAGTCTGAAGATGGCCACTTTGGGCTCCACCCCCTCTCCAGTTTCCACAAGTAAAAAAGGGTAAAGAAAGATGGTTAAGTTTGTTTCCGATCCACCCTTCCCAAAACCCCAGATAGTTGGGAGTTGGGACCAAAATTGGGTAATGGCAATGGCTTTATACAAAGCTCCTAATATTCTCTATACTTTTTTTTTGTGTTTTCATACTCAAAAAAAAAAAAAACTTGATGTCATCATTTATTCATTTTATATGCTTTTTTCTACACAAAAATGTACTTAATATAAATATTATTTTGTGGGTTTTGCTAGTTGCTTCGGGGTATAGCTGCTGGTTGACTGGTTGTATACCGATATGCATGTGTACATCTTAAATGATAAAAAAGTCATTTTCTAAGCCCCTTGACTAGTCTACCATAAAAGAAACGTAGGTTTTTTGTTTGTATATGAGCTTCTAGAATTTTGATTCTTTAACATGTCTGTTTTGATCTGTTATTAAGTCTTTTTTTAGTTCGATTTAATATCAAAAGGTGTTTAAGAAATGTTTCAGCCAGTAATCATATTGAAAAAATTCAATCAAATTGATATGTTCGTCTAATGACTACTACATTGTTAAAATGTAAGTTGGTAGATATGAAAAGGTGAAATGCTTTTTTTTTTTTTCCCTTTTATGGGAGAGAAGTTGAATGACCAACAAAAACTGGGAAGCCTTCTATATATAATTTATTACCAAGATTACATTAGCAATGTAATATTGATTTTCTTTTTCTATGTAAGTTTACAACTTATAAATTTTATCCATTTTCTTTCCTGAAATCCTTGAGGTTTATGCCTCACTTTTCCAGGCCACATCAGACTATCATCCATTTGAAATCTTTGATGTGGGGTTGGCAAGGGAGATTCCCTAATTGATCCAACAAGGAAACCACTTTCCTTTTATTTTGATTATTGAATTATGAGTTATGTAAAATTTTATGAATGTAATTCTTACAGCATTAGTAAATTATGTACAAAAATCAAAATTGGGAGTACTACTGGTGCCACACCCTGTATATTGTAATTGAACCAGTCATTTATGGTTTTTTCCCTCTGCTAACTTCATAGTTTTGTGCGGATTGCGTCAAGACATTTCTCACTGTTTTGGTTGAATCTTGCAGGCATTCTCTTCTGATACAACGCATAATTCCTGAGGTCCGTAACTACTTTTCCATAGCACTTACCAAGACTAACCAAAGACACATGCGGATGTAGTGTATCGCTAGTTGCTTAAATCTCCTAACCGGGCGATGGATAATGAAGATTGTATAGTGGGAAACTTGCCATTGTCATCACTGGAATTATGTAGAGGAAAATGTTGGAAGAATGTGACGCACAATTTCTTTGATGTGGTGTCTCGTTGTCGGTGGAATTGACGTGCTTGTTTTTGTCAGAATACAGACTATCCATTGTAGGGTTGGTGGGAGTTTTACAATTTATGCCCTATTCCAGGGCAGTAGAAGCAGCAAATTGAATACGGGATGCTTGAATCAAGTCACTTGTCGGCACACGGGCTGCTATCTATAGCTGTTGAGGCTCGAAAAGGGATTCTATAGTTGGAGAGGGAGTGATGATTCGACCCCTTGGAATATTAAGAAGCTAATTCAGTTTGATCTGTATACCTGTCTCGTCTGAGAAGTAATGAATTTCCTTTCCCGTTCAAAAAGATACTTTTTTTTTTTATTTTTTGTCGCTTCAGCGTTCAAAAAGAAAGTTATCGAGTTTGATCGTACCGGTTGCCGCTGTAAATTCTTCATTCGGCACTGGTCCTGTTGATCTATTTGTATTATCCACCAGGTGACTTTTTGACCAATCAAATTCGACACTGAAAGAAATTTGACCAATTATATTCGACTATGATATGCATGGGATGGGTGGATTTTGATTGGTCAAAACTCTTTTGATATCATCTTTCTTGTATTATAGATTTTCTCTTTATTAAAAAGAGAGGCTTTAGATTGTCTATGTGCATGTGAAAAAATCACCCTGGAACCGTCAAATCCGTCAGAGAAATTCTGACTATTGATGGTGGTACTTGGTATGCTTTCATTTATTTGATATACAGTGCCATGTCATTGTCAAATCAGCATTTGTTTTATCATGTTGCCAAATCATCATTTGTTCCACCATGCCGATTCATATGCATGGTTATTGATAAAATGAAGTTTCCCCCAATGGTTATGGTGCTTAGTGGCATCTAGTGTTGATAAATCCCAAAAAAAGTGTTTATCAATCTCTTTCTCGGTTTTGAAGACAAAGTACAAATGTTTATTTAATTACCAAACACATAAGGCCCATGTTGACCATGATTTTTTGCAGGTTGCAGTTGACTGGTTGGCAACTGGGAACACACGTGAGAAATTTACAAGGATTTGCTTGTATTAGTGCCTTGTGGGGAAGGTCTTTCATATGTAGGTTCTAGTTGTGCTCTCTTGTTTGATTTTCCTAAATTTTCATTTGCAATAAGTCCCCCCCGAATTTTCATTTTGACTCAAAAGGAATGTGTTTAGAAAATTGGACTGGATTGATCGGTTGAACTCTGACCCAGGGCTATGACTGGTTCGATCACAACCCAATAACCGGATTTGTTCAAAAACCCATTGAAAATTGGTTGATTGGCCGGTTTAACTTGAAAACTGATGAACCAATCCTGATTTCATGAAAATGCCCAAGTCCATACATGAGTGAAATTTTAAAATGTTATTGACAAGATTTGAACTTAAGACTTCTTATTTTCACAAATTACTTAATCACTGCCAATCCGCCTCTTTACTTGTATTAATTAATGACTATTTTTTATACATATTACATTATTATGCACATATTTTAAAGAAAATGTAAATTATTATTTGTTTTAAAAATTAAGAAGCTTACCAATCATCCACCATATTTAAGTACATTAAAAGTTGTTATATATATATGCCATGTCATCATGGTTCGACCAGGTCGAACCTCTAATCCATTAACATCTCCTTTTCTCCAGTTCTATGCCTGGTCTGAATTCTTTGAAGTCTAAACATTGGATACAAATACGTAGAGTGCAAAACCTTGTATTTTATATTATTTTGTATGTATTTGAACTGTAGGTATTTACATTTGTACTTTTTCCAAATTGAGACTTTGTAACAAATGCCCACTCTTAGAGTTGTGTCAATTTAATTAAAAAAAATCATTTAGTTGTTTAAGTTTTTTAAATCCTCAAATTATCCTTTTTTTACTTATTTGATTGATTTATGATTCAATTATTTTTCTAAATATAACATTGAAGTCCTCTCTTTTGTTCCAATAGATCATTGCATATTTTTGGCTGGATTCAATATTTAAATGAAATGGTAGGTGTTTATTTTTGATAGATATAAATTTATGATTTTGTTTGTTTTTTCTTGATTTATTGAAGGAGTGGATAATTTTTTTTTTTTTATTTTAAGATGAAGAGAGACATTAATGCAAGTGAGATGAATCAAGAATTTAAAAAACTTTTTTTTTTATACTAGTGAAACAATTCTTGTTATTTTAATTGGTTTGTTTGGAGAAAATTGAAGTATTTTTTGTTAATTAAGATTTAAGAAAAAAGGCGAGAAGAAGAAAATAAGAAAAAGTTTAGGTGAGAATTTTGATAGGATAACTCAACTTAATGGTCTAGAGGTATTTGTTTCAAAGCGAACATTAAGTGGTGGTCGAAAATGAAAATTAGGGGTATTTTATATGTCACTAACCTCTACCAAGGTGGTCTTTGTTATTTATAAAAAATGGAAAATTGCATATTAGTATCCTATACTTTGGGCCTAGTCTCACTTTGGTCTTAAAACTTCAAAACATGCCAATCAATATCTAAACTTTCAAAATAATCAATTTAGTACCTACCATTAATCAAACATCTGTATCGCATGATGACATGTGTGACTTAAAACGTTTGAAAATATACAAATTACCCTTGAAATATCTAGTGGAAAGTTAGAGTTGCATTTAGAACTTGAAAATGCCGTTTTTGGCTTAGAGATGCATTCATAACCAGAAAATGCCTTATTGTCGTTTCTGGATTAAGACCAATGTGTACGTGGATGGCGTTGGCTACCGGGAACAACGATTGAACCCTACCAAGGATTTCCATTCTCATTCCATCCACCGGAACCAATATGTCTCTTAATAATATGCTCCAATTTCTGAATCACTGAAGGCAGCCAACAGTAAACTAGAATAATAGCTTTTGCCCTGTATTAGAAGAACTCATGAAAGACGTTGCTTGGTGTAGCTTTCTCGTGGATGAAACGCTGGTATGCGTATTCATTAACAAAGAGAAACATGGGATACCATTCCCCAAGGACCAGTCAATGGGTGTTTATAGCTCGATATGGAACGCCGATGACTGGCCTCCCACTCCCAGGGTGGCCGAGTGAAAACAAATTGGACCCATGCTCGGTTCCTTGCCTCCTACACAGGATTCAAGATTGACGCCTGCGAGTGTCCGTTGTCTGTGGTGGCCGATGACAGCGCCAGGAGATGCAGTTCGAGTGAGAAGAAGTATTGGTGGGATCAGCCCGTGATATCAGATTATTGGAGATAACCCTCATAACTGAACCAGCTTTGGAGATAATCCTCCTCGAGGTTATCCTACCAGATTCAGAACCTCTAACCAATCTAGCTCCAATCTAGACTCTGAGAAAGATAAGGACTATAAATCAAGATCAATACAACAAATCCTGTACTCTATTTTCTAATCTTGTACATATCATTGTATGACCCAAACTCTTCACTACAATCTATAAATACCACTAGCTTCAGTGCTCCAATTCACTGAAGTCTATTCCTCATCTCTCTCTCTCTCTTTCTCTCTCTCTCTCTCTCTCTCTTTAGTTTAAACTTGGTAACAGAGCCAATGGATTTTTCTCAAGGGAACAATGGAAGCCAAACCAATGTGGATGCCGGTTGTGGTGTCCTAATCCCAAATCACCTACTATGGCGTGCACAGTTCCTTCCTATACTTCGATATCACCATCTGATGGATCTTGTTGAAGGGAAAAAGCAACATCCACTAGAGATGATATTTGATCCAGCAGGCGAAGGGAGTATCTTGAATCCAGAATATATCAAATGGTATGACATTGATCAACTTGTTCTAAATTGGTTAATTTCTTCTCTTACTAAGGGTGTCATGGCCCAAGTTGTGGAATTTTTTATTTTAGTAGAGGTATGGTGCTCTCTTGTTACTTCTTACTCAACCCATGCTAGATCTCACATCCTGCAACTTAGGAAACAGTTGCACAATTTAAAGAAGGGGTCTTTATCTATTTCAGTTTACATTCAAAAAATAAAATCTATAGCGAAAAGTTTGTCTATTGTTGCTGAACTTGTTCGTAAATCTGATTTGGTTTTACATATTCTAGTTGGATTAGGCAATGAATATGAGTCTGTTGTGACAGACCAGATGCGCATACCCTTGGTGTGCATGATATTATTGGCTCTCTTCCGAACCATGAGAGTTGGCTCGAAGAGCAAGGACTTACGTCGCCAAATTCAGGTGTTTCATCAGTTTTAATGTAGCTTGAGTGAAATCGAATAATAATACAGGTTCCAGAATTAGCAAAAAAAAATCTTAGGATATGTATGGCCACGGTAAAGGCCGAAGGCGAGGTCAACAACAAAACTTTCAGAATTATAATTCTTAACAAAATTACAACCAAAATTAGTTCTTTAATGGTGGACGAGGTAAGGCACCTCCGGTTATTTGTCAGATCTACAACAAACATGGACATGGTGCGCTTACATTTTTGCAAATAAGAGTGAGCGAAATTATGAACCTGTCGCCTACAATAGTTACACTGCACCTTCCTACAACAATGGTAATTCTTCATTTGATCCAACTTGGTATCTGGACTCTAGCACAACACATCACATGACATTCAATGTTGATAACATCCAAAATTAGTCGGAATTTTAGGGTTTAGATCAGGTCATAGTGGGTAATGGCCAATGTTTGCAAATAAAACATACTGGCTCTTCATCTATTCTCTTTATTCAGCATGCTTTCACATTGATTGATATATGCCATGTTCTTGCAGTCTACAAAAATTTATTGTCCGTTAGCAAGTTTACAAAGGAGAACGATATATTTGTTGAGTTTCACCATGACTGTTGCTTTGTGAAGGACTATACAGGAAAAATCTTGTTTCGTGGAGTTAGTAGAGGAGGGTTGTACTGCTTCCCATCAACAACATCCATTTCACACATCTTGACAACTGCACCTTCTGCTCTTGTCGGTGAACAACCAAATCTTCAAGGTTGGCATTAGTGTCTTGGTCATGCAACACTTTGTACAGTCCAACAAGTCGTCTCTCAGTATGGTTTACCGTATTCTGGTCAAAATTCTAGTTTATTTGTTTTTGAATCTTGTCAAATGGGTAAGAGTCATCGCTTGTCTTTACCTTTGTCTTCGTCTAGGTCTCAGAGTCCTTTGAAACTAATTTTTTCTGATGTGTGGGGTCCTTCCCCAGTTAAGTCTAATAAAGGGTATTCTTACTATGTGTTATTTCTTGATGATTATTCAAAATTTTCTTGGATATATCCCTTAGCATGAAAATCTGATGTCTTTGAGGTCTTTTCAAAATTTAAATGCCATGTTGAATTGTTCTTCAATTCCAAAATTCGTGTTTTTCAATCTGATTGGGGAGGGGAGTATTACAAGCTCTCTTCTTATCTTGACTCATAGGGTATCTCCCATCGGGTGTCCTGTCCGCACACACATGAGCATAACGGTACAGTTGAGAGGAAACATCATCACATTATTGAATCCATTCTCGCTCTTCTGTCTACCTCCAAGCTCCCCTTCTCCTTCTGGCCGATGTAGTAGAGACAACCGTATATTTGACAAATTGGCTCCCATCTCCTACTTTGCAAGGTTCATCTCCTTTTCAGAATTTGTTTCAGAAGACTATAGACTACACTATGCTACGGTGTTTTGGATGCGCCTATTATCCCCTTCTGCGACCATACAATGCTCATAAGTTCCAGTACCGTTCTTTGTAGTGTATTTTCCTTGGCTATAGTCATTTTCATAAAGGGTACATGTGCCTTCACCCATCGACTGGTCGAGAATTTATTGCCCACCATGTGATATTTGATGAAAGAGTATTTCCTGGAATTCCTCAGGCTCCATCGCCCACCAGTACAGTAGCTCAATCGGGATTCTATCTACATGTACCTTCACATCTCATAGAATCTTAGGTCTCTCCGCCTTCAGTTCAGCCTCCAGATGCAGCACCCCTTCCTGATCGGACCACTTCCAGTTCGGCTGATAACCCTTCTCCAGTACAAGCTCCTGTCCGTAGGCAACAACGTTTTTGTATGATGGAGGATTTGTTGGCACAGACACCAGCTATACCACCACCCACTCGGCAACATTCTATGACCACTCATTCTAAGGATGGCACTCTCCCTGCTCGATCACATCTCACCACTCGGTATCCCATTCCAACTGCCTTACTTAATTCTTTCTCCTCTAAAGCGGAGCCCTGCTCCTATACAGATGCAACCAAGTCTCCCCAGTGCAGGTTGACTATGCAACTGGAGTTTGATGCTCTTTTGAAAAATCAAACGTGGGGTTTCGTGTCATATCATTCTTCCATGAATGTAGTTGGTACTAAATGGGTGTATAAAGTTAAGAGGAAATCAGACGGTTCTTTGGAGAGGAACAATGCCAGACTTGTTGCTCAAGGTTTTCATCAGGTATCTGGTGTTGATTTCACTGATACCTTTAGCCTGATAGTCAAACCAATAACTGTTCGTACCATTTTAGCTCTTGCCACTAATCATTGGTGGTCTGTACGGCAACTGGACATCAACAATGCTTTTCTTCATGGACTTAGTGCAAACGACATCTATGTTCGCCAACCCAAGGGGTTTGAACATCTAGACTACCCAAACTATGTCTACAAGCTGAAGAAGGCCCTGTATGGACTCAAGCAAGCTCTTCGTGCCCGGTATTCTCGTATGGATTCCACTCTTCTTCATTTGGGTTTTCGCAACTCTGTGGCTGATCCTTCTTTATTTATTTACAAGAATAAGTCTACTATTGTTTACATCTTGGTGTATGTCGATGATATCATTGCTACTAGCAATTCTCCATTTGTTGTTTCATCTCTCTTTTAGCAGATCTCTACCGTCTTTCCTGTGAAGGATCTTGGCACATTGCATTATTTTCTTGGTCCATCGTATGGACGCCCAAATCTTGCGAAATAGAATGGACGAATTTCAAAAATTTCTCTCCATCCTACTGGGAATCGTATTCCCTATTTTAGAAAAATCATATTTTAATAATATCTCCCAATGGAGGTGTTCACGCCCAAGAAAAGAACAAAAAACTGCTCCCACTAAAGATGACACAGTGCAGGATGGAGCAGAATCAATAACGTTCTTCAAAAGAACCAGATCCTTCGCAAGAATTAATTGGATGGCACGTGACCACTACTTCCAATCATCCCTTTCACAAAGGACTGATATCAAGATCCAATCTTGATCACTCCCACTGAGAACAGAAGATCGAACTGGCAGATATGGCGGCAGTAGGAAGGAGATGGCAAGAGAGATTTAGCGTAGTAATGCTGAATTCTCTCTTCTGTGATTTCAGCTTTGAAGAGGATGTGAATATGTATCTACTAAAAGCTGTCGCCCCCTCCTCCTTTTATAAGCTTAAAGGGATGAGCTCCTAATTCCATTAGGAGTTTCTGATCTAAATCATATTTGGATCAGAATTCCCTTTAAGCGATAAGGGTAAACCCTTATCTTATCTGCAAATTAGATCAGCCCCCTCCTAATCCTATTAGGAGGTTTCTAAATCTGAATCACATTCAGATCAGACTCTTTGAGTGGATAGGGTTAAGACCCAAACCTATCTGCTAATCTAGTCTCAGAATTCGCCCCTCATGTAACAAATCAAATCAGTCCAGTTCGAAATGGGATTTAGGCCCAATAGGGTTATGTGTTCACTTAGCCTTCCAAATTACTGCCCAATTGGGCTTCCTTATATGGCGTGGGACCCAAACATTGATCTACACATCAACCACATGGGTTCAACCCAGCCTTTATTACAAGGCCTGGCCGAATACACTATTATGGACAGTGCACCCCTTGAAACCCATCACATGGGCTCTATGGGCCCAATACTTACCCTAAGTGGTCCCTGGGCCAAGCCACCTTATAACACCCAAGGACTGTGGGCAGATGCAAGATTAGCCCATCAGGTATTGTCCTCAATGGTCTTACACTTAACCTCTCAGCCCATAATGATCAAACACTGCCCGACAAGACATCTCCCTCGGCTGCAAGGAACAGTATTGCACTCTCTACTCACATGGATCTCGGGAATTAAAAAATTTTGCAAACGTTTGGAAACCATAATATATATATTTTTATATCATATAAAATATATTTTGCAAAACAAATCTCAATGATTAAAATCGACTGCCGACAGTCTTGGTTTCCATAAGAGAGAGTGCATCCCTGATCATTACCTTTGTCCGACAAAGGGGTTGATCCTATCACTATGATCACCCACTTAGATGAATTCTCAGACTGTCCCAACATACCCAGGTTTTGACCCCCGCTAAGGATCTCACTGATTGGCATATCAAAGACATCCCAATCCGACACCTAGTGCAGTATCGTAATCGAGTCTAGGGGTCAGGTGTAACTTTATAGTTTTGCCCATCAATCTCCAAGGTCTAGGGCAATATTGGAAATCTGGTCCGGTTCAAAGATTCATTTAATCCTACACTGCATGTGCCTTGGGTCTCACCCTAGCGACTGAGACAGGCCATCCCAACATTTGGCAGCACACCAGTGTTAGCCTTGGTAGGATAAATCTTTCCAGACTTATGCAACGACTGTGAACATTCTAAACTAACACGAGTCTCATAACTGTCCAGTTTAAGGGTATCACACAGAAACGTACCACAGGAACATGAATCAAATATGTACTTTATTCATTTACAATAAATTCATAATGTACATCATTATGATTGGAGCTAAGGGCATACAACTGTCTAACAATTTCCACTTGCACTTAGGTCCAATCTGGTACAAGCCGGAGTTCCATACTTTCCCCGTGTTTCTCAAACACTTTCTGTGTCAGTGGCTTAGTCAATGGGTGCTATATTCTTCGCTGACGCTACCTTCTGAATCAGGATGTCCCCTCTACCAACAATCTCCCGCAGTACATGGTACTTTCTCTCGATGTGCTTCGACTTTGAGTGGGCTCGTGGCTCCTTAGCCTGAGCAATTACTCCATTGTTATCACACAATAATAGGGTGGGTGATGTGCTGGATGGAACTACTCCCAATTCGTGGACGAACTTCTTCATCCACACGGCTTCCTTGGCAGCTTCACTTGCGGCAATGTATTCGGCTTCGATTGTGGAGTCTGTCGTGGACCCCTGTTTGTTGCTTTTCCAGCAAACAACACACGATCCTATCGTGAAAATATACTTAGATGTAGACTTTCTATCATCTGGATCTGACTAGAAATCGACATCAATATACCCCTGGATCTGTAGTGAGCTACCATCAAATACCTAACAAAACTCTTTTGTCCTTCGAAGGTATTTAAGTATGTTTTTCACAGTAGTCCAGTGCTCCTACCTTGGGTTGGCCTGAAATCTGCTTACCACACTCACTGCCTGAGCAATGTCAGGACGAGTGCACAGCATGGCATACATGATGTTCCCTATAGATGATGCATAGGGAACGTCCTTCATGCCCTCAATCTCCTCAGAGGTCTTGGGAGACATCTTCTTGGAGAGAGTGACTCTGTGCCTAAAAGAAACATTTCCCTTCTTGGAATTCTCCATACTATATATCTTGACAATTTTTTCAATGTAAGTAGATTGGGATAATCCTATTATCCGCTTCGATCTATCTCTATAGAATCAAAGACCTAGTATATAGGAGGCTTCTCCAAGATCTTTAATGGAGAATTGCTGTGAAAGCCATACTTTCACTATAGTCAACATTCCTACATCATTCCCAGTGAGTAGAATGTCTACATACAAAACCAAGAACGTAACTTTGTCCCCAATAGTTTTCCTGTAAACACAGGGCTCATCCAAATTGGATGTTCCAACTCCTAGAAGTTTGCTTAAGTTTTGACAGTAGAGTCAAATCGGATGTTCGATCTCCTAGAAGTTTGTTTAAGTTTATATATGAATCTATTTAGTTTATATACCATGTGGTCCTGACCTGCAGCTATGAAGCATTGCGGCTGCTGTATATAGATATCATCCATAAGATCTTCATTCAGAAACCAAGCATGTGGGAGTAGATTTTCATTTTCTCTAGGATCTTTGCGTAGCTAACAAATTATTCCTTGGTATCTCTGCTTTGAAGATCAAGTAGCTGACATTTTCACAAAATCTCTAGCCACACCACGGTTCAGTCTTCTCCGGTCCAAGTTTCACATCTGGACGTTCAATTTGAGGGGGCATATTGGAGATAACCCTCATAACCAAACCAACTTTGGAGATAAATTCTCTTGGAGGTTATCCTACCAGATCCAAAACCTCTAACCAATTCAGATCCAATCTGGTCTCTGAAAAAGATAAGGGCTGTAAATCATGATCAAGATAATCAATCATGTGCTCTATCTAGCTTTCTATTGTTATCTTGTACATATCATTGTATCATCCAAACTCTTCACTATAGTCTATAAATACCACTAGATTCAGTGCTCCAATTCACTGAAGTCTATTCCTCGTATGTCTCTCTATTTCTGTTATTTCTTTAGTTTAAACACAGATAAGAGCTGAACCTGCAAGAGAGCTATCGACTGCTGTGGGTTCGAACAAATCACATCGTCTACGACTATTGCACGAACACTAGTAGGTTTCTAGTTGCTCCTCTCGAGTGTGACCACCGTCACCACCCATGATTCATATTCTTCTGACTCGTCGTTCTTTACCGTTTCTGTGTAAAAAGCAGGACATAAATGATGATAAACATGAACTCCATGTAAGTTCCACTACTCTGGCGTGATAGCGTACACAGTCCGGTAGGGATGGAACTAGTTGCCGTCGTCGTGTCTTTTTTTCCGTTCACACATCGGAGCAGCTACGACTGCTACCCCATCAAGGTTCGAAGACGCCTGTGTCGCATGAGTCTTATGAAGAAGGATCACCGCTTCAGGATTGTTCAGGTAATCGCTGTAAATATGGTGGATTGGGTACGGTTCATCGTTGCTTTGGTTTAAGAATAGAACATATCCAAGGTTACAATAAATTTTGATGATCAAATAAATATGAAATATTAATTTTTTTCTTTTTTTATCGACATTTAAATGTTTGATAAAGAAAATTAGATGGTATCATTATCAAATTTTATACCACATATCCTATTTTGACATCAATAAATAAAGTGGTTTCTAAAAAAGAAAGGTCTCTCGAGAAATTCATTTAAATAAGATTCTTTCTTCATCAAAAATATCTTTTAGATGCTATCACACCTACAATTATACTCAATTCAATGGAATTGTTTGATCTCAAAAGAAGAATCTTCTATAATTTCGCACATAACGCAACGTAAAGGATTATTTCTAGTTTCGTGCAGTTGATTAGTAATGACAGATACTAAATTGGTAAGTTTTTAAAGTTCTGGATTGACACGAAATCAAAGTAAAGTTACTTTGTGAAACGGGGACTGTTGGCTATCGAATGTTAATACCTTTGAAGATTCGAATTTGACGAGTGACCCGAAATAAAATAATAATAAATGAAGACTTCTATTGTCATCGCTTAATTATCCAAGGAGCTTCCCCGCCGGCCCTTTCCTTCCCTAACCCTAACCCTGTCAATGGATTCGGGCGCGCAACGGGTTTCTGCCGAGCTACCTCCTCTCCTTCGTGTCTACGAAGATGGCCTTGTCGAGCGGCTTGTGGGTTCAGAGTTCGTTCCCTCAACCTTGAACGACCCTCAGACTGGTGTCTCATCTAAAGACGTACTCATCTCACCAGAATCTGCTGTTTCTGCTCGACCTTACCTCCCCAATCTCACCTGCAATCGTCGAAAGCTCCCTATCCTCGTTTATTTCCGCGGTGGCGCCTTCTGCATCGAATCCGCCTTCTCTTTCCTGGATCATCGTTATCTCAATATCTTAGTTAACGAAGCCAATGTTGTTGCCGTGTTTGTCGAATACAGGAGAGCTCCGGAGCACTTACTGCCCGTTGCCTACGATGATTGCTGGGCGGCACTCGAGTGGGTTTCATCCCATGCTGTGGGGCGAGGTGACTGACTACGCCGTTGTTGACTGACTACGCCGACTTCGACCGAATCTTTTTGGGTGGCGACAGCGCAGGAGGAAACATCGTCCACAACGTAGCCATTGCCTCACAACGTAAGAGTTCCGGGGGCTCTCCCCATCCCTGTATCCACTAACAGGGAAAGGGTTATCCTTATCCCCGTTTTATAGGATTACTATTTCTCGTGATTTTTTTTTTTATATTGTTAATCATTTTGTTTTTATTTTTTATTTTATTCAAAAATAAAAATAAAATAATTAAAATTTATAATAAGAATCTTATTAGAAAAATATAAAATATATTTAATTATATTTTAAAAAATATTAGTATATAACATGTGTGTATATATATACCCACTACTTGGGGATCGGGGTCCTCGTGCGATTCCCATCCCCGTTTCATTCGGCGCATATCCCCATGGGAATCGGTAAAATGGGGAAAATTCCATCCCTAAGAGTAAACTTTACACCCCTATCAAAAATTTTGCAGGTGTTTGACAGAAGTGTTAATATGAACTTGCATCTTCGAGTTCGATTCAATTAGAGCAATGCATCTTTTAACGTTCTGTATTGAGAATATTTCTAAACTTATATGTTTTATATATATTAAAGTGAAAGGAGTGTTTTTTCCCATTTTCAAAAATGCATTCCCATTAGTATTAGGGGGAGTTGGATCCTGTGTATTCGTTAGGGCTGTTCATAAGAAGGCCCAATCCGACTAAATCAATCAATCTAGACCGATCCAATCCGAGTCAGACAGATTTTCATTAGTACCGGTCGATTTTGGATTATACAAATTCATAAACCGATGGTTTGGGTCGGTTTTAGTTTTCTTATATAAAAATCGAAACCAATCCAAACCGAACCGACTTAGTTCCTACTTAACTAAAAAACTGAAATATTTGAAAATATATATTTCAATATCTATATCTAAAAAATATATATTATGAAATATGTTAGATATATATTTCTAGAAAATAGATATTCTAATATATTTGTATGTATATTTTTGTTTATATATATATTTCTAAAATACATATTTTAGTTTTAAATATATTTTCAAAAAGCTAAATGGCATAATAGAGCCTGACCGATTTAACTCAACTCAAACCGTTCAGATCAGTTTTGTTTAACATTGTATCGATTTCGATTTCCATCTCACGTATCTGTATTTCTCCGAATGAAATATGTCTGCATGTGCATACGTGAGAGACACGTTTCTTTCTTTCTCTTTGCATTTGCGTGATTCACACGTTTCCCCTCTCTTCCTTCTCCGTCTTTCTTTCTACTCTCTCAATCTCTCTCTCCCTCTTCCCATTCCTCCTTTAACTCTTTCGCCTCATCTCTCTCCTTCTCTGAACCCGTTTCCTGTGTGAAGGCTCGACGGAGTGAGAGCAGAGGTGATTGGTGGATTCAGTCGGAGCTCCGATGAAGACTTGAAGGTGGTGAGGGAGGCGGAAGATGAGAAACATGAAGAAAGTGGAGCAGAGGTTGTAGATGTAGTGAGCAATGCTAATTTCAACAGTGGAGAGCAGAAGGGGCTCACTGTGATCGATACCCTTGAAAGGGGTAGGGAATTATTGGAATCATTGAAGGATGTGGAGGACCATTTCATAAGGGCGTATGACTCTGGCAAGGATGTCTACAGGATGCTGGAGGCCAATAGAGTTCATCTGCAATCTGGTCTTGAGGAGATTAAAGGTGGGTTTTTTGTACACAAGTGTTCATTTTTCTATGTTTCTCCTTCTTAATGTGGGTCTATTTAAAGTTTTTTTTTTTTTTTTTCTGCCTCAAATTTGCGTAGGAGTTTGTTTTATTATTATTATTATTTTTATTTAACTTTGTACCGTATAATAAAATCTGATTGATTGGGGATCCTGTGATTAAAACAATGTGAAACTCGGCTTCTCCTTTTCAGACATTTCTTTACTTTGTGGGTGTCCTCCCAGGTAAAACTGTAAAAGTTGCACATTCAGTTTACAGGGGTTCAACTTCCTCTATGTATTTTTTGTTAGCTCTTATCTGGGTATTCCTCTCTGATTTCAGGGAAGCTTAGTTTGTTCAATTATATATCTCTCTATAGCTTATTCTACCATTACTTGTGTTGGTTCATATTTATCAATTTCTACTTAATGATAAATCCAACTATGCCTGTAACTAAGCTATTTATACCAATTAAATGCAGAGAACTCCACAAAAATCATCCAAGCCATAACGTGGCACAGGTCTACTTGGTCTCAATCTATCTTGTAAGAGTTTCCTCGCGTCCAGTTCCAAAGGTTCCTCCACATGGAAAGAATTTAAGAACGATCTCTTTGATGATTATGGAGGAATGGAACCAGGGAGACATTCACCGGCTAGGAAGGTTATACGCTTGGGAAAAGAAGTTGTACGAAGAATTTAAGGTAAACAAATTTCAATTACTTCTACATCCACTTCAACTTTCATGCTTTGCTTCTAGAGCCAATGCCATTCTTTCCCACCATTAATTGGGTTCGCTGTCTGAAATCCGCTGATATATTATTGAATCAAATCCCCTGTTAAATGTTCTTATTTACATGTTCATGTGCACAATACACAAACTCCGAATCATTTTTTCCTATTTATTTACATGTTTATAATTGACTATTGTAGGATATCATTCTCTGTAGATTTCAAAAGCTCGTGATTTTGATGATTTGTTTCCTATAATCGATCATGAAGGAAAACCTTCAACGGAACCAAAAATCTACGCGAGTCTTCTGTGGAAGCAACTCAACCACCTTGGGTAAGACCTTGAATTGTATACTATAGCTCACAAATGGGAAAATCAGTTTTTTTTTTTTTTTTGAGATAGAACTGAAAGGTTCCTGATTACCATTTGTTATTAACTTGCCGATTCGGCTTCTCCTCTTGCTTGGCAGATCGATCATTGGTTTCCTTGCTCAGGTAATAATCTATGGAAACTCTTTTGTTTTTCTCCTCAAGTTCAATTCAATTCTCTCTCTATCTAGAGGCATACAAATAAGTTGCTTTGGCGGCCTTTTTTGAGACTACAGGAGGTGGACGGACTATTCCAGGCAATTTGAGGTTACTACAATGGCAAGTATGTAGGAAGAAACATAACAAGTTGGAATTTCTGGTTCCATGGTGGGATCTTCAATTGGGAATCTCTGTAAACCAGTTCCTGTCTATATTTGCTTCTTCAAATTCTGACTTCAAGTGAATTTTGTATGCCTTAAATTCTTTTTTTTTTTCTCTTCTTTTGGACTTTAAAGCACAAAACTAGAGACAACATCATCCCACAATTTCAACAGGAACAGAGCATTCTCACTATTGTTCTCTCATGGAGAAAAGCATGTAGACCTTGCTCCAGCTGCCATTGTTCTGTCACGCGATAAATCTTTTGATGCATCCTCGCCTTTTAAATCCATTGATCTCAATAGGCGACTCAGATAAAGTTCTGCTAATGGGCAGTGGGAAGTGTTCTTTTTTAGTCCTATGTTTTCTATAGTTCCTTTAGACCACAAAATAACATCTTTTCTTATCGTGTTCAACTGTGCCTATAAATGCTAACATTTTGCCTCTCATCTCTCTTGTGTCTCTTCCATAAGCATGGCTCTTCCCATAGACAACGTTAATTGATGAATTGATTTTTGAGTGATGGTCAATTTTTTGTGCTAAGTACCTCGTCATTTGATTTGCTTCCAAGTGGCCGATGACTCAAGCCGAAATGGAGAACTTTGTTTGCCGAGCTGAGTCGAGCTGGCCAGGCTAGGTAGTGAGCTGACTATAGTGCCGAGCTGCCTACGAGGTGCCGGGCTAGCCAGGTGGCGAGTTGCCTGTGAGGTGCCGGGCTGACCAGGTGTTGAATGGCCTGTGAGGTGTCGGGCTAAGCAGATGGCGAGCTGCCTGTGAGGTGCTAGGCTGACTAGGTGTCGACCTGCTTGTGAGGTGCTAAGCTGACTAGGTGTCGAGCTGCCTGTGAGGTGTCGGGCTGAACAGGTGCCGAGCTGCCTGTGAGGTGCCGGGCTGACCAGGTGCCGAGCTGGATTGATGAGATTCGTTGCTCTTTAGAGACCTGCAAGGAACCAAATGTCAGAGGACCCGGGGTGGATAACTCGGCGAGGTCGCTCCGATGCTTAAGTCAATACTCTCATAGTAGACTGTGAGTTAAAAATCACAAAGTATGAGAGCTAGAATTTGCTTAGTTGCTCACTTGCGTTTTTGCCTACTTGCCATTGAGGTTGGTGCCTTTATATAGGCATTGTTTGGCGTGGGCTTCACACACCATATCCGAGATTTCTGCAAGGTCGTCTAAGTGGTTCGAGATTCCTGGAGGTAACCGCCATGCACGTTGACCACCTTCCGGATCGTTCGGCATGTGGGCTAACTTCCAAAGATCGTGGGAGTGTTAGGATATGCATGCTGAATTTGTCGGTGAGCATGTCTTGCAGGTCGCCAGATCGGCGCCTGGGCCAGGCTGCCAAGTCGCGCCTAGGCCAAGCCACCAGCTCGTGCCTGGGGCAGGCCGCCAGGTCGCGCCAATGCGAGGCTACCAATTCGTGCCTGTGCTAGGCTGGCAGCTCGTGCTAGTTTCAGGCCGCCAGGTCGCCAGGTCGCGCCTATGCTAGGCCACGCCTGTGCCTGGCCGCCAGGTGGGACACCATCAACTTGGCTAAGGCAAGTTCTTGCCAAAGTGGTTCCGGGTGTCACCTAGTTGTTATGAGGTGCCATGTGCCACAATGTCATTGGAGGGAAAAATCCACCCTCATCATTTTAATTGATGAAGGCTGATTTGGCCCGACCTCATAACAGGGGGACACGTGGACACGACCTGGCTAATAGATGACAACTCAGCATAATCAGCCTGTAGCGTAACAGTCTTGGTTACCCATCTACCTGGGCTAAAGTGACCTCGAGACAGGGTCACCCCGAAATGAGATCACCTCGGTATCAGATCGCAACAAGAACACTTCAATGCCAAGGCACTTCGACACACAGCCCAATTCGGGACTTAAAGGCATCAGCTCGGGGATATCGACGTGCCACTATGAGGATCCCGGAAATCCCTCAGACGGTTCTTGAACTTCACGGGATCACGTCGCGTAACAGCCAGCGTTATCTCCCCTGACCGATTTGGACAGACTCGATAAACCTTATCAGTTAGCAGCACTATCTCCCATTATCGCGGAAATAGATCTCATCTTGACGACGATTCCGGAACTACTCCGCGAAACCCGTGATGACTTCATTATATAAAGGCTCCACCCCCCAAGGATGCAAGGTATGCATGATTTCCTGCTCTCAAGCTCTCTCATTTTCAAGCAATTTTAGCTCACTACTAGCCTACTGACTTAAGCATCGGAGCAACCTCACCGGGTTAGCATCCTGGGGTTCTCTGATATCCTTGCAGGTTTAGTCCGTCGTTCGTCTCGAAGCCAGGTCACCTCCAGTTGGGAGCAGCCAAATCGCACTAAATCAATTGGCGTCGTCTATGGGAAACGCTACAAAAAGCTAAGTTCTCATCCTTTGAAAGGCTAAGTCCTCTTCTTCCAGAAAGCTAACTTCTACTAAAAGCTCTCACTTTTTAGTTTCCATTTTTTATGAACTCAAAGACTATGTAGGAAGTTGATGGCCAATAGACTAAGTAGTTCTACCAACTTTATTTCAACTCAGATAAAGCCTCATCAGTCCTCTTCGTGAGGTACCCTCTACAAAGATGAGCTCTTCGTGGCTTCCGCGAGAGTAGGCGGCCAACAGACTGCATGGACGCCCCTATCAGTCAAGCCTTCCAAGGCTTGCGTGCAAGCTGGTGACCTAAAGTCAGTAGTGTTGCCCATGTAAGTTGAGCTCCTAGTAGCTTCTTGTAGGAGTGGGTAACTGACGTCACTAACGAGGTTGATGCAACGCAGCCTGGCTAGGTGCGACCTGACAACTTGGTACAGGCGTGGCTTGGCGGCCTAGCCCAGGCGTTGACCTGGCGAGCTGATAAAAGACTTCGGCTCCACATAAGACATAGTCGCCTCTTCAGCATGGGCAAAATCAAAGATCGAGAGTGGATTACGAGTCGTTCCCAGAGCCTAAGGGCTAAAGTGCCGAACTAATAAAAGACCTCGACACCACATAACCAGTCACCTTCTCACCATGGGCACATAAGACTCAGTTGCCTCTTCGGCATGGACAAAATCAAGGGTAAGGAGAGTGGACTACGAGTCGCTCCAAGAGACTAAGGGCCAAAATTTCGAACTAGCGAAGACCTCCTCACCACATAAGACCTAGTCGCCTCTTTGGCATGGGCAAAATCAAGGAGCAAACTGTGAGTCGCTCCCAGAGCCTAAGGAATTGAATCGATGCTTACAAGTTCATCAAATTATTCATTCCAGGCCAAAAGGATAAATTTACTCCCTTCACCGAGTTACTTTCAGCTCGGGAGTAGGGGGCAAATGATGAGGGAAATTTTTCCCTCTAGTGACCTTGTGGAACATGGCACCTCATAACAACTAGGTGACACCCGGAACCACTTTGGCAACAACTTGCCTTACCCAAGTTGTTGGTGTCCCACCCTGGCGACCTGGCACAGGCGCGACTTGGCGGCCTAGGCGCGACCTAGCGGCCTGGCCCAGGTGCCAACCTGGCGACCTGTGAGATGTGCTCACCGACAATTTCGGCATGCATATCCTAAGACTCCCACGGCCTTTGGAAGTTGGCCCACATGCTGAATGATCCGGAGGGTGGTCAACGTGCATGGCAGTTACCTATAGGAATCTCGAACCACTTAGACGATCTTGCAGAAATATCAGATATGGTGCGTGAAGCCCACCCCAAACAATGCCTATATAAAGGCACCAACCCCAATGGAAAATAGGCAAAAAAGCAAGTGAGCAACTAAGCAAATTCTAGCTCTTATACTTTGTGATTTTTAGCTCGCAGTCTACTATGAGAGTACTGACTTAAGCATCGGAGCGACCTCGTCGGGTTAGTCACCCCGGGTCCTCTGACATTTGGTTCTTTGTAGGTCTCTAAAGAGCAACGAAGCTCATCAATCCAGCTCGGCACCTGGTCAGCCCGACACCTCATAGGCAGCTCGGCACCTAGTCAATTCGGCACCTCACAGGCAGCTCGGCACCTGATCAGCCCAGCACCTCACAGGCAGCTCACCACCTACTCAGCCCGGCACCTCACAGGTAGCTCGGCACCTGCATAGCCCGGCACCTCACAGGCAACTTGCCACTTGGCCAGCTCGACACCTCATAGGCAACTCGGCACTATAGTCAGCTCGCCACTTAGCCTGCCTAGTTCGACTCAGCTCAGCAGACAAAGTTCTCCATTTCGGCCTGAGTCATCGGCCACTTGAATGCAAATCAAATGATGAGTCACTTAGCACAAAAAATTGGCCATCACCCAAAAATCGATTCATCACTTCCATATGCATGTCCCAATCTCATCTTCTTGTATTTACACGCACAACACCGCTGAGAGCTTCCCTAGAATCTTTTCTTGTCTAGGTCTGGCTTTCTCTCCATTTCTCCCTATCTCTCCCCCTCAACATAGCATATTGTCTTCAGATCGGGTTGCTTTCTAATGTTGGGTTATTTTAGTTAGTGTTTCGATTTGAGTTTTATTTTTTAACCGAACCCGGTTCGATTGTGCTATTAATTCGGTTGCCCATCCAACCCGGTTTTAGTAATTATTGTTTTACAATTAATAAATATTGATAATTTAATTAATATTTAATATTTATTAATTATATCAATTCCGGTTATGTTTTATATTCAACCAAACCCAGTTTTACCAATAACCTATCATATAATAAATATAAAAAATTATTATATATTTACCAAAACATATACTATTAATAATTAAATACTTAATAAATATTTAGAAAAAACGTTTGACCTTTACCAAAATTAATACTTAATAAATACTTAAGTACTTAATAAATATCAGCAAAAATAATGTTTGACTTTTATTAAAGTTATCATAAATTTGTAGAAAATGTCCAAAAATATAGAAAACATGGATTATTAATTAGCTAAATACTTACTAATTAAATGATCATATTTAAAATTTAATATTAATTTACCTGAAATACTTTAGATTAATTTATTATAATTACCGATTATTACTGATTATAATTAGTAAATTAGTGTTATTAAAGTCATTGGCATTATTAATTGATTTGTTAGAGTTGAAGGGGTAGATAGATATGGAAATTAGTTTTATTAAAGTTATTGGCATTATTAATTGATTTGTTAGAGTCGAGGGGGTAGAAAGATATGGAAATTAAATGCCATATCAGCATAGCAACAGCATGTCAGCTTAGTTTTTAGTTTGGGGACTGATATCAGTCCAAGGGATCTCCCAAGATACAATCCAATTTTTGCACGGCTGCATTCGGGACTGACCAGTCTTAAATGAGCGAAATCCTGTTTCTTTGTTATAAGCAAAATCCTGTTTGTTTTTAAACTTTCTTTTTTTCTTCTTAATTTTTTATAATTGCAGCAATTCGATATTCATCGGGCGCCACTTGCTAGTTTCTATTTACTCTGTTAGTCATTTAAGTGGTTGTCGAGAGGGTGGGTGGCAGGGGTGTAAAGTCTACCTACTCTCTTACTCATTTAAGTGGTTGCTGTGAGAGTGGATAGAAAATGTGAGTAAGAAATTTGTCACCGACACAAAAATAGTAAGGACTCCACCGTACAACTACGTAGATAGGGGATCAAATGTCACCGATACCTCCATTGTCATCGCTTAATTATCCAAGGAGCTTCCCCGCCGGCCCTTTCCTTTCCCTTACCCTGTCAATGGATTCAGGCGCGCAACGGGTTTCTGCCGAGCTCCTCCCTTATTTTCGTGTCTATGAAGATGGCCGTGTTGAGCGGCTTAAGGGTTCAGAGTTCGTTCCCGCATCCTTGAACGACCCTCAGACTGGTGTCTCATCCAAAGACGTACTCATCTCACCGGAATCTGCTGTTTCTGCTCGACTTTTTCTCCCCAAACTCACCTGCAATCGCCAAAAGCTCCCTGTCCTCGTTTATTTCCACGGTGGCGCCTTCTGCATCGAGTCTGCCTTCTCTTTCCTTTTTCATCGTTATCTCAATATCTTAGTGAACAAAGCCAATGTTGTTGCCGTGTCTGTCGAATACAGGAGAGCCCCGGAGCACTTACTGCCTGCTGCTTACGAGGATTGCTGGGCGGCACTCGAGTGGGTTTCATCCCATTCTGTGGGGCGAGGTGCCAACTACGAGCCGTGGTTGACTGACTACGCCGACTTCGACCGAATCTTTTTGGGTGGCGACAGTGCAGGAGGCAACATCGTCCACAGCGTAGCCATGCGTGCTGGTTCCCAGTCCTTGCCTCACAACGTAAGAGTTCGGGGGGCTTTCTTGGTTCATCCTTACTTCTGGGGATCGAAGCCAATTGGGTCTGAGTCCATGGAGGACCATACTTCAAATTCTTTAGCAAATAGAGTTTGGTTATTCGCTTGTCCTTCCTCGGCTGCCGGTGTTGATGATCCCATGATCAATCCGATGGCTCCCGGTGCTCCGAGATTGTCCAAGCTTGGATGCTCTAGGTTGCTGGTTTGCGTCGCCGGAAAAGATACACTGTGTTATCGAGGACGTCTTTATCATAGTGCAGTGAGAAACAGCGGATGGGAAGGAGAGGTGGAATTGTTTGAGGTGGAAGGAGAGGGCCATGTCTACCATATCTTCGATCCTTACACCGAGAATGCTGGACTCATGATCAAGCGCTTGGCTTCATTTCTCAATAGCTAGCTGATCAGCTATTTCTTCTGTGTAATCTTTAGTGTCTAAACACCTTTATTTCGGGTGTTTCAATAGAAACCATTGAATGGGTGGGTGTGGGTCCTTACTGGGTGGAGGGTGTTTTGGCTGCCGATGTTGTTTCTCTTAGTGCCTGGTCTATTTCTCTTTGTGTGTGTGTTTGTTGATGTTGTTTTGTTTTGTTTCTTTGTTTTTAGTTGTATTTTTTCCTTTATGCTTTTAATGAATTCTCTCTTTTTATTACAATAAAAACCACAAAGGAAACCATTTTTAAATCCTCAAATTATACTTTTCTTATTTATAATTTGATTGATTTATGATTCGATTAATTTTCTAACTAAGTCCTCATCTCTAATAGATCATTGCATTTTTGGGCTGGATTCAATATTCAAACCAAATGGTGGAAATTTCTTTCTAATTATAGATATAGATTTATGATTTCCTTTGGTTTTTCTTGATTTATCGAATAAAGGATTGAGTAGATAATTTTTATATTTTAAGATGAAGAGAGACATTCATGTAAGTGAAATGAAACAATAATTTAAAAACTTTTTCTTTCTATGGGAAATGGATCACTTGGGTTGGAAATGGAGTTGCCACCATCAATCAAGGAAATGGAGGTGATGGGACCTCCGTATCTCTATGCCAAGAATTTTCTTTGCTGCATCCAAATCTTTCATTCAAACTCACCACTCAACTGTGTTTTCAACCAGTTCAGGTATTTCTCTTGTTGCAATAAGCATATCATTAACATAAAGCATCAAGTATATAAACAAAAGAATTATCTTTAAGTTTCTAAAATAAAAACAACTGTCATACTTGCATCTAGAATACCCAAGAGCTACTATAAAAGAGTGAAATCTTTTATACCATTGCCTACGAGAATGTTTTAAGCTATATGGAGATTTCTTTAACAAGCAAACATGGTCTTCTTTCCATTTAATAACGAAACCCTCGGGTTAATGCATATAAATCTGTTCATCAACTTCTTCATGCAAGAAAGCGATTTTATCATCTAACAGTTTTAATTCTAAATTATGAATGGCAACAAAAGTAATAAAAACATGAATAGAGATATGTCTAGCAATTGGTGTGAAAACATCATTAAAATCAACACATTGTTCATGACTAGCCTTTAGCAACCAATCGTGTTTTATATCTAGCATCCTCATACATGGAGTACCTTCTTTCCTTTTAAAAACTCATTTGCATCCAACAATATTCTTTCCTTTAGATGGTCTCACAAATTCCCAAGTCTGATTCTTATGCTAGGATTCAATCTTTTCATGCATAGTTGTCAACCGCTTAATAGAATCAAGAGATGAGATAGCTTCTACATAAGTATTAAGTTAACCAATATCAACATTTTCTACAACTGACAATGCATAGGCAACCATATCAAAATAGTTATATCTTTGAGGTGGTCTAACTTCTCTCCTTGTTCAACCATTAACAATAGAATATTGCTCCTCATCTTCTTCTTCTTGTACACATTCTTCTATCTTAATAGAAATGGATACATGGACTGATGTAATCTGAGGTGAGGAAGAACTTCTAACTTCTGTTTCCACCTTCTTTCTTGAACTTTGTGTTTTATATGCTTCATAGGAAATGGGAGACTCCTTCTTCAGGTGAAGCATAGTAGATTCATCAAAAGTAATATCTATGCTAATTGTGAATTTTGGTGATTTGGGATTAGGACACCACAACTTGTACAATTTCACACTTGAAATATAACCAAGAAATATATACTTTGTGGCCTTAGGCTCAATCTTGCCTTCATTAATATGCGCATAAGCTATACAACCAAATATTTGCAAATTTGAATAATCATGAAGGTTGCCAAATTATACCTCTTTTGGAGTTTTACATTCAATGGCAAGATCGATAGATGCTTATGCCAAAAAATCCTTAGAAAAACCAGCATTTGACAACATACACCTTACTCTCTCTATTGGAGTTTTGTTTATATGTTTTGCAACTCTATTCTGTTGTAGTGTTTTAACAACAATACAATGCGTTCAATTTTGCAAAACTTGTTAAATTCATTTTACAAATATCTAAACAATTATATGTTGTCAACTGCTTGACCCGTTTGCTTTTCAAGCAATGTTTTTTGTTATTTTAAAGTCATAAATACATCATTCTTATGCTTAAGAAAATAAACCCATACTTTCGCGAAATAGTCCTTGATGTCCTTGATGATGGTAAGGAGATATCAAACACCACCTTTTAGTGTAACTTATAAAGGTCCTATAGGCCTAAGTGAACATAATGCAAAGTGCCCTTCATCTTGTGAATGGTTGTACTGAAGTTGGTTTTTTCTATTTCCCAAAAACACAATGTTCACAAAAGTCAACAGCTTTCCGGTACTTTAGCCACAAAGAAGACTTCTCCTGATCAAATATAGTTTGTCCTCTTTCACTCATATGTTCTAGTCTCATGTGCCATAACTTGGTGCTATCAAACTCAAATAGGAATGGTGTAGAAATTGCAATTGAACTTGTGATATTAATACCCTGTAATACATACAGACTTCCTATTCTCATGCCTTTTATCACAACAAAAGAACCCTTTCTGACTTTCAAAACTCCACCTTAAGCTGAATACTTACACTTATTAGCATCTAGAGTGCTAAGAGAGATGAGATTATTCTTAAAGTCTAGTACATGTTGTACATTCGTCAATGTTCTCACAACATCATCATGCATTATAATTTGGATTGTTCCCTTTCCCTATAGTTTTATAAGAAGAATTATTATTCATCAATACAACTCCACCATTAAAAGATTCATATGTGGACAACCAGTCCCTATTGGGACACATATGGTAGGAACAACCTGAATATTCCAGAATCCATTCATCCTTGGATTTGGTTTAGTCATCTGTCACTAAGAGATTATCAACATTCTCATCTTCAACCACTTTATGTATAGTTATTTGTTTTCTTTTCTTCATTATGACATTTGTTTTTCAACTTATAACATTTTGACTTAATGTGTTTTTTTCTTGTAACAATAGTTGTAGGTTAAGTTCTTATGTCTAGATTTTGATTTAGACTTCGGTTTACTATTTGAGCCATTATCCTTAGGCCTCCCTCTTCCAAGCGGCTTAGAGTCTTGGCTATTACTCCTATTTGTAGTTAGACATTTATCAATCACCTCTTTAGAAAGTAATGATGCTTTAATATCCTCTATATTAATAGTAATAGTGTTTCTGAAAGACTTATGTGAAGATGGTAAGGAACAAAGTAACAAAAAAGGTTGGTCTTCATTTTCAATATTAACATTAATATTTTGCAAATCCATGACAATGAAGTTAAATTCATCAATATGAGATTTGATAGGTGGACCTTTAGCCATACGAAACAAGAATAGTTGTTGCTTCAAATAGAACTTATTGGCAAGGGATTTTGACATGTATAGAGACTCCAACTTCTGCCATAAACCCGTAATAGTATTCTCATGAACAATTTCTCACAAAACTTCATTTGATAGCAATAGTTGAATCGTGATTAGGGCTTTAAAGTCTAACTCCTTTCATTCTTCATCACTCATAGTTGCAGGCTTCTTCTACTTCCCATTCAGAGTTTTGTGCAGTCCATCTTATGCCAAAATGGCACATATCTTGACTTGCCAAATACTGAAATTGATGCTACCATCGGACTTCTCAATATCAAACTTCATTAATGACATTGCAAGTGTCAAATGAAAAATAGGGCTCTGATACCAATTTGTTACGCAAAACCTAGAAATTAATACATATTCATATAACACCGAAAAAACAAAAGAAAAATAAAAAGAAAGAGAAGCAAGCAAGGAGAACACAGAGATTTACATGCTTCAACTTATAGCCTATGTCCACAAGCGAAGGAGCATAAAATCTTTATGTAATCAACAATGGAGAAAAATACAAAGTGTTCACTCATAGAAAACCTTAAACCCCAAATACACTCAAAGTCTCACTCTTCTCTCACAAAATAAGGACCAAGTATACAAGAGAGAAAACCTCTAAAGTACATAACTCTTTGTATTCAGTTCAAACCCATAAGCTAAATATGGATCGGGTTCATACAGCTATGGGGGCCTATGCTTCCACCACAAACCATTATGAAAATTTGTTTTTGGGTTTTTCTCAAATTAATTTAGAGTGGATTGATGAAATGGATCACCACAAATAATTCAAGGTACAAACATAACATGCTTTTAGTTGTATTTTCTTTCGTGCTTCTAATGAATTATCTCTCTTTATTACAAAAAAAAATAGAAAAAACCATTTCTTACTCATGAATTGTAGTGTAGTTTCTTAGGTGTATACAAGTGACTTGCTTTATGGTATATTGCAAAGAGGTTCCATTGTTTACAAGAAATGCAAACATAGATTCACTAATTGGGCTACCGCATATAGCAACATCACTTTTGTTAATGGATTCATCTCCTCCATCTCCGAAGGCACACATGTATCCAGCTCATTATGCTTGGACGGTGGGTTAGCTCTAACTAGTAAGGGGGTTAATTGCTGTTGTGAGTTGGATGCATTGTTCAAATCCTTTTTCTGTTCAAATTTGTTCTTGTAGTTTGTTGTTGGCCCCAAATTCGATTGTTTTTAGTCAACCCCAACTTAGAATTTAAAGTTATCTCTAGTAGCATTTTATGTTTTATTTTGATATTATACAATTCATTTTACAAGGGGTGGGGGTGGGGAAAGAGCAGGTGTATGTGATGTGAGGAGACGGGATACACCAAAAGCAAAACTCGTAAGAGAAAAGCATACAGCCAACATGCATGTGTGAGATGATGTTCTTTTATTTTTTTGAATGGATAAGTGATACCGAAATATAAAGGCAGATTTATTTTTTTGATGGGACCCACCAACTTACCTACCCATTTCTTGGAAAATGAACGAGGCCCCAATATGTTTACAAGCTTTTGGTTTTCAATAGATCTTTGAATTCGATTGTTTGCCAGTGTGCTTTGCAAGAGAGGAGCTTTGGAATCTCAAATACTGAACTCAGATTTCATTCAGGATGAGGCACCTCATAGCTATCATCAACGCAGAGCGAGGAAATTTTTTTTTTAGGGGTGTTAAATAAGAAAATTAAATAAGGAGGTAGGGTTTAAAGAGAAATGGGGTGGGAAGGTACGAAAGACCCACCACTTTATTATGTTTTTAAGAGTCCGGATCTCCTGTTCATGAGAACTCTGTCCACGCTTACCCACAATACACTGCCCCCATGAATTTGGAACATCTCCTCCTACATAATACTATGCAGAGGGTGAAATGTTCTCCATGTGTGCGATAATCATGGGCATAATTGTGGGCAGAGTTCTCGTGGATAGGAGATCCAGACTCCGTTTTTAACACAACCTCCACATATTAGCTTTATAAATGATGGTTTTAATTGGGGCCAAGGACCCCCTAATATACTTGGCTCGGCTCCTGGCTATCATGCTCATCAGATAAAAGCTAGGAACTTTATCAGGAACGTTTGAAGTTATATTGGACGTTTTTTAATTCCTCTGTGCTATTGGACGAGAGGAAGGAATTTGGAAATTTGTAGAACTAGGATAATCCTACTCTCCCAGGTCCTAAGTAGAATAATCACAGATATACTCTCTATCTCTAAATCTCACTATTGTTTTTCATTAATTATAAAAACAACATAAGTACACCTCTCGAGGGATTTAGATTCCAACCCCCAATTCCTCCCTAATTAATTCCATGCCAAAATGTCCCAACCTATGGTAAGCTTGTTTTGTTTTTTTTTAACAAAAAAAGAGACATGTTTTGAAGTTGAAAGAGAAGAGAACAAGGATGGATTAGGGTTTTGGGAAACTCAGGAGTATGCTACGGGAGTAAAAGAGTGTAAGTAGTCCCTTCCTCAAGGAAGAGCTTTCTTTTTATGGACAATGGAATCATGCATGTGTGCATGGAGAGAGAACTTTTAGAAGATTTTCAAGGTGGTTAAGCACAAATCCCTTAGTTGATTCGGTTGGGACATGCGATAGATCAAAGAATGGGGACAAATTACCAGCTTGTGCAGGTTGTGGTTGTCACCTTCTCAGGATCTTACCAAGTATTGCTTATAATAGAGAGCCTCTGCAAACCGTATGTGTTGTATGGAGGGACGTGCACCATGTGTTTGCTGATTTGCATAAGAGGGCACACTACAGTCCATAACAATGTGTTGTGGTCGGTTGTCAAGTCCTCGTTCATACTCTGCAATGAGTAATCGCAGTTGACCCGTGAATCGTGGCCCACAATGTTACGGTAGTAATATGCATAACTCTATCCTCTTACAATTTATATATAAATAAATTTTTATTTTATATAATATATTCATCGAGCTAGGTTCTTGAGCTTTCAAACCCCATATTTCATTGGTCGAACTTGAATTGAGTCTTTATCTTCTAATGGCAATTTTGTTAATTTAATTTTGGGGTTTTATAATTCAGTCCACCCTTAGGGTGGAGCTAAGATTTCTAGAGGTGGACTGAATTCTACCCATGGATTGATGTCAAATTTACGAATAGGATGGAGGGGTTACAATTCAGATTTTTGAGGTGGATTGCAGTCTACTTACCATCCTTTTAATTTTTGACAGTACTTTCATTTAAGGCTTTAGGTATGATTTTTTTTTAACAATAACTTTCATTAAGAACAGAAGGAGAGGACAAATCCCACTAAATCATAGTCCCTAAACTAAGTTAGATTGTGTGCAAGTACATTAGTAGCATTTGAAGCATGGGCTCACACTTTGCACCGATTTCAAACAAACAAGATGAGTGCAAAAACGGTTTAAAATGTAAACCATATTTACATTCATAAACCAAAAAAAGGATAAATATAAAATGTATAGTGATTCTCATGAGCCAATAGGAGTGTAGGACGCATGCTTCAAATGCTACTAATGTACTTGCACACAATCTAACTTAGTTTAGGGACTATGATTTAGTGGGATTTGTCCTCTCCTTCTATTCTTAATGAAAGTTATTGTAGAAAAAAAAATCATACCTAACTTTTTTATGGTAATTAACTTTTTTATCAAAGTGTAAATATGGAAACTTAGGTTGCGTTTATGCTCCAATGCCTTAACTTTGATCAAAAAGTTAATTACCAAAAAACACAAAATTGTATGCAAAAAATAGGTATATTAATGTTCTATTCTCAGAGTACAAAAGTGTCAGAAAATACATTTTTGATATGATAATGACTACTTTTTTATATATCAAATAAACACTCGCAAACGCGAACCGGGGTATATAAATACCCCGTTTTAGTGTTTGAATCGCAAACGGAGCCTTAGCTGCAAGTGACAAAACATATACCAAAATATAACATGAAATATGAAGTAAATTGCAGATAAGAAACCTCTACTTTGTGGGATAATCACATTTTAGGGTCTAAACTTTCAAATATGTCACTTTAGTACTTGAAATTCCAGAAATGTACATTTAAGTCTAACTTTGTTATAGTCACATTATGGTCAGGAATAAAATTATAAAAATGCCCATGTTTTCAATTCGTTTTCCCACTATTCCATCTTCCTTCTACGTTTGGATTTTGGGTGCAAACCAGCAACAGCAAAGTGAGTGTCTGAAAGTGAGATTACCCCCAATACACAGACTAGGTGAGCATACTTATTGCCAGAAAGTCAGGAGGTAGGAGAAGATGAATAGTGAAAAATAAAATCAGAACATGGGAACTTTTAATAATTGTACCATTCACTTCAACATTATTTTAACAGATTTAGACTTAAATGTATATTTCTAAAAGTTTAGGAATTAAAATGACACATTTGAAAGTTTAATGCCTAAAGTAAAACTACCCGAAAGTATAGGATATCTATCTATAATTATCCTAAAATATAACATGGCAAGACTTCACTCCTATCTATGATCACATCTATACAATTATAAAGAGATACTTGCCTGTAGTCATAAAAGTCAAATCGGAGAACATATTATAAACTTATACATTTACCTATACTTGTACATGAGAATGTGCCCTCATACTAGTATACTGTACATTGAATCCTTCATCAACCAAAATATAGAATTATACCATCACAAGACTGAATTCAGATTTACTCCTCAGGGCACACCTCACACCAACCTCAACACTTGCAGCCACACATATGGAATATCTCCAATACTTGTATCTCTTCACAGATGGATGGTGAAGAGATACAAATAGGGATTTTGGTGAGGCAAGCCATTAATATCTCTTCACAAATAGCGTTTGGCAATTTCCAACCAAACCCATTGAACCTGCCCAATCCACTTACTTATTAACAGGTTGGATCTTGGGTATCCAACCATTAGCAGATAGATATTTTCATTGTTCATTTGGTCTTAATGCCTCTTATCTCTCATCTCTTAATACCTTTAAGAGGCATTAAAAGCGTTCCATTCTCATTTTATTTTCAGACTTCATCATGTATAGTAGTAATAATGTTCACTTTTGTTTTTGAAAAATACCCCGAAAAGGTTGCTCTTTTTTTCTGATACAAAGTAAAGCTTAGCACCAACGAGGGAGAATCCTTCCTGCCGCGTCAAGAAAATAGGAGGTAAGCAAAGTCCCATGGAAGTGAAAGATTCAAAACTGATGAAAGAAGATTTGGCCTGACCTCACAGTTATGCGACACGTGGCAGAAACAACAGCTCGGCAAAAGGGCCAAGCCTAAGGCGTGATCAAGGGGACACCAGCGGACCGAACTCCCTACGGGGGGCCCGAATTCACCCTTGGCCCAAAACCAGAGTAATCCAAACTGGCCAACCTTGTAACAACTCGGGACATACCTCGCCGAACTGGCCAACCTTGTAACAGCTCGGGACATACCTCGCCGAACTGGCCAACCTTGTAACAGCTCGGGATATACCTCGCCGAACTGGCCAACCTTGTAACAGCTCGGGATATACGTCGCCGGTCTGGCCAACCTTGTAACAGTTCGGGATGCACCTCGCCGAACTGACCAACCCTATAGATACCTCCGAACTCAAGACTTCGCCTCGCTCACCACTCCGCATCACCTGCTGGGCACCAAAACCAAACAAGTCGTACCATGCCTGACATTGAGGAAGTCCGTGCCCGAGGGCGCCGCACCTAACTGACTTGGGATCTGACGCTTGGCGGCCGCACTCTAAACGGCCACCTGTCACCGCCACTGACACCGCCATCTCCAGTTAGAGAGACGGTTAGGCAGTGACAGTTCTGTCCCAGCAGAAAGGACGATGACCGAATTGACAAGCGCAAGGGTAATCATACCCAACCTGACAAGGACCTCAGAGCGAGTGCGCGAAGTGACTATAAGAGCCCCCTGCCCCCCAATAAAGAAGGTATGCAAACTTTGCGCTATTTGGTATTATCTTGCTTTTGAAGGATTCTAACTTGAGCTTCGGAGCTGCTACACCAGGTTCCCCCCGGAGCTTCCTCATCTCCTCTATTTCAGGTTCCCTGCTACCCCGTTCAGAAGCAAGGTCGTGGACAGCTAAGACCGGCCGGATCGCGCTTCATCAAAAACCTCCTCAACGTCCTACCCATTACTTGCAAGCCAATTCGCTAAGTTGTTGCCTTCATTGTAGGTCTGGTTGTACGTTGAGAAAAGGTTGATCTTTTTTATGCATGATATGATTACCCTATACAACAACAACAACAGCAACAACAATATTATTATTATATTATCATTTAAATTAATTACTTAATTATATAATTATATAATTATTAATGAAATAATGTTTATAAATTATTATTATTTTATTAATTATATATGTATTATTTAATTATTTTATGATCTAGTAATGATTATTTTATTATTAATTCAATTGATTAAGATATCATTATTATTTATGAATAATGATTTTAATTAGTTATTAACAATTAATTATTATTTTAGTTATTGATAATTAAAAAAATGTTAATTATTATTAATAATTAAGTTAATTATATAATTAATTATTTTAGTTGATTATAAGAATGGTTAATAATAATTAAAGTGATTAATCATTAATTAATTACTTTAATTAATAATTATATAATAATTTATTTCTTAATAATTCATTAATAAATGGTCAATTCTTTAAAGGTATTTAATAATTTATAATTTTTATCAATTCCACTTTTATTAATTATTTAAAATTCATTTATTTATTTTGTTAAATAGTTAAATGAACTTTTTTATATCCAAGGTTAAAATGGTCAGTTGTTATTTTTCAAAACTCAACATTCAACATTCAGACTTTATAACAATATTCTTTACATTTAGAATTTATAACTAAGAAAATTTCTTCAACTCCCATACATCTCTACAAGTAATTATTACATTCTGGGGGCATTAAGAGCACCCGAATGTCGACATACCGAGGGTTTGATTGGACCAATTGGGAAGAGCAAATCAAAGCTCTTGGGAGTTTCTAAATCGCTTGTGGGAGATCTAGAACTGCCTTCTTCGACAGCTTAGAGATATGTGATGCCGAAGGATTTGTGAATTGCAAGAGGATTTTTTTAGTGTTATATACAACTTTTTTTTTTTTTATTTCCAAGATGTGTGAAGAGCTTTTGAAGTGTAATTCAGAATACAACCTCAACCTTGTTTCTTAATAGCATAAACCGTGCCTTGAAGTGGAGGTATGCATGCAACTGTTTCCTTGACGCTCGAATTAAAGTTTCAAAAACCAATATTTGTAAGTTGTAATCTATAAAGCCTGATCCATCAGAAAAGCATTGATCAATGAAAGTTAATGATGGAGTTCAAAAATAAAAAAATTGTTTTTTTTTTTCTATGTTTTGAATACTTTTCAGTAATTTTTTTCTGTTATACTTTCTATAATTTCTGTTAGTCATTTTTTGTAATTTTTTACTCTTCTATATTTTTCTATAATATCTGCATTTTTTTTCTACGATTTAATGAATTAGAAAGTTAATGGGTTGGATTGGGTCTCGATTGAAACTTCTCAAGTTACAAAAAACAGACATAAGAATCTTATATATCTTATTTGCCACCGGTTTTGGGGTTGATGGTTCGATCGTCTGGTTCTAATGGATGGCTTGTTCTTACAATAAAAATTATAGGCAAAAAACTATGAAACCGTTCTAGCCACCGGTTTTCAGGTTGATGGTTTGACCATCCAATTTGAACGGATGGTCTATTCTGACAACAAAAATTACAGGCAAAAAATTGAGTGTGTGGGGTCCATTAAGCAATATCATACGTATTATGTCATTCGAGCATGTGTCTCATATGACCCGAAAACGGAACCTTTCTGGCCACTGGATTTCGAGTCGACAGTTCAACTATCCAATTTGAATGAACGGCCATGTTCTAACAACAATTAAAAAAAATGGCTAAAAAACCATTGAACTGGTCAACGGGTCGACGGTTCAATCGTCGGGTCAATGGGTCATTGACCGATTCAATGGTTTTTGGCCAAAGATTGGGACTGGGATAAAACGGAACTGGTTGTCTAGATGGTTCCTAATTAAAAAAAATGGCCAAAAACCATTGAACGGGTCAACGGTTTGACCACCCAGGTCAATGGGTCATTGACCGATTCAAAGGTTTTTGGCTAGAGATCGGGATTTGGGTAAAACGAACTGGTTGCTTGGACGATTCCCAAGCCAAAATGTTCGTCCATCCGCGTTAACATCGGTACGAAAACCATGGTTTTTTATGCTTTTGGATTTTCACTATTCGAAGGTTTCTAATGTGGGCTTTATTCGAGCGTGTGCGATATGTTCCTTTTTTTCATTTTTTGTTTTTTGTTTTTTTTTTTTTTTGTGTTTGTTCTTTTTCTTCAAGATCCTCCAAAACAGTTTAGGGTTTAACACCATTTTATTTCTTCCCTTTTGTTTTTTCTTTGGGTTTTCTTGTGCAATGTTCTTTTTTTCTTACAAGACAATCTACTTTCTCTTTCTTTGATTGCATGCATGTTTAGCTCCGTCTCAAAGCGGAATTTGGACTCGATTTTCTGATTTTTTTCCCTTGTTTTTTCTAGTTTGGTAGATTTATCGTCATTTTTTTCAGTGTTTAAGGCCACTTTGGATTTATCTTTCATGGTTTTGGAATCCCTTGCAATGTCCATCATTCGCATGATTATGACTACAAAGTTATTTTGTCTAATTATTGACATCGAGAAAAAATGAGCCGAAAAATGAACCATTCGGCCACCGATTTCCAAATCGACGATTCGATCGTCTGGTTCAAACGGATGGCCCATTATAACAACAAAAAATAAAAAATGGCAAAAAAACATTGAGCAGTTCAATGGTTCAACCGCCTAGGTCAACGAGCCATTGACTGATTCAACGATTTTTGGCTAAGGACTAGGTTTGGGGTAAAATGGAACTAGTTGCCTGGACGATTATCGGGCTAAACGGTCCTACCGTCCGAGTCAACTAGGAGTTCTAGATGTGAAACAAAGGACAACTATAAAGTAGAGCTCATAATTATCACTATATGATCGTGTTCTATTATATCAGATGCTTTGCTGAAGCAATATTTAAAAAAAATGAGCACATGGTGATCTCTTTTATGTTTTTATACGAGTTTTAAGACTTGAGTACTTATAATTGCAGGTTTCTTATTAAGAAACCATTGTCTTTTTTAATGTAACAAATAACAATGTTACAATTTCAACCTAGTCCCCTCCTCTAGTTTATTTTTTAAACAAGTCATTAATGAGCTATCGGTTATGTTGAAGCTAATCCCAAACCCAAATTCATGCAATTTCCACCCATGCATAGATCCGAATTCTGTGAAACCAATAAATAACGCCAAACGCCAGCCATAAAATATATACGACCCACATCATTCAAATCTCTTCGGCCCCATATGTATTTCATGACTGACGTAGAGGTGTGGGACATTACCATTCGTTTCGAGATCACATCTATGCCCCCACAAATGCCCCCACATGCAAATCTTGGTGTGCATTGGTAATATTTCTCGAAGTTGTTAGTGAAAGGTGTTTTCAATACACTGTTAGTGTTGGATTTTAATCTCATAAGAGATTAAATCCAATGGGTTTGATTGGTCAATTACATGAGAAATTGCACCTACACACTTGATTAAAAATTAGCTTTTCTCCTACAAAACCCAATTTTGAACTTGTCCCACATTGGAAAATTATAAGCTTTGTTTTCAGTATTTTAATAGGAGTTGATTTACACTCCTTAGAAATAGTAGAGGAGAGTATGGGGTTTGATACCGCGCAACGTGCACGCACACATGTGCGTGCGTGTGTGCGATGCAATGAGGCGCTTTAGAGGCACACTTTACTCGCACTTCACGAATGGCAGCTTTGGTTTTGGTGTAATGCTGACCGTTGATCACCATTGGTGAGATCAACGGTCACAATTCGATTGGGTGAGATCAAGAGGCACAATTCAAAGTTAACAGTTATTAATTGTTAACTACTTTTTAAATAGTCACAATGTTTGAAATTGTGACTGTTCAAGGTGCCTTCTCTGAATCAACACCTACCTTTTCTTCATACCTCTTCATAAACTATTTAAGGAGCATGAATCAGACTTCAAAAACACACATTTTCGAAATCCACTTTCTCTCTCTTTCTTAGTCCGATTTGCTACAGTCTCACAGAAGGTTTCTTTGGAGATTCTTCAACTTTGCTAGTTGTAGATTCTTGCCCAAGGTTCTGTTGTATCCTAGGAACGGATTTGCCTGTAACCTAATAACTCAATGAAACTGAGTGGGGACAAATAACGTTCTAAAAATAGTGTCTTCAGACACGCCTCAAAGCTTATCCTCCAAAGTTACAGTGACCCCATTTTCCAACAATTTTATAATGTTATTCTGCAATGGAGGCGAAAGCAAGCATGAATTTGATCAAGATGATGAACCAAGATCTTGTTCAACTAGACCAGTTCGATGGAGCAAACTTTAGCCGATGGCAAAACAAGATGATCTTCTTTCTGACCACACTAAAACTATACTATCTGCTGGACCTGAATCTGCAATCACTTCCTGAACCCACTGACAAGGACTCAGAAAAACTAAAAAAGGAAAGAGCAAAATGAGAAGGCTCACTTATGTGCCAAGGACACATACTGAATGCCTTATTAAACTAGCTTTACAACTTCTACAAGGAACTTACATCTCCAAAAGAAATCTAGAAGGCCTTATGATTCAAATACAAGGTGCAAGAAGCAGATACGAATAAGTATCTTATTGCAGAATACTTTGACTTCACCATGAACGACCATAAACCCATACTGGAGTAAGCTCATGAACTAGAAGTGATAGTCAACAAAATTTGATCCCTTGACATCATCCTTTCTAAATCTTTCCAAGTGGGAGTAATCATTGCCAAACTTCCACCCTCCTAGAAGGATTACAGGAAAAAGCTTCTGCACAAGGCTGAAGAATTTACCTTAAAGCAAATTCAGCAACACTTTCGTATTGAAGAAGAGTCTCGGATTAGAGATAGTAGGGATAAGACCCTGGCCGGTATGCTGAACTTTAAGGTCCATTTGTGGAAAACAGATCGAAGAAGACTAACATTGCATTACAAGTAAAGAAGAAGGATGGGAACTTCAAGAAGAGCAACAATAAGAAAGGATCATGCTATATTTGTGGAAAGAAGGGGCATTATGCACGAGTCCACCAACATCGGAAATGTGGAACCAAGTCTGCAAACATGGTAGAAAACAATCTAGTGGCCCTAATTACTAAAGTCAACATGGCAGAATCATCTTCTGGATGGTGGTTTGATTTAGATGCCACAGTTCATGTTTGCATGGACAAGTCCTTGTTCAGGACATATGAAGAAGTGATTGATGGTTATGAGGTACAGATGGGAAAACCAAACATGTGCCAAAGTTGCTAGAAGAGGCGACATAAAGTTAAACTTCACCTCCGGAAAAACACTGACTCTTCTGAATGTTCTCCATGTTCCTGACATTAGAAAGAACTTGGTCTTAGTAAATCTTGTCTGTAAGAGGGGATTCAAAGTAGTTTTTGAATCCGACAAACTAATCCTATCCAAGAATGGGATGTTTGTTGGAAAGGGATATGGTTATAATGGTATGTTCAAATTAAGTATTAATGAAAGAAAAGTCCATGCTTATATTATTGATTCTTTCTCTTTATGACATGATAGATTAGCACACTTGAATTTTAAATCCATAAAGAACATGAGCAAACTTGGTATAATTGCTTACAGTAATGAATCGACTGAAAAATGTGAGATATGTGTAAAATTTAAAATGGCTAAGAAACTTTTTCCTAGTGTTGAGAGAAATTCTCAACTTCTAGAACTAATTCATTCCGACATCTGTGAACTCAATGGTGTATTAACTAGAGGAGGTAAGAGGTACTTCATAACATTTATAAATGACTTTTCTAGGTACACCTATGTCTACCTTATGAGAACTAAGGATGAAGCCTTTGACATGTTTAAATTGTACAAGACTGAAGTTGAAAATCAACTAGTGATAGGGGTGTTGAATACTTTAAAAATGTGTTTAATTCTTTCTGTGAAAGTTTTGGAATAATACATCAGTGTTCTGCTCCCTATACCCCTCAATAGAATGGCCTGGCGAAAGGAAAAATAGAACACTTATAGAAATGATAAACTACATGTTGTTAAAAGCTAATGCACCCTTAAACTTGTGGGGGGGAAGCACTCCTAACAGCCTATCATTTACATAATAGAATTGTTTCTAGAGTTGATAACAAATGCCCATATGAATTATGGACGTGAAGAAAGCCTAATTTAACATATCTAAAAATGTGGGGGTGCTTAGCATATTATAGAGTTCTAGATCCTAAAAGAATCAAATTATGACAGAGCTAAGAGAAGTATGCTTGTTGGATATGTAGAACATAGCAAGGCCTATAGGCTTTTAGACTTAGAGTCCAACATAATAATTGAAACTAGAGATGTTGAATTCTTTGAAAATAAACAGTGTTCTAAATCTACAGAAAATGACAGAGAACCTGAAAGAGAAACTCAAATCTCAATACCTGTTGATAATAATGAGACTGAAAGAAGAAATAACACATTTGTAACACATACAATAGGACCTAGAAGAAGTCAAAGACAAAGAACAAAGAAATACTTAGGTTCAGATTTTATCTCTACTCAGTCAATTGTGTTTTTGGTTGAGGCTGATAGAGAGAATATTTTAAATAAAATACCCATTGTCCTGAATATTGAAAATGATCCAAAAACCTGCAGTGAGGCCATGGCCTCTAGAGAAGCTGCTTTTTGGATGTAATTTATAAATGATGAAATGGATTCAATATGTCAAATAACACATGGGTAATAGACCTGTCACTAGGATCAAAACAAATAAAATGTAAATGGGTGTTTAGAAGAAAATACAACACTGATAGAACTGTACAAATTTTTAAGGCTAAATTGGTAGCCAGAGGATTTAGTCAAAATGAATGGATTGATTACTTTGAAACCTATGCACCAGTGGCTAGAACAATTTCTATTAGAACACTCATAGCATTAGCATACATTTATCACTTATTTGTTCATCAAATGGATGTTAAAACTGTTTTCTTAAATGATGATTTAAATGATGAGGTTTATATGGAACAACCAAAAGGATTTGTTCTTCCTGGAAATGAGAAGAAAGTCTGTAAACTAGTTAAATCACTATATGGATTAAAACAAGCACCTAAACAGTGATATGAAAATTTTAATTCTTTCATTTTAGCTTTTAGTTTTAAACATAATAGTGCTGATAGATGCATCTACTCAAAATTCCCTGAAAATTATTGAGTAATTGTATGTCTTTATGTTGATGATATGCTTATTGTGGGTACAAATATGGTTGGCATAAATGAAACTAAAAAACTACTTATCCTCTGTCTTCAAGATGAAAATTTTAAGAGAAGTAGATAGTGCTGATAGATGCATCTACTCAAAATTCCCTGAAAATTATTGAGTAATTGTATGTCTTTATGTTGATGATATGCTTATTGTGGGTACAAATATGGTTGGTATAAATGAAACTAAAAAACTACTTATCCTCTGTCTTCAAGATGAAAAATTTAAGAGAAGTAGATACCATCTTGGGAATAAAAGTTAAAAAAAATAATAGGGTTATGCATTAAGCCAATCACATTATATTGAGAAAGTACTTGAGAAATTTAAGCATTTAGGGTTTAAAGAATATAGCACGCCATTTGATTCTACTATAAAACTAGTAGAAAATATTGGTAGAGCAATTGCACAACTTGAGTATGCTAGTGCAGTAGGAAGCTTGATGTATGCTATGCTTTGTACTAGACCTGATGTTGCATTTGCAGTAAATAAACTCAGTCGTTTACAAGTAATCCCGGTGCAAAGCACTGGAAGGCAATTGGAAGAGTTCTTGGGTATCTCAAGAGAACCTTGGAACTTGGCTTGTTTTACTATGATTATCCAGCTGTACTAGAAAGGTACACTGATGCAAGTTGGATTACTGGTAATGGAGATAACAAGTTCACCTCTGGATGGATTTTTGTTCTTGGTGAGGGTGCGATCTCTTGGGCATCCCAAGAGGCAAACTTGTATATCTCACTCGACCATGGAATCTGAATTCATAGCCTTAGCGGGTGCTAGAAAAGAGGCTAAATAGATTAGGAATTTATTATTGGATATAAAACTTTGGCCTAGTCTAATGCCTCCAATTTCCATTTACTGTGATAATGAGACAATTCTGTCAAGAGCCTACAGTTGTACCTACAATGGTAAGTCCAAACATATAAGTCTGAGATATGAATTTGTTAGGCAACTGATTCAAGATGGAATCATCACTATAACCTATGTGAGGTCAAGTAAAAACTTTGTTGATCCTCTTACCATGGATTTGGCTAGAGAATTGGTAAGAATGACAACCAAAGATATGGGATTAAAACCTTTTACTTAGTCACCTGTAATGGTAACTTGACCTGAACTGAAAAACCATTAGTATTGGGTTTAATGGGTAGCAACAAGTTACAGCAATGTGATTGTTAGCACTGACATTGAGAAATTTCCCATCACAACATAAAAGTGTCGTCCGTTATGATGAGAGGTTGAGTTAAACTCTTAATGAAGTTCTAAAATGTGTCAAATAACGGAAAACATAGTGGAACTTCACCTATGTGAACATAGAAGTGGTGCCGCTTCTCATGAGAGTTTGGGTTTGCTCTCGGGATTGTTCATGAAACCAGGAAAGAAGCACATGGCCATAACTGTGTTGAGCAAAACTTGAAATTCTTGCGGAGATTGGACATTTTTTTGTGTATGGGTGTCTCCGGTTTGCCTTGAGAGTAATTCGTTTAAGGTCTTACCACCAATAACTTTGACAAGGCTCTGAGATATCTATACTAACAAAAGGTTTAAGTTGATAAACACCTTTTGTATGCATAACTGTGTCATAATAGTTTGGATTGAGAGAAAACTATGTAATTGATCAATCAATGTGGGAGATTGTTAGATTTTAATCTCACAAGAGATTAAATTCAATGGGTTTGATTGGTTAATTACATGAGAAATTGCACATGCACACTTGATTGAAAAATTAGCTTTTCTCTTACAAAACTCAGTTTTGAACTTGTCCCACATTGGAAAATTATAAGCTTTGTGTTCAAGTATTTTAATAAGAGTTGATTTACATTCCTTAGAAATAGTAGAGGAGAGTATGGGGGTTTGATACCACGCGGCGCGTATGCGCGCGTGTGTGCGTCGCAATAAAGTGCTTTAGAGGTGCACTCTGCTCACACTTCGCGCACACCCACGTAACTCGCAAAGGGCAGCTTTGGTTTTGGTGCGATGCTGACCATTGATCACCGTTGATGAGATCAAAGTTAACAGTCATTAACTGTAAATTACTTTTTAAATAGTCACAATGTTTGAAATTATGACTGTTCAAGGTGCCTTCTCTGAACCAACACCTACCTTTTCTTAATACCTCTTCATTAACTATTTAAGGAGCATGAATCAGACTTCAAAAACACACATTTTCGAAATCCACTTTCTCTCTCTTTCTCAATCCGGTCTACTACAGTCTCATAGAAGGTTTCTTTGGAGATTCTTCAACTTTGTCGGTTGCAGATTCTCGCCCAAGGCTCTGTTGTATCCTAGGAACGGATTTGCCTGTAACCCAACAACAAACTCGGTGAAACTGAGTGGAGGCAAATAACGTTCTAAAGACAATGTCTTCAGACGCTCTTCAGAGCTTCTCCTCCAAAGTTACAATGACCCCATTTTCCAACTGTCAGGATATTCTATAGGGTGCAGATGTGAATTCATTCATTCCACCTTCACCTAAATCAATTTAGTTCAGCTACAAGCCTACAACGCTTGGAGTTCACAATTGCACCCCACAAAAGGGTGCCTCACAATGCTCCACAGCACACCCCAACTGTATACTCATCTCGTGATGATGTCTCAACATTTACTATCATCGCTAGTTGTTTCCCATATATGATTGGGACAAGCATTGGATCTGCTCCTCACACATGGTGTCTCACACCAATCTTACAGGCACACCCCACCGTACATTGGAACTCCCGTACTTGCGTGTTATTATTTATGGATGTTCCCAATGCACGGTGGAATGCGTCTGTGATGTCATTGTGAGGCGCCATGTGTGAAGAGCATATCCCAATTCTAAGGTTCAAAATATCGATATGTCCAATACATCAATAGAGGTGTATCGGGCGTATTGGGCGAATCAATACATTTTTTTCGCTTTTTTTAATTTTTTCAAAACTGATTCAGGGGGGCCAGTTTAGAGCTCTTCCACCCCTGAACCGGTCAGACTCCAATACACCCACTGTAGGGGCGTATGGAGAGGTCCTGGAACAATACGTGTCTATACTTTGAACCTTGCCCAAGTCAATGCAGTGGGGCGCACTTTTGTGGGGCGCATATGTGAACTCCAACGCACGGTGACAACAAATGTCCCAACCTCTGTAACTCTGTCCGTTTAAAGACCATCTCGTTAAATGATTCAAAGAAGGCTCCCGAAGTAGCCGTTAAACGGAGCCTCCCATCCAACGGCCTATATTGGTTTATAATTCAAAATCGAATCGAAACCAAAACCCTATATGACCGTTTGAACTTTGAAGAAAGGAAATCTCTCTCTCTCTCTCTCGCTTTCGCTCTCGCTCGCAGAGAAACACACTAGCTCTGAAATTTGCTTTTCAAGAACAATCACGCCATGGAAGGTACAGAATCCTCTAATCTCCTCGATTTCTTCTTTTCTCCCTGTTATTTTTTCTTTCATTTTCTTTTCCTTTTTGAATCGATGATCTGAAATGCGTGAATGGTGTTTCAGAAAAAAGCCAAGATACTGTGCCGGAAAAATACGAAATCGTTACAGATCATGAACTAAATCCTCCACCGAGTTCTGACTTGGGTTAGTATATCTTTGATTTCCGCTTTGTTGCTTGTTTAAATTTTGATTTGTGTTGTCAGGATTTCGTTTCAGATGAAATTCGGTGAACCCAACTTGTGCAATTCTTCTTTCTTCCCTTGATCTGGAATTATTTCTCTTTTGCAATTTCATTTTTGTCTCTGAAATTTACTGGTTAGTGTTTTTTTTTTTCAGAAGAGGGCGGCAAGACCATAACTGGAAGCCAAGAAAACTTATTGGATCAACAGCGTGGCCTTCCATTGTTGAAGAAGATTGATGCCATGAGCACGACACTACAGGTAGACTCATGATAAGTTTAATCCCAGAAGTCCAATATCAGTAGCAGGGAATACTGACTTCTAACTTTCCTGTTGCAGAATTTGAAGAAAGAGCGCATGATTCTTTCTGATGTCGTCAAGGACATCAGTGCAGAGTCACTTCTTGGCTCCGATGTCTTGTCCTCTCTTCAGATTCTCGGTACGTTTTGTGAATCGGGTTCCTGATGGTTCTTGCTTTCCCTGTTTACGTTTTAGTGATGGATCTTCTTGCCACTCCCTGATGATTCTTATTCTTGCTTTCAGGGACTGAACATGAAACACTGAAGAAGAAGTATCTTGAGGAAAGCTCTGAGCGGAAGCGACTCTATAACGAAGTAATTGAGCTTAAGGGCAACATAAGGGTCTTCTGCAGATGTAGGCCTTTAAACCAAGATGAAATTGCAAGTGGTTCTTCTTCAGTGGTAGAGTTCGATCCATCTCAAGAAACTGAGCTACAGATTATATGTTCTGACTCGTCTAGAAAGCAATTCAAGTTTGATCATATATTTGGACCTAAGGACAATCAAGGTAAACCTTATTTCTTTTTATGTCCAATACATTTAGTTTAGATTTTGCTACTCTGCAATTGGGAAGGTAAAGATTAGAAGAAAAACCATTGACATTTTTATCAATTTTTCTTGGTGTAATTTATCAATTTAGATCTATGGTTTGCCTCTATAAAGATCTTAACCTAGTTAATTTATTTACTGATTTATATCCTTTTGTTTGACTAATAAAATCTCCAGAGGCTGTCTTTGCTCAGACTTTACCTGTTGTGACCTCGGTGTTGGATGGATACAATGTCTGTATATTTGCCTATGGGCAGACAGGAACTGGGAAGACATTTACAATGGAAGGAACACCTGAGAATAGAGGAGTTAACTATAGGACCTTGGAGGAGTTGTTTAGAATTTCCAAAGAGAGATGTAGTACTATGAAATACGAATTGTTCGTGAGTATGCTAGAGGTATACAATGAGAAGATTAGGGATCTTCTGGTGGAGAATCCCAATCAACCTCCAAAAAAGTAAGTAGTCTTCACCTTTGATAAATTAGAGAAATGGGTAGTTTTCATTTCAATTAAAAAGTGGAGAGAGAACAAATTGGCTTACATTTTGTTGCACTACTTGAAAATTAACAAAAGGTTAGAGGTAAAGCAAGCAGCAGAGGGGACCCAGGAGGTTCCGGGACTAGTTGAAGCTCGGGTATATTCCACAGATGAGGTGTGGGAGCTGCTTAAGACCGGAAGCTGTGCCAGATCTGTTGGATCAACTAATGCTAATGAACTCAGTAGCCGCTCACACTGGTATTGTATTGATTTCCCAATCTTCCTTTTCTGTAGTTAGTTCTTGCTGGCTGGGTTTGGAATTGTTAACCTCTTTATTATGGTTTGACTCCCCCCTCCCCTGGAATTTTAGTTTTGAGCGGCAAAAAGCCAATGCCCAATGGGTTAAGTGAAGATGAAAAAATGGTTTCAAAACTAATGCGTGAAGATGACCAAAATATTCCTTTGGTTTGACACCCCCCCCCCCGGGTTTTGGAATTTTAAGTGTTTACAAGAATCAGAAAAGTCTAAGGGGTGAATAGAATCTAGTCTGAAGAGTTTAGTCTTGAGCAGCAAAAGCCAATGTCCAATGGGTTAAGTGAAGATTAAAAAATGGTTTCAAAACTAATGCGTGAAGATGACCAAAATATTCCTTTGGTTTGACACCCCCCCCCCGGGTTTTGGAATTTTAAGTGTTTACAAGAATCAGAAAAGTCTAAGGGGTGAATAGAATCTAGTCTGAAGAGTTTAGTCTTGAGCAGCAAAAGCCAATGTCCAATGGGTTAAGTGAAGATTAAAAAATGGTTTCAAAATTGATACGTGAAGATGACCAGAATATTCCTTTTATGTGGCTAACGACCAAATCCTCTGACTGCAGTCTGTTGCGTATAACTGTTAAGGGCGAGAATTTGATAAATGGGCAGAGGACCAGGAGCCACCTTTGGCTGGTAGACCTGGCAGGTAGTGAGCGTCTTGGAAGAATTGAAGTGGAGGGAGAAAGGTTGAAGGAGTCACAGTTCATTAACAAGTCCCTCTCGGCACTTGGTGATGTTATTTCTGCTCTAGCATCCAAGACAGCCCACATTCCATACAGGCACTCTCTCTCTCTCTCTCTAACACACACAAACACATCAGAGGCTCAGATATTTCTTTGCATCTGTTTACATTTGTTTCTCCTAATTGTTTTTGTCAACTTTGTTGTTTAAGCAGGAATTCAAAGCTCACCCATTTGTTGCAAAGCTCTCTAGGTGAGCTTACTCCCTTATTTTGAAGTTTACCTTCGTAATTCTCTTTCTGTATGTTGTTTTCTTCTGGACCTTCTTTTCCTTTCTCAACGACTTAACGCTAGCTGGGACTCAACGCGCAGGAGGAGATTGCAAGACTCTAATGTTTGTACAGATTAGCCCAAGTGCTGCAGACTTGGGAGAGACGATTTGCTCTCTGAACTTTGCCAGTAGAGTGAGGGGAATTGAGCATGGCCCTGCTCGTAAGCAGGGAGATCCCACTGAGCTTTTCAAGTACAAACAGATGGTACATCACTTACTTCATATAAATTACATGATTGATCTACCAAAATGAAATCCTTTATGTGTGTCAAAATATATGCATCTCAACTGTTATATTACTGACAGGCAGAGAAGCTAAAGCAAGATGAGAAAGAAACAAAAAAACTACAAGACAGTTTGCAGTCATTGCAATTAAGGTTTGCAGCCCGAGAACATCTCTGCAGAAACCTTCAGGAAAAGGTGATAATAAATCGGAGGAAGAAGCAAGCAGCTTATTTTATTCATTATTCATCAATTTCAGCTCAAGTTTTAATCCCATTAGTTAACATAATAAGTGAAACTTCTTCACAGGTTCGAGACCTTGAAAACCAGTTAGCAGAAGAAAGGAAAGCCAGACTCCAACAGGAAACTAAAGCTGCTGCTCCATTCACTAAATCATCAGTATTGGCATCTCAACAACTTGGTCAAAAGGCTGCAACACAGAAGAAACCGCCATTGGGTCCTTCTAAACCTAGATTGCCACTGAGAGGAATCACCAACCTATTGCCTCCTCCAGCTCCACTTCGCAAAACTGGAATTACAACACTTGCCTCGATATCAACAGAGGATAGAGAGAATTTGTCTAAGAAAACAACAGCAACTTCCACCAGGACTCTGATGATGCCAAGGAGGCGGGTCTCGATTGCTGTCAGACCTCCAGAGACAACAACACAGGTTGAGAAGCCCAAGAGGAGAATCTCGATTGCAACTCTTCGCCCTGAATCCCACTTAAATCCAATGATGACGCCACTGAACCGATCAAAAAATGTTGGTGATATGGGTGGACGATCATTTGCAAAGGATACAAGGATGGTTCGGAGGGTTTCAAGGATATTCTCACCGTTACCAGGACTGAGGAATGCAGCCGCGGAGGCAACACCAGTTGTCTCTAAGAGTAAATTCTTGGGAAGTCCCCCAACACAGACCAGCTCTTGGAAGCCAAAGCATCCAACAGTGGTTGCACTGCAGAAGAGACACTTCATATGGAGCCCACTTAAGCTGAGAGGTCTGAAAAATGATAGAAGGTCCCTACAGCCTTCTTGATTCACACACAACTAACTGTATTACATAATCAAGTTTTTTATTTTTATTTTTTTACTTGGATTTTCCCTATAATGAAGGTGATGCTTTCACTTTTAAGTGGCTGTAACTCGTAGGTCAAAAATCCATATTGAGCATTTGTCCTGAAATGATCTATAAAATATAGCTTGAATGGTGCTGTGTTTTGATCCCCCAGAGATGGAAACCTCATGAATAGAACTGCTGTCCTGTTTCTGCAATAAGTTTTATTGGATGATTGCAATCATGATGCCATCATGGTTTTCTGAACACAATTCCTTGAAAAGGGACTTCTGATCAGAGGGAAACCATTACCGAGTGGGTTGATGTTAATTGGGATTGATGGATGTCAACATAAGTTGGTATCTGGTGTAAACCATTTAGAGGGGATTTCAAACTCCCATGTTGGTTTGGTAAATACATGGCAGTTGTTTTCGTTATAAAAAATAGAAAAAAATAGAAACATTTTCACAGTCAATTGAGGAGGATATAAGATAATGTTGGGTCTGCGCTGGCTTGCCATGGTTTTGAGTCACTTTTGAGGTGCCCCCTGTGGCAAGTCAAATGTCTAGGAGTTCTGAATTAGATATAGGTTAGTACACAATCAATTGTATTTGCTTTCTGCTTTTTCTTTTCTCTCTTTGTTTAGATATGAATATGTTTTCCACAAGCAAGGATTAATAAGTAGCTTTTTGAGGATGTTGTAATTCACTGGTTCACCATTAGATGATAGTCTTTGGGTTTGAAGAATTTTCCAACCACCTTAGGGTTTCAACTTTCAAGGTTGTTAGAATGCTCGGTCAGGGGTATTTTGGTCATTCTGGTTTATCTTCTTGAAAGTGAAAGGTCTATTGTATATGAGTTTAAGTTATGTGTCCCATCTTCTATGAGGGACAAAATAGTCTTTCTTGTAACTCTAAGTTTTATGAATAAAATTCAAGTGGGTTGGCTAGGAGAGGGATTTTTCATATTCTCTCTTCTAGTCTGGCCAAATACTCTTATTTTTCCTCTTTTCTTTCTTCTTTCTTCTTCTCTACTTTGACCTAGAATCAACTAGGGTTTATTCACATGGTATCAAAGCAATAAGGTTTCGTGTTTTCTTGCTATTGTCTTCTTCTTGGGTTCGCTGCCAGCTTCACAGTAGGTTTCATCATCCTACAGTTGACCTGATTGGAGACTCGATAAAGGGCTGAAAAGGAGTTGTCGTTTTAAGGGTCTAGAGGTGAGAATGCCTCTAGCTGGTGTTGTGGTGGTCGTTGAAGTGGTATACTTGACCCTCTATTCAGTGTACGAAGAAGGTTGGACGTATACAGGTATGGACACTACTGTCGTGTGCTCAAAAATGGATTGTGAATGCTAATTTTTTGTGCTTCAAAAGTTAGTTGTTGTGGTGTTGGGTGAGACTGATACACATATCAGTCATGTTCCTTTGTTTTCTTGCTCGCATGTATGCTGAAAGAAGAGTAGTAGATTGTTGAAGTCCACGATAGTAGTGGTGTGGTGATGGTTGTGTTGTGGTGGCTGACATATCTATGATTCTAAATGCTTAAAAGTGAACTCCTAGACCTTGTGTGTAATTAGTTCTGCAGTATGCAGTCCAAGTGTTTGATGTGTTGACTGAATGATTTCAGCTTTAGAGTGTAGTGTGTAATGTGCAGTTGAAGTATGTGAAGTTGGTAGTATCATAAGTGAGATAAGTCTTGTGAAGAGTGTGAGATTGTAGTGTATATTCAAAGGTGAAATAATTGAGATGGCTTCGTTTGCATATGGGAATGACAACAAAACCAGCATCATGCTTTGTCTAGATTATCTAAGTGTTCATATCACATCCATCAAGTTGAATGGTGAGAACTATGTACCATGGGCAAAATCTGTGGAGGTGTTCTTGAAGGCCAAGAGGAAAGTAAACATGTGAGAGAGGAGAAACTTTCCTCTAATTCCCCTGGGTTTAGTGATTGGGAACAAGATGATGCACAGATAATGACATGGCTTTGGAACAGCATGGAACCAAAGATTAGTGTGAACTTCATGTTCCTAGACACAGCCAAAGAAATCTGGGATCATGTTAAAAAGTTGTACTCTGGACAAGACAACACAACTAGGGTATATCAGTTATACCAAGAGTACTTCAATTTGAAGCAAGGAAGTCAAAGCTTAGAAGAGTATTATGCATGTTTGAGGGACATCCGCAATGAGCTAAATGTGTATCACCATCTAACATCAGATATCCAGATCCAACAACAGCAACGTGAACAGCTTGATGTGACTAGGTTTCTTGTGGGCTTGAAGGCTGAGTATGAGCCTGTCAGAGCACAAATGTTGGGGGGATCAACTCACCCCTCACTTGAAGAAGTTTTTGCCCATCTTAAGAGGACATCCATTGAGCCGGTAGAACATTCTTCCTTTTCTGATAGATCTGGTTTGGTAGTGACTAAAGGGAGTGGCCGTGGAAGTAGAAGTGGGGGGGGCAGTAGTGGCCCTCCAAGCAACCGTGGTGGACACATGTTTAACTGGGCTAGTGGCCAGACTGGTGGCCGAGAGTCAGGGGGAGACCGTGAAAAAGGAAGGAGTAATGCTTAGAGGAAATGTACACATTGTGGCTTAGAGGGGCACACAGTTAAATTGCTCGGTCCTTGATGATCAATATGAATGTCCCAAAGCACTTTTGGAGTGATGTTGTTCTTACATCATGTTTTCTGATAAATTGGATGCCCATGTCAATCCTTGGAAGTCAATCCCCTTTCTTTGTGTTGTTTCCCACTTTGTCTCCATTTCCTCTCACCCCAAGAGTCTTTGGTTATGTTTACTTTGTTCAACACTTGGGGCCTAAAGTGGACAAGCTAGATTCTTGAGCTACGAAGTGTATTTTTCTTGGCTACTCAAGAACTCATAAAGGGTATAAGTGTTATAACCCAAAATTTCATAAATTGTTTGTGTGCTATGATGTCACATTCTTTGAATCAGTTCCATTTTTCTCAGATGTCGCGGCCTCTTCTTCTCCCCATGTGGTTCCTCTTCTTGTACCGGTTGTGGACACTCTTCCAGTAGCTCCCATTCCTACTGTCGATGCACATCATATGCCAGTTACTACAGAGAGACCGCCAATTACTCAAGTGTATACCCGCAGAAGTGCTTCGGCCCCTCCTCCACTTCAGCACCTGTCGAAAGATCCTGCTCCTGCTCCTTCTCCCTCAGATCTTGATCTACCTATTGCTTTGCGAAAAAGTAAATGCACTTGTACTTCTCATCCCATTTCAAACTATGTTTACACTACTCACCTTTCTGCTTCTCATTACAAGTTCATATCATTACTCTCATCGGTTCCCATTCTCAAGATTGTATAGGAAGCCCTTGCCTCCCCAAGGTAGCGACAAGCCATGGAAGAAGAACTCTCTGCTCTACAACATAATCACACGTGGAAACTCACCACTCTTCCTCCTGGTAAGCACACTGTTGGGTGTAAATGGGTCTATACAATGAAACATCTTCCTGATGGCAGTGTGGAATGATTGAAGGCAAGGTTAGTGGCCAAGGGCTATTCTTAGTTATATGGTGTGGACTATATGGACACATTTTCTCCTGTGGCTAAAATTGGGTCAGTTCGTTTGTTGATCTCATTAGTTGCTATGTATGATTGGCCTCTCATACAACTTGACATAAAAAATTCCTTCCTACATGGTGATCTTGTTAAGGAGGTGTATATGGAGCAATTACCAGGGTTTGTTGCTTAGGGGGAGACTGGTAAGGTGTGCAGGCCCAAAAAGGCAATCTATGGACTGAAACAATCTCCACATGCATGGTTTGGTAGGTTCAGTGAAGTGGTGAAGGCCTTTGGGATGAAACAGTGTCAGGTTGATCATTCTATGTTCAGCTATAACTCAAAGGATGGGAAAATCTTGCTAGCCATGTATGTGGATGATATTGTCATAACTGGAATTGACAGGATAAAAAAATTCTTATAGAACCACTTCAATATGAAAGATCTGGGGAAGCTAAAGTATTTTCTAGGAATAGAGGTTACGATGTCAAAACAAGGGATCAACCTATGTTAGAGAAAATATGTTCTTGATCCACTTGAAGAAATAGGGTTGTTAGGTGCTAAACCAGCAAAGACTCCTATGGAACTCAATGCCAAGTTAAGTGTGGATGCAGGTGAAGAGTTTGATGATCCTGGAAATTACAGAAGGTTGGTGGGAAAGTTGAACTACCTGACCATTACCCGACCAAATATATCATTTGTTGTGAGTGTGGTGAGTCTGTTTATGCAACATCCCTGGGTTCCTCACTGGGAAGCTATTCTGAGAATTGTTAGGTACCTAAAGGGTGCTCTAGGTCATGGTTTGTTATACCAAAAGAGAGGAACTCTTGAGATAGTAGGGTATACAGATGCTGATTGGGTTGGCTCTATATCAGACAAGAGATCAACCACAAGGTATTGTACCTTCCTGGGTGGCAATCTTGTAACTTGGAAGAGCAAGAAGCAAACAGTGGTGGCAAGAAGTAGTGCAGAAGCAGAGTACAGGGCTATGGTCCATACCACATGTGAACTAGTATGGCTGAAGAACTTACTATAGGAGATGGGATTCTCAATTGACAAACTCATGAAACTATACTGTGATAACCAAGTTGTTGTTCACATCTCATCCAATCCTGTCTTCCATGAAAGAACTAAACATATTGAGGTGGATTGTCACTTTGTGAGAGAGAAAGTGATAAGTGGGGTAATAACTACATCTTATGTGAGCTCATGAAATCAGTGGGCAAGTCTCTTCACAAAGGGATTGTCTCGGGGAAGAATAGATTACATTTGTAACAAGCTGGGACTATATGATATATACTCTCCAGCTTGAGGGGGAGTGTTAGAATGCTCGATCAGGGGTATTTTGGTCATTCTAGTGTATCTTCTTGAAAGTGAAAGGTCTATTGTATCTGAGTTTAAGTTATGTGTCCCATCTTCTATGAGGGACAAAATAGTCTTTCTTGTAACTCTAAGTTTTATGAATAAAATTCAAGTGGGTTGGGTAGGAAAGGGATTTTTCATATTCTCTCTTCTAGTCTGGCTGAATACTCTTCTTCTTCTTTCTCTTTTCTTTCTTCTTTCTTCTTCTCTACTTTGACCTAGAATCAACTAGGGTTTATTCACAAAGGTGAAGTTGCTACCCATTCTTTTTATTTTTGTTTTTTTTTCTTTTGGCAACTTTCAAGGCAAATGTTGATATTTTAGAGATTGTAAGGCTCAATTTGGAAGGGAGTACAAATACAATTTTGTAGAGTACAAAACCTTATATTTTGTATGTATTTGCACAGTACATATCTGTATTTGTACTCCTTCCAAACTGAGTCTAAAGGAGATTTGATGGTTGTTGGTGATTGTGCATGATATAGGTCCTTTTTTGGGGGTAATCAAACAAAAAGTTTCATTAAGGTTGCGTTTGTTTGCGATACAAACGCCGAACTGGGGTATTTATGCACCCCGGTTAGTGTCTGTGAGCATTTGTTTGAAACGTAAAAAAGTAATGATTATCAAAGCAAAACTGCATTTTCTGACACTTTGGTACTCTAAAAATAGAGCATTACTGTACTTATTTTTTGGATACAAATTTGCATTCATTTGATAATTAACTTTTTGACCAAAGTTGAGGCACTGGAGCATAAGATAGTTGGAGCATTTAACGATGGGCTCACACCTTTGCACTGATTTCAAACAAACAGGATGAATGCAGAAATGGTTTAAAATGTGAATCATATTTGCATTCATGAACAGAAAAATGGGTAAATATGTAGTGTACATATTTGTGTTTGCATTGCAACCAAATGCAGCCTAAACAGAAACATGCCTCACAATACATCAAAGTTTTGGATCAAAACCGAAAGCCAAGAGGGAGGCACCACAAGCCATTCCCATTTTTCACAATTCTGACTAGATAGAAAATGAGCAATCTTGTTTGACTCCTTGTTTACATGAGGAAAAAAAACTTTTTTTCGCTCACTATATTTTGGAGCATTTTTAGTAACAACTGAAGTGGGTAAACTAAAAATCTTATTGCTTTGTCTTTTAGGCTCCGTTTGGAAGGAGTATAAATACAAATATGCACAGTACAAAACCTTAGGTTTTGTATTATTTTATATGTATTTGCATTGTACATATTTGTATTTGTACTTCTTCCAAACTGAGTCGTAGTGAATAATATTTCAAGGAGATGGGGGCAACTTTAGTTGCTTTGGCTCAACTGAAGTTGGGTAAGATATCATGAAAGCAAAATAATAAGTCATTCAATTTAGCAGCTTTAGTCGTTACTCACAAAGAGAGTCAAGCTGACCAAATTAGCCTATTCCAACCCGATCTGGGTGGTTTCCCCAAGGTTATCAACCAATTTTGGGTTAGTAAAATATACAACCCGAGCGGTTGATTCGGTTTTGGTTTTATATATTTGAAAACCGAAATTGAACTGGTTAGCAAAAGATTCAGCTCCTAGTTCACAAACATTGTACTCATCCCCAAGTGTAAACACCCAGAAACTATCTCTCAATACAGACCAATTAGTTTAATTACTAATGTGACATACTGAATCCTGGCCAAGCCTAGTGAACAGATTGCAATTGCTTCTACCTAAGATGGTGGACGAGAGCTGATGTAACTGTTTCTGGTCACGTACCAATGTTTTGTGATGTAAACTTTTTTTGGCTAAGTACCTTGTTATTTGACCGGGTGGTGACGTGCCTTGGTGATGAGCTACTTGGTGGCGAACTGCCTGGTGTCGAGCTCCCTAGTGGCGAACTGCCTGGTGGCGAACTCCTAGTGGCGAACTTCCTGGCGGAGAGCTACCTGGTGGCAAACTCCCTACTAGGCGGCCTGTGACTTAGAGAATGGTAGAGCTCCCTGGTGCAGCACAACCCGGCTGCCCTCTGCATGAGCTGAGGGACCTGCGAGAACTCCATCTTTTCCTCCTCTTTGTAGGCAGCAGGAGCTGAGGGACCTGCAGGAACTCCATCTTTTTCCCTCTACATGAGGTGGTCTTCTTTCCTTTGTAGGCAGTGAGAGCTGAGGGACTTGCGAGAACTCCATCTTTTCCTCCTCTTTGTAGGCGGCGGGAGCTGAGGGACCTGCGAGAACTGAATCAAAGGACCCGGGGGTATTTTCTTAGCGGGGGCTCTCCGATGCTTAAGTTAGCACTCTGATTGTAGAGAGCTTTGAAGATAATATTGGAGAAACGAGAGAGCTAGAGAGCAGGGATTACCTCCACATTTTTTCCATCCCCTTTCCCCTTGCGGGGTGAGGTCTTTATATACCAGAGTCCTCGCGGGTTAGGTGGGTGAAAAGCCACCAAATGGTAAGACTCGTCACATCCCGTCAGAACCAGGGTACGGTGGTGAACTCCTCGAGGTCGTCAGGCTGGTGCTTGTGTTAGGCGGCCAAGTCGGCGCCTGGGCCAGGTTGTCAGGGCGGCGCCTGCTTCAGTCGACGGGTTGGTGTCTAGGCCAGGTTGTCAGGTCGACGCCTGTGTCAGTCGGCGGGTCAGTGTCTGGGCCAGGTCGTCAGGCAGGAGATCTTCCTGTGATACGTCAAACTACTCCTGTACCGAGCTACTCTACAAGTGGCAAGCTGCCTGTGGCAAACTGCTTATGGCGAGCTGTGGCAAGTTGCTTACGGTGAGCTACCTATGGCGAGCTGCCTATGGCGAGCTGCCTATGGCGAGTTGCCTATGGTGAGCTACCTGTGGCAAGCTGCCTGGTGAGCTGCCTGTGGTGAGGTGCCATGTGTCACAATTCCACTGGAGGGCCAAATCTGCCCTCATCAAGAGCCAAGGCGCATTCATTAATAATAGAATGATCTTGACAATGTGGTCATTGCACATGAAACTTACAACTTTTTAAAGTCCGAAAGGAAAGGTAGGACATTCTACATGGCAATCAAGATTGATCTTAATAAAGCCTATGATAGGCTGGATTGGCATTTTATAATTAAAGTTCTTAGGAAAATGGGTATGAATCAATGCTCTTTGAATCTTATTTATAATTGCATGTCTTCGATGAGTTACACTTTCAATATCAGTGGATGAATGGAGTTCAAAGAGGTAGGGTGAAGCTATACAAGGGAATCCGGTAGGGTGACCCTCTCTTGTCATACCTTTTCATCCTGGCAGTACAAGCACTCTTAGATGCTATCCAAAGAGATGTATCATCAGGACACATTGAGCCACTTTGCATCAAAAGAGGTACCCCACCACTCTCATTTATTCTATGTTGTTGAATGCATTCTTTTTGCTAGAGCATATCTCCAAAATGTAGATATGGTCCGATTGGTCCTTCAACAATTTTACAGTGCTTCAGGACATATGAATAATTACAATAAGTCAAAAACTTTCTTTAGTCGGAACACTCCAAGAAAGTTTCAAAGGATGATCTGCAAGAAGCTAAGAATGAAAGAACAAAATTTGAATTCCAAATATCTAGGGCTGCCTAATCTCATTGGTTATAACAAAAGAAAAGCTTTCATTGAGATGGGCTATAAGCCTTCTCAGCGGATAAGTGGGTGGAAACATAAACTACTTATCCAAGCAAGTAGAGAAATTCCTATCAAAACTGTAGTCACGGCTTCGCCTATCTACTACATAAGCCACTTTAAAATCCCAGTGGTTGTTTGTGATGACATCAACTGGAAGTTCTCAAGTTTCTTCTGGGGCCAAAAAACAAATGAGAGGAAATTACATTGGCTAAATTGGAATAAACTCTTTGCCTAGTCAAATCTAAATGAGGTATGGGCTTTCAAAACCTAAAGCTTTTCAATTGGACCCTCCTTTGGAAAATGGCTTGGAGGCTACTAAATAGCCAGGATTCCTTATGGGGAAAACTTATAATATCCTTGTATTCAACTAGATCACTGCTACTAACTTCAAATTGTCCCCTCGCTCCTCCTAGCTTTGGTAGAGCATCACTTATAGTATGAAACTTCTCAAAAATGGTCTCTATTGGCGGATTGGTTATGTGGCTAATATACTTTTTTGGGATGACCCTTGGTTGCCTTAGAGGATTTTAAAATCCATTTCCCCAGACCCCAATGATGTGAGGTTTTGAAAGTCAATGATTTGATACCCACGCTGATGGAATCAGACAATGTGGCCAGATTATTCTCAACATCAAAAGTTGTAGGTATCTTGACTATACCACTAAGCATGGCAGAGGAGGAAGATAAACTCATTTGGGCTTACTCAAAGGATGGTCAATACTCGATGAAATCTGGTTACCAAATGTCTGTGAGTTAAATGAAGAAACAAGAAGGGCAGCCAATAACGGAATCTTAACACAAGCACCACCAACTTTATGGAAGAAAGTTTGGCAGTTGAAAGTTCCTCCTAAAATTAAAAATTTCATTTGGAGGGTGTGCTGGCAAGCCATTGGGGTCGGCATGGAGTTGAAACATCGACAAAAAAAGGTTGGTGGGATATGCCCAAGATGTGGACAAGAGTAGGATGTGAAACACCTCCTTATTAGTTGCTCATTCATGAAATCATTCTAGTTTCAATCCCCATTAGGCTTTATCTTTAAGAGTGTGGAATCCGAGAACTTAGGTAATTGGATCATGTCTTGGTTTCAAAAGACCAACTACCCTGATGATGATACAGATACTTGGGCAACTCTACAAGCAATCCTGTGCTGGTAGATTTGGAAGGCCAGGAATGATCTCATGTTTAAGGGAGAAAGCCAAAACCCATTATCGATGGTGAGGAAGAGAACTAGTATGTGGAAGGAACTTATATAACTCATAGAACATTTGGAGACAAAAACTGCAACAAACAATAGATGCCATCCCCTCCTAACCAATGGATGAAGGTGAATTGTGATGCAAGCTTTGATGCATCCTCTGGGTGGGTAGGAATTGCCTGCATCATAAGGAACTAGAAAGGGAAAGTTGTTGGTGCTCGAGGAGACCGAGTTTGCTGCCAATCGATCATTGATTCTGAAGGAAGAGCCATTCAATTGGGCTGCTAGGAAGCTCTAAAAGAAGGTCTAGATAGAATTCTGGTGGAATCCGATTCTCTAGAAGATGCTTTAGCCACCAATTCTAATAAACAGTCTGATTCAACCCCCTAAAAAATGTGTGGTCATATATTTGTAACCTCTCAAGGTGTTTTACCCAATCTAATGTCCTCCACTATAGCAAAAAGACAAATAGGGTAGCTCATCATTTAGCTCGTGCAACCCTTTCCCTCGATTTTAATCAGTTGATGGCAAACCATTTCTCTACTTGGTTCAGCCCATTTGAGTTCCTCTATTTTGAAGATATGTACCCCCCTTAAATCTTTTCTCTTAGGTTGTGTTTGGTTTGAAGGAAAAAGTAGGGAAAGGTAGGGAAACCTATACATATTGGTTTCCCTACCTTTCCCTACTTTTTCCCTCAAACCAAACATAGCCTTAATGAATTTCTTCAATCTCTATTATCAAAAAAAAATTAAAAATAAAGAATATCATAAGTCTATTGGGTTGGGATATTTGGACTCTAGTTTTCATACCTTCTTTGCATTGGTTTTGAAGTTAGATTATTGTTCTATAGAGCCAGCCTATAGGCAATGTCTATGGAGCCAGTGTTTGACTTAATCACTTCATTATATGTTCAAATTTCTTGAAATAATGTTTGTCTTTGCCTATTTGAATAATAACCCTGAAAACCAAAGTTGAATCAAGAAACCGACCTTCATGTTTGGATTAGTTTTCCATCATGGTCAATTGATTTTTGTTCCTATTCACAAATATGACCAAGCCAGTTCAGTTGGTTAAACAACTTGCAACCAAACTAAGTTGACTCATATACACCCCTATTTTTTTAGAATAGGGAAATCAAAAAAGAAAAGAAAACTTTATACATGCAAATTGTCCATAGACACAAAAATGTTGTAGTTGTTAAAAGAAAGTGTTTTAAGGAGTGTTCTTGAATAATTTATGAAAAGCCACCCAAGAATAAATTATTCCCCAAAAAACTTTGAGCATTAAATCAAATGAGTTGTACTTGTCCTAGAAAATCCTCTAATTCCTCTTTGTCCAAACTGAGTCAATAGAAATAAATGCTAGGTTCCAACTCCAAAGTAATTCCAAAAGACCTTTAGGGAAGCACGACACCCCGAAGCATCTCAAAGCCTTCAATCAAAGCTCCCCTGCAAACTTGCAGTTAAGATATATATGCTCCATGTCTTTAGAGCTTTCTCTACACATTGCTAGGCTCCATTAGTCTTCCTCTCTTTGCCAGGTTCTGAGCAGTCAAACATTTTCCTAAAGAAGTGACCCAAGTGAAGAAGGCCACTTTGGGTGGGGCTACAGTTTTTCGGAGGGGCTCCAAACTCCAGTCCCTTGATCCTGAAGAAAAAAAGTCTCTAAAACTAGGTAGTCTTTGTTTTGTGAAATATCGAAAAGCTATGGAAAGCTCTCTTTGAGAGAACTATCGCCACATCAGATATCATGCCAAAATATGATTCTTGTTCCATCTCTTGCAACCAACTTTATTCCTTTCTTGAAATTTGATAGGGAAGAGTGATAAGAGGTAAGTAGGAAGGGAAGAAAGCATACTTTTTAACAATGTAAGTTTTCCACCTTTTGATAGATATATTGGCTTCCGAGAAGCTAGCCTTCTTTTAATTCTTTCTACCACTAGTTCCCAAATCTTCTTGGAAATGCATTTTTCCTCGAGAGGCATTCCTAAGTATTTTGTAGGAAATTTACATATCTTATATCCTACTACATTTGCTAGTTGCTCAATGTTGAAACCATCTTCTATTACCAATAATTCACTTTTGTAAATATTCACCTTTAGCCCAAACACCACTTCAAACCAAATAAGGATCATCCTAATAGCCTCCAAATGGTCATGAGAAGTGTTAGCAAAGAAAATAGTGTCGTTCGCGTATTGCAGGAAAGTAATCATCGGATGTTCTCCTACTTTGAAGCCCTCTACGAATCCCCCCTCTACCGCTTTGTTCACCATTGAGCTAAGGGCCTCAATGATGCAAATGAAAAGCAATTGAGATAAATGATATCATTGTCTAATTCCCTTGAAGTTGTGAAAATTACCTACTGAGCTGCCATTTATTAACACTGAGAAGCTTGTTGTATTTGTGCAAACCTTCATTCAGTTCCTCCATTTCCTTCCAAAAGCCTTCCAAAATTGAACCTCATTAACATATAATCCAGAAATTCCCAATTTACATGGTCAAAAGTTTTCTCTAGGTCTACCTTAAAGAAACTCCCTCTTCTTAACTTCTTTGTCTTGAATTAAGCGGTTCATTTTCTACTAGAACCCCATCAATGATCTGCCTTCTGTCAATGAAAGCTCTTTGAGAATCTAAAATCATAATCTCCATCACTAATCTTAGCCTTTTTCATAGCACTTTTGTGATCACTTTGTAAACACTACCAAATAGACTTATTGGCCTAAAATCTTTTAGGCAAGCTGCCCCTTTCTTCTTAGGGATTAATGATAGAAAAGTGGAGTTTAGGCTTCTTTTAAGGCTCCATTTTGATGGAACTCATCAAACACCTTCATTAAGTCTCCCTTGATGAAACTCTAGCATTTTTTATGAAACTCCATTGTTAAATCATTTGGGCTAGGGGCCTTATCCCATTCCATTTCATAGATAGCAATGGAATTTTCTTCCTTTATAAAGGCTTCCTCCAAATGGCTAGCAACTTCTTGGGGTAATGTTCGAAAGTTTAGGCCATTCAACTTTGGCCTCCTTTTCCATCTTTCTTTGTAAGATTTTGGTAGAAGTTAATGGTTGCACTTCTGATTCTTTCATGTCCCTCAATCACCTCTTCTCCTTCCTCCAATCTCTTAATAAGATTTTCTCCTCTTCTTCCATTATCCATCTTGTGGAAGAAAAAAGTGTTTTTATCCCCTTGTTTCAACCATAAGCATCTAGATCTTTGTCTCCATTTGATTTCTTCTTGATGGCAAATCTTATTAAATTCCAACTTCACCTTAGTGCTTTAAAATTTTTCCTTTGTGGAAATTGTCCTCTATTCTTTCACTCTATCAATATCCTCGATTGCTTGTAAGCATTTAGATTTTTCCTATCTCTATCTTTAAAGTTTTGTCTACTCCATCTTTTTAGTTCAAATTTCAGGTGAGATAATTTCTTACTGAATATGTGGTTTGTTGTCCACTTTATGTTAAAATCCTCCCACCACTTCTTCAAAAGTTCCAAGGTTCCTTCCTCCTACAGCCAGACTTGTTCATGGGCTAAGTAGCCTGACGGGCTAGTCCAACCCAAGTCGATTTAAGTCGGGCTTGGACAGGATTTCAGGCCCGCAAGCTTGTGCTTAGGCCTAAAGTCCGGGTTTGACCATTTTTTGGGTTGGGCTTGGGCTTTCTCAAAAAAGTCAGCCTAAGCCCGAGCTTGACTTGATAATGTATTATATAATAAAAATATATAATATATTTTTTCTTTATTTTCTTCTCTTTTTTCAAGTAATAGTGAGATCTTTCATTAAACTATCCTTATGGTTTAGCTAATTAACTAAGTATACCCTTACTATTTGAAAATTGACTAATGCTACCCTTAGTGTTTCTGACAATTGACTAATCCTTCTTAATCATTAACATGCATTAACGGAGATAAATAAAAAGACTATTTTACCCTCCACTATAGATTACTTGGATCTCTCCCTCTTTGCTGGAACTACCAGAACCGTTGAAACTATTGGAACAATGGGTGATGACCGAATCTCACATATGAGTATCTCTCATATCTCGAATATGGGACCCTTACTCGAATCTCTCCCTCTCCCTCTCATTCTCTTCTCCAGAATGGCGGATGATGACTAGATCTTGAAATATTCATGGGACTAACAAGGCTTGACACAGTAAGCTTCTTTATGGCAATTAGTTTACCGTCTTTGAGCACCGCTGAAGTTGCAGCACCATCACTAAAATCTGAGATATTGGCTGAACTCATATATACTCAATAGCGTGAGGGTTGTAGCAGACGAGAAGTAGAACGACCGTACCCAGAGTTTGAGGACAGTAACAACAACCACACCAGGCCATCACGATAGAAACACCAATTACAAGATGAGTTAGGGTTAAGGACAATTGGTTTGGGAAGGATAACAGGGCATGAATGGTTGACGACAGAACCATAAAGCTGAGAATAATGGGGTCTCTCCCTATTGAACCTACGGGAGCACAACAAGCTTTAACTCCACCTTCTTTGGCCTCCCCATCCAAAATCTGCCTTGCATATCCCCATCCATAGCGACCCAACAGACCAAATCTTCCCCTCAACCCCATAAGACAACAAGTGTGAAACCTAGAGCTATGCTTCATCCAGAGCTCCATCGTTTAAACCATTGATTGAGTCTTCAATCAGCTGTGTTGCAACGATGATCCCATCTTGTCTCAGTAAATCATCCCTCTACAATCCATCTTAAATGAAAAAGAAACCCTTTTGTCCCCAGCTTTTACCAGACAAACTCAGATATAAGCACATAGTACTGTGAAGGTCGATAACCGAGATGGTGCATGGTAGCTATTTGTCTTTCATGAGAAGAAATGAAAACGGACCATTGTTGGTTGTCTAATATTGTCTTCAATCAATAATGTTTCCAGGCATCCAATCCAACTTCAACAGTTAACCTCTATCACTAACGCTTTGCATCTTTTGAATGGTGGACTTGTTATTGTGATGAGATGATCTAACCCCATACAAAATGAATCTCTCTCCATCCCAAACTGGTTTGTTGTTGAAAGGAAGAAGATAGTAAGGGTAAAATTGGGTTTTTTTAAAATATACATCATCTGTATATGAATTTGATGGAATATTAACGAAAGCAGACGATAAGGGTAGAGCTAGTCAATTGTTAGAAACAGTAGGGGTAGCGTCAATCAATTTTCAAACAGTAAGGGTATACTTAGTCAATTAGCTACACCATAAGGGTAGTTTAAGAAATTTACCCTTATTTTTTTAGGTTTTGAGGTCTTTTAATATAAATAAAATAGTTTTTAATTTAATAAAAAAGGAAAAAAAATCTTTTTTCCAAATTTCAGGTTGGGCCCAGGCTTCAGGCTTTATATGAGGGTTGAGCTCGGGCTCAAGACCTAGGCCCGATGGTCGGGCCGGGCTCAAGCTCGTGCCTGAGCATATTCCATTAATGTAGAGGCAAAGCCCGACCTGGCCCTTGAACAGGTCTACTTGTAGCCACATATGTTTGAATCCAAAAGGTTTTTTTTTTTTTTACCGAGGCAATTCCTTTGCAATCTAAGAGGACTGGGGAATGATTCAACTTGGGTTAAGGAAGAGCTTCTTAGGATAGGTTTGGGAATTTGTCTTCCCATTGAGTATAAATTACAAATCTATCTAATTTTTCTTGGTTCCTCTTGATTGTTTGTCCAAGTGTAACCTACTCTGTTGGTGGTAGGTCTACTAATTCCATCTTCTCATGAACTAAGAGAAGCCTTGTTGGCCTCTACATCTATGGTTTTCTCACTTATTTTCATGAGAAAACTTGATTGTGTTGAAATCCCCTCCAACCACCCAAGGAAATCCTCATAGATCTCTCTCTAATCCCATCTAGTTCAACCCATAACTCTGACCTTCTATTATCTTTAGTTGGGCCATAGAGAATAGTTAAAACCCGATTTAAGAGATCTCCTTACGATTGGAATAAAACTTAAATAGAAAGCATTCCCTTTACCACTTCTTGAGCCAATAAACAACTTGGATCCCAGATGATCAGCAAGCCTTCTACTGTACCAACTATTGGTACTGCCTCACATTTGCAGTCCCTATCACCCCATAAGCTTCTAATAATTTCCATAGTGACATCCTCTAGCTTAGTTTATTGAATGTAAAGAATTAAAGGGTCCCACTTTTTCTAGAAGCCCAATGCCACTCTTCTTTGGCATGAATTGATCCTCTTATGTTCCAAGAAATGATTTTCAATTGATCCACCAAAGTGGAGGAGCTCAGATCCTCTCTTTGCTAAGATTGGCTTCAATTCTCACAAGACTGTACTCACATTGTTTGCACAACCTTTTACAGCCGTGCATTGAGAATATCTCCATACTCGTATGCTTTTTGTTCATAAAGTGATATTCCCAATGCAAGGCTGCAAAGGACTGTGCGAACGGTATGAGCATGGTCTTGTGAGCACCAAAGCCGATTTCCTCTTAGCCTAATCCATATTGTGGATCATATGGTTCTCTTGAACCTCCTTGCTCTCTATCCTTATAGACTGAAAGCACGGTTTGCAATAGTTGCAAGCCTATAGGCAAGTTTTTGGGAGTACTTATTTGATATAAAAGTGTTTATAGTTTTCTAATAAGCACTCATAGGTAGTATAGGTATTCTAAGGAAAAAATAAGATCAAATTTTGGATTTCTTGATTAAAGTAGTCTAATTTTGTAAATGTAAAACTAAGGCTATGTTTGGTGATTAAGTGATTGTTAAAATAGGCACTTGTTGCATAAGTGCTTATTTTAACAACCACTTAAGGCTGTTTAGTGACCCATTTGCCAAATCACTTATTAGGGTGGGGATATTTGGTGAACTAGTATCCCCACAAGTGCTTATTTTATTTTAAATGACAATTTTAGCCCTCATTTCACCCACACATATAAATAATGTTTTTCACACATATAAACAATTTTAGCCCACATGGACCCACACGTAGAGTACCATGTGGACCCAAATAGACCAAAAATGAATAAAAACAATGACAATGAAAATAATTGTAATAATAACAATAATGATAATGACCTAATAATAATAATAATTCACACATTTACCAATTATTCACATTAAAATTCCAAAAAAAAAGTGAAGCAACATTCGGAATATGCAAGAACATAACAAAATAAATTCATACATTCACCAATTATTCACATTAAAATTCCTGAAAAAATGAAGCAAAATTTGGAATATGAAAGAACATAACAAAAAAAATTCAAATAATTGCATAATATTTCTATAATATTCAACAATAATGAGAAAAAATCATAGTTGTTCATAACATGCATCATTTTTTCAATTCATATAATTGAAAAATAAAAAAAAAATCGACTTTCACTAAAATATACAAGAAAAAAGATAAAAAACTAAAAATGATCAAAGTGATAGGTGGAGGGAGCTTTACCTGCCGGTGCGTTTCAGGTAGGGTTTTGGTTGAAGATTTCAGATCACAAAAAACAAAAAAGGGAGACGAAGATGATTGACTATAATTGAAAAACAACCCACCCACCGGTTGATTTTTCATATTCAAAGTCTTCACCAATCGCTCTTTGATATCTTGCCATTAACGCCCTATTCAAACTGGGCGAATGGAGAAGACAAGGGTTTTCTCCATTCATGGGGGCAGTTTGGACATTATGAAAACTTTTTAATAAAAAAGCAACCTTGAAATTGCTTATTTGTTAAGTGCTTATTTTGAAAAATAAAACATTTATACCTAATGTCCCGTTTGGCACGTCTTTTTTAGAAGATCTTGTAGCTCTGACAGTCAAAAGATGCATTGAGCTTTTGATATAAGATCTGGGCAGCCCAAAGACAGTTTGGCAAATGTATGTCTTTCCGTGCAGTTGTACGCATCTTTCTACGCGAGATTAAAATACAAAAAATGCATGAAGCTTTATTTGAAGCTTCTCAAAATCAGCTCGAGATGGACTTCTTGCGTCTTTTTGGTGCACCGTCTTTAAGCAACTAGATCTTTTGCGAGCCAAACGGGAATAGATCAAAAATCGGTCTTCTCAGCTTGTAAACAACTGAGAGACCACGCGAAAAGACGCATCAAATGGGCCCTAACTTATTTACCAAACAGGCATGTGTTTTTTTTCCACTAAATGTGTGATTCCAACACTTTTTTCTAAGTACTTATAAAAATAAGTACTTCTTACCAGTGAAATCAAACAGGGCATAAGTATTTATTAAAGGGCAATTTCCTTAAAACGAAATTTTCTAACTCTACACATATTGTCTTAAACTTAAGGTTGTCTTAAACTAAACTTAAGTTTTTTTTGTCATGATCGTTAAATCAGGACGGAAATGTTGAATTTATGTTTTTATCCTTCCGTTAAGTCCGACGCAAATTGATCTTCTTATTCAAATTACCTTCTTACCCCATCATCTTTTGTTTGATGGAAGGACAACATTTGTGCCCCACGTTCCAGTGCTGCCTGTTTTTTCCCTTGGTTTCTTGTTTAAGTGAGACGGTTATCTATGAAGCTACCGGAGACTCACGACCCACCAGAAAAAACCCGTTCAATGCCTTTCTGTTCAAGAAATTCCAGTTGAGAAATAACCTTCTCAAAAACAACTTGTTACGCTGGAGAACAGGTTCTCAAACTGGTTGGTCTAGAAGTAGACGGAGATGGTTAGGTTGCAACAGTACATGGAGCCCTGGCACTCCCATCCCTCGGTGCACGCCTTCTCCTTTTTCCCCTTTACTTCACTCACATTCCCCCACATGGCCGTCACTACCACAATTGCTAAAATGAATACCGCCATTTGATCTCCATTCGAGGAAAATGAATACCTCTTATCCGAGGCTCCGAGCTCACCAAGAGCGACCACCTGGGCTAAAAAATTCCATTATGACAATTCCAACCCCTTCACCTTTTGTTATTAACAACAGTGACCAGTTAAACGAACTGGTAAATTAAGTAAGGGGAGTTTGTCTTCTGGTTATTGCTTGGGTTTGCTTGTAACAGTTCTGGGTATGTGTCTGTCAAGGTTGTCGTTCTGACAAGAAGGGCTTTCTTGTAACGGTTGTGGGTCTGTGTCTGTCAAGGTCGTCGGTTTGACAGGAACTCCAAGACTTGGATCTGGCTTCTCTTCAGCCTTTAGGGGAGGCACCGCCCTCATCTCTTTGTGAATTTCCTCTGTTACCAAAGGCGCTGCCCTCATCAGCACCACCACTCTGATCATCAAATCTCAAGACTTGTGAAATTATTGTTAGAAAGATCGACCTATTGCAAACACAGGAGAACACAGAGAAAGCATCCACCTAATGGTGACCATGAAATCTATTTAGTCCCTGTATGGAGTACTGACGCCAGTAACAAGTAATGAAACCCCTTTTAAAGTGATTACACATCTCTAACAAAGGGAACGCCACGTTCTTGATTGGGTTTTCAATACGTTGACTATTGGTGTTCCACATCGCTTAGCCATTGGTTTGGGCATTCGGGATATTAGATTGAGGGGTTGCTGATTGATTATTCAATCTTTGTTTCTCTTTTTGATAAATCAGATTCAAACTTCTCTCTCGTTCATAACCACAACAACCGTGATTTACTATGTAGCAAAGCTTCTAGTGCTCGTTTAATGTCGCAAGATATCAAAATCAGAAGAATAAATAGGAAATACTCACAAAACATGGAAAAGATAAACATATAGCCAGTTTCGTGTCATACAAGTTCATCATTTTTTCGGAAAATAAAACTCAGAAAGCAAATCTATTCAGTGTCAGAGGAAAGGAAGAGAGAGAGAGAGGGGTCGGAGGAGGAAGGGGTGTTGGTGTCCTCCTTTCTCCTCCCCTACACCGCAGTGTCATGGGTCACCGACGTTCTCCTTTCTCCTCCCCACACCGTAGTTCCAAAACCCACGGCTGGTTACAAATGTTAACAAAATGGGTCACCAGTGGCCGAGCCCTACTACAAGAAATAATTCAGTGTTGACCGAGTCTTATAAATTAAAATTAAAAGGGCATTTTAGGAATTATAAATAATATTATCAATCACATGATGTCACATGCAAACAGGGTCCGATGGTTAATTAACCATAGGAAAGGTTTTTGACAATTATCAAAAAATTTAAGGATAGTTTAAGATAATATATAAATAATAAAGGTATAATTTATCAATTTCACAAACTATTGAGATAGTTTGAAGAAATTGCCCTTTAATAAAATAAACACTAAAAATTACACAGAGCCCCCGTACAATGGGGTTGTGACACTTTTTTTCTCACAAACGCCCCTTATACTTTTACGTTGTGACAAATACCTAAATCAAATGACAAAAGGATTAAATTACTGAAATACCCCACAAAACTTTCTTTATTTTCTTGCCCACTTTACAACCTAACTAACCCGAAAATACCTACATTGCTCACTTGTTGAGAAAGACATACTTCTATCCTTTCACCTACGGCCGTCGCAGGAAAGGAAAAAACTCTTCCATAAATTAATAATAAAAAAGGGAACACTCAACTATTGCCAATGGACTTTTGAGAACTCTGGAGCAACATCGCCTTTCTCTTCCCTTCTATTGTTGCTGCAACAACACTATTTCTGTCCCAAACACCTATCTCCTCGGCCCTGGTCTTTGACAATTCCATTGGCTTAGACCTGCCCCTCTTCTTTGGCATACAAGAAATAAACTGGGTAAAAAAATCCAAGTAATAGTAAGTAGAGACAACTTAGAAAAGGAAAACTTACAAGGTTACGTACAAGACAAATTGCAACAAAAACTATTGAGTAAGTCGGCGAAGCTCTTTATTCACTTTCTATCAGGGTTCCTCTTATCTTGTCGTGATAGTTTATGTGGATGATTTATTTATCACCATTAGTGATCCAGCATGCATTTCTGACATCAAATCTCACATTGATAGATGTTTTCACTTGAAGAATCTTGGTCCCCTCCACTATTTTTTGAGACTTAAAGTCTCTTGGTCTTCTTCGGGTATCTTTGTCTCACAATGCAAATATGTAATGGACATTGATGGTGCACAATCCGACCGGTCCTACCTGTCAACGACCTTACCTCCGACTGGAGCAACAGGGAACCTGAAATGGAGAAGATGAGGGAATTCCGGGGGGAACTTGATGAGATTACTCTGAAGCTCAAGTTAGTATTCTCTCAAAGGCAAGATAAAAACCAGATGGTGCAAAGTTCACATACCTTGTTGTTGGGGGTAGAGGGCCTTTTATAACCACTTCGCACACTCACTCCGGGGCTTTTGTCAGGTCGGGTATGATTACTTCTGTTCTGCCAGTTCGGGCATCATCCCTTTTGATGTGATAGAACCGCCACTGCTCCTTGTCGGAGTCGTCTCTATAACTGAAGATGGCGGTGGTAGGTGGCGGTGGCAGGCGGTCGTTTGAAGTGCAGTTGTCAAGCATCAGATCCCAAGTCAGTCAGGTGCGCCGCCCTTGGATACGAAATTCCTCGATGTCAGGCATTGTACGATTTGTTCAGTTCGGCGTCCTAGAGGTGAAGTGCTGGAGTGGTGAGTGAGGTGAAGTCTTGAGTTCAAAGAGGTGTGTCCCGAACTGCCATGGGGCAGGCTAGTTCGGGTTACTGCCCTTTGTGTTTGGCTTGGGGCCTAAGAGAGAGTTCAGGCTGCTTGTAGGGAGTTCGGACTACTGGTAGGGAGTTTAAACCGCTGATTCCTCCCTATGGTGCTCGCGCCTTGGGCGCACTATTGCGTCGAGTTGTTGCATTTGCCACATATTGCGTAATTACAAGATCGAGCTAAATCTTCTTTCATCAGACATAATTAATTGATGATCTAGTCCATTACTAGATGATTTCAATCATGTTACTCATCGCATGGAGCAACAACGATATTTTGTAGATAACTCTAGTCCATTACTTGATGATCTAGCCCAATACCGGAGACTTGTTGGGCGACTTACTTATTTCACCATTACTCGCCCAGACTTGTCTTACCTAGTTCACGTGCTTACCCAGGTTATGAATGCACCACGCGAAAAACACCTCCAAGCTGCTAAGCGTGTCATTCGCTATGTCTCCACCATTTTTCAACAAGACATTTTATTCTCTGCCTCAATGATTTCATTCTATAGGCCTATTGCGACTCCGATTGGAGTTCTTGTCCATTCACAAGACGATTTACTACAGAAAAGCATGTGACAGCGTCTGAATCTTCAGCAGAAGCGGAATATCGTGCAATGGCAATGGTTACTTGTAAATTAATCTCGCTTAAACAAGTTTTCCATGATCTTGGATTTTGTAACAGCTAAGCTGCCATCCACTTCATCGATGAATTTGTTGTAACCGAAATAGCTGACGTGGCAACCAGGCAGCCACTTGCCTTCTACTCGTTTTATCCACGTGTTTCCCCTCCCTCAAGTATAAATATGTATGATTGCTATATATTCAAACACAAGGAGAAGAACTTTTCTTCATCTTTCTTATTTTCCTCATTGCACATCTCCACTGTCTGTCATCTTTCTTCATCGCAGTTGTTTTCTTCACCGCACGTCTCTGTTGTTCGTCAAAAACAGAGAAGAAAAGTATTGATGAAGCTTAAGTTTCAGGAGAGATTGAAATAAGAGGAGCCGGGGTTTAAGAAAACAAAATGAAATGTTTTGGCATAGAATGAATGACAAATCTATATGGAAGATTCAATAGACAAAACTACCTAACCAAATCCAGGCTGGTGGCTACATTGATGAAGAACTGTGCAGCGAGGTTATTAGTTTTTCCAAAGCGGTTGGTATCGTTTCTGCAGAAAAATGTGAGCAAAGTGTAAAGCAAACTGCCCTCCTCTTCCATTTTTCTTTGGGAGACCAACGTGGATTTGTGGACAACCTAAAAAGTGTTTCCTTAATGTCCTAAAACCACTGTCTTGACTGTAGTCCTTTCGGTGAACTTCAGTGGAGAAGACGATCAACAGTAGAAAATGTAAAGAAAATGGTAGTTTGGGCATTTAAAATTTTCTAAATAGTCAGCCGAGAATCTTTTTCGAAGTTAACTGAGGGAATTTTAACGGAGGGGGGGTTTGTCTAACAGCCAAAGTACAAAAGGAGTCTTTATCACAAAAAAACTGCAGAGGGTCTTTGTCACAAAGACTATAGTACAAGAGGGGTCCGTGTAATTAAACACTATAAACACTGGTACTCTCGCGAGTTGAATTGGAGATGTACAGAACGCGTGTAAAAGTATATCTCTATTCCTACTCGCGAGTGAGTAGCAATTTTTAACACCTACGCCTTATTTTCTCTCTCTCTGTGTTTGTTTCGAAACTTTTTTAGGGTTAGGGTTAGGACTTGGGAGCATTAGAGAGAGAAGAGAAGGAAGAAGCACAACTATGTCGTCGCCAATAGAATCCGTTCAATGTTTCGGCCGGAAGAAAACGGCTGTCGCCGTCACCTACTGTAAGCGAGGCAGGGGTCTGATCAAGATCAACGGATGTCCAATCGAGTTAGTGGAGCCGGAGATTCTTCGATTTAAAGCCTACGAGCCCATCCTTCTGCTGGGGAGGCACCGATTTTCCGGCGTTGATATGAGAATCCGAGTGCGAGGTGGTGGGCACACCTCGCAGATATATGCAATTAGGCAAAGCATAGCCAAGGCATTGGTTGCTTACTACCAGAAGTACGTGGATGAACAAGCGAAAAAGGAGATCAAAGACATCCTGGTGAGGTACGACCGGACGCTACTTGTTGCCGACCCTCGTCGTTGCGAGCCCAAGAAGTTCGGTGGACGGGGTGCGCGTGCCAGGTTCCAGAAATCTTACCGTTGAAAAACTAGGTTTGTTTTTGAAGAAATTAGTCTATCTGGAGTCCAATGGTCGGCTCAGTCTTTTTGGTTCAGGTTGTTTAGGGTTTTCATAAGGAGCAATCCAGTGATGTTAGCCATTTTTGAAGTTTGCTTTTGAAAATTTTGAGCATCGACTATATAGTGTTTTAAGTTATGAAGTCTTAGAATTTTGAATTCTATAATGACTGATGTGATTGTTTTGCTTGTTTAACACAAGTTCCGATTGCAGTAGATTATGTTTCAAGGCAGTTTCTTTTCAATGTTTCTCATGGACGAGAATTGTGTTATAGAGTTGCAAAACTACGATGTCTAATTGATTGAATCCGATCTCAGTTTTATTGTTTGCGTCTAGGTTCAGGTTGTTGGAAATTAGAATGTCACGCTCGATGTCTTTTGAGTTTTTGATAGATTAGGGCTTTGAACTTCATAATATACGATAGGTTTTAGGGTTTCATTTATTGACTGTAATTTGAGTCTCCTGCTGACCAAGAAGCCACCATTTCGGTCTGTCTTTCCTTTCCTTCCCAAGGAAACAACTGGAACCTCTACCTTAGAAGGGCTTTTAAGGGATGTGGAAATTGCTGAAGTGACCAATCTTTTTCACTCCCTAAAGGAGTCTATTATCTCCCCCTCGGCCCCTGACCAATGTGTTTGAAATCTACACGCCGCTGGTAGCTTCTCAACTAAAGTCCTTTTCAAGGCATTGACCACTTAGGTGCTTAATTCCCATGTCCCTGCAAAGAAGATTGGTGTTCTCACATTCCTTATAGAGTTTGTTTCTTTGTTTGGAAAACTAGTCTGAAGAGAATCTAAAACCTTAGATCTCTTACAAAAGAAGAATGGTGGCTGTCTCTATATTTCTCCCCGCACTTGTATTCTCTGCCTTTGAAGTGGAGAGTCTCCAATCATTTATTAATACACTGTCAGGAAACACAAAAAATTTGGAACCATTTCTTAAACCTTTCTGGGTATAGTTGGGTTGCTCCAGGGACTGTCATGGACTTTCTTTGATAATGGAAAGGTAGGGGGCTCAATAGAAGGGAAAAACTTTATTGGACAATAGTAATCCATGCTGTTATGCAGAGGTGGTTGAGATGGAAGAAACAGCCAAATTTTGATAACAAGGCTAGACTGGTTGAAGAGCTGATTTCTCATACATCTCACCTTTGCAACATGTGGACTGTGAGTCCTGGGTTGTTCCATGGAATCTCTATAAAAGACTTGCAGAGAAATGTTATCAGCTACCCTTACTCTTCCCATGGCAACCTGTCCTTCCATCGGGGGCCTCCCAAGTGTCAGGGGGGAGTGGTGAAATTAAATTTTGATGGCAATGCATTAGGGAATCCAGGTGATGCAGGAATCGGAGGTGTGATAAGGGGAGGGTTGGAAACATTTATTGTGGGATGCCCCGATAGGAACTGGGATCCTACAAAGGCTGAGGTGCTGGCTGCTCCCACTGGAATTAGAATGGCCATAAATTTCAGTTTCTCCGACTTAACTATTGAAGGTGATTCAATTCCCTGGAGACTGAAGCAAGAGGCATCCTTGATGGCATGAATGCATGGTCTGGCTTGGCTTTCTGGGAGTCTTTGTTTAGTTACAGAAATCTCCCATTGTAACCTCCGTGTTTCTTTTCTCCACTATTGTACATCTTGTCATGTACATTAATGAAATCTTTGCTACATTTTCTCAAAAGCAACAGACTCTTTTACCAGTTAGTGGTTTTTTAGTTTTTAAACTAGGAAACCTAGCCACTATCTTGACTCTACTCGTACAGATCATTGGGGTTTGGGGGGTTGGCTTTAGAATGGTTGTACTTTGAATTTGATGGTCCCAATTTTCTCATAACTGGATTCAGCGTTCCCCTTGAAAGGCAACCATTTAGTACTGAATCACCTGACAGTGAAGGTAGATCTTCCTTGTTCGGACCATCTCTCTGAGAAGTGTACTGAGTTGGATGACTATGATCTCCTAGCCATAATGTTATAATGTTCTCTGGTTTTATGTTTTTTTTTTAATAAATGAGTTTATATTTTATTAATTCTAAAGATAACATCATTACAAGCATCCCTTAGAGAGGCACGGGATGCTACCTCTCTATAAACAAAACAGAATATTACAATTGAGCGCAAGGAATGTTTGGGAGGAAAGGAATGCTGGAATCCTTCAATGACAAGGAAAGGGATGAGACTAGCAAAGGGAAAGCACTCTCAATAGGGCTATAAATTGGGTAAAGTCCTTGGACCTCTTTTTACCCTTCTCTTTTGATGACATCTGGAGAAATTGGGAGCAAGTTGCCAACAGTTCTACTGCAAGAAATAAACCTTTGGTGGATTGGAGACCTCCTGAAGAAGGTGTTATTAAGTTAAATTTTGATGGCAGTAGTATTGGTAGCCCAGGGCCGTTTGGAATTGGAGGAGTCTTCAAAAATGCTGAGTGCCAGGTTGTAGCCCTATTTTCTGGTCCTATAGGCGAGGGAGACTCAGTTAATGCAAAGGGATACTTGTTAATTGAGGGTGACTCTAAACTGGTTATTGGATGGCTGATAAGTTAAATTTTGATGGCAGTAGTATTGGTAGCCCAGGGCCGTTTGGAATTGGAGGAGTCTTCAAAAATGCTGAGTGCCAGGTTGTAGCCCTATTTTCTGGTCCTATAGGCGAGGGAGACTCAGTTAATGCAAAGGGATACTTGTTAATTGAGGGTGACTCTAAACTGGTTATTGGATGGCTGAAAGAGCTGGAACTGTAGCTTGGTCCTATAGGGGGGCTACAAGAAGATTCAAATGCTTAACTACTAATATAACAGTCAGAGTTCAATGAGAAAGAAGATCAGCAAATGGGACGACAGGTTTTCTAGCCAAACAAGGGGGATATAGGAACCATTTCTTTTGGGCTCAATTGTAAGCTGTGTGATGTAGTTTAGAGGTGGCATCTCACGCCTCTTTATGGGGAGCTTGCTCTTTGTAACCTTTTACTTGTGATTTTTAATCAATAAACTTATATTACTTATCAAAAAAAATTGAGCGCAAAACAAAGGTTATCATTCTTGGCTGGGCCATCTCGAAATGTAATGAATTGGCATACTGTGATCTCCTACCCATAGAGTTCTCTGTTTTTCTGTTGATCATAAGTCTTGTTTTTTTTTTTCTATTTTGATAAAAAGTTCTTTGGTTTAGACTTTTTATTCGCTAGTTTTTCTTTCCTTTATAGCTTTTTTATTTACTTTTTAAAGTTGAAAAGGAAATCTGGCCTTTTTTTTGCCACCTAGTCCTGATTGTATGTATAGGTAGGTAGCCTTGATATGGATTGTTATTAAAGTAGCCTTTGGATGGATCTACATTCTCATATCTAGATTCAGGCCGCCCCCTCTCCCTCAAAGGAACTTGATCATTTAGGTTGACCATCCATTTGATTGGTGAATAGCATCCGATGCTATTTTCATCATAGGAGATGGACGAGGTGAGATGACACGTTAGGGTCCCAGTTAACAAAAGATTACTTGTTTTGAATTGGAGATTCAAGCATTGTAGCATGCGTAGCATGCATATTCACAGTGGTACTCAGCTGCAGAATCAAACTAATGACCGGTCACTCTTCTTGGGTGGGCATTTTATTCAATAACGGGGTATTTTGTCAAGATGACAATTTCTATCCTACCTGGTGGGTACCTGCCCCGACAGTGGGGGATTTTTTTTGCTTGAAATACATATTTTAGGGCAGAATGGGTTTTGGGATTCTATAACCCGTTTGGGTTCGGGTAGGGTATAGTATTAGGCTAAACTCAACCCTCCCCGACCCTCATATTGTTGGAAAGCATATGAACTTTAAATATTAGTTGAATTTAATAATATTTTGAATTTTATATAAATGATAATTGATAGTTTATGTGTTTCTTACATATATTAATCAAATAATTGGAAATTTTGCTGTTTTTCATGTTATTTTACTTTTTTACTGTTTATATATAACAAGAAATAATAAGAAATTAGATGTGGGTTTTAAGCCCAACCCAACTTACCTTTGAATGTGTGGAGGGTAAGATTGGGGAGGATTTTGCATTTTCATGTGCAGGTGTTTGGGGTGCGTACAGGTTGGGAAGTTTAGGGAGATGGGTAGGGTCTATAATTTTAAGATAGGTAATAATCAATAACAGTATTGCCTCAGCATTTGCACAAGCTTCGGTACGGCAGCACCATACAGTGCCCCTATTTATTTAGGTTGTAGGGGTGGTACTAAGATGTGGAGCTAGTGAGCTATCTAGTAATGTCAAAAAAAAGAAGGCTATCCTTTTTTATCATGGTATGGTCTTGAATGAGTTGCTGTAATTTGTTTCATCTCAGCCTATAGCATATTCCCTTCTACTTTGTTGAGCTTAAGAATTAACACTTTTTCGTCATCTCGCTACTTGTGCTATGGAGCTTCGTCCCTTGCACGAATAACAGAAGTTGTGGAACCACTGATTGCCGGTTTTAATCCACAAATAAAGTTGGGTTTGACTCTGGCTTTCTCTTGTCAAGTATCAAAGTATCGATACGTATCAGCCGATACATATTGTGTTGATGGCTTCTCGATACACCCCTCCTGGGGTTGTATCGGGTCAGACATTGCTTTAGATGGTAGCCGAGCTTTAAACCGATAATTTTGAATCAATTTTGAAAAAAATAAATAAAACTTAAAAAAATTACTGATACCGCATTAATACTTTGAACCTTGTCTCTTGCAAGTTAGCGGGTCTAAGATGGATCTCACCCTTCTTGGTCATGTGATTCCAATTTAAAATTATTTATTGCTCAACTACTTGAGTTTGAATCTTTTTCAAAGCGAATAAGCAATCAGTCAGTATGGTCTTCTCATTTTCTGTGGTTCTTCAACAGGCCCTGAATGAGAAAATAATAGTACAGGAGATATTTCCAATGTGCACTGTAAAAGCTGTGAGGTTGGTGTGAGGCAAGCTCTGAGGAGCAAATCTGGATTCAGTGATATTTCATTTATGAGGAGCAAATCAAATCCATATTCAATGATGTCTTTTGTGTGTATTTACTTTTAGAATACCGCCTAGTAGCAAAAGCGCACACACAATCCATTACCAAGACTAGTACAACATCAGAGTAAAGTTCAAATATGTGGCAACGACGGTCTCAGCACTCCTTTGCAAGCTTGCAGCCCCTAATGAAACATGAACATGCCAGCGACGGAAATAACATCCCGTTTTCCATTTTTTTTTTAAATATCAGTGGCGTATCCGCGTTGCATTGGGAGTAGCAAGGGAGTGCTGTAACTTTGGTCATAGGAGATGTGTTCTTTGTTACAGGTCAAAGCCTGTTGAAACACACTGCATTGGTCAGTTTTTTTTCTTTATTATTTGATTTACCTCAGGTAGGAGACTCGGAAGGGAACCACAAGAAGCAATCGAACTGATTATTGAAAAGCAATCAAATCTTTCAGTCTGTTACTGTAACTACAACCTGTTACGTATGATTACAATGTAAGCCCATTCAACATCCTTATTTCTAACATGAATTAATGATAAACCTGCAGCTATAACTAGCAACTGTATCTTGCAATCGTGGTTGCACATTTTGGCTCATCTTTGTTTGGCCGGCTTTCCTTCAATCCACAGACCTGGATTGGCCGCTCAATCTTATACTCTGCAGCAGCTTCTTTCTCCAACTGCAAACAGTAAGACTTGAAAGTTTCTGTGGTAACGTGGAGTCTAAATTCTAGACTGAACAGGAACTTCATCTCCATCCTGTTCATCTCTGCAATAGTTATTCCTCCCACTCTTGCATAATAGGCATTGTTGTAGTATCTGACAAGTTTCAGAGTGGCCTGTTATTTGAGATGGTTTGGATCATAGGAGAGAGCAGAATCCAGAAAGAAAGAGAATAAACAAAAATGAAAAAACGTGTCGCTAAAACTGAAGCCTTATTTTAAAGGAGACCTATTTCCACTTTCCATGCAAAGTCAGTCAACAGCATTTGCCAAAGCCTTTTTTTTCTCTAAACTGATATTGGGAGAACAATTCTTATTAACAGATAAAGAAAACGTGATATTATTTCTACAAGCACCATCCCACAATAAAAATCACATCAAACAATTCCATACAATAAAACATCTTGACTCAGTCTTTCTCATTCGTCCAAACATACCTACAGAGTTCAAAAGCAGGAAATAATAACGTAGAACTTATTCTTTTTCCCCCTTTTTAATCAGCAGTAGGTGGCTAGTATATGTCACTGCTTATGGCTATTAGTTTATTCAATCCAAACCATCTTTTAAAAGATTCAAAAGAATAAGTTAGAATTGCAAACATCGGTAAAATTTTACAAAAATTCATAGTTCCTATCAATACAACGCAGAATTTAGGGCACAGTCCATTTACGAGTCCAGACCGATAAAGATCCTATTACAATGCAATTATTTGGAACCAAGTGGAGAATTTGGATATTAGAGGAATTTGGGGAAATTTTATTTCCTCCAAGGATGGAAGCATTTGCACTGTTTGTTGCCTTGGACAGTATTCTTACAGCAGATCATTTGAAGAAAGGTTTCAAGATGTGCAGCCTATACTACATGTGCATTGAGAGAGGCAGAAGTCAAGGCATTTCTTCATTCATTGCAAATCAGGGGCCTTTATATGGGGTTTCTTCTTTTCATTGTTCAAGTTTCAACCATTTCAACTGAGTAATCCTTAAGGAAATCTTCTGATTGACCACATCTGCAAGGGAGCAACAAGGCAATTTTTTTTTCTGCAGTTGTTCCTTTCGTCATTTGCTGGGGGATTCGGAAAGAAAGAAATAAAATCCTTCACTTGCTGTTCTGTCTTTTCTTTTTTTTGTCTCAATAAATTTTTCTTTGATCTACTGTCAACAAATATTTTTAAATCTTTAAAGACACTTGATCTTAGCCAAAACCACAATTAAATGAGAAAAAGAAGCATTGTAACTCAGACACTATTTCATATGTTCACAAGGTAAATTCTAACTCAAACAAATTGAATATACTGTCACATGGTTGCAAAAATCAACACAAACAGATTTCTTTCATATGTTCCCTTTTATTTCTAATTAACTTTGTCTTTCATAAGAGTTTCCTTTGGCTCAACAACCAGAGACAAACAGGTTTCTTTCTTTCTTTCTTTGATCATAAAAGTATAATTTTATTGAGGAAATAGAAAATGGTGTTGCATGCACAATGTATACATGTTTCTGTACAAAAATAAAGACCCATAATAGCAAAACGAAGCCAACTGAGGGGTGGCTCAGTTGGTATGGTAGTTGGTTCGTCCCAGCAGAGATGGGAATTTGAATCTCGCCACCACCAGATTTGTGTGTGTGTGTGGGGGGGGGGAGGCTAAGTGTGGTGTTGTGCTATCTAGGCATAACACCAAATACAGAAAAAAAAGAATCAAGCAAAATGAGCAGATTTCATGTTCTACTGTACTTAGACAACAAACATATTCGATGACATCATAGAAGGCCAGTTCCATGAATGGTCATTCATTGCTCAATGGAGACATGTGTTTCTTTTATGAAACCTAGAATGTCACAGCACATATTATTGACAGTTTTCCCTGAGCCTTAAAACATGATGTTGTTGAAAGCAGTTTCTGTCATGTTATCTCTATGGTAATTGGTAAAGCACCAGCACAAATTTCTATGCCAAAGGAATTTTATAGACCTAATGTCCATGGTACTTGATGAAGTTTTCTCTATTATATATGTGGACCACAACAATGAAGTAAAGAAACTCCCAACATAAGGAGGAAATGATGTATTATTATTATCAACAACAATCACGTAATGAGCTGTCCTGATATGCCATTTATGATTTTATCATATACTTATTATTAAGCTATGTATGTAGAATTCAGATAAAGTTACCATATATCCAGATTTTTTCTAGTTACATACCCACAGAGATGTCAAATTAGGAAATTAATTATCCAAACAAATTAGTTACCCAAGTTATTAATGGATATCCCTATGCTACATATGCTAGCTAACATCAATGAACAATTAAATCACCCATCAGCTCTTCATTGAGGCATTGGCTGACGATGATGAAATTTCTCTGTTAATCATTGACCTCAGCTACTGATCCCAAGGTTATGAAGTCCAAGGTCCTTCCACCTCTTGAGCAATTTCCCATTAAAGACCTCCTATTAAAAGGTCAGACTCAATGAGTTGATCACCAGGTGTAGGATTTGTTGAGGATGAAGTACATGTGGTACATCATTTATCTTTTCTTCTTCTTTGTTTCTTTGTTTCTTTATTTCCTTCTTTTTATCTATTCTTTATCTTATTTTATTAGAATTCGATACAGAATAACCAAAAGAGATACCTGCCTATAGGGAGAATTAGTACTTACACATCCTCAACGAATTTCACTGCTAACATGACAGCAGTGATTAGAAGTCGGTGAACATTGAGGGAAGTGAGGTAAACATCTGTCTGTTGGAGGAATCTATCCATGTATATATATGCGACAACAAAGCAGGATGGAGTGCAGCCTGAGTACTTGAAGATGCGATCGATGTATTTCTGGATACTCATGGTGGGTGCTTTTAAGCCATGAAAGATTGTGATTGCATCTTTCTTCTTCATGGAATCTAATAACTTCTCATTCTTTTGAACAGATCTCTCAAGAAGGGAAGAAAGGAGTGGCAACACTAGAGGGGTTCCTGGAATTCCTTTGTCTGATTCAATCAGACCCAGAGATGAATAAAGCCCTAAGCCAACATCTTCAGTATGAAGTGCCAATGTTCCCATATCAAAACTGTGCTGCAATGGATACACAGATAAACTGATCATGATATTGCATCTCACAAACAAAGAACAGAGAACCATTAGGGTCAATCTTCTTGAACCTTCTTGAATATTCCCAAATATGTACTCTCAGTTTGGCTTATGCCTTCTTATTCTTCTCATGCTTAGTTGTGACATTGGATGTATAGTTGTACACTAGACAATACTCCTAAATCCACTATTAAAAAAAAATCTTCTTAAATCAATTTTAATAACTTTATTTACTTTATTCACAAAAAAAAAACTTAATATTACTTTTCTCTTTCTTTCAGGCAATTTAAGTGTGGATTTTGCACCTGTAACTTAAAGGGTGAAACAGAGATTTGCCCTAATTGGGCATGAATTTCTATGTCTTTATTGAAAAGAAAACTGACAAGGAGAGAAATAAAAAACAAGAGTATAGCTCTCAAGGTGGCACCTAGGTGACAAAGTGCCCCCTAGCATTATCATTATCATTATCATTATCATTATCATCATCATCATTATTTTTGTTGTTGTTGTTGTTGTTGTTGTTATATTAATAACAATTCTTATATTATTATTATTACTCCTTCTCCTAGGGTAAAAACAAGGGCTCAGCCCCTATATTTCTATGTTTTCTTATCTTTCTTCCTTTACTTCCCATAAATATGTTGAGTTTCCACATTTTTTAAATGAGGTTTACTTGATTTTTCATAAGGATTATGGTAATTATTAGTCAAAGAATATTGCTGACTACTATAAAACCTAGGGAACCACCCCAGGATTTATGTTTTTTATTATAAAAAACTCGTCGCCTAGGTAACAAGGGCCCTCTGTTGCCTAGGTTTTCCTTGGCACCTTGAAAACCATGAACAAGAATTAATTGATGAGATGTTCCAAATTGTAAAGTAGTGTTGACTTGTGCGTTGAATTCCAGTTTGTGGCCCACTCCATGACTCAACCTGGCAATTTTTGCTGGAGAAGAACCCAAAGGGAAAATTTATGGACCAGACCTGTTTTGTGTTTATGGGCCTGAATTATACTTGTATGGTTTTCTCAAAATATGTATCTCATTGTATCAGCATGTGAACAGAGTGTGAAAGAGACTAAGTTTGGAGTTCAGGTATATTGGGGTTTAGGGTTTTGGGGTGTGTGTGTGTGCGTGTGTGTGTGAGAGAGAGAGAGAGAGGCTGCTCAACCTTGTACTTCCATTATTGTTTTCTTTAGTGGATTTTTGCTCCTCCATCACCTGTTGACATAGGCCAAAGGCCGAACAACATAATTCTATGTGTCCTCCATTCTTCATCTCCCCTTCTCTTGCTTCTCAGTATCTTTATTTACTTTGTTTTTCTTGTGCCATTTGAATCCGTTGTTTCTGGGTTTTGCGCAACTAGTTATTTGGACAATGCCTTGATTTTCCATGACAAAAAGAAGCAAATGTTCGTGGTTAAAATTTTTTGGAAGAAATTTATTAAGAGAGATTGAATTCTCTAGCTGCAACCATTATGAGTCACAAAGAATTTTACTTTCTCAGATGGTTGTAACATGCCCGAAGATAGTTCTGTAGGAATAGCTCTTTTTTTTTCCTTCAGTTTGAGTATTCTTATTAACAGTATCAAAAGATTTACAAGGCTGACATGGTGTGTGGTGTGTGAATCATGTACATTACACATTATCCGAAGATTGGTATATGAGGTTGCACCACTCTATACAAAAAAGTAGACCTTCAAAATCCTTTGGAATTGATGCCCAGAAAAAAAAAGGCTTCTTTATCTTCCCAACTGTTTTCATAAATGGTTGGCTTGTGTTTAAAAAACCTAAGGGAGTGAGATTGCAAAAATAGTGAGATACCAAAGGATTAACCTCTCTTGGAGAAGCCTTTTAAGTGGCCTTGCCTGAATCAGGGACTTTTTGCTGCTACCCATTCTCTTTCAAACTACTTGATATTTTATAAGAATATGGACACAAAAGCAAAAAGTAGGCCACTAATTCCCTGCCTTTATGACAAAAGTAGCATTTTCTCATAATATCTCTTTCTCCCAAGATGAGATGATTATAGTAGTACAAAACTACAAATTTGTATTGGCAATTATTTTGAAGGCATGCAGATGTAGTTGGCATTTGGCTGGGATGATTCCGTATTCAACTTAGCATTGTATATTATTTTGCTCAACATGGAAATATAGAAGCACTAGATAGGAACTGCAGCTAGTAAGAAGTGTTTTCAACTTTGGCCCTTGAACCAGTGATCTGGACAGCTAATCAAACCCAAACCCCTGTTTTTGACAGCTTTGGTCATTTGATTATCTCACCAAGGGAATCACCTAGTGGTTAAAAAGGAATTAGGGTGCCAAGAAAATCTAGTGGGTCATCTATGCATGGTCCAGTAAAACAACAGGGAGTTGCAGACTGTTGATTGCTTGGCAATAAAATCAAACTGCATTATTTCTGAAGGTGTGGTTCCTCCATTGGCACCATAAATCTTCATTTCTTTTTCACTTTTTTTTCATCATTGTTCTGTATCCAGTCTTCTCTCCTAAGACCCAGGTTGGCCAGCACCATCATTGGGCAATGGCCCTTCTGCTTACTTCATAGGGCTTATCATACATTTATTCTGCTCCGTCATTGCTGCTTCTGGTAAATACTAAACTCATTTTACCTGCTTTACTTGTTAGAAGATGGGATGAAAAAAGAAATGAAGGGAAAAAAATCTAGATCGACTATGTAACTCCATCTTCCTAAGAAATCTCTTAGATCCATCTTCCTAAGAAGAAGATGATTGTAAGTCGTTATGACTGATAAATGTGATGTAGTGGCAGTTTAAACTCCAATGCAAATTCAAGCTAATAAGCACATCAACAAGCACAAATAGTAAAAAACAGAACCACCTAGAAAAAAAATCAAAAGGAAAGACAGAAAATCAACGGACAAAAGTAAGTTTAATGAAGCAAATTAACCAAAATCAAACACCCATTCAGAAAATTGTATACAGCACGCGACCAACTAAGAAGCAAAAGCTCCAAATTCAACACGAGCACATAAGGAAAAGGATGAACAAATCAGAGTAAAGAATATAAGTTACAACAGAAACATAAAACCAGATGGGAAATCAAGAACAAAAAATAAAACCCAAATGACCAAAACTAAACTGCAGACCGTATCACGTATCTGACATTTCAATCGCATTGGAAACAAAACGTAGCCACCCCCCAACCCCACCCCCAAATTAAAGGAACAGAAAATAGAAAGATATTTAGAAGAAGGCCTTACAGGTACAGCTTCCTGAGAGATCTCTAAAGTCTCTGTTTCCTTCTACATGAGCATCGGGCACGAAGAAGATATACTCCAAAGACAAAACAAGTCATTGAAGTGTCATCATTCCCTTGCCCGAACCACAGAGAGAGATTTCGACCCACAAACAAACAGAGAGAGTTTTCTATCTCTACTTTATTCCTCTGCACGTTTGCTTTGGTTTCGTTATCAAGGAGGATTCATTGCTTCACATGGAAGCTCCTATCGGCGGTTCCATTGTTAAGTGGGGAGAAACTTTTCATCCTTCGAAGAGGGCGGCAACTACACAGCTGCACAATGACAATCCGCATCCATCCATCACTGGATCCTGCGTTGCAGGTGAGCTTCATATCCAGCATCCACAGCGCATTCTAGCGTATATATTTACAAAAAATCCGGATCTACGCCGTTAATGAATAAAAGTTCAAATTCACGAATCACGATAACGAGTAATAGACATATTCAAGTGAGGAACCGGGAAACGAGAAAGGGAAGCCACCTCCCAGTTCAAGTGAGGAACCGGGAACCGAGTAATAGACATATTCAAGTGACGAATCACGAATCACGATAACGAGTAATAGACATAATCACGATAACGAGTAATACCCACCCGATTAAAATGATAGAATGCGGAGCTAAACACCTTGCCTCACAAATAGTACTAGGCACCACGGGTGTTCACCAAAAAACTGAAAAAAAAAAAAGGCTATGCGCCTGTGTTTAGAAAATTTTCAAATACTATTGTTTCAATGGGTTGGGCCGCATGGGTAATGGGTTGACCTCTTATCAAATCCGACTTGAAAATCCAGTTATTCAGCAAATGTCATATTTACGAAGATTTCAATATTTACTATGTCAAGCATGGTTTTCAAAACCGGACAGGAGCGGATGGTTGGACCGGAAAAACCGGGAACATGTTAGGTGATCAGTTCTATTTTTCCTTAAAACTGGATTTTTCATAAAAACCGTTGATTTTAGTCATCAAACCGCTGACCCAGGCAGTTAACCGTTGAACAGTTTTGACCGGTTTTTATTTTTTTTATTTTTTTCTAAATTTTTTATTCTTTGTTAGAATGGGCCAACCGTTTGGGTTGAATGGTTAGACTGTTCAACCCGATAACCGGACCCCTAACCAATTCGGCCTCTGAATCAGTTTTAAAAACCATGATGTCAAGTGCAAGTCAGGCTGGATTAAATGGAGTTGAGGTCAAATTAAATCCAACCTTAAAATTTTGGGTTGGGTTTAGGTTACACTTGGATTAGTTTTGGGTTGGGCTGATTTCTCTACTTTCTTTTGCCAAATCTATTTATTTCTTAGACTCCAAAGATACATGTTTAAGTCTTTAACTTGCTTTTAAACTTCAACCCAACCCTACGTTGGGTTCAGGCTAACCCGGCCAAAATTGCAGTAATAATGTCAACGGGTCAAGTTTGCCATGAGTTACCCCTCAACCAAATCCCCAATTAAGTCTCAAACAACCCCAAGTCAAGTTGGATTTATCACTTCACCTGATTCCATCTTATAGAAAGCAACACATTAAAACTCAAGGCACATGGCCCCAATTCAATGATACGCAGGTGATGTTGTCCGAACTGATGTGGATGAGGAATAGATATAAGTCCTGCTGAATTGGAGGAACCAAACTGGGATTGTTGGAAGAGCTATGCTGAAGGAGGTGAGTAGGATGAAGTGTTAGACACCGAATGGCCAGCGAGTAAGTTGAGTCAGAGGCCCCGATGAGGTTCTCTAGGGAAAGACACCCTGATGTTCAAGTCGGTAAGAGTTGGGAAGGACAGCTAGGCTGAGATGAGCTGGTCATAACCGAGCAGTGCTAAAGAGCAAGAGAACAAAAAAGTGAGAGGACCAGAATGTTGAGCGTGGAAGAAGGGAATATCTCATGAGTCATTCCCTTAAATGCCCATCAGGGAGTGTCACTGTGCTTCTCACTTCCAGGTAGGGGTGGAGCCAAGTATATTGGTGGGGTCCTTGGCCTCCAAAACTTTAATTAAAATGCAGAGGATCACTTTCTAACACCTCCAACTCCCAATTCTACCTCCTCTACTCTCTATTTCATTTTTTTTTTTTTGAACTTGACCCCCCCCTAAAAAAAGAAAATTCCTAACTCTGCCATTGCTTTTAGGGACGTGTGGCATTGCCCAAGGTTCTCGGACAGTTCCCACACTCCTCGGCATGGGTGGTTCATTGTTTGCCATGTGCCCCACTTCCATCTGGGGTTCTCATTGGGGGCGTGACCATAGGTTCCAACATGTAGTGTTTTACATTGTCGGCTCGGAGATGTGACTTAGTTTTTAGGCCATGTCAATGTTCACGTGGCAAGCAAGATAAGCCGAGGTACAGCTCCGACACCAGAAATTAGGGATGTTAATGGGTCGGGTTTTGAAAACCTAAAGCCAATAACACAACATTCAATACATTTTGGCGTATTTCAACCTATTCTGGAACAAGCCACAACAAAGCACGTTCTTCTAGGGGTGTGGCTCATTCCAGAACGAACTATACCTGGTTTTGGAATGCAAAATCTCGTGTCAGTCCAGCCATTCTAATTCCTCATGTTCCAAAGGCACCACACCCCTCCTCTATGTTTATCTGTTATTCCAGCTTCTGACTATAGTGTAGAATATATTTTTTATTATGACTTGACCTATAACACACCACCCTACAGCCTACAGAATGCATGGTGCGTTTTGATACAGCCTTTTCCAACCACCTTATTCTGGAATGCACCATCCTAGTGTGGTGTGTTTTGAAATAGTTCACATCTGTTCCCTACAATACTTCATAGTAGGGGTGATCATGGGTCGGGCTTTGCACTTATGATAAGGGTTATAGCTTAGACTTGGTCCAGGACTGGCCCAGGATTCTGGGCCTGAAACATAAGCCCTTGTTCAGGTCTATACGGGCTTGGGTTAGGTCGGGCCTAATTCTGGGCCAATGTCACTCATATATAAAATATTACATATCTATATATTAAATAACATAACATGCATATAAACTTATTTTATACATTATATAATATAAAATATTACATATAACATTAATTATACATATCATGTTATAATATTTATATATAAAATATATAATATAATGTATACATGTGTATACATTATACACAAAATGTGTAAGTTTGAATATATGCGGGCTGGGTCGGGCTTGAAGTATTAAGCACAAACCCAACCCTAAAATTTGCGATACTGATGTGGGCCCGGGCCTGAACACAAAACCCAAGCCCAAGCCCAAAATTTCCGGGCCAAGCTGAAATGATCACCCCTACCTCACAATACATCCTGTCCTATACTTGTTTCAGGAGATATTCCCAATACAAGGCTGGGATGTGTTGTGGAGTGCAGATGTAAACTCATTTTGAGATGAGCCTTTTCCAACCACAATACAGAATAATCCTTAATTTAAGTTGGAACTAGTGTTATGGGTTCCAAGGTGTCATTTTTTTTATTAAAAAATAAGAAAAAATAAAATCAACACAAAAAGAAATCATAAACTTTAAGACTATAGAATTAGAAGTAAATAAAAAAAATCACATATATTATAAGGGTATCATGACATGATGGGATGGATCAATCAAAACCCGAACCCAATTTGGGTTAATGAGTCAAAATCCTTACCCAAACCCTAAACCTAAATGTACCTAATAAGTTAGATTTATCGTTTAACCCAATCCATTGACGTCCCTAGAGGAACTATCGTGAGGTCCACTACCCCATGTACATCCATCAATGATCAGGTTGAATCATTTTTTTGAGTTTAAATCAGCCCCCCACAATGTCCCACAGCACACCTCTGCCTTGTATTGGGAACATCTCCCAATGATAATATCATCATTTTTTATATTATCATTGGGAAATATTACCAATACGCAGTGGGGATGTACTCTGGTACGTTGTGGGGGACAATTTTGTGAAGGGCTGATTTGATATCCATTTTTTCATTATATAGAATAAAAACTAATTAACTATTTTATCACACAAGTGTTTATCATGACAAAATAACACACAATAAAAAAGAAAGAAAATAAAAGAATATTGGTGTACCTACCTGACTGGCTTGAATTTTGATGACATGAGTGATGGATGGCAGGTCAAACTTCACCAAGGAAATATATAAAGAAAAGCAAATATGCCTAAAATAAGCAAAATGCCTTAAAAATTTTCCATTTAGCAAATCAAACATAACCTCAACGTACGATTGGTACAACAGAGTTGCAAAGTGGAATCTAGGCAATGGTGGAAGGAAAATGTCCATGTCAGCCATTTTTGCCCATTACACATCACTTTCAGTATGAGGGGTCCAGCATATACCCACCGGAGGGATATGCCCACATTATGTGAGTAAGGACATCGGGTGGATGGAACTTGGAAGAAATATAAGTACTTTTCTTGCAATCCACTCAAAATGGTAAATCATTATTCATAATTTAAATGAATATGTTGTTTTTTTTTTGCATATTTATTGGTTAGAGATGGAAAAGGAGGCTTTTTTTTGGTGCAAGAATTGAGGTTATCTTTGTATCAATGTTTTCGAACCATAATTGATTTGGATGGTTGGATCGTCCAAGAAATTGGTTTCATTTTACTTCAAACTTGATTTTTGGTCAAAAATCATTGAATTGATCAGCGACCCACTAATTTAGACGATTGAATTATTGACCTGTTTAACAGTTTTTGACTGTTTTTTATTTTTAAATTATTTTTAATTTTTTATTGAAATGGGCTGTCCATTCAAATCGGACAGTCAAACTGTGAACTCAAAAACTAGTGGCCAAACAGTTTCAGTTCCGGATCGGTTTTTAAAACCTTTCTTTGACCACCATATAAAGAAAAAAAGAGTACTTGTAATCAATATTTAAAATGTGGGTCACGTTCATGTTGTGTATGTAGCTTCTTACAAACAGCCAAACTTTTTTCAACGTGAAAACAAAGAAATTTGTGGAAGTTTCAGTCTAACTCCTCAAAAACTCTATTTTTCTTCTATATTTTTGATTGAGAAAACATGGTGGTAGAGAGGAGCATTGATAATAGACTTCGATTGAACCAGGTGGTTGAACCACTTGGACGAGGAAGTGACAACAGAGGGTTTTTGATGCGTGGAAAGTTTGATTTGGTCAAAATTACCCTGGATACATGCATTAGTATTAGGGGTGTTCACAGTTCAGTTTAGGGGTGTCGATTGGACTGGATTTGGTCCAATCCGATCCAGTCCAATGTGAGTCCATTACAAATGGACCAGGTCCAATCCAATCCAATGAATAATTTAGACCATTTTGGATCGGTCCAATTCAATGTTCGGACCGTCCAATTTGTTCAAATTCATTTTAATTTAGATTGGTTTTAATCTAAAACCTGTCCATTGACACCTATATTCTTATCTTATATTAATGAACTGGATATTGGCTTAATTCAACTAAATCTAATATAAATTTATTACAGACGGACCAGGTCCAGTCCAATCTAATAAATATTTTAGACCTGATTGGTCCAATCCACTATGTCTTTTTGATCCATCCAATCTGTCCAAATTGATTTTGGACTAGATGGAGTCCAGTCCAAAACGGTCCATTGACACCCTTAATTCAGTTAATCGAACTATATATGAGCCTTTTTTAAGCTGAACTGGTATTATCAATTTTTGGAAAATTATGAACCAAAATCGAATGGAAGGCAATGGATTAATCAGTTGATCACTTTGGTTTTTCACCAGTTTGATATATTGGTTTTTTAGCTTTTGATATTTATAAAATACATTATAAATAAGCATATAAACATATAATAAAATACTAGAAGCACATATAATATACTATATTATATATAGTATATATATACTATATATATATATATGGTATGTTCTTAATAGAATATGGTAATGTATAACACATATATAACATAAATTGATACCGATACCATTAATCATGCACCAACACATATTTCTAATGTGTCTATTATATGAGTCACATTTTATAATTAATCAAAAAAATTAAATTAAATTATACAAATAAAGCATTACAATTTATAAGATAAATATAAATATAATAAAAAACAATATAAGTAAGTGTAATAAAAATAATTATTAAAATATTTTAAAGATAATAAAAAATAATGTAAGTAAATCTAATATATAAAATAATGATATATATGTATTATAATTTCAGTACATCTAATAAAAATAAATAAAATAACAAAAGTTAACAAGAATCAATAAAAATAGCACAAATAAAAGGGGTGGGAAGCACGGAATAAAAAATGACATAGAGGATGGGTGTGGAACATTAGATATTGGTGTGATTGGGCTGGCGTGAGATTGTGTTTCAGAACCAGCCGCAACTCATTTTGGAATGATCCACACCCTTAAACAAATACATTTTGCCGAGTTCGGATCTCCTCTATCCACATAACATTGCATTCATACATAAAGAATATCTCATCCTCCTATATAGTATTATGCAAGGGGAGATGTTTTCAATTCATGGGGGTAGTGCATTGTGGGTAGACGTGGGGAGAGTTCTCATGGGCAGGAAATCCATAATCCACTTTTGCCTCATTTTAGAATGAGTAACACAACAAAACCTTGCTGCCCAACACGAGCTTTATGATTCTAATCCACATGATACCGGCAATTTCTATTTATTGTAAAATCTCTTAGTTCTATTCATGCCATGGTTTTTGAACCGTCGTTGACTTGGACAATCGGACCATTCGGCCCGGGAACCGTCCAGGCAACCGGTTCCACTTTACCCCAAACCTAATCCCTAACCAAAACCCATTAAAAAAGTCAACAATGTGTTGACCCTGGTGGTCGACCCATCGACATGTTCAACAGTTTTTGACTATTTTTTGTTTTTTAATTTTTTGTCATAATGGGTTGTCCATTCAAACTAAACGGTCAAATTATTGACCCAGAAACCGATGGCCATAACGGAGCCGTTTCTGGGTCGTTTTTTACAACCATGATTCATGTTACAATAAAGTTAAATGATTCCATATACCATAATATAATAAATAACCAAAATATGCCCTTTAAATTAAAATTTTGTTGAGAATACAATCTCAACATGTTATATAACACCTTATGGATTGTGGTGTAGTTCAAAGCCATGTGCTTTTAACCACACAACGTATGCCATTTTATATTTCTTTGGTTATTTAAATTCAATACAAAGGTTAATGTGGTCTCTCCAAGGTTAGCATGGATCTTCTCTCTCTCTTTTTTTTCACTTTTATTAGTCATGAGGCTACATAAGGGGTAGCCCATCCCTCTAGCCATGCCCTAGCTTCCAAGTCTTTGCTAGAATCAATGAGAGCCCTTACCAACTTAGCTAAGGGCCCATTTGGTTTTGTGGGAATAAGAGTGTAGGAAGGACATTGTGAAAGTAGTCTAAGCTCTGGTGAGAGTGAATAAGATGCCAGGGAGAACAATAGCATCAATAGCGTCAGAGTGAAACTAACTTATAGGGCTAAAAAATGGAAATCTTAGGGAATAAAAGACGAGGTTATGTTAGGGTTGGAAAGCTCAGAAGAACTTAAATCTGAGCAAAGGTAATGAAAGACCGAATGAGATAATTGTTGGATGAATGAACAAAATGAATAAAAGGATGAGGAGGTGTTCTTTCATGTCATGAACCCTATTATTTATAGGCAAAGGGAGGGTTCGCTATGTGCATGGATAAGAATTCTAAAATATTCCCTGGGAGGTTATTAACTCACAAATTCTAAAATATTTTACTTCCTTAGGCTGCCCTGATGAGGAAAAGTGTCAGGTTGCGATGTAGGGAACCCGCTATAATTCCTATTTACTTTATCCATTTTTTTGTCTCATGTATTGCAAAAGGTAACTGCAGTTTCGAGTTTTGAGTTTGTAGGAGATCCATGAACCATGATAATTGATGATATGCAATATGGTCATTCCTAGCTGGAAGTGGCTGCATTTCTATCTAGTGGCGGATGAAGCACCTGTGAAGAAGAAGATGAAGGGATCTCGGGGAGCTCACCCGGCGGGAACACTCCGATGTTTAAGTTAATAACTCGGAGAGAAAGTTGAGAGCTGAAAGAGAGAGATGCAGAGAAAAATAAAAGGGCTACAGTGCAGATCACGCAAGTTGTAATACCCTTGCTCTTTGGGGGTCAGAGCTCTTATATAGTGGTGTCCTGACAGATCGGGCATAACCGCTTCTAATTCTCTGCTGCGGCCGTTACTTGCTAGGGCTGAGCTGGTGGACGCAAGTAACCGTTGCAGAGTACGGCCTGTCAGACAAGGGACACCTCTCAGGGCTGGCAGGCACAACGTCGCCTGGCGAGAGACGTGGGTGCAAGTCTCCAGGTTTGGTAGGTACAGTTGTCAGACAAGAGATCTTCCTTTGATACATCGAGCTGCTCTTCTGCAAGCTACCCTGTGTCGAGCTGTAGGTGTCATATTGAGGTGCTTCTACCCGAGGTGGCCTACTTAGGTTTGGGCAGGAGTAAATTTATTCTAACTTAGGAGTCTCCCGAGCTCAACCCAAAGTGCCTTCAGCTCGGGATATTCCCGACTTGGAAGAACCTTAGCTCGGGGTAATCGGAGTGTCATCTCATAGCGAGATGCCAAGCTGGATCTTGGCAAACTGGTCGTGCTGAGTCATCGCTTATGTTGAGTCATGTCCACGTGTCCCCTCATGATGAGGTCGGGCTAGATCACCCTCCATCAATTTCCCCTCACTCCTAGAGCCAGGGATCCTGACCTGGTGTGGGGAGTTCATGACGTAACAGGTGGATTTGGCTTGAAGTCTAGGCCTTCCAGTCAGATAGTTCGTCGATCAGACCAGTTCACTGCTCAACTCAATCAAAGATAACCCAGGTCACGTGCAGTTCACACACGGACTTCACGCGATCTATAGACTCCGTGGACGTCAAAAAACACGCTAAACCGATTTCACCTCGGGGGTCGTACATCCGGTTTTCTTGAGATCCGTTAGATCATCTTGATCTCAACCTTTGAATCTCGAACATAGCGGCTATAAATAGGGGGGACCCCAGTCATTTTCTCCGCCATAAGTTCACTAACGCTCATCTTGAGGTCGCAACAAAGCTCTTCAACTCGGGTTTTCCAATCCGCCATTCTTCCTAGTTCAGTCATCTTCCCTTGGTGAGTCTCCTTAGCCTCTCCTCTTCAGTTTGGTTCTAGTCTTTTCAGTTTCGTAGTTAGCTTCCCTTAGTTTGTAGCTATGTCAGACCATAGCTTCAACAGTCTTTTAGATGAGCCCGAGGTGGGTACCTCGGCTCAAGTAGGTGCCTCCGAGGCACATTCCACCTATGAGGTGTGGGAGACCTCGGGTAACCCGACATCCACCTTTAATCGAAGTCGGATACCAGACAAGTTCAGTCATTCTACCATGACGGTAGGCAGGCTTAGGAGCCTGATAGCTCGGTATAACCTTCCTAGGGAGTATACCTACCACCTTCCTACGGGCGACTTCCCTTGGGAACACGGTCGCGATGAGATTGTGATTTTCGAGGAACAGCTCAAGGCTGGACTCCGCCTTCCACTGCACCCCCTAATTATTGAAGTGTTAAATCACTTCGACGTCACTATAGACCATTTCCACCCAAACTCCATTCGGAACGTGGTCGGTACCATCTCCCTTTGCTTCGACTACGCCTTGCCTCTTGACCTTGACATTTTTGCCTCCATACTTTCCATAAAGAAGAATGCTTCTAGCATTCTCCCCGAGCACAGGCTAACTTACTACATGTCCCCTCGCCCAGGCTACAAGCTACTACATGACCTCCCCAATAAAATCCCAGCCTAGAAACGAGATTATTTTGTAGTTTGGAACCCTGCAAGATAGCCCTTCCCTACTCACTGGAGGGTGGCCATTCAGGACTCCGACATTACGCTGGACTAGGATACAAGGGAGACACTCCAGTCTTGGGCGGAGCTCGGCTTCAACTACAAGGACTTCATCGCCGAGAACAAGCTCATTGAGGCCGGTCTGATTCCCAGTAGGTCGCCTTGTTTAGAGTTAGTATTTTTCTTCAGTAGCCAACTTCTACTTCTTGGTAACATTACTGACGTCGAACTCTGTTGCAGGTCCTATGGAGTGACTTAGTGCAGAGAAACTCTTTGGAAAAATGAAGGGGAGAAAGAAGTGAGCTGCAAAGAGAGCTTGCATTGAATCTCCATGAACTCCTACTCCAAAGCTCGAACAGCCTACTATAGCTCCTCCAGTGATTGACTTAGAGGGTCAGAGAACCTCCCACCTTGGGAGCCCGAGACGATTGCGGAGCCTGTTCCTAAGACAACTACGAAGCTCGCTCCCACAGCACAACCTTCGGAAGAGCAAAGGGGTTATGTATGCCGAGAAGGTCTTCGAATGGGCCGAGCTATCGCCTTTTTAGTTCGGAGCTCGAGCAGCTACCCACTCTATGGTAGTAAGTCCCGTTATACTTCAAACTTCTACAATTGTTTCCTTACTAGTGCTAACTGGCATTCTCTTGGCAGGTGAACTCTGCCATGCACACCCTGACTCTCCAATCTGAGAGGCACTTGAAGCGAGCTCTAGCTGCCGAAGACTCAGCCTGCTCAACTCACTCCATTTTGAAGCTAGCTCATGGCCAAATCCATTGACTGGAGGGCGATGTGCAAGCTCAGAAAGAGCTAGTTACATCGTTGATGTTAGAGAAGGAGGAGTGGCAGTGTGAGAAGAAGGAGTTGTTGCGCAAGGTGAAGAACCTTAAGTCGGATAAGGGGACTCTGAAGCGCCAAGTAGAGAACATCAAAGCCGATGTCAAGGAGAGAACTGATATCCTTCTTGGCACTATGGAGGAGGGAAAGGTCAAGGCCGTCCAAGACCACATCAAGTCGGAGGAGTTTGACGGGGTGATGGTGGAGGCCTACCCAAAGGCTTCAAGCTCAGTTGGTGGCTGATAAAGCGCGAGTTTCCGCAGCTCGACGTAAGCGCCATCACCACCTCACGAATCACAGGAGAGATAGCTCACGAAGCTGCCGAATACCCGGACTCTGAGGAGGAGGGTGATGACATTGAAGAGGCCACTTCCACCGATCAGGCCGGCACTTCTGTGGAGGCTCCGAGCGAGAAGTCCCCCAAGTAGTTTGAACGGTCCTTGTACTTTGAGCCTACGAGCTCAGTTTTTTCTTTCTTCTTTTGTAACAAACTCCTTGTAATGAAAGTCCACTTTTCGCTAAGTGTTCGTGTAATTTACCTTATCTACCAAAGTGATCATTTTACCCCGAGCTGTTAAGCTATCGAGCTAAATACCCAAAGTAGGGGTTTCTTAACTGTCGTCACCCCGAGCTGTCTCCCAGTACTTGGGGTGATTCTATGATGTACACCAAGGTGAGCGACATAGTAGGGTATATGCCCAACCTGTCTGCACCTGGGTTACTTAAGTTGACGTCGGTTGTCCCTAACGGGTTCAACCCGCTGTATGCGGTCTATGCATCATAGGGTTCACACCCGAGCTGCCTGCGCCTTAGGCATTAAAAGTACTTAGCCTATGCCGACGAGGCGACTAGGTCTTATGTGGTGCCGAGGTCTTTTGTTAGCTCGGTGCTTTAGCCCTTAGGCTGGGAGAGCGACTTATAGTCCACTCTCCTAGAGTTCGCCCATGCCAAAGAGGTGACTGGACTTATAGTGCCGAGGTCTTTCTTTAGCTCAGCACTTTGGCCCTTAGGCTGGGGGAGCGACTTATAGTCCACTCTCCTAGAGTTCGCCCATGCCGAAGAGGCGACTAAACTTATAGTGCCAAGGTCATTCTTTAGCTCGGTGATTTGTCCCTTAGGCTGGGGGAGCAACTTATAGTCCACTCTTCTGGAGTTTGCCCATGCTGAAGAGGCGACTGGGAACCGAGGTCCTTAGCTCGGCGTTTTGGCCCTTAGGTTGAGGGAGCGACTTATGGTCCACTCTTCTAGCGTTTGCCCATGCCGAAGAGGCGACTGGGCACCAAGGTCCTTAGCTCGGTGTTTTGGCCCTTAGGCTGAGGGAGCGACTTATGGTCCACTCTTCTAGAGTTTGCCCATGCCGAAGAGGCGACTGGACACCAAGGTCCTTAGCTCAGTGTTTTGGCTCTTAGGCCGAGGGAGCGACTTATGGTCCACTTTTCTAGAGTTCGCCCATGCCGAAGAGGCGATTGGGCATCGAGGTCCTTAGCTCAGAGTTTTGGCCCTTAGGCTGAGGGAGCGACTTATGGTCCACTCCTCTGGAGTTCGATAATTACAGACAATATTGCCTTAGGTTGACAATATTCCATGCCTGAGGTATCTGCTTCCTTTCTAGGGTTTCGAGCTCATACGTTCCTTCCCCGAGCACCCACTTTGGTCTTTCCCAATTTGGCCTAAGCTTACCAACACCGGGCTCAGGTACCATGACTTTACGAAGAACAAGGTCTCCGACGCGAAGGTTCTGCTTCTTGACCCTGGTGTTATAGCACCGAGCTACTCTCTACAGGTAGGCCACGGTCCTAATGTATGCGAGGTCCCGTACCTCATCAAGTAGGTCAAGGTTGGTGCATAGCTCGTCCCCATTTGCTTCGTCATCGTACACTTCCAGACGTAGCATGGGAACCTTGATCTCGGCTGAGATAATTGCCTCGGTGCCGTAAATGAGGTCGAAGGGGGTCTCGCCTGTTGCAGTCTTCACCGTGGTTCAATAAGCCCATAGTACACTGGGCAGCTCGTCTACCCACAGTCCCTTAGCTCAGTCTAGGCGTGCCTTCAGTCTGCAGAGAATGGCTCTGTTTGTGACCTCCGCTTGGCCATTTGCTTGAGGGTGCGCTACTAAGGTAAAATTTTGTTGTATTCCCATATCTTTGCACCAGTTCTGGAATTTAATGTCCTTGAACTGCTTGCCGTTATCAGAGATGAATACTCAGGGTAGTCTGAAATGATAAACTATGTTCTTCCACAAGAAGTTCTGCACATTCCGCGTTGTGATTGTTGCGAGAGGTTCGACCTCCACCCACTTAGTAAAATAATCAACTGCTACCACTAAGAACCTCCTTTGTCCTGTCGCTGGTGGAAATGGTCCAAATATATCGATCCCCCATTGTGCGAAGGGCCATGGGCTGGTGAGGTACTTTAGGTCGGTAGCGGGCTAGTGGTGGATGTTGGTGTGCTTCTGACATTTGTCACACTTTCTAACAAACTTAATTGCATTTGCCTTTAATGTTGGCCAATAATATCCCTGTTGCAGCGCTTTCTGGGCGAGGGCCCTGCCCCCAAGTGTCCGCTGCACAAGCCCTCATGAGTGTCGTGGAGCACGAGCTCAGCTTCAGAGGGTCGTAAGCAGCGCAGATGAGGGAACGTGTAAGATCGTCGGTACAGTCGTCCGTCTATTATGGCGTATTTGGTTGCCTGATGCTCTACCCTTCTGGCAGCATTACAATCTACAAGGAGGGTGTCGTGTAGCAGGTAGCTCACGAGTGGGTCAATCCAGCTTGGCTCTGCTTGTACAACAGGAGCGACCTCCTCTGCTCCCCTGAGATTGCTAGGCCGAGGCAAGTTCTCTATGTACACAGTTCTCATGGTGTTGTCGCTTGTGCTGGCTAATTGGGATAGGGCATCGGCCTCAGCGTTCTCAGATCTCGGGATCTGCTTGATGAAGTAGGACTGGAAGTTGAGTAAGGCTTCTCTGACTTTAGCTAAGTAGGCGACCATGGTTGACTCTCGAGCTTCATATTCGCTAGTGACCTGGTTGACTACGAGCTGGGAGTCGTTGCAGATAACGATATGCTTAGCTTTCACTTCACTTGCTAAGGACAGCCCGACTATCAACGCCTCGTACTCCACTTCATTGTTGGACGCAGCGAAATTGAAGCGTAGCACATACTCCAATTTCGCACCGCTTGGCCCATACAGAACGATTCCAACCCCGCTACCCTGCTGATTTGACGAGCCATCCACATGGAGGATCCAGGACTCCTCATCCCAAGTCAGTTTCGGTCTAACTAGGAGAGAGGCCACGCTAGTTGGAGCCTCACTGTGCTCGGGCTCAGCCAACTCAAGGACCTCGGTGCTGAAAGTGCATTCTGCGATGAAGTCAGCTAAGGCTTGGGCCTTAATGGCAAGTTGCAGTTTGTACTGGATGTCGTACTCGTTGAGTCGATTGCCCACTTCGTCAATCTACTAGAGACCTCGGACTTGAGCAAGACTTGCCTCATAGGCTTATTGGTGAGGACGACAATTGTATGAGCTTGGAAGTACGGCCACAGTTTCCGAGCTGCAACAACTAGCATGTACGCCAACTTTTCGATCTCAGGATACCTCGTCTCTACTTCCTGCGACACTTTGCTAACATAGTAGATGGGTCATTGGACCCGAACTACTACTTTTGTCAGTACCGAGTTGATTACCTCATCACTCGCGAAGAGGTACAACTCCAAAATGTCTCCCTCCTCGGGTCGGATTAACACCGGGATACTAGCGAGGCACCTTTTGAGTTCATCAAAAGCGAGTTGGCACTCTTTGGTCCATTTGAAGTCTGTTTCTCTTAATTGCCTTAAAGAAAGCCAGGTAGCGATATGCCGATTTAGACATGAAGCGGCTATTCGGCCATTCAACCTCTGAACTTCCTTCAATTTCCAAGGCGGTCTCATATCTAAGATGGCTTAATTTTATTAGGGTTGACCTCAATACCACGTCGGTTAACGATGTAACGTAGGAATTTACCCGAGGTGACACAAAAAATGCACTTGTTTGGGTTTAACTTCATATTAAACTTGCGCAAAATTTCAAAAACAAAGTACAAATATTTTGTTAATTTGCTTGAAATTTGGGTTTTGACGATCATGTCATATACATAACACTCTACTTTTTTGTCGATCAACGGCTCAAACAGTCGGTTTACAAATCTCTGAAATGTTGCACTAACATTTTCAGTCCAAAGGGCATGACTTGTAGCAGTACAGGGCGAGCTTGGTTATGATGGCCATTTTTTCTTCTTCAGTAGGGTCCATTCTGATCTAGTTGTAGCCCGAATAGGCGTCTAAGAAGCTCAACAACTCATGCCATGAGGTCGCATCCACCAAACGGTCAATCTTGGGGAGTGGAAAGTAGTCCTTCGAGCAAGTTCAGTTCAGGTCAGTATAATCGATGCACATGCACCATTTACCATTAGCCTTTTTTACCAGAATGGGGTTGGCTACCTAGTTTGGGTAATGGACTTCCATAATAAAATTGGCTACGAGGAGCTTCCCAACCTCCTCGTCAACTGCTCTCCAATGCTCTGGGGCTAGGTTGCGTTTCTTCTGTCTAACGGGCCTAACTACAGGATCAATGTTCAGTTTGTGAGTGATGATTTTAGGGTCTATGCCGGGCATATTGACTGCAGACCATGCAAAAATATCTAAATTTTGAAATAAGAAACTTACATACTTAGATCGCAGGGGCTCCTCTACCAAAGCGTCGATCTGGGGGGTCTAAGCTAGGTCCTCTGTTGAAGTAGGCACGGAAACCGTCTCTTTTACGGGTGCAACTCACTCTTCATATTGCTCCACAGGTCACTCCAGCTTGAGGTCATTTGCTACCTTGGCTTTTCCTTTGAGGGCGGCAACATAGCACTTGCGAGACTCGAGCTGATTGCCTCACGCTACCCCAACTCCGAAGTCTGTGGAGAACTTCATGGCCAAATAATAGGTGGAGACCACCACACGTAGAGCATGGGTGATGGGCCGACCTATTATGGCGTTGTACGGGGAGGGAGTTGCGACCACCCAAAAGCTATGGTTGTGCCTCGCTATGCTGGGCCAGGTGCCGACCTCCACAGGTACGGAAACCCTCCCCAAGGGCCTGACTTCCTCTCCACTTAAGCCCACCAAGGGAGTGCTCGCGGGCTTGAGGTCACTTTCCTGAAGTTGAAGCTTGTCAAACGCTGCTTTGAAGAGGATGTTTGCTAAGCTGCCAGAGTCGACGAGGACACGCTTCATCTCGAAATCATTGATTCTTATCTTCACGATGAGCGCATCGTCATGAGGGTAGTGGACTCCGCGTGCATCGTCTTTAGTGAAGAAAATTGGTTCTTCCATCCTCGGTTGCTTTGGGGGATTATGCCCTTCTCTTTTAACCTCGTGGGCCGAGGTCCTGGCCGTAGTTGAGGTGCAGCCCGTGACGATCGACCCTCCAGTGATCATTTAGATTGTCCCCCGAACTAGCCTCTCTTTGGGGGGCGGCCTCTATGCCTGCTCGCCTTGTCTGTTGTTGGACTCGGGAGCGTCTCTACCTTGCTCCCCCTGTCGTCCTGTTTTATTATCATTTTGTACAAAATTTCTTAAATATCCACGACGGATGAGTTCTTCTATCTCATCGCGAAGGTTTTTACAACTTTCGATACTATGACCATGATCTTTATGAAAATGACAATACAAGTTCTTATTTCTAACATTTGGATCTCCCCACTTCACGTACGACGCATCCTTGATTGTCATGAGGATCTCAGCTCGCTTTGCATTCAATGGCGTGTAGTTCGTTTGTTCAGCTGGAGGAGCTCGGAAAGACTGATTTGGCCTTCCTCCCCGAGCTAGCTCTTTCTTCTTCTTGCTGTCCCCGTGGGTCGAGGACTCACCTTCTCTTTTCCTCTTCTCGGGCAGGTTCTCACCCTTCTGGTTCATCTCCTCCTCCGTTCCGATGAAATGGTCCAGGAGCTTGAGGAATTCAGTCACATCCTTAGGTCTGTTGACAACCACATGCCACTTGAACTCCTTGTGCATTATGCCTCTCTTGGCTGCTGTGAGCCTCACCACGGGGTCCAAGTTAGGTATCTACAGACATGCATCATTGAATCTTTTGATGTAGCTGCGGATGGACTCCCATTCCCTTTGGACTATGCTGAGGAGGCTTTCTTATGTCCTTGGGCATCTCTTGCTAGAGACAAAGTGGGAGGTGAAAACCTGCACGAACTGCGCCCAGCTTTTGATTGACTCGGGCGCAAGGTTCCTGTACCACGTGCGAGCTACTCCCTTGAAGGTGGTGGAGAAGGCTACACACATGCAGGGCTCACTTGCCCCGGCTAAGTGCATTTGTGACTGAAAATCATCTACATGATCATTTGGGTCAAATGATCCATCGTATTTGTCTAGGGGAGGTACCTTGAAGTATTTGGGCATTGGGATGACTAGGAGCTCGGGAGATAGAGGAGATGGTACAGAGAGGAGCGGGGTGGCCTTCACTACTCCCAAGCTCGCCTCTTCTTTGGGGAGTTCGGGCAGGCGCTGGGCTGTAGCTCGGTGAGCTCAGTGACATCTTCGCTGCTTCGTTGGCTCTGCATTAGTGCTACTGGCCTCTGTGTTATTGGGCATGGTAAGCCCGAGAAGGGGCTCAGACTGTTGTTGATGGCTGTGGACTGAAGAGCCTTATCTATAATCCGCAGCCAAGGCTTCGAACTGGTTCTCAACGAGCGGGATCTTGAACTGCGAAGGCCGAGGTGATGCGGGCCTGATTGGCTGAGAGTCCCCCAACCTAACTACATGTTGCGAGGTTGGGGGGAGTGACTTGTCTTTCCCTCCCGTGGGATGAGACCTGACTACCAAGAGGGTTTTGAGTTTGGGAGGTCTCTCCCCGGCGGGGTGGTTGCTCACTGCGATGGCAGGGCTTGGCCTGCTGCGTAGTGGGGTGTCAAGGAGGAACTTGTTGCTAGTTCTGGGGCAGTGGTGGAAACTGTTGTTGATATTGGTGCTGATAAACTTGGTGCAACACTAGCTGCTAATACAACTGAAATTGTTGAAACCATTGCATTTGGGCTTGCATAGCTCGCATCAGTGCACCAGGTCTACAAGCTGGTTTTGGCCGGTCACCGGATGAACAATGTAGGGTTCAACGGAAGTTGCTCCTACTATGGAGGGGAGTGGAGGGTTCACAGGTGCCATTATCTTAGGCACATTTAGAGTAGGAACCCCATCCGTAGAGATGGGGACAGTGAACTGCCCAATACAAACTGTTGGGGCCTGAAGTTGCTCCCTGATGGCACTCATTTTCTGTGTTGTGTTTGACATTGCTGGAGGAAGCCATGGAAACCGAAGTTGCATAGTTTGGTGGAAGAAGGCTTTTTGAAGCGTTTCCCACAGATGGCACCAATTGATGATGCATGACCTGGTCACTCCTAGCTGGAAGTGGCTGCGCTCCTAGTTGGGGGTGGACGAAGGACCTGTGAAGAAGAAGATGAAGGGATCCCGGGGAGCTCACCCGGCGAGAACACTCCGATGCTTAAGTTAGTAACTGGGAGAGAAAGTTGAGAGCTGAAAGAGAGAGTTGCGGAGAAAAATAAAAGGGCTAGAGTGTAGATCACGCAAGTTGCAATACCCTTGCTCTTTGGAAGTCGGAGCTCTTATATAGCGGTGCCCTGACAGATTTGGCATAACCGCCTCTGATTCTATGCTGCGGCCGTTACTTGCTAGGGCTGAGCTGGTGGGCGCAGGTAACCATTGCAGAGTACAGCCCTGCCAGACAAGGGACACCTCTCAGGGCTGGCAGGCACGATGCTGCCTGGCGAGAGACGTGGGTGCATGTCTCCAGGTTTGGCAGGTACGGTTGTCATACAGGAGATCTTCCTTTGATACGCTGAGCTACTCTTTCGCGAGCTGCCTTGTACCAAGCTACCCTGTGCCAAGCTGTAGGTGCCGTATCGAGGTGCTTCTACCCGAGGTGTTCTACTTAGGTTTGGGCAGGAGTAAATTTATTCTAACTTAGGAGGCTCCCAAGCTCAACCCAAAGTGCCTTTAGCTCAAGATGTTCCTGACTTTGGAAGAACCTTAGCTCGGGGTAATCGGAGTGTCATTTCGTAGCGATCTGCCATGCTGAATCTTGGCAGACTGGTCATGCTGAGTTGTCGCTTATGTTGAGTCATGTCCACGTGTTCCCTCATGATGAGGTTGGGCCAGATCACCCTCCATCAATAATACTAGTACTTATACATCTGTGGATTCATATTGGTATTATATTGGTATATCCCCTCACAAAGGGTCTGGTATCAGTATTGGAATGGGCCATTCTCATTCAGATTGTTTGGTTAGGTAACTTAGGTTGAATCAAAATCCCATTCCTATTCAAGGTGCAATGACATTTCCCCATTTGAGGGAATGGTCATTCTCTTGACATCCATTGGGAATGAAATCCTACTCTAGCTAATTCTAATTTCCATTCCGATTTCTATCTGAACCAAATAAAATATGGGAATAGATCATTCCAATTCCGATTTCAATTCTGATCAGTGCAAATCTGAATTAGATGCAAAATTTGTGCTTGGCTCAGGTTTTCTATTTGTTTGTTTTGTTATTACAATTCTCCATCATAAAAGACTGACGCAAAATTTGCACTACCTTCCCCCTATCTCAATTCTTTCCTATATAAAATGAGTAACATATCATCTTTCATCCTACAATAAGATCTCCATATAACATAAATGGCCAAAAGATGTAATGACCTTTTGGGGTTCTATCTTTAAAGATCTACACTATTTGGTAAGTAATCCAGTCTAATATGATCCACAAAGCTATATTAAATGAGATTCTAGGTGTAGAAAGATAGAAAGATTCATTTGAAGCTTTTAGATATTTCTTTTGCCATTTTGGGCTTCTATGAGCATTATAGGGCATAGGCATTGTTTTAAAATGCTTAAGCCTTGAGGCAAGGCGCTCAGGTTTTGCCTTAAGGCTTAATAAGCCTCACATCTTTGGTTTGAGGTTTAAGCCTTTGTTAGAATAAGGCATAAGCCTCAAGCCTCAAGGTGTGAGGCATAAGCCTCAAATATTAACATTATTTAGTGGTTTCATGCAAAAAAAAATATTTTTATCATTTTATGTATTTTTTATAGTTCAAAAGATATAAAAAAAGCACTTAAATAATTATAGGCCAAATAAAGAGTACAAAAAAAAAAAAAAAAACAATAGGGCAAATCAAGTTCTATTAGTTTCATTTTAGTATTTTAGCCTAAGAGAGTTCAGTGCAAAAAAAAAAGGCCAATCAAGTGATTGGTTTTTCTTGGATAAATCAAGTGGATTTTTTTTCTTAATATTCTAATTTAACATTCCAAGTTTGTTGTTTTTCTTATTTCTTTTCCTAATGGATTTATTTCTCTTTTTATTGTTTTTTTTTGCATATATCAAATCAACTACTTTGTTTCTTTTTTTCACAACAATTGGATGATCATAAATTTAGTACCCATTATATAGATGATTCTCCATATGAATAATTTCATAAGATTGCATTTTGAAACATAAAATGTAAAATGCTTATAATTGTTAGATGGTTGATTATTATTTTATTTAATGCTCAAAAGTTAAACCTTATTGCTTATAAACTTCTATTTTATGGATATTTGTACCTTCCATCATTCTTACTTGGTATATTTTTATCATTTATAAACTTTAATTATTTTTTTCTTAACTTTTAGGCTTAAGACTCACCTTTTTGGGCCACTATGCCTTTCGCCTTTTAAAACCTTGGGCATAAGTCTTTTTGGCTTCCTATCTTTTAGTGCCAAATAGAGAAAGACCAAATTTTGAAAATCCCAAAAGACCACAAGAAAAGGCTTGTAAAAGTAAATCAAAATTTACACTCAACCATTTTGTAATCCCATGTATTTACACCAATTTATTTTGGTTTCTAGACATTTCCACAGTTGATAGCTTGTTTACAAAAGCGTTAAAATGCACTTTTGACAAATAGAAGCGCATCTGGTGTAGTGGTATCATAGTACCCTCCCACGGTACTGACCGGGGTTCGATTCCCCGGATGCGCACATTCTCATTGTTTCTTTTTAAACAATGCTTTTCTTCTTTTTCCCGCTCGAGATCTCGCGGTTTTATCGACTTTTAAAGCCGGTAGCCCGTAGCCTCGGGTCGACCCGTTAGCAGACCGCTCTCACTGTCTTCTTTTAAACAATGGTTTTCTTCTTCATCCCGCTCGAAATCTCGCGGTTTTATCGACTTTTAAAGCCGGTATAGCCCATAGCCTCGGGTCGGTCCGTTGGCAGACCGCCAGACCGGATCTATTTCTATTAGACTATTACATTTTAAACAGTTGATTTTCCCCATTTCCCGCCCGATACCTGGCGGTTTTGTCGACATTTAAAGCCGGTAGCCCGAAGCCTCTGGTCGACCTGTCACAAGTGTTCGACATGGTAGTATCGTATAGTTGGAGCAAAGTGGAGATTGGAAGATCAGAGAGAGAGAGAGAGAGATACTGAGGGCTGCTTAGTCTTTTTGAGCCCTAAGAAATTCTCTCCTTTATTTTCGGTTTTTTATTTTTCCCTCCACCCCTGTCGACGCTATGGACTATCGTACAGCGCAGACCAACAACTGAGGAGAGGCTGAGACGTTGAGGTACTTCTCTTACCTATCTCCTTTAGCATTGCATATTCTCCCTTTTAGGGTTTGTTGTACTCTTTCATTTTTAATGTTTTGCCCTTCCTTGTAATCGATTTTTTAGGGTTTCCAGGTCTCGTTTCGTGCTAAATTACGTTCTTTTTTTTTTTTTTTTCATTTTTACTCTTTTTTTGGTATCCTCGTTTCTAGGGTTTTAAATCAATTATTTTTTTCCACAATTCACATTGTTAGTCTCGATAGCTACCCGTAATGGAGAGCTTCTTTCTCTTCATTTTCTATTCAAAGTTTCATCTCCTTTTTCACCGAATCAGATGCCTTTGTTACGGAATGATTGAAACTTTTAGATTTTTTCAGTGCAACTGATACATTTGCGTTCGTTCCGTTATTTGAGCAATGCATTGTAGAACAGATAGATAAAACGGGATTTTTTGTGCAGTTAGTGATTAGATATGAGTATTTCCTCCCCAACTATTGGATTAATGTAATCTTGGTTGAGATGTAAATGTTGATGACTAGATACTTTATGTACTTTGGACTTGCAGTGCATCGTGTTTCCTACCTGATTTTAGGAATTGTAATTTCTTTGTAAGTTGAATGCATACACTATTTATTTTTGCATTTTTGTTATGGTGCTACTACTGAATGGAAACTTGCCAGGTTTTTATCTTATACCATCTTTCCGTGCCATGTAATATAGACTCTTAAAACTAATCTCATTAATTGTTTGTTATGGTAATTCTCTGTTTGCTGTGGGTCTTTAGCAGTTTTATGTTGTTACCCTATTCCTCTTGATGCAATTTTGTTTTTAAGGCATGCATTGCACTACCGCTTGTTCTATGCAACTTTGTCAGGGGTCAATTACATGACTCCTATTCTGCCATTTCACTTTGTTCAGTGTCATAGCCATTGTTAAATTATGAGTATTTAAATAATTTCTTACCACTTGAGCCCATTTTCTTTTAGATCTATCCCTATCTCTTCTAGATCCCTGGCCCTTACACTTGTAATAGATCACTTCTTCTCACTGGTGCTTTATATGGTCTTCTCTGCACATGATCAAACTATCTAAGTCTACCTCATATAATCACCAATTTGAGCTAGGGATGCAACTTGGGCCAGGTTAGTGGTTAGCCTGAACCCAACCTGAAGACAAAAACTTCAGGTTGGTTTGGCTCAGGTTGAAGTTTGTGACAAGGTTAAGGTTGAAATATATGAACCTGAGTGAACTTTAGGTTGGGCTAGGGTTGAGGGTATAAATATTATATACAAATGTATGTATTTATGCATTCATGCAATGATGCAACTATGCATCCATGAATAAATGTATTTAGTATATGTATTATCAACAATTTCAAATTTAAAGACAACTTTCGTAGTATGATATAATTATGATACTTCTAAAGCACCCTAGCTTTGTCTTTGTATTAAAAAATAATTCTAAAATCAGTGAACCTTGATTACTTAAATGTAAGAAATGAGAACATTTTAGCAAAATGAAGTGAAGAAACTTGGCTAAACTGATTCGAACCCAAACCTAGGGTTAGAATTAGGATTAGTGTTGGGAGTTCATCAACTTGGGTTGGGTTAGGATTGGCCTCAACCCGATCTGACCCAGCCCAACTTGCACCCCTAAGTGGAGCCACTTCTAGGTGGTTTTGAATGAGTTCATTGAACCCATCCTTCCAAGGTTTCACACTTACCTATCTTGATAGTTACATTTCTACCATACTCATTTTTTGGTACATGTTTCTTGGTTGCCCAGCACTATTATATACAATATATTGGCATTTTGGCCATTTTATAAAATTTCCCTCTTAGCCTAATTGGGGTTCTCCTTTCACATAGGACTCCAGGTGCACCCTTTCATTTTGCCCATCCTGTTCTAATTCTTTGGCTGCATCTTCTTTAATCTATTCTTTGTTATGGATTATGAACCAAGACGACAAGACACTATATTGGTTAATATCTTCATATTGGTACCTTGCTAGATATGCTTTAGTAGTCGATCAAGACTATAATCATTCTTGAATCCGAAAGTAAAAAGAAAGATTTCAGATGGAGAAAAGAAGAAAAGAGGGAGAAAGCAGAAGCACACAAAGGGTTTTAGATAAAGGAGAGAGAGGGTCGAATAGAATCAATTTGCCGACCCACTCTTAATATTTATATGTTTACTAATTGTAAAAAGGCTGAATTGCCCTTAATGCTTACATGGCAGATAAACTAATAATAATGCTGAAATAACAAGCTGTAACAACAAAATTGAAATAACTACCAACTAACACTGGCATAACTAACAAAGAATACATGCTGTGCTTCCATACGAACATAGCGGGGGTCACAGTCGTGGGGTCCACATCAATGTTCTCTACATTCCCCCTCAAGTTGGGAATATATATTTTTCATTCCCAACTTGCATAGGTCTGCCTCTAACTTCTTCCTTGGAACAACCTTGGTGAGAAGATTTGCGAGTTGCATGCTGGAGGTGATATACGGGAGACACACTTCTTGAGATGAAATCCTTTCTCTGACAAAATGACAATCAACTTCGATATGTTTAGTTCTGTCATGCTGTACCAGATTGTGAGCTATATTAATAGCAGCCTAATTATCACAATACAACATTAAGGGCTTCTCATAATCAATACCCAACTTTTCAAGTAATGACTTCAGCCATAGGATTTCAGCCACACCATTAGCCATCGATCTATATTTAGCTTCAGCACTAGAGCGAGAAACAACACTTTGTTTCTTACTCCTCCAAGAGACAATGTTACGTCCTACAAAGGCACAATATCCAAAGGTAGACCTCCTGTCATCAGCACTCTCAGCCCAATAAGCATCTATATAGACCTCTATCTTCATGCATTATTCTTGAATAATATACCTCTACTTGGACATCTCTTCAAGTATGTTAATATTCTCCCAACTGCAAGGAGGTGAGTAGTTTAAGGAGAATGAATGTATTGACTGATAACGCTGACTGCATAACTGATGTCTGGTTGTGTGAGACAAAGATATAGGAGTTTTACAACCAATCGTTGGAACATAACTTTGTCTTTAAGAGGCTCTCCACCTTCTGCACTGATCTTGTGATTCTGTTCAATGGGTGTATCTGTAGGCTTAACACCCAACTTTCCAGTTTCTGCTAATAGATCTAGAACATACTTCCTTTGAGAAATAAAGATCTCGTGTTTAGATCTAGCAACCTCAATACCCAGGAAGTATCGTAGCTCACCTAGATCTTTCACCTCAAACTCTTGATGAAGGAGTTGTTTGAGGGGTTCAATCTCACTATTATCATTCTCTGTCACCACAATATCATCCACATATACAACAAGCAAGGTCAAAGAAGAGTCCACTCTTTTAATGAACAATGCATGGTCTGACTAGGCCTGCACATAGTCGAATTTTTCAAGGGCTTGTCTGAATCTATCAAACCAAGCTCTAGGGGACTACTTTAGTCCATACAAGGCTTTATTCAATCGGCAAACCTTCTTACCTGTCTTTGCATCATAAAATCCAGAAGGTAATTGCATGTAGATTTCTTCCTGTAAGTCTCCATTTAGGAAGGCATTTTTAACATCCATCTGGAACAAGGGCCAAGAATAACTGGCTGCAAGGGCTAACAGAACTCGAATAGTGGTCATCTTTGCCACTGGAGCAAAAGTCTCCAAGTAGTCTATACCATAAGTCTGAGTAAATCATTTTGCAATTAACCGGGCTTTATACCTTTCAATGGAACCATCAACATTATGTTTCACGGTAAATACTCATCTACGTCAACCGGTTTCTTTCCTTTGGGCTGGTCAACTAACTCCCAAGTATTATTCCTTAGAAGGGCATCCATTTCAACATTCATTGCATCTTTCCACTCATAAACTGACAAGGCTTCCTGCACTGTTCTGGGAATAGGAATATCAGCAATGGATGTGAGAAAGGACCTGCAAGAGGGAGATAAGCGATCATAGGACAGAAACTGGGAAATGCAGTGAGTTGTGTGACGCAGCGTGGAAGCAATGAGAACCGGAACTGGCTATGCAAGCATCGGGCGTTCGCTAGCACCTAGCGAAAACACCGATTTCTCTAGGAGAGAGAAAAAGGCAGCGAAAATAGGAAGAAGAGAACTTGAAGAAATTTTGAAAATCTGAAGTATGGAATTGATTAATAATTCTGGGAAATAGCAGTATTTATAATACATTGAGAAATTATAAAAGAACTAGGAAAAGAAATTAGATTTGATCTCCCCCGTCCGATCTCCCTTGATCTTATCCATGCATGAATCTTGGATTATCTAGAATTCTTGAATTCTTGATGAGTCTTGGATTCTTTGGATTCTTGATGAGTCTTGGATTCTTTGAATTCTTGAATTCTTGATGAGTCTTGGATTCTTTGGATTCTTGATGAGTCTTGGATTCTTTGAATTCTTGAATTCTTGATGAGTCTTGAATTCTTTGGATTCTTGATGGATCTTGAATTCTTGAATTTTGATAATTCTTGAATTCTTGAATTATCTTGGACTCTTGGCCTTATCCTAGGAGCTGTCGCCCCTAGGAGTGAGATGGGCCTTGGGATGGGCCTCCATCATTCTCCCCCACTTGGAGAGAACTTGACCCCGAGTCGTGACGAGGATAGGCAAGTGTTTATCTCTGGCAGGTACCGGTGAAGGTCAGCAACGTTGAAGGTCTTGGATATGTCCATATGATCTGGTAGGTCCACTATATAGGCATTATCATTAATCTTCTTCACGATCTTGTATGGACCATACTTCCGAGGCTTCAACTTGTTGTAGGCACCTACGGGAATTCTTTCCTTCCTTAAGAAGACCATAACCTCATCACCTACATCAAACACTTGAGGTCGGCGGTGTTTGTTTGCGGCCATCTTGTACTTGGCGTTGGATTGTTCTAGCTTCTGCTTCACGGCGTCTTGGACGGACCGGATTTGTTCTGCTATCTGTTCTGTTGAGATACCGGCACTAGGTACCTTGGGTAGTTTCACTAAATCCAGTGCATGGTTAGGGACCTTCATGTACATGATGGAGAATGGGGATCTGCTTGTAGAACTATGCATTGCATTGTTATAGGCGAATTCGGCATGGGCTATGGTGAAATCCCACTGTTTCGGCCGTTCCCGACATATGTTGCGAATTAAATTCCTTAAGGTTCGATTTACCACTTCTGTTTGTCCATCTGTCTGCGGATGGGCTGTACTGTTGAAATTAAGTGATGAATCAAACAACCTCCACAGGGTCATCCAAAGGTGATTAAGGAACCGTGTGTCACGATCTGAAGTGATGGTCTTGGGTATCCCATGTAAGCGAACAATCTCCTTGAAAAATAATTTGGTTGTTGCGGATGCATCTGCAGTTTTCTTGCATGGGAGGAAGTTGGCCATTTTTGAGAACCTATCAACCACCACGAAGACGGAGTCCATGTTCCTCTGGGTCTTTGGCAAGCCGAGAACAAAATCCATGGACAAGTCTTCCCATATAGCAGTAGGAACGGGTAGGGGCATGTAGACACCTGTGTTCTGGGTTTGTCCCTTAGCTGTCTGACAAACATAGCACCTGCTTACGATGGTAGAGACGTCCATTCTCAATTTCGGCCAGTAATATCGCCCCTTAACAACTTCTATTGTTTTGTCCCTTCCCAAGTGTCCTGCTAGTCCACCCCCATGCAAATCCCTGATGATCTTTTCGCGGAGGGAGGTGCAAGGGATACACAGTTGTTCCCCTTTCATAAGGAACCCGTCATAAATAAAGAAGTCTTTCGTTGGCTGCTTATTCACACATTTCTCCCATACCTGTTGGAAGTCTTCATCTCGGGCATATAAGTCTTTTAGGCACTCAAACCCCACGATCTCAACGCTGAGGGTCTTGATGAGAGCTACACGCCTACTAAGTGCATCAGCTACTTTATTTTGTTGCCCTGTCTTATACACAATTTTATATGGGAACTTGTCTAGGAAAGCAGACCATCTGGCATGTAAATCACTTCTTAATTGCTTTTGCCCACTAAGATATTTTAGGGCCTGGTGGTCAGTATAGAGAACAAATTCTTTTGCAATTAGATAGTGTTCCCATGTTTTCAAGGCTCTTATCACAGCATAAAACTCTTTGTCATAAGTAGACCACTTTCTCCTGGCTTCACATAATTTTTCACTAAAGAAGGCAATGAGTCTTTTCTCTTGGGACAATACAGCCCCTATGCCAACTCCATTGGCGTCACATTCAACTTCAAATAATTTATTGAAATCAGGTAAGGCAAGAACAGGAGCAGTGCATAACTTTTCTTTTATGAGAGCAAAACTTTGCTCTTGTTCTTCTCCTCATTGAAATTTCCCCTTTTTCAAGCATTCAGTAATGGGAGCCATGATACTACTAAAATTCTTAATAAAACGCCTATAGAAGGTTGCCAACCCATGAAATCGCCTGACATCTGTGACAGTGGATGGGGTCGGCCACTCCCTAATGGCTTTCACCTTTTCCTCATCTACTTTCACACCATCCTTGCTTATAATAAATCCCAGGAATAATAAATTATCATTCATAAAGATGCATTTCTTCAAATTAGCATATAATTTATTTTCCCTCAATGTTTTCAGGACCTCCCTAATATGTCCCACATGCTCAGTGATAGATTTGCTGTATATCAAAATATCATCAAAATAGACTACCACAAATTTACCAATGAAGGGGCGCAATACCTGGTTCATCAGCCTCATGAAAGTGCTGGGTGCATTGGTTAGTCCAAAGGGCATGACCAACCACTCGAACAAGCCATCTCTAGTCTTGAAGGCTGTCTTCCATTCATCTCCGGGACGGATCTTGATTTGATGATATCCACTCCTGAGATCTATTTTTGAGAAAACTACAGCTCCGCCTAGTTGATCCAGCATGTCGTTCAGCCGAGGAATGAGAAATTTGTACCCAATGGTGATCTTGTTAATGGCCCTGTTGTCGACACACATTCTCCAACTGCCATCCTTCTTAGGTGTTAATAAGGTAGGTACTGAACAAGGACTCATGCTGATTTGAATGTGTCCCTTTTTCAATAATTCTTCTACCTTTTCACGTAAAATTTCATTCTCCTTGGGATTCATCCTGTAATGTGGGAGGTTAGGTAGACTAGCACTTGGAGCAAAATCAATATGGTGTTGTATATCTCTCATGGGAGGGAGTTCATTTGGTAACTCCTCTGGAACTACATCATTAAATTCATCCAGTAGTCCCTGTATTTCAGCTGGAATTGTATTTTCATCATTAACATCTTCTCCTTTTACTACTAACAAATGTATCTCATGAGTATCCTTACATTCTTTAACAAATTCAGCATGATGATGGGTGATGGTAAGGAAATTTTTCTCATGTGCCTTTGTAACATTTTTTTCTGCAATGGGTAACAAAGTATAGCGTGTACCTTCTTTTTCAAGTTGGTAGGTATTCATCCTACCCATGTGCCTTGCATCTGTATCAAAATGCCAAGGCCTCCCTAATAAAATATGGCAAGCATCCATATCTACAATATCACAATATGCTTCATCATGGTACTTACCAATTGAAAAAGGTACCTTGCAGCGTTCTTCCACTCGTGCGCTGCCTCCTTCCTTGATCCACCCAATTGTGTATGGGTTGGGATGTTTTTCAGGAACCAGCTATAATTGTTGGATGACATCCCTGCAAATAATATTTTCTTGACTACCACTGTCAATGATTAAATTAAATAATTTTCCCTTGACAGTACATCTGGTACGAAATAATCTGTGCCGTTGAGAAGTATCCTTATTTTTCTGGGACAACATTAATTTTCTTACCACACAACTATACTCCTCATGTTCATATGGACCCTCTTCATCCTCCCCATCAGGTCCACAATATACCTCTTCCTCTTCCCTTTCTACCATATTAACTGCCTTCCTCCTGGGACAGTCACTGGATCTATGTCCAACCTCATTACATTTAAAACATTTAGTAGGAGCAGGCCTTGCATAAGGGTTATTGGGTTTAGGAGGGTTGGAAGGATTACCTCGAGTATGTCCTCCTGTAGTAGCCTTACCGGCGTTACTTGTACTTGCCGGGTGAGAAGGTTATGCTGCCGGAACTGACTTGTTCCTGTCGACAGTTGCCGGTCTGTTGTCGCTCCCGCTGTATCGGCGATAATTATCACTGCGTGCTTTGTCCTGGAACATTAATTATGCTTTCAAGGCTAGGTTTCTTGCTTCCTGCACACTAAGAACCATCTGTACACCAATTTTATCTCTGATAGACGGTCTTAAACCGCTTAGATAACGGGCTGCCTGCTGGTTATCACTTTTAGATAATTGATTTCTTTCAGCCAATCTCAAAAATTCAGATGTATATTCATTAACACTACGAGAACCATGCGCCCACCTCTGATAAGATTCAAGCATATATTGTTTATAGTCAGGAGGTAAAAATCTACTTCTAATTAATTGTTTCATGCGCCTCCAGGTTCGAACAGGACCCCTTCCTTCTCTCATCCGGGTCTCTCTCAACCGTTCCCACCAAACAGATGCGCCTCCCTTTAATCGGAAAGCTACTAATTTTACCATTCGTTCCTCTGGTATTTCCATGTAATCAAAGAACCTATCGACTTCTGTGATCCAATCCAAAAGTCCCTCTATACCAAGATCTCCACTAAAAGTAGGAATATCTACCTTGAGTTTAAATTCATCATTATTCCTACGGGGGTTGAAATTACCTTGATTGTGCCAATTTCTACCATTTCTGTCGTTGCCGGGAAGAATTGGAGCACCACCAAATTCGAAATCATCATCGCTGTCGTCGTCAAGAACTGGATGTTGGGACGCAGTAGCGACGGATGGTCTGTCGTGGTCGTCTCCTGCGACCTGCTGTGGATTTTCCCGGATTCATGGGACAACCTCCCGTAACAAGGTTTGCAATTGTTCAATCACCTCTGCCAACTGCTGTTCGATGTTACGTGTGGCTGTACGCTGCTCTTCGATTGCTCTCCAAACAGCTGGGAACCCCTGATCTCCGTCACGGGGTGGGTTGCGACTGCTACCGTCTGGGCTGGACATGACTGGGCGAATTCCCTGCTCTGATACCACCTGACGCAGCGTGGAAGCAATGAGAATCGGAGCTGGCTATGCAAGCACCGGGCATCTGCTAGCACCTAGCGAAAACACCGATTTCTCTAGGAGAGAGAAAAAGGCAGCAAAAATAGGAAGAAGAGAACTTGAAGAAATTCTGAAAATCTGAAGTATGGAATTGATTAATAATTCTGGGAAATAGCAGTATTTATAATACATTGAGAAATTATAAAAGAACTAGGAAAAGAAATTAGATTTGATCTAAACATCTCAAACTTGTAGATAGGATCGAACTCTTCTTGACTTGATCTCCCCCGTCCGATCTCCCTTGATCTTATCCATGCATGAATCTTGGATTATCTAGAATTCTTGAATTCTTGATGAGTCTTGGATTCTTTGGATTCTTGATGAGTCTTGGATTCTTTGGATTCTTGATGAGTCTTGGATTCTTTGAATTCTTGAATTCTTGATGAGTCTTGAATTCTTTGGATTCTTGATGGATCTTGAATTCTTGAATTTTGATAATTCTTGAATTCTTGAATTATCTTAGACTCTTGGCCTTATCCTAGGAGCTGTCGCCCCTAGGAGTGAGATGGGCCTTGGGATGGGCCTCCATCATTGTGAATGTGGTGCAATGCCGTTTCCCTTTACGGAGTGCAACAAGGAGGTCAATGTCATCCAAAGAAAGCGAAATAGCAACAGTGGAAGGTATCTCAGTGGGACTTGGATCTGATAAGGGGACTGTAGTACCTGGGTCTAGATCCGCAGAAGGAACTGGGGCTGGCCTGGACTGCTGATGACCGAAATCAACCTACCTCCACCGCTTGTGATAGACTTTCAACTCCTGACACCCCTGACAACCCTCCCCATTACATCCCTCATCACTCAATGGAATGGGTAAAGGAACTTTAGATGAGTTAGCCCCACTCTCACAAACCCCATTCTCCCCATTCTCACTACTCTCCCCCTGAGGAGAAACCCTAGGGTAATAGGGTATTTCCTCAAAGAAAGTAATATTCATCGAGACAAATCTCCTCCTGGAAGTAGGTTCATTAGCAACAATAATCCTTTTGAGTTTGTGCATAACCGAGAAAAATGCATTTGGAGGCCTTAGGGTCAAATTTGGAACGATGAAGTACAAGAATCTGAACAAAGAAGGTGCAACCAAAGGTTTTAAGGGGAATAGTAAATAATTCTTCATCTGGGTATAGAAGGTTAAACGAAGGCTTCAAGTCAAGAACTCGTGAAGGAATGCGATTAATGAGATACACTGCTGTGAGAATAGCATTGCCCCAGAAACGGATAGGCACATTGGAGGTAAATAATGCTTCTAACCACCTCCAAAATGTGCCTATTCTTCCTCTCGGCAACCCCATTCTGCTGTGGTGTATAAGGACAAGTACTCTGGTGAATAATCCCATGAGCAAGTAGATAAGAGGCCAATGGCTTGGTAAAGTATTCTTTCGCATTTTTAGATATGAGGATTTTGATTTTGATCCCGAACTGGGTTAAAATCATTTGATGAAAGGTCTGGGTCAGAGCAAGAACCTCATCTCAAGAACGCATAAGGTAAACCCAAGAAAAATAGGTCTAGTCATCAACAAACAACAAGAAATATCTGTACCCCCCACCCCATAGAAGGGATGTGATACGGGCCCCAAACATTGGTGTGCACAGCATCAAAAGAATTACTACTTCTTTTATTACTCAAGGAATAAGATGTTCTATAATGCTTTGCAAGTTCACAACTCTTACATATCAAATTTGACATTTGAACAGACTCAAACAAATTAGGAAACAAACTCTTCAAAGACCGAAATGATAAATGACCTAACCGATTATGCCAAAGCATAACCGGGCTAACAGACTGAGAAACAAAAGGCTTCTTATCTTCATGATCTTTCCAATGAGAATTCTCTCCAAGCAGATAGATCCCATTCGTCTCACGGCTAGTCCCAATCACCTTCCTGTTTCCAAGTCCTGAAAAACACATCGGTTAGGGAAGAAGGTTACTAAACAGTTCAGATGTTTTGTAATACTACTGACTAAAAGCAAGTTAGTATCAAGCTTAGGAACATGCAAAACTGAGGATAAGGAAATGGTATTAGACAACTTGATGTCTCCCTTGCTAGAAATGGGAACAAGGGAACCATCAACAATGGACACTTTATCTCTACCAGAAGATAAGTGATAGGTAGTGAACAGTGATGGTAAGCTAGTCATATGGTCAGATGCACCTGAGTCTATTGCTCAACAATGTTCAATGTTACCTGGAGCTGAAGCATGGTAAGTTGAGGCCCGAGTACCTGAATGAGCAAAGGTTGATGTGGAAGGAGTTGATGATGACTGAGATGATTGAGCTGATTTCCCAACCTCCTTTTCCAACTGTGTTAGGGCAGCCCGAACAGCAGCTAAGGTGTCTAGAGGCGTGCCTTTTGTGCCCGATGAGGATGCAGAATCGGTATTAACAACCATATGAGCATTACCCCTTTTGTTCCTCAGTTTTGCTGGGACTAGATGAGGGTGCAACTTCCAACATGTGTCTTTAGTATGCTTAGGTTTCTTGCAATGTTCACACACTAGATCTCGCTTATCTTCCTTCTTCATATTCCTTTCTGAATCACCCCCAGACTTAGGTTGAACTGTTGCCAAGGCTGGTGGGAAGGGTTGATACTGCATCATAACCTTTCTCCTAGTCTCTTCACTATGCACCAATGAGTAGGCTTGAGATAAGGTCACACTGTCCCTTGTTAGTATTTGTTGTCTCACAATATCATAATCAGAATTCAGACCAGTTGGTAATTCAAAAACCCTATTAGTCTCAACTTGCTTTCTATGAGTCTGTGCATTCTTTTGACTTTCCCACTCAAGTGTTTCCAGATGGTCAATTTCATGCCACAGAGATTTCAAAGTAGAGAAGCAAACGAAGACTGGTTTCTCTCATTGCTTGAGGTTATTAACCTCGCACTTCAATTCATAGGCCCTAGCAACATTAAGGGGTTGGGAGTAGGTCTCTTTCATGACATCACAGATTTCCTTGGTTGTTTTTGCCCACAAATAGTTTCGGCTGATATGTGGCTGCATAGATTTGTACAACCATGTCATAACTAAGTAATTTTCCATAACCCACTTAGTATACATTTGGTCTTCCTTGGATGGTTCTTTCACATCTCTCCATAGGTAACTAAGTTTTCTTCTACCCCCAATAGCCATCATGGCCGATTGGGCCCATTCTAAGTAGTTGGATCCATCAAACCTCATAGTTGTAATCTGAAATACAGTCTCAGAGATATTACCAGAATTGCTAGTCCCAAAAACACCTTCCCCCTGATTCTTGAACTCCATTCTTGGTTAAGAATTAGCAATCAACAGCTTTTAAAGCTACTGTAATAGAAAACAACACTTAAACAACTGATAACAGCCAGCCTAGGTCTTCCACAAACAAGGGGAAAACAGAATTCTGTATGAACTCAGTTCAAATCTGATCTGAAACCAATCGACAGTTTTGAATTTTAGGGTGAACCCAGTTCAGATCTGATCTGAAACCAGTCAACGGTTCTGAATTTTAAGCTGTCCAATTCTTGATAAAGGTTCTCACCCCCAAAAAACAGGCTTGGAAGCTGAAACAAGTCTAGAACTCACTTAGAAAACAATCTGGAATGCTGAAACAGATTTAGGAATTTCCCAAAAGGTGATAAAGAACAAAAAACAATTCTTTGCCGCACCTTCCAAATAGGTCCACAGTCAAGTCTGGTCGTAGGGTTAAAAACAAACCCTAGATAAAACTCCAGTGAACTCTGATCGCCTCTGAGAAAATAAGGGAAGCTCAGCCGCTCCTTCTAGATAAGTCCAACCTATCTTTGACTGATGACGGTCTCAAGAAAAGATAAAAACTTACCCAGAAAACTCTATTCGCCACCTTCAATCTTGGCTTGAACCCTAATATTGATCCTTTTAACCTTCTTTGATTCTTCCTGATTACCAAAACACTCTCCAAGCCTCTACAAGCCTTTGGACAGTTGCAAACCCTATTGGTAACCTCCAATAATCAGCCAATGAACAGTTCTTTCTAAGCTTCCAGCCCTAGGCAATTCTTATGTGGTCGGCTGGATTAGACACACACGAGGAACCCTAGATTGGCTCTGATACCAATTAGTCGATCAAGACTACAATCGGTCTTGAATCCGAAAGTAAAAAGAAAGATTTCAGATGGAGAAAAGAAGAAGAAAAGAGGGAGAAAGCAGAAGCACACAAAGGGTTTTAGAAAAAGGAGAGAGAGGGTCGAATAGAATCAATCTTCTGGCCCACTCTTAATATTTATATGTTTACTAATTGTAAAAAGCTGAATTGCCCTTAATGCTCTGAAATAACAAGCTGTAACAACAAAACTGAAATAACTACCAACTAACACTGACATAACTAACAAAGAATACATGCTGTGCTGCCATACGAACACAGTGGGGTCCACAGCCGTGGGGTCCACATCAGTGTTCTCTACAGCTTTTATGCTATGGTTCCTTCCATTCAGCCATATGATGAGTTAGAAAGCAACTTGTCAAGAAAACTATGCCCATTCTACCTTAATGCTCTACAAAGAGTGTATGGTAATAATCAGTGCTTGATTGTCTTATTTTCTCTAGACTAATAACAATTACAATTTCAATTTTACTTCGTTAATTTTCTAGTTAACCCTATGAACCTTTTAGACTCTATTTTCATTATTTTGGCCCCTTTTTATGTCAGCAAGTATTTGAATGGCTTCGTTACAGGCATCATTAAGAGTAAAACCTTAAGCAAGTAAGATCAATGAAAAAAAAGAAAATCTTAATCAGGCAATTCCCTCCTCAGAGATGTTTTGTATTTCTTTATTTCTTCACTCATGTTCTTATTGCTTGATTGATTTTTTTTTCTCTTATTCATGTTGTCCTTTGATCTGTTAAAATCGGAAAACATAATTTATAGATTAGGACAACTGAGCTGGCCTAGGTTAGGGGGTATTCTTTTGTTGTGAGACCTTGGGGTGTACAAATTTGTTTCATCTGTGCTTGTGAAATAGAAGTTTGGTAGTCTCCCTCCCACACTCAGCCTGATTACACACCAAGGAAATAGATGCTTTTTGCACAGTTTTCAAGGCGCTCAGGCGAGGCTAGGCGATTGGGGGGCGCCTGCCTAGTTGCCCAGGTGATGAATTTTTTTTTTTATGTTAAAAAATAGATCCTAGGGTAGTTCCCTAGGTACCATAACCATATTTCTTTAATAAATATTCATGGTTTTCATAAGAAAAGTATACATTTCATATTAAAGTAGTAGCAGTAGCAGTTGCAGATTGGGATTGACTCATTATTCAATTAGTGCACTATTTAGAGGCCATTTGATAACAACTAATGATTCTGAACTGAAAAGCTTATTGCTTTGACTTTTAGTGAATAAGTTGTTAAGGTGGTTGTAGGTTCCTTAATGGCTAAAACTGAAGTTGGGTAGATCACTATACCCTTGAAAATTTTATTATTTAAATATTTTAGCAACTAAAAAATAAAGCAACAAGTCTTTAAATTGAGCAACTTTAGTTGTCAAATGGTCCCTTAAATAACATATTCATTTCTTGTTTTCTTTTAGGTAGAGTTAGTTCTCCAATTTCCTGCCAGATGCTTTTTTTTTTGTATTTTTTATCAGTAACTATTGCTATTGAATTAAAATAAAGAAAACCAAACACATATGCAATGTGTGCATTGTATAAACTTCATATTCTTTTTTTATTGGTAACCCCTCAATTTTCTCCTTGTATCTTCCCCATTTTCCTCTATACAAAGAAAAAAGTGTGCTGCTTGCATAAGATAGGCCAGTAGTGGATGTTAGAGTCCTGCGACTTTGAATCTCTTTTTCATATGCACCATAGAAATTCATTGGTACCACCAAATACATTATTTTGATTTGATGAGTGCCATTGGCTAAGTGTTGCTTGTGATTTGGGTTCAAGGAACCATGGAATTTGTTGATTAGTCAGTGGATTGCTTGTGGTTGCTAGAACTGAATGTTAGCCACTCACCTCATTGAACTATTAAAGTGCTACTGAGGTGCACTAGCTGACTCATCCAAGCCTTTTGGTGTTTTATTTATTTATTTATTTTTTCATTTGAGAACTGGATGTCTTAATTTTTTAGTTAAGTTTTTCTTAGAAGTTAATGTTATCGTTCCAACACATATTTGCAGCAAGCACATTTTCTAGGATGCCGTCTTTTGAAGATTGCTTGATTTCACTGTGGCCCCCTAGCGAAAACACACGGCAGGTTATTGTGGAGCGAATGTCCAATAATCTTTCAACTCCATCCATATTTTCTAGGAAGCATGGCCTTCTAACCAAAGAAGAGGCTGAGGAGAATGCTAAACAAATTGAAGAAGCAGCCTTTGCTGCTGCAAATCAGCACCATGAGGAGTCAGATGATAATGGTGGTTCTGCAGTGCAACTTTATGCCAAGGAATCTAGTAAGCTCATGCTGGAAGTTCTTAAAAGAGGCCCACAAATCAAGGAGGATGAAGGCAGTCTGATATCTGACCAAGATACTGCACCTCATGCAACATTATTTGATATATCTGGAGGTCGTCGGGCCTTTATTGAGGAAGACGAGGCAAAGGAGCTTCTAAAACCATTAATGGAGCCAGGGAATGCATACACTAAGATATGCTTCAGTAACACGAGCTTTGGGATTGGTGCAGCCCATGTTGCAGAACCCATCTTAGTGTCGCTCAAGAACCAATTGACGGATGTAGACCTTTCAGATTTTGTTGCTGGACGGCCAGAAATGGAAGCCCTTGAAGTAATGAATATATTCTCGTCAGCCTTGGAAGGTTGTGTTTTGAAGTCCCTAAACCTCTCAAACAATGCAATGGGTGAGAAGGGTGTCAGGGCATTTGAAATGCTGTTGAAATCCCAGAATAACTTGGAGGAGCTCTATTTAATGAACGATGGCATTTCCAAGGAAGCTGCTCAAGCAGTAAGTGAATTGATTCCTTCCACAGAGAAGCTTAAAGTCCTTCATTTTCATAATAATATGACAGGAGACGAGGGTGCATTTGCTATTTCTAAGGTCATTATGCGTTCTCCTGCATTGGAGGATTTCAGATGCTCCTCTACAAGAGTAGGTTCTGAAGGAGGTATTGCCCTGGCTGAGGCACTAGGTACATGTACTCATTTGAAAAAACTGGATCTGCGTGACAATATGCTTGGTGTTGATGCTGGATTTGGCTTGAGTAAAGCTCTTTGAGGACATACATCTCTAACTGAGGCTTACCTCAGCTATCTCAATTTAGAAAATGAAGGGGCAATAGCTCTTGCTAATTCTCTGAAGGAATCTGTATTGGAGCTGGCTGGGAATGACATCACCATTGAAGCTGCTCCGGCCTTAGCTGCCTGTATAGCAGCTAAACAGTTCCTTTCTAAGCTTAACTTGGCTGAGAATGAACTGAAGGACAAGGGTGCTATTCTGATCGGAAAAGCACTGGAAGAAGGCCATGGTCTATTAGAAGAAGTTGATTTCAGCACTAATTCAGTAAGAAGGGCTGGGGCGAGGTCCTTAGCACAAGCTGTAGTAAATAAGCCTGAGTTTAAGTTGCTAAATATCAATGGGAATTGCATTTCTGATGAAGGTATTGATGAGGTAAAGGAAATATTCAAGAAATCACCTGATGTGCTAGGGCCCTTTGATGAGAATGACGAGGAAGGGGGAGAAGGTGGTGAAGAGGAAGAGATGGGTGATGAAAATGGGGATGAATTGGAATCGAAACTTAAACATCTTGAAGTCAGCAATGAGGAAAAGGAAATATTCAAGAAATCACCTGATGTGCTAGGGCCCTTTGATGAGAATGACGAGGAAGGGGGAGAGAAAGGTGATGAAAATGGGGATGAATTGGAAACCAAACTTGAACGTCTTGAAGTCAGCAATGAGGAATAGCAGGCTATGATGGATTCTGATATCAACTTTTAACTTGTTGAAGAGGTTTAAAGGATTTTTGTTGTGATATTTGGAATTGATCAGCTCATTGTATCCTACTAATACAGTTACTGATTCTGTAACTCAACCACTCGAGTCAGTAATGGGTCATGTTTTTTTTTCTCCCCATTCCAAGAACACTGGTTTAATAATTTATTTTTATTTCTGATGTTACTTTAGTGAATTGGAATGGATTTTGTTCTGCTTTTTGCTTAGATGGTTGATATGTTTTGAGTTATGCTGGTATGTGTGAGTTGTGCTAGATTCAAATTTCCTCACAAATCCAAGTCTTTTGTGGCTTGATGGCCTCAAAATGACAAGGGCAATAGAGTTTCGATTACCAAAAGATTTTCATTTTCACACTATTTAGCAAATAACAGTTATATATTTTAAAATTTGTTCTAATTGCAATGCAACTTAATTTTGAATTAAATATTACTAATCTTATCGCTGGGGTTATGGTGAATTGTATTTTCTAATAAATTCAGGGTTCATTTGGTTAATTGTTGGAATTGGAATCAAAATCCTTTGGAATCAGAATCAGAATGGTCTATTCTCAAAATCTGTTTGGTTCAGATAAGAATGGGAATGGGAATTGGAATCAGCATGAATGGGATTTCATTCGTAAGGGTAAGGGAGGGTCAAGAAACGGCCATTCCCTCAAATGGGGGAATGCCATTAATAGGAGTGGGAATGGGATTTTGATTCCATCCAACCAAACAGTTGGAATCGGAATAGCCCATTCCGATTCCAATTCCATTCCCACGAGCCAAACAGGGCCTCAGTTTTTACCACTTTCTCAAATCTGTGAAAATACATTGGTCATGTGATGATTTTATGCACTTTGAATTAAATTAAAAGTAATAATAATAACAATAAAGACTTCATTTTTAGTACTTTAGGCTCAGTTTGGAAGGAGTACAAATACAAATATGTACTGTGCAAATACATACAAAATAATATAAAATACAAGGTTTTGCACTCTACAAATTTGTGTTTATACTCCTTCCAAACTGAGCCTTAGTGTTAAAATCAAAGTTCAAAGCATCAAAAGACAAAGAATATAGGAAAGTCAAACTTAAAAGATGTATGATACCTTTGAACAGCCATGCGTACAGTCGAAAAATTAGGATACACATGGGTATGCACTTTGCTAGTGAAACCTCAATAAATCCTAATGATTCAATAGCGCTAAATTCAAGTCTTAGATGTTTATAAATGAGGTATATACATATAAGACACATTTATGTGAAGTGTGAACTATTAGGACACACTTGGAAAATGTTAAAAAGTATAGAATAATTAAAGATATTAATTTTTTTGACACTAATATTATTCTAATAGAAAAGTAAATTTTAAATTTAAAACAGAAACTGTTACCAAAATGAAATAGGTGTAGTAATTCAAGTAAATTTGTCTTAGGTCAGTTTAGAAGGAATACAAATACAAATATGTACAATACGAATACATACAAAATAATATAAAAATACATAGTTTTGCACTCTACATATTTGTATTTGTACTTCTTCCAAACTGAGCCCTTACTACAAATATCTAAATGCTCTCACGGTCTCACCCCAAAGATTTTAAATGTGCAAAGCTATTCTCTTCATCCAGTTACTCAATTTTACAACATTGAAGTTTTTAGAAAACGAAATAGTTGGTTATCATTAGAATTTCATCTTTCAGAGTAATACTATGGCATCTGGAACCCAGGTAATTGGTCCAACACCCCTCCCCTCAAATGACTGTTTCCCTTCCCTCTACATATTTGTATTTTTGATGCAAATGCTAGCTCAATACATAAATGTATTCTGGGTCAGTTTCACAAGCATTTGGTAAGCATATATCCATGTACTGATAATGACAACTATCACAATTTCTAAGACATGTTTGTATTCACAATTGATACAAAGTTTGTATCAATTTTTTAAGCTCAGTTCGGAAAGAATACAAATACAAATATATAGGGTGTAAATACATACAAAATTTAAGGTTTTGCACTCTACATATTTGTATTTGTACTCCTTCCAAACTGAGCCTTAGGCTGTGTTTGGTTGTAGTGCAATTTTATTTGCACTAGTACAAATGCATGGGAGTACAATGAAAAAAATGTAAATTCTTGTTTAATTTTGTTTTTGGTTTTACTTTATTTTGGTTCAGATATTGATTTACTTCATTTATACTGCAATCAAACAAAACAAACTAAAATTTAAAACAAAAACATATCAGAATTTTCTCAAATCATTTGACTATCATAGTTTTGCATGAGTGCAAATTTATTTACATTGCAACCAAACACAGACTTAGATACAAACTTTGCACTCATAGTTAATTAAATGTAAAAAAAGGTGGATTTCAGTCTTGGAATCTGTGCAACAAAAAACCTTTTGGTTGGAACACAGAATTAAACTAGTTTGTATTCATGAAGCTGTCAAGAGAAGTTTTTGAATGGTATATATTTGTTTTTGCCCTAGAAATAAATGCAACCTTAGTAACAATGATAAAAAAGGACTGGACTAGACTATGACAAACAAGATCTAAGTAGATACGATGACAACATTCCTTTCTCCAACTCAACCTACCAAAATCATATAAATCTGATCTCTAATTCAAGATTCGATATAATCGAATCGAATTTGAATAATTCGAATATCTAATCAATCGAATTGGATATGACATGATTTGATTTGATAAATATATGAATTCAACCAATTATTTAATTCTTATATATAATGTATAAAATATTTAAATGTCTTATATAAATTATATGAATAATTTATCTATTTATATACTTTATATAAATAAAATATTTATTTATATATTTATTAATTACCTAAAATAACTAAATGGTCGAATTCGAATTTGAATTTGAATCGAGTCAAATATTTGAATATTTAATCAGATTCGAATATTAATTTTCAATATCCGTTGTATATCAAATCAAATTCAGATATCAAATTTTCTAATCGGATTCAAATTTAGATATCGACTGATTTGATTCAAATTTGATTTGTTTACAACCCTATGAACAAGTGGAAAACAATGTTTCCAAGTAAACCTCATGAGAGCATTGATGAAAATGACCAACAAACCTCCTTGTAGCAAACCATCAACATATATTGGAAATCTAACAGACTTGGATATAATGTTGTACACAACACGATTTAAAATTTTGACATGATATGCTTGATACAGGGCCTATTGCATGATATCTTTGAAGGATTGAGTGAGATACAATGAGAAATAAGTGGTACCATTTTTCCTCATTGTATTGCATCCATATCGGCCATGCGTTGGGCGTATTAGTGGTGTAATGAATGTATAGGTCGATATGATATAGGTAACAAATGAAAAAAATGAAGGGGATAAAAGCTTCTTTCCCTCAAAATAAGTCTTCTTTCACCTCCAAATGACTCCAAAATTCCAAACTTCATTTTTAGAGTGTTATATATTTATAAAAAATATAAGAAATAAGCATGAATCATCAAAGTTTTTGAAGATTTTTTGAGTTTTGAAAAAATATTGCAAAAATAGGTAAGTTTTTTTTTTCAAATTTTCTCATAATATCTTAGTGATTTCTTGTTTTTTCTTGAATGCTTGAAAATGTTTAAATCTATGTTGATTTGCATATGTATGAATTTTATGAAGAAATTTGGGAAAAATATAAAATAACAAAAAAAATTGAAAATGTATATTTTTATCTACCTCTAAAGACTATATGCTCATAAAGATTATGTATGTTGTAGATCTATGAATGATCTATCGTATCCATAGAGAAATTAAAGTTTCTTCAATAATTAATTATTTATTTCTTTATATTTTTTAGAACAAAAAATATTAATTGTACTTTTATGATCTAATCATAAGAATTAAATATATTGTAGATCATTGGATGATTTTTCATATCCACAATGCAATTGAAGTTTCTTCTTTAATAATTTTTTTGAATATATTGTACAATCTTTATTTAAATTTGATTTTTTTGTAATATTTGAAATTAAAAATAGATAATAATTATTAATTATATTTTCACTTTGAAGTTATGCCAATGTGTGCCTTATGGTTGGATAGGATAGTTGGGCTTATCCCATCCCTTAAAACTTAAGAATTATAATTTATAAATTATAGTCAAGTATAAGGTCTTTTAACAAAAATTATAATTAACTATGATGTATTTTTCATAAAACCCACAAAAATTATAATTGACTATGATGTATTTTTCATAAACCCATTAAAATATATTAATTTAATGTATATATACTTTATTTAGGCCTTGTATCTAGTGTTACTGATATATTTTTATAATTTATTAAAGTATTTATAATGTTTCATGCATATCTTAATTTTTCTTCATTACACATACATATCTAAGACATATCCTAATGAGTCTCTTAAAATTGTCTTTCCAATACACTTGACATTTCCCATACTTTGAATCATGTTACACACTACACCCGATCTCAGTCAGTGTACATTTCATTTTGACCTTTTATTGATTAACTGTTTAATATTTATGAAGGGACAACCATGTCCTTTGGAAGATATCACCCGACTCAGATATACCATCAAGAACAATAGATCACATAGGGGATACCTTCTCACCCTCCAGCAGCCAAGCTACAGACGTGAAACACTGGCCTCGCTTGTTTTGGAGCAAGTTCAGCCTCAATTCTCTAATTTGGCACATCTATTCCGAACATGCTCTTATCCATTTATGATGATTTTATCACATTCATATCCCAAAACTTCTCCGAAAGCAATCACTCAATCTAAAATGGAAATCTTCATATTCAAACAGGAAAATGATAGATAGCCCCTGAATCTTTCCTCCTTTTGGTAAATCATGTAACTATTTTTTGAAAGAAAAAAAGATCTATTATTTGCATCATGAGATGTTACAACTAAAAATTACCATAAATGAATTGGAATAGGGGCACGAGCCACCAGCAGCCAGAAATAAGCTCTTTCAACTGGAGTACGAGGAATGGTGTGAAAATCACTACCCTGAAGAAGAATTCCAGAAACCAAGGTTACAATGACAAGGCTCAGCTACAGTACATATAAATCCCTTCGTGATTTGGTGTTAGCTTTGATTAGTGTCAATCAAACCCATCCATTTCCTCTGCCATTAGAATTCTGTCCTTTTGCATCAGATGATGAGGAACCTGGAACACCATGGCTTGATCTCTTCCTCTTGTGGGTCTTCCATGTAAAGATGTCCCCACTCCAACCATAGTCCCCAATGCCATCATATTCAGGCTTGTTACACTGTACAGGTCCAGATTTGAGCCTCTTCGGGGTCCGGCTCATGAAATTTTCGCTTGCTCCCTCACTGGTCATAGATTCACCATTTCTTGGCTCTGATAACTTTTGCTCTACCCCGACATGATCACTGGTTGACTCATTGGCATCAGGAGGAAGATGCACTCTCCTGCTGGTCATGAGCTTGGACAAGTCGTCTCCATTTTCAACAGCTTTCATCCACTGTATGTCACTCAGTGTATCAGCATAAACCACCTCTTTTCTACGTCGTTTCCCTGTAATGCTACCACTGTTGGGTTCAATATCTTTGGTCTTATCTGCATTATCAGGGACAGAATATGCCCAATCAGGTACCTCATGTTCCTCCATCAATCTTGATCTGTAGTTCTCCTTTTGTCGTCTTTCCTCATCCATCTTCTCAAACAACCAAAATTCTTCTTCCGTTCTAGCTGCAAGACGATTTATCTCTCTCTCACTAGGCACATCTGTCCCTAATGAGTCAGTACCTCTCCGCATGATCTCCCGCAACATCTCTCTTCTGTCCTGAGCTGCACAAACAAAGATCAACTAGGTTTACATGGCCAAGTTTTATAAATAAAAGTTGATAACCATATCCAATTTTCAAGCAGTATAATGTCGAAAACTGTCAAGTTAAATTTCTTCAATCTCAACGTATAGATAATACATCCACATTTTTACACTATAACTATTATGGAGTCACTGCTGAAGGATCAAGGGTCATACCTGTGGAAGTTGTATTAAATAATCCAGCCTGGATAACCTTGGCATCAATGCCCATTTTCTGTTTTGCGCGTTCCAATATAACCTCTTCAATTGAACCAACACTAATGAGCACAAAAACCCTAACTTCCTTCTTTTGCCCTATGCGATGTGCTCGATCCTCTGCCTGTTGATCCATTTGGGGATTCCAATCACTATCAAAGATAATGACAGTGTCTGCAGTTTGTAAGTTCAGACCAAGGCCTCCAGCACGTGTGCTTAGAAGAAACATGAAAATTGGAGAATCTGGTGCATTGAACTGCTTTAGTAGTGCCCCTCTTTCTTCTGTCTTTGTTGAGCCATCAAGTCTAAGATACTTAAAATCATGCAGTTGCAGATAAATTTCAAGAATGTCTATGAGGCGCGTCATCTGTGAGAAAAGCAGAACTCTGTGCCCTGCTCTTTGGAGTTTTGGAAGTAGGCGATCAAGCAGTTCGAATTTTCCTGATGCTCTCACAATCTCTTCCTTACGCCACATATTGTATTCTCCAACAAAGAGGTATGGATGATTACAGCACTTCCTTAGTTGCATTGACAGATTCTGTAAACTCTTTGACTTCCCAGATCCTGCATATTGTCTTATTAGTAATATGTTTGATTTTCCTCCCTTCAGCAAGTTAAATCCGATTAAAGGGAGAAAGATGAATATAATAAAAAATTAGGTAGCTTAAATTTGACATAAGATACTTCAAGGAAAATAAGAATAATCACATTAAGAACAAAGTTTTTTTGTAATAAATAAAAAGGAAATTTTATTGAAAAACAGAAGAAAGAGAAAGTACAAGAAAGGTGATAAGAAATCACCCACAAAGAGGATAAGAAAAAACCAATAAGCCAAAAACCCTCCAGGACCCTTGAAGCACAAACAAGAACTTCCCCTTCCCTTATCCATTTAGATCCAACCACTTACTACCAAAATCCACTCTCCTCAAGACCCCAAAAAAACAATAAACCCAGAAGAAACCTTTAAACCACCCTTCCCTAATCTCAACTGATTTCCTCAATCAACATGATGAAGATGATGAACAACAATGAGAATACTACATGATGAAGATGCTCCAAATTTAATTCTAACCTCATTTTGACCTCAAATAATTTTCCAGAACCAGAGAAGGAGGATCTCAATGATCAAGAAAGAAAAAGGAAAATAAAAATGCCAACCATCTAGTGAAAAGACATAAGTAGGGTGGCCAAAATCTATATTTGGGTGGGAATGAAATGGCAGAGAGAAAGTAAATCTTAAAGTTTGCTTATGCGAATTGGTTTCATTTAAAGGGCAAAAGAGGAAACTAGTTTCTGCTGCACATTTTTAGTAAGGTGCACTGAACTTATTTTTGCTGAAACGTGAATCCTGTTGTGTGTGCGTAGAGGGCAGGGGGTAGCCATTTTCTTTTCCCTCTCGGCAAAGAAACCTAACAAAAAAGCTTCATTCATCTTGAAGCAACCATCTCTCTCCTATTCAGAAAGAACTTATTTAGGTTTTGGAAGTTCTTTGAAGATGATAAAGATGCAAGAGATACAGAAATTGCAACAGTTTCAGCTACTGACTGCCTGAAATTTAAAGGACATTGGTAGAGAGAAGCTCTGATGGTGGAAATGGCAAGAACAAGTTAAGAACAGGGAGTCAAGTGAAGATTTATGCAAGATAACTGGGTTTGGATGATCAGTGAATTGCAAAATGCCATTGTTCTACAGTCTGTGTTTGTTTGTGTGCATGTCAAGTTGTTTCAATCTAGAAACCGTTTGCAGTAGATCCCGTGCTCTGCTTATACATCGCTGCATCCAAACAGTAGAAGTGGAATTTCAAGGACTAGCATCCAAACAACAGAAATACATTATCAATGGATTCATATTCTATGGGCTTTGGTATCAGTGGAAGAGGATTCCTCGAGTCAAATTCCATTTACACTTCCACTGGGCAATCCAAAAACATCCAAAGTGTAGGTGCAAACTTATTAGAACTTCGATAAGATTTAAGATCTGTTGCCGAACTCCACAGTATGCTGCCCCTGCAGTACCTTGTGGACCATTGTGTGACCTAGATATCTCTTGAGCTTTACTGTTGAAAAGAAGTTATTCAGAATTGGCAACCCATACCATATTAACACAGACACTTGAAGCACAATCTGACACTACCATTCCAACATGCATTAACTACATGTGCATTTGGTTACTAACATCTTCAGGGCATGATTCAACAGTTAATTTTCAATGGGTCATTATCAGCAGAGATTAACAAATTACAATAACCATTGGATGAATGAGGGGTCATCCAGGGATGCACATCAAGGCAAACTTGTTAGAATATAAATATTTCCTTTCCTTCCATACTAAACTCTTCCATTGGATTCCAAGATCAGCCAATTCCACTGCTAGTCTTGTTAGAGAGGGTGTATATTGTTTGTACAGAGAGCCCTACATTTAACTCATCTTGCTTTCAATTCTTTTTTAATGTGTAACTCAGGGTTGTGTGCATTCTAACTAGCGTCAGGCCCCTGAATAAATATTTTATCAGAACAAGTGAAAAAAAGTAAAGTTTTTTCTTAATTGTAAATTTTGAAGCTCACATCATATAAGAATTTTAAAGAAAATATAAAAAATAAATTGATGCCAAAAATAATATCTATATAATCTAATGTTGTTGGAGATCAAAACCATTTAAAAAAACAAATTACCTAATTACTTTATGGATATATGGAGCCACCATGGAGGTATCCTACAAACAATTAAAAATAGTTGATCCAAAATAAAAAAATAATAAAACAAAAATGACAATATCCCTATTATAGCCTATTTTGAGCTAGGGAACATTTTCCTTGAAAAGTTGCTAAATCCCTGACTTTCTCCCCTCTCTCCCCCTCCCATCCCTCCCCACCCTCTCTCCCTCACTCCCCCAACCCCTCCAACAATATACACTTGATAAAATGTCTTAGTGCATATCATATGTTAAGTTACTTAATTTTGCTTAAATGTAATTTTCAAGGCTTTATTAATTACTTTAAAGTCATTAATTGTAATTGTAAAATTATTTGTTTTAAAATTTGAGTAACTAATGTAATTTAAGTATTTAATTAGTTTAATTAAATTAGTAATTAATTAATTTACCATATTTAATCAATTAAATTAAATTAACTAAATAAATTACACTAAATTAATTTGCTTCATTTACCTAATTGAAATATCTAATTTTTTTTTCAAAGTTATAGTAAGGCATACTCTATAATACATTGATGGAACATGAATTTTGCCTTGTAAAAATTACAATTGAAATCATATCACTTTTCTTTCTTTCTCTCTCTCAATCTTTGAAACGTCAATTGGCCACACATTTACTCCATTTTATCCTTCCTGATCACAAAAAATCTGACCATCAATTGAAACTATGGATTTTTATTTTATTCAAATATAAGCCAAAAAAGATAAAACTCTAAAAATTAATTTATTTTTTAAAACAAAGGCACGGGCCCGAGCCAATGTGTATGTGTTAATCGAGCCAAGCTTACGAGCTTTCGAGCCAAACGTTTTATTGGTCGAGCCCGAGCTCGAATAATTAATCAAGCTTTACTCTAAGGTTTGAACTCGAATCAAACCTAATCGAATTCGAGCCCAAACTATTCGATTAGAGCTTGATTCGATTGCGACCTTAGTTGGGATAGGTTTTATTTTTAGGCCTAGCCCAAGCTTGCAAATTTCTAAGTTAAGCTTGGGCCCAATACTTTAGGCCTAGCCCAGGCCCGACCCAATGGAAGGAGTGGTTGAATTCTTGGAGAGAGAAAGAGAGTGAGGGGAGATAGAATGTTTTAAAATATTAGTTTTCTTTTGTTTCATGGAATTTGATTGAGACGTTAAATAGAGGTAGATGAAAAGGCCAGGCTTGGCCCAAAAATTCTAGGCTTGGTCCTAAGTTTTACGTTTAAACTTGGTTTGGGCTTGGCCCTGCATTAGGCCCATAAAATTTTAGCCAAGCTTTGGCTCAATACTTTAGCCCAAGTGCCCAACTTGAGCTTACATTAGGCTCACAAATTTCCAAGTCAAGCTTGGGGCCAACCAACCCAAGCTCAACCGGGGCTTGAGCCTAGGCAGCTTGTTCAAGGCTTGGGCCTAGGTTGCTTGTCCAAGCATGGCCCTAGGCTTATATTGATTAATTGAAAAAACATATTAAAAAACATTTATTATCTATAAGATTCCATTTTGCAAAAGCTCATGAGGTGTCTATATATATATATAATATGTATTTCTATTATTGGTCAAAAAAGAAGAAAGAAGATCCATAGCCTAAATTGTTGATAATGGAGTGCTATAGTGTGTATTCATGAATCTCCTAAGGTAATTGGTAATCTCATAGGCATTGTCAGTCTAAAGTCTTGTCTTGTTTTATAGATATCGGTCAAGAAAGGAAGAAGATGGATTCATAAAGTGCACTCACAATGTTTGTCAATAAATCTCCTATAGTAACCTCACAAACATTGTGAGTTTGATTAAATCCTTATCTTGAATCATAGACATCATGAAAAAAAAATGAAGAGTGGGAGAACCATTGGAGGAACTTGATGGCTAGAGCCTTACCCAGAGTCACTTCTGATCACTATCCTATCCAGTTAAGTCCTGAAACACTAGCCTTTGGTCCACGACCATTCAGATTTGAGAATATGTGGTTGACTCACCCGAATTTTGTGCATCTGATTGGGGATTGGTGGAGGGAAGAGGTAAGAGGTAAGAGGGGTGAAGTGGAAAAGAGTGAGATTCCACAAGAAGCTAAAAAGGTTGAGATCCAAGATCAAGGATTGGAACAGGGAACACTTTGGAAGGATAGAGGAGCAAAAAAGTAATTTGGTGTCTAGGATCGAGGAATTAGATTCCAAAGAAAGCCAAAGGACAATGAGTGAACAAGAAAGGATCTTGAGAAGAAACTTAAAGAAGGATTTGGAAGAGGTTCTTCTGAGAGAGGAAATTTCCTAGAGGCAAAAGTTAAGACATAGATGGATCAAGAAAGGGGATGGAAATACAAAATTTTTCCATGCGTTGGCTAATGGGAGAAGAAGGAAAAGTTTTGTGGCTAAGTTAGAGGTAAATGGGGAGGAAGTCACAAATCAAGATGAGATAGCAAGATTATTTGTGGATCACTTCAAATCAATCTATAGAAAACCTTTGATTAATAGGCCAACATTGGAGAATTTGGAGTGGACTAAGTTATCTGAAGAACAAGTGTTTTGGTTAGAGAGGGATTTCAGTGAAGAAGAGATCCGACAGGTGATATTTTCAATGGATAGATCCAAAGCACCTGGCCGAGATGGCTCACAATGGTTTTTTATTAGGACCGTTGGGATGTAGTAAAAGAAGATTTTATTGAGGTGTTTTAGGAGTTTGTAGATACGAAAAGGGTAAGCCCTGGAGCTTATGCCACCTTCTTAGCCCTAATCCCAAAAAAGATAGATGCGAAGGACTATAAGGAGTACAGGCCGATTAGTCTGGTTACGAGCATCTATAAAATTCTGGCCAAAGTGTTGTCCTTAAGAATTTGAGTAGTACTACCCTCCATCATTAGTCAAGCACAAGGTACTTTCGTGCAGGGAAGGCAAATAACAGATCAGATCCTAATAGAAAATGAGTGTGTGGAGGACATGAGAAAGTCAGGGAATCAAGGTTTTGTATGTAAGTTAGACTTGGAGAAGGCTTATGATTTTGTGGATTGTGTAATCTGAAGAGCTATACTCGAAGTAGCAAGGAGGAGAAGAGAACCACAGAACTGAAGAGAATGTCGAACTGTTCTATCCAGTCGACCAGTCCTTTATTTATAGATGAATATGGTACAAGGTACAAGAAATTACTGGGATGCCCCTGATTAGTGATGGGACACCCAGATGACTTAAATCATTAAACAGGATTAGGCCCATGCCCATTAACACAATCCCAGTTACAAGATAAGTTAAACATAAGAATGGGCTAATAAGAACTCTTATCAGCCAAACATCACTCTTAACATTCTAACACTCCCCCTCAAGCTAAGCATGAATATCAATCATGTTTAGCTTGCCAAGTGTATCCCTGAACTTCGTTGATGCCAGCCCTTTAGTTAATACATCTGCAATCTGCATCTCTGATGGAGTATAAGGCACACAAAGTTCTCTTGAAATAATTCTCTCTCTGACAAAGTGTCGATCAATTTCAATATGTTTTGTCCTGTCATGCTACACAAGATTGTTGGCAATGTTGATAGCAGCTTTATTATCACAATACAGCTTGAGAGGACCCTCAGTCTTGATACCAAGCTCATTAAGGAGAGTCCTGAGGCATAAGAGTTCAGCAACCCCGTGTGCCATAGCCCGATATTCTGCTTCTGCACTTGATCTAGCCACAACATTCTGCTTCTTACTACGCCATGTGACTAGGTTTCCTCTCAAGAATGTACAGTAACCTGAGGTTGATTTTCTGTCTCCAACGGACCCAGCCCAATCAGCATTAGTGTAGGCTTCAATTTCAAGTCTGCTGTTTTTTCTGAATAGAATTCCTTTCCTTGGGCAAGTTTTCAAGTATCTGAGGATTCTTTCCACTGCTCTCATATGAGGAGTCTTTGGTGAGTGCATGAATTGACTGACAACATGCACTGCATAGGCAATATCTGGCCGAGTAAGGGATAAGTATATCAGTTTTCCTACCAACTTTTGGTACCTTTCCTTATCACAGTATTCCTCACCCATTGATTCTTGTAATCCATGGCTTGGTTCTATTGGAGTGTTTGCTGGCCTGCACCCCATCATGCCTGTTTCTTCTAGGAGATCTAGCACATACTTTCTTTGACAAATGTAGATTCCTTCTCTTGATCTAGCAACTTCAATTCCAAGAAAGTATCTCAGATTTCCCAGGTCTTTGATCTCAAATTCTGAAGCTAAGAACTCCTTTAGCCTCTTCATCTCTTTCACATCATTTCCAGTAATCACCATATCATCCACATACACAATGAGTGCTGTAAGTTTGTCATCCTGTCTCCTTGTAAACAATGTATGATCTGCACTGCTCTGAGTGTACCCTACTTTCTTCATGGCCAAACAAAGTCTCTCAAACCATGCCCGGGGAGATTGCTTCAAACCATATAATGCTTTCCTTAGTTTACATACCTTCTTTCCAACATCATATCCAGGTAGGGGTTCCATGAATACCTCTTCATGAAGATCACCATTTAGGAAGGCATTCTTCACATCCAGCTGATGAAGTTCCCAAGAGAATTTTGCTGCTAGTGACAGTAGAACCCTGATTGTGTTGAGCTTTGCTACTGGGGCAAAGGTTTCCTTGTAGTCAATTCCTTCCTTTTGTGTAAATCCCTTTGCCACAAGTCTGGCCTTGTACCTCTCAATTGACCCATCTTCCCTGTGCTTTACTGTGAATACCCACTTGCACCCAACAGTGCCTTTCCCTTCTGGCAAGTCCACCGATTCCCATGTCCTTGCTTTCATTAGGGCTTTCATCTTCTCATTCATGGCTTCTTTCTACCTCGGATCAGATGCCGCCTCTGAATACCTGGAAGGGACACATATAGAGGAAATGGCAGACACAAAGGAATGATAGGCATGGGATAAGTGTGAGTAAGAAACATAATCGGCTATGGGATGCCGAGTAGTACAAGAACGAACAGGCTTACGGAGAGCAATAGGAAGATCCAAATCTGAATTGAGTGAATCAGAATTACCTTGGATTGCAGAGACAGATTGATCTGAGTTCAACTGGTTGCAATCATGAGGTTGAGGGGCCTTCTTCCTTCTACTGTATGTAAGTATCTCTTTTTCTTGTTTACTGGAACCTTCAGGAGCATCAGCCGAATCTGGAGAAGCAACTGGCACAGTGGAAGTCTCACTAGGTTGACTCGGAATGTTACAGCTAGTAGTAGTGGAAGGTGATGAAATGGGAACAAAAAAGAAGGGAGAATGAGAATCCTCTTCCAACCCACTACTCTCCCCTTGAAGAGGATTCTGAGAAGACTGGAAATAGGGTTGAGACTCAAAAAAGACTACATCCCTAGTGACATATTTTTTTTTGGAGACAGGATCATAACACTTATACCCCTTCTGCGTAGAAGAGTACCCCAAAAATATTCCCTTTGTAGCCTTAGGATCCAGCTTGGTCTTCTTTGGATCTTTCACATGTATGAAGCATGTACAACCAAAAACCCGCGGGGGAAGAGGAAATTCTGGAAGAGTGGGACACAAAACAGAGAAAGGGGTCTTCATACCCAGTACCTTAGATGGCATCCGATTTATCAGGTAAGATGCAGTAAGAACAACTTGAGACCAATATGGCTTGGGCACATTGTGCTGGAAAAGAAGGGCTCAAGCTGTCTCCAATAGATGCCTGTTCTTGCGCTCAGCAACCCCATTTTGTTGAGGGGTGTAAGCACATGATGATTGAAGTAACATGCCTACATCTTCCATGAATGAGTTCAGGGATCTTTCAAAGTATTCAGCTGCATTGTCTGAACGGAATTGCTTGATCTTTTTATCAAATTGTGTTTCAACCATCTTGCAAAACATCTTAGTTATCCGGGGAACTTCTTCACGTCCTTTCAACAGATAAATCCAAGTGCATCGAGAATAATGGTCAATAAAATTGATAAAGTAACGGAATCCATCAATGGAAACAATGGGTGAAGGACCTCAAACATCAGAATGAACCAAATCAAAAGGGGCTTGAATTTCATTACTAGAAATTGGATACATTGATCTACATTGTTTTGACATTTGACACACATCACAAATTAAACTTTGACTCAGAATGCCCCTACATAATTCGGGAAACAACATTGCTAAGGAAGAAAAAGGCAAATGACCTAGCCTAGCATGCCACAAGTGCAACCTAGCTATTGACTCCACACTTTCCAGACTAGTAGTAGAAGCTTGCAAGGCTGAGCTGACATTTTCATCAAAATAGTAGAGGCCCCCATACTCATGACCACTCCCAATCGTTCTCCTCGTCAATCTGTCCTGGAAGACACAATGAGAAGGAAAGAAAGTTATACTACAGTTCAAGTTTTTTGTAAGCTTTGAAACAGACAACAGATTTGAGGTAAGACTAGGAACATGTAGGATTGATTTAAGAGATAGATCCTTGCTTAGGTCAACCACCCCCTTTCCAGAGATGGTGGAGAGGGACCCATCGACTACTCTCATCTTATCCTGGCCAGACAACAGATGATATGTGGAGAATAAGGACATATGTGTCATATGGTCAGTGGCTCCTGAATCAATCACCCAAGAGGTAGAATTAATGGAATTAGATGCACTAAATGCAGAGGTTGTACCTGATTTGGCAAGAGAGGTGGAAGCTAAAGAATTGTTCTTCAGACGGGCTAATGCCCGACTGAGAACCTCTACCTCACTAGCTGTGAAGCCCAAAGTACTTGGTCCAGAGGAGTCGGCAGCCTGCCTTGCGGTGGAAGATGACATTGTCTGAATACTCTGTGAGTTGTCACTACTGTTGTTGGTGGCAAGATTCCCACTTGCTGTGTGGCCCTTATGTTGCCTTTTGTCCTTTCTCAGAGCAGCTGGCTTCAGATGGGGGTACAGGACCCAACATTTCTCCTTTGTGTGTTTCTCACCACCACAATGTGTACACTTGAGGGACTTCTTGTCTGAAAATCTATTCCCCTTAGTGGAGACTAAGGCTGAATGTTCTCCAGGTAGTTTTGTTGACTGTGTCTGGAAGTCAACTTGCATCTCCTTTCTCCTTACTTCTTCATTCCTCACCAAGTAGTAGACATGGTGAAGTTCAGGTAATTCATCTCTCCCTAGAATCTGTGACCTTATACCTTCATATACAAGGTCAAGACCCGCCAGAAACTTGAAGGCTCTGCCCTCCTCAATCTGCTTATCATGCCTCCCCTTATCATTAGCATTTTCCCAATCCAAGATCAAATGGTGGTCAAGCTCTTCCCAGAGGCCTTCCAGTGTTGCAACCTCCTTGCCTTAGGGCTGCAATGTCTTGGTTCAGCCTGTAGATTCTAGCATTGTTCTTTTTCTGGCCATATGTCTTAGATACTTTCTCCCAAATTTTAGCAGCTGTGGGGAAATGATGAACAGTTCTAGCCACCCTAGGAGTCATAGAGGCCAGCAACCAAGACATGACAGTGGCATTTTCCTTGCGCCACACGGTGTATTCAAGACTGCCAATTTCTGGTTGTTTCTTGTCTCCATCCAAATAGCCTGTGAGGTCACGAGAGGTAATGAACAGCATTGCTGAGACAGACCACTCTTTGAAGTTATACTCATCTAGCAGCACACTTGTAATCTGCAAGCTGTGCAGATTAGGGTTTTCCAGGTTTGAGGACCTTGTAACAGGTCTGTTATCTCTAGAGGAAACTTCACCGGATAGTGAGGACATCCTGACTTCAGTCCAAGAGTTGTTCACAGTACTATAGGTGATTCTGTTAAGAACTGGCCAAATTGGTCACTGTGTTCACAGTACGGGTACAGTAGCAAGTAGAGGTCTGTAACTGAACCAATTCACAATGTTGGTAAAAGTTTAAGGCTACAATTGTGTGGTGCAAAAGTTGCCGCAGTTCTGGTAAAAGGTAAAGGTCTGTAACTGAACCAGTTCAGTCCAAGAGTAGGGCTGATAACCGACCTGAAGAAAATCTGTAACTGAGGTTGCCGCAGTTCTGTAAGAGTCTTGCTGATGCACCAAGACTGCAACTGTAGAAGCTGATGCACCGAAACTGCAACTGAAGTTGAAGGAGCTAAGTCTTTACCACTTGTTCTGATGCACCAAGACTACAACCGAAGTTGAAGGAGCTAAGTCTTTACCACTTGTTCTGCACAAGTCTTGCTGGAGCACGAAGCTGCAACTGTAGAGGAAGTTCTCCCCCTCTCGGCTAGTGCTAGGACTGCTGAATCAGCCCTCAACCAGGTCTGTCCTATACATACCTCTCTTAGTAGCCCAATAGCTACTACTTGCTGGTGTAATGTAGTAGGACATCTACTTCTGGGTCTTACTTCCCTTTAGTCCTACAACCAAGAGAAACCCTAGGTTCGAACTTGCTTTACTCTCTTACACTCCTAGGTCTTCACTGCAGCAACCTAGAAAAGGAAGAGAGAAGAGGAAAGGACAGCAAGAGAAAAGAGTGCGCCTGCTGAAACCAGGAAGGAGCTAATGCTCTGATACCATGTAATCTGAAGAGCTATACTCGAAGTAGCAAGGAGGAGAAGAGAACCACAGAACTGAAGAGAATGTCGAACTGTTCTATCCAGTCGACCAGTCCTTTATTTATAGATGAATATGGTACAAGGTACAAGAAATTACTAGGATGCCCCTGATTAGTGATGGGACACCCAGATGACTTAAATCATTAAACAGGATTAGGCCCAGGCCCATTAACACAAGCCCAGTTACAAGATAAGTTAAACATAAGAATGGGCTAATAAGAACTCTTATCAGCCAAACATCACTCTAACATTCTAACAGATTGGAGCTTTTTATTAGAGGTCCTTGGGTGTTGTGGCTTTGGAGATAGATGGTGCAACTGGGTAAAGGGTTGTATTAGCTCCTATCATTACTCAATCTTGGTTAATGGGGTGGTCAAAGATTTTTTCCCTACCTGTAGAGGCCTTAGACAAGGTGACCCTCTCTCCCCATTTCTATTCACCTTAGTCGCTTTCAGCAGATTAATCTCTAAGGCAGATAGGGAAGAGGAAGTGAGTGGCTGGAAGATAGGAAGGAATAACATTAGGGTAACCCACCTACAGTTTGTTGATGATATCATAATTTTTTGTGAAGAGGGTGACAGGAAAAAAGTGAGGAATTTTTTGTGGTCTAGACCGCTTCCACCTAAAGTTATTATTTTCTGTTAGGAGGTGTTTTATAGAAAGATTAATACCCTGGACTGTTTGTAGAGGAAAAGGCCTTCTTTGTGTTTGTCCCCTAACTGGTGTGTACTTTGCAGGGCTAGTGGTGAGGACTGCTCTCACTTACTTGTATCTTGTTCCTTTTCTAGTGCTATTTGGAGTTGGATTTTTTCTTTGTTTGGGTGCAGGTGGAATCTGTCCACAGATTTAAGTCAGCTATTCGATCCTTCATTTTTTGTGTGGCCTACGAGAAAAGGAAAAATAATGTGGAGATGTATTAGAGCAGCCGCCTTGTGGACAATATGGGAAGAAAGGAATGCAAGGGTATTTAAGGAGGAAGAAAGAAGCACTCAAGCTGTTGAGGACTGTATATTAACTAGGGCCATTCATTGGTTGAGAACTATGGGCCTATTTTATATGTTCTCCTTTGATGATTTTTGGAGAAACTGGTTAGCGGTGGCTAACAGCCATACAAGGAAGGACAGGAATTCTGTTGTGTGGATGCCTCCACCTGAAGGATGGGTAAAGCTGAATTTTGATAGAAGCAGCCAAAGAAACCCAGGCCCTTCCTGGATAGGAGGGGTGCTGAGAGATAATGAAAGCAAAATATTAGCATTGTTTTCAGGCCCCATGGGAATAGGAGACTCCAATAGAGCTGAGTTATTAGAGGCAGTAAAAGGTATCCAGATTGCAGAACAGTCAGGAGTCCAGCACTTGGTAGTTGAAGGGGACTCTGAGATTGTTGTTGGATGGCTGACAGAACCAGCTTCAGCCATGTGGCGACATAGGGATATGCTAAGGAAAGTCAACTGGATCACAAAAGACATGGATGTTACCTTTCACTGGGTGGGAAGATCAGCAAATGCCTTAGCGGATGGGTTAGCTAAGCAAGGGGCCTCAAGGGAACATTTATTTTGGGCTGCTTTGTAATTTTAGTTCTGGTTAATTTTGGTCAATTCTGCTTTAGTTTGATGTAATATTTGTTAGAAGAGGTAACAACTCGTGCCTCCTCTTGGGTCTACTGTATTGCCTCATATTGCTGTTTTAATAAATTATATTCATTCATCAAAAAAAAAAAATGAGAACAGATGAAACCAGAACCAGAGATTCTTTCTCTATTTTTCTATTCTTTTGCCTAGGGGATAGAGGTTAGTTAGCCAATAAGATGCATATAAGAACTTCCTTGTTGACACAAACAATTATCCACACTTTTAAAATTGGGAAAAATTATTCATGGCTGAAACCAGGAAGAAAAATAAACTCACCAGTATCAAGACCAACTCTGCCCACATTAGTGACCTGTTGATAATATACTTTCTGCCACGCTGACAGATCACATTTCAGTATGACCTGTATTTTCCCAGGAAGAAACTTTTCCACTTCATCTTTCTTCCTCCTCAGTATGAATGGTCTTATAACCTGGAGATCCCATAACATGTGAGAAATGAGAACTGAAAAAGGTTACACAAAACAGAATTTGGGTAGCTACAAAAACTCACCTGATGCAACCGGCGAATAATCAATAACTCTTCTTCATCTGTAAGAGAAACATCACATCGATCTGCAAAGGGTGCATTAAACCACTCTTCGAAATTCTCCACAGAATTAAAAATGCTTGGTAGGAGGAAATTAAGCAGGGCCCACAGCTCCTGCAGACTATTCTGTATTGGTGTACCAGTTAATAGAAGTCTACGTCTAATGCGATAGCTGCACAAAAAAATAAATGAGATTAGAGATGTTAAGTTCCTTTTCTGTTAGGACAAAATACAACATGGAAATAGCAATAAATTAATTAGAAAGATGATAGAGGAGTAAAAGGAAAAACATAGCAATCTTCTGGACATACAACATTACATATGCTACTTCCAGAAGAGTGCAAACTTAAATATGCTATTTACAGAACAATGTTAACTTAAATTTGAGCGTGGCTCAAAAACAGTTCTGTTTTTTGTTGCTGATATTAAAAACAGTTCTGTTTTTCTCTTTTATTTTTTATTGCACAATGATGTAACATAGATGCAGGAGGATTTTAAAAGATGTTACCAAAATCCAGGATTTCATATGTTATACTATCCCAAATGCAAGGACCTATAAGCTTTTAATGCATGTATATACAAAAGAGTAGGAGAATAAACAGCAACAACCAAAGGCTTTACAATGTACCGCCATCTACAATCAAAACAGCTAGCCAAATAAACACATTAGAAGGGTTGAAATCTTCCAAAGCTAATGCCAAGATCATTAATGAACTACGAGCATCTGCACAAATGCAAGAGAAGAAAACAGCCTTTTGAAATGAAAGGACTGTTCAAAATGTTACAGAAAATTGATTAAGAATAGCAGAAATCAGGTTTCAGGGAGAGGAGAGGAAGAAGAAGATGGTGGCAATAAGGGTTCAAAGAAAGATTTTTGAACATAATCTCCTCTTACACCCCTAATCCTATTTCATTAACTTAATTTTAGTAATTTACAGAGAGGCCCTTAGTTGGGCAGATAATTAAGACATAACATAAGAGAAAAGGCCTAAGTTGAGGCCCATTACAGCAAAGAACATAAAGAAACAAAATAAGACAAACAGTCTATGGCCATTGGGCCCATCTTCTCTACATTCCCCTTGAAGCTGAGCATAGATGTCAATAATGCCAAGTTTGCCTATATCACGCTGAAGTTTAGCCTTGGGGATGCCCTTGGTAAGGAAATCAGCTAGCTATCTTTCAGAAGTGATGAAAGGTAGACAAACTTCTCCAGAAGCCACTCTTTCTCAAATGAAATGTCTGTCAACTTCAATATGTTTGGTTTTGTCATGTTGCACTGGATTGTGAGCAATATTGTGGCAGCCTGATTATCACAGTATAACATCAATGGCTTATCATGCTCCATACCCAGTTCCTCCATCAAGGATCAAAGCCACAACAACTCAAAAACTCCATGAGCCATGGCTCTGTATTCAGCTTTGACTGAAGATCTAGCCACAACTGATTGTTTCTTGCTTCTCCAAGAAACAATATTACCTACCACCAAAGCTACAATACCCGGACATAGATATTTTGTCATCGATATTTCCAGCCCAATCAGCATCTGTGTAGGCTTCAAGCTTCATATGACCATGCTTAGCAAATAGAATTCTCTTTCCAGGAGAACCCTTCAAATAACATAGAATTCGTTCTGCTGCTGCCATGTATCCCTGGGAGCATGCATGAACTGATTAATGCAACTGACAGCATATGCAATGTCTGGCTGAGTCATGCACAGATAGAGCAGTTCCCAAGTAGCCTCTAGAATACTTCCCTTATCTTTCAACAATACTCCATCTGAGGCAGAGAGTTTATGACTCGTATCAATAGGAGTAGCAATTGGTTTAGCACCCATCTTCCCTGTTTCAATGAGTAAGTCAAGTACATAATTTCGTTGAGAGATAAAAATCCCATCCTTAGATCGAGCAACTTCTATGCCAAAAAAACATCTCAATTCCCCTAGATCTTTGATCTCAAACTCTATATGAAGGAAATATTTAAGATCATTCATCCCTAATACATCATTACCAGTCACAACTATATCATCAACATACACTATCAGATATACTGCCAAAGATCCTCTCCTCTTCACAAAGAGGGTATGATAAGACTGAGTTTGTACATAGCCAAAGTTAACAAGGGCAGCCCTAAACCTTTCAAACCATGCCCTAGGGGACTGTTTAAGTCCATAAAGAGATTTCTTCAGCTTGCAGACTTTCCCTTCCATATCTGTTTCATACATACCTGGAGGCAGAGACATATAAACCTCCTCATGTAACTTTCCATTCAGAAATGCATTCTTTACATCTAACTGGTAAAGTGGCCAATCTGAGTGTGCAGCCAGAGATAGCAGAACTCTCACAGAAGTCATCTTTGCAACAAGAGCAAAAGTCTCCAGATAGTCAATTCTATATGTCAGTGTATAACCTTTTGCAACCAGCCTAGCTTTGTACCTTTTAATGGTGCCATCAACGTGATATTTGTTGGTAAAAACCCACTTACAACCTACTGGTTCCTTCCCTTCAGGAAAATCACCACTTCCCAAGTGTCATTCTTATGCAGGGCATCAATTTTTGTTCTCATAGCATCCCTCAATTCTAGAATATTAAGAGCTTCTGACACAAACCTGGGTATTGGGTTAGAAGCAACAAAAGAAAAATAGCCAAAATATGAAGGAGAGAGCAAACTAAAAGAAAGGTGTTTGGAAATGGAGTGTGCAATACACTTCCTTTTACCTTTCCTGATAGCAATAGGGACATCAAGGTCTGGGAAGGATGGCTCCAAAGGGGCTGTATCAGTACTTGTTGGTCTCTTTTGTGACTAGAAGTGCAAGAGGCTCATGTGGGGTAGAGGAAACAATCTGCTCACTTCTAGTTCTTTGCCGTTGGTACAACCTAGGATTAGAAAGAGGACGATGAGGTAATGGAGGAGGAATAGGAACACTAGAATGAGAATGAGATGATTGATCCTCCCTTGACTCATTTGAAGGAGGAAGAGGCTTAGAAGAAGACTCAACTAGGACAGGAAGGGGGAGAGCAAATAACCGTGACAAATTCTCCCCCTTTGGACAATGCCTATCTTGAGAAGGATCATAAAAAGAAGAAAGCAAATCAAAGGTGACATCCATTGAGACAATAACCCTTTTGTTTGGGGGAATAACCAAGGAAAATGCACTTGTGGGCTTCTGGTTCAAATTTATGTCTTTGGATACTTGGAATATGTACATAACAAGTGCAGCCAAAGACACGGAGTGGAATAGGAAAAAGGTCCTTGCCCGGATGAAGAAGACTGAAAGGAGACTTAAACCCCAACACCCTAGATGGCATACGATTGATTAGGTAGGTTGCAGTGAAAACAACATCACCCCAAAATCTTGTAGGGACATGTGAGGCAAACAAAATACTTCTTGCAACTTCAACAATATGCCAGTTTTCTCTCAGTAACTCCATTCTATTCTAGAGACCTAACACAAGAGCTTTGGTGAATAACCCCGAAATCAGTGAGATAACATGTTAGGTTTTTCTCAAAATATTCTTTTGCATCGTCGGATCTGAAAATTTTAATTCTTGTATCAAATTGGGTTAGAACAAATTCATGGAATTGCCTTATAAGTCTGAGAACTTCATCACGGGACTTCATCAAAAATATCCAAGTATATCGTGAAAAATCATCAATGAACAGGATAAAATATTTGTAGCCACCCATAGAGGGTAAGTGGTAAGGCCCACACACATCAGAGTGCACGATATGGAATGGAAAAGATCTTTCATTACTCAAAGAATAACTACTTCTACAAAGTTTTGACAACTCACACGACTCATAATGAAGACTTGACAAACTAATTCCCATAAATAGTTATGGGAATAAATGACTCAATGAAATAAAAGAAAGATGACCCAAACAAAAATGACATAACATGACACGACTGATAGACTCTGAAGATGTAGATCCAAATGCAACTTTCCCAGGTTGTCCATGGCCCTATCCAGGAGTATCCAACAGATATATTCCATTCGCCTAATGGCCACTCCCAACCACTTCCTGAGACTCCAGATTCTGAAAAACACAGTAGGGAGGAAAAAAGATTACACAACAATTCAAAGACTTAGTTAGGCTACTTACAGATAACAAATTTGTATTTAGTTTGGGTACATGAAGATCAGAAGAAAGTACGAAAGAGTCTGTAGCCTTGATAGTTCTCTTGCCAGAGATAGGAGCAAGAGAGCCATCGGCTAGGGTAATTTTGTCACGGTCAGGAAGCAAATCATAAGAAATAAACAAGGTGGAAAAACTGGTCATATGATCGGAAACACCAAAATCAATAATCCAAGGGATCCTACGATCACTTGCGATAGTTGCATAGTTAGTAGAAGCCCGTATACCTGAATGAGCAAATGCAGAAGATGTTGAATTTCCTAGAGGGTTGAAAGAAGAGGCCACACCCTCTAGGTGACTGATCATCCTTCCAAACTTCTCATACACTGCCTTCATTGCTGTTAACTGCTCACTAGCAATCTTCTCTTCAGTTAGGCATCTGTCAATATCTGGACCAACAGCAATATTGGCACTCCTTGCCTTCATATTATTATACTTCTTTTGAAAACGAAGAGGAAGAAGTTCCGTATGCAATTTCCAACACTTGTCTTGTGTGTGTTTTGGTTTCTTACAGTACTCACAAATAATTTCTTTCTTCCCTGAGCCAACTGGATTTCCTGTAATTCCCTTAGGTTTCACCCCCATATTAGCAAAGTGATAATTTAGGCTAGCCCCTTGAACCTGGACTAATCTCCTGCTTTCTTCACTATTTACCAAGGCAAAGGCTTGAGACAATGAAACACTATCCTTGGATATGGTATTTTGCTTTGTGATGTCATATTCGGGATTCAACCTTGTCAAAAACTCAAACACCCTGCTTCTCTAAACAAGTTTCCTGTAGGTCTCAACATCATTAGCGCTTTCCTAGGCTACAGTTTCCATCAAGTCAATTTCTTGCCATAGAGATTTCAGTATTGAGAAATAAACAGCAAAAGGTTTCTCCCCCTGTCTTAAATTTTTCACATCACTCCTTAGCTTGTATGCTCTGGCTACATTTAATTTCTAGGAATAGGTTTCAGCAACACTGCCCCATATTTCCTTTGCTGAACTCATTCACAAATAGTGTTGACTAATTTGAGGTTGCATTGAGTTCACTAACCATCTGATTACAATATAGTTTTCTTGCATCCATTTTTCATAGGATGGATCATCTTCCAAGGGAGCCTTCTTGCTCCCAGAGATATAACTCATTTGCCTCTACTGCAGATATGAATTTTTACTGGTGGTGACCATGCCAAATAATTAGTTCCATCTAGCTTGACTATGGTCACAGCCAGTAAAGAGTTAACAGAGGCTCCCGGAACCTGTCCAGATTCAGCAACATGCTTGTTTTCAACTTTTAAAGAGTCCATCTTCTTAAAACACTTCAAAAATAACATCTAATAACTTCAAATAACAATCAATGAAGACAGAAAAAATATTGTGTTGTGAATCAACCTCTATGCAGCCGTACCTGTCAACTGCGTCACACCCAGAACCCAGGAGACATAGAAAAAACTCAGCCGCACCTTGTAGACTTCACAAAACACCAAGCAACTTGAATCGATCTTCAAGATGAAGAACAAATCACAAATGAAACTATGCACAAGATTGCTACAGGCTGCTAAAAGAAAAGTAGGCCATGAAGCATGAAGTGAATGAAACCTGACCAAGCCTGATTCAAACAAAAAGTAAGGGAAAAGAAATCTTTATCTATTGGGGTTTGGAAAGCCTATATTATTCAAATATCACATGAAACCCATACTCTAAGGGGAATATAATTAGGGCTGGCAACAGGTCGGAACCAGCTGGAATTGGAACTGATCCAACATGAAATGTTGAGGACTCGGACCCGGACCTAGACCCGATAGGGTATGTAATTTTCGGACCCAAAAACGAACTAATTGGTTCTCGAGACAGTCGGGTCTGACCCGACAGACCCGATTATATTAAATTAAAAATAAATATTTATGTTTAATATATTAAATATTCTATATATTATATTATATATGTAGTATATAAAACTTATTTATTTAATATATTATAATTATATATATCGGGTCAGGCCTAAATTGGTTCAGGACTAGGTGGAACCGCTTCCAAACCGGTAGTAATCGAGACCCTATATCAGGACTCAGAACCGACCCATCGGTTCCAGTTTCCAGAACTAGATCCATTGGGTTGGACCCAACCCGTTGACAACCCTAAATATAATGACCCCAAATGTAGTCAACCTCAATCACCTCCAAATCCCTTCTAGTCAGAGCTTCACAGAAAAGCTCACTTCAAAATTTTCTTTTAGGGGGCATTATTTTTTTGGATTTTGAGAGGGGGGAAATTGGTCAATGGGATTTTGGGTTCCCATTGACCAAGAAACCATGTTTTTTTTCAGATTTATGTGGGGACCAGGGAAACTTTATTTTCTTGGGTATCACTTACTTGGGTAAGTGATGTAAGTGATACCCATCTCCTAGGTGGGTAAATAACTTTCCCATTTGGAGGGAAAGTTGCCAACACATGGATGGGACAAAAATTCCCCTTTTAATAATGGACTTTTGTGGCTAAAATGGCCATTGCCTTACTTACTTGGGAAATAAAAGAACATGGGTAAATGTACTTACCCGGGTACATGTTTCCCAGGAAACACTTACCCAGGGAAGTGCATTTACCCAGCTAAGTAACTTACTGAAAAGCGAATGCGGCCTTAGTTTTTTGAAATGATTTCATCCTCTAATCCTATCAAATGAAAATATCTTCTGGTTTCAGGTGAAATTGGCAGCAGAAATCAATTTCTATACACAAAAGAGGTTGTCTAAAAGGTGTATTCTAAATAATACAGTTCCCTTTTGTGGAGAAACACCTAAAATTGTCTTCCTATAAAGGTGAGGAAAAAAGCCAAAAGATCAAACTGCACCCAAATTACCGTCTTAGAACCTAACATTTAAAGTCCTTTCCAACTTTGAACCCAATTAAGGCAACATTATCTCCAAAATCCTTTGGGAAGCCTTTCAATCACATGAAGAATTAACAGGTCTAGAAGACTACCCACACTCGAATTCACAATACTTAGCTGCTATGGCGCTCCCACAGACTCATCTCCTCTTTAGGAAATCCCTGTAGTCATATATTTATTTATTTATTTTTGAGAGAAGGTAAAGCATAATCTTATCAATGAAGAAAATGGGAGAAGCTCCCTTTACAGTGAGCGATTGTACAGTATGAGCATTCAAAGAAAATGCAGAAGTATACTAATTACAAAAAAGTGCCTCTGTAGACAGATTAGAAACTCTAGTCCAAGAAAAAGATTTTTGCAGTCATGTTTTGGACCACTTCATCAGTTTGTGAGGATCAGTTTTCAAAGATTCTACAGTTCATCTATATCCAGATGGTCTGTATGGAAGCAGCAGGAATCATGAACAAAATGACCCTTCCCTCTCTAGAAAGGCCCTTGGTGTATCAGCTCTCTAAAAATTGAGAAGTTGTCTCAGGGAAGACCCAATTCAGCAGGAGACTGCTAAGAGTATGAGCCTAGATTTGTCTGCTAAAGGGGCAGTGCAGAAAGAGATGATCTACTGTCTCCAATTCCACATTGCAGAGTGGATAGTTGGTGGAAGAAATAGAGATACCCCTCCTGTTTAGCTTATACTTAGTTAAGCATTTGCCAAAAGCAATTGCTCAGAACAGAAAAAGCCACTTTTGATGGCACCTTACGAGCTCAAACAGCCTTTAAGGATGGGCGCACTAGAATAGAAGTGGTGGATCATGGACCTAACTAGAATATGCCTTTGCAAGGCTGCTTCCAAATTCTGTTGTCATCAGAGATGGGATTCAGGTGAAAGGGTTGGAGCTGACTGAAAGCAGGCTTGGAATGCTATTAGATTACAGAAAAAAATGAGATAAAAACAAGAAGAAAAGGTTCAGTTGGAAGAAAGAAAAAGAGAAGAAAAGAGGGAGAATAAAGAGAATGGTTTTCGGCTGAGATAGATTCAATCCTGTCTCCTTAGCTGTCAACCTATTGAATATCCTGGATAGCCTAGTTTTTTATGAGTCAGTGGATGATAGACGGGTGTGGGCTCTCAGTCCCTCTGGGTTGTTTGCCTGTAAATCTTTGTTCCTTCCCTCATGTCCACTTCCCCTTCCCATTCCTTCCCTATTAAAGAAGTTCGGTGTGCCCCTATCTCCCCAGAAGTCAATGCCTTCTGTTGAGGTTTTAGACAGTTTTGTGCAGTTTTTGATTATTTATTGTTTAGATAGGAAGCAGGGACCACAACACTCTTGTTGGGTCCTTTGCCCCTATCTCCCTAGAAGTCCATGCCTTCTGTTGAGATTTTAGACAGTTTTGTGCAGTTTTTAGTGGTACTTTTTTATTATTTATTGTTTAGATAGGAAGCAGGGACCACAACACTCTTATTAGGTCCTTTTTGAGTAGTTATTTTAAGTGTTTTATGCTGTTTTATGTGTTAGCTACCCTATTAGGGCATTATTGCGCTCTCTTTTCCCTCTCAAATCTCCTCTTCTCTTTCTTCTCTCTTTTATTCTTCTTCAAGAAATATTCTTTTTCTTTTACAGATTTTTATTTCAACAGTTTTCTACTCCTGTTGGGAAGTTTATTATGGGATCATCAACACAGGTGATTTGCTGCAAAAGAAAAGACCAAATTGGTGCTTGTTCCCCGATTGGTACATTTTGTGTAAGTTGAATTGTGAAAGTGCTTTCCATCTCTTAATCTCCTGTCCTTTTGCTTGTTATATTTGATAATGGTTTTGCTCTCTTTTTGGTCCCAGGTAAATCTCTCCTGTTAGTTTGGAAAGACTCTTTAGCCCATCCTTTCCGAGAAGCACAAAGAGAATAGGTAGAATCTTGTGGAAGTGTGCAAGGGCAACAAATGTGTGGACAATAGAGAAAGAAACAAGGAAGCAATCTTGGAAACTGTTACAATTAGAGTACCTCACTGGGTGAAGACTTTGAAACTATTCTCAAATTTCTCAGTGAAGACTTTTTGGCTCTGTTTGGTTTGTGGGAAGATTTGGTGGGGATGGGATGAGAAAATGTGAAATTTTCATTTTCCATCGTTTGGTTATACATGGGAAAATAATGGGAATATTCCTTTTCCCATGTTTGTTTTGTGGGGAAATAATTGAGAGAAAAATGTTTTCTTTACTTTTTTTGTCAACCAAAACCCAAAAATAAAATATTATTATATGTTGAAAAAGGTTTGTACATCACCACCCAAAGAAGGGAATACCACAGTTCAGTTCCCTTCCATTCTATGATGATTTTGTGGAACATCTTAATGCTTGCTAGAAGATGTTCAGATGGAGAGCCAACCAAATTTCTCTTGCAAAATGGCAGAAGAAAAACAAATGATGCATTGTTTCCTAATATACATCATAGAGAAGGCATGCTTTATCCTCTTCATGTAAGAAAAAAAGCTTGTCCACAGTGGGAATTGCATCCCAGTAAACTCTCCATAGGAAAATATGGAATCTGAATGGAATTTTTAGCTACCATATAGATTTCCATTGTACCGTGTGATGAAAATGGCTGGGACAGGACTGTATAAAGAACTTGTCTGATTTTACTGTGTAAATGTAAGAGCTTGAGTGTTTCCATAGCAACTGACCATGGTGCAAGTGACTAGAAGGAATGATTTTCACTATTTCCTCCATAGTGCCTTGAGGGAAAACAATGAGCAAAGAAGAGTGCTAAACCTAGTTTTGAAACTAGGAATGGAGGTTTGGTGGAACGTGATAAACTTGACTAATTAAATTGAAACAAGGCAAAACACCAAAAATGAAACAGGACAAAACAAATGTGGAGGAATCTTGTATAATACAGACCCACCAACTTACTGAAGAAATTTTTGAAATAAAAGAAGTAGATACAGGTTAAGTCCTTATGTTGTATAGTGTTGGGGATGAGAAGAAACATGAAACTCAGCGTATGCATCAATGGAGGAGGGTGGAATTGCTTTGAGACATTGTAAAAAATAGAAATAAGACAAATCCCTTTTATCATAATTTAGGAAAATCCAGATTTCAGCTGTTAAACCCAAGTTGGTGAAAAGAGTTTAGACCTAGTTTTTCAAATTGGTTTGAGATGTTGTGAAGCCCTTTTATCATATCTAGGCAAACCCAAATCTGAGATATTGAACTCAAGTTGGTGACAAAAACTTAGACCTGGGTTTTGTTATATTCAGTAAAAATAGCTCAGAAAGGTATTCATGGCCTCGTGCATAGAAATGACTGAACGTTGCTGGTCAAAGTGTCACACCGGGGTCACACTGTTTTGGTGTGACAAGCCTCGATAAAACTCGATAAACCTTACCTTAATTTTCTTTCCCACTGGGGTCACACTGTTTTGGCATGGCCCTGCGTCCCACTTTTTGAGAAACTGTGTCCCACAATTTTCCTGTCCCATCCCTGTGCATCTCACAAACCAAACTCGAGAAAATGGAATCTTTAAAGAATATTCCTATTTTCTCATCCCTTTCTTGCAAAATAAACGCAGCCTTTTAGAAATTGAGGGTCAATTTCCCATTCTTCCTCTAGGAAACAAAAGGTCTTGGAGGTTTGGTCTCCACCAAGTGGAGGATGGATGGAACTTAACTTTGATGGAGGAGTGATTAGAGATGAGAGTGGGAACATTTGAGGCTTGTTTTCAGGAACTATTGATCAGGAAATTCAGTGAGAGCTGAATTCGTGGCGGTTATTATTGGGGTGCAAAAAGCTAAGGAAATGGGAATCACAAGGCTGATTGTAGAAGGGGATTCAAAAATAGTCATCAGTGGATGAAAAAAGGAGAAGGGGTATTATGGCACTTCATAAATGAATTCAGGTGGTTCAAGTTGCTGCCAGACAAATGCAAATTCATTTAAGATGGGTTAGGAGGTCCACTAATGGTTTGGTGGATGGATTAGGTAAACAAGGAGTAAATAGACATCATTTATTTTGGGCTCAATGTTAATAGGGTGGTGGGACTCTTTGTTGTAAAGGGTGTAATTTCTAACTTCTTGTTGTACTCTCCTCTTTTTAAGTTTTAATAAAATTCTTTGAGCTGCTGATAAAAAAAGACTTTTAACACCAACAAAACAAGTTTCTAGCTGCTTGATCTCCCAATCAAAGAGGTTTCTTCTGAATTCAGGGAACAAACTCCAGAGTCAAGACTATCCAGATCCAGAAAAACAAGCAGCATGTATATCTTCCTTTCCATGTTGAAGGCTATATTAAATAGACTTGGATACAGATCAGCCATGGATCTGTCACCACGGAAACTGTATCCCTGTAATCATTTATGAGGAAGAGCCTCATTCATGATGCCTATTTTCCTAAATACAGGTAACCATGGAAATATCTGTTGCTACTTACCAATCAAGTGAGACAGTGTGCACTAAATTAAGTCCACAAAATGTGACAAAGTAGTCATAGGAGAAAAACAGTAAATCTGCAGTTAATGTTAGGTCAGTTCATTGCAATGGGAAATGTTTCTTTTCTTGCAAAATCCTGGTAATTGGCTTGCATAATATCAGGTGGAAGTAAATATGTTGCATGAAGAGCCACAAATGCGTTATCATTAGTCAAGACTTAACAGTTGAAAACATAGTTGATCTGGTTAATCCACAAATTCATTACCGTCTCTGCTAGTCCATTAATGGATTGGACCATGATTTTGATCTGGTCAATCCAGATATGGATCATAGATAAAAATATGATCACAAGTGTGGGTCAACCTGACTCAGTATGATTAAGTCATTGAAAAGGAAAAAAATAAGGTATGATAATGGACATTTTGTATGGCAATTTAAGGAATAGAATGTGATGACTTATCTCCTTACTATGTTACAGTTGATCAATCCTGTTATCCATGAGACATCTCAAACATATGAATTTTATCCCTATGGCCTGATCCAGCTGCGGTTCAACCTTTGATGAAATGCATGTATCTGGTTCTAGATGATTCATTATATTTTTTATACACTGGCCAGCTCAATGCTGCATCAACATTGGCTGGATTTTTTCTTCCTGCACTGACAGGTGTCTAATAGGATCATGTTGGCACTGATCAACGAGGTAGAGGGTTGCGAGAAGAAAACTGTTACTGAATAGATAGCAAGTCAATGACATCTGACCTCCCCATCTTATGACAACCATATCCATTTGTTTTCCTTTTTTTATTCAATTACCAATGCTGATTCTAGCAATCCAGAGTCCTGGGAGGGGTGTGTGGATAGACTTAACCATTTAGTTGTCTTCTTACCTTGTGAGACTTCTTCTATATTGCCATCCTAAACCATCTCTCTTCTACATTTTTGATATTGCCCATGTACAGGGCTTGCAAGCAATTGAGGAAGCAGTTGGGATGTATTTAAAACTTAAATATGTACTGGTTTTCTTGGAAGGGTCTCTGATGATATTTTCCTGCATTTCATCCTGATCTATCCAATTTACAATTCGATGATACTGCAGAAAACCATTCCTGCATTAATATGTCTCCTTACTTCTTAGAACTATAATGTTCTTTCCCAATTAACAGCATTTCATTCTTGTGGATGCACTGTCAAATGGTAAATTATATAACCTAGAAAACTGAAAAAGAAATCACCAGATTAACTGATATTTAAGTGAAGCCATACTGGGTCAATCCTGTTACTGAGTGGAATCTGAGCCCAGCATAAAGTAATGACTGGTAAGAGTTCTAACAAGGTAATCAATAATGATCGGATCATAGAAATGAAGGAGCATGAATAGATTATGATTGGAATACTTAGTGTATCATGTTGTCAATCAACAAAATTCATGACACTAAAGGTGCAATTTGGGCAGGGTTGGGTTGAGAATTTGTTAAAATTTGAAGGGGCCTGGACCTGGTACAGTGTAAACTCTTCAAATCAGGTATGGGACTGGCACCCACCTTCTAAGAGACATAGCAGACAATGAAGCATCTACTAGCAGACAATGCAATACACCAGCAAATTAATAAATAAATAAATAAGAAGGCCTTCAGATAAGGCATACCCTGACACAAGTGTCCTTGCAAGAGCACATTCATGATTTTTTAATCGATGTCCTTCATCAACGATCATGTAGTACCAGTGAATTTTCTTCAGGAATGCTTTGTCCCGTATGATAAGATCATAATGGGTAATCATTACATTGAACTTCCCTTCTCCTGAATACTCTTCCCTCAAAAGCTTACGTTCATCTAGACGCCCATCATATAGAACAGCCACAATACTGAATCAAACACAAGGCCGTTGAGAAAGTGGAGTGGAATCAAAGTAAACACTAATCAAAACAAAAAGCAAATAAATAAAATAAAACAAAAAAGAGAAGGATATGAAGGACATACCTAGGGGCCCATGTTGAAAATTCATTAACCCAATTTGGTAATACAGCCTTTGGAGCCACAATCAAATGGGGCCCAGTTACACCTTTGTGTTCCATGAGATATGCAACCAATGATATGGTTTGAATTGTCTTCCCTAACCCCATCTCATCAGCTAAAATGCCATTTAAGTTGTTGTTGAACAAAGATAACATCCACTGAAGACCTTCCAATTGGTATTGCCTTAATTCTCCACCTTGCAGTATAGATGGCTGCTCTGTGACCTGTACAGAGTTAAAAAGCTAGTTAGATGTGTAGATACTTTATGTAATGTTGTTCTATGGTCCCTATTGTACCATAGCATTCTTTTTCTTTCTTATCTTTCAGCCCTCCAAGGGCCTCTTTGTAATTATTCCTTTTTTTATCTTTAGCCTTTCATGGGTCTCTTTGTAAATACTTATAATTAATAAGATATAAAGGCTCTTTGAGGGTGGGGGTTGGATATACTGTTTGACACCCCTGAAACTCTTGGTTTTCTCTCAACCTAGAAGATTGACATGGTATCAGAGCGGGCCATATCCTTTAGCTGCTGATTGATTTGAGTTTTGGGGTGATTAGTAGACTGTTTAAGGAGTATTTCGATCATTCTCAAACCCTACTTGAAGTTTTTTAAGTGCTGCTGTGATCAGACGAAGCTGATATCATTTTTCCTGGAAAAGACGCCCAGCAGGTCAGATTTTTTTTTTTTTTTTTTTTTAAATCGGCTGATTCAATCAGCCTAGAACTTTGTAGTTGGTGTCGTCCAGGCCTTCTTTATCTGTTCATCATTCTTCTTTGAAGTTTGGATCAGTTTCGATAGGGTTTTAATCCCATCTTGTTGCTGACAGTCCTGAAACTTACCATTTTAGGATTGAGATTGATACAGCCCTCTTTTTGAGATTTCTGCAGCAGAGTCTCAATTTCCTTTGGTGGAGTATTATTTCAGCATTGTTGTGTGGATGCTATTGATTTTATTTGGGTGATTAATCACCAGTTTCTTGGACTGTTACCCTTTCTTGAAATCTGTTATCGTTTTTTGGGCTTCCAAAATGTCTAAGGCTGATATCATTCCCATAAAGTTTGATGGAACTAACTACAGCATGCCACCTACCCTTTTCTCATGTGTTTGATATCTAACTACACCGTAAAGTTTGATATCTTGTGTTTCTTGTTGCTTAAATAAAAGTCGCACTCTACCCTTTTCTCACACATCTGAGCATGCCAAATCACCATTTGAGATTATTCATAGTGATGTTTGGACTTCATCTGTTATTTCTCGACTTGGATACAAGTACTTTGTCTTGTTTATTGATGATTGCACTAGGTATACATAGATTTATTTTCTGAGACATAAATCTGAAGTATATCCTACATTTCGGCTTTTCCATACTATGATACGAGTCCGATTTCAGTCTCATATGCATATTCTCCGTTCAGATTCAGGGGGAGAATACACTAATGGAGACTTCTTAACCTACTTGAGAAGTCATGGGATACAAGTTCAACGAAGTTGTCTAGATACACCTCAAGAGAATGGAGTGGCAGAGTGCAAGAATGGTCATGTGCTTAGTGTTGTGAGAACCCTACTGCAAGAATCTCATGCACCTTCTTCCTTTTGGGTGGAGGCTGCCGGTACTGCTGTTTTCTTGATTAACTATGTTCCCTCATCAGTTCTAGCTAATATGTCCCCTTTCCAAAAACTATTTGCTCGTTCACCAGACTTATCTAGCCTCCATATTTTTGGGTGTCTTTGCTTTGTTCATCTTCTTCCTTGTGAACGTTATAAGTTATCTGCATTATCTACTCAGTCTGTTATGTGTGCCTTTGTGGGATCTAGTCCAAACCACAAAGGATTTCTTTGTTATGATCCCTCTACTCGTCATATTCGTGTTTCTTGAAATGTTGTTTTCCTTGAGCATATCTCCTTTTTTCTATTGTTGCAAAGTTATCTTCTCCATTTGTTTTTGTCTTGCAGAATTTTGACTCATAGGATGCTTCTCCTCCTACTGGTGTGAAGGATTTTCTTGTCTTCTCTCGTAGAAGACTGTGTGCCCCTATCCTACACCTCCAACTTCACTTCCTCATGGCCCTAGTGTTTTAAAAGTGCAAGGCGCAGAAAAGACACAAGGGTCAATTTGCGCCTGAGGCGCAAGGTGCAAAAATACAAAAAAAAAAAATGCTAAAAAATAAAAAAAATGTAAAAAAAAAAAAGCCAAAATTTTTCAAAAGAAATTAAACATAATATTAATAAAAAAATATAAACTTAAATTTCAAAATAATGTTTTAAAAAACCTATTATCTAAATTGTATACTACAGATAGAAATTTGACTGATCAAAAAAAGATTGTCAATTTGTCGGAAATTTGCAAGTCCTCCTTATGATTTTTTTACACACTCTGACATGTATTTCCTTTTTCTTGATAATCAATTACATATGCTTGTACTGGACTTAAAAGGAAATATGAAATGTATACTTCATAATATAGTATCATTTTTCTTCCTCACCTCAATACAAAAATATTGAATGCTTAGAAAAAGTAAAATAATTAGTTATCCTTAATCTTGAAGTAGAACTTTGACAACTATACCTTCTTTATCTTTACCATCAGAAGTAAATTTGACTTCTAAGTTTGATAAGAAACTTGATTAAAGAAGTAAAAAAGTGAGAAAGAAGAAGAAAATAGAAAAATAGAAGGGGATGGAGAAGAAGAAGAAGAAGAGGGTTCGATAAACACCTCTCTCCCCTCGCTAATCCTTTTATTAATGTGGGGCGTCCAACTAAGCATAAACTTAAAATAACTTGAAAAGAAATTAACAAGCCCATTAGCATACAAAATAAATAACCTACTATTGAAACATAAAATAGACACTAAGGCCCATTCAGCCTAGTCTCTCTACACTCCCCCTCAAGCTGAGCATAGATGTCAATCACAGCCAGCTTGCTTATAGTGTGTTAGCTTCCCTTTTGGAACACCTTTGGTCAAGACATCAGCCAACTACTCTTTTGAAGAAATAAATGGCAAGCAAACCTCTCCTGAAGCAACTCTTTCCCATATAAAATGTCTATCAACCTCTATGTGCTTAGTTCTGCCATGTTGAACGGGATTATGTGCAATGTTGATAACAGCCTAGTTGTCACAGTAGAGCATCATTGGCTTTTCATAGTCAACACCCAACTCTTCCAGAAGTGATCTCAACTATAGTAATTCTGACACTCCATGTGCCATTGCCCTGTATTCTGCTTCAACTGAGGATCTGACTACTACAAACTATTTCTTACTCCTCCATGAGACAATGTTCCCTACCACTAAAGCACAATATCCTGAGGTGGATCTCCTATCATCAGTACATCTAGCCCAATCAACATTAGTGTATGCTTCCTACTTCATGTGTCCATGTTTGGCAAACAAAATACCTTTCCCTGAAATGCCTTTCAAATACACAACTCTTTCTGCAACAGCTAAATGTGTCTCTAGGAGAATGCATAAACTAACTAATAACACATTGCATAGGAAATATATGGCCAAGTCATGCAGAATAATAACAACTTCCCAAGCAGCCCTTGAAACACTCCCCTATCAGGCAACAGTTCACCATCAGTGGCAGAGAGCTTATGATTGAAGTCTATAGTGGTGGAAGCTGGTTTAGCATCAAGTTTACTAGTCCCTACAAAGAGGTCAAGAACATAATTGCGTTGAAAAATGAAGATACCATCCTTGGATCTTGCAACTTCAATTCCCAAGAAATATCTGAGATCCCCCAAATCCTTGATTTCAAATTCAGAGTTAAGAAATCTTTTGAGCTTAATCACTTCTTGGGTGTCATTACCCATGACTACAATGTCATCAACATAAACAATCAGAAAAGTCACTAAAGAGTTACTTATTTTTAGAAACAAAATATGGTTAGATTGGGTTTGTGTGTAACCAAAGGATACAAGAGCAGCTCTGAATCTCTCAAACTAGGCTCGAGGAGACTGTTTAAGACCATAAATAGATTTCTGTAGTTTACACACCTTCCCTTGCATTTCCTTTCCATACACCCCTAGAAGCAAAAAGACATATAGACCTCTTCATGGAGGTCTCCATTCAAAAAGGCATTTTTAACATCAAACTGGTGAAGGGGCCAATAAAAAATAGCAGCTATAGACAACAAAACTTGAGCTGAAGTCATCTTGGCCACAAGAGTAAAGGTCCCAAGGTAGTCAATACCATACATCTGAGTGTAGCCTTTAGCAACCAATCGAGCCTTAAACCTCTCCATAGTGCCATCAGAATGGTACTTAATGGTGAATACCCATTTACAACCTACTGGTTCCTTCCCTTCAAGCAAATCCACAATATCCCAGGTATGGTTCTTACACAAAACATCAAGTTCAGTCATCATAGCATCCCTTCATTCAGGTTTGGACAGGGCTTTTGGTACAGACCTGGAAATCACATGGGTAGAAACAATAGAAGATCAAGACTGTAATCAGTCTTGAATGCTAATAGATTTTAGGTTTAGAAAGTAGAAGAAAAGTGAGAGGAAGGAGAAGGAAAAGAAGAGTGTTGGACAGTTTTGTATGCCCTTAGCTTCAATCAAAATGATGTACTTTATGAATTTATTGTAAATGAATAAAAGTGCATATTTGATTCATGTTCCCTTGGTATGTTTCTGTTAATACTCCCACAAGGGCACAATATCCAGAAGTAGACCTTCTGTCATCAACACTCCCAGCCCAATTGGCATCTGTATAGACCTCCACCCTCATGTGATTATTGTTCTTGAGCAATATACCTCTACCCGGACATCTCTTCAAGTATGCTAATATTCTCTCTGTTGCAAGAAGATGAGAAATTCTAGGGGAATGCATATACTGGCTAACAACACTAACTGCATAACTGATATCTGGCCGAGTGAGGCAGAGATATAGGAGCTTTCCAACCAACCGTTGGAACATAACTTTGTCTTCAAGAGACTCCCCGCCCTCTGCACTAATCTTGTGATTTTGTTCAATGGGTGTATCAACAGGCTTAACACCCAACTTTCCAGTTTCCGCCAACAGATCTAGAACATATTTTCTCTGAGAGATAAAAATCCCCTGCTTGGATCTAGCAACCTCAATACCCAGAAAGTACCATAGTGCACCAAGATCTTTCACCTCAAACTTTTGATGAAGGAGCTGTTTGAGGGACTCAATCTCATGGCTATCATTTCCTGTCACCACAATATCATCAACATATAATGCAAGTAGTGTCAAAGAGGACTCCACCCTCTTGATGAATAGTGTATGATCTGACTGGGCCTGTACATAACCAAACTTTCCAAGGGCTAACCTGAAGCTATCAACAAACCAGGCTCTAGGTGACTGCTTCAAACCATACAATGCCTTGTTCAGTCGGCAAACCTTCTTCCCTGTCTCTGTATCATAGAATTTAGGAAGCAACTGCATGTAGACCTCTTCCTGTAAGTCTCCATTCAGAAAGGCATTTTTAACATCCATCTGGAACAAGGGCCAAGAATGATTTGCTGCAAGGGATAACAGAACTCGGATGGTGGTCATCTTGGCTACTGGGGCAAAGGTCTCCAAGTAGTCTATACCATAAGTTTGGGTGAACCCCTTTGCGACCAGCCGGGCTTTGTACCTTTCATAAAAGCCATCAGCATTATGCTTTCACAGTGAACACCCATCTACATCCCACCGGTTTCTTTCTTTTTGGTGGGTCAACCAGTGCCCAAGTATTATTCTTCAACAGGGCATCCATTTCGACTTGCATTGCATCTTTCCATTCTGGAACTGATGAGACTTCTTGCACTATTCTTGGAATAGGAACATCGGCAATGGAAGTGAGATAGGACCGGTAAGAGGGAGATAGGCGATCATAGGATAAGAACTGTGAGATGCTGTGAGCTGTGGAAGTGGTGCAATGTCGTTTCCCTTTCCCGATGGCAATAGGGAGATCAAGGTCATCCACAGGAGGGGAAGTGACAACAATGGAAGGTGTCTCAGTAGGCTCTGGATCTGGAACCGCAAAAGGAACTGGAGCTGGCCGGGACTACCAATGACTAGGATCAACATGCCTGCATCGCCTGTGATAGACTCTCAACTCCTGATCCCTCTTACCACCCTCACCACTACAACCTTCACCACCTAGCGGAATAGGTAAAGGAACAACCCCACTCCCACTGCGCTCCCCCTAAGGAAAGAAACTCAAAACAGCCCCACTCTCACTGCTCTCCCCCTGAGGAGAAACCCTAGGATAATAGGGTGTCTCCTCAAAGAAGGTGACATCCATGGAGACAAACCTTTTCCCTGAAACCGGATCATAGTAGCAATAACCCTTTTGATTTTGCGCATAACCAAGGAAAATGCATTTGGAGGCCTTAAGTTCAAACTTGGAATGATAAGGCCCGAGAAGCTGAACGAAACAGGTACAACCAAAGTTTTAAGGGGAACAATGAACAACTCCTCGTCTGGGTATAGAAGGGAAAAAGGGGTTTTCATATCAAGAACCTGGGAAGGAACCCGATTAATGAGATATACTGCCGTGAGGATAGCATCACCCCAGAAGCGAATAGGTACATTGGAGGTAAACATAATGCTTCTAGCCACCTCCAATATATGCCTATTCTTCTTTTCGGCAATGCCGTTCTACTGTGGTGTATAAGGGCAAGTGCTCTGGTGAATAACTCCAAGGCTAAGAAGGTAGGAGGTCAATGGCTTAGCAAAGTATTCCTTTGCATTATCAGATCTAAGGACTTTGATTTTGGCCCCAAACTGAGTGAGAATCATCTGATGGAAGTTTTGGGTCAGAGCAGGAACCTCATCCCAAGAACGCATAAGATAGACCCAAGAAAAGCAGGTATGGTCATCAACAAACAATAGAAAATATCTGTACCCGCCCATATAAGAGAAATGATATGGCCCCCAAACATCAGTATGCACAATATGAAAAGAGGAATTACTCCTTTTATTACTCAAAGAATAAGAGGTTCTATGATGTTTGGCAAACTCACAACTCTCACACCTCAACTTTACAACTCAACAGACTCAAATAAAGCAGGAAACAGACTCTTCAAAGACCTAAAAGACAAATGACCTAATCGATTATGCCAAAGCATAACCGGACTCACAGACTGAGAAACAAAAGACTTCTTATCCACTGACTCCTCCCGACGAGAACTCATTCCAAGCAAATAGATCCCGTTCGTCTCACGGCCAGTCCCAATCACCTTCTTCGTCTAAGTCCTAAAAAACACATCGGTCAGGGAAAAAGGTTACTGAACAATTCATGTGTTTGGTAATACTACTGACTGAAAGCAGGTTAGTATCAAGCTTAGGGACATGCAAGACAGAAGATAAAGAGATAGTATCCGATAGCTTGATGCCACCCTTGCCTGAAATGGGAACAAGAGAGCCATTAGCAATGGATACTCTATCTCGGCCAGAGGACAAGTGATAAGAAGTGAACAATGATGGCAAGCTAGTCATATGGTCAGATGCACCTGAATCTATTACCCAGCAGTGGTCAATATTACCTGGAGATGAAGCATGGTAAGCTGAGGCTCAAGTACCTGAATGTGCAAATGCAGATGTGGCAGGAGCTGATGGTGACTGAGATGGCTGAGCTGAACTCCCAACTTCTTTTTCCACCTATATGAGGGCAGCCCGAACAACGGTTAAAGTCTCTAGGAATGTGCCTGATGAGGATGTTGAATCAGTGTTCACGGCCACATGAGCATTACCCTTCTTATTTCTTAGTTTTGCTGGGACCAAGTGAGGATGTAGCTTCCAACAAGTGTCTTTTGTGTGCTTGGGTTTCTTGCAATGTTCACATACCAGGTCCCGTTTATCTTCCTTCTTCCAGTCCCTTTCTGAATCACCCCCTGACTTAGGTTTAATAGCTGTTAGGGCGAGGAAAGGGGGCTGAGGCTGCATCATGACTTTCTTCCTGGTCTCTTCACTATGCACCAGGGAGTATACTTGAGAAAGGGTCACACTATCTCTTGTCAATATCTGTTGTCGCACAATGTCATATTCTGAATTCAAACCAGCCAGAAACTCAAATACCCTATTTGTCTCGACTTGCTTTCTGTGAGTCTGTGCATCTTTGGGACTCTCCCACTCAAGGGTCTCTAGATGGTCAATCTCATGCCACAAGGATTTCAAGGTAGAGAAGTAGATAGAAACAGGCTTCTCTCCTTGTTTAAGGTTGTTCACCTCACACTTCAGTTGATAGGCTCTAGCAACATTAAGGGGTTGGGAATAGGTTTCTTTCACAACATCCCATATCTCTTTGGCTGCCTTTGCCCACAAGTAATTTTGACTGATATGTGGCTGCATAGAATTACACTGTCATGCCATAACCAAATAGTTCTCTTGAACCACTTGGTGTATGTCGGGTCCTCCTTGGAAGGTTCTTTCACATCTCCCAATAGGTAACCTAATTTTCCCCTTCCTCCAATAGCCATCATGGCTGATTGAGCCCATTCCAAGTAATTTGACCCATCAAATCTCATAGTTGTAATCTGAAACTCGGTTTCAGACACACTACCATAACTGTTGTTTCCAAAATTACTTTCTCCCTGACCTTTAAACTCCATCTTTGGTTAAGAACCAGTGGCTACAAACTGTTAGAGCCACTACACCAGAAAAACAGAGTAAAATAAATGCAGGTATAAAATCTGCTCTGAAACCAACACAAATCTGATCTGAAATCTGATCTGATCTGAAACCAACACAATCTGATCTGAAATTAATCGGCTATCACAGTATATGCAAGAAGCCAACTCAAATCTGATCTGAAATCAATCGGCAAGCACAGTACCAGGTAGTCTGTCAAGTTTTTATCCTGTAGAAGAGCAATCTGAGATGCTATTTTCTAAAACCACTGTTGTGGGGCCCATTGTTGCGAGAGCAGAATTAGGGTTTCAATTGTAGGTCTGAAATAAGTGCTCAGTTGCACTCTTCAAGCAGTCCGTACAAGTGGGACCTGTCGTAGGGTCAATATGAAACCCTAAAACTGATCACCTCCGAGAGAAGGGGGGTTCGGCCCAACAGTCAAACCCTAGAAACAAACTTAAAACAGTTCGGCCTCTCCTTCTAGATAGGTCCAACCTATCTCGACTGATTGCAGTCTCTGAAACTAAATAAAAAACTTACTTATGGATTTCGGTTTACTGCCTTCCAAGGTTACCTGAACACTAATCTTCGTTGTTTCTTCCTGATTACCAACTCTCTACAAGCCGCGACAAGTCCTCAACTGCTGCGAACCTCTCCTGGTAATCTCCAAGAATCAGCCGCCGAATACTTCTTCATAGGCTTCTAGCCCTAGCTAGTCCTCATGTGGTCGGATGGACTAGACACACATGAGAAGCCCTAGATAGGCTCTGATACCAAGTAGAAGATCAATACTGTAATCAGTCTTGAATCCTAATAGATTTTAGGTTTACAAAAGTAGAAGAAAAGTGAGAGAAAGGAAAAGGAAGAGAAGAGAAACAGGAGAACACAAGGAGTTGAAAGGAGGGACAGATTCTAACACATCTGCTGCCGCCACTCTCTTAGCATTTATAGGTTATGTTCAATACATAATGGAAAGGACAAATCTGCCCTTAGTACTTACATGATAAATAAAGTAAACAAAAACTGAAATAAATAACAACTGAATTAACAAGCTGACCCAAACTGACACTACTATAACTGAAAACAAATAACTACACATGCTTCCTACGAACACAATGGGGACCACTACTGTGGGGCCCACATCAGTGTTCTCTATAGAAACAAAGGCAAGAAAAGAGTAATAGGTAGAGAATAGAAGGCTATAAGACAAGTGTTTGGAGATACAATGTGTTGTACACTTGCGCTTGCCTTTTCGAAGGGCAATAGGAAGGTCAAAGTATAGAAAGGTAGGTGGGTCAGAGGAGGGCTGACTTGTTACCTTAGTAGTGATGGGAGGTGCAAGAGGCTCTGTAGAAGGTGTGGAAACAACTTGCCCATGCCTGAATCTTTGTTGTTGGTACCACCTTTGGAGCACATTATGTGAAGGAAATGTAGGAGAATGAGTCGGAGAAGGAGGGGGAGCAGGAACATGTGGTGGAGACATAGTGGAGGGGGAGGCATCAAAAGAGGATGACTCAGTAGGGGACTCAAAAGGAACTGGAAGAGTAACAGTTGGAGAAATAGCAAATGGCTCATCAGATGCTCCCCCTCAGAAGAAATACCAAAGAAAGGAATGGACTCAGCAAATGTGACATCCCTAGAGACAAAGCGGGTGCCACGAGCCAAATCAAAACAACAATATCCCTTTTGTGTGGAGGCATATCCTAGAAAGACACAATTATGTGTCGTAGGCTCAAATTTGTGTCTCTGATGATTATGAGCATGTACATAGCAAGTGCACCCAAAGATTCGGAGAGGAAGAGAAAAGAGATCCCCATCAGGAAAGAAAAGGCTAAATGGGGTTTTGAAACCCAGAACCTAAGAAGGCATACGGTTAATCAAGATGGTGGCAGTAAGGACAACATCCACCCAAAATTTAATAGGAACATGAAATGTAAAATGGAGGCAATAAGCAATCTCAACCACATGGCGGTTCTTCCTTTCCGCCACTCCATTCTATTGTGGAGCGTAGGAACAAGAACTCTGATTAATAACCCCAAAGGTCTCAAAGTAGGATGAAAGGTTCTTCTCAAAATATTTTACTCGGCATTATCAAATCAGAATATTTTGATCCGTATATTAAACTGGGTAAGGATAAGCTCATGAAAATTTCTCACAATAGTTGGTACTTCATCCCGGGATCTCATGAGATAAATCCAAGTATAGCAAGAATAATCATCAATAAAGAGGATAAAATATCTGTAACCCCCCATAGTAGGCAAATGATATGGTCCCCACACATCAGTGTGCACAATATGAAAAGGAAAATGGATCTTTTATTGCTTACTGAATAAGATTGTCTACACTGCTTATCAAGTTCACAAGACTCACAATGAAGACTCGATAAATACATTCCCTTAAACATATTGGGAAACAAATGACTCAAGGCTGAAAAAGGTAAATGACCAAACCGCAAATGACATAACATGATTCTATCAATAGACACTTACACAACAGACTCCAAAGCTACTCCATTAGGTGGTCCAAGACTCCTATCAGGTGTGTCCAACAAGCATATTCCATCCATCTCATGGTCACTTCCAATCGTCCTCCGAGATTTTAAGTCCTAAAAAACACAATGGGTAGGAAAAAAAGTTATGCTATAGTTCATGAATTTAGTCATGCTACTAATAGATAAAAGATTGGTATTAAGCTTGGGTACATGAAGAACCGAGGATAAGACAAGTGTGTCAGAGGCCTTGATATCTCCTTTGCCAGGGATGGAAGCAAGAGAGCCATCAGTAAGAGATATCTTCTCTCTACCAGAGAAGAGCTGATAGGAACAAAAGAGGTTAGCCAAACTGATCATATGGTTTGATGCACCAAAATCAATAATCCAAGGAATTTTATGATTACCTAAAACAAAAGCATAATTTGCAAAAGCACGAGTATGAGTGAGCAAATGCAGATGATGAAATGCCACTAGAAGGGTAGGATGCTGTTACAATGGTTTCCAAGTGATTCAATAACCTCTCATACTTCTCAAACTCTGCCTTTATTGCTGCCAGCTGCTCCATAGCTGACTTTTCTTCACTCTCCTTGTTCCCTCTTTCAGGTATTGTGGCAACATTAGCATTCTTAGTATGCCTTGGTTTCCAAAACCTGTCCAGGAGAAGATCAAGATGGAGTTTCCAACAAGTGTACTTAGTATGCCTTGGTTTCTTGCAGTACTCACATATCACTTCTTTCTTCTCAGTCGGACCTTTTGGCTTTATTCTAGCATGGCCAAAATGTTCTCTGTAGGTGGACTTTGTAACTGCACCTGTCTCCTACTCCCTTCACTGCTTACCATAACATATGCCTAAGCAAGAGTGATCTCATCCTTCGCCAGAATACTCTGTCTAATAATGTTGAACTCAGGGTTGAGCCTTGTAAGAACTCCACCAATTTCCTAAAAGTCTCAGCATCATTAGTACTCTCCCAAACAACTGTCTCCATAACATCAATTTCCTACCATAGTGATTTCAGCATGGAATAGATCACTACACCTCCCCCTATCTCAGATTTTTCACATCACTTTTCAGCTTATAGACTCTTGCCACATTCAACTTTTGTGAATATGTTTTTGTAACATTGTCCCAAATTTCCTTAGCAAAGACATCTGGATATAATGCTGACTTATATGGGACTGCATAGAGTTAACCAACTATCCAATAACAGTGTAGTTCTCCTGCATCCTTTTCTCATATGCAGGGCTTGTCTCTACGGGTTTCACCTTACTGACAGTGAGATATCCCAATTTACCTATACTACAGACATGAATCCGTATAGGTTGTGCCCAAGGTAGATAATTGGTGTTGTCTAACTTGATTGTGGTCACTTCAGTAAAAAAGGAATCTACCGGGCCAACCCCGGATACCAGCATCTACTTTGATTCACTTTTGGAATGCTCCATTAATCAAACAAAAATAAAAAAAAAAAATCAGTTCTTCAATCTATATAAATTTAACTAGGGGTGAGCAAAAAAAAACAAAAAACCGAACTGACTGAAAAAACCAACTGAAACTGAACCAAAAAATTGGTTAACCGAACCGACCAGTTCGGTGTTTTTAAAAAACCTAAGGTACCAGTTCGGTTTCATTTAACCAATATAGAAAACCGGCGATTAACCGAACTGACCGGTATACATATATTTCTATATATTTTATATATATTTATGTATATTATATATATTTTATATATTATAAATTAATAAATATGCATTATATATATAAATATATATTTATACTATATAATATATTATTTATTGTTTAAAATATAATATTTTATTTATATTAATAAATTTTTATTATATGTTTATATATATTTTTATAATTTATATTGTAAAAAATAAAAAACCGATGAATCGAACCAGCAGTTAACCGATAAGTTTTGGTTTGTTTCGGATATCGATTTTCCAAAAACTTGTACTACCGGTTCGGTTACAAAAAGTGCCCCACGGTTACAGTACCTGGAGACTTGAAAACTAGGGTTTCATTGCACCCGGTTGTCGGAGAGGAAGAAAGAAGAGGTAGCCGCTCCTACCAAAGCTTCCAAACCACCTACAAGTCTCAACCACACACTTCTAGAGATCAAATTACACCTCCCAAGTCCTAAACACCACACCCAAATCTTCTCCTTGACCTGTAACTTAAAAGCTCTCTAGTCGGCTAGGGTTTTGGGCAGAAAATTACAGCTCCACTTCTTGGCAGTTTTCGACCAGATTCTAACTCTCCAAACCCTCTACCAACTAGGCAAAAATATTCTCTAATCTATCAGGGAAAAGAGAAAAGAGGGAAGCCTGCTTTGATACCAAGAAGTAAATTTGACTTCTAAATCTAATAAGAAACTTGATTAAAGAAGTAAAAAAGTGAGAAAGGAAGAAGAAAACAGCAGAATAGAAGAAGAGGGTTCGACAATCACCTCTCCCCCCTCACTAATCCTTTTATTAATCTTCACTAATGTGGTTAATTACAAATCAGCCCTTAAGTGGGGCGTCCAGCTAAGCATAAACTTAAAATAACTTAAAAAGAATTTAACATGCACATAAGACAGGTCCATTAGCATACAAAATAAATAACCTCCTACTGAAACATAAAATAGACACTAGGGCCCATTCGGCCCAGTTTCTCTACACCATCCTTTACTCTTCTTACCTTTCACCAGTTAACTTTTTATAGATATTTTCTTTATAAACTTATAATTCATGTGGCTGCTATAACATCCTCTGCAAGATGAAGTCTATTTTCAAACTGTCACCACAAAAGTGCAAATTGCAGGAGCCAAGAATCCCCACCTCAATGCTATATGTTAACTTAGTCTCAAGTACTTAAGCACTTTGGAGGAGGTTATTCTTACACCTACAAAATTTGATTTTATAAGGCAGTCCAGTTCATTTGTCAGTATTTAGTATTAAATATAGAAACTCAAATTGAGCATGCTTTAGAAACATTAGAAGGGCAATATATCAGGGACTTGTTAAGATAAAAAAAGAAAAACTAGCAAGGAATGAGTAGTATGTACATATATGCAGGGAATTACAAATTCTGTAATGGGACCAAGACCAACTCTGATATCCTCTATGATGAAAATCAGCTGACCAAATATCTTTAAACATACAAAAAGGACAAATGATCCAGAAAAAAGTCTAAATATGCCAGGAAAATATAATCAAGAGATTGATTTAATATCTTCACCAAAATGATGTGTCCAATCACCATATCCAAAAAACATCACCATATCCTTTTTGAGCATGATGTTCATGATGTTGTTTATATGGTCTATCCAACAGGCAAGAAGAACTCTTCTAAACAAAAAGATTCACCAAACACTCGGTTGATTAAATACTGTAATCATTATGAACAGTTTAATTCCACATGGGTCTTTAAGATTGAATATTTAATTTTAACAATGTCCCACTAATTAAGATGCAAGTGAGATATAACACTACATATGGATAACTATTAAAGAAACTACATACAGATAAACTCCACAAGAGCATAAAAATTATCATATCTTGTAAAAAGAACAAAGCAGGCAGATGATTGAGGTTTTGCATCTTACCTTTTCCTGAATTGAATGAACGACAGAATTATATTGCCGCTGACCTTCAAGTAAATCACCTGTCTTAACATGATTATCAGAATCTAAATCAACAAATTCTATGTCTTCATCAGGAAGCAAATCCCTAGGGGTTTCACTTTTAGAAGCAGATGACTGGGAAGCATCAGCATCTTCTGATCCTTTCAAAGGTTCAATTCCACCAAGATGCTCTGCATCCTTTTGCTTTTTAACCGCAGCTCCCAGACGCACAAGAAGCTCATTGGTTTTTCCAAGAAGCATTGTTAACCGTTCATTCTTACTCTCTTCTACCATCTTCATGTATGCTTCTTGGTCATCAGCTTTTAGTGCTTGGATCCTCAATTTTTCTGCTCGTGTAGCACGTTGCCGTTGCCTTCCATGCCATGCCTGCTAACATATGAGAGGGCCCACAGTGAATCCCTTTACAGGATAACAATAAAGAATAATACTTACAGGGGATGAGCAAGAGGGGAAGGACCTTTTTGAGCACAATCCCTCTGGTTAGTGGTTTGAAACAGTAGAAATTTTAATGACAAGGGTAAATCTGTGACTTAAGTGGTTAGGTGGGCCATAGAAACCTTTCATTCTTGCCTTGCAGCCCATGTGCTGTTTAGAGGCATCTCCCACCATTCTCATTTTGAGTATTCAATACTGTTTGCTTGAGATCTATCGTAGAGTTTGTCGAGTAGCTTTTTGGAACTTCACATATTCTTTTCTATAATTATCTTGTACATCCTTTCATTATCATGTATAGTTCTCTTGCTCTACATGGAGAATACTTGTACATGGTTATAGTTAAGTATCAATGAAACTACTTAACTCTCCCTCTCTTTCTCAAAAGAAAAAAAAAAGAGCACTCATATAGAACCACAATAAATGCTATTTTGTTCTCAAATTTTTTCATGAAACTCACAATATCATACACCATCAGTGTTAAAAGTGTCAGCAAGTCATCAACTAATCAACCAACTAGTCAGTTGAGGACTGGACTAACTGTACCACTAACTAGTTGGTCAATACTCATGATGCAATCATCTAGGATGACTAATCATCAACTAGTCAATTAACAACAAAGTTATTTTAAAGATTTATTTGTTTGCTTGTATTTCAAATTATTTGAAATAATATTGAGTATGTTTGTATTTTGTTATATTCATGCCATTGTCTTAAATATTTGTGATGGAGCACGATTGGATGATGACATATAAAATAGAAAAAAAAAACATAAAATAAAAGAAGACAATGCATGAGTACTTTTAAGTTTTCTTTCAATCAGTGCTGTGTTGGTGCAGAGTTGCACAAACAAAGCGCACACTGATTAGTCAAGGTTGTACTCCTTTGGAAAACAAAGGTTGTAATTCCCTTTCCTAGCCTATCCAATTTGACCTTTTATTTTTTATGTTTGCAAAATGAAGACAATAAAATAAATGTTCAATGTCATTCTTTTATTGCATGTTGTAGTCTATATTGACTTATTTATGAGATTACATCAATATCTTAAATTCAGAACATATCCTTTTTCATCAACTAGTCAGTGGCACTGACTAGTCATCAATTGACTAGAGAGACCAAAACAACTAGTCACTATATGTAATGTAGGGATGTCAACAGGTTGGGTTCAGTATGGGTCCCAAACTGAACCTCAGGTTGGGTTCAGTATGGGTCCCAAACTGAACCTCATCCAACTTATTGGGAAGGAATACAAAATTTGACCTACCCCACCACCATGAAAATTACAATTGTTCTTAGCAAAGGCTATATTTACAATTTTTTCAATGTTACTATGTCAATGGAAGTACAGACTGTTACTGGAGTGCTCCCGGGCAATGTTGATGCCTCTAGTGGTATGATAACCATTGTGAAATTTAATGGAACCTCTCAATCAGTCAAGCTTAATATTGGAGGTAGGGTAAACCAGGATTCGTTACTAGTAAGGAGGGGAAGCTGAAAACTGATGACTCCAAATTTGTCAAATGGGAACAGGATAATTCTTTAGTTATGTCATGGATGGTGTGTTCGATGCAGCCACATGTTGCCCATAACTACATGTTCTTCTCCACTGCCAAGGATATTTGGGATTGTGTTACAGCCACATATTCTCAGGCAAAAAATACATTGTGTTACAGCCACATACTCTCAGGCAAAAAATACAGCCCAAGTCTACTAACTCTAAAGATAAGCCTATAATATGCATTAGGGGGAGAGGACTATAGCCATGTACTTCTCTTCCTTGCAGTCTCTATAAGAAGAAATGGACCATCTGGAGGCCTTGGAATGGAAACCTTGAGGATGGTGAACAATACCAGAAGTATGTTGAGAAGAATTAAGTGTTTGACTTCTTAGTTGGGTTGAATGCTGAGTATGATTTTACTCAACAACATATCTTGAGTGCAAATATTGTTTCTCTTGCTACTACATTCCTTGGTACAGGGAGAGGAGAGTAGAAGGGTTGCCATGATGCAGACTTCAATGGTGGACCATTCTATTTATATGTCTTCCAAACCCAAGTAAAGTATAACTAGAAATGGTGTTAATGAAAAGCCTGATGAAGTGGTATGTGAATATTGAAAGAAGCCAAAGCAGACCAAGCATAAGTGTTGGAAACTAAATCCGCATTTGAAGCTTGAAAGGTTCAAAACAACAAAGAAGGGAAATGTGTTCACCTTGCTACTATTGGAGTGAATTGTCCTCCTAATGTACAAGTTCCTACACATTATACCTTTACTGGTTCTAGTAATCCTTCCAATGCTTTTGCAAATACAAGTACTGCACTTGCTTGCCAATCTTCTTCTGCTAGCTCCTAGATTGTGAACTCCAGAACTAGGGCATATATGACTGGTATGATGGATCTCATACTCCAATTTCTGGTCTGGGTGAAGTTAAGCTTACTCATGATCTTTCTCAGAGCTTTGTTCTCCATGTTCCTTAGTTATACAAAAACCTTTTATCTCTTAGCTCTCTTACAAATATCATAACTGTACATCAGGAAGTTTCTTCACATATGCAGTTGAAGCATCAGTTTATCTCATTAATAGACTTCCTTCACGGACCCTTTGTCTTCAATCTCTTCATCAACTTCTTTTCCTTAAGGATCCCATTTTTTGTCTACCTCTCAGAGTTTTTGGTTGTAACTACTTTGTTTATGACATGAGTCCTCATTTCAAACTTGATCCTAAATCTATCAAGTGCAATTTTTTGGGTTACTCTTCGGTCCAAAAGAGGTACAAGTGCTTTGATCCCCATTCTGTCCGCGGGTATGTATCTAAGGGTGTTATATTTCTTGAGTCCACTCCATATTTCCAGCCCACTTGTCCTCTTCAGAGGGAGACTGTCAATGAAGATAGGACTCCCTTTTGTTTTCATGTTCCTATCTCTATGGACATTCCTGGTCCATTTTCCTTCCTTCCCATTTGTAGTAACAATATTCCTACTCCTCCCGTTCCTTAGTAGTGCTCCTGGCAGTAGTGGTTCGTAAGACGCAAAAATAAGGTTACTCCTGAGTTAAATGTCCACAACAATCTAATGACCCGCCTCTAGGTAATTTTGAAAGCAACCCTGAAGTTCCTATTCCTACTATTATTGAGCCTAATATTTCACAATCTAACATTAATCTTCCCATTGCAGTTTGAAAAGGAAAAAGAAAATGCACTACCTATCCCATCACTAACTATGTTTCTTATGATGCACTTTCACCTTCCTATTGTGCCTATATTTCTGCTATTTCCTCCATTTTTGTTCCTCATAATTTGTCAAATGTAGTGCAATCCCCTCAGAGGAAGGATGCTATGAACCAAGAGATGGAGGCCCTTATAAAGAACCACACCTGGGAGATCATTCCTCTTCCTGAGGATAAAGTCCTAGTGGGTTGCAAGTGGGTGTATACTATTAAACATCGGGTTAATGGATCAATTGAAAGATACAAAGCTAGGTTGGTGGCAAAAGGGTATACCCAAACTTATGAGATTGACTATCATGAGACATTTGCTCCTATAGCCGAAATGAACTCTATCCGAGTCATTATGTTTTTTGTTGCTTATTATTCATGGTATTTATACCAAATGGAGGTAAAGAATGCCTTCTTGAATGAAGACCTTCAAGAGGAAGGTTTGTCGTCTAAAAAAATCTCTTTATGGGCTTAAGTAGTCTCCTAGAGCTTGGTTTGATAGATCCAAAAAATCTGTTCTCAAAATTGGGTTCACACAATCACAGGTAGACCATACACTGTTGATAAGAAGGGTTAATGACCTAGTGACTCTATTGCTAGTGTATGTTGATGATATTGTTGTCACTAGAGATGATCACTCTAGGATAAACCAAGTAAAGTCATTTCTTGGTTCTAAATTTGAGATCAAAGATCTCGGAAATCTCAGATACATTCTTGGAATTGAAGTGATAAGGTCAAAGGGAGGGACGCTCATTTCATAGAGAAAGTCTGTCCTTGATCTCCTTCATGAGGTCGGGAAATTAGGGTGCAAGCCAATTAAAACTCTCATTGATCCCAATCATAAACTGAGTGTTGACGATGGAAACATTCTTCCAGACAATGTTGTTTACCAAAGACTTGCTTGTCAACTTCTTTAATTGTGCCTGACTCGACCTAATATATCCTATGTCATAAGCGTAGTGAGTTAGTATATGCATAACCCTAGAACTTCACATATGCAGTCTGTCAACAAGATTCTTGCCTACCTAAAGGGGTGTCCAGGAAAAGGAATGTTGTCCTCCAACCAGGGACATCTCAAGGTCAAGGCTTATACTGATATTGATTGGGCAAGTTATGTGGATGACAGAAGATCCACCTTTGGTTATTGCACTTCGATAGGAGGTAATGTTGTATCTTGGAGAAGCAAAAAACAATCTACTATTGCCCAATCTAGTGTTGAAGCCAAATATAGAGTTGTGGCTCATAGTGTATTAGAATTGCTAAGGGTAAAGACCTTGTTATCTAAGATTAGGATCCAGGTTGAAGCCCCAATGAGACTTACTGTGATAACCAAGCTGTTATAAACATTGCTCATAACATTGTTCAGCATGACCACACAAAGCACATTGAGGTTGATAGGCATTTCATTAGAGAAAAGATAGCCAATGTATAAATGTGTGCTCTTGTCAAGTCAGAAGATCAACTTGCTGATTGTCTCACTAGGGGTCTCCACAAGCTGAAATTTGATAGAAACCTAAGCAAGTTGGGCATGATAGATATCTATGCTCAGCTTGAGGGGGAGTGTTGAGAGTATGTATTTGGCATAAAGGCATTGTTGTCATTCCCTCTTATTTGTATTTGGGTGCCCATATAGGGGCATAAATGTATATTTTTCTTTAATATAAAAAGAAACCTCTTGGGTGTGAACAATAAACACCCTCTTTTTTTATAGATAAAAATTCAATTGATTTCATTAGAAGCAGATGATAAATAGTCTGTTACAAGCATCCCAATATGAGGCTCTAGGTGCAGCCTCACTCATTAATACAGAAACATTATAAAGTTACAAGTGGGCCCAGTACAATTGATCCCTAGTTACTCCTTGTTTAGCTAGAGAATCAGCAAAAGCATTTGCCTCCCTCCCCATCCATTGTATAGTTACATCCATCTACTGAGTTATCCATTTGAATTTCTTCATTTCATTTCTGTAAGCACAAATCAATGAATCTGGGTTTTTTATCCAATCCACCACCACTTGGAGTCCCCTTCTATCACCAAATTCTCCAATCCTAACTCTCCTGCAATCTGTACGCCTTGTAGGGCTGCATACAATTCTACCTTTAAGGAGTCTCCATTCCCCACTGGTCTTGAGAGAGTGATCTTAACTTTTCTTCCTTGTCTCTGATGACCACTCCTATTGTAGCTAGTCCTGGGTTTCCTTGGCTACTCCCATCGAAGTTTAGTTTCAGAAATCCTTCAATCGGAGGAGTCCAAGACAACCTTGCCTTAACCTTTTGCACTGAGCTAGAAGCCACTAAAGGCCAATTCCTCCAAATATCATCAAATGTGAAATTTTTGAATAGTTCCAACGTTTGTAGCCAATGTATAACCCTAGTCATTACACACTCCATAATTTGTCGTATGCTCCTTTCTTTCTCTTGGAAGATTTTGGCATTTCTCTCTTCCCACAAGGTCCACACCACTGCTGCTCTAGTGTACCTCCACATTACTCTTCCCCTCTTCTTCGATAAAGTAAAGGTAGACAAACAACATTTTTACCTCCGTTGGCATATTCCACCTGCACCCAAACAAAGAGAAAAACCAATCCCATATAGCTGTAGCAAATGAACAGGAAATTAGTAAATGGTAATTTTCCCGAGAGCCACTTCCCAATAGAAGGCCTGAATTTTAGGGGGAATCAGCTGAAACCACACTTCTTTCCAAGGAAAGGACAAAGAGGAAAGGGACTGACAAAGAGCTTTAAAAAAGGAGGCACAAGAAAAGGAACCTTTAGAGCTTGGGAACCATATTCTTCTATCTGGACAAGAAAGCTCTAAGCAAACACTATCAAGAAGAAGGAGAAGCTCTGACAGACAAGTTGCTTCCTCATCCCTCAAACCCCTTCGAAATCCAAGATCCCAATTAAGACTCAAAGGCAAAAAAGGAAGAACCAAAAAATTTGAAATGACCTTATGTTTATACAATGAAATAGAATACAAAGAAGGAAACAACTCCTTTAAAGGCCGGTCACCAAGCCAGGTGTCTTCCCAAAACTGAATTAAATTCCCTGAGCCAACATCATACCTGATGTACTTGAGAAACTGAGGGAGGAGGCTATGAATTGCTTTCCAAGGTAGCCCTACGCGATACACCAGCGTCCCAGCCATTCCCAATCTATTATGTATACTTTCCACTACTTCAACCCACAAATTTTCTCTCTCAAGAGGTCATCTCAATAAACACTTCCCTAATAGAGTTGTATTCTTCTTCCTTACATTCCCTAGACCTAAACCACCTTCTTCCTTTCTTTTACACAACCTCCCATTTTATTAAGTGATCCTTTTTGGTCTCTCCCAGCTCCCAAAGGAAATCCCTCATAATTTTTTCTAATTTCTTTTCTTCTCTTGGTGGAATCCTAAAAACAGATAGGAAGTAGATGGGTAGGTTAGCCAAAGTTGATTTTATGATTCTATCAAAGTGATCCTACCTCCCAAAGAGATGTAACTTCTCTTCCAAGCAGCCAATCTCTTTTTACATCTTTCTATAACTGGGTTCCAAAATCTACTTTCCATCGGGTTTGCACCTAGGGGAAGCCCTAGGTAGGTCAAAGGCCACGGGGTGATATGACATTCTAAGCAATTTGCTATCCTATGTAGGGCCATCCCCCCCATATCAATCCCTACTATGCAACTCTTGTCCAAAATGATTTTCATATTTGACACTTTTTCAAACATCTTGATTGGATTTTTCAATCTCTCGACCTTCCTGATGTCTCCTCCTTCACAAAAAATAATGATATCATCTACAAATTGGAGATGAGTAATTGGAACATTGTCTCTACCCACTCTCCAACCCCTAAAGTCATCTTCTATGTTTGCCTTAGAGAGGAGTCTACTGAAGACATCTGCCACTAAAGTAAAAAGGAAGGGTGAGAGGGAATCACCTTGCCTTAACCCTCTGCAAGTTGGGAATAAGTCTTTTACCACTCCATTATCAAGGATAGAAAAATGAAAAGACCGTACACACCCAAGCATCCAACTGCACCATTTCTCCCCAAACCCCCGTTGATGCAAAACTTCTTGCAAAAAACCCCAATCCACCATGTCATAGGGCTTTTCTAAGTCCAATTTGCACACAAAACCTTCCTTCCTAGACCTCTTCATCTCCTCTACACATTCATTGGCTACTAGAATTTGATCAACTATTTGTCTCCCTTGAACAAAAGCTCCTTGATACTGACAAATGAGGGAAGGAAGAATTACTTTGATCCTCAATGATAGGACTTTAGCCATTATCTTGTAAACACTAGTCACTAGACTAATGGGTCGGAAATCCTTTGGATGGCTAGCATCACCTTTCTTTGGAATCAAGGCCAAGAAAGTTGCATTAACTCCAGAGCTAACAATATGTGTATTTGAGAATTCCTTAAAGACTTTAATTAAATCATCTTTCAACACTTCCCAACAATCTTGATAGAAAGCCATTGTGAATCCATCTAGGCCCGATGCTTTAGACCTATTCATGGAGAACACTGCCTTTCTTATTTCTTCTTCCTCAAAATCTCTTTCCAGCCAATTTGTTGCCTCCTCATCTAGTAAAGGCCACTCCAATCCTTCTAAACCCATCCTATCCTCCAGAGGTCTCCTGTAAAGGGATTTAAGGTGGTCCACAAAGATTTTGACAATTTCTTCCTGATTTGGGATTAGCTCTCCATTGATTTCCAACCTAGCCACAAAGTTTTTGCACCTTCTTCCATTGGCGATCGCGTGAAAGAATTTTGTATTCCCATCCCTTTCCTTTATCCATTTTTGTCTTGACTTTTGTCTCCAAGATATTTCCTCTCTCTTGAGGACTTCTTCCAATTCTTTCTTGGATTTCCATCTTAAATCCCTCTCTTCCACACAGAGATTTCTCTCATTTTTCGCATTGTCCAACTCTTCAATCTGGGAAATTAGAGTCAGTTTCCTTTCCTCTAACCTTCCAAAATGATCCTTATTCCACTCTTTCATTTTAGATCTTAATCTTTGCAATTTCTTATGGAATTTGATTCCTTCCCACCTTATTCCCCTTAATTCCTCCTTCTACCAATCCTCCACTTTCCGAATAAAATCCGGATACATCAACCACATGTTTTCAATTTGAAAGGAGTAGGGCCATGTAAAAAGATTTCTGTTCCTAATCTAATGGGATGGTGATCTGAAGTGACTCTAGGCAACGCTTTGGAAACCAAACCTTCCCAATGATTTTCCCATCCTATATTGAACAGAAATCTATCTAGCTTTGAGCATAGTGGGTTTTCCTGAAAATTGGACCAAGTGAAATTGGATTGCAATAGGGAGATCTCCTTCAATTCACACAAGTCTATGAATTCATTAAATTTCCTCATACTAGTGGTGATAGACTGATTGGGATTAGAAGTTTCATTGGAAAACCTTATCACATTGAAGTCCCCTCCCAAACACCAAGCACCTTCCCACAAACCCCAAATTGCAAACAGTTCCTCCCACATATCACTTCTCTCTCTATAACTATTTGGTCCATAGACATTAGTTAACACCCAATTGAATCCATCCTCCACGCTCTTGAATTTTAATGATATGGTATACCTACTTATCAATTCTTCCATTGCTTCAAGCACTTCATCCTTCCACAAGATCACTATACCCCCTAAAGCCCCCCAAGATGGAGCCTCAACCCATCTTATTCCTCTTGATCTCCACACACTACTGATCAACCTTCGATTCAATTCTGTTAATTTGGTCTCTTGCAGAATTACCACATCAGGATCCTCTCTTTTTATTAGGTCTTTTATCACACTCCTTTTTCCTTGCACTCCCCAAACCTTTTACATTCCAACTAATTAATTTCATGTTTTCACCTTTTAATTTGAACCCTCTTTTTATTCTTCCCTCCCAACTTTGGTTGCTTATGTCTATCTCCTCTCCCACTAAATTCGATATCACCCTCTACATCAAAGATCAGCCTTTCCACTTCTGTCTTTTTCTTCTTCCGCTTTTTGTTCTTTTCTTCACTCTTTCTAGAAAACATCTTTGTCTTCTGAATTCCTTGCTCTTTTGTATTCTCCCTTAAGATTGGGTCATCCTTTTCTTACACACCCTCCTGACTTATCTCTTTCTTTCTTTTTTTTTTCCAATCCTCAAGAATTTCACTGATTAGGCCCCAATTCCTTTCCACTTCCTCTTCCCTCCCCCTCCTATCTTCTACCTCTCCCTCTTCTAATCTCACAGTCCTATCTCCACCCTCTCTCCTTAACCAATCAGGCTAGGTAGCTGGTGTACCTTTTTCGGGCAGAGCACGCATATCAGTAGCCAAAACTGAAAGGACACACTTACTTGGAGACGTTAGATGAGGATCGAAGACAAGTGTGGTTGGGAAGTCCTGTTTGGAGCCCAGCAAATCAGAATCAGTCCCTGAAATTTGCCTATGTTCTTGCTGGAACACAGGAGGTAATCTCTCTAAGTCAGGGGAAGATACCGTCTGCTCAACTTTGACTGCATGTACTGCCTGCCCAGATTCCTTTGTTTCTTTTGTATTGGTCGACTTTTCCTTTTCTTCTCCCAAGAACAATTCTTCAGTGTTGAAACTATCCGCTTCGTTCATATCAATCTGCACTGTTTGATCTATACTGCCCAAGCTTGAGTATTCACTCAAGTCTGACTCACCGTCGCTGGAACTCTCTTCAAACTCTGAATCTGGGTCTTGTACCTTCTCCTTACCTTTACCATCACATCTATTAAATTTTGGGTTTCGATTTTCAGGGGAAACCAGAGTTTTCCCTTTACTCTGTACCCAGATCATTGCCAAACACTGCCTTGGTATTTTCGGTTTCTTTGTCACTGACTTGATCAAAGAGGAAGAAGATGGACTAGCATTACCGTCCATCAATGGGCTGTCCTTATGACTCACGTGCCCTTTAAGTATGTCATGTGCCACTGCCCTTTAATGCCCAACAGCTGGGCCCAAATTATGTTTCAAGGTACCCCGCCCCTGTTTCAAAAGCCCAGGCCCATTTTTCTTATAACCCATCATGTGATTACTTAAAGTGCCAAGTGATGGGTCATTAACATTTGACCCTAATGGCTCAGTTCTGTTCAAATCTGATACACCAGCTGGCTGACCCACCCCTTCTTTTGAAATTTGAATTTGGGATTGTTTCACACGTCGAGGTCCATTGGTCAGCGCCTCAGCATAAGACCAGCCGTGTGTCTCATCCCTTTCCTTCCTTGCCTAATAAGCTTCTTCCTCTTTTAGTTCACCTTTTCCTCTCCCCAATTAGCCATTTCAGTGTAATTTCCTTTCTCCTTTCCTGCATCCACTTGACTTCTTCCACGTAACCATTCTTCTTCTACCTTCTCATCTTCTTCCCTTCTTCCCTCCCTCCAAAACTCAGCTTCAATGGCTGCTACTAGCCAAGCTGAATAAAAGATTCCATCAACCAGTACCTTTACTGAACGTGGGATGTCTTCCAAGTTTACATTACTCAAACATACTGCAGCTGAATAGAGATCTTTAACAAAAAAACCCTCTAACCTTGCTTTGCACAGAGTAGCTATTGAGGCAAAAACATCTGAAATCCATAGGTGAAACGGTAGCCCCAAGATTCGAACAATTACTTTGTCCCTCGCGTGCAGATCCTTAGAGTTAGAATGAGGAGTTCATTTTGAAACAGTCACAGAGGCCGACTCCAATTGACAACACAGAGCCTGGAATTCCATTTTCTATTCTACCAACTCTAGAAGGGCCTTACACTTTTCAAAGGGGGTTAAAATAACAGTACTGTTTAACTTCAGCTTCTTTAGCAACTCCTCAGCAATTCTCTTCACCTTCCTTCGGTGGGGCTGTTAAGGTAACAATAAATTTCTTCTCCCAGTCATTCTTATGCATGTTGCAAACCATTCTACAGTCCTTTGATGCTTGAGCCATGAGCTGCATTTCTGTTACCTCTTCTGGCATTTCCTTCTGCTCCCTCACTGTAGAGTCTCCATAAACCCCCTGTGTTTCTTCTACTAGCTCCCTTCTACTTTCTTCTCTAGCTTTCTCCCATGTAATGAAGTCCTTCAAGATCCCTGAAACTTCTTCCCAGCCATTCCACTTCTTACCTTCAGGGAAGCAGACCATCTGCTTTTTTCCTTCCCCAAAGAATTCCATAAGCACCACGTACCTTTAGGATTCTCCCTTCTTTCTGTTATATACCTCATGCCATAAATCTCAATTGAATCTTTGTATTCAGACTTCCTACTCACCTGAACAGCATCTTCGATGAAAGTCTGAAACCACACCTATGCTTCTTCCCCTACCAGCAATACCATGGCCATATTAATTTCTCTGATTTTTAAAGCTTTCTTCCCTTTCACCCTGTAACTTTCAAATAGGAACCGCTTTGCTTCCACCCTTAGAGATCTTCTTCGAACCTCAGTCTGCTGAAACCTCCCTTTCTCCGTGGCCTCCTTCGCCACACAAAATTTCCCTAAGATTCTAATAAACATAAACAATAAACACCCTCTTTTCCTGTAACTCTCTTCTCTTCTTCCTCTTCTTCTCTTCTTTTCTTCCTCCTACACTCTTACAACTATTTAATCAATATAACAAATGTTTTGACATAATATAATAATACACTTTAAGCTTGAGTCTCAAGGTGTTTTTCTTGACCCTTGCTTTGAGATGTAAGACTCATACACCTTTTTTTTATCAATAAAAGAAACTTGTATTAAGAAGAAAAGATGAGTGAAAAATACAACAGGAAGGGAGGGGTAAAATCTCTTAACCCTCCCTAAAAGTAGAGATCAAATTACAACAAGTATAGATAAATGGAGTGTGGTTTAGTAGTTAGAACATATGATGGAGATATAAGTACATATATATATCAAGAAAAGATAATAAAAAATGTGAACAAAAATTCATGTATTGCTACCTATACTTTAACTTGATTCCAACCTTTATGCCCAATCCCACTACCTTGACCAAACCTAAGTCAGGTAAATGTTAGACTCAGGTAGGCAACATATCTTGATTCTTGGATTAGATCAAGATACGGATCGAAGGTCAGTTATTAGGAAGACAAGATAAAAAAGGAAGAAAGTGAAAAACAAAGCCAAGATGTATAAAACATGATTTCATATGGAACATATAAACACATTACTAAGGACAGAATAAAGGACATGCCTGGACCCCATCATTCCTTTGTTTGCGGCGTTTCAGAGCAGCTTGTGCTTGCAATTGAAACTCACGAGCAGCATTAAGAATTTCTGCAAAAAATTTCCTTTTTTTGGTCTCCATACGGTTTTTTTCCTCCTCTTCTAACCTTGACAGTCTCTATAACAAAGAGATTTCACAAAATTAGCACTGAACAGAATATTATGAAAACAAGATAAAATTTTAATATAATGTGTCTGGGAATGGAATCCACAAATCCCATAAATGAATTAAAGATCCATACTTTAAGCATTATACAAGAGGGAGGAAACCACAACAAGTTGGTACCTTTCTAGGAGTTATCCTAATAGAAATGTTAACCTGATAGAATGGTTACAACCATTGGATTTCTTACCACAACTCCTCTAATCTCTAATTATCTAAAAGAATCTAAGCAGGTAAAATTTTGCAAAGGTGAATGCCTAGTCTGGATGCATCAAATACAGTGCAAATTTCCATTAACATCAAGCTTTACACCTCCCATTAAGGAAGAAAAAGAATCTAGAAAAAAATAAGCAACATATATAGTACTAAATCACCTCTGCTTCCCGTTTCTTTCGCAGCCGCTCATCAGTTTCCATGGCAAAAGCATCTCCCACACCATACATAATAAAGGGATGATGCAAACGCATCATTCCCCAGTCAAACAACTGCTTGTCTGGATATGCACAATTATCACGCAACCAATACTCTGAACACACTTCAGTCCTAACCTTGCCTTGCAAATCTGCTAACTGGTAGAAAAACATCCTTGCCCACAAGGACAGAACAAATGTCATCCCTCAATTTCAAAAGAAAATAAGTTATAGGAGACCTAAAAACAGTGAAGTGTTCACGCATAATAGGTAACGTTGTGGTAACTATACTAGAATTAATTGCCCTGGAATACGCCACTCAGCAGTGTGTATCCAAATGAATGAGCCAAAAAAGGCAACGCAGGGTACAAGATACTCTTCCTGTTGCCACAATTTAAGAAAAAAACTTCTCCATCCAATTTATTGATAGATGTAAACTATGCTTTCCAACAATATAAACAGTTATATGGTCTCTACAAAAAATTGATAATCTTGTAACTCAAAGCACAAATTTTGTTATGCAAGCATATCTCAAAAATACTGATTCATGACCATGGACAACTATATGGAAGTAAAATGATCTTTTTTATGCGTAACAATGATTCAGTGGTCATAGCACTTTTAACTATAAAGTTACCTTTAGACCATATAGCTCAAGTAAGCACTTCATCTGCAGGTCCTCACCTCTACTCGAAGGCAACTCTGTTTTCATTATAATATGTAGAGTCAGCTACGATAAAGAACTCCCAAATAGCTGGAAATATAGTAAAGCTTCATTTCGAAAAGTGCATTGGTATCATTTCATTAACAGAATAAATGAAAATTTTCTGTGCAGGTCAGATGTGAAGTTTTTTTCTTTTTATTATTAGTATCAAATTTAGAAGTTCTATTGGGACCAACCACTGAATGGACCAAACTAAGGAGATCATCTGGCCAAAAATCAACTAAACTGATAAGCTTAAGCTTCCATCTTTGGAGCAGCTGATTATTTGATCAAGCATTGTGGCATAAAAGACATCCTTTGTAGGACCACACTGAAAGGCAGTTTCCCTTTTCTATAATACTCTGCATGTATCTGCATACTGTTAGGTGACCGTCCTTTTGGTTAATGTTTTAGAGTTAAGCTCCTAATTTGCAAATACAAGGAAAAATGTGAATTTACAATATCACAGCTCCACAGATTAAAGAAGGAAAACAGTCAGAAGCTGTCATACTGAAAAAGATAAATGATTTTCAAAGTTTTTTTTTTCCTGTAGACATCAGAAATCCAAATGGTAGTTTTCTATCAATGAGGTTATTGGCAAATTAAATGTAGATCTGTAGAGGTTGGAACCTTTGAAAGCAAGGTTATTAACAATCATGAACAGATAAAATTCATCGATCCTAGTCATATACAAATAAAGGCACAACATTAAGCTTCTTAAAAGAATGAATGAAATAGTAACCTTCAAGCTCAGTTAAACGACGATGAATATGGCTTTCCAAAAGACTTTCCCTTGACTCTATCAACCCCAAACCCGAAATGCAATATGGCCGTTGCTTCACCAGTGCATCTTCAAGCTCCATTATTAAATACCCCTCATCCAAATCCCCAGGGCCACCCTGCATCATAAAGGTTCACAGAAAATTCAAATTTAGAGCTAAATCATAATTCTTGTAGTCAATAAAGCTACAGCAGAAACTACAACATAGCATCATGAAAAGCAGATGATATGTGGTGTCATAATCAATTAAACACCATCCCAATGACCCAGTAGCTTAGTAAGCTTAGATGGTCACTCAGTGTCCTTCAGTATATGGAGGCAGAGGATCAAACCCGCATAACTGCAGGCCCTCTGTCCTAAGGTCAGTGGACCTCATGTGCACCCTGCTCTGACCCCACCCCCTTCCCCCCTACCAAAAGAAAATTAATAAATTATTGATAAAAAAAGAAAAATAATCAATTAAACACCATCAACATGTTTAATCGAGCATTCAGAAACAACAAGATTGCATGATCTAGTTATCAATCAAAATCAGTTTCACATAAAAATGATTTTTTTTATTTTTATATGATTTTCTTTATATCATTTTTACTTAACACAAGAGGATTTTATGGTGGATCTTGTGATGATCATCCACAAAATATAATGTCATGACTTGAAAAATAAGAGGAGATAAGCAAACCCATGCATCTAGACAATCTAACTCTTTTTTAACTTTCAGTACAATTTGCAAACAAGAAACAACTTGCCTAGAAAGCAAAACAAACTGTCTCTATGTCTGACACCAGCACCAACCACCAATTACCATCACATACATGCCTTCATATCTTATATACAATATTTAACTACTCAGATGCATCCTCCCTATGAATACATCCCCTGCTAATGACCTGAATATCATTGTTCCTCCACTCCAACAGAGCCCCCCCCCCCCCCTTCTGCTGGTGTTGTATCCTCATCCTTAATACAAGAAATTCTTCATAAGTCACATATAACAGAAAACATGAAAGGTGAAACCCTAAAATTTCATTCACACCCTTCACCTCTTGTCATGATATACAATATCCCCCCCCCCCCCTCTCTCTCTCTCTCTCTTGGAGGGGGAGGGGGGAGGACTAAGTTCCATTCACTCAAAAGAGGAAAAAAATCTATGTGCATCTGTGCATCACAGGAAAAGAACAGGAAAACAATCAGGGAAAGGGAACAAAAATGAAGCTACCTTTTAGTTCCTCAAATTCCTTATATTCATCAGGCATTTTAAGACCAAAATTAACCAAAAAAAAACGCGCATAAAAACCCATTATTTTACATCTAAGGGACAAGATGGTGAACGAACGAGGAGGCCAAATACAAAGAAACAGAGAAATCGTCTCCATGAAAACTTGAATATTCCATAAAGACTAAAGAGAAGCAAAATCCGATGCTAACCAACCCAAGAAAATACGAAGAGAAAAGGGCGTCGAGAGAAGCCATACCGAATCTTCCTCCGGGAAGCGGTCACCGTCCTTACTGTGGGCTTTACCTTCACCATCATCCTCCACAGCATCATCGGCCACATAGTCGGCACTGTAGATGGACGAAACAGTATCGAAGATCTCAGGAGGAAGAGGGAGGTTTCTGGAGATGAGATTCAGGGCGCAGATCAATGCCTTGGTCTTCTGTATTTGGTCGAGGGAGGATCGATTCTCCAACTGGGCCACCATGGCGGGAAAGAAGAAACGGATGGTAACTAATATTTGAGATTTCAAATATAAAAACCCAACGGTTTTTGCATTCTGCTTACAAAACTCTTCATACTTACTGTTTCCATTCCCTCTCTCGTCCCTTCTTTCACTTTGCGAAACCCCTCTCGCCCTCTCGGTTCTGTATGGAGGAAAATAGTGGCAAATTACGGAAAATATCCCTACATTTATACGAAAGGACGGAAATCAACCCAAAGTTTTTGTATGAGTAAATTATCCCTGATAGTATGTCGAATAGCACAACCACCACCAATCCACCACGTGGGTGGGCAAGAATCTAGATCCTGGATTTCTGATCACCAACCAAACACCCCCTAACGGACAGAGAAGTTCTGTCGTGTTGACTATACACCATCTTATGGGAACGGGATCTGCTCCTCACACTGGGGCGCTCGCAGGCATATCTACCGTGCATTTGAAACATCTCCCGTGAATAATAACTTATAAGTACGAGAGATGTTACCAATGCATATTAGGATAGTGGTCCCACCATAGAGATAAATCAACTAAATCGAACGTCTTTACTACAAATATTTGGACAGTGAATTTCCAAAAAAAAAAAAAAAACAAAAGGACCGTTAATAATTAATTAACAGAAAAAGTTAATTAATGATAATAATTAACAGAAAAAGTTAATAATTAATTAATCAGCTAATTAATGAACAACTAAACAATCAGTGACTATTAATAATTTAATTAAAATAACTTACTAATTAAATTTAATTAATTAATTAATGAAAAATAATTTATTAATTTATTAATAATAAATATTAAATTATTAAAATTTATTAATTAAGTCATTGGTATTAATAAAACAAAAACATCAACAATATGATATAAACTAATAAAAATTAAAATATTAATTATAATTAATTAACTAATTATTACTTTTAAATAATGAATAATAAAATAATAATTAATAAAAAATAACTAATTAATAATTAACAACAAAATAGCTAATAATTAATTAACTAAATAAAGAATAAATCAATATTAAAAATAATTAATAATATAATATAAAATTAATTAATTAATTCATATTAAAATTAATAAAACCAAAATCAAAATAATAGTTCTTAATTATTTATTAATTCACTAATTATCAATATTAATCAATTAAATAATTAATTATACAAATAATTAATAAAATATTACTATTCTATGAATTAATTAATAATTGTTATTATGGTGATTTTTCCACTTTTTTGCAACCAAACCATACAACTTGAAAAACATTCACCCATTTTCCCTTTCTCATCGGTCATCCATTTTAAGGGCTTCACCCCATTGTGTAACCCCATGAAGCCAAAAGAAAAAAGAAAAAAAAAAAGCCTAAACTTATAGCCATATACTAAGTGAGAGATTGAGAGGGTGTTTGGTTTCGTGGGTGTTTATTCAATAAACGTTGCCACATAGGTGCCACTTCATCAGTCCCTCTCTCATACTCTTCCATATGTATTGAGAAAGGCAAAGGTAGACTTTGGTTTCTATGCATGCCTATCATTAAGCATCTATTTGGAACCGTTGTTGCTCCAGAAAACGGTGCCACATTAGCGCCATGTAGGAAAAATGGTGCTCTAGGAAACAACATTCTGTTTGGAACTGTTTTTCCATAAAAAAACGGTGCTCCAAGCCACATCTTGGATATCGTGAAGGCATGGCTTGGAGCAATGCCAAATTTGGTGTTTTCTAGAGTTGTAGCTCATTGCTGTCAATAGGGCAGTGATGTAGCAATGGAAAATGGGTAGAAGTGTAGAAAACATTTCCTAGAGCATTGGTACAAAACAGAAAAAGTTGTTATTGCTCCAGAAAATGGTGCTCCAAGCCACATATCAAATGCAGCATTGATGCCAAACATATACTAAAGCTTCCACAAATAGTTAAGCATTTTCACTGTTACACTGATGTGGTGTCTATTTGTCATAAGTGATTGTAATTATTACCTTTCTCATTTTTACAATCAAATAAAATACAAACGTTTGAATGAAAAAAATTAAACTGAACCAAACACCTACTAAATGATGGTCATATATATTTCATTAGGATGTTATTAATTATTGATGATGGCAGATTTGGCCCTCCAATGATATTGTGACACATGGCACTTCGGAACAACTAGGTGACACCCGAAACCACTTTGGCAACAACTTGCCTTATCCAATTTGATGGTGTCCCACCTGGCGGCCTGGCCCTGGCGTGAACTAGCAGCTTGGCACAGGCGCAAGCTGGCAGCCTGGCACAGGCACGACCTGGCGGCCTGGCCCTAGCGCGAACTAGTAGCCTGGCACAAGCGCAAGCTGGCAGCCTGACACAAACGCAACCTAGCGGCTTGGCCCAAGCGCGACCTGGTGGCCAGGCCCAAGCGCGACCTAGGGGCCTGGCACATGCGCCAACCTAGCGACTTGTGAGATGTGCTTAGCGACAAATTCGACATGCATATCCAAACACTCCCACGATCCTTGGAAGTAGGCCCACGTGTTGAATGATCCAGAGAGTGGTCAACATGCATGGTGATTACCTCAAGGAATCTCGGACCACTTAGACGACTTTTCAGAAATCTCGGATATGGTGCGTGAAGCCCACACCAAACAATGCTTATATAAAAGGCACCAAAACCAATGGCATATGGGGGCAAGTAAGCATATTCTAGCTCTCATACTTTGTGAATTTTAGCTCGCAGTCTACTATGAGAGTACTGACTTAAGCATCGGAGCGGCCTCGTCAGGTTAGCCACCTATGGTCCTCTAACATTGGTTTTTCGCAGGTCTATAAAGAACTACGAAGCTCAACAATCAATCCAGCTCACCACTAGCCAGCTCGGCACTCTGGTCAGCTTGTCACCTACTAGATAGCTCGATACTATGGTCAGCTCAACAACTAATAGGCAGCTCGACACTATGGTCAGCTCGGCTACTAATAGGCAGCTCGACACTCTGGTCAGCTCATCACCTAACCTGCCTAATAGCCAGCTCGTCACCTACTAGACAGCTTGACACTATGGTCAGCTCGGCAACTAATAGGCAGCTCGACACTGTGGTCAGCTCGGCACTTTGGTCAGCTTGTCACCTAACCTGCCTAGCTCGGCCCAGTCAGCTTGTCACCTAACCTGCCCAACTCGGCCCAATTAACTCGGCACTGCTCCCAGCTCAGCCTGGTCAGCTCGGCATCTAGGTCCTCATCCAACAAAAGTTCACTTCGGCCTCTAAGTCATCAACCACTTGGAAGTAGACCAAATGACGAGGTACTTAGCACAAAAAATTGATACACAACCAAAAAAATGATTTATCAATTGGTGTCATTTGTGGGAAACGCTACAAAAAAGCTAAGTTCTCATCCACCGAAAGGCTAAGTCATCTTCTTCCAAAAAGCTAAGTTCTCACCTTTTAGAAACTAAAAGCTCTCACTTTCTAGTTTCCATTTTTTATGAACTAAAAGATTATGTAGGAAGTTGATGGCCAACTGACTAAGCAGCTCTACCAACTTTATTTCAATTGGTACAAAGCCTCATCAATCCTCTTTGCGAGGTACCTCTACAAAGATGAGTTCTTTGTGGCTTCCGCAGGAGTAGGCGACCAACAGACCACATGGACGCCCCTGCCGGCCGAGCCTTCCAAGGCTCCCATGCGAGCTGGTGACCTAAAGTTAGTAGTGTTGCCTCCGTAGGTCGAGCTCCTAGTAGCTTCTTGTAGGAGTGGGTAATTGACATCACTAATGAGGCTGATGCAGCGCAACCATAGCTCTAAGGCGCGACTGGCGGCCTGGCCCAGGTGCTGACCTGGCGGCCTAGCCTAGGCGTGACCTGGTGGCTTGGCCCAGGCGTGACCTGGTGGCCTAGCCCTAGCGCGACCTTGCCCCCTAGCCCTGGCGTGACCTGGCGGCTTGGCCCAGGCGCGAACCGTTGAACCGATAAAAGACTTCGGCACCACATAAGACTCAGTCGCCTCTTAAGCATGGGCAAAATCAAAGATCAAGGAGAGTGGACTACAAGTCGCTCCTAGAGCCTAAGGGATAAAATGCCGAACTAGCAAAGACTTCAGCTCCACATAAGACCCAGTCGCCTCTTCGGCATGGGGAAAATCAACGATCAAGGAGAGTGGACTACGAGTCGCTCCCAAAGCCTAAGGGCTAAAATGCCGAACTGGCAAAGACTTCAGTACCACATAAGACCCAGTCTCCTCTTCGGCATGGGCAAAATCAAAGATCAAGGAGAGTGGACTACGAGTCGCTCCCAAAGCCTAAGGGCTAAAGTGCCGAACTGGCAAAGACTTCAGCTCCACATAAGACCCAGTTGCTTCTTCGGCATGGGCAAAATCAAGGGTAAGGAGAGTGGACTGCGAGTCGCTCCCAAAGCCTAAGGAATTGAATTGACGTTTATGACCTCATCAAATTAGTCATTTCAGTCCAAAAGGAGCAATCTACTCCCTTCGCTGAGTTACTTTTGGCTCAGGAGTGGGGGGCAAATGATGAGGGCGGATTTGGCCCTCCAATGATATTGTGACACATGGCACCTCGGAACAACTAGGTGACACCCGAAACCACTTTGGCAACAACTTGCCTTCGCCAAGTTGATGGTGTCTCACCTGGTAGCCTGGCCCTGGCGTGAACTGGCAGTTTAGCACAGGCGCGACCTGACGACCTGGCCTTGGTGCGACTTGGCCCTGACATGAACTGGCAGCTTGGCACTGGCGCGACCTGGCCCTGGCGCGAATTGGCAGCCTAGCACTAGCACGACCTGGCGGCCTGGCCCTAGCACGACCTGGCGACTTGGCGGACTGGCCTAGGCGCCGACTTGGCGACCTGCGAGACGTGCTTGGCGACAAATTCGACATGCATATCCAAACACTCCCACAATCCTTGGAACTTGGCCCACGTGTTAAAGGATCCGGAGGGTGGTCAACGTGCATGGCGGTTACCTCAGGGAATCTCAGACCACTTGGACAACTTTTCAGAAATCTCGGATATGGTGCATGAAGCCCACACCAAACAATGCCTATATAAAGGCACCAACCCCAATGGCATAGGGGGGCAAGTAAGCATATTCTAACTCTCATACTTTGTATTTTTAGTTCGCAGTCTACTATGAGAGTACTGACTTAAGCATCGGAGCGACCTCACCGGGTTATCCACCCTGGGTCCTCTGACATTGGTTCCTCGCAGGTCTCTAAAGAACCTCGAAGCTCAACAATCAATCTAGTTCGCCACCAACCAGCTCGGCACTCTGGTCAGCTCGTCACCTACTAGATAGTTTGGCACTATGGTCAGCTCGGTAACTAATAGACAACTTGACACTATGGTCAGCTTGGCTACTAATAGGCAGCTTGACACTCTGGTTAACTCGTCACCTAACCTGCCTAGCTTGGCCCGGTCAATTCGGCACCTAACCTGCCCAGCTCGGTCTAGTTAACTCGGCACCTAATCTGCTCCCAACTCGGCCTGGTCAGCTCGGCATCCAGGTCCTCATCCAACAAAAATTCACTTCGGCCTATGAATCATCGACCACTTGAAAGCAAACCACATGACTAGATATTTAGCAAAAAAAATTTGATACATCACCAAAAAATTGGTTCATCAATTATCATTCTTTGTACAGCCTCGTTCACAGCCATTGCATGCAGTTATTTAATTTGCTAACTGCTATCCACAGTTATCATGATGGTGGGAGAGTCCAAATGCATTTTTGTTGGGCGAGTTAATGCTTGCACAACAAATGTGAAACAATCCGGCCCCATTGAAATTTGAACAATCTCTTTCTGTTGTTGTTATGCGATTATGCGTTCCTTCCGAAACTCTTTCAACCGTTGCTGCTATCAAGCGCAAGTCTTCCAATCGGTGTTTCGTCAGTTTCGTCTTCCAGCTGGCGTTTGTGGAGAGGACGAAGGGGTCTTAAATGAGGCAAACAGTGGTAGTTCTACGCGTATGCAATATATGGAGAAACAGATTAATGACTTGTGAGGAAAGGAGCTGGCGCAGTTCTTTCTTTCGCTACACTGTCGGGGCAGTTCTTCGAAATAAATGTCAGAGCCCGGTGCAGAAGGAAGTGAATTTATTTTTGAGAATGAAGCTGACTGGAGTTCCGTGGTTCATCCGTTCCCGTTCGAGCTGGATGTTGGTGGAGCAATGGAGAGATGCCAAAGCAGGAAAAAAGGTTAAGATTTGGCATCAGAATGTCTGGGTTTCAATTGCTCAACATTCCACGGCGGTTTATTTCAGATAAATACTGCAGGATGTTTGCAAGTGTTAGCGGAGAATGAGGAAATCAAACTAGGGCAGCCCTGTAGGGCATCAGATTTACTTATGAGAACCTCACATACTGTGGGTTGGCTAAGAGCAGAACATAAATCATAAATCGGAGAGATCATCCCATCTTCAAGCGTAATGCGTCACCGTGTAAGCAGATACAAAGGATAATGAGCGACCTCAGTTCGGATGAAGACTCAGAGGAGGTGAGCTCTTTGGAAAAAAGATAGATAACGATGGAGGGATCGCTGCAGATCACAAAGATACAAGGAAAAAACAAGCAGAAATCAGGCACACTGGATTCAGGAGCGGGGGAGCAAGGAGAATCATCAAAGAGGAAGAGGATGGTAATAGCTGAGTGGACTAGAAGAGGAAAGATCCATAATTTTGGGGTAAGTTACAAATGGTCAACCCTATGCAGGAGTTTCATGACATTTACGCTAATTTATTATACTTTTTAATAATAAATGATTAAACATCAAAAAATAAAAGTAAATTATAATAAAAATTAAATATTGGATTATGACAAGGGCGGATTTGGCTCTCCAATGACATCGTGACACATGACATCTTGGAACAGATAGATGACACGTGACACCACTTAAACAATGACTTGGTATTTCAGATTGTGGTTTCTCTTCGCCTCGACCTGGCGACCTGCCTTTATCGTCAACTTGGCGACCTCGACCACAACTTAGGCCAGCTAGGAGCACCTCGTATAGGGTTGACTTGTAGCACATCGTCACTGGCCGATGTGACCTCAACGCGAGGAGTGACCTCCTTTGAGGGCTTACCAACCTGACTGAGGTCCAGGAGGCAACATGCGAGTTGTGCTCACCGACAAATTTGGTATGCATATCCCGACACTCCCAAGTTTCTCGGAAGTTGGCCCATGTACCGAGTGTTTCAGATGATGGTCAACGTGCATGGTAGTTACCTCTGGGGATCTCAGACCGGTTAGGCAACCTCTCAGAAATCTCGGATGCGATGCATGAAGCCTACGAGGAACAAAGTCTATATAAGGGCACCAACCTCAATGACACGAAAAGGTACACACGATTAAGTATATTCCAGTTCTCATACTTTTTGATGTTTAGCTTGCGATCTACTACAAGAGTACCAATTTAAGCATCAGAGCGACTTCGCCAGGTTAGCCACCCCGGGTCCTCTGACATTGTTTCCTTACAGGTTTCTTTGAAGAGCTACCCAACTTGGCACCCGAGCAGCCTCTTAATTCAATCAAGTCAGCTCGGCATCCAAGCCTTCATTTAGCAAAAAGACTCCAGCTCAACCTCGGAGTCATCAACTACCAAGTAGTCAGAACAATAGAGTGCTGCCAAAAAACCCTTCATCTAATTATAACAACTAATGATTAAAAATAAGAAAATAACAGTAAATTATGATAAAAAATTAAATATTAAATAACAATAAGTTACACTAATTTTGGATAATTTTCAGCAATTAATGATTAGAAATAAGAAATGAACAATACATTACATTAAGAAATTAGATATTAAATAAAAATAAATGACACTAATTTTCAGAAATAAATTGTTGAGAATTTATTAATATTCCAAACATTATTAAATAATACTCATAATTATTATTGGAATATAGTTATTTCAAAAATACTCATAATTATTAGCATAATTATTATTATTACAGTAATGATAATGTAAAAAATGTGAAAAATTATGTTGATGCGGAAACGGATCTTGGTCAGAACACACAGAATCCGATCCAAGACAATCATCATCTTAACCCATTTTGTGCTACAGTGGTCGCTCAACTGGGAGACCACAGTAGCGAGAGACAGGAATAGAACTTGGTTAGTTTTTGAATGCAGGAAAAGAAAAACCAAAACGACTCATTTGATGCCAAAAGCAATTATTTACCAATCCATTTGGTTTTAAACATATGGGTTGATTGTAGAAAAACGTCTTTGGTTTAAACGTGCAGGTGCTCCTTTGTTTCTGAGATTTTAAACGTTTTTTGTTTTTTTTGGTTGGTTTTTTATCGTAAAAAAACCAAAACAACCTATTTCAAGGTTTTTAAAACCAGATCGGACAGAAGACCATTCTGGGTCCAGTTCCTGTCCAGTCCGAATGGATGGTCCACTCTGATAAAAAAAAAACACAAAAAACGGCCAATAACTGTTCCCGGGTCAAATAATTCAACAGTTCAATCGTCCGAGTCAACGATTCACTGTCCAAATCAATGATTTTTGGCTAAAAGCGGTTTTGTGGTAAAACGAAACCATTCAGATGACCAAGTCCCAGTTTTTTCAATCCAACTGTCCGATCCAGTCCGGTTTTGAAAACATTGACCTATTTGACATCAGCAGCAATTTAACCAAAAACCAAAGCACATTTTAGAACAGTTCTATTCTTACCTCTTAAAAATATCGACATTGCATAGAACAAATTTCCTAGATTTTAACGTTTGTGTTTTTTTGGTTGGTTTTTGACGTCAGAAAATGGTGCTTTGCCCCTGTGCTAATTAAGGTAAGTTTATGGGTGTCAACAATGAAGTTGCTGTGAGTCTATGTCAACATTAATGAATTTCCAACTTATGTGAGTCAAGAATGTCCAAAATGATTTTAAAAAATAGAAATAGAGAGAGAACACAAAGGGAAAGAGTTAGAACACAAAGAGTTATTTTGACTTAGAATATCAATATACCTAGAGTCGTGATTGATTTGAATTTGAACTTGTTTGTTGGAGGTAGGAAACTCTGAAACATACATGTTCAATCATGTAGATTTAAAAAATTAAAAATTTTGTAAAAACATAAAAGAAAATTTTGAAGCAAAATTTGAAGGGGGAGGGGAGCATAATATATATATGTATATAAATAAAATTAGATGGTCCATATTAGTATGTCTCTCTAGAGAAGTTATTTATCTATTTTCTTAATTTTTTGCATTTTCTATTTTCTTTTGTTTTAAAAATAAAAAAAATGGCCATTGCTTATCTTGATTAGATTAACAAAACTGCACACTATGAGAGAGAGAGAGAGATGTTTAGGTTTTTCAAAGCTCTTATTTCAATGCACGCTATTATTACATTTCAAAAAGACATTTAAGAGAGAGAGAGAGGGGGGGTGGGAGTAGTAATAATAATTACTATATTTTAAAATTTACAGTATTAATAATAATTATAGTATTTTTAAATAATTATTGATATTTATTAAAAAATAATATTAAATAATGTATTTATTAATTAACATAATGTAAGTTATAATTTATTAAAAAACAGTATTAACAATTACAGTTAACTGTACTTTTAATAAATACAGTATTTTTAATAATTATAATATTATTAATTAATTAAAAGTATTTATTAAAAATTTAAAATACTGAATTCATTAATTAACAATATTTTTAATTAATATAGTACTTTTAGTAATTACAATATTTTAATTAATTAACATTATTCATTAAAAATAATGTATTTTTTTATTAATAATATTTTTAATAATTACAATATTAATAATTAACTGTATTTTACAAATATTTATTTAAATACAATTTAAGCTATAAATAGCAAAAAAATTACATTTAATGAATTTGAGCTTGTTTGTTGGAAGTAGGAAACTCTGAAACATACATGTTCAATTACGTAGACTTAAAAAATTCAAAAATTCAAAAATTTGTAAAAATATAAAAGGGGATTTTGAAAGCAAAATTTGAAGGTGGAGGGGAGCAACACATGGCTTGAATTTATATCTATCTATCTATCAATTACAATTTTGGCCGTTTTTTATTTTTTATTTTTTATTCTTTTGTCAGAACGGGTCGTTCATTTTATTCAAACGATTGAACCGTTCAACCCAAGAACCGAACCTCTGACCAGTTTGTCGTCCGATTCAATTTTAAAACCCTAATTTATATTATTACTACTCTCTCTCTCTCTCTCTCTCTCTCTCTCTCTCTTAAATGTAATGATAATATGCATTAAAATAAGAGGCATTGGAAAACACAAAAATCTTTCTCTAATAATGTGCAATTTTATTAATCTAATCAAGATAAGCAATTATTACTGCTTTATAATTTTAAAATAAAAAAAAAAAGAAAAACACAAAAAAAAAATAAATAAATAAATAGTTTCTCTAAAACAAAAGAGGCATGTTGACATGAACCGTCCAATTTTAATATAGATAGATATGGAAGATATTTGTAGCTCGGACATGATGTGAGGAGGAGCAGATCCAGACTCAATACTTAATACCCTTTCCGGGACATGTGGTTCAACTCTTGAAAGAAATACTTGCTTCAGGACAACAGAACCAACTTACCTGGTCATCCAACGGATGAATTTAGGGATTGTTCATTGAGTACACTGATTTTGTGGTGTAATTCCCAAGGATCTGGACCTCACCATGGCTCAAAGGGAAAATATTTCTGTTCCATTCAACCATTGAGTTTGAATTCGCTACGGGAGAATTTAGTTTTAAACCCATGAAAACCCACATCATATCAGCATGAGGTCAATAAGAGAGTGGAATCCACATTCAAAGTGGAACCAATTTCAGAATCAAATTCTGAGTATCAAAAATGTCAAAAAGCTGTTACTCTGGATGGGGATATTTACAATTTGACGTTGGTGAGAATTCAAAATGATACAATAAATTAATTAATTGGAGAACAGGTTTTAACGATTCAAACCTCAAAAATCAGTAAACTTAGAGAATCATTCTTGTTGGTGGACACCCGAGTCGTCTGATTTTATCATCATTTCCAAATTGAGCAAATCCAGTGACTAGTTTTTCTACTTCCTAATGTCCACTCTTTACCATCTTTTGAATTTCAGAAAGATTGAACTGGAATAAAGATGAGGTACAAAGTACAGAGTCCAGATCAGTTGCACAGAAATGCTGTGTGCACACTATGAACAGTGCACTACAGCCACACATCAGGAACATCTCCCCATGAACGAGGCCATACAAATACAGGGGATGTTCCTGATTTGTGGCTGTAGTTTCCTGTCCATTGTGGGTGTGCAGTGCTTTGCACGCAGCATATCTGTGCTCCATGGTACAAACTCTACCCCCTTCAAAAACAACATTCAGCGTATGCAGGAATTTTCTTAGGCTATGTTTGGTTTGAAGGAAAAAATAGGGAAAAGTAAGGAAACCTTCACAAATCTTGTATGGATTTCCTTATCTTTCCCTTCAAACCAAACATAGCCTTAAGGATTGAAGTTTTGCAAAATCACAATGCAAGAATGACATGATTGATACACAACAGCAAGATTCTCTAGGATTTAAGGATTTCTGAGTGCCAATGACCTAGTAGTATGGAATCAAAATCATGTCCCTAAGTAGCACTTCACCTCGTTAAATATTGGCACAGAGACTAGATTCAGTGAAATTGGTTGATGGTAAATTGGCATTAAAAATGCTACTAGATGATAAAATCCCTGCAAGACTACCAAAGCAGGTCAAGCTGACTACTACAAACAGAAACATCCTTGTCAATGTAACTAGGTGCTTGTCCAAAGGGATAAACCAAATGACCTGAATGGAATCAGTGGAAATTCAGTCCTTTCGATCAGCATTCACAATCTTCTTTCTTTTAGCTACTTGACTTCTATCGGATTTAGAGGGTGAACGTACTAACACTGTTTCTGTTGTTTTTGCAAGACTGGAAATCAACATCGCATCTCTTAATTTGTCGATTGCTTCAGAACAAAAAATATGCCCTTTCTCATACTGCAAGAAATCAATCAAGTAGGAATTAGAAACATAGAGAGAAGAGTTCAAGGTTTACAGACTGGCTTGAATGTCAGGGACAGTCGTCAGTCATTCAAAGTAGACAATCCCCACCTTGCACAAGGGTGGAAACACAAATATGCTACGCTGTACTATAAATAAATATATACGATTAAGAGCCATTGGTATTTTTAATAGTGTTCTCATCGGAATACTAGGGCCATCTAATCAACCAATCATATCTAATACATCTTGTAGGGCTAAAACATATCAATTAGATGACCTTAACCTTCATTGCAGATGAATGATTCATCTGACATTAACCAAAGAATTTAATACTATTCACAGAAAGACCAAAACTGATGAAATTGATTTTATAAAGATAAAATCAGACAAAAAATCCATGTATGAAAGAAAGTTCTACAAAATCCAAAGTTGCATTCTTAATATCTCTAGGACAATAAAAGGGATGAACACTAGTACAGTCCAGCATTTTAGACCTCTTCTTTATATGGGGCCATAAGGACCACCCAATTTGTGGGCACCGTCTAAGACACCTAGCAATGAAAACAAATCAATCAAATGGTCCTAACCCTCAAGTGCGAATGCATTATACATGTGACAAGCAATGTTTTAAAACGCGGAGGCATGACGTGAGGCGTTCCACTACCTAGAGGCGTGAGGTGTAAACCTCCTTAAGAGGAGGGGCGTTAGGAGGAGGATGAAGAGTAAGGGGGGATCTCATTTTTTCTTTATTTTTAATAAAAAACTTTTATATTAAGAAGAATAAAGATGCATAAAATTAGTTGAAAGGGGGGGTCTTGTCAAAGTGGAGGCGAGCGAGCTAGCCCCCCAGCCGAAGGGGCAGAGGGCAAACCACTTTCTTTCCCCTTATCTTTTCTTCCCTTCCCTTTCTCTCTCTTTTTTTTCTTCTCTTTCTTTTTCTTTCCCTTCCCTTTCTTTTCCTTTCTTTTCCTTTCCTTTTTTTTTCCGTCTTTTTATATAAGATGTGCATGAGGTGCATGAGGCATACGCCTCTAGCACGCCTCATGAAAAAAGCACAAGAGGCATATGCCTCTTGCACCTGAGGCATACGCTTCAAGGCGTTTTGGGCGCGCCTCGCCTGGAGGCCTCCAGGCGTACACCTCCCACGCCTTTTGAAACACTGGTGACAAGCCAAAGCCATATCGATTTATGGAAACATCTACAATCTACACTACACTGGTAGTTTTAGTTCACAGCCAAACTAAAGTCCATGTATATATGTAGATTGCACAAAATCTATACTTCCTATTAGAAGATACGAAATTTTCTTAGAACACAAAGGGATAGCACTCTTGTATTTGTAATAGCTACATAACCTGTCGTGCATATGGGGCCACTGGGACCTTTTGAATAGTAGATGCATCAAAAACATATTCTAGACCAGAAAATTGATAGATGAGATGACCCTAACCATCCAACAAAGGGAAATCCTATCTTGCATACTTCGGTTTTATTTAATAGGCATCTAATGAAACATTTCTAATTTGGGCTGGTATATTTGTAGCATGGTTCATTAACAAGAATGTGACCACAGATGTATGGCAGAAATCAGCTTTATTACAAATATGATATCATAAAATTAGCTTCCTCATAAGTGAACTGAGGAACATATTGACCGGGAAAAATGGCACAAACAAGACATACCGCTTCAAGCTTACCAAGAGCATTCTCTAACTTCTTACCAAGCTGATAATTTTCCTCTCTTAAGATTTCAATCTGAAAATATTAAACACATTGAGAAGACAAATGGTGCATTTGCATAAATAAACACAAGATGCAAAGCAAGACAATAGAAGAAAAATAACCTTCTTTTGAGAGTCTATGTACATTTCCTTGTACTTGCTCTTTCTAACCTCTGATCTGACTTCAGCCAAAAATGTGGTTTTAAACCAATCGGCTCCCTGCTTAGAGATGGAGAAAAATAGGATTTCATTAGCATTGCTTTGTAGTAAAAATTCAAGAAACAATGTTAATAGGAATAACCATTAACTACCTTGGACATCAATGCTTGATACATCTTATCATGTGATTCCAAAAGTTTGATAACATAATCAACTTTGTCCCCAAGGCTTTTCGCACCTAGGATGGCCTCTGTATTCTTTTCACACTCATGACCTTCTTCATCACTTTCACTGGCGTCTATGTTTTCAACCACAGGCTCAATATCCTGAGTTTGAGTAGGCAAGATTGTGTTCTGAATACGTTGAGATCGCCTTGGATTAGCCCTTCTGTAATTCAACATTTCCTTCCTCGAACTATTTGTCAGCTTGGTAAATTGGATGTCTGTTTTGGCTCCTTCCAGGGAAGGATTTGAGCATTCAGGTTCAGGCTAAAAATAACAAGATTTATATGGTTACTGAATCCATAAAAGAAAGAAGTGTGTCCCAAATTATGCATCACTAACAAGTAAAATGTCTGGTAATTTTAACAAGTAACAAAATCTTCAATCTATACAATCCCATAACAGTAATAACTCTTAAAAATCTCTGGTGATTTTAACAAGTAAAATATCGAAAACCAAAATAGAGTTTTAATAATCCGAAAAGGCTCCTCTAAATGGTTATCATGTCCTATCTTGATGCTTAACCAGAAACAGCCTTTGCGACGAGCAGATTATCTACAAAAATGAATAAGCACCTAGGTACTGGCAACCCCAGGTTCACATGAAGTAACTAAAGACATATCAAACTAATATATTCATGAGATATGACTACAATATAGGAAAAGAGGTGAGCATGCAAACCCCCCCATCCTCCCCAACAAAAGCCAAAAAATAAACATCAAACCGTACAGAAAACCAAAATAAACATATTTATGGTGGATAAAGCAAAGTTAGTGAAGGGTTGTGAGAAAAGTATTAACTGCAAAGAACACCTGATCATTTTGTAAGAGGTCTCCTATCACTGCCCCTTCCACTACTCGGGGCCCTTCAATGTTCTTCACAGCTGTTCCTCTGCCTTTCGGTCCTTTCCTACCCATCTTTCTTCTCTCTCTCTCTCCCTTTCTTTGAGATTCTCTGTACACAAGCACTCCCTGATTCTCAGACTCTCAGTCTCGAGACTCTCGACTAAACTAACTCAATCTCTCTATAATACGCACCCCTTGTTTCTCATCGGTCTCGACGAGTGGAAAACTGTTCCAGTTGCCATGCAAATGGGGTTTCTAAAAAAAAGGACCACTGGATAACAATTCAATGGAGTCAAATCGTATCCGTCCCTATCAGAATTAGGGATGATCATTTCAGCCCGGTCCGGCCCGAAAATTCTGGGCTTTGGCCTGAGTTTGTATTCAGGCCCTGCTATCAGACCCACAAATTTTGGGACCGGGTTTGGACTTAATATTTCAAGCCAGGCTTAGCTTACATATATTTAAACTTATACATTTAGTGTATAATATATATATATATATATATATTTGTTATTTTGCATTAAATTATATATTTTATATATAAATCTGACATATATAAATTATATTATATGTAATATTTTATATTTTATAATGTATAAAATAAGTTTATGTACATGTTATGCCATTTAATATAAAAGATTATAGATATGTAATGTTTTATATATGAAAGACATTGGCCCAAAATTAGGCCCAGCCCGCCCATGATCACCCCTAATCAGAATACTCAACATCGATGCTCTCCAAATTTTGATCATTAGATTGGAATCCAAGCTTCACGTACAAGCTATCAAAGTTGGGGTAAAAGATTTTACCCCAAATGTACTTTGAGCCTACAAATTCTGACCTCGGGCTGAACTATCATTCTCCCAAGATCTTATTAAACCTTATAGAAAAAAATAATAAACCAATGTTTTTAAAAACCGATTCAAAATCAGTTTCGATCGACCATATGGATCGGACGAATAGGGGTGCAAATGAATCAGATCATGATCCGATCCGATTCGATCTGAGATACTATCCTATTTGGTCAAATTCAGATCAAATAACATGATCCTATTAGAAATCGGATCAGATTTAGATCACTCCTATTCGATCTGATATATATTATATATTTATAAATATAAATATAAATATATAATACATATATATGTTATTTATTTATTTATAAATATATTATTTATATTATATTTTATAAATTTGTTATATTATTTTTTTATAAAAACATGTATATATATGATGAAAATAATTAAAAAAAATACTTGTATTTTTGTTTTTCCTTTATTTAAACTGGTATATTTTATTTTTCTTTTAATAATTTATTAATTCTTAAAGAAAATAAGTCAGATCAAATCAGATCCAAAGAACCAACTTACAAATAGGATTCGAATTCAAATTGAGACCTATCATATCCAATTGGATCTTCAGATTGGATTGGATTGTCAGATCAGATTCAGATATACCCTGTTTTGAATATGATCCAAATCATTTGCATCCCTACAAACGGATCAATCAATCATTATATTTTAAATTTTTTTAAAAAATTAAAATAAAAAATTTGCCTAAAGCTATTGTTCATAGCAGTGGCCCAAATTTTTGGGTTGGGCTTGGGTTTACCATACACCTGGCCCAACCCACCCAACTTGTACCCCTAATTGTTCTGATCAATAGCTCGATTGCTCGAATTAATGGGTCATTGACCAATTAGATGGTTTTTGGGAAAATAGTGATTTGGTGGTGAAACTGAAAAATTGGGATTTGCTCCTCATAGAGTGCTCTGAGAGCATATCTGGACTTGAAACGGAACTGGTACCCTGACCTCTTTCGGCTACTTTTCCAGATGTTGAGGCTAACAATTTTGTACATTCTGCTATCGATGGTCACAAAACTACAAGAATGAAATGTAATTTTGCTCTTTGTATTTTGTTTGGTTCATGTGATTGGAATGAGAAAATAGGAATATTCACTCGAGATTCCTATTTTCTCATGTTTGTTTTAGGCAAAAGAATGGGATATGACAAGAAGTAATTTTTCAAACTTTGGGACGCACGGTCTCATCAAATAAGTGTAACGCCACTAATAAACAAAAACAATGCAACGAGAGTGAAACCTTCATTTCCCACCACAATGGTCAGAACTCCGTTCACTGAAACCTTCATTCCCATTGAAAGTAGGGCTTCTGGTCGTCACTTTCATCCCCGTTTCACATCTTTTATAAACGTTTTCTTGTATTGCCTTCGCCTGAAAATACCACTCTTTCTCCTTCTAGTTGAGTTCAGATCCCCAAATGGTAAGGAGTAGGTCATAGTCTTCTTATTCTCTGACAAAGGTAACATTCTATATGTATTCCCTTTGTCTCATCCATCTTTTTTTTTGTATTTTTTTTATCAAGATCTCTTTTTTTCTTTTCATGTGTTTCAGGAGACCAAATCGGCCCCCCACAACGTCCCATAGCACATCTCGGCCATGTATTGGGAACATCTCCTGATGATAATCCTAAAAATGAGAATGTCATCATCCAGAGATGTTCCCAATACACAGCGGGGATGTGCTGTATGACGTTGTGGGGGGCAGATTTGAACTCGTGTTTCATTCACCTAACGACCAAGGAGTCTGAAGTTGTCTTCTTCATCCTCTGCAAAGGTCAGATCCATTGTCTTTGAAGTTGTCTTCTTCCCATGTCTTTTTCATCTGCTAACCCCTTGTTATTGTTGTTGTACATCTAAACCCCTTATTTTTTTGCTCTAAACCCATGTTTATTGTCTAGATCCGCTAAGCCGAAAGTGGTTTGCTACAGGTCTGACAAGTATTTAAATTTTTTCATGAGGTATTGGTCCTAGTGACGTAAATTTCTTTTCCATGTTCTCGGATCAACCAGCTCTCAGGTATGAAGTAAATTTCGTTCCTGTTCCCATGCATTTTTTGGTAAAAAAATTAATAAATCAGACTTTGCCCATTTTGATTAGTAGCCATTTGACCATTCGAATGCTCATTTTACTTGATAAGTAAGTCAAAAATCTGAAATGAATTCGATTGTAATAGCCATCGAATGTCCATTTTACTTGTATTGTGAAATTAAAGAATCCTGCAAAATTTTTTCAGCAACCAAACACTGAGAAACATATTTGATGGGATAACTAGTCTCAACAACCAAACACAGAGTCTTCCCATCCCATCCCTTCTCAACAACCAAACGGACCATTAGAACTCCATTTGGGAAGAGTGCAAATGTCAGTTCAGTGCATATATGCATTCTGTTTTGGTTCAGTTTTGCTGGTGTTTGGTAAAAATGCATTATGTACCAAAAGTGAGTTTTTTCACAAATTTCAAATCATGTTTGCACCCAAAATGAGAGAAAAAAAGGGTGTAAACTTTGCACTCAAAGTTGATCAATGTTAGAAAGATATATTTCAATCTCGGGATTTATGTTTACACCCAATATAATTAACTAAAAATTGTATGAGAAGAAAGTAATAACTAAACCATCTTTGCATTAATGCACTTTACATATTTGTATTTATAATCTATTTGCAATCTTCCCAAGTGGAGCAAGATTTCTACAGGAGCAGGAAGAGCCTTAATAATGAGACTTGAGGGAGCAAACATGATTGAGATTGATAGTGTTTGCATGGGCATGAGAATTTGCAATCTTCCTGTGGCTCTGTCCGATGCTCAACATGAAACCTTTGAGACGCTCCAACACAACTGAGATTAAGGTTTGATCGCCTTTGCCACATCTCTTCACAGCACTTAATGTCTAATAAACCAATTGCTTTGCCCCGTAGATCCTTCTAATATCTCATCCGGATCGTATTATCTGACCATCTGCATTTTCACAGTTTCACTTTACCGGCCGATGACCTATGAGTTGCACTAGTTAACTTGACATTGGCAACAAAATGGGGAAATTTTGGATTTCATAAAAATTTAACCAACGCATGATATCATATGCAAACGTTTCTTAACTAATTTACTAATGGAGTGGAGGTCTTTGCCCAATGACATCACCTGACAGGGAGAACATGTTGGCGCATGATAAACCCGAGACCTTCCAGTGATTTTTGAACATGTTAGTGTTTGGTGAAAAAGATAAAACAGGAAATGTGCTCTCCTTGACAAGGGACATTTTAGTCCAGTTTGAAAAATAAGGAGATGTTTCAGTATTTACAAGAAATCTCAAAGGAGATTGAAGTCTTTTACCCTAAGGGGGTGTTCTTTTTTTGGATTTTGAGAGGGGGAAAGTTTGTCAATGGGATTTGGCTCTAATTGACCAAGAAACCCATGTTCTTTTTCTAGATTTATGTGGGGACTAAGAAAATTTTATTTTCCTAAGTATCACTTACCCGAGGAAAATTGGTCAATGGAAATTTGGTTCTCATTGACAAAGAAACTCATGTTCTTTTTAAGTCACTTATTAAGGTAAGTGATACCCATATCCTAGGTGGGTAAATAATTTTCCCACTTAGAGGGAAAGTTGCCAACACTTGAATAGAACAAAAAATGCCTTTTTTAATAATAAATTTTTTATGCCTAAAATGGTCATTACCTTATTTACATGAAAAATAAAAGAAAATTGGTAAATGCACTTACTCAGATAAGTGTTTCCTGGTACCTGGATAAGTGCATTTACTCGAATAAATAACTTACCCGAAAACGAACAGGGCCTAAAAGTTAAATCAAAACATTTTATTAATATCATTAAATGCTAATATGTGGAAAGCCTTGTAGACTTTATACTATGAGAATGAATTATAACCACACAAACTCCCTTGTATTGGCATGTGTGCCACTTTATGATACCATTAAATGCTAAAACTATGATTCGTGGGTTCCATTGACCTTATCTCCCATGAAATGAAACACGAGGTTTCCCTATACCCTATTGATTTTTATAGGCTAATATAACCCTAATATCTTGTAGGAAAATCAATGATACCGGAAAGGCATGATAACGGAAGAGTTTTGACCAATCAAAACCCCCCATAAATTTTGATGAATACTCTTGATTGGTCATTTTTTTATGATACCAATTCATTGGCTATGTTTTTCTAGCATCATGTCTTTTTGATATCATAGTCGAATCCTATCATGTAATGTTAATGAATGTGACCATTACAATTTCCCTTGTATTGGCATGCGTTTCCCTTTATGACACTAAGTCCCACCAGGTCCCACAAAGTGAGAAGCCATGGTTTTTCACTTGCCATATCAAAGACAGTGATTTCTAGATAGTAGTAGGATCCATATAGAGGTGTAAGCAAGTTGAACCATTCGCGAGCTACTCAGGGCTCAAGCTTATCTCGTTGAATATTCAAACTTGATTCACAAATAACCAAGTTCAAGTTTTAACTTTCAGCATCCAACATCTGATTTAATCAAATTGGATGTAAGATTAAGTACCAGACTTTTGAAATCTGTTGACAGCCCTATGAAGTTTATTGGTTATATGCTTTTTTAAGGTATCAGATCTTTCCTGTATCATACTATTCCATAATCTATAATGCAAAAAAGACGTGGTACCAAAAGAGTTTTGACCAATGAAAACCCATCCATGAATTTTGATAAATAACACCTGATTAGCTACCACGTTTATGATTCCAATTGATTGGTCAGACATTTTTTTTTTGGATATCATATCTTAAACAAACTTGTGTAAAGCTTTGGCTATCTAACTACGATAACTATCATCATCAACAGGACTCTCCCATGGTAGCTCACCCAACAATGCATCCATCACTAAACTGTCACAACTCACAAGGTGTAAGATGATGGTGTTGGTGGTGGTCAGAAAATTTCCTCAATTTATTTTTGAACTATAAGTATATAAGTTGGAACTGCCAAGTTTCATTGGCTACAAGCTTCAACTTTCAACCAAGATTCAAAGTATCAGAGACTTTGGAAAAGATAATTTTAAGAGACATATTGCAACATATTTTAAATGCTAATGGATACAGTGGAAAAATTAAAATACACATGGATATGCTAGTAAACTTAAATAAATGCTAATGGAAGAATCAATATATGTATGTATATACCTTAAACCTCAGGGAGTCGATATAATTTGTGTTAATATTGATAAATACATTACAGAAATTTTAAGAATAAAATTTAACACTTATTAATAAACATCCACTAAGAAAAGAGAACTTAAAACTAAGAATTAAAATGCATACAATTATGACAAGCAATTAGAGTATGGAAAAATTAAAATATATAAGGATAATTTAAAAAGACAGAGTATAAGTATTGGGAACACAGAGTATTGAAAAGACAATTTTAAGACATAAAATGTTACGCTTTGGATGCACATGAACATAGTGAGAAAACTAAAATACATAAGGATACACTAGGAAAAGTAAAGTAATCATAAAACTTACATTAATGGCATTAAATTTGTCTTAGACGATGGCATTAATAATAATATAAATACGTAAAAAAAAGCACATACATTAAAAATTCATATGAACTTGAACCCAAAACACACATGGGAAATGTTGAAAAATGATATAACGACTAAAATATATATGTATGTGCTTATTCTTAGGGAGCCAGTATCATTATTGTTAATATTTATAAATATATGGATTTTTAATTTGAATTTGACTAGGAGTAAAAATGAGGGTTAGTGGGAATTAACGAGATAATAAAGAGTTAACAATGAGCAAATTTAAAATATCAATATATTTAAAGAAAGGAGAAAAATCCTTAAACCTCCCCTTAGTGTTTTTTTTGATTTATTTCCCAGAGATTTTCTTATGAATACGTTTAGAAAAATTCAGTAGCGTCGAGATCATAAAAGTTTTGACTTTAAATTAAATGGACCAAATGCCCCCTTTTTGATGGCGAACTAACACTGATTCAACCATTCAAGAAATAAGTAATTACAATTGTTTCCTCCCAGGCGGGGTGATGGAAAAAAGAAAATAAATAGTTTTTTTTTTTTTCACCCAATGCCCATTTTTACATGAATGTCCAATTCTTTTTTACAAACTATATGCCCATTTTGACTAACTTGTAAATGGTCACTAGAAGTAGAAGATCTACCTTCTCAAGTCAGAAGTGAGGCCACCCATGTAGCGTTTAGCAAATCTTATAGCACAACATGCGTCAAATGAAGTTTGGAAACTGAAACTAAGCTGCGAACCGAAGTAAAACACACCAGTTGGTCATGCTTGTTTCATGAGTCACAGCGCTGGCCCGCCCATTTCTTGCCCTGGAGCACAACACCTTGCTCCAAGCGGCGTGCATATTTTTCTTATATCCCCAGAAACAGAGACATCTCCATAAAGCACGCCAAAGAACTTTTACGTGTAGCTAACAGATTCGATAGATTTGTTTTTGGCTGCAAACATCAGAGACCGAGGATAGATAATAACCATATAACCGGTGGGGAAATGAGCAGCAAAATTTTCCCAAGTTAAAAAAAAAAAATGGTGAGATGAACCTCCTGTTAATTTAAGAACAACTTTTACAAGAATCAGTTCTACTGGTACTGGTTGTAGCAAAATCCACGAAAATTATCGACGTATTATCCTTTGTCCTCGAACTTCTTGCTTCATCCAAAATGAAATTAGCAACTTTTTCAGCAAAGTTATCCCCATCTGCAGAGTAATTATCTCTCATCTGTGCAGCTCGTACAAAAAAATTGATTTGTCAGAGTAGAACTGTCAAACGTTTCTCTTTTCTAGGCTTCATTGCAAAACTGGACAAGAGGGGCAGTACGGCTTACCTGAAAGACGAGCTGCATTGCCTTCTTAATGCTAATGACGTCCCATAAGCCATCGCTGCAGATTTATATAAATTGCAATGAATTCATAATTCTATAATGTTGATACAACAAAAAGTTAAAAAAACTATTTCTTTTTGTCATCAGTTAACTGGAAATGTTATGCAAAAGAAATCCAAGGTAAACAATCAAAGTTTACATGGTACAAATTCCTTGCTATAAAAGGTTTTGAACTGTGAGAAGTAGAAAAGAGCTGGAAAAAAATGGGACTATCCTTTCAGATTTTTGAATATCCTCATGGCATAAATTGCATGTGGCACAAGGGAAGATAAGCATCTTAATAATCCCAGACAAGTCCACTGAAATGGCAGACCCAAAAAACAAATGAATTGACTGATTGGTTTATAAAAATAACAAATTTGTCCACTCCTACCCCTAGCAGTGGCATTTGATTGATATTAGGTTGGAGCATTCTGAAGGTGCTAGGTACTAGTAAAGTCTCTCGCTGGTTGTAGCAGAGACTAAACTTGGGAACAAATCCCACCTTCACTGGGGTTTGGGGAGGGATACCCCTGTTGTAAAGCCCATTTACCTACCAAAAAAAATTGAGCATGGGGTAGGAAGTAGCCAATGAGACAACCGGATCATGAAATAGACCAAATGTGGAATAATGGGGAAATCACAAAGAGAAATTATGAATGGCACACACATCAAAAACATAAACAATGCATTGGAAGCAGAAGCACCTTGCCAATAGTGCAAACGCCTTGCTTGCTTTTTCTATATGTACAACTTGGCTGATGTAAGGCTCTGAAGTAAAGCGAAGATCCTGTTCTTTCAAGAATTTGTCACCAAGCATTCGGGCAAGGTTCATACCTGAAACCAAAGGAATCAAATGGAAAGGGTTAACAGATTATTGATTGACCAATTGTCAGTTTGCCACACCAGATAAAAGAACAAGAGGCATCACCACACAGCCGTGTTTCACCATCTCTCAATGGTTCTCCTGTCTCGTTCAGGCGGATCCGTTCAGATTTATTGGTTATTCTATGGTCTTCTGTCATCTTAATCTGTTTCCCACCAATACTGCTACAAATGGAATATCTTAATTAGTAAGGACATCATTCGAGTGAACACCATACAGTTGTAATAATGATAATCAGATATTGTAAATCCTAAAGACACTTTAAATCAAGGATACAAATAGGATACACACAGGAACTAGGCAGTTATAAATAATTTCCACTGAAGTGTTCCAGTTTCCAATTTTTCGTCATGAGAAAAATATATACACCCTCGTTGCCCATTCCAGCTTTTCTTGCTCCATGAAGTGGATAAATCTTAAAGGTAGTTAGACTTAACAGTTTATGAAACTACACGACTCCAATTTCCAACCAACTTGCAACTTGGGTCATGATTCCATGAGGGTGACCCTCACAGTACAACCCCAAAAGAAACAGTTTGGTTTGCCAAAGAGGGGGCATCATTTCAACATAAAGATCAAAATTCAATGGTCTTGAAAAGGGACCACCATACGAGTACCCTCATGGAATCATATTCCTTTCAATTTATGTTGACCAATTTTAGATGAAGATAGTCTTCAAACAATGACTGTCTACTCATAATTACACATGCACACATGCACCCACCAAGCCATACCTTACAAAACAAGCATCTTGAACACATACCTTACAAAACAAGCTGAATCCCCAACATTTGCACATTGAGCAAAGAAATCCTCAGGGCCATGAGCCCAGACCAAAAGCACAGTTGCAGTACAACCCTGAAAATAAGTGAATATTTACAAACTTGTACCATCATGAACTATTCAAGCAGAAAAAGAACTTGGAAAAATTGAGTAATATAGATACACTCTAAAATAAGTAGAACTAAAAGGGAGTACTGTAGTCGAGAAGCCAAACTCCTTTGACACCTCGTCTTTCAAATGCTCTTCAAGCTAGTACTGTAGTGATCTCTCCTACTAGCCAAAGGGAAGAGACTCTAATCCATTTGGGGAACATTTACAGGTTGATAAAATGGTGGTACAAAAAGCAAACCAGGAACTGCACAGGGTTGTGCTAGGGAAGGATGCATGTTTTTGCTTGACAACCAAAACAGGGTAAAGGTTTTCCTGGTGACTCTTCTCTTAACTTCAGTTAGCCTCTGCTATTGCAAAGGAAGCTGGTTCACAAGCAACCAAAGCATTTGTCCATCCCCCTGGTGTTCCTCCAGGTAGCCAGGTCCACTCAGTTTTGGGTACTGATGTTTACCCCTGCCTGTTTCAGGACTACCAGCTTTCTAGCTGCCAGCAGAAACCTAACTGCCTAGCACTGAGAAAGGAAATATGATAGAGGTTGGGAGGGAGAATGGTGTCAAGGGACTATAGATTAAGGACAGAGAATAATGTGAAAGAATTTGGCAGATGATCTGTAATTTCTTTGAAAAGTTAAAGCAGAAAGAAATGGGAGGAAGGTTAGAAACTGCTCCTGGGGTTGAAGACAGTGGAGTTGAAGAGTGTAGTGCTGAAAGTGAAGGAGAAGGGAGGGCAGAGGAAGAGACAGCAGAGCAATCTTTACCCATTTTTGCGTAAAAAATGGGGATCCATATTACAGAAACAATGAAGCCAAGGTGTTTGAAAGCAAAAATGAAAGGAGGGGAAGAAAAAGTTGTCAGACATGGAGAGAGAAACTAAAGAGAGATAGAGAGTGATGACGAGCTTAGTGCAAGAGGGGAAAGAAGGAAAGGAACTCATTAGAAGAGGATTGCAGCTAGGGTCTTTTTTTTGGAGAAAAGTTAACTGGTTTCATTAAGAAAAGATAGGAGTACACAAGAGGGTGTACAAAGGAAACAATACAAATAGAGGGCACACCCCTGAATTTTACACAGGAGGGATCTTATCACAGTACAGAACTTCTAAAAGAGCACCTATTTTTGCTAATCCATCTGCAAGAGCATTAAGTTCCCTTGGAATCCAGCACAGATTTGCGTTTGAAGCTGCCAGTAGATCCCTTGCCTCTTCCAGAAAGTGACTGAGTCTCCACGGCCCAGCTTCCTGTCTTCCTAGCCATTTTATAGTGTTAGCTAAGTCTCCCTCTATGGATAGGTTCTGAATGCCTAGACTGTTGATTAATCGGATTCCTGTAAGTGCAGCCATCACTTCTGCCTTTGTAGAGTCAGCTACTCCTATTGGCCCACTGTACACCCAGCAAGTGTTCCCATTTTCATCCCTTAATACTCCTCTGATACCAGCTGCTCCGGGAGAAAAGGAAAAACCAACATCCCTGTTTAGATCATTTATAGAGACTCCTTTGAACTTATCTGAGATGGAAGCCCACTGATTACAGAGATATGTAATGTGATAGCTCAGATCAGTCTTTGATTTGGCCTTATTCTCAAGCAGGTGGTTGTTCTTTTCTTCCCAAATTCCCCAAAGTAAAGCATGCAATACTATTTGCCAATACACCATACCTCTTTTACTCGATCTTTTGCCTTCCCATTGATGGAGCAAGTCCTGGAGGTGCATAGGAGCAACCCAGCTATACCCAGCTAGCTGTAGAAAATGGTTCCAAATGTCCCTAGTTTCCTGACAGTGGATGAAAAGATGATCAGTTGACTGCCCTTCTCTCAGGCAAAGGATGCAGACACGAGGGGAGATGAAAAGTCTGCCAAAATTCTTCTTTTGCAACAGCTCACAGGTGTTTATCCTATGCAGGCAGGCCTCCCAAACAAAGAAACACACTCTGGAGGGGATGTAGTTGCACCAGACCTTCTTGAAAGGGAAGTGACAGTCCTGCTCCTCTGCAACCAGAACCTTGAAGAAAGATTTGGAAGAGAACTGGCTTATGGGGTGGGGTTTCCAGACACGGGAGTCTAGGGAGGTGGGGGAGATGTAGACTTCTCTAATGGAAAGGAGGAGTTCAGTTAGCTCACTGATCTCTGAATCCCTTAAAGGTCTTCTGAGGCTCAAGTTTATGTTGTTCTCAGTGGGAGAAGAGGGGAAGCATTGGGAGATGGTTGCTTCTTTGTTTAGGGTAAGGTTAAAGAGTCTAGGGTAGGAAACTGCTGAGGTAGAGCTACCCCACCACAGATCAGTCCAGAATTTTATTCTAGTACCATTGCCCATTTTAAACCTTATGAGAGGAGAGAGGTTGTTATAAGTTGTGATGATACCTTTCCAAAGGCTTGATGAAGTTACAAGGTTTGAATGAAGGTCGCAGTCCCAACCATTGGTGTCCAATCCATACTTGTTGGTGATGACTGCAGCCCAAAGGAAGTTTGTCTCTGTAGGGAATCTCCATAGCCATTTTCCAAGTAGCGAAGTGTTCTTCTCTTTCAGGTGACCAATTTCCAGTCCTCCAGCCTCTTTAGAATTACAGGTCTGAGCCCAACTCACTAAATGACTTATTATCTCCCCTCCACCTTCCCAAAGGAAGTATCTTTGGAGTTTCTCAATCTGTGTTCTGATTTTGGCAGGAATCTGCAACACTGAGAAGAAATAGATGGGCAGGTTTGCAAGGGATGCCTTAATGAGTGTTAGTCTCCCTCCTTTTGATAGATAACAGTGTTTCCAAGTGGCTAGATTCTTTTCATATTTTTCCAACACCGGCTCCCAGAAACTTGGACATTTTGGGTTCCCACCCAAAGGCAAGCCTAGATAAGTTAGGGGAAGGTTTTCCACTTGGCAGTTCAGAATTTCCTTGAAACTTTCCAAGAGAGCTTCTTCGAATTGGTTGTCACTATACTATGTGTAGTTAACCCTGAACCCAGTGGCTAGTTCAAAACAGTTCAGAACCCTTTTCACATTTGCTATGTTCTCCAAATTAGCTTCTAGGAAGAGAATAATATTGCCTGTGAATTGGAGGTGGGAAATGTTGAGAGCACCTCTTCCTACTTCAAAACCTTCGATTAAATTTAGATTTTTTGCCTTATCTACGAGCTGGCTAAAAACATCCATCACTAGAGTAAAGAGAAACGGGGAAAGAGGTCATCCCTGTTTAGGGGTGCAAATGGATTGGATCATGATCCAATCCGATCCTATTTGGTTGAATTCGGATCACCCTTGGTCAGATCTTCGGATCAGACCCAATGATCCGATCAGAAAATTGATCAGATTCGGATCACCCCCCTATCCGATCTGATGTGGTATATATTTATAATATATATAGTACATATATATATGTTATTTATTTATTTATAAATTTTTTATATTATTTTTTATAAAAAATGTATATATATGATGAAAATAATTAAAAATATTTGTATTTTTTTGTTTTTTCTTTATTTAAATTGGTTTATTTTATTTTTTCTTTTAATAATTTATTATTTTTTAAAGAAAACAAGTTGGATCAAATCAGATCCGAAGATCCAATAGGATTCGAATTTAGATCGAGTCCTATTGGATCAGGCATGAATATTGTCGGATCGTATTCGAATATACCCTGATTCGAATCCAATCCGATCCGTTTGCATCCCTATCCCTGTTGAAGACCTCTGCTTGCTTTGAAGTAGCCTTTGGATTCTCTGTTCAAGAGGATTGAAAACCAGGTTGAGCTAATGCATCCTTTCATCCACTGTAACCATTTAGCACCAAAGCCCCTCAGTTTCAGAACTTGAAGGAGCCAACCCCAATCAACTTTGTTATATGCCTTTTCAAGATCTAGTTTGACAAGAATGCCCGACCTGCCACTCTTCCTTCTCTCTTTGACACTTTTCTTTGCTATAAGGATGTTGTCCACAATTTGTCTACCTTTCACAAAGGCAAACCGATTAGGGGGGACCAAATCTCCTAGGACTTCTGATCCTTTTTGCCAAATTTCCAAGATTTTGTACACACTCCCTACTAAGCTTATTGGCTTGAAATTCTTTACATCCAAGACACCTCCTTTCTTCGGGATGAGACAAATAAAGGTCGAGTTATTACCTTTATTTACAACAGCCGAAGAGTGAAACTCCTTAAAAACCTCCAGGAGATCATCTTTTACTATGTCCCAACATATCTGAAAGAAGAAGATAGAAAAACCATCTGGCCCGGGGGCTCTATCTCCATCCATGTCGAGTACTGCTTCCCTTATTTCTTGCTCCTGAAATTCTCCTTCAAGCCAGTTCCTCTTTTCTTCTATTAAGTAGTGTCTGTTATCTTGTCTGCATCTTCCACTTCCCTTTGGTCCACTTTAATTTTTGAGATATGGTTTTTCCTGCGCCTCCTGAAGCATAGTTGTAGAAGAATTTTGAATTATTTTCACCTTCCTCTAACCATTTGATCCCAGAGCTTTGTGTCCAAAAAATTTCTCTCCTAACAACATTTTCCTAGGTATATCTCGACTTCTCTTCTCCTCTTTCCTTCTCCATCCAAGATATATGCCTGTTCCTTTTGATCTAGATCCTCAAGCTCTGAGAGGAATAACACCTTTTTCCTCTACAAAGGATTTAAACTCTTCTTTCCCCTAGGATCTCAGTTTTCCTTTTAGGTATTTCAGCTTCTGCAGAAATCTGTGACCAACCCATCCTTCTACTGTATATTCCTCCCACCAGGAGGTCACTTTCTTGTGCAGGTCCACATTTTTTCCAACCTGAACGGGGATTTTATTTTCAGAACCTTATCTGTCCTCAGTACTAGTGGCCAGTGGTCTGAGGTACAATGAGGTCTGATTTCTTGAATGAGTTCTGGGAACTGTTCTGCCCAATCTGGAGATACTAGAAATCTGTCAAGTCTGCACCTTTTCAGATTTTCTTACATGTTTGACCAATTGAATTGGCCGTTGTAGAGGGGGAGGTCACAAAGGCTGTGTCTGGATATGAATTCTGGAGAATTCCCTCATGCTTCTAGTCATTGTTCTTCTGTTCGAGTTTTCTTGTGAGAATCTTGTGACATTTAAGTCACCCCCTAAAACCCAAGGAATATCGTCGTACTCTTGCAGAGAATCCAGCTCTTCCAAAAAGTTTTGCCTATCTGAAGGGTTGTTTGGTCTGTACACTATTGTCAGAATCCAATTGAACCATCAGATTTATTAGTGAACAAAACTGAGACTGTAAACTCTCCTTTATCTATCTCGATGCCCGTAACCTCCTCTTCGTTCCAGGCCAGGATGATTCCCCCTGAAGAGCCAACAGATGGGAGAACTGCCCATTTCTTTCCTTGGATTCCCCAAATTGCTCTTGGCAATTTTCTGTCAACCACTTCTTTCTTGGTTTTTTGCAAAATGACTATATCTGGCCTTTCTCTTCTTAAAGTATCCTTTACCAGACTTCTCTTAACCTGGCCTCCCAACCCCCTGACATTCCAACTTAATATCTTCATTGAGTTCCAGTCACTGATTTTCCCTTATCTGCCCTAAAACCTGAAGTTTTGTTGTCAGTTAATCGCCAATGGAGTCGCTTTAGTTCTCTTTTTGAGCTCTTTTCACCACTCTTCCTAGTGCCGGATTTCCATTTGCTGCCACTTCCCCTTTCTTTTCCCAGATTAAGAGAGGATTCCTTTTCTCTGCTTATCCCTAATTTTCTTGCCATGTCTAAAGTATCTTCATCCAGTTGCCCGTCTGTTCTGTGGTTGTCCGAAATGAGAGAGTCACTGTTCAGCATTGCTTGATGGTTTGGGTTTTCTCACGGTTCATGAAGATTATTTCATAGAATGTGAGAGCTTGGGCAGTGCGAGGAAGAGGGCAGTACTAAAGATCTTTTAAGAAAGGAGAAGCCCGATATTGTATTGATCCAAGAATTAAAACAGATGGATGTAGATAGAAAATGGGGGGATCAAGAGGGGATGGATGCGGAGAAGGGATTCAGAGTGGTTGGAAGATGGCATTCTGAGGTGACAATGGAAAACAAGTCATTCAAGTTGGAAGAGGAATAGACCAAAGATAGTTGTGCTCTGAAAATCAGAGAGAATAATAAGGTGACGATATTGGTGCCGGAGAAGGTCATTGTATGGGTGAAAGGGTTCATGGATGGAGCTATCAACTCGATTAAGGAGGAAGGGTGGAAGAACACCATGGCAGTTTCAGGAAAAACCTTTGTAATCGAAGTAAGGAGAAATATTAAGGGGTGGTTCATTTCTGTGACTGAGTTTTTTGGATTAAGGGGAAAGCAGATGATTTGCTTACCGGAAGGCTGGTTGGTCTTTGTGGAGGCGTTGCAGGCTTTCCTTGTGGCTGTGGAACGGAAGAAGAAAGATGAGAAGGTAGTTGTCCAGAACTCAAAAGCTAGTGACTGAAAGGTTCAGATGAAGGAGGTTATGGCTAAAACCAGTGGGAGTGTAGAGATGCATGGACCATCTGCTCCTGGTGTGGAGGTTGCCTGCTCCTCCGTACATCAGCGAATTTTGGTGGGTGATGGCACAGATTTTTGGAGGAAACGGCTGGTGCTTGTGGCTGATAGGAAGGATTGGCAGAAGGTTCTGGATATTGTAGCTAAGGAGGTAGATTCGGAAAACGAAGTCGGTTTGTTTCCATTTGCAGAGACGAAGGCGATTCTTGATGTAGGCGACTGGAAACTTTGTTTAAACACAGTGGTTGTGGATGGCAGCCTCCTTCAGCTTCAGAACGGGAGCCCTCTCTGCAACAAAGTGGAGGTGGAAGAAGGCTGCTTACGGCTGAAGTTGTTAGGCCTTCCTTCTATCTTTGGTGGGACTCTGTACTTGAACTTATTGCTCATTGCTTGGGTAGGGTGCTGATGGGAATCAACAAAAGAAATCTGGGGGCAGTCGAGATTCAGGTCGCCAGAATCAAGCTTGAAAATGTCCCAAGATCCCTTGATATCAGTTCTAATGGAGCTTGGGTCAACGTGTGGGTGGCGTCTGAACTAGAACAGGTGTGGTGGGGAAGAAGTCCAGAGGTTGAAGATGAAGCTGTGCTGGCTAGGTGGTGGACACATGGAGGAAGGTTAGTGGGAAAAGAAGTGAGTTTGCCAAAATAGCAATAAGCAGTAGGTGGGGGAAGTCTAGGCGACAAGTCAGCCACTTAAAGAAATTAATTCAACTTTTTTTGAAAAAAGCAAAAGCCGGGGGGTTGGCCGGTTCGGTTACTAAACCGAACACTATCTTTAGTGACCCACGTGACCACTTAAAATGTCACGTGGGTCGGGGTAAGGAGGTGGGATCTGGGCCGACAATAGACCGCCACTTGGTCTATCATCGTCTTCCTTGGGTAGTTTTGCTGGGGACAAGAAGCAGCCGCAGAAAAAGGATTCACAGGGGGAGTTGATGTGGTTGCGTCGGCGAGTTCGTGAAGATCCAAGCCCTATGAGATGTTCCGCCAAGAAACCAAACCCTAGATTCGAAAGAGAAAGGTGCGAAGAAGATGCTAGGGCGGACGAAGGATGGGTTCGTTGCAGGGAGATCAGTGAGGACTCGGACGTCAACTCAGTTAGCGGTTCAAGTCTGGGTAGTGTGAAGGACGAGGCAGGTTTTGAGCCTGCACTTGGCGGGCTTATTTCAGGGGGACATAGAAGAGGTGAGGAGATGCAGTCCAGGCGGCTCTGAAGGCTCGATCGGTGTAGTGGGGGGTCCTGGAACATTGGGAGTAAGTGAAACTGATGAACCTTATGGGAGTAGCCCTTCTTCAAGGCTTCAAATTGTGCAAGGCGCAACTAGTGCAGCAAATCAGGAAAACTTGAAGTAGAGCATGAATACATCTGCAAGGGGTAAACTTTGGGGAAAGAGGCCAGATTGCCAGATTAGCTAGAACTCCCAACCAACTTTAGGGGACAGCTAATTACCAACTTCCCAAACCAGTTCGGGAGGCTGTGAATCTATGCCCGGAGGCAACCCCACCACTTCACTTAATCCCAGGTAACCGAGTCAATTCAGTTTTTGCTACTGATGAGTCTTCTATGTCCTTTGTTCCAGACTCCGCTCCCATTCCAAGCTTTGCAGCCCCTGTATGTGAAGTCAGTGTTGAAGGTAGAGGCCTTAGTGTTGCGGAGAGGCTGATGAAGGATTAGGAGGGGGAGCCGTTAGGAAGGTACATAAATGAGAAGGTGTGGGAAATTATTGAAGGAGTTTTTAATGAGTTGGAACAAAACGTCTTGAGGGAGGGTATGACTGAGATCAGAAGGGAGGGGTCAAGAGGGAGTAGATTAGGAAAGGAGAGAAGAAATGAAGGAGAAATGGTACGGGGTGTGTTGGTGGAAGGAAACAAGAAAGAGGATTCAATTGCAGAATTTGTGGGGAAACTGGGTTGTAGATTGGAGAACTTGAACATCCTGAAAGGCGGCTTACAGAAGAGAAAGGAGGAGATCAAAGTGAAGAAAAGGAAACTGAGCAAAGTTGAGAGGTTGAGAAGGGATGTGGAAGGTGATAAAAAGTTTGGGGTGAAAAGAGATAGAAGAAAAGGGGGGAAGTAGTGGGCAGGTGAAGAAGGGACGTGAGAGAGACTTGCTAATGAAGATTCATAGCTGGAATGTGAGGGGTATAGGAAGTGCAAGGAAAAGAGTTACAATCAAAGAGATGTTAAAGCGGTTTGATCCTGACATTGTTTTAATATAGGAGTCCAAAAGAATGGATTTTGATGGCAGATGGGCTAGGAGTTTTTGGAGAGCAAGGGGGATCAATTGGGTGGCTGCCCCTTCATTGGGAGCCTCAGGGGGGATAGTTACATTGTGGAAGAAGGATGTGGTTGAAGGTGTGGAGGAGCTTATTAGGAAATATTCAGTTTCACTAAAGTTCAAGCAGCAAGCGAATGATTTCGAGTGGGTTTTGACAAATGTTTATGGTCCAAATGATTACAGAGAGATGAAGGATTTCTGGGAGGAACTAGCTAATGTCAGAGTACTTTGGGATGGGCCTTGGTGTGTGGGTGGGGATTTCAATGTGATTAGGTTCACGGAGGAAACCAGCATTAGCAATCAGAGGGTGACAACTAGTATGAGGAAGTTTAACCGGTTTGTGGATATTTTTGAACTCGAAGAGATTCCCTTAGCCCAAAATTCATTCACTTGGTCCAATCTCCAATCAAGTCCTATTTGCTCTAAGATGGATATGTTTCTTTTCTCTTTGGACTGGGAAGACCATTGGGGCAACCATGCATCTAGGGCTCTTCCTAGACTGACCTCGGATCATTGGTCAATTGTGTTATGCAAAGAGGAGAGAGGGAATGGAGGCCCTGCTCCTTTGAGGTTTGAGAATATGTGGTTACTCCATCCTGGTTTTAATGCAAGAATTAAGGATTGGTGGAGTGATTGTAACCTGGAATTCAGGAGATTAGAAGAAAGGAAAAGTACATTGATGGATCAAACTGAGTTCCTTGACTCGAAAGAAGAAAGGGGTGAGTTTGGAGAAGTAGACAAGGAACAAAGGAGGGGCTTGAGAAATCAGTTAGAGGAGTGCCAACTTAAGGAGGAAATAAATTGGAGGCAAAAATCTCACTGCAAGTGGCTGCAAGAGGGAGATAGAAATACTAGTTTTTTCATTCTATGGCAAATGGTAGGGGAAGGAAAAGCATGATCTCAAGACTAGAAGTGGATGGTGTTGCTCTAACACAACAGAATGAAATTGCAGGGGCATTTATTGGACGCTTTAAGTCCATTCTAAGAAGGCCAATCAGGAGGGGGATATGGCTTGAAGGTTCGGATTGGCCAAATGTAAGGGAGGATAACAGGTGGAGGTTGGAAAGAAGGTTTGAGCTAGATGAGATTATGGAGGCTGTGTTTTCTATGGACAGAACAAAAGCCCCAGGCTCGGATGGTTTTACAATGGCCTTCTATCAAGATTGTTGGGAGATCGTGAAAGGTGACCTTCTGCTAGTGTTTAAGGAATTTTATAGAAGAGGTGTGATCAACCCGGGGTTGAATTCCACTTTTCTAGCATTGGTCCCTAAGAAGAAAGATGCTTCCCATCCTAAGGACTTTAGACCAATCAGTTTGATAAACAGTTTGTATAAGATCATTGCAAAGGTTTTGTCTCTGAGGTTGAAGGAAGTATTGCCAACAATAATCTCTCCAAATCAAGGAGCTTTTATGAGTGGGAGACAGATTACTTATCAGATCCTGATTGCCAATGAAAGTGTGGAGAACTTCAGGAAGAACAGGAAGAAGGGTGTGGTTTGTAAGCTGGATTTGGAAAAGGCTTACAACTTGGTGGAGTGGTCATTCTTATTGAAAGTTATGTCCAATTTTGGGTTCGGGACTCGATGGTGTAATTGGATCTTGGGGTGTGTTTGGAACGTTCATTATTCTGTGCTAGTGAATGGGATAGTGGTGAGTTTCTTTTCGGCAGTTAGGGGAATAAGACAGGGTGACCCCCTTTCTCCTTTCCTATTCACTATGGTTGCCAATGTTCTGGGGAGGTTGATTCATAGAGCAGATTCTAGGGGACTTGTTAGAGGTTGGAGAATAGGGAGGGGGGATATTCCCCTTACCCACTTACAGTTTGCAAATGATACAATCCTGTGTTGTGAGGGTGGGAACCTGAATTGTATCAGGAAATTGAAGTTGTCAGTACAACTATTTGAACAAATGTCCAACTTAAAGGTGAATTTTGAAAAAAGTATTGTGGGTGTGAACTTGGAGGAGGGTGAGATCAGGGAAAGTGTAGAAATTCTGGGTTGTGAAGTCTCAAGTTGGCCATTGAATTATCAAGGGATGCCTTTGGGTGATAACCCAAAGAAGGAGAGTTTTTGGACTCCGATGGTGGAATGATTTGAAAAAAGACTTGCCTCTTGGATGAAGAATTATCTCCCCCTTGGTGGGAGGATTACACTGATTAAGGCTACTCTAGCTAATTTGCCCATTTACTTCCTCTCAGTGTTCAAAATTCCTACAAGGGTTTCTAATAGGTTGGAGAAGATGATGAGAGATTTCCTTTGGGAGCCGGGAGAAGATAAAAGAGACCATATGGTGAGCTGGGAGGTGGTGACCAGAAGTAAAATCCTTGGTGGATTGGGGTTGGGGAACATTAGAAAAAGGAATATGGCTCTTATGGAGAAATGGTTATGGAGGCTCCCAATAGAAAAGGAGAGACTATGGGCTAGAATTGTGGTGAGCATACATGGTATGGAGCAAAATGGATGGGATGTAGGGATCCAAGCAAGGACCACAAGAATGTCACTATGGAAAGCCATTCATGACTTGCTTCCTTCTTTCTCCCCTCTCATCAGGTATGATCTGAACTCTGGTACTTCCATAAAATTCTGGAAACAAACTTGGGTGGGGAATGCCCCTCTTAAGGATTTGTTTCCTTCTGTGTATGCCCTCTCTGATTTAAAAAATGAGCTCGTTTCTTCCTTTATTACCCCTTCGCCTTCCTCTTCTAGGTTTGATTGGAATTTGGGTTTGAGAAGAGTTGTGAGAGATACTGACTTGGGTTGTATCTCGAGCCTCCTAGGCATCCTCCTTGATAATGTTTTCTTGGATCCTTCTAAGTTGGATTCTAGAATTTGGACACCCACTCCCACTGGCTCATTTTCTTGTGCCTCTTTTTTCAAAGTCCTAAGTCAACCTCCTAGTCCTGTTGGCCCTCCCTTCCCGGTTAAGGAGGTTTGGTGCAGACCTACTCCCCCTAGAGTTGGTAGTTTTTGTTGGGAAACCTATCTAGAAAGAATCAACACTGGTGATTTGCTCCAAAAGAAGACCCAAGACTTGTTTATCCCCTTACTAGTGTGTTCTTTGTAAAAGTGGAGGGGGACCTCTGTTCGGATACTCCTTTCTCTTGCTGTCTCATACTCTTGGCCCTCGTTTCAACTGGATATGAAGAATGCTTTCCTAAATGGGGATCTGCAAGAAGTGTATATGGATCTTCCAGTTGGTTTTTATGATAATGTTGAAAAGGGAAAGGTATGCAAGCTGAGAAATGCCCTAATTGTTTTTGGCTACACTCAAACTCAATCTGATCACACCTTGTTTGTGAAGCGCATGGGATCTTTAGTGTCAATCCTAATTGTTTATGTGGATGATATTGTTGTCACTGGGAATGATCTTAGTAAGATTGATAGTCTGAAGAGGAACCTGCATAAGGAATTTGAGATTAAGGATCTTAGAGAACTGAGATACTTCTTAGGCATCGAAGTTGCAAGATCGAAACATGTAATTTTTATCTCTCAAAAGAAGTATGTCTTGGACCTTCTCCAAGAGACAGGGAAGCTTGGAACAAAGGCAGCTAGCACCCCCATTGATCAGAACCATAGAATCAGTGCATCAGAAGGTGAACCAGTAAAGGACCTTGGGAGATACCAAAGACTTGTGGGTCGGCTACTATACTTGTGTATGACAAGACCAGACATCTCCTATGTAGTAAGTGTAGTGAGTCAATACATGCATGCTCCACGAGACCAGCACTGGAAGGCGGTTGACAGGATCCTTGCTTATTTGAAGGGACATCCAAGCAGAGGCATATTGTTTACTGATCATGGACAGTTGAAGCTAGAGGCTTATACAGATGCGGATTGGGCAGGATGCCTTGATGACAGAAGATCAACTTCAGGAGTGTGCACCTAGTTGGGGGTAACCTAGTCTCATGGAAGAATAAAAAACAAACAGTTGTGGCAAGATCAAGTGCAGAAGCCGAATATAGGGCCATGGCACATGGAGTTTCAGAACTTCTCTAGATCCGTTCTCTGTTAGAAGAAATCGGTGTATAGGTAGAAGAACCTATGATGCTATACTGTGATAACCAGGCAACAATTAATATTACCCATAATCCAGTCCAGCATGACCGAACTAAGCACATTGAAGTAGATAGACATTTTATCAGAGAAATGGTGACTTCTGGAGAAGTTTGTCTTCCATACATTTCTAATCTGTAGCTTGCTGATGTTCTCACAAAAGGCATTGCAAAGAATAAGCTGGAGCATGATCTACGCAGGTTGGGAATGTGTGACATCTAATCCCAACTTGAGGGGGAGTGTTGAGTGGGGCCACCGATTTATGTTGTTGAGTGGGCTGATTTGTGTTTAGTTTATTTTCTTTTAAATTAAGAAGTTGTTGGGCCTTGGGCCCATTAGTTTTTATTTTTAAAAGGGTTGTAACTATTTAGTTTGAGTTGCCGCCCTACTAAGGGCATCTTTGTAATATCTCATACTTAAGTTAAATATAAATAGAATGAGGGGCTGGCGGCTAGGGTAATAATACACAATCCTAGTTGACCTTCTTCTCCTTCCTTCCCTTTTCTCTTTCTATTGCTGAAATCTACAACTTTCTCCTCTTCCTTTCACAAGAAGCTTGATCGAATCAGCAGATAGTGGTTTCTACTTTTTGGAAACAACTCGATCCCTCATGCATCACATGAATGTCCCCAAATTTTTTTGGAGTGATGCAGTGCTTACTTCTTGCTTCTTGATTAACCGGATGCCCATGTCTATCATTGATGGTCATTCTCCATTCACCACATTGTTTCCTACCTTGTCTCCCTTTCCTCTTTCTCCTCGGGTTTTTGGGTGTGTTTGCTTCGTTCATAATCAGGGGCCAGGAAAGGACAAGTTAGATGCACGATCTATTAAGTGCATCTTCCTTGTCTATTCCCGGACTCAGAAAGGGTATAAGTGTTATCATCCCAGCTCTCGACGTTCCTTTGCGTGTGCTGATGTTACCTTCTTTGAGTCTACTCCATTTTTCTAGGGGCCCGATGATGTTTCTTCCTCTTCATCACCTCCTCCCCTTCCTCTTCCAATTGTGGATTTTGTTCCTCTTGTTCCAGCTGTGACCAAGTCCTTGCCTCCGGTGCCACCACTCATTGAACGACCACTTATCCATCACGTGTATACACATCACCACATGTACCAGCTCCATCATTGTTGACAGATCTGATAGTTGTTCCCACACCAGCCCCAACCCTAGTATCTGATCTTGATCTTCCCATTGCCTTGCGGAAAGGTAAACGCAGTTGTACCCTTCATCCTATTTCTAATTATGTTCCACTGACTCACCTTTCCGCTTCCCATCGCCAGTTTATCCCTAAGGATGTCCAACAAGCCCTTGCCTTTCCAGGATGGTGCCATGCGATGGAAGAAGAACTCTTAGTTCTAGCCCACTATCATACATGGGAACTCACCACTGTTCCTCCTGGTAAGCAGGTTGTTGGTTGTAAGTTGGTTTATACGGTTAAATACTTACTTGATGGTAGTGTTGAGCGGCTGAAAGCTAGACTAGTTGCCAAAGGGTATTCCCAAACCTATGGTATTGATTACACTGAGATTTTCTCCCTGGTGGCTAAGATTGGTTTAGTCCGTGTTGTGGTTTTTCTTGCTGCGATGTATGATTGGCCCCTCTATCAACTTAATATCAAGAATGCCTTCTTGCATGGGGATTTGCTTGAAGAGGTCTATATGGAGCAACCATCGGGGTTTGTTGCTCAGGGGGAGGATGGTAAGGTGTGCCAACTACTAAAGGCCATTATTGGGCTTAAATAGTCTCCTTGAGCATGGTTTGGTAGATTTAGTGAGGTGGTAAAGAAGTTTGGTATGAAACAATGCCAAGTTGACCATTCAGTCTTCAATCATGACTCTTAAGCAAGGAAGATCCTATCGGTGGTGTATGTAGATGACATTGTCATTACCGGAAATGATAAAATGGCCATTGACAGGTTGACTTTTCTTCAGGAACATTTTCAAACAAAGGACCTTGGCAAATTGAAGTATTTCTTGGGGATAGAAGTAAGGTCTAAGCATGGAATTAACTTGTGTCAGAGGAAATATGTTCTTGATTCGCTTGAAGAAACATGTTTGTTAGGTGCTAAACCAGCTGAAACACCTATGGAATCAAACACTAAGTTGAGTAGTGATATGAGTGAAGTATTTGAAGACCCTGGTAGATACCGGCGGTTGGTAGGTAAACTGAACTACCTAACCATCACTTGGCTAGACATTTCATTCACAGTTAGTGTGGTAAGTCAGTTCATGCAGAAACCTCTGGTTCCACATTGGGATGCGATTCTAAAGGATTGTGAGGTATTTAAAGGGGGCTCCTGGTCATGGTTTGATATACAGAAGTGGTGGAAAACTTGAAATGGAAGGATATACTGATGCTGATTGGGCTGGTTCTATATCTGATAGGAGATCTACCATAGACTATTGTACTTTTCTTGGGGGTAATCTGGTGACATGGAAAAGCAAGAAGTAGACAGTTGTGGAAAGAAGCAGTGCAAAGGCAAAATATAAAGCTATGGCACATACTACTTGTGAATTAGTGTGGCTAAGGAACCTTCTACAGGAGATGGGATACACTGTTGATACTCCGATGAAGCTCTACTGTGACAATCAGGTTGCAAATCGTATTCCTCTAATCTGGTGTTTCATGAGAGAACCAAGCACATAGAGGTTGACTGTCACTTTGTTAGAGAGAAGGTGCTGAGTGGAGTGATAGACACTACATATGTCAGCACAGGGAACTATTACACATTTTTGTATGCCCTTAGCTTCAATCAAAATGATGTACTTTATGAATTTATTGTAAATGAATAAAAGTGCATATTTGATTCATGTTCCCTTGGTATGTTTCTGTTAATACCCTTAAACTGCACACTTAATGAGACTCGTGCTAGTTTTGAATGTTCACAGCCAGTGGGTCGGTCTAGGGAGACCTATCCTGACAAGGCTGACACTGTGGTGCCACCAAGTCGGTTGGGGTGGCTTGTCTCAGCTACCGGGGTGAGACCCTAGGCACATACAGTGTGGGATTAATTGAATCTTTGAACTGGACCAGATTTCCAGTATTGCCCTAGACCTTGGAGATTGATGGGCAAAACTGGAAAGTTACACCCGACCCCTATACTCGATTAGCACTAGGTGTCGGATTGGGCTGTCTTTGATGTACCAATCAGCGAGATCCTTAGCGGGGGTCAAAACCTGGGTATGTTGGGACAGTCTGAGAATTCATCTGAGTGGGTGATCATAGTGACAGGATCAGCCCCTTTGTCGGACAAAGGTAATGATCGGGGATGCACTCTCACTGATGGAAACCAAGACTGCCGGCAGCCGATTTCAATCGTTGAGATTTGTTTTGCAAAATATATTTTATATGAGATATGAAAGTATATATATTATGGTTTCGAAATGTTTGCAAATAGGTTTTAATTCCCGGGATCCATAAATGAGTGAGTGCAACACTGTTCCTTGCAGCCGAGGGAGAGGTCATCTCTTCTCGGGCAGTGTGTGATCATTATGGGCTGAGAGGTTAAGTGTAACACCATTGAGGATACTACCTGATGGGCTAATCTTGCATATGCCCACAGTCCCCGGGTGTTACAAGGTGGCTTGGCCCAGGGACCACTTAGGGTAAGTGTTGGGCCCATAGAACCCATCTGATGGGTTTCAGGGGGTGCATTGTCCATAACAGTGTATTCGGTCAGGCCTTGTAACAAAAGTTGGGCTGAACCCATGTGGCTGATGTGTAGATCAATGTTTGGGTCTCATGTCATACAAGGAAGCCCAACTGGGCAGCAGTTTGGAAGGCTTAATGAATACATAACCCTAAATGGGCCTTAAGCCCATTTCGAACTGGGCTAATTTGATTAGTCTTTAAGGGGTGAATTCTGAGATAAGATCAGTTGATAGGATTAGGCCCACACCCTATCCACTCAGAGAGTCCAAGATCTAAATGAGACTTAGATTAGGAAACTTCTTAATTAGATTAGGAGTTGGCTGATCTAATCTACAGATAAGATAAGGATTATCCCTTATCTTAAAGAGACTTCTAATCCATATATGATTTGGGTTAGCAACTCCTAATGGGATTAGGAGTTGATCCCTTTAAGTCTATAAAAGGAAGAGGGGGTGGCAGCCTTTAGACACATCATCCAACAGACTCAAGTCTTGTCTTCAGAGCTGAGATCACAGAGGAGAGAATTTTGCACCCTGCAAATTCTTTCTAGCCGCCTCCTTTCTGCAGCCGCCGCCGCCAATAGCAGTTCGATCTCCATTGCTTGGGAGAAATCAATATTGGATCTTGATTCCAATCTTTTGGAGAAAAGATTGGTAGGAGTTGTATTCACAAGCCATCCAGGTGATTCTTGGGAAGAATCAAGTTCTTAGGAAGGACACTGCTGATTCTGCTCCACCTTGCACTGCGCCATCTTCAATGGGAGCAGATTTTGGTTTCTACCTTCGGCGTGAACACCTCCATTGAGAGATACTATTTCTCTGTATCAGGTATTATCTCTCTCTCCTCCTTTTGGTTCAGATCTGGTTCAGTTTATGGTTCAAGAATGATCCTTGAAAATATGATTTTCTAAATAGGGAAATCGATTCCCAGTTGAAGGGAGAGAAAAATTTTGAAATTTGCCCCCTTTATTCCACAATCTTGGGCGTCCATATGATGAATTTCCTGTCCCTTCAGGAATCAGTTGGCAGATTTGTTTACTAAAGGATTGAGTCGGGGTAGAGTGGACTACATATGTAACAAGCTAGGATTATATGATATATACTCTCTAGCTTGAGAGGGAGTGTTAGTGTCGAGTATGTAGGGGTATTCCTGTCTTTGTGCTTATGGTTAGGTGTTGATGTGTAAGTTTATGTTAGATCTAATGCCCCTAACTTAAGTAGGGGCATATGTGACTTTTCCACAATATTTTAGTAATATAAAACAGATTTGGCCGAATGGGAGGGTTGACTTTTCTCTCATTCGAACCAGACCTTTTCCTCCTTGTCCTCTCTTCTACTCTTCTCCTTTCTCTCTTTCTCTCTTTCTCTCTTTTCCTTGACTGTTATTAGTCTAACAGGCAGACCAAACTCTAATAAAAAGAAAATTCATTCAAAGAAAAAAACAATTACAACCTAGACAAATGTTAAAGCAACACCTCCAAACAAAACAAAGGAGAAAACAAGGTGCCCAAAGACCAAAGGAAAATGACCCGAATACAATTTACAGCCCCAATCTCCCCTTGAAAATCCAAAAAGGAGCGAAAAACCATAATTTGAAACAAATCCTTGAGGATAAATTAGGCAAAGCCAAAGCGTCAACACAAAAAATTTCATCCAAACTCTCAACCATTTCCCTCTCACCTATAACCACTATAGACAACCTCCTCTCACTCTTCATCAACAAATTCTGCTTCCCTCCCTTCACCTTCCTCCCAAATCTCACCCCCTTCCCCAACTGCTTTCCTCTTGTTGTAATCCTCCCTCCTATTTTGTTCAAACAGTTCAATTACCTTCCCCCTACTCCCCAAACCAAAAAAGAAAAAAGAAAGAAAGATAGAAAAGAAAAGGCCAAGAGTCTTTCCAATTGGCACTTGTCTGTCCACCAGTCAATCAATACCCACTCCCCCTCTCAGTGATATTTTCCTTTGGAAGCTCTTCAACTCTACTCCCCACTATCTCCTCCCCCCCCCCCCCTCTCCTTTCCTCCTCGACCTCAACCTGAACTTCTGCTTCCATCAAGATCAACCAACATCCCTTCGATGGAATTGCAATGTTCACGAACACTTGACCCACCCAGAGATTGAAAGGGAGGTCCATGAGCTTCAATGAGATCGTATCATCTATGAAGTTCAAACAGTTGCAGCTTGGAAACCATTGCTCCACTAGGAGCTTCCAAGTTTGGACTGCATCCTAATAAGGATACTGGGTCAAATCTTTGGACCTATTCTCATCCTACACTATTGATGGTTTAAAAATAAATTGGAGGTTAGTGGATTCATCTTCTACAAGGAAAGAGAAATCATCAAACCCTGGACTCCGCCCTTGGAAAGCTTCACTAAACTTAATTATGACGGGAGCAGCCTCAATAACCCAGGCCCTTCAAGCACTGAGGGTCTTTAGGGATAAAGAAGGAAATAATAATAGTTATTTTCTCAGGTCCTATTGGTCTAGGAGATTCCATTAGAGCCAAACTGCTTGCTGTCCTGTGTGCGGCTCAAGTAGCAAAGAGTTAAATCTGGAAAGGTTGGCTGTTGGAAGGGATCCTCAAGTGGTGATTAGTTGGCTAAAGGATGTAAAGAAGGCAGCTTGGGTCTACTGAGAAGGGGTTAAGAAAGTCAAATGGTTATTAAGGAGAGCGACAGTAACTTTTGTAATCATTCATGGAGAGTGGGAGACGAGAGAGAGAGAGAGAGAAAGAGAAAGAGAAGAAAAGGGAGATACGATTGAGAGGGGAAAAAGATATTGCTGGCTGCCACCAGTTCTCTATTTATATTAACTTAATAAAAAGAATAGAAATTACAAGTATGCCCCTGGCAGCACACCCTATAACCAAACTAATAAGGAAAAAAGGACAAGTAACTAACTGGCAGTATCTTAAGAAGTCAGCCTACTAACAACAACTATAAAGTAACAATTAAATAAACCTTACAACACTCCCCCTCAAGTTGGGTTGAATATGTTTACCATGCCCGACTTGTCACATAACTCATTGTGCCGTGAGTATGGAAGCCCCTTTGTGAGGACATCAGCAAGTTGTTCCTTGGAGTTGACATAAGAGATGCAAATTTCCCTTTTTTCCAATTTTTCCCTTATGAAGTGTTTGTCCACCTCAATGTGCTTGGTCCTCTCATGTAGGACAGGGTTGCTGGCGATGTTTATTGCAGCCTTGTTGTCACAGTAAAGAGACATAGGAGTATGTCTCTTGACCTTGTTTTCCCTAGAAGAATCTTTAGCCAAAGGACTTCAGCCACCCCATGTGCCATAGCTCTATATTCAGCTCCAGCACCTGACCTTGCTACCACACTTTGTTTCTTGCTCTTCCAGGTTACTAGATTTTCTCCCACAAATGTGCAATACCCACTTGTGGAATTTCTGTCATCCACAACTCCTGTCCAATCAGCATCTGTAAAGACTTCCACCTTTAGGTGATTGTGTTTACTGAATAGTAGACCTGTTCCGGGATATTTCTTCAAGTATCTAAGAACTTTCTCCGCTGCCTCCATGTGTGGTTTCTTGGGAGAGTGCATGAGCTGGCTTAGGACCTCAACGGAATAGGCAATGTCTGGACGGGTCATGGGCAAATAAATCAGCTTTCCCACTAACCTTTGGAACTGTTTCACATCTTTCAGAGGTTCACCAACATAGTCACCTAAATTGTGGTCAACATCCATGGGAGTATCTGTCGGCCTTGCACCTAATTTGCCTGTATCCTGTAATAGATTAAGGGTGTATTTCCTTTGAGAGAAAATGATACCCTTTTCTGAGTGGGCACCTTCAATCCCAAAGAAATACTTCAGAGGACCTACATCTTTCACTTCAAATTTAGATGCAAGGAATTGTTTCAATTTTTGTATCTCTGAGCTCCAACTTCCTGCAATGATGATATCATCCACATACACTATCAATACAACAACCTGTTCCTGACATCTCTTCACAACTATTTCGTTTGCCTTGTGCTTAACCGTGAATACCCATTTACACCCCACGGGGTCTTTCCCCTTTGGAAGATCCACTAATTCCCACGTTTGATTTTTGTGAAGAGCATTAATCTCCTCCTTCATGGCATCTGTCCATTCAGGGCATTTTAAGGCTTCTGCAACATTTTTGGGAACAATGATGCAATCAACTACAAATAGGAAGGCTCGATATGAGGGGGAAATGTGATCATAGGAGACAAAATGGGTAATGGGGTGTTTGGTAGTGCATGACCTGACTCCCTTTCGTTACCGACACCATTAGACTCCCAGGAGGTAAGTCCACTCCCTTTCGTTGAGCAATAGGAATGTCAAGGTCATCCACAGTAGGAGTAGGGTTAGGGAGTGGACTTACCTCCTGGGAGTCTAATGGTGTCGGTTGCTCATTGTTTGGCTGATCCACATCTCTATCACATCGCTGATCTCTACAACGTGTACGTTGGAAGACACGAAAGGGAGCAAGGTCCGGAATAGAAGGAAGAGATACCTGAACCTGCTTCTCGTCTTCCACACTACTACTCTCCCCTTGAGGAGAAGCAGGGAAGAATGGCTCAGACTCAAAGAAGGACACATCCATAGACACAAAAAACTTACGACTAACGGGATCAAAGCACCGATACCCTTTTTGAGAGGAGGGATACCCCAGAAAGACACAAGGAATGGACCGAGGGTCTAACTTACCTCGAGGTGGAGACAAATCATGGACAAAGGCACGATAACCAAAGACTCATGGGAATGGAAAATAAAGGAGACTAAGGGTACAATAACTTATGAGGGGCCATGTAGTTCAGCACTTTGGAGGGCATGCGATTGATGACATAAGCAGTTGCAAGTATAGCATTCACCCAAAAACTTTTTGGAACATTCATATGTAGCATCATCCCGCGAGCTACCTCAAGGAGGTGCCTATTTTTTTTTGTCTGCAACACCATTTTGTTGTGGTGTTCCGGCGCATGAGCTCCTATGAATAGATCCATGGGAGACAAAGAACTCATTGAGCTCCCCATGGAAGTATTCTTTTGCATTGTCGGATTAGAAGATCTGTATTTCAACATGGAACTGCATAAATACCATCCTCTGGAAGTCTTTCACAATCTTTGGAACTTCGTCTCTATTACGCATAGGAATTACCCATGTATAGCGAGAGTAATCATCGATCAATGTGATAAAGTACTTATATCCGCCCTCAGAGATTACATTGGTAGGCCCCCATACATCAGAATACACAACATGAAAATGAACATTTGATCTTTTATTACTTGAGTGAAAAGTTGTTCTACATTGTTTGCTCAACTGACACGTTTGACACTGGAACTCTGACACTGAACATGACTTAAATAAAACCGAAAACAAAGACTTTATTATTTTGAAAGAAACATGACCTAAACGACTATGCCACAAAAAAATTTGACTCTTATTTGACTGACTATGTGACTCTGAGGATGATACCGAGAGACCAGCTTTGTTGTTGAGAATGTAAAGACTATCCACTAGGCTCCCTCTACCAATCGTCCTCCCAGTAGTTAGGTCCTGAAAAACACATGAGTCAGCAAAAAAGGTTACACTACAGTTTAAAGAGCTTGTAGTGCTACTAATTGAAAGCAAATTTATAGGAAGTTGAGGGACATGCAATACACAATTCAGGTTAAGGCCATGGGGAAGAGATATTGATCATTGTCCTGCAATGGAGGAAAAAGAACCATCCGCAAGTCTCACACTATCCCTTCCTAACAAAAGGCTATAAGTCTGAAACAAGTTCGACTTACCGGTCATGTTGTTTGAGGCCCCTGAGTCAATGATCCAAGGGGAATCCGTGGGAGTGACATGGAATGCAGAAGTCGTATTACCTGAATTAGATGCAAATGAAGTAGAGGGAGTACCAGTTACTGAGTTGTCCATTTGTCGCAAAGCCCTACCATAAGATTCCAAGTGCTCTCTGAAGAAATTCATTATATCTTCCTTGGGGTCAGACTTAATAGAGTGGTCCCGGGTACTACCAGCAACCTGAGTATCATGGGTTGCCACATGTGTTGGATTCTGTGTTGTGTTCATCTTCTTCTGACCTTGACTTTTACCCTGTTCTTGATTCTTCACTACCCACTTGGGTTTCCCATGGATGTCCCAACAAGTGTCGCATGTATGCCGTGAACATCGACAGTGGGTACAGAACAACTTATCTTTATCATCAGTCTTCTTAGTGTCACTTTTCATCCCTATGGAGTTATTATTCATTGCAGCCAAAGAAACTTGTTCCCCCTCAGCTGTAACCATCACTTCGCCTACTTTCTTCCGATTGAACAAGGGAGTATACCTCGTGAACCATCGGCAACTCTTTGCTTCCTAGGATCTGAACCCTCAACGGTTCATATGCAGGGTTCAGTCCCAACAAGAAGGCAAACACACGTTGCTGAGAGATCAGCTTCCTGTAGGCCTTAGCATCATCATCATGTTTCCACTCTATAGTCTGATAATGATCCAATTCTTTCCATATGGAGGTAAGGGCTGAATAATATGAAGACAAACTACGGTTTCCCTATTTACAGGTTGAAGATTCATCTTGTAACTGGTAAACCTTGGCATAATGCCTTTGCTCAAAATAGGTAGTTTTGGCCTGTTCCCATATCTCACTAGCGGTGTCTGCCCACATAAAGTTCTTCACATCAGGTTCCATGGCTGCAAGGAGCCAAGACATCACCATACTGTTTTCTTGGTCCCACCTATCATGTTCAGTTGTCTCACCCTTGGGTTCTTTCACCCTTCCATTAATGTAACCAGCTTTACCCCTTGCCATTACATAGAGTTTTACGCTTTTAGCCCACTCCAGGTAGTTCAAGCCATTTAAAGGGGTAATTGGCCTGGGAAAAATCATGTTTTCACCTCCCATACCAGCTGTGTTGTGGGTTGGTGTAACCCCCGACGAGGTTGATTCATAATTCGCCATAGGATACTGCTAAAAAACAGTCCAAACACCACACAACTACACAACAGCCACAAACAGAATACCAACCCTCAAGGAATTTACTTCTAGGATGTGAGGAAGAGAACAAGACACTGCTGAAATCAACTCTAAGATGGTTCAGTCATTAAACCAGCCCGGTAATCAGTTCAACACAACCAAGGCAGACATTACTATCAGTCCGACTGCAACTCATACAGTCTAACAATCCAACATCCAAACAAATATATAAAACCAAGGAATAAGCCCCTCATACCATTGGCCCAAGGAAGACAAAAAACAAGAGCACACCTGTCCAACACCTGTACGAAGGTGCCAACCTGAAATCGACTTCACAGCATCAAACAGAGAAGTAAGGGAGTCTTTATCAGCATCGCCCTTCTCCGACTAGGGTTTCCTTGGTATTACGACCAAGGAAAAAACACAAGAAATGCCGCCAGAAATCTGCTAGGGTTTCCACCAGTAACCTACTAGGGTTTCTCTATCTTCCACATCCAAGAATTTAAAGAAGGAAACCTTGCTCAAAACAAGAGGGATCATAGGTCTTTTACAACCCAAAAAACCTGCTCTGATACCATGTAATCATTCATGGAGAGTGGGAGATGAGAGAGAAAGAGAAGAAAAGGGAGACACGATTGAGAGGGGAAAATGATACTGCTGGCTGCCGCCAGTTCTCTATTTATATTAACTTAATAAAAAGAATAGGAATTACAAGTATGCCCCTGGCAGCACACCCTAGAACCAAATAAGAAAAAAAGGACAAGTAACTAGCTGACAGTATCTTAAGAAGTCAGCCTACTAACAACAACTATAAAGTAACAATTAAATAAACCTTACAACAACTTTTCAATGGGTTCCAAGGAAGGCAAATGGGCTAGCAGATTCTCTAGCTAGGCAAGGGGTTGTTAGGGAACAATTGTATTGGGCTCATCTGTTATTCTGTACTCTTTGGGGTAACCTTACCCCTTTTATTCCTCTTTGTACACTATTGTTTATATCAATGAAACGACCCATCATTAACTCTTAAAAAAACAGAATATATGCAATATCTATCATAAAAAAAATAAAAAATAAAAAAAAAAAACAGAACATATGCAATGTAGATTCAATTACAATGATAACGGGTGTGGAAATCTAGGTACAATTAGGATTGGAGACCAAGAGATATCTCAATCTGAACTGAACTCTTTCATTAGTTTGGTGAGATAATCCCTAACAAGGGAGCGATTGAGGAGGATGTTGCCTACAGAATTAGAGCAGAATAGGTAAAGGAGTGCATCTAGATTCCCATGTGAGAGGAGAATACCACTCAGGCTAAGAGAAAACTTTTATAAAATGATTATAACGCCATCAATATTGATGCAGGGCATCAACCTGTGCTGCCCCAAAATAATCAAATCCCAAGCAGGACACAAGTTGGTTCTTTAAACAGTGGGACCACCCCATCGTGTGGCTAAGGTGTATTCTACCAGCCCTAAGGCATCCTTGTTAGTTCAGCCAAGTGGACCCCATGTTATATTTGGTTTTATTTTTAAAAAGACTTCCAGGTGTCAATTTAAGATTCTTATTATAAGAGTTATTTTGTCAGTTCAGGATTCTTCTTATAAGCGTTGTTGTCAGGTTAGAATTCTTATCACAAGAGTTATTTTCAGTTTAGGACTTGGGAGTCTTTCTAATATTGGTTTTGTTGTTTTTCATGTCTATGGTATGGTCTATTTAAGACAGCTATAACAGATTATATGGCCATTTTTTGGGGTAGGAATAAGACTATTAATTTATTTATCTTTTTCTACTCTTCTCTTTCACTGTTTTCCTGCACAAAACCAGAGGATACCAGCCCTGTTTTCTGTCAGTTTTTTCAGACCCTAGCAGATTCAATACAACTAGAACTCGGCCCCTTCTTTTGTAAACAAGTATTCAAGGGACTGCTTTCATGGACTGTACAGTAGGTTACTCATTGACCCTGCCTGTTACACCTTAAAACAGTAGCTACATCTGATAGCTTGCACTAAGAGTCCATTTCGTTTGCAGTTGTAATCAGAATTGGAAATGGATCGGTCTATTCCCTCCACCTGTTTGGTTCAGACCGGAATCGCAAATTGGATGGAGAGTTTCTGAGCAGCCACGAAATGGAGAGGGGAGCTATAGGTCAAAGTCAAAAAGTTTATATTCGGAGACTGCAGAAACAATGGGCTGATATCATTGAAGGTCAGGGAAGAGAAGAAGGCCACTGTCTTCCTCATTGGTGATGCAACAGAATGGTTAAAAGGTTTTTTAGATGGAGCAATCTATTCAGTAAAGAAGGAAGGTTGGAAAAGTCATCTACTACTCAAATGGAAGAGTTACTTAGCTGAACTAAGATGTAACGGAAAGGGTTGGTTTGTTGTAGCCACAGAATGGTTCGGTAACGGAAAAAAGCAGATGCTCTGCATCCCAGAGGGGAAGGAAAACGAAGGATGGAAAATTTTCACATCAAAGCTCCAAGAATATTTGGTCAACACAAAAGCACATAACACAACCAAATATTTGGAAATGGAAGAAGGTACAGAGAAGAGTGGGGAAAAAGGAAGGTGGAAAGTCAAAAGATTGATGCGAGACAGAATGGAGTCACAAAGACTGATGAAGACGTAAGGTTTGCAAGCAATGGTAGATTGGCGATGTGGGTAGAAGGCTTTAAAGATAACTTTAAAAACCTTTGGATGCTAACAGCATAGCGGAAGATACAAGACTGGCAAAGCCTGGGAGAAGAAGTTAAGGAAGTGTTGAAGGTCACAGGAGCTGTGATGGTTTTCCCATTTGGTGACAAAAAAAAAAACTCTGCTTGATTTCCAACAACAACCAAAAGAAGTTGCAGCAATATCAATTGAAACGACGCAGAGCTTGGTGCTAGTCAGTTGTTGGTCTCCCAGTTGTAACGAAAAGTTGGTGGAGCCAACAAGCTGAATAAATTTAAGGATTCTAGGGCTACCATTTCATCTTTGGTCAGAGGATATCCTCACTAAAATTTCTAAGATGAGCGGGGGAGAAATGGAGCCGTACAGCTTTTCAGATCTCCGGGCAGTTAAGGTGCAATTGGTAGGAGCGGTTCCAGAATCAATCCCATGACTAATAGAGATCCAATCTGCAGGTGTCTGGTACAAAGTCTGGATCACCTCCTCCATTGAAGCACAGTGGTGGTCAGAGGGAGGAGAAGGTGGAGAAGATGATGCTGATGTGGAAAGCGAGTGGACAGGTGTTAGCTTGGTAGGGGAGCAGAAGAAAAGCATGAAGTATTTCACAGATTTGGAAAAGCAATTATCTGGGCAAGAAAAAGAAGCAGATAGGCCCCCTGAGTGTGGCATCAAATCAAGAAAACAGGGAGCTAATCCTACGGCCAGCATCAGAAGCTTTGCCCAAGTGGCTGCGTGTGGCAGTGAACAAAGATCAATAGTCCCTCAGTCGGTGGAACCTTCAATAAAAAGTATTAATCAAAATTTTTTGAATATAAGAGCAAGTCAAGGTCAAGTATGGCCCAGGACCAGCCTGGCTCACTCAGGTTGCTCTTGGGTGATAAAAAGGACCTAGTAGTGCATGAGTATTCAAGTAACCATGTGACCTCAAAGAAGGGGGGGCAAGTTAGCAGACCAATTTCGTGGTCTATCATCTTCCAGCTCGTCCCCTCCTGTTTGGTTGACGAAGAAACAGGTCTCAGGGGAGCAGAAATAATCCCTACAGTGCAAGATTCGAGTGTAACCACTGGCGACAGACCGAGTCCTAGGCATTCTAGGGATAATGTTGTGGAGGAATGAGGTAGTAGAGGGCAAAGAGGAATTGATAGGCAGATTCACGATCTCAATTAAATTCCGACAGGTGGAGGATGATTTTGAATGGGTCTTGACAAATGTCTATGGACCAATGAGTATAGGGAAAGAAATGAGATGTGGGAAGAATTAAGTGACATAAGAATATTATGGGAGGGACTGTGGCGTATTGGAGGAGATATTAATGTGATAAGATTCACAGAAACAAATAATTGGAGACAGAGAATCAGTACTAGCAAGAGGAAGTTTAACCAATTTATCAATACCTTTGAGCTTAGGGAAATCCCTCTAACACACCACAGCTCTACTTGGTCCAACATGCAACTAAACCCAATCTGCTCTAAGCTAGATAGATTCCTATTTGCCTTGGACTGGGAAGAGGATTGGGGAGGGTGAGTGTCCTGAGCATTACCTAAAGTCACCTCTGACCATTGGCCTATTACTATCTTTAAGGAAGAGAGTTTTGGCCTAGAACCTGCACCTTTTAGATTTGAGAACATGTGGTTCTCCCACCCTGGGTTTCTAAAAAAAGTGGAGGAATGGTGGAAAGAAAGCAAACCTAGAGCCAAATGGAAAGGAATGAGTGTCCATAGGAAGTTATGGATGCTGAAAGGAAAAATAAAATAAAAGGAGTGGAACTTGGTGGAGTTTGGGAGAATAAAGGAAAGGAAACAGGAAGTGATTGATAGAATTGAAGGGATAGATGAGAAGGAAACTCAAGGCATTCTGAAGGAGAGAGATAGAGGACAAAGACGGGAGTCAAAAAAAGCAGTTGGAAGACACTTTGAACAAGGAAGAAGCCAACTGAACACAAAAACCCCGATACAAATGGATTAGAGAAGGTGACAAAATTTTTTTCATGCCTTACCTACCTAATGGGAGAAGAATTTTATTTCCAAATTGGAAATTGGAGGTGAGGTTATTGAGGATCAAAGAGAGATTCCAAGAACCTTTGCAGAGCATTTGAGTTGTGTATCAAAGACCCCAAGGTACTAGAAGGTGGATAGAAAGGATGTTTGAGCTGGAAGAGATCAAGGGGGCAGTTTTTTCTATTGGCATATCAAAAGCCCTAGGGCCAGATGGATTCACCATGGCATTCTATCTGGACTGTGGGGACATATTAAAAGAAGACCTAAAGGAAGTTTTTAATGAATTTTTTGACTGAGTAGTAATAAATCCAAGTATGAATGCCACCTTCATTGCATTGGTGCCAAAAAAGAGTGGAGTTATTCATCCAAAGGACTTCAGACCCATAAGCTTGGCGAATAGTTTGTATAAAATCATAGCTAAGGTGTTATGAGGATAAAAAAAAAGTGCTCCCATCCATCATTTCCTCCAACCAAGGGGCCTTTTTTCAAAATAGACAAATTACAGATCAAGTATTAATAGCAAATGGATGCCTTGAAGAAATGAAGAGATCTGGAAGAAAGGGCCTAGTCTGCAAACTAGACCTGGAGAAAGCCTATGATCTAGTGGATTGGTCCTTTCTATTGGAGGATTTTAGTCACTTTGGTTTTGGGGAGAGTTGGTGCTAATGGGTTTGGGGTTGTATCCAAACATGTCATTACTCAGTGCTCATAAATGGATTAGTGGTGGACTTTTTTGAAGCAAAGTGTGGTATCAGGCAAGGAGATCCCCTTTCTCCCTTTCTATTAACCTCATTGTAGATGTGTTGAGTAGATTAATAATCAAAGGGGAGGCTAGACAACTAGTGAGAAGTTGAAGAGTGGGGAGGGATAGGGTGCCAATTACCCATTTACAATTTGCTGATGACACCTTATTGTTTTGTGAAGGGGATGACTTGATCTGGATTAGGAACCTAAAGCAAAAAAGTGTAGCTCTTTGCAATGTCTCTCAATATCCAATTTAAAAGTGAATTTCGAGAAGAGCTGATAGAGAGTTAGAAGTTTGTGCTGAAATCTTGGGGTGCAATGTCTCTCAATGGCCTCTAAGCTACCTAGGATTACCTATAGGAGCCAACCCAAAAGACTCAAGCTTTTGGAATCTAGTCATAGAAAAGGTATCAAAGAAGCTTGGTTGTTGGAAAAAGGGCTACATTTCCTTAGAGATGTGATTCAGACCAATAAAATTAGCAGAAATATTTAGATTAGAGCAGAAAGAAGGAAGGAAGAAGAGGAATACATCAAGAAGAAGAAGGAAAAATGGAGAAGAAAGGAGAAAGAAAGGAGGAGTTCGATAATCTCCTCTTTCCCCTACTCTAATCTTTTATTAAACTTACTTAAGTTACATAATTTACAAGGAGGCCCTTAAGTAGGCGTCCACATCAACAACACACTTATAAACAAAACAGAAGCTAAATGCCCATAAAGAAAGAAGGCCCAATAAGAAAACATAACAAGAAGAAACTAATAAGAATGACACTAAAGGACTAGGGCCCATTCAGCCTAGTCTCTCTACACTCCCCCTCAAGTTGAGCATAGATATCAATCATGCCCAGCTTACTTATAATAGTGAACCAACCTTCCTTTAGGAACACCTTTTGTCAAAACATCAGCCAACTATTCTTCAGAAGCAACAAATGGTAGGCAGACTTCTCTTGAGGCAACTCTCTCTCATAAAAAATGCCTGTCAATTTCAATGTACTTAGTTCTGTCATGTTGAACAGAACTATGTGCAATGTTGATAGCAGCCTAGTTGTCACAATATAACATCATTGACTTCTCAGAGTCTACAGCCAGTTCTTCTAAAAGTGATCTCAACCACAAAAGTTCAGAAACTCCATGTGCCATTGCCTTGTACTCCGCTACAACTGAGGATCTTGCCACTACAGACTGCTTCTTACTCCTCCATGATACAATGTTCCCTGCTACCATAGCACAATAACCTAAAGTAGACCTCCTATCATCAATACATCCGGCTCAGCCAGCATCGCAGCTGACTTCATAAGAGAAGTCCATTACCCGAGCTGGGTAGCCAACCCCGTTCTGGTGAAGAAGGCTAACGGCAAGTGGCGCATGTGTGTTGACTACACCAACCTAAACCGAGCTTGCCCAAAAGATTGTTTCCCGCTCTCCAGAATCGATTGCTTGGTGGACGCAACATCAAAGCACGAGTTGTTAAGTTTCTTAGATGCCTATTCGGGCTATAACCAAATCAAGATGGACCTGACGGACGAAGAAAAGATTGCCTTCATCACAGAGTTCGGTCTATACTGTTACAAGGTTATGCCCTTCGGGTTGAAAAACGCAGGGGCAACCTTTCAAAGGCTTGTAAATAAATTGTTCGAGCCATTAATTGGCAGAAAAGTAGAATGTTATGTAGACAACATGGTCGTCAAAACCCAATTTTCGCATGAATTAATTCAAGATTTGCATTCTGTTTTTGAAATTTTGCGTAAGTTTAATATGAAGTTGAATCCAAACAAGTGTCTTCGGTGTTACCTCGGGTAAATTCCTAGGGTACATCGTTAACCGGCGCGGCATTGAGGCCAACTCGGATAAGATTAAGGCCATCTTAGATCTAAGACCACCCCGGAAGTTGAAGGAGGTCTAGAGGTTGAATGGCCGCATAGCCGCCCTAAGCCGATCAGCAGCTACTAAATGTGTATCTATGGGAGAATGCATAAACTGGTTAATTACACTAACTACATAGGAAATATCTGGTCAAGTCATACAAAGGTATAATAACTTCCCTTAGCAGGCAACAATTCACCCTTAGTAGCTAACAACTTATGATTTAGGTCTATAGGAGTAGAAGCAGGTCGGGTACCCAGTTTACCAGTATCTGCAAGAAGATCAAGAACATACTTCCGTTGAGAAATGAAGAGACCATCCTTAGATCTGGCAACTTCAATTCCCAAGAAATATCAAAGTTCCCCCAAGTCTTTAATTTCAAACTCAGTGTTAAGAAAACTTTTGAGATGAACAACTTCCTGGGTGTCATTACCAGTAACCACAATATCATTAACATAGACAATCAGAAGGATCACTAAGGAATTTCTCCTCTTAACAAACAAGGTATAATCCGACTGAGTCTGTGTGTACCCAAAAGCAACAAGAGCAGCCCAAAATCTGTCAAACCAGACTCGAGGAGATTGCTTAAGGCCATAAAGGGACTTCTTCAGTTTACAAACATTTCCTTACATCTCCTTCTCATACACCCGTGGAGGTAAAGACATATAAACCTCTTCATGTAGGTCCCCGTTCAAAAAAGCATTCTTTACATCAAACTGATGAAGAGGCCAATAAAAAGCAGTAGCTAAAGAGAGCAAAACTCGAACTGAAATCATCTTGGCTATTGGGGCAAAAGTTTCTAGGTAGTCAATACCATACATCTAAGTATACCCTTTAGCAACCAAACATGCCTTATATCTCTCAACAGTACCATCAGAATGATAATTAATAGTGAACACCCACTTACAGCCAACCGGTTCCTTTCCCTTAGGCAAATCTACAATTTCCCAAGTATTGTTCTTATGCAAAGCATCTAGTTCGGTCATCATAGCATCCCTCCATTCTGGTTTGGACAAGGCTTCTGGAACAGATCTGGGAGTCACATGTGTGGAAATAGAGGCAAGGAAGGAATAGTAGGAAGGGGAAAGAAGTTTGTAGGATAGGTGTTTGAAAATGCAATGATGTACATTTTCATTTACCTTTGTAAAAGGCAACAAGGAGATTAAGGTCAGGGAAGGTATCCGAAGTGGTAGAAGATGGCTGACCTGTTACCTCAGTAGTGATAGGAGGAGCAAGAGGCACATCTAAAAGCGTGGAAACGGCTTGCATGTCTCTGAGTCTTTGTCTCTGGTACCACCTTTGGATAATATGATGGGAAGGAAATGTGGGAGGATGAGCAGGAGGAAGGGGGGAGCAGGAACATGAGAAGAATAGTCAATAGAGGACTCAATTGGGGAAGATTCCATAGAAGATTCAATGGGAATTGGAAGAGGAACAGATGGTGACAATGCAAACAACTCCTTTGAATGCTCCCCCTCAGGAGAAGTACCAAAGAAAGGAACTGGCTCTTTAAATGTGACATCTCTGGAAACAAAGCGAGTGCCACGAACCGGATCAAAACAACAATACCCCTTATGTGTGGAGGCATATCCCAAAAAGACACTTGTGTGCTTTAGACTCAAACTTATGTCTTTGATGACTGTGAACATGAACATAGCAAGTGCACCCAAACACTCTGAGAGGAAGAGAGAAGAGATCCTCATTTGGGAAAAGCAAGCTAAAGGGAGTTTTAAACCCAAGAACCCGGGAAGGCATTCGGTTTATCAAGTATGTAGCTGTAAGGACAGCATTCCCCCCAAAATTAACAGCAACATGGGAAGCAAAAAGGAGACTCCTTGCAACCTCAACCACATGTTTGTTCTTCCTTTCCGCCACTCCATTTTGTTGAGGAGTGTAGGAACAGGAATTCTAATGAATAACTCCAGACGTATCAAAGTAGGAGGAAAGACTCTTCTCAAAATATTCCTTTGCATTATCAGATTGGAATATTTGGATCTGAGTGTTAAACTGAGTAAGTATAAATTCATGAAATTTTTGTACAATATTTGGTACTTCATCCCGGGATTTCATGAGGTGAATCTAGGTGTAACGAGAGAAATCATCAATGAAATGAATGAAATATTTGTAACCCCCCATAGTAGGTAAATGATATGGCCCCCACACATCAGAGAGCACAATATGGAAAGGAGAAACATATCTTTTATTACTTACTAAAAAAGATTGTCTACAATGTTTTGCAAGTTCACATGACTCACAATGAAGACTCGATAGGGATATTCCCTTAAACATTTCTGAAAACAAATGACTCAAAGCAGAAAAAGACAAATGACCAAATCTGAAATGACATATCATGACTCTATCAATTGACTCTGATAAAACAAACTCCAAAGCTACTGCAAGGACAGAGGATAATACAAGTGAGTAATCTTCTCTCTACCCGAGAGAAGCTGGTATGAACAAAAAAGGTTGGGTAAGCTAGTTATATGGTCTGATGCAACAAAATCAATAATCCAAGGAATTCTACGATTACCTGAGGTTGTAGCATGATTTGTAGAAGCACGAATACCTGAATGGGCAAAGGCAGATGTAGAGGGGGTGCCTGAGGAGGAAGATGCAATAGTAGACTCCAAGTGATGTATCAACTTCCCATATTTCTCAATTTCTACCTTCACTGTTGCCAATTGTTCCATAGCAGATTTTTCTTCACTTTCAGATATTGTAGAAACATTTGCATTCTTGGGCTTTCTAGATTGACCACCCTTTTTAAAATTGTTGTTGTTCCAAAACCTTTCTGGAAGAAGATCTGGATGAAGTTTCCAACAAGAATCCTTCGTATGTTTCAGCTTCTTGCAATATTCACATATCACCTCCTTTTTTTCATTTACCCCCTTTGGTTTTAATCCAGCATGTGCAAAATGTTCTAGGGGAGGTGGGGTCTGTAGTTGTACCTGTCTCCTACTCTCTTCACTGCTCACCATAGAGTATGCCTGAAAAAGTGACACTTTATCCTTGGCCAGAATATTTTTCCTTGTAATTTCAAATTCAGGATTAAGTCCTGTAAGGAATTCAAACACTCTTTCTTTCCACAAATTTTCTGAAAATTTCTGCATCTTTGGTGCTTTCCCATATGAATGCTTCCATAACACCTATCTCCTACCATAGTGACTTCAACATCAAATAGTAGACAACCACACTCTTTTCCCCCTGTTTTAAAATTTTCACATCATTCTTCAGTTTGTAGGCCCTTGCAACATTTAATTTCTGAGAGTGTGTTTCTATAACATTATCCTAAATCTCCTTGGTAAAGTCATCCACAGATAATGTTGACTTATGTGGGGCTACATAGAATTTACCAACCACCCAATAACTGTATAGTTATCCTGCATCCATTTCTCACATGTAGGATCAGTCTCTTCCGGCATCACCTTACTACCCGTGAGAAACCCCAGTTTACCTCTACTACAGACATGGATCTTAATAGGTTGTGCCCAAGCAAGGTAATTTGTTCCATCAAGTTTAATTGTAGTCACTCCTGTCAAAATGGAATCTACGGGACCAACCCCCGACACCAGGATCTGCTTCATCTCACTTCCAGATCGCTCCATCAATCAAACGAAAATCAAAAAACAATGTTTTCAACCTTTATAGACCTAACTAAGGTCAGTCAAACACTCAAAAGTCCCAAAACTAGGGTTTCACTGTACCTGGCCTCCGGGGAGAAAGAGAGAAGTGGTAGCCACTCAAACCAAAGCAATCCAAACCACTTCTAACTGCAACCACCCACTTTTGGAGATGAAAAGAAACCCTTCAATCCTTGACCGCCACACCCAAACAGCCTCTTCAACTCGTAACTGGAAACTCTCTAGTCAGCTAGGGTTTTGGGGAAAAAAATCTGCAATCCCACTTTCTTGGCAATCTTCGGCCAGCTTCTGACTCTCCAAACCCTCTACCAACTAGGCAAACAAGATCTATGATTGATCAGCAATTTATCTCTCCATACACCTTTCGATTAGAAAAAAAGTGTATGAGAAAAAAAGGAGAAAACAAAGGAGGACCTGCTCTGATACCAAAGTAGAGTAGAAAGAAGGAAGAAGAGGAAGACAACAAGAAGAAGAAGGAAAAATAGAGAAGAGAGGAGAAAGAAAAGAGGAGTTCAATAATCTCCTCTTTCCCCTACTCTAATCTTTTATTAAACTTAAGTTACATAATTTACAAGGAGGCCCTTAAGTAGGCATCCACATCAGCAATACACTTAAAAACAAAACAGAAGCTAAAGGCCCATAAAGAAAGAAGTCCCAATATGAAAACATGACAAGAAGGAACCAATAAGAATGACACTAAAGGACTAGAGCCCATTCGGCCCAGTCTCTCTACACTTAGGAGGTAGGATCACCCTAATAAAATTGACCCTAGCAAACCTCCTTGTGTATTATATGTCAGTCTTTAAGATGGCAGAGGGAGTAAGTAGGAGCATTGAGAAATTAATAAGGGATTTGTTTATGGGAGCTGGGGGGGTAGGGATCATTTGGTGTGTTGGGAGATAGTCAATAGAGATAAAAAGCATAGGGGTCTTGGAATAGGAAATATCCAAAAAAGGAATTTATCTCTACAAGGGAAGTGGTTATGGAGAATGCCCAAATAAAGAGACAAATTATGGGCAAAGGTGGTGGTGAGTATACATGGGCTCTTGGACAATGGATGGGATGCTGGTTCACTGCATGGGGCTACCAGAGCCTCCTCTTGTAAGGTATGATTTCAATTCTGGTAAACTAATCAAATTTTGGGATCAGGTCTGGTGTGGGATCAGGTCTGGTTTTGATTGGAACCTTGGCTTTAGAAGGAGAATAAGAGATTCAGAATTAATAGTGTGCTCTCTTTGCTCCAAACCCTTGAAGGAATTTTCCTTGACCCTGATAAGCCTGACGAAAGAATTTGGACACCTTCCTCTTCGGGTCTCTTCTCTTGTAACTCTTTCTTCAAAGCTTTAACCCAACCTTCCCTTAGTTCCCTCCAATTGTTTCCTGTTATGGAGGTGTGGTGCAAGCCTACCCCACCTAGGGTTGCGACTTTTTGTTGAGAAGTTGTTCATGAAAGAATAAATACTTTTGATTGGCTACAAAAGAAGAGGAAAAAGTGGTGACTTTCCCCATATTGGTGTATTCTCTTCAAGACTAACAGTGAGACTTGCTTTCATTTGTTTATTACCTGTCCTTTTGTTGTTGGCATTTGGAAATGGCTTTTCTCCTTATTTGAATGCAGGTGGACTCCTCCGGCTGATATCAAAAGCCTCTTTGGTCCAACCTCCTGTCCTTGGCCAAGGAAGATAGACAAAATCATGTGGAAGAGTGCTAGGGCGGAAATAATTTGGGCAGTGTGGGAAGAAAGAAATGCAAGAATTTTTAGAGATAAGGAAAGAACAAAAGAGGTCTTAATTGAATCGATAATGATTAGGCTCACTAGCTGAAATCCTTAGAAAGCTTATCACATACTTCCTTAATTCTTTTGATGATATTATTAGAAAATGGAAGGAGGTGGTGGACTCAAATGTCAAAAAACAGCTTGTTATTCCCACCTGGTCCCCTCCTGAAAGAGATTTATCAAGCTTAACTTTGACAGAAGTAGTATAGGAAACCCAGATGCATCAGGAATTGGAGGTGTACTCAGGGATGAGGAGGGTAAAGTGCTTGCAATTTTCTCAGGCCTAGCAGGCGATGGTGATTCACTACGAGTGGAAGTGATGGCAGTTATGGAAGGGGTGCACAGGGCTCGACTCACGAATGTTAGAAAGCTAATCATCGAAGGGGATTCCAAACTGGTAATGGCTTGGCTACTAGATGAGGAAAGCAGGATGTGCAAATACAACAATGAGAAGAAAAAATTCAAGTGGATTGCAAAGGACATGGAACTAAGAACACTTTGGGAGAAAAGAACTGCAAATTCAATGGCTGAAGCATTGGCGAAACAATGGGTAGGGAGAAACCAAATTTTTTGGGCACAGATGCAATTGTTGATTGATATTTAAAGGGGAGAGATAAGAGGGTTGTCTCTCACCGACTTTCTCTTGTACATTATCCTTTAATTTGAATGAAGTTAACAGTCATTGATAAAAAAAATGGCTGAAATGGGATTCTCATTCCCAAGGGAGGAGGAGGGAATGACCATTCCCTCAAATGGGTGAATGCCATTCCACCAGGAATGGGGATCGGATTCTGTTTCCACCCAACCAAATGGTTGGAATCAGAGTGTCCCATTCTGGTTCTGATTCCATACCCTATTCCCACGAACCAAATGAACCCTAAATATTGAGATGGATGAGTGGGAAAACTAGAAGCATAGGATCGAAGATAGACTTATCCAAAGGAACTTGGGAGTAGCTGCAATATGCTGTAAAAAAAGAGAAAGTATACTAAGATGATTTGGACACATGCAGAGAAGACCATCTAGAGCATGGCAGCATGAGTGAGAAGAAGTGATCTGTTAGAAGTTGATGATCTTGAGCATGGCAGCATGAGTGAGAAGAAGTGATATGTTAGAAGTTGATGGTCTTGAGCATGGCAGCATGAGTGAGAAGAAGTGATCTATTAAAAGTTGAAGGGTCTAGAAGAGCTGGGGGCAGACCGAAAAGGGACATGGGATTTAGTAGTGAGAAATTATTCAAAGGCCTATAATTTAACAATTTATATGGCACCAAACAGAGTAGAATGGAAGGAGAGGATTCATGTAGCAAACCCCATATAGTTGGGACAAGGCTTAGTTGAGTTGAGAAGCCAAAGACTTAGTCCTAGGGATTTTCTTAGCAGTAATCAGAAGAGTGACAATCCAAGTAGGCCAAGAGCTTAAAAATGCTCTGCAGCAACACGTTTATGGAGGTCCAAAGAACAACATAATTTGGGATCGTCTCAGAAACAAGCAATGGAATGTGATATTACATATGAAATAAATATGTAAGAGGTCCAGGTAAGATTAAGGTGGCCTTTGGATCATAAGTAGGTTTATGGTAAGTTACTTGTAAATATGTAATTTATCAAATAAATTACTTATCTTCTTTTACTTGGTCTAATTTACTTAAGCTTACTTATCAAAGCTGTTTTATATATGGAAAATCAATTGCAATTTTTTACTCATGATCGATTGATATCAGTAGAAAAATTATTTATCTGTTGCAAAGCAAACACCTCCAAAGTAACAAGTAAGAAACATTTCAAATTGACAGTTGCTCATCTTCATGGCTGCAAATAAATGTCTACAACCTTGAATAGTAAACTAGCTTAACAGTCAAATGTGAAGGAAAGAGAATTTTGGTTTTTCTCTCAATAAGAGAATTTTGATTAATTAATCATCAACATAATATGTTGCACAACATAACCAAGATAGCAGAATGCAACCACAAGAAAAACACCTAAAAAAATGGTTTACATGGGTGTGGAATTCTCATATTCTTTTATTTCATAAATTCATAAAAGCCACAGTATTTAAGAAACCAATCTTTGCCTCTTTGGGGAAAATCAATATGCTGCATTGAATATATAATATTAATTCCTTACAAAAAAATGTATCAACATTTTCAAGCAAGAACAGTTTGCATCCTAGAAAATATAGAGGAGAAAATCTCACTACATACATGAAAGGAAGTGATATAAAATAACAAGTTAGGTTCAAGAACACCGATTTTCAGCAACATGACCTTGCTCGGAGGATATTCTATCTAACAAAATTAATCAGCATACTAAAGAGGACTCAGACAATTAAATACTTGCAAAATGGAAATCACATCTTGTATCATGTCTTTTGACATTCAACGCTGCCTAGAAAATAATAGTATATACAGGGTTAGAATGTGCATACATTTTTTTTAAAAGGTAAGGTAAATTTTATTAAAAGCAAAAAAGAGGGTATACAAGTTGTATAGAATATGCATACAATAATGAAAAAGGGAGAAAAGGTGAAGGCCAGATGCATACATGGTGGCAACCAGGCAAAGCAAACTCCATAGAAAAGAAAGAAGATTGAAGATAGAGGTTAACTTGAAAGCAGGACACATGCTATGCATGCATAAAATTAATAATTCAATTTAAATCATCTAGGGATACATTTACACCCAAACAAGGCTTAGATGATGATAATGATAACGATGATACATTTACACCCAAACAAGAAAGAAATGACAGGGGAAAACCTCATACTGATGATTCATAGATGCTTCTGTTTGACAAAATGCATCTCTAAGAACATCTGAAGCATCACATAGGGAAAGAACCTTCTGTCTTTTTTCGGAAACTGACAAGATATTGGCGACCATCTCAGGAAAAATTCTGCAAAATAAAATAATGAAGCCATTACTAATCTAGAAAAACCTAAAACCAGATAGTATTTAAGGATAGGAAAAGCAAAGATAAGGAATGAGAAAGAAGATGACCTCTTTAAAGGATACGAACCAGCAATTAACTTTTTAAAAATGAAAGATAAAACGTCAAACAATAATATTTGGTGCACAGTTTAGGATGAAATGGATGCACTTTGGATATTTAAAGTTTCTCATCTCAAAATATTCCATAAAACAATTAATGCAAAGGGAAAGAATCCATATATTAGTATATTTACATTTCCGTATAGGTATGACATAAGAATTCATTCCTGAACATTATGCTCCAACAAGAACCAGTTTCAAGGCTTTAGAGTTGGCTTACCTTGGAACCTTTCAGATATAATGGATGGAACACTTAAAGATGTTCTCAATAAATATAATATTGAGGACACTTAAAGATGTTCTCAATATTTCATCTGAACTGAGGACACTTAAAGATGTTCTCAATAAATATAATATTTCAGGTGGTCAAGAAACATATCCTTCCAATCAATAGGTATATTTATTCTGCTCAAGTAATTTAAGGTTAATCATATAAATAATGTTTTAATCATGTCAAGGACATATAAGAGTGAAATTCACGTATAGGGCAGCAGTGTGCTCGTCATTGTGGGAAGAAAAAAATTCATGTATTTTTTTAGACAAGGAAAGAACCCTGCAAAAATTGTTGGACCTAATCCTTTTAAGGGCTGCCCACTGGCTGAAATTTTTGGAGTTGTTTTCAGACTTTCCTGTGGATGACTTGCTAAGAAACTGGAAAGAGATTGTTTCCACTGCTAGCTGCAAGAGGACTCTTTGTCCCTCTTGGTCCCCTCCCCCCTCGGGTTTCATTAAGTTGAACTTTGATGCCAGTAAGGAATCCAGGACCCTCGGGGATTGGAGGAGTTCTCAGGAATGAGGAAGGGGTTGTTATTACTCTATTTTCTGGCCCTATTGGAGAAGGTGACTCTCTTAGGGCTGAGATCCTAGCAGCGCTTGAAGGAATTCGAAGAGCAAAGGAGTTAAATGTCAGCCGATTGATCCTGGAAAGTGATTCAAAGGTGGTGGTTAATTGGTTGAAGAAAGAGGACAGTGGTTTGTGGAACTTCAACAATGAAAAGAAGCAGCTCTTATGGATGTGTAGGGACATTGAGATCCAATACAGCTGGGTGAAGAGGAGTGCCAACTCATTTGCGGATGGGTTGGCCAAGCAAGGGGTGAATAGGGAGTCTGTATTTTGGGCTAGTTTTTTACTTTTTCTCTCTGTATTCTCTTTGTATTCTGTATTTGGGGAGCTAAGATATTCTATCTCCCCTCTTGTATACATACTCCCTCTTTTCTCTTAATTTAATGAAGCTGGTGTTATTGACTAAAAAAAAGCCATATAAGAGTGAAAACCTTGAAAAAAAGTTAACTTTTTCTCAAAAAAAAAAGGAGTGAAAACCTAGAAATCCTTCAACACATTTGGCACAAACTATACATAAAGCTAGAACCTCAACTCATTAATTCACAATATAACATATATTCCAATGCCTTAAGAAGGGAATACAAGGAAAAGAAGACAAACAAATAGACATCTATACTCCTGATGGCAGAAAGCAAACATCAGATTTTTAAGTTTTATGGAATGAATTTTATTAGTCCTAACAAAGTAGCATGCTTGGAAAAGAAAAATACTTGCTAGCCGCCTTGGAAGCTTCAGCTCCACCATGCCCATCACAGATGCCAAACAGTCCAAACTGCAATACAAATTTCCATATGATTAGCTCTTTAAGAAAGATGCATATCTACACAATAAAAGCCATTGAACATTTAGACCTGTTCAACTCCTGGAAGAGGCCATTGGTAATAGCAAACATCTTCCATAGGAAGCTTCCTTCCTCCTCGACGCAAGGCCATGGAATCAGATGCTACACCAACTCCAAATGGGATTTGACATTCCACAAGTGGAGAAATTTCAACCTGCAAAAATGAATATGAATGAGCCTACAGTAGACTAGCATGAAAATGAAAGTACTTAGAGCAAATGTAGCATCTAAAAATGGTGAAGACATCAACATCTATGTTAAGTAGCATAGTTCACTCCACATAACATAATAAAATCAGAACTGGATAAGGGCCCTAATCAATCACATAACTGATGAAACCAAAGAAGGATTACATGCAAAATTAGACTTACGGACAGATACCTTAGAAGCAAGAGGTTTTAAAATAAGGACTAAAGCAGAAAATATGCAATGGAAATTAATGACAATAGGAGTGGAAATCAGGGTACACTTAGGGTTGAAGACCAAGAGATATCTCAGTGTGACTTCTTCCTTTACCTTGGTTCAATAATCCATAACAATAGACCTCTATTTTGGACAAAATCCTTACCATCAATCACTTGGTGTACAGAGGGATGGATCTTGCCAATGTTTGCTGCCTATTTGGGGCTTTAGAATAATTTTTTACCCACATTTTCATTCATTCTGATTTCGCAACTCAGGTCTGGTCACATTTTTTACAGCTGTTCCATAGGAAACAGATTACACTGGCTGATACAACACCTTGTTTGCCGCATGGAAGGCCCGGGGAATTGAGTACTAAGACATAATGGAACTCCCTCCCCTTTGCTTTTCGTTGGGATATTTGAGAGGAAAGAAACTTCAGGATTTTTGTGTCCAAGGCTTCCCCATCTGATCATCAGCAAAATCAAATGGCTCCTTGTCCAGTGGCTGGAGGTCTTCATGTGTTCAACGAGATTATTTTTGAGCATTTTGTATCCCATAGGCACTTATTTTTTTTATTTCTTGAGGTTGGTTAGGTTTTCTTCAGTTACACACTAACCTGTTTTTGTTTCGCTCACTTTTTTTTTTATCAATAACACTTTCATTATCTCATCAAAAGAAGATTTACAATAGGAAGACAAACACGCTTATCTTCCAAGAGCAACAAAGAACCTCAAGAAAAGAAAAAAAAGGAAGAAAACACACTATAGTTACAGCTTAGCCCAAAAAAGTGAATCCCTTTCTACCCCTTGTTTAGCTAAACCGTCAGCTAGGGAATTAGCCGATCTTTTAACCCAAAGTATCTTAACTTCCATCTCCCGCACCAGCCACTTGAATTTCCTACTCTCATTATTGTACTTCCATAAGCCATTGTGATCTTTAATCAGCCACCCTATCACCACCTCTGAATCCCCTTCAATTAAAAGTTTCCTGATGCTCAACTCCTTAGCTTTCTGTACTCCTTCCATAACTGCAAAGATCTCAGCTCTAAGGGAGTCACCCACTCCAATTGGGCCTAAGAACATAGCAAAAATGACCCCATTTTCATCCCTAAAAACACCCCCAATCCCCGATTGTCCCGGATTTCCCCTGCTACAGCCATCAAAGTTTTGTTTCACGAATCCACTAGGTGGAGGGGTCCAAGCCACACTCATTACTGACTTAGTCTATGTGCAATTTGCAATTTCACCCCACTTCCTCAACATGTCATCCACAGTGTAATCTGTGAAAAGCTCCAAAGATTTCAGCCACTGTACCACCTTAATATTGATAGCCCTCAGATCTGTTGCTCCTCTCTGAGCTTCTGAGAATATCCTGGAGTTTCTTTCTTCCCAAAGTGTCCAACATATGCAGCCCTTAGTCCTCTCCACATTTTCCTTCCCCTTTTTATCCGCCACCTGAAAAAAAAAAGGGGAAAAAGGGCCTTGCAAGTCTGATGGGGTATTCCAACTACATCCAAATAGGGACAAAGCCCGTTCCCAAATTGACCTCACAAAATGGCAAGACACCAGTAGGTGAAAACCAGTCTCCCCATCCGCTTTACAAAGAACACACCACTGAGGTGGCAAACAAGTATTGGGTCTCTTCTTTTGGAGTAGATCACCAGTGTTGATTCTTTCAAGATAGGCTTCCCAACAAAAACTACCAACCCTAGGAGGTATTGCTCTGCACCAAACCTCATCAACAAGAAAAGGAGGGAAGGTAGGACTGGTGGACTGACTTAAGACTTTGAAGAAAGAAACACAAGAAAAAATGTCGTTGGGAGAAGGTGTCCAAATTCTAGAATCCGCCCTAGTGGGGTCTAAGACAACGTTATCAAGAATTGCAATAAGGCTCAAAATATTGTCAAAGTCTGAGTCCCTCAAATCCCTTCTTAGACCCAAGTTCCGCCCAATCCCAGAAGTGGAAGAGAACGGGGTGGTAAAAGACAAGATTGGCTCATTTTTCAGATCAGAAAGAGCAAACAAAGAAGAAAACTGATCCTTTAGAGGGGCACTCCCACCCAGGTTTGTTCCCAGAATTTTATGGAGTTACCGGAATTCAAATCATACCTGATATTAGGGGAGAAAACTGGTAGCAGGTCATGAATGGCTTTCCAAGGAGAATTGCTTGTGGTCCTAGCTCTGATTCCAGCGTCTCATCCATTATACTCCAACCCATGAATACTTGCCATTATTCTAGCCCATAACTTCTCCTTCTCCAAGGGGAATCTCAACAACCACTTTCCCAACAGAGTCATATTCCTTCTCCTAATATTCCCAAGCCCCAAACCACCACATGTCTTACTCCTACAAACTATCTCCCAGCTAACTCTATGATCCCTCTTTTCCTCTCCCGGTTCCCACAGGAAATCTCTCATTAACTTCTCCAATCTATTAGCAACCTTCATTGGGATTTTAAACACCGACAGGAAAAAGATAGGTAAATTAGCAAGCGTGGCCTTAATAAGAGTAATTCTCCCACCAAGAGAGAGGTAGTTCTTTTTCCATGACACCAGTCTTTTTTCAAACCTTTCCACCACCGGGTTCCAAAAGCTCTCTCATAGGATTATCACCTAAAAGGCAACCCTAATTAGTTCAAAGGCCAACCTGAGACTTCACACCACAACACTTCAGCACTCTCCCTGATCTCTCCCTCCTCCAAATCCACCCCCACAACACATCTTTTCCCAAGGTTAACCTTCAAGTTGGATATTTGCTCAAACGGTTGTATCACCGACTTCAAATTCCTAATAAAGCTCACATTACCAACTTCACAAAACAGAACCGTGTCGTCAGCAAACTGCAAGTGAGTAAGGGGGGTTTCCACCCTCCCAACTCTCCAGCCTCTAATAAGCCCCCTAGAATCTGCTCTGTGAATCAGTTTCCCCAAAACCTCCGCAATTAGAATGAACAAGAAAGGAGAAAGGGGGTCTCCTTGTGTTATACCCCTACTGGCTGGAAAGAAATCTACCATTGTCCCATTCACTAGCACTGAGTAATGACAATTCCGGACACAACCCATAATCCACTTACACCACCTATCCCCGAACCCAAATTTAGTCAAAACTTTCCTCAAAAATTCCCAGTCCACCAAGTCATAAGCCTTTTCCAAGTCCAACTTACAGACCACTCCCTTCTTCTTATCCCTCTTAAAGTTCTCCACACTCTCATTAGCAATTAAAATCTGATCAGTAATTTGTCTTCTATTCACAAAAGCTCCTTGGTAGTGTGCAATGATATCTGGCAAAACCTTCTTCAGCCTCAAAGACAACACTTTTGCAATGATCTTAGACAAGCTATTAACCAAGCTAATTGGCCTAAAATCCTTCGGGTGGGAAGCATCTTTCTTTTTTGGAATTAAGGCTATAAATGTAGAGTTCACACCCGGATTGACAATTCCTCTCCTGAAAAACTCCTCAAACACCCGCAAAAGATCATCTTTCAAAATATCCCAACAGTCCTGATAAAAAGCCATTGTGAACCCATCCAGCCCTGGGGCTTTTGTTCTATCCATAGAGAATACAGCCTCCTTGATCCCTTCTAAACTAAAGCTTCTCTCCAACCTTCTCCTGTTCTCCACCCCTACATTTGGTCAATCCAGTCCTTCTACACACAGGCCTTCTTAGAATAGATTTGAAGTGCTCCACACAAGCCCCAGCAATCTCCTCTTGATGTACTAGCTCAACTCCATCTACTACCAGTTTCGAGATCAAGTTCTTCCTTCTCCTGCCATCTACTAGAGAGTGGAAAAACCTAGTGTTTCTGTCCCCCTCTTGCACCCATTTACACTGAGATTTTTTCCTCTAGCTAATTTCCTAATTGTGCAGGCAGTCCTCTAACTGTCTTCTTAAATCTCTCCTGAGCTCATTGTCTTCCTCTCCAAGTTCTCCCCTTTCTTCTTTAGAGTCAAGGCTTTCAATCTTATCCAACAGATCTCCCTTTCTTTTTTCTATCCTCCCAAACTCCATCAGATTCCACTCCTTGATTTTTGCTTTCAAAAATTGAAGTTTCTTATGAAATTTCATCCCCTCCCATTCCACCAATAGGTTACACTCATACCACCACTCCCTCACTTTATTAGTAAACCCTAGGTGGAGTAACCACATATTTTCAAATCTAAAGGGGGTAGGACCTCCACGCCTTCTTTCCTCCTTACATAACACTATGGGCCAATGATCGGAGGTCACCCTTGGAAGAGCTCTCGAAGCCAAGGTTCCCCAATGATCTTCCCAATCCATAGAGAACAGGAATCTATCCAGTTTAGAGTAAATGGGTCTAGATTGGAGATTTGACCAAGTAAATGTCTTATGGGCTAGGGGGATCTCTTTAAGCTCAAAGTCATCCACAAAGTTGTTAAACTTCCTCATGCTTTTTGTCATCCTCTGGTTAACCTTATTGGATTCCTCTGAGAATCTAATCACATTGAAGTCCCCACCCATGCACAAGGGCCCATCCCACAACCCTGTAACATCTGCCAATTCCTCCCACAACTCCTTTCTCTTTCTGTAGTCATTCGGTCCGTAAACATTTGTGAAAACCCACGTGAAATCACCCTCATGCTGCTTAAACTTCACGGAAACCGAGTACTTTCCGATCAACTCCTCCAGGCCTTCAACCACATTCCTCTTCCACATTGTTACAATTCCCTCGGATGCACCCCATGAGGGGGCAGCCACCCAACTAATCCCCCTGGCTTTCCAAACACTCTATGCCCAATTGTTATTAAACTCCATTCTCTTAGACTCTTGCAATAGCACAATGTCTGGGTCAAACCGTTTTATTACCTCTTTTATTGTCGCTCTCTTCCTTGCACTCCCAATTCCCCTCACATTCCAACTAAAAATCTTCATTCCACTTCTTATTTAAACCCCTTGCCACCTTCCACTACTTTCCCCCTTTCCTCCTATCTCCTTTTACCACAAGAATCTTGTCTCCTACATCTCTCTTCAATCTCTCTACTTCACTCAATCTCCACTTCTTTGTTCTGATCTCCTTCTTCCTCTTCTGTAATCTTTCTTTCAACACATTCAAATCTTCCAACCTACAGCCCAACTTCTCTACAAATTCTACTAACAATCTTTTCTCACCGAGTCCTCCACCCCTACCCTTCCTATAGAAACCCCTCCAACTCTGCCCATCTGCCCGTTCTTCCTCTCCCTTGGTCCCACCTCTGTTCTTTCCTCTCCATCCAACTTCCCTCTCCTATTACCTCCCTCCTTCCCTGTTCCTTTCCTTCCATCTCTACCCCCAATCCTATCCCTCATCTCCACTAACCCCTGCCCTCTTCCTTCTTCCCCTTCCCTCCTCCAAATCAACTTTCCTTCCACTTCCTTAAACACTTTTTCAATGATTTCCCGCACTTTTTCACTCCTATAACTTCCTTCCCTCACCTTCCCACTTTCCTTCATCCCCCTCTCCCCCTCCTCGGAGAGCCCGCCTTCTAGCACGACTGCATATTCATGGGCTACAGAACATAGAACAGAAACGGAATCTGGAGCCAAAGACACAAGAGACACATTAGTAGCACAAACTGAATTCACTTGGTTACTTGGGATTGATGGACAAACTAGAAAAGGACTACTCCTGGCCTCCCTCTCTTGTTACAGAGGTTGGTAAACATTTGTCTCCCTTAGTTAGTTGGGAAGTACTTTTGTCCTTTGGTCAACCCAGTGATCTTTCCCCTCTACCCCTGGTTCACCCCTAGATGGTGTGTTCCTACTCAGCTTCCTATTCTCTCGGTTTACCCCTTCTGATAATCCTTGCACACTCTGTAATCTTGGAAACGAGTTGACCCGATTGCAATCTACACCCTAATATAAGCTTGCAATATTCCACCCATCCAAGTCACCACCAACACAACTCCCTCCGTCGCTTACACTGCCCACGCTAGTACCATCAGCAGAGCGGACCTCCATTTCTTCATCTCCTTCACTGCACTACGCCCAGCCTTCATCCTTCTCTTCCCTCTCTTCAGTTCGTTCCCTAGCGAATCTTGGATTCGGCCTTTTTGAGGAGCGTTGCTGTTGACTATGCTCCTCCAAACTTCGTTGGGAAACCCATTGCAACACCGGTTTCTTCTCCAACTTCTGCCGCTATGCACAAGCCCCCCCCTTTCTCACGACTTGGGACGATGATAGACCATTACCATTGTCTATCAGCGCCCAAAGGGAAACCCCTTTGCCCCGACCCGCCCACGTGACCTTTTAAGTTGTCACGTGGGCCTTTCCAAAACTGTCCCGGCTCAACCTTCACCCCGCCCAACCCACCCGCCACCTTCAATAGCTCAAACTAGACCTTTCGGCTCCCCAACCCATCCTGCCTTTTCGCCACATCAGCAAAGGAAGAGAATCCCGCCATTAAGTTGTTTAATTCAAACCTATTTGAAATATTTTCCTTAAAAAGATTTCTTGTCATTTGGTTTTCCCCAACCAGCTCAGTAACCCCAAAAAAACATTTCATCTGCTCCACCTTTTCAACTCCCAACCTAAGCCCTCCACATGTCCACCACCCCACCAGCTCATCATCTTCTACCTTAGGAACGCCTCCCCACCACGACCATTCAACTTCAGAGGCCACCCACACCTTGTACCAGGCTTCATCCGAGCATATTTCAATGACCCTCGGCAGGTTCTCATGCCTAACACCAGCAACCTATAACTCCACGGCACCCAGAAAACGTTTATCAGCTTTCATCAAGATGCCTCCCAGACAAAGCACGATGTGTTCAAGAACAGAGTTCCGCCAGAGGTGAAATGGAAGGCCTACAAGCTTCAGCCGGACACAGCCATCTTGGACTTAGACTTCATTGCATAATGGACTCCATTTCTAAACCTGTATCAGAGCTCCATCCACCACTACTGCTTTAAAACTTAGCTCCTGGTCGCCTACATCAAGCACGGCTTTCGTCTCTGCAAAAGGGAACAACATAGCTTCACTCCTAGATCCTAACTCCCCTGCCACTATACACAGAACCCTTCTCCAGTCTGTCACTCTTCTATCGGCCACTAACACCCTTCTTTTCTTCTACTGATCCTTCCCTGCTCCTACCGATAATCTTCGAAGACTAGAAATGCAAGCAACCACCACTTCAGTCGGAATGCCTTGCACTTCTACGCTCCCAGAGGAACTAATCGAAACTGCCCCCTCCTGAGCTTTTTTACCCTGGTCTTTGGATTTTTGACCATTTCTCTTCACCCCCTCTTCTCTCTTCACTTCCAAGGCTACAAGAAAAGACTGTAGCACCTTCACAAAGTCCATCCACCCTTTCCGTAGCCTCCCTTCTGGCACACACAGCAATTGCTTTCCACTTGTTTCAAAAAGCTCCACCACAGAGATAAACCATCCCTTTATGTTTCTTTTCAATTCTGTTACATATTTCTTACCTGGGACAGCCATTGAATTTGTCCATCCAATCACCTTACCAAAGTTGATAGCCCCATCTATGAAACCTTTCAACCAGATGATGACCTCCTTTGACGCCAACACAGTTGCCCTGCTATTCTCTCTGATTTTCAATACGTCCTCACCTTTGATCCTTTCCTCTTCGAACTTGAAAGTCTTGGCTTCGATCAACACCTCAGGCCACCACCTTCCTACTACTCTGAACCTTCCCTTGTCCTCCATTGTTTCGCTCACTTTTTTGTACATGATTTGTGGATGTCTCTCAATATTCCCTTGCTGTACATGCTTTTGAGGAGGTTTCCCTCTTCATGGTAATACACATATTTACCGCATTTATAAAAAAAAAAAGGGAGAGATCAAAGAGGATGATGCCCATAGAATAAGGCTAGGATGGGTAAAAACAGAAAGGCCTATCCAAATTCTTATGTGATAAGAGAATACTGCTTAGGCTAACCTAAAAGGCAAATTTTATAAAATGGTTATAAGGCCAGCAATGTTGTATGGAGTGGAGTGTTGGGCAATCAAGAAACAACATGTCCAAAAAATGAATGTGGTGGGTATACGCGTGTTGAGATGGATAAGTGGGAAAACTAGAAACTCAGACAGGTAGAGGTTGAACGGGACTATGTTGGTAGTGGGATGGATGATTAATAACAGTCAAGGACTTTGGGTGTAGAGATAGGTCATGAGGGAAATTAGAAAGTTAGAAAGAGAGGTAGAGGCCACTTTCACAAGGGTCAACTGATCAGCAAATCAGCAAATGGTTTAGCTGACACTTCAACTAAACAAGGGGTATCCAGGGCACAACTGTCTTAGGCTTATCTGTATGTGTGATGGGATAAGGAGGTTTGATTTTCAAGTCAAACTTCATTATATCATCTTAGGCTTCTATTGTATAAGTGGTAAATTCTTTTGTTTTAAGCACATATATGTTAGATATAGATTAAGAATAGAGTAAAGTCACTTTCCTATATATATTTAGCCTTTTAATATACCTATATTTATTTTTTTGACAATTTTGTAAAAAATAGAAATAATCTTACGATTTACAATACGATTCACGATTCGATTCGATTCAATTTTCTCTACAATTTACAATACGATTACGATTTTCAAAACATTGGCTTGGATTGATTTCTCTCCTGCTGAGGAAGCAAAAGAGGTTTTGAGGGAGAGGACGAAGGAAGCTGGAATAAGGGCAGGTGAAGCTGAACCTGAAAAGTTTGCAGGTGATGGAAAAGGCGGGTTTGAAGACAGTGACGGGGTTGGTTGTGATTCTTCCTAGGTGGAGTGTTGTATTGTTAATAACAGTATTTTTGACAAAGTGTTGGTAGGAAAGTTAGGTGTGGATTTGGGAAGGAGGGTGGCAGAGGTTGTTAGGGACACAATTGTTTAAGTGGCACCAAAAAATCTCGTGGAGCTAGGAATTCACACATTGTTCACATAACCAATTCTCGGTTCAAACTTGGTTTGGTGGGGGCAAGACCTACAAAAAATTACAAAAAGGTTTATAAAAGGAGAGAAGGGAAGGTATCAATGCCAACAACCGAAGAGGCTAGGGACATGAACTCCCGGGCATTCTAAAGTGGGGTTTTGTTGGCATGAAAAAGACAATGGAATTGGCATCAACTTTGAAGTGACAAAAAAAGTATTGGCTTGTTCTTTTCGGGAGGTGAGGAGTTTGCTAATAAGGCTTTTGAGGAGTTTGAGAGGAAGAAGAAGGAAGAGAGGTTGAAGAAAGTGGTAGTTGGGGAAGGAGGAGAGACATGGGATGAGGATAATGATAGGCAGGAGAAAGTGTTCAAGGGAGCGGATTAGGGAGTTGGATGTCTGGGTCCTGAGTAGTCTCATAGTTTGTGGAGGTGGGTGTAGGTGTTTGGAATTGGTGCTTTAGTTTCTTTGTTTTGAATGATTTCGTAATCCGTTGTATTAGTGTCTTTTTTTCTCTCAGGTGATTTACTGTCACCTTCCTTTTGTATTCTCTTTTTCTTTTAACGAATTTTCTCTTTATTCTTCAAAAAAAATTACACATTAGAGGGGAGGTGGGAATAGAGCAGGATGCACATGAGGTCCACTGACCTTACCACAGAAAGCGTACAGTTATGCAGGTTTTGGACCTGAGGGCATACACTTAGGGGTGCCCTATTTGTTGGATTTTCGGATCGGATTCGGGTCAGCCCCCTATCCAATCCAATCTTGTATGTGTGTGTTATTTAACATATATATAAGTTGTTTATTTATATATATTATTTATTTATAAATATTCTTATAAAGCATTTTTATATTATTTCTTTTTTATAAAACACATGTATGTATGTGATGAAAATAGTTAAAGAAAATACATGTATTTTGTTTTTTATATAAACTGTTATATTTTTTAAATTTTTCATAAATTAAATCTGGTTGGATCATATTCGGATATCCAACATTTTTAACGGATTTGATTTTGAATGTGTTTGTGGGATCCAATCGGCTCGGATTCGGATATACCCTGATTCGAATCCAATCCGATCCATTTGCATCTCTACATACACTGTCTATAAGGTTTGATCCTGTAACTCCATGCTTGGAGGGATGCCAAGTTACCACTCAGCTACTGGTCATCAACTATGTAGTTCCAAGCCACAAGAACCACATCCTACAATCATTTTTTATCAAAGGTGGATTGCAGGACTCTTGCATGTTAGGAGCAGGTGCCTCCAACACCTCTACTATTTTATCATTCCAAACAAGCAAAAAAGCAAACAAACAGTGCACTATCATCCATAATAAGCAATAACGTCAAGAACCGAAATCAGTTAATAAAAAATATGATGGCACTTCAACTCACAGACACTTTTGACGTTGTGCCAAGAGTTATAATGTCTCCACTTGCAAGCTCAAAGGGCTCACTCTTATGTCTACTCCCACTATCAGGGTGCTGGACTGCCTGGGAGTTCAATAGTGTTCCATTTAGACTACCCATGTCCACAAGCTCCCATTTCAGTTTCTGCCACCAGAAAACACAAGTCCAGTGGTAAGGCAACCACAAAAGCAACACTTAAAGATCATGGATGAAAGTCAAGTAAATTTTCTGTGAAGGCATTTACATTTGTGTTCCAGTTAATCAGAGCATGCTTCCCAGAGACCTCTGAATCCTTCACTAACAAATCACTTGGAGAAACACGGCCAAGGGTCACTGGAAGTTTAGCAGTATTTGTTGACAGAAGGGAACAACGAAGCCCACAAGAAGGACCAGATATAACTTCCAGGCTCAGGCTGCTTCCTGCACTTCTAACAAAATGATAGGATTACATATTTTACATATACAACAGTTACTATAAAAGGTCCATAGGCAGTAAGCATTTCATATCTCAAAACATTATAAAACTCCTACATGAATGGATGAGAGAATACTTTGAGCTTCAATACCCGTAAGCCCAGGCTCTTGAGGACTATCATTTTCAGAAATGAATGGCAATTGATTATTTGTCCTTTCTCTCTTCACATGTTTTCGCTCTTCAACTGGGCACTTTGCCACCAAAGTGCGCTTAATTGTATGACCAACTGGGACATCTTCTGATGGATCAGAAATTACATCTAGAACCAAGTTAGCACCTGAAAGAAAAGCCTAGGAATGAGAGAGCAATAAGATAAGTGACAAAAAGAAAAGTGTCTAAAACTAGCAATAAATGAATAAACAGATGACAAGAAAGAATTGCATGCCTTGATTAGAATGTTCATCCGTTGATGGGAGCTTCTGTTTACAGGCAAGTCCCTGTGTTCTTGGTGAGCTGATATTCTCTTCAGCTTGAGGATGTAAAACCTCTAAAAGCTGATTTGTTGGCAAGTCATTGACTTGACTTTGGACAGAACCTATATCATCAGAAATAAGAGGCCTTTCTAGGTCTCCAACCTGCAGATGGGGCCACCAAATAGAACATTAGTTATTAACCCAGATGTTTAAAAAAAAAAGTTTAAGGTCAATATACACTCTTTCTTTTTTCCTAGTGGGTAAGTCTGAATTGAACCCATGATCTTAAGAATGTTGTTCAAAACATTAGCCATTTTAATAACCAAAATATTAACCAATTTATTATTCCAATAATGCCATGCATCTCATGTGATCATATCATAAAATAAAAAGTCCTGGTATACAGAAATGACGAACAGGAAAAACACATAATACATCCCAAAGTGAAATATCTTGGATATACAGCCAATCAAGAATGTTCACCTGGTAGGTCTTCAGTATTCATTTCGTTCCTCGAGTTGTTAAAAAGGGAGATAGTACGATAAGGCATTAAGAAGTTAACTTTAAACAAAATGGTACTCCTATAGTGCAACTTCACAGAGTACAACCTCCTAAATGGTAATATGGAAGCACATGTGATCTTTAAGATTTCTCTGCAAATACTTGACAATTTAAAGAGAGTGTTTGGTATTGCTGCCATGTGAATATGAGACATTGGGATCAATTCACAAACATAATAGGAACCAACTGGCAACATTGCCAATTCGTTATAATAACAAACACGGTTCTTATGTAAAAGGGAAAAAAAAAGATAGAAATAAAAAGAACATGGGAATCTTTTTAAATTCAAAATCTCAGCTTCTAAAATAAAGGGAAATCTTATAAGTTATAGAAAGGCAACACTAGAACGTGCAGCTCATAAAAGCATCTTTGTTTTGGTAGGTGAAAGAAAACCAAAATAATTAACAGGTCTTTGTGTGCCCCCTCCCACCAAACCACAAAAAGGGTCACCCCAAGCATGTAACCTATATTGAGTGAGAGAGTAGAGAGGGATAAAACCTTAAAGAGAGAAGCTACAGATAACATTTGTCTCTGTAAAGATCAGAAGACATGACCAACTTCACCAGTTCAGCTCAACTAATTCTTGCCCTCCAAAGGATTCAAGTAAATAAGAGCTGTGATGGCCAATAAAAATATACTATATAGTTATGACAATTGGAGAAGGATCTAAAAGAAGGGAAAGCGTATTGGGTCTTTGAAACAGTTCAAATCATTTGAACAACAACCTGATTGATCTGTTAATAGATAATTCCACTCAGTCTGCGTATCCCGTTACTTGGACATTTTAAGTACAAGGCTAGATTTTGCTTTCATATTGTAACCACACCTCCTTGAGAGTAACAAAGGTTGATTGTCACATTTTTTTTCCTTTATCTTGCATTAGTTCAAAACGAGACTTATTCACATTTTTTCCTTTAGCTTGCATTCATTAGGCCGTTTAGCAATTGATAAAACTCGGACTAGGGATCCACATTAAGCATTTCCGGAGTTTCTAAACATATTTAAAAAGAAAAAGAAAAAACGATAAGCAGTGTTGATAACCGGTTTCCCTCCTTTGACAGCCAACCAAAGAAACAAATGCACGTAAAAACAAACTAGCTCGCCTATAACCCCGGCACAAATAATCCAGCATCGATTGTATCGAATAATGTAGGTCCGAAATCATTTTACGGTTCTACTCCAACATCTTCTTCTCCCTTTATACTGACATAAATAAAAAGACTAATTTACAAAGTCTAACACAAAAGAGAATCCAAATAATGGTTATTCACGAGAATTGGAGACACTCAATACACTCAAAATCCATAACTCTTTACAAACGACGAATTGTATTTTGAAATACACGAATATACGAATCAAGTACGGAGTTCAAGAAATTACAGAATATAAGGAACTAATTAATTAGAGAAAAAAATGGAATGCTAGTTTTGTTTTACAAAACCTAACACAAAAGCAAATCCAGAATAATGCTTATTCAGGAGAACTGGAGACATTCAACACTCTCAAAATCCATAACTCTTTACAGACTCCGAATTGCATTTTGAAACACACGAGCATTGATGCATAACGAAAACCAAGCGAATCAATTACATAGTCCAGGAAATTGGAGAATTTAAGAAACTAGTTAATTCGAAATAAAAACAAAAAAAAAAATGCTATTTTTGATCGGTTTTGGATTTTGTTACCTTGATCTGACGATGTTGAGGTGAGGAGAAGAAGAAACGCCATGGCCTGCAGGCCAGGAGAATGAAGAGGATGATCAGAACCAGCATAAGGATGACGACGAGACCGACAATGCTCTCTGCCATCACCATCGCCATTGCCCCCGTCGAAAGCTAGTATGGATGGAAGAGCGGAAGAGCGTGAAGGGCGCTCTGAAATGGTCGCATTTTATGCTTATTATTTAAAAGGGCATACTATGGAGTTAGTGACAATTAGCCCCCTGCATTTTGATTGACGTCGAGGGCCACCCCTATATTATGGATCAGTGATAATTACCCCCTTCATTTTTATTTGTGATAAAAAGCCCCTGAACTTATACGTTATGACAAATACCACCCGGCTGTTAAGTGAGAGAAGAGAACCTATTAAATTACTAAAATACCCATCTAATCTTTCCATATTTTTCCCTTGCCCTTCTCTCTTAAACCCTAATTGACCCAAAAATACCTCTATTTTTTTCTGAAAATGGACATTAGCTAAAGTAACAAGAATCTTTTCATTGACATAGAAGTTTTATTTCATTGACATGTAAAGAATGCAAATTCTGGTTTAATTTTGTTTTGAATTGTACTTTATTCTGCTTCAGGTCTTATTACTTTACTTTGTTTGTATTGCAATCAAACAAAATAAGGTAAATTTTGAACTAATAACAAATCATAATTTGCACCAAAATCATTTGCACTATCATGGTTTTGCATAAGTGCAAATAAATTCACATTGCAACCAAACACAGCCTAAGGGAAAGATATGCATAGAATTCTTTCAAACTGGTGTTTGATTAAAGTTTAATACTAAAGATTTATTTTATTCTTATAATGAAAGCTTCTTATCTGAAACAAAGTGTGAAGAATTGAAAAGTGTTTTGAAACTCTAACTTCTAAGGGAAAGATTTGCATTGACTTTCCTTTCCAATTGGTGTTTGATTAAAATTTCATACTTGAGATTTATTTTATTAAGGGAAATTTTTTAAAACTCACCATGAGTTTTCAACTTTTCCCTTAAACTCACCACAACTTTTCAATATGTCTAAAATTCACCATGTCATTATTATTTTCCAAAACTCACATTCCGTTAGTGCACCGTTAATGCTTCATAGCAGAGGTGTCCATGTCAGCATAAATAACAATTTTCATGACCAAATTACCCCTGTATAGCAAGTTAGAGAAAATGGTCTTTTTTAGTTTTCAATTTTATTGTTTTTTTTTTTGCATTTTTAGTGTTTTGTTATAATTTCCAATGTTTTTTTAATTTTTGTTTTTTTTTTACATTTTATATTTTCTACAATCTATAAATTTTCCTGTATTTTTTGTTATTTATTTGTAATTTCTGTGTTTTTCTATAAATTTTGGTGTTTTTCTACAATTTTTATTTTTTGATTTTGTTTTTCAATTTCTATAGTTTCTATAATTTGAAAATATTTTTTATTTTGCTTGCAATTTCTACAATTTTTATATTTTTTGTAATTTCTATGTTTTTTATGTATTTTATATATGAAAATATTTTTTGAACTTTTTCATTTTTTTCATGTCTAAATATTAAGATGGTAATATATTAACACCCACTAATTTATTATATATATATATATATATATATATATATATATATATATATATATATATATATATATATATATATATATATATATATATATTATTTTTTTATGAAAGTTAAAATGGTAATATATTAACATCCATTAGTCTGTTTAACGTCAAGTTATTGGCATGGTGACTTTATACGTTTTGAAAAGTTGTGGTGAGTTTAAGAGGAATGCTGAAAACTCAATGTGAGTTTTAGACAATTCCCCTTCCCTTTTATTAAACACTAAGAAAGTTAGTTGAAAGCCATCCATGGATTAGATAAATCTTTAGGGTGGAAGAGATTCCAATGTTTGGGGTTGGGAGGATCAAATTGAATCATTTGTTATGGATTTTCTCCAAATAGTAATATTTCCGTGATATACAATTGTTGAACATAGAGAATTAAAGTGCTATTATTTGTTGATTTGGTCGTTTTGACCAATAGGATGAGTGTTGGTTTTCAAATAGAAGAAAACACACTTATAAAAGGCTACCAGAGTTTTTTTGGCATCAATGCAGTAGTGATATGAAGGGGCAATTAAATTTTGACTGATTCAAGGTTGAAGATGATTTTTTTTCTCTTTAAATTGGTTATAAATCAAATTAATTCCAAATTTAACCCAGGGTGTGTTAGTCATTTTCCTTTCTCTATTAGAGATAACGGTTTGCAAATATGAGAGGGGAGGTCTAAGTCCAATTTGAAAAGTGAGGGGATGTTTTATTAGTTATGACTTAGGCGAAATGTTATACGAGGTTTAAGTCTTTTACCCTAAACTATTAAAATTATCTACTCCTTTCTCTAATAAATTAGGAAAAACCAAACAAAATCTTAAATTTATATCTATTGGAAAGATTTATTAGAGCAACTGAGATGACTTCAATGCTATATTTAGAAGACTAATTGAACCACGAATCGTTCAGATAAATAAGAAAGGGATTTTTACGGAATAAATGACCAAGTTTGGTCATTTAACAAAATAGTCATGTTTTCAATATAATGGCAAAAACAATGAGTGGGAGAGATTTTTAATTTTTCATGACAAAGTTGCCCTCAACTAAAAGACTCATTGCAAGACTTTTTTTTTTTTCACTTCCTCATTCTTTATTTTATTGGAATCTCTTTCTCACCATTTTAGAGTGAAAGGGAGTAGTACCAAAATGCAATCAATGGGAGAGGAGGGGTGTTTGAACGTGCCTTTTGCTATTACCATTTGTGTTATTTGGCTATTATTTGCGCCAATTCACGCATAAAGCAGATTATTTTTCTTGTTGTCCGTTCTAAAAGCAAATCAAAACCTTCTTGTTTGAAAACATATTGTTTCTTAAAATAAAAACACAAGAAACATGTTATTGGTTGTATATGTGTTTTTCAAAACTGAAACTTTGACTATTCAATATCATGCTCCATAAATCAAGTAATTTCTATACTAGAAAATTTATTTTTGTTTTAAAAACAATATTTTGTTGGTTCATAAAACATGTATTGTTTTTTAAAACCAAACCCAACTTGTTTTTTTTTCAAAGAATATGTTTTTGGTTTTTGCCAGTGTGGTAAACTGGTGATTCCGAAAACAAATGAAAACAAAAACATTCATGTTGTAGAACACCCTTAAAATGGTTTGTTGCATTCGAATGCCCCTTTTGCCATTACCATTCATTAATTTGTGCTTCAAAAGTAGAAGTGATTCCATTGGTTTCTTGCATGACTGAAATTTCAATTGCACCACAAGAGAAACTTGCAATATATATCTCAGTTCTCATCACCTTTGTGGCCTATTGTGGTTTCAGAAAAATATCAACACAATAATTTGAGTGACTACAGATTCTTTACTTTTCTTAAACCCACATTCTATTGATGGTCCTACTATTTCAACTTCTTGAGCATGCTCACTGTTGAGCCACTACCCATACATGTCCATTTCTATTACCTTTGAAAACTATTATTGGTGATTTATCATTTGCAAGAGCACCCATTTAAGGAGATTGTTGCATGTATGCAATTTCTGCATTAGTAAGCAAGGAGGGAAACATCTTTTATTTCTTATTGTTTCGGATCATCATGTCTTAATTCTTCTAAGTTTATCATCAAGGCACTTGGTATGATCTTCTTAATCATGAGTTGCTTTAGAAAATATCAATTCAATAGACCATGTAACTCTAATTGCAATTGAAGATTCTTCAAGTTTTTCCAATACAAATTCTATTACACATCTTGCCAGTGTAGCTTCTTCCACCTCCTCCTTGCTGAACTTTGAAATGGTCAAGTTCATACAATATTTTCCATACAACACCCTCAGCATAAAATCTTGGATTGTTGATGATTTAAGCGTAGAAAGAACCGATTTCTAGGGTTTGTTCAGCCTTTCACCAATTCTCACTAGCAAAACTTTTATTTATTTATTTATTACAACATAAAATAGTGGCACTATCACAACTCTCCACGTCGGAAAAATCTATGATGCTAGAAAGACATGGTACTGGAAGAGTTTTGACCAATCAAAACCTACCCGTAAATTTTGATAAATACCATTTAATTGGTTAACATGATTACGATACCGGTTGATTGGTCAAAAGTTTTTCGGATATGATTTCTTTTCAGTATCATAATCTAACCCCTCCACATCTTATTTTGACCTGAGCTGACTTCCAAAAATAAAAACCTTATAGATTGAATATGCTCACTTTCATTTCTAGATTATTCAAACCTCCTCAATTCAAAATTTGGCTTTCTCCCTGATAGAACATCAACATCCACAATGAACTTTGAATCCATGTTGTTCATACAAGATGCTTCATCAACAACTCATGAAGCACGATCATGGATTGTTGGAGAGTTAGCAACTAGAAGAGCACCTACATGATTAACAATAGGGTAATCTGTTGCAGCCTTTTTAGGGGTTCATTCATTTGTTTGAGTAAGAAAAACATCCATTATTTGTTTGCATTCACAATTGAAGGAGTCCTAATTTTTCGTCTAGTTCCTAATTGTTTCAAAAATTATTGATTGAATATATTCATCCACCCTATCTTTATTCTTCCCTTCGCTACTACATCTTCATTGTGTCTCCTCGACCTTCATGTTATCACCATTATATTCCATATGCTTTTTCACTATGTTTTTTATGATTTTTCACCCATCATTCATGTACTTCAGGTTGTGTTTGGTTGCAATGCAAATAAATTTGTATTAATGCAAAATTATGGCAGTGCAAATGATATGAATGTAAATTTTGACCTATTTTTGTTTCAAATTTTAGCTTATTTTGTTTGATTGCAGTACAAATGAAGTAAATTATGACATGGAGCAGAATAAAGTAAAAACCAAAATAATGTTAAATGAGAATTTGCATTTTTTTTATTTGCACTCCCATGCATTTGTATTAGTGCAAATAAAATTGCACTGCAACCAAACGCAGCCTCAATCTCAATTTGGAAGGAGTACATACAAATGTCTAGAGTGCAAAACCTTGTTTTTTGTATTATTTTGTGTGTATTTGCACTATACATATTTGTATTTGTACTCTTTTCAAAATGTGCCTGAAAAAAAAAAAGAAAAGAAAAATGGGTCCCAAGGGATAGTCATTTAGTCAAGGGCATTTTGGTCACATAAAAATAAAAACATGAGATACTCTTGTTGCAATTTTTTTCAAAACACATTTGATTTTATCAAGTGACTAAACTTGGTCATTTTCCTGCAAAAAGCCCAACAAGAAAAGGGTAATTTGAGGAATTAAAAATTTTTTAACAGCTGAATTAGAAGTTTTTTCTTGTAATTAATTGCTGTAATTTTAATGGAGGGGAATATTATCGCAAAGTGAAAGTTTAGGGAGTTTTTGTTGCAAATGAAAGTTTAAGGGGTAATTATCACTAACCCTATAGTAAAGGGGTTATTATAACAAATAAAAGTCATAGGACGGGGGCACTTTGTAATTTATCATATCTAAAAAAATAATAATAAATAAAGACAAACACAATTGAAGAAAATATAAATACAAACGACGAGAGTGGAGAGACGAAACCAGCGAGCGATGAGATACTGCCATGCACCATTATAGTATTGTAGGATGGACGAGTTTCACATACACCGTGGACCACTGTAGTCCAAACCGTCCGATTGTGTGGATCAATCCTTACAAGTCTCTATGTTGAGTTATGGCCGTAGATAGGGCATGCATGCAATTCTAAGCAATGAATCCGACATAAATCAGCGATACTCGCTCTTACACGTCCTTTTCCTTTTTAGCTTCTTTTCTTTAAGCCTTTAACGTCTCTTGGTTCTGGTGCTCTGGGGCTATACGTGGGCTGGGTAAATGGTTTTGATTTTCCACGTGTCCCATGTTTCTTATCATTCATTAAGTGGGGTCCAACACCTGTCACCATCTTGTTTGAACACGTAAGGAGCATTTAAGAAAAGAAACCTTTCCCAAAGGAAAATTGTCGGAAACTAAGAAGAGGGCGCTGTCGTCGAGGAGGCCGTGAGCGCTTCATTATCATTTGTCTGTGTAACGCTAATTGGCTCTGAAGTATAAAATACCAATGAATGACAACCACGTAGAGAGTACAAAATGTGAGCTAGCGCATTCGTTGAATCACTGGGTGTTGACAACACGTGCAGAAAGGAGAGCAAAAGCACATCCTTGTCATGAGTGTTGAAAAGGGTGGGATTGGTTCGTGACCGGAATCGGAATGAGAATCTCTTGAAATCGGAATTAGAATGGTCTATTTTGATATTCTTACTATCTGTTTGGTTCAGATAGGAATCGGAATCAGAATTGGATTCGATTGGCGCTGTTTGGTTCATGAAGAGGCTGGAATTGAAATCAATATGATTTCCAATTTTGTTCTTAATAAAAAACATATAAAGAAATAAAAAGTCTATAAAATCCTTTGCTCGTTTACTAGTTTTAGCTGATTAACTTCCCAACTGATGTAGCATCTTCCACATTAATCTAATAAAAGAAGAGGGGTTTATTAGATTTTTTTATATGATGGTAGATGTGGTTACTTCTTGTCCTATCTACCCGAATAATAGGAGTACTTGTCTCATAAATCCTTTCACCAGAGAAACGCCATTAATAAAAAATATATCAAATAAATGCGGGACGAATTGAACAAAAAATGGGTAGCGGAGCAGGAACGCCCTTGCAGAACATAGATGAAAAGAATAATTGTGCACTTTTTCGTTATAATCCTCGAAACTAGATCGACAAGCTTCGACAGGAAGTTGTGATTCTCCGAAAGCTGGATCGAAAAGAATAACCTCACCGGCCTATCTTAAGGCACTCGATGTGATTCTCCGAAATGGCTTCTTTCAAAAATTTTCACCTGCTCCTCCTTCATACCCTCCTGCCGTCATTGCCATGAAAGCTCAATTCCATGCTTGACTCAGAGACATGGAAACATAAGCAATGCCCACCTTTTTCATTTCCCAGAAGAAGAGTAGGAAAGAGAGAGAGAGATGATCAGTTACCTGCAAGAGTAGTTCAGGTTGGATTTGGAATTCAGTCACCGAAATGTGGAAGGGTTTGAAAGAGGGAGTGGTGAGAGATGAAAAAGAGGGTTGGAATCGGGGGTTTGAGGGTTTTTTTGTCATTTTTATTTTTCTTTGTTTAATTGGCTGGAATGGGAATCCGATTCCGAGGGGTGGGCCAGGAATGGCCATTCCCTCAAATGGAGGAATGCCATTTCGCCCAGAGTGGATCCCGATTACATTCAACCAAACAGTTGGACCATTCCGATTCTGATTCTGTGTCTCTATTCCTGTGAACCAAACATACCCTGATAAGTGATTTTGCTTTTAATGGTACGGGTCCTTTCTATAATTGAATAAACGCTCCCATAGGTACTTTTAGAATGACGTTATCGGCCAAGACAAGCTAGAAAGGAAATAAACTATTATTGGATAATGATGGGGCGCGATCCGGCCGGTCTTAGCTGTCCGCGGCCTTGCTTCCGAACGGGGTAGCAGGGAACCTGAAAAGGAGGAGATGGGGAAGCTCCGGGGGGAACCCGGTGTAGAGGCTCCAAAGCTCAAGTTAGAATCCTTCAAAAGCAAGGTAATACCAGATAGCGCAAACTTTGCATACCTCTGTTGTCGGGGGGTAGGGGGCTCTTATAATCACTTCGTGCACTCGTCCCAAGGCCCTTGTCAGGTCAGGTATGATTACCCTTGTGCTTGTCAATTCGGTCGTCGTCCTTTCTGCTGAGACAGAACCGTCACTGCCTAACCGTCTATCTAATTGGAGATGGCGGTGTCAGTGGCGGTGACAGGTGGTCGTTTAGAGTGCTACCGCCAAACGTCAGATCCCAAGTCAGTCAAGCGCGGCGCCCTCGGGCACGAACTTCCTTAGTGTCAGGCATGGTACGACTTGTTTGGTTTTAGTGCCAGGTGATGCGAAGTGCTGAGCGAGGCGGTCTTAAGCTCGGAGGTATCTATAGGGCATGTCAGTTTGACGAGGTGTATCCCGAGCTGTTACAAAGTGGGTCAGTTCGGCGAAATGTATCCCGAGCTGTTACAAGGTGGGTCTATTCGGCGAAGTGTATCCCGAGCTGTTATAAAGTGGGTCAGTTCGGCAAAGTGTATCCCGAGCTGTTGCAAAGTGGGTCTGTTCGGCAAAGTGTATCCCGAGCTGTTACAAAGTGGGTCAGTTCAGCGAAGTGTATCCCGAGCTGTTACAAAGGGTGAGTTCGGGCCCCCGGTAGGGAGTTCAGTCCGCTCGTGTCCCCTTGTTCCCGCCTAGGCTTGGCCCCTTTTGCCGAGCTGTTGTTTCTGCCACGTGTCACGTAATAGAGAGGTCGGGCCAAATCTTCCTTCATCAATTGCCCCCCACTCCTTGCGCCGGGGGTCTTGCCATGGTGCGGGGAGTTTCGCGAGGTAGCAGGTGGATTTGTCCCGTCCTTCGAACCTTCACTGCGCGAGTTGCTTTTGCTAGGGTTCTTTCGGTTTCTAAGAAGGCTGGAAATGTTGGTGGTTGTGACAGCGCACGTTTTAAATTTCAAACCAATTCACGCCGCTGGGACGTGACAGAGGGTCATTTCAAAAAGGTGCGCCACTGCTATACGTGCGCGGGCGACTGTCAGGGAGACGTGCGACGCGTCAGTTTCGGAAAGAAGCGTGTCGAAGCGACGTCGGTTTCAAAAAGACGTGCGCTGACGTTTTGCTTTTTTCGGAAAGACGTGTGCCAATCACGTCTCGACCTTAAGGGTTGTGCGGTCAGTAAGAACGTGGGCCGTCGGATCGTCTTTGGTCTGCACGGTCGATTCTTGGTTACTGTAGCTATAAATAGTGGGGGACCCCGGTCGGTTTGTCACTTCTGCGGTTTGTCTACTGAGTTCGCGTCCAACCTTTCAACTCGCGTCCAAGTCTTTTCTAGCTCGCGTCAAGGCTGGTTATACAGTCTTCACGGTTCTTTGGCTTGTTCTTCAAACTTTACGGTGAGTACTTTCCTAAATCCATCTTTTCCCCAATGTCTAGCTTTGATAGCTCAAACGATTCTTCGAGTATGGCCGACGTAGGTTCCACCAACCGAGCCGTGTCCCCCGACTGCCTCAGTGATCCTGAGGTGGAGCTTGAGGACTATGAACCAGTAGGCCGAGTCGCTTTGGGCAGTTTGGCGTCTACCTCCCGCCGAGGTTGGATGCTAGACAGGTTTGGTCCTTCGACCATGACGCCTGAGGGGCTTCAATCCATACTTCTGTCTTACAATCTTCCTGGGGGGTACACATATTTTATTCCTTCGGGTAGCTTTCCTTGGGAACACGGTCCTGACGAGATCGTGATTTTTTGAGAGCATCTCGCTGCGGGGTTGCGACTTCCTTTCCAACCCCTTCTCGTCGAAGTCATAAACCACTTCGGTGTCACCATTGACCAGCTTCATCCGAACTCTATTCGGAACCTGGTGGGGACAGTTTCCCTTTTTTGCGAGCAGAACTTCCCCTTGGACTTAGAGATATTCTCCTCTATCTTGATGCTCAAGAGACAGGCGGGTTCTCTTCCTGGGGGGAGACGGGCGTATTACCTTTCTCCTCGCCAGGGTTTTAAGCTTCTGCACGATCTTCCTAATAAGGTCCCGGCGTGGAAGCGAGACTACTTCGGCGTTCGAAGTGCACAAGGATGGCCCTTTCAGACCGGGTGGGGTGAGGCCGCTCCCGATTTAGGCGTGACTCTCGATAAAGAGACGGTGAAGGGCCTCCGACAATGGGCACGACAAGGTTTAAAGTGCCACCACTGCTTAACGGAGGCCAAGCTTATTGCAGCCGACCTGAGTTCGAGTAGGTTTCTAGCTATGCGGTTTTCTTGCTTGCTCTGTTCTTTTCGTTTTTTCTGATGTCGAACTCATTTCTGCAGGTGTCATGGACGTTGAGAGAACTTGTGGGGGCGTTTGTTCCAAGGTATGAAGAGGAGGAAGCGGGTCGCCAAGCGAACTCGTACCGAGCTACCCCTGGATGAGGAGCCCCAAGTTCCAGACCATACGCCGGAGGATCTGCCCAGGGAGCCCGAAGTGACTCCACTGGTGCACGAAACTGCCAGGGCGCCTTACGCTGAGACCACTCATATGGGCGCTCCCGCATACTCAAGTGCTCCTGCTCACTCCGAGTCTGCTCATACGCGGGCTGGGCCCTCAGGCTCGGGAGCTCAAGGGGAGTTTATGAGCGTGTTGACGCCGAACTACGCTCTTCAGAAGAGTAGGGACGCTACTTTCCCTGAGGAGGTCACGACGTGGACCGATCTTCCCTTGAATCAGGTCGCTTGCCGCGTCGTAACACATGCCATGGTGGTAAGTTAGATTCCGTCTTCCTTTTTTATTATGTTGCTTCTGCGGTTATTTGCTCACTTGTTTCTTTTGGTAGGTGAATTCTTCAATTCATGCCTTGGCGGCCCAAGTGGAGAGGAGCTCGCGACAGGCGCGAGCTGCTGAGGCTGCCGCTCATGCTGCTGAAGAAGCTTTCCGTGCTGCAAAGGCAAATACCCGGGCTGCTGAGGCGGCTGCTTATGCTGCTGAAGAAGCTTTCCGTGCTGCAGAGGCAAATACCCAGGCTACTGAGGCGGCTGCTTACGCTGCTGAAGAGGCTGCTCGCGTCGCGATGGCCAGGCAGGCGAGGTCTCAGCGTGACGCCGAGGCCATGGGGGTAGTTGTCAAACATATGGCGGACTTGAAGTTGGATTTGCAGCATCAAGTCGAATATCTTCAAGAGGACATCAGGGAGAGAACACAGATTTTTTCCCAAGGCATTGAAGACGCCAAGAAGAAGGCAGTTGAAGACTACATTGCCTCTCCGCGTTTTGACGATCTGATGGTGGATTCTTACAAGAGGGGGTTCAAGTTGAGCCGGTAGATGATCCGGAATATGTACCCCGACCTCGATGTAAGTGCCATATCCACTTCGCGTATAACTTAGGAGATGGCCAATGTTGCCGATGGCGAACCGGACTCTGATGAAGAGGCAGGGCCTTCGGGTGTTGTTGAAGTGCCCTTCGATGGCGAAGAAGTGGCTCCGGGCATGTAATTTTTTTTAAGTCCTTTCTGATGGCCAATGTACTGTTTCTTGCAATGGAATATATATGTCTTTGTCTGGGTTATTATATTTCCGCGGTCTGTTCTGCCGCGAACTGGTTTTTTTGCCGAGCTGATAATATGCTCTTCTTTGCTTGTCTACGCCGAGGTTCCTCTTGGCTTGCATCGTGGTAAATAGGACCTGATTTCGTCCACTTAGCTTGGTGGTTTATAGGTAGTATCGCCTTAAGTTCACGATGTTCCACGCTCGAGGTACTCGTTTGCTTTCCAAGGTTTTGAGTTCGTATGCCCCTCCGAGCGCTCTTTTTACTTTATAGGGCCCTTCCCAATTAGGTCCAAGCTTACCCACGCCGGGTTCGGGCACTATAATCTTATGAAGGACCAGGTCGCCGACTCGGAAGCTTCGTTGCTTTACTCTGCTATTGTAGTAGCGAGCTACCTACTGCTGCTGTTCGGATGTGTGCGAGGTCCCTTACCTCATCCAGTAGGTCAAGGTTGGTACGTAACTCGTCTCCGTTCGTCCGGTCGTCGTATGTTTCTAATCGCAATGTTGGTATTTCGATTTCCGCCGGGATCACTGCTTCAATGCCGTAGGTGTGGTTGAAGGGGGTTTCTCCCGTGGCGATTTTTTCGGTAGTTCGGTGAGCCCATAAGACACTTGGTAGCTCTTCGGCCCACAATCCCTTATCTCGATCCAGACGTGCTTTCAGTCCACACAGGATGGCTCTGTTCATTACTTCCGTCTGACCGTTTGCCTGCGGGTGCGCGACTGACGTGAAGTTTTGCCGAATCCCCATGTTCTGGCACCACTCTTGGAACTTGATATCCTCGAACTGCTTGCCATTGTCGGAGATTAGTACCCGAGGTAACCCGAACCGACATACTATGTTCTCCCAAAAGAATTTATGTATGTTTCGAGCCGTAACAATTGCTAGAGGTTCAGCTTCTATCCACTTCGTAAAGTAATCTACTGGAACAACTAGGAATTTTCTTCCACCTGTTGCTGGTGGGAATGGCCCCAGGAGGTCGATGCCCCATTGTGCAAAGGGCCACGGGCTGGCGAGGTATTTGAGGTCGGAGGCAGGTTGATGGTGGATATTGGCGTGCTTCTGACACTTGTCGCATTTTCTGACGAGCTCGACAGGTTCTGCCTTCATCGTTGGCCAGTAGTATCCTTGTCGAAGTGCTTTTTGGGAGAGTGCTCTGCCCCCCGAGTGTCTGCCGCACAGGCCTTCATGAGTGTCGCGGAGTACGAACTCGGCTTCGGCAGGTCGTAGGCAACGCAAGTAGGGGAGCGTGTACGATCGTCGGTATAACCGTTCGTCTATTATGACGTATTTGGCTGCCTGGCGCTGCACCCTCTTGGCCGCATTGCGTTCTGCAGGGAGGGTTCCGTCTATCAAGAAGCTCGCGACTCTGCCTCCAAGACGGGAGTGACCTCCTCTGTCCCCCCGAGAATACTAGGCCGAGGTAAGTCCTCTATGTACATAGTTCTCATATTGTTGTGACTTGTACTGGCTAACCGGGACAGGGCATCGGCCTCAGTGTTCTCTGACCTCGGGATTTGCCTGATGATGTGTGACTGGAAGTTGAGCAGGGCTTCTTTTACTTTGGCCAAATATGCGATCATGGAGAGCTCGCGTGCTTCGTACTCGCCGGTAACTTGGTTGGCCACGAGCTGAGAATCGCTGTAGATGACCAAGTTTTTGCCTTTACCTTTCGCACTAGGTCCAACCCAGCGATCAGTGCTTCGTACTCTGCCTCGTTGTTGGATGCCGCAAACTCAAAGCGTAGTGCGTATTCTAATTTTGTGCCGCCCGGGCCGCTCAAGACTATTCCAGCTCCGCTGCCTTGCCGGTTCGAGGAACCATCCACGTGAAGGATCCAGGGCTCTTCATCCCAGTTCGCGCTTCGCCTGACCAGGAGAGATGCCACAATGGCTGCTACTTCATGGGATTCAGACTGTATGGGCTCGGGATCTCCGGGTCCGCCCGAACTGGGGACCTCGGCCTCGACCTGTGGGGCTTCGTGGCTGAAAGTGCACTCGTCGATAAAATCTGCCAAAGCTTGGGCCTTAATAGTGGTTCTCGGCTTGTACTGGAGGTCGTACTCGCTGAGTTCGATGGCCCATTTCGTCAGTCGACCGAAAACCTCGGGTTTGAGTAAAACTTGTCTAAGAGGTTTGTCAATCAGGACAATGACGGTGTGAGCCTGGAAGTATGGGCGAAGTTTCCGAGCTGCTATTGCTAGGGCGTATGCTAGTTTTTCTATCTCCGGGTACCTTGCCTCTGCTCCCTGCAAAATTTTACTAACATAATAGATGGGTCGATGGACCCGGTCTGTTTCTTTTATTAGTACCGAATTGACCACCTCGTCGCTTGCCGAGAGGTACAGTTCTAAGACCTCGCCCACCTCGGGCCAGGCTAAGGTTGGCACACTAGCGAGGTAACATTTTAGTTCGTCGAACGCGAGCTGACAGTCCTGGGTCCACTCGAACCCTTTGCCTTGGATTTCCTTGAAGAAGGTTAGGCAGCGGTCTGCTGATTTGAACATGAAGCGGCTTAGCGCGGCTATGCGGCCGTTTAGCCTCTGAACCTCTTTTACTTTCCGAGGTGGTCTCATATCTAGAATGGCTTTCATTTTGTCCAGGTTGGCCTCAATACCACGTCGATTGACAATGTACCCTAGGAACTTGCCCGAGGTGACGCCGAAGACACATTTGTTGGGGTTCAATTTCATGCTAAACTGACGCAGGATTTGGAAAACATAATCTAAGTCTTGTATTAATTATTGTGAAAACTGAGTCTTGACGACCATGTCGTCTACATAGCACTCTATTTTCGTATCAATCAGGGGCCGAAATAGCCTATTTACAAGTCTTTGGAAAGTCGCCCCGACATTTTTTAGTCCGAAGGGCATGACCTTGTAGCAGTACAGGTCGAACTCGGTTATGAAGCGGGTTTTTTCCTCATCGGATGGGTCCATCCTAACTTGGTTGTAGCCCGAGTAGGCGTCCAGGAAGCTTAGCAACTCGTTTCCCGAGGTTGCGTCCACTAGGCGGTCAATTCTAGGGAGGGGGAAGCAGTCTTTCGGGCAAGCTCGGTTCAGGTCGGAATAGTCAATGCACATGCGCCACTTGCCGCTTGCCTTTTTTACCAACACCGGGTTGGCCACCCAGCTCGGGTAATGGACTTCCCTTATGAAATTTGCTGCGAGGAGCTTCTCAACCTCCTCGTCGACCACCCTCTAGCATTCTGGGGCTAAGTTGCGTTTCTTTTGTATAACGGGTCTGACTACAGGGTCAGTATTAAGTTTGTGAGTTATCAGTCTGGGGCTAATGCCGGGCATGTCGGCCGCGGGCCAGGCAAAAATATCTAAATTTTGAAGTAAAAAACTCACCAGTTCGGTTCGTAGGGGATCCTCAATGGAAGCTCCGATGCGAAGTGTGCGAGCTGGGTCCGTAGCTGAAGTCAGGATTGCGACAGTTTCCTCCGTGGGCGAAGCTCGTTCCTCACCTTGCTCCGCAGGCCGCTCCAGCTCGAGGTCGTCGGCCGCCTTGGTTTTTCCCTTCAGGGTGGCAACATAACACTTGCGGGACTCGAGCCGGTCGCCCAGCGCTACCCCTACACCGAAGTCCGTAGGGAACTTCATGGCCAAATAGTAGGTGGAGACCGCCGCCCGTAGGATATGCGTGATCGGCCGCCCTATTATGGCATTGTATGGGGAGGGGGTCGCGACTACCTGGAAATCATGGTTGAGTCTGACTGCACAAGGCCATGTGCCGACTTCCACAGGGACAGTTACTTTTCCGAGGGGCCTGACTTCCTCTCCGCTGAAACCCACCAGGGGAGTGTTTGCGGGCTTCAACTCGCTCCACTGTAACTGCAGCTGGTCAAATGCTGATTTGAAGAGGATGTCTGCTGAGCTGCCCGAATCTACGAGTACGCGCTTGACCTCGAAGTCGCTGATCCTTAATTTAATGACAAGCGCGTCATCATGGGGGTAGTGGACCCCTCGCGCGCCGTCCTCCGTGAAGAAGATTGGTTCTTTGGTCTTTGGTCTCTTTGGGGGGTTCCGTTCTTCGAGGGCCGCTTCGCGAACTGAAGTTCGGGCTGCTACCGAGGTACACCCCGCTACCACCGAACCTCCCACTACTACATGGATGGTTCCCCGAACTGGCCTCTCTTCTAGAGGCTGCTTCTGCAACGGTTCAACAGGTCTGTTGCTAGACTCGGGGGCATCCTTTTCGTGCTCCCCTTGCCGACCTGCCTTATTGTTATTATTGTTGTGCTGTACAAAGTTTCTCAAATATCCGCAACGGATGAACCCCTCTATCTCGTCCCGGAGGTTATTACACTGTTCGGTGCTATGACCATGGCCTCTATGGAAACTACAATACAAATTCTTATTTCTCTCGTTCGGATTTCCCTTTAGGCGAGGTGGCCACTTAACGTTCAGCCATCCATATGATGGATCTCTCATCCCTTCAGAGATTGGGTCCAAGAAAAATGTAGAAGCCACCATGAGACCTCATATATTTGAACATCCAACCCATATAGCATCTAAGAATGCTAAAAGATGGAATGAGGAAGAAGAGGTGAAAGTAAGACTAAGATCAATTGTACCCTTCAGATATCGGAGGGCGTGCTTGAGAGTGTGGAGGTGATTTGAAGTGTGCTGGTGTAAGAACTGGCATGACTTATTTACTATGAGGAGATTTCCGGACGTGTTATTGTAATATATTGAAATGTTCCTATAGTTTGTCAATATTTTGTGAGATTAGCAAGTGGACAACCAGTAGCCTTGGAGAGGGAAGAAACAACAACCATAGGATTGTAATTGGCTTTGTAGAGGCTATCTATGTCTTATGGAGCAAACATGTAATGTATTTGCACAGAGATAAATAAAGTAGGGGTCAGCAAACGGTTTGTTCGGTTTAAAATCGAACTATGAATGGTGCAAACCGAACCAAAAACGAATTTAGGTTCAATCGAACAAATCGAACCAAAATTTTTTTGTTAATTCAGTTTTTTCGATTAAATTGAAAATTGCAAAAATGACAAAACATGAATATAGTGTGGAGCCCTAAGTTGGGTGCCTAAGCCACATACCTCACCAATCAGTGTGCATCTGCAACTTCCACACCTTCACAGTATTATCAACTTCCACTCTGCAGTTGATCCCTATCCAAAGGGGAATGCAGCATAACATTATTCCACGTACCTACAAAGTTTAATATGTTGGAAGCTCTCAGATCAGATTGCTCTTGATGAACTTGTTCTCTAAATGATGGTATATATGTGGGAACAGAGTCACGGACTATGGATATAGTAAATCCCGAGTGGCTACAACTATTGGATTTTGATCTCATAAGAGATTAAATCCAATGGGTTTGATTGGTCAATTACATGAGAAATTACAACTGCACACTTGATTGAAAAATTCGCTTTTCTCTTACAAAAACTAGTTTTGAACTTGTCCCACATTGGAAAATTATAAGCTTTGTTTTCAGTATTTAATAGGAGCTGATTTACACTCCTTAGAAATAGTCGAGGAGAGTACGTGGGTTTGATACCACGCAACACGCGTGTGCGGCGCAATGAGGCGTACTTTGCTCGCACCCGCGTGGCTCATGAAGGGCAGCTTTGGTTTTGGTGCGATGCTGACCATTGATCACCAATTGATTTGATTGGGTGTGATCAAGAGGCAAAATTCAAAGTTAACAGTCATTAACTGTTAGCTACTTTTTAAACAGTCACAATGTTTGAAATTGTGATTGTTGAAGGTGCCTTCTCTAAACCAACACCTACCTTTTCTTCATACCTCTTCATAAACTATTTAAGGAGCATGAATCAGACTTCAAAAACACACATTTTTGAAATCCACTTTCTTTTCTCTCTCTCTCTCTCTCAATCTAGTTTGCTACAGTCTCACAGAAGATTTTTTCGAAGATTTTTCAACTTTGCTAGTTACAGATTCTCGCCCAAGGCTCTTTTGTATCCTGGGAACAAATTTTCTTGTAACCCAACAACAAACTCGGTGAAACAGAGTGGGGGAAAATAACATTCTAAAGACAGTGTCTTCAGACGTGACTCAGAGCTTCTCCTCCAAAGTTACAGTGACCCCATTTTTCAACAATTTTAGAACGTTATTATGCTATGGAGGCGGAACTGCCAATGAGTGTTGCTGTTGCAAAAGTCAAGACTCGACAGAGAAGAAGAAGAAGAAGGTTTCGGAGTTACCTCGCGCCAGTGAGCCGGTGAAGAGGAAGAACTGAATTGTCGAACTGTTTGTACTCTATAACTATAAGTACCGAAGTCCCGAGTCTGAACTGTGGAACTACCGATTGCCGAAGGCCCGAAGTGGCGAAGCCAATGGACTTTGTGTCACTGTGTGGACCGAGATCGACTGTGGATGTCAGGAGATACTGGAGAGTAGGAGACTGAGTCACTGAGAGAGTAAGGAAGAAGACGAAGAATCCTGATTTGTTTTGCACTATTTTCGTGAGTAATAAGAAAGTATGAGTCTTTCACGTTATTGCTTAATAAGGAATAGTTGTCTCGGATCTTCGAATTCGAAATTCGATGTATACTTATATTTATTATTTATTAATTTATTAAATATAAATATAAAATAATAAATTATAATATAAGTAATATATAATTATAAAACTAATTTAGTTAACCGATTTAGCAAACACGATAACTGAAACAAAAAATATAAAAACTGAATAAAAAATCAAACCTAACCGAACAACCAAATAAGCCAAACCGATTCAATCGAAACCGAAATATCGGTTTGGTTTTTCGATTTTAACCAAATTGTTCTCACCCTTAAAGTAAAGTGAATGTTTGGTGCAAAACACCTCAATTCCAGGAAAATAATGAAGAAAGCTCAAATCCTTGATAGGGAAAACACAACCTAGAAAGGAGGCGAAAGCAGAGACAACAATGGAATTGGACCCCGTGATGATTAAATCATCAATGTAGACAAGAGCAAGTTTGGTCTCAAGCAAAGAATAACGTACAATTAAAGAGGAATCAACAACAGAGGCAAGAAATCCAAAATCTCAAATGAAGCCACTAAGTTTTTGATACCAGGCCCAAGGTGCCTGTTTGAGCCTATATAGTGCTTTTCGTGATTGACTTACAAAGTAGGATGAGCATTGTCAATGAAGCCTAGGGTCTGAGACATGTAGACAACCTCTTGTAAGCCACTGCGAAGGAAAGCATTGTTGACATCAAGTTGTCGCAGCACCCACCCTTTTAGAGAGAATAGTATGAAGAACTACCCATATAATAATGAGTTTAATAATTGGGCTAAAAGTGTTTGTATAGTCGAGGCCTTCATGTTGGGTGAATCCCCTTGCCACCATATGGTCTTTCGATCGATAAATGGAGCCATCGGGTTTTCATTTAACAGACAACATTGGCATCAGGAAGAGAAGAACAAAGAAACTAGGTGCCATTTTCATGAAGTGCATTTAATTCTTTTAACATAGTCGTACGCCAATGTTGATAAGAGAAAGCTTGGTGGACAATTTGGGTTCGGTGGTGTCAAGGGACAAGGGGTACTTAGTAGAGAGGTAGAGTCTTGGTTTGAGATTACTCATAAGGGAATGGGTGAGAGGAGGAGGTGGAGCAGGTGGAGTGGGTGCAAGTGAAGCAGACGATGGTTGTTCATGTTTGGTGATGGTTTAGACGGGAGTGTAATGTCTGGTGGTGGTTCAATGTTGGATGGTTGTTCAAGTGATGTGGGATCTAGTGATGGATGATGGGGGTTAAGAGGGAGAAGGGGATTGGTGAGAAAGAGAATATCATGGATAGTTTGCAAGCGAGGTGGTAGTGAGACAAAGTGATAAGGTGGTGAAGGGTGATGTTGCTCGATCCGATGTGTTCCGAACTGAGGACACAATCAGATATTCTGACCAACTGGATGAGGCCGAGGTGGAAGGACGAAGCCATGAACCGGGCTGAGCAGGTTGAAATAGTGTCGATCTGGGCTAAAGAGATAGTGCAAAGAGGTATTCAAAGAGTGCAGTCACAAAAAATGTCCTTTACCTCGAGCGGGGAATACCTATTTATAGTTGGGTTCTATGTCCCAGATGGATAGGGCTTCTAGGGTTGTCAAGATGAGGGCGTCCGCCGAAGTCTTCAGGAGGTTTCCTCTTCCTCGACAGAGTCCTTCCCAGTAGAGTCCTTTTCCTTGTCTATGCAGGACACTCCTTCTTAGTCGTGCTCTTCTGTTACGTGTGGTGCCGATGTGGCTTAAGAGGGGGGTGACCATAGAGAGGGCCACATGGTATCCTTGTCCAGCTCAACTATCACCCGAATACCACTCCTCCAATTCTGAAGTCGAAGAATGTAGTGCTCGGTCATAGCTAGACATGGAAGAGTTAGGCAGTCTTTGGCTAAGGAACTTTAGTTTTTTCGAGTTGGCTGAGTTGAAGTGCAACATCGAGGAGAGGAACGACACTATCCACAAGATGAAGGGCTGCACCCATGATCTCAAAGAGGCATGGGATGTGCTGAGAAGGGGGCTCGATGAGGCCGAGGCGAAGATAGGTTGGGTGGAGGAAGGCATATCCAAATATAGAGCTTTAGAGGCTCATCAGAACGAGCTGGACGACTATGCTACCGACTCTTGGTATGAGGGATTTGCTTTCTGTGAGTGGGGGTGATGCAACAGTTTCCGGAGGTGGTCAATGTCGTTCAGGGGTTCGACCCATTTGATAATGAAGGGCCTAATAATGGAGATGTTGTCATCGCCGATGCCCAGGAGCGTGCCGAGGACCCCTCAACAGGCAGTTGATGTGTTGTATGTCCCTTTTTTTGTTGTGCACAGTTCGATATGCCAAGCTTGTAATCATTGCATCAACTTTTTCATTAATGGAAGTTTGGTCTTTTTTTGTACATGTTTTGTGTTGTAGGGACCATAGGATGTGCTTTTGTACTTGCTCTTAGGCTAGTCGGGGTATCGGTCTCATGTTGGCCAAGGTCCTCGGCCTTTGCTGGCTGAGGTCTTCGGCTTTGTGGCCTTGGTCTTACACTAGCCAAGGTCTTCAGCTTTGTGGCCTCGATCTTACACTGGCTAAGGTCTTCAACTCTAGTCCTCATCGACCGAGGTCTTTGGCTTAGTGACCTCGGTCTTACGTTGGCCGAGGTCTTCGACCCTGATTCTCGCCAGCTAAGGTCTTTGGCTTAGTGGCCTCGGTCTTATGCTGGCTGAGGTGCTTCCAATCTCTCAACGTTTCTGAGGAGCTCGGTGGCACTTGGTCTTGGAGAGCTTCATGCTCTTTGACTAGGCTAGCTGTGGTTCTTGATTAGCTTTGCTTTGATTGAGAAGATACGTGGAGTTCGATGACCATCATCTTGCCATTATGTGGTGGGGACGTCGTTATCGTGGTGCCCATTGGGGGTTTGTTTTGGCCTTAACCGTATGTGGTCTATCAGGTCTTTCATGAGGTTGTCGTCGCGCTATGACCATTGGTTAGCGTGGAGTTCGGTCGAGCTGTGTGTGGGTGTTTGTGCTTGAAGAAAATTTTTTATTTATTGAATTTGTACGGCTCGGTCATCATCAGTGCTCAGTGCTGATCATTGTTAGTACATCTTAGTCCTGGCACTCAGCTCCTTAGGGTATGTCTTCCTAGGGTTGTCAATGGTTCGGGTCTGGTTCAGGACATGGTAGAACCATTTTGAACCGAGTTCTAAAACCGAACTGAACCCGATCAGTTCTATTATTTCACAACCGGTACCGAATTGACAGGCCAATCAGAACAATCGGGTGTAACCCGATTGGACCCGATTAAATAAAAACCCATACTTAAGATGGTAAACTTGTAGCTTTTGATAAACTACTCTATATTAATAAAAATATATATTAATTAATTAATATTACTAATGAATACAACAACAAAAAAATGACTTACTTGATGCTAGTTTGATAAGAAAATAACATTTTGTTCAATAACTTGTTATCGGAATATCAATTGGATATTTGTCAAAAAATACCTTTTTATACTTATATAGTCTTGCTAAAAATCAATCTATAAACATCCTACAATCCTATATAATTTCAGTTTAACCTTACTAAAAACAAAATAAAAGCAATTAAATTGAATCTAATGGGAAAAAGCTAAGCAAACCTGCATATATCGAGTGATTTTGAAATCAGACTGCCTCCTTATTCAAGAATTAAATATCTAGCAATTAAACTAGAACCCACGTACTAGCCGTCCATTTATCTAGTACTAGAACCCACTTACTAACCGTCCATTTATCTAGTACTCCCAATCCCAGATTTACATGGGTGGCATTTAAACTGTGATAAGCTTTTTTTCTTCTACCCCATCTACTCTTTTACTTTGTCTATGGTGGAGGTTGGTGTGTAGGAGACAGTGGTGACTGAGAATCGATGAGGTCTGATAATCGGTGGGATGCAGAGACGGTGATGAGAAACTTTCTCAGATAAAGAGAAAGTGACGAGTATAACTTTAGAAGCTAAAGCCTCAAGCGGCAAAAGCAAAACAAAAGGGTAAAGGCCAAAAAGTTTTGAGCTCAAGGGTTTTAGGTGTTAAAAGTAAAATTACAATTTTAGGCATACCTATAACTCTAAAACATGTATATATAATTGGTTTAGGTCTAGTTGGTTTGGGACAGTCAAAACCAGTCCATAATTGATATTAATTAGGACACATAAAATAAAACCAGAACCAACCCATCGAAATCAATCATAGAACTAGAACCGATAAATACGATTCAGACGGTTCAGGTCTATCGACTAGACCTGGCCCATTGACATCCCTAGGTCTTCTGCGCCTAGTTTCCCCTTTTAAGGGTTGTCCCACTTGAGATGATGGTGATGACCCCGACCAAGGGAGCACGGGATGGGGGATCGTTGGTGTGGTGTAGTTCTCTTTTGGGTTTATGCTCTTTGATGTCGACGAATCCGCGTTGGACGAGGTCTTCCAGGTGGTGGCGAAGGTTATTACAACTTTCAACGTCGTGGTCGTGGTCTTGGTGGAAATCACAATACTTGTCTCGATTTCTCTTGTTTCCCTAGGTTTTCATCTTCTTTGGCCACTTGACAAATCTACGATTGCGGATTTGCATCAGTATGTAGACTTGCGGAGCATTGAGTGGAGTGAAGTTGTGATATGTCGGCAGTGGGGTCCTCAGTCTACGGTCAGATTGGCGATCCTACCTTCTAGCATCTTAGTCTGGTCTTCGACTGTCGTGGTCTTGGCGCTTCTGGTCGTACTAGTCTTCATCCTCCCTACGCAACACTTGGGCCTCTTCGGTGTTCATATACTTTTGTGTGTGCTTCATGAGTGCGGTTAGGTTGGGCAGAGGGTTCTTTTGCAGTGAGAAGTTGAACATTGAGGAGAGCAACCCAATCATGATGGCGGTCACAACTACTGACTGGTCTACAGCCTGGACTTGAAGGGCCTCGGCGTTGAACATCACCAAGTATTCCCTCAGGGTCTCTCCTTCCCTCTATCATACTTGCATGAGGATGGTTGACATCTTCTAGTGCCTTTGGCTGGTGGTGAACAATGCCAAGAACTGTGTCTCTAGCTATTCCTAGGAGGATATGGACCATGACGAAAGGGAGGCATACCAAGTTCTGGAGACTCTGTGGAGAGTGGCGACAAAGGCCTTGCACATGAGGCCCTCAGAGGAGCCGTGCAACATCATTATCACCTTGAACCCTTCAATATGGTTGTTTGGGTCCGAGGCCCCATCATACTTCTCGAACTAAGGAGGTCGTCATCTGGCTGGGGGATTTCGTTGACAATCTCTTGGACGAAGATGAGCTCTTTGGCGAACTGCTAACTGTGACATTGCTCTGTTGGTCGAGCTATTGGAGGGGTTGTGCTTCTATCCACTTGGTTGTGCTCTAGTTCGATCAGCCACTCTCTCAGTTATCTGATCGCAACGTCTCTGTCGAATAGGGCCACGTTTATGAACTTTTTCTCTTTCAGGATCGCAAGCCGATCTCTAACTGAGTTGGATTCTGCTGTCGAGATCGGTGGTTGTTGCTAAGGGTGTCAATGGACTGGTATTGGACTAGACCCCATCCAATCCAAAATCAATTTGAACGGATTGGACAAACCAAAAAGATAGTGGATTGGACCAATCCAATTCAAAATAAATTTGAACGGATTGGACAGGCCAAAAAGACAGTGGATTGGACCAATCCAATCCAAAATATTTATTAGATTGGACTGGACCAAGTTCGTCCATAATAAATTTTTATTGGATTTGGTTGGGTTAAGCCAATATTCGGTCCATTGATATAAGATAAGAAAATAGGTGCCAATGGACTGAGTTTGAGTTGAAACCAATCTAAATTATTCATTGGATTGGAATAGACTTGGTCCATTTGTAATGGACTCACATTGGATTGGATCGGATTGGACCAAATCTAGTCCAATCGGTACCCCTAGTTGCTGCTAGCGTTGGTCAAGTTGTTCTTTCACCAGCACTCGAGCGAAGTGATGGGATCTACTATTCGCATCGTGCGTGCGAGGCCGGGCTAAGGAGTCAGATATTCTAAATGACTATGGTCGCTCACAGTCAAATTGGACCTAATGCTTGTCTGCGTGGCACCTTTTAGAGTCCTCGATGCAAGGATCAACCGTGGTAGGCGCTTGCGCGGTAGGGCGAGTGACTTGGGGTGTGTGTGCTAGTTATCCCAGCATCTTCATTATGGTGATCCAAACCCAAGAGTGTGTTAGGTAGGGCCCACACCTACTACGTAGAGGATTGAATATTGAGACAAACCCTACCATTCATGGTAATTAGAAAGATCTTCTTAAACTCACAAATCAATTAGAGAGATTTTCTCTAGTCAATTTTAGTGGGGCCTAATTGATTGGCAACCATGCCTAATTAACAATTTGGTTAAAAGGAAAATTTGATTGGTTGATTCAAGTAGGATTAGCTTAATTCAATTAATGGATTTCCTTTCTTATGTGTGCCCTAATTTCTTAACAAGTGGCACCTTTACAAACCTCTTCCAATCAATCTTATTTATACAAAGATCACCAATCTGTTAATTGGAGATCTCAAATCAGCCAATTTTCTCAAATAATACAAAATTATAATTAAGAGAATCCCTTTAGCATTGAATTGCAAGAATGATTGGTGGATTCAAATCAATTTAAATCTTTTGGACCAGTTCATCGACTAAGGGTGAACCTCTATAAATAGAGGAGAAAACAAGAGGAAGCTCTAGCTCTCCTTCGGCTCTCTCCCTTGGAGCTCCCCTTCGGCTATGCAATTCCTCTCATTTATTTCCGTTGCTTTTGACAAAGAAGAAGAAGAGACGGGCTGCACCAAGATTAAGGGAAGAAGAATCAGAATTTTGGCTCCTTAACCATTGAAGCTTTGAAATTGTTACAGCTCCGTGCAATGTCAACTAAAGGATTTTGGCCTTTGAGTTGCTGTAATCAAAAGCTTCATCAAATTACTACAACCAATAAAAGAAAAAAAAATCTCCTATCTTGT